>NC_042617.1:416871160-419337430 GCF_901001135.1 Rhinatrema bivittatum | reverse complement strand
TTTCTCATGAGAGTGACTCCCATTAACCACTACCTTTTATCCTTCCTTTTTCCCACTTCAAAGCTGCTCATGAGCGTCCTATGTGGGACAGTGTCAAAAAACTTTGCTGAATTTCTAAATAAACCACATCCTGCTCAACGCCCTGATCTAATTACTTAGTAACCCAATCAATAAAATGCATCAGATTTATTTGACCCAATCTTCCTCTGGTTAAAGCTTGCTGCCTCAGATTCTGTTACCGAGTGTATTGAGGAATAGCTTCCTTTCACTATCTTTTCCTTCAGCAGAATCTACATTAATTTTCCCACAAATGAGGTAAGGCTAATTGGCCTATAGTTTCCAACCTTCACACTGTTACCACTTTTGTAAAGAGGGACCATGGCCGCTAGAGATGTGAATCGTGTCCTCGATCGTCTTAACGATCGATTTCGGCTGGGAGGGGGAGGGAATCGTATTGTTGCCGTTTGGGTGTTTAAAGTATCGTGAAAATCGTGAAAATCGTGAGCCGGCACACTAAAAACCCCCTAAAACCCACCCCCGAACCTTTAAATTAAATCCCCCCCCCTCCCGAACCCCCCCCCCCAATTGCCTTCACATTACCTGGGGGTCCAGCGGCGGTCCGGAACGGCAGCGCTGTCCGGAACGGCCCTCCTGCAATTGAATCGTTGTAGTCTTCAGCCGGCGCCATTTTCAAAATGGCGGCGCAAAATGGCGGCGGCATAGACCAAAACGATTCGACTGCAGGAGGTCGTTCCGGACCCCCGATGCAGACTTTTGGAAGTCTTGTGGGGGTCATGAGGCCCCCCCCAAGCTGGCCAAAAGTCCCTGGGGGTCCAGCGGGGGTCCGTATAAACGATCTCCTGCCGCGAATCGTTTTCGTACGGAAAATGGCGCTGGCAGGAGACCGACTGCAGGCGGTCGTTCAGCGAGGAGGGATCGAGGAGATCGTTCAGCGAGAGAGATCACCTGGCCAGGAGGTCGTTCAGCGAGGGTCCGGAACCCCCGCTGCTAACGACCCTCCTGCAGACGATCTCCTGCCGGCGCCATTTTCCGTACGGAAAACGATTCGCGGCAGGAGATCGTTTTCCGGACCCCCGCTGGACCCCCAGGGACTTTTGGCCAGCTTGGGGGGGGCCTCCTGACCCCCACAAGACTTGCAAAAGTCCAGCGGGGGTCCGGAACGACCTCCTGCAGTCGAATCGTGTTGGTCTATGGCCACCGCCATTTTGCGCCGCCATTTTGAAAAATGGCGCCGGCTGAAGACAACACGATTCAATTGCAGGAGACCGTTCCGGACCGCAGCTGTTCCGGACCGCCGCTGGACCCCCAGGTAATTTAAGGCATTGGGGGGGGGGGTTCGGGAGGGGGGGGATTTAATTTAAAGGGTCGGGGGTGGGTTTTATGGGGTTTAGTGTGCCGGTTTTCCTGCCCTCCCCTTCCCCCGATTTACGATTTTTTGACGATAAATCGGGGGAATTGTATTGTATCGTGGCCCTAATGATTTTTGACGATTTAAAATATATCGGACGATATTTTAAATCGTCAAAAAACGATTCACATCCCTAATGGCCGCCCTTCTCCAATGTTGTGGCACTATTCCCATTGCGAAGGATCTATTGTACAGGTGCTTTAGCGGACCAGACAGAGCCTCTCTGAGCATCTTTAGTATTCTGCAATGCAGCTTATGCATGTACATTTCTGGGAAATGTTGTGCTTGTGTAGCTTGGGAATTTTGGTGGGATAATTTTTAAGCAGACTTATGTAAGTTTGAATTGAAAATTAATTTAATTTGTACATGTATTTGTGGCATTAGTTATGTGGGATCTTTGAGAATTACCCTCTCTAAGGAGATAAATTTCAAAGGAATTACACATGTAAATGTAATATGCAATCATAACAATTTCAAACTCCATTTACTCATGTTAAGCGTACCTATACATGTGTAACCTATGAACAATTCAATGTCATATATTATAGCAATTATCAAAAGCTTACATGTGTAAAGTGTGCTTTACTTTAAATCCTTTTGAAAATGACTCCCTGCCTAAGAGAATATATTAAGCAGATTTTCACAGAGGAATTACCCATGTAGTTTATCTTTGTAAGCTGACATTAACTATATGTATTAAAGGTGTCCATATTGTTTGCACCTGCTATTTTTATGGGTGATTGTGGGAAGGGGGAAGGGGGGTAGAAGGATAGAGGAAACTGATTGAGGTTAAATAGTTTGCATATATTTGAAAACTGAATGTATGTGCTGTTTTAATCCCCTGATCAAAACGAGCTCAAGGGAATTCTTCATTTTCCTGCAGATAAATTATGTTCATTGTGAAAACCAACACATACGTTTATCAGGGCACAAGAAGGCTGCTTTCAGTCTTTGCATTCTACATGGAAAATCAGTATTTGCCTACATAAATGGTTTTAAAATTGCCCTTGATATTTTCTGTATCTTACCATTCATATAGGGCTTTTGAATTATTGAAAGACTGAATTGGTATGGATATTAAGAGATCATCTAGTCTATCCTGCCTGCAGGCAAATTTCACAAAAGGTTTGTCCTTCCACCAAGGAAAAAAAACAAAACCTTTCAGTGTTAGGTGGGGACTTCTTCATGTCCTTGCTCAGCGGCGCATCTCCAGCCACCACCAGCCAGTGAACCTCTACTGCTTTCACCGACTCATGTTGAATGTGTGATTCACTGCACTGACCACTTATGAACTCCAAGCCGGGAGGGGGACTGCATATGCTGCAACACATGCACTGTAGCTGGATGGCTACTTGCTCTCCTTCAACACACAAGACCGGCTGACTCCAGAGCTCCATCTCCATCTAATTGTCTCCCCCACTCCCACTAGGCAACTCAGGATGTCCAGGGCCTCCAACTTCCTCTGCCACACTCACTAATTTTCTCATAGGCAAACTCTCCAGAACTGAGAAAACACGACTCCTCCCCTTCTCTTGCAGACTTGGATGCAACCCTTTGAAAAGGATTGTTCTTTGGAAACTTCCCCTTGATCTCCTCTTCACTCATCAGAAGGCACCTTCCACTCATTACCAAGGGCTCACCATACAATCTAAAACAGTAAATTCCAAGAGGTCAAGATGGCACTCTCTCCTTTTATGGTGATTCACTCCTTGTGCATAGAACTTGTCACCAGGATTGACCACCAATTCCCATATAGTACCGCACCTTTTGACATCTTCGACCAAACTGATAAAGAAGTTCTTCCTTTGCCTCCTTTGGTGGGATTCTGATGCACATAAACTTGGAAAACTTCCTCTTCCCCTTATGGTGTGAAAATCTGCATTCCATCAAGGCAGCCATCTTGCCTCCATTGTTCTCCATAGGGTGAAAAATAATGCACACCTCCAAAATTTCACAAAACACTTCAAGACTATTTACCCACACACTACTTCTTCCAAACTGCTCCCTGCACCCCACATGTAGGCACCCATTTTATTTAACCCTCATACCCACAGAGCACATAAAATGATGAGAGTTTATGTCCCTGTATGATGTGGTGCCTGGCCATGGCAGCCCTCGGCCAGGTCCTCCTACCTCCAATGGTCTTTCGGCACGACAGCTCCCCAACGCGGCAGGCTACACACGGTCCGCTGCACGGCTCCCCTGGCATCTCTCCAGCCAGCATCGTGGCCTCCTTTGACGCGTGCGGAGGCCCCACCTCTTAAAGGGTCCACGGCGCGAAAACTAGCCCGGCCCCGGAAGATGATGTCATCATCCAGGAGTATTTAAACCCTGCTGTGGAACCTGAGAATTGCCTTGCAACAGGTTTCCTCTGTTGCTTCCTGGCTGTTACTGCCTCATCTGGTAGTCCTTGTTTTGTCTCCTGATTTGACCTCAGATCATCCCTCGTTTGCTTGTCTGCTGCCCGTCCTGACCTTGGCTTGTCCTTCGACTCTGCATCTTCACTGCCTGCCCCGGATGTTCTGCATGGACCTCATCTCATCTTCGTACCAGTTCTAGTGGGTGAACGCCTTGAGTACCCGCTCCTCAGGGGCTCGCCGGCGTTCATAGGCTATCCGCTCCTCGGAGGGCCGTACTGCTTGATCCATGGAACCTATTCCAGGTAGTTCCACTCTCCTATACCACCTTCTGGAGATGAGTCCATCGGGGTTGTTCCTTGGTGGTTATCTTCTCTCACTCCGGACCAAGGGTCCACAACCGTAACACTGTATACTAATAGTCAGTCTGTCAAATTTATTTAGTGGGTTCAGAAATTGGATTTTGCAGATGGTAAAGTTGACTTTGTTAGGAGCAGATGGGAAGCCCACTTTCCCTTGGCTGGTCAGGGAGTGCATTGGCAGTTCTACCCTCCATAAATCTGATCCCTATCTTTGCACGGAGTGGCAGTAGCCACAGAGGCATTCACGGAGCGGGATGCCAGTGGCCAGTAGTTGGTGTTCCACCTTCACGGAGCAGAAGGATGGAGGGCTGCTATCTCAAAAAAATAAAAAAAATAAAAACAGGGGTGGGTAAGAGTATGGGGTAAGGGTGTGGCCTGCTTGTTACAGCGGTTGCTACACCTAATTGAGCTGGACGTTCACTTGAATGCAGATACGGCGCTGCTCTCTAAATTGGTGGTGGCGTGGAGGGGATTTAGGGCTGGAGGGTACTGGAAGCCAATAGTAACAGGTGGGAGAGAAAAAAAGGGGGAAAAAATGGATAAAGTGCGTAGCTTGCTGGGCAGACTGGATGGGCCGTTTGGTCTTCTTCTGCCGTCATTTCTATGTTTCTATGTTTCTATGTTTCTATATTCGTGTTTGCAAAACAATTATCAGAAAAATAGCATCACACCCTTCCCACATATAACTACAACTTTTAACTTTATTTCTGGATATTATTGCCAGCCACTATATAATTTTAGTATGGGGTAAGCATTTACTACTGGATACACAGTCAGAGTAAAACATATACTACAAATCCTACTTGGTATCCAGAAGTTTGGAATACCATCCTTCCAGTTTGCACTTGAACAGAATTTAGAACTTTTCAATCCTCCATTATTCCACCTTTTCCTATCTCTAAATTCTGGGACATAGAAATTATATCACCAAACACTCTCTGGTCGTTCACATCCGAGCCTAAGGGCTATTCACAGCCTCATTATATCAGGAAACTCTCATTTGTCCTGAGTCTCTCTCGGTCAGATAATGTGAAGGATTCCCCAGTTCCTTCTACACTACAGTTCTTTGTGGGGTTCCCTCATTTCTGAATACCCCTTCATCTTCTTGTCCAGGCTTTCTTTTCCTCAGAGAAAGGAATTGCATCTTATTTCAATCTTCTCTCCAGGCCAGTTCCTCAGGTAGAGGAATCACTAGCTCTCATCTCTTCAGCCTAGGGCTTTTTCCCTTGAGGTGAAAAGCTCCTGCAGGGCCAAATGCATATTGGAGAGATTCCTCTACCTTGCCAGCCCACAAGCTGGCTACCCCAGGACAACCACATTTGGAGGTCCCAGCTCCATCCTAGAAAGAGCAATCTCACCAATTTAACTTAGAGTTATACCTTCCTGGGATACATCCCAGCCAATCAAAACTTTCTACACAATTAAGTGGACAAGATCATCCAAAACACCGAAAATCAGATACACATATCAGTAACCACAACCCAGTAATATGGTATCCCACCAAGTTCAATCCAGTGGTTACTCTGAAGTAGTACAGGTTCAAACATACAAACATTTTTCATAACACTTTAGATAATTTATATTCCTGGGTCTTCCTCACCTAAAATATCTTGTACTACTAGAATAGAAAAAAAATCACAAATTTTGTGGTCTCCCCACAAACATCTACAATCTCTCTCGGTAAATTGTTTCAGTATTTGATCACCTTTACAACTAGAAAGTTTTGCCTAATGTATACCCAATTGGATTTGCCCTCCCTTCCCCTTAAACAACACCATCCTGAATGAGCCCAAACCAATCAAATCTTGGAAACTAGTCATAGCTGGGCCTGGCTAGTATACAGATGGCAGACTGCCTGAGATGACCGAGTGCTCTGGGCTGCAGATTGTAACAGTAAACCATAGTATCCTGCTAAGAATATTAGGGTCATGTGGCAGTCCATGATTTTCTAAGTCTATAAAAACAGATAAGGCACTTACTACCACTTTCCACTCCACTGACCAGTCAGATCACTTTCTCAAAGACTGTAAAATTTCATAGTATTCAGTGGCTGAATATTCTACTAAAACCAATATAAGATACTCTTTTACTTCAATTTTTTTCTAGTGCCTTGGGAAGACATTACATGTGTTATTGTAGATCAGATCTGCCTTCCAATTAGTGCTTGTCTTATTCAAAATCAGTGAAGTGGAATATAAGCTTGGGAAGTTCACAAAGTCTCAAGCATGGCTAATCATAAAAATAGTCAATGGCCTCATGGTCGTGTATGCTTTAGCAATTAAGTTGGCAAAATCAAATAAAGAGTAAAACATAGCATAAATTGCTTTTTATCCTGCATAATGTCCCTTATTTTCTAAGTAAGCAATCAATGATTTCTGATTGTTTTGTCTTTATAAAACAAAACAAAAACACATTATTTTGCTAGCCTAGGCGTGATTTGACGCAGTATTTACTTGTGTTTAAATGCATGCCCTAAACAGGTCAATAGTTTAACAACTGCATGAAGATTACACTTTTTATATTAGCTAATTGAAGCATGGAGGTTATTAGTGAAGAATGTTGTCAGATAACTAACACTGTTGCAATAAAATCAACAAAATCCATTTATAAACTGCATCTGATCTTTTTATACTGTTTTTTGCTTTCATTTGGCAGAAACAGGCAAGTCATGTTTCAAAACTATTACATGCTACTTGCATATTAAGTTTTATTTAGTATGAGAACTAAACTGCTAATTTAAAGCAACTTATTAACTAATTCTGATAACATAACCATAGGCTTTATTTTCAGATATTATTAGAGCAGTATGGATTATTGATGGCTATAGAGTAGATATAGTAGGGAGAGTTCTAACCAAGTAAGACAAGTGCACAATCAGAATATCACCTTTTTCATTAAACTTTAACTCATTTCAAACTAAAGTCCTAGGATACAATATGCTAATGGGGCACAATTTGGGTAGACAATAATTACTACATTTGATTTTATTTAGTTAGGGTTTACATTTATATGCCACCTAAGCATAGTTCCAGGCAGTCCTACTATACATAAAATAAATGATATAGTAATACAATAACAAAACATTAAACCATACACTCAAATGCAATAATAAAAGCAAAATATTCAACTATATAAATATATGCTTGTGATTGAACTACTCTGAACAATTTTGTGTCATCTGCAAATTTGATTATCTCACTCGTCGTATTTCTTTCCAGATCATTTATAAATATATTAAAAAGTGAGGGTCCTAATACAGATCCCTGAGGCACTCCTGTGTCCACTCCCTTCCACTGAGAAAATTGTCCATTTAATCCTACTCTGTTTCCTGTCTTTTAGCCAGTTTGCAATCCACGAAAGGACATCGCCACCTATCCCATGACTTTTTACTTTTCCTAGAAGCTTCTCATGAGGAACTTTGTCAAACGCTTTCTGAAAATCCAAGTATACTACATCTACCGGTTTACTGGTACTGGTTTACTGGTACGGTTTACTGGTGCTGAGGTGGGCGCCCACCTCAGCACCAGTGATCATCAAACGGTATGGTTTAATATCACTAAACGAATATGGAAAAGAAGCACAAAGACCAGAGTTTTACAGTTCAAAAACACAGACTTTGAGGAAATGGGGAAGTACCTAGAGGAAGAACTAAATGGATGGGAAAATGAGAGAGATGTGGATCAACAGTGGACCAATCTAAAAGGAGCAATCGCCAAGGCAACTGCTCTATATGTTAGAAATGTAAAGAAAAGCAAAAGAAAAATGAAACCTATCTGGTTCTCAAAGGAGGTGGCTGACAAAATTAAAGCTAAAAGAACTGCATACAAGAAATACAAAAGATCCCAAAGGGAGGAGCACAAAGAAGAATATCTGATTCAACTGAGGGAGACTAAGAAATTAATCAAGTTGGCAAAAAGTCAAGCGGAAGAGAGGATTGCCAAGGAGATAAAATATGGTGACAAAGCATTTTTCAGATACATCAGCGAAAAGAGAAAAGTCCAAAGTGGTATAGTGAAATTGAAAGATGAAAATGATCAATATGTGGAGAGAGACGAAGAAATGGCAGAAATATTAAACAAATACTTCAGCTCTGTGTTCACTAAAGAAGACCCTGGAGAAGGACCATCTCTACACAACAAGAAACTGGAGGGAAGCGGAACAGAGGAAAATCCATTTACAGTAGATAATGTATGGGAAGAGCTAAAGAATCTGAAAGTGGACAAAGCCATGGGGCCTGATGGGATTCATCCAAGGATACTGAGGGAGCTCAGAGATGTGCTGGCGGGACCGCTGTGCGACCTGTTCAATAGATCCCTAGAAACGGGAGTGGTGCCGAGTGATTGGAGAAGAGCGGTGGTGGTCCCGCTTCACAAGAGTGGGAACAGAGAGGAGGCTGGTAACTACAGACCGGTTAGCCTCACTTCAGTGGTGGGAAAAGTAATGGAGTCACTGTTGAAAGAGAGAATAGTGAACTATCTACAGTCGGGAGAATTGATGGACCAGAGGCAGCATGGATTCACCAGAGGAAGATCATGTCAGACAAATCTGATTGACATTTTTGACTGGGTAACCAAGGAATTGGATCGAGGAAGAGCGCTCGATATCATATACTTGGATTTCAGCAAAGCTTTTGATACGGTTCCGCACAGGAGACTGGTGAATAAAACGAGAAGCTTGGGAGTGAGTGCCGAGGTGGTGACCTGGATTGCAAATTGGTTGACGGACAGAAGACAATGTGTGATGGTAAATGGAACCTTCTCTGAAGAGAGAGCGGTTTTAAGTGATGTACCGCAAGGATCGGTGTTGGGACCGGTCCTGTTCAATATCTTTATGAGCGACATTGCGGACGGGATAGAAGGTAAGGTTTGTCTTTTTGCGGATGACACTAAGATCTGCAACAGAGTGGACACGCCGGAAGGAGTGGAGAGAATGAGACGGGATCTAAGGAAACTGGAAGAGTGGTCGAAGATATGGCAGCTGAGATTCAATGCCAAGAAGTGCAAAGTCATGCATATGGGGAGTGGAAATCCGAATGAACTGTATTCGATGGGGGGGGGGGGGGGGGGGGAAGGCTGATGTGCACGGAGCAGGAGAGGGACCTTGGGGTGATGGTGTCTAATGATCTGAAGTCGGCGAAACAATGCGACAAGGCGATAGCTAAGCCAGAAGAATGTTGGGCTGCATAGAGAGAGGATATCGAGTAAGAAAGGGAAGTGATTATTCCCTTGTACAGGTCCTTGGTGAGGCCTCACCTGGAGTACTGTGTTCAGTTCTGGAGACCGTATCTTCAAAAAGACAAAGACATGATGGAGGCGGTACAGAGAAGGACGACCAGGAAGGTGGAGGATCTTCATCAGATGACGTACGAGGAGAGATTGAAGAATCTAAATATGTACACCCTGGAGGAAAGGAGGAGCAGAGGTGATATGATACAGTCTTTCAGATACTTGAAAGGTGTTAATGATCAAAAGACAACGACAACCTTTTCCATAGGAAAAAATCAGCAGAACCAGGGGTCACGATTTGAAGCTCCAGGGAGGAAGATTCAGAACCAATGTCAGGAAGTATTTCTTCATGGAGAGGGTGGTGGATGCCTGGAATGCCCTTCCGGAGGATGTGGTGAAGACCAGAACTGTGAAGGACTTCAAAGGGGCGTGGGATAAACACAGTGGATCCATAAAGTCAAGATGCTGCCAATGAAGAGTGGGTGACTCGCCAGAATGATGGCTACTGCCTGGAGTCAATACCCTTATTAAATAAACATACACATGCTTACTGTGACTCCAACATCGCTCTAAGCTTCAACAACAAGAGGAAATGTGGAAAAAAGGATTTGCACTCACAAAGAGGGGAGTAGCTGGCTTGTTACGGCGGTTACTACCCCAAATCAAAAAAGCCTGATACTTCACTTTCAATGCATATACAGCATAGTTCTCTGATTCAACGGCAGAGGAGAAGAAAAACTGATACTTCACACATCCAGCAGAGCTCTCTGCTTCAACGGCAGGGGAGAAGAAAAGAGGGTTCGCACTCACAAAGCGGGGAGTAGCTGGCTTGTTACGGCGGTTACAAACCAAATGTGCCTGATACTTCACTTCCGATGCACATCCAGCATGGCTCTCTGCTTCAAACAGCATGGGAGAAGGCTGATAGTTCACGCATATCCAGCATAGCTCCCTGCTTCAACGGCAGGGGAGAAGAAAAACAACCAATAAGGGCTGTATAACATAGTCTGTGTAAAACAAATAAGCATGGGTGTAGCTTGCTTATTGCGGCGGCTACTACCCCTAACGAATCAAGCTAGATATTTCACTTGGATGCAGCTCCATCACTGCTCTCTACATTAAAGGTGGGGGTGGAAGGGAAATAGAACCAAGAGCTAAGAGAAACAGATAAGTATGAGAGAAAAAATGTGTGAAGCTTGCCGGGCAGACTGGATGGGCCATTGGTCTTCTTCTGCCGTCATTTCTATGTTTCTATGTTTCTATGTTTACCTTTATCCAATGTTTATTAACTCCTTCAAAAAAGTGAAGCAGATTTGTGAGGCAAGATTTGCCCTGGGTAAAGCCATGCTGACTTTGTTCCATTAAACCATATCTTTCTATATGTTCTGTGATTTTGATGTTTAGAACACTTTCCACTATTTTTCCTGGCACTGAAGTCAGGCTAACCGGTCTGTAGTTTCCCGGATCGCCCCTGGAGCCCTTTTTAAATATTGGGGTTACATTTGCTATCCTCCAGTCTTCAGGTACAATGGATGATTTTAATGATAGGTTACAAATTTGTACTAATAGGTCTGAAATTTCATATTTAGTTCCTTCAGATCTCCGGGGTATATACCATCCTGTCCAGTTGATTTACTACTCTTCAGTTTGTCAATCAGGCCTACCACATCTTCCAGGTTCACCGTGATTTGATTCAGTCCATCTGAATCATTACCCATGAAAACCTTCTCCATTACGGGTACCTCCCCAACATCCTCTTCAGTAAACACCGAAGCAAAGAAATAATTTAATCTTTCCGTGATGGCCTTATCTTCTCTAAGTGCCCCTTTAACCCCTCGATCATCTAACGGTCCAACTGACTCCCTCACAGGCTTTCTGCTTCGGATATATTTTTAAAAGTTTTTATTGTGAGTTTTTGCCTCTACAGCCAACTTCTTTTCAAATTCTCTCTTAGCCTGTCTTATCAATGTCTTACATTTAACTTGCCAACATTTATGCTTTATTATATTTTCTCCTGTTGGATCCTTCTTCCAATTTTTGAATGAAGATCTTTTGGCTAAAATATCTTCTTTTACCTCCCCTTTTAACCATGCCGGTAATCATTTTGCCTTCTTTCCACCTTTCTTAATGTGTGGAATACATCTAGACTGTGCTTCTAGAATGGTATTTTTTTAACAATGACCATTCCTCTTGGATATTTTTTACTTTTGTAGCTGCTCCTTTCAGTTTTTTTCTAACAATTTTTCTCATTTTATCAAAGTTTCCCTTTTGAAAGTTTAGCACGAGAGCCTTGGATTTGCACACTGTTCCTCTTCCAGTCATTAAATCAAATTTGGTCATATTATGATCACTATTGCCAAGTGGCCCCACCACCATTACCTCTCTCACCAAGTCCTCTGCTCCACTGAGAATTAGATCTAAAATTGCTCCCTCTCTCATCGGTTCCTGAACCAATTGCTCCATAAAGCTATCATTTATTCCATCCAGGAATGTTATCTCTCTAGCGTGTCCCGATGATACATTTACCCAGTCAATATTGGGGTATATGAAGTCTCCCATTATTACTGCACTACCAATTTGGTTAGCTTCCCTAATTTCTCTTAGCATTTCACTGTCCGTCTCACCAACTTGACCAGGTGGACGGTAGTATACCCCTATCACTATAGTCTTCCCCAACATATTTGCTTGTGAAGACTTTAACTGAAAGACTTGTGTTTGAGGTATGTTTTCTGGAACCTTTATCCCGGGCTATCAAACCAGAGGTTATACCAATATAACAAAGAAAGACGAATGGTGGGAGAACTAGGGGTATGACAGGTAGTCAGATCAGTAGACTCCTAAGGTGGTACATTTGGATCATGGTAGGTATGCCAAGCAGTGACAGTATGACCCCCCTAAGGTGATATATCTGGGGTATGGCAGGTGGGCATAGTGGCAACAACAAGACCCCTAGCTTGATATACAAGGGGCACGGCAGGTAAGCAGAGCAATAGCAGCAAGATCCCTAAGGTGATACATCTTGAGTTTGGCAGATAAGCATGTGGCAGCAAACCCCCTAAGGTGAAACATCTGGGGCATGACAGGTAGGCAGAAAAGTAGCAGCAAGGCCTCTAATGTGGTATATAAGAGGCATGACAAGTAGGTATGTGACAGCAAGCCTCTAAGGTGGTACGTAAGGGACATGGCAGGTAGGCTGAGTGGAAACAGCAAGATCCCTATGGTGGTATATTTAGGGCCTGGTATGAGGCAGATTGACAACAAGACATTCAAAGTGCTTTCAGCCATCTTGCCACTCACATAGAAATTTTGGAAACCCAAGCAAAGGCAAATTGATTTTCAAAAAGACCAGCTTTCCAGTCAACACTGACTCCAGCCTTAAGCGATGAGGGCTCATGCTGTTCCCTGTCATTTAGAAGACAGATTCACTGGGCATATTGGGGGGGACGGGACAGGAACTGTAGAGCTGAGTCACCTTGGCTAGGTCTGGCCAGTCTACAGACTTATGTGCCCAATATGTGAGCACATCTGTGTCCATCTCCTTGATGGCTCTACAAAATAGTGAGTCACAGAAATTGTAGCTGGGATCTCCTTTGCTGGGGTAGAATAAGGGTTTCTCCTGCCAGCTGCCTATGTCAAGAGAGATATTTCTTTTGGGCAATGTGGCTTTAGCATAATGAGGTAGAGGTGGAAGTGGTAGCTCACAGGATGCTACTCGTACTTGAACTCTTTCCTGAGATACATTCTTACTGTATCTCTGCCTCTAGTGCTCCTCATCATTTATTTATTTATTTATTTATTTATTAACTTTTATTTACCGACATTCGTGCAGCACATCATGCCGGTTTACAAAGAACTCAGGTGGGCGATACAATAAAACAATAAAACAATGTACAAAGAATAAAATAAAGTAACAAAAACATAACAATACACCTTATCATACACCTTAGATACCAAAAGAAGCAATACCCTCTATCTTTATTTTGTTTCTTCTTCAACTTGTCCTGCCTTGGGTCTGACATGTGTCTGACAAGGTGGTAAAAGTCACAAAGGCAAGAGCTGGGATTTTATTCTCAACAATGCAGTGACAGACTTCAATGTGCCATAGAAATGAATGGGAACATAAAAGAATGAGATAAAGATTATTTCATTCATGGGATCCTCCATTCATTTCAGAGGGGCAATGAGTAAAACAAATTTGGACTCATTTGTCATATATATATCATGTAGTTGGGTGGGATGAGGAACAACCACAAGACAGGCTGGTTATCATCACAGATCTTTATATCTAACTGGCTATGATTGTAATCAAGTTCTTTACCTGTATCAAGTTGTTATACTGTAAACCGGAGAGAAGGCAGATTGCTATTCTTCGGTATATAAAAGACTTTAAATAAATAAATAAATAAATAAATAAATAAATGTAATGAGTCATATCTTGACTGACTTGATCTAAGCTAAATTTTAGCTGTAATCCTAGCCAGTCAGGTATAGTAGAATATTTTCCTAAAGATTAGTGGTTAAAATTAATAGTTTATTGGACACTCCCTACTATCTAAAATTGCCCCTTAAAACTTTTAATTCAGTTTCCTTGCAGAACTGTGAAATAACATATTGCTGAATCAATATTTTATAATAGCCCTATTCAACAAAATAGTGCTTGCCTCAGGCCTACCAGTACCATTTTAAAATAAGATCTGGTGGGCAGGAATGATTGGGAATTGCTCCTGCCCCATTTGGTCATCTAGACCCAACGGCTGTGGTAAGATAGGTTCTGGGAAATAGGATAGAAGAAGGCCCGGGGGTAGAGGTCTTCAATTTTTAAATGTTGATGGCATCAGTGCTGGCGTTTTTAAAATTATTTTATTTATTTATTTATTTATTTATGTATTTATTTTATATTATTTATATCCTGGGCCATCCAAAGTTCAAGGCGGTTTACAAAAGTACATACATAATATAATTTAAAAACAATAACTAAAAGACAGACATTATATAACATAAATATAAATTTTAATATAAAAATGGTCATAAATAAAATTAGAAATTTAAAAATCAGCAAAAAGCACACAAGGTTAAAACAACAAATTAAGATGTACGTAGGTCAGGGAAGGCTAGTAGGAAAAGGTAACTTCTGAGAGCAATCTTGAAGCCTTTTTTCTCAGCAGGTAGTCGGGTATCTGGAGGAATGTAGTTCCACAAAATAGAACCTGCTATAGAGAAAGCTTGTTCCCTGGTAGAGACAAGCCTAGTGGTTTTAGGGGAAGGAATAATAATAATTGAAACAAAATAATCTGTAATCAAGATGAAAAAGCAAAAAATAAAATAAAAACAATTTAAGTGAATACACCTATTCTTTGCAGTCCTTCTGTCATCACTGCCTTTATTTTTGCGTTACATATAACATCAAAAATTCTAATTGAAAAAAATATTTAAAGTACTTTTCTGACAAAATAAAATTTGTCTTTGTTCTTCACTGGTGAAAGAGATGAGAAAACACTACTATTCTAGATGTGCTTTCAGAATGCAGGAATCAGGATTTAAAACAATAAATTCATGATCTTGCTTTGTGATTTTCAACAAACATAAAGCTGTCATAGAAGGAGTTATTTTCAAATAGCTAGGGTAATTGTTAGGTATACAGGCACTTTTAAGAGAGAAGCAAACACATAAATAAAGCTCTGTGATTACTAGACATTTCCAGTTTTCTAGTTAATATAGGGGTTTCATTTCATTTCTAATAGCTCCTGCATGGGCCATTATCCCAGTTTCTAGATTTTTATTTAGTTCTTACATTACATTGTATACGGTACTGCATTTCATTTGTTACATCTCAAAAGCTGACCTACAATTTTTAAAACCTCATATCTTTTGACTGATATTTACATTTGCCCTGCATATGCCTGATTAATTACATGCACTGTGGGTCCTTATGCAAATAAACATTTTCTTCATATAAACAGCTTGCCATTAGATTAAGGGCTACATGCTGGTGAGTTTAATTGATGTTGAGAATCCATATTAATAATTTCATGTTTGCAAAGTTTAAGATTCTCCACTGTCATTTTATCTCTCTCTTTCTCTATATATTTATTTAAATCTCTCTCTGTAGATTTATAGATACAGAGATACAGATATAGGGGTAGATTTTAAAAGAAGTGCACACAGGCTACATGTGCGCGCACTACCCGGCGCACGAGCGTATGCCCGATTTTATAACATGCGCGCGCATGTATAAAATCTGGGGTCAGCGCGCGTAAGGGGGTGCAAAATTGTGCAACTTGCGTGCACCGAGCCGTGCTGCCTTCCCCCGTTCCCTCACTCTGAATGACATCAAATCTTCACAAGAGTGCCCTGTTCTGTTCGTACATCTCACTCTGAATGTCAAAGTGGCCCCTAACCTCTACACTAATACCTAAACCTCGCCTCGAGTAACTAGGTGGGCCTCCTATAGAGGTATAAAGACCTAACTACTATGAAGGCCTTATAGCTAGGTTCTCTCTTTCTCTCTCTCTCTCTCGTCCTAGGTAGGCATTACAATAATTGTGGCACTTACCACAAAGTGTGAAAAGTTATCACACTCTGCAGTAATTCCTATGGTAACATACTTTGTGATAAGTAAACTATTACCATAAAACACACCCCTCTTCCTATTGCATGTGATAGTTTTATGAATCTAGCCCTAACTTACTTAGCCAGCTACATCTGAATATTGATCTCATAGTTTTTAACCTCAAATGGATCACATCCAGGTTATTATAATACCACCATTTAGTGCCTTAGAAAAGATGGCCTCATCATGGTTACTAGAGGAGTGTTTATGTATTTACTGGTAATTTGGGTGGGTCTATGGATGATTATGATTATAAATATTAGCCTTTGTAATTTTGTGAACATGCTAACATTCCTTTATATGTCCTATTGCTCTTGAATGCATTCTGTCTGTTAAATGAAAAGTTTCTAAAACAAAAAGAAAAGATGACCCTCATTTTGCAATGTCTTAAAAATTTCTTGATGGAATTTAATGAGATCAATGGTAAGCAAATAATAAATCAAATGCCTTGAAAAATTCCACTATGAATCCATCCATACCCAGGGATTTATGTGTCCAAAATGAAAAAACGGCAGCAGAAATCTCACTCTCACTGATAGATGCTGTTAAGCTATTTTTTTCTGATTCTGTCAAAGATGAACCTATCAGAGTCTAAATATGTATCACACTCCTGAGCTGTATTACCAACTTCAATCAGAATAAAAGTTAGAATAACACATTTTAAAATTGTTCAGTGATATCAGAGTTATTTGTCAGAAAAACTATTATCAGCTATGTGGATTGTTAATTCTCTGTTTTTCTTCCTTTTAAGATACATGGATAAAATAAACAGTTTTGTTATCTTATGCATGATAATAAATGTATTAGTCGTTTGACTAAGTTTTGCATTACATTGGTATTTTAATTTCTACTGGGGCTATCTCCATATTATACTCTTTATTTTGTCCAATTGTTTATCTTTAGAGCATCTCAATTGAAAAAATAAATAAGCCTGCAATGATCATTACATCTGAAATACTCAATTATCACTAATTTCATCTCCTAGCAAGGAGTTATGTAATCTCTGTACAGGAAAATTCCTGATATCTTGTTGCCATGCAGATACTAGAGATATGCCTGCATGATCTAAAATAAAATTGTTACCAACCTCCATTTCTATCACGTAAGGGAGCAGTGTGTTAGAAACAAGGAAAAAGTTAATACAAGAAGAAGACTGATGACCAGGAGTTTAAAACAGTAAATTCCTTTCAAATAGGATGGAGACAACCTTCCAGTGTTCAGCATATTTTGTGACAGGGTTCCATAATAAGAGACTTTGCCCAATTGAGCTTGTACTATATCAGAACTGTATATTGTAAAAAATGGAAAAGTTGTTAAGACTGAACCATTATCACTATGCCTCAGATAGCTCACTGGTAAACACATTTCTGGGAACATTTTGTTTCCTCCACAACCTTCGGTGAAACAAGTAGATTTTAACAACACAAATATGCATTTATTATGTCTGTATTAGGGATGAGAATCGTTTTTTGACGATTTAAAACAATCGTCAGATATATTTTAAATCGTCAAAAATCGTTAGAGCTGTGATACAATAACAATTCCCCCGATTTATCGTCAAAAATCGTAAATCGGGGGAGGGGGGGAGGGCGGGAAAACCGGCACACCAAAACAACCCTAAAACCCACCCCGACCCTTTAAAAGAAATCCCCCACCCTCCCGAACCCCCCCAAATATTTTAAATTATCTGGAGTCCAGTGGGGGGGGGGTCCCGGCGTGATCTCCCGCTCTCTGGCCATGGCTGCGTTAAGAGAAATGGCGCCGGTGGCCCTTTGCCCTTAACATATGACAGGGCAAAGGTAGCACCGGCGCCATTTTGGTTCCTGTGACCCGACGTCACGAGTGCAGGAGATCGCTCCCGGACCCCCGCTGGACCCCCAGGGACTTTTGGCCAGCTTGGGGGGGCCTCCTGACCCCCACAAGACTTGCCAAAAGTCCAGCGGGGGTCCGGGAGCGACCTTCTGCACTCGGGCCGTATTGCCAATATTCAAAATGGCGCCGGCGCCATTTTGCCCTCACTATGTCAGAAGGCCCCCCCCCCCCCAAGCTGGCCAAAAGTCCCTGGGGGTCCAGCGGGGGTCCGGGAGCGATCTCCTGCACTCGTGACGTTGGGTCACAGGAACCAAAATGGCACCGGCGCTACCTTTGCCCTGTCATACGATAAGGGCAAAGGGCCACCGGCACCATTTCTCTTAACGCAGCCGTGGCCAGAGAGTGGGAGATCGCGCCGGGACCCCCCCCCCCCACTGGACCCCAGGTAATTTAAAACATTTTGGGGGGGTTTGGGAGGGTGGAGGATTTATTTTAAAGGGTCGGGGTGGGGTTTAGGATTGTTTTGGTGTGCTGGTTTTCCCGCCCTCCCCCGATAAAATGATTTTTTAACCTAAAAAATTAAGACGATCAGATTCCCCCCCTCAGCAAAAATCGATCGTTAAGACGATCGATCACACGATTCACATCCCTAGTCTGTATCATGTACCAAATACCAGAAAAGTGCAATGTACATTAAGCATTGTTACGTGTCTCTAGTGGCATAAGCTATAATTGCAATGTTGGCACCAGAAAACAAAACTAAAAATGTTTTGCCGCAGATTTTCATTTGTAATCACTGTTCCACGCCTCACGGATGAGAGTCCAACAATAGTCACCCAGCACGGAGGGGTTCCACTTGCCTTGATACCGTTTCTCCATTTTGACAATGTCTTGATGAAACCTTTCACCATGTTCATCACTCACAGCGCCAAGCTTGTCTGGGAAGAAGTCCAAGTGGGAATGAAAAAAATGTACTTCATTAATTTGTATGCCTGAAGCAGATTTTCAACCTGTTCGACATAGACTGCTGCCTTTAGTCACCTAGAAAGTTACAAACGACATTCTTGAAGGCTGTCCACCCAACACGTTCTGTACCTTGCAGAAGACCATCAAAGTGGCTGTCCTTCATCAAGCTTGGATTTGTGGGCCATCGAAAACATTGGAATGGCAAACGGCATGGATGGTCGCACACCTTTCAGCCAACCTCACAGACTATTGGTGCAAATTGCAACATATATGAGGAGCCCATGCTCTGTCCTTGTCACAAATATTGCACCCGAAGTATAACTCATATGCCTTGTTAGTGAGTGCAGTCATGCTCCCTTTCTATTGTTTCAGAGTAAACTCACCACAGATGTAACAAAACGTGTCATGGCTATTACGAAATTGACGCAACATTTCATAAAGTATATGAAATTTAATCCACAAGCTTTAAACTCAAAAGTTTTAGTGATACGATTTGCTCATTCACACAGATGTTGCATAGGAAACTACTCATTGCTGCTGCTTATATAAGGCTGCATCATCATGGAAACAAGTTGGAATCTTGCAGCTGAACTGGGGCTTGCCCTAGCAAATTCTGGCATGATCAGGCAAAGTTTCTTGGTGTATTTTTTTAAAAAGTTAGTCTCCATTACATGTTTCGTTGCTTATGGCCATCAAAAATACGACATGAATTTTAAAAATCATAAAAACTACTGTCCAGCAAGAAAATATATGTATGCGAGATTATGCTTTAAAATTTCACAATTATTGTAACACAAAATTGGCCCTTTCTCAAAAACCTTACGTGTTGTACAAATTTCGAAGTAATAGCTGTGATCAGCATAAAAAATATATATTTGGAACACCAAAAAGCCTGAAGGAAACTAAAACTTTGTTTACCAGTGTAGCCTAAGGGATTTTGACACTACTTATTCCTTGCTCTGAGATGACCAAAAAGAGTATCCATGTGTTAAATACAGGATTTAATTGTTTTTTGCCTGATCATGATAAGCCTATGGGAGCTAGCAAGCAAACAGGAAGAGAACAGCAGACTTCCTGCCCTATCAGTAACAGACAAAAGAAAAAGAAGTGTGGATTTTGGTCTGTGTTTTTCTCAAGCTTGGAGAGGGGAGTGGCCCAGAGTAAAGGAGTGAGAGAGGCTTGATCTGGGAGAGACATGGATAAAAATAAGGCAACACAGATCAAGTCATCTCAAGGTAACTAGATGCTGGAAAACATAGTGTCACAGCTGGGGTGCAAATCCCAGGACTCCGAGGCAGAAGTACAAGCTGGGATCTCCTTCCATGTATGTTGAGAGAAGAAACCAAAAAAAAAAAAGAGAGAGATCCTCAAAGTCTGAGTGTAGCTATTGGCAGGTGCAACTTGTCGAGGGAATTGCAAGGAAAATGTATACTTCATATTTGTGTTTATTTTGGATAGAAGTTACTGGGAGAAATAAAGGAAAAGGAAAGGATTTGTTTCACATCAGAGAAATATATATTTTTTCTCCAAAGTTCACAACACTAGTCTGACTGCCTGCTATTCATCTTCCTTAGAATATCCTGCTGTGTGCACAACAGACAGGAATGGACCATTGGGGGTTCATTACTTACCCAGAGGTTAAACCTTCTCTGATGTTGATTTAATGTTTACAACACTGTTTATTTTCAGAGAACATTATATGCATTACAACTGGTACTTTTGTCTCAGTGTTTTATGTATATAAAGCGCTGGAACCAGGATGCCAAAATAATGGCTCTACAGGTTGGTCAAACCTCTCTCACTTGTTGCAGGAGGCAGCAGTCAGTCTTGCCCATTAGTTCAATGAGACCCTCCAAGGGAGAAGGCAGGTCTTGGGCTGCTAGCTCATCTTTGATCCAGGGGTACACACTCTCCAGGAAAATGTGGTGAAGACAGTCCTCCCACCAGTTAAGTTCCATCATAAGGATCCGGAACTCAATGGCAAATTCTTCTAGGGTCAGGGTACCCTGGTGCAGGTGGAGAAGCTCTGATCCCATGGTGGCCAGCTGGCCTGGTGTTATTGTTTGTAAGGTTTTGGGTGGACCCTTGGACACTGCGCAGCTGACCACGCCCACGGGGCCACAGCTCAGGCTCAGCTTTGGGACACACAACACAGAGATATTTTTTATTAGACAGAGTTGAGTAGCCACCAGAGGTGGAAGTAGTGAGTAGAGATGAAGCCCGGCTGGGCTTAGGGTTCCTCAGGATACTGGAACAGCGATTCCCTCTATGGCTGTCCTGTAGTGGAGAAAAATGAGATGTTGAGTACAGTGGAGCATACACAGAGTACTGGTATAGAGCCTCGTTGGTAAAGTTACTCACATAGCGGTTTCTCCCGGAAGGTAGCACAGAAGTTGGAATAGAGGCAGGCCCTCGAGGAGCGAGTACCTGGTTCCAGGGAACAGCTCTGAGGAAATAAAGTTGGTAACTCACTGATGATGTAGGCAGCGGTTTCTTCCAAGCAGAAGTGATAGGTTCAGGCAGCGAGTCAGGGAACATAGGCCCTTGAGGATCGAGTACCAGTTCCTGATAGCGACCTGAAGAAAAGAGAGAGGCCCCCGAGGAGCAGGTACCCCGTTAGGATAAAGTCCAAAAGTTGGAGAGGCAGAGTAGCTAGGTATGGAGATCGAATCCCATCTGTAAGGAGTCCCCTTGCTAACTCGATTAGCTAGCAAAAAGTGTAGGCTTTTGTATCCGGGATGAGTGACGTCATCACAGGGGGATGCCCCTGAGGTTCACGCCAAAGAGAGAATGAGAAGCAGGGCCCCACGGCGCGTGTGCCCTATGGAACCTGGACAACATGATGGGATGCAGTGCCCAAGCCGGACCAGGGATGCCGGAGAAGACGACAGGCAGACGCCGTGGCAGTCAGACGTCCATCAACAACAGGAGGAGTCGCAAAAAAAGTAAGGTGGGCGGAATGGAGACATCGGGCAGTGACAGTTGTAACAGTATCCCCCTTCAAAGGGGGTCTCCTCTGCAGGTTCCAGGTTTTGGCTTCAAAGGATGCGCGAGATGAAATTGATGGAGCATCTCTTTATCAAGGATGTTAGCCTGAGGCTCCTAAGAGTTTTCTTCAGGGCTGAAACCTTCCCAAGAAAGAAGGTATTCAAATGTTTTGCCTCATCTTTGGACATCAAGAATAGCTTCAACCTTATATTCTAGGTCATCTTCTGCATTGATGGCAGGTGGTTCCTGAGCCTTGGAAGAGAATTCACTGAGTATGAGAGGCTTCAAGAGTGAAACGTGAAAAACGTTGTGGTTGTTTAGTCCAGGTGGTAGCTTCAGACTGTAAGTGATGTTGCCAAGACATTGGAGGATTGGAAATGGTCCAATGTAGTGAGGAGCAAATCGAGTGGAGGGTAACTTCAGTCTGAGATGTTTGGTGGATAACCAGACTTTGTCAACAGGTTTGAAGACAGGTGCTTGAGAATGGTGAGCGTCATAAAACTTCTTAGCATCGTCACTTGCTTTAATTAGTATGTCTTTCATCTGAGTCTACAGATTATGGATTTCATCAGCAGTAGATTCAGCTGCTGGGGATGTCACTGACAGCTTCAGTGGAAGTGGCAGTGATGGTGAACGTCCATATACCACTTCAAAAGGTGTTGATACAGTTGATGTTGCTGGATGAGAATTGATGGCGAATTCAGCCCAAGGTAACAGTTCAGCCCAGTTATTCTAATGGCAACTTTCGTAGGCTCGAATGAACTGTTTTAAGATTCTATTCATCCATTCTGTTTGGCCATTTGATTGCGGATGGTAGGCTGAAGTGTAGTCTAGAGAGATGTCAAATAGCTTGCACAAGGCCCTCCAGAATCTTGACGTGAATTGGGATCCTTGGTCTGAGACTATGTGTTTTAGTAGTTCGTAAAGGCGAAAAATGTGCGATATGAAGAGCTTCGCAAGCTGCAAGGCTGAAGGTAAGCCAGGCAGCGCCACGAAATGGGCCATCTTGCTGAAGCGATCGACTGTTACCCAGATGGTATTCATTCCTCCAGAAAGGGGTAAATTAACTACAAAGTCAGTAGTGATGTGTGACCAGGGCTGTTCCAGAACTGGCAGTGGTTGCAGCAATCCCCAAGGTTGGCCAGAAGCGGGTTTGTGTTTGGCACAGTTGGTACAAGATGCCACGTAGGATAGTGTATTTTTTTTTTATAGTAGGCCACCAATAGAACTTCTGGATCTTGAGCAGGGTGCAGCATTGACCAGGATGGCCAGCCAGCTTGGAATTGTGCGCCCAAAAGAGCACTTTCTTCCTGAGGTGTTTAGGCATGATGGTTTTACCAGTGGGCACAGAATGTGTAGTCGCCAAGATGACTTTCTTCGGGTCAATTATGTGCTGAGGTTCTTCAGGCACATCCTCTGAGATAAAGGAGCATGACAAGGCATCGGCTCTGGTATTTCTGTCTCCGGGGCAATATTTAAGCACAAAGTCAAAGTGATTGAAGAATAAGGACCATCTAGCTTGTCTGTGGTTAAGACGTTGCACATGGCGGAGATACTCTAGATTTTTATGGTCTGTGAATACGGTTATTTGATGTTGAGCACCTTCGAGCCAAGGCCGACATTCCTCTAATGCTATCTTAATAGCCAAAAGCTCTTTATCTCCGATCCCATAGTTCTTCTCTGCCAGGGAGAAATGTCATGAGAAGAAAGAGCAGAGTCGTAAGGATTTGGAGTCTCCAGTTTGGCTCAATACAGCCTCCACACCAACATCTGAAGCGTCAACTTCTACGATGAATGGCTTATTGGGGTCAGGATGACGCAAGCATGGTTCTGTGGAAAAGGCAGTCTTTAATTTCTTAAATACGGAAATGGCCTCCGCAGACCATTTTGGAGCGTAGGCACCTTTGCGGGTCATTACGGTCAAGGGCACTGTTAAAAAAGAGTATTTCTTTATAAAGCTTCTATAATAGTTGGTAAACCCCAAAAATCGTCTCAGGGCGTTCAGGCTGGTAGGTTGGGACCAATTTTTAATGCTCTCTAGTTTTTGAGGGTCCATCTGGAAGCCTTCTTTAGACATGATATAACCAAGAAAAGGCACAGAGTCTTAATGAAATTTGAACTTGAATAGTTTGGCGTAGAGCCGGTGTTTATGGAGTCGGCAAAGTACTTGCTTGACATCCTCTAGATGAGTGGGCAAATCTTGATAAAATATCAGGATATCATCCAGGTATACCACGACACTCTTGTACAACAGGTCCCGCAAGATGTCGTTCATCATGTTCTGAAATACAGCGGGTGCATTGCACAGGCCGAAGGGCATTACTAAGTACTCAAAATGGCCGTCTCGAGTGTTGAAGGCTGTTTTCCATTCGTCGACACTGCGAATGTGAACTAAGTTGTAGGCCCCCTTCAGGTCAAGTTTTGAGAATATTTTGGCCCCCTGAAGCCAGTCAAACAGCTCTGAGATTAAAGCAGGGGGTAGCGGTTTTTAATCGTGATCTCATTCAGACCTCAGTAATCAATACAAGGACATAAGGTACCATCCTTCTTCCCCACAAAGAAGAAGCCTGCGCTGGCTGGAGACTTCGATGGTCTAATAAATCCCTTCTGTAAATTCTCTGATGTATTCAGACATAGCCTTGTTCTGAATCACTGAGAGCGGATAGTACTTTAGGAGGTTCAGTATTGGGTTTCAGTCTTATGGCACAGTCATAGGACCTATGTGGAAGAAGAATGTCAGCAGCTTCTTTGGAAAACACATCACTAAAAGATGCATATTGAGGTGGCAGTCCCGGCATCGCTGGAGTTGTAGGCATGCAGATGACAGGAACAATCTCCTTAAGGCACTTTCCATGACAACCTGGGCCCCAGCGGGAGAGTTCCAAGGAAGCCCAGTCAAATTGGGGTTGGTGCGACTGCAACCAGGGTAACCCCAGGACGATAGGGTGCATGGCCTTCTCTAACACAAAGAAGGGAATTGACTCTGTATGGAGAGCTCCGGTACGAAGAGTTACTGGTTCAGTTTGGCAAGTCTCGTCATCCGGTAAGGGCTCCCCATGGATGGAAGATAGGAGTTGTGGAACCTTCAAAGTGATGAGAGAAATCCTCAAATGTTCCACTAGGCGTTGAAGAACAAAGTTGCCTCCTGCCCCTGAATCCACCAGGGCAAGAGTTTGAAACTCAGACGGTCCACAGATCAAGAAGACTGGGAGATAGAGCGGAGGAGAGGGCGTAGTAAGGCCTAAGAACAGTCCTCCTACAGGACTTAGGCCCATCTGTTTTCCAGACGAATTGGGCATGTTGGGACATCGTGACCAGTCTGTCCACAATACATACACAGACCATGCCTCTTCTGAAGTCTTCTCTCTTTAGAAGTCAAATGACTGCGACCAAATTGCATCGGTTCATCTCTACTGGCAACAGGAATTACTGGAACCATCCAAGGTGCAGGTTTAGCTCTAGCCTCCTTCTGACCTGGTCCTCTATTAGGCTGGAGTTCTTTCACCTTATCACAAAGCCGGTGGTTGATTCTAGTAGCCAAAGCCACTAGTTCCTCCAGCGAGTCAGGTGTTTCACGAGTGGCCAGCTCGTCTTTCAAGCAAGTATCCAGGCCTCTGAAGAAGAGAGTTTTCAGGCATTTGCGGTCCCAGCAGAGTTCTGTAGCAAGAGTCTTGAACTCTATTGCAAAATCAGCCAGTGGTCAGTTGCCTTGCTTCAGATCCACCAGAGCAGAACCGGCATCAGTCTCTCAGGCAGGGTCATCAAAAATGGATTTAAATAAGTCCAAAAATCCGTCAATATCCTGCAAAATAGGATCCTTGCATTTCCACAGTGTAGAGACCCAAGACAAGGCTCTTCCATCAAGCTAAGATAGAATGTAAGTAGTCTTGGCTAAAGCTGTGGGGAAGTGAGAAGGCTGTAATGCAAAATGCATGCAGCACTGGTTTAGAAAGCCCCTGGTTCTCTGAATCTCTCCCAAGAAACGAACTAGAGCAGCCAGCGGTACAGTAGTCTTTAAAGTTACTTCAGGTAACTGACCTTCATTACTGGAAATAGATCCTTGGGACTTCTGTGCATGCAGCTGATGGAACGCTGAACTGAGTTTCTCCAGTGCGTCTTGCTGTTCAGAAACGCGCAGGGCCAGGCCCGGAATGGACTGGAGGGCATTGAGCTGTGCTGGATCCATGGAGTTAGCAATCTGTTATTGCTTGTAAGGTTTTGGGTGGACCCTTGGACACTGTGGCAGCTGACCACCCCCATGGGGGGAAGTCCCATGAGGGGCCACAGGTCAGGCTCAGCTTTGGAACACATAACACAGAGTTATATCTTTTATTAGACAGAGTTGAGTAGCCACCAGAACTGGCAGTAGTGAGTAGATTTGAAGCCCGGCTGGGCTTAGGCTTCCTCAGGATACTGGAACAGCGATTCCCTCTATGTCTGTGCTGTAGTGGAGAAAACTGAGATAATGAGTATAGTGGAGCATACACAGAGTACTGGTATAGAGCCTCATTGGTAAAGTTACTCACACAGCGGTTTCTCCTGGAAGGTAACACAGAAGTTGGAATAGAGCCAGGCCCTCGAGGAGCGAGTACCTGGTTCCAGGGAACAGCTCTGAGGAAATAAAGTTGGTAACTCACTGATGATGTAGGCAGCGGTTTTCTTCCAAACAGAAGTGATAGGTTCAAGCAGCGAGTCATGGAACATGGGCCCTCGAGGAGCGAGTACCGGTTCCTGATAGCGACCTGAAGAAATGAAAGAGGCTCCCCGAGGAGCGGGTACCCCATTAGGATAAAGTCCAAAAGTTGGAGAGGCAGAGTAGCTAGGTATGGAGAGCGCATTCCATTTATAAGGAGTCCCCTTGCTAACTCGATTAGCTATCAAAAAGTGTAGGCTTTTGTATCTGGGATGCATGACACCATCACAGGGGACGCCCCTGATGTTCTCGCCAAAGAGAGAATAAGAAGCAGGGCCGCGCAGTGCGTGCACCCTATGGTTCCTGGACAGCATGGTGGGATGTAGCGCCCAAGCCGGACTGGGGACGCCGGAGCAGTCGGCAGGCAGACGCCACGGCAGCCAGATGTCCATCAACCGCAGGAGGAGTTGCAAAAAAGGTAAGGTGGGCGGAGTGGAGATGTCGGGCAGCGACAGTCATAACACCTGGTTCTTCTAAGACCATTTTGAAAATGGTCATAAATTGCTGCAGGTCATGTAGCAGGGGATCTGTACACTCCCAGAGGGGAGACACCCAATTCTGAATCTTGCCATCCAGGAATGCAAGGAACGACTTCAAAGGGGCGTGGGATAAAAACTGTGGATCCATCAAGTCTAGAGGGCGTGAATAAAGAGGCATTCAAACACTGCACGGAGCGGCAGTAGCCACAGAGTCATTCAAACACTGCACGGAGTGGCAGTAGCCACAGAGGCATTCACGGAGCGGGATGCCAGTGGCCAGTAGTTGGTGTTCCACCTTCACGGAGCAGAAGGATGGAGGGCTGCTATCTCAAAAAAATAAAAAAAATAAAAACAGGGGTGGGTAAGAGTATGGGGTAAGGGTGTGGCCTGCTTGTTACAGCGGTTGCTACACCTAATTGAGCTGGACGTTCACTTG
The DNA here is from genome assembly GCF_901001135.1 of Rhinatrema bivittatum. Lineage (NCBI taxonomy): Eukaryota > Metazoa > Chordata > Amphibia > Gymnophiona > Rhinatrematidae > Rhinatrema > Rhinatrema bivittatum. The sequence continues at coordinate 419,310,073 of NC_042617.1, read as the reverse complement.
AATGCAGATACGGCGCTGCTCTCTAAATTGGTGGGTGGCGTGGAGGGGATTTAGGGCTGGAGGGTACTGGAAGCCAATAGTAACAGGTGGGAGAGAAAAAAAGGGGGAAAAAATGGATAAAGTGCGTAGCTTGCTGGGCAGACTGGATGGGCCGTTTGGTCTTCTTCTGCCGTCATTTCTATGTTTCTATGTTTCTATGTAATAAACGTGGTCATCACCACATCATCTGGGAATAATGACACTTGTAGTGTAAAGTGCATATAGTACTGGATCAAGAAGCCACAGCTTTGCTTGGGGTCCTGGGTTTACCGGGGTGGAGCTGGCAACTGTGGTATGGGGCAGCTAGGTGACGTGGGGGGTGATGGTACAGGCAGAAGAGACAATGGAGCTGCAAAAATTGTGGCCTAATCCAGCCATGTGGAGAGGCATTCCATAGATGCTGTGAGAACCTCCATAAATGCCTGCTGTTCCTGTAGCTTGTGCACCAGGCCTGGGATGGTAATCAAGGCTGTGACATCCACAGGTCCATGGCCACGGCAATCTTGTTAATCAGAGAGCCCCAACATGGCTGTGTTTTGCACCAAGGCTGCATCAGAGAGATTGGCAGGCATTCATGTCATCTGTAAAAGAAACATTCTATAAGTACTGAACAGTAGGCTAACACAAGGACATGATAGCAATGTTGCACTGGTGGAGGACCCTTGGCCTGAGGTGGGGTTGACACAACCCGAAGGGCAAGCCCCACAGGCCTCCACTGTCTGGAGGTGGAGCTGACTAGGAGACGGAGGCCAACTGGAGCTTCGCCAATACCAGCTCTCATTCCCCGCAGGTTGAGCCCTTGGGTGCCGGGTCCAGCTGGTCTTAGGCGGGCCTCTTTGTGACGACTCCCAGTAGATGAGATGCAAGGATTGCCAAGGACCAGCAGAGGTATCAAGGGACCAGTGTATTTCCAGACTAGGCAGGGATCCAGAGACCCGGGCACCAAAGGAATAGGGAGAGACAGGTGGTGCCCAGGTAAAAGAAGGCCGAAGCCTAAGAGGCCAAGTCCAGGGAGATACCGAAGGCGTATTCAAAGGCAGACTGGAATCAGGGCAGGCGGCTGAGCAAGACAAGGCACAGAGTCCAACGTAGCAAGGGGCAAAGTCAGAGAGCCAATCCTGAGCGTGGTCCAACTTAGCAAGGGTCAAAGCCAGAGGTCAATCCTGAGTGTGGTCTAATGTAGCAAGGGTCAAAGCCAAAGGTCAGTCCAGCAAGACAAGGAAGGGACCAAGGTACGGGTCAAGAACAGGAACCAGGAACGGAGTCAGGATCAGGAACCAGGAATGAAGTCAGGATCAGGAACCAGGAATGATGGGCAATGAGCACACGAACAAACGTGGAGAACTGTTGCCAAGGCAAGGAACTAGTGGCGGGACCCTGCCTTAAATAGCAGGGCCCGATGATGTCATCATCCGGGGCCAAAGGCTAGTTTCCTGCCACGGCCCCTTTAAAAGTATGAGAGGTGCGCATGCCTAAGCCAAGGCCCACAGGAGGCCGGACGATAGCGTCTCCCCGCGGCCCATTTGGGGAGACCCGCCGGGAGCTGAGGAGGTCCGTGGAGGAGCCAGGAACAGCCGAGGAGGCAGCAGGTGCTTGGGGGCGTAGCCGGCTGCCCACAGCCACGAGTGAGGATGGTCCGGGTCTGGGAGCAGAGCTGCAAGGGTGAGTAGGCCCGGTCACGGGCCTACTGTGGACGGGACACGCAACAAATAAATTCAAGAATTTAGTGCATCGAGAGGAACATACCAAGTGTGGAAGATCTAATGTGTGAATCCTGAAAAACCAACAGTAACAGAGGTATTCTCTCCATGGAATTCAAAACTAGAATGCAGAAAAAGGATGTTATACAAACTAGCAAGTGAAGGAGAGGGGGAGGGGAGGGAGGATGGTATTCTGACCATGGTATTCTAAGACTGGAATTCTGAAACAGAAATTTATGCAAACTAGCAAGGAAGGGGGGAGGGGGGAAGGAAATGGAGGTGGAGGTGGAGGGGAAAATTAATTAAGAAGAAATGAAAAAAAAATTGATTAAAACTAAGCAGGGGAGAACAGGTAAACAATTCTACAGCAGGAAGCACCATGTATAATCCAAAAGGGATAAATGTCCTGTGGAGGAAACTCACTGGTAACACCAAAACTGAGCAAGCATAAAGCAGGTTACATTCAAAGGTGAACAATTTAAAAGGAACAACAAACTGAGAGAAGAGCCTCGAGCCACAGCATACCTAATAAACAAAAAACTAAAGAACAAAAACGATGTAAGTCTGTGCCAGAAGTTTCTTTGCGGAGAAACAAACTTTTGTATTTGGGAAGTTGTGGAGCAACACTTAAGTAAAGTTGACAAGTGAGCTGAGGCGTGAGAGACCGCAATGTGCAAAAACAGGAAGAGCTACTTAAGTATATGCCAATAACGTCTTAGCGAAGAAACAAACTTTTGTATTTGAGGAATTACGGAGCAACACTTTGGTGAAGCACACAAGTGAGCCGAGGCGCATGAGACCACGGTATTCAAAGAACGAAAGAAATGTCTCTGGTGTTTACAAATGGCTCATAAGTTCAAAAGGGGCAAGTACTTTATAAAAATTTGCAACAGGATTGCCTGTGTAAAGAGAGGCAAAAATAACCATGAGCAAAGGCAGAAAAAATATAAATACCTATTCTTAAGGTGCAGAATAATGGATCTTCAGCCAGGAGCAGGATAGGCGATTATTGCAGTCAGAAAAGGGGAAGGTAAATAAAGTGTAAAGATAAAGAGGCTGAGCACAGCTGACGCAAAGAGAGAGAAACATTTTAATAACAAAAAAACTTACTTTATACCAGCGGGGAATTCAGCAAAATGTAATCCAAAATATACCAGCAGCATATCTTTATAGCTCGAAACTGAGCAATGTACCTTCTTAAGAGCTTCTCCTATTGCTTCTAATCAAATAAAATTGGGGATTCATGTATTGAACAGAAATAATTTTTTTGAGCCACACATTCTTCTGTCTTCCCTAGAACAAGATATGTGACAGAGATCCACCTTCCCCAACTTCACAGCAGCCTTTGCATCAACCCCCACTCCCACAGAAAAGACAGGCATCCAGAATTCAAAAACCTAGGAACCATTGGATACCAATTGGCCTGCGAGGAAGAGAAACTCATTGTCCCCACTGTTACCCCTGCAAAATCATTTAGTTTTTATGCTTTGCCCTATGGTATTATACATTATACATACGGTGTGTTATTTCCTGATTTCTGCACTATCACTATTCTCCCCATGCCTACCCAATTTCTGATGTTTTCATTTCACAATTTAGCAATAAATATTGCAAAACAATTGCTCTGTGTGATTATTGTTTATAGTGCCCTGGTATAAGAAATAGGTTGTAGGAAAGGGAGTCATCAAGGGAAAACAGGGGGTGGATCAGTAGGGCACAGGACTCATCACTCCCAGTGTCTATAAAGGGGCTGATGCAATAAATTTTATAGAAAGCGGGCACTGACTTTTCAGCGCCTGCTTTCTTAGTGGACGCATGGCACCCACAAGGGGGGCACCATGCAATATGCAAATTAGGGGGTCGCGCTAGCAAGGAGGTGCTAGGGTCGCTTACTGAGTTTACCGGCATCAGTCTTCATAACCAGCAGCCCAACGAGGTCGCATTAGTAAGGAGGTGCTAAGGTTGTGCACCTCCTTGCTAGCGCGACCCCCTAATTTGCATATTGCATGGCACCTCCCTTGCGGGTGCCATGCGTGCACTAAGAAAGCAGGTGCTGAAAAGTCAGCACCTGCTTTTCGCAAAATTTATTGCATCGACCGATAAACTCGGCGTCCGTTTTCATTACTGGCAGATGGCCGGTTATGAAAACTGACGCTGAGTTTTCCGGCGTCTGCCGAGGTGTTTTGTTTTTTTTTATTGAAGAAGTACCGAAAAGCAGTTTTTTCTGCTTTTCCATACTCCTTCTACGTGCTTCAGGCAGGCATTTATATCTGAGCGATAAATGTGAGTCTGTGATGCACATTTATTTTTTTGAATGTGGAGTGAATGAGTAATAGCCTCATTCACATGCATTTGCATGTGATGAGCACTAACTCGTTCACTCTGCGTCGGATGTGTGTTAAATAGGCGCTAATCCCCCTATTGCATTAGGGGGTGGATTAGCACCTATTTAACCCGCATCCGACAGCGGGTTAAACAGTGCGCTCGTGTGAGCGCACTGTTTTGCATCGGCCCCAAAGTAAGCTGCTACCCCCACTTTGCCTGCTTCTACCAATGGGGATAGGTGGGTTCTTTCTTCTGGTACAGCTTGCCCCCTCCCTTGGCAGCAGTGTACCTGTATTTCCTGGGGGGGGGGCAGAGGATGCTACATTTTTAATAACTTTGAGCAAGCTGGAGGAGTACAACCTTGTAGAAAGTTGTTTGTCAGTACCAATTCTAAAAGTTGATTAAAATCGCTACATATGATGGATGAAATAATATACATCTTTATAAGCTGATAAAAAGCAAGACAGTCAGTAGTGGCTATCTAAATGTTAAGAATCACATCCTTCTTATAGCAAACCTCCAACTTGATCTTTACCCGTCTCCATTCTTCATCACAAACTTACTAGAAATTCTGAAATTTAGATGAATTGATTAAGCAAAACAGCTACCCTACATTTTTTATGACTAGCATAAAAAAAACAAAATAATCCTTGACCCAACTTCCTTTGAGCTTGAGGGATTCCTGAAAAGAAAGGTGCAAGTCATAGTATACATAAGTCAGTTGTAGTTGTCTTAAGAAATGCTAATATATTTTTCCTTTTTCATAATATGATTTAAACATTTTACACTTATAGAAAATATTTTTAGATTATTTGCTATTCTGGAAAGAGAAGGAAAATGTCTCAATCCTTCCAGAGAAACTATAGCAATGATGCCATACCATTACATAACATAATCAATGTATCCATGGAAAAAGAAAAAATATACAGTATCTATACTATAAGAATAATTCTAAGTAGAACCAGTAGAAAATAAGTCAATCAGTGGTAACAAATTTTACTGCCCATGGCCAAGCTACTAACATGAACCAGATAACCATTAGGAGACCAGTGAACGAACAGATATTCTATTATATCACTCCTAACAGTACTTAATTTGTTGTATGCAATGCATAAATCTGAGAAACCTCTTAATAAAAAAATTCATCTAATTTCAATATATAAAGGAATAAACAGAAAAAAGTAAGAATCCTTGCTATAAGACTTTGCTTCATAAAGAAAATTAATATAACCATTCACAATGTTGAAATCATGATGAGAGAAAGAGGGGTTAAAAGAAAAGAAGTACTGACAAAAATAATATAAAAAGCAGATACATAAGTATTAAAACTGGTATATCAAAAAGTGAACATTGCTTTTCCATGACAACTTAGCATGAAATACCTGGGAGTCTGGTTTCAGATAGATCTTGATTCATTTTGTGCGATAACAGGATTAAATTGCTATCTCACATAAAGGAACAAAAAAAAAAAAAAACCCGAAGATCTTGTTTTGTTTGCTGCCAGACATACTAAACAATGGAAGAAGATGCTTAGAGAAGTGAGCTTTAGATGTGGAGGTACTGATTTTTCAGCTCATAGCCGATCTTAATCTCCATGCCACCTTCTTGGAACAGGTCCACTGCACACACACCCAGCCATTACCATCATACCTTAAAATGATATTCTAATAATACCAGTCCACTGAGTATTCCAGTCCCAGAATGATTAATGATTTGTTACTTCAATAGTGAATGTTTCTGGCATTGTGCATGCAATAACAGATTACAAGACAGCTTTTTACTGAAAAAATATAGAAAAACTATGTTTCTCAAAAAAGTCAACTACTGCATCTTTCCTCAAGGGCAGGTCAGAGTCGATACTAAGAACGCAGCGGTAATGATCCTCTATTTGGCAAAGGTGAATGTACAGTAATAGTGCTGAAGAGGGTGTTGCTACTACTGTCACAGTGATTAGCTGAAGTCTACATCTTGTGGGTTGTGAGCACGGTCCTTGTTTTCTATTGGACAATCCAATAGTCTTCTCCTTAAATAAATAAATAATATCCCATGATATTATGGAGACACGTTGTCAACTCTATACTGGTAATGAAGATTGCATTATAATTTATATCATGGCACTAATTAGTAAGGAAATAGCATGATTCTTAGTGCACCCCCTCCTCCTGTGGGGGGAGGAGGGTACAATTTTCAGAATTTATTCTGTAGGTGAATGGATGTTTACTTATGGCAAAATGTCTTCTGAAAATTGCCCTTCCCCCATGTAGAGGAAAAAGGCCATGAGCTGTCCACAGTATGTGAACTTTTCCCTAAGGGAAAAAGGAATAATGTGGGGATGGCACTAAGGTAGGCTCCCTAAAGGACAAGCCTGAATTTCATGTTGAAATCCCTGCCCATATTATACCTGCATACATTTTATCCTCAAAGTAAATGAGGTAAACAATACCAGCTCACCACCGGATTTTCAAAGAGAAACTCTGCAGGGAGGTTCCCTTTGAAATTGATTATACCGGCATACAGAAACGAAGTACCCGCAGGACTGAAAATGCTCCCAATAATGCCTTAAGAACATAAGAACATGCCATACTGGGTCAGACCAAGGGTCCATCAAGCCCAGCATCCTGTTTCCAACAGTGGCCAATCCAGGCCATAAGAACCTGGCAAGTACCCAAAAACTAAGTCTATTTCATGTTACCGTTGCTAGTAATAGCAGTGGCTATTTTCTAAGTCAACTTAATTAATAGCAGGTAATGGACTTCTCCAAGAACTTATCCAATCCTTTTTTAAACACAGCTATACTAACTGAACTAACAAATTCCACAGTTTAATTGTGCATTGAGTGAAGAAGAACTTTCTCCAATTAGTTTTAAATGTGCCTCATGCTAACTTCATGGAGTGCCCCCTAGTCTTTCTATTAACTGAAAGACTAAATAACCGATTCACATCAACCCGTTCTAGACCTCTCATGATTTTAAACACCTCTATCATATCCACCCCCCCTCTCAGCCGTCTCCTCTCCAAGCTGAAAAGTCCTAACCTCTGTGCTATCAGAGGTGCTGTGGCTTAGTTGGTTAAAGCACCTGTCTAGTAAACAGGAGATCCTGGGTTCAAATCCCAGCAGTGCCTTCCAGCAGCCTACATCACAGCTAAATGCACTCCTTGTATTTTATGTGTGAAGCTTGCTGGGCAGACTGGATGGGCCGTTTGGTCTTCTTCTGCCGTCATTTCTATGTTTCTATGTTTAGTCTTTCCTCATAGGGGAGCTGTTCCATTCCCCTTATCATTTTGGTCACCCTTCTCTGTACCTGCTCCATCGCAATTATATCTTTTTTGAGATGCGGCGACCAGAATTATACACAGTATGCAAAGTGGGGTCTCACCATGGAGCGATACAGAGGCATTATGACATTTTCTGTTTTATTCACAATTCCCTTCCTAATAATTCCCAACATTCTGTTTGCTTTTTTGACTGCCACAGCACACTGAACCGACAATTTCAATGTGTTATCCACTATGATGCCTAGATCACTTTCTTGGGTTGTAGCACCTAATATGGAACCTAACATTGTGTAACTATAGCATGGGTTATTTTTCCCTATATGCATCACCTTGCACTTATCCACATTAAATTTCATCTGCCATTTCGATGCCCAATTTTCCAGTCTCACACAGTCTTCCTGCAATTTATCACAATCTACTTGTGATTTAACTACTCTGAACAATTTTGTATCATCTGCAAATTTGATTACCTCACTCACTTGTTAGCCAAATTGATATTGATTGTCTTCTATTGCTCAATTATTATGCCACTGTTGTCCTTGAATATTTACACCTTCTGGGTGTTCGACCAATGTGATCACAAACTCCAGTAAGAGTGGGGTCATCCCAACCCCAAGCAGACTTTCATGGGCTGCTGGAAAGCTCTGGGTATGCTTGGCTCAGTATCCCTCTCAAACCCAGAAGCAGCCCATATGGCCACCACATGGCTGAGGTATGGGATGATATGAATGCACCAATTGTACGTCTCCCTCCCAGCAGCAGCAACATCATGCCAATATGGCACAGACGCCCAGTTACACAGTGCCTATGCACGAGGCTTAATATCACTTATAAACTGAGCAACAGTCACACATCCAGTCCCTGCGTACACATCAACCAGACATGCCAATTAACACATCTGAGCCTTTGCGTAAACATGCATAACCCCCCAAAAAATATGAAAGGGGGAAAACTGATGCCCCAATCCACCACAAGCAAGCAGAATCATAGGTCCTTCAATCAAGGGAGTAGATCCAGGCCTTCTAGCAGACTGCCTGTGCAAGCAGGACTATCAGCCCTATGGACTGCAATACAGCCGAAGCATGAGTTACTTGTCTGATATACCAAACTTTGGCCCCCAGGTGACAGATAAGTCCAGCCATTCTCTTGTGAGCCTTGATGCAGATGACATTACCAATAATACACAACCTCCAGCCCCTAAGGCTTAGGTACCCCTGCATAGGAGCTGAGTAGCCTACTGAGCTTGCCTGGAATCCCTGAATCCAGCTTCAGCTTAGAGGCAGCACCTTCCCCTGAAGCTATATAAATATAGATAGATATAGATATAGATTTTTACTAAATCAAATACTACAACTCTTTCTTTAAAGCACTGAGGAAAGTGTCCTGACCAAAGATTTATGCAATAGATATATGCAATGGATTGCATATATCTATGCAATCCATTGATGCCCAGTCATATCTGATGTAGGACCCTCCAAGGCCAATCACAAATCTGCCTACCTGCCTGTTGACCCAAGAGAAAAAAACAATCTTGGTCAACACTTTGTGGGTTCCAGGCAACCAGAATGTGAGAAGTGTGATGTCATTCCTAATGATATCCATTAGCTACTTCCAAAACAATTTGCCCAGGTCATTGTCCCTAAGTGGATAACCAATAGTTGAGAGTGAGTCAACCTGATCAGCAATTATGCATACCCTAATGTGGTCATTCCAGTTCATTCCCCTCCAGCCAAGTCACCAGACTCATCCTGTGTTGCAAAGCCATGTTATGTACCAAATCTGCCAGATTTTGCATGCCCTTCTGCCCAGGAGACAAATGAGTATCCAGTGATCCAGACTGTCACTGCCAGCCAGTTCCAGGATGGAAAGAGAAAGGATAAAGACTATGAAAAACATACACAGGCAAGCCATATCCCTGTCTGACATAGGACTCTGAGCCATGGAGTGCCATCTGCTAATACATTGAATAGCACCTGCTGACAGCCCAAAAGCCACTGTACTGGATGCAGCCTCCTGTCTTAATGGAATGAGTGCCATATATCCCAATATGCAACCCTGTAACCTGAAGGGCTCACTTGACTGCTAAAAATTGAAACCTACTCTTTGGTTGTACAGACAGGGATGCCTTACATATCCTCTCTTTCGTCAGGGATCACCTTTGGTGGCTTCAGGAATGGTGAACAAGTCTTCTGCAGCCCCAGAACAGATTACATCAGGGTGTAGTTCAGTGAGAACCAGCAAAAGCTTGGAGGCTCAAGTGAGACTTGTACTTCACGAAGATAAAATAAGCAGGTCCTCACCCAATTGTTGTTCCAAACCAGAAAAAAAATGTATTCAGAGAAAAGAAAGAAAAAAGTCCAACAAAAAAGCAGAAGATTACAGCACATCCAGAGAATACCAGAAAAAGAATCCTCCAAAAGGTTTCACCATAGTTTCAAAAGTTTCCCAGTTCATTTACTCACAGTATTCCTCCCTGCTCCTCCACACATTCTGAAGGAAAAACACGCCTGTGTTTCCTCCTCTCTCTAACTCTCTAATCACGGCTTCCCTGGGCAGAACTGGTGTTCCCTTAGATGTTGGGGTCTTTATTCTGCTAGCTGACACACAATCAATACTGGCAGGAGCATCCTGAATTCCTCCAGCATTCTCAGCAAATACCCTGGCCACAGCTCGTGGCAGCCCCTCTTCAGTTTCCTTCTCAGTAGATCACAATACATTCCCTATGGACTCCAACACCTCCTTTGGGCTTCTGGAAATCCTTTATATTATCTCTACTCAAACCACTCCCTTTTGGGAGAAGGAAGCCCTTGTCAATCCACACAAAACTCACACTTCCAAAAAACCTCCTGCTCTGGAAAATTCATAATGATAATAAATACACCATTACACTCTATATTTTTTCCTTCTGGCGGCCAGTAAAGGGTCATTCTTACATTCAAGGTCAGGCATATGAACAAGCCAGTGACCTCTATCAGGATAATGAGTTGTCGCCTCCCTGATGGGTACATTGAATTGTTTTATGTGAGCTTACATTTTTCCTATATCAAAGAGACACTTGCTGCAAAATGATCAGATCTGTCATCTCTATTACAGATAGTGGCCACTAACTCACCCACCCACAGAGCAGTAAAGAAAGCTAGTGAGAAGGCTGCTCAGAGTAGAGCCACTTCAAACCCAGAAGAGACTGCAAATAGTAAGACTTGCCATAAGGACAGCAACCTGACATGAGTGACTGGTCTACAAGTTTCTGGATTCAGGTCAGCATCCCACAACCAACCAACCATCCACCTTTTAACAGTGAAACTAGAGTGGAATTGGACCATCCCAGCACCTTGGAGAAGAGTAGGCCTGCTAGGTGAGAATGAACTGAGGAGACTCCTAAGCATCTGGAAAAGATAATACATTCCACCGCCAAGTGATCAGGAATTGAGATCTGTGGTCAATTTTTGCTCCTGCAAATAAAGTTATCTGCTTGTTTCCCCCAACATAAGCCCCTCCAGGTGGTGGAGGCCACTGATCTGCACAGCAAGCCCAAGCATCTGTGCTTGAACAGCCCATAGGCATATTGCATTGAACTCAAACAGAAACTTGTCCCATATATCTATATCATCCAGCAGTAACTGCAAAGTAACTCATATTAAGATACCAATGATAAGGCATGAGCAATATTCAAATAAATAAATAAATATGGCCATCCAGATTCAGTGGTGGTTCTGGATCACCCTGACTGCTACAAATGTCAACCTGTGCACTAATATATAGCATATGAGTATGACCCTACAAGAGAATGCAAGGGTTGCAATGAGAACCCACTACTTGTACATGTTGGCTTTCTTTGCGGTCTGGGTCTCATGATTCAAAGTGAACAATTTTGCAGAATTGTCCTGGCTTGTCAGCCACCAAAGGGACATCAAATTGGCCCATGGAAACCAAGGATAAGTGGGTTCAAATATTCCGGCAACCCTAACTGAAACGTGACTGGATATATACCCGCAAGTGCCACCATCCCAGCTAAAGCAGGAGGCAGACCCAGCTCCTGGAGGTGTAAACTCATAGACTGGTATGAACACCACCAATTTCCCTGGTCATTAGGCCAGCTGGAAAAGGGTAGGGGGGTGGAGCCATGACCATGTAAACTGCCTTTATCACCACCTCATTTTAGGCTGGCCTGCAGTGCTCTAATCCAACCACCCTGAGCCTGATGTTTATAACAGAGGGCTACTGCCCCATAGTCACATCCCTACTCCCGCTGGATTCCCTTCCATCTCCCTGGCTGGCCTGGGAACTCCAGGGGAATAACCTACTTCCTCCTCTTTGGAGGTCCTTAGCCCTACCCTGTATGCCTGTACTGTCATTCAGCCTGCCACCTGTTTCAGTGGTGCACTCCTGCACTATTGCAGCATGCCCAGCAATCCTACGTATAAGTACATGCGCTTATACACAAGCTAAAGAGCCAATTACACCAATTGCCTCAGTTCAATGATTCTATGCATATAAGAAAAAAGTTTGAAGTCTGTTTTAATGATGCATTAAAAAGTCTTCAATAATTCAAACAGTCCTTAATTTGGACCTATATATCATAATAAAACTCCAAGACCAACGTAAAATAGTGAACATGTTACTTGTCTTTGTAATTAACTCTGACTATATCAAGATTCAAGCAATGTTATATCCACCAGTCCTTGTTTCAGAATTATATTCCATTGCAATAAATCTACAAACTGGCACAAAAGAGTGAAAGAAAAATAAAACTTATTTTTGCGGGTTAAATCTGAATATATCAAAGTTCATGTGCTGTTGTGTCCATCTCAGCAGAACCAATGTTCTGAATCCTCATTCTGCAGTAGGGGCTGAAATCTTTAAAAAAATCTCATAAACTTAAGTCATTTCTTCATCTCCAGTAGAAATGGAGCCATATATAATATTTCTTGTGACTTTCAGCATTCTTAAACAGCAGCAAAACGCTGAGACCTGCAAGAGATATTGTATTTGACTCCTTTTATAATGTAATAATTTTATTGGAGGTATAAAAGTGAATTAAATTCACAAGATTTTTTGAAGATTTCAGCCCTTGATACAAAACAAATATTTGAAACATCGGACTGTGTTGGCTACAACAGCACATAACGTTTGTTATGTTCAGAGTTAACACACAAAAATAAGTTTTATTTTTCATTCACTCTTTTGTGGCAGTTTGGAAATTTATCACAACAGGCTGATGGTGCTCTGGGACCACATCCTTAGACAATGCTACACATTGCTCCACTGGAGATGATGAGACTTGCCTTAAGAAGCCAAGTAGTTGGAGGTAGGACCAAGGGACACATGCACACAGGAATCCCTGACTAGCACAGTGCCTTCATGAAAGAGAACAGCATGCATATGGAAGAAAGCACTAGGGCTCTGCAGAACTGGCCCTGTAAAGAGACAGAGATTTGATTTTTTGGGGGGTGTCTAATTTTGGGACTCATAGCTTAGGGCACAAGAACACTGCAATTCAGCAAGAGGTTTTAAAATTTAGTTTATTTTGGCTTTTTTAAAAATGAGGCAAAGACAAGTGTTCTGGGAGATGCAATATGCCCTCTATCTATACCAACTAGCATCTCCGTGAAGCTCTGCCATGCTCTGACTTATATAATCAAAATACAACATTCTCGAAGCTTCCAGAAAAGTGTAACCGCCCACAAACACATGATACTGTTTGTCATGACAATCTATCCTGTATAGGAAATGCTTGTGAGGACCTCCCTCAACTAAGAATTCTTCTAACCCTGTTCCTCCTCCCACTGTAAACAAGTTCCTTTATCAATGACTTTGATGCAAGTATTCTCTTCTGTTCTTCTTTTGTTCTTCTTTGTTTATTGTAAACACCTCACAGTCTGGGTCTTGAATAGAGCTTGGCACCAGGATTCATTCAAAACTGTCACCTCACAAGATCTCCTTTTCACATTGGTTTCTGTTGCATCTGCAAGATAAAAGCTTGCATCCTGGACTCAGTTTCTCTGCATTGTAAAGCAAATACTGTCATTGATGCCTTCCTGGCCTATAATTATAGGCTTTGCAGGGTTTACCAGTTTCCCAAAATCTTCTGCATCCGTTGAATCTGTGATAGTCAGAAAGTCTCTCAAAGTTCATTCACCTCTGACAGGCCAGTACAGCAGAGGAGTCTGGGTATTCTTGGTTATCTTAATCAGACATATTCTTCATTTCCCTCTATGGGACACCTTTAATGGATAGGTGTCACATCAATCAGTCTGCGATGCTAAGCCATGACAGAGGAACTTAAAATGTGTCCTAACCCCTAACCTTGGTATTTATCAGGTGTAGTGTATAGGTGTATGTCCCTCTAGATTCCCAATTAATATGAATGATACTCTCACAAGCATTTACTAGTTAATCAAAAAATAACATCAAAACTAATTTTCACTAGGTAACTATTAGCTCTATAATGGAGCTATACAGATACCTGCATTATAAAAAGGACCTACTTCATAATAACATGATCACATATGTTATCTTTCAGAATCAAGTAAGTACATAATAGTGGTATAACATGTAAAGATAAGTACACAGACTAGTATGAAAGTACTGTGTTTCTCATATAATACTAGGTATACTGGGCAAATCTTTTCAATGAATACTGTTGTTGTGAACAACTACCCAGGATAATATTCATTAAAATGGGAAACAGGGATATAATCAATGCACCTTACCAGAAAAGTAAAGAAACCAATAACATAGAAAAAAACCAAGAATCTATAGAAAAACTCATACTGTGTTGTGCATACATGATGTAAAAGTGTTGCAAAGCATAAGACATATTCTAGTCATATGCTGCAGTGATGGAAGATCAAATACAAAGGCATATGCATGATAGGCAAAAGCATAGCAAAAGTCTAAAACATCATACTAATTCTGTAGGGTATGTATAGTGCTATCCAGTATTATGACAATAAACTGTAGCAGTGAAAGCACTCACTGTATGGACTGTCCTAATTCACTTATGGCAGTCATATGTCCAAGAGATAATACGGCTGTGTAGGGCAAGTATTAACTATTAAGGTAGATGATGGCTAGTAATACTGCTTCGTCTTCAGATACTTCTAGGGGAAATGGGGCTAATACCCTTCTCAAATGATGGTAAGTCTAAATATATTGGGGATAATCATAACAATAAATGAAAGCTAACTCTGTGAGAAAGTCTTTAACATATTATGTGAACTACTTTGCAGAATTGATAAACCATCAGTGTAAGATTTTACACAGGGAAGGAAGGAATGTCATATAAATAAAAAACAAAACTAAGGAAAATTATATCTTCCCCTTTGGAATCCTAAATAGAAACCCACTAGCTTATAAGTCACCGATATAGTTTATAGTGAAAGGACCAAGATAAGAAGAAAAGAACAATGAGCAATTAATAAACCCAAAAATATAGTAATAGAATGTTGCAGATCCCTATAGCAGAGCTCCTCATGTGTAAGGTATATATTTGTTTTAAGGAGAAAAGAAATCTTTGTGAAAGAGAGTGAAACAGTCATTAGGTAAAATCTAGTAAATAGTGTCATAAGAAAAGATATTCAAAGAAGGGTTCAGTGAAAACATTAGAATAAGAGATAGAATATTGAGATATTAAAGATCAGCAAAGTGATTATCCTAAGTGCAAGCTGCAAGACAAAAGAATAGAAATAGCTTATAACTTAGGCTGGTGTGAAAGAGAAATATAAAGAGATCTCCCTCTTGAACCCTAAAGTATCATATTAAGATCACAATGAAACACATCACCCTCTATGTGATCAAAGCAGCTTCCATAGATAAAGATAGAAAAAACCTAGTACATATGCATTTAACTGATTCAGCATATAAGTATTATAAAATCTAAGACTGGAAAATACTACTTAACTTAGAACATACAAACTAATAAAACCAGCATCACTTCACATAATATTATTAACTTGAACACCTAAGTGCTGACAGAGAATGAAAGAACCTAAATTCTGCATAAAGTCATTCCCACAAAACATAAAAAAAGCAAAAATCAGGTATAAATTGTACGCCTTGCAGTCCATATAATATGTAAGAAAGTCTGTGACCAAGTGCGTATATAGTTCTTTTAGTAGGATTCAGTGATGATGTCAAGGCAGAATCTCTTAGCTCCTTAGATTAGATGCATGTGTATGAAGTCAAACCTAAATAAAAGTGCAACAAATCCGATTAAGTAGTAAAAAAAATACTTTTATGTCACATACTCCCTATATTTAAGTTGCCAAATAATCCCCACATTATTTCAAAACATCATGCAATGGTCCAGACCACAAACATCAATACTCAGACTTTACATTAAAACATATATGTCACAGAACTGACTACATAATGCATGCATTCATTCATTCCTCCTTGTACACATGTAACATAGAACAAACAACATGACAAACTTTTGAGCTCAAAAAGAAAAACGTATTTTAAAATATAAAAGAATTGGATCGATCCACAAAAGAAAACAAAAACTCAGGATTAAAAATAGAATAGATCTATTCAAAAATTGAAAAGGAATCAAACTGGAATAAACTGCATTCTTCATCTCCCATAGATCAGAGACAGATGCGCTTTGTGCTTTGGTACCCTGGAAAGAAATCTAATATATAACAGTTAATATAATGATTAAAATTAAATTTAAAAATGACATTACAGGTTCCTTAAAAGTCAAACTGCTATTATACCTTAATTCAGCAAAAAGCAGTCATAAAGCTACTTTCCTTTCTATGATAGTCCACCCCTAGGAGGCGCTGTCCCCTGTGATAAAAGCTACTTCCTTTTACAAATCTAAAACCTTTTTGTTTTCCTATGCTTGTAAACTCCTAACTCGCCTTCTAAAAGAAAAACTTAAAACAAACAACTTTGCACTTAATTAGAAGTCATTCTATTTCCATCCAATATGCATATGTTCCACAAAGTTCTTACTACCAAATCCTGCAAATACCCTAAATAGAAATACGAATCATTTCCAAAAGCACAGACATATCAGCTAGGAGTCTGGAAGTCTGCAAAATAAAAGGATGGCACAGACCAATATGGATTAACCAAAAGTTTTTTTTTACTGGCACATAAATAGATAATAGACATTGCTGCTTATTTCTCTGTTGTTCACCGTCTCACAATCTTTCTCCTTTACATATCATCTAACCAGTCCACAATACAAACATGTAATACCTGAACTCCCATCAAAATAAACCACCTAATTCATTTCCTTTCTTCTAAAAGGTAGCAGCTACTGAGGTATAATCAAAACTGAGAAATATTTATCATCCTTACTGCTGCATGCCGGCCGTTTATTTCTGACCTGTGTTTAAGTTAAAATAAATCCTATCGTCACACAATTAAATGCAACTGACTTACATCTTTTCTCTACCCAAAACAGTCTATATTGCTCAGCACACAGCCTTCTGCATATTCCTAAATCTCTTCCCTCTTTAACATTACTTCATCTCTCATCCCTAATATTCACTTTCCCCATACTTTCAACACAAATTTCTGTTTTCACATTAAACAGATCAATTCATTAGTCCCTCTTCTATCACCTTTGCACTTTGTCCTATACCATACTTAAACCTCAAACCTCTCAGCAGAACTGTAAAATCCATTTTAAAAGTGACTCACTCCCAGGTGTTTTTTTTTTTTTTTTTTTTTTTCTTCTCAAACACATTCCTAAGGGGGGGGTTCACCTCCTCTCCCGCCAAACAACTGTTACACTCAATGAATAGGTTTGTTAAGTGATAAAACCCTTAAACAGATCATTTCATTAAAATAAAGTTGCTCTCTTGTAATATATCTATAGATTGTTTTCCTTTCTATCTCTCTGCCTATACCCCTGACCAAAGAAAAAACCATACATCCCTCTCCAATGATAAATCAAATCTAAGTATGAATGGCTTTAAATAAACACAAGTTCATGCTTTCGTTCTTACCAAATGAAATGAAACACAATGCACAATAAACTCTCGGTAATCACACAATTCTAAAAACTTAGATGCAAATATGAGCATCTCTGCATTAATGGTGGGAAATAAAAGTACCTGAGCAAACTGGATGGACGACTTGTGCTCCTTCTGCCAGCATTGCTAAATCCTTGAAGCCAGCCAGGGCTGATGAAAAACAACATAGCACTGAAAGATTCCTTTCTCTGTTTAATGAACTGCAGCAATTAATTCAAATGTCCCTATATACCACACTGCCAGCAGTTCACTAATGTCCAGATTTAAGTTCAACTACAATCACTAAACTTTTCTTACAAGGAACCATTTTACACAAAATCTTAACTATTTCCTTGTTAAAGCTAATCAAAGAAGGAAAAGAAAGTAACCACATGTAACCTGCTATAAAAGATTAAAGCCATTAGCACCTTCCTATAAGAACAATCACCAAACTTTGGGGAATATTCCACTAAACAAAAACTCCTTCTTATACTAATTATAACTTTCAACTTACCAATTGTAACTTATTCCCTCTTCCTCCTTCTGAATCTACACACTCACAACCAGCCGCTCCCCAGGTGTAAAGTGAAAGTGAAACTACTGCCGAGCCCAAGCCATGCAGTCTGAGGACAAAAGACCCCAGACTGACTAGTGCTGGCTACCCCTCTGTTTTTTCAACTGTTCAATCTGAAAATAGCAAAACTTAATTTAGATTTTAATCAAATCATCAACTCATATCCTGTCTCCCTAACATATATTAAAGAACATTTTGCAAAAAGTATTCTAACCCCGATGTAACACACAATCTATATACACTATACAACACATAAAATAAAAACATTGATACTTACAGATTTTTCCTTTTTTTTTTTTTTTTTGTTACATACTCACAAAATGGATCCAACTTCATTCCACATCTGCTCTGAACTCATAATTCTCCGGGATAAGCCTCCAGTCTACCTGGGTAACTCAATCTTTGAATGACCTGCCAATTAACCATTCAAGAACCTAGTATACTTTCGTCCGCCAAAAGTAATACTACAGCTTATTAATAATTAATAATTATAATAACAACAGCTATTAGAGTCCCATCTGGGGTGCCAAAAATGTCTAATTTTGGGACTCATAGCTTAGGGCACAAGAACACTGCAATTCAGCAAGAGGTTTTAAAATTTAGTTTATTTTGGCTTTTTTAAAAATGAGGCAAAGACAAGTGTTCTGGGAGATGCAATATGCCCTCTATCTATACCAACTAGCATCTCCGTGAAGCTCTGCCATGCTCTGACTTATATAATCAAAATACAACATTCTCGAAGCTTCCAGAAAAGTGTAACCGCCCACAAACACATGATACTGTTTGTCATGACAATCTATCCTGTATAGGAAATGCTTGTGAGGACCTCCCTCAACTAAGAATTCTTCTAACCCTGTTCCTCCTCCCACTGTAAACAAGTTCCTTTATCAATGACTTTGATGCAAGTATTCTCTTCTGTTCTTCTTTTGTTCTTCTTTGTTTATTGTAAACACCTCACAGTCTGGGTCTTGAATAGAGCTTGGCACCAGGATTCATTCAAAACTGTCACCTCACAAGATCTCCTTTTCACATTGGTTTCTGTTGCATCTGCAAGATAAAAGCTTGCATCCTGGACTCAGTTTCTCTGCATTGTAAAGCAAATACTGTCATTGATGCCTTCCTGGCCTATAATTATAGGCTTTGCAGGGTTTACCAGTTTCCCAAAATCTTCTGCATCCGTTGAATCTGTGATAGTCAGAAAGTCTCTCAAAGTTCATTCACCTCTGACAGGCCAGTACAGCAGAGGAGTCTGGGTATTCTTGGTTATCTTAATCAGACATATTCTTCAGGGGGCATAGTACAAGCGGCAGCAGGCCTCACATCTAAAGAAAAAATTTTTTTATTGATTTCACAGCCACGGAGACTGGTGATTTATTCAGTACCTAAAATTAACAAAAATATGGAAGCACCCACGATTAGACCGATAGTCTCTCTGAATGGTTCAGTTTTGGAGCCAGTAGCTTTTTTTGTGGACCTGTTTCTGCAACCATTTGTGCAACAGACCAGATCATATATAAAAGATACAGCACATTTTTTGACATTGTTACAATCATTGATTGTCAAGAATAAGAACATGTGGTTGGTTACAATGGACATTAGTTCACTGTATATGAATATATTTATTTATTTATTTAACATTTTTCTATACCGACCTTCATGGTTAAATACCATATCAGGACGGTTTACATCGAACAGGGGTAAAATAACTAGATAAAGGAAGAAAAAACAAAGTTACATTACAACGAGGACTGTGAACTTGGAAGCTTAGGAAGCTAGAAGAGAAATATAAAGTTAAGTTAAAGGGAGAGAAACAAATTCCGGACTAGAGGTAGTCAAGACTAGAGATAGTCCACATGTTAGAGTTGGTATCCATGCTGTCAAGGTATTCAGAGGAGGGGAGGATCCATTAATCATGGGTAGATAACGCCTAATGTGTATCCCAGGGTTCTGGGAAGGCTTGGCGGAACAGCCACGTTTTGAGTTTTTTCTTAAAAGTTAGCAGGCAAGGTTCCAGCCTAAGTTCTGCAGGGAGGTTGTTCCAGATGGCTGGGCCTGCTGTCGAAAATGCTCGGTCCCTGGATGCGATGAGTCGTGTGGCTTTGGTTGGAGGGGCTTGTAGCGTTCCTTTGGATATTTCTCTCATTGGCCTGTTAGAAGTATGGAGTTTTAATGGAATTTCAAGGTCGTAGTCAGAATATACCACAACATAGTGCCTTGCAAATCATACGACACACTTTACAGCAGCATCCAGCAGTACAGCGTACAACAACTGATCTATTGGTGGATTTAACAGAGATGGTTTTGTTTCACAATTATTTTTTGTTTGGTCAGCAATTTTATCATCAGGTGCATGGGATCCCTATGGGATCGCTACTAGTGCCTTCAGTGGCAAACTTGTATGTGGCTGACTTTGAGGAATGATTCATTTTTTCATCCACATGGTGGGAGTGTATAAAAGGATGGTACCGGTTTATAGATGATATTTTCATGATATGGTCCAGTTCAGAAGCACAACTAAAGGATTTCCTTAGCTGGATCAATACAATAGATGATCATTTACAATTTATAGCACAGTCTTCAGAACATATGGTTTCATTTTTGGATGTGGCAGTGTCTTTTAATAATGGTCAATTTCACAGCACAGTGTATCGCAAGTCAACTGACAGGAATAACCTATTGAAATTCCATAGTCATCATGCCCGGAGTTTCAAAATGGGTTTACTGGTTAGCCAGTTTTTCCGTGCCAGAAGGATTTGCTCTAGTACATTGGAATTTGAAAAACAGGCTAAGATATTAAAGGAAATATTTTCAGTTAGAGGATATCCTAATAAAGCAATACAGCATGCATACAAATGGGTCAAATATAGTGATAGGCAGTGGCTTCTTCAATACAAACGGGCAAAACAATGATCACGGTTGATTTGTGTTTTAATACAAACCACTGCGGTGGGATTCATTGCCGCTTCGATCAGAAAGAATTGGCATGTACTAGCGCTTCATGAAATCTTTCAAGATCCACCTTTGATTGCCACTACCAGAGGAACCAACATTCGGGACAAAGTTGTGCATGTTGCATCGGAGGTGGACCCTTGGGCCGAGGTGGGGTTGATGCAACCCGTAGGTAAGGACTTACAGGTCCCCACTATTGGCAGGTGGAGTGGGCTGATAGGCAGAGGCCACTGGAGCTTCACCTATACCAGCCCTTGTTCCCCACGGGTTGAGCCTTTGGGTGCTGGGGCCAGCAGGACTTAGGTGAGCCTCTATATATAGTTGCAGTAGGAGTTAGTTCAGCCCAGAGACAGCAGGTGAGAGATGGTACAGTCTTACTCCAGACTAGGTAATGTCCTGGAAACTTGGGTACCAATGGAACAAAGGCAGATAGGGGGTGCTCGAGCAAAAATAGGCCGAAGCCTGAAGAAACCACATCCAGGGAGTAAGCAGAAGAGGTGTCCAATAGTAGGCTTGAGTCAGGGCTGGTGGCGATCCAAAGGCAGTGGCAAGCAAAGCTGAGATCTGATCGTGGAGATAGTCAATAGAGTAGTCAGGCAAGGCGAAGTCCTAGGTTTGGAGATAGGCAAAGCATAGTCAAACAAAGCAGAGGTCTGGGTCTGGAGATAGGCAATGCATAGTCGGATGAAGCAGAGGTCTGGGTCTGAAGATAGGCAGTAGCATAGTCGGGTGAAGCAGAGGTCGGGGTCTGGAGATAGGCAGTGCGTAGTCAGATGAAGCAGAGGTGTGGGTCTGGAGATAGGCAATACCGTAGTCAGGTGAAGCAGAGGTCTGGATCTGGAGATAGGCAAACTGTATTCAGGTGAAGCGGAGGTCTGGGTCTGGAGATAGGCAGTAGCGTAGTCGAGCAAAGCTGAGGTCTGGGTCTGAAGATAGGCATTAGTGTAGTCAGGCGAAGCGAAGGTCTGGGTCTGGAGATAGGCAGTAGCGTAGTTAGGTGAAGCGAGGTCAAAGTCCGTGTAGTCAATCCAAAGCATAAGCAGGGTAAGAATGAAGAGACAGGAACCAGGAACAATGAGGAACAGGAAAGCAGGGTTGAGATGAATCTCTAGAAGCAATGAGTACTCGACCATTGAGGGAACCTGTTACAAAGGCAATGCTAGGGAGCGGAGCCTGAGCTTAAATACTGAGATTGGGTTGACATCATCATCCAGGGCCGTGGCTAGGTTCCCGCCGTGGTCCCTGTTTAAGAGTCAATGATGCGAGCACATGTGCCTAGGGAGGGGCGCAGTGCGAGTAGCAGCATTTCTCTGCGGGCCACGCGGAGAGGTCTGACGAGAAGTGGAAGCAGGACCGGGAACACGGGGACTGTGGCAGAGCCAGAGGTACCAGGGAGGCCTGAGGACGAAGCTGACAGCCCACCGCCGCTAGCAAGGTGGAAGCAGTGGCTGGAGTTACAGTAGAGAGGTGAGGGGGCCGTGCTGCAGGTCTGCTGCGGACGGCACACATAACAGTGCATTCACAGCTGGGAAGTCAAACCCATTTAGCAGGTCCCACAGGACATTTTGAATGTGGACAATGCATTTGGTGCAAACTGACCATAACAGGTGAAGAGTGGGTAGAACCAGTCACGGGGTATAGGGTATGGAGAAAAACATACACAGATTGCAATTCGAAGAATGTAATCTATGCGATAATGTGGCCATGTCCCAAGATTTATGTGGGACGGACGACTCGACCCATTAAATTAAGACTGATGGAACATAGGTTTCGCTTCAATACTGTTAAAATGTCAGCACCGATGGTTCAACAGTTAGTGGAGGAAGGGCATGAATTTTCAGAATTGAAGTGGACTATAATTGAACAGTTTTTTAGTTCTAATCATGGAGACGATTTGGCAGCCAGGCTAAATTATCGTGAGGCTTTTTGGATCTACATATTAAATACCTCGACTCAGAGGGGGATGAATGAAGATCTTAATTTAGCAACATTGATATAATGGAGGTTGGTGATGGGCGGGCAATTAGATTTGGAGAGTTTCTTCAAAGTATCCTATTGGTGTCCTCTGGCACCCATTTTCTGATTAGTTGGTTTCACTGGTTTTGATGACGTATAAGGACGCTGGTGCACGGATCAACTGATATTGAATGGCACCTACCATGAACAACAGGTCGGACTGATGTAAGACCATTGAAAGAAATCACATTTTTCCAAAATTACCTGTGGATTATACTACACAAGGATATCCCCTGAAGAAGGACTATCAGTTTGAATCGTGGCCATGTCAGGACAGTAAGCAGGTCAGGTAACAACAGTTTTAAAAAATTGTTTGGGCAACAACGATGTAAGCGAAATAGGAGCTACAAAAGTAAATTAAAACTGCCATTCACTTTAAATTGCACTTTAAAAAAACAACCACTAGGGAGGTGGTTGGAGGTTAATGATTATAGATCTAACAATGCCGTGGGGCACACATAATTATATGACATTAACAACCCCTTCCTTAAAATATTATTAAGGTGCTTTAAAAGATGGCATAGAAGATTCTGTTAACCATTTGCGAACATTAATGTTGGAAGTAGTGTAAAGAAATTCATTGTGGTTTATGTGAGGTGATGGGACTTTGTCCAATTTGGTATTGTACTATATGATTGAGGCATGGCTAGAGGCCTGAATGTTCCCATTCCATATACCCCCCATACTTACACACACACACCAACACTTCCAGTGGCAGCAGTAGCATGCTTCTGGCTCAATACCACATAATAAACCACAAACAAAATCTGTTTGTTTTGGTTTAGTACTTAGGCCCTTATGTGCTTGTAATGGAGACATGTATTATTGACTTTTTTTCCTTAAAGCAAACAATCCCACTAATATATTAAAACAAACTTTGAATACTAGTCAATGATGAAATGAATCATTTATTTTAATTAATTCTGTAATGAATAATTCAGAGCTACTATAAGTTCATATTAATGAAAATAATTGATTTTTGAGCCTCAGTTTGCTAACAAGCATATTTTCCTCATATCACAATCACATAGTTCTTTTGAAGAAAGAAAGGAGCTCAGTAGCAATTCTTGCGCGTCCCATCCACGCTCAGCCCGCGTCCGGGCCTGCTCACCTAACTCCTCCATGGGTCCCGGGTTGTTCTCCCCTGCAGCAGCAGTGAGCACAACCAGGCCTTGGCGTCCCGTGGTGGTGGTTGCCGGGCCTTCCACCTCCAGCCAGGCCTCAAGGCAGGGCTCGATGTCCTCTGTGGCATCCTCCATCTCCCCAGGCAGTACCTCTCGGACTGTCTTCTAGGTACTGACCTCTGCCTGTTCTTGACTATGTTGTTCACCACCTGGATTTGACCTTTGCCTGTCTCCTCGACCACGTCTGCATACTGCCTGGAACCGAACTCTGCTTGATCACCAACCACATCTGCACACTGCCTGGAACTGACCTCTGCTTGACCTCTGATCATGTCTGACTGCTGCCTGGAACCTGACCCCTGCTTTGGCTGACTACCCTCAGACTGACCACTGGTATTGACCCCTGCTTTGGCTGACTATCCACGGACTGATCACTGGTACTGACCCCTGCTTTGGCTGACTACGCTATCTTGACTCTGGCCTTGATCTTTGCCTTCTATTCAGAGACTCTTTTCTGGCCTTCTCTGGCACCCTGGACTTCTAGCCTGAACATTGACCATGCATTCTTGATCATGGTGGGCACACCTCTGAACTTTCTCTCAAGGAGATCCTGCGAGGCCCACCTAAGACCAGGCGGCCCGGGTAACCAAGGGTTCAACCTTAGGGAACCCCGGGTTGCTAGTGGCGAAGCTCCAGCTAGCCTCTGTCTCCTCTTGTGCTCTGCCTCCTTGTGGCAGGCGCTCTCTGGGTCTGACCAGGGAACCTACTAATCCTGCACTAGGCCAAGGGTCCACCTCCCAGCGCAACAGCAATGTTTGAATTTCAAAACAGATTTGTCAAATTCTTTGACAAACATGAATATTTGGCAAAAGTAAATTTCATTAGTTTGAAAACATATATACGAGGTTTAAAATTTTTGTTTTCGATTTTCAAAATTTTCTGAACAAATTTATATATATTTTATTTATTTATGTATTTATTTATTTAACCTTTTTATATACTTAAACTTTTGTTTATTACTTCAAGCTGGTTTACATAATTATTTAAAAAACATGAATAATTAAAACATTCTTCAACAAATTTAATTTAGAACCAAAAATTCACAGCTAATATACATTGCCAAAAAATAAACATAATCATAAAACAAAATGACACTCAATCAGTTACAAGTTTCAATAATATTCTACTCAATAAACAATTCATCTATACCATATCTAACACATTACCATTAGAGATGTGAATCGTGTCCTCGATCGTCTTAACGATCGATTTCGGCTGGGAGGGGGAGGGAATCGTATTGTTGCCGTTTGGGTGTGTAAACTATCGTGAAAATCGTTAAAATTGTGAGCCGACACACTAAAACCCCCTAAAACCCACCCCGACCCTTTAAATTAAATCCCCCACCCTCCCGAACCCCCCCCCCCCAAATGCTTTAAATTACCTGGGGATCCAGCGGTGGTCCAGAACGGTGGCGGTCCAGAACGGCCCCCTCAATTGAATCCTGTTGTCTTCAGCCGGCGCCATTTTGCAAAATGGCTGCCGCAAAATGGCGGCGGCCATACACAAAAACGATTCGACGCAGGAGGTCGTTCCGGACCCCCGCTGGACTTTTGGCAAGTCTTGTGGGGGTCAGGAGGCCCCCCCAAGCTGGCCAAAAGTTTCTGGGAGTCCAGCGGGGTTCAGGAAGCGATTTCTTGCCGCGAATCGTTTTCCGTACGGAAAATGGCGCCGGCAGGAGATCGACTGCAGGAGGTCGTTCAGCGGGGGTTGAACGACCGTCAAAAAACGATTCACATCCCTAATTACCATAGACTAATTCTTTGTTAAAGTATACTAGGAATAAAAGAAACAAATTAAAATAATCATAAAATGATCCTAACATACAATAAGTAAATAGGGAGGGAGATTATACTCTCACTTTAACCAGTTTGCATATAAGCCTGCTCAAACAACCACGTCTTCAAAGATTTTTTGAATATGCTTACATTTGTCTCAAGTCTGATATCAAGTGGGAGAGCATTCCAGTGAGCTGGTCCTGCCAAAGAAAGAGCTCTTTCTCTAACCGAAGTCAGGTGAGCTAATTTGGGTGAGGGGACAGATAATAAGGCCTTTCCCGAGGATCTAAGGTTTCATTGTGGAGTATGTATATGCAAAGATGCGTTAAGCCATTCTGAATTATTGCCATGGATCGATTTGTGAATTAATGTCAAACTTTTGTATAAAATACGAAATTGCACAGGTAGCCAATGAAGCGCTATCAATAGTGGCATAACATGGTCATTTTTTCTTTTATTGTTCAAATGCCGTGCTGCTGCATTTTGCAACAACTGCAAAGGTTGAATAGTTGAAGCAGGGAGTCCTAACAGCAAGGTATTACAGTAATCAAGTTTGGTTAACACAAGAGCTGCCGTTACTATGCAGAAGTCGTTACTATGTAAATAAGGTTTTAATTTTTTCAGAATTTGTAATTTATAAAAACCTTCCTTGATAGTAGTCTTGACAAAGGCTTTCAAATTTAGTTCAGTGTCCAGGATTCAGCCAAGATCTCTAACCTCATGTTTTATATTAAAGGATGGGTTAGAGTTGATATCAGTTACGATTTTTTCTGCCATTTTGTTACTTATATACAAGATTTCTGTTTTAGAATTATTTAATGAAAGAGAAATATGTGTGAACAACTGTTTTATGGCTGAAAGATATATTTCCCAAAGCTTCAATGTAGATTGTAGAGAGTCTTTTATTGGTAGCAGAATTTGCACATCATCGGCATATAAGAAATAGACTAATCTTAGACCAGAAAGAAGTTTACAAAGTGGGGCCATATAGATGTTAAAGAGCATTCATGACAAAGAAGAGCCCTGGGGAACCCCTGTGGGTAACTTTACTGTGTATTATGAACCCTCCTGTTAGCGGTGCTACGGGAGGCTTCTTGCCTCTTCCTGGAGGCCGCGCCAAAGCCGGGGTCTCGTACACAAACTATCCAGGATTTGCTCCAGGGCCTGGGAGGCCTCAATGTTCTTGGGGCCTGCCTGAGGCTGCTTGTGTCTACATGGAATTCCTAGTTTGGGACACGCCCTTCTCCCTAGGGGCTGGCCCGCAGCTCTCCTCCTTATAGGGCCAGCTAGGTGTGGGCCTTCCAAACTCCTCCCAGGGAGTCGCCTGTCTGCAGCCCTATAAAAGGACTTCAACTTCCAGTCAGCCATGCCTTGCATCGGAGTTACTTCATCTCTGGAAGCTCCTGCTGTCCAGCACTCCGACAGGCCCTTGTCGTCTTCGTGGAGCTCCTCATCTCGTCTGGGTCTAGAACCATGTCTTCATTGCCTGAGGTCCCCGTCCAGGTGTCCTGGTGTCTGATCTTCCTGATGTCTGTTCCTGCAATGTTCCAGCTCTCCTAGTCCTCCAGGTGACCTCCATGAGGGTAAATCCATTCCGTCTGGTTCCTGTTCCGGTCACTGGAGCCTCTGCCAGCTGGATTCCTTTCCTGCACTCGTCCCACTCTCCGCGTGGTCCATGACCAGACTCCTTAGGCTGTGTAGGGTGCACAGT
Organism: Rhinatrema bivittatum; assembly: GCF_901001135.1. Classification (NCBI taxonomy): domain Eukaryota; kingdom Metazoa; phylum Chordata; class Amphibia; order Gymnophiona; family Rhinatrematidae; genus Rhinatrema; species Rhinatrema bivittatum. The sequence continues at coordinate 419,282,553 of NC_042617.1, read as the reverse complement.
GGGACAGGGTGGTCCATGACCAGCCCATTGGGTCTGCCCATGAAGGTGGGCAGTGTAGGGTGCCCTGAGAGACAGTGCCAATGTCTTCCTTCCCAGCTTCTTGTCTTGTCTGGACTTCATCAAGTTCCTCATCTCTGATGCTGTTGCATCCGCCCTGGTGTCATGTCTTTGCTTCAACCCTTGTCTGTGATGCTGTTGCATCAACCTTGGTGTCATGTCTTCGTGTCAAGGCTTCCATCTGCCCTCATCCTCAGGCCGGCCTGCTGCTCCATGCCGATTCAAGCGGCAGGTCCGAAAGGGCTCGGAACAGTCGGAGGACCGTTCCCCTACCAACATCATCTGTTGTTGGCTCTGGGAGCTTGCAGGCCTGGCAGAGGATAAGACCGTGTTCTGCCATGCTGGGACATGTCACCAACCCTCGGTTCGGTCTTGGATCCATCTGGGGTCGGGCTGAGGCCCAAGGGCACACTAAATACCCCCCGTTTTTAACACTGTCATTGATTCTGTCAAACCCAATTTTACTTTAAAGATCTGTTGGTAAGATACGATTTAAACAATAAAGATGTTGAATCTGTTAACCCAATTTCCTGTAATCTAGTAAGCAAAGATTTGTGATTGATGGTGTTGAAAGCTGCCGATATATCCAGCAGGATTAATAAGTATGAATTACTTTGATCCAGTCCTCTTAGAATGGTATCTGAAAGTGATAACAATAAAGTTTCCATATTATGAGATTTTTGAAAACCCAATTTTGATGGATAAAGTAACTGATTATTTTCCAAATATTCCGTAAGTTGACGATTAACTACTTTATTTGTTATTTGTCTGGTTTATATACAACTATAGGCAAATTTCAAAGCAATTTACAATAAAAACAAAGCAAATAAAAACATCAACATTTCATAACAACCTCACATAATAATATGAACTAAATGCTGATTCGCTTTCAATTTTTCAAAAAAATCTGAAGCAGGTTTTTATATTCTTAGCATTTACAATTTTTAAAAACATTTTCCCTAAATCTTCTGGTCAAACTGATCGATTTCTTATGTGAATCTGGGAAAAATCCAAAATTACATTGAACTGATTTGAGTTCAGTTTTTAATTAATTTCACATCTCCAGAGTTTACAAATTTACTTTTACACTCTGGAATAAAATCAGGCTTTTGTTTTAATTCGAATTTTTAAAACCAGTCCATAGTGTGACTCTGCATATCAATGGATGGCATCTGGCCTATCTCAACCCAAGACCATTTTGTACTATATGGGAAAGGGTAGGAGTGGTCTTATTTTGTAATCTTGAAATAAATTGAAAAATTGACCATAATATTTTATTCAGAAAAAACAATCCACTGATTATGTAAGAGACTTACTATAATTCTCTCAACAATAATATATCTCCTGCAATATTTTTTCCTAAATAAACATTACCACCATATTAATGTGACCCTCATACTAGGCTTTCTCAACTTCTAGTGTTTATTAACACACTTCATTGCAATTCTGCCTTATAGGTAATCATTGCTCACCTAGGGGCAGATTTTCAAAGGCTACGCGCGTAACATGAGAAAATATGCCCCTGCGTGCGCCGAGCATATTTTGCATAGGATCGGCGGTGCGCGCAAGCCCCGGGATGCACGTAAGTCCCAGGGCTTTCAAAAGTGGGCAGTCCGGGGGTGGGTCTGGGGGCGCGACGGCAGTCCGGGGGTGTCTCTGGGGTCAGGGGGTGGTCCAGGGGCGGGTCCAGGGGCGTGACTGCGGTCCAGGGGCATGTCTCGAGCCCTCCTCCGGCCATGTCGGGGGTTCGCATGCCGGCAGCCTGCTGGCGCGCGCAAGATATGCCTACCTCTGGCAGGCGTAAGAAATAAAATAAGGTAGGGGGTGGGGATTTAGGTAGGGCTGGGGGGTGGGGGGGCCGGAAAAACAGTTCCCTCCAAGGCCGCTCCGATTTCGGAGTGGCCTTGGAGGGAATGGGGACAGTCATCGGGGCTCCCCTCGGGTTCGGCGTGTGCAAGGTGCACATGTGTGCACCCCCTTGCATGCACCGAGCCCGGATTTTATAACATGCGCGTGACAGCGCACGCATGTTATAAAATCAGGCGTAGATCTGTTCGTGCCGGGTTGCGCGAACAAATCTACGCCCGCGCATAAGTTTTAAAATCTTCCCCTTATTGTGTAATGAATTTTCGACTTTTTTTTTTTCTCATGTGATATGCAATATGCAAAATAAAAATGAGCCTGATATTGCATTGATGTGTATTAATTGGCACTATAAGTGGATGAAGCCTAGTATGATGGTCACATTTATATGATGTGTTTAGATAGAAACAAATATTGTGGGACATTATATTTTATTACAAAGCTTTTAATGATTCTTTACTTTGCTCTGGTGGAAAATTTGTATCAGATTCATCAATTAGAGCCTTCCATTAGATTCAGAGGGGAAAAAAAACTGGCACAAAATAGATGCAATTTATTCTCTGGAGCAAAATAGGCACAAAGCTTTATCATAATTCCCCATATGTAATATGTAATATAATATCTTATAAGTACAGGGTGACATTTCAGCTAATAGTTATAATTTTTAAGTTATGCATGACAGTACTCCTTGTGTTCTTCAAAGAAAACTTATTAAGTATATGCTAGCACGTGCTTTGTGCTCAGTTGATCAGCATTTTCTACAGGTCCCTTCACACAAAGATTATAAACTTCAGCAAATGAAAGCCAGAGCATTTTCGTATGTGGCACCCTTTTGTTGGAATGCCTTACTGCTTCAGATGCCAATAAAAAGGCAGGTGTTAAAGTGTTCAGAAAGAGTTTGAAGGTACAGCTTTTTCAGGAGGCATTTGGATGAAGCAATATATGAGGTTTAATATTAGGGAAGTGCAGAGGGACGGCATACGTTGCATTCGGTATTTGTATTCGTTGGGGGCCATATATGTTGCATTCGGCAAGGGGGGCCCCCAATACGTTCATGCGTTCATTTTTATTTGTTTCCTGACTAAAATTGAATTAACTACAACCCCCCCCCCCACCCTCCTGAACCCCCAAGATTTACCAAAACTCCCTGGTGGTCCAGCGGGGGGTCAGGGAGCCATCTCCTGCATTCACACCGTTGGCTGCTGGTATTCAAAATGGCACCGATAGCCTTTGACCTTACTATGTCACAGGGTCTACTGGTGCCATTGGTCGGCCCCTGTGACATAGTGAGGGCAAATGCTATCAGCGCCATTTTGATTACTGGCAGACGACGGCCTGAGTGCAGGAGATCACTCCCGGACCCCTGCTGGACCACCAGGGACATTTGTCATGTCTTGGGGGACCCTCCTGACCCCCACAAGACTTGCCAAAAGTCCCTGGTGGTCCAGCAGGGGTCCAGGAGCAATCTCCTGCACTCGGGCCGTCGGCTGCCAGTATTCAAAATGGCGCCGATAGCCTTTGCCCTTACTATGTCACAGGGGCTACCGGTGCCATTGATCAGCCCCTGTCACATGGTAGGAGCACAAGATGGCGCCGGCTATTCATTGCTCCTACCATGTGACAGGGGCCGACCAATGGCACCGGTAGCCCCTGTGACATAGTAAGGTCAAAGGCTATCGGTGCCATTTTGAATACTGGCAGCTGACGGCATGAGTGCAGTAGATGGCTCCTGGACCCCCCCACTGGACCACCAGGGAGTTTTGGTAAGTCTTTGTGGGGGGGGGTCAGGAGGGTGGGGGGGGGGGTTGTTTAAATTCGCTCCTTTAGACGACCGAATAATTCGGTGAAGATTCATTGTATTCGTGGGGAATCGCAATACGTTTCGCTTCCCCACGAATACAATGAATCTGGCCCTATACGTTGCGGATTACCAATACGTTGCAAACGATTGCACACCCCTATTTAATATACTGTTCAATGATTTGTTTTATAGTTTGTTTTGTATTATAAGTGTTTAATATTAAATTTATGTGAGTCTGATATTCAGCTGGCAGATAGCCAGATAAGTAGGACTTATGCAGCTATCTAGCAGCCTCTGAATATCTCTTTAAATTCAGTTAAAGAATAAGGTGGCTAGTAGGAAAAAATATATGCACTACACTGGAGGAGGAGCCCCTTGCCCAATCATCCTGACGCCGATGGAGGAGTGGGTCATTCAACTGCTGGGACCGGACTTCTTCGTAGGAATGGACAAGGCCCTGAACACGACATGAGCTAAGGCCATTAAGTCACATTACCTGTAAATGTGAAGTCTGCTATAGACGTCCATAATTTTTTGCATAGGATGCTCACATTGAATGATGCAAAGCACATACCTTATACAAAACAGTATATGTGCACTTCTTAGTATTCTTTGTTTCCACTGCTCTCGCTCAGGAAAACCCTGGTCCCAGCTGTAAAGCCCCAAGTACTAGCAGTTCAGCCACTGGTCTCATGTTACGACTGTCACTGCCCGACATTTCCACTCTACCCTCCTTACCTCATTGGTGACTCCTCCCACTGTTGATGGACGTCTGGCTGCCGCGGCGTCTGCCTGCCTTCCTTTCCAGTGTCCCCGGTCCTGCTTGGGCGCTGCATCCCTCCATGTTGTTCAGCTACCATAGGGCGCGCGTGCCGCGTGGCCCTGCTTCTTATTCCTTCTTTGGCGTGAACCTCAGGGGCGTCCCCCTGTGATGACATCACGCTTCCCGGATACAAAAGCCTACTCTGTTTGATAGCTATTCGAGTTAGCAAGGGACTCCTTACGGATGGGATTCGCTCTCCGTACCTAGCTACTCTGCCTCTCCTTATTTGGACTTACTCTATCAAGGTACCCTCTCCTCGGGGACCTCTCTCTTTTCTTTCAGGTCACTGTCTGGAACTGGTACTCGCTCCTCAAGGGCCCATGTTCCCGGACTCGCTGCCTGAGCTCACTTCTGCTTGGAAGAAACCGCTGCCTACACCAGACTTAGTTTATGGGTACTTGCCAGGTTCTTATGGGCTGGATTGGCCACTGTTGGAAACAGAATGCTGGGCTTGATGGACCCTTGGTCTGACCCAGTATGGCATGTTCTTATGTTCTTATGTTCTTATCAGTGAGTTACCATCTATATTCTCTCAGAGCTGTTCCCTAGAACCAGGTACTCACTCCTCGAGGGCCTGCCTCTTTTCCAGCTTCTGTGTTACCTTCTGGGAGAAACCACTGTGTGAGTAATCAACCAACGAGGCTCTATAAAAGAACCCTGTGTATGCTCCACTGTACTCACTATCTCAGTTTCTCTCCACTACAGCACAGCTATTGAGGGATTGCTGTTCCAGTGTCCTGAGGGACTACAAGCCCAGCCGGGCATCTCTGCTCACTACTGCCACCTCTGTTGGCTTCTCAACTCTGTTTAATAAAAGTTAATTCTGTGTTGTGTGTCCTAAAGCTGAGCCTGACCTGTGGCCCCCTCACAGGACTTCCCCCCATGGGCGTGGTCATCTGCCACTTTGTCCAAGGGTCCACCCAAAACCTTACAAACAATAACAGATTGCTAACTCCATGGATCCGGCACAGCTCAATGCCCTGCAGGTCATTCCGGGCCTGGCCCTGCACATTTCTGAACAGCAATTGCATTGGAGAAACTCACTTCAGCGTTTCATCAGCTGCATGCACAGAAGACCCAAGGCACACTTCCAGTAATGAAGGTCAGTTGCCTGAAGTAACTTTAAAGACTGCTGTACTGCTGGCTGCTCCAGTTTGTTTCTCGGGAGAGATTCAGAAAACCAGGGGCTTTCTAAACCAGTGCTGCATGCATTTTGCATTAAAGATAATGCACTTCCTCACAGCTTTTGCCAAGATTACTTACATTCTATCTTATTTTGATGGAAGGGCCTTGTCTTGGGCCTATACACTGTGGGAATGCAAGGATCCTATTTTACAGGATATAGATGGATTTTTTGACTTATTCGAATCCGTTTTCGATGATCCTGCCCGAGTGACCATTGCCGGTTCTGCTCTGGTGGACCTGAAGCAAGGCAACTGAACACTGGCTGATTTTGCGATAGCAAGACTTGCTACAGAACTCTGCTGGGACCCCAAATGCCTAAAAATTCTCTTCTTCAGAGGCCTGGATACTTGCTTGAAAGACGAGCTGGCCACTCAGGAAACACCTGACTCGCTGGATGAACTAGTGGCTTTGGTTACTAGGATCGACCACCAGCTTCGTGATAAGGTGAAAGAACTCCACCTGAATAGTGGACCAGGTCAGAAGGAGGCTAGTGCTAAACCTGCATCTCAGATGGTTCCAGTAATTCCTGCTGCCAGTGGAGATGAACCGATGCAACTTGATTGCAGTCATTTGACTTCCAAAGAGAGAAGACTTCGGAAGAGGCATGGTCTATGTTTGCCCAATTCGTCCGGGAAATGGACGGGCCTAAGTCCTGCAGGAGGACTGTTCTTAGGCCTTACTACGCCCTCTCCTCCACTCTCTCTCAGAGTCTCCTTGATCTGCGGATCGTCTGAGTTTCAAACTCTTGCCCTGGTGGATTCAGGGGCAGGAGGCAATTTTATTCTTCGACGCCTAGTGAAACATTTGAGGATACTCCTCATCACTTTGAAGGTTCCATTTCTCCTATCTTTCATCCATAGATAGCCCTTACCAGATGATGTGATTTGCCAAACTGTACCGGTAACTCTTCGCACCAGAGCTCTCCATACCGAGACAATTCCCTTCTTTGTGTTAGAGAAGGTCATGCACCCTATCGTCCTGGGGTTACCCAGGTTGCAGTCGCACCAACCCCCAATTTGACTGGACATCCTTGGAACTCTCCCTCTGGGGCCCAGGTTGTCATGGAAAGTGCCTTAAGGAGATTGCTCCTGACATCTGCATGCCTACAACTCCAGTGATGCCGGGACTGCCGCCCAATACGCATCTTTCAGTGATGTGTTTTCCAAAGAAGCTGCTGACATTCTTCCTCCACATAGGTCCTATGACTGTGCCATAAGACTGAAACCCAATACTGAACCTCCTAAAGGACGTGTCTATCCACTCTCAGCGATTGAGAACAAGGCGATGTCCGAATACATCGAGGAGAATTTACAGAAGGGGTTTATTAGACCATTGAAGTCTCCAGCCGGCACAGGCTTCTTCTTTGTGGGGAAGAAGGATGGTACCTTACGTCCTTGTATCGATTACCGAGGTCTGAACGAGATCACAATTAAAGACAGCTACCCCCTGCCTTTAATCTCAGAGCTGTTTTACTGGCTTTAGGGGGCCAAAATATTCTCAAAACGTTACCTGAAGGGGGCCTACAACTTAGTTCGCATTCCCAGTAGCGACGAATGGAAAACAGCCTTCAACACTCGAGATGGCTATTTTGAGTACTTAGTAATGCCCTTTGGCCTGTGCAACACACCCGCTATATTTCACAATATGATGAACGACATCTTGTGGGACCTGTTGTACAAGAGTGTCGTGGTATACCTGGATGATATCCTGATATTTTCTCAGGATCTGCCCACTCATCTAGAGGATGTCCAGCAAGTACTATGCCGACGCCGTGAACACCGGCTCTATGCCAAACTATCCAAGTGCGAATTCCATAAAGACTCCGTGCCTTTTCTTGGATATATCATGTCTAAAGATGGCTTCCAGATGGACCCTCAAAAGCTAGAGAGTATCAAAAATTGGTCCCAACGTACTAGCCTGAAGGCCCTGAGATGAATTTTGGGGTTTACTAACTATTATAGAGGCTTTATAAAGAACTACTCTTCTTTAACATCACCCTTGACCGCAATGACCCGCAAGGGTGCCAATGCTTCAAAATAGTCTGCGGAGGCCATTTCTGCTTTTGAGAAATTAAAGACTACCTTTTCCATGGAACCATGCTTATGGCATCCTGACCCCAACAAGCCATTTATTGGATGTTGGCATGGGGGCTGTATTGAGCCAAACTGGAGACTCTAAATCCTTACATCTCTGTTCTTTCTTGATGTTTCTCTCCGGCAGAGAAGAATTATGGTATCGTAGGAAAAGAGCTCTTGGCTATTAAGCTAGCATTCAAGGAATGGCGGCCTTGGCTCGAAGGCACTCAACATCAAATAACTGTATTCACGGACCAGAAAAATCTAGAGTATCTCCGCCATGCGCAACAGCTTAACCACCGACAAGCCAGATGGTCCTTATTCTTCAATTGTTTTGACTTTGTGCTTAAATATTGCCCCGGAGACAGAAATACCAAGAGTTGATGCCTTGTCACGCTCCTTTCTCTCGGAGGATGTGCCTGAAGAACCTCAGCACATAACTGACCCGAAGAGAGTCATCTTGGCGACTACACATTCTGTGCCCACTGGTAAGACCATCGTGCCTAAACACCTCTGGAAGAAAGTGCTCTTTTGGGCACCCGATTCCAAGCTGGCTGGCCATCCTGGTCAACGCCACACCCTGCTCAATATCCAGAAGTTCTATTGGTTGCCTACTATCAAGAATGATACCCTATCCTTCGTGGCATCTTGTACCAACTACGCCAAACACAAATCTGCTTCTGGCCAACCATGGGGATTGCTGCAACCACTGCCAGTTCCGGAACAACCCTGGTCACAAATCGCTACTGATTTTGTAGTAGATTTACCCCTTTCTGGAGGAATGAATACCATCTGGGTAACAGTTGATCGCTTCAGAAAGATGGCCCATTTCAAGGAGCTGCCTGGCTTACCTTCAGCCTTGGAGCTTGCGAAGCTCTTCATATTGCACATTTTTCGCCTTCACGGCCTACCAAGACACATTGTTTCAGACGGAGGATCTCAATTCACGGAAAGATTCTGGAGGGCCTTGTGCAAGTTATTCAACATTTCTCTAGACTACACTTCAGCCTATCAGACGCAATCAAATGGCCAAACAGAACGGATGAATAGAACCTTAAAACAGTTTATTCGAGGCTACATGAGTTGCCGTCAGAATAACTAGGCTGAACAGTTACCTTAGGCTGAATTTGTCATCAATTCTCATCCAGCAACATCAACTGGATCAAGACCTTTTGAAGTGGTATATGGACGCTCTCCAACACCGCCACTTCCACTGAAGCTCTCAGTGACGTCCCCAGCAGCTCAATCTACTGCTGATGAAACCCATATCCTGTGGACTGAGACGAAAGACATGCTAGTTAAAGTGAGTGACCGTGCTAAGAAGTTTTATGATGCTCACCATTCTCAAGCATCTGTCTTCAAACCCGGTGACAAAGTCTGGTTATCTACCAGACATCTCAGACTGAAGTTACCCTCCACTCGTTTTGTTCCTCGCTACGTTGGCCCATTTCCAATCCTCCAACATCTTGGCAACATCACTTACAGTCTGAAGCTACCACCCGGACTAAACATCCACAACGCTTTTCACGTTTAACTCTTGAAACCTCTCATACTCAGTGAAGACTCAGGAACCACCTGCAGTCAACACAGAAGATGACCTAGAATTTAAGGTCATAGAGATTCTTGATGTCCGAAGACGAGGCAAAACACTTGAATACCTTCTTTCTTGGGAAGGTTTTTGCCCCGAAGAAAACTCTTGGGAGCCTCAGGCTAACATTCTTGATAAAGAGATGGTCTATCAATTTAATCTCGCGGATCCTTTGAAGCCTAAAGCTGGTACCCGCAGAGAAGACCGCCCTTTGAAGGGGGTACTGTTATGACTGTCGCTGCCCGACTTCTCCACTTCGCCCTCCTTACCTCTTTGGCGACTCCTCCCACGGTTGATGGTCGTATGGCTGCGGCAGCATCTGCCTACCGTCCTCTCTGGCATCCCTTGTCCGGCTTGGGCGCTGCATCCCGCCTTGTTGTTCAGCTACCATAGGGCCATGCGTCGTGTGGCCCTGTTTCTTATTCCATCTTTGGTGCGAACCTCAGGGGCGTCCCCCTGTGATGACGTCACGCATCCCGGATACAAAAGCCTACTCCGTTTGCTAGATATTCGAGTTAGCAATGGACTCCTTATGGATGGGATTCGCTCTCCATACCTAGCTACTCTGCCTCTCCTTATTTGGATTTACTCTATCGGGGTACCCGCTCCTCGGCGGCCTATCTATTTTCTTTCAGGTCACTGTCTGGAACTGGTACTCGCTCCTCGAGGGCCCATGTTCCCGGACTCGCTGCCTGAGCTCACTTCTGCTTGGAAGAAACTGCTGCCTACACCATCAGTGAGTTACCATCTATATTCTCTCAGAGCTGTTCCCTGGAACCAGGTAGTCGCTCCTCAAGGGCCTGCCTCTATTCCAGCTTCTGTGTTACCCTCCGGGAGAAACCGCTATGTGAGTAATCAACCAATGAGGCTCTATACCAGAACCCTGTATATGATCCACTGTATTCACTAACTCAGTTTCTCTACACTACAGCACAGCTATTGAGGGATCGCCGTTCCAGTGTCCTGAGGAACTACAAGCCCAGCCGGGCTTCATCTCTACTCACTACTGCCACCTCTGGTGGCTTTTTAACTCTGTTTAATAAAAGATAATTCTGTGTTGTGGGTCCTAAAGCTGAGCCTGACCTGTGGCCCCTCATGGGACTTCCCCCCATGGGCGTGGTCATCTGCCACTGTGTCCAAGGGTCCACCCAAAACCTTACAAACAATAACATCTCAGTGGCCCCTTTCTCATGGATGTTGAGACACAGTGTACAGAGGAAGAATAGGAGAAGCAGTACAGCAGTCACAGCAGCAGAGCTACTTTAAACCCTTATGTTGCCCATACCCCTTCTCACCAGCCTCAACCTCTTGAGCCTTATGGAGGGTACTGCCCTGCCATGGAAGGAACATACCCAGTCACTAACTGCCTCCAACATGCCTCATGTTCAACAGGATTTACAAGAAGTCACCCAGCCAGCCATTCCATGAGCCCAGTAGTGCCATCATTGGAGCCACAGACAGCACCTCGGTGACCAGCAACCCCACTAACTGCAGCACTAGCCACACCAGCAATATACCCAACAGTGCAAGCCACACTAGATGCATTGAGAGGAGGCATGGGCTGCAACTTTGCCATATAAGGGCAGAGATGGTCCAGCTGAGGTGGGCTCAGATCAACCACATGAATGCCATGAAGCAGTAAACAATAGCTCCTCCACAGGGCTTAACCACAGTCTCAACTTCAATTAATAAATTGCCTACTGCAATACTACAATTCATTCAACATTTGCCACAGCCTACATCTGTGCCTGCCTTATCCTAACCTTTCAATAGTCCACTCCGAGAAGGAGACCCCGGCTGACAGGATGGTTCAAGGGTAGGCCTCTTAAAGAAATGTCCCTCCCTGGACAGCAAAATGCCCCGGGGAGGAAAAGGCCCATGAAGCAGAGTAGTACCAGCCAACCCTTAAAATTGAACTCAAAGATGACAGTTCCAACCAAACCAGGTCTGTCCTCTGTACAGAGTTTCTGTGCTGGCTAGATGGAAGAAGACTGCTGGGCCTGTCCTGTCTACAGGGTTCCTGTGCCCACTAGACAGAAAAATACTGCTGGGCCCATCCTGTCTAGAGAGTTCCTGTAATCCCAAATAATCCTGTGCCAAACAATCTCCAAATAACCCAAAACAGGATCCAAAGCACTATATCTATATAGAGCTCACTATATTTATATAGAGCTCACAATAAGGGGTGTCAACAAGCCGGGGAACCAGTGTAAGACAACCTCTAGGGTGGTTACCTGGACCTCTCTGTCATCCGCCCAGAGAAAGTCACAAAGATGTGCAAAGAGAAAATATATTTTTTTGTCTTTTTTAGAAATGCATGTAAAAATCACACAGTGTTCTCTAATCTAAAAAGCAGGCAACAGCTCTCATTCAGTCTAACTGAAACAATCCCCGCGATGTTGTAAAAAGACACTCTATAGCAGATAAAGCAAAATCCCGACGTCAGCTGGTGTTTTTGTTTCCCTGCATCAGGGGGACTTATCTGGTAATGAAGATTTGAATCATCATTCAGCATGCTTTGATATGATCTCCCTCGTAAGACAGATACTGGAAACAATGTGTGAGTCCCACAGTCCATTTGCCAAGAAATAGTATTTGGCTTGGCTTGGAAAGTCACATTCAAGCAGCAGCTTTTGACTCTGTTCACCTACAGCTCACCGGTAAGCATGATGTCCTAGTGCTTCTTACTTTGCCATCTGGTGCAGCCTTAGATGAACCTGCAGTATAGGCATCCCCAAGAGTGTTCACTTTACCTTACATGGGCATTCTGTGTTGAAAAACCATACAATGCTTGTACACTCTCTTGGGAAGATCTGTTTACAAGGACAGTAGCTGAAATGTAGACTTTTCCATCTACATGGAAGGTGTAACACTGTGTTTGCAGCAGAGTGCAGGTGTATATCTTCACTATAGGTGTCTTCCACCACATCTAGGCCAAATAAACTATGGTGGACCTGATGGAGTATATACTATATTTTTGTGGGTCAAGGAAAATGATCACACCCACTTCATTCACATTGAGTAGTTTTGGCTTCCTATCCAAGGTAAATGTATGCATATGCAATTGTATACATATATACAGACACCAGGCATGTTTATGTATACAGTGGACCCTTGACTTACGAACTCAGTCCATTCGCGAGGGCTGGTTGTAATGCAAGTTGGTTGTAATTCAAGACTATTTTTCTCATAAGAAATAATGGAAATATCCATAATGCGTTCTGAACCTCCCAAAGCACCCCTTACCTAACCTTTTCATAATAAAAAAGGGTTGAATAATATGTCTAATTTACCAGAAACACCAATAATTCTCCTAGTGTACTCACCAAAAAGTCATAAAATGTGCCTAGCCCACCAGAAACAACAATTTCATACTGTACTCACCATTCAAGTTGACATCTTTGGCTTGCAGGAAGAGAGGAGGGGGAGGATTCCCCCCTCCCCACCCCCTCAGAGCACATATCTGGTCTCCAAACTCTCATTTCCCCCTCCCAGCATATTCATTCCTCCCCTCCTGATACCTTGCTGTAGCCAGCTGAATGCTACACTCCCTTTCTGCTGCTGCACAGAAGCTTCCTTGGTCACCAGTGATGCTGTTGCTTGCTGCAATGCCGTGCCGGGTCTGCCTACATGCTCCTGTGAACATTTGCAGCTCTGGGTGCGCCTGAGATGGACAGGCCTCATTGGCAGCAGCAGCCAATCACTGCAATAGCAGAGCAGAAGTCCCACCCACCAAGCCCAACAAAACACGATTGACGGGAAAAAATGCCCAATTAGAAGCAACCGCATGCACAAGTGGATAAACATGGCCTTGGCCGGCATTCAGGTTGTAACTCAGACTTTGTTTCTAACTCAAAACTAAAATTTTGGTTTTAACCCAAGTTGTTCCTATGTCAAGCCGGTTGTAAATCAAGGGTCCACTGTATATAAGTTTAGGTGCTTATAAATCTGGATGTGTGTACCTCACACTCTGCCACTCAGGGTGTTGGCATTAGTGTGTCCAAAACTGCTTGCTATCTTTTTCAATGGAAAGGAGTATATGCTAATGGGTTTGTTTGGGAACTTAGATAATTATAAAAGTGGGTTATTACAGGCAGTGTGTGACTGTGTGGTCATTCTCTAAATGTCTCAGGAACATATGTGTGTGTTTTGGGCTGTATTATTTATACGTGTCAGCTAATTACAATGCAGCTAAATAGCTTCACCTTGGTGGAAAGGACCCTTGGTCTGTATTTTCATCTTGCATACAAGATTCCATTGACACATACACATGGGCCTACAGGCTGCACGTAATCACTCAGGGAGCATATCCCCCCCCCCCCCCCCACCACCACCACCACCACCACCACACACACACACACCCTGATTGCCAGAGAGTGACACAGACACCCAGACATACTTACAGTGAGACACACACAGTATCAGTAAGTGAGAAACAACCATACTTAACCATAAACCATAGCAAACTACAAAGCCCACAGGCAGAAAAGCACAGTAACTCGCACACATACCCCACATACAGGCTGGTGGTGAGATGTGATGTTAACCCAAGGCACAGTTGGAGCAGGTCTTGAAACCCTCATATTGTAACTGGATACTTAACTGCTGATGCAGCAAGCAGTTTCATCCTTATAAAAACCGCAAAGACTTTAATCTAAGTACTTAGCACCCTAACATGTGAACTCTATGCTCATGAGACCATTATATTACACACTGTAACCCAGAAAGAAGTGGTGGATGCACACACATCCATTTAACGGGAGACTTAGAAAGTCTGGGAGCAAGGTGTGCTTTACTTTGGCAGCACAGCTGTAAGGCCGCTGCTAACCTCCCAGACCACTGCATTACCCATTTAGCTGCCACTTTGCCTGTGTGGCACAGTGCCCACGCTGCATTGTGGGGGTTATCAAGATGTGGCTATGTAGTGCCAACTGCAGCCAGATATCAACCAATCCGGCAAAGCAGCACTGGGTATCTGAACTCTTACACTGCCAAATTTCTCAACTTCCTCTTGGCTAAATGAATAAACAGTGTCAGGCCAAGTTGGAATGTTAGGTTACCATGTGTGAGGCCATTTTCTCCCTTCCCACACATTAACATACTTGTAGCTTCCACCCTAGAGAGTGGAAGCATAGGATGTTTGTAGCTAAAGCTGATGTGTGCTAATTGGGTGCATACACTGTGCATGCTCTAGTGTATACATTAGTGTGGTAAGGAAGAAATCAATGAGACTTTTATCATCCCCAGACACGAATATAGACTGAGGCTTAAACAGCATATCACTCACCTAGACTCACACAGACACATTGAGACACGCATAGATACACACATCTATTAGGAATTAATAGTTTACCGACTACCTCCAGCACTTTGGTAACCTACAGAGGCCCTAAATTGCTATTCCTGGCCTTCTCATCATCAACCATAAATGATGTTTGTGCCAAGCTTGTTCCTACCTGCAAATGAATTTGTCAGAGTCATTACTACTCACAGAAAATTGTCTACACCAGGGAGACTGACAGACATCTGTTGGAAGCATATATGCTCACTGAGTCTTCTTTGTTATACAAATGGACACATCCAGGCCTTAGGGGCCAAAAAATGCATGTATTTCTACAAAACAACACTGAAAGTGCAGAAGTCATCATGCTTTCCACATGATACCTCTGGGAGCAGTTTGGCTATACATTTTGCACTGTGGCAGGCTTCAGAAAGAGGCTTGTTGTTCACTCATGAGCTCATCAGCTGACAGCACATTCTCTTACCTTAATGCTATACACAGAGCTGATGATTGAGAGTCCATCAGCACCCCTGCTTTGGTCTCAGTATCCGGAAAGTCTAAAATGCACAAACACCACAGGTGACACATACTAAAGGACAGCAATTCTGCTATGTTGGCTACAAGTAATGTTTGAAAATTAGCTTTTTGAACTCCTGCGTGGCAGACAAATGGAACAGTAAGGGCTTCAAACCTGAATACACCTGAAAGAGTGTGTTTCTGCTTGGAAGATGACAATTCTGAAAGCATTTCTCCACTGGAGTCCTCACCCTATGTGTTTTAAGGGTGGCCACTTATAGGATAAGGTCTGTAACTGATACTAGCTATCAGAACAAACAAAATACTTTGAATATTTTCTGTGTACCTACATAAAGCAGCACAATATGTCTAGCCCTGAGTTGGATAGGCAAAGGTCCTTGCTGGTCCCTCATATCTCAATATTTCCTAATAGATACCTATAGCATGTCAGGGTAGGTTTTTAGCTTCTAACACAGCTTTGACTTGGGTTCACTGAGGTGAATCTTTTTTTTATATCTCATGTGGATGCTGTTATTTTCATCACAAAATAAACTGTGTCACAAACATTTCAGAGGTACTCTCTATATCATGGGAAGGCATGATACCATCCTATTCCCAATCTAACCTTCAGATAGTCAGACCTGCATCCTTAAATATATTCCCTGTGCAGCTAACCTAACCAACATGTCAGAGCAAGGTTCAAGGCCCTCACCCTCAGTACATGAGGGTTGACTGTTTATATAGGTGTAGCAGGGCCCAGCTGTGGATGGTAGTGTGCAACTCCTATGAGATATGGTAGCTTGCAGTGACTTGTGACAAGTTTGGGATTGCCACAATATTGACATGGACTTCCAAAAAGGCTATAAGTGAAGGGCTGCATTGTGAGCACTCACTTGTCAGCATTGCCTCAGAAACTCATGAGACAGTGCTGACACCTGTGCGTTTGCATGACCAAGTGAGACTATGAATCTAATGTACATGTGGATATATTCAGATGCATGTGAATGTCAGCTAGGGAATCTGGCTGTAACATGTAGAGCCTGAGATTGATGATTGTAGCTGTCAACTTGTATCTGTTATGATATCGAGGTGTTTGGTGGATTCTCAGGGGCAACAGTGATGTTCTCTCCTACTGGGAGGAGCCCCGTAGGGAGACTGATGCACCGAGCTAGACTCAATAGCACAAACACAGAGATAGTTTCTTTTATTGTACAGCTAGGATGACCACCAGAGGTAGCAGTAGAGAGCAGGTTAGCTGGTAGCAGTCTGTAATCTTGGCGAGAGAGATCGTTCCCACAATGGTGGTGTAAGGCCCCGATGCAGATGTCCAGTAAGGCACTGTAGGAGAGACAGACTGGCAGATGTTAAACATACTTCCGTAGCTGAGTAGAGAGAATCCCAATGAGCAGTAGAGAGGATAAGTGTTAGCAGTCCGTGGTCCTCGGCAGAGGAGACCCGTTCCACAATGGTGGTGTAGGGCCTGATGCAGAGAGGTAGCGAGGAACTGATGAGAGACAGACTGGTAGAAGTTGTACTCACCCTCTGTAGCTGCTAGATGGATTTCCAGCAGGTTGAAGAATGGAGCAGGCACCAGGAAAGACACACAGGCTCTCGAGGAGTGAGTACCTGTAAGAGGATAGGCACCTGTAAATAAGCAGAGGGTCCCTGAGGAGCGGGTACCCAAGTTAGAGAACCCTGAAGGGTGAAGATGGCTTCCAATGGATAGAAGCGGCAGAGTAGCTTCAGACCAGGGCATACCGATCCTTGCTAACTCGGCAAGAGTCAGCAAATGGGCAACCTTAAATATGCGGAAGCAGTGACATCTCTCGAGGGGGACGCCCCCGAGGTTCGCGCCAACACTCTACAAAGGTAGGGACGAGCACATTCGCGCGCCCTAGGAGACCTCGGGTCAAGATGGCCGAACGCCGTGCCAGAGCCGCTCCAGGGAAACCAGAGGGTGCGGCAGGGAGATGCCACGGATGCCATACTCCCGAGGCTGGTGGAGAAAGCTGAGAGAAAGGTGAGGCATGTCGGGCGAAGTCGTCTGAGCCTAACAGACGCAACAGTAGCTTCAGCCTGTGCCTTTAAGAAACTGAGCTACTTGTGATTTATTTTACTAATAGAGCTTTGGGCTCCATGTCATAGGCCTTGATGGAATTCCATCCTACATATGCAACTATCTTGCCAATATGTTAGGGCTAGAACAGGAACAAAGACATAGTTGGGACTAGCAGTAAGGAGCTAGTTAGGCCAAGCTATGAACACTGTTTTGGAAGTCCTACACAAATGCTATGGTGACTCTTTTTGACTGACAATCAATATGAATACATCTTTTTGTTGTTTGTTTATTTGGTGGCTAATTTGTCTACTACTGTCAATTGCAGCTAATGATCTATTTTCATGATGCTGCCTAACTAGGCCTAAGTGGTTTCTGTTACACACTGACCTAGACAGAGGATCGGTGAGAAAAAGAAAGATACAGATGTGAGAAGGAAGAACCACTCTTCTATGCAATGGGAAGGACTAGATGATCTCTAACAGGCAAAGTAGCATTGTTTAACACATTTCCTAAGCTGGCTGCCAGTCCGTTTAGTCTCCTTGGTTTCTGCAGGGGGACATGGGGGATCCTGAAGTAGATCTGGAACAAGGCAATAGGATGCCATAACACAGAGCAAGATTATGAAATATACAGCAGACAAGTGCTATCTCTAATACTCTGGCTGGGGCATACATTAAATCCCCCCCCCCCCCCCATTTTGTCCAAATAGTGAAATCTACTTTTGAGAAATCCAAAGGTGCATTCAATGACACAGCAAGTAGAACAAAAGACCTCATTGTACCTAATCTTTGCTGGTGTATTGGAAATAGCAAAAGGTGTGAGAATACAGGTCTTGCAACCATATCCCAAATCTGTGGCAAAGAGAAAATAGCTGCATCACCTACACCCCCATGACTTTGTTATATTGCTGCCAACCCATAGCATGCTATAAGACACTAGAAGCTAAGTTATAGTTTGACATGAGCCATAAAATGCTCTTTCAGAAACCTAAGTCCATGCTGCCTTTTACTGAAATACTATATGTACACTCTAGCACTTTGCTATGCTGTGTCAGATCTTCATGCATGGAAAACTGTATCTGAGGTTTGCACACAATGGGGTAGATTTTCAAATAACGCGAATAGGCGTACTTTTGCTGGCGCATCAGGCGCCAGCAAAAGTACGCTGGATTTTAGTAGATACGCGCGGAGCCACGCGTATCTGCTAAAAACCTGGATCGGCGCGCGCAAGGCTATTGATTTTGTATAGCCGGCGTGCGCCGAGCCGCGCAGCCTACCCCCGTTCCCTCCGAGGCCGCTCCGAAATCGGAGCGGCCTCGAGGGAACTTCCTTTTGCCCTCCCCTCACCTTCCCCTCCCTTCCCCTACCTAACCCACCCACCCGGCCCTGTCTAAGCCCCCCCCCTTACCTTTGTCGGGGGATTTACGCCTCCCGAAGGGAGGCGTAAATCCCCGCGCACCAGCGGGCCTCTTGCGCGCCGGGACGCGACCTGGGGGCGGGTACGGAGGGCGCGGCCATGCCCCCGGACCGCCCCGGGCCGTAGCCATGCCCCCGTAACCGCCCCCAAAACGCTACCGATACGCCCCCTAAACGCCGCGGCGACTGGGCCCGCCCCCCGACACGCCCCCGACACGCCCCCCTCGGAGAACCCCGGGACTTACGCGAGTCCCGGAGCTCTGCGCGCGCCGGTAGGCCTATGTAAAATAGGCTCACCGGCGCGCAGGGCCCTGCTCGCCTAAATCCGCCCGAATTTGGGCGGATTTTGGCGAGCAGGGCTCTGAAAATCCGCCCCAATGTGTACTTGTCACTCACAGCCAAGCAATCTATATCCATTTCTAGCATTCCTTTAACACTGAAACTGTACTACACAATTGCCATTCATGTCATTGCAGAAAGATATCAACTTTGTGGTATGATTGTTGATGTACCTGGCTGTTTTGCAGTATGTCCTCCAGAGATACACATTTGTCAGACATGATACAGTGACTAAGATTGTCCCAAAATGCACATCCCCCAGCTTTCATTAAACTTTTGTACCCCCATGATGGTCAAGACAATCTGTGGCTGGCATCCTGGATATCAGAGCACAAGTGCTGCAGACAGGATACCGATATAGGCACAGTTAGCTGAGGGCCCACAGAGTACAAACAGGACACACCTAAGCTGGGAGTCCCTGCACTGTGGACCCAAAAAGGTTTTGGTTGACAAGTGACATTTCAGCAGCTCCAAGAAAGAGGATTTAAACAGCGACTTGTTTAAAGTTGACAAGTTGAAAGTCTGTAGTGCTCAGTCACACAGTGAGCTTTGTGGCAAATAAATTGTATAAGTATGCAACATTATCAGGCCTCTACAGCATGGAAAGAGAAACCTGGACCCTAGAACTATAGCTTGTTGAGATAAATGTGCAAGCCAGATGTCATCTAACTGGTGCAGACACATCCCTGACCACCCCCCGTTTCACTGCCATTTTCAGTAAACACATAGATGGAGAGGGTTGATAGAAAGAAGGACAGCTCTTATTTATTAGCCAGCCATCACCATAGATGCCATCTTCAAATTATTCAAAAAGGCCAAATTGCCTAAGCATAAAGGAATCATGTGCAGCTCCTGGGTACCTGATGATCACATTAAGGATGCGTATTCAAGCGTCACTGACCGTTTGCACATTGATGAACTCAGTCTGTTGTGGTAGATCTCCTGCCTGTGACGGGGTGGGATTATGGTTATGTGAGTGCAGTCAATAGCTCCCAGAACATTTGGAAAGTTTGAAGTCCTGTCTTTCATGAGGGAATCTTTTGTAATGATTAATGCGGCTACGTACAGCTATTATGACCTGGCCTAGACAGCGGGAAAAAGATGTTTGCAACATTCTTTTGATGACCCCCAACTGTTGTTTGGAATGAGCCAGATGCCATAAAATGCAGGGTGCCCAATAACTTGGTGAGGCTTGGTATAATGTGGGACCTTTCTATGGCTGGATCCAGCTCCCCTCTGAGTTCTTGATATAATTCCTTGAAAACCTGAGAGGTCACGTGCTATCTATCACCACGTGCTCCTCTGGCATCCCCAAAAATGTCGTACAGGGATGAAACATGCACTCCCTGTATGACCTGCGTGCCCTCCTGCAGGGCAAGCCCTGACATTGGCCAGCATTCTCCATTGACAGGGCTTACAGCTCTGGCCCCAGTGCAGATACTTCCCTAGGACGCATTTGAACCTCTCTTGCCTGTTGTAATAGTTGTAGTAGTTATTGTTATTGTTGCTGTTGAGCATCCTGAAGCAGCCAGTATCCCACTACTAGAACATTTCCACTTAACATTTTAGCTGTAGGAAGAAAGGACAGGTAAGAAAAGGTGTTTTTATTGGCTCACCAGAACTCATTTTATCACATGTGATAATTGCTGCTATCCTGCGATAATAGCCGCTATGGTGCAATAAAATCTTTTTTGCCACCCTACCGCAAATCAAAGAAGTGTTGTTATGTCCCACATTAAATCCTGCATTAGTATGCAATATTATACTATGATATGTGGTAGGAGTCCTTCATTTGCATAATTTTCTTGATTTTGCATACTCATTATTATATTTAAATACTAACATGTCTTGCGATAAACATCACGCATTTATCTTGCTCTGGACCCCGTTTATCACATGATGATGCCCTAATGTGGAAAGATGAATGACCCTGTTAGTCAGATAAGTTATATCCGAATACGTAACGTAGCCTTTTAGGCTTTAAATATCTACCTCGGTATGTTTTATGTTAACTACTCTAAACACTAAATTATATGGACGTTTGTGATGTAAAAGTTTAAAATAAATAAATAAATAAAAATATATTGTTGAGGACAAACATGGTAAATAGTACTGTAAGTATATACTGTATAAGAAATAATTTTATGATACAGAAAGAATTACCAGTCAAGTAAATACACAAAGGATGCATATTATGCTTTTTCTTTCCAAAGATATTTTTTTTCTTATCTGTAAGAACTCATGAAAATAAAAGCCATTATTTATCTATACATTGATTCCATAAAAGTTAAAAATTGCTGTTAATTACCAAAGAAGACATTTTGCATATCCATATAGAATGGAATGTAAAATAAATGCACATATGGTATCATGAACCATCATGAGAAATTACCACAATACATAAAATCATAGCTAAGATTTTGTTTGTAAGTGAAATTTATTTTATGCCTCAGTTCTACGCTCTGGAATGCCTTTCCCTAGTGTACATAAAAGTATGCATTAAATTTGGCTACGCACATATGTGATCTGATTCCTGTTTTATAGAAGCTATTTATGCACATAAAAGCAGGTTTTATGCATGTAAATGGATTTGTAAAATTCACACCTTAATGACAGATATTTTGAGTGCCACTTATTGTATACTTGGATTTCAGCTTTCTGTATACTGAACCTTTTTAGTTGTATACCTTTTAGTTTAATTCATCTTTTTTTATTTTATTTTTTTTTTTGTTCTTCAATTAGGTAATTATAATAGCATTGTGTGTTTTGTTGCCTTGGCAACAGTACTATAAGTTTTGTTTCTGAATTCAATTTCACTTTTTATAGTTTACCATGGAAGATGCAGGTCCATATTACATTATGTTTGCTGTCTCTCTGCTTCTTTTGAGTTCTGAACGATCATGCAGCAAAGTACACTTGCTATCTATCACAGGCATGTTTTCAATAAACAAGCAATATCAGTTTACTACGCTTCTCAAAATGTCACCAATCCTAAAAGGGCAATAGTCAACTCCAATGCACAATCATTCAAAAAACCTTTCTACCAGATACCATATCCAGGATTTTTTGTATTATTTTTTTTATTTGAGTCTCATTATCTCTGTGCCCTTTTTTACTTGTCTGTAAGATTAAAACGTGACTTTATTAGAAACTGCAGGTAAAGTAAAATGTCTCACAATTCATCACAGGCTATGCTGTTCTTTTCCTCCTGTCTTATTTTTCTTATAATTTGTCATTAATTAATTAAGGAAATGATTTGAGACTTGTGTGCATATACATAAAGATGATAACTTTCAAAGGGGTGCATTTTGACCCATGTGTGATGGTGCACATCCAGGGACACATGCATGTTATAAAATAACCTGGGCACACATATGTGTATGCCCTATTTTACAACTGTATAAACATAATCACTATACCAGAGGTAAATAGGCAAACAATCCTAAGCCCAACAATTAAATTAATAAGTTTATTAAATCTATTATCTTATTACACCACGCTGACTTATGTGAAACATATATGCATCCTAAAATCTAATAACTTAACATCAATAATATCTCAATCATACTGCCTCCATCCATTCATTCAATAAAATCCTAAAACATATACGATGTAAACATATACAGTGTAAACATTATGACATAAATTAACATATGTTTAAACATACCCCTATTAACATCTTTCTACCCTCTCCATATACATTTAACATATATTTTCCAAAAATACCCCTGTTAACAGGGGTATTTTTGGAAAATATACCCCTGTTAACAGGGGTATTTTTGGAAAATATATGTTAAATGTATATGGAGAGGGTAGAAAGATGTTAATAGGGGTATGTTTAAACATATGTTAATTTATGTCATAATGTTTACACTGTATATGTTTACATCGTATATGTTTTAGGATTTTATTGAATGAATGGATGGAGGCAGTATGATTGAGATATTATTGATGTTAAGTTATTAGATTTTAGGATGCATATATGTTTCACATAAGTCAGCGTGGTGTAATAAGATAATAGATTTAATAAACTTATTAATTTAATTGTTGGGCTTAGGATTGTTTGCCTATTTACCTCTGGTATAGTGATTATGTTTATACATTAAGACAGAGGGATTGCACGAAATTATTGTACCTATTTTACAACTGGGCATGAGCAGTTGCACACATCCTGGTCTGAGCCCTGTAAGTGGGGAAATTTCATAACTGGCGCACATCCATGCCATAACCACTTTTACCAGTTTGACCAGCAGTTCACCCAGTGTAGAGGTAGGTCCTCCCTAACCCCTGGTATAATATGGTGCAGTATCCCCAGTTATCCCAGACCCTTTAAAACCTTCAGAAATGGTAGCTTTGTGGGGGTTTTTTTTTTTAAGTTACAGCTCCTCCAGAGCGGAAGTAAAGTTGCATGGCACAGGTCCTGGCCCTGTCCCAGAATGCCCACATCCTACCCAAACCACACCCCTTTTTCAATTGGATTGAGATAGTCATATACCAGGAGATGCGTGTATGTAGATGGCTTTTAAAATATGGAGCACCGGCATATGTCCTACGTGCACATGCATTTCCCAATTTTGGCACACACCAGGCTTTTAAAATTCACTTTATAATGAGAGAGGGCCTGAAAGCTAAGCACCAATTTCTGTGGGTTCAAAACACAAAATGTTCAAGCAGATGGTTTAGTGGACCTGTCAAAGAGGCAAGGGCTGTATCTCTTTTGATGGACAGGGAAATATTCATGTACATTTCTTTCCCCTCTGTGAACCCCCTGACTGCACCTCAGCTTTTTCCGGTGCTGACAGATGCCTCTCTCGAAGCCACACCATAGAAAAAGGATGGCCTTGCTGAAAAAGGTATCTGCAAGAAAACTTTGGCCTGGATTTATCAAAATGCCGTAAGTATCGCATGCGATAGCAAAAGGGGCATGGTTTATGCAAATATTCAGTTTATCGCAATTTGCGCTAATTACCTATGCGAAGAGCTAAGTTAGCACAAATGGCGATAACATTTACAAACTTTGCGATAAGTCTGAGACCCGTTGTATTTCCTGCATTCAACCACTGGGGGACCATTGTTAATAGAGGTGTGAATCGTGTAATCGATCGTCTTAACGATCGATTTTGGCTGGGGGGGAGGGAAATCTGATCATCGAGTTTTTTTTTTCTAAAAATCGTTAAAAATCGTAAATCGGGGGAGGGTGGGAAAACCGGCACACCAAAAAAACCCTAAAACCCACCCGAACCTTTAAAACAAATCCCCCACCCTCCCGAACTCCCCCCAAAATGTTTTAAATTACCTGGGGTCCAGTGGGGGGGTCCCGACGCGATCTCCTCCCGCTCTCTGGCCACCGCTGCATTGAGAAATGGCGCCGGTGGCCCTTTGCCCTTATCATGTAACAGGGCAAAGGTAGCGCTGGCGCCATTTTGTTTCCTGGCTCTCGACGTCACGCGTGCGGGAGATCGTCCCCGGACCCCTGCTGGACCCCCAGGGACTTTTGGCCAGCTTGGGGGGGGCCTCCTGACCCCCACAAGACTTGCCAAAAGACCAGCGGGGGTCCGGGAGCGACCTCCTGCACGCGGGCCGTTTTGCCAATCTTCAAAATGGCGCCAGCGCTACCTTTGCCCTCACTATGTCATACGGGCGACGGGTCGCCTGGGCAAAGGTAGCGCCGGCGCCATTTTGTTTCCTGGCTCCCGACGTCATGCGTGTGGGAGATCGCCCCGGACCCCCTCTGGACCCCCAGGGACTTTTGGCCAGCTTGGGGGGGGCCTCCTGACCCCCACAAGACTTGCCAAAATTCCAGCGGGGGTCCGGGAGCGACCTCCTGCATGCGGGCCGTATTGCCAATCTTCAAAATGGCGCCGGCGCTACCTTTGCCCTCACTATGTCATATGGGCGATTTCCCCCCCCCCCCCCCCCCCCAGCCGAATCTGATCGTTAAGACGATCTGGCACACGATTCACATTTCTAGTAACTGTCACTCTGTATAATTATCCCCAAGCCTTATGGTATCCATAAAACTTGAAGCTAGCAACATTTTTTACTTGGTGATGAGTTTTCTTGAAAAGTCAGACATTGTTGCTTGACGTGCTTTATTTATGGACTTGGCCATAGAAGAAATTTTGTGCTTTTTCCCTTATGTCTATCTATCAGTACCCAGACTATAGAAGTTGGACCCTCTTGGTTATTTTCTGTATCCTATTCTCCCTTTCCTCTGTCGCTGAAGTGGGGAGCAATGTTATAGTTGCATTAGAATCATAGAGGAATATTGGTTAAGGGTAGTGATCTCCATGCCTTTTGTTAAGGGTAGTAACCACCACACCAGCAAGTTACTCCTCTCCATGCTTTTCTCAATTCCATCCTTTAGCCTTTATTATTATTATTATTATTATTTATTTATTTATTTATTTATTTATTTGCATGCTGTTAATCTGTACAGTCAATCTTGAAGGTTTACAACACATTAAGGCGTGGATTTTAAAAGCCCTGCTCGCGTAAATCCGCCCGGATTTACGCGAGCAGGGCCTTGCACGCCGGTGCGCCTATGTTCCATAGGCCTACCGGCGCGCGTAAGTCCCAGGGTTTTTCGAGGGGGGCGTGTCGGGGGCATATCGGGGGCATGTCGGATTGGCGCGGCGTTTTGGGGGCAGGATGCAGCGTTTCTGGGGCGGGCCCGGGGGCGTGGTTTCAGCCCGGGGCGGTCCGGGGGCGTGGCCACGCCCTCTGGAACCGCCCTAGTTCATGTCTCGGTGCACTAGTGGCCCGCTGGCGCGCGGGGATTTACTTCTCCCTCCGGGAGGCGTAAATCCCCCGACAAAGGTAGGGGGGTGTCTAGATAGGGCCGGGGGGGTGGGTTAGATAGAGGAAGGGAGAGGAAGGTGAGGGGAGGGCGAAAGCGAGTTCCCTCCGAGGCCACTCCGATTTCGGAGCGGCCTTGGAGGGAACGGCGGCAGGCTGCGCGGCTCGGCGCACACCGGCTACACGACATCGGCAGCCTTGCGCGTGCTGATCATAGATTTTAGCTGATACGCGCGGCTACGCGCGTATCTACTAAAATCAAGCATACTTTTGTTGGCGCCTGGTGCGCCAACAAAAGTACGCGAAGGCGCACTTTCTTAAAATCTACCCCTAAATAAACATAAAAATAACGGCATACATAATCCTCAAATTACAGTGTACATAACCTTAATAAAACAAATCTAATCAGCTTAAAATGTTCAATCACTATTGTTTCTTGGATATGTAATGTTAAATAGCCAAGTTTTCAATCTTTTTTTAAAGATCCTGCTGTTGGATTCTATTCTTAGCTCACTTGGCAAGGTGTTCCAGAACTTTGGCCGGCTATAGAGATAGCTCTATCCCTGACCTCGCTTAAGTGTGCGCCACGGACTGTAGGGACCTGTAAAAGACCTTTGTTTCCAGACCTAAGAGTTCTATTGGGAATATAAAGATGCAATGAAGCATTTAGCCAAGTGACATTATTATTGGATAATGAGTTATGAATGATTGCTAATATTTTATATTGGGCTCTGTATTTGATGGGCAACCAATGTAA
The DNA here is from genome assembly GCF_901001135.1 of Rhinatrema bivittatum. Taxonomy (NCBI): domain Eukaryota; kingdom Metazoa; phylum Chordata; class Amphibia; order Gymnophiona; family Rhinatrematidae; genus Rhinatrema; species Rhinatrema bivittatum. Next base: position 419,255,996 of record NC_042617.1, on the reverse strand, counting down.
TAATTGTAATGTGGGAGAAATGTGCTCAAATTTGCTGCAGACCATTAGTATTCATGTATCTGCAAAGCCCATTTCTACAGCATAAATCAGGGAATTTTAAAAGGGGCATGTGTCAATGCTATTCCCAGTTTTTCCAGTTTGTCTCCAGTTCATCCAGTTAAGGATAGGTCCTTCTACCCCCTCTAGTTTGATAGGCTTCACTTCTCCCAGTTAGCCTTGATCCTGAAAACCTCACAGTTTTGCCTAGTTTTCTTTAAATTTTGTTATATGGCATCACAGGGGGCCTCGGCATGTGCTGGGTCATATCAGTATTTAGATTCATGTCCGAAAAGCCAATACCATAGTAACATAGAAATGATGGCAGAAAAGGAAGAAAATCATAAGAACATAAGAAGTTGCCATACTGGGTCAGACCAAGGGTCCATCAAGCCCAGCAATGGCCAAACCAGGCAACAAGAACCTGGCAAGTACCCAAACAAAAAGAAGGTCCCATTCTACTGATGTCAATTATATCAGAGGTCATTCCCTAAGTCAACTTGATTAATAGCAGTTATTGCATTTCTCCTCCAAGAACGTATCCAAACATTTTTTAAACCCAGCTACATTAACTGCACTAACCACATCCTCTGGCAAAAAATTCCAGAGCTTAATTGTGCATTGAGTGAAAAAGAATTTTCTCCAATTAGTTTTAAATGTGCTACTTGCTAACTTCATGGAGTGCCACCTAGTCCTTTTATTATCCAAAAGTGTAAATAACTGATTCACATCTCCCCATTCTAGACCTCTCATGATTTTAAAGACCTTTATCATATCCCCCCTCAGCTGTCTCTTCTCCAAGCTGAACAGCCCTAATCTCTTCAGCCTTTCCTCATAGGGGAGCTGTTCCATCCCCTTTATCATTTTGGTTGCCCTCCTCTTACCTTCTCCAGTGCAACTATATCTTTTTTGAGATGCGGTGACCAGAACTGTACACAGTACTCAAGGTGCGGTCTGACCATGGAGTGATATAGAGGCATTATGACATTTTCCGTTTTATTCGCCATTCCCTTCCTAATAATTCCTAACATTCTGTTTGCTTTTTTGACTGCTGCAGCACACTGAGTTGACGATTTCAATGTATTATCCACTATGATGCCTAGATCTTTTTCCTGGGTGGTAGCTCTTAATATGGAACCTAACATCGTGTAACTACTGCATGGGTTATTTTTTACTTTAAGCAACACCTTGTACTTGTCCACACAATATTTCATCTGCCATTTGGATCCCAGTCTTCCAGTCTTCCAGTCTTGCAAGGTCCTCCTGCAATTTATAACAATCTGCTTGTGATTTAACTACTCTGAATAATTTTGTATCATCTGCAAATGTGAAAACCTCATTCATCGAATTCCTTTCCAGATCAATTATAAATATATTGAAAAGCACCGGTCCAAGTACAGAACCTTTTCCACTGAGAAAATTGACCATTTAATCCTACTCTCTGTTTCCTGTCCTTTAATTTGTTTGTAATCGACAAAAGGACACTACATCCTATCCCATGACTTTTTAGTTTTCTTAGAAGACTCTCATGAGAGACTTTGTCAAGCACCTTCTGAAAATCCAAATACACTACATCTACCTTTATCCACATGTTTATTAATCCCTTTAAAAAAATGAAGGACAAATTTATGAGGCAAGACTTCCCTTGGATAAATCCATGTTGTTTGTGTTCCATTAAACCATGTCTTTAATTATGCTCTGTGATTTTGATCTTTAGAATAGTTCCCACTATTTTTCTTGGCACTGAAGTCAGACTCACTGGTCTATAGTTTCCCAGATCGCCCGTGGAGCACTTTTTAAATATTGGGGTTACATTGGCCACACTCCAGTCTTCAGATACAATGGATAATTTTAATGATAGATTACATATTTTAACTAATAGATCAGAAATTTCATTTTTTTAATTCCTTCAGAACCCTGGGATGCATACCATCTGGTCCAGGTGATTTGCTACTCTTTAGTTTGTTGATCTGGCCTACTACAACTCCCAGGTTCACATTGATTTGATTCAGTTTATCTGACTCATCACCCTTGAAAAACATCTCTGAACTAGTATCTCACATCATCCTCATTAGTAAACACAGAAACAAAGAATTTATTTTGTCTTTCTGCAATGGCCTTATCTTCCCTAAGAGCCCCTTTAATCCCTCGGTCATCGGTCCAACCAACTCCCTCACAGGTTTCATGTTTCAGATATATTTTAAAAAGTTTTTATTATGAGTTTTTGCCTCTACAGCTAACTTCATTTCAAATTCTCTCTTCGCCTGTCTTATTAAAGTTTTAAACTTAACTTGACAATGCTTATGCTTTTTCCTATTTTCTTCAGATAGATCTTTCTTCCAATTTTTGAAGGATGGTTTTTTTTTGGGCTAAAATAGCCTCTTTTACCTCACCTTTTAACCATGCTGGTAATAATTCTGCCTTTCTTCCAAATATGTGGAATACACCTGGACTACACTTCTAAATTGTATTTTTAATCAATGCCCATTCCTGTTGAACACTTCAACAGGCATGGGCACTTTTAAGCTTTGCAGCTGCACTTTTTAGTTTTTTCTAACAATTTTCCTCAGTTTATCTAGGTTTCTCTTTTGAAAATTTAGTTTTAGAGCTGTAGATTTACTTATTGTCCCCCTTCCAGTTATTCATTCAAATTTGATCATGTTATGATCACTTTTGCCAAGTGGCCCCACCACCGTTACCTCTTTCACCAAGTCCTGCATTTCACTAAGAATTAAATCTGAATTAGCTGCCTCTCTCATTGGCTCCTGAAACAATTGCTCCATGAAGCAGTCATTTATTCCACCCAGAAACTTTATGTGTGTAGCATTTCCTGATGTTACATTTATCCAGCCAATATTGGGGTAATTGAAATCTCCCATTATTGCACTGCCAAACTGGTTAGCTTACCTGATTTCTCTTAGCATTTCATCATCTATCTGACCATTTTGTCCAGGTGGACGGTAGTATACTCCTATTACTATAACCTTACCCAACAGGTGCGCACATGTTATAAAATCGGAGGTTGGCACGCGCAAGGGGGTGCACACTAGTGCATCTTGCATGTGCCGATGCCCACAGCCTTCCCCAGTTCCCTCCCAGTCTGCTTAATTGGAGCAGACTGGGAGGGAACTTTCTAACCCTCTAACCTAACCTCCCTTCCCCTCTCCTAACCCTCCCAACCCCTAGCCCTATTCTAAACCCCCCGACCTTTGTTTTACCTTTTCGCTAGCAGCCTGTTGGCACGCAGTCCTCCGACACAGCGGCAAATAGCCCCGCCCCACCCCCGCTTTGAAAATCTGTCCCATAGGTTCTACTGAGCATTTGGGGTAGATTTTCAAATGTTACGCGCATGTATCAATGTGTGCGTGCTACCTGGCGCGCACATATGGACACGTGATTTTATAACGCATGTGCTCACGCATGTATGTTATAAAATTTCAGGTCGGCATGCGCAAGGGGGGTAGACTAATGCAAGTATGCACGGTGATGAATCAGGGCCTTCCCCAGTTCCCTCCTGGTCTGCTCCAATTAAGTGGACTGGAAGGGAACTTCCGAACCCCATAGCCTAACCTCCCTTCCCCTTCCCTTCCCCTATCCTACCCTTCTCCTATCCCTATCCTAAATACCCCCAAATTTCTTATCTTACCTTTTACTGCTACTTCCTAGCAGGAGCAAGTTGTGAGTGCTGGCACCCTGCCAGCATGCAATCCCCTGGCACAACTGCAAATGGCTGCTGTGCTGGGCGCCTCTAGCCCCACCCCCAGATTACCCCACCCAACAAACTGCCCATTTGGCTAGCCCTAGGTCTTGCACATGTGGCCAGGCCAATTTTCAAAGGGCCTGGCCACGCGTGTAAACCCTGGGTTTTTATGCGTGTCAGTTTTTAAAATTCGACCCTTAGTCTCTTGTATGATCTTTATCCTGTTGGACTCTATATCCTCCCAAACATAAAGTTCCACACCCCCACCAAAATAATCCTCCCTATCATACAGATCGATACTCTAAGGCCGCGGTAGAAACAGTGCGGCAGTGTCAGGCGCACCCTCGTTCCCCGCACGCACAGTTCTCTTCACCTACCGCTCGATACTCTCTTCAAATTGCATGCAAATGCATGCCGCGGCTGCGAAGCCTTAGGCAAGCGTTAGGCCCGCGCAACCCATTTTACTGTATAGAGCGCCTATACAGTATCCTGGGTTCGTGGGCCTAACGCTTCACGGCCGCGCTGGTATCTGTCATTTCAAATGTCATTTGAAATGACATTTGAAATGACAGGTAAAAGGAAGTGGACAGTTATGTTCCCCGATGCTCGGCAAACTTTCCCCCAGCCCCCGCTCACCTGCCCTGGCCCCGTCCGGTCTCCGGTGCAGCCCCAGTCCTGTCCCCTCCTCCCGAAGCAAAAAAAAAAAAAACCCGAAAAAGTAGCAAGGCTCGGGCCTGCTACGGTAGTCCCTTCTCCCTTCTCCTCTCCTCCCAATTTCGGCGCTCAAGGCGGCTGGGTGGGCGTGCATTCATCCAGGCAGAGGGAGCCGGTGGCGAAAGCGGCCTCCGGCTCCCTCTGCCTGGATGAATGCACGGCCCCCACCGGCAGTGAAAGAATGCCCGTGCGATAATGACATATAGTGCATATTTAAATGACATATATTGCATATTTAAAGCATTGATGAAGTGTTGCTTAGCCTGTTTATGTTGTCATTTAGTATGCACAGTGGGCCAAAATGACTTACAGGCCGATACAGTAAAGCGCGGCCGCAGTTACCCTGTTTCTAACCCGCTTTGGATGCACAATTTGGACGCGTAAGGCAAACCCGCGATTCAGTATCCGGTTTTACGTGTCCTTACTGCTTGCCTAAATGGGAGCGTATCCCTCTCCGCCCGCCGCATGTATATGATATGTAAATGATCGATTTAGGTATTCCCTCCGATACAGTAACGTGCGCCCAGATTATCGCCCTTTTAACCAGCTTATTTGCCGTGTCTTTAACCTGCATATTTCCCACCTACCCTGACCCTGGCATTAGTGTGGTGTTCAGTCAGCTTCGTACCGAACAGCACCATGGACAACATGAATATTATTGCTCTGGTGCTATTTTTCATTCGGTTGAGAAGCAGAGTGAGAAATGCTCGAAATGCTCGGCAGATTCGAGAGGCGAACCGGGGAGCCCAGCAGCAAGGAGACCCCATCCAACCGGAGAACCCAGCAGCAAGACCAGAGGAGGTATGTGATATGTTTCGATTCAACTGTTCCATCCATCCACATCTGTGGGCATCTCAGAGGCTCCAGAGATGGATGCGGTCCAGTGGAGACATGGACGCCTCTACGTACGCTGGAGAGATGGGCGTCCTTTATGCTTCGTGAGGCTCCGGGTCCAGCGGAGACATGGATGCCTCTACGGACGCTGGAGAGATGGGCGTCCTTTATGCTTCGTGAGGCTCCGGGTCAAGCGGAGACATGGACGCCTCTATGGACGCCGGAGAGATGGACGCCTCTACAGACGCTGGAGAGATGGGCGTCCATTAGGTGTCCTGAGGCTCCGGGTCCAGTGGAGACATGGACGCCTCTACCGATGCCTATATGGATCCTCTACAGACACCTATACTGAGCCTCTAAGGATGCCTATACGGAGCCTTCCTCCTGCATCTAGAATAAAGCTGTAGAAGACGCTAAAATAAGAACGCATAGCTGATTTAAGAATACAAACGTGAGACTACAGTGTTGCAGATCCATGTATGTATTATTAAATAATTTTTATGTGCTGCCAGTCAAACTGTACACCAGAGTCCACTGTGTTGCATGCCCATGTATGTGTATGTGTTGTTAAAGGATTTATATTTGTGTTCATCTATTAATTTCTATTAATTAATCTATTAATTTTGCGTGTTTGCCTCTGTTGTATTCCATGCAGGCAGAGCACCGTGCCATCGGCACACCAGGCCATCAGCAGGCCATCGGTAGGCCAGGATGTTTCATTCGCACACGGACAACTCTGTTTGGCAGGTGTGAGCGAGATGTTGTCCGAACCTACCGGCTGAGTTCACGGGCAATCTTGTTCCGCTATGAAGATCTGTGCTGCAACCTAGACCCCCAGGCCAATCGCCATGATGCTGTGCCAGGATTGGCTAAACTTCTCGGTGCCTTAAATTTTTTTGGTACTGGAAGTTTTCAAAACCCCGTGAGTGTCGTTGCAGGTATGACACAGGCCTCCGTTTCACGGCATCTGTCACAGGTGTTGAAGGCCATGATGAAGCGCATGAGGAAGTACATCGTCTGTCCTACGGATCCAGCTGAGCTGCAACAGATCCGCAGTGGGTTCATGGGTATTGTGGGGATTCTGAACATGTTGGGTGCTATCGACTGCACTCTTATTGCGTTTACCCCCAAGTCAGAAGAAGAGAGTGCTTTCCGGAATCGCAAGCACTTCCATGCCATGAATGTGCAAGTGGTTTGCGAAGCGCACCTTCAGATTCTAAATCTTGTAGCGAAGTATCCTGGGAGCTGCCATGATGCCTACATTCTCGCACATTCTGCTCTGGGGACACAATTCACAGAGGGAAAGTACGGTGAAGGTTGGCTACTTGGTAAGTGACAATGGCTACTGCCTGGGATTCTATTTGTCATGTGTTCAGGTCTGGGGATGTTCTGGATGATAGGTATACTGTTATGTTTATGATGTCATGTTATGTTTATGATATGTTTATGATGTTTGGCGCTGCGAAGTTGTTTTTGATGCATTCCGGATTATTGATCCTATAGGTGATGGCAGCTACGGCTGTAAGCCCTGGTTGTTAACTCCACTCCAGTCCCCACACATGGCCACCGAAAAATGCTACAATGAGGCTCATGGCAGCACCAGAAATGTTATTGAGTGCATTTTTTGAGTTCTGAAGGGGCGTTTTTGATGTCTGGATTGCTCTGGGGGAGCCCTGCAGTACAGTGCAGAAAAGGTGGTGAGCATATTTGTTGCCTGCTGCACGCTACACAACATTTGTCATAGATTTGGTGTGGTTGCAGAGGTTGACGAAAACTTGCCACCAGATCCACCTGTGGAGCTGGCAACTGAAGCAGACATCACTGCACGGGGTCATGATGTCCAACGAAGGGTCATCGAAAGTTATTTCTCTTGCAAATTATTACATGTCATACATTTGTTTTCCTAACTGCTCTTATAGGACCACTCCTGTCTACAATGCCCCATAATGATGTGGCGCTTTCATTGTAGTTCATCGCTGTGATTAATTGTAGATATTAATCATTTCTCTACCTGTACGGCCTATTTACTCTTGTCTTGTTTTTCTTTTTGTTTCAGAAGTTGAGATGGATCTATTTAAAAATTCACCCCTCAGAACAGAACATATAACAGGAAGATGACCCCATCCATCAAACCCTTTACAATTCACAAAGGTTTTCATTGTATCCATATTTTGTTAAATGGTATTTGTCGATGTAGGAAATGTGCAAATGTTAAAACTTTGTCAACCCATTGAAACCTGAGTTATTCTTTCATCTTATATGGACATCTTGGCCTTTTCCTGCCACCAAAATATTGACAATAGTCTAGGGTTTTTAATGGTTGAATTTAGATCCCTTGATGTGTTAAATCGATATAAAGTTTACAAACATTTTACCGACATTTATTTTTCCATGTATGAATATGAAACCTTTTACCTGCAATAAAATCTGTTTGTTAAGGGTCCATTTACATTTCGTGAAGTGTTACATCAATAATGTGTGTCTACCCATTGTATACAACATTCTTGTCTTTCCCTGTCTTTTATACTCTTGCATGTGGAGTGCCCCTCCAGCACCAAGGATTTCCCCCCCCCCCCCATGCCCTACTCCTGCCATCTGTGCCTTCATTCCAGACCTAGGGGATGGGGTGACATCAACATTAGGAACACGGTATGTCCCCTGCCAACCGCAATGACAATGATGCTTTTATTCCCCCCTACTACATGGTCTCTTCCCTTGCCATACCCATCCTATCCCCCATGTATAAACCTATAAGAATTTTAAATTTTGCTATTATGCTATGTTGTAATATTGTAACCTTTGATTACTTAACCCCTTTCGTACATTTGAAATGATGGATGTCACATTAAAGGATATGTAGGTAAATTGCAAAAAATAACTTTATTGAACATTTTAAGAATGGTTGAAGGAACGAAAAGCTGAGGCTACTTCTTGAATTGCGCCTATCAATTCCGCCATACTTTCTCTTGTTGTATTTACTTGAGCAGCCATCATTTCTCTTATTGCAGCCATCCCTGAGTTGAGGTCGGCTTTCAGCCACCGCACTTCCTGGAGGAGTTGTTCATTATGACGATCCTGATGTGAGGTTATTCCACTCAAAAATTGCTCACTCAGGCCATCATTATCAAAAAGTAACAGTTTGAGGTCCTGCATCACTGGCACAGTTTCCAGGATAAGTGGAGATTCAGCCAGTAGCTGGGATGGTTGTGGATCAACAAATGTTTTCAGGGGTGCTGAATTCTGGGGGTCCAGGGGAACTTCTGGTGCTTGGCTGACAGGCACATCAAACAGATTCAGTGTTACCACGTCCTCTGTTGACATCTGTTGGCTGGGGGAGTCTGCGCTCGACATCTGGAAGATGAATTCATGGGTCTGGCTGGATTCATCACTGTTAACATCGCCATTGCCATTGTACGTTGTTTCTGTGAATAAAGATATAGAAAGAGGTTACAGTCATTCCATAAGCTGGGAAGGGTGCATCGGAATTTATAGCAGTACCATTGTCATACTAAATTTCAATATATATGTTATCGAACAAGAATTCTTAGGAAAAGCACAGAGAGACGTGACATATTAGCTAAATTCTATCAGATAGTATTACCATAAGTATGGTGACAGTAGGGCAATCAATCACGCACATCTAGGAATTACTGTTGGAGAAAATCTAAAACCAAGGAAAGATAAAAAGCGATCACACATCGGTCAACCACTCGTGACCCATAAGTGACCCATACAACACTAACAAGATTTATGTACATGCATACCTCCACATGCTGCCGAGTCAGCGCCATACTGCGTCTGCACGCCCACCACGATCTCCGGCCTGACAGTTCGGAGAACCATTTCTTCCACCTGCGTGAGCACGATGTTACACGGAGGCCCTCCACCGGTCCTCTTTGCAGAGGCGTCGATTTTAGAGGCCTTCTCTTTGACCTCTTTTCTGGTTTCACGCCACCGGTGCTGCACCTGTTTAACATCCCTGGCCACGACAGAAAGGGCGCACACATCCTGAGCGATCTTTTCCCAAATCATTTTCTTGCTGGACCACGAAACCTTCGACCGGAAAAGAACTTTATATTTCTCGCAGACGGCACGGCACAATACTTCTTTGTCTTCATCTCTAAAGCGAGCATTATGGGTTCGCTTTATGCATGGCTGGCTCGCACTTGTGCCTTCCTGTTGTTCCTGCTCCACTGCATGATCCTCAACCTGAGCGATTGTGCACTTTCCTGGCATAATAAAACCTAAACGTTAAAAAAAGAGCACGTGATTAATGAACAACATGATGGAAAGTAACTAAATCAGTACTAATAACATATTCTAGAAAATATTGAGGCCCATGTATGGCATCAAGCAACAGCCAGAAGTGCCTTCCAGTACTGTTTTCTGGTCTCCGGACTCCACCTCTACCCATGCAATGTTTTCAGGGCATCATTGTCTGAATCGGAGAAAATAACAAGGGGGAAAGTTAATGATAGTGATGAACATTTACCTAATAAGAGCAAAGGAACAGGGCACAATGGAGAGCATACAGCCAAGAGTCTAAACCTAAACATCAACAACTGAATAAATGCAAAGAAGAGGGTAACATACAGGTACTGCAAATAACAAACATCAAAAATAGAATGTTCCCTAAGAAGAGGGGCACGTATACAGCAAACACTCACCATGAAAATCATAAACAAACAAATAATAACCGGAAAGAAGAGGCGAACAAAATATATTGCAAACAGGAAAATAAAAAACAGACCTTCCACCATGGATACTGAGGCCATGGAGGCCCGCAAGAAAAAGGCAGGAACGTCCATGTTCACCGGCCATTTTACTTTCCAATGTCCATGGCCAGCGTGAAAGCAAAGGGACGCCGAATTCTAGGCTTCCTCCATGAGCGCCCAAGCCTAAGCGCATAGAAAAGAGTACCATGGGCGCACAGAGCAACACAAGGGACGCCAAATTCTAGGCTTCCTCCATGAGCGCTCAAGCCTAAGCGCTTAGAAAAGAGTAGCATAGGCGCACGGAGCAACACAAGGAATGCCAAATTCTAGGCTTGAGCATATGTCGGAAACAAAGAAGCATGCATTGCTATGCTTACCTGCTGAAAGCCTTGACAATCTCCCCATAGATATCAGATGAAACAGATGTACACGGTGTGTCCTAGTCCAAAACAAATTTGAAAGGGACTTTTCCATTCAGAGAGGCAACTTATATACACGTACATGGTAGGATTATGATGCTGTGCTGACCAATTGGAAACTCCAGTTTCAAAACCAATTTGAAAATCCAGTTCTGACTAATTAGAAACTCCAGTTTCAAAACCAGTTGGAAACTAGGGATGTGAATCGTGTCCTCGATCGTCTTAACGATCGATTTCGGCTGGGAGGGGGAGGGAATCGTATTGTTGCCGTTTGGGGGGGTAAAATATCGTGAAAAATCGTTAAAAATCGTTAAAAATCGAAAAATCAAAAAATCGAAAAACCGGCACATTAAAACCCCCTAAAACCCACCCCCGACCCTTTAAATTAAATCCCCCACCCTCCCGAACCCCCCCCCCAAATAACTTAAATAACCTGCGGGTCCAGCGGCGGTCCGGAACGGCAGCGGTCCGGAACGGGCTCCTGCTCCTGAATCTTGTCGTCTTCAGCCGGCGCCATTTTCCAAAATGGCGCCGAAAAATGGCGGCGGCCATAGACGAAAAAGATTGGACGGCAGGAGGTCCTTCCGGACCCCCGCTGGACTTTTGGCAAGTCTCGTGGGGGTCAGGAGGCCCCCCACAAGCTGGCCAAAAGTTCCTGGAGGTCCAGCGGGGGTCAGGGAGCGATTTCCCGCCGCGAATCGTTTTCGTACGGAAAATGGCGCCGGCAGGAGATCGACTGCAGGAGGTCGTTCAGCGAGGCGCCGGAACCCTCGCTGAACGACCTCCTGCAGTCGATCTCCTGCCGGCGCCATTTTCCGTACGAAAACGATTCGCGGCGGGAAATCGCTCCCTGACCCCCGCTGGACCTCCAGGAACTTTTGGCCAGCTTGTGGGGGGCCTCCTGACCCCCATGAGACTTGCCAAAAGTCCAGCGGGGGTCCGGAAGGACCTCCTGCCGTCCAATCTTTTTCGTCTATGGCCGCCGCCATTTTTCGGCGCCATTTTGGAAAATGGCGCCGGCTGAAGACGACAAGATTCAGGAGCAGGAGCCCGTTCCGGACCGCTGCCGTTCCGGACCGCCGCTGGACCCGCAGGTTATTTAAGTTATTGGGGGGGGGGTTCGGGAGGGTGGGGGATTTAATTTAAAGGGTCGGGGGTGGGTTTTAGGGGGTTTTAGTGTGCCGGCTCACGATTCTAATGATTTATAACGATAAATCGTTAGAATCTGTATTGTATTGTGTTCCATAACGGTTTAAGATGATATTAAAATTATCGGACGATAATTTTAATCGTCCTAAAACGATTCACATCCCTATTGGAAACTCCAGTTCTGACCAATTGGAAACTCCAGTTCAGACCAATTGGAAACTCCAGTTCCAAAAAGGCGGGAAAAATGGCGGGAATGTCCATGTTCAGCATTGAATGCCTGAAAAGTTCCGCTATAGGAACATGGCGAACCAAAGGTACGCCTAATTCTAGGATTGAGCGCCCGAACAGTTTGTAGCGATAGGGACATGGCGGAACCAAAGGGACACCTAATGCTAGGCTTCTGCGTCTGAAAAGTTCCGCTGTAGGAACATGGCAACCAAAGGCACACCGAATTCTAGGATCGAGCGCCCGAACAGTTTGTAGCGATAGGGACATGGCGGAACCAAAGGGACGCCTAATGCTAGGCTTCAGCATCTGAAAAGTTCCGCTGTAGGAACATGGCGAACCAAAGGGAAGCCTAATTCTAGGCTTCATCCTTTAGCCATGGACAGTTTGTTGCAGTATGGACATGGCGGAACCAAAGGGATGCCTTAACGGGGCCGGAAGCAGGTGGCAGGGTGCTTGCACGTGTAATGCCACGCCCGGATGGCCATTTTGTTAAAGATTTTCACGATGCCGAGAGGGCAGATGCCGAACTTCACAGACGGGGATGTCAGGTTGCTGGCATCCCTCATTGTCACAGATAAGCGCCACCTCTTCTTCACCCGTGGGCACCCGTGGGAGCAGGACAGGGCCGACGAGGCCTGGCGTGCGCTCCGGGCCACATTCAATGCCCAAGCTTCGTTTCTGAGGGAGGTAAGTTCTTAGGCCTCTGTTTCTTGTTATCTTGTAACACGCATGAAACCCTACAAGTAAAATAACATATTTGTGGGGTTGTTTTGTATTGCTGTGTGTGACAATAGCCAAACTGACACTTGACTTGTTTGAACCAAGGAAATCACATTTATTTGGGTGGTTGTTTTGTATTGCTGTGCGCCACAATAGGACAACTGGGACTTGACTTGTTGGAAGTATTTGGGTACTAGTTTTGTATTGGGATGGGGATGACAAAAGGAAAACAGACACTTCCCACTTGACTTGTTAGACTTGTTTGTTTTGAATACATTTTTACCTCTAAAGCAAAACGTTTTAGTTCAACTTCTGTTTCCTATTTCTATTGTATTACCACCAGGTTGAGGCATTGAAGAAGTGGGCACGCAGGATTCGGAAGGAGGAGCCGGAATACCTGAGGGCCCTGCGGGCCCACCGAAGAGCAGAAGATACATGCAGTTAACAAATGTCATGGTTGACCTGCAAGCGATATGGTCTTCTTAAGAAATGCCATTAAGAAATTTAATATTTGTACCATTCTTGATTTTTGCATGTGCAGTTGTAAAAATGTAAATATTTCTGTTTTCAGAGAGCAGCACGAATGACAGCAGCAGTGGGGAGGAATATGCTCCTCCTGAACAACGCCACGGTGAGCGTTTAATAGCATCGGCATTCGGCATACTTTATGCCATTTGGCATGCCGATGAAATGTGCACATGTAAATGTCATACTCTCTGTAATGGTAGAGGTTATGTTCCTGTTTAAAATGTTGCTAAGTTCTCCTTCTTACATGTGGATGTTTTCATGTGCGACAGCGGTAACGCTTTAATTTTTTCTCTTTTCAGATACATCGACAGAGACAGAGGCGGAAATTGAGCCCCCCCCCCCGTTATCCCCCCCCCCCATTATCGAGCGCCCCTCAGTTATCCAGCCCCTCCCAGTTATCCATCCACCACCCATGTTATACCCCCCGCCCCTATTTTTCCCCAACAACTCTCTTCTGCCCCACCCACCCCACCTGCCATGGGAGATGAGGAGGACATCGTCGTTGACGTTGTCGGCCCTGGCTCTCCTGGGCTGCCTGGGGTGGGTCTTCGGCCGGAGGGTGGCGTAGCATCCGGGGAAGGGCCCTCAAACATTGAGGGGTGCCTGGACGCTATACTGTACCTCCTGGTGCAGATTACCAGCCGCCTGGACACCCAGGAGGGAATGGCAGTGCAGGTGGTGACGATCCTGCACGAACTGCATCTTGGCCAGCGGGAGATAATTGAGCTCCTGCGAACAAGCCGCGGCCCGAATGTGTCCGCTGTATCGGCCCGAATGTGCCCTTATTTCCCTACAGAGGGCCTTGCCTAGACAGTGACCTGAACAACCCGGCCAGCACATGTGCCTACCACTTTCTCATCACAACCCGATAAACTTCCTTTCTTTCTGAAATGCCACCATCCATCTGATAGAGAAGTGAAATGCTTTCTGGTTTTAGAACGGACTTCAAATCACTCTTTCATCATTTCAAAAAGAAAAAACAAAACCCTGCTTTCCGACAGCTGGAAAGTGCAGTGGGAGGTTGCAGCATCCGTTCATGGACCTTCCCGCTGCCTTGAGCACCCGGCTGGACACCCAAGCCAGACATCTGAGGTTGTGGCTTGGGCATCCAGCAGGGCACTCAAGGCAGCGGGAGATCACGGCGTCCATTCATGAACCTTCCCGCTGCCTTGAGCTCCGGCTGGATGCCCAAGCCAGAAGTCTGGGGGTTAGAAGTGTGTTGTTGGTTTTGTAGTGTAAAGTCGGCCCACCTAGTTTACAAATATTTTTGGAACTTTGCATCATCTTTAAGATGGATGGGGAATCTCCAAATACACGTGGTATTTGTATTAGTTTTTGAATTTATCAGAATAGAGACTGGGGCATGATCAGAAAAAAACTTGTGATTCTAGCGATACTTGGGAAGGCCTCACTGGATACTGATATGTAATCTATATGTGAAAGAGACAGATGGGATCTTGAAACATGGGTATAGTCCCTCTCTATTGGGTGGAGGGGCCTTCATATATCCAGGAGTCCTGGCTGATGGCAAAGAAAATGTATGCCCTTATTTATTTATTATTTTCATATACCAACATCCATCTCAATTGAGATATCACACCAGTTTACATTCAGGTACTGTAGGTATTTCTCTATCCCCAGAGGGCTTATAATCTAAGTTTTTTTGTATCTGAGGCAATCTAGGGTAAAGTGACTTGCCCAAGGTCACAAGGAGTGACAGCGGGACTTGAACTTTGGTTTCCTGGTTCATAGTCCACTGCTCTAACCACTAGGCTATTCCTCCCTTCTCTGTTCCACCAACCCTGTGGGATACTGGAGGGCTTTTGTCCATGGTGGAGTCGTGCACATAATTAAAATCTTCAAGTAAGAAAAGTGTGCTGTACAAATGGGTAAGGACAAGATTCCGTATTTTAAGAAAAAAGACACGTGAGTAGTCATTTGGGGCATAAATACTGCAAATGGTCACTGGGCGCCCATTCCAATCCCCAGTGAGTATAAGAAATCAGCCATCAGGGTCCGCCATGTTTATTAAGATGGCAACACCTGCTTTCTTGCTCTGTGCGGCCGAGTAAAAGCAGGAACCAACCCACTCTCTCTGTAATTTCTCAATCTCTGTGTGTTGATGAAGATGTATTTCCTGTAGACCCACAATGTCTGCCCAAAGGCACTCAAGATGAGATAGAACTTTCTTTCATTTTATTGGAGATCCCAAGCCATTCACGTTCCAAGAGATTAATTTAGTCATGACCTCTGTGAATCATATGTACCTTGTGAGTGAACCATGAGGCAATATCTGTTGTGAATGGAGAGGCCCCCAGCACAGCCTCAGCCACTTCCTAGTTACTATAAAGTATTATCCACCAACTGCCATGAGCTATAAATATTGAAGGAGTCTGAAAGTTATAGTATTGCAACAAAATATCACAGACCAAGTTAAACCATAACCCTAGATGTAAGCACCTGTTCAAGTAATTATTTATAAGTAACAACAAATAGGCTGAAGTAGAAGTAAAACCAAACATTTTCCCATCCCATCCCTCCCCTACACAAAGTTCAATACCCCCAAAAGGGTTTGCATCCCCTGTCCAAGAAAAGTCCCACATCCAAGGAGGGAGTGGAGTCGTGTATTATGCATACGAGTGTACTGTAGATAAGGAAGCTCTCTTGTTTAATTCCAACGCCAGGGTTGTTACCTGCCTGAAGTTGTTGTCTCTGCATCCGGAGGTTCCATTGCATGGAGAAGATCATATCTGTTTGTAGTTAGGGATCCATGAAGTACAGGAGTGACCTGGAAGTATAGTGAGCGATGGTGTCGATGCTATCACTTCTCCTTAATAGGTTACCTGTTCTGGAGCCATCAAGTTAATTGTAAGTGCGGCTTAGGTGTTCCCTGTTATGGTTATGAGGTGTTGGCGTGGATTCTTGGGTACTGCAGTGATGGCATCTCCCACGGGGAGGAGCCCCATGAGGAACCGCAGTACTAGGCTAGACTCTATACACGCAGATACAGAGAAGTATTTATTGTACAGCTCAATGGTACTGCCTGGGGAGTGGGTAGCAGTGACGGTAACCCAGTGAAGTAGTCCAGGGGTCCTCAGCAGAGGAGACCAGTCTCACACTCGAGTAGGTGATAGGCAGCGCGGCATAGCAGGGACAGGTCCCGGATGTAGACACAGAGTGCTGAAGCTGAAGGTGAGACAGACTGAAAGTGTTAGTATTCACTGAAGCAGAAAGCTGTATTGTTGAAGGTCCTGGCAGACAGAAGTTGTTCAGTGGCAGGCACCAGATTAGGGAGAGCAGGCCCTCGAGGAGCAAGTACCCGGTATCCCAAGATAGATACCTGAAATAGAGCAGAAGGGCCCCCGAGGAGCGGGTACCCAGGTTAGTGAAGAATTACCCTGAAGGGCAGAGAGAGCTTCCTGTGGCAGCTGGGAAGCGGCAGAGCAGCTTAGACCGGAGGCATTCCAATCCGTGCTAACTCAGTTTGTTAGCAAACGAAGGGCAGGCTAAATACCAGGGTGAGATGATGTCACTCGGAGGGGACGCCCCGAGGTTCCCACCATGACATGGATAAAGACGTAGGTGGCGTGCATGCGCGCACCCTAGGAGACCCTCAGGAAAATCATGGCGAACACCGTCGCCATTCCAGGGACACCGGAGAGAGCGTCATGAAGACGCAGCAGCAGCCATCTTCCCAAGGCTTGAGGAGAGAGAAGGAAGAAAGGTGAAGCACAGAGGTCGAAGCCGTCTGAGACCGACAGACGCAACAATACCCCCGATGCTATGGGTTGTTGTGGACCGGGTTGTTGTGGACCGGGTTCCAATTTTGGCTGGTCCCAGCTGTGATTTCCAGGCAGTAGAAGTTAACAGTTTACTAATGTCCTCCTCACAAAGCCTCTGACATCGCTTTCAGTATCCGAGTTATTTTTGCAGGCCTTCTATGAAGCTTTAGCCTTGTCTGGTGTATCAAAGAGGTGGGATCGATCGTTATGCCAGACCCATAATTTGGCTGGGTACTGCAACGCAAATCGGATCTGTTGTTGATGGAGGGAGGAACAGATCTGTGAGAAACTCTTGCATGCCTCCGATACTTGATTTATTTATGTATTTATTTACTTAATTTTCTATACCGATGTTGGTATTTATCTTCATACCGGTTTACAATGTTTCATAACTAAAAGTCATAATCTTGGAAAATGTGGATTTTATAAGTATTATAAGAGATGCCCTGTTTCTTCTGGTAAGCTTGCCATATCTCTTGCTTATGCTTGAAGTTAAGAATTTTCGCTACCACGATGCGGGGGCAATGAAGATTATCTTTTTTTACCCCTAGTCTGTGGGCCCGTTCCACTATTAGCTTGTCTTGCATATGTGGCATGTCCAAGGGCCGTCGGTAGCCATGTTTCAAGCAATTGCCCTTAGCCACATTCATCAACCAACTTTAGGAAGCCAAGAAAACAAAGGTTAGAGCGGCGAGCTCTGTTCTCAAGGTCATCCATTTTTTCTCCTAGTTCAAGGATTTTTTTCTCTTGGGCCACCATTTTATTTGCATGCGTTAGTACATTATCCTCTAAAACGCCAATGTGGCCTTCCACTTGGTCTAATCGTGGAGCGACTTCAGCAAGCGCAGTATGGACTTCGGTGAGCTGAGCTGTGATCCCAGTAAGTTTCTCATCTAGGGCTGCATGGGTTACTTCTTTTATGTCCGTGATGGTTACCGCTGATGGCAGGTTATCACTCGCAGTGTCACTCCCAGTTGTCATTTTTGTATCAGGGCTCCAGGGTTTTTCTTTATCTCTCCTACCTTTCTTTGCTGACATTGTAGGGGACATTCTCTGCATGTAATGCACGATGGACATGTGCTCACCTCCGCCCTGAGAAGTAGGGGGTTGAAGGTCATGGGAATAGCAAGGATTAAAAATGATGATATAAGCAGTCACTTGGAGCCTAGGCAAAACCCTCCTTCCCGGCTCACCGCATCACATGACTCCCCATATTTCAGGATTTTATTGTTTGTGGTTTTATGAGGAATCTTGACACTACTGTTTTTCTGTTGTTGCACTGCATAAGCACACGAGGAGGGCGGAGTAATTAGCTCACACAAATAGAGGAAGCACAACGAAAATGATGTGTGGCAAACAATGTACACTGGTCAATACTTATTAACAACAAGCTTTTTAATTGTGAATACAGTCACATAAGTGGTACATGTTTATAGCAAAACAATCAAACATACTGTGACCCCCCCTGGGGTCCCTGTTCTCACACTATGTTTGATTGTTTTGCTATAAACATGTACCACTTATGTGACTGTATTTACTAGAGATGTGCTTCGTTTTTTTCTACCGGGTCGTTTTTCGGTTCGGATACTTCGTGGTACAATTCGGGTTTTCTCGTTTCGTTTTTTTAAAAAACGAAACGAGGAAACCCGAAACCGGGCCGAAAAATGAATCGGTAAATGAAGCTTTAAAAAACCCACCCCAAGCATTTAAAAACATTTAGAAACATTTTCGTATATATATACAACCCCCCCATCCCGATCCCTCCCCAAGACTTACGAAGATCCCTGGTGGTCCAGCGGGGTCCCGGGTTCCATTTGCCCTCCGTGCCCGGTACTGCAAGCCGTGCGCCTCAAAATGGTGCCGAATAGTCTGAACTACCATGTCACAGGGGCTTTCGGCGCCATTGGTCAGCACCAGTCACATGGCCATCAGCGCCATCTTGTGCTCCTATCATGTGACAGGAGCTGACCAATGGCGCCGAAAGCCTCTGTGACATAGTATGGGCAAAGGCTATCGGCGCCATTTTGGTTACTGGCAGCCGACAACGAAATCGCTCCCGGACCCCTGCTGGACCCCCAGGGATTATTGGCAAGCCTTGGGGGGGTCAGGAGCCCCCTCCTGACCCCCCCAAGGGGGGGCAAATGGAACCCGGGACCCCGCTGGACCACCAGGGATCTTCATAAGTCTTGGGGAGGGATCGGAATGGGGGGGGGTGGTGTATAATAGTTAATTTAAATGTTTGGGGTGGTTTGGGGTGGTTTTTTTAATTTAAAAAAAAAAATTGTCCCCCTCTCCGCAGGCAAACCCGAAAAACAAAATTTCCCTGAAATTCGGGGAAATTTCATTTCGGGTTTCGGGACCTCCGAAACCGCAACGAATTAGGAAATTTCGTGCAATTTCCTAATTCGGGCAAAAAACGATGCACATCTCTAGTATTTACAATTAAAAACCTTGTTGTTAATAAGTATTGACCAGTGTACATTGTTTGCCACACATCATTTTCATTGTTGCACTGCATAATACAGAGTCTGGCTTGTTGTGGTTTCCAGTTCATTTTTATACATAAGGTCTCTATATTCTATATTTGGTGAATCTGTGTTCTGCATTTGTGATTGAGTTGAGGTATTCTACCAGAGTGTACTTAACAGAATCATGGGGGTAACCTGCATGGAGCAGCAGTTGCTACTATAAGAAACTTGCTGGGCCGACTGGATGGACCACTTGGACTTTTTTTGCAGTCGATACTATGTAACTATGTTATTTTGTGACTGTAAGAGATTTAAGAAAGGTCTAAAGACATGGCTCTTTCAGCAGGCATATGTATCCAACACATAACTGTAGGTTTTAATTATTTTTATTGGTTTCTTAGAGTATTTATTATGATTGTATTTTAGTTTATGATGTTTGAAATTGCTGTGTTTTAGATACGATTTGCTGTGTTTTAGATACAATATTGCTGTGTTTTAGATACAATATTGTGAACCATTGTGATGTAACTACGAACGACGGTATACAAATCTTTTAAATAAATAAATTAAATAAATTTATTTATAGGGATCTATAGCAGCTTAGCTCCCTCTATTTTCCTAATGGGAGGTGTATTGGTGTTAGGACCTTGTATAATATTTACAGTGTTGCCTATTCCAAAGTAGGGTTTTCTTTTTACTGTTTAAGTGCTGGCAGTTTTTGCTGTTTTGATTTGGAAGGTTATACTTTTATTCAGTTTACTTATGGTCTGAAAGTTTCTGTCTAAAGTAGCTGAACTGAGCTTTGAGAAAGGCAGCTTGCTGTGGAACTAGTAAGTCTCCTGGAGAGTGAGAGTGCCGAGAAAGGGTGGGAATAGGAAATGGAGGGGACTGCTGCAAGCTGCAGAAGGGCTGACAGTAGTAGAGCTTTACACAATGATATAGTAGTTCTGGGTTGGGAAGCACTCACAGAGTGAGCACATGAGCAGCAGTACAACAGCAGAATGTTTGTGTGTCTGTGGGACAGAGTGTGTGTATCTTTTTGTCTGAGAGAGAGAGAGTGTGTGTCTTTGTGTCTGGGAGCGAGACAGATAAAGTATGTGTATGTCTTTGTATATGGTGATAAAGAGAGAGGGAATGTGTGTCTGTGTCTTGGAATGAGAGGGAGTGTGTGAGTTTTTGTGTCTATGGGGAAGATTGAGAGTGAGTGTGTGTACATGTCAGAGAGACAGGGAGAATATGTATGTGTCTCAGAGAGAAAGACAGTGTGTGTGTATGTCTGGGAGAGCGAGACAGTGTGTATACGTGTCTGGGAGAGAGAGATTAAGTGTTTGTGTGAACAGTTTGTATCTGGGAGAGAGAGAGAGGGAGGGAGTGTGTGTGTGTCTTTGTCTGGAGAGAGAGAGGGGGAATATGTATGTCTTTGTGTTCTGGGAGAGAGAGAGAGAGAGAGTGGAAGTTGGCCTTTTCTTTCAGGGGGAGGGGACAGTTTAATCCCCCTCCACCACCACCACTTACTAAAAGTATGGTGGCTCTCTGCTACTGTGAATTCTGTTTTTGTGTCTCTTGATGCTTGAAAGATTGGCCACCTCAGTGGTAGATAATGGAGACAGAAGCCCTCAGAGGTGGTGAGACAGTATCCAAGAATAAACTACAAGGAGAGAAATCACAGGGATGGTAATTTCAATTCTAAACAGGATTGTTGTGGCAGCTGTCCGCAAACCTCCGCGGTCGGTCCCCCATCCCATCTGCTACTGCGGGACTCACTCAGCGCAGGCTTCTCCTCCCCAATGGCTCCTGGACTTGCTGAAGCCACTGTCCTCACTGCTGGGCCCTCTAGGCATGCATGTGTGCACCTTCCCCCAGCTTAAAGGGCCAGCACCTGGGAGGCTGCCGGCGTCCCCATCTGATGACGTTGGCTAGGGACCCTATTTAAGGGCAACCTTATTATTCCTTCCCTGCCTCAGCAACAGGAACTGCTGGTTGCTCCTGCTCCGTGTGTACCTGATCTGGCTCCTGATCCTGCTCTGTGTGTTCCTGCTCCGGCTCCATGTTCCTGCTCCTGTTCCGTGTGTTCCTGCTCATACTCCATTTGCTCCTGTCCCTGTCCCAGCTCCTCGTCCCCTCGGCTTGCTCTTCTGGTTCTTGACTCGGCTTGTTCCTGGATTCTACATTGTCTGCCGCCTGCCCTGACTACTTGCCTGCTCACCGTCTCTTCTGCTAGCTGCCTGCCCTGACCTCTAGTCCATCCCTGGATTCTTCTGCTCGCTGCCGGCTTTGACCTCTGGTATGTCCAACCTTGCTTCTGCCTTCTGCCTTCAGGATTGTCTTCATGCAGAGACCCGCTCCTAAATCCTGCCGGCCCTGGCATCCAAGGGCTCAACCTGTGGGGATAGAGGGCTGGTATAAGTGAAGGTCCAGTTGGGTCCCACCACCTGCATCTGCTTCTGGACAATGGGGACCTATAGGAGCCCCTCTTCTATAGGAGGCACCAACCTCGACTCAGCCCAAGGGTCCACTCCATGTAACAAGGATAAGAAAAATTTCACATTCCCTAAGGTGTTTCTTCCATATTGTGCTCAGGACCTCACTCATAGGGGCTGATGCAATACAGTGCGCTCAGCCGAGTGCACTGTACAACCCACAGTTGGATGCGGGTTGAATAGGCGCTAATCAACCCCCTTTTTTAAACCCAGCTACACTAACCACACTAACCACATCCTCTGGCAGCAAATTCCAGAGCTTAATTGTGAATTGAGTGAAAAAAGATTTTTCTTCGATTAGTCTTAAATGTGTTAATTGCTAACATCATGGAGTGCCCCCTAGTCCTTCTATTATCTGAAAGTGTAAATAACCAATTTACATCTACCCATTCTAGACCTCTCATGATTTTAAAGACCTCGATCATATCCCCCCCCCCCCCTCAGCCATCTCTTCTCCAAGCAGAACAGCCCTAACCTATTTAGCCTTAAGAACATAAGAAGAACATAAGAACATGCTATGCTGAGTCAGACCAAGGATCCATCAAGCCCAGCATCCTGTTTCCAACAGTGGCCAATCCAGGCCATAAGAACCTGGCAAGTACCCAAAAACTAAGTCTATTCCATGTTACCGTTGCTAGTAATAGCAGTGGCTATTTTCTAAGTCAACTTAATTAATAGCAGGTAATGGACTTCTCCTCCAAGAACTTATCCAATCCTTTTTTAAACACAGCTATACTAACTGCACTAACCACATCCTCTGGCAACAAATTCCAGAGTTTAATTGTGTGTTGAGTGAAAAAGAACTTTCTCAATTAGTTTTAAATGTGCCACATGCTAACTTCATGGAGTGCCCCTAGTCTTTCTATTATCCGAAACAGTAAATAACCGATTCACATCTACATGTTCTAGACCTCGCATGATTTTAAACACCTCTAACATATCCCCCCTCAGCCATCTCTTCTCCAAGCTGAAATGTTCTAACCTCTTTAGTCTTTCCTCACGGGGAGCTGTTCCATTCCCCTTATCATTTTGGTTGCCCTTCTCTGTACCTTCTCCATCGCAACTATATCTTTTTTGAGATGTGGTGACCAGAATTGTACACAATATTCAAGGTACGGTCTCACCATGGAGCGATACAGAGGCATTATGACATTTTCCGTTTTATTCGCCATTCCCTTTCTAATAATTTCTAACATTCTGTTTGCTTTTTTGACTGCTGCAGCACACTGAGCTGATGATTTCAAAGTATTATCCACTATGATGCCTAGATCTTCTTCCTGGGTGGTAGCTCCTAACATGGAACCTAAAATCATGTAACTACAGCAAGGGTTATTTTTCCCTATATGCAACACCTTGCACTTGTCCACATTAAATTTCATCTGCCATTTGGATGCCCAATCTTTCAGTCTTGCAAGGTCCTCCTGTAAATTATCATAATCCACTTGTGATTTAATTACTGTGAATAATTTTGTATCATCCGCAAATTTGATTATTCGTTTCCAGATCATTTAATATATTGAAAAGCACCGGTCTAAGCACAGATCCATGAGGCATGCCACTGTTTACCCTTTTCCACTGAGAAAATTTACCATTTAATCCTACTCTCTGTTTCCTGTCTTTTAACCAGTTTGTAATCCATGAAAGGACATCGCCTCCTATCCCATGACTTTTTAGTTTTCTTCAAAGCCTCTCATGAGGGACTTTGTCAAATGCCTTTTGAAAATTCAAATACACTACATCTACCGGTTCACCTTTATCCACATGTTTATTAACCCCTTCAAAAAAATGAAGCAGATTTGTTAGGCAAGACTTCCCTTGAGTAAATCCATGTTGACTGTGTTCCATTAAACCATGTCTTTCTATATGCTCTATGATTTTGATTTTTAGATTAGTTTCCAAAATCATAGAGCATATAGAAAGACATGGTTTAATGGACACAGTCAACATGGATTTACTCAAGGGAAGTCTTGCCTTACAAATCTGCTTCATTTTTTTGAAAGGGTTAATAACATGTGGATAAGGTGAACCGGTTCAATTCATCTGACTCAATTCCCTTGATTGATACAGAAGCATTATTATATTCCCAGTTTTGTTTTCTTTTCCTTTCCAAATAATTCATAATATTCTACTTTCTATTCTGGCTGCCACTGCTCACTGAGCAGAAGATTTCAATGGTGTTGTCCACAATGACTCCAAGATCCTCTTCCTGGTGTAATTACTAATATGGATCCCCATATTGTGTATACATAGAATTATTCTATTTTCTTTTCTGGCTGCCACTGATTATTGAACAGAAGATTTCACTGTGTTGTCCACAATGACCCCAAGATCCTCTTCCTGGTGGTAACTCCAATATGGATACCTGCATTGTGTATACATAGTTAGGAATACTTTTTCCTATATGCATCACTTTGTACTTGTCCACATTAAATTTCATCTGTCATTTAAATGTCACTTCTCGGGGTTGCAATATCTTCCTGCAATTCCTCATAATCAGCTAAAGTTTTTACTATCTTGATTAATTTTATGTCATCTGAAAATGTGATCACCCTACTCATTGTTCCTGGAGAGTTTCACCCCAAATATATTTACTGCCTAGTACTTTGCCCTTCTTTAATGTGCTGCCCCTATTATATTCTAAATTGGTATCA
Organism: Rhinatrema bivittatum; assembly: GCF_901001135.1. NCBI lineage: Eukaryota > Metazoa > Chordata > Amphibia > Gymnophiona > Rhinatrematidae > Rhinatrema > Rhinatrema bivittatum. Next base: position 419,231,572 of record NC_042617.1, on the reverse strand, counting down.
TTCTTCTCTTTTTCTCCCATAGAAAACCATGGGACCTGGCCTTTTTGCTCTTTTATATTCCATTCACATGTAATGTGGAAGAAATGTCAGAGCAAAAATCCCAAAGTGTTCAATTTCGAAAGCCTTTCTCCCTGCCTTTAAAGAGACAGTACCACTTTCTCCGCAACATATATTCCAATAGCATTTTGGGAGAACCACCTGAAAAAAGGTGGATGATCTGGTAGCTTTGATGTCCACATTCTAATAGTCCTTTCTCATTCAGATGCAATGAGAAAGAGCTATAGTAGAGATTTTAAAATAAAGGTTTAAATATATTAAATATATTAATGTTTTGACATCCAAGAAAATGAAATAGAATCCATAATAACATTGTATAACACAACCTTGAAATAGATGATTATTATAATGAGAGCAAAGAACAGTATAGGAGTATTGCTAGAATATGTTTTCATGGAATCAGAAAATGCCAAATAGATAATGTACAGAATCTAAACCACACTGAAAACAATTAACTATCCTAAGAAGTGTAAGTTTCGAAAATATTTCCATTGGTGAAATAGTGTTTTATTTGCAAAAATAGACTTTTTGAAAAATGGCCTGCTCAATATGTGTTTAAACGTATGCATGTATGTCTTGTTCATGCATAAGTTTACTCAGACTGAATGGAAGCATCCCTGGTAGGATAGAGATAGAGAGGTTTTCATTATTCGCATACGTATAGATTTTAAAAAGTATGCATATACATTTTCCTGAATAATTTCTGTTTACATTTTAGCAGGTAAAATTGTGTGCATATATATTTGGTGAGATAAATTTTAAGCCTGAATTATCCATGTAAGTCTGCTTTGAAAGTTGGTGTAACTTATGTGCAGATTTGCCAGCTAACTAATATGTGCTAACAAAATTATCTCCTAAATGCAGAACATATGTAACATTTCTAATATTACTTAGTGAAATCCTTTCCCGGGAGTGAAAAAACAGGAATGCATTTCTGTACTGAAGACATGGTTCAATTAGTTCTAGCGTTCACCCCCTTAAGATTCTGTAATTCGGCATGTAATTTCTGATCAATTTTAAAAGCCCTACATGTTGTCAAAGCTGGGAGATACACACTAGGGATGTGCAGAGCAAAAGTTTAAGTTCATATGTCCATATGTCCAAAGGGGGTCCCATTTGCGGTCAATATGGACATAAACAGAATTCAATGAGTTGAGTATATGTCCATATGTGCAAATAAAAATTAAACCCCTCACCCTCCTTAATCCCCCCCCCCAAGACTTACCACAACTCCCTGGTGGTCCAGCGGGGTCGAGGACGCCATTTCTGAAAGCCTTTCCGAGGAGCACGTGACGTCGGCGCCACGTCGGAGTGACACGGCGTCACGTGATTCCCCGCGGGTTTGCGCCGGAACGCTCGTTCGGCCCAAAAGGAACTTTTGGCCAGCTTGGGGGGATCAGGAGGCCCCCCCAAGCTGGCCAAAAGTTCCTTTTGGGCCAAACGAGGATCCCGGAAGCGACTCCGCGGGGAATCACGTGACGTCGGCATGACGCGGCGTCACGTGATTCCCTGCGGGTTCCCTCCGGCACCCACAGGCTCCCCTAGGGCCTCCTGACTGGTCAGTCATGCGACAGCTTCTGAAAATCCTGAAGCCCTTTAAGGATGCCACAGAGGAGCGGAGTGCTACAAGTGCCACCTTGGGAGATGCCATCCCAATAGTAAACATCCTGTTATAAAAGATGGAAGGCTTTCAACAGGAAGAGGGAATGAGAGGTGAGGTGCTGTGCTATTTGGTATCCTTGAAAAAGCAGGAGACAGAGAGACTATGATCTCTGACCAGAAATCCCGCAAACATGCTCGCTACATTAAGTAATCCTCATGTGAAAAGGAGACTTGCACTGGAGGTGAACAATCTGTCACATATGAAGAGAATGCTGACAGAGGAGGTCTGTCAACTAGAGCACAGAGGTTGAGGCAGAGGAGGGATGTAGCACAGGAAGGTTGGCCAGGTCAGACAGTAATGCAAGTCAGAACAGCACCCTGTCATTGCCACCTAGCACACCCTCCACAGTAATATGGAAACAATCCTCACTTCTATCCCAGGCAATCGATAAAGCATCTGGGAAGAAAGATTCATGTCCAATACCATCAAAGGAGATAGCAGCTCAAATCTCAGTGACACGTTATCTTACTGAGACCATCAAGGACATGTAGATAGATGTGCTGGCATATTGATCTCACATGTCTAGCATCTAGAGAGTGTGGTTCAGCACTATCTCTCTTGTCCACCAATGAGTGTCCTCAGTGAAAGAGTGTTTTCCATGACAGGAGACATCAAAAGCCCTCATCACTCCAGGCTGTCACCACACTTGAAGGAGAAGATAGTGTTCTTTAAAATTAGTCTGCCTTTGCTTGGCTTTCCAGATTTGCCATGCGAGTAGAAAGATGAATAATAGGAGCTTGAAAGTCCTGTATCTACTGGCTGCTTTGCCTTTCTGCATGCCGTGCCTCAAAAACAGCAATTCAGCCTACATCCAGCATCCAGCAACATCCAGTGACAGTGATTGACTAACTGCATCTGCCTGCTCTGTTTGCTACACCATCAATTGGATCACACTTCACCAACCACATTGATGCTGCTGTCGAGACCCAAGATGCCAGATCAAGGGCTGGAAAGGTTTGCAATGCTGAGTCCTGTTGTCTCCCTAACACCGCCAGTTGGGCCACACTACAAGAACCACTCTGCTGCTGCCCCTAGGGCCTAAAAAGCCAAGCTAAGGGCCAAAACACACCAATGCTGAGTCCTGCTGAATCCCCAATACCGCCACTTCGGCCACACTACAACAACCACACTGCTGCCCCTGTCCAGTTCTGAGATGCAAGATTGAGGGCAGGAATAGATGCAATGCTGAGTCCTGCTCTGTCCCCAAAACCGCCAGTTGGGCCACAATTCAACCACCACTCAGCTGCTCCTGTCCAGGCCTGAGATTAAAGATCAAGGGCTGGAAGAGATACAATGCTGAGTCCTGCTCTATCCCCAAAACTGCCAGATGGGCCACATTACAACAACACTGTTGCTCTGTCCAGGCTTGAAATGCAAGACTGAGGGCTGCAAGAGATACAATTCTGTGTCCTGCTGTATCCCCTAACACCACCAGTGGGACACATTTAAACAAGCACACTACTGCTGCCTCCACAGCCTGAAAAGCCAATCCAAGGATCAGAAACACACCAATGCTGAGTCTGCTGATTGCTGGGTCCCAACACTGCCATTTGGGCCATACTTCAACCCCCACACTGCTGCTCCTTTCCTGGCATGATATTAAGGATCAAGGGCTGGAAGAGATGCAATGCTGAGTCCTGCTGTCTCCCCAACACCGCCAGATTTGCCACAATACAGCAACTACACTGCTGCTCCTGTCCAGGCCTGAGATGTAAGATTGAGGGCTGGAACAGATGCAATGCTGAGTCTTGCTGTGTCCCTAACACCATCAGTTGGGCCACACTACAACTTCTACAATGCATCCAGGGCTCGAGAAGCTAATCGAGAGGCCACAAAGCATCAATGCTAAGTCCTGCTGTGTCTATAAAATCATCACAAGGGCCAACATACACTGACAAAACCTGCCTGCCTTGCCCTTGCCAACATCGCAGGGGCCAACATACATGGACTCTCTCTGCCTACCTGAAAACATGTTCCCATCCAACAAACTGGGGCCTGTCTCTCCTTGCTGCCTCCAGGATTTAATCCATCCACAAACTGGAGTATGACTTAGCTTACTTCCTCTTGACATGTTCCCCAAAAAAACAGTGGGACCTGACACTATAGGGGCCTGACAGTACATCCAGTAGCAGCCTTTTACTCCCATACCCCAACATCAATATCAGAGATGGTCTAGCAGCAGTTGCTGCAGCAGCCTCACACTAAAGTACCCTTACATCAACTGCACAGGGGTTACATCCAAAAGCAGCTTTACACTGCCATACAACTCACTCCATCCTTGATCTGCTGCCTTCTTCCAAGCATAACTGCAGGTTCATGACTCCACCAAGTTCCTCTGCATGCTCAAGACATCTCCAAGATATAACTGCTGAACCCCCTCTGCTTCATTTGCCCCCAAATCTATCTCTAAGTCATGAATCCATTGAGATCCACTGCCTCCTTTTCCCCAAATGCAACTGGGTAGGCATGACTTTGCTGAATTCCTCTGCCTCCTATTCCCCAAAATTCACCTCCGAGATATAACTCTGCTGAACTCCTCTGCTTCATTTTCCCCCAAATCTATATCCAAGTCATGAATGCGTTGAGATCCACTGCCTCCTTTTACCCAAATGCAACTGGGTAGGCATGACTTTGACTTTGATGAGTTCCTCTGCCTCCTATTCCCCAAAATCCACCACCGAGGTATGACAACACTGAGTTCCTCGACCTTCTTTTCCCCATTATCCAACTCCAAAGAATGACTCCGCTAAGTTCCCTCTGCCTACTTTTCTCCAACATCCACCTCTCCAAGGCATGACTCCACTGGGTTCCTCTGCCTTCTTTTCTCCAAATGGAATAGGGAAGGCATGACTCCACAGAATTCTTCTGCCTCCTATTCCCAAAAATCCACCTCCGATATATGACTCCACTGAAATCTTTTGCCTCCTATTCTCCAAAATCCACCTTGGAGGTATGACAATGCTGAGCTCCTCTGCCATCTTTTCCCCCAAATGCAACCGGTTAGGCATGACTCCACTGATTTCTTCTGCCTCCATTTCCCCAACACCCACCTCTGAGGCATGACTTCACTGGATTCCTCTACCTTCTTTTCCCTAACATCCACCCCAGAGTCTTGACTCTGCTGAGCTCCTCTGCTTCCTTTTCCCCAACATCCTACTCAGAGGCATGACCATTGGATTTCTTTTCCTCTTTTTCCCTAAAACCCACCTATGAGGCATGACTCCACCAAATTCCTCTGCTTCCTTTTCCCTAACATCAACCTCCAAGGCATGACTCCGCTGGGTACCTCTGCCTCCTTTTCCCCAAAATCCACCTCTAAGTCATGACTACACTGTGATCCTCTTCCTCCTTTTAAATAATCCTACCTTAGAGAAAAAACTCTGCTGAGTTCCTCTGTCTCTTTTTAATACTGAGGCCTGATTGCACTGACCTCCTCTGCCTACTTTGCTCCAGTTATTGAGGCAAAGTGGGTAGTGGAGTTCAGTGGAATCAGGCCTCAGGGGTGGTGTTTGCCAAACACCCCTGAGGCATGACTCCATTGAGATTATCTGCCTCCTTTTAACAAATGCTACCTCAGAGAAATAACTATTTTGAGTTTCTATGCCTCCTTTTAACAATCGCTACCTCAAAGGCATGATTCCATCTAGATCCTCTTCCATCTTTTAAAAAATCATATCTATGCAGCATGACTCCATTGAGTTCCTCTGCCTCCATTTAACATATGCTACATAAGAGGCATGATTCTGCTGAGATCCTCTGTCTCCTTTCCCAAATGCCACTACTAAAGCATGCATAACTCCACAGACTTCACCTGCTTGCTTCACCCCAAACAATTGTTGAGGAGAAGCAGGCAGGGGAGGTCAATGGAATTAGGCCTCGGAGAATGGTATTTGCTAATCACTACTGAGCCAAGCCTCCATTGAGTTCCTCTACCTCCTTTAAAGAGAGCTCCCTACTAGGCATGACTCTGCTGAGTTCCTCTACCTCCTTTTAACAAACACTACCTCAGAGGCATGACTCTGAGTTCCTCTGATTCCTTTTAACAAAAGCTCCCTCTGAGGCATGACACTGCTGAGTTCCTCTGCCTCCTTCTAACAAATGCTACCTCAGAGGCATGAATCCACTGAGATCCTCTGTCTCCTTTCAAAAAATCATACCTCTAATGCATGACCCCATTTAGTTGCTCTGCCTTGTTTTAACAAACTCTGCCTCTGTGACATGACTCCTCTGAGATCCTATGTCTCCCTTCCCGAAAAGCCACCACTGAAGCAGGCAGGGGAGTTCGCTGGAATCAGGCCCTCAGTTCTGTAACTGCTTTAAACTAGTTCTGTCAAACGCTATTCTTGGTATATCACTGTGGGTTATACCAGATGAAAATGCTTCCCAGGTACGTGCCATTTTGTTTCTTAGTTTATTATTAGATGCTTTATATCATTTTAACTAATATATTTACGTGCACACTGTTTGCCATATATTTTTATATTTCTCAGCTATTTTTATTTGTATTATTTGACAGCTACAGTCCCTCCCGAAGAAGCTGCACGGCAAAACATAGCTATGTCAGGGAACCATAATGTTTAACAAATTTGAATGGATACAGTGATAATATCAAGTTGTATGATGAAGTTTATATTTGGAATAGAATAAAATTTGTATAAAGATGATAACAAGCATCGGAATATATATTTTTTGATTTGGAATAGAAAGTCATTTTTCCTCACATTCTTTGATGCTAACTTATCAATAGGCAAGGGTTTTAGAAATGCAATACCAAGAACTACCAGGTCTGCATGCTTCAATGTTTACTGCTTCTAAGGTAATGAAGGCAATATTTGCATAAACTGATTAATAAGAAGAATTATGCCCTGGATTCCTTGAATCTTCAGATGTTAAACAGCTAGTGTATGAAAAGCATTTGGTATATCTAGGCAGTAGCATCTTAGCCTCCAGTGAACACCAGTTCCAAGCCTTAACAGCCAGCTTCTTTGGAAATGACATCAGGCCTCCTCCAGGAATTTCCTCTGGCTTCTCCCTGCCTAGGACTTTATACCAATTTGGTTGTGTCCTTTGCTCCTCATTTGGAGCCTCGGAGTGTGCCTGCCATTCCTGCCATTCCTGCTTTGTGCCTCTCATGATGCTTTACAGTCTTCATGCCACTCTTTCAGTTGTTTTCACACTCTATTACTATCTTGGAGGATTGTCTGACTTTTGTGTTGCTGTATTCCCCCTTCACAGTGCTTTGAGCTATTCATTCCACTCTTGGTGCTGCTTTGCTTCTCTCATACAGCCTTTGGGGGGGGGGGGGGGGGCAGGTGTCACGCCACTCTTTTTGTACCCTTTGCCCCACTTTTGAAGCCTTAGGGTGATCTGGCCAGTCTTGATGCTCTTTTGCTCCTCTGAAGATGCCTTGGAGAATAGGTACCATTTTGCCCCACAGAGGTTCTTTGCACTCTTCGTGCCACTTTTGGTGCCACATTAATACACTCTTGTTTTGTGGCATTTTGTTACCCTTCTGAAAATCTTAATTTGGAAGCACAAAATAGACTGCATTGTTTTCCCCATTGACTATAATGAGAAACAAGTGAACAAATAAAATGAATAACAAAAAAATTTTCATTTGAAACTAATGAAACAAATGGAGCTGCCCTATTAAATTAATGAACAAACTGAAATAAAAATGTTTCCTCTGTACATATTCCCAGGATCTGCAATAATGCCAAATGAGATATGTTGCACTGATAATATTTGAACTGAACTTAATTAAAAATAAGATTTTGAATAAAAGGTTTTGAAAAGAATGAAGAAGTGTGAAATAAAACTGATTAGTAAATAAATCAAGTAATTGCCAAATAAATAAAATATAGTAAAGTCTGACATGGTAAAAGGACTCATGAAAAAAAAAAGAGAAAAGAATTTGAATTACTGTGATACGAGATTGAATCAATTCGTCTTATCAGTGAAACTTTATTTCAAGCAGAGCCTCTTGGTTGTTTGTAAAAGCAACTTAATGAAATAAATGTTCTGCTTTTTTTTTTTTAAAGTAACCTTTCATTGATGTTTGGTGTAGACTTATGGTTCCAGATAAAATAAAGAATAAAATAAAAAAATTACCTCATACATGATCTAAAAAAAATAGCTTGCACACCAATGTACTCTTTGGAATGGCTTGTCAAAGCATTGAAATAAAGGTACATAAATGGATAATAAATTGTGCTTCTAATTAAACAAGTGCATAAAACTTCTTACATATGGGAAAAGAAACAAAGTACTGCGTAAGGATTTTCACTCAGAGGAAGAAAGAGCAGCACTCTGACATGGTAGTGAAGTGAAGAAAAGAATTTATATGTAAAATATCCTGGGGCAGAAAACTCTGTGAATGTGATTTAATGAAAAACAGTATGATATACTCTCCTAAAGGAATAGGAACTGGCAATCTGTCTGAAAAACTTTAAAGACACAGTGTGATAAACTTGCAGGTTCTACTGATGCACCTGTAAAGAAATAGGCTAATGCAGTGGTTCTCAAACTTTTTTCTGTCAGGACACACCTAAAAGAGAATGATGCCCACAGGCATGACACACTGAACATATGACCAAGATGGGGCTAAATGCAAACATATACTCTGCATCCACAGGAATCCCCCAACCCCCAACAATGAGTGCAGAGCAGAACTAGGTCATTCCCTGTACAACTCTCCATATAAAAAAGATATTCTGATTCTGGTGTCATCTCAGTAACAGCAACACCAACTCCTTCTGCTACCAGGTGCAATGGCCTTACTTATGAAAAGTAAGTCCTATTGAGAAAACACAACAAATAAGATGGCTACAAACAGTTACATGCCAGTAAAATAGTTTGCCTCGGTCATACATACAGAACCGATCTTCACCAAATACAGAGAGACCACAAATTACAAATATGGAGACAGAAATTGGAATGGAAAACCAAAAACGTCACTCTGCATGCAGTGCAAAACTGAAGAAATGGAAACAGAAATATAGGACCTAACATAATCCCAGGATCTGCAGTAATATGCACAAACTATTAACTAATCCACACAAAGTAACACCTGTATTATGGAATGCACACAAAACAGCTATAGCAGAATCATGAGCTGTGGTGAAAAAATGGGTGGGGGGATGAAAGTGTGCTGCCGGCAACATCGCAGTGGTGTGGTTTCATCTGCTGCAGGTGCGGCCGCACTGCATACTATTGCCCCCATAGCGCCATGACAAAAGGTGGTGCTAGTTCCCATGCTACTGCCAGCGATAATGACCAAAACATTATCGCTCACATTGGTGCCTTCACCTCATTAGCCTTAACCCCGCCAAACCTTCACCTTAACTCCACCCCTTCTCTTGATTAAATTTTACCACCACGATGCGCCCATTATCATATGCGTTAGGGCGTTATAGGAAGCGATAACGGCCCATCATATTTTAAAGAATGTCCCTGTAAGTCTCCTATTATTTATGGATATTTGCCAGGTACTTGTGTCCTGGATTGGCCACTGCTGGAAACAGGATGCTGGGCTTGATGGACCCTCAGTCTGACCCAGTATGGCAACTTCTTATATTCTTATTAAGAAAACTGAACAAGCCAAGCTGCTATAGATCCCCACACAGAAACTACAAGCTTACAGAATACCCTTAACTTGGCCACACATTCATACTTAGATATACCCACAGAATAAAGTGGCCATAAAGTTAATGTTTTTGTTTTTCCATTGTTGCATTGCATACAGAGTATGACTTCTTGCTGTTTCCAGTTTAATTATTGTCTGCACATTTCTATTTATACAGTCCTTATACAACAACAAACAAAAAAATCAAGAAATATAAAACAATAATAATTGTAAAGCTATACTAATAAACAATAAATATTTCAATAAAGCTGATGAATAGAATAACATCCAATAATTAAAATCTCATAAATCTTATTAAAAATTCTCTGAACACCAATAAAATATTTCCAAAGAGAAGGCACATCACATAATACCCAATAATTAAAACGGCAGTCAATCCAGAAAAATTAACTTGAAAAAGCCACTTCTACTTTCCCTCTGTAGCAATTCTTCTATGCATTTTTCTTGCAGGCCATAAGCACACACCAAAAGCAGCAGTGGCTGCTGAAGCTCTGTCCTCATGATCATCTTCCTTAGGGCCCATGACCAATCTATGTCTCTCACATACCAGTCACCTTCTCAAACAGCCTCTTTCTCTTTCACATATCAGTCACCCCCTGACCAGTCTCTTTCTTACACACTAGTCATCCCTGACCAATCCCTCTCTCTCTCACACACACACACATGTCACTTCCCCAACCAGTCTCGATCTCTCTCCCATACACATCAGTTACCTCCACAACCAGTCCCTCCCTCTCACACACAGGCATCAGTCATCTCCCTGACAAGTCTCTCTCACACACACACACACATACACCCAATCACCTCCCTGATCAGTCTCCCTCTCTCTCTCACACACACACACAGACACATACACACACACACACACATACATATTATATGCCTTCCTGACCAGCCTCTCTCTCACATATACATCAGTCACCTCTCTGACCAGTCTCTCTCTCTCTCTCTCTCACACTGTTATGTTTGGCCAGCCACGAGAAGGCCATGACCAGCCGCACTCACCCAGATACTGTAGATGCTGCCCCTCTAATACTACCAACACTATAAGGCCCCAAGTCCTTCTAGGCATGCACATGCCTGGCATGAATCTAAAGACAGCATTTCCTGATGATGTCATCATGACTGGGAATTTAAACCCCAGCTGCACCCTCCACTTGTGCCTCAGCAACAGATCCTCTTGTCTAGCAGCTCATGTTGTGACTCATCAAGTCTTCCAGCCTTGCCTCATCCAGCCTTGCCTCATCCAGCTTTGTCGTTTCCAGCCTTGTCTCATCCAGTCTTCCAGTCTTGCCTCATCCAGCCTTGCTGCATCCAGCCTTGCCTCATCCAATCTTCCAGCCTTGCCTCATCTAGTCTTCCAGGCTTGCCCGGTCCAACCTTGCCTTGTCCTGTGGTCCAGCCTTGCTTCAACCAGCATTGCCTTGCCCTGTTGTCCAGCTTTGCCATGTCCAGTCTTCCAATTGCCTTGTCCTGTTGTCTAGCCTTGCCTTGCCTTGTCTAACCCTGCCTTGCCTTGTTGTTCCCCCGTACCATTCCAATGGCTGTCTGAACTTTGACTACTTCATTACTTGCCACCTAGAAACATAGAAATGACGGCAGAAGAAGACCAAACGGCCCATCCAGTCTGCCCAGCAAGCCTTCGCACTGTTTTTTTTTCTCCTCTCTCATACTTATCTGTTACTCTTGGCCCTTAGTAACCTTTTGTTTCTGTATCCCTCCCACCCCTGCCATAATGCAGAGAGCAGTGTTGGAACTGCATCTAAGTGGATATCTAGCTTAATTAGTTAGGGATAGTAACCACCACAATAAGCAAGCTACACCCATGCTTGTTTATCCAGTCTATGTAATTCAGTCCTTGTTGGTTGTTGTCTGTATATATATCCACTTTTCTTCATTCCCCCATGCCATTGAAGCAGAGAGCTATGCTGGATATGCGTGAAGTATCAGTCTTCCTCCCTTGCCGTTGAAGCAGAGAACTAACTTGCATTGAAAGGGAAGTATCAGACTTTCTCCCTGGACTTGACCTTGCCTTGAACCCTGACTACACCCTGCCTGCTGCTTGCTTTGACTCTTGGCCCATCTCTGGACCCAGTCTTGGATTGACTTTGGGAATCCCATAAGTCCTGCTAGCCCCTGGAACCCAAAGGCTCAACTTGAGAGGAACAGAGCTGATTTAGGCAAAGATCCAGCTTGTCCCAGACCAGGCCATGTTTGTCAGCTATCAGTGGGGCCCTAGCAGGTATGCCTACTAGGTTGAATCAATCTTGCCATAGCATGAAGGATTGCAATCATTTCAGATTGCTGAGACTGAGGCCATGAGCTCAGCAGACACAATCCCAGTCCAGGCCAATGCTGGATTGGCCCTCCAGGAGTATTTATTTATTTAAGCATTTTATATACCATCATCCCTATTAAAGATCACAACGGTTCACAATAGATATTCATAGACCATGGCTATTTGATAATTTGATGAGACATTCATAATATGGGTCTATACATTCATAGGGTCAGATTACACTCCACTTACTAGTCACCTCCTTGACAACATCTCTCTTACATACACACACACACACACACACACACACACAAACGAGTCACCTCCTTGACAAGTCTCTCTCTCTAACACACACACACACGCATACCAGTCACCTCCCTGACTCGCAGCTCTCTCTCTCTCAGACACATGCACCCATACATGAAACAGTCACCTCCGTGACCAGTCTCTCTGTCTCACACACACACACACACAGTCACATACATATATATCATGTGCCTTCCTGACCAGCCTCTCTCTCACATATACATCAGTCACCTCCCTGACCAGTCTCTCTCTCTCTCTCTCTCTCTCTCTCTCTCTCTCACTGTTATGTTTTGCCAGCCATGAGAAGTCCAAGACCAGCCACATTTACCCAGATGCTGTAGATACTGCCCCTCTGACTAGTTGATAACAACAAGACTAGTTGAATTCCCTGGCTACTTTCTTCTAAGATTTAACCTAGCAAGTCCAACAGTCTTGTCTGAAGCCACAGAGTTGTGATGTATCCACCAAGGCACATGCACCGTGGGTAACTACGCTGTAGAATTTCATACTCTGGCCTCCGAGCTTGGCAGGGGTGAAGCCAGCAAGAGCTAGCTGGAAGAATAAAGGATGAGCTAACAGGATGAGATCTTCCACTCTCTCTGGAAGCATTCATTGATCTGCCAATCCACATGATCTAAGGTCCCATAAACAAGCCCAGAAAAGAAAGACATCCCATCAACTGATCCTCTTGGCTACTGATTTCTAATACCCCCTGAAGTCTGCCTCGGACCCCATGATGGTTATTGCCTCCAAAGAACCCATGCAGTTGGGCAGATCTCGGCTCTCAGAGGAAGAGAAATGGAAGTGAAAACAGCATAACCTCTGCTTTACTGTGCTGTGCAAAGGAATTTCTCTAGCCACTTATCTGAGAAGCCTGGCAAACCTCACAACAAGGGCTTAGTCAGGAAGACAGTACTGAGTTACCCATCTCCATCTCCACAGCTAGTGGTACCTGTGTGCCTAACCTTTGGGGAGTACACCATTCAAACTGATGCATTTCTTGATTCTGGAGAGGAAGAAATTTCATTCATGAGTCGTTGCTGTACCAGTATGGCTGGTCCATCTCCACTTTGACTACAGCCCGTACCATTTCTTCAGTCTATGGTGAGCATCTGCCTTGGCTACTTGACCATGGCAACTTTACCCATCACCATGCAGATTGGTTCATACTAGGAACGCATCAAGTTTTATGTACTCCCCAAGGTGGTCAACCCTGTTAGTGTTGTGTTATCAGTGTCATTATCTATTGACTGGCCTAATTTGCAAATTACCCATTGGGAGCTTAGAGCCTACCTTCTGTCATGGTGGCTCAGATTTCTTCTCTGACCTGATGGGTCTGCCACTCTAGTATACAACTCTTACTGATGTGTGCAAGACACCACAGCCTAAGACCCAATCACTTTACAATAATGGTGACCACCTAAATTTTTTGAAGCCTTGCATCATAAAAGTAGAAGCTGCTGCCATTGAGTAAGTAGTGTCTTCACTCAATACGATAACGCAGAGATCCAAAAGCCATGCTTTTTTCGTCTAAAAGATCCATTCCATCAGAAAAGGACCAATGGGCTGTTGCCATCTTACACTTTTCCAAAACCGAAGAATTTTTCGAACCTTCTCTGGAACTCATGCCTAACCTCTCAGTTCTCCCAGATGGTAAAAGTATTCCATCGACATTCTCCTCAGAGGCCAAAGACAGGAGGCCTGGGGAGGGGGGTTTGCAACTTATAATAATACCAGAGCATGACAAGCTCATTGAATGTTGATTTACCCTCTGAGCATTATCAAGACCAGCAAAATCAGGGATACATTTTGCATTTGGACAGGATGGCAACTTCTTTTGCAAGAAAAAGGAGCAGCAGGGCCAATCCAAAGAAGAACAGCAAGTTCTGACACACACACCTACTAAAAGAACTATCAGCTCTTTAAATCACTTTATCTTCACATCTATAATATATTCAAATAAACAATTGCATAAAATCTTTTTTTTTCATCTTGGTTTATTTATTTTTATTTTATTTATTTATTTAAACACTTTTATATACCGAAGTTTGTATGGACATCACATCGGTTTACATAAAACGAAAGGGAAGAAGAGGGAGAGAAATCAGAAGAAAAAAAAGTTACATTATAACAAATAACTGATTAAATAAATGAGGCTAAGAGAAGTGAAAAGGATAGAGAAGAGTGGATAGGTAAAGGGGATGATGTTAGAGGAACAGGTAACTGGTTTAAGAAAACATAGAATTAACTCATAAGGGGGAATATGTACAGTAAAGGTGGTTGGCAATTAGGAGTGGTGGGGTGTTATAAGAAGGCATGTTTAAAGAGCCAGGTTTTTAATTTCTTTTTGAAGGTCTGGGTGCAAGGCTCAAGTCGAATATCAGGGGGCATCGAGTTCCAGTGATAGGGGCCAGCAATGGATAAAGAATGGTCTTTGGTGGAGTTGAGGTATGTGTGTTTGGCGGAGGGAATGAATAGTGTGCCGGTGTAGGAGGATCTGGTGAGTCTGGTGGGAGTGTGGAATTATAAGGATTTGTTTAGCCATTGCATGTCTGGGTTGTGGAGGGTTTTGTGGATTGAGGTGAGGGTCTTGTATAGAATTCTAGAGGAGATAGGGGGCCAATGTAGGTCTTTTATGATGGGAGTGATGTGATCGCATTTTCGAGAGTTCGTGAGAATACGGGCAGTTGAGTTTTGGAGCATCTGCAGAGGTTTGAGAGAGGCAGCAGGAAGGCCAAGAAGGAGTGTGTTGCAGTAATCGATTTTGGAGAAGATTACTGCTTGGAGGACAGTGCGGAAATCGTTTTTGTGAAGGAGGGGTTGAGGTTTTTTAAGGACATGGAGTTTGTAATAACAGTCTTTCGGGGGGAGCTAATACATTTTTTGAAATTGAGGTTGCAGTCAAGGGTGACGCTTAGGCTTCGTGTTTGGTGGAGTAGTTGGGAAGAAGGGGAGGAGGAGAGGAGGGAGGGGGCAGAGGGAGAAGAGGGGGATAGGTTGTGGGTGAAAAGGAGAAGTTCAGTTTTTGAGGTGTTCAGTGCTAGATTTAAGTTTGAGAGAAGAAGATTAACATTTTTATGTTTTAAGCTTTACATTCTTTTTTTAAGTTGTCAGCTTGCTTTGTGTCCACATACCTTTGACAGGTCCCCAAGCTAGTAACTTTCAGCTCTGTATTGTCCCCAAAATTTAGGAAGCAAATTCTCTCTGCAAAAAAGAGCATACAAAAGTAATAGCCACTCTTTCAAGGATTGTTGCTATTCTTCTGTGAGCTGTAGTCAGTAGAGAAAGAGCCATCTAGCAAACCCCCACAACCTTTTCAATCCTCAGTCTCCTAACTGCCACAATCTCAGAGTCTTCCCAGGAAAATTGGTGCATTTAAAAAGTGCCAATGTGCTGCTGGTTTAAGAGGAAAAGACCGCTGTTTTCTATTGCAATACCCTAATTAAAAAAAATGAAACATTGATTGTTTTACTTAGGATTATTGCTGTTGCAAAAACCTGGACACCCGGGAAAAAATAAAGACAAATGTGGGGCAAAGAAGGGGGACAAAATGGTAGAGGGGACATAAGGAGGGAGGAATTAAGTAAATGCTTAGAGAAGCTACAGGAGAGGGAGAGAGGGGAAGAGTAGAAGGGAGAATGCACAAGGGAGACAAAGACATGGGGCGTTGAGAAGGAATGAGGAAGCAAATCATATAAGGAGCATGAGAATGAAGAGGGGTGAAGGAGGAGAGAGAGATGGTATAAGGAGGGATGAACAGGGGATGCAATTCTGGGAAACAGAGAAATGGAAGGCTGGGAGGGATGGAGAAAGACAACTGGCGTGATGGGAGGTAAAAGAAAGATGTCTAAAGGTGGGAGTGAGAGGGAGGGCTGGGATAGGATGCTGGAGTAATATAACAGGGGAAAGAAGGGTAAGAATTAAAAAAAATATTAGGTAAAAAAAAAGAGAGTTGTCAAGTAGTAATTGATAGAAGAAAGACAGAAAAGATCTGAGAACAAGTGGCATGAATGTTTAACAGTGTCAGCTGGAAGGAGAGTAAAAGCTAGAATTAGAAGAAGAATCACATAGAAAAGTAAATGGAAAAAGAGGAAAAAGAGTTAGGAGAATCCAGAAGATGAAAGCAGAGGAAAGATATCAATATGATGGAGAAAAAACATTAAAGGTAAAACTGCATTTTATTTTTAATTTTCAGTTTAAATATCTGATTATATAACTGGAAAGCAATAATCAATAGCTTAGTTAGCATTAGTATGCAAATAAACAATGTTTGTGCATGTACTTGCTTAATCCCCAGGGAATATGTATAATCATTAATTGGTCAAAATATTGCTTATATTTCCTTTTTCTGCCCAAGTGAGAAGTAAATGGGCTTTGGGGGGTGTTCAGGGATGAGTTGACACCAACATTCATACTTTGCATATACAGTGCACTGGCTATCACATTTCCCCACATTTCATATACTTTTGCACTACCTATTTATGTGGGTAAGGAAAAGGAACATTTTCTCTTTGGTGGCTTGTGCATGGTGACATTATTGTCTGCTTTGGTGCCTTGTCCAAAAAGGAGATTATGCTCCAGAAAGGATCTCTAGGCCCAGAATTAGGTTTTTGGGTTTATCTAAAGGGCACGTTTTTATCAGATACAGATTTGACAAAATACTTTACATCTCTGCTAGGAATTACAGGGGGGGTTTAACAGTGTGCAACAGCCCATGCTTAAAATTACACTGGTAAAAAAGTTTTTGTTTCCTTCAGGCTTTTTGGTGTTCTAAATAGATTTTTTAATGCTGATCATAGATATTCCTTCGAAATTTGTACATCACGTAAGGTTTTTGAGAAATGGCCAATTTTGTGTTACAATAATTGTGAAATTTTAAAACATAATCTCGCGTACATAAGTGACGCCAAGATAAAAGAAGGTGTTTTTGTTGGCCCACAAATTCCAGCTGTGATGAAGGACAGCCACTTTTATGGTCTTATGCAAGGTATAGAACATTTTGCATGGACAGCCTTCAAGAATGTCGTTTATAACTTTCTAGGCAATTATAAGGCAGCAGTCTATGTCGAACAGGTTGAAAATCTGCTTCAGGCATACAAATTGATGAACTGCAACATGTCATTGAAGATACATTTTCTTTATTCCCACTTGTACTTCTTCCCAGACAACCTTGGCACTGTGAGTGACGAACATGGTGAAAGGTTTCATCAAGACATTGTCAAAATGGAGAAACGATATCAAGGCAAGTGGAACCCCTCCATGTTGGGTGACTTCTGTTGGACTCTCATCCGCAAAGTGTCAGACAGTGATTACAAACGAAAATGTGTAGCAAAACATTTTTAGTTTTGTTTTATGGTGCCAACATTGCCATTATAGCTTATGCTGTTACAGACACGCAACAATGCTTAGGGGTGGATTTTAAGAGCCCTGCTCGCCTAAATCCACCCAAATCCGGGCGGATTTAGGTGAGCAGGGCCCTGCGCGCCGGTGAGCCTATTTTACATAGGCCTACCGGCGCGCGCAGAGCCCCGGGACTCGCGTAAGTCCCGGGGTTTTCTGAGGGGGGCGTGTCAGGGGCGTGTCGGGGGCGGGCCCAAACCACGCGGCGTTTTCGGGGCGTGTCGGGAGCGTTCCGGGGGCGGGCCCGGGGGCGTGGCTACAGCCCGGGGAGGTCCGAGGGCGTGGCCGCGCCCTCCGGACCCGGAGAGACGTAAATCCTCCGGGAGGCGTAAATCCCCCGACAAAGGTAAGGGGGGGGTTTAGACAGGGCCGGGCGGGTGGGTTAGGTAGGGGAAGGGAAGGGAAGGTGAGGGGAGGGCAAAAGAAAGTTCCCTCCGAGGCCGCTCCGATTTCGGAGCGGCCTCGGAGGGAACGGGGGTAGGCTGCGCGGCTCGGCGCGCTCCGGCTATACGGAATTGATAGCCTTGCGCGCGCCAATCCAGGATTTTAGCGGATACGCGCGGCTACGCGTGTATCTACTAAAATCCCGCGTACTTTTGCTTGCGCCTGATGCGCCAGCAAAAGTACGCCAAATCGCGCGGTTTGAAAATCTACCCCTTAATGTATATCACACTTTTCTGGCAAATGGTATGTGATACAGCATAATAAATACATATTTGTGTTCAGCTTGTTAAAATCTACTTGTTTCACTGAAGGTTGTGGAGGAAACAAAATGTTCCCAGAAATTTGTTTACCAGTGTTATAGGACATGGATCTAAGAAGAGTTTCACCAACACTCATTCGTATATTTTCAATTTTTTGGATGCTCTCATTCTAATACCATCAAAATTTCACATTTAGTAGAATGACCATCATAATAGGCATCGTCGTATTAGCTCACACTTTAAGACTCAGCCTAATGCTTAATCAAAGGTCACTAAATAGTGAATCCGGCAATAGCACTTTTTTTTCAAGTCTTTTTAGTATGCAGCAATAAAACTTCATTAGATAGAATACTTAACTTTCTTGATTTATATCAATACTCTGATTGTCTGATTCTTGATGGTCGATCAACTATAACCTTCCTGCTGTGTAACACCGACAACTCTGGTCACCCGACATGGTGCTGCGTTTCGGACTGCATGTCCTTTTTCAAGGGTGGTTTTATTGTGTCAAAAAAACTTTTTATTAACATCATTCAACTTACATTTTACCACAACCATCAGCACTTTGTTCACAAACAGTGGCAAAACCAGGGTACTCACTTATGTATTTAAAAAATGGCAGTCCAGCGTTTTTGTTCAGTTCATTGTATTTTTTATTTCCGGGAACCCCCGGAACTGACTTAAATACTCCTTAACTGATGTCACTATGCTCCTCCCCTTTCTGCCATTAGATGAGGGAATACCACTCGATTGAGGCATTTAAACCTGCTGGTGACACTATTTTCAATTTAAAGATCCACTGCTGTTCATTAAAATTTAAAGCTCTGTTTAAATCTCCCCCTCGTGGATTCTCCTGTATTTTTTCCAAGACTCTCCAACGCAAGTCATCAAACGAATGTTGAGATTCTTTGCAATGTGCAATCATCAGGGCCATGATCTTCTCGGTGGTGATGCAACTTCTATGTTCAATGAGTCTAGTATGAATAATCCTCTTTGTCCTCCCCACGTAATAAAGTTTACAAGGATACTCAATCATATATGCAACATGGGTAGATGAACAATTGGTATATTGGTAGGCTCTATGTATGCCACCTTGTGTATCTTCCCATCTTTCCCCCGTGATAGCCTGATCACGTACGGAACAACATTGACAAGTCCAATGTCCACAAGGCTGATTAGGGTCAGTAATGACTGGTGTTTTTAAAAATGAATGCACCAATACATTGCCTATATTTTTCCCCCGACTGTAAGTAATCAACGGTCTTTCAGCGAAAATATTCTTGTGTGGTTTCAGAATTGACCAATGATGTACGATGAGAGATCCGATCAAACTGGCTCTATCGGAGAATGGCACTGTACAAACTAATGGGGACCTACTTTCTTCCGCTGTTTTGTCAAGTAATAGCCAATACTGTTCTGCATTTCAGGCTCATTTTAATGCTCTTTTTATATATTTAGTAGGATAACCTCGTTAGAACAATCTGCTGGCCAGGATTTTCACTTGAATGAGAAATTCATCTTTTGAGCTGCATAGCCATCTTAATCGTAAAAATTAAGATGGCAGCAAGGTTGTAGTTGATCGACCATCAAGAATCGGTCAATCAGAGTATTGATATATATATATTCTATCTAATGAAGTTTTATTGCTTCATACTAAAAAGACTTGAAAAAAAAGTGCTTTTGCCGGATTCACTATTTAGTGACCTCTGATTAAGCATAAAACTGAGTCTTAAAGTGCGAGCTAATACGATGATGCATATTATTATGGTCATTCTACTAAATGTGAAATGTTGATGGCATTAGAATGAGAGCGTCCAAAAAATTGAAAATATATGGATGAGTGTTGGTGTATTTCTCTATATTTATAATATCTACCAATCGATCAAAAAAAAATTTAGTTCCACTATCTGGTTGTATTGTTAGTTGTCATCTAAGAAGAGTTAGTTTAACATCATTAATGTCAATTGTGAGGTTTTCCTGCTAGAATTAAAAAAAAATCAAGGAAAACAATATTCATTAGTCCTCCTAATTAAACATATAGCTGGGTATCTGTAAACACTTTAAAATTGTGCCAGTCAAACTGTTATAAAATCCACCCATGAATGCGCATGTTGTTGACCAATGGGTGTTATATTTCAAGATGCTGGGGAAGCCTGGGGAGCACAAAGCTTTACAAAGTGGAAGAACAGAATTAGAGATTAGAGGGGGTTTTTAAACTAATTGTTTGAGGGGGGGGGGCACTATGCCATGCCAGGCTTAGGGACATTATTTTTTTTTTAAAGGAGATTTTGTTTCCTTAGTGGAGGGATCCACAGTTTTAGGGCTACCCATCAAGTTTTATATCTTTGAAGGGGATACCTGAGAATATGAACAGGTATATGAGCCCTTTTAATGCTTTTAGTTAAAATTTAAATATACCTTTTGATGAGTAGTTAACTTCCCCAGAAAAAAATGTATTTCACAAAGTTTATCATGAGCCACATTTCTCCATTTTCATATTAATAAAATTCTTTGCATGTAATACAGCTCTTAAATGCGTGCATGTTACATCTGATATTTGTACAAGCCATGACATGAGTTATTTACAAATAATGCATATGATTTCTAAAAAAACAAACCCTACAATAACATGTTTCTAGCATCCAGCAAACATGGAAGTTGAAATTTATTGCATGATAATGTGTTATCACAGCTTAGCAAATAGCATTAATATCTATATTAATTAATGTTGACAAACTAATGCTGCTAATGCAGTATTAATACATCAAATGAAGCTGATCAAGCAACCCCTTTGCAAAGTAGCTCAGAAATGTAGTTATCATGGATTAAACTCATTATTCATTACCACAAAATTTACTAAGGGAAGTTAAATTTACCTCAACTGCATTGCCAAGAGAACTGTAGCACTCTAGGTTTAGCTATCTGCTTGCATGCCAACTAGGGCCTGGATTCACCATTCTATTGCAGAATGGTGAATCCAGCGAAAACAGGGGGTGGGGGGGTGAAGGGGGGGGGGGGGCCTGCGAAAGCCAGCAGCCCTCACACCACCGCGTTGTTTTCGCTGCCGGCTTTCGTACCCAATAGCGCCACCGTGAAAGGTGGCGCTATTGGGCGTGCTACTGGTGACAATAAGGTTACTAACCTTATCGCCACCAGCGAAGACACTGCTGAGTCCGCCTCCTCGCCAACCTGACTCCTCCCCTCGCCATCCCGACTTCACCCCCAGCATGCTATCACACGCGAAAAGGGCCTTTTCATATGTGATAGAGGCTTATCGCACATGATAAGCCTTTGAAAATGACCCTCTAGGTTAGCATGCAAGCAGATAACTTGGATAAGCACTGACCAGGGCCTCCCCCACTCTGTTTGATTCAGGCACCCACCCCATTCCAATTGTATGTATCAAAGTATGATCATTCATATCCTCTTGCTACTTTCCTGGTCTGAGTGGGAGGGACATTGTACTAAAGCAGGGGTGGCCAACTCTGGTCCTCAAGAGTCACAAACAAGACTGTCTTTCAGGCTATCCTCTATGAATATGCATGAGATAGATTTGCATGCACTGTTTCCATAGTATGCAAATCTCCCTATTGCATATTCTTTGTAGATATTCTGAAAACTAGGATGGTTTGTGATTCTTGAAGAGCAGAGTTGACCACCCCTATACTATGGGTTGAAAGAGGTGGGAAATGCATGGAAGGGGGGGGGGGGGGTTGTCCCATCTTTGGGATTCAGGAGGAGCATCTTGACTTGGGGGTTATTGGAAATCTGAAATTAGATCATATTAGGGAATGGGGGTCTCCAAACTTTGGGAGCAGGAGGAGACCAGAAAAAAAAATATTGGAAAATCCCTACCCCTCTTATGTTATGTCCCTTGTAGCCTGCAGTAATCACCCACATTTCTATGACTTAGTTAAGATAAGTTATAGGGGATGCTATAGAGCATAGCCTTATTAAAATATTAATCTTCAGTTTAATGTGCCCATTGTAAAGCAGCCACATTCTGCATATAATTTACCTCATAAATCCCACATTACAATGGGTTTGAAAAGTCTTTAATACATAGACTCTTCTATATTGTGGATAAAGCTCTGTTGCTTTAAATCCAAAGTGATTGCATATACTACAAGATTACAAGCAGGGATATCAGGGATCTTGCTTTGCCACTCTAGTCACTTGGAAACAGTACATACCAAAAACTGCATTCACAGTCAACGTTTTCCTGGTTTCCTCATGGCCTTTTAGCATCCTTCCTTCAGCTACTAAAACGTTAAAATGGTCAATTTTCAAAGGGTTTTGTCTCCTAACATTTGAAGATAGACTCCTAATTTGGCCTTTTTGAAAATCTACTAGTGAGTAGTGATAAGCTCCTAAAACTAAGCTCCGAGTTATTAAGCTGCTTAATTTAGGTTTCTAACAAGTGGGTGGATACAAGGACAGAGTTAGGACATGTAAACAAAGTTGGGATTTTAGCACTGATTTTCAGAACTAGGCATCTAATTTGGATGTCTAAATTTAGCTAAATGAATAGCATTCCTAACTTTTAGGAACTCAAATTTCAGCTGAAAACTTAGGGCCCTAAGTTCATCTGAAAATAGGTACCTAACTTAGGCCTGGATTTATCAAAATGTGGTAAATATTGCATGTGATGGGAAAAGGGGTGTGTTTTATGGTAATAGGGAGTTTATTGCAATTTGCACGAACTAAGTTAGGCCCACCTAGTAACTCGAGGTGAGGTTTAGGTATTAGTGTAGGGGATAGGAACCACTTTGACATTCAATGTGAGATGTATGAACAGAACAGTGCTCTCTTTTGAACATTTAATGACCCTGGGAGAGAGGAAACTCACCCAAAGGTGAGATTTGTGCAATGTTCTTTCAACCTAGTTTGATGGACTCTCTACCTGGGTAACATCGTATGATATTTTCAACCGACAGAAAAACGATTCACATCCCTAGTGCATACATTATAAAATGGGCACATCCTTTTGTGCGAGCCAGCATAGGCACATACATGTGCACCTACGTACTGGTTTTAAAATTCTACTCATATTGTTTTAAAAATACTTGCATGTGTACTTGAAATCACCAGTTCACTGCTACCTCTGCCAGTTCATTCAGTTCTTCTCCAGTTCACTCTTCACTGCTACCTTTACCAGTTCATTCAGTCCATCTCCAATTCACCTGTACACTACTACTTCTGCCAGTTCATTCAGCCCATCTGTACTTCATATAGACTCTCTAGCACTTCACTCAGAACCCCGACTAGTTCACCCATGAACGTGGACCTATGATTATACATTCAAGGAGTCTAAAACATTGAATACAGCTACAAGAAAGGTAAGTATTGGATCTTAGTGCATCTGGTTTGATCAAGTTTAAATGCAAAGAAAAAGAAATATAATGGACCTATGATTAAACAGTATATTCAAGGCTCTATATAAATAGCGGAATATCGCTAGTAACTGGTGTGATATAATACACATAATTATGATGGTCCTATATAAGAAATGGCATAAGATTTACATTTAATGAGAATATATATAATGTTGTTTAAAATAGGAAATGCATGAATACATGCTACTTAGTGTATATATGCTATTTTTCCTCATGAAACTCCTTTGAAAATCTATTTGACTAACAGCTTTCATGAAAAATAATTCAAGAAAAAGCAAGTAAAAGTGATGTGGGACTTTTATTTACATAGCTGCCATTGTTCCAAAGAACCTTTTCTATTTGCAAGCCTCCATCACTCCAAAAGTACATTTTTATATTCAATATATTTTTAGACAGTTTTTGTAAAATACAAATAGAAAACACTCTTTAGAATTTCCAAGGCTTTAATAAACTGTTCAAAACATATATCTTTGAGTTATAATGGGTCTAATAATAAGAAATGGTAAAGTTATGGGCCATGCTAGTTTGATGTTTGACTTCATTAAGTATACATTTAATATTCTTCATTCTCATCTACCTTTTTATCCATCTCTTGAATGCATAATTAAGTCTTTTGTGCTTGGAAGCAGGTCAGAGCTGTGGGTCTTCATTATTGAAGGGCTTTTTCATGTAATTTTCTTCATTTTTTCAAGAAACAGAGCTCACTAAATGGACTTCTATATTTAAAAAAACAAAACAAAACTATTTTCTTGCTCTTAAATGGAGAGTGAGTTTCCGGTTTATTTATCAGATGAAAAGTAACCATATATTTGCTGAAATAGTAAAGGAATCATCATGCATGCTCATCTTCCAATTGCTGTAAACTACACTCTTCAATAGACTTTACTGAACATTAGAGATATTTAAAGATCAAGCAATAGTTTCAGTTTGGTAATTGTTTTAGTCTTTTAGATACATATTAAAACATATTTATTCTTTTCGCCCCCCCCCCCCCCCCCGTTTCGGCCCTCCGCCCCTCATTACCGCATTTTTCTAAAGTACTGCAGGCCTGCGATACTTTAGAAAATGAGGTCCATTAATTATAAAGCACATAAAACTCTAGTAATTGGCAATGAGGATAACTTTTAAACAACTGTGCATATACATGTATAAATCATCAAGTGTAGTTTTACCATAGTATTTTATAACCTGCTTGTATGATATACGTGTATTTAATAAAATATGTGTATCTTTACCCAGCACCATATACACATATGTTGGCTTATGCGTGAATACATGCAATGCATTGCAAGCACATATATCAATGCACTAAAAAATGTATATGTGTACTTTTCCTACCTATTTTTAAAATATATTTTCACATGAAAGTAATGTAGGACTTACATAAGTCCCAATTTATGCTCATAAGTTGGCCAATTTTAAAACATATGTTACGCGGCTGCACATGTGCATGCATTCATCGGCCCATGCTCAGGGATGCAGCTGTTTATAACATATGTACTGATCTGCCTATATCATTTTGTTTTACAACTTACATACCATCCATAGCAAAAGTGAAATTGTACAGCAGGAGACCCCGGCAAGCACCAGTGCACATAAGTATTTACATGCAAATTTCATGTTAAAATCCCGGAACATCCATGCTCTGACCCTTTTTAGAAACTTTTCATTTCTGCATGCATCGGCAATTATGCGCATATTCAGCTTGCCTTTAAAATCCCCTCAATGCACATCAACCCAACATATTTACGCATCCCTTAATTTTGCCGCACATCAGACTTTTAAAATTCACCTTTATGCACAAATACATGAAATTAAACAGTTTACCAATATATCACCAGTTTGCCCAGTCTTTGTCAAGGTCATTGGGACCCTCCTGACTCTTCAGCTTGAACTCCTCCCAGCTCACCCAGACCTCCCACTCCATCAGTACTACACAAAAAAACATATTTAATATCACTTACAGTAGATAATTAGTAGATGTAAAAATATGTGAGCAAATAAGTACATGTTCCTTTATGCATGTTTGCCACCCCTAGACTGCTTCTTTTTTACACGTGTATATGTGAGTGTGAAAGTGAATATATGTGTGTATTACATTTATAAAACACCACAACAACAAGGAAAAAGAAAAAAGAACAATTGTACCACAAGGCTGTGCTCAAAATTTTTTTTAAACTAAAATTGACCGTATCGGCAAGCCTGGCGACAAAACCTTGTCAAACATGAAACAGGGATTGTCCGGACTTCTCATCATTTACAGTCAACTTTGAAACTCTATTTTTTACTATACTTTTTTGGAATTTGATTTTTTACTTGTTTTTTCAAATTTTTCTAAATATTTTCCATAAAATTTGTAAGTCTAGAGCAATATGTTTCAATTTTAATTGCAGTCAAAGGGAACTGTAATTCACTATGTCCAGGGACAAGAAATTAAATCTCATAAATCTCGACACCCGGCCGATGTTTCGCTTTCACTTCATCAGGAGCGCATATTTTCTTCAAGTATCTCCCGTCAGTGTTTATCTCACTGGGAGCATACTACCATCCTTCTTGCCCAGATAATATTTCAAACAGTTGAAATTGACTTATAATGTCACCCGCCAAGTATTTATTTCTCCAGGGGATATCCGCTGCAATTCAAGAGCGGTTTGTTTTTCATGTACCCGCCAAATTTTCGGCGGTGTCTCCTCTCAAAATTTTTCAAAATTGGCATATCCTTCAGAATCACAGTGAATTTGGTGATCGTCCGAGATTCACATATACAAAAGGACCTAGTCTGAGGGATAAACTGGTACACTCTGATTCTTCACCATTACAAATTAATACTGATCAAGGGAGACATCAACCTTGTGGTAGATGCTCTGTTTGTAATATCATGATGGATGATACGCAATTGATATTACAAAATCCTTCATTAACCATCAAGTTACGACAGAACACTACATGCACATCTATGGGTGTGATTTATGTAATCATCTGCCCCTGTCAAATGCTATATGTGGGTAAAACTATGAGACAGTTGAAAGTGAGAATGATTGAGCACCGCTCTAGTATAAACACGAAACGGCTAAGTGCCCCTGTAGTTTCTCACTGTTTAGAAAAAGAACACTCTTTTGAAGATCTAAGGGTCTGTGTCATTCAACAAATATTACCTCATTGGCGGGGAGGGGATCTCAACAGGAAACTAATGCAAGCTGAGCAAAGATGGATTAATTTCCTAGACACACTACAACCTAAAGGTTTGAATGGTGAACAAGAATTGAACGTTTTTCTTTAACTTTTTCTTTAAGTTTGTGATTCACAGCTGAGTAATTAAGGACGTTGGCAACGTCAAGCACAGCAGAGACGGGGTTCCCTTTAAGTTGCGATTTACAGCTGATCAATTAATGATGTCAATGACTTCGGTCCTTCTGACTGACCGCCACCCCTTGGTTTTGATTGGTATTTCGCCTCTATTTAAATGCTTATGGCACATCAATGTGGTTGCTGTTTCCTGCAAGTCCGGAAGTGAGTTGAGACGGTGCACGTCCGCGATGAAGGTTTGGCAGTGCTCATTCGAAATGAGATAAGTAACTCTAAATAATGTCGAATATATTTGTAAAATAGTATGAAATACTTTCCTGTTTTATTATAGGACACTTGTGGGCAATAATGAGAGGAGACACCGCTGAAAATTTGGCGGGTACATGAAAAACAAATTGCTCTTGAATTGCAGCGGATATCCCCCGGAGAAATAAATACTTGGCGGGTGACATTATAAGTCAATTTCAACTGTTTGAAATATTATCTGGGCAAGAAGGATGGTAGTATGCTCCCGGTGAGATAAACACTGATGGGAGATACTTGAAGAAAATATGCGCTCCTGATGAAGCGAAAGCGAAACATCGGCCGGGTGTCGAGATTTATGAGATTTAATTTCTTGTCCCTGGACATAGTGAATTACAGTTCCCTTTGACTGCAATTAAAATTGAAACATATTGCTCTAGACTTACAAATTTTATGGAAAATATTTAGAAAAATTTGAAAAAACAACTAAAAAATCAAATTCCAAAAAAGTATAGTAAAAAATAGAGTTTCAAAGTTGACTGTAAATGATGAGAAGTCCGGACAATCCCTGTTTCATGTTTGACAGGGCTTTCTTTTATCCGATTCTTATTACTGTTTCTGCTATATGCTAACTTTTAGGCATATAACATTTTGAAAATTCACCCATATTTGTATCTTGGTTCTATTCCCCCACCAGATTCTTGGAATCTGGAAGTCAAATATCAGTAGACATTTGTGTTTAATAGAATAACAGCTACCATAAAATATGATACAATATTTAGGGGATATTTGTAAAAAAATATTTAGCATAACAAAAAAAAATATATGGAGAATGCCGAAGGATCCATCATAAATACTCCATTAATGTTTCCACTTCAGTCATCGATCTGCCACAAAGACATATTTATCCTGAGTTATTCATACCTTTTATTCCTCTCTGGTAACTCCAAAACCTGAATAGATGTACTCCTGCTGGAAGCTGGCCAAATTCCTAAAGTTCTGTATCCAATGATTACAGATCTCACTTGCCAGGTTCTTATGGCCTGGACACTTCTATTTCTTTCTACCCCTATTGTTTAAATAATAGTTTTAATCTTTAATGTCATAACATAGGACCACTTGTAGCCTAGGACTTCTGCGGAGTCCAGGTCCTATAACCAAATCCCACTTCTCCACACTCTTAAGGAACTGGCTTTAATATATATATATATATTTTCCATAAGAAAACATTTATTTATTTTAATAATTTATTTGGAGTTTCTTATATACCGATAGCCGTTCGCACATCGTATCGGTTTACATACAACTAATAACATAGTAAACATCTATCTTTTGGAATCTGTTGGGTACTTGTGGCCTGGATTGGCCATTGTCAGAGAAAGGATGCTGGGCTCTATGGACCTTAGTTTTACCCAGCATGCATTTCTTATGTTCTTATGCTTTGATATTTGTTAAACAATGTATACCAGATTGGATTTTGTTTGGCAGACTATTCTTAATTCTCCCTTTCCAGTTTACACCCTTCATCAGAAACCACAAAGTATTATTATTATTATATGTGTATTGTTTGAGATTCATTTGACTGTCTCGTATTTATGCCCTAGAATCCAATCTATTTGCTATGCAGTATGAGAAATGTTTTTTTCAGAAAGCCTTCTGCATTTTGAGGAATGTTCAAGCTTATTCTCTGCTTATAAAAATAAATGGCTATTAAAATTGTATCAAGGTTGACTTCCCTTAAAAAAACAAAATTTACTGTCTTAAGCCTGATTTCAGCTTAAGCACATTTTAAATGATGCATCATGCCCGACTACAACTCTGGGTCATTAAAAAAAAATTGCACTTACTGCCTAAAGGATAGTTTTAACTTTATTCCATAAGTGAAACAAATGTCAAAATAACCCTAAGCTCTAGCTTATTTAAGAAATAAATCATTGTTTTTTTCCTAAGAGCTGGAAGAATTACCCAAGTTCCTTTGTAAAACCTCTCATTGAGGAGTAGGTAAAAAGGAAGCTGCAAAAGGAGGTAAAGGAATAAACAGTTGAATAGAGAAGGAAGGGGTGATTGAAATGGAAGTAGAAAAGAATCACAGGGAATGGAGGAGAGATATAGGAATGTGAAACAAATGGAGTAAGACATTGACAATGATTAGAGCTGGAAAGGAAGGTGACAAAATTAATCTGTTAAAGAAATCTGGGCCATAGTAGATGTGAGTATATTTGATTCTGTCAGAAATATTTCAGGGGACTTTGTGCTTGTGAATGTGTTTGTGTGTTTGCTTAATAGACTGTTAGGCAAATTTTAAAAGCCCTGAATGCGCCAAAAGCGGGACATACACTCACAAGTTGGGCCGGCACGCACCGAGCGGATTTTAAAAGCCGCCTAAGGAGGCGCGTTATCTCCCACTGTGTGCACAAGTAAAAAGTCTCTAAAAGGGGGCAAAGCATAGGCGAGGCCTGGGCGGGTGTGGGCATATCAGGGCCTGGCCATGAGATGAATGTGTAAATACTTACACGCACATGTACGCACTGGGGTCCCCTGCCATGTAAATTTACTTCTGCTATGGATGGTGTGTCAGTATTAAAATAAAAAAATCTATGCAAGTCAGCAGGGTTGTAAGGGTTGGGCTTAACGGGAGAAGGGAAGGTAGTAAACTAGGCGGGGGGGAGGGGTTGTAAAAGTCCTAACCATTACTTGGCTGAACTGGGAATGAACTGGTGAAACTGACAATGCTATGGACATGCGCCCCTTTTAAAGTTCCCCCACTTACGTGGTGGAATCAGGATTTGTGCGCACATGCACGTACGCACTTAAAATTGCGTGCACATGTGTGTGTGCTGAGCTTATTTTATAATGTGCACATGTATATGCGCATATGTTATAAAATAGTCCTACCCATGGACACAGGCCAGCAAACGCGTGCACATGTGTGCCTGCATGCCTGTTTGAAAGTTACCGTCCCTGTCTGTGTCACAGAATGAAAACTAGAAGCTGTATAAAATTATATAATAACAAGCTGTCTGTGTTTCTGGTAAACATTGTTTGTTATGAGTAATAGAATCTATGTGTATGGTTGTCAGAATGGAGCAAGTTCCACTGCCCTAATTTATCTACTAGGTAATGTATATTACCATCGCATTTCCAAATGTATCCTAGATACCAGATCTCTTCAGTGGCCAGCAAACACTTAGACAGACTGACCATCAATCCTGCATTGCAGAATGATTGCAGAACTACTAGCAGCCCAATCCTCACAATGAACGAAGATTTTGTATATATTAGGTTGTGGTGAATGCTCGCTGTGGGCACAACACAAGGTCTATATGATATCGCAAAATAACTGCTGCCCCTTGAAGGCCAGATGTCAAGATATCAAATTGCTATAATCCTAAATTTGTTGAAAATTGTTTTGTTTTTTTTTGCCTTGTGAGATTGGCATAAGACACTGTGCCAATATCCTTTATCAGAGGTTTACATGTATTGGGACTTCGCTCAAGCTATCTAGTAACTTGTCCATATGGGGAATAGGGTAAGCATCAGTTTTCAAGATGGCATTCATTCTCCTAAATTTGATGACTTGCAGCTAATCACTCCTTCATGACCCTTAGCTTCAGCATGGATTGAAACTTTTGAGAGCTTCTCTCACCATCTCTGGGACCCTATGGAGTTGCTAGCATACTTTCTCCTTAGCGATGGTCAAGGTGAACTATTAGTACTATTAGGAGTACTGTGTTCAGTTCTGGAGACCGTATCTCCAAAGAGACAGAGACAGGATGGAGGCGGTCCAGAGAAGGGTGACCAAAAAGGTGGAAGGTCTTCATCGAATGACTTATGAGGAGAGATTGAAGAATCTAAATATGTACACGCTGGAGGAAAGGAGGAGCAGAGGTGATATGATACAGACTTTCAGATATTTGAAAGGTTTTAATGATCCAAAGACAGCGACAAACCTTTTCCGTCGGAAAAAAATTAGCAGAACCAGGGGTCACGATTTGAAGCTCCAGGGATGAAGACTCAGAACCAATGTCAGGAAGTATTTCTTCACGGAGAGGGTAGTGGATGCTTGGAATGCCCTTCCAGAGGAAGTGGTGAAGACCAGAACTGTGAAGGACTTCAAAGGGGCGTGGGATAAACACTGTGGATCCATAAAGTCTAGAGGACATGAATGAAGAGTGGGTGGCTACTGGCTCGCGGGAATGATGGCTACTACCTGGAGATAATACCCTTATTCAATAAACAATTAAACATACACACGGTCAATGCGACTCCAACATTGCTCTAATCTTCAACGGCAAGAGGAAATGTGGAAAAAAGGATTTGCATTCACAAAAAAGCGGGGAGTAGCTTGCTTGTTACGGCGTTTACTACCCCAAACCAAATAAGCCTTATACTTCACTTTCAATGCATATCCAGCATAGCTCTCTGCTTCAACGGCAGGGGAGAAAGACTGATACTTCACTTTCAGTGCATATCCAGCATAGCTCTCTGCTTCAACGGCAGGGGAGAAAGTCTGATACTTCACGCATATAAGAACATAAGAACATAAGAACATAAGAACATAAGAAAATGCCCAGCATCCTGTTTCCAACAGTGGCCAATCCAGGCCATAAGAACCTGGCAAGTACCCAAAAACTAAGTCTATTCCATGTAACCATTGCTAATGGCAGTGGCTATTCTCTAAGTGAACTTAATAGCATAGCTCTCCGCTTCAATGGGAGGGGAGAAGTCTGATACTCCACGCATATCCAGCATAACTCTCTGCTTCAACGGCAGGGGGAATGAAGAAAAGTAGATCTATATACAGACAACAACCAACAAGGACTGAATTACATAGTCTGGGTAAACAAATTATCATAGGTGTAGCTTGCTTATGGCGGCGGTTACTACCTCTAACTAATTAAGCTAGATATTTCACTTAGATGCAGCTCCATCACTGCTCTCTACATTAATGGTGGGGGTGGAAGGGAAATAGAACCAAAAGGTTACTAAGAGCCATGAGTAACAGATAAGTATGAGAGAAAAAAAAAGTGCAAAACTTGCTGGGCAGACTGGATGGGCCATTTGGTCTTCTTCTGCCGTCATTTCTATCTGTCTATGTTTCTATATTTCTATATTAGGAGGGTCCAGCCTTTGCTGGAGGAAGACACTCTAATTCTCCCCTCTAGATTTGTTAATGTTTCCATTTCGGGAAGAGAGACTTTCCCAAATAATGTGGTTGCTTCAGCCTCTCTCTGGTATTGAGGGACCCACACAGGTGGTCTTCACAGAGACCCTGCAGAAGAGAGCCTCTTTCAAAGAAAAGGAGGCTCTAGAACAAAGGGTCATGTAATGAGGGTAAAAGGGGGTAGACTCAGAAGTAGACTAAAAAAATGTTTTTTTACAGTGAAGGTAATAGATGCATGGAACAGCCTGTCTATAGATGTGGTGGAGGCAAGAACAGTATCTGAATTCAAGGTAACATGGGATGAATAGAGAGGATATCTGAGGGAGTGATAGGGATAATAAAGCTGAGTAGTTGGTTTGGATGGGCAGACCAGATTCTAGATAGGCCATAATGGTGTTTTTCTGCCATCATATTTCTATATTTCTATATGCTGACCAAAGTTTTAGTGGGTATACATTGTCTGCTCATTTGATTCACCTCGTAGTCTCCAGATCCACAGGCCACAGCATCTGAACTTAACACTAGCAGTCGCCACTCTGACTTGCTTTGTCCATTGAGATACCTCTTTACTTTATCCCAACCTTACGTCCCATATATTCTTTGTCTCAGTAAATGACACTGACACTGATGTTGGTAGAATAAGGCCGCAGCTTTTATTTGCACATCATATCTTAAAACTGTATTGGGTACCCGGGCCAGTCATCTGTGTCCATCACTGCCCGCCGTGGGGACCAGCAAGGCAGCATTAATCCCTGACCCCCCCGCCTTGTCCTCGAACAAGGGGGGCCCCGCCTCTCGGCCTTCCACGCCATCACCTTTTGCGCTCCCCCCAGCACTAATCAGCTACCCAGCCGTCTTGTTATACCTGGCACCACTTGCCATAGACCCCAACCAGCCCGGGTCACCGCCCAGCCTTCAAGCTGCGACAATGTCCCACAACATTAAACAATGGTAACGTAATAACTAACATAAGTTTTCTACCTGCTGCGTACATAAACATGTTAAACAAAGATGACCTGAGGGGTATTATCAAGTCCAAAACTTGAGCGCTCCTGTATTTTATCATCTGGTTGCATTGCAGGGTGGATGGGTGGGTTTCCTTGGGAGGGATCCAAAAGGGATCGCCTCCCATGCGTCGCGGACCTTTAAGGGGCTTGCGACGTCATTACCTCGCGCCGGTATCCCTCCACTCCCGTGTCGCAGCCCTGGGCGGGCCTATGACGCGAGAGCATCCTGCCTTCGTTTTATGGAGGGGTCCTGCGGGGGCGCCCGCATCCACGAGGGAGTGCGGGCTGGCGCCCCCCCTTCCCCCTCTCCGTCCATCGCATGAAGAGGGGAGCGATGCCGCGGTTAAGGGTGGGCTCAGTGAAGGTGAGTCCCACCTATTAACACTAGCAGTCGCCACTCTGACTTGCTTTGTCCGTCGAGATACCTCTATACTTTATCCCAACCTTACGTCCCATATATTCTTTGTCTCAGTAAATGACACTGACACTGAAGTTGGTAGAATAAGGCCGCAGCTTTTATTTGCACATCATATCTTAAAACTGTAATGGGTACCCGGGCCAGTCATCTGTGTCCATCACTGCCCGCCGTGGGGACCAGCAAGGCAGCATTAATCCCTGGCCCCCCCGCCTTGTCCTTGAGCAAGGGGGGCCCCGCCTCTCGGCCTTCCACACCGTCACCTTTTGCGCTCCCCCAGCGCTAATCGGCTACCCAGCCGTCTTGTTATACCTGGCACCACTTGCCATAGACCCCAACCGGCCCGCATCACCGCCAAAGCACGAGGTAGGGAGGACCCTTGCCTCGTGTCCCCCCACTTAATTAATAAGCTGCGGCCTCTGTATTCTACGTCTGTCATGCCATGTTTCGATGGCCTCCTGTATTGCATTATTAAAAATGTCATAACCTATGTCTGATAGGTGCACCCCGTCCTGCCTGAAGAGGCCTGCGCATTCAACATCGGCCCATAGGTGACTGATCTGTTTGCCACCTCTCTTCTGTAGCCATTTTCCAATCTGCCTATTGATTTTCTTTCTGCCCCAATTCCATAACTTTGTCCCTTTCCATTTAGGACGTGGGATGATTTCCGACCATAAAATTGCAGTTTGTGGATATAGTTCTATGATCTGAGCCAGGTCATGTTTTGCTGTTCTTATTAGTTGTATACATGTCGAAGAGCATAGATCGTTGCCCCCCAGATGTATTACTATTACCTCTGGGGCCGCCCTCGAATCTCTCAAGTTCCGTAATAGGGGCACTAACTGCTCCCAGCGCATACCTGGTTTTCCCATCCATGAAAGGTACCATCCTCATGATGCCAGCCCTAAATGCTGCCCTTAAGTTCTTTCCTTTGCTCATCTCGCCACCTAACGCACATAAAAGTTTCCCATGATCCTTGTAGAGTGCTGTGTAGCTCGCTGATCTGTAACAAACAATCAAGACTTATGGTTACCTGTGTTTACCTTGTCCAAGCGGACATATGTGTTAACTACGTTGGAGCGCCACCGTCCTATTCTTTTTATTGTGGATGTTTGTAGCCCTGCTTGCGCTGCACTTGTTGCCACCCTGATTCTGAATGAATGTGTTGAGAAGTTTTTAGTGTCCATATTCATTTTAGGAATTGACACTTTTAATACTGCTGCAAATTGGTATCTGGTGAGCGGAGTACCCTTTTTGTGTATCAGAAAATGTACTCCTTTTCTCAGCCTCAACTGCAGATAACACGTTGCGTTATTTATTGGACAAATTTCACATTCTGTTATCCGTTTTAAGAGTATCGTGGCTCCTCTTCCTTCCTGATCCATTTTTTATTTGTGATTTGTGATGGTTAATGTGTCTGTTGTCAATGTCACATTCTTATGTAGTAATCCCGTCTGACCGGAGTCGTCCTTGTTGGAGGCGGTCAGTTCGCTCACCCTCATTGCTCCGAAGAATGCCAGTGAAAACGCCATACGAAATAGTTCCCCGTTCGTAGTGCGATGAACATATGGATGCTAGGATTGTCCAGAGCAATCGCAACATTTCGTTTGTGATGGGATGGCCTTCTGTCACTGATATGACTGACAGTCCTTGCCCATCCTGTCATCATTTTCTTCACCATGAAGGACTTGGTTGGGTCTCCCCAGCCCCTCGCCTTAAGGAAGAATGCCAGTCCGGCCAGGTGCGTAATTACCGCATTCCTTGATATACCGCTTTCTTTCGATGTGGCAACAAATTTGATAATCATGTCTTCACTGACCGGTCCTTGTCTCCAGCCATTCTGTCTAAGGAATGTGGCAACGTAATTGTATTCTCTGCAATAAGCCTTCCATGTGGATGGTGCAATGGATCTTCGCACTAGGTCCACGATGGTCTCAGACCAATTCTCCATAAGTGCGTCGGCATGACTGTCCCAGTTTCCTCCGCTGTTGGTACCAATTTGAAAAACAAATGCCATTTAGCCTGAGACAGAGCATCCGCTGCACTATTGCTTGTCCCCGGTACATGCCTAGCTCGCAGCATTATGTTGTTACGCAATGCCACCAACACAACCTCCCTGAGGAGATTGACCACTTTTGGGCACTTAGCTGATTGGGAGTTCAACACTTGCACCATGGCCTTATTGTCGCACCAGAAAATGACCTGCTTTTTCCTAAGCCTATCGCTCCATAATACCAGGGTAACAAGTATGGGAAAGAGTTCCAAGAAGGTTATATTCTTTGTGAGTCCACTTTTGGACCACTCCACTGGCCATGGCTCCGCACACCATGCTTGTTGACAGATGGCATCTGTGTGGATGCATCTGTGTGGATGTTCAGGTCTCTGTTGGAAAGTGGTGCTCCTGTATGACGGAAACTCCGTTAAAGTCCTTAAGGAATTCTTTCCATATCGTTAGATCTTCTCTTATTTCTTTCGATATTCTCAGGAAGTGGTGCGGATGTCTTATCCCTGCTGTTGCCACTGCCAATCTTCTCATAAATGCCCGCCCCATGGGGATGACCCTACATGCAAAGTTCAGAGATCCAAGCATGGATTGCGCCATCTGCAGGGTTATCTTCTTTACTGACATTGTTTGTTGTATGGATGTGCGCAGGTTTATTACTTTTTCCTCCGGGAGTTTTGCTACCATTCTGGTGGAGTCCAACTCGATGCCCAGGAATGATAAGATAGTTGTAGGATCTTCCATTTTTTCGTGTGCCAAGGATATTCCGAACTCCTTCGCGATCGTCTGGAATTCTTTCAGCAAGTTGCCGCATGCGTTCTTGCCTTTTGGGCCAATGAATAGGAAGTCATCCAGATAATGTATAATGTTTTCTGAATTTGTCTTCTGTGTCGTAACCCAATGTAGGAAGGAACTGAACAGTTCGAAGTAGGCACAAGAAATGGAACAGCCCATTGGCATACATTTATCGAAGAAGATTTTTCCCTTGAATGTGAACCCCAGTAAAGGAAAGCTGTCAGGATGTACTGGAAGGAGTCGGAAGGCTGATTCGATGTCAGCTTTTGCCATCATGGCACCCTCTCCGCATGTTCTGAGTAGTGACATAGCCGAATCGAATGATGCGTATTGAACAGTGCATTCTTCCTGTGGGAGCATATCGTTGACTGAAGCTCCCGGTGGGTATGATAGGTTTTGAATGAGACGGTATTTTCCTTTTTCTTTTTTGGGGATCACTGCTAACGGTGAGAGGCACATATACTTGAAAGGTTGTTCTTGGAATGGGCCAGCCATTCTCCCGAGTGCCACTTCCTTCTCCACCTTTTCTTGTACAAGGTCTGTATGTCTTGTTGTCGATTGTGCATTACTGTTCTTTGAATTCTTTATGTGTCCTTGTATTGGTATGATGAATCCATCGCGAAAACCCTGTGTTAGCTTCTCCGCTTTCTTGTGATTCGGGTAATGTTCCAACCAAGGCTTCATCTTCTCCAAGTTAATGGGCGAGTATGCTCGTTTGAATTGTTCCTTATCAATTTGCTTTAGGCTTACTCCCAGCTGCCGTTTTCTTGGGGCATCTGGTCAATGGATGTTGCGCTGCGCACCCTGAACATACATGCTTGAATCTACAATCTTGAAATGTACATGTTGTTCTGTTATAACGCCAACATGTGTTGTCCTGCGATTGTGCCTGCCTTCCAGAAAACTTGTTGGGTGATGGAGCTTCGTGAGTGCATTCCTTGGTCCGAGGGTTTTCTTGTCATCTGTTGCATCCATAAGCTGACATCCTGGGTGCCCCATGTCTTAAACATATTTTCCTCCATTTTATCTCTGAATTTTTCATCGTAGTTAAGCCAAGCCCAGTTCTCATGTTCTTTATATGCTTGTATGATGTTTACCGCATATGTCAGCATGGGCCCATATTGTGACGGGTCACGGCGTCTGACGACGCTTATCATGTGTAGGAAGGCAGTCATCCAATTCACAATAGTCTTGGATATTATTGGCTCCTTTTCTGCTGCTGTAGACCCATCCTTAGATTTTTTTCGATCAGCCACTTTGCGTCTACCCTGTAGGATGCTAAATATGTCGATGTATTTTCTTTTTCTGATTTTCTTTCGTAGGCGTTTCGGGACCACCTCCCATAGTTCTGATAATGTGGTTAGCGCTGGTGGACCTCTGGAATTTTTGTCTTCTGTCTTGTTTACCACAGGTGTTTCGCTACCGCTGTCCGAGTCAGAAATGGAAGTGGAAGAGATGCTGTTGGAGCCTGTGCTTCACCTTGCGCCTCTTTTCAACTGCTCCGGCATCAGCCGAAGGTGCCTTGTACCCCTTTTTCCCACTGTTGTCCCCGCTCTTACCGGTGTTTTGGACTTCTGTCTGTTGTGTTTGTTCTCCTCGGTTTGTGGCTATGGCCTCCTCTTGCCGTGCTTCTTTGTCGCTCTGTGCTTCAGTGCCAGCTGGTCCTCTCTCTGTCGCCGATGTCCCGGCCGAAGTAGTTTCGCCCGATTCTCTTTCGACTTCTCTGTCTCGTGCGCGTGTTCCCGTCTCCTTGTTCTGGCTCGGTGCATTCTGCGCCTGTTCACCTTGATTCTGGTAGGGGCCTTGTGGTGGAGCCGGCCAGGCCCACCACGGCAGTTGTAAGAAAGGGTAGCTACCCATTCCTCCATAAGGCCCACTTTCCCACGGCCTTCCTTGGTTCCATGCCGGGTAATGGCCTTGTGCACTGGGTCCCCAAGGTGGTCTGGAATACCAATTGGAACTGTCCGTGTTCTGCCAAGGGGGGTACGTTTGATTACAGCCACCTGCTTGTGCTTGTATACCATTGGTTTGTGGCAGTTCACCTCCGGTAGCACTCTGGTGTGCTGTGTCTTGTGTCATTGTGCCATCAGGGGTGTGCTGCTGCAACCCTGCCACCGTGGTTCCGTCTCCTCTTGTCTCCGTATCCTTGTTGGGTGCAGGTGCCGCCTGGCTCTCCTGATTTCCTCTGAAGTCCGCATTCTTGTCGTGTTCTTGCTCCTCTCTGCTCTATCTTCCTCTGGTCTCCATTCGTGTTCTCTTTCTTCCTCTAGCGCTCTCTTGCCTCCTCCGCGCTTCTTGCCTCATCTCTCCGTCATGCCCGGCCCTTGCTGAGCGTCTTGTGCGTGGTCACTGGTTCGTCTGTTCTGCCACCCGTTTGGCTGTCCCCAAGGGGTTGCTAACGGGACTGGATGACATATTATTTATTAGAGATGTGAATCGTTTTTTGACGATTTAAAAAAATCATCCAATATTTTTTAAATCGTCAAAAATTGGTACAGTGCGCGATACAATAGAAATTTTCACGATTTATCATGAAAAATCGTTACTCCCGTTAGTGTCCACTAACGGGAGTTATTTGGGGGGAGGGCGGGAAAACTGGCACACCAAAACAACCCCTAAACCCACCCCGACCCTATAAAACTAATCCCTTACCTTCCCCCACCCCCCCCGAACCCCCCCAAAACATTTTACGAGTACCTGGTGGTCCAGTGGGGGCGCGGGGACCGATCTCCCGCTCTTGGGCCATCGGCGTCATTTTGACTGCCACTCAAAAATGGCCCGATTAAAAAAAAACCCACCCGACCCTTTAAAGATGACCCAATAACTTCTCCCACCCTCCCGATCCCCCCAAAACATTTTTAAATTACCTGGTGCTCTAGTGGTGGTCCCGGAAGTGATTTCCCGTTCTTGGGCCGTCGGCTGCCACTCATAAAGATGGCGCCGATGGCCCTTTGCCCTTACCATGTGACAGGGTATCCGTGCCATTGGCCGGCCCCTATCACATGGTAGGAGCACTGGATGGCTGGCGCCATCTTTACGATGTTACCCAGGTAGAGAGTCCATCAAGCTAGGTGGAGAGAACCTTGCCCAAATCTCATCTTGGAGTGAGTTTTCTCACTCCGAAGGCCATCAAAACTTCACAAGAGACCACTGTTCTGTTCGTAGGTGTCACGGAGAATGTCAAAGTGGCCCCAACCCCCTACACTCTTACCTAATCCCCACCTCGAGTTACTAGGTGGGCCTACCATAGCGATACAAATACCTACCTATGGGCCATGACATTATGGCAAGGTTCTCTCTTTCTCTCTCTCTCTTTCTCTCTCTCTCTCTCTCTCATGTCTGGGACCATTAACAATGGTCCCCCAGTGGTTGAATGCAGGAAATACAACAGGTCAGCACTTATCACAGAATCTGAAAAGGGTATTGCAATTTGCGCTAACTTAGCTCTTCGCACAGGTAATTAGTGCAAAATGCTATATTAACATAAAACACACCCCTTTTGCTATCGCATACGGTACTTACCGCATTTTGATAAATCCAGGCCTTAGTTTGGTTGTTGAGGTGATGTATGT
The DNA here is from genome assembly GCF_901001135.1 of Rhinatrema bivittatum. NCBI lineage: Eukaryota > Metazoa > Chordata > Amphibia > Gymnophiona > Rhinatrematidae > Rhinatrema > Rhinatrema bivittatum. The sequence goes on along the minus strand of NC_042617.1, from coordinate 419,191,619 downwards.
TCTATAATATAATTATTGTATTTTATGTTTTGCATTCTACTTTGCTCAGAGCTGCTCTGGATGGGCATTTGCTATATCTAAACAAATTAATTAAATAAAATCATCTTGCTTTATCTCACTGTATGCATTGATTTAAGAAGATTAACAAATAATTTTTAAAATCCTTTTTCTAATAAATTTGAGAGTCTTAAGAATATAAGAACTTAATTAGAGGAGAAGGTGATAAAGGTAAGATGTACTTAAATTCATTTGAATTCAAATTAAATAGGTACATCTGCTTTACTTTAATTTCAAATACAGTATCATATTTTTTCATGTTCCATAGTCAATCTGCTTTTTTAACTGCCTTGGATTTTGGCAGACAACTAGCTATCATTTGACTTTACTGAGCAATTCATTCCAATTCCTAAGACATTATTCAAAAATATTTTAGTAAAAGATAAATATGTAAAAGATAAATATGTATTTTCTTGGCATTTCTCAAGGTCAAAATATATGTTCACAGAAACCTTTGAACCTACAGGAGTAGAATATTTTAAATATTTTTCACTGAAACAGTTATTAGCCATGCACTTGTCAAGCATCAGATATACTTGACATTGAACATTTTCTTCTTATTGAACTTAAAAGAAGGAAGAATATCAGAATTACTTTTTCTGACATATTTTAAAAAATACCATATGGTGAGTCATTTTTTTTTATGCATTAAAAAAGTTGACTCATTGTCAAATGTATCTTACCAGATCTGCTGTGAAAGTGAATATGAAGTGCTTTTAAATATTAATTTTAGATTAGCTTCTACAAGCTAAAATTATTTATATATAATGGCTGTGGAATAAATTATACGTAATATTGTTCATTAATATACTAAAACTTGACGTTGAGTCAATATAATTTTGGAATCCCAGTCTGAAGGTAGTCATATCCAGGCGATGCTCAATTTCTGGAAATTGGCTGTGTAGATGTATTTATGTTATGTACTGTATTTATTTATTTAAAATCTTTTATATTTAGCTTTACATGGAACAAGTAGTTCAGGGTGGGTTACAATTTAAAAAACAGAAAAAAAATGTTTTGACACAAATAAACAACAACATAAATCATAAATTAAAATTGATAAACCTGAAATCAATAAACTGAAAACAAGTCTGTTATAACCTCAGAAGTCTTGGTTAAAAGAAATTGCTTTAAGTTGCTTCCTAAATGCACTATAATAATCAATTTCATGAATAGCAATAGGTACAGTATTTGACAAAATTGGTCTGATTACAGAGAAATCCTGCTGCCAGGTTGAAACCAAATGAACATCAGCAGGAGAAAGAACTACTAACAACTTCTTATCTACATGCTACAGAACACAAAAAGGGCTTCAGGGCAACACAAGATCTAAATACTATGGCTCACCCCTCAAAGCCTTGTAAACAAGTGGGTCCATCTTGAACTTGGCCCTGTACATCAAGGATAGCCAATGAAGCTCAACTAATTGTGGGGTGAGGTGCTCCTTACATGGCTTCCCAATAGTTAACCTGGTGGCAGCATTTTGCAACATCTGAAGGGTTTGCAGATGATTTTTTTAGTAGACCAATACAAAGCACATTAAAATAATCGATTGTACTCAGTGGAAAGGTCTGTATGACTGTTCAAAAGAAAGCAACAGAAAGAAAGTATTTCAAACTATATAATACCCTCAATTTATAAATAGCAGTCTTTAAGATGGTTCCAAGAAAATGTTGAATGTTTTATTTTGCAAACCACTTGGGTAATTTGCTTGACAAGTGGTATATAAAGTTCAATGAATGAAATGAAGAGTTTTGGCATCCAGGACCATTAAGGATGTACATGTTGCACCGGAGGTGGACCCTTGGGCCGAGGTGAGGTTGATGCTATCCTGTATGAAGGATCCTATGGGTCCCCACTGTTGGCAGGTGGAGTGGGCTGGAGGATGGAGGCCGACTGGCACTTCACCAATACCAGCCCTCGTTCCCCGCGGGTTGAGCCTTTGGGTGGCAGGGCCGGCTGGACTTAGGTGGGCCTCCGTATGTTGTCGTTCATAGAAGAACAGGGAGGTCAGCCCTGAGGCAGCAACGGTGGAATGAAGGAGTCTGCACTGGACACGGTGGAGTCCCGGAGACCCGGGCACCAATAGGAGCAAAGTCAGACAGGGGGCACCTGAGCAAGAACAGGCCGAAGACTGAGAAGGCCAAGTCCAGGACATAGACTGGAGAGGCATCGTAGGACAAACTGGAGTCAGGGCCAGTGCAGAGGTCGAGGCTCGGAGAAGATCAGAAGTGTAGTCAGGCAATGCAGAGGTTGTGGCTTGGAGAGGGTCAGTAGCAAAGTCAGGCAATGCAGGACTCATGGCTCGGAGAGGATCAGAAGAGTAGTCAGGCAATGCAGAGGTCGTGGCTCAAAGAGGGTCAGTAACGTAGTCAGGCAATGCAGAAGTCATGGCTCAGAGAAGATCAGAAGCGTAGTCAGGCAATACAGAGGTTATGGCTCAGAGTGGATCGGAAGCATAGTCAGGCAATGCAAAGGTCATGGCTCGGAAAGGATCAGTAGCATAGTCAGGAAATGCAGAGGTCGAATCCAGGAGTTAATCGGAGGAAGGGCAGGAAATCAGGAACACAGGAACAGAGAAGACAATCAGGAACATGAAGAATCACCAAAGGCAACGAGTAGCAAGGAGATCTGTTGCAAAGGCAACTAACAAAGGGCCTCATTTTCTAAGCGGCTCGCACGCGATAAGGGACCTTTCGCACGCGAAAAGTCCCTTATCGCTTGTGATACCAGGATGGGGGCGGAGTCGGGGCAGAGTCAGCCCTGGAATAGGAGGATTCGGGGCGTCACCGGGGCCAACTCTGCGCCGACACCGTGGACAGTGAAAAGGTAATGCCCTTTTCGCGTCCTATTTCGCTCCCAATAGCTACACCTCCTATAGTGGCGCTATTGAGTGCAAAACCGGCAGCAATCGCACCGCAACGGTGAGATCACTGCCGGCTAGTGCAGGCCTGCCTCCCGTTTCGGCCCCCTGCCCCTCATTTCCTAAAGTATCGCAGGCCTGCGATACTTTAGAAAATGAGGCCCAAAGGCTAGGCCTGGCCTTATATACCGGGCCCCGTGACAGCACCGCTGGAAGGGCCAGCAGCCTTAGCGTGCCACAGGCATTTTAAATATTCTAGTAAGGCATGCGCGTCTAAGGAGCCAGGCCTGCAGAGGAAGCGGAGGAAGCGTCTCTTCCGTGCCATGAGGCTACCGGCGGCAGGCAGGGCCGCAGTAAGGAGGGCAGCACTGGAGTCACTCCTTCCACATCGAGAAGGGACCAGAGCCTGTCCCTGGGAATGTGACAAGAGGTAAGGAAGACCAGTCATGGGTACCATGGCCAGCCAACAAAGCAGTACTGAAGAGAAACATTCATTTCATAGGGGATCTAAATTCATTTCATTAGTTTCAAAATGAAAAAAAAATGTTTATTCATTTAATTTTTGTTTGTAAGGTCATTCAATGGAGGGAGTATTGCAGCCTATTTTGGAGTTCAGAATTGGGATTTTCTCATTAATTATTATGAAACTTAGGGGAAGAAATCATTAGAAGGGAGAAAATACTCCAAGGTACCTAGACAGTGCCAAAGTGGCGCTAACAGTGGCATGAATAGCATAAGGCTCTGTAAAAAAGAAAAGGGTTACCAGCATTAGCAGACATTCTCCAAGGCATCATCAGAAGAGCAAAGAAGAAAGCTGCTATGGGAAGAATACCTCAAGACTCTAAAAGAGGGTACCAGCAAGAGTGGCATGAGCCCTTGATGGCAGCATGAGAGCAAAGTGACACCAAAAGTGTCATCAGCTTCCTAAGACACAATGAAAGTGAATCAAAGCAGAAAAATTAGCAGGAAAAAAAGCCAGGACACAGATAAAGGACACTGATAAAGGGCTCAAGAAGCACAAGTAGTGGCTTGAAGATACCAAAATAACATCAGAGGTATAAATCAGTCCCCTAGAGAGGCAGGAAAACCTCAAGGTGCAAGGTCTGGGGCATGGCAGGAAGGTATAGTGACAGAAAGAACCCACAGTATAAAATCAGAAAATGGCAACAAATCTGATTGGCACAAAGACCTCAAAAAATGTAGCATGAGAAGTATAGCAGTAAGGCAGAGTGGCATGAGAGATGTCATTCTATTGAAGCACTTGCCAATTATCACATTCAGTATGAGAATGAACTATGATAGGTATCATTTTCTTGACATAAGATGTTATTGTATTACGTATTTGAACTTGATCAAGCTGCTTGTTGGAATTTTTATTTATTTTATTTTTTTATGAAATGGGCTTTCCAAATGAAACTGTTTTCATATTCAGAACATGCAAATTGTTTCTAAAGAGTATGGTTTGGTTTTCATGGTAAGTTGTGAGGGTTGCTGTATTTAGAAAGATTTTCCCGTATTCCATAGCTGAACTCTGACAGTACCATTTTCTTATTTTCTAGTTTTGCATGCGTTCTTTCTCACTACAGTTACTTTTATCACATTCAGAAAATCAAAATGTTCTTTCTTGAGCATCTTTTCTCTTGTGCCTGTATTTCTTCCTTCTGACTAAGGACTTTTGTGGACAAACCACCCCAGTATAATTAACTATCAAACAGAATAGGAAAATCAGGCTGGGATTGTTGAGGGATAGAAAAAAAAACTATAGAACAGATGTAGAAGTAGAATTAGAAACCTGTATTTTTTGTCATTTTTCACTTTTTTATTCTGAGACAAAACATTCCAGTATAATAAACTAAGATGAAAGCTAGTGGTGTAAGAACACTCCAGGGCTCTAAAAGAGGAGAAAAACAAGTTTCCTTGTAAGTTGTGAGGTTTGTTTTATTAAGAAATCATTTCCCATCTTCTGTATTTGAACTCTGACTGTTCCATTTCTTGAATTTCCGGGGTTTAGCAGCTAAGCATGAGGCAGCAAATCCCATTTGGTGGTATTAGGAGTATGCAGTTAGGCATGAGAGAGCAAGTCTCCTGTGCTGGTATTAGGGTATGACATTTGACATTTGACATTTTGACCAAATGGCAGCAAGTTCGTGGTAGGAGGAACTTGTTTCTATTGTCCCTTTTAATTTTTTTCCAGGGATAAAACACTCAAGTGCAACCATAACAGGTAGTAGAACCAGGCTGGGATCATTGTGGAGGGCTTAGGATAAAATAAATAACTGTAAAATTGTATTTTTTTTTTTTGGGGGGGGGGAATAAACACCCCACAACACCCAAGAAAATAACAAAGACAATTAACCCAGAGTCACCAAAACTCCCATGCTTATTCATAACAGGCATTGCTGGTAGGCTAATCAGGAGCACCGAGGTCTCTGTGGAGGTATAAAGAAAATGGCAGGCACGCAGAGAAAGGCTAAAGAAGTTAGGGCTGTTCAGTTTGGAGAAGAGACAACTGAGGGGGGATATGATAGATGTCTACAAAATTATGAAAGGACTTGAACAAGCTAATGTAAATTGGTTATTTACTCTCTCAGATAATAGAAGGACCAGGGGGCACTCCATAAAGTTAGCAAGTAGCTCATTTAAAACAAATTGAAGAAAATTCTTTTTTACTCAGTGCATAATTAAGCTCTGGAATTCATTGCCAGAAGATGTGGTTACAGCAGTTAGTGTTATTGAGTTTAAAAATGATTTGGCTAAGTTCCTCGAGGATAAATCCATAAACTGCTATTACAGTAATTAATAAGCAATAGTAGCTTGTGATCTTTCTAATGTTTGGGTACTTGCCATGGACTTGTGACTTGGATTGGCCACTGTTGGAAACAGGATGCTGGGCTTGATGGACCCTTGGTCTGACCCAGTATAGCATTTCATATGTTCTTTTGTTCTCTGGGGTAATATATATGGGGTATGGCAGCAGACAAATTGGCAGCAAGGCCTTCAAGTTGTATTAATTCATCTTGCCACTCTCATGGAAAATCTAGAAATCCAAGCATAGGGAAATTGCTTTTAAAAATACCAGCTTTTCCATTAACTGTGGTGCCAACCTTGAGCGATGAGGGTTCACAATGTCTCCTGTCATCAAAAAGACATGATCACTGGGCACACTTGTTGGTGGGCAAGAAAGATAGTGCTGTGCCACTTTTGGTTAGGTCTGGCCAGATGGTGGACTTGTGTGCCCAATATGCCAGTACATCTGTATCCATGTCCTCAATGGGCTCAATGAGATAAGGTATTACAGACTTTTTCATTGAGTTCTCCTTTGCCTGGGTGAATCAGGAGTCTTTCTTCCTGCCAGCTGCTTTCACTCTTGCCTGTGCCAGAAAAAATAGTTCTTTGGGGGCAACATGGCTTTGGCATATTGTACTGAGGAATAAATTGCAAGCGATTAGCGTGCAACTCCTATTGCACTATTCTCTGAATTGGCCGCTGTTTCCTACTGTGCTGCTACATCCCTGTAAAGAAGGTGGACCCTTAGTGCTGTGATATGGTTGCCACAGCCTAGAGAATGAATCCCCTAGGCTGGCGAATGTACCCTGGGATGGTATTGGGTCTAGAGCTTCACCTTTACCAGACCCTTTCCCTGCAGCTTGAGCCCTTGGGTTCCAGGGTTTGGGATTGCTTAGGAGAAAGTTCCACAGGGTAAGGAGAGGCAGAGGGTCTGGGCCCAGGATAGGTCAGGGAAGGCAGCAAGAAATGAGGTCTGGGTCCAAGGAAGGGTCATTGGTAGGTGGCAAGTACGAGTAATCAAGGTCCACGCAAGGGTCAATAACAAGCAGCAAGGGCCAGGCAGGGGTCAATGGCAGGTGACAAGCAAGATTAGTCAATGTACAGGCAATGGTAAATCCACAAGTCAGTCCAAGGAGAAGGCTGGAGAATGACAAGGGGACTGGTGAGGCAAGGCAGGCTGGATGAGATGAAACAAGGCAGGGCAGGCTTGATGAGACAAGGCAAGGTAGGGCAGGCTGGACAAGATGACATAAGGCAGGGCAGCCTGGAAAGACAGGAACTCTAGCAACACACTTTCTCAAGGCAATGGGTCCTGTTGCTGAGACACTGACTGTGAATGAGTGCTGGGTTTAAATACCCAGCCAGTTCTGTCATGATCTCTGGGTGCCTGGATGGTTTTCACGCCACAAGACTTTATCTTCTGGTTTATACCATTTTTGCATGTCTAGGGAACCCAGCAGGAAAGGTAATATGGCATCATCCCAGCTGTGATGGAAGAGTTCTCAGCACTGGAGGCTTTCGGGGGTGAGTGCAGCCAGTTGTGGCGCTGTCCTGCAACCAGCCAAATGTATCAGTCCCTACTCTGACCATACCTCTGATGCTTCATCTGATAGATCTTATTTTCCAGCATCAATTTCATGTGTCTGAGACACTGAGACACTGAGACTACAGAGAGAGATATTTCACGCAGGGATCAAGTAATGCATTTCTTTCAGTCAGAGGTTTCAGTCTCCCTTGCACTGATGTTGCAAGGAGTCCACAAACTGCACCACTTCATCTTCCATTGTCTTGTCCTGATGGAAGTCCTCTAATTTAACTCCAGAAAACGTAATAAAGGGATGACATTGCCCAAGATGGCTCTTCTGGAACTCTAGTCCTTCATGGCATCCTTGAAGGGCTTCAGGATTTTTACCAGCTGTCTCATGACTGCCCAATCAAGGAGCCCCAGAGGGGCAATTCAGACCTATCCCTATTTCTTGAGATAGATTATGAAGGGGTGTCTGCTGCATCACTGACTTCTTTAGCAACATGTCGGTTGAATCATATGGGTGCCAATATCGAGTAGAGATGTGAATCGGAACCGGAATCGGTTCGGATTCCGGTTCCAATTCACATGTGGGGTTTTTTTCATCGGGCCCGATCGCGGTTTTGTTTATCGGCTGCGCCCGAGCTGATAAACAAAAAACCCACCCCGACCCTTTAAAACTAATACCTTAGCTTCCCCCACCCTCCCGACCTCCCCAAAAACTTTTTACAGGTACCGTGCCATTGGTCAGCCCCTGTCACATGGTAGGAGCACAAGATGGCACCGGCCATCCAGTGCTCCTACCATGTGACAGGGTCTGGCCAATGGCACGGATACCCTGTCACATGTTAAGGGCAAAGGGCCATCGGCGCCACTTTGATTAGTGGCAGCCGACGGCCCGGGAGTGGGAGATCGCTCCAGGGACCCCCACTGGACCACCAGGTACCTGTAAAAAGTTTTTTGGGGGGTCGGGAGGGTGGGGAAAGCTAAGGGATTACTTTTAAAGGGTTGGGGTTGGTTTAGGGGTTATTTTTGTGTGCTGTTTTTCCCGCCCACCCCCAAAACGATAAGAGAACTCCCACGATCAATATCGTGGGGTTTTCCTATCGTTTTGGGAGAGCCCCCGATTTACGACGATTTTGAAAATATCGTCCGATATTTTCAATCGTCCGAAGCCCGATTCACATCCCTAATATCGAGTCGACAATGAGTCACTTGTGAGACATACAGAATTTCTCCTTTTCCCAGAGAAACTGCCCCTTCTTCACACATGTATGGAAGTGCCCTGCTGTTTCCCTGCAGTTCTTTAAAAGCTCTGGCAAGTTTTCATTCTCATGGTCCTTAGACCCCATCCCCAAGACATCCTTCATTGCCAGGTGCAGAGTTTGTGCAAAACATTGAATACCCTGAAAGCCCCATTATATATTTTCTTTACTATATGTGTGCCATTGTTTGGGATAAAGGAAGCTGCCTTTAAACTCACTCTTCAATCTATCTGTCAATCATCCATCATTTCTCTTATTGCTGATAGAATATTTGCCAAGGTATGGGACTTATCTATGGACTAGGTATGCAGCAAAGCCCACCTGCATCCTGATGTTCTGTCCCCACTAAAGCTGCTATTTGCTTCTGCCTCTACCATCTCTCACCAGTGTACTGTCAGGGAGAGATAAGTGTGTGTACATTCGTGGATGTCCAGTTGTCACTGGTGAAATGCATGCCACTCTTTTCTAGAGATGTGCATCGGGTGCCCGATCATTTCCGCTTTCGGGTTCATGTGGCTGCAGGAAAATCTTGTATTCCCGCAGATCGGCATTTTATTTCATGAAAAATCATTTTTCGGCGTAGCACACACTAACAAAACTAACAAAAACTAACATTTTTTTGTTAGTGCGTGCGTGGAAAATGCAATCATTTTATCTGTTTCCTGATCCATGATGATTTAGGAAATATCGTATGAATTTCCTAATCGTCAAAAAATGATTGCACATCCCTACTCTCTTCGGCTTTAGCCAGCAGCATCAGAATGCAACTATGGTACTGGTTATGCAGGCTGGGAATGACCTTCCTAGTAAAGATGATCCTGGAGGGAACTTTGTAATTTGACACTAGCACCTTCAGCAGATGCTTCAAGCCCACACTCTCCATTGCTTGCAAGGGCTGATCATCAAAGGCAATCATTTCCCCAATGCTTCTCATTACAACTCTTGATTGTCCCTGCCTCCCAACCTGGGATAGTGTTACTGATCACCACTCCATTTCATCCATGGTGGATATTTGCTTCTGACACATAGCAGAGGGCTGGTGGCCTGCCATCTAACTGATGAAGGGGCAGGCCAGCAGCCCCCTGTGTAAATGAACATAATGCAGGTCCTCCCTAACAGGGTCATTTATGAGAGAGAGAGTGAGAGAGAGTAGCCATAATACCTTCACACTAGATAGGTATTTATATCTCTATGGGAGGCCCACCTAGTAACTCAAGGTGAGGTTTAGGTATTAGTGTAGGGGTTAGGGGCCACTTTGACATTCAAAGTGAGACATACAAACAGCAGTGCTCTCTTGTGAAAATTTGATGACCTTTGGAGTGAGGAAACTCACTCAAAGATGAGATTTGTGCAATGTTCTCTCAACCTAGCTTGATGGACTCTCTACCTGGTAACATCAAACTAGGTTGAGAGAACACTGCACAAATCTCATCTTTGAGTGAGTTTCCTCACTCCAAAGATCATCAGATCTTCACAAGAGAGCACTGTTCTGGTGGACGTGTCTTCTCCTGGCTTGATCCTGGGCCGTCTCTGGACTCCTCTCTGGCTTGATCCCGGTACGGCTTTGGACCCTTCTCCTGCTTCGACCCTGGACTGGATTCGGACCCCGCTGGTATATTGATTTCTGGACTGGCTTTGGACTCTTCCTCGACTCCATTCTCAGACTGTCATGACCTGCTGGAGGCGCCAGCCGTCTGGAACCCACGACCTGCAGGAGGCACCTGCATCCAGACCTCTTACAGTCTTCAGAGGAGTCGCCTAAGTCCCAGCAGCCGGACCCCTATGGGCTCCTTCTGGGGGTTCGCGTGCTTCCAGGGTGAAGTCTTCTAACAAGTCTCTACGGTCCAAAGGGCCTCGCCCTTCGACGGTAGCTGCTACCTCGAAACAAGTGTCCACTTTCATAACAGGGACTCCATCCCTATTAGTCAGTTCCTGAGATATAGGAGGCTTTGTCATTCAACTGATGAATATAAATATAGAGCCGAGCAACTAACAAAAAACTTTTTGTCTGTGGATATCACAGTAAGTGTGTGAGACATGCATTTAAGAGGGGTCTACACGCCAACAGAGATAATTTGTTGATAAAGAATGTGCAGACCAGGGTAGACTGAATGGTGTGTTGCATACCGTATTCCTCCAGAGTGATATCGATTAAAAAAGCCATATTGAAACACTGGCCACTATTGAAAGTAGAGATGTGAATCGTGTGCCAGATCGTCTTAACGATCAGATTCAGCTGGGGGGGGGGGGGGGGGGGAAATCTGATTGTTAAGATATGTGAATTGGAATCGTTTCCGATTCCAATTCACATCGCACATTTTTTTTTTAGGGAGGCCCGCACTGCTAAAAAAAAACAACCCACCCGACCCTTTAAATCGACCCCACCCTCCCGACCCCCCCAAAACCTTTTAAAATTACCTGGTGGTCCAGGGGGGGCCTCAGGGGGCCTCAGGGAGAGATCCAGGGGGGCCTCGGGGAGAGGAGAGATCCAGGGGGGCCTCGGGGCGCCATCTTTACTCATCAGCCCCTATTATAATAGGGGCTGATGAGTAAAGATGGCCGGCGCCAACTTTAAAGATGGCGCCGGCCATCCAGTGCTCCTACCATGTGACAGGGGCCGGCCAATGGCACTGATACCCTGTCACATGGTAAGGGCAAAGGGGCATCGGCGCCATTTTTTTTTAGAACAGCTGATGCCTGGGAACAGGAAATCTCTCCCCGAGGCCCCCCTGGACCACCAGGTAATTTTAAAAGGTTTTGGGGGGGGTCAGGTGGGTTGTTTTTTTTTAGCGGCACGGGCCTCCCTAAAAAAAAGGGTCGGGAGGGTGGGGGAGGCTAATGGGGGTCGATTTAAAGCGTTGGTGGGGTTTTTATTTATCGGGCCATCGGTGCCATTTTAATTAGTGGCAGCCAAAATGGCGCCGATGGCCCGAGAGCGGGAGATCGCGCCGGGACCCCCCCCACTGGACCACCAGGTAATTTAACATTTTGGAGGGGTTCGGGAGGGTGGGGGAGGGTAAGGAATTGGTTTTAAAGGGTCGGGATGGGTTTAGGTTTGTTTTGGTGTGCCAGTTTTCCCGCCCTCCCCCAAATAATTCCCATGCCCTATTTAACGATACAATACAAATGCCCCTGACGATAAATTGGGGGCATTTGTATTGTATCGTGCACTCTAACGATTTAGGACGATTTTTAAATTATCTGACGATAATTTTAATCGTTCAAAAACGATTCACATCCCTAATTGAAAGCTATCCCAGGATGTAAAGAGACTGCAGTCTTTGCATTTACAAAAGGAAGAAATCTTAGGTCCTTATTAGTTCAAAAGACAGGGGAAAGAGGACAGAATGTTGATAATAGGAATGTGGGCCAAAAGGTATGTGAAGGATGTTCAGTATGTGGTAATGTACTGGTAGGAGAAAAATGTCAACATGGTGATAAGAAAATAGCATATCTTTTGAGAGACACGTTTACGTGCGCATTTAAAGAGTTATGTACATTATCACTTGCCCTTGTCAATTGATTTATATAGGATATACTAAGCGAATGATCCAACAATGGATCATCGAACTTAAAAACAATATTCGGATACAGAAAGAGGGTGCTCCGTTGGTGAGTCATTGGATTAATACACATCATCAGTTGGAAGATCTACGATTTTTAGAGTTATTGCAATGCAAAGAAGGGTATCAAGGTGATGTTACAAAATGGTTATGGCATAGAGAACTGAAATTTATTTTTCAATGGAAGACTGTTTACCCTTGGGGCCTAAATAGTGAAATCGAATGGGCAGCATATTACACTTAATAAATCCAGAATAGTATATTTGTAATTTTGGTATGTGGCCTTTGTATTAGGCAGAACATCTGATATAAATCTACACTGATATGGTAACGCTGGGCTTTCGAGATATTGGGTGCGGCAGTCAATATGGGGGTGTGTGAAATACATGAAAATGTATTGGTTGAAGGAGAAAGGGGCGTGTCATTTATGTCGTAGTAGTAAGATAAAAAGGAGGAAGTGAGTTCAGCTTCTGGCGCGTTGAGACGTTTAATGAAGGTGTTTCGGGAATAGCGAGATGCTGAATGTGGAATTTTGAAGATCGGTATAGAGACATGAGTAGTTTAGACCTCTCTTTCATATGAGTGTATATTAATTGCTGATAAATGTTAGCATTATTTTTGGATAGTGTTATGAAACGGTTGAGTATGAATGCATTCCTTAAAACCCTGGCAGGGTTATGAATAATAAAAGTCGTGATAATGGACCATAAATTGTGTTCAGGATAATAGTTATGATATATTACCTGGACAAGGAGACGTATAAGGGTAACCCGTCAGATGGGTAGGTGGACCTCCAAGTAGGGGGGGGGGCGGTCACCAGGTAAGGCACAATATGGGTAGACGCCCAGTGGCAAGGTTTTTTTTAGGCCAGACAGAGTCCATCTTTCAGATGCACTACGTATTCAGCAAAGCTGAGTTCCCATGGGATGGTTGTTTGGAATTGATGGGCCACAGCTAGTTGGTGGGGGGGGGGGTACGAAGCAAGGGCGCCCCCTATATCATGCCTGTGATGGGTTACCCGGGCTGGTAGGGGCATTTTGGATGTGGTGCAGTGCACCTCACGGTCTAGGTCAGTGGTTGACTTGCGCTTTGGGTGTTGCAGGTAGGGACGTTTCTACAGTGGAGATTGGGGGCCCCCTTGCTTGGAGCAAGGTAGGGGCTCAGAGCGATGTTGCCTTGATTGGTTATTGCGGTGGGCAGCAGAGATGGTGGTTGCTTTGCTTGGTTATTGTGGTAGGCAGCAGAGGTGGTTGTGTAGCCTTGTCTTTGGGCAACTGCCATACCGGCTCGGGTACCAGTTTGTAGAGGGACATATACATGTACTGTTAATAATGCTGCGTCCTTTTTTATCCAAAATCTGTCTTTGTGGTTTTTCCGTCATATTAAAGTATGTATGCAGGTATGGTGGTGGGTCAATCTGGGGTGACTGAGAATGGGAGAGATGCAGACGGGATGACACAACAGTTGAGGCTGCCAGAGTTAGTAAGTGGGCCCATGCCCTGATGCACAGAACCCACCATATAACCGGGTGCCTTGCATGACATCCCGGTCGCATCCCTCGTGGGGGCTCCAATGGTTAGATTAGCTGGCTTGCGGCTCCTCTTTCCCCCGCTCACGCTGGCCCAATGGACGCAATGGTAGAGTGGCTGGGTGGGGGGAGCAAACGGTCACAGGGTGATGATTTTGCGGCCCGTTTAAAGGGCTGCGACGGGGCAGCATCCACTCTCTTCCTGCATGGCTGGCATTTCCAACCCACCCTCCCTGTTTACCTTGTTAAGCAAGGGACTTCAGGTTGACTAATGTTAGTGGTTTTTATGTTAGTCAATTATATAGCTATAAGAATATTTTGGTTAATCTGTATTTGACTCCTTGTAGATGGGATAGATAGCACCCGATTTTAGCCAGCATGATATGTTTACTATTATTATATGCGAATGAGGCAGATAGCAGCACATGTTAGATAGGCCCATGATGGTAAGATGAACAGTTGTGGGATGATGTCACAGCAAAAATGGGGTGGAGAGTTACCCTGGCCAGTAGGGACATTTTGGATGTGGTGCTGGCGCACCTCATGGCCCAGGTTAGCGGTTGACTTGCGCTTTGGGTGGTGCAGGTAAGGGCATTTCTACGCCAGAGGTTGGGGTCCCCTTGCTTGGGGAGAGGCGGGAACCCAGTGCAATGTTGCCTTGCTTGGTTATTGTGGCAGGAAGCAGAGGTGGTCGTGTAGCCCAGCCTTTGGGCAACTGCCATACCAACTCAGGTACCAGTTTGTAGAGGGATATATACATGTACTGCATCCTTTTTTATCCAATATCTGTCTTTGCGGTTATTTTGTTATATTAAAGTATGTTTGCAGGTATGATGGCGGGTCAATCTGGAGTGATTAGAAGTGGGAGGAATGCGGACAGAATGACACTACAGTCGCGGCTGCTAGAGTTATTGAATCAGGGTCTCATTCATTTAATTGGGGAACATCTCACAAATGAAACATATCTTACTAGTTTCATTTATTTTGTCCCTGTAGGCATAGTAACCAGTCCATCCTTGTGAGCCATGTGTGACCTCACAGCCTTGTCATAGACTGATGGGCACTGGGCAGAACTTGTTGGCAAGGAGACCACAGAGCAACATATCAGAATGAAGCAGTTTTTAAAATCAGCCTATCGCTTATCTTTGGATTCAGTGACACTGATCCTGCAGTCTTGATATGTGTAAGGAGGAGTACTGCAACCACCTATTGCTATAGTACTGTTACTCTGGTCTTAGCCACTTAGAAAGGAAAGCAGAGCTAGGCAGCCCTCACCAGTGACAGTTTGCTGTTGATTTTTTTTTTCCCCTGCAAGAGGGTACAGGCAGGGTGAGGTGAGCACTGCAGTGTTCAGTGAAATTGCAACAAGCAGCATACTGGGCAGACTGCCAGAGCTAGTATTTGTTTTGTGCGATCTCTGAAGAGAGCAGTCTCAGCTGTACTCTAATTCACACTAACTCGACACTGCATTGTCTGAATGTGTGTAGTTCTCCACATGCACACACAGAGTGGTACAGCCAGTGGTGAAAACATAGATACAGAACAACTTATAAAGAATAAAATCCTGTTATCCAATTCCCCAGTAAGCAGTGACAAGTTCCATGATGTTAGGAAAAGACAGAGGCTGAGGAAAAATGTTGTTGGCAGAGCAGGCACTAAGACAGGGAGTCCAACAGCTAATTTGAAAACTGACTTTTTCAAATCCAAAATGGAAGGGAAAGCAGGCAGCTCCAGCCAGAAAAAAATTGAAATTTGGGAGAGGACGTGCCAACACTACTTGATTCTTTCACTGTTGTTTTTGAGTTGAAGAGGTGCAGGGCAGTGGTAGCAAAAGTGTGAGACCCCAATCCAGGAGCATGCTTTTATAGCTGGCAGAAACATTAGGTGGGCTAGGCGGTGGCCTAAGGCACCGGAAGTGGGCGGGGCAGATGCGTAGCTGACAAGGGTGGTAGCTTTGAAAGGTGTGTAGGAGGGACGAAGTGCGGGTGAGGCATGGAGCTGTTGGTCATTGTTCTATTTTGGGTATGTATTTATTGGAGGTGCTGGGGCCATTTGTGTTGTCGATTTGCATCGCAGAAGGAGAGAGAGGGAGGGGGTAGAGAGAGAGAGAGAAGAATGGAGGGAGAGAGAGAGAGAGAGATAGTGAGAGAGAATGTGATGGAATCACCTAGGGTGGCTGGACACTCTTGCACCAGCACTGCTTCCTTTGTTACTGCTATCGAAATAGCACAGACAGTAAAATTTCAATCTGATTCCAAAGATGATTTTTCCTGTACAGGATTCCCTGAAGAAGAAATTAGAGAGCTATTTTCTGAAAAATTGTTTAGGAGGATTAGTTATCAGCATTAGTTACCAGAGGGGATGGAGGAAACTAGTGAAGATGATGAGGAAGAGCAGGAAGCACAGATAGAAAACATGACTGATGCCCCTGGGTCCACCCTGTACTTCAACCCCAGTGCCGGAATCTTGCAAGATGTTCCTCTTCTAATGTCTCTGATTACTTTCAATTGATGAAATGTCTAGTACTGTTTTGAATCAGTTCTGAAATCCTGGTGTCATTATGAGTCATGACACTCTCATTGCATCTTCATATTGGTATGATAGTAAAATATGCATGCTTCAAACTATGAATGTTGTGTAGACTGTGCTCTTTTCTAGATACCAATAGCTTTTGGACTGTCATGCATGCACTTGTTTTGTCCCCATTGGGCTACTTCATGCTTTGCAATATGTGCAGAATTCTGTTGCTTGGATCATCACAGGAGCTTCAATCCATAAACATTTCACACCCAGACATGCTGAGCTATATTGGCTGCCTATTAAATTGAGGATTTCCTTTAAAATTCTAATATTGGTTTTTAAAGGAATAAATAGCTTGGTCTCATCAACTTTTAATGCTGTTCTCAAATTGTGCCAACTTACCCAGAGTTTAAGGTGAGCCTCTCACGGGATGTAATATATAGCTTATTTTAAACAGATTAGATGAAACATGAGAGCACAATGTTTATATACAGGGGCCACTTCTATGGAATCCTTTACAAAAAGAAATCAAGAATGAGGGTTCACTATGGAAGTTCTGTAAAATAGTCAAAATCATTCTTATTTCAACAGGCATTTTAGATTGTTTTTATTATAACCTTACAATACTGAAGAAGTGGGTATTGGAGCATTTGGTAGATTGTTTTTTAGCAGAGTCTTTCTTGAGACACTCTGTCCATAGCCTTTGTTTTAAAAAATGATATGTGATTGTGGCTAATGGGCTTTAAGCAGGTGGTATCCTTTTAATATAAAGATATTTGTATTGTCTTACCATGTGTTATGATCTATTTATTGCATATTACCGGCCCTTTGGACCATAGAGACTTGCTAGAAGACTTCACCCTGGAAGCACGCGACCCCCCCAGGAGGAGCCCGTAGGGGTCCGGCCGCTGGGACTTAGGCGACTCCTCTGAAGACTGTAAGAGGTCTGGATGCAGGCGCCTCCTGCAGGTCGTGAGTTCCAGACGGCTGGCGCCTCCAGCAGGTCATGACAGTCTGAGAATGGAGTCGAGGAAGAGTCCAAAGCCAGTCCAGAAATCAATATACCAGCGGGGTCCGAATCCAGTCCAGGGTCGAAGCAGGAGAAGGGTCCAAAGCCGTACCGGGATCAAGCCAGAGAGGAGTCCAGAGCCGTACCAGGATCAAGCCAGGAGAAGACACGTCCACCAGTCCAGAAGTCAGCAGCCAAGAATCAATCCACGGAGCAGGGGAGAAGAGCGGGACGAAGAAGCAAGAACCAGGAGCCAGGAACACACTCAAGGCAGGAACCTTAATACCAAGGCAAGGACTGAATGCTCAGCCCTTGCCTTAAGTACAGGAAGCCGGAGGAGGAGCTTCAGGGGGAGCCATGACACTTCCTGTCATGGCTTCTTTAAGAGTTTCCTACAGCCGCGCGTGCGGCCCTAAGAGGCAGAGGGGGAGGAGCTGGATCGCCGCGGAGCCATGCTGCCAACTCAGTGATGGCAGCGGCCACGGGAGAGAGAGAGGAAGGGCTGCCTGCCCCGGCAGACACCTTCAAACCAACCCGGCGATCCGGGTGAGTAATTTTGCTGTGCCTGGTCTTGCCTCAGTCACGGCCGACCGCGGCCGGCGGCCATGACACCCGGTCCCGGTTGCGGCCTGCCGCGGCCGACGCCGCTAACATTCCCTTAATCTTCTCGGATGAAAGGAAGTAAAATGAAGAATTGAATTTCTATCTGTTGATTTCACATGGACTGAAGTCACTAGATTACCATTTTCCCAATAAATTTTCATGTCAAAAAAAGATATACATCATTTTTCAACTTGTAAAGTAAAAACCAAATTATTATCCACCTGATTAATAAATCATTCAAACCTCTGCAATAATACCTCATCACCCATCCAGATCCAGAATAAATTATCTATGAAGCGTTTGTAGAATCTTACATATTTAAATAAAGGGGAAGGATAGATATACATCTCTTCAACCTTAGCCATATATAAGCAAGCCACAGATGGTGCTACTGGGGACCCCATAGGGATCCCCTTAACCTGCTTATAAAATGTCCCCTGAAAAACAAAGTAAAATTCACATAATACAATTTTAGCCAACTCCATAATGACCGCTTGGCATGCCTCTGTTATTTCACTCAATACAAGTATTTCTTTAATTATATCCAATGCCTTCATCTGTGGTGTGTTGGTATATAGAGCGGTTATATCGGCTGTGACTAGTATCCCATATTGTAAATCCAGGGATTCCTCTCCCAATTTATTAATAAAGTCCATAGAATCACGTACAGATGATTTAATCTGTCTAACTTGGTGCTGCAGAAAACTGTCAATGAACTTTGCAAGAGTTTCAAAAATAGATCCGATCCCAGATACAATAGGTCTCCCCAGAGGGGTTTCTAAAGACTTATGTATTTTTGGAACAAAATACATGTAAGAGTGAATATGGAGATTTAGATGATAATTGGTTGAGGTCCATTTAATCCAACATTGGTAATATGTTCAACGTTTTATTTACAGATAATTCTGTCGTGAGGATTGAAGTATATTTGATATACAGGATTGGCATATTTCTTGTGTGTGTACAAAGGGGTATATTGATAAGAAAAGGAATACCACCTTTTGCCAGGATAGTCACAGGTGGACTGGTTAAAACAATTCCTTATTCAAATCAAATTGAATGTTAATGTTTGCAGCTTATTATTATGCACATATGTTTTTTGCATATTACTTAATATAAATATATTGCCTATTTGATGTGACGCTGTCAAGAAAGTGGACCTTTGTGGCTATGGTATGGTTGACACCACCTAGTGAGTGAACTCACTCGGTCCACATTGGCAGCTGGTAGAGAAGTCCATAGGCAGGACCAGTTGGAGCTTCTCCTATACCAGCTGCCTTCCCCACAGGTTAAGCCTTTGGGTTCTGGCAGCCAGCAGGTCTCAGGTAGAACTCTGGGGCTAAGCTGAGTGAGTGTCCGATCTGAACAAGGGTCATGGCAGACAGCAGACAGCAAAACAGGTAACAGGCCAGAGATTGAGACAGGCAGCAGACAGTGGAAGGTCAGGAACCAGGGCGGGGCCAGGCCAGTGTCAGGATCTAAGTTGTCAGTCTGAGACAAACAGGACAGACAAGACCAACAAGGCCAACAGGATAAGCAAGAAGGGAAACAAACAGAACCTGGAACAAAGTCAAGGAGGCAAAGAACCAGACAAGGATCAGAGCACAGGGAAGGAAGTACAACACAAGGAAACAAAACAAGAACACAGAACAAGACACAAGGCAAGAATGCAACAAGGCTAGCAACACACTGGAACACAAGGATACCAGGAGACCTGTTGCTGAGGCTGGTTGCAAGAGACTTCCTTATAGACCCCTGGAGAATGTGACATCATCAGCCAGCACCACAGGAAATCCTGGTTAGGGGACCTATAAAGGCAGTCCAGAGTTAGAGGAAGCTCTATCCTGGGTCCTTGGATCAGCATGCTGCCAGAGGCTATACTGGTGTTGCTCAGATCAGAGGTGAGGGGCTTAACATTAAGAGGTATTTTTAAACAATAATCATATCATTGTTTTACTGCTATTCTTTGCTACCTTAGTTTTGTTCATATGAAGTAGTGTAACCCAATTAAGTATATACTTTTTTCAATTTTACATGAGGCATTCCAGTGGACAGAGCTGGGGTAGAGTTAGTACCTCATACTTTATTATTTTAAAAAGTATGTGCATATGGATATGCCCCATAGAGAAAGTGTAACTTTATGTGAATGACTGTGTGCATGTACTCAGCCCATTTTCCCAATATTTTCCAAAAGAATTTGCATGCATATGTTCACTTTGAATATACTTAGCAAAGTTATGTGTACAATGTACACAGAATCACTATGCACTGCAGGCTGTTTGCCCTCCCTGTGCATGTTATAACAATTTAAAATCCTCTACATTGCCTCATGACAATAATCATTTTAGCATGTGCTAAATTATTCATGCACATCAAAGAAAATAAAACAAAGAATGGTATATTCCTATGACACTACATTACTATAGTACAACATGTTAGATCTGTCTATGCTAAAACTCAGTTGTCATCTTCTTGCCCAGCCTATTCATGTTAACATTTAACTTTTTTGCATGCTTACTTCTCACATATTATATGAAAATATTGAATAGCAAGAATATGTTAAACATGTATTCTTAACTGATTTGTGGATACTACAAATATCAATAGATATAATATTTTCAGTGTGGTGCACAACTTACTATGTATTTCTAAACAGATACTTCATTTACACATACTTGTTGTTGATCTCTAACTGATGTTTAAACCATTTGCATAGTTCTTCAGGCATTCCCATGTTTCTACAGCTTTCAACCCGCTCCAATGAAACATAATGCTGAATACCGTGGCAGAATCCACATACATATTTTCAGCAAACTCTTTGTCCATTGTCTAAGGACTCTATAACTTTGTCAAATAAAGCAACTTATTATGCAACTCTAAAAGGACAGTTTACCCTGAATTCAGATTGACCCTGTCATTATTTTTCTGTTTTGAAAAATAATGTGGTGTCTCCTTCATTTTTTATTAGAGTCACTACATATATCAAACTGACAGATTGATAGTCACCTGGTACATATCTTTTGTTCCTTTTCAACCCTTGAGAACCAAGGAATTTCTAAAAATTATACAGAAAAATACATGCACATGTATTGTGCATGTTCTAACAGACACAAAAGAGGTTCGATTAACCCAGGTTTAATCAAATGCTCTATTTATCATTCATAAGTTTATTAATTCTGAAGCAACAAAGAATAGGACTGTGCCAAGGCAAACATTTAATTTCTGTTCATTTGTTTCCTAGATCACAATCATTTATTTGGTTCTTTTCATATGAACAAAATGTTTTTATCTATTCATTCTATTTGTTCATTTTTTTCCCATTAAAGTCAATGTAGACTATTTTAGGCTCCCAAATTTGGGTTTTCTAATCATTTCAAATGAAATATGTGGGTAGACATTATCAGAAGGTGAAGAGCTTGCCAATGCACCAAGACTGTGACAATGTGGCACAAAAGGTGGCACTTACATCCCCAGTAAACATAATGGAGAAAAATGGTACCAGCAGTAGCAGTTCTCCATGGCACCATGAGAGGATCAAAGTAGCAGTGAGAGTGGCCAAAATACCCCAAAGTTCAAGAATAGGGGTAAAGAGCACCAAAAAAGTGGCATGAACATCTCAAGATAGAACAAGAGGGGAAAATTGGCAACAAGTGTAAAATCCCTGGAGGAAGCCCAGGAAATCCCTGGAATCATTTGTAGAAGGGGCTGGCAGTTCAGGCATTTTTTAAGATGGCACCAGCCATCCATTGCGCCTACCATGTAACAGGGGCCAACCAATGGCACCGGTAGCCCCTGTCACATGGTAAGGGCAAAGGGCCACTGGTGCCATTTTGTTTACTGGCAGCCAATGGCCCGAGAGTGGGAGATTGCTCATGGAACCCCCGCTGGACCACCACAGATTTTAGGCAAGTTGGGGGGGTCCGGAGGGTGGTGGTGGGGGGGGTTTAATAAACTACATTTTAAGGGTTGGGGTGGGTTTGGGGTTTTTTTTTAAATAAAGGTACCCCTCCCCCGTGCTAACCCAACAACGAATTTTCCCTGAATTTCAGGGAAAATCCATCTCGGGATTCAGGTCCACCTATCCATGCCAAATTGAACAATTTCTTTGAAATTTTCCAATTCAGCAAAAATGAATGCACATCTCTACTATTGAAGGTTAAGATGCTACTGACTAGAATCCCTAAATTGTCTTCATCCATTAAATATTCAATATCCTGTGATTTAGCTAATCCAGAACATAATTCTTCTTCTGAATCAATTTTTGCAAACACTGCCTCTATTACCTGAGAAGTAATAATAATAAAGAAGTGTGGATCTAGTTTTGGGTGTTGTACTTCTGCTGCCTCTGTCCTTGCTCCTTCCTTGCTTATACCAACCTCAGATGGCTCTCCCACTTTTTACCAGTGCTATAAAATAAGAGGGAGAGGAACAGTCAATGGTAGCATGTGCTCTTCCAGTTTTGATCTATTATGGCTTGAGCCAGCTTTTGCTTCTGGTTTTCTGCTTTTTAAAAAGTTTTGGGTTTTTTTTAAGTTTAGGAGCTGGACTCCTTTTGTTTCTCATTGCTACTACTGCTTGTACTTCTGACAGGCTGAGCTGACTCTGTAGAAACACCACTTCTTTTGCTTGCTGCCATTCCATCCTTTTCCCTTTGCTACTGTCACAATATAGTTTATTGATGTACTATACCATTCACCAGTACTGATTCTGATTGTCTATCACACACACTCAATCAAGTTATCAGACTGAGTTTTCTGCTGTTTGACTAGGGCTATCCCACATAATGTATGCAAAACTTTCTCAGTTTCTCTCACTCTCACTCTCTCTCTCATGCACACAAACATACACACACACACACACACCATGTACATGTGCACACTGCTGACTGATTTATTTTGTACACACACACAAACTGTCAGTCAGAGAAGAAACTGAAAAGGTTACTTTTCTGTTCTTTCTTTGACAAAAAGAAAAAAAAGACCAAGAGGTAAGTAATTTTTCTTCCTGTCTGTATGTGTGCCTTGATTCAGAAACAAAAGCCAGAAAAAGGTAGGTAACTTGCTTTGAAAAGGTGTTGTGATTGATTTGAGTAGGTGACAAATTGTTACACAGAAACAACAGCAGAGAGTCATTGGCAAACTAATTGAAGTGTTTTTCATCAAAGGGTTTTTTTTAGTACTAATTTGCCTTTGAAGTTCAAGATATATTGCTGACAGAAAGCTCAGTAATCCTTAATCCTGATGGAGTATTGAGAGGAGAAGAAGATTTGACTATAGCTGAAGAGCATTGATAAGTACTGCTTTCTAGGTAATATTAGGAGTTAAAATTTTGGGGGAAAGGAAATTGTGATGCAAACCAACTTCAAGTTTGTGTATGCCTTGATTAAAGGCCTGGAAAAATAAGTCATTTCTTTTAATGTGTATGTATGAGTGCCTAATTAAAAAACAAAACATTAGGACGGTAAGTAGTTTTTTTCTAGTAGCTGTGTTCATGTTTTATTACAAAAGAAGACTAGGGAGGGAGGTAATTCATTTTTTAGTGGCTAAGTATGTACCTTTTGATTAAATAAAGAAGACAAGGGAGATAATTTCTATTCTAGTATCTTTTTTTCCCTCCCACCTACCCCTAAGCTCTTTCTTTGATTTTTAAACTCTTATCCTATATAAAATGACAAGAGTCATTTGACATTAAAAATCAATCAGGGATTGTTCTAGAACAAGGGAGTGACCTAGCCCTTATTTGCTTAATTGTCCCCTTACACGCCATTGCCAAAGTAACATTAAATACATCACTTAATTTTGAAGGACTCTGATTTACACAACCCCACTCCCATAGCAACATAAATTAACTAGGAACCCAACAATATGAAGATGCAAAAGGTGTGATACTCGACCTGGTACTCAATAATAGGGATAATGTCTCTTATGTCCAGGTACGTGCTCACCAGAGCACCAGTGATCATCAGACAGTATGGTTTGATATAGCAAATAGGATACAGAGAACTCATATGAAGATCTGAGTTTTGAATTTCAAAAATATGGACTTTGTCAAAATGGAGAAGTACCTAGAGGAAGAAAATTGGTAGAAAATTGATAGAAAATTGGTAGAAAGTGGGAGAGATGGAACAACAATGGGCCAAATTAAAAAGAGCTATTACAAAGGCAACAAATGTATGTCAGAAAAGTAAACAAAGGTAAAAGGAAAAAGAAACCAATCTGTTTCTCAAAGTAGTTGGATGAAAAAAATTAAAGAACAGCATTCAAGAAGTGTAAAAGAAGCCAAAAAGAGGAAGAAAGGGAAGAATACCTTGTAAAAGTGAGGGAGATGAAGAAAGAAATAAAGAAAGCAAAAGGACAAGCAGAAGATATGATTGCCAAAGAGGTAAAGTGAAGAGACAAAAATATTTTTCAGGTATATCAAAGAATGGAGGATGGCCCGAGGTGATATAGTGAAATTGAAAGGTGACAAACAGCAATGAGTAGAGAAAGATGAAGAAATAGCAGAAATATTAAAGAAGACCCTGGAAACAAATTGTTGCTAGTTGACAAGACCATAGATGGAAGTGGGGTAAATGCAACCCCATTTACAGAAGAGAATGTTTGGGAAGAACTAGTAAAGCTGATGTTACGATCCTGCTTGTGGGATAGGCCCACTGGAGGCCACCTGACTTGTCATCGTTTCCACTGCCGTTCCGCAGCGGGCCGCTGTCATCTCCACCTCTCTTCGCAGCCAGGAGGTTGCCACCGATGTTCCCTCTGCAGTGGGCCAGACGACACTACCAACGCTGCTGTCACCATCCAGCTTCGCGACATGGGCCACCACCGCTCTTCTTCATGGCCTGGTGGCCGATGCTGGCTCCGCGGTCTTCCCCGCGGCCTGGGTACCACCTCCTTTAACTCTTTGCGGCCTGGAGGCCGCCCCCAAAGCTTCTCACCATATGGCCAGGAGGCCGCCATCGCAAGGCCCTCTTCCACGGCCTGGAGGCCACCTCTGACGTCCTCTTCTGCAGCCAGGAGGCAGCCATGGAGCTCCTCTTCATGAGGGAGGGAGCTGCCATCAATCTTCTTTGCTTTGCGACAGAGAACCACTCACGTCTGGGCCTGCTTCTTCCTGTGTGGCAAGAAGCCGCTTTCCAAGGTCCTGCCTCTTCCTTAAGCACGCGGCCATGCCTCCTCTCTTCATTTAAAGGGCCAGTCCTTCTGGCTCCTCCTTATGATGTCATCGAGGCATTTCCTCTTCAGCCCTACAAAAGGGCTCAGCCTTCAGTCAGTCTTTGCCTTCGCAAGGAGTTGGTCATGGAGTCGGACCTCTCCTGGATCTTCAGTTCCAGTTCTTCATTCCAGGAGTTCTCCATGATCCTTCTTCACGTCTTCAAGGCACTCTATTCTTCGTTTGTCCTCCTTGTCTTTATCCATGGTTCTTGAACCTCTGTCATCGTCTTCATTCCATATTCTGGTCTCTCGTCGGATCCCGTCTTCAGACATCCTGATGTCTCCGTGTCTTCAGATGTTCTGATGTCTCCATGTCTCCATGTCCAGACATCTCTCTAGCTCCGGATGTCCTGACGTCCCCTTGTCTTCGGATGTACGGACATCTCAGCCTCCTGATGTCTTCGTCCGTCATGTTCCAGTTGTCCCTGTGATCCTCCTCTCTAGAGGTCTCTGATGTCCTGATGCTATAGATGTCCCAATGCCTAGATCTTCTGATGTCCCGAGGTACCGGTGTCCTTCATATCCGATGTCCTATGTTCCAACCCTGATGTTCCAAGTCTTGTTCCTGATGTCCTTTGTAAGGTTCCAAACCTGAAGTACTGTCAGTTCTTAAGTTACGGGTTCAGCTCATTCACCCCAGACCTTGTCTTCAGCTGACCTTCCTGGCAGTAAATCCATTTCTATCCAGTGTCTGAGTTTGGTGGCTGTAGCCCTCTTCCAGCAGGATCTGTCATTGAGCATTGCCCGGATTCCTCCTGGTTCCTAAGCCTCTGTCTTTGTCTGGGTATCATGAGTCCTTATCCTCGCCTGAGCCTTTCCAAGTTCCAAATCCTCATTGGAGTATCCGGAATTCTTGCCTGACTCTCCAGAATCCACTTCTGATCTTCACCTATGTCTGAACATCTTCTCTGAGTTCCATGTTTCCTCATGTCCTTGTCTAGCCCGAGTTCCAAGTTTCCTCGTGTCCTCGTCTCATCTGAGTCTCCAGGTACCAAGTGTCTTCGTCTTGTCTAAGTTTCCAAGTACCAAGCGTCCTTGTCTCATCTGAGTCTCCAATTACCAAGTGTCCTCATCTCATCTGAATCTCCCAGTGTCCTCGTCTTATCTGAACCTCCAAGTACCAAGCATCGTCTTCATTCCATATCTCATCTGAATCTCCAAGTATCCTCGTCTTGTCTGAGTCCCAAGCTCCACATGTCTTTGACTCATCTGAGCCTCTGAGCTTCCTCGTCTTGTTCAAGTCTTCAGCCTTGCCCAAGGCTGAGGCCCCATCTTGTTCCAAGCTCCAGTACCATCACCTGTCCTCGACATCTGTCCATTCTGCCGCATCTGTTGCTATCCAGTGGCAGGTCCGAAAGGGCTATCGAATGGCTAGAGGGCTACCCCAGAGACCAGCATAGCGTTGCTGGGTCTCTACCGGTGCATGCAGGTTCAACGGAGGTTAGGGCAGTGGTCAGTCTGCTGCTCCCATGCTTGGACACGTCTTGCCTGCCATGACACTTCCACGGAGCTCTTCTCTGCAGTCGCTTCGTGGTCCAAGGGCACACATCTCCCCAGAATTGGGAGCGTTCACTAGCGCTCCCTCCCACAGATTCCAACAGATTGTGAAGGCCATGTGTCTGGTGAGCATGTTCCAATGTTGGGCCCACACCTTGTTCCAGATTTCCTGATTCAAGTACTTTTTCTGAACTTTTAGTGTCCTGAATGTTATGTATCCTTGTCCTGCTGGAGGTGCCAGCCTTCTAGGAAAAATGTTTTAACCAGATGCAGTAGGCATTAGCATCTGTTTATTATCAGAACATTTTATCAAGAATTTTTTTATTCCAATTCTCTAAAAAAAACTTTTGTGCTTTGCTTACTAGCTTGTTTGTTCCCAAGTTTTCTGGACATTCAATATCTTACTTCTAATCAAAAGTTTTTCCTTATTCCTCTGTTTGTTTTTTTTCTCAGTTGTCTGGATTCCATGACCTACAGGAGGTGCCTGCGTCCAGACTTTCTCCAAGCCCAGTCTATTTGAATTTCATGACCACAGGAAGTTCCTGCAATCAGGTTCCCAAAGCTAGTCCAGTGCTGGAATCTTTCTCGACCTGCAGGAGGCACTTGCTACCATTCCAGGAACCATCTTTGTGCTTCCCACTGTGATGCTGGCTCTACTTCTGGGTTCCAAATGACCTGCAGGAGGCACCTGTACCCAGGTTTCTACATTCAGTGCCACTCCCGACTTCATCATCAAGTATCATCAAGCTTCTGGGAGTATATCATCAATCCGAGTGTATTTCACAGTAACTCCAGGTATTTGGGTTCGAACGACCTGCAAGATGCGCCTGCACCTAAAAACTGGCTCTGTCTCGGCATTTCTAACTCAGTTCCTGCTTGCCTTATTCCGGCTCTTGCCTAAGACCATCTTTAGTCAAGACCTTGTTGTTGCCTGTGCAAGTAGTGTTTCCAACCCTGGATTCCATCCCAGGTTTTCTGTGATGTCATCTAGCTGTCCTTCCTGTTTCGTTACTTCAACATGGCGAGTTACTTCATATTTACAGCTACACTCCAGATCTATCTGTGTATACAGAATTTCAACCTTTCTATCATTCCATGTTCCGAAGATGTCGTCTTGCTGACCTTTCACCTTAGCGAGTTGTCTTACATCTTGAACTCGTCACCATCAGTCTTCCGTGTCCTTCACTTAAAGGTTCTGTGCTGCCAAGCTAAGGACAGCAGTTATCACTCTCCATCCAATTTGGTGAACCGGTTTAGCCTCACAGTTTATCCACCTGGAAGGACCTTGTCTTCCTTGAAGGCCACCAGTGAGATTCCACTTCGCTGTCCTTAAATTCCTGAGAGCACTTATGATCATCTTCTCCAGAGTTTTTCCATTCTTCGAACTGCTGGGAACTATCTCCAGTCTATCATTCCTGAGATTCCTCTGGATGGCTATATAAGGTAATTAAAAGTAATCACCAGCTTCTCTGTGTCTTACAGCAATGAGTAACCTCTATTAGGAAGGATGCCTTGGTTATATCCTTAACCACCCATCTCCATGGAGGAGTGGTCTTGATTATCTACTAGAGCCCTCTGCTATTCTTGAGACTCATCTCTAGAGCCTAACTAGTAAACTACCATTTCAAACAGTTCATCTGATTCTACTCTGAGAATCCTCCCTCATCTGGGAGATCCGTAACATCCTTGGATTATTAGTCCCTTTTGAAAATAGCTTTACCACCATTGGAAGTCCATGCAAAAATGCAGACTCTCCTGAGAGATAATCCTGATTGAGTTAAGGGGATTTATCTTACCATCCAGCCTTGCCAACGCCTGGAAATGATTAACCTTGAAGTTCCTCCCACTTGTTTTATCTCAGTCAATTACCACCTATCTTCGAAAGGAATATCCATGCCTACCCAAGGGCATGTGAAAATTTACAAGTTCATCTACCCATTCTCTAGTGGTACCACTTTTGCATTTAAATTCCTGTTTGACACTTGATCAGTCTACATCAATTGTTAGCATCCAAAGAATGAAGCGTGTGTGCTATCTACTAGGGATGTGCAGAGCAAAAGTTTAAGTTCATATGTCCATAAGTCGAAAGGGGGTCACATTTGCTGTCAATATGGACATATGGAGAATTCCATAATTTGAGTCTATGTCCATACGTGCAAATAAAAATATAAACCCCTCACCCTCCTTAATCCCCCCCCCAAAGACTTACCACAACTCCCTGGTGATCCAGCGAGGAGTGAGGACGCCATTTCTGAAATCCTTTGCGAGGAGGACGTGACGTCGGCGCCACGTCGGAGTGACACCAGGGAGTTGTGGTAAGTCTTTGGGGGGGGATTAAGGAAGGTGAGGGGTTTAAATTTTTATTTTGGATCAACAATCGCGATTTCCAACGTATTCAACATAGCTATGTTGAATAAGTTGGAAATCCGATCGTTTACGTCTCATCACTTTTTTAAGTTAAAAAAAAAAATAACTAGCGTTTTACATTTAAGTTCAAAACGAATGCACACCCCTACTATCTACTTCCATCTTGCTCAACTAAGGACCCAGTACCGAACTATACTACCACTCATTTATGCTTCTTGTTCAATTTCTCCACCCTGAACTAATAGAATCTGAGATGCCACCTTGCTGTCCAGCAATTTCCGTATCCTGCTAGATCTGCACCTTCAGTGTTTGTCTATGTCTTTTTGAATCCTGATCTTCCATGTCTTCAACTCCATGTCTCCAGCCTTGAATGCTTCATTGCCTCAGTTCCCCAGCAAGAAGTTCCAGCTTCAATACTTTGAATCCCCCTCTGTTGTAGAAACAGAAGGGGGTGCTCTTACGATCTTGTTTGTGGGATGGGCCCACAAGCAGTCCCTCATCTTGTTTGTGGACTGGAGGCCACCGCTGACTTGTCATCATTGCTGCTGCCATTCTGCAGCAGGCTGCAATCACCTCCACCTCTCTTCATGGCCAGGAGGTCGCCGCCAATGTTCCCTCAGCTGCGGGCCAGACGCTGCTGCCAATGCTGCTGCCACCGACCATCTTCGCGGCATGGGCCGCCACTGCTCTTCTTCGTGGCCTGCTGGCTGCTGATGGCTCCATGGTCCTCCCCACAACCTGGGCACTGCATCCTTTGACTCTTCATGGCCTGGAGGCCACCACCAACATCCTCTTCAGCTACCTGAAGGCCGCCCCAAAGCTCCTCACCATATGGTCAGGAGGCCACCTCCGACATCCACTTCTGTGGCCAAGAAGCCACCCTGGAGCTCCTCTTCATTCGGCAGGGAGCCGCCATCAATCTTCTTTGCTTCACAGCAGGGATCAGCTCACATCTTGCCTCTTCTCTTCATTTAAAGGGCCAGTCCTTCTGGTTCCTCCTTGTGATGTCATCAAGGCGTTTCCTCTTCAGTCTTTGCATTCGCAAGGAATTGGTCATGGGGTCAGACCTCTCCTGTATCTTCAGTTCCAGCTCTTCAATCCAGGAGTCCTCCATGATCATTATTCACGGCACTCTGTTCTTCATTGGTCCTCCTCGTCTTCGTCCATGGTTCTTGAACCTCCTTTGTCATCTTCATTTCATGTTCTGGTCTCTCATTGAATCCCATCCTCTTGTCTTCAGATGTCCTGATGTCCCCGTGTCTTCAGATGTCCTGATGTCACTGTGTCTCCAGATGTCCTCCCATCTTCAGATGTCCTGATTTTTCTGTGTCTCCATGTCCAGACGTCTCCCTATCTCCGGATGTCCTGATGTCCCCTTGTCTTCAGATGTCCAGATGACTCAGCCTCCTGATGTCTTCATCCGTCATGTTCCAGTCATCCCTGTGGTCCTCCTCCCTAGAGGTCTTGGATGTCCAGATGCCATAGATGTCCTGACGCCTAGATCTCCTGATGTCCCGAGGTACCGGTGTCCTTCATATTCGATGTTCTGCACTCCAACTCTGATATTCCAGGTCTTGTTCCTGATGTCCTTTATCAGGTTCTGATCCTGAAGTACCATCAGTCCTTAAGTTACGTGTTCAGCTCACTCACCCCGGACCTCATCTTCAGCTGACCTTCCTGGGAGTAAATTCATTTCTATCTGATGTCAGAGTTTTGTGGATACAGCCCTCTTCTGGCAGGATCTGTCTTCGAGCACTGACCGGATTGCTCCTGGTTCCTAAGCCTCTGTCTTCACCTAGGTATCCTGAGTCCTTATCCTCGCCTGAGTCTTTCCAAGTTCCAAATCCTCATCAGAGTATCCAGAATTCTCACCTGACTATCCAGAATTCACTTCTGACCTTCACCTATGTCTGAATGTCTTCTCTGAGTTCCAAGTTCCAAGTTTCCTCATATCCTTGTCTAGCCCGAGTTCCAAGGTTCCTCATGTCCTCGTCTCATCTGATTCTCCAGGTACCAAGTGTCTTTGTTTTGTCTAAGCTTCCAAGTACCAAGCATCCTTGTCTCATCTGAGTCTCCAATTACCAAGCGTCCGCATCTCATTTGAATCTCCCAGTGTCCTCGTCTCATCTGAGCCTCCAAGTACCAATCATCCTCATCTCATCTGAATCTTCAAGTATCCTCATCTTGTCTGAGTCCCAAGCTCCACATGTCTTCGAATCATCTGAGCCTCCAAGCTTCCTCATCTTGTTCAAGTCTTCAGCCTAATCCAAGCTCCAGTACCATCGCCTGTCTTCGACCTCTGTCCATCCTGCTGAATCTGCCGCTATCCAGTGGCAGGTCTGAAAGGGCTATCGAGTGGCTGGAGGGCTACCCCAGAGACCAGCATAGTGTTGCTGGGAGTCTACCGGTGAGTGCAGGTTCAGCGGAGGTTATGGCAGTGGTCAGTCTGCTCCTCCCATGCTTGGACACATCTTGCCTTCCGCGGCGTTTCCACAGAGCTCCTCTCTGCAGTCACGTTGTGATCCAAGGGCACCCATCTCCCCGGAACTGGGAGCGTTCCCTAGCGCTCCCTCCCACATATTCCAACAACTGAGAGTGGTCAAGGCCATGAAGTCAAGGCCATGCTAACAAATGATGTACATCCTGGCAAGTTTAATGTAAGATATTGATAAGACAGGCTAAGAGAGAATTTGAAAAGAAGCTGGCAATAGAGGCAAAAACTCACAGTAAAAGCTTTTTAAAATATATCCGAAGCAGAAAGCCTGCAAGGGAGTCAGTTGGTCCATTAGATGATCGAGGGGTTAAAGTGGCACTTAGAGAAGATAAGGCCATCGTGGAAAGATTAAACTATTTTTTTGCTTTGGTGTTTACTGAAGAGGCGTCATAGTGGATAATACATTGAAATCATCAGCTCAGTGTGCTGTGGCTGTCAAAAAAGCAAACAGAATGTTAGGAATTATTAGGAAGGGAATGGTGAATAAATAAAATGTAAAATGTCATAATGCTCTGTATCACTCCATGGTGAGGCCACACCTTGAATACCCTGTACAATTCTGGTCGCCACATCTCAAGAAAGATATAGTTGCAATGGAGAAGATACAGAGAAGGGTGACCAAAATGATAAAGGGGATAGAACAGCTCCCCTATAAGGAAAGACTAAAGAGGTTAGGGCTGTTCAGATTGGAGATGAAACAGCTGAGGGAGGATATGAAAGAGATCTTTAAATTCATCAGAGGTCTAGAATGGGTAAATGTGAATTGGTTATTTACTCTTTTGGATAATAGAAGGACTAGGGGGCACGCCATGAAGATAGCATGTAGCACATTTAAAACTAATTGGAGAAAATTCTTTTTCACTCAACGCACAATTAAACTCTGGAATTTGTTGCCAGGGGATGTGGTTAATGCAGTTAGTGTAGCTGGGTTTAAAAAAAGGTTTGGATAAGTTCATGGAGAATTCCATTACCTGCTATTAATCAAGTTGACTTAGAACGTAGCCACTGCTGTTATTAGCATCAGTAGCACGGGATATACTTAGTTTTTGGGTACTTGCCAGGTACTTGTAGCCTAGATTGGTGACTGTTGGAAACAGAATGTTGGGCTTGATGGACCCTTGGTCTGACCCAGTATATAATTTCTTATGTTCTTTTGTTCTTAGAATATTATTGGAGCTCAGAGACGTGATGGCAGGTCTGCTGAAACATCTTTTTAGTAGATCCCTGGAAATGGGAATGATGCCACGAGATTGATGATGAGTGGTGGTGGTACCGCTTCACAAGGGTGGTAGTAGAGAGGAATCAAGAAACTATAGTCCCATTGTCCTTACCTTGGTGGTGGGAAAGTTAATGGAGATTCTGCTGAAGGAAAGAATAGTGAACTATCTACAATAAATTGGGATGCTGGACACAAGGCAGCATGGATTCACCAGGATAATCTGATCAATTTTTTTTTAATTGGGTGACTAAAGAATTGGTTCAAGGAAGAGCACTGGATGTGTTTTACTTGGATTTCAGCAATGCTTTTGATACTGTCCCGCATAGAAGGCTCTTGAATAAAATGAGAAGCTGGAAATGGTTTCCAAGTTGGAGTGGATTACAAACTGGTTGGCTGACAGGAGACAGTGTACAATGGTAAATGGAAACTATTTTGAAGACATATATATATATTAAGTGGAGTGCTACTGGGATCGGTTTTGGGACTGGTTCAGTTCAATATATTTGTGAGCAACATTGCAAAAGGGATAGAAGGTAAATTATGTCTATTTACGGATGATACTAAGATCTGCAACAGAGTGGATACACCTGAAGGAGTAGAGGGAATGAAAAGTGATTTTAAAAAGCTTGAAGAGTGGTTGAAAGTTTAGCAACTGAGATTCAATGCCAAAAAATGCAAAGTCATGCATCTGGGGTACGGTAATCCAAAAGAGCTGTATGTGATGGGGGATGAAAGACTAATGTGCATGGACTGGCAAAGGGACCTTGGGCTTATAATGTCTGGTGATCTAAAGGTGGCATAGCAATGCAACAGCTTAAGCCAGAAGAATTCTGGGCAGCATAGAAAGGAGAATAATCAGCAGGAAAAAGGAGGTCATAATGCCCTTGTACAGGTCCTTGATGAGGCCTCATCTGGAGTACTGAGTTCAGCTCTGGAGGCTATATCTCAAAAGGATAAGGACAAGACAGAGGTAGTCCAGAGAAGGGTGACCAAAATGTTGTTGGATTTGTTTGGAAGACTTATAAGGAGAGGCTGAAAGATATGTATACCCTGGAAGAGAGGAGATAAGGGAAGATGATACAGACTTTCAGTTATCTGAAAGGTCTTAATGATGCCTGAACTTCAAACTATTCCATTGGAAAGGAAACTGTAGAACTAAGGTCATGATATGAAGCTCCAGGGGAAATGACTCAGAACAAACATCAAGAAATATTTCTTCATGGACAGAGTGGTGGATTCCTTGAATACTCTTCTGGAAAAGGTGGTGAGAATGTAAACAAATTCAGAAGTGCAGGAGACAAAAATTAGAAGTTGGAAATGAAGAAAAAGGTACATGGGAATAACCTGCATGGACTGGAGTAGCAGTTACTACCTTCAACAGAAGGCATGGGGATTTCTACCCTTAACCAATTAGGCTTGATGCTTGTGACACAAATGCAACATTGCTCTCTATTCTGATGGCGGGGGTGGTGGTGGGGGGGAAGAGAAATTGGATTCAGAAGCCAGCCAATGCTGGGCCTCAACTACATATCAGTCCGAGGTACTGATATGTAGACATTAGGGATAAAGTATAGGACTGCTTCTTTGACCAAGTGCAAAAACAATGTACATTCAAGCAGCATTGTCTGAATTATAAAGGCTACTCATCCTGTAAAAATGTTGCTAGCAGTTTCACAGTTGTTTGGTTTTCATAGTGAATATTACCACCCTTAACATAAGGCTTGGTGGTAACCTACACGGAGCGGCAGTTACTACCATGGGAAACTTGCTGGACAGACTGGATGAAACATTTGACCTTTTTCTGTCATCATTACTATGTTACTATGTGTGTTACTATGTTTACCAAAAGGAGAAAACCTGCAGTCTCAGTGCAGCACTTTTACATGGGCCATAGACTTGATTGGCAAACATAAATGAAACGAAAATGCTTATTTATATTAGGGGGCAAGCTCTAATAATTTTTGGGGAACACGTATGATACAAAAATAGCCTCATAAATTGTATTTTACTCATTTTTTTCAAACGAATGCTCATCCCTAATAGAATTAAACCAAAGCTGTTGCGCTGCGGTGGAAGGGAGAGCTAGGGGACGCTCCCCAGAGTGGGTTGAGGGATGTGTGCCCTTGTGGCAAAACTAAGCCTAGTCTGGGACTGGAGCTTGGAAGTCTGAAGACAAGACGTGGAGCTTGGAAGTCTGAAGACAAGACGTGGAGCTTGGAACACAGGGGACGACAAGGTGAGCAAGGTCCCTCAGGCACCCTACACAGCCCGTAGGCTGGTCATGGACCACACTGTCCTCTGCGCGCCCTACTCAGCTGGATGGCTGGTCACTGATCACGAGAGGAGCGATCAAGCTCTAGACGTGGACACAGGTCAGGACCAGTTTCCCCTTGGATCCTCAGGAGTCGGAACAGGAACAGTCTTTAAAACCACTGACCTTGGAACCGGAATCTCGGATCAGGTAAAAGCAAGGAACCTCCGGAGGCACAGGTACTCAGGACCTTGGACATTGAGACGAGGACATATGGACGTGGACATCAGGACTGGAACAACTGAGACATCAGGACCGGAATAACGGAGACATCAGGACCGGAACAACGGAGACATCAGGACTGGAACAGCGGAAGCCAGGCAGGAACAGGACACAATGAAATCCAAGGGAGAAGAAGCTCCCAGGAGGACTAGCTCCTTGCCAAGGCAAGGGTTGAATGGCTACTGAGCCCTTATATAGGGCTAGCAACAGGAAGACACCCAGGGAGGAGTCCAAGGTGGGGCCCGGGGTGGAACAGCTGCAGGTCCTTTAAATCAACAGAGAAGCCATGGGTCCACCCCTAGGAGGAAGGGGAGGGCCAAGCTCAGCGGCGTCCTTCCGCTGCGGAGAGCAGAGGGAGGAGACAGAGCAGGCCTCACCTAGGCCCGATGTTGGAGCGATGGCATCAAAGGCCGCACGCCGCACTGGAGACTCTGGAGGTGGCGGCAGCCGCAAGAGACCATGGCGGCATGGCCCGCTGTGCTAAAGAGCAACATGGGCGGTTCGGGGGCGGCTCCAGGCCACGGAAGGTAATCGCCTCCCATCGCACCAGCCACGGGAGGAGCACAACAAAAGCACCATGCTATTCAATAATTGGTATAGCCCTTTGCGCTTTCTAAGTATTCAGTGCCAACAAAGATTAATAATTTTTATTATTACATATTATTTGCATAACTTGAGCAAAAATTAGCTTGATTTTCAAAGCGATTTACGTGCAGAAAGTGCCTGTTTTTTGCACATAAATGGCACTTCAGATTTCTTTTTCTTTTTGGAACTGGTGCTTGGTGTGCTGCCTTCTCATGGTGAGTAGAAAGCTTACTAGGCATAGAGGTTCTGGGGTGCTAAATGGGAAATCATTGTCCTTAACCGTAAGTTTGTTTGGAGTGCTATGTTTATATTTGCGGGGGAGGGGGGGTGTATTTCTGTCTGATCCAAGCTTTGCTTCCATACATGGGTGGGGAGGGGCTTTCAGTGCATTTCACAGAATTTCTGAGTGTGTATTTCTCTGACTGGGGCTGACTGAGTGTATGTGTGTGTCACGGTGGCTGACTAGAGGGATATGTGTGTATTACTGGGGCTGACTGGGTGGGTGGCTGAATGCTGATAAAGTGGTAGACAAAATGAGTAGCATAAATTTATGCATACTCAGGGAGAAATATTTGAAAAGGGAGAGAAAAAAGTGAAAGAAGAGGAGGAGGTATTCCTTAGAGCAGTGGTTCTCAACCTTTTTTTGTCCTGGACACACCTGACAGATGGTTCTCACATGCGTGGCACACTGAACATGTGACCATCATGGAGCTAAATGTAAACATACATTCTGCATCTACAGGAATCCCCTCAACCCCCAGCAATGAGTGCAGAGCAGATCTAGGGCATTACCATGTACAACTCACCATACAAAAAAGATATTCTGGTTCTGATGACATCCCAGTAAAAGCAAAACAAACTCCTTTTACTACCAGGCAAAATAGCCTTCCTTATGAAAAGACAGTAATTTACCACTAATGCATATCCTATTGAGAAAACAGAACAAATAAGATTAATACAAATGCTTACATGCTAGTAAAATACATCACCTCACTCACACACCCAGAACTGACCTTCACCAAATACAGAAAAACCACAAGTTATAAATATGGAGGCAGAAACTGGAATGGAAAACCAAAAAAGCCACTCTGCATGCAGTGCAAACCTGGAGAAATGGAAAGAGAAATATAGCACCTAACAGACTCTCAGGATTTGCAATAATGCACACAAACTAACCAGCACAAAGTTACACCTGTATTATGGAACACACTCAGACAGTAACAACCCTATCTAAGAAATACAACTATTAAACTAGGCCCTAAACACTAATACATGTCCTATTGGGAAAACAGAATAAGCCAAGCTGCTATAGAGCCCTACACAGAAATAATTGTAAAGCTATACTAAAAATGTTACAAAATAGCTGCTGAACAGAATAATATCCAACAATTAAAAACTCATACATATTATTAAAACATATCCAAATATCAATAAAATATTTCAAAACAGCAAACATTGCATAAAAGCCAATAATTAAAATGGCAATCAAGCAAGAAAAATAAATTTAAAAAGCCACCTTTACTTACCCTCTCCTGCAACTCTCCTACTCCTTTCCCTGCTAGGTCAATAGCACTCACCAGAAGCAGCATGGGCTGCTGAAGCTCTCTCTTCACAGTCCTCTCCTTTAGCGCCCACAACCAGTCACTCACACACACACACATCCCCAATTAGACCCCAAGACCAGTCTTGGTCTCTCTCATACCAGTCATCTTCCTGACCAGTCTCTCACACACACACTAGTATCTTCCTGACCAGTCTCTCTCACACACACAGAAACATATCACCTCCCTAACCAGTCTCTCTCTCAATCACACTCATGCTCTCTTATATACAAGCTCTCAATCACACACAAATGCTCTCACACCCATTCACACTAGCTCTCGCCCAGGCACCGATTCACACCCACAAGTTTTCACCCAGAATTCCATTCATACCAGCTCTCACCCAGGTTTCCATTCATACCCACACACACAAGCTCTCACCCAAGCACCCATTCACGCCAGCTCTCATCCTGGCATCCATTCACACCCACAAGCTCTCACCCAGGCACCTACACACAAGCTCGCACCCATTCACACCAACAGACACAAGCTCTCACCCATGCATCTATTCACACCCGCAGACACAAGCTCTCACTTAGGCACCCATTCACACCCACAAACACAAGCTCTCACCCAGGCACCCATTCACACACAGGCATACAAGCTCTCACCCAGGCACCCATTCACACACAGACACACAAGCTCTCACCAAGGCACTCATTCACACTCACACACATAAACTCTCACCAAAACCTTCTTCTTCCTTCACTGCAGGGATGGGCTCCAGTTCTGCCGCGGCTTTACTCTGGCGGGCCTTCTTTTTTCACCACCATGGGGATGGACTCCTGTGGTGTCCTCAGTCGGGGTCGGGTTTCCTCTTCGCCGCTACAGGGATGGGCTCCGTGGCGGCCTTGCTTGGTCAGGGTCAGGTTTCCTCTTCGCTGCTATGGGATAGGCTCCCATGGCAGCCTTGCTTCGTTGGGGTCGGGTTTTCCTCTTCACCGCATTGCAGCCTTGCTTCGTCAGTGTTCGACCCTGCCATTCCTCCCGCCCCACCCCCGGGCTATGCGATGCCTGCCTCATGGGCCAATCAAAGGCTTCCTCTCTTCTTCCTACTCCCACTGGCAGGTAGAAGGGAGGAGGCTTCTGATTGGCCTGCGCGGGGGCAGGCAGAATGAAGGAGGCTTCCCATTGGGCAGTGGGGATAGGAAGAAAGAGGCTTCCAATTGGCCCATGGGGGCTGGAAAAAGGGAGAAAGAAAATAAAACGGGGCAGTGGGAGACCGGGAGACGTGACACACCTGTCGGTGTTTGGCGACACACTGGTGTGTCGCAACACACCGGTTGAGAAGCGCTGTCTTAGAGAATGTGTATACAGGACCATTGGTCCAGCATTGTTTGGAGCAAGCACATATGTTTGAACGTCTTAAGTGCACAGTTTTGGAAGTGTGTGAACAAGATGAGCGAGGGGGTAACATAAACCTGAAGCTCTTACAACATGAACAAAGATGTATCTCTAAATTAGATACGTTTTTTCCCGCGGGTTTAAACAAAGAAATAGATTGGTCAGTGTTCATGTAGGTGAAAGTTGATTGGCTAACCTAATATTCACATTGAACGTACAAGTACTGGTTTCCGGTAAAGGCGAATGAGAGCATCTGAGTGCCATTTTAGAAACATATGACGCTGTCGGGTTAAGCTGGAAATAGCTGAATTGTAAGTTTGGGGTGAGTGGCTTGGTTTAAAATAATGTATTTTCTAAAGAAGATTGAAGAAAGGTGATAAAAGTGCTTTTCTTTTTAGGAATAACGCTAAGTCCCCTGAAGCAGGCGTGAGTTCCACGCGAAACATTGTCAATGTCAGGCAAGAGCCCATGAGATTGAAGCACTGAATGTTCTGATACCTATTCCCAAATAATAAAGAAAGTATAAAATATATTGATCACTGTTTTTTGCAGTTCCTTCATATGTTTTGGGAGTCGTTTTTTGAGATATTGTAAATTGAGGGTTGTTGCCAAAGTATTGGAAGTAGTAATATATCCTTTAGGATATGTGCCATCTGCCAAGAAAGGGTTACATATGGAACCAAAGAAAGCCTCCAATCACACAGTTTACAAAGGAAAACTTGACCAAGCCCAAAACAGGAGGAATGGCCAACTGCTGTGGAAGATCCAAAGATGCAAAAATCCTCCAGCAGGCAGAAACAGGAAAATATGGATAAAGGTGCAAAGCCACCATTGTACCCATGTAGCAGAGAGTAATAACCCCAAGAAATCCACATTGGATTTAATTTTGCATCTTTTTAAATATTCATTGTAAATAATTCTGTTCTCAATCTAGCTCTGTTCTTCTTACTCCTATGCTCCAAGTTGTATTTCCCTGTTTATTGTAACTACAATTCCTGCACTAGTTATTGTTGCTTGAGTTCTCTGTACAATGCATGCCCTGTTAAATGTAAACCGGTTTGATGTGACCCTTGGTCGTGAAAGCCGGTATAGAAAATAGAAAAAAAAAATAAATAAGAAATGTCTCATTTCTACCAAATTGCATATTTCTCCTCTGTTCTGGGGATTATTGAATACAGACCTATGCCTATAAGGCCACCTTCTCAATTGCAAGTTCCTCCATTCTCAACATGCAGGTGGTCTGCATTGCCAAGTTGGATCATCATGGACATAAAATCCAGGTTAATAGGATCCTGTCAAAATGCCTACATCCTCTAAAAGTTAAGAATACACAACCACTTCATCATTGGGGTTTGATTTCTAGGTATATATGCTCTCTCGCTACAATGACTCTGCAACTAACCTTGGTTATTTAATCTTTCACAGATAATAGAAGGACTAGGGGGCACTCCATGAAGTTAGCAAGTAGCACATTTAAAACTAAACAGAGAAAATTATTTTTCACTCAACGCATAATTTAGCTCTGGAATTTGTTGCCAGAGGATGTGGTTTGTGCAGTTAGTGTAGCTGGGTTTAAAAAAGGTTTGGAGAAGTTTTTGGAGAAGAAGTCCATTAATTACTATTAATCAAATTGTCTTAGGGAATAGCAACTGCTATTACTGCCGTAAGTAGCATGGGATCTACTTAGTGTTTGGGTACTTGCCAGATACTTGTAGCCTGGATTGGCCACTGTTGGAAACAGGATGCTGGGCTTGATGGACCCTTGGTCTGACCCAGTTTGGCAATTTCTTATGTTATGTTTTTTCTTCCTCTGTCTCTAGGTGATCTTATTGGAGGGGAGGACTATCCTAGTAGTTAGATCAGTGGGATGTGAACCAGAGAAGCCAAGATTCAAATCCTGCTGCTGCTCTTTTTGAGCTTGGGCACGTCACTTCACCTTCTATTGCCTCCAGTAAAAATTTAGATTGTGAGCCCTCTGGAAATAGGTAAATATCTACAGTGCCTAAATGTAATCTGCTTTGAAGTACCATGTTCTAGCCTCTAACATGGGCCAGCCTCATTGAAAATCTATTTGAAATATTGTTCCTTTTCTCTGCAACAGGTAATAGAGGTTATCTACTCAAAATCTGGCTCATAAATTCCCTGGCACACTCAGATGACTGCAGCAGATGTTTATATTCCACCTTTCTTTTTTCAGTGCTTCAAAATGGATTATATTCAGATACTTCCCTATCCCCAGAGGACTTACAATCTAAGTTTGTACTTGCCTGAGGTCATAAGGAGCCACAGTGGGACTGGAACTCTGGTCTGCTGGTTCATAGCCCATTGCTCTAACCAATAGACTACTCCTCCACACCTATGTGTGTGCTCTAATAAAGCCCACAGCAGACCTTGGCTTTAATTGAGAAAAATGTTGGCCTACTTGAAAACATTTTCCCATTGCCTGGACAGCTTAGGGGAATGACATCTCTAAAACCCAAAGAAGGTCTGTCTATATTTTTATCCTGCTGCATATTCCAGAATCTGGCCAAAGGACATGGCCTAAGTCCAGTCACATAGTTGGGACAAGGTCAGGTCAGCACCATTTTGAAAAATGGCACTGTCCAGGCCAGGTGAGAAGGAATGCTACTTTATTTAGAGGTTTGGGGGTTTGGGAGGGGGGGGCAGGAGGTGGGGGCAGGTGCAGGATGAAGTGCTGGGGTCCATGACCCTCCTTTTTTTTTTTTTTTTTTACCTTTTGGGGGGCTTGGGACTTTATTTCAATTTGTGACAAATTTGGGGGGTTACTT
The DNA here is from genome assembly GCF_901001135.1 of Rhinatrema bivittatum. Lineage (NCBI taxonomy): Eukaryota > Metazoa > Chordata > Amphibia > Gymnophiona > Rhinatrematidae > Rhinatrema > Rhinatrema bivittatum. The sequence goes on along the minus strand of NC_042617.1, from coordinate 419,150,259 downwards.
TAATGTTGGCATTAGAGGTTTGTGGGGGGGGGGGGGGGGGGGGGGTGACTAATTTATTATTGGACTTTGGGGGTGGGGAGCCTGTATCCTATTTTATTGATTTAGATCTTTTGAAGGAGTGAAGGGGGGGGGGGGCGTTCAGGCCTGTTGCCTCATGGGCTAATTTTCTATTTTTTTTTGCCTTTTGGGGAGTTGGAGCTGCCTCAACTGGCAGCCCAGGGTTAAGTTGGGGGTCAGCACTGACTGCAGCTCAGCTTTCCCATTTTGGTGCACAATCTTTTGGGGTCCCAGTGACCCTTTAAAGGGAAGGCAGTACCTTGAAGTTACAGCCACTATTGCATTAACGGGCCGCTAGGCGTGTACCTTTGCCCCACGGTGTTTGTCTATGAAACAAAAGAATGCACCATAGAGTCATGATGTTTTTTCAGGTAAGGGGGCTCCCCTATCGTAGCAACACCCGCCCCCCCCCCTTGATAGTGGGACCCTTCTCATGAAAAAAAAACCATCACAGCCTAGTGGCTCTAGGCCTTGGTTTGCAATCCAGTGGTTTATGGGTGATGCAGATATATAATTATCTTTAAAGTAATGAGAAATGTCTCAGTAAAAGGAATAGAAGCTAGGATATTCACATAGATCCCTGATCCACTGTATATCTCTTATTAATACTCACAAGGCTGCTAAATGGTTCTCTGGTTTGCACCAAGCAAAAGATACAGCAAAAACAGACTCCAGCCAGGTCCAGGATCTCGGTAATTTCTTTTTTCAGTTATGCTGTCTGTTCTCTTGTTTAGACTGCCCACTCACTCATCAAATACCTGCAGTGACTAGCACATTTCTTTTGCACAGAGACAACCTGTTGTAAACTTTCTGGTTTTCTTCATCTGCTCCACCAAGCAGAAAATTCTCAGAAACCAATCTTCTGAAGAGAGACTCAAACGAGAATTTCCTGTTCCTCTGTCTCCTAACTGATTTCCTCTTAACAAAAATAAGCAAACCCAGCAGGCCACTTTCAAAAGACTCTGGTCTTTGTTATTGGTTCATAAAATCAAGTCTCCTGATACTAAAGTAAAAAGAGTACAGAGGCTATGAAACCTGAAATCTAGATGGCTTACAGTTTCCTCTGGGGCTGCTGGGAAAAGTGTGCAAATAAGCCTTCAGATCTTCTGGTGCTAGAAAGAGGGCATGGGTTATGAAAGCACAAATCTAGAAGCTGGGGAAAGTATGCAAATGAGCCTTCAGGTTTCTGCAGCTGGAAACAGTATGGGGGGCTGGGAAAGCTGAAACCTAGATGGCTTGTGGTGTTCTCTGGAGTCCTCTACTGAAGTTGCTGGGAGAAGTATGCATATGAACATTCAGGTCATGTGCTACAGACATACTTCCTGTTCCTGCTATGGTTCTTAGTTGGTTAAAAAACTTAGTGATCTGTTTTTGTGTCACTGTTTCCAAGCCTCTTTCCCTGAGTTTTCTGCTTCAGTTTCAAATCCTGTCATTCCTACCTCCAGTCTAGTCTATTCCAATTTTACTGATTCTCTTCTTTGGACTATTAGTCTTATTGATCATAGCCTAGCTTCTGACCCCATATTGGAGTACAGACTGGTGTTTTCTGCTCAGACTGTTTAAAGATGCCGACTCTGCCTCTCTAAATTTTTTCTCTTGAAACTGTGTTCTTCATAGTGTTTGGCTACTTTTGCCTCAGCTTAATTAAAACATTTTGAGCCAACATTGATCTAGCAATGAGCAAGCTACAGTTTTGAAAGAGTGCTATGATGTCCAGAATGCAAACATTTTAACACTTTCAATCATTGATTCTGGAGCTTCATCAGGCTTCATTGACCCAGCATTTTCTCAGTGAAACTAGATTCCCACAGCTGCCAAAGCCCAGCTGATTATGATTGAGAGCACTGATGAATTAGCTTTATCTTCCCAACCTGTAGTTCTGGAAACATGTAAATATAGTTAGCAGATGTTCTACAGTGACCTGATATGCTTCCACAATTTTTTTTATTGTATTGGGGATTAAGTAGCTTAATCTAAATCTTCACAACCCCACTCCCACCCATCCCAAGCTTATGGGAAGCTTGCCAAATTGCCTATGCATCCAGCTTATGTGACCAGAGACTTTTTTTTTTCATAATAACTAGAGGCATTCTAAGTCAGAGGAAGGGAAACAACAGAAAGAAGTCAGGCTAGTCACAACAGTGGACTCATCAGTAAATAAAATCATGTTACCACTGCAAATCATGCAGTACTGTGCAGTATCTTGCCACCCTTGTCCTTGCCCAAACAGAACACATGCATATATATAATGGACATAAAATAAGACATGGAGAAAAATGTTTCACATAGCTTAAGTTTGAAAGTTGTAAGCAGTAGAGCTAATCTTAAAGCCTTGACAATTGATACTATTGCTCAAGAACTTATGTATAAATGTTTTTATTGGCATTTTCAAAAACAAAATTACAAACATACCAGGGAAAAAAAAAAACAACTGAGAAATCTGTGCTTTGTATACAAAAAATACTAAAATGGAGTGCTACAGTTAACGTCTGTGAAACATTTAGAAATAAATTTTCAAGATTTTATAAAATGCCTATAGTTTCTTATGGTAGTAACTGCTGCTTCATGCATATGATAGGTCCCTGTTCAAGGGTTTAGAATATAAGAAGCAAATTTTAAAAGTGTTGCTCGTGCTAAAAGGCACATATACGTTAGCATCTGGGCTGCATGTGAGAAACGCAAATGTTAAAAGCTGGAAATTACATGCCCAAAAACGCAGGTGTGAGTAAAATCAAAGGGCCAGAATTTATAACATGCGCGCGGGCATAGATTTGTTCGCGCAACCCGGCGCGAACAAATCTACACCCGATTTTATAACATGCGCGCGCTGCCAGGTGCATGTTATAAAATCCAGGGTCGGTGCACGCAGGGGGTGCACAATTGTGCAACCTGCGCGCGCGGAGCCGAGCAGCCTGCCTCTGTTCCCTCCAAGGCTGCTCCGAAATCGGATTGGCCTCGGAGGGAACTTTCCTTCCGCCCCCAATACCTTCCCCTCTCTTCCCCTATCTAACCCACCCCCCAGCCCTAACTAAACCCTCCCCTGACCTTTATTGAAGACTTTACGCTTGCCTCCGGGCAGGCGTAACTTGCACGTGTCGACTCTCCATCCCCCGACCCGGTGGCTGTTCCGGAGGCCTTGGTCCCGCCCCCGGAATAACCCCGGGCCGGTGCCCCGCCCATGCCCCCCACCCCGGAATGCCCATTTTTTCAAGCCCCAGGACGTACGCGCATCCCAGGGCTTGCGCACGCAGGGGGAGGCAGGGGTAGGTTTTCAGGGGTTGCGCGCATATCTTACGCACGCCACCCTTTGAAAATCTACCTCAAAGGGTGGAGCTAGGGTGTGTCAGGGCTTCCAGGGCAGGCTCAACAGTTATGTGCATAAATCTGTATTTTAAATCCAATGGCTGCAGTATGTGGTGGCTTGATAACCACGTATATTTACTGCTCTTAATGAGGTGAAAGTCTGCAGAAATTACTTTTTAGGTCTAACATGCCAGGGTGAGGGGTCGAGGTCAACTAGATGGAGTTCAAACTGAAGAACCAGAGGGACCTGGATGACTTTGAGTTAGACTGGGCAAATTGGTGGACTAATGTGTAAAACTGCCATTGTTCTTCATGCAAGCATGTTTTAAATACGCGAAACTGCATGTGTTAAAGCTGACAAAGTCCCAAGGAAGATATGTGATGTATATTTGCTCGAGTAATGGTTTAAAATTAGGGGCACAAATACGCATAGTAGGCATATTTTAAATCATATGTGCATAACTGTATGCATGACTTAAAATTCCAGCATATGACTGCTCGCTCGTCTATGGATTCTCATATGTTTGTTTTAAAGTTACTGTCTAAGAGTCAAATTACTAAGTATGCAGAATTTCATGCAGAATTCACAATTTTACATATGTAATTTTCCTACTGGGACTCGTGCCACTTCACAAAAAAGATAACTACAACTCAATAAGGTACTGTTTAATGCTATTTTATTGCATGCCAATTTGACATTTTGGTGAAAATTGGTACAACAAAACAGATGTTACCATAACCGTTTGTATAAATGTACATGAATATTCTCCTAAGCCTGTTTTTACATACGGGCAGCTTTATGTAGCTTTTTCCATGTGGAGAAGTATGCATTCTGTTAAAGTCTTTGGTGAAAGAATAGCTAGAAGTCCTGTAGTTAAAGAAATATTGGTGCAAGAAAGATGCTAATTTGACCCCAGTGTTTTGCAGGGTGTCTGGTAAGCTGGGGCTAATTTGACCCCAGTGTTTTGCAGGGTTTCTGGTAAGCTGGGGCTGAGGATGCTGCAGAAACGATATCCAAAGGCCATGATGAGGGGAGGAGGGTGCGAGCCATGGCCATAATACCTGGTGGCTGACTGCAGGGTTCTTGAAGGTGCCCTGGTGTATGGTTCATGCTGATGACTTTTGTTGAAATGACTGGACTAAAATACGTTGGGAAGGGATATAAACTAGGGGAAAAATCCCCTGGTAGTTGTGAATTGAGGAACTTGATACTATACCCCAGTCCTGGTTCTGACTTAGCTGGAAGCCCAAAGGCGCAGAAGGAAACTGTAGGGTTTAAATAAGAATTAAGGGATGCCTCTTAATAATTTATAAAAGCATAGAGCTAGGGTATTGACACAGAACACAAACTCCCCCCCCCCCCCCCACATTTGTAAATAAACTATATGGTCACACAAAAGCCATAGACCACAATAATATAATCTTCCTATTGGGTGATAGTAGTGACTGACTGTCTTTAAATGCAAGGCAAATACAATGCAAATTATTAGATGAAAATCAAAAGAGATGTTAGTGCATTTAAATAAACTGAATTCAAGGGTACATAACGCTCGAAAAGGTGCCTTTCACTTTACTGATTAGATATTAAACTGATTAATGGCTACAATGATGGAACATTACTTTAGGCTAAAAAGCTATAAAATGCCATATAACCATGTGACAGGTTTAGCCTATTGCCCAGAATAGAGAATTGCCAGTAACAAATGTAGTTGCAACTTGTAAATAATAGGTTTGTAGGATAGAAAAGGGTATTACTTTGTATATAGAAAGTTGTCCTTTATCACAGAATAATAGGCATTTATATTTGTGTTGTTTTCATTAGCAAAGCAATATTTCATTCCATGCTGCTTTTAAAAAATTATCTAATACCCATATTAGTGATGGCAAACTTTGGTCCTTTAGTGCTGTAAATAAGTCTGGTTTCAGGACAGACAAACTTTGCAAATTAACCTTGTATTTATATCCAATTAATGTAAATGTATCTAATGAATATTTATTGCTGAAACCCTGAATAGCAGACATGTTTGTGGTACTCGAAGACAAAAGTTGTCTATCCCTGAACTAGTGCTTGCCATCAGTGATCTATTCTTCTGTTTATATATGCAAGCTATCTATCATATAACAATATAAATGAAATCAAATTAATAATCACAATGAACATAATTTTAAAGTCTAGTTCAGAAGATTATTATATGCACTGATATATGTTATTGTACCAGTGGTTTTCAAATCTAGTCTTTGAGGCACTAAGGGAGGACTGATTCTTACTATGGCTACAATGAATTATATTGTTACATACTGATGCTGTACATATTTATTCTTAGAACTCCTTTGATTTGAAGATTTTGTTTAACCTAAAAACCAAACTCATTTGAGGTCTTCATCAACTGAATTTGAGAATTTCTGAAATATACTATCATTTAACTAAAAGTAAAAGAAATGCACAAGAATCTTTCATCACATATTGTTATTTTTTAGGTTTGATCACCACGTTGGTAACAATCTGAAGGAAAACTAATATAAAAATAGACATTTTTAATTCCACAGGGAGCTTTACATCACCAAAGAATCATACAATTTTAATTTTTCATCGCATAGAAGACCCAAGCATTAGCAACAGGGATGTGCATTTGGATGATCCAAAGTGAAAAACAAGGTGAATAAGTCAATTTTTGGTTCATTTCAAGCCAAATGACTTGAATAAATGCTGTCCCCCCAAAAAGTCTGAATCCTTTTTGGCTCATTAGGTTCAGTCCCATTAAAGGGTATGTTGCACTTGGAGGTGGACCCTTGTCCTGGAGCAGTGGAGAAAGGCTGCCTGGTAGGGACCAGGAAGCACCTGCCCCCAGGGGGCGGAGCACAGGAGGAGACAGAGGCTAGGATGAGCTTCACCACTGGAAGCCAGCGGTCCCCCCAGGTGGAGCCCGTAGGGACCCAGGCCTCTTAAACTTAGGTGGGCCTCGCAGGGTCTCCCGGAGAGGTAGTAGAGAGGTGTGCCCACAAGCAGCAAGGGAGCACGGTCGTCACTAGGCTGTAGGTCTGGAGAAGCAAGGAAGGCCAGTACAGCATAGGCGATGACAAGGCAAGGGGCAAAGCCAGAATCAGGAAACATGGTCAATGGCAGCCGGGGTCAGAATCCGAGGATCAATCCGAGGAGTAGTCAATGAAGCAGGGGTCAGGTTCCAGAGGTCAGACGTGGTCACAAGGCAGGCAGAGGTCAGGATCCAGGCAGCGAACAGAAAGGTCAAGGAGCAGGCCGAGGTCAGTACCAGAGAGACAGTCCGAGGGTACTACCTGGGGAGACAGGACGGACAGACGCTGGAACAGAAGGACGTTAGAACAGAAGGACGCTGGACAAGGCTGGAACAGTAGGACAATGGAACAAGACTGAACAAGACTGTGAACGCGGAGGCAAACTAGAACACTTACAGTGCCGACCGGATTGCCAAGGCAAGGAAGTGCAGGCAGGGACTTCCTTATCGTGCATTCAATCAGGGCATGTCACAGAGCTAGAACCCACCCCTGGCCCTACAAGAGTCCAGGCGTTTCGCTCACGTGTGTGTAGGGGCATAGCCAACAACACTGAGGACGTGGAACTCTGGCGTGAGGCCTGGTGCGCTGTGGAAGGCCCGGTGACCACCGCCATGGGACGCCGAGGCCTGGAGCAGCTCGCAGCTGCCACTGAGGAGGCTAACCCGTGACTTTGAGAGGAGCTAGCGATGTGAACAGGCCCATGTGTGGGCTGGGCACAGACGGGGCACGCAACAGTGCAAGAGGGAAACAATATAATGAGTTTTATGGATTTCAAGGTAGATAGATCAAACTGATTTGGGACAGGATAAGGAAAAAACAGTTTTAGTACTTTTTCAATCTGCATATCATAGTGATAGCTTCATGCCACGATTACATCATTGTTTTAGGTGAAAGTGAAACTAAGAACTCTTTGAGCAGTCAACACTTTCTTCATTTATTCCTCTGTTGGCCTTCAGAGAGAAAAGTCAGAGATTCTAAAACTCCTTGCTTCAAAATTTGGAGTGAAACAAGATTAGAAAATATTTACAGGAGAAAACAAATTACTGATAGTTATTCACTGCCACTGTGTTTGGCAATAATTCAGGGTAAGAACATAAGAACATAAGAAATTGCCATGCTGGGTCAGACCAAGGGTCCAGCAAGCCCAGCAACCTGTTTCCAAGAGAGGCCAAACCAGGCCACAAGAACCTGGCAATTACCCAAACACTAAGAGGATCACATGCTACTGATGTAATTAATTGCAGTTGCTATTCCCTAAGTAAACTTGATTATTAGCAGTTAATGGACTTCTCCAAGAACTTATCCAAACCTTTTTTGAACCCAACTACACTAACTGCACTAACCACATCCTCTGGCAACAAATTCCAGAGCTTTATTGTGCATTGAGTGAAAAAGAATTTTCTCCGATTAGTCTTAAATGTGCTACTTGCTAACTACATGGAGTGCCCCCTGTCCTTCTATTATCCAAAAGTGTAAATAACCGATTCACATCTACTCATTCAAGACCTATCATGATTTTAAAGACCTCTATCATATCCCCCCTCAGCTGTCTCTTCTCCATGCGTGGTTAGTGCAGTTAGTGTAGATGGGTTCAAAAAAGGTTTGGATAAGTTCTTGGAGGAGAAGTCCATTAATGGCTATTAATCAATTATACTTAGGGAATAGCCACTGCTATTAATTGCATCAGTAGCATGGGTTCTTCTTAGTGTTTGGGTAATTGCCAGGTTCTTGTGGCCTGGTTTTGGCCTCTGTTGGAAACAGGATGATGGGCTTGATGGACCCTTGGTCTGACCCAGCATGGCAATTTCTTATGTTCTTATGCTGAACAGCAGTAATCTCTTCAGCCTTTCCTCCTATGGGAGCTGTTCCATCCCTTTTATCATTTTGGTTGCCCTTCTCTGTACCTTCTCCATCGCAACTATATCTTTTTTGAGATGTGGCAACCAGAATTGTACACAGAATTCAAGGTGCGGTCTCACCATGGCGCGATATAGAGGCATTATGACATTTTCTGTTTTATTAACCATTTCCTTCCTAATAATTACTAACATTCTGTTTGCTTTTTGGACTGCTTCAGCACACTGAGCTGACAAATGATAAGACTGGTGAAGAGAGAATTTGAAATGAAGTTGGCCACAGAGGCAAAAAACTTATAATAAAAACTTTTTAAAATATATCCCCTCCTGCAGACTCTATTAAATTCTTCCTGTTATTGCCGTAATTCTCTGCGTTTCTGGTTAAGCCCTCAATATTTCCTCTTGAATATTAATAACAACCATTACATTTTCCCTTAGAAAACCCCCTTATGACTCTGTTAATATCTCCCCTATGAATCTGATAATAGCTCCATTTGCATCCCTTATGACTCTCTTAATATCTCGACTTACTCATTATCTGGTAAAGCATTGCTATTATCACAATAATTTTTTTCTGTATATATTTCCATTGTTGATCAGTTTCTGTTATTCTATGTGTTTCTTGAAAAGACTGTTGCTGCATTATGTCACTTATGTGTTTCTTGTAAAGTTTGTTGCTGCATTATGTTACTTGTAAACCGAGGTGATGTTCCGAACGTGCCGCAGTATATAAAAATAAATAAATAAATAAATATCCGAAGCAGGAAACTGGTGAGGGAGTCATTAGATGACCGAGGGGATAAAGGGGCTCTTAGGGAAGATAAGGCCATTGCAGAAAGACTAAATGAATTCTTTGCTTCTGTGTTTACTAATGAGGATGTTACGGAAATAACAGTTCCGGAGATGGTTTTCAAGGGTTGATGAGCCAGATGAACTGAACCAAATCACTGTGAACCTGGAAGATGTAGTAGGCCAGATTGACAAACTAAAGAGTAGCAAATCACCTGGACCAGATGGTATGCATCCTAGGGTTCTGAAGGAACTCAAAAATGAAATTTCAGATTTATTAATTAAAATTTGTAAACTATCATTAAAATCATCCATTGTACCTGAAGACTGGAGGGTGACCAATGTAACACCAATATTTAAAAATGGCTCCAGGTTTGATCTGGGAAACTATAGGCCAGTAAGCCTGACTTCAGTGCTGGGAAAAATAGCAGAATGTATTGTAAAGATCAAAATTACAGAGCATATAGAAAGACATGGTTTAATGGAACACAGTGAACATGGATTTACCCAAGGGAATTCTTGCCTAACAAATCTGCTTCATTTTTTTGAAGGGGTTAATAAACATGTGTATATATGTGAACCAGTAGATGTAGTGAACACAGCCCTTCGCAACCACATCCCTCACAGAAACCTGAGATCAGCCAACAAAGCACTCCTAACAATTCCATCAGACAAATCAGCAAGATTAACCCAAGTAAGAGAAAGGGCACTATCATTAGCAGGACCCATACTCTGGAACACCATGCTTTAAGAAATCAGATTACAAGGAGACATCAAAATCTTTAGAAAAAGTTTAAAAACATGGCTCTTTAAACAGGCTTATCACAAAGAGAATGGAGAATAGAAACCAGGATGGTACAGGAAGCGGACACTAAAATTCCCACACACATCTCCTTAATCTATGTGTGGTTTTAATTTTTTTTTCTCTCCACTAAACGATAAGATTTAATTATTAAGCAATTACTGTATTCAAAATGGATACAGATAGAATTGGACATAATTCATCTCATTAACCAAATTATAATTTTTATAAAACTATGTTACCGAAATTTTATGGCACTTGTTTAATGGATATAATTTAATATATTTAGTAACATAAATTTATGTGCTTTATTGTTAACCGTTGTGATGATACCTATCTTAACAACAGTATAGAAAAGATTTTAAATAAATAAATAAATATTTGGAATTTCAGAAGGTGTTTGTCTGTTTGACAAAGATCTAGGCATCATAGTGGATAATACTTTGAAATCATAGGCTCAGTGTGCCACAGCAGTCAAAAACGCATACAGAATGTTAGAAATTATTAAGAAGGGAATGGTTAACAAAATGGAAAATGTCATCATGCCTTTGTACCACTCCATGGTGAGAATGCACCTTGAAAACTGTGTACAATTCTGGTCGCCAAATCTCAAAAAAGATATAGTTGCGATGGAGAAGGTACAGAGAAGAACAACCAAAATGATAAAGGGGATGTAACAGCTGCTCTGTGAGGAAAGGTTGAAGAAGTTAGGGCTGTTCAGCTTGGAGAAGAGATGGCTGAGGGGGATATGATAGAGGTATTTAAAATAATGAAAGGTCTTGAATGAGTAGATGTGAATCGGTTATTTACACTTTTGGATAATAGAAGGACTAGGGGGAACTCCATAAAGTTAGCAAGTAGCACATTTAAGACTAATCAGAGAAAATTCTTTTACACTCAACGCACAATTAAACTCTGGAATTTGTTACCAGAGGATGTGATTAGTGCAGTTAGTGTAGCTAGGTTTAAAAAAGGTTTGGATAAGTTCTTAGAGAAGTCCTTTAACTGCTATTAATCAAGTTGACTTAGGGAATGGTCTCTGCTATTACTGGCATCAGTAGCATGGGATCTTCTTAGTGTTTGGGTAATTGCCAGGTTCTTGTGGCCTGGTTTGGCCTCTGTTGGAAACAGGATGCTGGGCTTGATGGACCCTTGGTCTGACCCAGCATGGCAAGTTCTTATGTTCTTAAGTCTGACTGATGTTATCCGGTAGGCTTTTCATGGGTACTGTCAAAGGGGCTGCCTCAAAGAAGAATTTATGGAAATTTATGAGCCATTATAGCAGGGTTTCCCAAACCTGCCCTGTGGGAGCCCACAGCCAATCAGGTTTTCAGGATATCCACAATGAATGTGCACGAGATAAATTTGCAAATCATGGAAACTCAGTATATGCAAATTTATCTCATGCATATCTATTGTGGATATCCTGAAAACCTGACTGGCTGTGGAGTCCTTAGGACAGGTTTGGGAAGCCCTGCACTATAGGAAAAAAGGAGAGATAGAGCACCAGTGGAAGTAATATAAACAAATGAGTGAGTGTTTTATCTTGTCTTTTTTAATATATTATCATTATGGGTATTTTTTTTAGTAGAATGATAAGCATTATTAGAGTGGGAAGTAATATGAGTAGTGGTGAAGTGTAGGAGGACTGGTAATTATTTTTTCAACTGCTGTGTTTATGCCACTACTGGATAAATTTCACTATATGTGTCTATGGCTGCTGCCGCTGCTGGTATTGAAGAGAAAATAAATTGGCCAAGATGAACAAGTCAAGCTAGCAGCACTGCCAGAGAGAACTTAATGAATTGCAACAGGGGAGGGAAGAGGAAGAGGGAGAATGAGATGGAGGAGAAGGTGAGAAAGAGATGAATGTAAAGAAAGGGAAGGGAAGATCCATGCCCCTTAGAACTGCATGCTGCCAAAACATTTGTGGGCTTGATTCTAATTTAGGCTGTCATTGGACCGATGACCTTTTTAAAGGACTGCAGACAGTGCAACACTGCTTTCTGAAACTGAATGGCTTATCTCTATGAGAAAACAAAATTTCCAATTATCAAACTTCTAGAATTAGAGCATCAAAACTCTACCTGAATTTGTCAAATCTGTGGAAAAATCTCATGAATCAAGATCAATTCATTTTCTTGGTGATCATGTGGACATCCTGATTAATCTGACAGCCTCAAAATAGGCAGAAATCTGCCAAGTATGCATTCAGGCTTTAATTGTTTATCTCTGTGATACATGCACAGCTCTATTAATCATGCAGTTATTTGTAGAGATGTGGTTCGTTTATCGCACGAATTAGGAAATTACACGAAATTTCCTAATTCGTTGTGGTTTCGGAGGCCCCAAAACCCGAAAAGAATTTTCCCCGAATTTCGGGGAAATTTCGTTTTTCGGGTTTGCATGGGGAGAGGGGCACTTTTTTTTTTTTAAATTAAAAACCACCCCAAACCACCCCAAACATTTAAATAAACTATAATACAACACCCCCCCCCCCCTGATCCCGATCTCTCCCCAAGACTTACGAAGTACATCCCTGGTGGTCCAGCGGGGTCCCGGGTTCCATTTGCCCTCCGTGCCCGTGCTACTGCAAGCCGTGCTCTTTAAAATGGTGCCGAATAGCCTCTGAACTACCATGTCACAGGGGCTACCGGTGCCATTGGTCAGCCCCTGTCACATGGCCATCGGCACCATCTTGTGCTCCTGTCATGTGACTGGAGCTGACCAATGGCGCCGAAAGCCTCTGTGACATAGTATGGGCAAAGGCTATCGGCGCCATTTTGATTACTGGCAGCCGACAACAAAATCGCTCCCGGACCCCCGCTGGACCCCCAGGGATTATTGGCAAGCCTTGGGGAGGTCAAGAGCCCCCTCCTGACCCCCCCCCCAAGGCTTGCCAATAAACCCTGGGGGTCCAGCGGGGGTCCGGGAGCGATTTCGTTGTCGGCTGCCAGTAATCAAAATGGCGCCGATAGCCTTTGCCCATACTATGTCACAGAGGCTTTCGGCGCCATTGGTCAGCTCCAGTCACATGACAGGAGCACAAGATGGTGCCGATGGCCATGTGACAGGGGCTGACCAATGGCGCCGGTAGCCCCTGTGACATGGTAGTTCAGAGGCTATTCGGCACCATTTTAAAGAGCATGGCTTGCAGTAGCACGGGCACGGAGGGCAAATGGAACCCGGGACCTCGCTGGACCACCAGGGATGTACTTCGTAAGTCTTGGGGAGGGATCGGGATGGGGGGGTAGTTTGTATGTATGTAGAAAAATGATTTTAAATGCTTGGGGTGGGTTTTTTTTAAGCTTCCTTTGCCGTTTCGTTTTTTGGCCCGGTTTCGGGTTTCCTCGTTTCGTTTTTCAAAAAAACGAAACGAGAAAACCCGAAATTTACCACGAAGTATCCGAGTCAAAAAACGACCCGGCAGAAAAAAACGAAGCACATCTCTAGTTATTTGTTTTATTCATATCTGAATTCAGTGTCCTTAGTGTTTTGGACATATGGATTACAATTTCAAGACCAGGGATTTCGATATCAATTCTTGTCTACTAGAGAAAGGGACTCAGTGAAAACTAAACTCTGAATGGTCTCTCAATTCCTTTATCACAGTTTCCATCTGATCAAAGTAATACTAAGGCTTAAATATGGGAGAGCTGCTAAATTATGCCCTGCAAGGAGTTCTGTCCAAACAAATAGTAATAGAACCCACGAGGGAAAATGCGATACTCGACTTGGTGCTCACTAACAGGGAATATGTTTCTAATGTCCTGGTGGGTGCCCACCTCAGCACTAATGATCTTCAAATGGTATGGTTTGATATTGCAAATAGGATGCAAAGAAGTTATACAAAGACCTGGGTTTAGAATTTCAAAAATATGGACTTTGTCAAAATGGGGACATATCTTGATAGGGAATTAGAAGACTGGCAGAAAATGATTGAGATGGAACAACTGTGGGCCAAACTAAAAGGAGCAATTACAAAGGCAACAAATCTATATGTTAGAAGAGTAAACAAAAGTAAGAAAAATAAGAAACTTATCTGGTTCTCAAAGGAGGTGCCTGATAAAATAAAAGTAAAAAGAGCAGCATTCAGGAAATACAAAGGATCCCAAAATGAGGAACACAGGGAAGAATATCATTTGAAACTGAGGGAGACAAAGAAGGAAATCAAGAAAGCAAAACATCAGGTGGAAAAAAGGATTGCCAAAGAGGTAAAGAGAGGAGACAAAATATTTATCAGATATATCAGAGAAAGGTTCAAAGTGGTATAGTGACATTGAAAGGTGACAATGATCAATTTGTGGAGAGATATGGACCTTTGCTGGTTGACTAAACCAGCGGTTCTCAACCGATGTGTCGCGACACCCTAGTGTGTCGCCAAGCACCGGCTGCTGTGTCGCGTGCTCCCGGTCCCTCCCGCTGCTCTTTCTTCCCTGCTGCCGTTGCCGCTGGGCTATCAACACGTTCAAGCCCAGTGGGAACGGCAGCAGTGCTAAAAAAAAGCTGTGGCACTTGTGGCTCGGCCTTTTCTTCTTCCCGCGCCCGCCCCCCCGTGACCTGGAACAGGAAGTGATAAGCGGTGCGTGGGAAGGAGAAAGAGCCGGCCCGTGCCGCGTGTAAAAGTAGCAGCGGCGGCTGCAGCATCGGCCCCCGAGCAATTGAAGCAGCTGGTAATCGGGAAAGGAGAGAGCAGCTTGAGCCTCCCGCGGCCGATGGGATTCTTCTTTCTTGTCTTGCGGGGGCTGGAGGAGGAGGCCGCTGCAGCTACCATTTGTGCTTGGGGAGGGGCGGGGAAGAGGAAGTGAGTGAGAGAAAGAAGCAGCCAGCCTGCGTGTGATTGAGAGCCTGCGTGTGAGTGAGAGAAACTGGTCAGAGAGCTGATATATGTGTATATGTGAGAGACAATGAAAGTGACAGCTCAAGGAGATGACTGATGTGTATGTGAGAGTGTGAGACATTAGTCAGGGAGGTGACTGATGTGTGTATGTGAGAGAGAGAAAAAGCATTGAAGTGAGAAATCTGGGTATGTGAGAAAGCATGGGCGTAATAAGCCTGCTGTTGGGGGGGGGGGGGTGGATGTTTGTGAAAGAAAGCATGGGAGTGAGAAGCCTGATTATGTGAGAGAGAGAGCATGGGAGTGGGAAGCCTGTGTGTGTGTGTGCATGCATGAGAGAGAGAGAGACTGGTTGGTAAGGTGACGGTGTGTATGAGAGAAAGAGACTGGTGTGTGTGAATATGAGAGAGAGAATGTGATTCAGGGAATGAGAAGCCTGTGCAGTGGAGAGCGAGCATGGAAATGAGAGAGAGACTGGTGTGTATGTGTATGTATGTGTGTGTAACAGAGAGAAAGTGATTATGGGAATGAGAAGCCTGTGCATGTGAAGAGTGAGCATGGGAGTGAGAAACCTGGGTGTGTGTGAGACACAGCATGGGAGTGAGAAGCCTGTATATCTGAAAGAACATGGGAGTGGAAAGCCTATGTGTGTGTATGCATGAGAGAGATCAGGTGACTGGTGTGTGTGTGTGTGTGTGTGTGAGAAAGAAAGTGATTATAGGAATGAGAAACCTGTGCATGTGAAGAGTGAGCATGGGAGTGAGAAACCTGGGTGTGTGTGAGACACAGCATGGGAGTGAGAAGCCTGTATATCTGAAAGAACATGGGAGTGGAAAGCCTATGTGTGTGTATGCATGAGAGAGATCAGGTAACTGGTGTGTGTGTGTGTGTGTGTGTGTGTGTGTGTGTGTGAGAGAGAGAGAGAGAGAAAGAAAGTGATTATGGGAATGAGAAGCCTGTGCATGTGGAGAGAACAAGCATGGGAGTGAGAGCCTGGTGAGTGTGTGTGAGACAGAGAAAGTGATTATGAGAGTGAGAAGCCCATATATGTAAGTAGAACATGGGAGTGGGAAGCCTGTGTGTGTGTATGGCATGAGAGAAACTGTTCAGGAAGGTGACTGGTGTGTTTGTCAAAGACTGTTTGGGAGATGATTGGTGTGTGAGAGACAGAAACTGGTCATGGGGGCATGACTGGTATGGTGTGTGTGTGTGTGAGAGAGACATGGGCACTAAGGAAGAGGACCATGAGTATAGAGCTTAGCCACTACTGCTGCTTCTGCTGTGTGCTACGGCCTGCATGGAAGAGGGGTAGGAGAGCTGCTGGAGGGGGTAAGTAAAGGTGGCTTTTTAAGTTTATTTTTCTTGATTGACTGCCATTTTAATTATTTAATATTATGTGATGTGTCTGCTTTTTTTGAAATATTTTATTGGTGTTTGGAGAATTTTTAATAGTTTTTATGAGTTTTTAATTGTTGGATGTTATTCTGTTCATAGTTGTTGTGAAACATTTATTCTGCTTATTAGTATAGTTTTACAATTATTTCTGTGTGGGGATCTATAGCTGCTTGCTAGTTCTGTTTTCCTAATAAGAGGTGTATTGGTTTTTAGGGCCTGATTTAATATTTATAGTGTTGCCTTTTCATAGATAGGGTTGCTGCTGTTTGAGTGTATTCCATAATACAGGTGTAACTGTGTGCGGATTAGTTTATGTGCATTACTACAGATGCTGGGAGTATGTTAGGTCAGTTCTGTGTCTGTTACCGAGATGAGATATTTTACTAGCATGTAAGCGTTTTATCAGTCTTATTTGTTGTGTTTTCTCAAGAGGACATGCATTGGTGGTAAACTGCTGTCTTTTCATAAGTAGGGCTATTGAGCCTGGAAGTAGAAGGAGTTTGAGTTGCTGTTACTGAGATGACACCAGAACCAGAATATCTTTTTTGTAGGGTGAGTTGTATGGGGAATGTCATAATTCTGCTTTACATCCATTATTGTGGGTCAGGGGGGTTCCCGTGGATGCAAACTGTACTTTTACATCTAGCCCCGTGACGATCATGGGTCAGTGTGTCACGCATGTGAGAACCATCTGTCAGGTGTGTCCCGACAGAAAAAAGGTTGAGAACCACTGGACTAAACCATTGTTGGAGATGTGATAGATGAAACTCTGTTTATAGAAGACAATGTATGGGAAGAGCTAGGAAAACTGAAAGTGGACAAGGCCACGAGGCCAGATGAGGTACATCCCAAGATACTGAGGGAGCTCAGAGATATGCTGATGGGTCTGCTGTGTAACCTGTTCAATAGATTCCTGGAAATGGGAGTGGTGCTGAGTGATTGGAAAGAGTGGTGGTAGTCCCGTTATACAAGAGTAGGATCAGAGAGGAGGCAGTAAACTACAGGTTCGTTAGCCTTACCTCGGTGATAGGTAAATTAATGGATTCTCTGCTGAAGGAAAGGATATTGAATTATCTACAGTTAGGAGAATTGCTGGACCCTAGGCAGCATTGATTCACTAGGGGAAGATCCTGTCAGACAAATCAGATTGATTTTTTTGATTGGGTGACTAAAGAACTGGATCAAGGAAGAGCACTTGATGTGATCTACTTGGATTTCAGCAAAGCATTTGATACAGTCCTGCATAGTAGGCTTGTGCATAAAATGAGAAGCTTGGGAATTAGCTCCAAGATGGTGGCCTGGATTACAAATTGGTTATCAGACAGAAGACAGTGTGTGATGGTGAATGAAACCTACTCTGAGGAGAGACCGGTATTAAGTGGAGTGCTACAAGGATCAGTGGTGGGATCGGCTTTGTTCTAAATCTTTGTAACCAACATTGTGGAAGGGATAGACGGTAAAGTTTTTCTATTTGCATATGATACTAAGATTTTCAACAGAGTGGACATGCTGGAAGGAGTGGAGAATGAGAAGTGATTTAAGGAAGCTTGACGAGTGGTTGAAGATATGGCAGCTGGGATTCAAGGCCAAGAAGTGCAGAGTCATGCATCTGGGGGTGGGGGGGGGGGGTAATCCAAAAGAGCTGTATGTGATGAGAGGTGAAGAGCTGTTGTGCACGGAACATGAAAGGGACCTTGGAGTGATAGTGTCTAGCAATCTGAAGATGGTGAAACAATGGGACAAGGTGATAGCTAAAGCCAGAAGAATGATGGGCTGCAGAGAGAGAGGAATACCTAATAAAAAAAGGAGGGGGTAATCCCATTGTACAGGTCCTTTGTGAGGCCTCACCTGGAGTACCGTGTTCAGTTCTGGAGACTGTATCTTAAAATGGATGAAGGCGGTTCAGAGAAGGGTGGCCAAAATGGTGGGGGATCTCCCTCAAATGATTTATGAGGAGAAGTTGAAGGACCTAAATTTGTAAACCCTGGAGGAGAGGAGGTGCAGGGGAGATATGATACAGACCTTTACATACCTAAAAGGTTTTAATGATGCACAATCAACAAACTATTTTCATTGGAAAGAAATCAGTAGAACTAGGGGTCACGAAATGAAACTCCATGGAGGATGACTCAGAACCAATGACAGGAAATATTTCTTCACGGAACGGGTGGTGGATGTCTGGAATGTCCTCCCGGAAGAGGTGATGAAGACAAAATGGTGAAAGATTTCAACGGGGCATGGGATAAACACTGGATCCCTAAAGGCTAGAGGATAGAATCAAAGAAATGAATACATGGGAGTAACTTGCTGGTGTGGTGGTTACTATCCTTAACAATTAAGCTACAACTTCATCATTGCTCTCTGCTTCAATGACAGGGAGAAAAGAGGAAAAGGAAATTAAATATAGACAGCAAATAACTAGGACACTGAATTTTGTGGTCTGGGGAAAATAAACACAGGGGTAACTTGCTGATGCGGCTGTTACTTCCCTTAACCAATAAGCCTGAAACTCTTGATGCAACTCCAACATTACTCTCGACTCCAACATTACTCTTTGCTTGTACGGCAGATGGTAACAGGGAATTTGGATTCCAACAGCAACCAACAAGGACCCTAACTTTGATGGCCTGGGAAACTGATAAGAATGGGGGACTTGAATGGCTCAACAGAAACTACCATAAACTTGCTGGGCAGACTGTATGGACTGTAGATCCTTTTTTGCCATCATTTCTATGTTTCTTTGTTTCTATATGTAAATAGCAAAATGCAAATATTCACCTTTTTTTGTTATCATGGCACAAAAGGAAATGAAAATTTGTAAAAACAAAATCATATATTGTTGAAATTCTCATTTTTACCATCGGAACATTTTTTAAAATTATGATTTTGAAGTAATAAATGAAATGGAGAAATCCTACAGTTCATGACAGTTCAAGTTGACAAAATTAGTGCTGACAGACGATATCCAACATTTTGAATCCTTTTCTAGGCAGCAAATCTAATTAATTTGAGTTGTATGAATGTCTAAAATACAGGCTTTTATCCCATCCTCAAGGCAAATCAGGGCCTCCTTATAGACATATTTCATAGAAAGATAATGTCTGCATTGACAGGGTTTGCAACCTAATTATGGCTCAAATGTCTCCTGAAATAATTCAGTACTGTAGAATACTTTATGTACCAGTGCTTCCAGTAGTTCTTAAATTTTTATATTGAGTTATTATGCACATACTTCCCGTACCTCTTGCACTCAAGTCATCAACTGTTAACCCTGAGCAAAATGGCTTGACATGCATTAACAAGAAAGGGATGAATACATTCTTGGATTTCTACTAAGTTCACAAGATGCATTGTTTCCCATTTTATGCAGTCAGCACACTAGCAACTTGATGACATCTAAGAGGACCCTGTAACAAATCTGAGTAGTTTTATTTAAAGAGAGCAGAATTATTCTAGATGAGCCATGTTGGGCCAAACATATTCTCTTTCCCTTTTACCAAAACATAAGCAAAACATTCAAAGTGCTCCTTATGTGCACATAATGGAATAGTATAAGAACTGTCTTATATAGGATGATGTTAATTCTTTTTGGAATATCTAGACAAATTACATCCCAAATTACTTCGGTACAATTTTCATTTGCCCAGGTGGGGAGTTTCCCTTTAAAAATTAATTATAAGTTACATGGGTATACAACTGAGGTCCAAAAAACTGCTATTTCTTTGTGGCAAGTATGCACAGAATATATTCATCTACAGTATATTTGAAAAATATATGCATATTGTTCCTTCCCCAACCCATCACCACCCCAGGATAGTACAATTTTGTCTATAGATATATCTATCTGCTCCAAGAAGTGCAGTATTGGGTAATAGGGATGTGAATCGTTTTTGAACGATAATTTTAAAATCGTCCAAAATCGTTAGAGTGCACGATACAATACAAATGCCCCCGATTTATCATCAGGGGCATTTGTATTGTATTGTTAAATAGGGCGTGGGAAAACCGGCACACCAAAACAACCCTAAAACCCACTCCGAACCTTTAAAACAAATCCCCCACCCTCCAGAACCCCCCCAAAATTTTTTAAATTACCTGGGGTCCAGTGGGGGGGGGGTCCAATACGGGCGACGGTCGCCCGTATGACATAGTGAGGGCAAAGGTAGCACCGGCACCATTTTGAATATTGGCAATAAAGCCCGCGTGCAGGAGGTCGCTCCTGGACACCTGCTGGACTTTTGGCAAGTCTTGTGGGGGTCAGGAAGCCCCCCCAAGCTGGCCAAAAGTCCCTGGGGGTCCAGCGGGGGTCCGGGAGCGATCTCCTGCATGCGTGACGTCGGGAGCCAGGAACCAAAATGGCGCTGGCGCTACCTTTGCCCTGTCACATGATAAGGGCAAAGGGCCACGGCGCCATTTTTCAATGCAGTCGTGGCCAGAGAGCTGGAGATCGTGCCGGGACCCCCCCACTGGACCCCAGGTAATTTAAAACATTTTGGGGGGGGTTCGGGAGGGTGGGGGATTTGTTTTAAAGGTTCGGGGTGGGTTTTAGGGTTGTTTTGGTGTGCCGGTTTTCCCGCCCTCCCCCGATTTACAATTTTTAACAATTTAAAAAAAAAAAAAACACGACGATCAGATTTCCCTCCCCCCCCCCCCAGCCAAAATTGATCGTTAAGATGATCAATCACACGATTCACACCCCTATTGGGTAACAACATGGAAGGTAATTTTCAAAGGAGTTACGTGTATAATTTATTTATTTATTTATTTATTTATTTAAAATGTTTTCTATATCGTCGTTTAGTAAAGCACCATCACAACGGTTTACAATGAGGCACGTAAAACTATTTGGTGAAATACTTACTAACAATGTGCCAGAACATTTATCGGTAACAAGTTTTCATAATATAAGGTATATGTTGTGTGATCTGGATAATAGGAAAAAAGCCATATAATTATTGCACTTTGTACTACAGTTCTCTTAACTTATTCTATTATAATATTTAGTAAAAATGATAATGTATAGGTATAGGTGCAGTATTTGGTGACTTTAGCTTGTTCATTTAAACTTCAGCATCTCCATTCTCATTATAAAATGCTTTCTTGTAAAGCCATGTTTTCAAACTTTTTTTAAAGAGTTTTAGATCTCTCTGTAATCTTGTTTCCAGTGGCAGTGTATTCCATAGTGCTGCTCCGGCTAATGATAGGGCTCGTTCTCGGACTTGGGTCAGTTTTGCTGTCTTGATTGAGGGGATGGTTAGTAGAGCTTTATTAGCTGATCTGAGATTTCTTTGTGGGATGTGTAGGCGTAGTGCTGTGTTTAACCAGTCTGCTTTTTCTTTGTTTATCAGTTTGTGAATTGTGCAGAGTGTTTTATAGTGCACTCTTTGTTCTATTGGCAACCAGTGCAATTCGGCAAGTGTTTGGGTGATATGTTCTTTTTTGCTTTTTCCAGTAAGTATTCTGGCAGCAGAGTTTTGTAAGATTTGTAGAGGTCTTATTGTTACATACGGTAGGCCCAGAAATAGTGTGTTACAGTAGTCAGTGCTAGAGAATATAAGTGCTTGTAGAACTGTTTGGAAGTGTGCTTGGGTTAGTAGGGGTTTCAGCCTCCTAAGTTTGGCGTAGCCTTCCTTAACTTTTTGTGATATGTGTTGCTTAAGGCTGAGTTCAGTGTCTATAATTACTCCTAGGTTGCGAGCTTTTTCGGTGAGTTCTACTTCCTGATTGTTTTTAAGTTTGATGGGGTTTTGAATTGTCTTAGAGTTTTTTCGTTCTAGGTGAATAAATTCAGTTTTTTCAATGTTAATTATTAGTTCCATTTGGTTTAGTAATTGCTTAATTATATCTAGGTACATCATTGCTAGGTTTAGTGTCTTATCAATTGTTTCTTCTATGGGTAATATTAGTTGAATGTCGTCAGCATATATGTAGTGTAAGATGCCTATTCCAGCTAGGAGGTGGCATAGGGGCAGCATGTAGATGTTATAGTGTCGCCGAAAGTGTAGATCCCTGGGGTACTCCTGTTTTTTGCTCAATTCTGTCTGATATTTTGTTTTTAATCTGAACTTGGAAAAATCTATTGTTTAGGTATGAATTGAACCATTTCAATGTTTTGTTCTGTAGACCTATTTCTTCTAATCGTTTTAGCAGTATGTTATGGTTTACTGTGTCAAATGCTGCCGATAGATCTAATAGTATCATGATGTAGTGTTTCCCGTTATCAAATCCTCGTAGAACATTATCAGTTAGGGAGGTTAGCAATGTTCCGGTACTATAGTGTTTTCTAAAGCCATGTTGCGAGGGGTACAGTATGCTATTATTGTCAAGATGTTCGGTTAATTGTTTTTGTACTGTTTTTTCTATCAGTTTAGCAAGTAGGGATAGGTTTGAGACTGGTCTGTAGTTAGTATATTTGGGTCACTGTTTTTTTTCTTTAATACTGGCTTGATTATTGCACCTTTAAGTATGTCTGGGAATGATCCTTCATTAAGGGATAGGTTAATTATTTTGGAGATTGTATGGGATGTGGTGTCAGCAAGTTTTTTTATGTCTATGATAGGAATTGTATCGATTTTATGTGGTGCTGGGTTTAGATTTTTTAGCATGGATTCAACTTCGATACTGGATATTTCGTCAAACGTGGACCTTTGTGTCAAACGTCAAACGTGGACCATTGTGTCACATCTCTAGTCTGCATTTTAATTTCCTGTTTTGTTGAATTTGGGATTTTTGCTTTTAGGTTTGTTATTTTGTCCCTGAAGTAGTGTGCTATTTCGTTGCATTTATTCTCTTGTGGGGACTGAGGTGCCTCTGTTTTATCATTAGTCAGGTTTTTAACTATATTAAATAGTGTTCTTGGGTTGTTAGTAAATTTTTCGAATTTTTGGCTGAAGAATAATTTTTTTGCGTCGAGTATTACTTTTTTGTAATACGCTAGTTGTTTTCTATATTTAGTTAAACTATCTGTTGTTTTCTCTTTCTTCCACTCTTTTTCTTTTTTCTCAGCTTTCTTTTTACTTCTTTTATTCCCTCATTATACCATGGGTTTAGTTGTTAGGCTTATGTATTAGCATTCTTTTTGTGGGTTTATGTCATCTGCTAATTTACTTGTGGTATCCAGCCATGCTTTTGTTGCAGTTTCACAATTTTTGTGGTCAAAGTGTAATAATGTTTCTTCTAGTTTGCTTTTCAGTGTTTCAGATTTAAATGGTGGGCAATATTCAATCACGATTGGTTCATTTTTCTGTATTTCTGTTGGATTTAGGAATTTAATTGTGGACTGAACTAGAAAATGATCTGACCATAGAATTTGATTATATTTAGTGCCCATGTGTTCCATAAAGCTATGGTTGATGTATGTCAGATCCAGTGAGTGTCCTGCTTTGTGTGTTGGTCTATCAGTAATTAATGTGAAACCTAGTGCTGTCATTATATCATTTAGTGTCTGGCATGTATTTGTTAATGGGGTCACGTCCATGTGAAGGTTGAAGTCTCCAAGCACAATTGTTGGTTTGGAGATGTTTAGGTTTACCGTTAGGTATTCAATTAGAGGGGAGATGTTTAGGTTAAGCAGGTTGGGGGGGCAGTAAATAAGGCAAATCTGCACATAATCGGTATTAAAAATAGCAATCTCATGGTTTCTGGGAGGTTTTATAGGTAACAGTTTGTATCTGAACTTTTTTTCAATAATTAGAACTAGGCCTCCACCCCTTTTATTTGATCTGGGAATTGAAAATACATCATAGTTTTTGTGTGCTATTTGGTTCTTTAGGATAATGTCCGATTTTTTTAACCATGATTTGGTGATTGCGACAAAGCTTGGTTTAATGTCGTACAGTAAGTCAGTCACTATTGGGAATTTTTTTGTTATTGATTGGGCATTCACTAGTAAGAATGTCAATGTTATTAATTTATTCAGATTTAGAATATTTGGCATATTTGATTTTTTTACTGGAATGATGTTATTTAAGTTTGAGCTCTGATTTACTATTGTTTTGAGTTTGTTTTTGGATTTTCTACAGTATTTGTAATTGTTGCTGTACTTACCTTTGTTTAGGCAAGTTTCAATCGCTTGAGAAATCTGGCCATCCCCTGTTACCTTATTCAGCTTGTCCAGATTTTGTATGTGTTCCATCACTCTTCAGATGTTCTCCGGTCGTACGAAGGGGTGTACAAAGGGGCCGGCCCCTTTGGCGCGCCCCTTTGGTGCGTGGCGTCGGCGCACGGCGCCTCCGGTCCTGGCCCACTTTTAAATCCCTCTTTGGCATCCTTCCCCGATGTCAGCACGTCGGGAACGTCAGCCAAAGGGGAGGGGCCAAGGTCGCTTCCGGGTCCGGTGGCCTCGGGCGCAGCACCTGTACAGAGAGAAGATGTGAGAAGAAAAAAAAAAGTTTAAAGAACCAGCGATTCTTTGGAGGGCCTTGGGATCTATCATAGCAATGTTCAAAAACCATTTACTCAAGTAAAGTGCATTTGCATAGGTAATTCCTATGGACAATTCATCACTGGAACAGCACTACTGTGGTTTAAATCCTACCTTGAAAATAGACAATTCAAGGTCAAGCTGGGCAGCAACGAATCTGATCCTATTAACCTACCCCGAGGCGTACCTCAAGGCACCGCACTATCCTCTACCCTCTTCAGTATCTACATGTTACCCCTCAGCAAACTATTATCTAATCTAGGTATTACCCATTTCGTATATGCAGATGACATCAAATCCTCATCCCTATTACTGACTCCCTACCTAATGCCTTAAAGATCTGGGACAACTGCCTCGCCTCAATCAATCAACTCCTCACCAACAAGCACCTAGCGCTTAACACCACCAAAACAGAACTACTTGTCATCTCCTCTGATGCCCACCCCTTATCCTTCACAGACTCCAACTCATCGATACCCTCCCCCATACCCCTCTCCCCACATACACATAACCTGGGCATCACCATTGATACCCAATTAAATCTAAAAGCTTTCATAAAATCCACCCTAAAAGAATGTTACTTCAAACTCCATGTTTTAAAGTAGCTAAGACCTCTCCTACATGGCAATGTCTTTAGAACCGTCCTCCAGATCATAATCTTCTCCAAGATCGACAATTATAACTCCCTCCTCCTGGGCCTCCCCACCTCCACCATCAAACCCCTACAACTGCTACAGAATGCTACTGCCAGAATACACACCAATACACGCAAGAATGACCACATCACTCCCATCCTAAGTAATCTACACTGGCTCCCTATTTCCTTAAGAATTCACTACAAAAACCTTTCACTTATTCACAAGACCCTATACAACGAAAACATACAATGGCTATACGATTCCCTCCACTTCCATACATCCAGCAGACCCATCAGAGCCGCCTATCAAGGAACGCTCCACATACCATCCCCTAAACGTACTCATCTCTCCTCCACAAGGGATAGAGCATTTTCAATAGCAGGTCCCACCATTTGGAATGCAATGCCACCCGACTTCCGCATAGAACCATCCACGCAGAAGTTTAAGAAGAAGCTAAAATGGCTCTTCAAGCAGGCCTTCAATTAAGTACCCCCCTTGCCACATTAGTTTCTCTCCCTTAATTGGTCTTCCTCCTGATATTCGCCCCTCCTTAGCCTTACCTCCCTTTTTGTACACAGCTTTCCAGCCCCCCCCCCACCCTATTATATGCCCCTTATGCTCTCACCCTAAATATGTGTTAAACATGCCTTCAGCATTAGTCATCCATCCCTGTCTACCCTTCCTTACAACACCCACCCCTTATAATCATCTCACCTCCTTCTCCTTTCCCTCGCCTCTTAATATGATTATAGCTTAGCTCAATACATAGCTCAATACTTATACATAGGTTTTCCCCTCATGCTACCAATATGTCCTTTGTAAATATAAATGGTTTATATTCTATTAGGGATGTGAATCGTGTCCTCGATCGTCTTAACGATCGATTTCGGCTGGGAGGGGGAGGGAATCGTATTGTTGCCGTTTGGGGGGGTAAAATATCGTGAAAAATCGTGAAAAATCGTGAAAAATCGAAAAATCGAAAAATCGCAAAACCGGCACATTAAAACCCCCTAAAACCCACCCCCGACCCTTTAAATTAAATCCCCCACCTCCCGAACCCCCCCCAAATGACTTAAATAACCTGCGGGTCCAGCGGCGGTCCGGAACGGCAGCGGTCCGGAACGGGCTCCTGCTCCTGAATCTTGTTGTCTTCAGCCGGCGCCATTTTCCAAAATGGCGCCGAAAAATGGCGGCGGCCATAGACGAACACGATTGGACGGCAGGAGGTCCTTCCGGACCCCCGCTGGACTTTTGGCAAGTCTCGTGGGGGTCAGGAGGCCCCCCACAAGCTGGCCAAAAGTTCCTGGAGGTCCAGCGGGGGTCAGGGAGCGATTTCCCGCCGCAAATCGTTTTCGTACGGAAAATGGCGCCGGCAGGAGATCGACTGCAGGAGGTCGTTCAGCGAGGGTTCCGGCGCCTCGCTGAACAACCTCCTGCAGTCGATCTCCTGCCGGCGCCATTTTCCGTACGAAAACGATTTGCGGCGGGAAATCGCTCCCTGACCCCCGCTGGACCTCCAGGAACTTTTGGCCAGCTTGTGGGGGCCTCCTGACCCCCACGAGACTTGCCAAAAGTCCAGCGGGGGTCCGGAAGGACCTCCTGCCGTCCAATCGTGTTCGTCTATGGCCGCCGCCATTTTTCGGCGCCATTTTGGAAAATGGCGCCGGCTGAAGACAACAAGATTCAGGAGCAGGAGCCCGTTCCGGACCGCTGCCGTTCCGGACCGCCGCTGGACCCGCAGGTTATTTAAGTCATTTGGGGGGGGTTCGGAGGGTGGGGGATTTAATTTAAAGGGTCGGGGGTGGGTTTTAGGGGGTTTTAGTGTGCCGGCTCACGATTCTAACGATTTATAATGATAAATCGTTAGAATCTCTATTGTATTGTGTTCCATAACGGTTTAAGACGATATTAAAATTATCGGACGATAATTTTAATCGTCCTAAAACGATTCACATCCCTATATTCTATATCAGTTATGCTAGTCCTTATAATCACATTGTTCCTTGTAACCCAACACTATATAATCACAATGTTTATTGTAAATGTTTCATGTTATATCAGTTATGCGATGCCTTATAATCACAATGTTCCTTGTAACCCAATACTATATAATCACAATGTTCCTTGTAAACCAATATGATGTGCAAACGGTTATCGGTATATAAAAGCCACTAAATAAATAAATAAATAAATAAATTTAGTAATACACTCGCTTTGTAGGAGCAGCTATATTACAGATGTAAATGCACACATAAGGCTGCAGGTGCACACAAATGCACCTTTAAAGAGGTCAGTTATCAGGGAATGCAAGCTGGAAAAGATACGTTTTTACTAATTGCTTAAACAACTTGGGATCTTTAGTTAACTGTATATTACTCGGAAGGGAATTCTATAGTGTAGGACCATGGATGGAGAAAAAGCATTCCCTGGTTTCAGTGAGGCGGGTAGCTTTTGGCAATTCATGCTAACTTCTGTGTAGTACCAAAAACAAATATTACAACATGATGATGCTAGTGAAAAAAAAAAAAAAAAGCCAAGATCATCATATTTATTGACACTTCTAAGAACTATTTATAGCTCATTTGTATTTCAAGGCCTCATTCCTGTTTAAAAAAAAACAACAGAGTTACATCTCTTCCCCAGGGGTATAGCCAGAATTGAATTTTTTTGTGGGGGCCCAAAGTTAAAATGGGTGGGCAGTAGATATAGCTATCTAGACCCTACTAATTGTACTCTTATTGATAAATAAAGCCTTAGCTTGCACCGTAAAATGGATTTCTGAGAAGTTTGCAACAGTCATCATGCATGAGTGACATTTTAAAATATTTTAATTCTATTACTTCAAGTACTTCCCAACATTAAATATGCCTTATTAATCTATATTAATTTATTTTATATTTATTGCAGTTTATAAATGTACAATATCATGTAAAAAGTAATCAAACAATACTTCAGAAACATCAGATGCAATCACGTAATAAAAGAATTATCAATATATTCTTTTATGAATCCTCCTTCCAAAAATGCATAAAACTACAATAAAACAACAATCATCGTAAAAAGATTTACAACAGGTGCAGAACAGAACGAGGCACGCAAAAAAAAAAAAATTCAAATTCCGATGTCACCTCAGTGTCAGCAAAACAAATTCCCTTCACTGCTAAACACTTTGGGGTAGATTTTAAGAAACTGAGTGCAAGTGTCATATGCACTCGCTATCCGTCACGCACACATGGATGCCTCATTTTATAACATGCACGCTCAGGTGTGCGCATGTTATAAAATCGGGGGTTGGCGCGTGCAAAGGGGTGCACACACACACACACACACACACATACATAATCCTACCCAGGCAGGCTACCATCCACATACACAATCACACCCAGGCAGACTACATTCACATTCACACACCTCCACCCACACCCCCATGCAGGCTCCCATTCACACACAGACACACACCCCCAAACAGGCAACCATTCACGTATACCCAGGCAGGCTATCATTCACATATGCACACACACACACAAACACAAAAGACAGGCAGGCTCCCCATCAATAGCAAAAGGGGGAGCCTGTTCTGCTGCAACTCCTTGTTTCTGCCTGCGGTATTCAAAACTCGCCCGGCTAGCACTCCTCTATGCTGATCTTGTGATGCACGAGATCAGCAAACAGCACTTACTGGTTACATTGGTTTTGAATGTGCAGGGTCAGCACCCATGCAGGAGCAGGAGAACGGGCGCCTTCTGGTGAGGTTTTGGGAGTTTTTTTACTGCCGGCCTCCTGGTCCTACTCCTCGGCAGCATCGCGGGCCTCCTCCTCCTCATCTCGGCTTCCAATGGGATAGAGTCCACCGGCGGCCTTGCAGACCTCCTGCCCGGCGTGTCTGCTGCAGCCCTGTGACAGCACCTCTCTTCTTGCACCGTTGGACAACACTGGGTGGGACTGAGGCCAAAGTGGGTGAGCCACGGCCCACCCAGTGCTACCCATGGCTACCCCACTGCTCTTCATGAAGCCATGGAAAGTTATACTGAATCTGTCCAGAGTGCACGCAATATGACCAATGGTTGACAGTGATGATACCACCCATTACTATTAAGAGATATGTTCCCAAATGGTATAAGACATGAAACAAGACAGAAAAACTTCAGAATAGCTACCGTCATCATCATCATCATCATGAAGTAAGCACGAGTTCAGACTTATCACTTGACCTCCCTGCACATCTGATCACCAAGAAGCAGGCTGCCCAACTGCCAGTAAGTCCCAATCCATTACTTATATTTATTTATTTATTTGTTTATTTAATATTCTCCTTTTCAGCACTTCAAAACGGATTACTTTCAGGTACTGTAGTTATAAAAATAATAAGTAGCAGAGCCTTGATTTCTGTTTACATATTCTATCTCTAATAAATTCTAATGAATGCAAAATATCTAAATTTTTGTGCAAACATAAGCTATAATCTGATTAGTGTTGTAATTGTAGTATTTGTGTTGCTTATAATAAAACATTAGCTTCTTTGGGTGACTTTCTGCTCTCCAAGAATTTTTTTCCTTCATGATCAAGTCTGATTGCATATTTTTGGCATTATTACCTTACCACTAATTTCCCTCTCAAAACTGGTAACAGTTGTGTCTGTCCCTGTGACTCAAAGTCTTCAGGTTTCAATTGCTGAAGATGCTGTTGAGACCATATAAATTATAATGAAGCCACTTGCAAGCTCGCTATTCCTATTTTTGTTTTTTTTTCCACCAGACTCTCCTCTAAGGTGGATTATACATGTAGAAATCTTATTTATTTTCTGTACTGTATATTGAATGTTGTTAAATTATATTACCTTGGATTCCTGCAAAATTTATGTTGAGCATTGCTTATATTAAAATCTTAAAATACATATAAGTACATAATTTAAAAAAAAAGAAAAAAATAGCGGTTTAAAAAAGAAACCATTTTTAGAGACTTGTACATTTTTGGAAGAATGTGCATAATTGGAATCCCTTGGAGGTGAATTTTGAAAGCCTGATCCACAGATTAATTAGAGGATGGATGAATAAGTTGGGCTCACGTGCCCTGAGCAGATTTTAAAAGCCACCAAGATACTCGACTATCTCCAGCAGTGCCCACATCTCAAACATTTTCAAAAAGGGGTGTGATCTGGGTGGGGAATAGGTGTTTTGGGGCATGAACCTAAGATATCGCATAAATACTGATGTGACCCAATGCCTCCTGCCATGTAACTTTACTTCTGCTATAGATGATGTGTAAGTTCAAAAATAAAGAAAACTAGACATTAGGGATGTGAATCGTTTTTCTGACGTATGAAAATATAGTACAATATTTTCTCATCCATCAGGAATCGGGGGGTCCCTGAAAGTGATAGGAAAATCCCATGAAATTTTCATGGGGTTCTCTTATCATTTTGGGGGGGGGGCGTGAAGAAAGGGTACACAAAAACAACCCCCAAACCCACCCCAACCCTTTAAATCTCATTATTTAGAATCCCCCACCCTCTCGACCCCCCCAAAACTTTTCTAAAGTACCTGGTGGTCCAGCAGAGTTCCTGGGAGCGATCTCCAGCTCTTGGGCCATTGGCTGCCACTAGTCAAAATGGCGCCGATGGCACTTTGCCCTTACCATGTGACAGGGGCTATCGGTGCCATTGGCCGGCCCCTGTCACATTGTAGGAGCAATGGATGGCTCGCGCCATTTTTTAAAGATGGTGCCAGCCATCCATTGCTCCTACCATGTGACAGGGGCCGGCCAATGGCACCGATAGCCCCTGTCATATGGTAAGGGAAAAGGTCCATTGGTCAGCCCCTGTCACATGGTAGGAGCACAAGATGGCGCTGGCCATCCAGTGCTCCTACCATGTGACTGGGTTCGGCCAATGGCACGGATACCCTGTCACATGGTAAGGGCAAAGGGCCATCAGCGCCATTTTGATTAGTGGCAGCCGACTGCCCAGGAGCGGGAGGATGGCCCGGAGCGGGAGATCGCCCTTGGGACCCCCACTGGATCACCAGGTACCTGTAAAAAGTTTTTGGGGGCGTCGGGAGGGTGGGGGAAGCTAAGGGGTTAGCTTTAAAGGGTCGGGGTGGGTTTGGGGTTATTTTTGTGTGCCGTTTTTCCTGCCCTCCCCCAAAACAATAAGGGAACCCCAGGATCAATATCGTGGGGTTTTCCTATCGTTTTGGGGGAGCCCCCGATTTCTGACGATTTTGAAAATACTGACAATATTTTCAATCGTCCGAAGTCCGATTCACATCCCTATTTGAATACCTTGTCATGCCTTTCGGTTTAAGTAACTCACCTGCAGTTTTTCAAAATATGATGAACAACATCTTACGGGACTTACTGTATCAATGCGTAGTAGTATATCTCGATGATATACTGATCTCTTCTCAGGATCTGCAAAGTCATCGGGAGGATTTTAAGAAAGTCCTAAGACGCCTGCGAGAGTACCACCTTTACGCAAAGCTTGAGAAGTGCGACTTTCACAAAGAAGCTGTACCCTTCCTGGGATACATTGTTTCTAAGAATGGTTTTCAAACGGACCCCCAAGAAACTTGAGAGTATCCTGGATTTGCTTCATCCCACAGGCCTGAAGGCATTGCGTCGCTTCTTGGGATTCACCAATTACTACCGATCCTTTATTAAAACTACTCATCATTGACTGTCCCTCTAACTGCTAAGACCAAGAAGGGGGCCGGCACTGCCAATTGGTCTCCAGAAGCCATCTCAGCCTTCCTGATGCTCAAAGAGGATTTTCAAAAGAAGCCGTGTCTCCGCCACCCTGACCCACACCGTCCTTTTATTGTGGAGGTCGACGCATCCGACATTGGTATGGGGGCAGTTCTAAGTCAGTACAGCGAATCCAATGTGCTCCATCCTTGCTCCTTCTTTTCTAGGCAATTCTCGCCTGCTGAGAGAAACTATGGAATAGGAGACAAGGAGCTTCTTGCGATCAAGCTGGCTTTTGAAAAGTGGCGTCCCTGGCTAAAAGGCGCACAACACCAAATAGTAGTATACACCGATCACAAGAATCTAGACTACCTTCGACATGCTCAATGACTCAACCACTGTCAAGCAAGATTGTATCTGTTTTTCAACAGATTCGACTTCCTTCTGAAATACCGTCCAAGAGAGAAGAACACCCGGGCTGATACCCTATCACGCTTCTTCTCACCTGATGATGTGCCGGATGAAACCCATCATGTCATCGATCCCGAAAGAGTGGTTCTCGCAGCCACCTACATGGTACCTGCCAGGAAGACGGTGGTGGCCAGAAGTTTAAGAAAAAGACTGTTGAAATGGGCACATGATTCCCATCTGGGAAATGGAAATGGGCAGATGATTCCCATCTGGCAGGCCATCCAGGACAGAATCATACCTTAGCAATGTTGCAAAGATAATATTGGTGGCCAACCATGAAGAAGGACATACAAGTGTACGTGGGTTCCTGCACTGTCTGTGCCAAGCAAAAGCCACCACCCAGGCATCCTTGGGGCCTATTACATCTCTACAATCACCGGATGAACCATGGACCCATATCAATACCGATTTCATAGTGGACCTACCATCATCCAACGGCAGTAACACCATATGGGTTACGATCGACCGTTTCTCTAAAATGGCACACTTTGTAGCATTACCAGGATTACCCTCTGCTACTCAGTTAGCAAAACTCTTCTTTAAACACATCTTCCATCTTCATGGGATGCCTAAAAATATCCTATCTGACAGAGGAGTGCAATTTACTGCAAAGGTTTGGAGACCATTATGTAAAAAATTTGACATCACCTTGGACTTAACCTCTGCCTACTATCCTCAGTCTAATGGTCAGACTGAGAGGATGAATAGGACGCTGAAACAATTTCTGCGATCTTATGTCAACTCTAGACAAAATGACTGTGCTGAATTACTGCCTTGGGCAGAATTTGCCATCAATTCACATCCTGCTTCTTCAACGGGGTCTTCCCCTTTCCAGCTTGTCTACGGGAGACAGCCATTACCTCCGCTGCCAATTGCATTGTCAGTAGTCTCTCCTGCTGCCCAGGCTACCGCAGCAGAATTATCACAACTTTGGAGACAGATGAAGGAACTCCTCCTTAAAGCTGGACAAAAAACCAAGAGAACCTATGATGCTCATCATCAAAAGGCACCCCAGTTTCAGCCTGGAGACAAGGTTTGGTTAAGTACCAAGTACCTCCGACTTAAGCTTCCTTCTGCAAGATTTGCTCCTCGCTTAATGGGACCTTTTGCCATCCTTCGGCGATTAGGAAACCTAACATAAGTCTAAAACTGCCTCCATCAATTATAATACAAAGTGCATTTCATGTATCCCTACTAAAGCCAGTGATATTCTCCGAGTTCTCCAAGAAAGAACCAGAGCCTACCAACCTGGATACAGAAGATGACATTGAATATGCTGTAGACGACATCCTTGATGTATGTAAAAGAGGCAAGACTTGGGAGTACCTCATCTCTTGGGAGAACTATGGCCCAGAGGAAAACTCCTGGGAACCACTGGCCAATATTACAGACAAGGAGAAGGTACGTCAATTCCACCTGGCACATCCATGCAAGCCCAGACCACCTGGAAGAGGTCTTGGAGGGGGCCCTTTGAAGGGGGGTACTGTTGCGTCCGTCGGTCGCAGATGGTTGCAACCGCTCTGCCTTACCTCTTTTTCTCCCCTTTCACTCTCTTTGGGCAAGATGGCTGCCTCCGGTGCCGAGGGTCTCGCCGTTTCCAAACCAGCCTGGGTGTCCCCATCCGCCATGCTCACTCCCGTGGCCTCCTAGGGCACGAGCATGCACATCTCCTATGCTCAAATACATGTCATGGTGGGAACCTCGGGGGTGGCCCCACTGCATGACGTCAGTACCCCCGGATATATCTAGCCTCCGCTACCACCTTGAGGCCTGGATTTATCAAAATGTGATAAGTATTGCATGCGATAGCAAAAGGGGTGTGTTTTATGCTAATAGCTATGTTAGTGCAAATTGCAATAACTGTTTCACAGTTTGCAATATGTGCCAGACCTGTTGTATGTCCTGCATACCTACCACTGGGGGACTGTTTTTTATGGGGGGGGGGGGGAGAGAGAAAGAGAGAGAGACAACCTAGCTGTACTGTTTGTTCCATAGATAGGTATTTAGATCCCTATGGGAGGCCCACCTAGTAACTGGAGGTGAGGTTTAGGTATTAGTGTAGGGGGTTAGGGGCCACTTGGACATTCAAAGTGAGACGTACGAACAGGTCTCTTTTGAAGATCTGATGACCTTCGGAGTGAGGAAACTCACCCAAAGATAAGATTTGTGCAATGTTCTCTCCATCTAGCTTGATGTTACCCAGGTAGAGAGTCCATCAAGCTAGGTAGAGAGAACATTGCACAAATCTCATCTTTGAGTGAATTTCCTCACTCCAAAGGTCATCAAATCTTCACAAGAGACCACTGTTCTGTTCGTACGTCTCACTTTGAATGTCCAAGTGGCCCCTAACCCCCTACACTAATACCTGAACCTCACCTCGAGTTACTAGGTGGGCCTCCCATAGGGATATAAATACCTATATATAGAGCAGGCATCATGGCTAGGTGCTCTCTCTCTCTCAAAATAGTTGTAGCTAAAATCAGCATTAAAGCTGTGCAATACAGCTTTACAAAATGGTAAACCCACTCCTCCTTTTTTTCGGATTTGCATTGCACCATACGATATGGTGCTATTGCATGCATTAACGGTGCTTAGCGCATTTTGATAAATGACCCCCTGAGTTAGCAAAGACTTTGCTTCACTGCTCGAAGCTGCTCGCTTAGACATCGCTTTCACTCTAAGTGCCTTGCTCCAGCAAGAAGCTCTAGACACCCGCTCCTTGGGGATCTCTTGCTTCCAACTTACCTTCGGGGCTCCTCACTAACTCCTTGGGAATCTTTCTCTCTATTCTACTTTCAGGATATTGGACCTTTGGGTACTCGCTCCTCGAGGGCCTATCTACCTTATATCCTGCACCAAGGACCTTCGGTCCCACCATTCTACCACAAGGAATGTGAGTACCTCTATGATCTGGCGCTCCAAATCCACCCACCAGCCCCGGCATTACCCGTACTGCGGGCTCCTGCCTATCATGAACATCTGGGTGAAACTATACTTCTGAGCTTGTTGAACATACTGGCACTTCGTGGATCAGTGCTTAACCTTCCTGCTTTCACCATCTATCTACAGCAGTACAATATCCATACTGTGTCTGCTATCTGTCAGCCAATCGTAGTGGTTCCCCACCAGGCCCTTCCCCATAGGCAGAGTCATCTCCATTGCGACCAACATAAGAACATAAGTACATAAGAAATTGCCATGCTGGGTCAGACCAAGGGTCCATCAAGCCAAGCATCCTGTTTCCAACAGAGGCCAAACCAGGCTTCAAAAACCTGGCAATTACCCAAACACTAAGAAGATCCCATGCTACTGATGCAATTAATAGCAGTGACTATTCCCTAAGTAAACTTGATTAATAGCCGTTAATGGACTTCTCCTCCAAGAACTTATCCAAACTTTTTTTAAATCCAGCTACACTAACTGCATTAACCACATCCTCTGGAAACAAATTCCAGAGCTTTATTGTACATTGACAACAAACACAACAATGAGTGCCAGTTGAATGACTAGTGTTGTTGGAATTGACGTATCAGTAATCAATCTTTCCAGGAAACCATATGCCATTATTTTCATCAAGACGTTTTAGCAAAACTTTCACACATCAAGTTCTCTGCTGACATCACTAAAATCCTTTTCAAAATTGTAGTTATTAACTTTTATTCCTACAATTATCAATGCCTTTTTAAATGTTATTATGGCCATAATATCCCCATTAATCACATTTGATCAGATGTGATACCTAGTTTGTACATACAATAAAGTTTATCGTTCAGTAAACAGTTTAACTGCACACTAAATATTGTCACATGTTAGTTCATTGTCCCAGTATCCTTAGAAATCCACTGAAGAAAAAATGGTTGAAAATTAAAGAATAAAAAGCAGCTTTATTTTATAATAAAAAAGGCAAACATATTCAGACTGAGTCTTCACAATCAACTTCTAATGATATTTTATGCAATGCTGCTTTCTCAATGTAATGGCAATAAAATATAATATAGCATTTGGAAGCAGAATTTATTATCATTTAATTATCTAGTTATGTTGCTCTTTTAAACTGCTGTTATATGTCAGTATCCTCAATAGTTCTTGTTTGAAACATCATTTTATCATTATAATGGAGAATTTGTGACAGCCAGGCAGGAAATTTGGTAGCCCTGTCAGTTTCAGAAAAATATATGGCATTCTTAGCTTCATCAAAGCAGAAGGCAAGAATTAACTAAAAATGTATAGTAATAATTTATAATACTCTAGTATTATCTAGGGATTATCATATATTGAATCCAGTATTCCCTGTTATACAATTGGGTGATGTAGTTTATAGGGGTGTGCATTCGTTTTGAACTTAAATGGAAAACGCAACTTTTTTTTTTTTTTTAACTTAAAAAAATGATGAGGCGTAAACGATCGGATTTCCAGCTTATTCAACATAGCTATGTTGAATACGTTGGAAATCGCGATTGTTGATCTAAATAAAAATTTAAACCCCTCACCCTCCTTAATCCCCCCCCCCCCAAGACTTACCAAAACTCCCCAAGCTGGCCAAAAGTTCCTTTTGAGCCCAACGAGGAGTCCCGGAGCGAACCCGAGGGGAATCACGTGACGCCGCGTCACTCTGATGTGGCGCCGACGTCACGTGATTCCCCTCAGGTTCGCTCCAGGACCCCTCGTTGGGCTCAAAAGGAACTTTTGGCCAACTTGGGGGGGCCTCCTGACCCCCCCAAGCTGGCCAAAAGTGCCTTTTGGCCCAACGAGGGGTCCCGGAGCGA
Organism: Rhinatrema bivittatum; assembly: GCF_901001135.1. Lineage (NCBI taxonomy): Eukaryota > Metazoa > Chordata > Amphibia > Gymnophiona > Rhinatrematidae > Rhinatrema > Rhinatrema bivittatum. Next base: position 419,113,209 of record NC_042617.1, on the reverse strand, counting down.
ACCCGAGGGGAATCACGTGACGCCGCGTCACTCTGATGTGGCGCCGACGTCACGTGATTCCCCTCGGGTCCGCTCCCGGAACCCTCGTTTGGCCCAAAAGGCACTTTTGGCCAGCTTGGGGGGGTCAGGAGGCCCCCCCAAGTTGGCCAAAAGTTCCTTTTGAGCCCAACGAGGGGTCCCAGAGCGAACCCGAGGGGAATCACGTGACGCCGCGTCACTCTGACGTGGCGCCGACGTCACGTGATTCCCCTCGGGTTCGCTCCCGAAACCCTCGTTGGGCCCAAAAGGCACTTTTGGCCAGCTTGGGGGGGTCAGGAGGCCCCCCCAAGCTGGCCAAAAGTGCCTTTTGGGCCCAACGAGGGGTCCCGGAGCGAACCCGAGGGGAATCACGTGACGCCGCGTCACTCCGACGTGACGCCAACGTCACGTGATTCCCCTCGGGTCCGCTCCTGGAACCCTCGTTGGGCCCAAAAGGCACTTTTGGCCAGCTTGGGGGGGTCAGGAGACCCCCCCAAGTTGGCCAAAGGTTCCTTTTGAGCCCAACGAGGGGTCCCGGAGCGAACCCGAGGGGAATCACGTGACGCCGCGTCACTCTGATGTGGCGCCGACGTCACGTGATTCCCCTCGGGTTCGCTCCCGGAACCCTCGTTGGGCCCAAAAGGCACTTTTGGCCAGCTTGGGGGGGTCAGGAGGCCCCCCCAAGCTGGCCAAAAGTTCCTTTTGGGCCTAACGAGGGGTCCGGGAGCGAACCCGAGGGGAATCACGTGACGTCGGCGCCGCGTCACTCCGACGTGACGCCGACGTCACGTGCTCCTTGCAAAGGAGTTCAGGAATGGCGTCCTGACCCCGCTGGACCACCAGGAAGTTTTGGTAAGTCTTGGGGGGGGGGGGAATTAAGGCGGGTGAGGGGTTTAAATTTTTATTTGCACATATGGACATAGACTCAACTTATGGAATTCTCCATATGTCCATATTGACCACAAATGGGACCCCTTTTCGACTTATGGACTTATGAACTTAAACTTTTGGTCTGCACATCCCTAGTGGTTTATATTATAGTTTGTTTATCTCAGTAATCTCCCATCAGAACTACACTGTATTTAAAAGTTCTTCTGATTTTCATTGTGATATGTGAAGACTATATAAAATTCAAAGGAAAATGAGAATAATGTTGAAATGGTTAAACTCTAAAAAGCAGTAGTCTCTTAATTAGATCAAATATTTTGATTAATCTAATCTGCAAAGCTTTTGATAATGTTCTGAAGCATCACAAGAGAAAGTTGATAAAATGGCAATAACAGACAGGTCGATACAGTAAGGCCGCGTTAGAAAGAGTGCGGCAGTGCCGGGCGCACCCTCGTTCCCCGCACGCACAGTCCTGCTCACATACCGCTCGATACTCTATTTAAATTGCTTGCAAATGCAAGCCACGTCTGCGAAGTGTTAGGCGAAGTGTTAGGCCCGCGCAACCTATTTTACTGTATAGGCGCTTAATACAGCGCCTATACAGTATCCTGGGTGCGCTGGTACCTGTCATTTCAAATGTCATTTCAACTGACATTTGAAATGACAGGTACCAGGAAGTGGATGGTTCCCCCCCTCCCGAAGCAAGGCGCAGGCGAAAATTAAAACAAAAGTGTAAAAAAAGTAAACTTACTGGCAGGAGCCGGTGGGCATGCGTTCGAGGCGGGAGCGAGTTCATCGAGGCGGTAGCCGGCGGGCGCGCGTTTATCCAGGCAGCGGCGGCGGCGGTGGGAGCCGGCGGGCGAGCGTTTATCCAGGCGGCAACGGTGGGAGCCGGCGGGCATGCGTTCATCCAGGCTGCGGCGGCGGGAGTCGGCGGGCGGGCGCGCGTTCATCCAGGCGGAGGGAGCCGGAGGCGAAAGCGGCCTCCAGCAACCCCCGCCGGCAGTGAATGAATGCACGCCTGTGTACGCCCCTGCAATTTCGGCACTCAAGGCATGACGTCACGACGTTTGACATCACGGCACGTGACGTCTGCGTTCTCTAATGCCCTGCCTTGAGTGCCGAAATTGCACAGGCGTACACAGGCGTGCATTCATTCACTGCTGGCGGGGGTTGCTGGAGGCCACTTTCGCCGCCGGCTCCCTCCGCCTGGATGAACGCACGCCTGCCTGCCCGCCGGCTCCCACCGCCGCAGCCTGGATGAACGCGCACCCGCCCGCCCGCCGGCTCCCGCCGCCGCCGCCTGGATGAACGCGCGCCCGCCGGCTGCCACCGCCACCGCCTGGATAAACGCGCGCCCGCCGGCTCCCACCACCGCCGCCTGGATAAACACGCGCCCGCCGGCTCCCACCGCCGCCACCGCCTGGATAAACACACTCCCGCCACGATGACCGCATGCCCGCCCGCTCGCGTGGAGATGGGGGATTCGGAAAGTGACATCCAAGGTATTTATACCCATTTTTAGGTTTTCTTTTGTGGGAAAGTTTGTCGTCTACCCTTAACCCTTGCCTCTAACGCAGGGGTAGGGGTAGGCAGTAATTTAGCAGGTTAAACGCGGGGCAAAATGGCAGGGTAAAATAGCGATAGTCGGGGCGCGCGTTACTGTATGGGCGGGAATAGCTAATTTGCTTGTTTACATCTGATATACATGCCACGTGCAGAAGGGGTTACCCGGGAATTTAAAGAGGCGGTAAGAATCGGTTAAAGGGGATTGTGTATCTCAGGAAGGGCTAACACGGCCGGAAAGTGAGTAGAAAGCAGGTTAGGAGCAAGGTAACCGCGGCCGCACTTTACAGTATTGAGCTGAGAGTAAGTGAACAATGAATGGCTCTTGTTTATAGACCGAAATTTCTGTGTTAGGATAGACTGGTCTATTGCTGGCACTCCTGCTTCTTCTTAATCTGGAGCTTTACCTGCTGAACTGTGCATAGCTACATGGACTATGCCTTCTCTCTGCCCATTGGCCTAACAGGACTATCCAGGATTGATTAGACTATGTAACTTCCTCTTCAACCTCTGCTTCCCAATGGTATACTAATTCAGATTCTGTTCTCTGGCTTCCATGACCAGTTGGTATTGTTGTCATTTGTTCCTGAATTTTTATGGTCTTTTTTTTAATCTTATTTCCTTATGTTTTTTTTTATTTCCTGGTTCCCATCAGTTGCTATACCTTCTTCATTGATTGTTTCTCTGGTTTTGACTTTTGCCCAGTCCCTAACTTCCTTTTGCTTCTTGGATTGGACCATCTGCTATTCAGATGCTTCCCATGGCATTTTGTTGTCTGACTTGTTTGTCCTTTCAGTCACCTTCATCTCACCAATCAACTTCACGTGCTGTTGTCTGAGGTTTTCATGTACCTTCACCCTGCAACTTACTTGGTACTGAACAGACTAATGCACAGAGTTGGTCTGATATCATTGTAATGGAATACGAAATTGAAAGGAAAGCTGTAGACATGGCTATACAAAAATAAATACGTGAAAAGGAAAATACTAACATTAGTATAAAAGTAATTGCTATCCATTAGAGTGAGGTACTATTGATTGCTTGCTCTGTTAAGAAACTGGTGTGAGTTTTTTTTCAAACTATTAAGCAATAGGATCCTTCTCAGCCTATACTTAATGACAACATTGATCAGAATGTTAATTTTTGTTGATTTTTCAAGACATGATAATTATGGTGATAAGGTTTCATGATTGGGAATTCAAGAGTAAATACACTGAAATGATAAATGAATATTTCCCAAGCTACAGAAATGGATTTTTTAACAACACTTAGCATTTCAGATAACCCAATTTTAGTAAGCACAAAACAGCTAATGACATCATGAATTTGTTTCATTTTATCAAATTGCATTAATTAGAGAAAAGTGCTGCATGCTGATTGCAAAGAAATGTATTTTATCTTGAAACCCAAGAAAAATTCAATAATTGAATTACAATATCTGGATTCATCACTTTGGATATAAAATGTATTTTTCCATTTTATCCACTGATATACTACAAAAAGCTTCCTGTCGCTTTAATTAATTAACAAGTTACTAACATGGTACTCTGTACAGAGTATCTTGTTACTCTATTTTATGGCATTATCATCAGGTTTATCATCAGGTTTTATTTAGTAGAAAAGTTCACAGGACGAATGGCAAATATTCTACTTGGCAATCAAACTGAAATTACATCTTTTGAAATTTAAAGACAAAAGCTCTAGGTTAATATTTTATTTTTTAATGTTAAAATCCAAGAGTGATTTTCCTATGGTTCCCTAAATTAATTATGATAAGGCGGTGCGGGCTTGTCTTGCGCCACCACCATTAACATAGAGCGTGGGAAGCGGGCGAAAAGGGGTTGGAAGGAGGGGGAGAGGTAACTGTTGGTGAAGGCAACAATTTTTGAATTGCTGCCTTGCCATTGGTTGCCTTAAGGTGGCGAGAACAGCATCAGGAGAGATTCCTTCAGTCGGGCTTGAAAGCGGCGGTGACAGCAGCATAATTTGCTTTCTCTGCTGTTGTGCAGCGTGCGTTTAGGCATTTTTTGCCTTTTTTTATGGGCCATGCAGAGGTGCAGCAAAGTTCATGGTGCCCCTCCCATCCATGACCTGGCGGCCCGGGGTCCTTCTACAGCCTACAGGCAGGCGTCCAAGTGGCATGCCCCGGCGATTCCTTCCTCCCTTCTCCCGGTGAGTTTGCCAAGCTTTCCCTCCCAATCTGCTTTCTCGCAAGGCTTGCCATTGCTGGCTCCTCCCCCTCAGGGTGCTCACGCCCCTGCTCCTCCCTCCCCTCAGATTTCAGACTCGGGTGAGAGCAGCCCGGATTCTGTGGAGGCCCAGGCCCCTGTTTCAATCCTGCCATCCCCCAATCATGATCCCTTGAGCAAAGATTCCTCAGGGTCTGTGGCTGAAATTTCACTCAATACGTCGGGAGGTGAGTTTCTGTCCTTTCCCCCACCGGGGTCAGGCCCTGCCAATCCTCCTTGTGGTTCGGTTCCTGTTTTGTTCACTACTCCTTCGCGACCCTCCCCCCTAGTTCCCTTCCCTACCCCCCTCAGGGTTCACAGGTAGCTGCGGAACGCAGTAACAAAGCAGTGTCTAAAGGCATGGGGAGCAAAGGTAAAGCCCTGCTGCACAAACAGGCGAGAGTGCAACGTGCTGTCCCTGTGGCATGCGATGCTACTATGCCTGGTGTTTCGGGTTCTGCTAGCACTTAGGTACATATTGGGGCCAAGAAAGTCCCTCAGACTGGTCCTAAAGGTAAACTTTCCTCGAGGGTTCAGATAGCAGCAGTGTCAAAGTAAAAAACCAGCAGCGTGCAGTTCGTAGGGCAACGCAAGGTGGGTCCTGGCCAGGTGTTAAGGGTGCTGGAGGCTCCTTAACCCCTGGCCAGGGGTTAAGGAGGGGGTTTCCCGGTGGTTCCCAATTTGGAGGTGTCAGGTTCCTACCCGAGCACCCGCACTGGTTCAGGGGCCCCTATGCCCACAGTAGGTGAAGGTCTTTGGGGTTGGGGGGGCTTATGTAGTGGATGATTCTTTCCCGCCAAGTTTTTGGCACCCAGATTGGTGGCACAGGGAGGGTGGAGTCGCAGGTACCCCTGTACCATCCCTAGCTAGCACGGGGGGGAGGTGCAATATTAGAGCCAGTAAGTGCGGGGTCTCGGAGTGGAGCGGCAGGTGGTGTTTCTTCTTTTCCAGATCCGGCAGACGCGGTACTCCCTGGTACTTCATAACAGGAGGCGTGGTGGGATAAGGCTTTCGCACACACTGATGAGGCACAGTTTCCACGATGGGCATCGGGAATGGATCACCCAGTAGTGGCCTCAGGCAGCGGTGCTACGTGTGCTGGAACAGGTAAGAAAGGAAGCAAGTCAGAGCATGGGTCTCAGGTCCTTGTTAAAAAGAAAAAGAGAGCTCAATCTATTAGTTCTTATTCGAGTTCTTCCTTGTCTTCATCCATATCAAGGAAGTCGGGGCCCATTCAACACACTATTTTACTGGAGGGTCCTAGGCAGGACATGGGACATCCAGCTCTGGTGTCCTTGACTAAGCTGTGGGAAGAGGTTCCAAAGTGCCTCATGAGGTGCATTCGAAAATGTTAATATCTTCAAATTGTTAGAGGGATGATGGGGCAGCAGGAAGGACAAAAAGAGAGCCAAGAAGAAGGTTAAAATGAGTAGCTCGGGGCCCAAGGTTTCCAAAAATATTGTGAACTGGGTTAGGGGCTTCCTACGTTTAGCAAGTGTGGTAGGGCATTTTGATCCGGCGCAATATGGTTCCTTATTATCGTATGCTGACAGCATCTTGGGTGCATTTAAGGACTATGAAGGTTGGGCTTGGCTCAACTATTTATTTATGTATTTATTTATTTATTTGACAGTTTTTATATACCGTTGTTTGGAGCAGGCCTTCACAACGATTTACAGAAATAACAACTGATTACATAAGACGGAAAAAAACTGATTACATTATAACAAAAAACTTGGGCGGGATATAGGATGGAGAGGAAGCCTTCACAGAGGTGTGCATAAATAAATTTTTTTTACATAAAGCAGAACAACAAAATGATTACATTATAACAAGAAACTTAGGGAGATATAGATTGGAGAATATTATAGGAAGATCAGAGATAAAGTTATTTGTTGACATATCGAACTATAGGTGAGTGATTAACTGGGGAGAGAGTATTATTATGGTGAGTCATAAGAAAATATTAAATAAAAAATTGGATACATAGTTAATTGTTGTTATAACCTTTATAAGTTGTGAGTGTATTAATTCTTATTGTCATTGCTTTGGCTGACGAAAAGTTCTGGGACAAAATGGCTGGGAATCGTTAAATGTCTTGGGGTGCCCAGTATATTCATTTATGGCTTACACAAATGACCAATAAGGGTGGTAATTCCTCCAAAGGTATTGGGGTTGGGGGAGGAGGTAATGGTAGCATGGCTGCCTTAGGGAGTGGGAGTGGTAAATTGGGTTCCTTTCAGGCGCCTGGGATTATTCAGAAGTTCGATGAGGGGAGCAAGCCAGTGGCGTGGGGGTCAGATGTGCGCTGGAGGTTTAATAAGGTACTATTAAACCTGTCTCTTCCCAGAGTGCAAGTTCCGGCATGCGTGTGCCACCTGTGGGGGAGTACATCCGGCGATGAAGTGTACACAGGGTCACGATGCTGCCTCCCATAGAGGAGGTAAAATCTGAGATCTTAAGGTGAAAGGCAGATTCACCGTTAGTGTTATCAGAGTTACGAGAGTTGTTATGGTGTTATCTGGAATTTAAATTGGCTAGTTTCCTTTATGCTGGTTTTCATGTTGGTTTAAGTATCCCTTATGAGGACCCAGGTTTTGGGGGTAGAGCAAGGAATGCTAGGTCAGCATTACAACTAGGTGACATTGCTAGGGAGAAATTACATTCAGAGATCCAGTTGGGGCGTGTAGCAGGTCCGTTTGTGGCTCCACCATTTGAAAGGATACATTTGAACATAAGAACATAAGAAAATGCCATACTGGGTCAGACCAAGGGTCCATCAAGCCCAGCATCCCGTTTCCAACAGTGGCCAATCCAGGCCATAAGAACCTGGCAAGTACCCAAAAGCTAAGTCTATTCCATGTTACCATTGCTAATGGCAGTGGCTATTCTCTAAGGGGCGGATTTTAAAAGCCCTGCTCGCGTAAATCCGCCCGGATTTACGCGAGCAGGGCCTTGCGCGCCGGCGCGCCTATTTTCCATAGGACTGCCGGCGCATGCAGAGCCCCGGGACACGCGTAAGTCCCGGGGTTTTTTGTCGGGGGCGTATCGGGGGCGTGCCGGGGCGTGTCGGGGGCGTGGCTGATCAACGCTGTGTTTTGGGGGCGGGACGCGGCATTTCGGGGGCAGGCCCAGGGGCGTAGTTTCAGCCTGGGGCGGTCCGGGGGCATGGCCGCGCCCTCCGGAACCGCCCCCGGGTCGCGTCTCGGCGCGCGTGGATTTACGTCTCCCTCTGGGAGGCATAAATCCTTGGACAAAGGTAGGGGGGGGTTTAGATAGGGCCGGGGGGGTGGGTTAGATAGAGGAAGGGAGGGGAAGGTGAGGGAAGGGCAAAACAGAGTTCCCTCTGAGGCCGCTCCGATTTCGGAGCGGCCTCGGAGGGAACGGAGGCAGGCTGCGTGGCTTGGCGCGCGCTGGCTGCCCAAAATCGGCAGCCTTGCACGCGCCGATCCTGGATTATAGCAGATACGCGCGGCTATGCGCGTATCTGCTAAAATCCAGCATACTTTTGTTTGCGACTGGTGCGCCAAGAAAAGTACGCGAATGCGCATTTTTAAAAAATCTACCCCTAAGTGAACTTAATAGCAGGTAATGGACTTCTCCTCCAAGAACGTATCCAATCCTTTTTTAAACACAGCTATACTAACTGCACTAACCACATCCTCTGGCAACAAATTCCAGAGTTTAACTGTGCATTGAGTAAAAAAGAACTTTCTCCGATTAGTTTTAAATGTGCCCCATGCTAACTTCATAGAGTGCCTCCTAGTCTTTCTACTATCCGAAAGAGTAAATAACCGATTCACATCTACCCGTTCTAGACCTCTCATGATTTTAAACACCTCTATCATATCCCCCCTCAGCCGTCTCTTCTCCAAGCTGAAAAGTCCTAACCTCTTTAGTCTTTCCTCATAGGGGAGTTGTTCCATTCCCCTTATCATTTTGGTAGCCCTTCTCTGTACCATCTCCATCGCAATTATATCTTTTTTGAGATGCGGCGACCAGAATTGTACACAGTATTCAAGGTGCGGTCTCACCATGGAGCGATACAGAGGCATTATGACATCTTCCGTTTTATTCATCATTCCCTTTCTAATAATTCCCAACATTCTGTTTGCTTTTTTGACTGCCGCAGCACACTGTACCGACGATTTCAATGTGTTATCCACTATGACACCTAGATCTCTTTCTTGGGTTGTAGCACATAATATGGAACCCAACATTGTGTAATTATAGCATGGGTTATTTTTCCCTATATGCATCACCTTGCACTTATCCACATTAAATTTCCTCTGCCATTTGGATGCCCAATTTTCCAGTCTCACAAGGTCTTCCTGCAATTTATCACAATCTGCTTGCGATTTAACTACTCTGAACAATTTTGTGTCATCTGCAAATTTGATTATCTCACTCGTCGTATTTCTTTCCAGATCATTTATAAATATATTGAAAAGTATGGGTCCCAATACAGATCCCTGAGGCACTCCACTGTCCACTCCCTTCCATTGAGAAAATTGCCCATTTAATCCTACTCTCTGTTTCCTGTCTTTTAGCCAGTTTGCAATCCACGAAAGGATATCACCATCTATCCCATGACTTTTTACTTTTCCTAGAAGCCTCTCATGAGGAACTTTGTCAAACGCCTTCTGAAAATCCAAGTATACTATATCTACCGGTTCACCTTTATCCACATGTTTATTAACTCCTTCAAAAAAGTGAAGCAGATTTGTGAGGCAAGACTTGCCCTGGGTAAAGCCATGCTGACTTTGTTCCATTAAACCATGTCTTTCTATATGTTCTGTGATTTTGATGTTAGAACACTTTCCACTATTTTTTCTGGCACTGAAGTCAGGCTAACCGGTCTGTAGTTTCCCGGATCGCCCCTGGAGCCCTTTTTAAATATTTGGGGTTACATTTGCTATCCTCCAGTCTTCAGGTACAATGGATGATTTTAATGATAAGTTACAAATTTTTACTAATAGGTCTGAAATTTCATTTTTTAGTTCCTTCACCTGGACCGGATGGTATACACCCCAGAGTTCTGACTTACTACTCTTCAGTTTGTCAATCAGGCCTACCACATCTTCTAGGTTCACCGTGATTTGATTCAGTCCATCTGAATCATTACCCATGAAAACCTTCTCCATTACGGGTACCTCCCCAACATCCTCTTTAGTAAACACATTTGTCCCTGCTAGTGGTCATACCTAAGAAGGCACTGGGCAAGTTCAGGCTGATTTTGAATTTATCTTATCCGCCGGGGGCATCCGTCAATGATTTTATTCCCAAGAGGACCTGTTCGGTGCGGTATGCTTCATTTGATGCAGTGGTGTGACTAGTGCAGGATGCAGGAAAGGGGGCTCTACTATCAAAAGCTGACATAGAATCCGCTCTTAGGTTGTTATCCATTCACCCCGAGAGTTTTCATTTGTTGGGTTTCTTTTTTGAGGGGCATTATTTTGTAGACCCTTGTTTGCCCATGGGTTGTGCGGTTTCTTGCGCATTCTTCAATGCTTTCAGCACTTTTATATAGTAGGTCACTCAGCAGTATACAGGGTGTGATAGCATGTTACACTACCTTGATGATTTTTTGTTTATAGGACTGCGGCAGTCAGGCATGTGCCAGGCTCAGTTAGATGGTTTTCTAAGCATAGCTCGCTTATTAGGGGTGCCTATTGCACAGGATAAAATTGAAGGGCCGGCTACTAAGCTTACCTTTTTGGGTATCGAGCTGGATTTGGTAGACATGGTGTCACTTTTGCCCATAGAAAAAGTGGTCAGGTTAAGGGAATTAGTGCAGTTTTTTCATGGGACGACCAAAGTGACTTTAAGGCAGATGCAGTCATTAATCGGTTCACTTAATTTTGCTTGCCATGTGATCCCGATGGGACGGGCTTTCATTCGTAGGCTTTCTGCTGCTACTGTGGGGGTTTGGGCAGGTCATCATTTTATTAGAGTGACACGCAAAGTGAAAGAAGAGTTGTTTTTGTGGAAAGCATTTTTAGTGTCTTTTAATGGTATGTATAATGCAGGAAGGGGAGGTATCAAATGATGACCTTGAACTGTATTCAGATGTAGCAGGGGCTTTTGGTTTTGGGGTTTATTTTCAGGGGCAGTGGTGCATGGAGCCTTGGCCAGCGGCATGGGAGGAAGAGGGTCTTACCAAGAATATCATTTTTTTAGAGTTGTTTCCAATTGTAGTGGCATTGTTTCTCTGGGGGGGAGGAGCTCAGGAACAAAAGAATGGTATTCTGGTGCGATAATCTGGGAGTGGTTCAGGTTATCAATAGGCAAGCTACCAAATGCTTGTGGGTGTCTGCTTTGTTGAGGGAATTAGTATTCCTTTGCTTACATTGGAATGTGACCATCACTACTAGGCATGTGCGGGGAAATCAGAATTTGATTTCTAATGCTCTTTCTTGTTTCAAGTAGAATGTCTTCAGGGCATTGGCGCTGCAAGCGAATTTGATGGGGGAGGCATTCCCGGAGCATCTGTGTCATCTTGGCAGTCAGAAACATGGTGATTGATTCAGAAATCCATGGAGCAGGGGACATGGGCGTCATATTTGGTGGGCAGAGGTATGGTGGCGTGCTTCTTGCAGGCAGCCAGTTGGAGAGGGGGGCCTGTCCATGAATCTGATATTGTTCAAGTCATCATGTGGGCAAGGTGTAATGACTATTCCTTGTTTTCCATGTGCTCCCACTTAGCGGGTTTTTCATTTTTTCAAAAGCTCAGGGGATGGAATAATCCTGCAGTCAGTTTTATTGTAAAGAGGGTATTGGGTGGATGGGGATGGGATCAGGGTAAAGTGCTGGATAAAAGACGACCCAACTGGTATACAGATTTATTGCAGATCACGGGGCAGGTGGCAACGGTTTGCTGGTCCAGTTTCGAGATATTGCTGTTTAGAGCGGCTTTCGCACTCGCATTTTTTGGAACCATGAGAGTCAGTGAATTAGTTGTGAGCTCCAGGATGAATGCATCTGGTGCACGACTTATGGCTAGTTATGTGTGGGTTTATCCTGGAGCAGTTACATTGTGTATTCATAAATCAAAGGTGGATCAATGGGGTAGAGGTCATTTCATGACCTTAGTTCCAGCATCCGATTGTGTGCCCGGTATGCTCTACTCAAGCTTTTGTCCAGGTGAGACCTGACGTTCCTGGCTCTTTTTTGGTGCATGTGGATGGCATGTTTGGTGTATGTGGATGGCATGTGGATGGCAGTTTTCAGTTTACTAAGGTCTTGAAGTTGATGGTAGAAGGATTGGGATGGGAAGTGGACTGTTATACCTCCCATTCTTTCCGTATTGGAGTGGCTACAACAGATGTGGAGTTAGGGCTGCCAGAACCGATGATTCAATCTATAGGGCGGTGGAGATCAAAAGCCTTCAATTCATATGTTCAGAAATGAGAGTTAAGGTGGGGAGGAGAGTATTATCAGAATAACAGTTTATTTTCTTTTGCAGAATTGTGGGGGGCTCCTAGCGATCGGGAATGTACTTGGGTTGTGGGCTATTCATTTGTGCACTGGGCTCAGCGCCAGGCTGTGAAGAGGTCATATGGAGAGCATCTAACCTTGGATACCAGGAACTGGACAATTAAATGGTTTGGCAAGAGAGGCAAGAAATGGGCTGATTTGTTATTGTTTCTGCATAGGCTTGTTGAATGTTGGGGAGTTCCGCAAATTCTCCTTATTAATTTGGGGGGTAATGATATAGGGGATTGTTCTTGTAGGGATATGGTGGTGAAAGTGAGGAAGAACTTTGCCTGTATCATGAATGGGATGCCAACCACATGGGATGGGTGGGATGGTCAGTGTTGCATCTGTCGCTGCTTGATGCCCTCACGCCGCCCTCTTTATCTCTGTGGCGACTCCCCCCTCGGGTCTGATGGATGGCTTGCTGCCGCGGCGTCTCCATGCCACCTCCCTCTGGTGTCACTGGACTGGCTCGATGCTGCAACTCCACCATCTTGTCCTGATGCCTGGGGCGCGCGCGTCCTGACTCTTGTACCAGCAAGGGCGTGAACCTCAGGGGCGTCCCCCTGAGATGACATCATCTGCTTCCAATATTTAAAGGTCTTTGAAAATGCTAACAAATGGAGTTAGCAAGGGGATTGCTTTGGCTTTACTCCCAAGCTACTCTGCCTCTTCGGACTTACCAGAGGTACCCGCTCCTCGGGGGCCTCACTCTTTTCTTTATTTTCAGATTACAAATAGGAACCGGTACTCGCTCCTCGAGGGCCCATGTTCCTGGACACTCTGAAGATTCTCTACTGCCTGGAAGCTATCACTGCCACAAACAATTGTTAGTTACCTTCGCTCTCTCAGAGCTTTCCCTGGAACCAGGTACTCGCTTCTCGAGGGCCTAATCCTTTCCAGCTCCTGAGCTTACTTGAGACCTTTCGTGAGTTTTGTCATCTAGTTCTGTTCATGAACTCTGCCTTCTCTGCCTACTCACTTTCTACAGTTTCTCAACAGCTCAGCCATCCTGAGATCGTTGTTCCAGTACCTGAGGGGACTACAGCCCTGCCGGGCATATCAGCTCATTACTGCCACCTCTGGTGGTTTCTAATAACCTGTTTAATAAAAGAACTAATGTGTGTCGGTCTCCATACTCTAGCCTAGCCGGTGGTCCCTCTCGGGGTATCTTCTCGAGGGCGTAGCCACCTGCCATCAGCCCAGGGATCCACCCACAACTATATCAAATTCATAACAGATTGCTACTCCTTAGCAAGACGATATCTGAGACACTACAAGATTGCTGACTCCTCCCTCTCTAGGAGCCGGCTATACATTGCTTTCTCTATGGATTGCTCCTCCTATCTGACTGCTCCTCCCATCAAGCATCAGATTTCCAACAGATTGTTAACTACCTAGCAAATCCACAATAGATTTCTAACTCCCTAGCAGATTTACAACAGGTCAGACATAATTGTGCGGATTCATTATAAGAATGAGCCATTGTGGAAACGGGGTGTCAAAAAAATGAATAGACAGATTGGTAAGTGGATACTCAAGCATGAGGTTTTTGGGTGTAAAATGATTGGTCCTGGGATGCTTCGGAAGCTTTGTTCTGGGCAGATGGGGGTGCACCTTTCTGATGTAGGCATTGACCTTTTTAACAATGCCTTGCAGGAAGGATTTGAACAATTGCTCAGTGGACCTTAGGAGGCCGCAGTGGGGGAACAAGGGCAACCAGGGTTGTCCTTGTTTGTGGCAGAAACCCGAGCCCAAAGTTGTTAAGTGTTGTTATTGTATTGTAAAAGGGCATTGGAGGGGGGGGAGAATCTTGTGTAGTTTGGGGTTGCTTCATGAGTAGGCCAATGAGCAGTGGGGGCTGATGCTCCCGCTGTATGCTTACCCTCTCTGGGAAGTGGAGGGGTAAGTGATAGGGGAGGTATTGCTTAGCCTTACCACTGGTTCATGGTGGTAAGCACCTGTGATCAAAGAGGTGGAGGGGGGGTTGTGTGTTTATTGATTGTATATTAAGGATTGACGGGCTCGGGTTCTGTTATGCAATAAACTATGGCCTTGTTTTATAAGCCATAATTGTGTACTGTCTTTTGAACAGGAAGGAGGGGAAGCCGGAAGCGAGCCACAGGTCTTGCCTCCTTATGTTAGTCATTGTATGGCATCAGATATGAATACTCTGTGTAATATTGGTTTGCTATGTGATTTGCGTTTGTGATAATGGTGCTCAGCAGGATAGAGCATGCATGATTTATGAAAGTGTCTAAATGCTTAGAACACTCTTATATTGTGCTTAATTAGGGGAACAGGTTACATAACACTTGCAAATCATATAATTTTATTGTAATTATGGGTATTATATAGATTGTAAGGGGATAATGGCATTAGGTAGAAAGAAAAAATCTTTTATCTCTGAAAAAAATTTGTTTTTTATTCTTAAGGACATTATTTCTTCTTTACAAAAACAATTAAACATACAGAACTTGATATTCAAAGGGTATGTCTGGGAAAATACCTGAAATTTTAATATTTATCTCTCCTGAGCAGCTACATTTTGCCTGGGTAACTCATTTCTTGCACAAAATTTAGCCAGATAAAAAGAACCAGTATTGGATACATTCTGGAGTGTTGTTAAATTTCTGCCAGTGAACACTGATATTCACTGATAAGAACATAAAGTTAGCCAAGTAAGTCTGGTTGGAAAATATCTGTCCTGAATGTTATTTAGATAACTTTATATGAATATCTTCATTCGGGTATATTCAACAGAATCTTAGCCAGATAAATTCTGCTGAATATCCGGTAAAAAAGTTTCAAATAATCTTTGCCCAAATAACTTTCCTACTCACCAGCTCACTGAATATTGGCCTTTCAGTAAGCTGGCATATGTAGTGTAGTCATTAATCTCTATGATTTTGTCAATGGACAATCTACTATAATAAATCTTAGGGATGTGCATGGAATTGTTTTTTTGGTTTGCTTGTGTGGCTTTGTAATTTGTTTGTTTCAAGCCCAAAAAATTGTAGTTGTTTATTTATGTAATTCACTCATTCTTTCTCCATTAAAGTCAACGAGGAAGCATTTTATAATGCTAACATTAAAGTTTTCTATACAGTTTTAATGAAACTTGCAGGTAAGCATCAGCAGCAAAAGAAGAGTGTACCAAGATACCAAGAATGGGGCAGGGTAGCACCAACAGTAATGGCATGAATAGCCCTAAGCACCATGATAGAAGCAAAACAGCCCAAACAGTGGCACTGTGAGAGGGGCATAGCATCACAATCAGTGTGGCAAGAGCATTTCAAGACACTGTGAAAGTGGCAAAGTGGAACCAAAAGTTGCATGAACACCCCATGGAAACACAGGAAGAGCAGTGCGCCAAACAGCATTGGCACCGATTCCTCAAGGCACCATGATATGAGCAAAGCAGCACCAACAGTACCAAGAATATTGCAAGGCATCAAAAGAGGAGCAAAGGGCAACAATAAAAGTGGCATGAAGAATCCAAAGCATCACAATAGGGGAAAAGTATCACAAAGAGTGACCTGAAGTCAGGGAAAATTCTGATGAAGGTCCATAGCAGTCCTGATGCAGTTTCCCAAGACATAAATGAGGAAAGAGCCTGGGAACTCAGGTTTAGAAACTGACTTTTCCTTTGCTTTGCTTATGCTGAGAAAACAATATCCCAAAGAAACAAAAGAACATTTGAATACTGCTCCCAGCATCCCCCGGGAGAGTAGTTCAGAGGTCACCACAAACGATCCAGGGATTGAATTCCACAGCCCCAGCTTCCAGAAGCCCCGCACCCTTTGCAGTAGAAGGGTGAAGATCAATTTAATGGTGGTTAAAGAGGATTGGTAAGTATAGCTTTGGGAAATCCTTGGACTTATAAATGTTTGGAGAAAGGTGAAATAGTGAGATATATTCTTTAGAGTTTGTGTGTTTCTGAGGTAATAAGAAAGCCAGAGATAGTTAATTCTAGTGTCTGTCTTTCCCACCCTCTCAATCCTTGATTTTTAGGCAAGAGATATTTTCTCATTAAAAATCAATCAGGCTCTTATCTAAATCATACTACTGTACCAGCCCTTATTGAAAGTTTAATCATCCCCGGGTAGGACACTAGCTGATAAATTAGTAAATTCACCTGTAAATTTAAAATACTCTAATTCCAACTCCCTTACTTGGTGATTCAATTATTAGAAATGTAGATAGCAGGGTGGCTGGTGGACATGAGTGCCGCCTGGTAACTTGCCTGCTTGCTGCGAAGGTGGCAGACCTCACGCGTCACCTAGTCAGGATTATAGACAGTGCTGGGGAGGAGCCAGCTGTCATGATACATGTGGACACCAACGACATAGGAAAATGTGAGAGAGAGGTTCTGGAAGCCAAATTTAGGATTTTAGGTAGAAAGCAGAAATCTAGAACCTCTGGGTGGCATTCTCTGAAATGTTTCCTGTTCCATGTGCAGGTCCCCAGAGGCAGGCAGAACTCCAGAGTTTCAATGCGTGGATGAGACAATGGTGCAGGGAAGAGGGATTCAATTTTGTAAGGAACTGAGGGAACGTTTGGGGAAGAAGGAGACTTTTCTGAAAGGATGGGCTCCACCTTAACCAGAGTGGAACCAAACTGCTGACACTAACTTTTAAAAAGGAGATAAAGCAGCTTTTAAACTAAAACAAGGGGGAAAGCTGAGAGTCACTCAGCAGTGCATGGTTCAGAGAAATATATCTTTGAAGGATACTAATGAAACAGGAGAGTTAGGGCATCCCAACAGACAGGTTCCAATAAAAGCAAATGTAGTCCATGTGCCTATATGTAAAAAATCACCTGAGCAAATATTTCCAAATTATCCCTAACAACTGAAAAGCAGGTTTTTAATAAAAACAAAAAACACACTTTGAAATGTCTGTTTGCCAATACCAGAAGTCTAAGAAACAAGAAGGGAGTGTTAGAGTGTATAGCAGTAAATGATGAGATTGGTATAATTGGCATCACAGAGACCTGATAGAAGGAGGATAACCAATGGGACAGTGCTATATCATGGTACAAATTATATCACAATGATAGGGAGGATCAACTTGATGGGGGTGTGGCACTTTATGTCCGGGAGGGTATAGAATCCAACAGGATAAAGATCATACAAGAGACTAAATGCTCAGTAGAATCTATGGGGCGGATTTTAAAAGCCCTGCGCGCCGGCGCGCCTATTTTGCATAGGCCGCCGGCGCACGTAAAGCCCCGGGATGCGCGTAAATCCCGGGGCTTTCGAAAAGGGGCGGGAGGGGGCGTGTCCGGGGGCATGCCGCGGCGTTTCGGGGGTAGGCCCGGGGGCGTGGCGCCGGCCCAGGGGTGTGGTCGAGGCCTCCGGACCAGCCCCCGGGACCGGAACACGAGCGGGGCTGCCGGCCGGCGCCAGCCATCTTTACTCATTAGACCCTATTATACTATAGGGCTAATGAGTAAAGATGGCCGGCGCCATCTTTAAAGATGGCGCCGGCCAGCCAGTGCTCCTACCATGTGACAGCGGCCGGCCAATGACACGGATACCCTGTCACATGGTAAGGGCAAAGGGGCATCAGCACCATTTTTTTTTAGAACAGGTGATGCCTGGAAACGGTAAATCTGTCCCCGAGGCCCCCCTGGATCTCTCCTCTCCCCGAGGCCCCCCTGGATCTCTCCCCGAGGCCCCCCTGGACCACCAGGTAAATTTTAAAAGGTTTTGGGGGGGTCAGGAGGGTGGGGTCGATTTAAAGGGTCGGGTGTGTTTTTTTTTTTAGCGGCGCGGGCCTCCCTAAAAAAAGGGTCGGGAGGGTGGGGGAGGCTAAGGGGGGGGTTGATTTAAAGGGTTGGGTGGGTTTTTTATTTTATCGGGCCATCGGCGCCATTTTAATTAGTGGCAGCCAAAATGGCGCCGATGGCCCGAGAGCGGGAGATCACGCCGAGACCCCCCTCCCCCCCCCCCCCCCCCCCACTGGACCACCAGGTAATTTAACATTTTGGGGGGGTTCAGGAGGGTGGGGGAGGGTAAGGAATTGGTTTTAAAGGGTCGGGGTGGGTTTAGGGGTTGTTTTGGTGTGCCGGTTTTCCCGCCCTCCCCCAAATAATTCCCGTGCCCTATTTAGCGATACAATACAAATGCCCCTGACGATAAATCGAGGGCATTTATATTGTATCGTGCACTGTAACGATTTAGGACGATTTTAAAATTATCTGACGATAATTTTAATCATTCAAAAACGATTCACATCCCTACTGACAACTGTCTCAAGCAGGTTCTTAAAATATCTGAGCAGTGACCCACCATTTTATAGAGACACTAATGACCAATCAGTATAGTGCAACACCTCCATTAGGTAAGTGACTGGAGAAAAACTAATCAAGCACATGTCAAACTACAGACTAGTCACATATAATGAAAATGGTCTTTTTGAACCTGAAGGGAAATTGAGTAAATACATGAATGAAATCATAGTAATTTGTTTCTGTGAGAATAGAATGAGGGTAAAAAGTGTTAGTATAAAAACAGCTCAGTCAGTCTCTTTATTTAGACTACAAGGCACAGCAGTATTTAGTTTACAAATCCAACATTTCTAAAAAGTGGAAAAATATGTAAAATATCCTTTGAACTATAATTTATGAGAATACAATTGTTATCTCAAAAAAAACTAACCTGCAATGTTTTTTCTTACCAATATGTACTGAAAGGTCTGATTCTCAAACAAAACAGTATTAAATATTAGAAAATGTAATGCTGTGTGATATTTGATATTTTACTAAATAATAATTTAACATAGTGGCTATGCCAAAACAAATTATTTTACATTTTTCTGTATTGCTTCCAAAATTACACATAAATAAATAACATATATGTGATTTTATATATATATAAAATCACATATATGTTATATATGTTATATGTGTGTGTGTGTGTGTGTGTGTGTTTTATATATACATATATATATATAGAATATGGAATATATATATATATGGAATATAGAATACAGATCATACACATCAAACCACTAGATGAGTCTATATAATATTAATTAACAGAAGAAAAATACATATTTGACTATTAGAAAATAGTGATTGAAAAACTTTTCTGCGGATATTACATTTAAGCTAAATAAAGAAAATTCATGGGGAACCTGGAAAACAGTATGGGTCAATTCAACCAAATTCAAAGCTGAGAATATTTACTAAGAAATTGATAAATGAACAGAACCAAGAAACTCAGTGAATCCCAGGAAATCCAAATAGGTCTCCTTACCTGACTTTTTAAACTGATCCTGCTAAAAATTAATTATGCAATATATTATTAGACTCTCTAAAATATACATGACACACTTTCATAATAGAGTTAGTGGTTAATTTATATCCTCTTTTTTGTAGTGTTTGTGATTTCTGTGACTACATTGATTCTCTTGTCTCTTCTTCATCTAGCAATATGAGATGAACAGAGGCGAGAGGCCAATGTTATAACAGAAATCTATATGGTTTATGAAACAGTGTAAAAACTTCAGTATTTTAATGTTTAATGTTTAATGTTATTTATATTTATATTTTATATTTATCTTAACCAATCCCAGTTCATACTTCCTGTTCTCTGTAAGACACACATATGTTATGTCACCCCAAAGTTACTTGTAAACCGAAGTGATTAGCAACATTGTTGCTAGAACTGCGGTATATAAAAAAATTTTAAATAAATAAATAAATAAATAGTATTTGGGTAGGAGTAAGAAATATTAGTTTGGGTTGGTAGAGGCAAGATTGTATCATGGCTAGAAGTCTTGGCTTTCACTATTAAAAACAGAAAGAATCCCACTCACTCGCCTTCCTTATATATCCACAGCCATATCTGTATGTGGATTATTTATTTAGATGGCTGTTTAAAAATTTTCAAACTTGATTGCATCCTTATTTAATTTCCTTGCAAACTGTTTGAAACCATTTTTAAATAAGTTCTATATGTAAGACAGATCCATCGTAGCTAGGCCAGAGAAGAAAGAGTTCAACCATTTATGATAGACTGTATTTTTTTATATTAGCATCAGAATATATTTATTTATTTGTTTGAATCAGCATCTTCGGAACACTGCATTCATGCTAGAGCTTTAAGGATAACAGGAATCAGTCAAAGGCTGATTCCTGTTTCCCATGTTTATTTTGCTTATTTGATGCTCCTGGCTGAAGAAAGCTTTTTCTTTTTCTTTCTTTCTTTATGTATTTATTTGTCACCTGCTGCCAGGCTGTAGGTGATATTCAAACAAACACACATAATAAAATCAAGCACAAAACAAAACAGGAGCAAATACATTTGTAGGAAATATTTGGTGTCCCTTCCAAAAAGGAATGTACTAAGTTGCTGGGGAGTTCCAGTGGAGATGTAAACAGAGGTGTGGTTTCTCCTCCCCACTGTGGAAGCTGCAGATAGTGTGCTCTAGCTGTTTATCATCCTCAAGCATCATCAATCCTTGTGGATTTTAGATTGCATTTTGGTTAGAGAGGAGCTCTCTGCCTCTGGGTCCTTTATTTTTCCAGATTATTACAAGGGATTGGAGTCTGGTTTTCTCTTAAGAGTTTGCCTGCAAGCGTGCCTCTATTTGGTATTGTTTTACTCTTTTAATACATTTTGGAGAATTCCCTGTGAGAGCCTGGTCCTCCTTGTTGCAGTGGATTGGGGTTTCCCTGTGTTCAAGGCTGGATCACGGGGTAGGGAGGACGTGTAGTACACTGTCTCTCCTTCAGAGCATGGACCTGACAGTGACCAGGCACAGAGTTTCAACTTTACCTTAACTGATTTTAGACTATCTGCTCAGTTTGGGAGACAAGGACATTTTTGCATCCTTCCTGTCTCTGTTTTGATTTTTCTCCTTTTGGAATTAAATTCTATATTTATTCTTTGGAGCTGAATGCCCTTGGTACCAAGGACTCAGTACCCTCTACATTGGGAGTGAGGTGTCTTTCAAAATGAAGGAATCTGAAGCATGAAGGAATCATTTTGGGAGAGAGTTCTGCCCAATGCAGGAAACAAAAGGAGCTGAAGGTATTGAGAATTGTATCTGCTGCTGACTCAAGTGAGAGGTACTTGAGAGGGTAGTGCAAATCTGGAACTAAATAGGAGATCTAAAGTATTACAGAAGACTTTAGGGAAAGGTAAGAGACCTGGGACTGTGTTCTAATAATATATTGGGACTTTATTCTAACCACTCTACAGTGGAGAAGATGGAATCAGATTGGGAATAAAAAAGGGGATTGAACTATCTTCAATCTGGGAAGATCTATGTAATCTGAGTAGTTTGAGTAACTGGGAAAGAGAAAGACATCAAGTTTCAGTAAGAGTGCTTCCAAGGAACAGGAAACTTCGCTACAGAAGTAAGGTGACAAGTTTATTATTGACTTTATTTGAACAAGGAATAAAGTTGTAAATATTCTGCAGTCATCCAGTCAAACTTTTAGTAAAAGAAGTTGGAAATCACCCTGCTTCTCCGTGGGTTTTGTGGCTGAGCAGACTGATAATTATTAGTGCTGATAACTAGGTTGAAGTGTGGGCTTGAAATGTACTATTGCAAAAGGGCCATGGAAAGTATTATTCCCCATCCCCACAACCACCCCCACCCACTGAGAGCCCTGGAACTCAGAATGTAAATGCTATCTGTGGAGAGACAGTGAGATTGAAGAGGAGTTGTGTGCAGAAGGATCCATCTCTATTTTCTTATGTGCCCCTGGGTTCCAGCTAAATGATCCGTCCCATCCAGGGCTTATACATTCTTCATCGAAAACTGAGACAATCAAAGCTACAAAAGCTGTTCAAAACATCAACATCAAGAAAATACTTGCTGAAATAGGAAGGCTTTAAGCATTGATCTAAAACTAGTTGGGTATGTGATCATTTTGGATTTGTCTTTGCAAGTTGAGGTCCCAAGTGTTCTATTTATGAACCTGGGAAACTAATAGAAGAAATTATCAAATAGAAGTGTAATTATGAAGTTTGTAAGTCCCAAGTAAGGGTGCCAAACTCTTCTCTGCTTAGAATAGCATGGTCATTCAAGATGTTAAAATGTCAAAATCTTACACAAAGGAATTTATGGTATGACCTTCTGATTCTGCTTGGGAAGAATATTTAAAGGATAGCGGAAACATTATCCATCTATATCCTGGATTTAATTAGAGTATAAACAGAATTTCATGCATTGTTTTATTAAAAAATCAATTGCAAAATCAATCCTGTTTAATAAATATTTTAATGTGTTCTAACCTTGTTATTTAGTCAAAGACTCATTTGCTTTAGATCTGATTATGTTACCATAGATTTCATTATGGTTGAATGTGGGTAGCTCTGGAAGGTGGGGATCTCTGCTTGCAGAGACAAATGCGGATGAATACAAATTTCAGAACTAGAGATTGTGCTAATGGTGAATGTCAGACAAACTGACAAATAGTATACTTTTATATTTAGGTTCTATATGGCCATGACAGTAATCAAAAACATTCAATCAAATGCTACATCTAGATTGAGGTTGAGAGCAGTTAGTGTGCTTCCTCTTTCTAGAGATTTCTACAAATTATAGCTAGCAGTTTGACTATGTTATTGTAGCTTGAAATGAGCGGGGAGAGTAAAAACATGTGGTCTGTTCTGACAAAAGGGTAGAAAGTGGCAGGGTGAAGCATAGAAAATAGTGTTTCCCCTGCTTGAAAGTTGTGTGGCTGTCTTCACACTATGATTTGGGGGCTCAAAGGGGTGAAGAACCTATACAGAAACTGTAAAGAGTGTTAGGTTCCTGTAGGTCCCTGGGACTACTCCTAACTTGGGTGAAAAAATCACACACAAGTAACTGCAACAAGTATTACACCTTTATTGATATGCACATATCAATGAGAATTTCTGACATGAACCAACCTCACCAGAATTCTAAGATAGTCCCCCCAGAGCTCACAATTTACATTGAATGTATACTTTTTACATGTTTATAAACTCCGATGTTCCCGTAATTGAACTTTAATTGGTCTAGAAGTGCGTCCAATATATAATAAAGGATAATCACACTGTATAACATAGACTACATTAAGGGGCGGATTTTAAAAGGCCCGCACGTGTAAATCCTTCCAGATTTACGCGCGTAGGGCCCTCGCGTGCCGGCGCGCGTAAAGCCCCGGGATGCGTGCAAGTCCCGGGGCTTTCGAAAAGGGGAGGGAGGGGGCATGTCCGGGGCGTTCCCGAAACGACGCGGCATTTCGGGGGCGTGCCGCGGCGTTTCGGAGGCGGGCCTGGGGGCGTGGTGCCGGCCCGGGGGCGTGGTCGAGGCCTCCGGACCAGCCCCTGGGACCGGAGGACAGAGCGGGGCTGCCGGCCGACGTGCGCAAAGTGTTTATTGTACTGCCAACTTTAATGATTAAAATGTCCAAAAAAGAAATTTGTGACTTATTCTGTTCAAAAGTAAATTTAAAATCTTCATCAATTGAATTGATCCAAACAAAAAATGCCTGCAATTGATCTTCTGTTAACTCCCAAATAAGCATAAGATCATCGATGTAACGCATGTTATAGATCATGTTCCAACCTCTTTATGTGGAGGTGACACACGTTCCTTATTAAATTATAGGGAACAGTATTGGATTTTTAGACTGAACACTGAACATCCATTTGGAATGAATGACACCATTGAATGGATGTCATTACTATGAAGAAATACCATCTATTGGCTGCCATCAAAGCAGGAAGTGGGTTGTGATTGGTCTGATTTTGAGTCAATTAAAGCTTTAAATAATCCTCCATTCATTCATATGGCGGCTCCATTTTTTGAAGTATACCAGAAATGCCAAGAGGAAGTTTATCCGTAGAAAAATGTGTGTATTTAAAGTTTGTGACAAAAATGCAAGATAATTATGAAACTAGCTTGTGCTTTTCTATATTATAGTTGATTTGAAGCCCAAGCCCCTGACAAGTTCTTTATATGAAACACATGCTGTGTCGGGCGCTGTGGTGAAAGCAGTTCAAGTTCGGAACTGCGGCACAGAACTGGGCGTTTTAAGAAAGGCATATGGAGTTGCAACATGGTTCAACATTATGATAAGTGCTTTTTTATCTGTGGATATATATTTTTTTTTTGAAGAACATTTAAGTTAAAATGTGGACTCTATGAATAAGAGGATTATTGTGAATTATAATATAAAAAAAGGGAAAAAAAAGAAAAAGATAAAAACAATTAGGGTCCACTGCGACAAACCCGGTTTTAAGATCATCCGGGTATATTCCTTGGGCTCCCTAGCCCAAGGAATATACCCGGATGATCTATTAAACCTCTCTTGAAGAAACCCAACCTGGACACAAATGAGCTCTCCAACTTCCGACCCATATCCAACCTCCCGCTGCTAGCAAAACTCACCGAGAAGGTGGTGAACACACAGCTCTCGGACTTCCTGGAGGAACACAAAATCCTATACCCCTCCCAGTATGGCTTCCGTAAGTCATCCAGCACCGAAACCCTCCTCATCTTACTAACAGACCACATCCTCATGGGCCTAGATAAAGGGATCTCATTCCTGCTAGTTCTGTTAGACATCTCCGCGGCGTTTGACACCATGAACCATAGCATCCTCCTCAATCGTCTCTTAGACATTGGATTATCTGGATACGCCCTCCAATGGTTCAGCTCATTCCTCAATAATAGAAGCTCCAAGATCACCATCAATAATAAAGAATCACCTAACTTCAAATCTACTCTGGGTGTTCCCCAAGGCTCTTCTCTATCCCCCACCCTCTTCAATATCTACCTACTGCCTCTTTGCCAGCTGCTCAATAACCTTAACCTAATTCACTACTTATATGCTGACGACGTTCAGATCCTCATCCCTATAAAAGAATCCCTTCCAAAAACGCTCTCCTACTGGGAGAATTGCCTTAAATCCATCAACCACTTACTCACCAGCCTGAACCTGGTTCTCAATGCAGCCAAAACAGAAATCCTTCTTATCTCCACTGACCTTTCTACCAGCCATGATCAGACAACCTCTATTCCTCAGACCACTCAAGTTAGAGATTTAGGAGTCATCATTGATAACCATTTGAACCTAAAAAAATCAATCAATAAGATTTCGAAGGATTGTTTCTTCAAGCTTCAAGTAATGAAAAAACTCAAACCCCTTCTCCATCTCCAGAACTTCAGAACTGTCCTTCAGTCAACAATATTCTCCAAAACTGACTACTGTAACACTCTCCTCTTAGGACTCCCGATCTCTGCCACCAAACCACTACAAATGCTCCAGAACTCAGCAGCCAGGATATTAACCAACACCAACCGGAGAACTCACATCACTCCTATACTTAGAAACCTACACTGGCTACCTATTAAATACAGAATCTTGCTAAGACTGGAACCCTGCCTGATTACCTTCCGAAAAAAACTCAAAACCTGGCTTTTCCTCCAAGCCTTCCCTTAAGCCTAACATAGCAAGAATACTTCCATTTAGCCCAATAGACTAAATGACCGACCCAACCACTGTATAGACATACGTTCTCATCCTCCAGTTTTTCTGTCCTTTATTTCCTGGCTACTCTAGCCCCCAAGTTCATTATCCCTGTTATTTGTAACTGCGCTTCGGCCTTCCTGTTATATGGTTATGTTCAGTTAATCCCTAAGTTTGATGTAAACCGGTCTGATATGAAGCTTGTCATGAAGTTCGGTATAGAAAAATGTTTAAAAAATAAATAAATAAATAAATGATTATTCAACATCTATATGGTGAGCTATTCACTTTGGGTTGGGTTAACAAGCCCATGAAATCAACACGTCTTATATATTAAAAGTTGGCTCCCGTATGAGGGTTATTGTCGCAATAACAATATTTTTTGTTTTGGCATTTCATTAAACGTGGTTCATTACATACAAAATTCCATGGATCCGGCACAGCTCGCAGCCTTACGGGCCATTCCTGGCCTGGCCCAGTCGATTACAGAGCAACAGATATCTCTGGAGACACTAGCTGTCACTTTCAACCAGGTGAACGCTCGACTGAATACGCCGACAGTTCCAGAGAAAGATTCATCTTCTCAAGTGGTTGCAGTTTGCACCACTGTACCATTACCAGCTCCTACACGCTTCTCTGGTGATGCCCAGATGTGCAGGGGTTATATTAACCAGTGCTGTATGCATGTCTTGTTGCAACCAATCTACTTTCCCAATGCGGTTTCCAAGACTACATATATTCTATCGCTACTCGATGGAAGAGCCCTGGTCTGGGCTTCACCTCTCTGGGAACGCAGTGACCCTGTTTTGAATGATCTGACTGACTTCTTGAACTTGTTCAAATCCATGTTTGATGATCCAACACATCAAACCATTGCAGGGTCTACCCTTCTTCATCTTCAACAAGGAAGCAAGCCTTTACCAGACTATGTTATTGAATTCAAGACACTAGCATCTGAACTTCATTGGGATTTGGGATGTCTACATGCTATATTTCTAGAGGGCCTCAACACGCGTATAAAAGACGAACTAGCAGCGCGTGACTTGCCAGACACTCTGGAATCTCTCATTGATTTAGCTGAGAGAGTTGATCGCAGGATACGCAACCAGACTCAGGAAGCCAATTGTCACAAGAAGCATCCTACGGGAAGTAATTGCCCTCAAGCCATGCACATGACTTCAGCCCAATCTTCTGTGCCCAGTGAGGAAGAAGAGGAACCTTTGCAGCTAGGACGCAGTCACTTGACTTCTAAAGAGAGACGTTTTCGCAGACACTCTGGTCTCTGTATGTACTGCGGCCAATCCAGCCATGCTGTCCAGACCTGCCCTATCTGTCCGTGACAAGGCCAGACCTAGGATCTGCTGGAGGACTCCTTTTAGGTCTAACTGCACCTTCTCCTCCATTATCTCTCCCCGTCTCTCTCATCTCCGGAGGCCTAGAATTCTCCACTCTCGCACTCGTGGACTCAGGTGCGGGAGGAAACTTTATGCTAAAAAGAATTGCAGATCATCTGCGAATACCTACTACACCCATAGCTACTCCTTTACTGCTGTCTTCTATACATAGAGAACCACTTCCAGGAAAGGTATCGCTTACCACGCAGCCCATATGCCTTCATACTGGGGCCTTACACACTGAGAACATCTCCTTCCTGCTCCTTGAGAAGGCTATTCACCCCATGGTACTCGGCCTACCATGACTACATGAACATACACCTCAGTTCAATTGGACCACCATGGAGCTCTCTGAATGGAGCCCTGGCTGCCATGATCATTGTTTAGCCAAAATTTCACCGCTGCTCTACATGGTGACAACTCCCTCATTACCTGGTCTACCGCCACAATATGTGTTTTTTCAGGACATCTTCTACAAGCAAGCAGCAGAGGTGTTACCTCCGCACAGGACCTTCGATTGTGTGATAAATCTCAAACCTAATTTGGAGCCTCCCAAAGGAAGGGTATACCCCCTCTCAATAACAGAGACTGAGGCCATGTCAACCTATATCCAAGAAAACCTAAAAAAAAAGTTTATTAGACCTTCTATGTCCCCAGCTGGTGCGGGGTTCTTTTTTGTTGGAAAAAAAGACATATCTCTTCGCCCTTGTATTGATTACATAGGTCTCAATGAAATCACCATCAAGGATTGCTACCCTCTACCATTGATATCCGAGCTATTTGACAGACTCCAGGGGGCCAAAATCTTTACTAAGCTGGACTTAAAAGGGGCCTAGAACTTAGTCCAAATCTGTCACGGGGATGAATGGAAGACAGCTTTTAACACCCGTGATGGACACTTTAAATACTTAGTCATGCCTTTTGAATTGTGCAATGCACCAGCAGTTTTCCAGAATATGATGAATGATATTCTGTGAGATTT
This sequence comes from Rhinatrema bivittatum, assembly GCF_901001135.1. Lineage (NCBI taxonomy): Eukaryota > Metazoa > Chordata > Amphibia > Gymnophiona > Rhinatrematidae > Rhinatrema > Rhinatrema bivittatum. The sequence goes on along the minus strand of NC_042617.1, from coordinate 419,085,193 downwards.
ACTGTACCAGTGTCAGGTGGTATATCCTGATTTTCTCTCAGGACCTCCAGACTCACCGGGCTGATGTCATAAAGGTACTACAAAGGCTACATGACAATCACCTTTATTGCAAAGCTTGAGAAGTGTGCTTTTTACCAGGAATCAGTGTCATTTCTGGGGTAAATCGTTTCCAAGAATGGCTTCCATATGGACCCTCAAAGCTGAAAAGTACTCAACCCACTGGCTTAAAAGCCTTATGCTGTTTCCTCGGCTTCACTAACTATTACCGTAACTTCATTAAACACTACTCTACCCTAACAACACCACTGAAGGCCATGACTAGAAAAGGAGCTGATCTATCTCGATGGTCCGCTGAGGTTATTGCAGCCTTCCAAACTCTCAAAGAAGCCTTCCAAACTAAGTATTGTTTTCGCCACCCCAATCCTCAGCATCGATTTATCATCAAGGTTGACGCCTCCGACGTCGGCGTGGGGGCAGTACTAAGCCAATATAGTGATGCCAATGTTCTCCATCCCTGCTCTTTCATCTCATGATGATTCTTACCACTGAGAAGAATTATGGAATCGGAGACAAAGAATTGTTAGCTATAAAATTGGCCTTTGAAGAGTGGCGCCCATGGCTGGAAGGTGTGCAGCACCAAATAACAGTGTATACCGATCATAAAAATTTGGAATATCTACGACATGCTTAACGTCTTAATCATCGGCAAGCGAGGTGGTCATTGTTTTTCAAACACTTTGACTTTTTATTGAAGTACCATCCTGCAGAAAAGAATGTTAGAGCAGATGCTCTTTCGCACTCCTTCTTTATGGTGGATGTACCCAATGAGCCTCATCATATCATCAATCTGGAGAAGTTGGTGTTAACAGCCACACATACCGACCCTGCTGGGAAAACAGTGGTGCCCCTGGGAATGAGGAAGAAATTACTAAAGTGGGCACATGACTCCTGGTTGGCCGGCCACTTCGGGCAAGAACTTAAATTGGCTATGCTCCAAAGCTTCTATTGGTGGCCTACCATGAAGACTGATATCCAAACCTATGTGGCATCCTGCACTACCTGCGCTAAACAAAAACCTCCTGCCGGACATCCCTGGGGTCTCCTCCAACCTCTGCCTGTACCAGAGAAACCTTGGACGCACATCGCGACTGACTTCGTGGTGGACGTATCCCTTTCTGCCGGAAACAATATGATCTGGGTGACCGTCAATCGGTTTTTGAAAATGGCGCATTTTGTGGCCTTGCCAGGATTACCATCCGCTGCTGAATTGGCTAAATTATTCGTGAAGCACATCTTTCGCCTCCACGGCATGCCCAAACACATTCTGTCTGACAGAAGCGTCCAGTTTACTGCAAAATTCTGAAGAGCTCTGTGTCGGAAGTTCGACATTGCATTGGATTTGACTTCGGCCTATCACCCGCAGTCCAATGGCCAAACTGAGCAAATGAATCGGACACTCAAACAATTCTTATGCTCATATGTGAATACTAGACAAAGTGACTGGGCAGAATTCGCCCTAAACTCACATCCAGTTGCTGCCACGGGTTCAACACCCTTTCAAATGGTCTATGGCCACCAACCATTACCTCCGTTACCTCTGCCACTTTCCGTGACATCTCCAGCAGCTCAAGCCACCGCAATGGAATTATGCCAATTGTGGAAACAGACTAAAGATCTACTCAAAGCGGGAGAAAGAGCCAAAAAGACTTACAATGCTCACCACAGAAGGTTCCTCAATTTCAGCCTGGAAATAAAGTATGGCTTAGTACAAAGTTCCTCCGCTTAAAGCTGCCATCTGCACGTTTTGCTCCACGGTACGTCGGACCTTTTGCCATCCTCCGACGTCTTGGGAATTTGACTTACAGTTTGAAGCTACCGCCATCCATTAAAATTCATAATGCCTTTCACGTGGCCCTATTGAAACCTCTCCTACTGTGAATTTTCCAGAAAAGCTCCTAACCCACACCGCTTGATGCAGAGGAGGATATTGCATATACTGTTGATGACATCCTGGATGTACGCAAGAGAGATAAATGATGGGAGTACCTTATCTCCTGGAAAGGATACGGACCGGAGGACAACTCCTGGGAGCCCATGCTAATATTCTGGATAAAGACATGCTCCGTCACTTCCATCAGTCTCATTCTCATCAGGACTCTGCTTTACCGGCTAACGCCTCGCTATGTTTAGACATTATAATTAAGCCGCCGTTTCTTTTGTTTCATTGCCTTTTCTAGTTCTCTTCAGTTACACTGTCCTATACCTCTGACTAGCCTAGCCTCCAAGTTAACTACCCTTGTTATATGTAACTTCCGCTTCTAGTGAATTGTTCTTGTTTAAGTTATACCCTTTGTTACATGTAAACCGATCTGATATGAAATTTTTTTCATGAAGGTCGGTATAGAAAAGTGTTAAATAAATAAATAAAATAAATCCTCGTAAGCCGAAACAGAAGGGGGGTACTGTTGTGCCCGTCGGTCGCAGACGGCTGCACCCTCTGTTGCTTACCTTGTTTCTGCCTGACTCAGTCCGTTTTGGTAAGATGGCTGCCTCCGCTTCTCCACACCAAACCCTCTGGCATTCTCAGTCCGGCATAGGCGATTGTGTTCTCCATCTTTCTCCAGGAGTCACCTAGGGCATGCACGTGCGCACAGCCCCGTCCTTTACGTGTGTCATGGCGGGAACCTCGGGGGCATCCCCACCGCATGACATCACTAGCGCTGGCATTTAAACTCCTTTCTTGATTCTAACTACGAGTTAGCAAGGAATCCTCCATGCTGATTTCTCCTCATTACCAGATGCTCCTACTCTGTGTTCTCTTGCTCCAGGACGACTTAGGTACCCGCTCAAAGGGGGCCTTGCCTCAATCCTCTATACCCTCTGGGGTTATCTACTACCAACAAGGATGCCTAAGGTACCCGTTCCTCGGGGGCCTTGCCTCGCTCCCCTTTACCCTCCAGGGTATCTGCTACCAGCTAGGGCGCCTAAGGTACCCGCCTCTCGGGGTCCTTGTCTCACTCCTCTTTACCCTCTGGGGTATCTGCTACCAACAAGGATGCCTAAGGAACCTGCTCCTCGGGACCTTGCCTTGCTCCTATTTACCCTTCTGGGTTGTCTACCTATTACCAGGACACCTGTGGCACCCACTCCTTGGGGGCCTTTCTCGTCCAAGACCTCCAATCCTCGGACTTCTCCCTTACTACAACTACCAGCATCAGAATGAGTACTGCCGCACTTGTTCTATCTTGCTTGTCTCATCTCTCTCTCCATAGAGGCTTGACCTATCCTGCACCATGGGTCTGGTGAGACTGAGGAACTGCCTTTCCTCTCTGCAAACCTTCAGATGGAACATCATCATCTGGGTTCTCCTCTCCTAGCTGGAATCATCACCCGATTCTCGGGTTACCATCTACATTGCAGTACAATAAAACTTTCTCTCTCTGTGTCCATCTCTGCTTAGAGCTAGCCTATCGCTGCAAGTCCCCACAGGGCTCCACCTTGTGGGAGGTGTCATCTCTTACAGCGACCAGGGGCCCATGCTTCAATGTCCAAAGTACAACAATGACTATGATACCACAATAGATTGTTTTTATCTGTGGTTTTCCTATTCTCCATCGTAATAAATTGTCATCCTTGAATCTTTACCAACACATCTAAATAGGCGATGCACGAATCACTGTACTGATGGGTGAAACATAAATTTGTATCCAATGAGTTAATCCACACTATAAACTCATCTAATGACTCTTTCGAAGAATTCCAAACTATAAAGACATTGTCTACATAGTGGTACCATCTGATTATCTTAGACCACCACTGAGAACCATAAATAAATTATCTTCGAAGTCAGACACATATAAGTTTGCTACTGAAGGTACAAGCGAGGAACCCATTGGAATCCCATGATCTTGGTGAAAGAACTCTTCTTTAAAGCAAAAATAATTGTTGAACTGGACTATTTTTGTTAATGAAATTAGAAAATCAGCTGAAACTCTAGATGAATCCTGAAGATGATTCAATGTGTCAGTCACAATCTCCAATGCTGCCTGCTGAGGAATACACGTATACAACGATGTTATATCCATGGTCACCAATAACACTTGCCCTTCCCCCACCTCTACCTTAGCCAAATTGTTTAAAAAAATGAATAGTATCTTTAAGATACGAAGCCTTTTGTTTTACCGCTGGTTGCAAGAATTGATCAACAAAAATCGCAGGTGGTTCCAACACTGTGCCCCTCAACGACACTATGGGGCAAATCAGCGGATTTTTCAAATCTTTATGGATCTTAGGGAGCCCATAAATCAACGGGACCTTCGGATGTTTGACCACTAAAAAATGTTTTTCTTTATCGTTCAAAAACTTAGTTGACTCTACCAACTCCTTGACTTGATCACTTAATATGCCACTTGGATCATCCTGTATCCTACTATAAACCGCGATGTTATTTAGATGTTCAAACACTATTTATTTATTTATTTTAAATCTTTTCTATACTGTCGTTAAGCAGTTGCCATCACAACGGTTCACAATAGGGCACATAACTATATGTTGTAAATAGTGTCTAGAATTCTAACAATTACACAGGTGCCATCAAAATACTGTAACAGTTTCATCATAACTATTATATGGTGGGTGTTATAAGTCGTGTCCAGTTTTCTCTGTCTACCTGTAAGAAATTTCTACTTAATAATGAAAAGAAAGATTTAGAATATACAAAAATAGAAACATATGCATTAAGATGAACAGGTGTGAGTGTGGGGGTTTAGCTGACCGTAACCAACACTTCCCTGTTTACTCCCCTTAATTCTCTTTGTTGTATGCTTGCTTAAATAGCCATGTTTTTAGACTTTTTCTGAAGGTTTTGATGTTTCCTTGCAATCTGATTTCCAAAGGCATATTATTCCATATTGGGGGTCCTGCTAGGGATAGGGCCCTATCCCTTACTTGAGTTAATCTAGCCGTCTTAACTGAGGGAATTAGTTAGCAGTGCTTTGTTTGCTGATCTCAGGTTCCTGTGGGGGGGGGGGGGTATGTATGTGTAGGGCTGTGTTCAGCCACTCTGTGTTTTCGTCATGTATTACTTTATGTATGGTGCATAAAGTTTTGTAATGTATTCTTTGTTCAATGGGTAACCAGTGTAGTTCTGTTAAAGTTTCAGTGATATGTTCTCTTTTACTTTTTCCAGTTAAAATTCTTGCAGCTGTGTTTTGTAGTATCTGTAGTGGTCTTAGTGTGGTGTATGGTAGGCCTAGTAGGAGAGCATTACAGTAGTCGATACTGGAAAAAATTAAGGCTTGCAATACTGAGCGGAAGTTGTTGGGTGTTAGAAGTGGCTTTAATCTTCTAAGGGTCATCAGTTTGGCATATTCCTCTTTTACTTTTTGTGATATATGTTGTTTCATATTTAGTTCCGGATTGATTATCACTCCCAGGTTTCGTACTTTCTCAGCTAGTTGTATTTTTTGGTTGTTATTGATTGTTATAGAGTTCTGAATGATAGTTTTGTTTTTTCGTTCAAGGAGTAAGAATTCCGTCTTCTCTATATTGATAACTAGTTCCATTTGGTTTAGAAGTTGTTTTATTATATCTAGGTACATGTTGGCTAAGTTTAGAGTTTTATCAATTGTGTCATCAATTGGGAGTATTAATTGAATATCATCTGCATAGATATAGTGCAAAATTCCTAGCCCAGCTAGGAGGTGATATAAAGGTAGCATGTATATGTTGAACAGTGTGGCAGATAAGGCAGATCCCTGTGGGACTCCTGTTAGTAGGTTTATTTTCTCTGACATTACATCTTTGATTTGTACTTGGAAGTATCTGTTATTTAGATATGATTTGAACCACTTGAGTATTTTATTGCTTAGTCCTATTTCTTCTAATCTATTTAGTAGTAGGGATTGAATCGTGTGATCGATCGTCTTAACGATCAATTTTGGCTGGGGGGGGAGGGAAATCTGATCGTCATGTTTTGTTTTGTTTTAAATCATAAAAAATCGTAAATCGGGGGCGGGCGGGAAAACCGGCACACCAAAACAACCCTAAAACCCACCCCGACCCTTTAAAACAAATCCCCCCACCCTCCCGAACCCCCCCAAAATGTTTTAAATTACCTGGGGTCCAGTGGGGGGTCCCGGCACGATCTCCCGCGATCTCCCGCTCTCAGGCCATGGCTGTGTTAATAGAAATGGCGCCGGTGGCCCTTTCCCTTACCATATGACAGGGCAAAGGTAGCGCCAGCGCCATTTTGTTTCCTGACACCCGATGTCACAAGTGCAGGAGATGGCTCCCGGACCCACGCTGGACCCCCAGGAACTTTTGGCCAGCTTGGGGGGGCCTCCTGACCCCCACAAGACTTGCCAAAAGTCCAGCGGGGGTACGGGAGCGACCTCCTGCACTTGCGCCGTATTGCCAATATTCAAAATGGTGCTGGTGCTACTTTTGCCCTCACTGTGTCATACGGGCTACTTTTGCCCTCACTGTGTCATACGGGCAAAGGTAGCGCCGGCGCCATTTTGAATATTGGCAATACGGCGCAAGTGCAGGAGGTTGCTCCCGGACCCCCGCTGGACTTTTGGCAAGTCTTGTGGGGGTCAGGAGGCCCCCCCAAGCTGGCCAAAAGTCCCTGGGGGTCCAGCGGGGGTCCGGGAGCGATCTCCTGCACTTGTGACGTTGGGTGTCAGGAACCAAAATGGCGCCGGCGCTACCTTTGCCCTGTCATATGGTAAGGGCAAAGGGCCACCAGCACCATTTCTATTAACGCAGCCGTGGCCCGAGAGCGGGAGATCACGGGAGATCGTGCCGGGACCCCCCCCCCCCCCCCACTGGACCCCAGGTAATTTAAAACATTTTGGGGGGTTCGGGAGGGTGGGGGATTTGTTTTAAAGGGTCAGGGTGGGTTTTAGGGTTGTTTTGGTGTGCCGGTTTTCCCGCCCTCCCCCTCCCTCGATTTACGATTTTTTGACGATAAATCGGGGGAATAGTTATTGTATCGCGGCTCTAACGATTTTTGACGATTTAAAATATATCTGACGACTGTTTTAAATCGTCAAAAAACGATTCACATCCCTAGTGATTATAAGGAATTTTTTTGTAATAGATTGCGCATTCACTAGTAAGAAGGTTATCATCAGTAGCTTGTTTGAGATGGTGTTGTTCGTTATTTTGGTCCTTCTTATCTGTATGAGGTTTGTGGATTGGGTTTTCTTGTTACTGTTTGTTTTGTATCTATTTTTGTGTTTATGTGAGAAAGCATTTCCATAATTACCTTTGTTTAGGCAGGTTTCGATGTTTTGTGTTCTTGGATCAGTTCCTTCGTTGTCCATGATTGATGTTGTCCACTGTGGGGTTTTCTCAGGGGTGAACGAAGGGGCGAACAAAGGGGCGTGCCCCTTTGTTGTGCCCCTTCGGTGCACAATGCCAACGCGCGGGCCTCCGGGTATGGCTGCGTTTAAATCCCCTCCTCTTGGCGTGCTTTTGCCAACGTCGGTGACGTCAGCGTCAGTGTTGACCAAGGGGGAGGGGTGCAGGTCTCACTTCCGGGTTCCCTGGCAGCAGCGGCAGCGTCTGTGGAGAGAGAGGAGAGAGAGAAGGGGGAGAGAAAAAAAAAAGATGCTGGAACTGGTTGATGCAGGAACTAGTGCGGCACTGAGAGAGGGAACAAGAGAGAAGAATCAGGTTAGTGGGGGCCATTGATGATCTTTCAGGCAGGGTGACAGTCGTGCTTCCTCCTCCGGGTATGGCTGCGTTTAAATCCCCTCCTCTTGGCACGCTTTTGCCGACGTCGGTGACGTCAGCATCAGCGTCGACCAAGGGGGAGGGGTGCAAGTCTCACTTCCGGGTTCCCGGGCAGCAGCGGCAGCATCTGTGGAGAGAGAGGGGAGAGAGAAGGGGGAGAGAAAAAAAAAAAAAAGATACTGGAACTGGCTGTTGATGCAGGAACTAGTGCGGCACTGAGAGAGAGAACAAGAGAGAAGAATCAGGTTAGTGGGGGCCTTTGATGATCAGCAAACTTATATCAGCAAACTTATATCCTGAATCACGATTGTTCCCCCTTTGTCAGTTAGTTTGATGACCAATTCTTCACAGCTCACTATAGACTGCAACGCCTCTCATTGAGTAGATGACAAATTACAATAGATTTTTTTATTTGATTGCTCAAACACACCGATTTCTTTTAATACCAAATTCTTGAAAGTCAATATATGGGGATCTATTGGACCAGCTGGATTCCATCTTGATTTTATCTTTACTATTGATTGATCTTGAATCATGCCTCCCCGCCCGGAAAAACAATCGTAGGTTCAATTTTCTTATGAACTGGTGCAATGCTATTCTACTCTCAAACATGTTATGAAAATTTGTCAGCACAAAGGAGAGTCCATTGTCAAGCACTTGTTGTTGCATGGGACTTAATACTTTATTTGATAATTGACTATAGATGTTATACTTTGTGAACCTGTTGATGTGTCCCTCTTGTGTATCTTGGTTCTAATGGCGTTTTGTACCACTCCTTCTTTTTTGGTTGTTGTTGTTGATCCCTTCTTCCTTTTTGTTGCCCTCGCACATCCTGTAAAAAAGACTTGGGTGCCCGAGTGTCTATAATTTCCATATCCTCTTGTTTGTCCGAGCCACTTGAACTATCACCCGACAAGAAGGCAAAATGTACCTTCCTAGGACTTTTTTCAACCACCTTCTTATCAGTCCAATTATACACTCTATTATTTGAATAGTCAAGTTGGTCCCTTTTAAATTTTTTGAAATTTTTTGAATGACCAGTTTGACTGGTTATCATTACTTTGATGTTTCAACTGGTGCTTCAGTTTAAAGGGAAGGCTGGATCCATTGATGTCAGCAAAGGGTCACATGATGTTGTCCCTTTAAAAAGAGGATGCTGTGAATAGGAACTTAGCTTCGCCATTTTTTAAGAAGGTTAATGCAGTGCTTAGCAAGCAAGAAGAAAGATTAAAGAAAAATTGATGGAATAGTATATTGGTGAACTGAGATGTGTTATGAGTAAGTGTTTTCCCCTGAAGAAGACGTTTCAAAACCTGGCCATGTTGGGCTAAAATACTACCATGGACTGTTTTCTCAGCGGCTCATTTAACAGCATGGATTGAGCTAAGTATTCTGTGACGTTGTTGAGAACAACAAATATCACTGGATTGAGCTAAGTATTTTGCAATGTGTTGCGAATAATGAACATAACAAATGGGAAGTGATTAAAATTTGATAACAATTTTTGCCTTCTAAGATATTCAAGTGGTGAACTGTTCCCATTTTTTGAGCCAAAAATTCACAATGAATTCTAAAACATTTTTGAGAAAATAATTAATAAATTAATATAAGGTGGTCGGTGGTTTGTTTGTGATTAAAAGTAAGAGTGAGGGTAACATGGATGGTACTCTTTGACATTTATGAAACAACCACTTTCCATAACAAACTTTTTTTTTTTTTAAAAAGGATTTTTGTCTAGATAGACTTTTTGTGAATTTCTACTCTGGTTTAGAGACACATAAATGTAGAATTAAAGAAGATAAAGAAAATAAAGAAGAAAAGAAAAAAGTAATAAGTGGGTTGTTATAAGTCATTACGGTGATTTTTACCTACATTGGTGAATCTTGAGTTTGGTTTATTAGCAAGAACAGCATAGCTCCCATTTTGAAGAGGATATATTTATAGAAAGAGAGATTTAACAAGTTCTGACAGAAAGGAGCAATCAGTATCCTCCACATGATTACCGCATGCTGCAATTTTTGCTATGGTGACACAGATTAGATATTGTGATCTTCACATGTAAATATGATATATAAAATGTCTAAATAAATAAATAAATAAATAAATAAATAAATAGATAAATACATAAATACATAAATAAATAATCTTGTAAAACACAATTTCTCACATTCAAATATTTTATTGATTCATTCTTCTGTGATTATTTTCTATGATTATTTTCAATAAAGCTGTGCCAGATTGATACAAATGTCCTATATTATGAAATTTACAATTATGGTAATAAATACAGTCTGGAATTAAAAGTTCAAGTAGAATGCCAATCTCCCATATGCTTCTGTTACCTGGATAAAGGGTTCCTCTGACCTTATGCAGATTCGCACATGTCAATCTTTTCATCAGTTTAACTTGTACATCTGTTTGATTTAAAGCAGTCTGTACTATAGTGAGATCAAAATACATCCAATCCATCCTCTCATTAAGTAAATGGTGCTTCATGAAACTTAGCTTATTTCTGACAAGCTGTAAAATAGCAAATTCTTAAATGCACTCTTCATCATGTAGATGGCTTCAAATACCTGTACGAGATGATCCTAAAGGCAGTGGCATTCCAAGGGGGGGGGGGGGGGGGAAGTGCTGGGATGTGGTCCACCCTGGGTAACATCCAGGAGGGGACTGCCAGCTGGGAGATGAGTGGTCGTGACAAAGCCTATTGTTATAGACCTGCTCTCCCAGAGGGGAGGAGTTAGCAATCTGTTATAGATCTGTCTGCTGGATACTCCCGTTGAAGGAGGAGTTAGCAATCTGTTAGCAATCACCCCACCAGGAGGGCAGAGTTAGCACTCTGTTATGGATCTTGCTAAGGAGTAGCAATCTGCTCCCCCAGAGGGAAGGAGTAGCAACTGTTATGCTTTGTTCCTGTAGAAAGATGAGCCAGCAACCTGTATGATCCCCATGGGGAGATAACTATCTGATATGGATTAGCTTCCGCAGAAAGAGGAGTAATGGTCTGATGTGGGTTGGCTCCCACAGAGTGGCAGATGATAATACCGCTCTATTAGTATAAAGAGTAACACTTAGAAGAAATAGTGAATTCCAGGGCCGATGGCAGATGACAGCGCCCTCAAGTGGAGATCCTGAGAGGGACCACTGGCTAGGCTGGAGTATTGAGACAAACACAGATAGTTCTTTATTAGATTGGAAGTAGAACCACCAGAGGTGGTAGTAGTGAGTTGATGTGTCCGGCAGGGCTGAAGTCCCTCTGATACTGGAACTACGATCTCTAAGTTGCTGAGCTGTAAGGAGAGACTATAGATAGTGAGTAGACAGGGTATGCTGGGCATAACCAGTGGTAGATGATACACTCACAATTGTAGATATCTGTAATGTCTTCTTTATGCAACAGAGAGTCTTCAGTATTCAGGAACAGTAGCCCTAGGCGAGTACTGGTTCCTATAGGCAGTCTGAAATAGAACTCACAATAACTGTATATGGGATGGCTTCTGGAATAGAAAAGAGGCTAGAAGAGATTTAGGAACATAGGCCCTCGTGGAGCGAGTACCGGTTCCTATCTGTTAATCTGTAATAGTAACCCATAAGATATAGTTATGCAATATCTTCTGAGGAAGAAGAGAGTATGAGAAAGGAATTAGAAACATAGGCCCTTGTGGAGCGAGTACCGGTTCCTATCTGCAATGGTAACTCACGATCTCCGTACCTGCGCTAACATCTTAGACTGAAGGGAGCCTTAGAGACTAGGAACAAGGGCCCTCATGGAGCGAGTACCGGTTCCTGTCTATAAATAGGACTCACTGTGTTCACATCTGCGATCACCTCCAGGCAATAGGAGTCTTCTGAGTCTTCGGGAATGTAGGCCCTCGAGGAGCGTGTACCAGATCCCATCCAACAATCTGAAATCAAGAATAGAGAGAGCGGAGCCCCCGAGGAGTGGGTACTCCTGGTAAGTTTGAAAAGGCCGAACAGTGGAGAAAGATTTCCCCTTGCTGACTCGGAACGTAGTTGGAAGTAGCATGGACTGCAGAAGCAAGTCCCAATGGAGTTCCTTGCCAACTCGCTTGTAGTTAGCAAACAAGGACCTTTTAAATTGAAAACGGATGATGTCACTACGGGGAGACGCCCCCGAGGTTCGCGCCCTTGCTGGTACAAAGTCTGGAGCGCACACGCGCATGCCCTTACATCATCTGGAACATGGCGGATCCGTAGCGTCAAGCCAGCCCGGGGATACTGGGACCAAGAGGCGGGGAGAAACCATGGCTGTATCTGTCCATCTGACCTGAAGGGAGTCGCCACAAAGGTAAAGAGGGTGGTGCGAGGGCAAAAATAGGTATGAACGCAACACCTATCCAGCTCATGGTAGAAGAAGAGGAAAGTCTCTGGGTTGTGAGCGGTAGATGCACTGGATGGCCACCTAGAATGCCACAGATCTGGAGCAACTGCATAGCCTTTTTTTCTTCCCAGCCCCTGTGGTCCAGAAGAGGAAGTGGTGGGTCTACGTGGGCAGGAAGAAGGAAAAGTCATGCAGTCACGGCCCAAAGCAGGAGGAAGAGCATTAATGCAGCCCCCTCCTGACTGCAGTTGCAGGAAGTAGAGCTCCACCAGCCCTTGTGCCACCTCAAGAAAAATGAAGAGGCCCCTTCTATCATGGGGGCTGAATGAGGAAGCTGCTGCTGTGCTTTTGATGGGGGGCAGGGTAGGAAGTGAGTATTTGTGTCTATGTGTGTGTGAGAGCATGTCTGTGTGTGTCTAGGAGAGTCTGTGTGTGTCTATGTGTTAGAGCATGTCTGTGTGTGTGTATGGGAGTAAGAGTACATGTTTGTATGTGAGGTAGATAGCTGTATGAACGGATGTGTATGTGTGAGAGAGAGAGAAATGGAGGGAGTCTGTGTACAGGGGTGTGTGAAAGTATGTGCAAGTGAGAGAGGGAGCCTGTGTGAGGGAGAAGGGAACCAAAGATCACTGGGGGAAGGAGGGATGGAGAATTGAGGGGTGAAGGAAGGACAAAGAAGTGAATCTTTTGGGGGGGGGGGGGGGGGGGGGGGGGGGGGTGTTTCCAAAGGAATTATCCACGCCAGGTGCCAAATACTTTAAGTATGCCACTGCCTGAAGGATATACATGCCATGAGCTAATTATTATTTAGGTTAGAAAGTCTTGCAATTCTCTGTAGGGCTTCAACTGTTTTCTCAATTATTTTTTCTGAACATTCCAATTATTATGTCCACTAACAATTGATGTCCTTCTTTTCCATGGCATCTGTACATCTTCTTGGTCAGAAGTTACTGCAGATCTCCTTTTCCTTGTTTTACTGATCATGGCTGTCTACCTTTAAAAGAGCAAATATTTCTTCCTATTCCCATGCTACAGGGTTCAGTTCTAAATTTGAAGTATTTAATCATTGTTTGTTGTAGATTGATCTCAAAGAATTCAGACAGGTTAGTATCCTTGTATTGTAAATACTAGCTGTATACTTCATTAATTTTACTCATTTTAAATTGCTTAATGCATACTGGACTAGGAAAATAATTGTGAAACCTTGAATAACCAAAGTCTGGATTTTCATTACCATTCATCCATTTAGCATTATTGTTTATGGACACATTTTCCTTCCAAAAGCGACATGCATACAGATGTAAATGGAGAGATTTAATTATGTTCTCACACCCTGACACCTTATTGTGAATCTGTTTGGTGGACAGACCACAATCACCCTCATATAATGACTATGAGTATCCTGGAATATTTGTCATCATTGTCTACTCAGGATAGGTGCAAAAAATATCTGCAAAAGTTTGCCTGAAGAGGCCTTGCCAACCTTTTAATTCTCCTTCATTATTATTCCTGTCACTTTTCATTTTTTTTCAATTTCAATAAAAGGAAAACTTTATTCTGAACATAAGTTTCATCACAATTCCATCAGTCTCTATAAAAGGATTGGTCATAAAATATTACACTAGTGACATTCTGAGACTATTTGGGAATCTGATATTCACCTGGTCTATGTGTACTGTTATGATTTAAAAAATTAAGAGGATCATATCTATAGTCCTGACTAGGAAATTGTCTGTAGTTCAAAGGACTATTTTCCCCTAAGTAAGGGTTTGAAATTGGACAATAGTCTGCTATAATGGTATTAGCTGGCCAATTTCTGGGATGATAAAATGTCATAATGTAACTGTGTAAAAACCTAATAATATGCCAATTCATGATATATCTCCTGATTATAAAAGGGTATATCAGATTCCAGTACTGTTTGTTGTAAATCTCTTAACTCTTCATTCACTACTTGCTGTAGTTGTAAAAGTCTATTACGTGTCTGTATCCCTAAAGTATGTCCTAATGTTTCAGTATCTATTAGTATTTTTGTTGATATAGCCAGAGCTCTTTCTTTAACCACTATGGAGTATAGTGATGTGCAATCGTTTTGGATGAATTAAGCAATTTTAACGAAATAGCTTAATTCATCCTGGTTCGGGGACCCCGAAAACTGAAGGAATTTTTCCCGAAATTTCAGAAAAAATTCGGTTTCCAGGTTAGTGCACACTAACTCCCATTAGTGCACACTAATACGCAGTGTGACTTCCAATCTTCCATTAATTCTATGATCCACCTGCATCGGCAAAAGCACAGACTGGGGACTGTGGCCTGTGAAATCTGCAACTGTACATATCCTGACCGCTGAACATTAGAGATGTGAATCGTGTCCTCAATCGTCTTAACGATCGATTTCGGCTGGGAGGGGGAGGGAATCGTATTGTTGCCATTTGGGTGTGTAAACTATCGTGAAAAATCGTTAAAATCGTGAGCCGGCACACTAAACCCCCCTAAAACCTACCCCGACCCTTTAAATTAAATCCCCCACCCTCCCGAACCCCCCCCCCCCAATGCTTTAAATTACCTGGGGATCCGGCGGTGGTCCAGAACGGCGGCGGTCCGGAACGGCCCCCTCAATAGAATCGTGTTGTCTTCAGCCGGTGCCATTTTTCAAAATGGCCGCCGCAAAATGGCGGCGGCCATAGACAAAAACGATTTGACGGAGGAGGTCGTTCCGGACCCCCGCTGGACTTTTGGCAAGTCTTGTGGGGGTCAGGAGGCCCCCCCAAGCTGGCCAAAAGTTTCCTGGGAGTCCAGCGGGGTTCCGGGAGCGATTTCTTGCCGCGAATCGTTTTCGTACGGAAAATGGTGCCGGCAGGAGATCGAGTGCAGGAGGTCGTTCAGCGGCGGTGAACGACCTCCTGCAGTCGATCTCCTGCCGGCGCCATTTTCCGTACGAAAACGATTCGCGGCAAGAAATCGCTCCCGGAACCCCGCTGGACTCCCAGGAAACTTTTGGCCAGCTTGGGGGGGCCTCCTGACCCCCACAAGACTTGCCAAAAGTCCAGCTGGGGTCCGGAACGACCTCCTCCGTCGAATCGTTTTTGTCTATGGCCGCCGCCATTTTGCGGTGGCCATTTTGAAAAATGGCGCCGGCTGAAGACAACACGATTCTATTGAGGGGGCCGTTCCGGACCGCCGCCGTTCTGGACCACCGCCGGATCCCCAGGTAATTTAAAGCATTGGGGGGGGTTCGGGAGGGTGGGGGATTTAATTTAAAGGGTCGGGGTGGGTTTTAGGGGGTTTTAGTGTGCCGGTTTTCCTGCCCTCCCCCTTCCCCCGATTTACGATTTTTTAACGATAAATCGGGGGAATTGGTATTGTATCGTGGCCCTAACGATTTTTTGACGATTTAAAATATATCGGACGATATTTTAAATCGTCAAAAAACGATTCACATCCCTACTGAACATTAAGCAAGCACATGTGTGTGCATGACAAAGGAAAGCCATATGTCTGCTGCTATGAAGGATGCACCTGGAGGTTTAAGGAAGTCAATGAATCTGGTGTGAATTCCAGGGCAGTGATGGAACCAGCAGCCACCTTTTTGGCCACTACAGCACTTAAGGTACTCGCTCTCTTTATCTTGTTATGTAATGAAAATATTTTATTTTAATTGTTTATATTAATATGTTTTATGTAATTTTTTTCTTTTCTTTTCTTTTGATTTTATAACTACATTTTATTTTATTTTTTTCACATTTGTAAACTGTTTTGATCAATTCATTGTAAAGGCGGTATATAAACATTTTTAAATAAATAAATAAGAGTTATTCTCTTTTCCTTAGAACCCCCATGTCCCATAAGTTTAACTCATCAGCACTCCTTAGAGATGATGCATTATGTTAAGCTCAGTTAATTATTTTTATGAGATCAGAGCCACTTCAATAACTCAGTCAGAGATATAGTCTTAAAAAAGAATCTCATGTCATGTCATAGATGCAGATATAAAATATGGTTTCTTACCATATACAAGTAAAATCTGCCAGGATCTCAGGCATATCTTGCTCTGTATAGTTTTGCAGCCTTGAACGCTTATATCTCATTGTATATATACTTGTTTTATTGTTGACAATTCATGGAGTCATGGTCCAAAGATTTAAGTATTGATTTTATTTCAATATAGGTCAAATCATATTATCTCAGAGACACATGGCCTCATGTATTTTTCTTACTAAAAATCACATAATTTCCAATATTCAGTGTATATGTCAGGTTACATGGCCAGGAGAATTTAACTATAAAAAATAATTGACCTTAGATATAATAGTTTGCATCATATATGCTTAGTCAAGCTAACTGAGTGCTTTCTTTTGCTTTATTATTATTCAATTAATTAAATATATAATTAGAATTAGAAGCATTTATCTACTTTATTAGCAGGGCACCTGATTATATATTTCTTGCTTCAATGTGTAAGTAAAGAAATGTTTTAATCTCATAAGCATTTAGCATTTAAACTTCTAATGACTAGATGTGTAAATACTGCTTGCAGTAGGCAAATGTCTGTAACAGATTTTAAAAGTTGAAATGATGACACGAGCTCTGGGAACTTTGCCAAGCTAAATTACATTAACAGTGAAAACCATTATCTGCTTTATACCATATTAAGCATTTGCTATCTTCCCAGTCTAACAGTTGCATGTGGTCCCAGGAAGAGAGAAAAGAAAGACACAAACTAAAAATAGAAACTCAGCACAAGTCATGTTTGGGGTTCAGAGGTTATTGTTTTTCATTTTTCTGTTGTTTTAGAGGGACAGGGGATCTAGATACCATGTCATAGGCCTGGATTTATCAAAATGTGGTATCATATGCAATAGCAAAAAGGGTGTGGTTTATGCAAATATTCAGTTTATCACAATTTGTGCTAATTACCTATGCAAAGAGATAAGTTAGTGCAAATTGCGATAACATTATCAGACTTTGTGATAGGAGCCAGACCTGTTGTATTTCCCACATACAACCAATGGGGGGACCATGTTTAGTAGTTTAAGGAGAGAGAGAGAGAGAGACTAGCCATAATGTCCTCTCCCTAGATAGGTATTTGTATCCCTATGGTAGGCCCACCTAGTAGCTTGAGTTGAGGTTTAGGTATCAGTGTAGGGGGTTAGGAGCCCCTTTGACATTCAATGTTAGATGTACGAACAGGTCTATTGTGAATATTTGATGACCCTCGGAGTGAGGAAACTCACTCCAAGATAAGATTTGGGTAATGTTCTCTCAACCTAGCTTGATGTTACCCAGGTAGAGAGTCGAACGAGGGTCCCGGAGCAAACGCGCGGGGAATCATGTGACGTCGGAGTGACGCGGCGTCATGTGATTCCCCGCGGGTTCGCTCCGGGACCCTCGTTGGGCCCAAAAGGAACTTTTGGCCAGCTAGGGGGGGCCTCCTGACACCCCCAAGCTGGCCAAAAGTTCCTTTTGGGTCGAACGAGGGTCCCGGAGCGAACCCGCGGGGAATCACGTGACGCCGCGTCACTCCAACGTGGCACCGACATCACGTGCTCCTCGCAAAGGAGTTCAGAAATGGCGTCCTGACTCCTCGCTGGACCACCAGGGAGTTGTGGTAAGTCTTTGGGGGGGGGGGGATTAAGGAAGGTGAGGGGTTTAAATTTTTATTTTGGATCAACAATCGTGATTTCCAACGTATTCAACATAGCTATGTTGAATAAGTTGGAAATCCGATCGTTTTCGCCTCATCACTTTTTTAAGTTAAAAAAATAAATAAATAGCGTTTTACATTTAAGTTCAAAACGAATGCACACCCCTAATCTGCATTCCTATTAATCAAATCTCCAACTATGACAGCCAACCTAACTCTTCCCTCCTAGGCAGTAGCCCTGGGAGATATATCCTTGGTGTGGGAGGGCATTGCATCAACTGGAAAGCAGGTACTTGCTACAGGATCACTTCCTGCTGTACTAGAATGATGCTCTCTGACCAGGTAAATACCCATTTATTCTACCCAGATAAATAGCTTTAGAAAATTGCCCTTTTAAAATGAAAGCACATCACTATTTAATATCATATTATGTGGCCCTGCTTAGAAGTCTACACTTTATAGTACAAAAATATTTGAAATGATTAGAAATTACATATTTTAAGATTAAAATGGATAGAAAGTTTGAGAGAAAATTTAAAAGCTATTTATGTATATCAAACATAGATTTATACATGTAAATGGACTTTTGTCAATTGCTCAAGAGTTGTGCATATAAAGGTACCCACAAAAGCAAATTCATGCATACTTTTATATGAACTTCACAGTGGCATTCTGGACGTGGAACTTGGGAATGGCTAACCATTTATCTACACACTTTTGATTTTCAAAAATATGCACATAAAACTACATGCACACATGCACTCATGCACTGAGCAGTTGCAAATGTTTGCCTGTATGTTGTCACTTTTCCCACACATAACTAGGGATTTTCAAAATGGGCTTCTGTGCATTAGCCTGTATTTTCAAGGTGGACTTTAAGTCTGCCTATAATTTCTATGCAGGCAGCTGAAAATTATCCTCCCTAAATAAACTCAAAAGAGGATGCAACAGAGCCAAAAAAAACCAAGCACACATTTTAAAGCTGTGTTTATACATGTAAATGGTTTGTTATAAAATTGCCCAAGGTTTATGTGCATAAAAGTATGTGTATATCCTGATTTTGCACATACTTATATGCACACAAAAAAAATAGGTATTCTACAGGCAGAGCTGGAGTATACATGCATAATTTTCATTTTAAAATGTGTGCATGTTAATTAAAACACACAATTTATGCCCCACAAGGAGCATGTGTAACTTTATGCAGGTAAGTTTATGCATGTTATTTTGGATAAGTTTCAAAGTGAAAACTGACTCCATAAGTCTGATTTGTAAACTAGTATATCTTATACATGTAGTTGCTACATAAGTTACTTGCAGTCTTACAAAATCATCCTACCTAAGATTATACATTACTATGCCTTTAAAACTCTTTGAATTAAAAACAAACAACAACTTGAATATAGGAGCATCACAGACAGCAGTATAGCATTGCCTTTGTGTACTGCATCATGCCTATCAATATAATATATTCTCAGGTCTCCAAACAGAATAGCATCAAGGGATTCTAATTAAAATGGATGATAGTTATTCTGTTCTCTTTCATGCCCTGTGCACATGACATGACAGCTGGGATGATGTCATGGACAATTAAAACTACTTAGTCAGCAAAAAATATATAAATGGACTAGAGTATGTATATAGATTTCTCTATAGAACATCTTGCTGACTTTATCTTTGTTGAGCCCTATTCTTTTCTTTGTACGTACAGATGTGAATAAATTTACACTTGATAGCCCCTCAGCCCCTGGAAATTTGTAATTGTATCTATCATTTGAGCTGGCATAATAATTGCTCCATATTTATCATCAATAAAAACATCCCAGTAATCTGAATGAGGATAATGTAGTAGGAAAGTGAAATGGTAATTGCACTAGAGCAAAATTTTGATCCCTTTGCCCTTTTGTCAGTATGTAAAGTAGTGTCAATGGTGATTTTCTGCCCGATGAGGTCAGGTCGCCAACCAGGTACCTTTTAAACTTGCTTCTTTTTTTCAATTTCAGCTGGAGTGGACCACCACTGGCTCTAAACTAGGTTTTTGTTTTGTTTTTGTTTTTTAGAAAATTACCATTGCCCATTGTGTCTTTACTGAAATAATATATCTATTTTTTACTTATGAATGCTCCAGTCCAATATTTATAAAGTAATACTGACTCTTTAGGTTCTGAACAAGACAGTTTAAATAATTGTTGGATTCTTTACAAGACTGCTGTAGTGATGAGGACAGTACTTCCACACTTTCATTAGGGTCATCAATTAATAGATGAGTAACATAAAAGAGAAACTGAAAATTATTTGAAGTACAATAATAGAAAATAGTGCACAAATGCATAGAACTACAAATTGCACAAACATTTGCACAGTAAAACTGTGATTTTGGTGAAAAGTTAAACAAAAATGCTATTGGAAATGTAAGACAATTCTATATTCTTATATTATATAATAAAAATAATAATAGTAATAAATAATTTATATTTTTAGTCTGCATTTGTATTTTTTCACTTGATATGCTGTATTGTTGCTTACACATTAAATAAAAATGTTTTAGTTCTTTTTATCTAATTTATGCCTTACCTCATTCATATGTTGCTAATTTGGATGTTGTAGAATGTAGGATGCTTGTTTCCTGTTTTATTAGCTATTTTTTAGGTGTTCAAATTATATTTTAGAACAGTACTTCCCAAACCTTCACGGGGGAAACCCCAGCCACTGCACTGCATGCACATTTATCTCATGCATATTCATTGCAGATATCCTGAAAACCCAACAGGTGTTTTAGAATATTTTGTCCTTGCTTCTGTCCTGATCTGCTATTTTAATGCATTGTATACATTATAGTTATTTATTACTTATACAGAGCCTATTTTTCAAACACATGTGTATATATGTCTGCAGAGATCTGATCAAGTATTGTAATAAAACCTGCATGGAACCATTTACAGGTTTTAAAATAAGGTTAAATCAACTACCCAGGAGGCCTGTAAGGAGAAAGAGGCGAGAGAAAGAAAGTCCGGGGGGCCTTTTGGAGGTGATGTGTGCCTGCCCGGCCTCGACGGGGTCCTACCCGACAAATCTGCATGTGACGTCATTTAAGAGGGACGTACTTCAAGCTCTTAAAATCGGCTCATTTGCGGCACGCAGCTGCCACTGGCGCACTGCCTAAGCCACGCGCCAAAGGGGTGCACAGCTTTGTCTTAAACCTGTTGGATTTCTACATTAAAAAGGTACTGTCTCTCTATTCTTGTTTAATTTATTAATGCTCGCTATATTCTGATCCCTTTGAGCCTCCAAACTGGCGGGGAGACTGATCTACGACTGCGATGTGAAGCAGTGTTGGGGAACCACGGAGGTCTATGTATTTACTTGTTAAAATATAATGCCTCATACTGCCCGTAAATGCAGAGCAAATGAGAGGATGGACACTGCTAATCTCCTGGAAGCCCCAGTACTCGGGCCTATGGATTCCCATGTTCAGCGAAGAACTAAATCGGAGAGGTCGTCTGTGGAGGATGAAAAATTTCAATCGTCTACTCCACCAGACCTATCAATCTCATTATTCCTGATTTATAGAGCACCACCTGTCAATCTGGCATCCTCTAGAGATAAGGGAATAGTGTCGGAGGGAGCTCAAGCGGAAGTCGCTGAGACAACGGTTATTATTTGTGATAGTTGTGGGTGGATCCTTGAGCTGGTGGCAGATGACTACGCCCTCGGGGAAAGATCCCGGGAGGGACCACCGGTCAGGCTCAGAGTTGGGAGACAGACACACACAAGTTCTTTTATTAAACAGTTTTTGAGAACCACCAGACGTGGCAGTAGTGAGCTGGAAGAGCCCGGCTGGGCTGTAGTCCCTCAGGCACTGGAACAGTGATCCCAGGAAGGCTGAGCTATAAAGAAATTGAGATAGTGAGTAGGCAGAGTATGCAGAGTTCAGGAACAGAACCTTGATGGTAACACTCACAATGTAGTCTCTTAGAACAGCCCAGGAGCTGGAATGAAGTAGGCCCTCGAGGAGCGAGTGCCTGGTCCCAGGGAAAGCTCTGAGAGAGAGATGGTAACTCACTGGTGTTGTAGGCAGCGGTGACTTCCTGGCAGAAGTTATATTCAGTAGCAGGTCTGGGAACGTGGGCCCTCGAGGAGCGAGTACCGATTCCAGACTGCGACCTGAAAAGTAAAAGAGAGAGCGAGGCCCCCGAGGAGCGGGTACCCCTGGTAAAGTCCGAGGAGGCAGAGTAGCAAGGTATGCAGAGAGCGAATCCCATCCGCAGCGATACCTGGAGGCAGCTAGGTAGGAAACCCTTTGCTAGCTCGATTAGTTAGCGAAATGAAAGATCTTTAAATATCCGAAGATGATGACATCATCTCAGGGGGACACCCCTGAGGTTCGCACCACTGCTGGTACTTGAGTCGGGGCCGTGCCTCGTTCGTGCCCTTAGGCTTCAGGGGAACATGGCAGGAGGCAGCATCTAGCCAGTCCGGGAATACCGGAGGAGGACGGCAAAATGACGCCGTGGCAGCCAAACGTCCATCAACCCAGGAGGGAGTTGCCAAAGAGGTAAGGAGGGCGGAGTGGAGACGTCGGACAGCGACGGTTGCAACAGCCTTCTAGCAGCTCCAACTGCCTCCTATGCTCCAGATAATATCAGCACATGTACCTAACCTGAAACGCTGTGCCAGTCTGTCCACTGTCCAGGCCATACGTCCCTACAAGGGCCTGACCTCAAATGCTGTGCCTGTCTGTCCAGCCCTTATGTCACTACAAGGGCCTGACCTCAAACTCTGTGCCTGTCTGAGTTTAGTTCTAGTATTTCTAATTTCAGTTTCATGTATTTGTGCATCACTTCTTTCCAGAATGTTCTTTTTCCTGTTTTGCAACATTTGGAATGTAAAAACATAAAAAGCTGATTTAAGATGTTTGGAGCTTGCATATTTCATATGCTCAATAGTTTTCATGACCTTCATAATATGGGCCATTTTCCATAAATCTTTCTTAGGTGCCATTAATGTTTCTAGTACTATAGAAAACTGGTGGTAGTTGCACTCTAGTTCATCCTCTGTGTTCCCATAGTTTACAGAGCCACTGTGTAAACTACAAAGTCAACATAGGTTGATATTGTAGATTTGGACTTGAGCAGCAGTTTTCTTATTTCTGAAAACTCTTCAAGTTCCTTTGTCATCAGCTGAAGTACATAAGTACAGTTAACATCTTCTGGGTATTTACAAGGGCTTGACCTCAAATGCTGTGCATGTCCATCCAGGCCTTACGTCCCTACAAGGGCTTGACCTCTAAAGCTGTGCCTGTACATCCCTACAAGGGCTTGACCTCTAACACTGTGTGTGTCCGTCCACAGTCCAGGCCTTACGTCCCTACAAGGGCCTGACCTTTAACGCTGTGCCTGTCCATCCAGGCCTTACATTCCTACAAGGGCTTGAACTCTAATGCTGTACCTGTCCATCCAGGCCCTACGTCCCTACAAGGACTTGACCTCTAACACTGTGTCTGTCTGTCCACTGTCCAGGCCCTACGTCCCTACAAGGGCTTGATCTCTAATGCTGTGCCTGTCCATCCACTGTCCAGGCCTTAGCTTTTGGGTACTTGCCAGGTTCTTTTGGCCTGGATTGGCCACTGTTGGAAACAGGATGCTGGGCTTGATGGACCCTTGGTCTGACCCAGTATGGCATTTTCTTATGTTCTTATGTTCTTAAGGGCCTGACCTGCTGTGCCAGTCTGTCCACTGTCCAGGCCATCCACTGTCCAGGCCTTATGTCCATACAAGGGCCTGATCTCAAATGCTGTGCCTATCCGTCCAGGCCGTACATCCCTACATGGACCTGACCTCAAATGCTGTGCCTGTCTGTCCATCTTAGAGCTTGGATATTTCATATGCTCAATAGTTTTCATGACCTTCATAATATGGGCCATTTTCTCTAGATGTTTCTTAGGTGCCAATATTAATGTTTCTAGTACTATAGAAAACTGGTGGTAGTTGTACTCTAGTTCATCCTCTGTGTTCCCATAGTTTACAGAGGCACTGTAGGGAATTCTACCCATAAAGATTCAATTTTGCATTTAGTCTCATGCAGGATGTTTATCCTGTTGGACTCTATGCCATACCGGATATAAAGCGCCACACCACCTCCTGGTACCCCTTTGCCCCTTTACAGTGACTTAGGCTATTCATGCCACTTTGGTGCTACTTTGCCACAGTCTAAGTACCTTGGAGCTCTTTTCTCATTCTGATTATTGCTCCCCAGAAGTTTCATTAGAATTGATAAGAAAACCCCAATTCTGCAGCCAAAAATAGGCTGTAAATACTTCCCCCATTGACTTTAATGGGAAAATGGACAATGAATAAAACTAATCAACACATTGGTTTCCCCCCCATGAAACTAAAGCAACAAATTTGGGTCCCGGTGAAACAAAAACCGAATCAAAACAATTGTTTTCCTTCTGCACATCCCTAGTGAATGGGCTGACTGATCTCAGTCCTTGTCCTCTGAGTCCAGCCTGCGCAGATGACCTTTCTCAAAGGGGCAGAGCTGAAACATAATCTCTTCCAAAAATAGGATTCTTCTAGCCTTCAATTGTCTCACACAGTCAAATCTGTCACAGGTGCTTGCTTTTTTCAGGGAGTGAATGGGCTCACTGGTCTTCAATCCTGGAGTGGGAGTCCCTCAAGGATTCTAGCAAAAACAGGTGCTTACTGTCACTAAACTCGATGAGACCCTCTGGTAAGATGTGCACAGAGGCAACTCCACTCAAAAAGAAAAAAAAATGATGAGACACCAGGAAGGAAAAAACATACATCGCTACTGCTTGATGGCTGCACTGAACTGAAACCATTTGTTAATCAAGAGAGCAGTGAGTCACTCTGGCTGACTAACTGACATTAGACTGTTTGTATTTCCCAATCCACCCACCCCTAGCTCATCCCTTAATTTATAGGCAGGTACCACTTTCACAAAAAAAACCAAAAAAAAACCATCAACAAAATCTTTATTGACTTTATTCACATAGGGGCGGATTTTAAGAGCCCTGCTCGCCTAAATCCGCCCAAAACCGGGCGGATTTAGGCGAGCAGGGCCCTGCGCGCCGGTGAGCCTATTTTACATAGGCCTACCGGCGCGCGCAGAGCCCCGGGACTCGCGTAAGTCCCGGGGTTTTCGGAGGGGGGCGTGTCGGGGGCCTGTCGGGGCGGGGCCAAGCGCCGCGCCGTTTTCGTGGCGTGTCGGCAGCGTTTTGGGGGCGGGCCCAGGGGCATGGTTACGGCCCAGGGTGGTCCGGGGGCGTGGCCGCGCCCTCCGTACCCGCCCCCAGGTCGCGTCCCGGCGCGCTAGGGGCCCGCTGGCGCGCGGGGATTTACGTCTCCCTCCGGGAGGCGTAAATCCCCCCGACAAAGGTAAGGGGGGGTTTAGACAGGGCCGGGGGGGTGGGTTAGGTAGAGGAAGGGAGGGGAAGGTGAGGGGAGGGCGTTAGAGGATTCCCTCCAAGGCCGCTCCGATTTCGGAGCGGCCTTGGAGGGAACGGGGGTAGGCTGCGCGGCTCGGCGCGCGCCAGCTATACGTAATCGATAGCCGCGCGCGCGCCGATCCAGGATTTTAGCGGATACACGCGACTATGCACGTATCTACTAAAATCCCGCGTACTTTTGCTTGCATCTGATGCGCCAGCAAAAGTACACGAACGCGCCGTGTTTGAAAATCTACCCCTTAGTGAATTCACTAATACATTTAAAGGATGTTAGACACATTCCTACTCCCATAGCAACCTAAAACTTAACTAGGAACTGATCAAAATTGAGATGAAGCCAGCAGTCCAGCAGCAAGAGGGGGGCTTCCCAGTCTTATGCATAGAGTGTCACATGTATGATTTTTTACCCACCGGTGAGAAGTTGTACATGAGCATGCGATGCAAAGAACTCCTGGCTCTCAGAGAACAAGTCCGATCTCTGGAGGCTAGAGTGGCAGACCTGGAGGAGCTGAGGCAGACAGAGAGGTATAATAGATGAGACCTTCAGGGACATAGTAGACAAGTCCCAACTTCAGACTGGCAGCCCTGGTGCTGCCTTGGAGGAAGAAGGTCTCATGATGGGAGAGTACAAACCAGGTGCAGCAGGAAAGGATCCTGTAGCAAGGACCTGCTCTCCAGGTGATGCATTGTCCTTTCACACTGAAGATATCTCCCCAAGGCCTACTGCCCAGGAGGGAAGGGTTAGGTCGGCCATCATAGTTGGTGAATTGATTATTAGGAATGTAGATAGCTGGGTGGCTGGTGGGCATGAGGATCTCCTGGTAACATGCCTACCTGGTGCTGAATCAAATCACGGTGAACCTAGAAGATGTGATAGGCCTGATTGACAAACTGATGAGTAGTAAATCACCTGGGCTGGATGGTATACACCCCAGAGTTCTGAAGGAACTAAAAAATGAAATTTCAGACCTATTAGTAAAAATTTGTAACCTATCATTAAAATCATCCATTGTACCTGAAGACTGGAGGATAGCAAATATAACCCCAATATTTAAAAAGGGCTCCAGGGGCGATCCGGGAAACTACAGACCAGTTAGCCTGACTTCAGTGCCACGAAAAATAGTGGAAAGTGTTCTAAACATCAAAATCACAGAACATATAGAAAGACATGGTTTAATGGAACAAAGTCAGCATGGCTTTACCCAGGGCAAGTCTTGCTTTACAAATCTGCTTCACTTTTTTGAAGGAGTTAATAAACATGTGGATAAAGTGAACCAGTAGATGTAGTATACTTGGATCTTCTGAAGGCAGTTGACAAGTTCCTCATGAGAGGCTTCTAGGAAAAGTAAAAGGTCATGGGATAGGTGGCGATGTCCTTTCGTGGATTACAAACTGGCTAAAAGACAGGAAACAGAGAGTAGGATTAAATGGACAATTTTCTCAGTGGAAGGGAGTGGACAGTGGAGTACCTCAGGGATCTGTATTGGGACCCTTACTTTTCAATATATTTATAAATGATCTGGAAAAAATATGACGAGATAATCAAATTTGCAGCTGACCCAAAATTGTTCAGAGTAGTTAAATCACTAGCAGATTGTGATAAATTGCAGGAAGACCTTGTGAGACTGGAAAATTGGGCATCCAAATGGCAGATGAAATTTAATGTGGATAAGTGCAAGGTGATGCATATAGGGAAAAATAACCCATGCTATAATTACACAATGTTGGGTTCCATATTAGGTGCTACAACCCAAGAAAGAGATCTAGGTGTCATAGTGGATAACACATTGAAATTGCCGGTTCAGTGTGCTGCAGCAGTCAAAAAAGCAAACAGAATGTTGGGAATTATTAGAAAGGGAATGGTGAATAAATCAGAAAATGTCATAATGCCTCTGTATCCCTCCATGGTGAGACCGCACCTTGAATACTCTGTACAATTCTGGTCGCCGCATCTCAAAAAAGATATAATTGCGATGGAGAATGTACAGAGAAGGGCTACCAAAATGATAAGGGGAATGGAACAGCTCCCCTATGAGGAAAGACTAAAGAGGTTAGGACTTTTCAGCTTGGAGAAGAGACGGATGAGGGGGGATATGATAGAGATGTTTAAAATTATGAGAGGTCTAGAACGGGTAGATGTGAATCGGTTATTTACTCTTTCGGATAGTAGAAAGACTAGGGAGCACTCCATGAAGTTAGCATGGGGCACATTTAAAACTAATCGGAGAAAGTTCTTTTTCACTCAATGCACAATTAAACTCTGGAATTTGTTGCCAGAGGATGTGGTTAGTGCAGTTAGTATAGCTGTGTTTAAAAAAGGATTGGATAAGTTCTTGGAGCAGAAGTCCATTACCTGCTATTAAGTTCACCTAGAGAATAGCCACTGCCATTAGCAACGGTAACATGGAATAAACTTAGTTTTTGGGTACTTGCCAGATTCTTGTGGCCTGGATTGGCCACTGTTGGAAACAGGATGCTGGGCTTGATGGACCCTTGGTCTGACCCAGTATGGCATTTTCTTATGTTCTTATGTTCAGCCATACCTTAATCTACAAAATGGCTAGGTTTTAAGGCAAGGTGCAACTAATCCCCACTCTCCTAGGTGGGAGGAGGACACAAGGGGATTGGTAGCTCAAAAGGTATTAAATCTAAGGGAGTAAAACTAAGGGCTTTTAGTGGTGGACTAGATGGCCCTGCCACATCCCTATAGAGGCAAAAAAAAAGGCCAGGCACATTTAAATAAAGAGCAGAAAGAGATAAATTATTCCAAACTACCTGTTTCAAGCT
Organism: Rhinatrema bivittatum; assembly: GCF_901001135.1. Lineage (NCBI taxonomy): Eukaryota > Metazoa > Chordata > Amphibia > Gymnophiona > Rhinatrematidae > Rhinatrema > Rhinatrema bivittatum. The sequence continues at coordinate 419,057,206 of NC_042617.1, read as the reverse complement.
AAGCAGGCTTTGAATACAATAAAAATATCATACTCAGGTGATTGAAAAATGTGGAGGATGGAATCTCTGTTAACAAAAATTCTTGTTTAAATTTAGAAATGGAAATTGGGAATATTTCTGCTGTTCAGCAGTCTATAATAAAGGAAAATCAGATTCTCTTCAATAGACAGTTGGAAAATCAAGCTCGTGGGAGGAATCTCCATATTATAAATTTCCCAACAGATCCCACAGTTACTCTGAAAGATATGTGGAATAAATATTTAATTGAAGTTCTTAAAATTCCTGAGCAAACTTTGCCTTTGGTTTCAAGAGTATATTACGTTCCACCGTTTAAAAAGGCTCTTCCAGATCAGAAGGGGTTTCAAGTGCTTTCTCCCACTGATACAACTCAGATTAATCTTACTGATATCTTGGAGACCACCCAGAAGGATTTGGTTTTACCTGCAAATCTTATTGTTTCTTTTTTTACTGGAATCCAATCGTGAATGGATATTGAAAATGGTTTTTTTTTTCATCATCTGGATACGTTTTTGGATCTCAAAGTTTGTATATACCCAGATTTGGCTAGGCAAATCCAGAAGAAAAGAAAGCAGTTTCTAATACTGAGACCTAAGGTTCTAGAAATAGGAGTTTTTTTCCTATTGAGATTTCCTTGCAAATGTGTTATTAAATATTAAAATGTTTTTTGGTTTTTTTTTTACCCTCACAACTTACATCTGTTCTATCTGATAAAGTATCATATGATTCTATTTCAACTTCTTCTCCTATTGCCTATAATGAGCACAAGATCCTAGCATTGATACCTTTGCTATGAGGCATGATTCCTTAATGCCAGTCTTTATTCTTTGAATTTCCTGAGGTTTGTGATTAGATCTCTCTTTAAGTGGACTTGGATTATAAGAGAGATTTTTAAAATAATTTCTAATTTTGTTCTTTGGAAGTATGGATTTTTCCATTGTCTCTTTGTTTACAATTCAAGTGTATTTTCTTGAAATGAATATGGAAATTTCATAAATAAAACATAAAAAAATCATACTTTCAATTGTCTATATACAAATACTATAGGCCGGATTTTAAAACATACGCGCGCGGGGTACATTTGTGCCCGCTACTCTGCGTGCACAAATGTATACCCGATTTTATAACATGCGTGTGCAGCCACATGCATGTTTTAAAATCAGGGGTCGGTGCACGCAAGGGGGTGCACACTAGTGCACCTTGCGTGCGCCAAGCCCTCAGGGAGACCAGTTGGCTTTCCCCGTTCCCTCCCCACCTTCCCCTCTCTTCCCCTACCTGTCCTGCCCCCCCAACCCGAAAAAAAAAAAAAAACCCATTACACACGATCCCCCGGCCCAGTGGCAGTGGAAAGACCTCTGACTATGCCCCCGCCCCACCCCCAGTCCGCCCATTTTTTCAAGCCCTGGGACTTACATGCATCCCGGGATTTTATGCACGCTGCCGAGCCTTTTGAAAATAGGCCCGGCGCGTGTAACCTTCCCTACCTGGATTTACGCATGTAGGCTTTTAAAATCTTCTCCTATAAGTCTAAAAAATAAGAATGGGAGTTAAAATGAATGACACTGAACAAAGACATAGCCATAATAGGCATGTCAGAGAACTAGTGGAAGTAAGATAGCTAATGAAGTACTGTGATACCAAGATACAAATTATATTGAAATGATAGGCCAGGTTAAATTGGTGGAGAGATGGCACTACATATTAAAGTTAGTAAAGAATCATACAGGATAAACAATCTTGTGTGCAGAAGTGGGCCCTGGAAGGGTATAGGCGCAGAGTGAAATGGGAGGAAAAATGCAAAGAAAAACCATGGAGTAGCAGGAAGTGATCCTGAAACAAGGACCTGTTCGTCAGGATATACATTATTCTCAAGCACCGAGAATGAGACTCCTAGGAATACTGCCCAGGAAGGAAGGGCGGAGTCGGCCATCATAGTTGGTGTTTTGATTATTAGGAATGTAGATAGGTGGGTGGCTGGTGGATGTGAGCATTGCTTGTCAACTTGCCTGTCTGGGGCAAAGGTGGCAGACCTCACGTGTCTTCTAGATAGAATTTTAGATAGTGATGGGGAGGAGCTGACTGTCATAGTACACGTGGACACCAACAACATAGGATGGTGTGGAAGGAAGGTTCTGGAAGCCAAATTTAGGATTTTAGGTAGAAAGTTGAAATCCAGACCCTCCAGGATAGCACTTTCTAAAATGCTCCCTGTTCAAAGCACAGCACCCCAGAGGCAGGCAGAGCTCCAGGGCAGGGCCTCCATGTGTGGATGAAAAAATGGTACAGAGAAGAGGGATTCAGTTTTGTAAGAAACTGGGCAACCTTTTGGGGATAGGGGATCCTATTGTGTCAAACAGGTTCCACCTTCACCAGTGTAGAACAAGGCTGGTGATACTAACCTTTAAAAAGGAGATAAAGCCTCTTTTAAACTAGAATAAGGGGGAAAACTGACAGTCGCTTAGTAGCACATGGCTCAAAGGGAGGTATTTTTGAAAGATACTAAACAGGAGAGCATTGCAAAAGAGAGTATCCAATAAAAGCAAACGTAGTCCATGTGCCTATAAGTAAAGAATTACCTGAGTTAAAAGATTCCAAATTAACCCTATTAATTGACAAGCAGCAGAGGTGAAAAGAAATACAAATGTTATTACTATTCATTTTTGAGTGATTTTCCCCATAAATTTAGTTTTGGTTAATGGGTTTTTTTGTGTGTTTTATTAAAAAAAAAAGCTAAATAAACAATAGAAAAAAAAATAAACATAGCCTCCCAAGGCTTCTAGTCCCCACCACCCAACCCTCCAACCCAAAAAAAAATAATGGTGCCCGGATATACTCCCAGGCCCTCACATACCCAGTCTGAGTGAGGATCTAACACCAAGGCCTAGGCACAGGCCAAAGCTTCAGCCTTGCGTAGACCGAAGCTGTGATAGGTTGCCACCATTGAGGCCTAGGATCTATGCAGGGCTCAGGCTTTGAGGACTGATCCCATGCTAGGGCCTCAGCCTAGGCCCAGGCCAGATACTGGGGCCTGGCCCAGAAACCCCAATGCCTGGGCTTCGGCCAATCCCAAGGCCAGGCCAGGCTCAGGCCCAAAATCCAGGGTCCTGATCTGGAGACCAGTTTCTGATTCCTGGGCCTCAGCTCAGACCCAGCCCTGATGTGGGAACCCAGTCCAGAGAGCAGATCTTAACATCTGGGCCTCAGTATGGACCCAGACTCAACACAAGAGCCTGGCACGAGGTCTAGATCCAGATGCCTTGGCCTTGGCGCAGGGTCAGAGTCAGGCCCAGAGCCCAGGCCTCAGAGGTCCTCTTCAGACGTCTTCTGTCTTCTTTCTGCTTTTTGAAATGACACCATCTTCTTGGGATGCACCAGAGTAAATTAACTCCAGTGCATTCTCCCCAGTGGAGGATGCCATTTTGAAGTATGGCAGCTAATTGAACTTCCATACACCAAAAGAGTGCCCTCCGCTGAAAGGATGCACCAGAATTAATGTACTTTGGTGCATCCCAAGCAGTTGGCACCATTTCAAGAAGAAGAAAAAAGACAGAAGACGTCTGAAGAGGACCTCCAAGGCCTGGGATTTAGGCCTGGGCCTGACCCTGGGCCAAGGCCCGTGTGTTGGGATTGGGCTTGGGCTGAGGCCCCAGTGTCAGGCATGGGCCTGGGCCAAGGCCCAGGCATTGGGAGCCAGTCCATGGACTGCGTTCTGGCATCAATCCTGGGTCCGGGCCTTGGCCCAGGCCCAGGCCCAGGCATCAGGACCTGGCATCAAGTCAGTATGCAGGCTAAGGCACAGGAATCAGTACTAAGCTTCCAGACTGGGCTAGGACATTGGATCAGGTAAGTGAAAAACTTTGGGGGCCCTGGGCCTTTGCTCAGGTCTCAGTCGAGGCCTTGGCATTGGGCCAGGGCCTAGGCCGAGAATCCAGCATTGTGCTCGGGTATAGGCTGCTGCCCCTTTGTCGGAGCGCAGCCTAGCCTAGGCCTAGGATGAGGTGCTGGAGTCGCATTTGGGCATAAGCTATGGCCTCTGCTTTGCATCTAGGCCTATTCCCTAGGTGAGACTCCAGACTTAAGCCTAGGCCTAGGCCCACCTGGTGACTTTTTAAATCCATTTTCAAAATGAAGCGAGATTCCGATGATATTTTGTCAGAATTTAAATTGTACAACTAATGCATCAATCACAGGCCATCAATATTATAAAAATGCTCACTAACTTACTATATTGAAAAAAACTTCATATCCAAGATGCAATCTTTAACATTTATTTATTCCAAATTGTTTACTATCACTGCTCCCCCTTCCACTTCCCTGTTTATTGTATTTCACTCTCTTGTTAATTTGTTACAATGTAAACCGGCATGATGTTCCGGCGAATGTCGGTATATAAAAATCAACAAATAAATAAAATAAATATAGCTAAAATGTTTGATGTATGTGTCTATCGCTAAAATGTATGATATATGAACACATCAAGTGTGTGCCCCCCTAGGCAGAATTTAAAGGGATTTAAAGGGATCACAGCAGGAAAACCCACAGTCCTCCCCTCAATTATGTCATTTATCCTGGCCCATATATGGCCTCTTCTGACTCTCCACTGGCGCCTCAGCAATAGATCAGCTTATTCAAAGTAGTGTTTTGCCTTTGTGTGTTCTGGTTCCTGGTTTTGCTTCCGTCTGGTATTCATGAGTTCTTCTTGGTTCCTGTGGTCTGTCTCTCTGAGTTCCTGATCTCCGTGTGGTCAGTCTTCAGTCCTTGTCTTCAGTTTTCACTGTCTTTATCTCTACTTGTGCTGCTCCTCATCCTCTGTCCTTCTCTCCAACCCCTGTTGCCCTGTGGACAGATTTCTGGTTTTGACCTTGGGCTGGACTCTGACACTGTTTTGAACTCTGCCTGCCCTGACCTTCTGCCTGGACCTTGACTCTGACCTGGTTTTGCCTGCCTCTGACCCTCACCTGTTCCTGACACTGTTTTTTGCTGCTTGTCTGACCTGTCTCGCTCTTCATCGCTGGCCTATCATATCCTCACTTCTTCGGATCTTCATCTCCACAGAGGCCCATGCCTAAGTCCACCCGGCCCTGACACTGGAGGGCTCAACCTAAAGGGAATAAGGGCTGTTATTGGTGAAGCTCCTGTTGGACTTCTACTCCAGCCAGCTGCACTTGCCGATGGTGGGGACATACAGGGCTCCTCCCTGTGGATTGTGCCAACTCCACCTCGGTCCAAGGGTTCACTTCCAAAACAAGACTTTTTAGTTATATTTTGCTAGACACAGCAAAGGCATTCCTCACTGGAGTTGCTATTGTTTGTGAAACTTCTGATTATCGGGGTAATGGCAAATATGTGTCTATTGAAATTATTAAGATTGCAAGGGTGGGGCTCATCCAATGGCAACTATTTTTGACGCTGGATGAGTCCTACTCAAGCAATTTGTCAGTAAAATATATGTTTAATGTTCTTAAATGGTTGGGGCCTGGCACCTGAACATATCCAGAAATTATTCTGATGCTCTATGTTTGGAGAGTGTTTAGTTAGGGTTATGGAGCTGGTTGCTTCTAAAAGGGGGGAGTGGATCTTGGGGAAAAGAATGAAAGAAAGAATTCTTGTTTTAAAATGTTTGAGTGTTTAGTGGTAGGTTTTTACAGCTGTATCATGAAATGGAGGAAACTGGGGATGTGGGAGGGTGCTCCAATTTATACGAAGGGGAGAACCTGGCAACCTATTCTTTTTTTCTATAGAGGCAATTTTGGGTGGAGAAAGTGGCTTGATTTGGTACATCACAATTATACAGATCAACTCAGGATAATTTTTTGTTTGAAATTTATGAGTGACACATGGGATGGAGACCCCACTTAAGATTGTGACATGGAACGTGTCTGGTCTAGGGTCCCCAAGTAAAAAAGAAAAAAATCCTTTCACAAATTAATAATGTCTCTGATGTCAAGGTGGGCGCCCACCTTAGCACCAGTGATCATCAAACGGTATGGTTTAATATCACAAAAAGGATACGGAAAAGAAGCATAAAGACCAGAGTTTTGCAGTTCAAAAACACGGACTTTGATGAAATGGGGAAGTACCTGGAGGAAGAACTAAAAGGCTGGGAGAACGAGAGAGATGTAGATCAACAGTGGACCAATCTAAAAGGTGCAATTACCAAGGCTAACTAATCTATATGTTAGAAAAGTAAAGAAAAGCAAAAGAAAAAAGAAACCTATCTGGTTCTCAAAGGAGGTGGCTGACAAAATAAAGGCTAAAAGAAAAGCGTTCAAGAAATATAAAAGATCCCAAAGGAAGGAGCACAAAGAAGAATGTCTGGTAGAACTGAGGGAGATGAAGAAATTACTCAAGACGGCAAAAAGTCAAGCGGAAGAGAGGATTGCCAAGGAGGTAAAGAGAGGTGACAAAACATTTTTCAGATACATCAGTGAAAAGAGAAAAGTTCAAAGTGGTATAGTGAAATTGAAAGGTGGAAAGGATCAATGTGTGGAGAGAGATGAAGAAATTGCAGAAATATTAAACGAATACTTCTGTTCTGTGTTCACTAAGGAGGACCCTGGAGAAGGACCGTCCCTAGTTAACAAGAAACTGGAGGGGAGTGGAGTAGATGTAACTCCATTTACAGTAGAAAATGTATGGGAAGAGCTGGAGAAACTGAAAGTGGACAAAGCCATGGGGCATGATGAGGTTCATCTCAGGATACTGAGGGAGCTCAGAGATGTGATGGCGGGTCCGCTGTGTGACCTGTTCAATAGATCCCTAGGAACGGGAGTGGTGCCAAGTGATTGGAGAAGAGCGGTGGTGGTTCCGCTTCACAAGAGTGGGAACAGAGAAGAGGCTGGTATCTGCAGACCGGTTAGCCTCACTTCGGTGGTGGGAAAAGTAATGGAGTCACTGTTGAAAGAGAAAACAGTGAACTATCTACAGTCGGGAGAATTGATGGACCAGAGGCAGCATGGATTCACCAGGGGAAGATCCTGTCAGACAAATCTGATTGACTTTTTTGACTGGGTAACCAAGGAATTGGATCAAGGAAGAGCACTCAATGTCATCTACTTGGATTTCAGCCAAGCTTTTGATACGGTCCCGCACAGGAGACTGGTGAATAAAATGAGAAGCTTAGCAGTGAGTGCCAAGGTGGTGGCCTGGATTGCAAACTGGTTGACGGACAGAAGACAATGTGTGATGGTAAATGGAACTCTCTCTGAAGAGAGAGCAGTTTTAAGTGGTGTACTGCAAGGATCTGTGTTGGGACCGGTCCTGTTCAATATCTTTGTGAGCGACATTTCGGATGGGATAGAAGGTAAGGTTTGTCTTTTTGAGGATGACACTAAGATCTGCAACAGAGTAGACACGCCGGAAGGAGTGGAGAGAATGAGACGGGATTTAAGGAAGCTGGAAGAGTGGTCGAAGATATGGCAGCTGAGATTCAATGCCGAGAAGTGCAGAGTCATGCATATGGGGAGTGGAAATCCAAATGAACTGTATTCGATGGGGGGAGAAGGGCTGATGTGCATGGAGCAGGAGAGAGACCTTGGGGTGATAGTGTCTAATGACCTGAAGTCGGCGAAACAATGTGACAAGGTGATAGCTAAAGCCAGAAGAAAGCTGGGCTGCATAGAGAGAGGAATATCAAGTAAGAAAAGGGATGTGATTATCCCCTTGTACAGGTTCTTGGTGAGGCCTCACCTGGAATACTGTGTTCAGTTCTGGAGACCGTATCTCCGAAGAGACAGAGACAAGATGGAGGCGGTCCAGAGAAGGGCGACCAAAAAGGTTGAAGGTCTTCATCGAATGACTTATGAGGAGAGATTGAAGAATCTAAATATGTACACCCTGGAGGAAAGGAAGAGCAGAGGTGATATGATACAGACTTTCAGATACTTGAAAGGTTTTAATGGTCCAAAGACAACAACAAACCTTTTCCGTCGGAAAAAAATCAGCAGAACCAGGGGTCACGATTTGAAGCTCCAGGGAGGAAGACTCAGAACCAACGTCAGGAAGTATTTCTTCATGGAGAGGGTGGTTGATGCCTGGAATGCCCTTCCGGAGGAAGTGGTGAAGGCCAGAAGTGTAAAAGACTTCAAAGGGGTGTGGGATAAACACTGTGGATCCATAAAGTCTAGAGGATGTGAATGAATGTGGAAAAAAAGATTTGCATTCACAAAAAAGCGGGGAGTAGCTTGCTTTTTATGGCAGCTACTACCCCAAACCAAATAAGCCTGATACTTCACTTTCAATGCATATCCAGCATAGCTCTCTGCTTCAACGGCAGGGGAGAAAGACTGATACTTCACGCATATCCAGCATAGCTCTCTGCTTCAATGGCAGGGGAGAAAGACTGACACTTCACTTTCAATGCATATCCAGCATAACTCTCTGCTTCAACGGCAGGGGGAATGAAGAAAAGTGGATCTATATACAGACAACCAACAAGGACTGAATTATATAGTCTGGGTAAATAAGCATGGGTGTAGCTTGCTTATTGCGGCGGTTACTACCCCTAACTAATTAAGCTAGATATTTCACTTAGATGCAGCTCCAACACTGCTCTCTACATTAACAGTGGGGGTGGAAGGGAAATAGAACCAAAAGGTTACTAAGAGCCAAGAGTAACAGATAAGTATGAGAAAAAAAGAAGTGCGAAACTTGCTGGGCAGACTGGATGGACCATTTGGTCTTCTTCTGCCGTCATTTCTATATTTCTATGTTTAAAGTGTAGATCCATTTCTGCTCTTTGCAAATTAGATATTCAGAGAAGTTGCCTCCTCGATTTGGACAACTAATTACTTCCAACACAAAGAAATATATATCAGAAATAGTGTGAGAGCACTGGGTCCAATGATCAGTCAAAGGCATGTTTTCCTGTAGGTGTTTAGTGTTAGAGCGATGTTCCGTAATTCTGGTTTCAAACCAGCACACATTGACCAACAGGTTGTTGGTGAACATAAACCATGTGGACATTGGACAATGCTCTGTATGTCCACTTACGAGCACCTTTTCTGAGTTCATAAACCCCAGTACAGGCAAAAAATATGTGTTGAGGAGTTTTTCAGATTGCAATTCAGAAGGAGTTATTTACATTATTCGATGTCCCTCCCGACGCAGCCTCGGCGAAACACGGGTCGTGTCGGGGGACCCCTGCTTTGTAAATTACCATTTGAAAACAGTGGAGTTGTCAAACTTGTGAATAATAAAGTCACTTGAATATAAAAAATCTGGACTATGTAACCTTTACTGCACTTTTCGTGATGTATTATTGAGTACTGAGTGCAGCCATTGCTCTGGAGAATTGCAAGTTTTATCTCAAGCCATGTAGGTCATAATTTGTCTGTATATATCCTGTTTCCAGTGGAATTCACACATTGGCCTATTGCTAAAAATGTTATTTTAACTTTGCCTTATCTTATAAAACCTACATTATGTTTCTTCAAATGTTGCTTTTTGCATGCCATATTAAACGTACATATATATATATACAATCTCATGACCCTACATCTAAAACTCGAATGTATTTTCTAAGGTTTAGGTTCCTTGAACCTATTAGCTTTTCTCTTTCTCTACATCTCAACTGGTAAAGCTTTGCCCTTAAAAAATGAGTGCAAATGCCATGACTTAATATTTTTTTTTCTCTTCACAGGAGATAGCATCCCGTCGCTGGAGGAGGAGGAGGAATAAAAAGAGATGAAGGCTGAAGACACACCAGTCCTGGGCCATGCTCAGGCAGCTGCGTCTGCTCCTGGGGAGGAGCAGGAGATTCCTCCCCCACCTCACACTCAGCACCCTTTTCACCACCCTGTGGGACCTCCTCCCCATTCTGACTGGGGCAGTAGGGAGGCAGGAACATAGACCGGGCAGACTTTCTTGCCCGATGGAGGCCCTTCTCACCAGGCATCTCCTCCATCAACCTCTGGCGGCTCAGCTGGAGGAGCCGGTTCATTGCTTGGATAAACTGCTACAGGCGATGAGCTGATTTCTCAGCAGCAATTTGAACGAGCTGTCCAGAGGTAGGGGGAGGAGATGATGGTGAATTGGGCAGTCATTGAGGTTTTTGCTGAGGCTGCCATGCACCAAGTTGAGGTCCAGCAGAATCACACTAGTCTTCTGTTGACCTTAGCTAGGCACATAGGCATATTTCCACCTCAGCAAAACCCCTAAATCAGTTGCCTCTGCCCTCCCTGTTGTCCCGGCCCTTTGTTTTTTTTTAATTGTAAATAGTTTTTCTCCTCAGATGAACCCACCCCATCCCTTTTATTTTTAATATTGTACATAGTAATAAAATGTTTATAAAAATTATATTTTAATTAAAATGGTGAGTGTTTCCTTTATTTTCTTAGGCTTCAGCTATTAAAACAAATGTTGGGAAGGCAGGGCCGGTGGAAGCACTAGGCAAACTAGGCAGGGGCCTAGGGTGTCAGGGATCCAGGGATGGCAGCAAAAGAGAAGAGACAGCCGCTGCTGTTGCTGTCTCATCTCCTTTGCTGCTGACCAATGAGCGACCCGTTTGTCCTCACTTGACCCGACTACCGGCTTGAGTCGGGTTGGGTGAGGACTAGCGTGCATAGTTTTCTTTTGTGCCCATTTCATTTTCGGATTGGGAGTGTGCCATTTCGGTCCATCCCCAGATCCAAAAATTTTTTCCCATTAATTTCAGTTCAAAAAAACAAAAAAAAAGCCAAACCTGCCTCAACTCTTCAAATTTAATTAAGTATAAAGACCCCCACCCGGGAGACCCCCTGGTGGTCCAGCGGGGTCTCCTGGGCCATCAGCTGCCAGTGATCAAAATGGCACCCGCGGCCTTTTACCCTTATCAAGTGATAGGGGGCTACCGCTGCCATTGGCCAGCCCCTGTCACATAGTAGGGGTCATCCATTGCCCCTGCCATGTGACAGAGGCCGGTCAATGGAATGGTAGCCCCCTGTCACATGGTAAAGGCAAAAGACTGCCGGTGCCATTTTGATCACTGGCAACCAAAGGCCCAGGAGTGGGAGGTCACTCCCAGGCCCCCTGCTGGACCACCAGGGACTTTGGGCAAGGGTGCAAGGCAGAAGGTTGCATTGAACACCTAACACCCTTGTATCAGCCCTGTGGGAAGGGGATAGAGAAGGTGAGTTAGTTTTAGTAGTTTTAAAATTGTAAACAGTTTTAAAAAGGGGAATGGAGGGGGTGCTGTGATGAACATAACTCTCATAACAAAGTAGGAGGTTGTGATAATAAAGAAAGAGGGATGGGTAAGGAGGAAGTAGAGGAGAGACTGTAAGGGGGAAGGAGGGAAGGAGGGAAGGGTGTTTGGGAGAGAGATTATCTAGTAAGGATAATGATAAGGTTAGTGGACAGAGAAGATGTAAGTTTACAAAGTCTTGCATGGGAGAAGAGGAGGAGGGGGGACTCGGGGGATGATGGTTTGGGAGAAGGAGTACCTTAGATGAATAATAATAGATGGACAGAACCTTTAAACAAATAAAACAAAGTGTTTTCTGATCAAAATGTTTATTTAACATTAAAATAAAATGATGATGGTCAAGTAGTATGGAATCTATTTAATGTTTGGGTACTTGCCAGGTACTTATAACCTGGATTGGCCACTGTTGGAAACAGGATGCTGGGCTTGATGGACCCTCAGTCTTACCAATACACCAAATTCTTATGTGGATGGTGAAGTCTCTGCGAAGAGATGAGGCTTGCAATAATGAGAAGCATCGGCACCAGAAGAAAGTGAAGGAGCCAAAATTGCTATCTACTCATTAAACAGCGATGAGCAGCAACAATGACACCCACCTGTGTTTGTATTTCCCAACCCTCCCAACCCTCTCCCACCCACCCTTAGCTCATCCTTTAATTTATAGGCAGGTGCCACTTTCACACTAAAAAAAAAAAAAGAATCAGCCTTTTAACTTCACTTCATGAATTCCTCACACCTTATTGAGAGTTTGATCATTCCCCTGTAGGCCACTACCAGACATATAGTGAATACACTAATACATTTAAAGGACATTAATTAGACACATTCCTACTCCCATAGGAACCTAAAACTTAACTAGGAACTGAATAAATTTGAAAAGAAGGCAGCAGTCCAGCAGCAAGAGGGGGGGCCTCCCAGTCTTTTGCATCGAGTGTCACATGTATGATTTTTTACCCGCCGGTCAGAAGTTGTACGTGTGCATCCGATGCAAAGAGCTCCTGTCTCTCAGAGAACGAGTCCTATCTCTGGAGGCTAGAGTGGCAGACCTGGAGGAGCTGAGGCAGACAGAGAGGTATATAGATGAGACCTTCAGGGACATAGTAGCCAAGTCCCATCTTCAGGCTAGCAGCCATGGTGCTGCCTTGGAGGAAGAAGGTCTCATGATCATAGAACATCAACCTGGTGCAGCAGGAAAGGATCCTGTAGTAAGGACCTGATCTCCAGGTGGTGCATTTTCCTTTCACACTGAGGATGTATCTCTCAGGGATTCTGCCCAGGAGGGAAGGGTTAGGTCGGCTGTCATAGTTGGTGATTCGATTATTAGTAATATAGACAGCCGGGTGGCTGATGGGCATGAGGATAACCTGGCAACATGCTTACCTAGTGCAAAGGTAGCAGACCTCACGCGTCATCTAGATAGGATTTTAGACAGTGTTGGGGAGGAGCCAGCTGTTGTGCTACATGTGTGCACCAATGACATGAGAAAATGTGGGAGGGAGGTTCTGGAAGCCAAATTTAGGCTCTTAGGTAGAAAGCTTAAATCCAGAACCTGCAGGGTGGCATTATCTGAAATGCTTCCTGTTCCACCCACAGGTCCCCAGAGGCAGGCAGAGCACTGAAGTCTCAATGTGTGGATGAGATGATGGTGCAAGGAAGAGGGATTCAGTTTTGTAAGGACCTGGGGAACCTTTTGGGGAAGAGGGAGTCTTTTCCAAATGGATGGGCTCCACCTTAACCAGGGTGGAACCAGACTGCTGGCACTAACCTTTAAAAAGGAGATAGAGCAGCGCATGGTTCGGAGAGAGGTATCTTCAAAGGATACTAATGATGCATTAGAATTAGGGCATCCCGACAATGAGGTTCCAATAATAAGAAAAGTAGTCCAAGTGCCTGTAATTAAAAACTCACCTGAGCTAAAAAATTCCAATGTATCTCTATCAATTAAAAAGCAGAATGAAAATACAAACAAAAAACACACTTTGAAATGTTTGTTTGCTAATGCCAGAAGTCTAAGTAAGATGGGAGAATTAGAATGTATAGCAGTGAATGATGACATAGACTTAATTGGCATCTCAGAGACATGATGGAAGGAGGATAACCAATGGGACAGTGCTATACTGGGGTACAAATTATATCGCAATGACAGAAGAGCATCTGGGAGGCAGGGTGGCACTTTATGTCCGGGATGGCATAGAGTCCAACAGGATAAAGATCCTGCATGAGACTAAATGCACAATCAAATCTTTATGGGTAGAAATCCCTTGTGTGTTGGGGAAGAATATAGTCATAGGAGTATTCTACCGTCCACCTGGCCAAGATGGTGAGACAGACAGTGAAATGCTAAGAGAAATTATGGATGCTAACCAAATTGGTAGTGCAGTAATAATGGGAGATTTCAATTACCCCAATATTAACTGGGTAAATGTAACATCGGGACATGCTAGAGAGATAAAGTTCCTGGATGGAATAAATGACAATTTTATGGAGCAATTGGTTTAGGAACCGATGAGAGAGGGAAGGTTATAGATATAATTCTCAGTGGAGCACAGGATTTGGTGAGAGAGGTAATGGTGGTGGGGCCGCTTGGCAATAGTGATCACAATATGATCAAATATGAATTAATGACTGGAAAGGGGACAGTAAACAAATCCACGGCTCTGGTGCCAAAATTTAAAAAGGGAAACTTTGATAAAATGAGAAAAATAGTTAGAAAAAAATGAAAGGAACAGCTACAAAGGTAAAAAGTGTACAAGAGGAGTCGACATTGTTAAAAAAAAATACCATCCAAGAAGCACAGTCCAGATATATTCCACACATTAAGAAAAGTGGAAGGAAGGCAAAACGATTACCGGCATGGTTAAAAAGTAAGGTGAAAGAGGATATTTTAGCCAAAAGATCTTCATTCAAAAATTTAAGGAGGATCCAACAGAAGAAAATAGGATAAAACAGAATTGTTGGCAAGTTAAATGTAAGACATTGATAAGACAGGCTAAGAGAGAATTTGAAAAGAAGTTGGCCGTAGAGGCAAAAACTCACAGTAAAAACGTTTTAAAATATATCCAAAGCAGAAAGCCTGTGAGGGAGTCAGTTGGACCGTTAGATGATCGAGGGGTTAAAGGGGCACTTAGAGAAGATACGGCCATCGTGGAAAGATTAAACAATTTCTTTGCTTCCTTGTTTACTGAAGAGAATTTAGCGAGATACCCATTCCTGAGAAGGTTTTTATGGGTAATGATTCAGATGGACTGAGCCAAATCACAGTAAACCTAGAAGATGTGTTAGGTCTGATTGAAAAACTGAAGAGTAGTAAATCACCTGGACTGGATGGTATACACCCCAGGGTTCTGAAAGAACTTAAAAATGAAATTTCAGATCTGATGGTAAAAATTGTAATAAGAACATAAGGACATAAGAAATTGCCATGCTGGGTCAGACCAAGGGTCCATCAAGCCCAGCATCCTGTTTCCAACAGAGGCCAAAACCAGGCCACAAGAACCTGGCAATTACCCAAACACCCAAATCATCAATTGTACCTGAAGACTGGAGGATGGCTAATGTAACCCCAATATTTAAAAAGGGCTCCAGAGGCGATCTGGGAAACTACAGAGCAGTAGCCTGACTTCAATGCCAGGAACAATAGTGGAAAGTGTTCTAAAGATCAAAATCAGAGAACATATAGAAAGACATGGTTTAATGTGACAAAGTCAGCATGGCTTTACCCAAGGCAAGTCTTTACTCACAAATCTACTTCACTTTTTTGAAGGGGTTAATAAACATGTAGATAAAGGTGAACCAGTAGATGAAGTGTATTTGGATTTTCAGAAGGCATTTGGCAAAGTTCCTCATGAGAGGCTTCTAGGAAAGTAAAAAGTCATGAAATAGGTGGTGATGTCCTTTTGTGGATTACTAACTGGTTAAAAGACAGGAAAAAGAATAGGATTAAATTGACAATTTTCTCAGTGGAGGGGGCAGGGCAGATGCGTGCCTCAGGGATTTCTACTAGGACCTGTGCTTTTCAACATATTTATAAATGATCTGGAAAGGAATATGACTGATACTTCACGCATATCCAGCAAAGCTCTCTGCTTCAATGGCAGGGGAGAAGAAAAACTGATACTTCACGCATATCCAGCATAGCTCTCTGCTTCAACGGCAGGAGAGAAGAAAAACTGATACTTCACGCATATCCAGCATAGCTCTCTGCTTCAACGGCAGGGGAGAAGAAAAACTGATACTTCACGCATATCCAGCACAGCTCTCTGCTTCAACGGCAGGGGAGAAGAAAAACTTATACTTCACGCATATCCAGCATAGCTCTCTGCTCCAAAGGCAGGAGAGAAGAAAAACTGATACTTCACGCATATCCAGCATAGCTCCCTGCTTCAACGGCAGGGGAGAAGAAAAACAACCAATAAGGGCTGAATAACATAGTCTGGGTAAAACAAATAAGCATGGGTGTAGCTTGCTTATTGCGGTGGTTACTACCCCTACTACCCCTAACTAATCAAGCTTGATTTTCACTTAGATGCAGCTTCATCACTGCTCTCTACATTAATGGTGGGGGTGGAAGGGAAATAGAACCAAAGAGCTAAGAGAAACAGATAAGTATGAAAAAAAAATGTGTGAAGCTTGCTGGGCAGACTGGATGGGCCGTTTGGTCTTCTTCTGCCGTCATTTCTATGTTTCTATGTTTCTATGAGTGAGGTAATCAAATTTGCAGATGATATAAAATTATTCAGAGTAGTTAAATCACAAGCAGATTGTGATAAATTGCAGGAGGACCTTGTGAGACTTGAAAATTGGGCATCCAAATGGCAGATGAAATTTAATGTGGATAAGTGCAAGGTGATGCTTATAGGGAAAAAAACTCATGCTATAATTACACGATGATAGATTCCATATTAGGATCTACCACCCAGAAAAGAAATCTAGGCATCATAGTGGATAATTGTCCATGTAGTGGAAAATGTCGCTCAGTGTGCTGTGGCAGTCAAAAAAGCAAACAGAATGTTAGGAATTATTAGGAAGGGAATGGTGAATAAAACAGAAAATGTTATAATGCCTCTATATTGGTCCATAGGGAGACTGCATCTTGAATACTGTGTACAATTCTGGTCGTCGCATCTCAAAAAATATATTGTTGTGATGGAGAAGGTACAGAGAAGGGTTACCAAAATGATAAATGGGATGGAACAGCTCCCCTATGAGGAAAGACTAAAGATGTTAGGATTGTTCAGCTTGGAGAAGAGACAGCTGAGGGTGGATATGATAGAGGTGTTTAAAATCATGAGAGGTCTAGAATGGGTAAATGTGAATCGGTTATTTACTCTTTCAGAATATGCCACTAACTCCCCCACGTGCCCTAGGGATAGCCAATCGCAGTCAAGCTCATAGGAGAGACTGAAATGGAATGGAAAATCCCACTAAGCTATTATTATTACCAATGGGCAGGGATCTAGGGTCATCTAGTAGCTGACCAAAGGGTCTGCCACACTAAGTCAATTTGTTCCAAGTCAGTTGGGATGTTAGAAACCAAATAAATTCATATGTTTGGGTTTTGCCAAGTGTCAACTGCTATAAAATGTATTCTTGGGTGATATGCATTGTGGACAAAAAGATTTTGCAGCACAGCTCTAAAAAACTGATTTGGGCCACATACAAGGCATAATACTTATTTATTTTATTTATTTATTTCAGGTTTTTATATACCGGCATTCGAGAGCGCAGTCCCATCATGCTGGTTCACATAAAACAGGGGTGCATTGTAAACATAAACTAAAACAATGGTGCGTAAAAGGCAGTTACATATAACAGGGTGATTAGAACTTGGCGGAGAAAGAAGAGAAAGGACAGGTTAATAATTAATTTAAACATGTAAACAATAGTGGAGGTGGTTAATCATGGTGTAGGTGGTGATAAGGATTGGCGTGGAAGAGATAGGTCAGTTTGAGTCTGGGAATGCTTGTATGAAATATCCATGTCTTTAGTCTTTTTTTAAAAGTTGAGATGCATCTTATAGAAAGACAGTTTCAGTTCTGCCTATAAACAGGCCCATAAAGGGTTATTCACTTTTTATTCACCATCAAGTCTCCAGATCAATTAGGTTCTACAGAGATTTGTTGTTTATTAAGTTTTGTTTTTTACAATTTGACTATTGACCATTTTGTGAAGTATTTTTATTTACTGGTTGGGTTCTTATTGTGTAATATGTGTGATGTTAGCTGTGCTAACAATTTAAATACTATGATTATTTTAATATATACCATGTGGCTACTTGTGCTAGGCTGAATTATTATGATGGTTTTAATGAACATTGCCTGTAGTCTTTGAGTAAGGCAACTGATAAGTGCATCTAAATGAATAAATCAGTCAAAGCCTACTAGAGCTGCCCAGCTTCTATTATATTCATCAGAGGGAGAAAAATTGTCACAATTATTTTATTGTTAACCAATAGAAAATCATAGGTGAAGGGCCATGTCAACTTCAGTCCTTTTACTCTTTCATATTCTATTCAAATGGCATATGAAAGAAGTGTCAGAATAGAGATCCCAAAGGGTCCCATTTCAGAAGCCTTTCTCAGTGCTTTTCAAGATAGTACATTTTTCTCTGTTGCAGACAGTATTACTAATCTTTATAAAAATGGTTTTACATTTTAACATGTGCATTCCCAGTTTGAAGAAAAAAGGTTATGTATGTACGTATGTACTGTTCCATGAATATATGGATGTTTTATTGTAATCTTGCCAAGAACATTAGATGGTTGCAGCATATACATGTTTTATATAAATATAACAGACATTTTGTTACTGCATATTAAACACAACCTTACCAGTGTACCACGTCTCATGGAATTGTAGAAATGTCCTGCATCCTAGAGTAATATTATCCTCAGATCCATTTGGGGTCCTTTTAGATTTCAGCCAGGATAGCATCACATCAGCAACTTTCCTTCTTGCTATGTAACACAATGTCAAGGAACTGTACAATCCATCCTCATAGCAGTAAGCACAGACATCTGAAAAATAGAATGTACGCAAAGTACTTATTCAAAGCCTGTCCACACAAAAAGTCAGTTTGTCTTCTACACAACAGCAGAAACACTAACTTGTTTACCTATTATATATCATAGAGGCCAGTTCTGAAAATATCACTGGTAACCAGACATGATCTTGTCCACAAGCAAAAGACCTTGGCATCCAGACACTAGAAAATTCTCATCAATATACAACTTAGTATAGCTTTTCAAAAATAATCATGGTGTCTCTCTAGTGAAGTGCAACTACTAGAGAAAAAGGTTATAAATAAAACCACATAAGAAAACCATGTTGTAACAGAAATACTTTCCTGATACAGAATCTGGTGTGGACCATTGCAGCAGCCTCCAATGGGAATGCTTTGGCAAAAATTGTTACTACACTGTATAACCTTGCTATTAGGCCACACTCCTTAGTAGGGATTCCAATAGAGCCCTACATGTCTCTTACAATCATTAGGGCTTACTGCATTTCAACTCTAGGTTTACAGTATAAATCTGGCTTAATTTAATAGTGCAAAGAACACTGGTGTTCAAATCAAAAATTTGGAAAATGCTTAAAGATCAACTCACTTCAGAAAAATATATAGAAAAGACTGTTCCCAGAGTACTGCAATGTTTTTACATAAGCACATTGAAAAAGAAAGGGAAAAAAAACTCAGACAGATCGCTTTGGACAAACACCAATAGCAAAATCAATGCTGGTTACTGCCATCAGAGGAAAACCCTTTCATATTATAGTACTGAACCAGCACCAATAACTAAAATCCTTCCACATACAAGACTTATACATTGAATGGCACTGGTAGGGGACCTAGCATGACTGACTGGGTTAGAGATGACAAAGTGTCATGGTAAATTGAGTTTTTTCAAAGGAGGGGCTCAGTCCTTGGACAGGTTCTTTTCAACATTTTTGTGTGTGACATAGCAGAAAGGATTGTCAGGAAAGGTTTGTCTTATTGCCTATGATACCAAAATCTGCAACAGAGTGGACAGCCAGGAAGGTGTGGAAAACATTGGGAGGGATTTAGTGAAGTTCGAGGAATAGTCTAAGGTCTGACAACTAAGATTTAATGCTAAAAAATGGAGAATAATGCATTTAGGATGCAAAAACCCAAGGGAGATGTACAGTATTGGAGGCAAACTTTTTCTAAGCATAAAGGAAGAGTGTGAACTGGGGGTGATTTTTTTCTGCTGATTTTAAGGTGGCCAAACACGTGGATAAAGCAACAGCAAAGGCCAGAAAGATGCTTGGCTGCATAGGGAGAGGAATGGTCAGCACAAAAAGGGAGGCGATATTACCCCTGTAAAGGACCCTGATGAGACCTCACTTGGAATACTGTGTATAATTCTGGAAATTGTACCTTTATAACAGGATGGAGTCAGTCCAGAGGATGGCTACTAAAGTGGTCAGTGGTTTTCACTCTAAAGCATAGGGGGATAGACTTAAATATTTAAACATGTACACCTTAGGAGAAAGGCAAGATAAGGAAGATATGATAGAGACAGCACTGATGCAAGGGTAGTGGATGCCCTAGGCAACTTCTGCCTTGTGCCTGACTCCTGTTTGCGCCATGCCCCCCCACCCACCCCCCGTTCACACCTCCCCCACCCCCACCCATTTGTGCCATCCCTGCCGGTCTCGGGCCCGACTCCTCCTACTTTGTTTGCATTGCCCACTGTATGCTTCTCTCTACTCCTCTTTGCTGCGAGAGGCTCCGCTCATGGCACTACCTGGCTGCTCTTCAACGTCCCCTTTAGGTTGGCACCATAGGCGACTGCCTAAGTTCACCTAATGGACGCGCCAGCCTTGGATAGAGCCATTTAAATATCTCAAAGGTTTCCATGCAAATGAGGTAAGCATCTTTCAATGGAAAGGAAAATGAGGAATCATAGAATGAGAGTGAAAAGGGATAGACTCGGGAGTAATCAAGGAAATATTTCTTTACCGAGAGGGTGTGGATGCATGGAACAGCCTTGCAGTGCTATATTAAAAAAATGCTGATGTAGACTATGTTTCACTACTGCTGCTTCAGGGCAAATAGATGACACTTGAAAGAATCACAAGCACAACAGTTTCATATCTGACAACATAAAGATGTGTGTGAAAATACTGCAATACTTTGGGGACACACTTTTCTATAGATTTTTATTATTTGAGTTGATATTTAAATTTTTCCCCAAATGATTTCCCCCTTAATGGTGTTTGGTGGCACATATGCGTGGAATGAGTTGGTGATCTCAATTCAGGCTCAATAGAAGGATATCCACATAACTTACTAATAACTACCTCAATTTAAGCCTGATTTACTAAGGCTTTTTTCCTATTCTATCTCTATGGGGAAAAAAAGTTAGTAAGCCAGACCCTACGTCACTAATAAGAAGATTGACAGGTATAGTGATTGAATTATCCTCTCCGAGATGGTCCTTTACAGCAGGATTGAGGCACTTTAGCAGTTCAATATGATGAAGCTTCCTGTGCTGTACTTACTCCATCGAAAAATAGAGGATTTAAGTATCCCACACTGGCAAGAAAACACCTTTTTCAAGTGTAACATTCACTACATACATTTTTTTTTAAATGAACAAAGCTTAAAGATATAGGATAGTGACTATTTCAGAAATAGTTGAACAATGTAGAAAATGGATTTGTATTTATCTAAAATGTTTTGTTACATGTCTGACTGATAATAGCTCACATAAAAAACAAAAAAAGAAAACACATGTATGCTCCTTGCCAAAGCATTAATATATTTCATTCTCCCATTAAAAAGTGAAGATATTGTAGGTTTGCGTATAATCTTTTTTAAATATTAAATAGTAGAAAGCTAGAAAAGCTGAGCATAAAACTATTCCTATCTGAGCATGAGAAAGCTGGCAACCTCCATAATATTACCGAAAAACATTTTAGAATTGGGGTGCCCAAAAATAGAGCAGAAAATCAACAACAACCTTACTAGACTGAGAGTATGAAAACTGGAAAGTAGAAAGTTCAGCCCTGGGGATGATATTTATATTAGAACATCGATCTACTGTGGCTGAAAAATGGAAGAATCATGCTAAGCATCCAAATTGTTGCCAGATGAGTAACTGCCTGATTTTCATTCAATGAATGTAATTACCAAGGGAGAGCAGGCTTAAAACAGAAAGACCCAGGGATTTTAGTGAAACTTTATGAGCAATCTGTTGCTCAGGGGACAAAACGAGCAGGAGTCCAATCTCACAGAATCCTACCTCAGACTCTTCTTGGTGGTGCATCTTTTTACAGCAGGTTTTATTCTCACGCACCCTTGGCACCAGAAATGGCAGTTTTCCATACCTGCTGTCAAGAAATTGTCAAATTGGAAAGCTTCCAAGTGCCTTCTAAACACTGCCTGTTTCAACTTCCTCCCCAAACAGCACTTTGGGGTAAATTTTGAAAGCAGCACACAAGACATGCATTTTTAACAAACAAAATGAATTATATATAAGGCCCCAAGGTACTTTTGCTAAAACATACTCCTGTGTAACTGGGCATTTGAAAAGTAAAGTATCATAGCTACTTCAGACGCTAAGAATTATTTCAGATAACTGATACTATGTATTAGAACATTGGATCATAAAATCATTTTTCTAAATCAAAAGTTAATTAAAAATGCAATTGCATTTTCATGAAATGCATTAAATGTTTCAGAAAAGATTCTAGATGTCCAAATAAAATAAAGCTAGAATGAATCAATTAAAGTAATTAGATTCACTATAATGAAACTGCAAAGTTCCTATCGGTAAGAATAAAAGTATATGTAACCTCTGCTTGCAGACTGCATAGGTGCAGGGGCATATAGGGTTCTTGGGGCCAATATACCAACTCCACTCTCTCTCATGCAAGTCTCTTAGGCCCAGAACTGGGTTCTTTTATTGGTGAGGGGAAGGAATCCTCCGAGGCCTTGGGTAGAGGGGTGAAACTGTCTCTCTTACCTGAGAGAGGTATGGGTCCCCAATCTGATTTCAGGGATGTGAGCGACATTAATCACACAGGAGACTCCTGGTGAATGCCCAAAAAAAAATAAAAGTTTAGTACAGAAGTTCTGGCATGACTAAATAGCACAGCTCGCATCAGCTCTTGGCAAAACAGATCAAATACAGTTCTCAGTCTTTTCTCTGTCTGTGCAAGGGTCTCTTTGCCTGCCATGACAAGTGAAACATTCACCCTCCAGGGCTTGGATAAGTAAGGCTTCCAAGCAAGCAGGCATATTCTTCTTTTGGCAGAAAAACCTCCCTCCAAACTGGAAAGAAAAAATGTAAAACTCTGTCTTTGCACCATCCTAAAATCTCTCTTCTCCAGGATGAAGACTCCCGAATGAGGGTCCATAGAATATCTCAAACTGGTCTTAATTACAGTACATAATAGATACAAAAGGACAGCACCTCTCAAACCTTAATTCAAATACAACAAACTAACGGGATCATTTATCAATTTGCCTTAGGGCCTTAATGTGCGCAATAAAGCTTCAATGCGCGCAATAATGCCCTAACGCACGCAATAAGTAACTCAATGCAAATGTGTATGCAAATTCAACATTGAGTTTTCCACTGAGAGGAGTTTGGGTAGAGTTAATGGAAATGAGGGTCTGCTAGCATGGAATGCGATAGAATAACACACACTACCGCAGGATTTAATGCCAGAAATAACAACATCCTTTTTTTGCGGTACAGTGAAAAAAACTTTTTATTGCTCACTTGTGGATGTTATCGCAGATCACGGGTTTTATCAAGGTGATTATCACACATGATAAAAAGAGGTATTCTATCAGACACAACTACCAGGCTCTCCAGGGCCAATAAAAACACTCGTTCTTACATGGCCTAGCTTCCTAAACCCATAATATTTGTGGCAAGTTTACTTGTTGGGGGATACTGGATGCTTTGGAAGTATCATCGCAGACAACAACAAGAGTAAAAATAATCACAAGAACAGGCAAGGGCAGTTCCAATCCCTCCTAATGAAGTCCAAACACCAGAGGCCAAGTCACTGGCTCCGCAGGGTCAGGGCCCAAGGCAGTGCCTGGAGCGCAGGCAGCCATGGCACAGGAGATACAGGGAGCACATCTTTCCTCCCAAGCATCATTGCTGGGTGTTGTGCTGGAGGTGGACCCTTGGGCCAAGGTGGGGTTAGTGCTACCCATAGGAGGGATCTTATGGGTCCCCACCGTCGGCAGGCGGAGTGCACTGAAGGATGGAGGCTGGCTGGCACTTTACCAATACCAGCTCTCGTTTCCACGGGTTAAGCCTTTGGGTACCAGGGCCGGTTGGACTTAGGTGGGCCTCCGTATGTCGTCGTCGATGGAAGATCGAGAGGTCAGCCCAGAGGCAGAAACAGTGGAATGAAGAAGTCTATACTGGACGAGGTGGAGTCCCAGAGAACCGGGTGCCAATAGAACCAAAGTCAGACAGGGGGTGCCTGAGCAAGAACAGGCCAAAGCCTGAATAGGCCAAGTCCAGGACGTAGACTGAAGAAGCATCATAGGGTAAGCTGGAGTCAGGGCCGGTGGCAATCAGGAAGCAGTGGCAAGGAGAAGCTGAGGTCTGGATGAGGAGAGAGTCAATGGCGTAGTCAGGTAATGCAGAGGGCCGGGCTTGGAGAGAGTCAATAGCATTGTCAGGCAATGAAGAGGTCCGGGCTTGGAGAGAGTCAATAGCGTAGTCAGGCAATGCAGAGGTCCTGGCTTGGAGAGAGTCAATAGCATAGTCAGGAAAGCAGAGGTCTGGGCTTGGAGAGAGTTAATGGCATGGTCAGGCAAAGCAGAGGTCCGGGCTTGGAGAGAGTCAATGGCGTGGTCAGGCAAAGTAGGGGTCGTGGCCGAGAAGGTAATCCAAGTGTAGGTTAGGGATCAGGAATGCAGGAACGAGGAAACCAGGAACAGGAGTTAGCGAGGATCAGGAGCCAGGAACGAAAGAGAATCACCACGAGGCGATGAGTACATGACCAGCGTGGAGACCTGTTGCAAAGGCCTTAAGTACCGGGACTCTGCTGATGTCATCATCTGGGGCCGCGGCCAAGTTCCCGCCATGGGCTCTTCATAAGACTCAATGGTGCGCGCGCCTGGGGAGGGGTGCGGCGCTGGATAGCGGTGTCTCTCTGCAGGCCACATGAAGAGGCCCGACGTGGAGCACTGGGATATGCAGCTGAGACTGAGGCACCGGGGCAGCCGAGGACGGAGCCGGCAGCCCACCGCCACCAGGAATGAGGAATCAGGCACTGGATTCATCTGAAAGAGTTGAGGGGGCTGGACCGCGGGTCTGCCATGGCTGGCACGTGTAACAGTATCCTCCCCCCCTTACGCCCCCCCTTGGAGGTCTGGGTTTGCCCGGATGGGCACGATGAAATTGAAGGAGGAGGTTTCTATTCAGGATGTTACGAGCTAGTTCCCACGAATTCTCTTCGGGACTGTAACCCTCCCTGGAAAGGAGGTATTCCCAATGGCAGCCCCTATGGCGAACATCAAGGACTTTGTGAACCTTTTAGGTAGTATCGGTCTCCGCAACCAATGGAGATGGTTCAGGAGCTTTTTGTGAAGGCCAGGATAGAACTACCGGTTTCAGAAGTGATATGTGAAACGTAATATGGATTCCCAATGTGGGTGGCACCGAAGCTGGTATGTAACTGGTCCAACAAGATGAATGATTGGTAGGAATGTGCAGCCAAAACATTTTTGTTGCATTCGTGATACGTATTCGTCGGGGGTCATTTCCGTTGCATTCGGATATATGGCGCCCCGATACGTTGATATGTGAATTTGTTTTCCAGTTCCCATTAAAGTCAAAGGGGAAAGGATTTCCAGCCTATTTTTGGCTGCAGAATTGGGGTTTTATTATCAATTTTGATGAAACTTCTGGGGAGCAATCATCACAATCATCACAACAACAGCTCCAAGGTACTTAGACTGTGGCAAAGTGGCACCAAAGTGGCATGAATAGCCTAAGGGGTACCAGAAGTGGCAAGAGTGCAGCAAGAGTGTCAAAAACACACCACAGCTTCAATAGAGCACCGATACCAGATGCATGAACCCTCGAAGGCAGCACGACAGGCAAAGAGGTAAGACAAGTGGCATTGACATCCTACAGCACAATGAAGGGGGAACATAGCAAGCAGAAAGACTAGCACCAACACACTGAGGAACCATGATAGTGGCAATAACACCACAAGGAGTCAAGTGAGTCATCTGGTGACTGGCAGCAAGGCAGAGTGGCAGAAAGTTGATAGGGGCAAGACAGGCTGGCAGAGCCGAGGTAGTCAGGTCCCTGTGGTTTGATAAGGGAAAGACAAGGAGGCAAGACAAGACGAGGCTCAGCATGTGGTAGGACTGTCAACTGGGCGTATTGTGCACCCGACCCATCTTGAAACAGGGACCAGGGAGTCTAACTCGAGTGCTAGGACCTGAAAGATGATGAACTATGCCTGGGTGGAGTGGAGCATCTGCGGGTGCCGATTTTGGTGGTAGTAGCAAATATTCAAACAAAAGCCCCAGGGAGAGTTCCCTTTCCTATGAGCAGGAAAGGGCTTCCTAGAATGGGTTCACCCCTAAACAGCGGTTCAACATGGGTCAGAGGGTAGAAACAGGCAGGCTACACCTGGGGAGAGTTCCCTTTCCTTTGTGCAGGAAAGGGCTCCATAGAATGGGTTTGCCTCTAAACAGCGGTTCAACATGGGTCAGAGGGTAGAAACAGGCAGGCTACACCTGGGGAGAGTTCCCTTTCCTTTGCATAGGAAAGGGCTCCCTAGAATGGATTCGCCCCTAACAGCGGTTCAACATGGGTCAGAGGATAGATACAGGCAGGCTACACCTGGGGAGAGTTCCCTTTCCTTTGCATAGGAAAGGGCTCCCTAGAATGGATTCGCCCCTAACAGCGGTTCAACATGGGTCAGAGGATAGATACAGGCAGGCTACACAAGGGACCCCGAGGGACTTTAATGTGAGAATATCCTTGACAAAAGACAGGTAGGCCGGAAAGCAGTCAGAGTACTGCTTGGCATAGAAAGAGGCTGATTTCAAAATGGAACAGCAGTTCAACATGGGTCAGAGGGTAGAAACAGGCAGGCTACACCCGGGGAGAGTTCCCATTCCTTTGTGCAGGAAAGGGCTCCCTAGAATGGGTTCGCCCCTAAAGTGGGGGGTTTCCATTGGGGTCCAGTGGGCTCTCGCTGGTTTTTTAAAATCAGGCTGGCTGCACCCGGGATCCCCAGGGACTGTAGTGTGAGAATATGCTTGACAAAAGACAGGTAGGCCGGAAAGCAGTCAGAGTACTGCTTGGCATAGAAAGAGGCTGATTTCAAAATGGAACAGCGGTTCAACATGGGTCAGAGGGTAGAAACAGGCAGGCTACACCGGGGAGAGTTCCCTTTCCTTTGCACAGGAAAGGGCTCCCTAGAATGGGTTCGCCCCTAAAGTGGAGGGTTTCCATTGGGGTCCAGTGGGCTCTCACTGGTCTTTTAAAATCAGGCTGCCTGCACCCGGGATCCCCAGGGACTGTAGTGTGAGAATATCCTTGACAAAAGACAGGTAGGCTGGAGAGCAGTCAAAGTACTGCTTGGCATACAAAGAGGCTGATTTCAAAATGGAAGAAACGACCGGAGGTAAAACACTAATAAAAAGGACTTCATCAAGTGAAGTAAAATCCTAAATGCCAGCTGTTGTGTTGGTAGAAACAGAGGCTTTGAAAAACTTTACTATTCCGAAGCTAAGAAGAAGTACTAATAAAGTGAGCTTGGCACCTTGCAACACAAGGGACATAAGGCCTGGGCGGACAGGCAAAGCAATCGAGGTCAAACACTTGTAGGAACATATGGCCTGGACGAACAGGCAAAGCAGTCGAGGTCAAACACTTGTCGGAACAAAAGACCTGGACAAAAAGGTAAAGCATTCGAGGACAGAGGTCAATCCCATCTAGGGACATAAGGCCTGGATGGACAGGCAGAGCAATTGAGGTCAAACACTTGTAGGAACATAAGGCCTGGACAGACAGGCAGAGCAGTCGAGGACAGAGGTCAATCCCAGCTAGAGACATAAGGCCTGGACAGACAGGCACAGCAATCGAGGTTAAACCCTTGTAGGGACATAAAGCCTGGAGGGACAGGCAGATCAATTGAGGTCAAACACGTGTAGGAACATAAGGCCTGGACAAACTGGCAAAGCATTCGAGGACAGAGGTCAGTCCCACCTAGGGACATAAGGCCTGGACAGACAGGCAGAGCAATCAAGGTCAAACACTTGTAGGAACATAAGGCCTGGACGAACAGGCAAAGCAGTCGAGGTCAAACACTTGTAGGAACATAAGGCCTGGATGGACAGGCAGAGCAGTCGAGGACAGAGGTCAATCCCACCTAGGGACAAAAGGCCTGGACAGACAGGCACAGCAATCGAGGTCAAACACTTGTAGGAACATAAGGCCTGGACGAACAGGCAGAGCAGTCGAGGACAGAGGTCAATCCCAGCTAGGGACATAAGGCCTGGACAGACAGGCACAGCAATCGAGGTTAAACCCTTGTAAGGACATAAGGTCTGGACGGTAGGGATGTGCAGAGCAAAAGTTTATGTTGATAAGTCCATAAGTCGAAAGGGGGGGTCAATTTCGGTCAATATGGACATATGGAGAATTCCATAAGTTAAGTCTATGTCCATACGTGCAAATAAAAATTTAAACCCCTCACCCTCCTTAATCCCCCCCCCCCCCCCCAAGACTTACCAAAACTCCCTGGAGGTCCAGCGGGGAGTCAGGACGCCATTTCTGAACTCCTTTGCGAGGAGCACGTGACGTCGGCGTCACGTCATTCCCCACGCATTCGCTCCGGGACCCTCGTTGCACCCAAAAGGAACTTTTGGCCAGCTTGGGGGGGTCAGTGTTATTCGAGACTTCTGTCCCCCTGCTGCTATTGGGTGTCTACATTTTGTCTGGCATGACTCTGCCTCCCCTTCCCTCACCTCCAAAACTACAGGGCCAGAAACATGTGGTGGCAATGGCGATGCATCATGGTCAGATTTCATTTTTTGGGGGATGGAACTGCCAGCCCCTACAAAGACTTTAGATTGCGACAGGTGCCTTTTTAACTGTACTGGTGGTGTTGCACTAGTGTCTTTTGAGTTGCCTCCTCTGCCAGTCCCAATCACTCGACTACATCTATCTTTCCCTGAAATTATGGATTTAATGTCACTGAGTAGTGCCTACCACTGCCCACTGTCACGGTGCCTGGCTGTGCACTAATGTGTGTGGTGTGCCCACAGAAGCTGCTTGCTAGCAAGCAGCAAAAGAGGTAGACTCCCTGGGCACTTGACTGCACAGACCCACCCAATAGTTAGGTTCAGTCTGTTAAAAATACCCACTGGCCACTGTCACGGTGCCTGGCTGTGCACTAATGTGTGTGGCGTGCACACAGAAGCTGCTTGCTTGAAGCACAAAAGAGGCAGACTCCCTGGGCACTTACTGCACAGACCCACCCAATAATTAGGTTTAGTCTGTTAAACTACCCACTACCCATTGAAGTCCAGTGCACAGAGAGTCTAAGTGACTTGAATTAAAAAAAAAATCAGTTTAAAAAAGCTGGAATTTTTTTTTTTTAATAATATATCTCTCCCAGCCAGCCACAACATCCTAATGGTGGTGAGTGCTAGCTGCTTCTCTCCCTGGCACAGCTTCTCTTCTCAGTGAGATCACCTAAATAAACAGCTTGAAAGAAACAGTAGCTGGCCCTGGCACTGTAGCAAACTAAAGAATAATTAGCTTTTTCTTTCCTTAACTAGCCTATGTCTCAGTGCAGCCTCCTCTTACACCCAGCCCACCTCCCCACAGCATCACTGGAAATAAAATGCATGGCTTCTCGTGCTGATGTTTACATAGTGTTGGCTCATCAGTAAAATCAACAGAGAGCACTGAATGACAGCTCGATTGGCTGCAATCAGTGCATGTCACAAAATTTCAGCATGGATACGCTGAATTCCGGTATCCATGCGACCTGTTCAGCCCTTTCCTGTGAGTCACAGCCAGTGCTCCTACCATGTGACAGGGGCCGGCCAATGGCACGGATACCCTGTCACATGGTAAGGGCAAAGGGCCATCGATGCCATCTTTATGATTGGCAGCCGACGGCCCGAGAATGGGAGATCGCTCCTGGGACCACCACTAGAGCACCAGGTAATTTAAAAATGTTTTGGGGGGATCGTGAGGGTGGGAGAAGCTAAAGGTCGGGTGGGTTTTTTTTTAATCAGGCCATCGGCGCCATTTTTGAGTGGCAGCCAAAATGGCGCCGATGGCCCGAGAGCGGGAGATTGGTCCCCGTGCCCCCACTGGACCACCAGGTACTCGTAAAAGGTTTTGGGGGGGTTCGGGGGGTGGGGGAAGGTAAGGGATTAGTTTTATAGAGTTGGGGTGGGTTTAGGGGTTGTTTTGGTGTGCCGATTTTTTCCGCACTCCCCCCAAATAACTCCCGTTAGTGGACACTAATGGGAGTAACGATTTTTCATGATAAATCATGAAAATTTCTATTGTATCGCGCACCGTACCGATTTTTGACGATTTAAAAAATATCGGCCGATTTTTTTTAAATCGTCAAAAAACGATTCACATCCCTACTGAGGACTGTCACTGAAATGACTGGGCAAAGTGATTTGAGAGGAGATATAAAAATATCTCCTCCCAAAAATATCCCAGTAGTTTTAAAAGAAAAATGATAGGATGGTATCCTTGCCCTAGATCCAGTGGAACTGAAAGCACTAAGAAGCAGGAAAAAACTGCCCAGCCCCATCCACCAAAGAAAAAAGACCTCCACCAAAGAAAAGTTAAATAGGAAAGCATCTTGCTTTGATGCTATTATTGTTTCCTATGTATTTAATCTGCATTTTTCTTGCCTTTGAAAATGCATATGTTTCCATTGTCATTAGCATATAACAGCAATGTATCATCACAAGCTCACATTTTGCAAATTCTATTTTTTAATATTCTACCTGATGAAATTTATATTCCATTACTTATTTCAACTAAGCTAGAACATATGGGGCAGATTTTCAAAACATTACGCACGCAAATCTACTTACGCCAGGCCTATTTTAAAAAGGCCTGGCAATGCGTGTAAAGCCCCAGGACGCGTCTAAGTCCTAGGGCTTTAAAAAAAGGGAAGGGAGGGGGTGGGGTGGGGCAGGGTGGTCCAGGAGCGGGGCGGGGTGGGGTCAGAGGCTCCCAGCTAAGCGGCCATTTGCTGCTGTGCCGGGAAATCATGCCAGCAGTCGGCAAGGCAAGCGCAACAGGGTAGGACAATTTTTTTGGAGGGGTTTAGCTTAGGGCTGGGGGGTGGGGGAGTTAGGGGAAGGGAAGGTGGGGAGGGGGAAGGGAACGGAGGAAGGCAGCATGGCTCAGCACAGGGTCGGCGCGTGCTAGGTGCACAATTGTACGCGTGTCAACCCCCGATTTAATAACATGTGGGCGTATATTATAAAATCTCAGGTAGCGCACGCACATGGATGCGCGCGCAGGTGTTAAAATCTACCCCTATATGTTTTGGGGTCTAAAACAAAGCATGATACCCAATCTAGTCTACATTGTATTTTTCATATATTTTCTGGAAAATGTTGGTTGCTGTAAATGACCTTGCATTACATATTAAAAGAAGGCAGACATTTTCAAACCAATGTTACCTATTGATACTAAAAATAAAACCACTCTTACTGGATTATGTAGCATGTAGAATATCATTAATTCAAGTCAGGTATTTGGAAAAAAAATCTAATTAGAATGAGTCTGAAACTGGGATTGTATCATTAGCTTTCATGAGGATGCTTGTCATGGAATGATGGGAAGAAAATAAAAGCATAAGAAGGATATGAGATAAACTGAGGGCACTGAAAACAAAGAGGCTGCATTTTAGCCCAGCAATAAGAGTAAAAACATGTTTAGATAATTCAGTTCGCAATGAAATTAAACACAGTCTTTAAGAACCCTCGCTTTTATTCAGATTTCCATTTCATTCTTGAGATGAGGGAGTATGAGCATCTGAAGCTGTTGAAAGTCAATCAAACTCGCTGTTCTGTTTTTATGACTCTACTCAAATCAGGGTGTTATGCGGATCCTCATCTGAACATTATGCAGGTATCACACCAGAACATGAAAAGCATGAATATCACACAAATGACTGTAGGATTAACTGAACTCAGGAAAAAAGTTTAAAACAACACAGTAGTAACAGCAATAAGAAAAGCTGAACATATTTTGTTACACAAGTTTAATAACATATGTCATAAAATATATTAAAAAAACAATAAAGAGGAGACTGAATATTAGAACAAAAGAAGAATCAATAGAATGAGACAGAGATGTTGATATTTTAATAGATTAAGTACCTACTCTTTCAGATAATAGAAGGACTAGGGGTCACTCCATAAAGTGAGCAAGTAGCTCATTTAAAACTAATTGGAGAATATTATTTTTCACTCAGTGCACAATTAAACTCTGGAATTTGTTACCAGTGTATGTGGTTAAGGCAGTTAGTGTAGCTGAGTTTAAAAAAAGGCTTGGATAAGTTCTTGGAGCAGAAGTCTACTAACTGCTATTAATCAAATTGACATAGGGAATAGCCACTGCTATTACTGGGATTAGTAGCATGGGATCTACTTAATGTTTTGGGTACTTGCCAGGGACTTGTAATCTGGTTTGACCACTGTTGGAAACAGGATGCTGGGCTTGATGGAGCCTTGGTTTGACCCAGTATGGCAACTTCTTATGTTCTTATGTATTAAAAATAACACTTGTGGTAAAATGAGTATTTGCAACTGATTAATTAAGTAATTACAGAGCATAGCTGCTCTTAAAGAATCATGGTAAAGGGAGTGCAGCTTTTTTTGCACATCTGTAGTCTTGATAAGGATATGCTAACTAGCCCAGAGTCTGAGAGTCAGTGTACCTGAGTGAACCCTTCCTTCCTCTTCTGATCTGTCTTATCTCCCAGTAAGAACCCCTTGCCTGACTCCCACCCCTGATTTAAATCTCCCCATTATCCTTCCTGCCCTTGAAATCCTGGAACTATCTGACCCTCCCTGCATTGTTGTTATAATTTCTGAGCTCCTTCTCAAAACGCCATTGTTGCACTTGTGGCTGCTCTTCGCCCTCGCTCCACCCTCTCTACCTCTGTGTTGACTCCCTCTGGGTCTGATGGATGGCTTGCTGCCGCGGCGTCTCCATGCCGCTTCTCCCCGGCGTCCCCGGACCGGCTCGAGGCTGAGGATCCGCCATGTTCCTGATGATGTAGGGTGCGCGCGCGCTCCAAAGTATGTACCAGCAAGGGTGCGAACCTCAGGAGTGTCCCCCTGTATTGACGTCATTCGCTTCCAACATAAAAGGTCTTCACTTGCGCTTATGATTTGAGTTAGCAAGGATTG
Source organism: Rhinatrema bivittatum (assembly GCF_901001135.1). Classification (NCBI taxonomy): domain Eukaryota; kingdom Metazoa; phylum Chordata; class Amphibia; order Gymnophiona; family Rhinatrematidae; genus Rhinatrema; species Rhinatrema bivittatum. Next base: position 419,024,574 of record NC_042617.1, on the reverse strand, counting down.
ATTGCAGGGATTCATCTGGACCCACTTATCTCTATGCTATTCTCCCTCCTCGGACTTACCAGGGGTACCCGCTCCTCGGGGGCCTCGCTCTCTTTTCTTGATTTCAGATTGCAGACAGGAACCGGTACTCGCTCCTCAAAGGCCTATGTTCCTGAACACTCAGAAGACTATTGCCTGGAAGTGATCGCAGGTACAGACATTTGTGAGTTACTATTTCAGATTACAGATAGGAACCGGTACTCGCTCCTCGAGGGCCCATGTTCCTAAACACTCTGAAGATTCTCTACTGTCTAGAAGCTATCACAGGTACAAACATTTGTGAGTTACCATCACTCTCTCAGAGCTTTCCCTGGAACCAGGTACTCGCTCCTTGAGGGCCTAACTCCTTCCAGCTACTGAGCTTCTTTAAGAATCTATGTGAGTGTGTCATCTACTACTGGCTATGTATACAGCATAACCTGTCTACTCACTATCTATAGTCTCTCTACAGCTCAGCAACCCTGGGATTGCAGTTCCAGTATCTGAGGGACTTCAGCCCTGCTGGGCACATCAGCTCACCACTGCCACCTCTGGTGGTTCTACTAACCTGTCTAATAAAAGAACTATCTGTGTCTATCTCCATACCCAAGCATAGCTGGTGGGTCCTCTCAAGATATCCTCCTGGGGTGCTGTAATCTGCCATTGGCCCACGGATTCACCTATTTACATTAGAGTGCTCACTCCTCCCACTTCAGGAGCTGAGTACAACAGACCGTTAACTCTCATCTGTTTGCTCCTCTCATCAGTATAGCAGATCCTAACAGATTGCTAACTCCTCCCCTCTGGATGAGCATATTATAACAGATTGCTAACTCCTCCCCTCTGGAGGAGCCGATCGTGAAAGTCATACACTACCTCTCCCCATGACTACCCCAGACCCTTAGTTCCCAACCCATGCTAAGCCAGTAGGAGAGTCTCCCACTATTTGCTAGGGATGTGCAATCATTTTAAACAAAATAGACAATGACAAATTGTCTATTTCATTTCATTTTAGTGGAATCTTGAAACAAAAGTAAAAAACCCACAACATTTTGTTATATTTTGTATTAGTGCATAGTAAAAGAGCTTAGTACACACTAACTGGACTTAGGGCCTCATTTTCCAATATCGCATTGGTAACGCATTAAGGGGCGTTTCCCATGCAAATGAGGCTTTTTTCGTGCAGTGGGGAAGCTTCGCATGATGCGATGTTTTCGCGATTCGCGAATACATTTTCCACAAGGCACGAAAACATCGCAGCACACAAAGTTTCCCCACTGCGCGATAAAACACCCAAAGCATCATCGCAGTGCACAAAAGTGTCCAGACAGCCTATTTTAGTGTTCCAGGGGGGAGAGAGAGCGCCTTGCTATAATGTCACTTCCCTAGACAGCTATTTGTATCCCTATGAGAGGCTCACCTAGTAACTCGAGGTGGGGATTAGGTATGAGTGTAGGGGGTTGGGGGCCACTTTCACATTCAACATGAGACGTACGAACAGAACAGTGGTCTCTTGTGAAGATTTGATGGCCTTCGGAGTGAGAAAACTCACTCCAAGATGTGATTTGGGCAATGTTCTCTCAAACTAGCTTGATGGACACTCTACCTGGGCAACAACAAGCTAGTTTGAGAGAACATTGCCCAAATCTCATCTTGGAGTGAGTTTCCTTACTCCGAAGACCATCAAATCTTCACAAGAGACCACTGTTCTGTTCGTAATTCTCATGTTGAATGTGAAAGTGGCCCCCAACCCCCTACACTCATACCTAATCCCCACCTCGAGTTACTAGGTGAGCCTCTCATAGGGATACAAATAGCTGTCTAGGGAAGTGACATTATAGCAAGTCTCTCTCTCTTTCTCTCTCCTTTACCAGCCTCTAGCACACCACATATTAGAAAGGGTTGTAGCTATTGGCCATATTAGGAGCACACAACAACACTTTACATATGCTCCACCCCCTGAATAAAAATTCACATTAACAGCTGTTAGCATGATTTGCTGAATGATCTCCTGCGGTAACTCCTTGGAAAATGACCCCCTTAGTGTGCAATAACTATATTTAGTTTGCACTAACTAAAAATGTTAAAGATAAGTTTGATAGTGTCAAATGAGGAACAGTTTGTTAGCTAGAGGTATGTTTCTGCATTCCCATTGGCTGTCTCTTTAGTTACTTGTTTGTGTTGCCAGGGTCTTTGGAGGTGGAACTCCCTCCCTCTGACACCTCTTTTTGCTGCTCTGTATGACCTGAAAACCTTGAGTCACAGACTTACAGCCCAGATTAGCTACTGGGCTGTGATTTTGTCTTCCCTAAAAACCTTGGGTCACAGACTCCCAGCCTACTTCCAAAACCAATGAATGAGTGGACGAAGCATCAAGCATGAATGATTTTAAAAGTGTTTGAATGACAGTAGCAAGGATTGAAACCTAGACTTGTGCTAATTCATCCTTACTGAGAGATTGTTCTTCAATTATCATGAGACCAACATTTATCTCAAGACTTCCATGAATAAAGTATATTACACTGAAATGTTTTTTTTTTTCCCCCATGGGCAGACAATAGGTTTTGAACTTGAGCTCCTTAAAAATATTTCAACATTAAAAAAAAAATAAACCCAATTTTTAAAATCTTAGAACATCATAATTTATTTAACATTTATTGTAAAATATTAAAAAAATAAAATAAAAAAAATTGGGATGGGAGTGAGGAGAAAAGAATATGGGGAAACTGAAGTCCCAGAACAATCAAGACATTGGTCCTGTATGCTCCACATCTTTGGGAGCTGAAGTTGAAGCTACTGGGGCATTAGAAATCTGCTCAACCACAGACAGATTTAATGGACTCAGTGCCCTGCACCTTCAACTTCAACTGTACTCAACTATCTGTACCATCAGGGTCTGCTGCAGGAGAGATACAATAGTCTCATGTGCTGTAGCAGTGCCTGCAGGGCGTTCCAGGGTGGCCTGGATGCCAGGACCAACATCGTAATTGTCCTGTGGGATAAGATGGGGAGTAAAGAAATAGTGGTAGGTTCAGGTGGCACTGCCCATGGGGGGAAAAAAGCATCGGTTCTGGCTCTGTATAGAGATGGAATCTCCTATTAAGGAAAAGGAAAAAAGAAAACATGAAGTCACTGTATATTGTAAGCACATTAATATTACAAAAGCAGCAGCAAAAATAATTAATAATTAATTGTAACTTGAACTTCCTTTTCAGAGTCATGTCACTTGACATAACCATAAAAAATTATTTCCTCATACCAGCACCATCCTCTATGTAAGCCATAGAAGCAAGCACATATACCCCTGCCAAGCCAAGGCACAGTGGACATATTTGTTTGGACACACAATATTCTTTTAACTAACCTCTGCTGATGGTTGCACATTTCATTGTGCTCGGCTCAGGAAGCCCCATTTTGCTACTGTTATTTAATGAAAAAGGATAAACTATAAGAGTTGAGTATGCTCTTTTTACCAGAGTGTATGTTTCAGTTGTTCTTATTTCCTTTTGATTTTTGTATACCTTGCATTAAAACTTCAATAAACAGATTGAAACAGACAAACAAAAAAAAAAAAAAGGAGTTGAGTATGCTCAGAAAACAGCAAGCAAGCCATGTTCTCAGCCAGCAAACAATACCTTTCTAAAATGTTCCAGCCAAAATTATTAACTTTCTATTACTTCTGCTAATGCAGATTTATTTATATATCTGTATATGCCACACTATCCAAGAAATCATTCAATGCGAAGAACACCAAAACATTCAAAATTACAATTAAAAATGTTAAGATCTGATAATTAACATTTATTAATTATCAAATTTACATTAGTACAAAGACCCTTTAGTGTTAATTGCAGCTGGCCAGTTCTTATTAGTTTGATAAGACTGATCAATGAAGGGAGGATTTTCTCAAATACAAAATTTAAGATTGCTGCCAGTATTTTTGCATCAGCATTAATTAAGGAAATAGGTCTAAAGCATTCTTTCCCTTTTTATGAATAAATTAAATTGTAGCTTCCAGCAACAACTTAAATATTTTTTTTTTACTTCTCTGACATACTTAAAAGTTCAGCAATCAAGGGACTTAAAATTTCAAGATTTTTTCCTGTGGAATCCAAGATGACAGCTACCAGGTCCAAGATATTTCCCACCTGGCATCTTTTTAACAGTTGTTGCAGTTTCCTGGACATCTATTGAATTACTCTAGGGACACACTGTCATCCACTGAGACCTCTGGCAGATCTAGATCTTGGAGATCAGTCACAGCCTGTCTTCCTGCATCTATAGTTTTCCTTGCATATGTGAGAAAAAAAAAAGTCAGCAAAAGACCTTGTTAAAATCTTTAACTTCAGATGCAAAAATTTATCTGAGTTTTCCAGAATATACATCTGTGTTTGTATTTCACTGGTCTGGTTATCAGGAACGCAGTCTTATTACCATATACATAGAAATAGTGCTTTGTATTCCTTGGAAATTTCTCAATATCATCAACTTGGAGTGCTTGTAATTCATCCCTGGTCTTAGCTAATTATTTTTAGATAGTAGGGGAGCAATTAGCTTTACATAGCTTCTGAAATCCTTGATTTTAGTGAGCAGTTTCTGCTGGTGGTCTATTTTCTTCTTTTTCTACTGGCATGAGAAAGCAATTATATCACCTCTCATAAACACTTTGAGGTTTTCTCAGCAGAGCACGGGATTATATTCAGTAGCCGGAGATGGCACTGAAATTCTGCTACTGTAGTGAAAAGCATCACATCAGTGGAATCCATTCTAGGTGGATTTAATTTTCATTTGTAACAGACCTTGTGCAGTTCATCAAATATCAGAAAGACTAGATGATGATCAGAAATCATTTTAGGGAGAAAATTACTCTTAACACTTTTGTCATCAATCCAGCAGGTGTACCCTGAACTTTGCAAATGTAAGGATCAGTCCAGATCAGAATCCAGTCTATGATTCCATTTTTCTGCTAAAATTAGAGCTATACTAGAAAAATCAATAAGAGCACGTGAAAGACTGTCTAGATAATATGGATTGTGCTGCATTAGGAATATATATTTATATCTATATCTAGGAACAAGCTCACATATATAACATTTATTTATATCAGAATCACATATTACTATTTAAAAAGGAAATGATTTATAATAAAATATCCTGGCTCCCTTGCATTTAAAATTACAAGATATAATAAATTGAAATGTTCTGAATTTATAGAGTTCAAATCAAGTTTTTAATATTCATCTGATTTATGAAGGAAGCCAAGTCATTTTCTGTTTGATATGTAGTTTGCCATGGCATAAAACAGACACGCCGTAACTCTCGTTCTTCATTGACACTTGTCATCCCCTCTCTTTTTCCCCCTTCTGCCCCCCCAATGAACAAGCCAGAGACTTTTTCCCATATAATAAACTTTATTACTATAACATACAAATACAAAAACAAGCCACAACTATTAGAAACAAATTTACATATGTACCTATATGTATTCTAACTTATTACAATACCCAAAAAATTATGTGAGCAGCAATTGCCAAGGAGACAACTTTTTGTTCTGTGATATCCAGTTGCACCGAACTAGATATTTTCAATCATTGGATAGCAGCATTGTACCAGTCCTACCAATTTTAATTATAATCCATAAGCAGACCACACATATTTATAGCCTGTGTAACCATTCACTGGATAAGAGTTGAGAATGCCTCTAAATTTCAAGGGTATTTTGTTAGGAATGTGCTTGTGACTAGTAAAGGTAACTTTGTGGGGAGGTGCATAAACTCTACAATGGGATTTTTCAGGAAATTTTCTTGTGAATCGGGAAAAAGCTGAGGAGAAGGAAGGGCTTCACTTAATCCTCCCATTATTAAGGGGTAAATGGTGGAGCATAGCTGTAAAGGGTAACCTGGACTGACTGCTAATGTGCTTGATTGTGGAAAGTCTTTGAGGCCTGCTGCCTTCATTTCTTTCTTCATAAATACTTCAATCTTAGGGGATCTATCAGCATAGCCACAGGTCTTTTCCCTGGGTAAAAGCTAAGAATGCCCCTAAATTGTGTGGGCATTTTGCGGGCAATTTACTTTGACTAGTAAAGGTAAATTTATGGGGAAATGCTTAAGCTCTCCATAAAGGTATTTTGCTGGCAATTTGCTTGTATTGCATTGGTAACTGGTATCGTAAAGGTAACTTTTTGGGGAGGTAATAAGCTCTCTCATATGGTATTTTGCTCAGAATGTCACCCTTTTTCAGAGGCCCATCCACATCAGAGGCTTTAGTCTCCCAGGGGACAGAGGTTGGACACATATTTAAAGAGGAGTAATTGGAGTAATTAAGTTAACTGGTAATTCTATAAAACAAAACAACTCCTTTAAATACAACAAAAATCTCCCGAGAGGTCTCATGATGTGCTGAGCTGAGCGGACATGTTTTCCTCAGCTCTGAGCCCTAGCCACCTCTAATCTGAATTCTTAAAAGCCATCCTGTTCTTTACAACTCCATTTTCCTCACAGTCCTGTTCTGCATATGTCCATAGACACCGATGGCCCTGGCCCTCAAAGGCGGAAAAAAAAGATAAAGAAAAATTGAGGCCTATATCAGAGAAATCAGCGCTGGAGCATGGCGAGCCAGGTGAGGCAGGCCCCTCTGCAGCAACTCTGGATTCCCTCACGGAAAAAGTCACAGCAGCTGTAGTGGCGGCTTTAAACATAAAATTTGAAAGTCTTTCATCTCAAATCACTACTTTACAGAATTCTTTTGATGAAATTCAACCCAGATTGGAAATCATGGAAGGAAGGATCTCCCTCCTTGAGGATGATTCAAACACAGCAATGAGACAGAAGGCGGCGCTAGAAACCCGAATTAAAGTACAGAGTGAAAAAATAGACGATTTAGAGAATAGATCATGCCGAAACAATTTAAGAATCTCAGGCATCCCAGAAACAATAGTGGAGGCCCAACTTACCATGGAGCTGGAGAAGTGGTTTCCAGAGGCCTTAGAACTAGCCGAGCTGCATACCACCCTCCTGATTGAGAGAGCACATCGGTTAGGCATGAAACGCCCGGAGGACCCCAGACCCAGGCTCATTATTGCCCGTTTTTTAAACGAGGCCCAAAAACAAGTTATTCTCAAATCTTACCACCAGCATCAGGAGCTTAGCTTTCAAGGCAACACAGTAAGATTATTTCAGGACTATTCAGCCATGGTGTCTCAAAAATGCAAATTATTTTCTCCAATCTGTTCCGATCTTGTTACCAAACAAATTTAATTTTCGCTGCAGTTTCCTGCAAAGCTTAAAGTTTGGCATGCAAATAAGATTCATCTGTTTGATGAGCCAGCACCAGCAAGAGCCTTTCTCGACAGCCTAAAGTGAAGGGAAAAAAAAAAAAAAGAGAAGTTCAATGAGTGGAATCGGAAGCAAGTAAAAATAAAACTTGTTTAAATCCAAGATTTACTAAATAAAATATGTTGACGGATTTCACTTAAAGAGTTTGTTCAGTAAAAATGTTGATTTGTTCTTGGACATGGTTTCAATAAAGTTTACATCAATAAAGTTTAGATCGCACCCATTGTTAGATCGCACCCATTGTAAGAATGCCAGGAAATTACTGACATGGCTGATAGTTGAGAATGTGAAATGCGGAACTGCCTGGAGGTCACTCTTTTAATAAGTGCGGTAGCAGTTGTGTTTCTAGCCCAGTAAACGAGGCACAGAAGGCACCATGGGAGATCGCGCGTTAATTTTCGGCACGCCCTACAATCGGAGCTTCCAGGAACTTGCGACACTGGTCTCAAGCAGATAATTTTCGTTCCCCCAATCCTACCCGACCAAGAGAGACTTGAGGTCACCCTTTTACTGACAGCATCTTTCTGGGGATTTACATAGAAAACGGCTCAAGTAGACAGCTGTGGGGTTCATCCTTGTAATAGACCAGCTGCACTGACTGAAAACCTGGAAGATCTAAATCATATTACTCTGAATGTGCTCTGGCAGATTACCTAATGAAGGACTGTGTTTCTACATGTGGTTGATCAGCTAACGAGTATTCCTGGTTTGGGCAGCTTTTTCACGAGTGGTCTAAAAGAAAGGACGAAAAAAAAATGCACTTGATTACAGGCTTATCTATGCTTCTTTTAGGCGTGCTGGGATTTTCACATTAAGAACGTGTCTCCATGAGCCCTGGGCATATTATTGCCCATGGAGAGGCTACCTATAATGAAAGGGGGGGGGGGGGGTTGGATAGGAAGGGGAGAGAAGAGGGTAGAGGGGAAAAGGAGGGAGGGCAGGGAAACAGGGGGGGAGTGGGGAAAGGAAGGGGGGACCGAAGGGTAAGATGGGGGGCGGGGATAAGCCGAGGGGATAGCGTTCTTCTTCTCTTTGTACTTGTATATATCTTGAATTTCTTTCTATTACTTAACCATAGATCTCAGACCCTAAGGTTGTACTTTATGGAAGAGGTACAAAGGTGGGCCCGATATCGGCAAAGCACCCGAGTAGGTATATGGAGAGCATACACAGTGCATGTCTCTAAACTCCATTTAATGGGAGTGAGGTTAGGCTGGGAGCCTCCTTCCTTACTTGATAAAGTAATTTCACCTGCAAAATTTAGTACCAAACTTTTCAAATAATCTGGCTAATTTAATAACTTGGAATGTAAATGGCCTAGGCTCGCCTACTAAAAGAAAAAAATATATTATCCCAACTCAAGAAATTGCAGCCAGGCATAGTGGGGCTTCAGGAAACACATCTTACGGCGTCGGAGAGTGAGAATCTGAAACAGGACTGGGTGGGAATTTGTGAGTATTCCGCGGCTATTGGTCGAAAGGCTGGAGTGGCCATACTCATTAATAAAACCGCGCCCTTTCAGAAAATCAAAAGTGTGGTAGACACTGAGGGATGCTACATTGTCTTAACAGGAGATTGGAACAGGGCTCCAGCTACACTTTGTAGCTTGTATGCTCCCAGTGAATATTCCCATACGTTTTTTGTTAATCTCTGTAATATCATACTTTGTCACCTGTATGGCACACTCTATCTCATGGGGGACTTCAACTTTAAGAACATAAGAACATAAGAAAATGCCATACTGGGTCAGACCAAGGGTCCATCAAGCCCAGCATCCTGTTTCCAACAGTGGCCAATCCAGGACATAAGAACCTGGCAAGTACCCAAAAACTAAGTCTATTCCATGTAACCATTGCTAATGGCAGTGGCTATTCTCTGAGTGAACTTAATAGCAGGTAATGGACTTCTCCTCCAAGAACTTATCCAATCCTTTTTTAAACACAGCTATACTAACTTTGTCTATGATCCCTCTCTAGATAAGAACCCAGCAGTCCTTGGTAGGCGGTGGGAATGAGAATGAGACTGTGGTATTCACTTTATTTGCAAATATCTAGGTCTGGTGGACATTTGGCAATCCCTGCATCCGGAGGACCGGGATTATACCCATATTTCACGCTCACACTTATCATTATCTCGTATTGATTATATATTAATATCCCTGTCTGCTTTCCCGGATACTGTGCAAGCTACTATAGAAATGCAGGTCATATCAGATCATGCACCAGTTTCTTTACTCTTGTGCTCTAAAACCGATAGAGAAGTGACCCACATGCGGAGCTTCCCTAGCTTTCTTAAGGATGACCTTAAATTCAAGAAGTATCTTACGGAGCAATGGACAGACTTTTCAACTAACAATCAACAGCATGCATCCGAACCCCAGGTTTTCTGGGAGACTGGGAAAGCAGTCTTACGAGGGCATATTATTTCATATCTCAGCAACCGGAAAAAGGAATTGGACAAGGCAATACTAGAGCTGGAGACAGAACTGGGAAAGGCTAAACCGGTATGTGCCAGACCCCCACCATAAGTACTATGACCCGTATTATAGTATTATTAATTAATTGAACATGATACTTCATTTACAAGCACATTATTTACAATGAGGTGAACAACAATTATTCCGATTTGGCAACAAAACAGGAAAATTGCTGGCTAATCTGGTTAGCACCACAAAATCTAAAACCTTCATCCCTCGCATGCATACCACACATGGAGTACTGGGTACTAGTAAACGGGAGATCTGTGAAGTGTTTAGGTCATTTTATGAAAGACTCTATGTGGCATAAGCAGATGAGGGGAAGGAAGAAGAACATTGTTTTTTCAAGGACATTAATTTACCAACACTATCGGCCACACAGCTCGATTTTTTGAATAGACCAATCCAACATATAGAAGTAGAGCAGGCCATTGCCTCAGTACAACCCGGGAAATCCCCAGGCCCCGATGGTTTCTCTTATGACTTTTATAAATGCTTAAGTCAACAAGTGTCGGGTCCACTGGTATTGTTCTATTTTGACGGGCTAGCCAAGCATTCTTTTCCATCTCATTTTAATCTTGCCCATATCACAGTACTCCCAAAGCCAGGAAAATATCCACTACAACCGGTATCCTATCACCCCATTTTCCTCCTCAATTGTGACCTTAAGCTCCTAGCTAAAATATTGGCGGAGCGATTGAAAGCTCTCCTCCCGGCCTTCATCTCCCGCCATCAGGTTGGATTTGTTAAGGGGTGGAAAGCAAACATTAATATTATCAAATTAATAACTGCAATGCACATGTGCCAAATCCAGAATATTCCATTCTCCAAATGGCCCCCTTATGGCTCACCAAAAATATTCTCAAAGCTTCCACAAAATGTTACGCATGTTTTTTTGGCAAAAGAAAAAAGCGCGTTTATCTATGGCAGTTCTTACTCAACCAATTCAATCGGGAGGCCTTGGCTGCCTGAGTAGATCCCTATACAACTTAGCATGCAGTTTACGATATATACAGGACTGGTTACACGGTTCCTCCTACTATACTCCCTATCACGATCTGTTAATGTGGTATGGGGCATCCTCCCTTAATGCTCTTTTACAGACTGATCTCTAATACATACCCAGTCATATCCAGTCTCATGTCTTACTGCGTACTTGTCGGGCAGCTTGGTTGACACTATGCAAGAGTCTGGGACATCCCTCACACAGGACCTCGTTGGCCACTAATACTCATAGCCCTGCATTCCCACCTGGTCTCACTGCTTTTTTCTGATGGGCCAAGCAAGGGTTAAAATACATATACCAACTGTGGCAAAACCCCACTGGAGATCTACTGGATTTTGCCACACAAGCAAAACTATGGCCTTACAAGTGCCGATTACTACCCCTTTCTTCAGATTAAACATTTCCTTACTCATACATCACAGTCAAGTAGAGAAAAGGGTGCTAATCAGAAAGCACGCATGATTTTCAACCCCGAGAAAACGCTCCGCCCTACCACGTCTTATTTTTATAATACACTCAAAGAAGGACAATACCTATCTACTTTGGAACTGTTTCATGAGAAGTGGGGCAGGTGAACTCAGTTCAATGTCCCATATGTAATCTTTAGGAAAAGATTCTCCTCCATCAAGGACATATCTGAGTATGCCATTCTGGGAGAGACGGAATACAAATTCCTTTGGCAAATTTGTATTACTCCTGATCGAGCGTTTCACTATAAATTAGCTACCTACAATCTTTGTCTCAAATGTACTTCCAGTATAGGTACTTACCACCACTGTTTTTTGGGAGTGCCCCCCATGTCCATGCCTTCTGGGAATGTCTGCGCACCACCTGTTCTCAGATGCTACAAATAACTCTTCCCTTGTCCCCAGATCTATGGTTGTTTGGATACATGGCACCTCTCATACCCACGTTGAACATACAGACCCGTTTATTTTTAGATAGGGCAGGCCTAATGGGGAAAAAGGTAATTTTATTGAGATGGCTTGATGAGCAAGGCCCTCAACATGAACAGTGGATGAAGAAAATGACACATGTATGCTCTTTAGAATAAGCTATTGCTCGATCTACATGTTTGAAAAAGTTCTCCAATAACCAACTCATATGAGAACCTTTCTTAAAATATCTTACCCCAACGGTTGGACCAAAGGCACCTAGGCACACGTGTGATCCCTGAAATCTCATATTTTCACTGGATGAGAATGCACAAGCTTAGATGTGTTGATTTAGGAAAATATGCATTTCTTTATTTATTCATTTTCAATATTATTACAACACAAAAAAGAGTTATTTCAGGTATGGTTCAATAACTGGTACAGAAAAATAAATTCAAATAAAGAAATAAGAAATAGATGATCCATTTCAGTATACCGGATGTCCAAAAAGCCAGTTATCCTAATCAAATAAACAAATACACAATCATAATGATTCATTGCCATATCCTTCTTTAAACTTTTATCTTAATTCTACAAAAGTAACCCCTATCTAGTTTTGAATAGAGGCAGGGAAAATTTAAGAAGAGATCATTTAGAAATGTTACAAAACCGTAACCTTACAAAATAATAGCCATAACATAGAACTGACTGGACTTATAACTTTAAACTAACCCCGTATCGGCCGGGGAAGATGTATTGGGCCTACGGGCTTCTACAAACTGACGAAGTTGATCAACTTGGAAGAAAATAAAACATTCATCTCCTTTACTTAGAGTGCATCTGCAAGGATATCGAAGCTTAAATGAGAAGCCTAACGTAACCACATCCTGCCTTAAAGTGAGGAATTCTCTCCTCCTAATTTGGGTAACTTGTGCTAAATCAGGATAAATGCGTATAACCTGACCATAGAATGATAAGGGAAATTTTCTAAAGTAATTTTTCATGACTCCGTTTAAATCTTGAACAGTTATAAAAGCTACTAACAATGTACTTCTATCTATAACATCTGTATCGGAGTTTTCAAGAAAACTGGTCAGGTTTAATGGTATAGCTGGAGCTGGTGTAGATGTTAAATTAGGGGGTCTATTACTCATAAATTTACAAAAATTAATTGCATTCATATTTTCTTCTGTATAGCCTAGACCATCCCTAAACATTCTCTTGAGAGTAATAAACGGAATCTCTCCAGCTATCTTTGGAAAGTTCAGCACCCGTAAATTAAGATGTCTCATATTGTTTTCCAGGGCTTCCAAGCGCCTGGAACAGGCAATTTGCTCTCTAATCACAGCTGCATTAACAGTCTGAAGAGTTTGAATTTTCTTTTCAGCTTCTTTAACTTTATTCCTAGATTTGCCAGCTTGCGTCTGCACTTCTAATATCCTTTGTTGAAAATTATAATTCAAAGAGTCCATTTTATTTTCCAACCTCTTTATTGCATGGCCCTGGCCCGCCATCAGATCCCACAGTGACTCTAGCGTCACTGCCTCCGGTCTAGATGTTAGCAACAGTGACTCACCCTCAGCGACGGGCAAGTTGTTAATCGGAAGCCCAGCAGGCAGCAGCCCCTCTCCTATTCCTCCTCCGGGGCCAGTCGCCCTCTCTGGAGTCCTCCACGGCGCCTCTCCGACCGGGACAATGCCCTCACGAGAGGCTTCCTTTGCTCTCGGCGTCTGTAACGAGTCACTCTCCACCCCCCCCCCCCCCCATCGCTCCGGCCGCGTCATCAGCCAGCGACTGGGGAGAGACTCGATCGGGGTCACGCTGCGCCGGAGGCGGCCTGGTATCGGGGCTGAGGGACGCCTCATCCGCAGGGATTCCTCGCTCTCTCCCACAAGGGCTCACATCGAAATCCCCGGCTCCCTCGACCAAGTCCAGTTGGCGCATAAACCGCGCAATGTCAAGTTGCCCCGAGGATGGTAAGGATTCAGGTGGGAAAATCCTTACTTTTCCTTTCCTTTTGGATGGCATTGTGCAGCGGGAAATTCAAAAAAATTGTGGTAATTCGGGAGCTCAGCGATCTGCGACCGTCTATGCCGCCATCTGGACCAGAGGATGTCCCTTGATCCTGGGTTAAATTGGAAGGGCCCAGAATGGTGGGGAAGGCCCTGGGGAGCAGAGAGAAAGCTATCATATGTAAGGACCTGCTATGTATAAAGGACTGTGCTATATCTGAAGTAAGGTGGGCTGTATTATTTATTTTGATTCCTGAAGTAAAGTCATGCTGCCATATTTGTTGTTCTGGCTCATATAAAACATCCATGTTTTATTACCCAGGCAGCTAAACCTTCCCCCCAATCAGTTCTCATGACAAAGATTCTGTAAAGTCTGAAATTGTTTATTGCACAAGTAAACTTTACTTACAACTGTTGCACTTCAGACACAAGCCCCAGGCAAGAATCTTTGGTAACTGGAACTATGGCAGGAGAAAGGAGAATGGAGTTTCTTGTGTTGCAGGAGTTAGTTTATTGTAGAGGTGGGAAGGAAGAGAGGAATAAGAGGCTGATTTAGCCCTTAGAAGAAGGCAATAAGAGGGAAGGTGAAACCCAATCCGTTTCAGGGGTAACACAGAGCACAAGCTACTCAGAGGCAAGCATGGCGTAACTGCCTTGTGGCTGAGAGCTGCCAAAACAAAACGCCTCCACACAGCTAGAGGCAGAGGACATGGTCCAATGTGTTGCGTCCATCACTGCTTGATGCCCTCATTCCACCCTCTTTACCTCTGTGGCGATTCCCTCTGGGTCTGATGAACTGCTGGCTACCACGGCGTCTCCATGCCATCTCCTTCCGGCATCCCCATGACCGGCTCGACTCTGCAACTCTGCCATCTTGTCCTGATGCCTAGGGCGCGCGCGCGTCCTGACTCTTTTACCAGCAAGGGCATGAACCTCAGGGGCGTCCCCCTGAGATGACATCACCTGCTTCCAATATTTAAAGGTCCTTGAAAACACTAACAGACCGAGTTAGCAAGGATACGGATATGAACAAGAATACGATTAGGATCGCAAGGGATTCGTTCCAAGCTACTCTGCTTCCTCGGACTTACCAGAGGTACCCGCTCCTCGGTGGCCTCGCTCTTTTCTTTATTTTCAGATTACAGATAGGAACCGGTACTCGCTCCTCGAGGGCCCATGTTCCTGGACACTCTGAAGATTCTCTACTGCCTGGAAGCTATCACTGCTACAAACAACTGTGAGTTACCATCGCTCTCTCAGAGCTTTCCCTAGAACCAGGTACTCACTCCTCGAGGGCCTAATCCTTTCCAGCTCCTGAGCTTACTTGAGACCTTACGTGAGTTTTGTCATCTAGTTCTATTCATGAACTCTGCCCACTCTGCCTACTCACTTTCTACAGTCTCTCAACATCTCAGCCATCCTGGGGATTGTTGCTCTAGTACCTGAGGGACTACAGCCCTGCCGGGCATATCAGTTCACTACTGCCACCTCTGGTGGTTTCTAATAACCTGTTTAATAAAAGAACTAATGTGTGTCTGTCTCCATACTCCAGCCTAGCCAGTGGTCCCTCTCGGGGTATCCTCTCAGGAGTGTGGTCATCTGCCATCGGTCCAGGGATCCACCCACAACTATATCAGATTCATTACAGATTGCTACTCCTTAGCAAGACGGTATCTGAGACTAACTCCTCCCTCTCCAGGAGCCCGCTACACAGAGCTTTCTCTTCAGATTGCTCCTCCTATTTGATTGCTCCTCCCATCAAGCATCTTCTCCATACAGATTGCTAACTCAAGCAGCAGATATACATCGGATTGCTAACTCCCTAGCAAATCGCTAACAGATTGCTAAGTCCCAGCTCTAACACAGAGCTTTCCTAACACAATGGCAGCAAGTCTAAGAACCATGTAACACAGGGGGGAGCATGAAGGGCAGTCCTTTGAACCTATAGGGCACCCTGGAAAATGAAGTTAGGTTGAATAGAGTTCAAGCTCTCCCGATGGTGAGAGAAAGTGGAGGGGGGGCGCCTCTTAAAGACAAAAGCTCACAGATTTTTATTATATTTTTATTATAGGTTACAAACAGTGCTTCATCATCGGTATATAAAAGCTTCAAATAAATAAATAAGAATCCTCAGAAGTGAGGACTGCACTGAGGCTATAAGCATTGTAGCAGTGAAGATAAGAACAAAGCCCTTCCTTTACCCAACTTCTCTCTCCTTATTTTCTCTTTTTTAAACTGCTGAAATCTACCAGAGAAGTAAATCTCAAAATGGATTTTAAACATGCTCAAACCTTCAGTGGGAAGACATCAGTGTCACTTTGTATAGGTAGTTCAGTTTATTTAGTTTATGGAACTTTTTATCCCACTTGTAGGAAAACATCCATACTTCAGACTCTATACTTTAGAGGTATCAGCTGTAGACCTTGATAGTCCTACTTCCTTTCTTTTTTCCTGTTGCTTCCTGCCTTGAATCCAGTTAGACTATGGCCTCATAGCATTGTTTGGTTGCTAAGTTACCTTGAAAAGAAGGAGGGCAATCAAGCTGCCACTATTTTACTTGTGCCATAGACTTTAATGGGAAACATAAATAAATGGCGATAAACATTTTCATTTCTTTTCATGGGCGCCTTCTATTTGTTTTGGGCAATCAGGAATGAAACTTGGCCTCATTTGTCACATTTTAGACACTTATTTCAAAGAAATGCATACCTCTAATAGACTCTTCTCATTTGTATTTAGAATAGTCTTTTGTTCAGCAGAAGCAACACTTGCCTGTCTGTCTTAAAAATCCAGACCTAGATGGGAGAGCAAATTTATTTTGGTAGAGGCATATTTTGCTAATACGATGTTAACATTTACATCCTTAAATAATTGAATTATAGTTTGTATACAAAAATTATACATCCTATTACATCTAAATAGCCACTGCTTTTACTGGCATTAGCAGCATGGGATATATTTAATATTTGGGTAATTGTCAGGTACTTGTAACCTGGATTGGCCACTTTTGGAAACCGGATGCTGGGCTTGATGGACTCTTAGTCTGAACCAGTATGGCAACTTCTTATGTTTTTATGTTAAATACATACAGTTAGGTATTTGTGAATGTTGGAAATATTTTAATATCATGTATATATTGCAAGAACTATTATTTAATAATATATTATAAACATTGCATGCCACTCAAATTCCATTTATTTTCAGATATGTGTATTGATTTTCAAAAGTATACATCACAGTATGAGAGAGGTTCACACTTCTAAACAAAGGTGTATAGGTTTACTCCGTTTATGAATGGAACAAAACCATTCAATTCAATACAGAAAATCTTCCAAAAATTCAAAACTAACCCCTGCCCTCCAATCCTCCCTCTCATCTTCAAACAAGTAATCTAGTTAGTGCACATCCTAACAATTAAAAACTACTTTTCTAATGTATAGAATCATCCGTGAAATATCCTAAAAATAAATTTTGGCACACCTGAAGTGTTGAAAAGCCTCATGTAGTCTTATTACAACCTAAGGGCCCTATTCATTTAGCCTTTTTCCCATATCACAAAGTGGTAGAAAATGTTTAGTAAATGATCCCCTAATATGGAGACATAAAACAGTTCTCTGTATTTTTACAAGGACTAAGTGTGTCTATTCGATAAGCCTTGCAGAAATTGAGATCTGCTTCTTAGAGATAAAGATTTGATGGAAGGGTCCTAAAGTGCCTTGAAATCCTCAAGCAGCTGCAGCCCTTTTTCCCTTGCAGTAATCCGTTCCATAACCATCATCTGTTCCATTTAAATTCTGCCAAAACCTGCATCAAAAGGGGAGAAGTCAATCCACATAAGCATAATACATTGCCTGGCTATAAGCATGCCCTTGTCTATTAAGAAGCATGCATCTCTCTTCTGAGGGTATGCCCTCCATCTAATCAAAAATACATAACAATACAGATTTCAATACTTGCAGATTTGCCAGTTTGCCAAGTTCACAAAGTGCTAGAGAGGTGCAGGCAAACATTTTTCATTTTGCTTTTATTTTTTTCATTTTATTTTGCATGTTTTTTCCTTTTTTTTTGGTTCACACTATTTGTAAACAGCCTGTACAATATGGGCCGGATTTTCAAAAGTTTACGCACGTCGGGCCTATTTTCAAAAGGCCCAGCGACGCGCTTAAAGCCCCGGGATGTGCGTAAGTTCCAGGGCTTGCAAAAAGGGGCGGGGAGGGGCAGGATATGGGCGGTCCAGGGTGGGGCGGGAGCAGGGTCAGCAGCTCCTGGCACAGTGGCCATTTGGCCGGCAGGCAGGCGCAAAAGGTACAACAAAACTTTTGGGGAGGGTTATAGTAGGGCTAGGGGGGAAAGGTCAGGGGAAGGGGTGGGAAGGTCAGGTTAGGGGGAGGGAACGGGGGAAGGTTGCGCGGGGTTTTTTGTTGGTGCGGGCAGGGTTGATCTCTTTGGATGTTAAGGGACATATTTTGTCTGCTGCTGCACAGGTGATAGTTAGCCAAGAGTTCAAAGCATTGTCCGGATTTGTGAGGTCCAGGTTAGATAGGTCCTTAGTAAGGGTGTTGTTGAGGACTTCCATGGAACATGGTTTTCTAAATTGGATCGAGGATATAGGGATGTTGGTGGTCGGTTTTGTTTTATGGATAGTTCAGCTTCTATCATTGAGTGATCTGACCACGGGATGGGTGTACAGGAAGGAGCCAAAGTGGGTGAGATTGGATCATTTGTAAATATTAAGTCCAATGTGTGTCCTGCTTTGTGAGTGGGTTTATTAATAATTTGTTTGAATCCCATAGCTAGTAGGGAAGAGAGGAGGGCTTCACAATTGGCGGATGGGGAAGGGGAGTCAACATGAATGTTGAAGTCTCCTAGCAGTATGGCTGGTGCGTTAGTGTTGATGTGTTTGGCTACCAATTCGATGAGAGGCGAAGGGTCGGATTCTAGTAGCCCAGGCGGGGCGTAGATCAGACAGATTTGGAGCTGGGAGGATTTGAATAATCCAATTTCAAGTTTGGTTGCAGATTTAATTGGGTGTTGGGCTAGTCTCAGATCTTTTTTTGCAGCTAGCAGTAGTCCACCCCCTCTTTTTTTCGCTCTGGGAATAGAAAAAAGGTCATATAGTTGTGTCGGTAATTGGTTGATTAGGGGTGTATCTGTGTTTTTCAACCAGGATTCGGTGATTGCACATAGGTCCGGTTGGGTGTCCAAGAGGTAGTCGTTGAGCAGGTGGGATTTTTTTGACAAGGATTGTGCGTTGAGGAGGGTAAGGGTGATTAAAGATAGGCCCAGGAATTGAGTTAAGGGGGAAATCATGATGGGAATCAATGACCACTTAGGTCGTTGGAGATTGAGTATGTGTGTGTTACCTCTATTGAAGGGTGAATGAGGGATGATGGGAATAGGGAAAGTTTGTATCATGTTGATTTTTCAGGGGTTTTTTTTTTTTCTCTCTCTCTCTTTCTCCCAGAGTAGGGGCAACTCGTTTGAGCCTGTGTGGAGAAAGAGTGGTTCCCGGAGGTGATGAGGTGCTGGAAGGTTGCTGTGCGGGTATAGGTAGGAGGAGGTAGTTAGGAGGAGGTTTCGGTGAAGGACGGACTGCCTATGAGATGAATTGTGTAGGCTTCCGGCCCACTGTTTGTTAGTGGTGAGGAGATTTTTTTCTCGAAAGGAGACGGAACTTACTTTTCAGGTGAAGTTTGAGGTAGAGAAGGCTGATATTGAAGAGAGATGGCAAGGCTGAGGTGACTTAGCTGGCAGAAAAGGGTGTTTAAGATTTCTCTCTTCTTCCTTATCTCCGTGGCTGCATGAAGGGGCGCACAAAGGAGCCTACCCCTTTGACGCGCTCCTTCGGCGCGCAACGCCGGCGTGCGGCGCCTAGGAAGCTGGTGAGATTTAAAGGTCTCCCTCTGCTCGCCTTGATTGGTGGGTCGGGCTGCCGGGGGGGTCGGAGGGCCGTGCGGAGGGACGGCGCGGTGAGTCAGCCACGTGGTCGGCGTCTGGGCTAGCCGAGGGTAAGGGGGATTTAAAGGCCTTACCCCGGCGGGTCTGGGCGCCAATCGCACAGGCCTCCCTCTTCCTTCTGAGCAGCAGCGGTGGCGGCGAGGTGCTGAGAGCCGCTGCGCCTAGGAAGCTGGTGAGATTTAAAGGTCCCCCTCTGCTCGCCTTGATTGGCGGGTTGGGCTGCTGGGGGGGTCGGAGGGCCATGAGGCGGGACGGTGTGGTGAGTCAGCCACGTGGTCAGCGTCTGGGCTAGCCAAGGGTAAGGGGGATTTAAAGGCCTTACCCCGGCGGGTCTGGGCGCCAATCGCGCAGGCCTCCCTCTTCCTTCTGAGCAGCAGCGGCGGTGGCGAGGTGCTGAGAGGCGCGGCGCCTAGAAAGCTGGTGAGATTTAAAGGTCCCCCTCTGCTCGCCTTGATTGGTGGGTCAGGCTGCCGGGGGTGTCGGAGGGCCGGCGGGTCTGGGCATGGATCGCGCAGGCCTCCCTCTTCCTTCTGAGCAGCAGCGGCAGTGGCGAGGTCTTGTATATGAATCCAAGTAGCTCTTGGGTATGTTTAGACTTCCTAGCAGCCTTTTGCTGTTGCTAGGAGAAGAAAAAATACAAGCAGTGCAGATTTTCTGTCAGGCCAATGATCTAGAACCTTGTGTTGCTGACCCTGAACCTTTTTCAACTTGCTATATTTTCTCTGTTGTAGCTGAAGTATAAAAAGGAGGCCACTACTGGCTCTGACCTGGTACCTTATTATCTTAGAAATGTATTTATTTGTAAGTTCTTATATTTTATAAAATTCCATAAGGCAAATGTTCAGTCTAGATTACAAACACTACTGGACACAAGGAGATCTATATTCAACCGCTATTCAGCTGAGCTAGTTAGCCAGATAAAGCTATCCAACTGCGTTACTGAATATACCCAGCTATCTAAAAATTAACCAGATAAGTCTATCTGGCTAACTTTGGCATGACCAGAGTTATCTGGTTAGGTTGTCACTTAACAAGACACGTCACAACTTATCTGGCTGAATATGGACCTCAAAGTTCTTGGGAGTTAATTACATTATTGGGGACAGAGTTAAAATGGTATTCAAGTTGCCTGGTGAAAAGGCAGTTAAGCTGAGGAAAATAGTAGCTAAACATTGTATCCATGAATAAAGTCATCCTAAGGCAACTGCAGTTTTTTTAATTGGACAAAAGAAATTTACATGAAAAGTTATGTTGTGGTGTAGTGATATGCAGACTTTATAAAATATTTGTATATATCTGCTCACAGCCATATATGCATGTATATACCACCATGCACATTTGTTTGATAGTTATCCTTATAGCAGGTATTTGGTATAAGCATCACTTTATTAGAGTCAGTTTAAGTATAGGGTGGCAAGCTTTCAAACCATCATGTAAATAAAATAAAAAATAAATTGCAATCTTACAGTGATATAATTAAAGAAGGTGTCATATAAATGTGCAAGGACTTGTGCTATCAGTTTCAACAGAACTATAGTATGAAAGTATAATGTCACCATCACAACCAAAAACTATAAGAAAAATCTCATTGTGTTAAGAGACACAGTCATCATAGGCACTAATTTGGGAAGTATTTTTTTTAATTTATTATTTATTGAATTATAACATTTTAAACAAATGAAATAAACAAGAATTCCAAGGTAAACAAAAAAAAAATCTCACATTTTTATTAAATCTCATTTCTAGCAGGCCCAGCTATCTGGAACAACATCCCACCCGACCTTAGAATGGAACCCTGCCTCTTTACATTTAAGAAAAAACTTAAAACCTGGCTTTTCCGCCAAGCCTTCTCAGATCCCCCCGACACACCCTAGACGACAGAACATCCGTTCATGAACAATAGATCTCCACCCCCCCCCTTCAAGCTTGGAATAAGAGCCTCCCCAGACTCAGCAATTGTTTATACTATTTAATTTCTAATTTCTCATCCTTTCATTCCAGCAGTCTTTGCCTCTAAGTTTATTTTCCTTGTTGAATGTAACTTTGTTCATTCCTGTTCAAACTATTGTTTTTTGTTCTAATTCCCCAGTTCGATGTAAACCGATCTGATATGGTCACTCAACCATGAAGATCGGTATAGAAAAGTTTTAAATAAATAAAATAAATAAATCTTGCCCACATCTAGGGGGAGTGGGAGGGTAGGTCAGATCTACTGATACAATTTCTGATTACAACCAAATTTTTTATACAGCCCCCATTTCTACTGATGACTTATCCCTTAGGAATCGCTCTAAATGCAATGGGTCGATAAACACGAACTTATTGTTCTGATTCATTACCTGACACTTACAGGGAATTTCAAATAAAAACTAGCTCCTATATCTAACACTGATTGTTAATGAGACAAGAACTGCTTTCTACGTGCCTGAGTAGCACGAGAAACGTCGGGAAAGACCTGTATCTTCTGGCCACAAAAATTATGATCTTTAAATTGGAAGGGAAGTATTTTTGAGGCAAACATTATAGTTAAATGCCTTCCGGGTTCCTCAGCTGGTAGAAATGCAAATCAGATAGTCAATGCAATCAATGAAGAATGTAAAAACTCTGAAGTTGACATTATCATCCATCTGGGAACCAACGACCTTGCTGGCAGCCGCATCCAAGTGGAACAGAGTGATTTCCAGGCTCTGGGGAAGCAGATTAGGCACATGATAAAAACAATTGCCTTTCCAGAAGTGTTGCTTATTCATGGAAAAGGGAAGGAGAGGCCAAGCCACATTGATAACTTCAAAGCATGGCTCAAATCCTGATGTACGGAAGAAAGTTTTTGATATATTAGGAGCTGGATCTGCATATGGACAGTAAAAGGCTCTATGTCAAAGATGGCTTATATCTGTCTGTGGCAGGAAAAAAGATCTTAAGTGAAAAATTCAAATTATATGCCATAAGGCATTTAAACTAGAGGACTGGAGTGGCAGAAAGAAATTGGAATGTCACGCTGACATCTCCAAGAAGGGAAAGAAGAAACCAACAAAATTCTGCTGAATAGGGCAGATAAGATTTCCAAGAAAAGCAGCAAGCTGAGGGAGAGAAGTTGGAAAGCTATGAACACAAATGTTGAAAGTCTAGGCAATAAAATCCCAGACCTGCAAGCTCTAATGGTAGAAGTGGATTTGGACATCATTGCTGTTACAGATACATGATTCATAGAATCTCATGATTGGGATATGGCCATCCTGGGCTATAACTTATTAATGAAGAATAAAGAAGACAGAAAATGAGGAGGAGTAATGCCTTATGTTAGAAACAATATTCAGCTAACTGAAATGCATGGGATGAGGGGTAGGGAAGAAGCATTATGGGCTGTCCTAGAAAAGAGGATAGTGCTTCCAGTTGCATTAGTGTGGTCTACAGGCCTCTGATTCAGACAGAAGATCTGGATAGAGATGTTGTCAAAGACATCTAAAAGGTGGGAAAGAATGGAGAAGTGTTGCTCGTTGAAGGTTTTAATCTGCCAGATGTAGATTGGATATCCCCTCTGCATATTCTGCAAGAAGTAGAGAGATAGTGGATGCCCTTCAAGGAGCTCTGCTCAAACAAATGGTAATGGAGCTTACAAGGGGGAATGTGATACATGACCTGGTGGTCACAAATGGGGATAATGTCTCTAATATCCAAGTAGATGCCCATCTGAGCACCAGTGATCATCAGACGGTATGGTGTGTTATTGCAAATAATATACAAGAAAGTCGATCGAAGGCCTGCATTTTGAATTTCAGAAATATGGACTTTGTTGAAAATGGGATATTCCTGGAGGAATAACTAGAAGACTGGGAGACAATGGATGAGGTGGAACAACAGTGGGGCCAAATTAAAAGAAGCTATTATAAAGGCAACAAATCTATATGTTAGAAAAGTAAACAAAAGTAAAAGGAGAAAGAAACTGATCTGGTTCTCAAAGGAGGAGGCTGAAAAAATAAAGGCAAAAAGAACAGTGTTCAAGAAGTATAAAGGATCCCAAAAAGGGGAAGAATATCTGGTAAAAATGAGGGAGATGAAAACAGAAATCAGGAAAGCAAAAGGACAAGCTGAAGAAAGGATTGTCAAAGAGGTAAAGCGAGGTGAAAAATCATTTTTCAGCTCTATCAGAAAAAAAGGGAGTCCCTTAGCGGTATAGTGAAATTGAAAGGTGATGAGGAGCAATGTGTGGAAAATGAGGAAGAAATGGAAGAAATATTAAATAAATACTTTAGTTCCCTATTCACTAAAGAAGACCCTGGAGAAGGATCCTTGCTATTTGATAAGACCATGAATAAGAGTGGATTAGATTCAACCCCAGTTACAAAAGAAAATGTATGGAAAGAGCTAGGAAACCTGAAAATGGACAAGGTCATGGGGCCAGATGAGGTACATCTCAGGATATTGAGGGAGCTCAGATATATGCTGGTGAGTCTGCTGAAAGACCTGTTCATTAGATCCCTGGAAACGAGAGTGATACCATGGGATTGGAGAAGAGTGGATGTGGTCCTGCTTCACAAGTGACAGCAGAGATGAGGCTGAAACTATATGCTGGTTAGTCTCACCTCGGTGGTGGGAAAATTAATGGTGATTCTGCTGAAGGAAAGAATGGTTAACATTTTACAATTTGGTGAGTTGATGGACCCAAGGCAGCATGGATTCACCAATGGAAGTTCCTGCCAGAAAAATCTGATTGACGTTTTTGATTGGGTGATGAGAGAACTGGATCAAGGAAGAATACTCAATGTGATTTACTTGGATTTCAGCAAAGTTTTCAATATGGTCCCACATAGGAGGCTTATGAATAAAATGAGAAGCTTGGCTGTGGGTGCCAAGGTGGTGAAGTGGCTTACTAACTGGTTGACTGACAAGAAACAATGTGTAATGGTAAATGGAACCCACTCTGATGAAAAATTGTGAAGTAGAGTGCCTCAAGGATCGATTTTGGGACCACGTCTGTTCAATATCTTCTTGAGTAACATTGCGGAGGAGTTAGACGGATGATACTAAGACTTGCAATAGAGTGGGCATGCCTGAAGGAGTAGAGAGAATGAAAAGTGATTTAAGAAAAATTGATGAGTGGTCGAAGATTCGGCAGCTGTGATTCAAGGTCAAGATGTGCAGAGTTGTACACCTGGGATGCAGAAATCCAAAAGAGCTGTATTTGATGAAGATGAAAGACTATCATGCATGGACTGCGGTGACTGTGTCTGGAGATATGAAGGTGGCAAAACAATGTGACAAGGCATTAGCTAAAGCCAGAAAGATACTAGGCTGCATAGAGAGAGGTATAACTAATAGGGATGTAAATCATTTTTGATGATTTAAAAAAATCGTCTGATATTTTTTAAATCATCAAAAATCGTTAGAGTGCACAATACAATAGAAATTCCCCCAATTTATCGTGAAAAATCGTTAATGGGTTAGTGTCCACTAACAGGAGTTATTTGGGGGGAGGGCGGGAAAACCGGCACACCAAAACAACCCCTAAACCCACTCTGACCCTTTAAAACTAAACCCTTGCCTTCCCCCACCCTCCCGAACCCCCCCCCCCAAAAACTTTTTACGAGTACCTGGTGATCCAGTGGAAGCCCCGGGACTGATCTCCTGCTCTTGGGCCATCGGCGCCATTTTAGCTGCCACTAATAAAAATGCTGCCGATGGCCCGATAAAAAAAACAAACTACCGACCCTTTAAAAATGACCCCTTTGCTTCCCCCACCCTCCCGAACCCCCTCAAATCCATTTTAAAATTACCTGGTGGTCCAGTGTGGGTGCGGGGAGCGATCTCCCGCTCTCGGGCTGTCAGCTGCCACTAATAAAAATGGCGCCGATGGCGCCAATGGGTATCCGTACCATTGGCCGGCCCCTGTCACCGGGTAGCAGCACTGGATGGCCAGCGCCATGACAGAGAGGAGCACCCGAGAGGCAGTGTGGCACTTTATCTCCGGGATAGCATAGAGTCCAACAGGATAAACATCCTGCATGAGACTAAATGCAAAATTGAATCTTTATGGGTAGAGATCCCTTGTGTGTCGGGGAAGACTATAGTGATAGTTTACTACCGTCTGCCTGGTCAAGATGGTGAGACGGACAGTGAAATGCTAAGAGATATTAGGGAAGCTAACCAAATTGGTTAGGGATGTGAATCGTGTCCTCGATCGTCTTAACGATCGATTTCGGCTGGGAGGGGGAGGGAATCGTATTGTTGCCGTTTGGGGGGGTAAAATATCGTGAAAAATCGTGAAAATCGTTAAAAAATCGAAAAATCGAAAAATCGAAAAACCGGCACATTAAAACCCCCTAAAACCCACCCCCGACCCTTTAAATTAAATCCCCCACCCCCAAATAACTTAAATAAATTGCGGGTCCAGCGGCGGTCCGGAACGGCAGCGGTCCGGAACGGGCTCCTGCTCCTGCATCTTGTCGTCTTCGGCCGGCGCCATTTTCCAAAATGGCGCCGAAAAATGGCGGCGGCCATAGACGAAAAAGATTGGACGGCAGGAGGTCCTTCCGGACCCCCGCTGGACTTTTGGCAAGTCTCGTGGGGGTCAGGAGGCCCCCCACAAGCTGGCCAAAAGTTCCTGGAGGTCCAGCGGGGGTCAGGGAGCGATTTCCCGCCGCGAATCGTTTTCGTACGGAAAATGGCGCCGGCAGGAGATCGACTGCAGGAGGTCGTTCAGCGAGGGTTCCGGCGCCTCGCTGAATGACCTCCTGCAGTCGATCTCCTGCCGGCGCCATTTTCCGTATGGAAAATGGCGCCGGCCATACGCGTATGGCCGGCGCCATTTTCCGTACGAAAACGATTCGCGGCGGGAAATCGCTCCCTGACCCCCGCTGGACCTCCAGGAACTTTTGGCCAGCTTGTGGGGGGCCTCCTGACCCCCACGAGACTTGCCAAAAGTCCAGCGGGGGTCCGGAAGGACCTCCTGCCGTCCAATCTTTTTCGTCTATGGCCGCCGCCATTTTTCGGCGCCATTTTGGAAAATGGCGCCAGCCGAAGACGACAAGATGCAGGAGCAGGAGCCCGTTCCGGACCGCTGCCGTTCCGGACCGCCGCTGGACCCGCAGGTTATTTAAGTTATTTGGGGGGGGTTCGGGAGGGTGGGGGATTTAATTTAAAGGGTTGGGGGTGGGTTTTTAGGGGGTTTTAGTGTGCCGTCTCACGATTCTAACGATTTATAACGATAAATCGTTAGAATCTGTATTGTATTGTGTTCCATAACGGTTTAAGACGATATTAAAATTATCGGACGATAATTTTAATCGTCCTAAAATGATTCACATCCCTAAAATTGGTAGTGCGATAATAATGGGAGACTTCAATTACCAATATACACTGGTGCAGGGTAAAATGTATCACCACCGAGAGATTCGAAAAGAGATTTTTATTTAATGTTTCAAGTAAAGTGAAACAATGTTGAAACGGCAACTCCACAGGTTACATAGTATATCATTTAAAGCGATCCCCCGACACGGACCGTGTTTCGCTAGGCTGCATCGGGAGGGACCAGCACGCACATTTAAATCTTCTCATATGTGCAATGGAGCGCCCATTGCACATATGAGAAGATTTAAATGTGCGTGCTGGTCCCTCCCGATGCAGCCTAGCGAAACACGGTCCGTGTCGGGGGATCGCTTTAAATGATATACTATGTAACTTGTGGAGTTGCCGTTTCAACATTGTTTCACTTTACTTGAAATATTAAATAAAAATCTCTTTTCGAATCTCTCGGTGGTGATACATTTTACCCTGCACCAGTGTATATTGATATTTGCGGATGTGCAAGGTGTTTGCTTCTTGACTCTTTAGACTTCAATTACCCCAATATTGACTGGGTAAATGTATCATCGGGACACGCTAGAGAGATAACGTACCTGGATGGAATAAATGATAGCTTTATGGAGCAATTGGTTCAGGAACCGACGAGAGAGGGAGCAATTTTAGATCTAATTCTCAGTGGAGCACAGGATTTGGTGAGAGAGGTAAAAGTGGTGGGGCCGCTTGGCAATAGTGATCATACTATGATCAAATTTGAATTAATGACTGGAAGAGGAACAGTATGCAAATCCACGGCTCTCGTGCTAAATTTTCAAAAGGGAAACTCTGATAAAATGAGAAACATTTTTAGAAAAAAACTGAAAGGAGCAGCTACAAAAGTAAAAAGTGTACAAGAGGCGTGGTCATTGTTAAAAAATACCATTCTAGAAGCACAGTCCAGATGTATTCCACACATTAAGAAAGGTGGAAAGAAGGCAAAACGATTACCGGCATGGTTAAAAGGGGAGGTGAAAGAAGCTATTTTAGCCAAAAGATCTTCATTCAAAAATTGGAAGAAGGATCCAACAGAAGAAAATAGGATAATGCATAAACATTGGCAAGTTAAATGTAAGACATTGATAAGACAGGCTAAGAGAGAATTTGAAAAGTTGGCCGTAGAGGCAAAAACTCACAGTAAAAACTTTAAAAAAATATATCCGAAGCAGAAAGCCTGTGAGGGAGTCAGTTGGACCGTTAGATGATTGAGGGGTTAAAGGGGCACTTAGAGAAGATAAGGCCATCACGGAAAGATTACATGATTTCTTTGCTTCGGTGTTTACTGAAGAGGATTTGGGGGAGGTACCCATTCTGGAGAAGGTTTTCATAGGTAATGATTCAGAAGGACTGAATCAAATCATGGTGAACTTAGAAGATGTGGTAGACCTGATTGACAAACTTAAGAGTAGTAAATCACCTAGACCAGATGGTATACACGCCAGAGTTCTGAAGGAACTAAGAAAATGAAATTTCAGACCTATTAGTAAAAATGTGTAACCTATCACTAAAATCATCCATTGTAGCTGAAGACTGGAGGGTAGCAAATGTAACCCCAATATTTAAAAAGGGCGCCGGGGCGATCCGGAAAACTACAGACCGGTTAGCCTGACTTCAGTGCCAGGAAAAATAGTGGAAAGTGTTCTAAACATCAAAATCACAGAACATATAGAAAGACATGGTTTAATGGAACAAAGTCAGCATGGCTTTACCCAAGGCAAGTCTTGTCTCATAAATCTGCTTCACTTTTTTGAAGGAGTTAATAAACATGTGGATAAAGGTGAACTGGTAGATGTAGTGTACTTGGATTTTCAGAAGGCATTTGACAAAGTTCCTCATGAGAGGCTTCTAGGAAAAGTAAAAAGTCATGGGATAGGTGATGATGTCCTTTCATGGATTGCAAACTGGCTAAAAGACAGGAAACAGAGAGTAGGATTAAATGGACAATTTTCTCAGTGGAAGGGAGTGGGTAGTGGAGTGCCTCAGGGATCTGTATTGGGACCCTTACTTTTCAATATATTTATAAATGATCTGAAAGAAATATGACGAGTGAGATAATCAAATTTGCAGATGATACAAAATTGTTCAGAGTAGTTAAATCACAAGCAGATTGTGATAAATTGCAGGAAGACCTTTTGAGACTGGACAATTGGGCATCAAAATGGCAGATGAAATTTAATGTGGATAAGTGCAAAGTGATGCATATAGGGAAAAATAACCCATGCTATAGTTACACAATGTTAGGTTCCATATTAGGTGCTGCAACCAAAGAAAGAGATCTAGGCGTCTTAGTGGATAACACATTGAAATCGTCGGTTCAGTGTGCTGCGGCAGACAAAAAAGCAAACAGAATGTTGGGAATTATTAGAAAGGGAATGGTGAATAAAACGGAAAATGTCATAATGCCTCTGTATCCCTCCATGGTGAGACTGCACCTTGAATACTGTGTACAATTCTGGTTGCCGCATCTCAAAAATTATATAATTGCAATGGAGAAGGTAAGGAGAAGGGCTACCAAAATGATTAGGGGATAGGAACAGCTCCCCTATGAGGAAAGACTAAAAAGGTTAGGACTTTTTAGTTTGGAGAAGAGATGGCTGAGGGGGTATATGATAGAGATGTTTAAAATCCTGAGAGGTCTAGAACGGGTAGATGTGAATCGGTTATTTACGCTTTCGGATAATAGAAAGACTAGGGGGCACTCCATGAAGTTAGCATGTAGCTCATTTAAAACTAATCGGAGAAAATTCTTTTTTACTCAACGCACAATTAAACTCTGGAATTTGTTGCCAGAGGATGTGGTTAGTGCAGTTAGTATAGCTGTGTTTAAAAAAGGATTGGATAAGTTCTTGGAGGAGAAGTCCATTACCTGCTATTAATTAAGTTGACTTAGAAAATAGCCACTGCTATTACTAGCAATGGTATCATGGAATAGACTTAGTTTTTGGGTACTTGCCAGGTTCTTATGGCCTGGATTGGCCACTGTTGGAAACAGGATGCTGGGCTTGATGGACCCTTGGTCTGACCCAGTATGGCATGTTCTTATGTTCTTATGGTACTATGTTATTATGTTAATCCTTGTCAAAAAAGTTCTAAACATGTACTTGCTCATATTTAAAATGTGTTCATTCAGCACACTAAAAGAAATTAATAAATAAATTTAGCATAAGAATGGTAATAGATCTGTATTAGGAATTTATAGGTTTTTTTATTAAGGTATTTGATACATTTTTATAATGTTACATTATTTTTATAATGTAAATTGCCTTGTGTCCCATTTTCTGGAAAAAGGTGATATATAAGTTTAAAAAAATAAAATGAAATATTCTCTGGCCCACTGTCTTTTCTTGTCCAAAGGTAAACAGTTCCAAAATGCAGATGCTGAAGTGAAACTGTAACACAGTGGATGACAATCTCGATGCCAGCATTTTGGCTCACAATTGCCTGCTTCAGGGTGAACACTTTGCCAAGCCTACAGGAACTTTAGTACTCTGAAATGGGCCAAATCATCCTCTTTGGTATCATTCCAATTTACCCAGGTAACAAATCATGACTTGGAATCATTTTGTGGTGCTATGGCCAGAGGAAAGTTTGATGTATATTTTCAGAGAGTTTGGTGTACTGAACCCTGGACTGTATCAAAATCCATGTACATGGTCACAGGCAATTTAACATTCCTTGAATTGTTCCTATACTATTACCCATTACAATATGGGTGCTGAGTTGGCAAATAAGAAGTTAGTGTCTAGTCTAACAATATATGTCATAGAACTTATTAAAGTTATTAATAGACAGTCTTCAAAGAATCATCAAATTATGAAGGTATTGAGTGAACTAGCTCTATACAATTGAAGGTGACATTGAAAGCAAGTCACATTACTAGACTATAGAATGCCATGATTGATTCATTTGCTTTAAATTATTCTTTTTTAGGAGGTTCATAAGAGATGCACATAAGAATAGAATTCCGATACTAGCAAATCTTTAGAAGTCTGAAGTAAGGTAAGGTAGCTCATAAAATGCTTGATAATTCAATATCACAGAGCCTTTGGAGGATTTAAAGGCAAGGTTTCAGTTGTTTTATTAACTTCCAACAATAGTCGGGTTTTGTGCCTGGGCACCCAAATTAGACAATATTAGCATGCCCATATATTTTAATCAATATGACACTCAGTTTCTCATTAGCAAGGTAATGATTCATTTAGCAGGGGCAGCATTCTTTGCATGACTTACAGGGCAACCTGACCCTAATAGAGTTTCTTGGCCAAGAAATGATTGAAGAGGTAAGAATCTGCAAGAAAGATACAAGATAAAAGTTTGCTGATTGCCCATAATAAGCTGCTAATTAAGCATATTAATCCAGATGGTTTTTTACATGCTTTGCATATAGTATGCATATGTACTGCATGTCCATCTACAAAACTTCCTTATACTGAGCAGTGTTTTTCTTGCCCTTTTTCACTTCCGTATGGATAAGCAAGTTGGTGGTCTTTTCCCAAAATAACAGAAGTAAATAACAGAAGTAAAATGTGTCTACTAAATAAAAATGTGGGTTTTAGGATTAAAGAGCTAATATTGTAATTTCATAACTCTAAGATGGAGCAGCAGGATCAGAAAGCATGGATCAGAAAGCATGGATCAGCTTGATGCAAAATACCAATATTTGACAATATTGGTATTTTGCATCATTATGTAATACAGGATCATATGACTGCTGCTATACTTTCCTCCAGCTGGTCAAAGACCTGACATAGCCACAGAAAATCTGCTATGTGTAAGAGGCTAAAATAAATTGGGCTTCCAGTAGGGCAAACAGGGCAGCTCAAACATAGCAAACAACTTTGTAACAATTATTGGCATGCTTTATTTTGAGAGAGAGAGTAAATTTATAACAAATAAGTTGAAAACACAGTTCCAACACAGAAAGTGCCAATGGAAGGCCTGTATAAAAAAATAAGGTATTCTCAATTCTCATATTGCACAATTTGCTCTTCTTCATAGACATATATGAAACAGGGCTAAGTACATGGCCTTTAATAGTGTTCAATCTAGGTTGATAAGTCTAGAAGCTAGTCAAAAGCAGTAGTAACCTTGCAGAATTCTAGGATAATGTTTCTCAACCACCAGTCCATGGACTGGCACTGGTCCCTGGTAGCATTTCTGCCAGTCTATGGAGAGCAGAGTTGCTTACCTGTAACAGGTGTTCTCCTAGAACAGCAGGATGTTAGTCCTGACACATGGGTGACATCATCGGATGGAGTCCGGTACGGAAAACTTATATCAAAGTTTCTGGAATTTTGACTAGCCACATTGAGCATGCCCAGCATGCCCTATACCACAAATCTACACGGGGTCCCTCTTCAGTCTTATAACATAGAATTACATAAAGATAAAATAAAAAAATCAGGAAAACCCAACTCTGCGGGGTGGCAGGCAGGTTTCATGAGGACTAGCATCCTGCTGTCCTAGGAGAACACCTGTTACAGGTAAACAGCTCTGCTTTATTCTAGGACAAGCAGGATGATAATCCTGCTTGTCCTAGAATAAAGCTGCAGGCTGCTCCCCAACACAAAAGGGGGCCAACAGAAACCTAACCAGGTGCCAACAGACACAACAAAACCATTGCTGTTGGTAACAGAGGGGGAGACAGCCTGTACTCAAACAAGGGCCCTAAGCATATAGAGTTGGGTTCTACACCTTGAAGAGATTTCTGAGGAAAGACTGACCAATCCTACTGTCATGTCGGCCATCCCTATCCAGACAGTAGTGGAGTGGGAAGCAAATGTGTGGAGAGAACTCCATGTCACAGCCTTGCAGATCTCCTTCATGGGAACTGCTCCCAAGTGGGCCATTGACATTGCCATATCTCTAACAGAATCAACCTTGACATGACCCCAAGATGCAGTCTTGCCTGAGTACAACAGAAGGAAATGCAATCTGCTAGCCAATTGGATAATGTCTGTTTGGCAACTGCAACTACCAACCTATTCTTATCAAAAGAAATGAAAAGATGGGTGGACTGTCTATGGGCTTCTGTCCGCTCCCAATAGAAGGCTAAGGCTCTCTTGCAGTCCAAACTGTGCAGTGCTCATTCACCTTGGTGCAAATGGGGCCTGGGAAAGAATGTTGGCAGCACGATTGACTGGTTAAGATGGAAACCCACCACCACCTTAGGCAGGAACTTGGGGTGTGTATGCAGGACCACCCTGTCATGAAAAAACTTAGTGTAAGTTGGATAAGTCACTAAGGCCTGGAACTCGCTGACCCTGCATGCTGAAGTGACCACCACCAAAAATATGACCTTCCAGGTCAGGTACTTGAGGTCACAAGAATCTAGAGGCTCAAAAGGAGCTTTCATCAGCTGAGTAAGCACAAAGCTGAAGTCCCAAGACATGGAGGCCTTAGGGGAGGCTTCAATTGAAGCAGACCCCGCATGAAACATACAACTATAGGTTGTACAGAGATGGGTGTACCATCTACACCATGGTATGTGCCAGTTTGCACTCAGATGAACTCTAACGGAATTGACTTTCAAGCCAGCCTCTGATAGGTGTAGAAGGTAATCAACCAGTTTTTGTGTGGGGCAGGAGAACAGATCCAGGGCCTTCTGCTCACACCACATGAAAAACCTCCTTCACTTCAGTCCATAGTACTTTCTAGTAGAAGGCTTTCTGGAAGCCACCAGGACCTGAGACACATCCTCAGAGACATCAGAATTAACCTTTTAACATCCAGGCTGTGAACGACAGAGTCTGCAGGTTGGGATGCCGCAACCTGACTTGATCTTGATTAATGAGCTCTGGGAAAGTCCCTAGACTAATTGGTTTCCAGATGGGAAAACTCCCGCAAGAGTGGAAACCAGACCTGTCTCAGCCAATGAGGGGCTTTGAGGATCATAATCTCCCTGTCTTCGCAAAGCTTCAAGAGAATCTTCGCCACCAAGGGAATTAGAGGATATGCATACAGATGATCCTTGCCATAGTGGCGGTCAAAGGCATCTGAGGCTGGTCTGCCATCTGTTCTGTACAGGGAGCAGAACTGAGTCACCTTTCTGTTGCAGGGGGATGCAAACAGATCCATATCTGTGCTCCCCCAGAGGTCGAAGATCTGCTTTGCTAGCCCCTGGTCTAGAGACCACTCATAGGGTCTGAAGGCACAACTCAGTATGTCTGCTATCACATTCTCCATTTCTGCCAGATTCATGGCCCAGAGCACCATCCCATGGGAAAGAGCCCAGGACCAATCTGGACCACTTCCTGACACAGGAGGTATGTCCCCATGCCTCTCTGCTTGTTGACATATCACATGGTTTCTTGGTTATCTGGACCAGGACAACTTTGTTTTAAGATGGCGCCGGCCATCCACTGCTCCTACCATGTGACAGGCTCCGGCCAATGGCACCGATAGCCCCTGTCACATGGTAAGGGCAAAGGGCCATTGGCGCCATTTTGCCATTTTGTTTACTGGCAGCAGACGGCCCGAGAGCGGAGATCACTCCAGGGACCCCCGCTGGACCACCAGGTACTTTAGGAAAGTTTTGGGGGAGTCAGGAGGGTGGGGGATGCTAAATAATTAGATTTAAAGGGTTGGGGTGGGAGTTTTTTTCAGCTCGAGACAGCCAAAAAAAGAACCATATGGACCGTGGAAAACGAAGATTTCCCGCTGGTCCATGATGCCAAATCCGGAACCGATTCCAGAACCGATTCACATCCCTATTAAGTCCTCCGGTGGAGAATTCCTTCCTTCCTCTGGAGGAGAAGGTTCTGAGGGGAGACCTCAGAGTCCTTGGAGGAGGAATCTGCAGTGTCATCCCCCCAGGGAGTCACACAGAGCCTCATCCTCACTGTAGTTCACAGGAGATGAAGCCCTAGGTTCTCAGCCTTCATCCAGAGGCGTACGCATGGGTGATCCACTGTCAGGCTCTGCCTCCCATATAGAAGCCCAGAGGTGACAGGGCAACTACAGGGCCAGAAAATGGAGCAGACAATGACTCAGTCTCATACAGGCTTATTACCATTTAACTGCAGTTGCTCCCTTCACAGAGATCAGGTCTCAGGACCAGTACCAAATGGAAAAAAGTCCAGGGGTTGGGGGTACTAATTATAGTAGTATTGTTGGTTGGTAGGAAAGGTGGAAGGATTTCTTATATTATTTTTATTGACAACTAATGTCTAGCTGGATGGGGAAGGAATTATTTTTCAATGATAACTGGTCGCCGTCTGGGAGGATGAGGGAGGCATTTTTTTTTCTTTTCCGAGGACAATACTGTTGGTTGGCTTGAAGAGGGAAGGGAAAAGAGAGAGGGTTTTTAAAGTAAGAGCAACTTATTTTTTGAAAGCAATTTTCTTAAACTGGCTGGTTGCCTTCTTAAAATGACATAGAGCAGCTGCAGGGCTGACCCATGAGATTAAAGAGCAGGCAGGGGAGGGAATATATCCACCTCCCTGCACTTTAATTTTCTGCTTCTCCCCCCACCTCAGTCACTTATCAGCACTGCAGCTGACCCATGTAATTTAAGAAAGTTAGCTAGCCAGTTTCTGGCATATAGAAAAGGTTGAGGAATACTGCTCTAGGATATTTATCTTCATCCCAGACAAGCATACTTATGGATGACTCAGTCCCGTCCTGTTAATGGATTCTACTTACTGATTTGTAGCAGAGGATGGTAAAAGTTATTTTCAGATACAGATTCCTGAGTCTTTGGACTTGACTTTTTCAGAAAAATGTATTACAATGTATTAGCTTTGCAATAGCACAGAAAGAGTATCTCCTTGCTAGCTAACTGGTTCCAGTTCTAATCTGGATCTATGGGGGTCAGGATTTGGAAGACTCAATGATTATGAGCTTAGACAACTGAAGTTCCAGGTTTTAAAACTACATGTGTTGCTCAGGTATCCAAGTAAATAAATATTGTAGATACCCCTTATCATACAAACTTTGTGTAATAAAATTATGACTCTGTTTCTCCAAACTTGTATTTGAAGTAATATGGTAATGGCTTGTCTAACCTGGGGGAGTGGAGTGCATGGTGGAGATTTTGAACATCGGACTCCAGCTGCTCATGGTGGATAGATTACCAACAGAAATGGTATATTTTAAAAAATCTGCTTCAATTAAATTTCTGAATGAAGAATGTGTCTCTTCCATATTCATTATGATTTGAATCATGTAGCAACCATGGAGCTTAGTCTTACAAAGCAAAATCTTTTTGTAAATTTTTGGGAAAAGCACAGAGTCTTAAATTAGTCAGTAAAATTTTAACTTAAGCTGATTTTCAGCTATAATTAATTGGTTAGATTTTTTCATTGAAAATTCTCCTATATGGACAGCTAGATTCATCTGCATATCCGCTTAAGCTAGATTTATCCCACTCAAACATAGCTGCCTAGACTTAGCCAGCAATGATTGAAAACCAGTGCTCTCTAACAAAGGCCTCCATCACCCACTCCAATTAGAATTTAAGTGTGGGGTTCATTGCACCCACCCACAATGCCACCCAAATTCAAAGATAGAATAGGGGACCAATAACTCCATGCCTTCCATTTTACTTTTCTCCTTTCCTGTCCAATTTCTTAAATAAATCCTCCCCAAGTACAGTTAGAAGATGAATATAGGCTTATCTTTTCCTGGCTTATCAATGGAATGATGTATGTCAAGCCAAGAGTAGTTAAGCTTGTGTCCCTCTCCTGGTTTGGCTTGGAGAGACTTTGGGGGGATACAAGGAGACTGGAAGAATGTTGGGGCAATTTTTTTTTTTTAACTGGGTTGAAAGGCATCAGGGGTTGGGAAATATTGGCCTCTTGCTTTATTTTTGAGTTTAGGCAGTAAGGAGGAGGATCACAAGTGAACTGCTGGCCCTCAACTCTACCTTTGATTTTGGGTGAGAGGTAAGTGGGAATCACAGTATAGGAGTTATCAGCCTTTCTACTAGACATTCAGTTTGAGCAGGAGGAATGGAGGATCATGGTGGAAGGGAGGGTGAGCTGGTCAGTCAAATTTTGGCCTGTTTTTGCTGTCCTAGATTTGACTAATGAAGTTAGACAGTTGGCACTGAAAATCAGCACTAGCTAGGTAATATCCTCTCCAGAGCTAACATTCTCCCCTCCTTAGGAATCCCAGAATGTGAATGGCTATATTTAACCACCTAGGAAAACTAAGCAGCAAATTTTAGCCACTCAGTCTTGATACATTTTGAAAGACTTTGATCTAGCTGGCTAACCCTTATTTAACCAGCTTGATTCATTTGAAAACTCAACCCATAGATAGATTACAGTACTGTCAAGAATACTTTGAACCACACTTTCTCCATATCACACTATACTAGTCATAAATCCAGCGAGCACCTCGTTAACCTCGTTAACCTCGGTCAACCTCGTTAACCATTCAATTTTGTAAACCAGATGCCATGAGATAGAACTGAGAAATTCAGTATTAAGATGGATATTTACTTTTTTTAGCAGAGAGGAAAGTGATGGTTTCAGTGGAGTACAGGGTTTCTGATGTAATTGCATTGAATTGTGGAGTCCCTCAGGAATCTCCACTATCCTCTTTATTGTTTAATGTTTCGTAGCTACCATAGAGAAAACATTTTCAGGATTTGAATATGTGAGCTTATTTTTATGCAGATGATATTCTAATTGTAGTTCCTATCGAGGAAGAAAGATTAGAAACTCTGTCTCAAATGAAAAACAATTGAGGTAATTTTGAACTGTTTTTTAAAGAACAAACCAATTCTTAATTTTAAAAAATAGAATTATTAGGAATTGGTTATTTTCTGGAATCTGAGTCTATATTAAAGTGATCTCTGAAACTATAAAAACAATGAATGTAGTCAGAGATTTGGGGATTTTATTAGATTCAGAATTGTCTATGGATAAACATATTTCTCAAATAGTTTGAAATGTATTTTCTAAATTAAAGATGGTGAAGAGATTGCACCCCATTTAGATAGTCATGCATTCAAAGCTAATATTCAGACATTGGCAATTTCCCAGTTGTATTATTGTTCTATCCTATCTGTGGGTCTTCCTGAAAGACTCACCTACAGGTTACAAGTTGCTCAGAATGCAGCAACCCATGTGGTGGTAGGTTGTTCTTATCAGGCTCCCATTTATTCTGTTTTGAAGATATTATATTGACTCCTAATTAGATTTTTCTCATACTTTAAGATCTTGGTGTTGCCTTTCTATGCTTTATAGAAAGCTTGTTGTGCTTTATATGATACGGGACCAGACTATTTGCATAATAAATTAAATTGGTATATCCCCATTCAATAGTTAAGATCAAGTCGATGAGTTCTTTTATTTGTTCCCAGTGTTAAGGAAATAAGGTTAGTCTGATTTTGAATTACAGCCTTTTCCAGTGTGGCATAATGCTTTGGATTGCATTACCTGTGCATATTAATAGGCATGAGACAAATTATTTCACTTTTTGAAAAGAATGGAAAACCTCACTTTTTTCTCAGTTTCATCTGTAATGCAATAGAATGTGAAGGTTTGTTTTCCAATGCTGTTTTCAACAACCTGATGAGGGTAGCAGTCTATTTGTGTGGGTCTACTATATATGAGTGCTCACTGGATTTGAAAATTTATATTTTTTTATATTTGGGGAGCAGTCTCTAAGTTGATATTTGTTGAAACTGTTTTATGTAATTTTATAATTTGTGTAACCTGTTTTCTTTGTTTATGTTTTGTATTTTATTGTTATGATTTATGCACATTTTAGCTGTACACTCCTTCGGATGGCTCTTTTTCAAACTGGGAAAGTAGTAAATATGAAATTGTGGTTTGGGAATTGGTTAAAAAATAGAAAACAGAAAGCAGGGTTAAATGACATATGTTCTCAATGGAGAAAATGAATAGTAGACTGCCCCAAGAATCTATTCTGGAACCACTGCTTTTTAACATATTTATAAACAGCCTGGAAATGGATGTTTAGATTTGCTGATGACACAAAATTATTCAAAGTTATTAAATCAGAAGAAGATTGTGAGAAATTGCAAGAGGACCTTGCACAACTGGGAGACTGAGCATGCAAATGGGAAATTAAATTTAATGTGGACAAGTGTAAAGTGATGCACTTAGGGAAGAGAAGTGCAAATTATAGCTACACAATGCAAGGTTCCACTTTAAGAGGCACCATTCAAGAAAAGGATCTAGGCGTCATTGATGATAATACATTTAGGGGTAGATTTTCAAAGGGTTACATGTGTAACTTACGCGCGTAAACCAAAAAACCTGTTCCTGCGTGTGCCGAGCCTATTTTGCATAGGCTCGGTGGCACGCACAAGCCCCGGGACGCGCGTATGTCCTGGGGCTTTGAAAAAGGGGTGGGAAGGGGCGGGGGCATGGCACCAGTCTGAGGGCGGTCTGGGGCCTCCGGCACAGCGGCTGTGCTGGGGGATGGCGCGCTGTTGCTTACAAGATATGCCTGCCAGAGGCAGGTGTAAAAACTCAAACAAGGTAGGGAGGATTTAGGTAGGGCTGGGGGGGTTGGGTTAGATAGGGGAAGGGAGGGGAAGGTGGGGGGAGCAGAAGAAAAGTTCCCTCCGAGGCCACTCTGATTTCGGGGTGGCCTTGGAGGGAATGGGGAAAGCCATCGGGGCTCCCCTAGGGTTCAGTGAGCACTTGCGCGCGCTGACCCTGGATTTTATAACATGCGAGCGGCAGCGTGCTCATGTTATAAAATCGGGTGTACATTTGTGCGCACTGGGTAACGCGCACAAATGTACCCTGCGTGCACTTCTTTAAAATCTACCCCTTTGATTTTTTGCTCAATGTGTAGTAGCAGACAAGAAAGCAAATGGAATGCTAGGAATTATTAGGAAAGAAATGGAGATTTAAACTTAGAATATCATAATGCCTCTGTATTGCTCCATGGTTCAATTTTACCTCGAGTATTGTGTGCAGTTCTGGTCACCACATCTCAAAAAATATATAGCAGAATTAGAAAAGATACAGAGAAGTCTGTCCAAAATGATAAAGGCATTGGAATGGTTCCCTAATGAGGAAAGGCTAAAGAGGTTAGGACTCTTCAGCTTGGAGAAGAGATGGTTGATTGGAAATATGATAGAGATCTATAAAATAATGAGTGGAGTGGAATGAGTAAATGTGAATTGGTTGTTTGCTCTTTCAAAAAGTACAAATAGAGGACACATAATGAAGTCACTATGTTGAACATTTAAAACTAATAATAGAAA
This sequence comes from Rhinatrema bivittatum, assembly GCF_901001135.1. Taxonomy (NCBI): domain Eukaryota; kingdom Metazoa; phylum Chordata; class Amphibia; order Gymnophiona; family Rhinatrematidae; genus Rhinatrema; species Rhinatrema bivittatum. Next base: position 418,984,362 of record NC_042617.1, on the reverse strand, counting down.
ATATTTTTTTAATCAATGCATAATTAAGCTCTGGGATTAGTTGCCAGAGGATGTGGAGAAAGCTGTTAGTGTAGCTGCATTTAAAAAAAATTTGGATGGGTTCCTGAAGGGAAAGTCCATAAACCATTATTAAAGTGGAGTTGCAGCAATTCACTGCTTATCCCTGGGATATGCAGCAAGAAATCTATCTTCCGTTTGGGATCCTGCCAGGTGCTTTTGACCTGGAATGGCCAGTGATGAAAACAGGATGCTGGGCTTGATGGACCTTTGGTCTGACCCATTATGGCAAATCTTATGTTCTTATGTGTTATGAACCCTCCTGTAGCGGGGCTACGGTAGGCTCCTTACCTCTTCCTGGAGGCCGCTCCAAGCTAGGGTCTTGCCTGTGAACTGTCCAGGATTTGCTTCAGGGCCTGGGAGGCCTCGTTGTCCTTGGGGCCTGCCTGAGGCTGCTTGTGTTTGCATGGACTTCCTGCTTTGTGCCACGCCCTTCTCCCTAGGGGCCGGCCCGCAGCACTTCTCTGTAGTTATAGGGCCAGCTAGGCGTGGGCCTGCCAAACTCCTCCCAGGGAGTCGCCGGTCTGCAGCCCTATAAAAGGACTTCAACTTCATTCTGCCTTTGCCTTGCATCATCGTGACTTCCCTCTGGAGGCTCTTGCCTGCCAGAGCCTTGTAAGGTCTTCTGTTCTTTGTGGAGCTCCTTGTCTCGTCTGCTTTTATACTATGTCTTTGTGTCTTGATGTCTTGCCTGAGGTCCCTGACCATGTCCTGATGTTCCGTCATGATCTTCCTCGTCCTGATGTGTCTGCCTGCCAGGATGTTCATCCTTGTGTCTTTGTCTGGTGCTCTCGAGCCTTCTGTTCCTGTAAGCCGGTGCTCTCGGATGGTGTATGCCCAAGAATGGGGTACCTTGCAGGTGGGAAGTGTCCCTGTGCTCCTGAGCCTCCATTCCTCCCAGCCTTGGGGGAAGCTTCGGATGACACCGGCTTCGTCATTGGAGTTCTTCTTTGCCTGGATCTTCCCTGTGCTGTCCTGTTCTCCTCGTGGTCCGTGACCAGCCTGCAAGGGCTGTGTAGGGCGCGCAGTGGGACAGGTTGGTTCACGACTCAGTCCTGCGGGTGGGCTGAGTAGGGCGCCCTGAGAGACAGTGCCAATGTCCATGCCTTGTGTTGTGCCTGTTTGGATGTCAAGTTCCTTGTCATGCCTGTGATGCCGTTGCATCAACCTTGCTGTTGTCAAGTTCCTCGTCCGTGATGCCGATGCATCAACCCTGCTGTTGTCAAGTTCCTCGTCCGTGATGCCGATGCATCAACCCTGCTGTTGTCAAGTTCCTCGTCCGTGATGCCGATGCATCAACCCAGCTGTTGTCAAGTGTCTTGTCTGCGATGCCGATGCATCAACCCAGCTGTTGTCAAGTGTCTTGTCTGTGATGCCACCGCATCGACTATAGTTCTGTCTACGTGTCAAGGCCTCCGTCTGCCCTCAACCTCAGGCCAGGCCTGCTGCTCCAATGCCGATCAAGTGGCAGGTCCGAAAGGGTTCGGAACAGTCAGAGGACCGTTCCTCTACCAACATCATGTTGTTGGCGCTGGGAGCTTGCAGGCCTGGCAGAGGATAATACTGTGTTCAGCCATGCGGGAGCATGCCGTCAACCCTCGGCCCGGCCCTGAAGGTCTGGGTCTGGGCTGAGGCCCAAGGGCACACTAAACACCCCCGTACGCAACATTATGTTCTTAAATTGTAAGTGTTGTGATCCCTTATGGCTGTGGTGAGTTTAGTTCAGCCTATGGGGCAAACCCCATAGGCCTTCATTGACAATTGGCTGAGACTGGCTGGCAAGATACAGGTCTAGGGCTTCACCTACATCAGCCCCTTTCCCCTCAGGATGAGCCCTTGGGTTCTGGCGGCCAGCAGGACAGTCAATGATCTCTTGAGAGATAGCATAGATGAAGAGCCAGGGACAGGCAAGGGTCAGATATTAGGGATGTGAATCGTTTTAGGACGATTAAAATTATCGTCCGATAATTTTAATATCGTCTTAAACCGTTATGGAACACAATACAATACAGATTCTAATGATTTATCGTTATAAATCGTTAGAATCGTGAGCCGGCACACTAAAACCCCCTAAAACCCACCCCCGACCCTTTAAATTAAATCCCCCACCCTCCCGAACCCCCCCCAAATAACTTAAATAACCTGCGGGTCCAGCGGCGGTCCGGAACGGCAGCGGTCTGGAACGGGCTCCTGCTCTGAATCTTGTCGTCTTCAGCCGGCGCCATTTTCCAAAATGGCGCCGAAAAATGGCGGCGGCCATAGACGAAAAAGATTGGACGGCAGGAGGTCCTTCCGGACCCCCGCTGGACTTTTGGCAAGTCTCGTGGGGGTCAGGAGGCCCCCCACAAGCTGGCCAAAAGTTCCTGGAGGTCCAGCGGGGGTCAGGGAGCGATTTCCCGCCGCAAATCGTTTTCGTACGGAAAATGGCGCCGGCAGGAGATCGACTGCAGGAGGTCGTTCAGCGAGGGTTCCGGCGCCTCGCTGAACGACCTCCTGCAGTCGATCTCCTGCCGGCGCCATTTTCCGTATGGAAAATGGCGCCAGCCATACACGTATGGCCGGCGCCATTTTCCGTACGAAAACGATTCGCGGCGGGAAATCGCTCCCTGACCCCCGCTGGACCTCCAGGAACTTTTGGCCAGCTTGTGGGGGGCCTCCTGACCCCCACGAGACTTGCCAAAAGTCCAGCGGGGGTCCGGAAGGACCTCCTGCCGTCCAATCTTTTTCGTCTATGGCCGCCGCCATTTTTCGGCGCCATTTTGGAAAATGGCGCCGGCTGAAGACGACAAGATTCAGAGCAGGAGCCCGTTCCGGACCACTGCCGTTCCGGACCGCCGCTGGACCCGCAGGTTATTTAAGTTATTTGGGGGGGGTTCGGGAGGGTGGGGGATTTAATTTAAAGGGTCGGGGGTGGGTTTTAGGGGGTTTTAATGTGCCAGTTTTTCGATTTTTCGATTTTTAACGATTTTTCACGATTTTTCACGATATTTTACCCCCCCAAACGGCAACAATACGATTCCCTCCCCCTCCCAGCCGAAATCGATCGTTAAGACGATCGAGGACACGATTCACATCCCTATCAGATATGGGTGGCAATCAGAATAGTCAGAGTCCAGGCAAGGAGTTAAAACTAGTGGTCAGTCTGAATGAAGATGAGGAGAAGATAGGGAGGGCTGACACAGAAGGACTGGCAGGCAGGTAAGGAGACTGAAATCGATGAGGCTGGGCAGACTGAGGAGGTGAGGGAAGGCTGGATGAGGCAGGGCAGGCTGCAGAAATGAGGCAAGGCTGGATGAGACAGGGCAGACTGGAAAGACAAGGCAAGGCTGGATGAGGCAGAATAGGCTGGAGACAGGATGCAGAATGAAGCACATTGGCAATACACACTACTCAAAGTAGGAGGACCTGTTGCTGAAACAAAGCAGGGATGTCTGAAGGGCCCTTTTATAGGGATGGAGACATTGATATCATCAAAGGGTGCCGAAACCTTTTCCCGCTGCGTGCCCTTTAAATACAAGGACTTCGGGTGCACGTGCACCTAAAGGGAAGCACTGGAAGTGATGGTTTTGGCAGTATCAGGCTACATGAATGAAAGAAGACTGGTGGGCGTTTGCTACAGAAGAGTGGCCCGAGCCTCTGGCAGTGTTGTGGTGAGAGTGACAGCTGCAGGGACATCCCACAAGATGCCAAATGTAGCATAAATAACATATAAATACATTTTTTCACAGCAGCATTATTCCACCATTCAGTTACCAGCAAATTATAGTGCATATATACAAGAGTTACCATTTCCCTTTCTCACAAATGAGTTTGAGAGTCATTCCTTTTGCAGTTTAAACGCATTTAGATAAACATATTCTATCAGTGTTGAGGAAAGAATAAGGAGAGCATTTGAACTCCAGAAGACGAGGAGAAAGAAGGAAAGAAACTTCCAAGAGAGTGAGTCCTGATAGCAGAAGCTAAAACTACTGGTGGGTGAGCAGGACTTGATAGTGTTCTTGAGGAAAGTGTATGTTTAAAGCTTGAAAAAGAAATAGAGGAAGTTATTCTGCACATCTACAAAATGTGCTAAGGAAAATAGTGAGTTAAGTTAATCTGAGTTAAGAGCTTGCAAAAGTCAATTCTTTTCTTGTGGCAAGGTTTGAGAGCTGTTTACTGGAGAAGTAATCAGCAGTGTTTGATCTCCCACCCGGCCCAATCATATATATATTTATACTGAATATATAATTATATATATATCTATATCTATCTATCTCTATCTATATACATACATACATGCATACATACATACATACTTATACCCCAGAAATAAGGTTGGGAGAAAAAGCTTTCATAATAAGAGTCAATTACAAATTTACATCAACAAGTGAGTAATTGAGGTTGACCTTAAATAATTGTAGTCTTATTGCAGATTATTGACAGATTTAATTAAAGTCTCTTAAATATATTAGTGTATATTTTATTGGATTAAGCAGCATCCTCATCCCTTATGCAGTTTTAAATAACTTGACATCTCAACAACACCACAATTGAAATGTGTAGCAACTCTGCTGCACAAGACTTGAGCCATGGCTCATGTCCCTGCTGTAAAAGCTCTTATTATAGTGGCTGTAGCCGAAGGAATATTTCAGAGAGTAGACACCAGCTTGATCAATGTATTGAATACTGGGTTTTATGGCTCTCACAGCTCTTGACATTCCCTTGGTAGCTCTCCATAAGAGGTAGATCCAATAGACCCTGAAATCTCTGGGTCTACAGAAGAGTACTAATGTCATAAGTGTTCAGATATTATCTGTCTTGGTAACTTTCATATTCCTTTTAGACTCAGAGTTAAGTTTACCTTTCCAAATTTCTGCTCACCAAAATGTTGTAACTATGGATGCTTTCAGCCTGGGCTGGGGAACTCATTTAGAAATGTAATAGGGGTACCCAAAGTTAAAAAAAAAAAAAAATAATAATAATAATAATAATAATAATAATAAATAATTTAAAAAGTAGATTATTTGGGGCTGAGGCAGTGTAGAAAGGCATGAGGGAGCAGGCTGGAGATAGGCTTTCCCCATATGTGGGCCATGATCTGGAGAAAGAATGGGACACAGCTGGCTGTGAGGAAGGGGCCAGGAGCAGCACCAGAGTGAGAAAGGTACAGCTGGAGGGAAGGGCCTAATGGCAGTTGAAGTCCGACATAATTTTGACACATGGCTGATGGAGGCAGAAACAGCAGTGACAGGGAGCTGCAAAGAGGGAAAGAGTGGCTGCATTGAGAGGAGGTGCACTGAACCCGCAGGCCAGCTTCAAGGAGTAGGTGAGTGGCAGTGAAGGGGAGGGGCCCAAGTTAGAGATATAGCATTGGATTGTTGCCACAGCTGGGTCCTCCCACTATCGGTTGTGCCTCTGTTGATGGTGCCGCCACAGCTCCTGTCCTCTTCTACCCACACTGCATCAGAGAGACTCCAGGGCCTTGGAGAAGCCCTGACTTGATGAAAGGACTTCTTCACTGCTGCTGCCGAAGGCTTCCTCCTCCTGCACCCCAAGCCTCAATCCGGTGATTCTTTGGGGGACACCGTCACCAATGCTTTAATTAAAAAAAAAAAAAAGTGGAAATTGTCATCGGGAGCCAGTGAAGTGACACTCTAGGCCGCAGTACTATTGACGTCAATTATGATGTCAGCGGGAGACCCACAGTCCTGAAGGGGGACCACCAATTTTATTAGAAATAAAAAGAACAAAATGGAATTTGGTAAAACAATGCTGGTGGTCAGGTAAGAAGACCCTGACCACCTAACAGGCCCTGACTTCCCAGCTCCAGAGCCAATTGTAAAAGTGATATTTACCCCAATGGGAGCCCTGCCTATTTTGGGATTAAATCCCCCCCAAAATGATTACAATCCCTGGGGAATCAGATGGTGAGCACCACAGTGGTCTCTGAAGACCCTTGCCCAGGCAATACTTGGGAGCTGGGAGTCAAAGAGAGCGAGGGACAAATGTAAATGCCTCCCACAAGCTGAACAATGTTTTTTTTTAAATTAGTAATGACTTGTATGCATTTAGATGAATACAGGAAATATTATTGTTACCCACAGTGAGCAGTTTTAATTTAAAAAGACTCTAGAAAAATGGTCTATGGTAGTATCCTTCCACTCCTAAAATCTGGGGTCTATTCGGAGGCATCCTAGAAAAGTGAGGACTGCCATGGTGACGAAGGAAATTCCAAAGTCATATCCGGAGGTTACATAGAAATGGCTTCACTTGCAACCAGTGAAGAGGCCAGCACAGCATCACTGGACTGGGTCAAAGCATACATATAATTTAAATTATTAAGCCCTGCTAAGAAAAAGAAGACGTTAATAAAATTTTCCAGAGACCTGCCTATATTTGCAAAGGGCTTAGGATGACTGGCTGATGATTATTAAGGGAATGCTATCCAGCGTAAGGAAAATTGAGTCCTGGTAATGTCATGGACCATGGATATACAGAAGCTAGGAAAGTCAGCTGCCAGTTTAGAATTTAGAAAGAGAGAAGCCTGGCTAGTTACTGAGCAGATGTGCTGTCAAGGTGCTCTGCTCATAGACCTCAAGAAAGCCTTAAGAAAGTATAAAAACACCAAAATTAGAGAAAACAGCAGTTGAAACATAGAAAGAATAAGTGTGAATGAGAATATTTGTAATTAAAAAAATATTCAGATCAAGATAAGGAAAACTTAGAAAAGGAGTAATAGTTAAAATAATTGCTGCACCGTGAATTGGAGCAACAAAAGTAAGTAAATGAATGAGAATATAAAGTGTGATTTTGCTACATTATATCGCAGTCTTGAACTGATTTTACTGTGAGAAAAAGAGAGGTATAAGTCCATTCTGTTCTTACCCAAGGAGACTATTAAAGCCCTTACTTAAGAGAGCAAGATTCAAATTGATCTGCAAAAAGATTACAACCTAGAATGCTGGTGTAGCTCTACTCTCAGATATTAAATGTACAGAGTCAGACTGGAAGTAAAGACAATAGTTAAAGGTATCATACTTGTATTAAACTCAAAAGGAGCGTCTGAGTAAATGGACAATACCAGGAAAAGAGTCAGAGAGAGAGAGAGAGAATGCAACAAAGAAAGCTGTTCTTTCTCATAGATTAGGGACTATTAATTATCATTCCCTTTCTCTAGTTAGCGTTGAAGCAGTTTAACCAAGTCATTGAGGACATTAACACTGAGGGGTTCCGGACTGCCGCTGAACGACCTCCTGCAGTCGATCTCCTGCCGGCGCCATTTTCCGTACGGAAAACGATTCGCGGCAGGAGATCGTTTTCCGGACCCCCGCTGGACCCCCAGGGACTTTTGGCCAGCTTGGGGGGGCCTCCTGACCCCCACAAGGCTTGCCAAAAGTCCAGCAGGTGTCCGGAACGACCTCCTGCAGTCGAATTGTGTTGGTCTATGGCCGCCGCCATTTTGCGCCGCCATTTTGAAAAATGGCGTCGGCTGAAGACAACACAATTCAATTGCAGGAGGCCGTTCCGGACCGCCGCTGGACCCCCAGGTAATTTAAGGCATTTGGGGGGGTTCGGGAGGGTGGGGGATTTAATTTAAAGGGTCGGGGGTGGGTTTTAGGGGGTTTTAGTGTGCCGGCTCACGATTTTCACGATTTTCACGATACTTCAAACACCCAAATGGCAACAATACGATTCCCTCCCCCTCCCAGCCGAAATCGATCGTTAAGACGATCGAGGACACGATTCACATCTCTAGTAGACAGAACTGAATTTTTAGGGGGAGTCCAAGGTTAACATGGATGGGCAGTAGACATACAGCTATAAGCCTTACTAGTTGTGCTCTTATCAATAAATAATGCCTTAGCATGCGCCCTTCAATGGATTTCTGAGTAGTTTACAACAACCATCATAAATAATGAGTGACATTTAATGTTTCAAATTGAGGCGGATTTTAAAAGGGTTACACGTGTAATCTACGAGCGTAACCCTTTAAAACCCTTCCTGCACGCGCCAAGCCTATTTTGCATAGGATCAGAGACGCGTGCAAGCCCCGGGATGTGCATAGGTCCCAGGGCTTGAAAAAATGGGCAGGGTGTGGGTGGGGCAGGGCATGGTCAGAGGCCTCGCCACTGCTACTGGGCCCAGGGATCACGTGCCTGCACTCGGCCAGCACACGCAACCTACGCCTGCCCAGAGGCAGGCGTAGGTAATACAACAAAGGTAGGGAGGGGTTTAGATAGGGCTGGGAGCGGGTTAGATAGGGGAAGGGAGGGGAAGTGGGGGGGGGGGCAGGAGGAAGGAAAGTTCCCTCCGAGGCCACTCCGATTTCGGCCTCGGAGGGAATGGGGAAAGCCATCTGGGCTCCCCTAGGGCTCGGCATGCGCAAGGTGCACAAGTGTGCACCCCCTTATGCGCGCCAACCCCGAATTTTAGAACATGCGCGCAGCTGCGCGCACATGTTATAAAATCGGGCGTAGATTTCAAAATCTGGACCATTGTTTTTAGTGAGATTTTAACATAAGCAAAGAATATACAGTTGGAAATAGATATGAAGGAAGTGGTTACTCTGCATACCCCCACTCACTGACAGAACAATAATACCTTAATAAACAAACAATTGATTTCAAAATCTAAGTGTATAGGGAACCCCAGCTACATAACTACCCCCCCCCCACTACCTGAGCACAGGTATAGCTTTTGTGCCATTAGACTCTGCTCACCCCATCTCAAACTGAACTCTCCCAGCTATAAGCTATCTTAGAGCCCATACAACCACCCAAATAAACCCACCCACCTACAACAAATCCCCAAAGTAGCAAACAGTTATATGCATGCCCAACCATGGACACGAAAGGACCGTGAATGTGTGTTGGGACCCTACTCCTCTCATCATGAATAGGGCATTACAAGAAAAAAAAAAAACAAAAAAACACATGCCAATAGAGGCTCTTGCAAAGTTATGAATCCCAACAGATTAAATGCTCAGTAGAATCTATATGGGTAGAAATCCCATGTGTGTTGGGTAAGAGTATAGTGATAACTACCATCCACCTGGACAAAATGGTCAGACAGATGATGAAATGCTAAGAGAAATCAGGGAAGTAAACCAATTTGGCAGTGCAATAATAATGGGAGATTTCAATTACCTAGCACAGGAAATGTGGAACCCAAAAAACAATTTCAAAAATTGGCCTAAGAAGGTGTCAGCAAGCCTTGACGTTATGTGTCACTCTCAAGCAGACACTAACCAGTCTTATCAATCATTCACCTTCATCATAATTTTAATGCAACAAACTTTTTTTTCTTTTTTCAATTATTATTAAAAATGTCCTCCATTCTTGATAAGCAAATGACTCTTTCAAATAACATTAATATGAAAAGCTTTTCATATTAATGTTATTTGAAAGAGTCATTTGCTTATCAAGAATGGAGGACATTTTTAATAATAATTGAAAAAAGAAAAAAAAGTTTGTTGCATTAAAATTATGATGAAGGTGAATGATTGATAAGACCGGTTAGTGTCTGCTTGAGAGTGACACATAACGTCAAGGCTTGCTGACACCTTCTTAGGCCAATTTTTGAAATTGTTTTTTGGGTTCCACATTTCCTGTGCTAGATTATATGTTGTGGTTAACCGCTGACTCCCTTGTGTGAGTAGATTTCAATTACCCCAATATTGTCTGGGTAAATGGAACATCAGGACTTGCTAGAGACATAAAGTTCCTGGATATAATAAATGATTGCTTCATGGAGCAATTGGTTCAGGAACCAAAAAGAGAGGGAGCTATTTTAGATTTAATTCTTAGTGGAATGCAGGATTTGGTAAGAGAGGTAATGGTGGTGGGGCCACTTGGCATCAATGATCATAACATGATCATTCTACAAACTGCAAATTCTAAAAAAGCTTAAACCCCTCCTGCACACCCATGACTTCTGCTCGGTCCTTCAAGCTATCATATTCTCTAAAATCGATTACTGCAATTCTCTCCTACTCGGCCTTCCTGCTTCCACCACTAAACCCTTACAGATGCCACAGAACTCTACCGAAAAGATTCTAACGAATACCAAAAGAAATGAACATATTTCTCCGGTTCTAAAGAGCTTACACTGGCTCCCCGTCAAATTCAGAATCATTCACAAAGCTCTAATGCTGATCCACAAATCTATCCACATGCAGACCCCACTGGATCTAATCTTCCCGCTTCGACTACACACGTCTGCCAGACCTATAAGATCAGCACACAAAGGCACACTCCATGCTCCTCCCTCCAAGACCGCACTCAGAAAACGGGCCCTCTCCACAGCAGGGCCCTCACAATGGAATTCTCTACCACCTGACCTGCACCTAGAAACCTGCCAAAAGACATTAAAAAAAAAGCTTAAGACTTGGTTCTTCAGCCAAGCGTTTCCCTGAAAAACTGAAGCACGCCATAAGACTCTTTACACCTCACCGCATTATTTAACACAGTTATCGTTGTTGTTACCTTAATGTTAATGTTATTAATGCTATTACTCTTTCTCCACCTCTATCCTTGTTTGTGACTCTCTCTAGAGTTGTTTCTCCAGGTTAAAATCCCCTGTTTATTGTAATTCCAACTAAAGTTATATGTAAACCGACGCGATATGATTTTTCATGAGCATCGGTATATAAAAACCTTTTAAATAAATAAATAAATGATCAAATTTAAACTAATAACTGGAAGGGGGACAATAAGTAAATATGCAGCTCTAACACTCAACTTTCAAAAGGGAAGCTTTGATAAAATGAGGAAAATAGTTAGAAAAAAAACGGAAAGGTGCAGCTGCAAAGGTTAAAAGTGTTCAACAGGCTTGGACATTGTTTAAAAATACAATCCTAGAGGTGCAGTCCATATGTATTCCATGCATTAAGAAAGGTGGAAGGAAGGTAAAACGATTACTGACATGGTTAAAAGGTGAGGTGAAAGAGGCTATTTTAGCCAAAAAACATCCTTCAAAAATTGGAAGAAGGATCCATCTGAAGAAAATATGATAAAACATAAGCATTGTCAAGTTAAGTGTAAAACATTGATGAGACAGGCGAAGAGAGAATTTGAAATGAAGTTGGCCATAGAGGCAAAAACTCATAATAAAAACATTTTTAAATATATCCGAAGCAAGAAACGTGTGAGGGAGTCGGTTGGACCATTAGATGACCAAGGAGTTAAAGGGGCTGTTAGGGAAGATAAGGCCATTGCAGAAAGCCTAAATGAATTCTTTGATTCTGTGTTTATGTTGCGTTCATGCCTGTTCTCGCCCTCGCTCCACCCTCTCTACCTTTGCGGCGACTCCCTTCGGGTCTGAGGAGTTAGCGATCTGATAGGCTTGGCTCGTGTAGGAGGAGGAATTAGCAGTCTTGTTAGTGCTCTGCTCCCCCAGAGGGGAGAAGTTGGCAAAGTGTTATGCTTCATTCCTGTAACAGGAGGAGCCAGCAACCTGTATGATCCTCACGGGGAGTTAGCTATCTGATATGGATCAGCTTCCGCAGAGAGAGGAGTAATGGTCTGATGTGGGTTGGCTCCCACAGAGTGGCAGATGATGATACCGCTCTATTAGTGTAAGGAGTAACACTTAGTAGAAATAGTGAATCCCTGGGCCGATGGCAGATGACAGCGCCCTCAAGTGGAGATCCTGAGAGGGACCACCGGCTAGGCTGGAGTATTGAGACAAACACAGATAGTTCTTTATTAGACTGGAAGTAGAACCACTAGAGGTGGCAGTAGTGAGCTGATGTGCCTGGCAGGGCTGAAGTCCCTCTGATACTAGAATTACGATCTCTGAGTTGTTGAGCTGTAAGAAGAGACTATAGGTAGTGAGTAGACAGGTTATGCTGGACATATAACCAGTGGTAGATGATACACTCACACTGCCCACTCTCTTCCACTGAGAAAAATGTCCATTTAATCCTACTCTCTGTTTCCTGTTTTTTAGCCAGTTTGTAATCCACGAAAGGACATCGCCACCTATCCCATGACTTTTTACTTTTCCTAGAAGCCTCTCATGAGGGACTTTGTCAAACGCCTTCTGAAAATCCAAATATACTACATCTACCTGTTCACCTTTATGCACATGTTTATTAACCCCTTCAAAAAAATGAAGCAGATTTGTTAGGCAAGACTTCCCTTGGGTAAATCCATGTTAACTGTGTTTCATTAAACCATGTCTTTCTATATGCTCTACGATTTTGATTTTGAGAATAGTTTCCACTATTTTTACTGGCACTGAAATCAGGCTCACTGGTCTATAGTTACCCGGATCGCCCCTGGAGCCTTTTTTTAAATATTGGGGTTACATTGGCCACCCTCCAGTCTTCAGGTACAATGGATGATTTTAATGAAATGTTACAAATTGCAACTAATAGATCAGAAATTTGAGTTCCTTCAGTACCCTAGGATGCATACCATCTGGTCCAGGTGATTTGTTACTCTTTTGTTTGTCAATCTGCCCTAATACATCTTCCAGGTTCACAGTGATTTTGTGCAGTTCGTCTGACTCATCACCCCTGAAAACCATCTCCAGAACTGGTATCTCCCCAACATCCTCATTAGTAAACACGGAAGCAAAGAATTCATTTAGTCTTTCTGCAATGGCCTTATCTTCCCTAAGAGCCCCTTTAACCCCTTGGTCATCTAATGGTCCAACCGACTCCCTCACAGGTTTCTTGCTTCGGATATATTTTAAAAAGTTTTTATTATGATTTTTTGCCTCTATGGCCAACTTCATTTCAAATTCTCTCTTCACCTGTCTTATCAATGTTTTACACTTAACTTGACAATGCTTATGTTTTATTCTATTTTCTTCAAATGGATCCTTCTTCCAGTTTTTGAAGATTGTTTTTTTTTGGCTAAAATAACCTCTTTCACCTCACCTTTTAACCATGACGGTAATCGTTTTGCCTTCTTTCCACCTTTCTTTTTGTGTGGAATACATATGGACTGCACCTCTAGGATTGTATTTTTAAACAATGTCCAAGCCTGTTGAACACTTTTAACCTTTGCAGCTGCACCTTTCAGTTTTTTTCTAACTATTTTCCTCATTTTATCAAAGTTTCCCTTTTGAAAGTTTAGTATTAGAGCTGCAGATTTACTTATTGCCCCCCTTCCAGTTATTAGTTTAAATTTGATCATGTTATGATCACTGTTGCCAAGTAGCCCCAACACCGTTACCTCTCTCACCAAATCCTCTCTCACCAAATCCTGCATCCTCTCTGGTCTGATGGCAGCTATTTAATGCTAATGCCACCACTATCAGGTCCTTCCTGAAGATCTCCTCTTACTTCTCTGCTTGGCAGTGCAAGTGCTTTTTTGCTTTCAGCTCCATCTGAAAACCCTCCGCTTGGGTTTGTAATTCTTGCACTCAGAAATCCTCCTCTGTAATGCCATGCCTTGGCTCCTCTGCAGTCCCTCTTGCTGGGTTCTCCATGTCCCCTTTCTCGAGGCTCTCTGTATTACCCCTCTCTGGGTTTCCATGGATACAGCTGCATCTGGCCCCATGACAGCGCCTTTGTCTGGCCTCTCTGCAGTGCCTGCATCTGTTTCCTCTGCAGCACCTCTCACAGGCCAATTGCTACTGTATCCAGCAGGCAGGCCTAGATTCCCCAGTAAGCAAAGTAGGCCTGTGCCTAGGGCGGAAAAAATCTGGGGGAGAGGGGCAACAGGCCAGCCTAAGATTTGCTGCCTCTCGTTCATCAGAAAATAGCCTTATGCATCCTGCTCCAGGCCCTCCCTCCCCCTTCCCCCCAATGTATAGAACTGGGGGGGGGGAGGGAGGAGGCTGGAAGGGACAAAGGAAAGAAAAACTGCTCTGTTCCCTATTCCAGCCCCTTCCCTCCTGGTCTCTACAGAGAACAGGCATCAAAGTATAGGGTCAGAGTATATATGCTTTTATAATATGTTTATTTTGATTTGGATGTTGTAATCAATCTCAAATGTTTTGGTAATATGAAAAATATTAAGATTTTGTAAATAAGCAAATAAATAAATAAGAGTAGATAGCAAAGAAAAGCCACTCTGTTCCCTAATCTCGCCCCTCTCCTCTTGTCATTTAGGGATGTGAGAAGAGGTAACCATGGACAGAAAGAACTGAGCAAAGAAGCCTGTGTCTTAGACCTTCTGCTCTATTGTCCTTTGTCAGAGTTGGATGATGGGGGCAGGGATGACGGCACCAACAGTGCCTAGAGGTGGCAAAATCCTAAATCCTTCACTGCCAGCAGGCCAACCAATATTGCCCCTGTGGGAAGCTCCAACCTCACCTTGGTCCAAGGATCCATGTCCTCAACAAAAGGAAGAGTAGAACCTGAGAATGCAATGGATCGGCAGGCCTGGCATTCACTGCACAGAATTGGTTTTGCTTCTTTATCAACTGTTGGAAATCTTGACATACCCTGCAGCTTATCCCAATGTTCTGGTCATCTATTTCAGAAGGAATGACATGGGCAAATACTTCATTTGTCAAAATCCTGCTAAAAATTATTGACATGGAGTGTGAGCCCTTGACAATGGCATGGTTGAAACAGTCTATCAGGCAAAACCACTAGGCCCATGCTGACATCAGGTGGACATGCTTGAGCCTGGATGAGGTCTGGGCGTCATCTATACCAGCTATGATCACTGCAGGTTGAGCCCTTGGGTTCTAGGGGCCAGCAAGACTTAGGCAATGGCTCAGTAGAGAGTGGTCAGGAAGAGTTTGGTAGCAGGCCAAGGTCAGGGCAGGCAGAGATCAAGTAGTGTCAGAATCTAAACAGAGGTCAGGGCAGGCAGAGTCAAATTACAGGCCACTGTCAAGCACAAGAAATCAGAGGAAGCAAGGATCAAGGCAAGGAAATGTGACAGGTGAGAGCAAGGCAAGAGTAGGAGCAAGGTCTACAGACAGAAGTAGGAGCACAGAAAGCACATGCAAGATCAGTAACGAGGCACAAACAGGGACAGGAACAATGGAGTAGCAACACATAGTGCAAAGCAGGAGGACCTATTGCTGAGGTGCTGGCTGGTTGCAAGGGACTTGCTTATATACTCATGCAGGCTCTGATATTATCAGCCAGCACTACTGGAAGTCCTGGCTAGAGGACCTATAAAAGAACTTCAGTTATATTCTCGGGATACAGCATGATGCTGGATCTTGCATTGGAGGTGCTTCAGATTAGAGGTGAGGGGCATTACAATTATGATTTGTGACTTAGCACTCATCCTGGATGCTACAATCCTTAACAATCTGGTCTGAAATCACCCCCAGTTTCAAATTTGTACACTCCAGATTATGGACAAGGGGGAAGCCAAGTTTAATAATCAAGTCATAAAGCCAGTGGCTTTGTTAGGTGGGCGACTTGTATGACATGACTGGGTAGTCATATCCTGCCCTAAGCTCTTTGAAAAGATGGAGTGCTTCTGTTAGGAATGGGCATGGTGTTATTTCTCTGTGCCTTGAGAAAGATCGTGTTTAGCCTTAAACCTTGTTATGATACAGCAATTTAGAGTTTTGGGGGTGCACCTCTTCTTCAAAGTGTGTGTGTGTGCTTTGGGCAAAGAGGCTTACCTTTGACTGATGTATGAGCCTCTGGGTGAATGAAAAGGGGCAGGTTCTGGTGGCCAGTACGTGATAGGCTGCCTTTAGTGTAGCAAACCTGGATGATTCATGACCATAGCAACTGAGGGGCAAGGCCTTCCAATCCATGGCAGGCCTTCTAAGGTTGTTGCCTTTGGCAGGAAGAGGTCGATGCTCACTTAGGGCCAGAGGACGTGCCACTGAAGCAACCGGGACAGGGCACATTGCTTCAATGGCTCTGGAAATAGCACCTGGATCGAGAGCTGTTATAGGACTCTCTCTTGAAGGGAGTGGGGGAGGGGGTTTGGGATACAGTGATACCCGCTATTTTGTTTGTTATAATAAATATGTGCATCATTAAACAAACAGGAACAGTAAATACAAAAAGATCACCCAAAAATATTGTAAAAGCTGCTTTCATAAACTTGCTTATTTGCCATTAGACAGGTGTTTTAGCCATAAGATATAATCATCTCCCAGCCAACTACTACCACTGAAATAAGTAAGGTGGTGTATATATGTTTTTCACCTGATTTGTTTGTACTTTTTTTTGCATATAAAATCAATAGAAGAACATAAACAATATAGATTTTTTTTTTTTGCTTTTCTAGGTTTCAATAATAAATATGCATCCATTTATGTTCAAAATTGATTCAAAGGTCTGTGCCTATGCTGTGAGCACTTGTATTTGAACCTGGTGGATTAGTTGGGAGCATAGGAAGAGGGGACATATGCCCTGAAGAATGCCACTGTTACAACTATCCTTTGCAGAGAAAGGGGTTAAACATGATAAAAGACTAACCTTGATAAAACATGTTTTTTCTCAAATCACCTAAAGATAGAAAATGATTTGACGTTATGTCCTATGTTGAAATATTTGCTTTGCTTCATTTTACTCATGATAATTTGGTTTGACATTGCTAGCTGGAAATGGAATGAAGACATTCATTCAATTTAGTGTCAGCTCTGGGACATGCCATAATGAAAACGGGATCTGAGATAGACAGGTATACAAACACGAGTTCTGTAATACAGTTTTCAGTTAAGAAACAAATGATTTGGTTTTTATTTTCACAATAGTGAATGAGAAATGGCCATTGATGAGATCTAAGTCCTAATGAGAACTAGCAGAAATGAAAAAAAGAGGCTTTCAACAAGTCTATAGAAAAGAAAAATTAATAATCTAACAAACAGGGACAACAAAAGTCTCCAAACCTCACAAAGTAAAAGCCTCAGGAATATGCTTAGTGTAATTAACCCTTTCAGAGTTACTGCCGACCACTTGATGGCCTGGTGCTTCATAATGCATTCCCATGCATTAATCTTTAAATACAGCCTTTTGAAATCTTCTTGCATTCAACTGGAATCTCTGGTGCATTGATGCAGACTTGTGTACAAATAAGTTGTTATTAGATCTACAACAAGGATATATAGAGATTTATTTATTTATAAATCAAGTTTTATATACCGTCATTCGGTTTCATCATAATAACGTCATCATAACGGTTTACAAAAAAATACAAGGTTAAGGGGGATAAACAGGGTTTCAAAAAGGTTTCAAACAGAGTTTAAAAAAAAAACATGGTTTCCAAAAGGTGAGATGATCTTTGTGGCAATATAGGCAAATTTGCCCTAAGACTGAGCAACATGAACAAAAAGGTCAATTGAAGAATGATACGTACAAAGATGTATAAATCAATTTGTACCCAAAATTCTTATTTTCACAGATTGTTTTTGGGAACCATTCTTTACCTCTACCAGTTGTGAGCCTGCTTACACCAACACACCTTGTTCTTTCTGAACAAGTGTACCGGTTATCCAGATTTTCCTAAATATTAGTGTTTTTTAATTAATATATAATATGGTGACTATTGACCACTGATGCAGGCATTATTTCTGAAACATGGCCATATTGAGTATTATGTTCTAATATGCAGGTCATACAATTTAATAAATATGTATTATAGGGGCTGTGAGCAGGGCCGGTGCAAGGGGATTTGGCACCCTAGGCGAGCCTTCTCCCTTGCGCCCCCCCCCCCCCCCCCCCCCGGTTGCACTGCCACCCCCTGGTCTTGGCCCCGACTCCTACCTCATTCTCGATCATGCCCGCTGACTGTGTGGTTTTCTGAGTCGTGAGCAGGTTGGGCACTGCTTGCGGCCCTCCAAATCTCCACTCCTCTTTGCCACCACTTGTGGCCCCATATGACTCGCACCCAGTAGCGCACCAAGGGTCTCTGGCACCTGGGGGCCAATGCATTTGTGTGCCTTTCCAGCATCCCCCCCCCCGTAATCCTTCTTGTACTAATGCTTAAGGTCACAGAAAATCTGTGGTGTCTCTAGACAGAAGAATTTGGGGGGGGGGAGCCAAAATGACATTTCTTCATCACACCCACCTCTATAGCATGGATCCTGCTTTAAAATTGGTTATAAAAAAAAGTATTAATAAAAAAGTCCAAAGGGTCTTCTGCGTAATTTTAAAAAGCTGGCCAGTTTCACATTATAAAATTATTTGATAGCCACATTCAACTAATTCTATATGGCTATGAGAATGAAGTCTGGAATATATGTTGTGTTCCGCGCCCGTGGACGGCCACGGGTGCGGCCCTCTACCATGCCCACGGCAGCGACCCGCCGCGGGAGTTCCGGGAGAAGCCCCGGATCCAACATCCCTCGCTCTGACATGGACCCCGCTGCTGGTCGCCAGGTGGGGAGCCATCCCTGCTCCTCCCTCACGGCGTCCAGCGGCGTTTCCTCCGCGGAGGAAATCCAAGATGGCCGCCGCCATCCTTAGGTGCAAAGCCACGCCCCCTTCTCAGATTTAAAGGGACCTGATCCCTTTAACTAGACTCACCTGTTTCCTATGAGCCAGAGCAGAGGAAGTATAAAAGGAGACTTCCTCTGCTCATTCCTTGACTTGGCAACTTCCATGGTTAGTCAGGTCTGCTTGCTTCAGTGAGTTCTTGTGCTTTGGATCCTTGTTCCTGTTTCATCTTGGTGTTCCTGGTTCCTGACCTCAGATCGGCTAGCGGTGATTCCTGGTGTGTGACTTCAGATCGGCTAGCGGTGATTCCTGGTATTGACTTCGGATTGGCAAGCGGTGATTCTCTGTGTGTGACTTCAGACTGGCAAGTGGTGATCTCTCGGTGTGTGACCTCAGAATGGTAAGTGATGACCCTCTGGCACTTGACCTCGGACTTCACCTTGACCATCGTCTCCAAGGGCCCACCTAAGTCCCAGCGGCCCAGGTCCCTATGGGCTCCTCCCAGGGGGACCGCGGGCTTCCAGGGGTGAAGCTCCAGTCAGCCCTTGCACCGAACTTCTTGACCTCTCAAAGGTCCGCCTAAGTCCCAGTGGTCCGGGTCCCTGGGGAGACTGCGGTCTCCTGCAGAGACCGCAGACTTCCAGTGGCGAAGACACACTTCCTCTTTCGACGTCACGACTCTTCGTCTGCCTCCACAGTCGCCTCAGTCTCCAGTGCCGAGGGTCAGCTGGTCACGTCTTCTGTTTCTACCTCGCTACCCCAACCGGAGAACCTACAGATCTTCCTCCTAAGGCATTCCATCCTCCCGTCGGCCCAAGGGTTTACAGCCTGAGCATAACAATATATAGGAAGGGACAGAATGTCAATATAAATCTTGCACCTCCGGTTCTCTAACTCTGTGCATCGACTGAAATTCCCCCAAACAATGGAGTTTGGATGTTTCCCTTACAACTCATCATACTAAAAGATATTTTCAAATTCTGGTATCACCTCACAGTAACAGCAGCTTAAACACTTTCCACTGCCAGACACATTGTGAACTAACACAAAACCCCACAAAAAAGACACTCAAAATCTATACTGCAATCCCATCGTAACATAACAGTAATAACACCAAGGACTCAAACAACAATAACCCTACCTGTGAATAAGCAAGGGTAAATATTACACTGTGTCCTAGGATAACAATACACCACCTACTGAGGAAACAAAACAAACCCGATTGCTATAGATCCCTATACAGAAACTAAATGCTAGCAGAATCTCTCATCACGGTCACACACACAGAGCAGAGACAGACCCTCATCAAATACAGAATACAAAATAAAGGAGCACAAATTAGAAAAAACTGAAATGGAAACCCCAAGAAGCCAGACTCTGTGTATTAACAATGGAAAAACAGAACCACCATTCCTCATAAAACAATAAAATCAAGAAACATAAAGCATCAGTTATAATAGTAAAACCATACTAATAAAATAATATTTTAAAACTATTAATAAATAGAATTTCTATTAATTAAAATCAGATACATTTTTTACAATTTCCCAAACACCAATAAAATATTCCAAAACAGCACATATATCAAATAACACACAATAATTAAAACTACTAAGGATTTTAAAAAGCCCCTGCTGTCCATACATGGGAGCTCTTGATTTCCAGTCACCCTGATATTGTTGAGGATTAGGAGGTTATCCTCTCTCTCTCACACATACACTCACATGTCCATTCTCTCTCACACATACACTGTCACATACATACACATTCATGCTCTTATACCCACCATAACCTCTCACTCTCACAGACACTGTCACACTCTCAGGCTGTAAGACACTCTCTCCCCCTCCACCCCCCCCCCCCCACACACACACATTCTTAGTCCCCTGGATTTTCTCATACACACTCATGCTCTCACTCTTACTGGCTCCCTCACATACACACACACCCAGGCAAGCTCCCAATCATTCTCACACAAACACACACACACAGGCAAGCTCCCAGTCACTCTCACACTGAATCCCAGGCAGGCTCCCATTCATTTTCACACCACTCCATCCCCATTCCTCAGGCATGCACACATTCATTCTCACACACAGAGACCCCCAGGCAGGCACCAATTTATTCTCATACAACACATACACCACACACAGGCAGGCACCTATTCTCACACATACAAACCCCAGGAAGACACCCATTTATTCTCATACACAGACACACCCTCAGGAAGTTACCCATGCATTCACACACATACACCACCAGGCAGACTTCCATTCATACACATACGCACACTAAAGGCAGAGACCCCCTCTCTTTCTTTTGCCAGCAACCTCAGAGCCTCTCTCATTCCTCTGCTGCCACTGTCACTGCTGCCGTGTGGCTATTGGGGAGGCACTGATTGCTGCTACTAACATTGAAGCCCATTCTGCTGCCTCCTCTGTGCAGGCCCCATGGGCTTCCAGGTCCTCCATGCTGATCTCGTACATTGTGAGATCCGCATAGAGAAAGTGCTACTCTTGCACATTCCCAAAGATTACATGTGCCAATCAGTAAAAAGTAATTTATTTATTTTTTTACATTTGCTGTCTGATCTTAGTTTTCTAATCGGTTGGTCACAGGTTTTTTTTTTCCCACCTTCCCTTTCTTATTTTTTTGCCACTTCCTTTTATATTGTCTTTTTTTCTATTTATTTTCTCTCCATCTTTCTTCTTCCCTCAAACACACAGTCAGGTTCTCGTTCTCACATGCTTTCTCTCTCTCTCTCTCTCTCTCTCTCTCTCTCACACACACACACACACACACACACACACAGGCTCTCTCTCATACAATCATTCATACACACAGTCTCTCACTGGCACATGCTGTCTGAGTCTCACACACACAGGCTCTCTCTCACTCCCACATGCTGTCTTGCTCAAGAACAGGCTCTCACTATCACATGCTGTCTCTCTCACACACACAGAAGCTCTCACATGCTGTCTCTGCAAACATTCAGGTCTTCACTCTGACGCACAATCTCTCAACTCATCTCATACACACACACATACACACTCTACAGGCTCTCAGCCTCTCTCACCTCTGGGCCTCTTCTTTACGGGTCGCCACAGGATGAGCTCTGCAGTGGCCCTGGTCTTCTTGAGCCGCGCTGCTCCTCTTCTGCACGTGGCTGATGCTCCTCCTCCTTCCTGCCCGTGCGGCTCCGGCAACATTTTTCTTCCGGGGCCATGCAGGCAGGAAGGAGGAGGAGCACCTGCAGTGGCTGATGCTCCTCTTCCTTCCAGATCCGCGAGGGCAGGAAGGAGGAGGAGCACCTGCACATTTAGACGCAACCTTTTTCTTCGGGCCGTGGTGATGTGAGCTCCACCATGGCTCTGCTGATCTTCTTGCTGTGTGTATCCGGCACACAGCACAGCAGTAGTTCACTGCTCAGCCGCCAGTGGGATGAGGTCCACCGGCGGCCATTGGCGGCTCGGCGCCCTAGGCGATCGCCTAGTTTGCCTAGTGCTTCCACCGGCCCTGGCTGTGAGAAGGAGGTAGATAATAAAATAAAGGCAAAAAGGACAGCATTCAAGAAGTACAAAAGTTCCCAAAAAAGAGGAACATAGGAAAGAATATCTGGTGAAGCTGAAGGAGACAAGAAAAGAAATCAGGAAAGCAAAATGTCAGGTGGAAGAAAGGATCAGCAAAGACGTTAAGCATGGTGACAAAACATTGTTCAGATATACTGAGGTAGATCTTCAAAAAATACGTGATCGCGTACTTTTGTTCGCGCTCCAGGCGCAAACAAAAGTACGCTGTATTTTATAAGATACGCGCGTAGCCGCGCGTATTTTATAAAATCTGGGGTTGGCGCGCGCAAGGGGGTGCACATTTGTGCAAACTGCGCACGCCGAGCCCAGCGCGCGCTGCCTGTTGCCTCCGAGGCCGCTTCGATTTCGGAGCAGCCTCGGAGGAAACTTTCCTTCGTCCTCCCCCCACCTTCCCCTTCCACTACCTAACCCACTCCCCCCCCCCGGCCCTATCTAAACTCCCCTTACCTTTGTTTCATGATTTACGCCTGCTAAAAGCAGACGTAAATCAGCGCGCGCCGGCCGGCTGCCCCGCTCTGTGTTCCGGTCCCAGGGGCTGGTCCAGAGGCCGCGGCCACGCCCCCGGAATGCCCCCGGCCGAAACCACGCCCGTGTCGCCGCCCCCAAAATGCCGCGTCATTCCGACACGCCCTGACACACCCCGACACGCCCCTTTAATGAAGCCCCGGGTCTTACATGCGTCCCGGGGCTCTGCGCGCGCCGGCGGCCTATGCAAAATAGGCATGCCAGCGTGCAGGGGTTTTAAAATCTGCCCCACTGTGTCAATGAAAGGAGGAAGGCCAGAAGTAGCATTCTAAAATTGAATGGCAAAAAGGAACAATGTATTGAGAAAGAAGAAGAAAAAGTAGAAATATTAAAACACTTCAGTCTGGTGTTCACTAAAGAAGATCCTGGAGTAGGACCGATGTTGGTTGACAAGAGCATAGATGGGAGTAAGGTAGATGTGCAACCCCATTTACAGAAGGAAATCTGAAAGTAGACAAAACCAAATGAGATACATCCCAGAATACTAAGGGAACTGAGAGATGTGCTAATGAGACCAATGTAAGAACTGTTCAATAATATCCTTGGACACAGGAGTGGTGCCACAGGGATTGGACGCTGTAGGTGTCTTGCTTTACAAAGGTGACATCAGAGAGGAAGCTGGAAACTATAAGCCAGTTAGCCTTTGCTCAGTGGTAGGAACATTAATGAAGACTCTGCTGAAGGAAACGATAGTGAACTATGTACAATCCAGTGGGTTGCTGGACCCGAGGCAGCATTGTTTCAACCAAAGAAGTTCCTATCTATTGAATCTGATTGATTTTTTTTAACTGGGTGACTAGAGAATTAGATCAAGAAAGAGAACTTGATGTGATCTACTTGGATTTCAGTAAAGCTTTAGATATGGTCCCTGTAATAGAGTGACCCTATTTCCCCTATGTAACCTATTCTGGACCAGGCTGGAGGGATAGATCTCTATGGGCAGGACCCTGCTAGCATGTTAAGAAGCAGAGTCCAGCTGGTATCATGATGCCACACCACCCCCCCCCCCCCCCCCGCATCTCCAGGACCCTCTCTATGCTCCTGACATGCGTTAATTTCTGAGCGCAAAAAATGTGCGTATTGGACGCACATTTTATTTTTTGCATTGGGCGTGAATAACTAATAGCCTCATTCACATGCATTTGCATGTGTATGTATTATTGTATAAGGGGATTAGGTTGCACCTTCACAACTCGTGTCCAACTGCAGGTTCAATAGTGCGCTTGGCTGAGCACACTGTATGACATCGGCCTCAGGGTGAGCAGAACTCAGAAGTTCTCAGGTATGGGGGCAAGAGGGGGCTGCTCCTCCATGCCACACTGTCCTGCTGTGATTTCCCCCTCCCCCAGCCCTGCCAACACAAGGTCCGATCCTAGGACTGGTAAGTCTCCTTCCTTTCACCTCTCCCCCTTTGCTAGGTATAGAGAGGAGATCAATTCACCATGAGGGGCTGGGGGGAAGAGTCCCTGGCATCCCAATACTGGTGGTACCCATGCACCTACGGGCATGGTGGCTGCCCCCTTACCCTGTGGCTAAAGGAGTATTGAATTGTTTTGCAATGCATTTTTCACTTTTTAATTGTTTTGATTTCTAATAAACTATAATATGATTTATAAGAAAACCATAAGAAAACACAAATCAAGCTTTATGAAATATTATATCAAAGAAAAATACAGTGAAAAACCCTAAAATGCATGATTGTGACTAGTCCACATAATCGGGAGAGGGAACAAGAAAAACAAGAAAATGTTCTCACTAATAGAGAACAAAAACTAGGATAAAAGTTCCACTAAAACCACGTTACTTTATTATACCCTGTAATCCCACCCTGACCCCTAAAACAGAAAGGAAAACATATTATTCATGATGCTTTTTTGTGCAGAAAATTCTCCAATTGGAAATGGTCAAAAAGGTACACTTGCTCTCTTGAAAACTAACCAAAATTTTACAAGGACATTTCTAAAAGAAAGAGGCACTAAGCACAAGCATTTGGCCTTCTTCTCAAGAAAAACCTTCCTCCTCAATTGAGTAGCTTGTGCTATATTGAAGAACATCATTAAAGAATTTTAGTCCTTATAAGCGATGATAAACAATTGATTTGTACAATGCAGCTGGCAGAGATTGCAGTTTGCAAATCAACTCCTCTTGTTAGAATTTTCATTGAAATTCTTTAATGATGTCAATTTTACAATGAATAATTCTGAATGTTTCTGTAACACGACCCCCAAACCCCAACCCCCCTCCCAAAAAAAACTCACCCTGAATCATAGTGCCCCCCTTACAATGGTGCATATATTGAGTGTCAGGCTGAGCCTATAAAGAGGGTTTCTCTCTCTCTCTCTCTCTCACTCTCACTCATGCAGGTGAAGGCTGCAGACATACGCACTTGAAAAGCATTTTAAAACCTGCACGTGGTGAGATATGGGTGCATGTAGGGCCCTTTTAAAATCCTCCTAAACAAGGGGAAACCATTTCAGAGCTAATTCTTTGTGGAATGCAGTTTTTACTGCAAGAAATAACAGTAGTGGGGCCATTGAGTATTTTGCCAAAGATTATGTAGTATCCTTATTGTCATGTTGCACTCTTCCCAAAGAGAATAATTTCAATATCTGAGACTATTCCCCTTACTTGGACCACCTAGATCTGAGAGTATTCCAGAAGCAGTGCTTAGAGTCCAATGGGGAAAATACTGTAGGCATTAATTTTTAATTGATACCTACCACTCACAGTTTCTGCAGTTTAAATTGAGAGTTTGTTTTGTTTGGGGAAAGGGAATTATTGTAGGGTCCTTTATGAGCACTAAGTTCACAACCTTGTGGTAAGGGTGATGAGAAATAAATAATAGATAAAATAACACTTTTTTTTCAATAAAAGTCCATTTGCAAAGAACAAATTGTTCTTTTTCTCAATTTTGTTTTTGACTTTCCTTGTTCCTTACCCGTCCTACTTTTGTCCATTATACATATTGAATGGTTGGAGAAACTCTCATTCTCTCGCTCTCTCTCTCCTTCTGACTTTCTCAGAATTTATTAAATAAACTAATGACGATTTCTGGGAAGAGATAGTCTAATACTGGAAAAATAGAAAAACAAAACAATAAATATCTTTATAATTGCCTAACACTGAGCTGTTTGTGGGAAATTCCACCATTATTTGTGTTTAACTGATATTCATCAGCGTAAAAACAAGGCGTTGGATGCTCGGGGAGGGGAAGGGGAGAAGATGGAGTTGAATAAGGTCAGAGGATTGAAGTATGCCTAAGTGTTATTTGAAAACAATAAATAATACAGTTGGCAAGAAAAATAAGAGCACTGACACACAAAATCCAAAGTTAATCCATGCAAAATGATGATCTCTCAGGAAAGGTCTATCCAAGACATTCACAAAATGGATAAAAGCAATAATTTGTGAAGATTAACAGCTGTATTTCTGGCACTGGTCAGCAGGGGAAAGTGCTGTATAAAAATAAAAAAATTCATAACATAGGCACTCACATTCTTTACTGATTCAGTCCCCACCCAAATAAAATCCAAACAAACATATACAGTGGAACCATAATGGCACAATTTATATTCTTTTTTTTTTTTATACCGAAATATAGCAGAGTGCCTTCATTCCGGTTTACAGTGTAACAAATTCATACAATGAACAGTTATAAAATCTAAATATAAAACAAAACAAAGAGAGAAATATATATATATATAACATCTCGGCAAAAGCAAATTATAACATGTTAGAATGAGACAATATATAATATAGTTTGATTGGAATATAACAAAGTAAAGCAAGCAAAGAGATGTCAAAATCTTATCCACATCAAGATACAGTAAACTTTCCCATTCAACCCCCCCAGTTCAGCCAAACATTTTATAAAACACTTTTCTGTACACAACTGCAAGCCTAACCATGTCCATTTAGGGCTAATAACCCAGTCAAAGTCCAATGCTGAACTTAGCTATCCGACTGATCAGTGACAGACTAGCCATGATGAGATAACTGTACCTAGTCGCTCAGTCTGTTATGGGAAATTATATGGTGGAAGGGGTGGATGCCATTTCTGTAATAAGCACCCTCTAAACAGACCTTCATGAGCATGGGTCCAAAAGGACATATGAGCATATATATATTAGGTGTGGGCATTTGTTTGCAATAAAATAGGAAATACCTATGATATTTCATATTTTATTGCATTTCGGAATTTTTAAAAAAACAATAGGAAAAAACACAAAATTAAGTGTTGTTTATCCTATCTTTTTATTGGGGGATAACAAAAAAAATCAAGTTTAAACCCCCCTCAAAACCTGCCCCAACCTTTCCTATTTATTAAAATATTGAGGCCTCCAACCAACAGACCACCTCCGCCCACCCTAACCCCACACCCAACCCCCCAGGACTCATTAAAAATGCTTGGTGGTCTAGCAGGGGGCCCGAGAGTGATTTGCCACTCCTGGGTGTTGTGTGTGCTGGCCGCGGCAGGCCTGCAGCCAGGCCCCCTTTCCCTCTTTTGCCTGTTCCATCATCTGGCTCCACTTCTCTCGCAGCCATGGGCCGCTGCCTTCGACCTTGGGCCAATCCCGGTGCTCCTGTCTCTGCAACGGACATTCATGCTTTGCGGGGAAATGCCGCCATCCCACGCCGTGCCCCTCCCTAGGCTCGTGTGCCCGCATCTCCTCTCCTTTTAAAGGGGCCGCGGTGGGGACATAACCCACTGCCCTAGATGATGATGTCACTGGGTCCCGGTATATAAGGCCGGGCCCAGCCACAGTTAGTTGCCTTTGCAACAGGTCTCCATGCTGGTCATGTACTTCGTTGCTCCCCCTGGTGATTCCTTTGTGTTCCTGGTGATTCCTTTGTGTTCCTGGTTCCTGTTTGTTCGTGTTCCTGATCCTAGTTCCGGTATTCTCCTTGTTCCTGTGTACCTGCATTACTCTACTTGTTCTACGGATTGACTCCTGGACCCGACCTCTGCTTCGCCTGACCACACTACTGATCATCTCCTGGATCTGACCTCTGCTTTGCCTCACTACGCTACTGATCATCTCCTGGACCCGACCTCTGCTTTGTCTGACCATGCTATTGATCTTCTCCTGGACCTGACCCATGCTTTGCTGACTACGCCATTGATTATCTCCTGGACTTGATTATTGCCTTGCCTCATCGTTCTACCTTGCCTGCTGCCTGCCCAGACTCCAGCTTGTTCAACAATACCTCTGCTATAATCATTCTGGACTTGGCTTCTCAGGCTTTGGCCTGTTCTTACTCGAGCACCCCCTGTCTGCCTCTTGTTCCATTTGGCACCCGGGTCTCTGGGACTCCGCCTCATCCAGATCAGACCTGCTACTCTTACCACTGCTGGTCCCTGACGGACCTCCTCCTTGTCCATCAGAAGACATTGGACGAAGGCCCACCTAACTCCAGCCAGCCCCAGTATCCAAGGGCTCAACCTGCGGGGAACGAGGGCTGGTATTGATGAAGCTCCAGCCGACCTCTGTCAGTCAGCCAGCAATGCCTACTGACAGTTTGGAGCTATAAGGCTTGCCCTGCAGGTAGCGTCAACTCCACCTTGGCTCAAGGGTCCATCATCTGAACAACAGGGTGCAACAGGTTGCAAGGGCCATGGACTCAGCGGAGCCCTCTGCCCTCCGGGCCATCTTTGGCCTGGCCTCTAAAGTGCAAGAACAGCAGTGGTTTCTTGAGGCATTGGCCTCCTACTTTGAGCATCTTCATGCTTGCCGTGATGCCCAGCCTGGTCATTCAATTTCAGTACCTGCTTCAGCCAACAAACAGCCATCTCCCTCCTCTTCCAGAGCTTTGTTGGCCCTACCAGCTCCGTCTCGTTTCATCCTCTGCAGAGGATTTATTAATCAATGCTACATGCAATTTTCTCTGCAGCCGTCCATCTTCCAAGATGAACTCACAAAGCTTACCTTCATTCTGTCTCAACTGGAGGTAATTTGCCCAGGTAAAGGCTAGGACTTCCTAACCCCCCTAATTAACCCACCTCCCTTTAAACCTTTTAGCCCCAACCCTTCAATTCTCGCTAACCAACCTCATTTGTTTTTATACTTGTTACATGCCATCCATAGCAGAAGTAAATATACGCAGATAGGGACCCTGGCCCACGCTTATTATATTGTGGGTCACTTAAAAGTTGCAGATTAGTGTAGACAGTGTGCAAGTATTGAGTGTAAACATACTCCTGCTGCTCCTAGAGGCACAATTCTACAGACTGCTGTAAATATTTATAAGATGTGGGAAATCTCCGCTGTATACACAATGCTTCCCTCTTCAGCCATCCAGCAGTTCATAAAAGTGGCAGGGATGTGCCAAGTTTCTTCTTTAACAACCCTTTGCAATCCCTTTGACATCGATATAGCCAAACAAACGCCATTGTAACAACACATAGCAAATGTATGGGGCGCTGAAGAATGTTAAGACATTTTATAATTTTTAGTGGGGGATAGGCACAAGATGGGTTTTCATTCATTTTCCTGCACACCAAATGTTAAATTAGAGCTTATTAGAGCTTATATGTTACATCAGATTTAAGTACAATAGAAGAAGTTAAAAAAAAAAAATCTTGTTTCTAATAGCCACTAAAAGAAAAAAAGAATTAAGAATGCATATAGGAAGCAAAATAGGCTGTGTCATTTGCAATGTAATTGGGGACACTTTGACCACGTACATTGTATCAAATTTACAAAAAAAGCCACCTTTTGAAAATGCATCCCTAGAGCATACATGCTAAAAGCACCTACATACCTTACACCTACTGTTCGTGCGGGCAGCTGAGAAGGAGCAAAATAGCATCTGGACTTCTGAAAACACCATGCGCCTTTTCTTTCCACGACCTAAGCACTCCCAACCTGACTAAAAATCTGCATACTATGGAGATTTGCAATACTTTAAGCCATACAAAGGAGATTAATTTAATGACTGAGTCATTTCACCTGTGTCAATTATTATTTACCAAGGTAAATTATAATGACAATTTTTCCTTCAAGGAGAACATATTCCAAGCTGTGCGCAGAAGTGTAAATTCTGAGGCTGTTGGTTACTCACAGACTTTATGTCATTTTTCAAAGGGAAACTTCTATTCTATTGTACTTAAATCTGATGTAACATATAAGCTCGAATAAGCTCTAATTTAACATTTGGTGTGCAGGAAAATGAATGAAAACCCATCTTGTGCCTATCCCCCACTAAAAATTATAAAATGTCTTAACATTCTTCAGCGCCCCATACATTTGCTATGTGTTGTTACAATGGCGTTTGTTTGGCTATATCGATGTCAAAGGGATTGCAAAGGGTTGTTAAAGAAGAAACTTGGCACATCCCTGCCACTTTTATGAACTGCTCCCTGATTCTGCCCTCTGCCCCCAGGAATGCCTCCTCTCTGCACTCTCTTAAGCTATGGAAACTCATATTACAGAATGAAAAAGGATAAGAAATGCCACAAAATGCACCTAGCTGAGAAGTGTGTTGCTGACTCTATGTAAGTTAAATCCTCAACAATTCTTGAAAGTTTGCTTTTGTCAGGGAGGGTGAGTGGACTGATGACGCAGTGACAGTGCAGCTAAGTCTGGGGATACTACAGAGGCTATATCACTACCCCTCAATGGGGAAGGGGGTCACAACCATTGTATTAATGTTGATATTAAATAGTCACAGGGGTATGCATACCAGATTCTGTAGAGCATCAAATCTGTTGTCCCTAGTTGATGATTGTTGCAGCAATGGCTGGGCCAGATGGGGTAGAGATGAAGTTAATAATGGAAAAAAAAAATACCCTGGGAGTTGCAACTGTGTGATAGGGCTTTATAATGTGTTGTTTTGGGAAATACTGTTTTAAGCTCCTGGAGAGCCAGCCTAGCCTAGAGAGAGGTATAGGTATTAGCATAAACTGCCTATTACCATAAAACACACCCCTTTTCCTATCACATGCTATATTTAGTGCATTTTGATAAATCCAAGCCTAAGTTTTGACCAAATAGTAATATAGTAAATGACAGCAGGAGGACAAATTTGGCCCATCCAGTCTGCCCAGTTAAAATTCTTCCACTTGAAATTGATGAGAATTCATTTAACCCAATACCAATCTCCCTCCCCTCCTATCTTGTCTTGTATTTTTCTTGATATCTTAACCTGTTTTCCACTACTACCCTTTCTATCTATGCAAAGCAAACCCAAAATCTGCCAAAATACTGGTTTCTACCACCTCCACTGGTTAGGGATATGCTTTCATTTCATTTTGATTAGTGCGCACGAATGTTTTCAGTGGGCACTAACATTTAAGTGCTCACTAAATCAAATTAAGGAACAGTAAAATATTTAGTGTACACTATAACATAACGACAAAAAATGAAAAAAAAAAAAAAGAATATTTTTTGGCTGCATACCCCTGCCATGGCCTTGTCATCTTCCTATGTGATTGTTATAAGACCAATACATAATTTAACACCCAGGTATTCTACCATGTTGAATTATCAAGTTTTCTAATAATCCACATAATCACTAAAACTAGTGAAGCATTGTCCAAAACATCAGACCTCCTCATGCTCATTGAATTTTAGGTGTTAACCATGGTCATTTCATATAGGTTATCCCAATAGTTTCTTGCAAGCAAAGGCTATGTGTCATAACGTCCACTCCACATAACTTCCACTCCACAATAACTTCTTGGAAGCCCCAGTCATGCCGTTGCTATTAGTGTCTTAACTATCACTCTGTTACAACCTAAGCTGCTCTCATGGCTTGTGGTGCCACTAGGCTATGTTTCTACCATAACTTCACTTGTTTGCAAGTAAGGATTTTTATACTACTATTACTACTACTACTTTTACTATAACTACAACTTTTTGCTAAAGCACTACTAATTGTACTAAGCATTATATACTTATACATAAGAGATAGTCCTGGCTCCATGGAGCTTACAATCCAATCAAGATAAATGTACATGATGAGCAAGACTGTACAGGAAATGTATTTATTTTAGAGAAGTGGTTAAGATTTAAAAACAGCTTCACAAATGTGTGTTTTTAGATAGGATTTGAGTATGTCCAGAAAGGGAGTATGATGTACTGACTTATAGGGTCCATATTCAGCCACTATGCAGCTGTGCTAGTTAGCCAGTTATACATACCGCTGAATATACCCAGTTATGTTAAAAGTTAGCCACAGAAGGTAACAGGCTAAGTCCCATCAGAGTTAGACAGTTAACTTAAGCACCTAACTCTGCTCCTCCTCAGAACGCCTCCTGCCTGTCCCTGAAACACCTCTATTTTATCTGGCTAAATTCTAGCCGAGTAATTAGTTACCTGGCTAGAATCCAGCCAGAGAAGGATTGAATATAGCCAGGTAAGCCATTTATATGGATAACTATTATGTTATCCATTTAAATGGCATTTGAAGATGAACCTAATAGAGTCTATTCCAGGCATATGGCGCAGCAAGGTTGAAAATAGAGTCATGAGTTAGTGCTGGATGAGAAGTGTACAGATAAGAGCAAGTTACCCAATGGACAAAGTTCACAAGGATGGGTGTAGTGAGATGTGATGCTGGGTGAATGCATTTGAAAGAGAGTAAGAAGTGTGAGCTATATGCAAAAGTGGATAGGAAATCAATGTAGTAACTTGATCCTTTGTGTTTATGCTATAACATTTTGAAATCTGTTACCATTTTAGCTTTCAGCAATCATTCTAGGAGGGGCATTCCAGGCATCCACTATCTTTTCCATGAAAAAATATTTCAAGACATTGTTCCCAAGTCTATCTTGCTGGAGTTTGATTTCATAACTCTAGTTATACAATTTCCTTTCCATTGAAAATGTTTATATTCTTTTGCATTATTAATACCTTTCAGGCATTTGAATGTCTCTGCCATATTATCCCTGTTTCTCCTCTCCTCTAGTGTAATCATATTTAGTCTCTTAGTATCATCTTTTATGGATTTTGGTGCAGATCCCAACCATGGCTCCCAGAACTAGACCCAATATTATAGGTGATATCTCACCTTTGACCTAAATAAAGGGACTATTATTTCTGTTTTTTCTGCTAATTTTGCCTCTCCCTATGGACCCCACCATCCATCTCGCTCTGTCCACCACGTTACACACTGTTTTGAGATCATCAGATATGATCACCCCTTGCTCTCTCTCTCTCTCTCTCTCTCATAGTAGGTGAACATCTCTCCCCACTTGCTACTCCCTCATATTTCTGCACTCTAAATGCATGACTCTGTACCTTTTATTTCTCATATTTCTGCACTGAATCTTAACTGCTAAGCACTCAACCACTACTCAAGCTTTCTTATATCACTTCTCATTCTTTCTAGTCTCTCAAGTGTGGCCATTCTGTTTCAGTGTCATCTGCAAAAAGGCATAATCTTTTCATTCCAACTCCTCCATAATATTGCTTACAATTGAATTGAACAGAATTAATACCAAGACTAATCTCTTAGGCAATCCACTAATCACCTTACTCTCCTTAGAGTGAATTCCATTTACCATTACCCTCAAACAGTTCTTAATCCAGTCCACTATCTTAAGACCCACCCCCAGGCTACTCAATTTATTAATGAATCTCCTATGCAGTACATTATAAATAGCTTTGCTGAAATCCAAGTAAACCATATACAGCACATGCCCTTGACCTAATCCTCTAATCATCCAGTTGAAACAAAATGAATAAACAAGGATACACTGCTGCTTTAAACTAAAAATAGATATTTAGTTATTCAAAATGCTTAGCTCTAAAACATGTAAATATTTTATTGATTCTAGGTTCAGCCAAGATACCCCTGTGATTCTTCAGAACATTAAATATACAGTATGGCTAATACAGTACTGCCTCATTAAATAGAAACTGCATAAATAATAAAGTGCCAAAGTTTGCAAGACTTTGTTCAATTGCATTTTATCTGTTTTTTCTAGTATAACTGCCTCTTGATTTTAATGTTATTCTTAAGTGCTCTTCTGTTTTCAATCCACTGGACCAGGATGTTATCTGTAGTCATCTTGGTACCAAAGGTTATAGGTTACTTTAATGTTGTAATTTTCAAATACATACCATTTTAATGCATTGTTCTCCTTTGCAGTAAAAATGATTTTAAAACCTTTACAATGGGCTTAGTATTTATGGGTACAACATAAAAAAAATGTTGCAGTTCTTAGGCTTTCAAGAATACATCTTCAGATATGACTATAAGGTTAAATTAAGGAAACAGATATTCAAAGAATGTTCTGAGGTGGGGAACTATAACAGTAGAAGTCTTCAGGAAGGGTTAGATGGTGACCGGATTGGAGTCAAGTAGTATTAATTAATTATTTATTTATTTATTTATTTATTTAGAGATTCTTATATACCGTGGTACGTATAGATATACATCACCTCGGTTTACAGTAAACATTAATATTAGCAACAGGCTTTACATAAAACGGGTTAAACAGTAAGTAAACAATAAGTTAACAATAAGGAATAAGCAATGGGCTTTACATATAACAGTTTCAAGAGTAATTAAACAAATAATAGCTTAAGGCTATACGTAAATAACATTTCCATGGTTCAATATATAATTACTGTAGCTATAGTCAACAATGTATATTAATTTAAAGTAGTGAAACACCAGAGTAACTTAAGCCATTAGTCTGTTAGAGGCAACCTCTGAAGTCAAGTTCAAGTTAATTCACTGAGTTTGTAAAATGGGAAAGGAAGGGGAATGAGGAACAGGGGGATTAGCAGAGAGAAACAAAACAAGGAGAGTAAATGAGAACATGATAAGAACAAGATGTAGGTGATAAAATATACAGGATAACTGAATTTAATGTTAGTGATAATGTTAGTGAATTTAATGTTAGTGATTTAATGTTAATGATGACTGAATTTTAATGTTAGTCCTTGTTCATTGATAGAAAGCCTGTTCAAACAACCATGTTTTGAGGTTTTGTTTGAAAGTTTTGTGGCAGGATTCGAGACGCAATTCCAACGGCATATTGTTCCATATGTTGATACCAGCAATAGAAAAATAATGTTCTCTTGTGGAAACATGTTTGATGTGTTTGATTGGATGAGAGATTAATTTGGCTTGGTGGATATTTCTTATTGGTCTGTTCGATGTGCGGAATATAAAATGATCAGAAAACCATTGCATCTCTTGATTGTGGATTGATTTATGGATGAGTGAGAGTACTTTAAAAGTGATTCTGTAAGTTACAGGAAGCCAATGTAGGAACATGAGAGCTGGGGTGATGTGTTCATGTCGTCGAGAATTGTTAAGTAGTCGAGCAGCAGCATTTTGCAGCATCTGCAATGGTTGAATTGTGTTTTTTGGGAGACCTAGAAGTAATGCGTTACAGTAATCTATTTTTGGTAGAATTGTTGCTTGCAACACTGTCCAGAAGTCCTGAGGATGTAGGAGGGGTTTAATTCTTTTCAGCGTATGTAATTTAAAGAAGCCATTTTTAATTGTAGACGAGATGAAATTCTTTAAGGATAAGTGATTGTCAATCATGACCCCAAGGCTGCGGACGTGTTGTAAATGTGGCTGGTCTGCTGTTGTGATAAGTGAGGTGTTAGAGGAGGTGTTCTTGTGTGGCGTGATGATGAGTAGTTCGGTTTTGTTAGTGTTTATTGCAAGAAAGTTTTCCATGAGTAGATTTTTTATTTCAGCAAGAGCAGAATCCCAAATTTTTAGGGCATTAGCCAGTGAATCATTGATGGGAATGAGGATCTGTACGTAATTAGCAGTAGTAGAGTGACTGGAGCTGCTGGAAATATTGGGGTAGATTTTTAAAGGTACGCGCGTGAGTCCATATGCGAGCGCTACCCAGCGTGCATACATGGACGCGCTGATTTTATAACATGCATGCACTGACGCACACATATTGTAAAATCTAGGGCAATGTGCACATGCACGCCGGATTTTATAATCCGCGCGCATGAGTGGGCAGCATGCGCGGGGGTGGGATTTATGCAAATTTCACGTGGCGACGCATCCCAGCCTTCCCCACTTCCCCCCCCTCAGTCCACTGCAATTAAGGAGCTGACTGGGAGGGAACTTCTCTACCGCTCTACCTAAACTCCCTTCCCTTCCCCCTCTCCTCCCTGCCTCCTATCCCTATCCTATCTAACCTCCATTTTCTTGTTTTATCTTCTGCTTCTCATCAGGAGCAGTAGCAATTTGCACGCATCAGCAGGGTGTCGGTGTACGCTTCCCCAGTACAATGGCAAATGGCCACTGTACTGGCCGCTTTCATTCGTGCTGGTCTAAGTTCTATTCAATATATTTATTGGTGACATTGTGAGGGGCAAAAAGGGAACATATGTCTCTTTGAAAATCATCTGAAAATTTGCAACAAAATAAACATCACTGGAGAAACAGACAAGGTGAAAGATGACTTTAAAAAATAGAAACATATAACATAGAAACATAGAAATGACGGCAGAAGACCAAAAGGCCCATCCAGTCTGCCCAGCAAGCATTCACACTTTTTTTTTCCTCATACTTATCTGATACTCTTGGCCCTTAGTAACCTTTTGGTTCTGTTTCCCTTCCACCCCACCATTAATGTAGAGAGCAGTGTTGGAACTGCATCAACGTGAAATATCTAGCTTAATTAGTTAGGGGTAGTAACCGCCGCAATAAGCAAGTTACACCCATGCTTGTTTACTCAGACTATGTAATTCAGTCCTCGTTGGTTGTTGTCTGTATATAGATCCACTTTTCTTCATCCCCCCTTGCCATTGAAGCAGAAAGCTATGCTGGATATGCATTGAAAGTGAAGTATCAGACTTTCTCCCCTGCCATTGAAGCAGAGAGCTATGCTGGATATGCTTGAAGTATCAGTCTTTCTCCCCTGCCATTGAAGCAGAGAGCTATGCTGGATATGCATGAAGTATCAGTCTTTCACTACTGTCGTTGAAGCAGAGAGCTAGCTGGATATGCATTGAAAGTGAAGTATCAGGATTATTTGGTTTGGGGTATGCTGGATATGCATGAAGTATCAGTCTTTCTCCCCTGCCGTTGAAGCAGAGAGCTATGCTGTGCATTGAAAGTGAAGTTCCAGGCTTATTTGGTTTGGGGTAGTAACTAGAGATGTGAATCGTGTGCCCAATCATTTTAACGATCAGGTTCGAATGGAGGGAGAAAAAAATCGGATCGTTAGAGATGTGAATTGGAATTGGTTCCGATTCCAATTCACATCGTTAATTTTTTAGTGAGGCCTGAGCAGATAAAAAAAACCCCACCCCGACCCTTTACAAATGACCCCTTTGCTCTCCCACCCTCCCGAACCCCCCCCCCCAAAATGTTAAATTACCTGGTGGTCCAGTGGGGGGGGTCCCGGCGCGATCTCCCGCTCTCGGGCCATCGGCGCCATTTTGGCTACCACTGATAAAAATGGCGCCGATGGCCCGATAAAAAATAACCCACCCCAACCCTTTACAAATTACCCCTTTGCTTCTCCCACCCTCCCGACCCCCCAAAAAACCTTTTACATGTACCTGGTGGTCTGGCGGGGGGTCCGGGAGCCATCCCTTCAATCATACCCTCGGTGCCAGTGCCGGTGCTGAACTGGTATCAAAATGGCGCCGATCGCTTTTGCCCTCACTATGGTACAGGGAGCGACGGTCGCTCCCTGTGACAAAGTGAGGGCAAAGGCGATCGACTGCCAGTATGGCAGTCGATCGTCTTCGTGCTTCTTCTACGTATCCTTTGTGTGTTATGAAACCATACCATTTGATGATCCCTGGTGCTGAGGTGGGCACCCACCTGGACATCAGATACATTATCTCCATTAGTGAGCACTAATTGAGTATAGTTCCCTCTCTCATGGGTTCCATTACAATTTGTTTGAACAGAGCCCCTTGCAGGGCATCCACTATGTCTCTACTATTGTTAGATTCCGCTGAAGGGATTCTCCAGTCTACATCCGGCAGATTAAAATCTCCAACAAAGCACCATTTCTCCCTTCTTTCCCATCTTTTGGATGTCTTCAACCAGATCTCTGTTAAGCTCGTCCATATGATTTGGAGGCCTGTAAACTACTCCAATCAAAATGGATATCCCATCATCTTTTTTTAGGTCGGCCCATAGTGCTTCTTCTTTGCCCCATCTTCCTCCCAGTTCAGATGCTTGGATATTGTTTCTGACATAAAGAGCAACTCCTCCCCCTTTCCTGTCCTCTCTGACCTTCCTTAACAAGTTATAGCCCGGTATTGTCGTATCCCAATCATGAGATTCCGTGAACCACGTCTCCGTGACAGCAACAATGTCCAAGTCCGCCTCTACCATTAGGGCTTGCAGCTCTGGGATTTTATTGACTAAACTACGAGCATTTGTGCTCATAGCTTTCCAGCTTTTCTCGTTCAGGTTACAGCTTTTCTTGGACTCCTTTTGTGTCTTATTTAGTTGAATTTTCTTATCCACTTCACCCTTTTCCTTTGCATTTTTATTTGTATTTCGGGGGTGACTTTTCTGTATGCTTTGGGTTTCTTCTTTCTTTTCGGATATCACTTCAATCTCTTTTGCAAGATCTTCTTCAATAACTAATACAGAGAAGGCTTTTTGTGCTTGTTACAGTGTGTGTCTTTCCATCACAGGTCTGATTATACCAGAGCCCACTGTAATTCTGCTTTTTAAGTTCCTTATTGCCCTATGTGAGTGAGGGCTGCACAACTGTCAAGAACGGGTGTCTGTAGGTCACAAATCTTATCCTGCCTGAGCCCACTGTAAAAAAAACCCTTTTGCCTTGACTTTTGGTTTTTATGTGATAATGTGGGATTAACTCCTGAATTATATAAAGTGGGTGAAACTTTAGGGTTTGGTGACTAATTTTAATTTTAAAACTTACAAAATCATGCATTTGAGGTGCAAGAATCCAAGGGCCAAATATTTTGGAGGGGAAGAACTAGCAGTCACTAAACAGAAAAGAAACATGGGCATCATCACCTCTAATGCCTTAATTATATGCCTATTGAAGGGAAGCATTTCAACCGACCTGGCTGCTATCCATGAAAATAAACTGTATTATTTACCCAGAAAAATAATAAGTACCCTACCTCAAGCTAACAAAGCTAATAATATATTTAGGAATAATTATCCCTAGTAAAAGAGACAAGTAATCACCTCTATGTAGGTCATTGGCGAGTCTCGACTTTGAATATTGTTTTCAATTTTGTGGCTCACATCTACAAAAGAACATTAACAAGATAGCGGCAATTCAAAGGAGGGTCACCAAAATGATGTATGATTTGAACTATAATATACATATAGACACATAATAGACACCTAAGGAACTAAATATGTATTCTGTGGAAGAAAGAAGCAATTTAGGAAATATGATATAAATATTCAGATATCTACGGTAGCAAGCTTCAGTAAGGCACCAGAAGGTAGCATTTTCTATATAATGAGAAACTCATGTGCAACATACATTCAGAGTTCAATTCAGAGTCTGAATTGTTTTCATTTTCCCTTTTGGTAACAACTTACCAGCTTCTCAGGAAGAAGCCAGAGAGAGGGAGAAAAACAGTAGTTCTTTGTTTTAACCAAAGATATAATTGTATTTATACAACTTACACTTGAAAAATTGTTCTTCGTTAATCTGGGAAAATTGATTAAATCAATTATTCATTAGATGAATGCTAATGAAAATTATTCTACAATTTTCTTTCTGATTTTTATGGACAGGAAAAACAAACAGAATTTCCTAGTTACCCAGACTCTGTGCTCAGAGCTCAGACTTTTTGTTACTTGTAACTTTCTTCCATGATAAGGATCCAGTTCCTTAAGTAATCATCTTCTTTAGGCGTATTCTTCTAGTGCCACCACTTTTAGGAGTCCATTAATCAATCTGAAAGGAAAAATTGCAAAAATTTATACCTGCTACCAACTGAGATTTCACTGGCTTTAGGCCTAAAGCTATTCTGTGGTAGTATGAGTCTGCTGTCTCCCCCAGGTCTGAGCAGAACTAAGAGATGCCCTTTTCAAAATTTTAGCATAATGTTTACATTTGATTAGCTTTTATTGCCATGCTATTATAATCCAAATCACATCAGATTATATTATACAAGTTTACAACTGCAGAAATATAAAATTATTTGCAAGTAAAACAAATATGATTAATTGTTCTTTTTAATGTATTTATTTTAACTTGATTACCACTTTAAAGTCATCCTTACAAAGTAAATCATCAAATAATAGTCATAATACAATTATGCAAAATATACTCAAAATGCAATTATTTAACACTATCTTAGAAGGAAAGTTTCTACAACTTAGATCCTGCAGAGAACTTGGATTTTCATTGGCCTCTAATCTAAAGCTATCTTGCTCGTATTACAGCTCTACTGTAGGGATATACATGCATTTGAACTGAAAATAAAAATGTGACAAATAAGCCCATTTTTGTTTTATTTAAAACAAACCAAAGGTTATTATCCAGAAAAAGAAAATTTTGTGAGTTTTTTGCCTTTGGGAAATAGGTCATCTATTACCAAAACAGGCCTCCATATGACCAGGCCTCAAACTGATTCCATTACTGGGATTGACTCGAGATATGGTCCAGTTGCCCAGACCCAGACCTAAGCCCAGGCCGAATGCTGGAGTTTAGCCCAGGACCCAGACAAGGCCAAGTCCCATTACTGAGGCCCAGGCTTAGATCAAGGCCTAAGCCTGAATTGGACTCTGGTAACCAGACAAAGCTAGGTCCCAATACAGAGGCTCATGCCTGGCCTATGCCTAGGGCCCAATGGCAGGGCCTGGACTGAGCCCGGGTCCCATCACAAAGGCACAGGCCTAGGCCTAAGGAAAAGGTCTAGGTCCGACACTGGGACTGAGCCAAGCTTAAGTTCCATTGCCAAGGCCTGGGCCTGGGTTTGGGTCTAGGCCCAATGCTGAAGCCTGGCCCCGAGGACTAGGTCTATGTCCGATGTCAAGGCCTGGCTGAGGCAGGTCTCATTGCCTATACCCAGGAATGGGCCTAGGTCTAGGCTGAAGCCTGAAACTGGGGCCTAGAAAGATGCTGGGTCCCCCTCACTGAGACCCAGACTTAGGCCTGAGCCAGTTGCTATGGTCTGACAAAGGTAGGATTCTGTTACAGCTCTCTCCTCTTGCCTGAGCTCTCACTGCCTTTGTTCACCACTGATGTCTCTCTCCATGCAGCAGAAGGCCACCTACCCAAAACCTCCATACCTTTGATCATTGCTAACATATGTGGCAAGACGCTGTCACTGTTTCCTTTTTAGCCACTGCTGCCGCCAACTTCTGCGTGGTGCAGGCTTCCTTAGGCATGCATGTCTCAGCCCAGAATTTAAATGGACCATGGCAGGAACCCCCTTCCCTCCCCATGACCCCTATTTATGACGTCTATACAAGGCTCTATAAGAGGGTAGCACTGCAGCTAAAACTTGCCTCAGCTATAGATCCACACAGATTGTAGAGTAAGTTGCCTTAGTGATCCCTGCATGCATTCCAAGTCTTCATCTCCTCAGTGTCTGGTTTTCATCTCTTTAGTTCCTGGTCTCCATTGTGTGGTCAGACTTCAGTTCTTCATGACTTTTGTCTCCTTGCCTGCCCACCTGTGCTGTTCCTCACTTCCCTGCCTGCCTGTCTGTCCCACCTTCCCTTGGACAGATCTCTGGTTTATATTTTGGCATGCTTCTGGGACTCTGCTTGAACTCTGCCTGCCACTGACCACTGCCTGATTCTTGACTACACCTGAACTTCGCCTGCCACTGACCACTGCCTGATTCTTGACTACGCCTGAACTCTGTCTGACCCAGACGTCAGCCTGCAATCGATCATATCCACAGATCCCAACTCCAGCAGAGGCCCCTGCCTAAGTCCTGCCACCCCAGCACCTGAGGGCTCAACCTAAGGGGAACATGGGATGGTATAGGTGAAGCACCAGTTGGGCCTCTGCCTCCTCTAGATCCACCAGCCGATAATGGGAATGTGAGGGACTCCACCCTGCAGGTTGCACCAACTCCACCTTGATGCAAGGGTCCACACCTACAGCATAGATGTTACAAGGAGGGGTGGACAAAAGAACATAATATACAAGGGTTGATTTCTGTACCTCCTTCCCTTTTGGACTCACATACTTGCAGGCTGACCCAAAAGGTGGCATGTCCCTGTTCCAGTTTGGAACCTAGGACCATCACTTTCTTGCTTACCTCTTACAATCACCCTAGGTGTAAGGGAAGAAAAAATAAGAAAGATAATAAGTAGCTAAAGAATGAAGATATTTATAGCTGAGTAGGAGAAGCTTGAATTGAATGCAGAAGCAAATGGAAAATCATAGGAGCTGGCCTTTGTCATCCTCATTCCTTTTACTCTATCTGATTTTACGGAAATGGAATTGAAAAAAGTATCAGCAACATTTTGGAAAAAAAGTCTCATGTTGGAGCTCTTATCACTGTTTTTAAATAGATATCACCATGATAGCTACTTAAAAGAAGATATAATGCTAAGAGAATGCTTTAAATTTAACTTCTGCTCTGAGAGCCTTTCTATTTAGTGCGCTAAAGCTTGATGGGGTAATTGGTAGGGATGGGTATTTGGGAGAAAAGAAATAGGAAATGAGATGAAAAATCCTATTTTGTTTTGGATAATTTTTTAAAGTGGAACAAGTTGAATTCCGATGAAATTTTGTCAAAATCTCATTTTGTTTTGAAAACCTATTTTAAAAAAAATGTTGCTGGTTGGGCCTAGGCCTAGGCCTGAAGCTGGAGCTTTGCCTAGGGAATAGGCCAAGACCTAAAGCAGGGGTCAGGGCCTACGCCTACAACTCTGGTACCTCAGCATAGACTGAAGCCTAGGCCTTGTATAGGAATAGCCAGTGACCCAAGAAGGGGACGTAGCCTATGGCTAAGTGCAGTGCCAGGGACTTGACCTAAGCCCTGGCCTGATGCCGGTGCCTAGGCCGAGACCCAAGCAAAGGTCTAAGCCTTGGAAATTTCCTGATCTATCCCCCTATACTTACCAAATCTGACACCATGTTCTGGCCCGCTCAGAAGACCAGAGCTTCAGGCCAGACCCAGGCCTGACACTGTGACCCTTCCAAGAGCCTGAGTCTCAACACTGGGGCATTGGCATAGGCCAGGGCCTGGACTCAGGCCCGATGATGCCTGGGCCCAAGATTGATGCTGCAGTCTGGCCTGAAAGCCAGGTTCCGATGCTTGGGCCTCAGCCAGGGTATGGCCTGGCCTAGAGGCTGGGTCCTGACCCCCAGTGTCAGGCCCAGTCCCAGAGCTCAGGCCTCGGAGCTCCTTTTTGGTGTCTTCTTTCTTCTCCAACTTACGCTGTCTACTCAGGTTGTTGTGCCAGAGTTAATTAGCTGCCAGTGTTGAATTATCTGCCATACATCAAAATGGTGCCCCTCCACTGGGGAAGATACACTGGAGTTAATTAACTCTGATGCAATAACCCCAGCAGAAGGATAAGTTTCCAATGTTTATTTCAATTTTTTAAACTAAAGCAATTAAATAAACATTATATGAAATGAAATTTGTGGAGAAAAGTTCCCCAAAACCAATATGAAAAATGAAACACATTTTTCCCCCATATCCCACCCCTAATAATTAGCATGATATGAGCTACTTGTCTGCTTTATCATATGCCAGCATGTTACTATTTATCATGTCATTAAATGGCAGGGACCCTTGAACATAGCATGTTAATTAATGCAAATGCCAAAGGGGAATTGCATGAGCATTATTTTTCATCCTCCTTTAGTATACTGATCACATGATTCTTTCTCTCTTTTCTCTAAACACGATTTGCTTATAAAACATCATCTGAAAAATTAGTAATCTTTTATACAGTAAAAATAAGAAGTTTTATATCATAAGAAGTTAGGCAGACAAAATGAAAGCAGAATGGCACCTAACAGAATAAGATAGTTCTAGGAAGGTTAAGCATCAGGGCTGGCTATGATGGTTTTACAGTCTAGCCACTCACATAATGTTGTAAAATCATTTTTAAATATTTTTTATGATACAATAGCAATTTTCTGACCGAACAGACAGGAATGACATTATGACTTCTGCTACTCATGTAGAGAGTATACTCAGATCAGTAGGCTGAGATAATGTAAAACTAAATTACTGTAACTGAGAGGGATCTGAGAATCAAATTTCCAATGAGGTTGACAACCTTTTCTGGGTCATGACGAAGATATTTTTTTCCTAGTAATAATGTAATACACTTATCCTAATGCTTAGTTCCTCTGTTTTTTCCTTCTTCCACTCCATCTCACTATGAATTATGTTATGTTATTCTCTTTTGTTGTCCTTTTATATAGTTCAAGGTGCCCTGGGCAAACTGCCTTATCAAAGCTGCAAATAAATAAATAAATAGATAAATAGAAACCAAAAAAAATACGTGCATTAGGCTTTAATTGCACAATGCAGTACTATATTGTAAAATAATTTTAAAACATGACTGGAAAAGATAGTATCTCCTTGCTGATTTCAAGCAATGGGTTAAAATAAATACATCATATTCCTTTCTATCTTGATCCAAATGATGTCATACAAAAAAATGTAATTAATATTAAAAATTGCATGCTGGTATATCATCTATATTTACCATCTCTCTTTAGAGTAAGACTTTTGAACATACCATCAAAATGTGACACATTCTAGAGAGATTTGTGCAATGTTACTATAACATGCTTATCCATGAAAGGTAATGAAGATTTCTTGAAACAGGAGAGGATAAGATACGCCATATTGGGCCAGACCAAAGGTTCATCAAGCCCAGTATCCTGTGTTTGACAGTGGCCAATCTGGGTTACTAGGAGGTTCCTGGCAGATTTCAAATAGTATATCCATTCATTATTGCTCAGACCAAGGGATAAGATGTGACTTTTTCAAATATACCAGGCTATATTATTTTTCCAGGAACTTGTCCAAACTCCTTTTAAACATAGCTATGTATGCTCGATTCCTTGACCATATTATCAAGCAGCAAATTACACAGCTTGATTGGGCGTTGGGTGCAAAAAAAAAAAAAATTTGCAATATGCTTTAAATCTGGTTCTTGTTAGTTACATTGACTGTTCGCTAGTCCTAGCAGCTACATTGCCTCTCTCCACCAGCACAGAAAGACACTCTCTCCTGAGAGGATAATTTCACTGCTTCAGGGAAAAAGCAAGACTGCTCATCCAGGGAAAATATCCCTGGGACATCTGAAGCAATGCCTCATATGAT
This sequence comes from Rhinatrema bivittatum, assembly GCF_901001135.1. Lineage (NCBI taxonomy): Eukaryota > Metazoa > Chordata > Amphibia > Gymnophiona > Rhinatrematidae > Rhinatrema > Rhinatrema bivittatum. The sequence goes on along the minus strand of NC_042617.1, from coordinate 418,939,681 downwards.
AAAGGTGGCTATTGGGCCAGGCAGAGGCTTTTCTCCATGATCTAGTTTAAAATCTGTTCTATCTCCTATTTTTAATGTTAGAAGAGCCAGCAGCTGGCTTCCACCTTGGTGATAAGATGGAGCCCATCCTTTTGGAATATGCTTCGCTTCCCTAAAATGTTCCCCAGTTCCTTACAAATCTAAAATTGTCTTCAGTGCACAATCATCTCATCTACATACTGAGACTTCAGAGCTCAATCTGCATCTGGGCTCTTGCATGTGAAAATGGAAGCATTTAAAAAAATGCTAACCTGGGAGTTCTGCATTTCAATCACCTACCAAAAATCCTAAATTTGGCTTCCAGAACCTCCCTCCTGCAAATTTGTATGTCATTGGTACCCTCATGTTTTACAGCACTCGGTTCCTCTTTAAAATCCTATATAGGTGACTTCTGAAGTCTACCAGGCAAAAAGTTAACAAGTGATCCTCATGTTTACTAGCCTTTCAGGTATCCATGCTCCTAATGTTCGAATTGCCAACTACAATGGCAGTCCTGGTCACATGCCCCTGGAGACACATCCATATTGTGACAGGATAATGCATCATCTGGAGGGCAGATCCTAGATACAGAATCACTAGCTGCAACAGCAAAGTGATAGTCTCTTTCATGTGACTGTACTTCGCCAAGCAGTATAGGGCCTGCTTGACTGGAAGGGAACTGCTCTACTATTAGGAATGTACATTCTTTAAAAATGAATGGCATATCCAAAATAAAATGGTCCCATTTGTTTTGTTCATAGGGCCCAAATGGGGCACTTCTCATGAATGAAACATATCCCATGCATTTCATCTGTTTAGCGTCCATAGACTTTAATGCCATATTAAAAGTCAATGGAACCATTAAACTCTATGGGAGCTGATGTGGAATGTAAGCAACTAGCCCTTGCCTGTGACTCATGTGTAACTTTACAGACTTGCCAGGATGTGTTGGCAAGGAAACCAGAATGCCACCATATCAGAGTGAAACATTTTTCCAATTCATCCTATTGCTCCTCTATGGCTCTAGTGATGCTGATCCTAAGTTTTGAACATGTGCAAATTTAGGTACATTTGCTCTTTATGAAGAGGTAGTGCTTTGGTTGAGTTCTCTAACATAGTGGTCAACTGCAATTTTATGATTTAACACTAGAAACATTTTAAATCCTTTTGTCTTTGAAATTGTTAAAAAAAAACTAATCAAGGACCCTTTCTACTGCATCTCAAATAACTATGACTTTTCAAAAAACTCATGCAACAAATATGCTACCTCGCTATTAAATAAAATAAATACACTAGAATCACAATTCTCCACCTGCTTACCAACAAAAGAGCATGAAGATAAATTTGGTCAAGTGAAATGGAACACATTTGACCCAGTTTCCAAATTTGAAATAAACCAAATCATCACAAAAATGAGACCTGCTTCCAATCCACTTGACCCTATCCCTGCAAGCACCCTGAAAACAGTAAACAGTATAATTACGCCGATATTTAAAACTATAATAAACCACTCGCTAGCTGAGGGATTAATCCCTGAAAAGGCCAAACAAGCAGTGATTAAACCAATCCTAAAACATAAAAATGGCAGCATCGATGATTGGGACATCTACCGACCATTATCCAACCTGTCTTTCATCGCTAAAGTCCTAGATAAAGCAGCATTATCTCAATTAGAGAACCACCTAGAAGACAACATACTATACCCAAACCAATTTGGATTCATAAACAATCACTCAACAGAAACCCTACAAATCTCCTTAGCCGACCCTGTACTACAAGGGTTTGACAAAAATGAATCATATATCCTGGAACTAATTGATCTAACACCAGCATATGTTGACCATTCCCTGCTATGCCACCAGTTAAGAGAAATTGGAATAGATGGAAATGTTAAATAGTTCTTTTCCTTCCTAAAAAACAGGTCATTCCAAGTCAAATTTCTTTTTTTTTTTTTTATTTATAACTGTTTTTCATTACAATCCAAGAATACTACTTGAATTAGAAAGCATCAATTATTAACTCACAAATTCACAGGAAAAAAACAATTTAGAACATCAGATCATTTGCTAAAGTCCTCAGCTTTAGGGGAGATACTCTCAACCTAAGGTATATAAGCATTGCTTTCAATGAAAAGGAAATATAGCATATTTATCAGTGAAAAGGCACAAACATACTATGATCATATTACCAGGGATCTATTGCACTGCCTCCACTGGAGAAGGGGATAATACATTGATATCAGTATATCTATCTTTCAGGAAGTTTTTTAATTGCTCTGGGATCAAAAATATATGTAGTATTTCTATACTTTATAACACATTTACAATTATATTTCAGTATAAACATTGCTCCCAAACTTAGTACTCGGGGTCTCAACTATAAAAATAGCTTTCTCCTAATTTGTGTGGACCTAGCTAGGTCCGGAAAGGCAGACACTTTTAAACCCATAAAGGGCTCGTCAGGAGTACGAAGAACCTTATGTAAGATCCACTCTCTATCTGTTTCTATAAGGAAAACTACTATCAAAGTAGCAGGGGAAACTTGTTCCTTTTGTGTGGACTCTAGTATATTTGTTAAGTCCATTTCAGGTTCTGGTGTAATGGGTATTAACATCTGAAATCCCATATTATCAAGATTTATTCTCTTTTTATAAGGAGGGATATAGTAAATCCTCGAGAGTGGTAGAAAAGTCTGTTCAGTTAATTTCAAAATTTGAACTATTTTGTCCACATATCACGTGGTGTAATTAAGGAATCCCTTGGGAAATTTATAAATCTTAAATTTTTCCCCTTTACCTGATTCTCCAGCTATTCCATACGATTTGTCAAATATAGATTTTCCTTAATTTACTTCCCCTGAACCTCTAGAGAATGTTTCAATTTTTTATCCAACAATGATACTTTATTTATATTCCCTGTGGTTTCTATCTCAATATTTTTCAATTCTATTATCCATCCCCTTCATATATACTGCTAAATTATTAAACTGCAAAGAAGATTTTGATTAACTTTTTAAATTGCTTCCCACTGTTTAAATTGTTCTCTGTAAAGCCTGTTGCAGTTTTAGTTATCTGTGAACCGAGATGATGTTCCCAACGTATCCCGGTATATAAAAACACATAAATAAATAAATAAATAAATAATGTATCCAGTGTTACAACTTCAGGTTTCGAAGTATCTTTCTCAATAGGGAGAACAGTAAAATTAAAAGTTTTTACTTCCCTTCCAGACAGTGGGGTTACAGTGTGGTCCTTGGCTTCTCCTGCCTCGCCTGTCTCCAGGACAGCCTGCTGTTCTTCTCTGGCTTCCCTCTCTCCTAAGGCCCTCAAGCAAGCCTCAAGCTGTTCCACTCTTTGTTCCGGTGAATCCAACTATGAAAAATTATAAGTCTCAGCCAGGTTTGCAGGAGGTCTATGATCGATTGTGGATAAATTTGTTTGAGGCTCTTGAGGGAAGCCAGTTTCTACTTCCTCCTGGTCTCCCCGCAGGGAGCCCACTCCCGATCTCTGCGCGTCCCATTTTACGTGTAAGTCCATCGGGCCAATTAACTGTGCAGGAGATGAGGTAGAAGCAGTGAGAGCCTCACGCTCCTTTGCCCTCCACTTTCTAGATGAATGAGGCATAATTCTGAGGGAAAAATTATTAAACTTGACCACTTCATGCAACTCACTGGTAATCCACTGCCTTAAATCTCCCCACCAAGCTGTGGAGGCTGCAAAGGATCAGTAGAGGCAATCAGATTTATAAGATGTATAACAGGGAGAGAAACCAAGGTTGAGTTCCAAATTAAAACAAAGCCGCACACCCCTTTGGCACACGCGGCTTCGGTGATGCGCCGGCAGTGGTGGTGCACCTCAGGAGGGCCAATTTTCAAGGCCCCTTGCGCATCCCCCTCCAATGACGTCAAACGGGAAGGATGCCCGGCTGTAACCCACGTCAGGGCCGGAAAGCCCACCACACTCCCGGAAAGGCTACCTGGATCACTCTCACCTCTGCTTCTCCTCAAACCTCGAAAGATCGCCGCAGGAGGGCCAATTTTCAAGGCCCCTTCAGCATCCCCCTCTGATGATTCAAACGGTAAGGATGCCCAGCTGTAACCCCGTTGGGGCCGGAAACTCCACCACACTCCCGGAAAGACCGCTGGGTCCGCTCTCCCCTCTGCTTCTCCTCCAACCTCCTCCAAATCAAATTTCTGACACCTTCCCAATTGATACAGATGTTCCACAAGGTTCAGCACTCTCAGTCACACTATTCAACATCTATTTGCTGCCAGTGAGGTCAATTTTAGGACCCGCGCATGTGCGCCCATGTGCATGTGGTTCCTGGCGAGCGCACGTGGATGCACCAATTTTATAACATGCGCTTGCTGGCGCGAACATATAATAAAATCTGATGGCTGCATGCACATGCACACTGGATTTTAAAATCCATGCGTGCATATGAAGGCAGCCCACGATTCATGCACCCAGGGGGAGGATTTTAGCAAAATACGAGCAGCGACACAATCGGGTCTCCCCCAGTTCCCTCCCAGTTCCCTCCCAGTCCATGCCAGTTAAGCGTACTGGTATGGAACATTCCTATCCCTAACCCTACCCTTCCTAGCCAAGCTGAGAATATTACATTGGCAGAAACCACAGCTAAGAATACAGGACTTCCGAACTGTCTTACAAACACTAATATTCTCAGACTTGGTCTACTATAACTCCCTATTACTAGGTCTACCCTCAGGTCTTCTAAAACCACTATAGTTTCTTCAAAATGCTTCTGCTAGACTTTTATTAAGGACAAGGAAATTCGAATACATCACCTCCTCACTGATAGGATTGCACTGGCTTCCTATATAATCCATAATTCTTTATGACTGTATAAAGTATTAACTCTAATTTTCAATATCATCAACAATATTAACCCATGTTTATTAGGAATTACACTTCAACTTTACACACCATAGAGAACCCTAAGATCACAAAAAAAGGACAACTAATAGTTCCTTCTAACCAGAGGATGTGGTTAGTGCAGTTAATATAGCTGTGTTTAAAAAAGGATTGGATAAGTTCTTGGAGGAGAAGTCCATTACCTGCTATTAATTAAGTTGACTTAGAAAATAGCCATTGCTATTACTAGCAACAGTAACATAGAATAGACTTAGTTTTTGGGTACTTGCCAGGTTCTTATGGCCTGGATTGGCCACTATTGAAAACAGGATGCTGGGCTTGATGGACCCTTGGTCTGACCCAGTATGGCATGCTCTTATGTTCGGAACACAGACCTAATCGAAATAAGCGACCAAATGTTTTTGTTATGCCTGTTGGTCGCAGACGGCTGCGACCACAAGTACTCACTGCTTGTTCCACACTTTTACCTTCTCCGGGTCTGCTCGCTGCATGGGCCTACCTGCATCGCCGTGTTCTATGGGCCTCCTCGCGGAGGCATGAACGCCATTACTTCCTGCTCTAATACCGAGGCCTCCTAGGCGTGCGCGCGTCACAAGTCCCGCCTTTGTAGCTGCTTGTGGGAACCTCTGGGGTGTCCCTGTTTGATGATGTCATCGGACTCTTGTATTTAAGCTCTTGCTTCGCCCCCAGCCAGCCGACTTGGCATCAAGTTCCATACAAATCCTACACCTGCCTCTTGTTCCTGAAACGCCGTTCCTGCTTTCTATGTGGACCTTGTCTGGCACTTGCTCGTCGGGGGTCAGTGTGTGCTCTACAGGGACTTGCTCCCTGGCTTACCCCACTCCTCGGGCTGGCCCCGCACCTCCTGGGTCCCACCTGGCTTCCTGCTCTATCTCTCGGCTCTCCCTGGAACTACAGCAGTGTCTTGTGAGTCCTCAGTTGGCCTTCCCCGCTTCTCAGGGTTGCGCCATATTATTCAAGACTGTTCGCGCCCCTCACTCCTCGGGTCGCGCTCACCTATCCTGAGATCACCTTGAGCTTCCCTGCTCCTCGGGGCTTGCTCCTGGACATTCTACCATTGTCAGCTGTCCCGCTACACGGGCCCTCCTCTCTACGGCTCAGCCAGTCACCTCTGGTCACCAGCTACCTGTCTACATCAGCTACTGCTCTTGGGCTTGGGCTTCCCCGCATTGCGGGTTTGCTTCACTCTCTTGTCTATGCCCCCTGTACTGCAGCTCTACCTCTCGGGGCTGTCCTACCGTAGTACCTCCTGCCTGGCTGTCCCGGCGCCGACCGTCCCGTGGTCTGCCTGGCGTTCTCTCTCCTCAGACTCTCCAAGTACTGTTTACAGTCTACTACCCTACGGGGGTCATCTCCTGGTCCCTTGGGATCCCCCCATGACTGTGCACAGAGCTTTCCAGTACTCCAACACCTCGCCTCCTGATGGTGCGGACCTGTGGGGCTCCTCCCCACAGGCTATAACAACTCACACCTCATACACACCAGTCATAACAGTTTTCCATAACAAGCCCCAAGTTGTTATAGCCTGTGGGGCTCCTCCCCACAGGCTATAACAACTCACACCACATACACACCAGTCATAACAGTTTTCCATAACAAGCCCCAAGTTGTGGAACTCTCTTCCAGAATCACTATGTCAGATAACTGAAAGAAAGGGTTTCAAATGAGAACTGGAAATGTGGCTCTTTAGAAAAGCTTACAATTTTACATAAAATACCAATATGCTGATAATCTCAATGTCAATACCAAAGATAATGTTAGTGGAGAGAGCAATAAGTAATGTACGATGTAAAGTGTTTTGTAAGTAGAATCAGAATCAGTATTTACTGTTGTGTCGACCTAAAAATGTACAAATATGAACTAGATTATATCCTCACTATTGTGATGTCCTAGAATATACAGGAAGATGAACTAGAACATATATTTATTGAGGTTTTAACCTAGAATGTGAATGTGACCACACTGTATGTGATTCTTGAACAAGAATATGAATGCTGATATTGTAAACCGATGTGATCTTCATTTGGATGGTATATAAATACCTAAATAAATACATAAATAAATAAATACTGCTCCTCTGCACTGGTAATTTTTAGGGGGTGTGTATTTGTTTTAAATGAATTTGCAAAATGCAACAAATAAGGGCAATTGTTTCATTTAGGGGGCCAAGAAAAAATTGAAGGCCCCCCTGAATGAAACAGATAATTTGTGTAATTCATTTAAAATGTCCAGTCAGGCCTAGGCCTAGGTCCGAAGCCTGGGACTCGCCTAAGGCATAGGCCATGTCCCAAAGCAGGGGCCGAGGCCTTCGCCTGAGTGCAATGCTGGGGTCTCAGCTTAGGCCCGGGCCAAAGCCAGGGCCTCAACCAAGACCCAAGACCCCTGAATACTTACCTGATCTGTCGGGTATCCAAGAAAGTGGCCAGGCTGGGTATTGATGCCTGAGCCTCAACCCAGGCCCAATGCCAGGGCCCAACCCAGAGACTGGGTCCCGACATCTTGGTCTCAGACTAGGCCAGGGCCTGGACCCAGGCCTAATGCCATGGCCCAGCCTGGAAGCTGGGGCCTGATGTTGGGGGCTTCAGCTCGAACCCAGGCCTGATGCCAAGGCCCAGCCCAGAGGTCGGATCCTGATGCCTGGGCCTTAAGATAGACTGAAGCCCGGGTACAGGCCAAATGTCACATCTAGCCAGGAGACTAGAATCCAACATCAGGTTCTCTTCTTGGACCTAAGCCTGACACCACAGCCCATCCCGGAGGCCAGGTCCTGAAGCCTGAGCCTCACCCTAGGCCAGGTCCAGGGCTTCGCCAAGGCCAGGTCTGGAGGCCAAGTCCTAATTTCTGGGCCATGGCCTAGTATTAGGCCCAGGCCTTGGAGTCCAAGCCTTGGTGTTCCAATAATCACATCCTCTTCTTTTTCTTTCTTCTTAAACTGATGCCACCCACTGAGGTCGCACCTCAGTTAATTAACTCTGGCGCATCCTCCCCATTACCGTACAATGCCGCACAGCAAAATGGCAGCATTCACTGTGGAAGATGCATTGGATTTAATTAACTCCACTGTGCCCCAGTGGATGGTGTCAGTTTAAGAAGAAAGAAAAAGAAGAGGATGCAATCATTGGAGCTCCAAGGCCTAGGCCTGGCCCTAAGCCAAGATCTTGACATCAGGTTCCATTCTCCAGGCAGGACTTCGGCATCGGCCGAAGCCCCGGCATTGGGATCCAGGTCTGAGCCTCTACCTTGGCTGAGCCTCGGGTATGGAGACACAGCCTCCAGGCTGAGCCATGGTGTCAGCTGGGCCCTGGACAAGGCCAAAATCCATACTTCATGACCTAGCCTATTGGCCGGGCCCCACGTTCTAGCTATGGGCCAGGGCTCAGGCATTGGAACCCGGCCTCTGTGCCAAGCTTGAGCATTGGGCCTGAGTCTGGGCATAGGCCCTGGTGTTAGGACCCGGCCTCTGGGCCGAGCCGTGGCACTGGGTCTGGGCCCATACTCTGGCCTAGGCTAAGGCTGAGGTATCTACATTGCATAGGCTGAGGCCAAGGTCGCAGCTATCTACCGTGGGCTCGACCTACACAAAGCTGAGGCTTCAGCCTGTGCCTCACCAGCAGATTCCCATGGGCCGGGTAAGTGTGGGCTGGGGGGATCCTGGCCCCTGCATTTTTTCAGGTGGGAGGAATGGTGGTAAGGACAGGAGGCTTTGGAAGGCCCCATTTCATTTTTTTTAAGGTTTTTTTTTAAATGTTTGATTCATTTTTTTAAACAAATGAAACAAATCAATCATTCCACAAAATGAAATTCGTGGAGGAAAAAACTTCCCATAAACAAACCAAAAAATTAAACAAGCTTTTTCTCCCTACATAGCCCTAGTATGTTTTAGATCTTACTCTCTCACCCCTCTGAGAAAGGAAGGCTTTTGACATGCTGCAGTGCTTGGAAGTCTTTCACAGCTTGCCCTCTCCCTTTAGGGAAAATGATTTGCATTTGCATGTAGGGTGGGAGTGATTGGGTCAGTGGCATACCTAAAGTATTTGGCACCTGGAATAGATAATTCTTTTGGCACCCCCCCCCCCCCCCCCAGATTCACTTCTCTGTCCCTCCTTCTCCCCTCACTTCTCCATCCCCCCCCCCCCAGTGATCTATGGTTCCTCTCTCCCTCACAAAGGCTCCCTCTCTCTCTTGCACACACTTTCACACACCCCTGCAAAAAGGCTGCCTCTATTTCTCTCCCTCACATACACGCTCCTTCACACAACTCCCTCTTTCACACAAATACATGCATGTTCCACGTGTAGATCACCAGAGGCAGGCAGAGCTCCGAAGTCTCAATGCGTGGATGAGACGATGGTGCAAGGAAGAGGGATTCAGTTTTGTTAGGAACTGGAGAACCTTTTAGGGAAGGTGGAGTCTCTTCCGAAGGGATGGGCTCCACCTTAACCAGGGTGGAACCAGACTGCTGGCGCTAACCTTTAAAAAGGAGATAGAGCAGTTTTTAAACTAGAACAAAGGGGAAAGCCGACAGTCGCTCAGCAGCGCATGGTTCGGAGAGAGGTATCTTCAAAGGATACTAATGATGCACTAGAATTAGGGCATCCCGACAGTGAGGTTCCAATAATAAGAAAAGTAGTCCAAGTGCCTGTAACTAAAAACTCACCTGAGCTAAAAAATTCTAACTTATCCCTATCAATTAAAAAGCAGAATGAAAATACAAACAAAAAACAAACATTGAAATGTTTGTATGCCAATGCCAGAAGTCTAAGAAGTAAGATGGGAGAATTAGAATGTATAGCAGTGAATGATGACATAGACTTAATTGGCATCTCAGAGACATGGTGGAAGGAGGATAACCAATGGGACAGTGCTATATTGGGGTACAAACTATATCGTAATGACAGAGAGGAGCACCCGGGAGGCGGTGTGGTGCTTTATGTCTGGGATGGCATAGAGTCCAACAGGATAAACATCCTGCACGAGACTAAATGCACAATTGAATCTTTATGGGTAGAAATGGAAGACTATAGTGATAGGAGTATACTACCATCCACCTGGTCAAGATGGTGAGACTGACAGTGAAATGCTAAGAGAAATTAGGGAAGCTAACCAAATTGGTAGGCGGATTGATTTTGAAGAAAACCAGCTTTTCCATCAAGTGTAGTGATAGCCTTGAGTGATGAGGACTCATAATATCTATCATCGAAAAGACGTGTTGACTGGACATACTAGTTTCTGTGCAGGATAGATATCTCTGAGCCATTCTGGCTAGATCTGACCAGTCAGTGGACTTGTGGGCCTACTATGCAATCACATCCAGCACAGGGGTGTAAATGCATAGGATCCTGTCACCTGCATTGCCCTTAGCAACACCACTGGGACCTGACACATCATGCTTCAGACTACCATGCCCTTAATAACACCCCTGGGGACTGATACATCCTGTTTCATCCTGCCAAACCCATAATAGCATGGAATAGGCTTAGTTTTTGGGTACTTGCCAGGTTCTTATGGCCTGGATTGGCCACTGTTGGAAACAGGATGCTGGGCTTGATAGACCCTTGGTCTGACCTAGTATGGCATGTTCTTATGTTCTTATGACAAGGGCCAGACATACCCTGCTTCATCAGACTGCATGCATTTAACAATAGCACTGGGGTCTGATATATCCTACTTCAGGTTGCCATACTCCAAATACCCTCATTGAGACCCGACACATCCTGTTTCAGCCTACCATGCCCCTAATACTGCCACAGAGGTCAGATGCATCCTGCTTCCACCTTCCATGTCTCTAACACAACCACAGAGGTCAGACACATCCTGCTTCAGCTTGCTATGTCCCTAAAATACCCACTGGGTCTAATTCATCCTGTTTTGGACTGCCATGCTCCAAACACCACCATTGGGGTTTAGAAGATACTGTTTTGGCTTGTCATGCCCCATACACCACTACAGGGGCCAGACACATCCTGCTTCAGCCTGCCATTCCCCTAATACCACCACAGGTACGAGACAAATCCTGCTTCAGCCTACCATGCCCTAATACCCCCACAGGGGTCAGATGCTTCCTGCTTCAGCCTTCCGTGTCTCTAACACAACCACAGAGGTCAGATACATCCTGCCTCAGCCTGCTATGCCCCTAAAATACCCACTGGGGTCTAATTCATCCTACTTTAGACTGTCATGCTCCAAACACCACCACTGGGGTCTAGAAGATACTGTTTTAGCTTTTCATGCCCCATACACCACTACAGGGGCCAGATACATCCTGCTTCAGCCCGCCATTCCCCTAATACCACCACAGGTACGAGACACATCCTGCTTCAGCCAACCATGACCCATATACAAAAACAGGGGCCAGATAAATCCTGCTTCAGCTGCCATGTCCCTAATACTATCACAGGGGCCTGACACATATTTCTTTATCCTGCTATACCCCTAACACTACTACAGAGATCAGACACATCCTGCCATGCCTCTAACAACATCACTGAGTCCTGACAAATCTTGCTTTAGCCTCTCATAGTAACATAGTAATGAGGGCAGAAAAAAGATCAAATAGTCCATCTAGTCTGCTTAGAAAGCTTCCTATGGGAGTATCTGCTACACTATGCAGGTTATCCCCAAATGCTTTGAACCAAAAGGAACAGAGACCATCTAGACGTTAGCTGTCAGCTTAAAACAACCCAACCATCCAATCAGGGAATACGTAGACGTGATGACGTAAAAATCTACGTATCTCGACTGTCACTCATTTACAAAAATACATTTAATTCAAGTTCTGCATTCAGTCCTTTAGAATACAATGTATCAAGTTGATAAATCCACTTCTGTTTAGCTTGCAACCATTTTTTATTTAAATCTCCTCCACACCAATGTGGAAGTATCTGTTCGATCACGCATATTTTCAACTCCTCGAATGTATGTCCCATCTCAAGGCAATGTGGAACAATGGATGCATTCATGTGATTTGTTAACAAACTGGATCGATGTTCAATCACTCTGGTTCGCAGCTGCCGTGTAGTTTTGCCTAGGTATAACATTTTACAGGAGCATTTCATCATATATACTACCCCCATCGACTTATAAGTGATGTATTGTCTCAACGTTATAGTGAATTGAGGATTCGTCAACTCAATACAAGTAGCAGTCATCATATTGAGACATACCGAGCATGATCCATAGGCTTTATGTGAGCCATCACTGTGTCTTGCTGGCTGAATCGTTGAATCAGAATGCATTAATTGGTCTTTCAGACTAGACCCTTTGGTATAGGTAAATCTGGGTCTGAGTTCAAATTTGGCATAATTTTGTAAAATGTGCCAATTCTAGAAAATTACATGGACCGGTATAGAAGGCTTCCTTCAAGGCATGGAATGCTGACTGAGCTTTGGGACTCCACACTCAGAGGTCACATCCATTCCTAGTCATGGCGGTGAGTGGAGCGGCCAGAGAGGAGTAATTAGCTATAAAGTTTCAATAGTAGTTTGTAAACCCAAGGAATCTTTCTAGGGCGTGGAGACCCACTGGTTGAGGCCAATCTCGAATACCCTAGAGTTTATCAGGGTCCATGGTGAAACCACGGTTGGAAATGATGTAGCCTAAAAATGGAAGATTGGATTGTTAAAAAATACACTTCTCTAATTTTGCATAGAGGTGATGGTGTCTGAGATGTTGGAGGACTGTTTGGATGTGGGAACGATGGGACTTTAGGTCTTTGGAGAATATTAGTATGTCGTCCAGATATATCACGACAAATGAGTATAAAAGGTCCCGAAAGATCTCATTCATCAAGTGCTGAAATACTGCAGGGGCATTGCAAAGCCCGAAGGGCATTACTACGTACTCGTAGTGGCTGTCTCTTGTGTTCAAGATGGTCTTCCATATGTCTTCTGGTTGAATTCATACAAGGCTATAAGCCCCTCGGAGTTCCAATTTCGTAAAGATTTGTACGCCCAGCAGACAATCAAATAGTTCACTAATAAGTGGCAGTGGATAACAGTCCTTACAAGTTATTGAGAGACACTCACGTTCCAGGGCTTGGATTTAATGATGCTCCCAAGTAGGCAGGGTATCCTTGCTTGGGCAAGGAAACCCCTCCAAAACTGGTAAAAAAGATAAAATAAATTCTCTGCACAGAGAGTCTATAATCCTCTCTCCCCAGGGGCTGAAGACACTGAGTGTGCTCAAAAGGACTCAAGATGATATTACTTACTGTTGGCAGAGTTTCTTTCTAGCTCTTTTTTTCTGAATCCCATGATGGGAGGGATAATCTCAGGAACCTTCAGCTCTCAGTGTTCCTGCTCTCAGGCAGGAAGGGGCAGCAGAAATCTTCCTCCTAGTTCTTCTATCAAAATCCTTTCCCCTGAACTGAGTCCATACCATTGAAAGATCCTTGAATCAGGTCACCACCATACCTCTGATCCTTGATGATGTTGCAGAGGGCAGAGCTTCCGGGAAGCCTTTCTGTTGAAGAGTGACACCACGAGGTGTAAGGGAGAGAAGGACTGCAACCTGGAAGAGCAGGCAAACCAGCTCCTGCCCCTCCCCCCCCTGTTGTCAGCTGGGAGTGAACGCTGTGCTATTTAATTCAAAGCACAGCTGAGGTTTGTGGAAGTCTTTCTGTTGGAGAGTGACACCACGAGGTGTAAGGGAGAGAAGGACTGCAACCCGGAAGAGCAGGCAAACCAGCTCCTGCCCCTCCCCCTGTTGTCAGCTGGGAGTGAACGCTGTACTATTTAAGTCAAAGCACAGCGGTACGAAGCCGCGCGCCAAAGGGGCACGCCCCTGGGAAAGATTTTGGAAAAAAGATCCTCTCCATATCTATGGGGAGAAAGAGGAAAATAAAGATCTTGGCTTCTACACCCGTGGAAAAGGGAGTGAGAGGACCGATGGATGATCATCTAATAAGGAGGGTGAGTCAAACCTCTAGAGAGGTTATCCCAGATATTACATTCTTATCTGGGGCTTCTGTGAGTCCTGCCCAGAGCCAAATATCCAATCCACCCTCTGATAGCAATGGGGTTAGTGAAGTTGAAACTTCCCCAAAGCTGATGCCTTTAACTAGAGATGTGAATCGGAACCGGAATTGGTTCGGTTCTGGTTCCGATTCAAATCGTGCATTTTTTTTTTTCGTCCGGCCTGATCGGGTTTTTTTTTTATCGGCTGCGCCTGATCCGATAAACAAAAAACCCACCCATCTTTAAAAATGGCGCCAGCCGTCCAGTGCTCCTACCATGTGACAGGGGCCGGCCAATGGCGCGGTTACCCTGTCACATGGTAAGGGCAAAGGGCCATTGGCGCCATTTTTATTAGTGGCAGCCGACGGCCCGAGAGTGGGAGATCGCTCCCGGGGCCCACTGAACCACCAGGTAATTTTAAAACATTTTTGGGGGGGGTCGGGAGGGTGGTGGAGGCTAAGGGAGCGGTTTTAAAGGGTCAGGGTGGGTTTTTTGTTTATCGGCTGACAGCCCGAGCGTGAGAGAACGCTCCCGGGACCCTTGCTGGACCACCAGGTAATTTTAAAATATTTTTTGGGGGGTCAGGAGGGTGGTGGAGGCTAAGGGAGCGGTTTTAAAGGGTCGGGGTGGGGTTTTAGGTTGTGTCCTAACTCCTGTTAGTGTGCACTAACCCGATTAATGATTTTTTCACGATAAATCGGTGGAATTTCTATTGTATCGCACTCTTCAACGATTAATGACGATTTAAAAAATATCAGACGATATTTTAAATCGTCAAAAAATGATTCATATCCCTAACTTTAACATCTATTAATAACAGAGGGAAAAATTTAATGGATCAGGCATCAGAGGCTAAAGCGGCAGATGAAAGTAATACAGCAATGTGTGCAAGTAACCTGCCCCTTGAATTAGATCTAGAAGTGACTGAGCCTGAAATATTACCTTGACAGATGTGTGGAGAGCTGTTATGAAAATGGAGAGAAGATTATCTCAATCCATGTCCCAATCCACCAATTTTGCTTTAGAAACTAAGAAAACATTAGAAAACCATGGAAAATGTTTAGAACAACTGGAAACTTCAAATACAGCTACAGCTTTACAAATAGCATCATTGCAGACATCAGGAACTACTTTTATTAAAGATTCATTGTTTATATATAAACAAATAGAAAGATTGGAAATTCTATGAGAAGCAAAAATTTGCACCTCTTGAACTTTCCTATCACTAGATTACTTTCAGCACAAGAATTATTTAAAAAATATGTGAAGGAAATATTGTGTGTATATAATGATTTGCTTATATCAAAAATTTACTGTGTTACAAATTTAAAACGAGAGGGCAGGGCTTCCTTATCCTGGGCCCCCCAAGAACAGGATTTCCAGTGCCCTGAACCCAAACAACACCCAGGGTCTCTCAAGGCTTCATACAACTATAAAGACTAAAAAAAAACAGCAAAACAACCTGGAGGTAAGTCTAACCAGGCAGTTAGTGGACTAGTAGTGTATCCTTCCGATCTGACTCAGGATCTCCAGGCAAGGTTTTCTTGGATTCTCCAAGTAGGTCAAAACTTCAATGAAGAATAGCACACCTACACTGACAACTAACTCCAAAACTCAAAGCACCGACTCCAGTCTCTCAGTAGAAAACTGCTTATAAAACCTCAAAGGGAAGGGATGTACTGAATGGTTCCTCCCCTAATATTCCAACCCACATTGCTTTAGCTAAGGAATTAAAACAGGGTAATGAACACAAAGGGTCAATTACACCAGAAAAACCATAGCATTCTTATTTAGAAACCATTTAGATGTCCTATTTGTGATAACAGGATCTTTGAGAAAGCCTGGTTCACAAGACTATCACTGTTCCACCCAGCAGCTAGATCAAGTTCCAGCAGAGAATATAATCAAAGCTTATTTCCAGACAACAATACTTATTCCAGTTCATTCTCTTGTATTGATTCAGAATTGGAAATGTGCTTGAACAGAATGACTGACATCTCCCAATCCATTCTTCCTTACTGTTATGCCCCTCATACTATAACTGTGTGGTCTTTGTGCCACTCAGTCTTTTTGCAATTCATAGATTTTACACCTTGGAGTTCTTTCTGCCACTCTGTCTTCTTGGCATACTCCAGATCTTGTACTTTGAGGTGTTCTTGCCAGTCTGGGGGGCTGCTGAACACCTCTCATATTCTTTTAACATCTTGATACCACTCTTTCTGATTCTTGTTCCCTTTATAAGTGCTTTGGGATTTTTACTGCCAGCTTTTCTGCTTTGTTTCCCCTTCATGGTGCCTTAGGGTGATAATGCCACTTTTGGTGCCACTTTGTCTCTTGTAATTGTTGCACTTGGAGGTGGACCCTTGTCCTGGAGCCGTGAAGAACAGCTCCCTGGTAGGGACCAGGAAGCACCTGCCCCAGGGTGCAGAGCAGAGGAGGAGACAGAGGCTAGGATAAGCTTCACCACTGAAAGCCCGAGGTCCCCCCAGGTGGAGCCCGTAGGGACCCAGGCCGCTTGGACTTAGGTGGGCCTTGCAGGGTCTCCCGGAGAGGTAGTAGAGAGGCGTGCCCACGATCAACAAGGGAGCATGGTTGGACTACATGCTGTTGGCCTGGAGAGGCAAGGAAGGCCCAAACAGCATAGGCAATGACAAGGCAAGGGACAGAGCCAGCATCAGAAGATGTGGTCAATGGCAGCCGAGGTCAGAAACCGAGGATCAGTCCGAGGAGTATTCAACGAAGCAGAGGTCAGGTTCTGGAGGTCAGACGAGGTCACAAGGCAGGCAGAGGTCAAGATGCAGGCAGCGGACAGGAAGGTCAAGGAACAGGTTGAGGTCAGTACCAGAGAGACAGTCCAAGGGTACTAACTGGGAGGATGGACAGACAGACGCAGGAACAGAAGAACACTGGAACAGAAGGATGCTGGAACAAGACTGGAACAAGACATGAACAAGACTGTGAAAGTGGAGGCAAACTAGTACACTTACAGTGCCAACCCGATTGCCAAGGCAAGGAAATGCAGGCAGGGACTTCCTTATATCGTTACATCAATCAGGGTGCCCCGCGGAGCTAGGACCTGCCCCTGGTCCTACAAGAGGCCGGGCGGTCCGCATGCACATGTAGGGACATGGCCAACACCACTGGAGACACTGAACTCTGGCGTGAGGCCTGGTGCGCAGTAGAAGGCCCGGCGACCGACACCACAGGACGCTGAGGCCTAGAGGAGCACACGGCTGCCGCTGGGGAAGCCGACCCGTGACCTGCAGAGGAGCTAGTGAGGTGAGCAGGTCCGTGGGCAGGCCGGGCGTGAATAGGGCTTGCAACAGTGATACCATCAAGGGTTCATGTCACTATTGCTGGTGTCCTCTTTTTGTACCTAGGGGTGTTCTTTAGGGATGTGAATCGTTTTTTGACGATTTAAAAAAATCGTCAGATATTTTTTTAATCGTCAAAAATCGTTAGAGTTGTGATACAATAGAAATTCCCCCGATTTATCGTGAAAAATCGTAAATCGGGGGAGGGGGAGGGCGGGAAAACCGGCACACCAAAACAACCCTAAAACCCACCCCGACCCTTTAAAACAAATCCCCCACCCTCCCGAACCCCCCCCCCCAAAATGTTTTAAATTACCTGGTGGTCCAGTGGGGGGGTCCCGGCGCGATCTCCCGCTCTCGGGCCATCAGCGCCATTTTGGCTGCCACTAATATAAATGGCGACCCGATAAAACAAAACACCACCTGACCCTTAAAAATTACCCCCTTAGCCTCCCCCACTCTCCCGACCCCCCCCCAAAAAAAACGTTTTACACATACCTTGTGGTCGACGTCATGTCGGCCCCTGTGACATAGTGAGGGCAAAGGTAGTGCCGGCGCCATTTTGAATACTGGCAATACGGCCGGAGTGCAGGAGGTCGCTCCCGGACCCCCGCTGGACTTTTGGCAAGTCTTGTGGGGGTCAGGAGGCCCCCCCAAGCTGGCCAAAAGTCCCTGGGGGTCCAGCAGGGGTCCGGGAGCGATCTCCTGCATGCGGGCCGTATTGCCAATATTCAAAATGGTGCCGGCGCTACCTTTGCCCTGTCACATGGTAAGGGCAAAGGGCCATCAGCGCCATTTTGTTTTAGCACAGCTGATGGCCTGGGAACGGGAGATCGCTCCCCGCGGCCCCCCTGGACCACCAGGTATGTGTAAAAAGTTTTTTTGGGGGGGTCGGGAGAGTGGGGGAGGCTAAAGGGTTAATTTTAAAGGGTCGGGGTGGGGTTTTTTTTATCGGCGCGGGCCTCACTAAAAAAAATTAGTGATGTGAATTGGAATCGGAACCGATTCCAATTCACATCTCGTAACGATCAGATTCCCCCACCACCCCCCCCCAGCCGAACGCACACGATTCACATCCCTAGTGTTCTTCCTCCTCTTGCAGCTTTGTTACTGCTCTCAAAGTGCCTTGGAGAACTCCTGCCAATGCTGGTACCCCTTTGCAGAGCCTTAGGCTATTTATGCCACTTTTGGTGTCACTTTGCCACAGTCTAAGTGCTTTGTAGTTCTTTTCACCTTCTGATGATTTCTTCCTACAAGTTTCATGAAAATTGATAAGAAAACTACTATTCTGGAGCCCAAAATAGACTACAGTGCTCCCCCCATTTTTTTTTTCATTTTAAAACTAATGAAACTAATTTGGGTCCCAAAGAAATGTATGAATGAAATGAAACATTTTTTTCTTCTGCACATCCTCTTTTTCCTTCTTTTCATTCTTCAGGACAGCCATCCTAAACAAACATTAAAGAATGGGACCTCCTTATCTTTTATTATAACTTTCTTACCTAAAGTCTAATTTGTATTTGGAAATCCCCAAATTTGATTATTTTTAAATTTCATCTATCACTTTGCTTTAACACAAATACTCTTATAGGCATATAACAATTAAGCTATTTAGCAAATCATATTAGATGCAAGAGGAATCTTGAATTCAGAACACATGCAGAGAAGAATAGCAATTTTCCCTGAATATCCATTGGCTTCAGAGAAATTTCAAAAATCATAAATTCTCCTCTTCCAGCTTAGTTTCCACTGTATATGTATGAGTTCCGTATGGTGGTACACACACTAGTTCATTGTCACCTGAACTATTGTAATTTCTTGTACATAAGTTTGTCTAAATAGTTGTTACAGGTTATGCAACTAATGCAAAATGCCTCTGTAAGATGGATCTTTAAATTGCCTTGGAGTGTTAGTTTAATGCCTTATCTAAAGCAATTGCATTGGCTGCCAGTACAAAAAGATTAGAATTCAAGTTGTTAGTATTCATTTTTAAAGTACTATGTATGGAAAATCATTGTTTATCTTGCACAATTGACATGGTATCACCCAGAATGAACTTTACGGCCTTCTTCATTGTTATTATTGGACATTCTCATTCCAACAGCTTCAGAATGTCGATTATAAAGATTTAGAAACAGAGCATTTTCAGTGACAGGCCCACAGTTCTGGAATTGTATCCCATTAGAAGTCAGAGGTGAACTTGATCTTTCTAAGTTCAGGAAGAAACTTAAGGCATTTCTTTTTAATCAAGTTTTAATTGATTGATCTGTATGCAGTTGTATCTGATGATGTAAAATGTCTTATGTATCAGCATGCTTTTTACATGTTAATTTTGGTGTATGTTGTTATATTGTCTATAAATAATTATGTTTATCAGTTGTAATCCAAATAGAACACCAGAGATCTGTGGCATACAAACAAACAAATAAATAAATAATAGAGCGCTATGAAGTAACCATTTTGGGGTGTTATTTATTTATTTATTTATTTGAAACTTTTATATACCGGTATTAGTATGCATACATCATACCGGTTCACATTGTAACTAAAGGCAGAAATTACAATCAACAGGGAGGGGAAACAAGGAGGATTATACAAAGAGCAGGTGGCATAGAAATTAAAGCATTAAAACTGTAACGGGCTATTTACAGGACTATATACAAATTTAAGCAGGTTACTTACAGGAAAAGTGTAAAAGATGGTTCAATTAAGGCAGGGGCTGATGGGGGGGGGGAGGAGGGGTGGAGAATTAGTTAGGGTAGAGGGGGAAGGAGGTGTTATAGGAAATGTCTGACAGCAACATTGGTAGATTAAGCTTCTACCACTGTCAGAGCAATGCTGGAAATGGCATGAGGCAGTAAAGCAATATCTCACTCTCTGCTGGGATTTTGGGTATTGGGGGTAGAAGAGAGCTTTCTGGTGAGTGACGATGACTGAGAAAGAGGCAGGAGGGATTGCTAATTTTATACACACAAAATACAGGAAAGGAGATGGGGGTTGTAGCCCTTGCTGTAGTTTTGTTTAATTTGGAAAGTTGTGGGGGAATGGGGCAGGGAGATCAGATGGTGCTCCAGCAATAATTGTCACTTGTTTTCTGGGCTAGGGAGCTGGGGAATCAGGCCTAAAGGCCCTGAAAGTTGTTTTGGTTTTTTTCTTTGGATTTACAGCCTTTTAACTGGATATATTTTGAATGGATCTGATTAAATGGAAAATTATCTAGCAACACACAGCTGGATAATTTTAGAACTGCTCTGAGGCAGTCCTAAAGTTAATCAGTTAGCTTAGCCAAATATAGTTGAAAATTGGCTAAGTTAGCTTATAACTTTACCTCTCCCTGAAACGCCCTCAAAATGCCTCTTTTTTAACTGACTAAATTTTAGCCAGATAATGAATTATCCAACTAAAATCTAACTCGATAAGTGCCCCAATAGTCATAAAGGTATTTAGCTGTTGCACTGGAGGTGGACCCTTGGCCTGGTGCAGGATTGGTACGACTCTCTGGTCAGACCTAGAGAGCACCTGCCACCAGGAGGCGGAGCACACAAGGAGACAGAGGCTAACTGGAGCTTCACCAATAACAGTCCGGGGTTTCTGCAGGTTGAGCCCTTGGGTACCTGGACCGCCTGGACTTAGGTGGGCCTCTGGTGGTCTCCCAGAGAGATAGCAGAGGGGTGTGCCCACCACAAGCAAGGGTGCGTGGCTGATGCAGAGTGGATGGGCTAGACCTGAACTGGAAGCTCCGGAGACCTCAGGGAGGCAACAGTTCAGGAAGGTACTCCGGGCGAGACAGGCAGCGCCTGTGGGTCTAGCCAAGTGGAAGCCGCGATTGCATTCCAAGCAGGTTGGTCTAATGGTCACAGTATTCAAGAAGAGAGTGTCCAAGTGAAGTGCAAGAGTCAGAGCCAGAGTATCAATCCAGGACAGGTCAGCCAAAGCAGGGGTCAATACCAGAATCCGGGTGTAGTCATGGCAAGCACCATTACATGTGGAGCAGGCGTGCCTAAACTTGCATTCCAGGAATAAACATGTAGCTTTGTTAAATCTCCAACATACATCCGAGCTCCCCAATGCCCCCCTCTGCTCTCCGCTCCCTTTACCGATGGCCCCCGCTCCCCAAAAGGAACCTGTATTACCGCCCACCAAGCCTGCTCCAGCCCACACATGAACTCCCATACTAGACTTGCCACTCCCTGCACTCTTGTTGGTCATCTGCGTGAACCATAAGTTGATATCCTGCATACCCCATGACATGAACCTATTCCCCGCCATCTTGTCCCTAAACTTCTCATCATAATTAAGCCAAGTCCAACCCTCGTAATCCTTAAAAGCGCCAATGATGCTATCCCCAATTGCGAGGAGTGCCCCGTATTGCCCAGGCTGGTAATGCCCTACCACACTTGCTAGCCTAAAGAAACCATGGACCCAATTGAGGATGTTTTTGGATACTTTGGAACCTGCATTGTCCTCGTTCTTCTTTTTCTTCCCCTTCTTATGCCCTTTTCTATCTCCTCTCCTTCCATCCAGCAATCTAAATATATTCACATATTTTCTTCTCCTGATCCTCCTGCATAATTTCCTGGGCACCCCCTCCCATAACTCTGTTAGTGAGGCCAACGCAGGGTGTCCCATGTCCTGACTGGGGCCAAAACCGCTATCTCCCCATGGCCTTCCTGAAATACTGCGATCGGAAGAAGTACTGGAGGAACTGCTATCAGAGCTGGAGCAATCCGAGGAAACTCTCTTTCTCTTGACACCTTTCTTACTATTCTTCTTATTTGCTCCCACATATTCTTTACCATCTGCTGCTCTATGCAAACTGCCGGACATGGATTCTCCTTCGCCGCTACCACGGAACACTGACCAATGCCTCTCTCACTCAGGAAACTGCACCGGCGTCTTCTCTCTCCAAACTTCTCTCAGGGATGTGGCAGTGGACTCCTCCTCCTCCCGACCTGTAACAAAAGATGCACCAGCTGCAATATCCATCCTATCACCTGCACCCTCCCTACTCACACGTTCCCCTCTTTCCAGATCACGAGGGGAGGGGAGGAGTCGGCCGCGATACCGCTGCTGGCGATAATGTGAAGAACATTCTCACCGGCAGTAGCACGGCAAATAGAACCACCTTTTACGGTGGTGCTATTTGCATGAAAGGCTGCAGCTGGCTGCACTGCGGCCAGTGAAATCGCATCACCGCAGTGCGAACTGCTGTGGCCTTTCATGGGCCCGCCCCACCCCCTTTTTCACGGGATTCATCATTCCGTAAGGAAAGATGAATCTTGCCCTTGGTACCTTATATTCTGTACTCTCTTAAAGGCAAAGATAGGGATCTGATCAGAAATTTTATGTAATCTTAAAACCCTCCATTGTTTTAGAATGAATCCCACAACAGACTGTACACATAGGCAAATGTTTAAACACTAGGGATGTGCAGAGCAAAAGTTTAAGTTCATATGTCCATATGTCCAAAGGGGGTCCCATTTGCGGTCAATATGGACATAAACAGAATTCAATGAGTTGAGTATATGTCCATATGTGCAAATAAAAATTTAAACCCCTCACCCTCCTTAATCCCCCCCCCCCAAGACTTACCACAATTCCCTGGTGGTCCAGCGGGGTCAGGACGCCATTTCTGACCAACTTTGCAAGGAGCACGTGACGTCGGCGTCACGTCGGAGTGATGCGGCGTCACGTGATTCCCCGCGGGTTCGCGCCGGAACGCTCGTTCGGCCCAAAAGGAACTTTTGGCCAGCTTGGGGGGGCCTCCTGACACCCCCAAGCTGGCCAAAAGTTCCTTTTGGGCCGAACGAGGGTGCTGGAGGGAACTCGCGGGGAATCACGTGACGCCGCGTCACTGCGATGTGGCGCCGACGTCACGTGATTCCCCGCGGGGTCGCTTCCGGGATCCTCGTTCGGCCCAAAAGGAACTTTTGGTCAGCTTGGGGGTGTCAGGAGGCCCCCCCAAGCTGGCCAAAAGTTCCTTTTGGGCCGAACGAGGATCCCGGAAGCGACCCCGCGGGGAATCACGTGACGTCGGCGTGACGCGGTGTAACGTGATTCCCCGCGAGTTCCCTCCGGCACCCTCATTCGGCCCAAAAGGAACTTTTGGCCAGCTTGGGGGGGCCTCCTGACCCCCCCAAGCTGGCCAAAAGTTCCTTTTGGGCCGAACGAGCGTTCCGGCGCGAACCCGCGGGGAATCACGTGACGCCGCGTCACTCCGACGTGGCGCCGACGTCACGTGCTCCTCGGAAAGGCTTTCAGAAATGGCGTCCTCACTCCTCGCTGGATCACCAGGGAGTTGTGGTAAGTCTTTGGGGGGGGATTAAGGAAGGTGAGGGGTTTAAATTTTTATTTTGGATCAACAATCGCGATTTCCAACTTATTCAACATAGCTATGTTGAATAAGTTGGAAATCCGATCGTTTATGTCTCATCACTTTTTTAAGTTAAAAAAAAAAAAAAGTAGCGTTTTACATTTATGTTCAATACGAATGCACACCCCTATTAAACACATACCATAGAAGATGTCTTATTAAATATATCATTAAACATCCATGATTTAGGAGTGAAACCATAAGTTTGGCTTTGTATTCATCTATTAAACGGCAACATTAAATAATGACTATCCTATTATTTAATATCATTATGCACGCTTAGCAGTTCATCTTAAGATTATTCCATTGCCTCTGTGCAATAACAGTATTTCAACTGCAAAACTGATTAGATATGATCTTTATAGATCTTTACAGAGCAACCAAAATGAAAAGCAACCAAAAGGTCTCAGTTTCACACAGTGGCTTTTATTACTAATGGAACACTTTAAATATGGTAGACTGTGATTTTCACATACTTAAATGACTTGAAATAAAATTAGTATAGTCATATCAGTAGTGAATATAACGAGACGTGTGGGCATGTTGACATGAGCAAGTGCCCTGCTTTCGCAAAATATTAAAGTAATTTAATAATCGCAGACTGTTTCACAGACAAATTTAACAATTATGAACACTCAATTGTAACTGTACTCATTATTTTCTATATTGGAAGGATGTATTATCCTTGCTTTCACCAAACCTGTTAACCCGTGATTTTATCTAGTTGTTCAAGGCAGTCTTCTTAGAAAATGGAACCATTAGTTTGGTCAAGTTTAACGTAAATGTGCCACTTAATGCAAAATGAAATTACTTTTCAAGCTCTCTCCATATGATGGCAATTTGTAAAGGAATTTAAGCAAGTAAAACAATGTTTTACATTTAGAAAGTGACCTTTTAGAAAACTATCTACCCAATATGCGGGTAAACTTATGCGAATATGTCCTGCTTGAGCAAACATTTACCCACACTGAGCACAGGCAATCCGTGAGACAGAGCTGAGCATGCATATTCTTTTATTTTGAAAAAAGTATGTGCACAAATTTCCTCAAAACGTCTGCACATATAATAGCAGCTGTAACTTTGCTGGGGTAGAGTTGGAGGGATAATTTTCAAAGCAGACTTAGGTGTGCAAGACTGTTTTGGAAAATTATATAATGCATGCACTTTTTTTCTTATGCAGGCTGCTTGAAATTACCTCTCTCTGTATACCTACATACAGTATTTATTTTATTTTATTTATTTAAAATTATTTTAACCAGCTTGTTTCAAGCAACATTCCACAGCGGCTTACATATGTAACAGACCCCCCTTTGTCTGTTACCATTAAGGCCTGGATGAACCTTTAGTTCAGTTAGTAAGAGTGCAGATTAGTGTGAGGAGGAAGTTACTATTCAAATGCAGTCCCTTCCTTTGAGGGGTGTGGAATGACCGCCCCCCTGAGAGTCTGTACAGCAGCTCTCTCCAGAGAGCTCAGGAGGCAGTCCCTTAAGCTTTGCTCAGAGTTAGGAAGGAGTGAGGAGGAGCCAGTCAGAGGAGCCAGGCAAACCCTGCCTAGGGAGTACTGACCAGGGTAGGGAAAGGTTTCCTTAACCAGTCCACTCCCTGGCTGGTTAGGATTTTTCCTCTGTGTATTTTTTCCTGGTTTAAGTATTTAAGTGGTAGGAGCCTTGCGAGAGCCTGTATTCCACCTGGGCCCAGGGCAAGGGGAACCCTGAGTCTGGGGCTGTGCAGGTTAGGGAAGACCTGCCCTCCAAACACTCAGCAAGAAAAGGGGCATCAGTGACCTGCTGCAAGGAGAAACTCCAGTGTTAAATTCGGTTGAGGGGAAAAGACTTTGATTTCAAAATCCACGAGGAAATTTTGGTTGCCTTTCTTTCCTGTTTGAAGCAGAGAGAGCTGCTTGCTTCAAAAGGATCTCTCCCTTTAGGGATACAGAAAGGAAAAATGTATTTATTTATTTTTTTATTTATTTATTTAAAAGTTTTTATATACCGCACTGTGGGGTAGGAGTCTATCCGTCTAGGCGGTTTACAAGAAAAATACACACACAATATTATAACTTACATCATTTAAAATACATCACATTTACATTAAGATGCTGAGTCGTGCTAGCAGTTTTAGAGTTCAGAGTAATTAGTTCGTCACTGGAAATACTATGCACGCGTGAAAAGGTGAGTTTTTTACATTTTCTTAAATTCTCTACGATTTGCTGTTAGTCAAATATAATATAATATATATTAGGGATGTGAATCGTTTTTTGACGATTTAAAAAACTCGTCAGTTATTTTTTAAATCGTCAAAAATCGTTAGAGTCGCGATACAATAGAAATTCCCCCGATTTATCGTGAAAAATTGGGGGAGGGCGGGAAAACCAGCACAACAAAACAACCCCTAAACCCACCCCGACCCTTTAAAACAAATCCCCCACCCTCCCAAACCCCCCCAAAATGTTTTAAATTACCTGGTGATCCAGTAGGGGGTTCCCGGCACGATCTCCCGTTCTCGGGCCATCGGCGCCATTTTGGCTGCCACTAATATAAATGGCGCCGATGGCCCGATAAAAAAAAAACCCACCCCGACCCTTTAAAATTACCCCCTTAGCCTCCCCCACTCTCCCGACCCCCCCAAAAAACTTTTTACACATACCTGGTGGTCAAGGGGGGCCACGGGAGCGATTTCCCGTTCCCAGGCCATCAGCTGCGCTAAAAGAAATGGCGCCGATGGCCCTTTGCCCTTACCATGTGACAGGGTGAAGGTAGCTCCAGCACCATGTTGAATATATTATAAATACGGCCTGAGTGCAGGAGATCGCTCCTGGACCCCCGCTGGACCCCCAGGGACTTTTGGCCAGCTTGGGGGGGCCTCCTGACCCCCACAAGACTTGCCAAAAGTCCAGCGGGGGTCCGGGAGCAATCTCCTGCACTCAGGCCGTATTTATAATATATTCAAAATGGCGCTGGCGCTACCTTCACCCTGTCACATGGTAAGGGCAAAGGGCCATCGGCGCCATTTCTTTTAGCGCAGCTGATGGCCTGGGAACGGGAAATCGCTCCCGTGGCCCCCCTGGACCACCAGGTATATGTAAAAAGTTTTTTGGGGGGTCGGGAGAATGAGGGAGGCTAAGGGGGTAATTTTAAAGGGTCGGGGTGGGTTTTTTTTTTTAATCGGCGCGGGCCTCACTAAAAAGAATTAGTGATGTGAATTGGAATCGGAACCGATTCACATCTCTAACGATCAGATTTCCCCCCCCCCCCCCCCCCAGCCGAACCTGATCGTTAAAACGATCGGGCACACGAACATCCCTAATATCTAACTAGATAAACGAAGCTTGACCGACGTGCCGCAAATGCGCAGTAGAGAGCAGCTCTACTGCGCATGTGCGGGCGAGCACGTCAGTCTTAGGCAGCGTCAAAAAAAAACAAACCAACATGGCGGCGGTAGCGGCAGCGGGCGGCGGCGGCGGCGGCAGTAGCGGGCGGCGGTAACGGTAGCGGGCGGCGGTAGCAGCGGCGGCGGCGGCAGTAGCGGCAGCGGGCGGCGGCGGTAGCGGCGGCGGGCGGCGGCGGTAGCGGCAGCAGGCGGTAGTGGCAGCGGGCGCGGCGGTAGCGGGCGGCGGCAGTAGCGGCAGCGGCGGCAGTAGCGGCAGCGGGCGGTAGCGGGCGGTGGCGGTAGCGGGCGGCGGCAGCGGCCAGTAGCGAGGGAGGGAGGCGAGAGAGAGAGGGAGGGACGGACTGAGAGGGAGGGACGGAGGAAGTGGGAGGGACGGAGAGAGAGAGTGAGTGGGAGGGAGGGACTGAGTGAGGGACTGGGAGGGAGGGACTGAGTGAGGGGGAGGGACTGAGTGAGAATAAGGGAGAGGTGAGAGTCAGGGATGTGAGTAAGTGGAAGGGGGAGAGGGAGAATGAGGGAGAGGTAAGAGACAGGGCCGCAGCGGCGAAGACGGGCGGCAGCAGTGAGGGAGGAGAGAGAGAGAGGGAGGGACTGAGTGAGAGGGGAGGAGAGAGTGGGAGTGGGAGTGTGAGAGGGGGAAGGAGGGAGGGACTGGGACTGAGTGGGGGGGGACTGAGTTGGGGGGGGACTGAGTGAAGGGGAGTGGGAGGGAGTGGGACTGAGAGGGAGGGAGGGAGTGGGACAGAGAGGGAGGGAGGGAGAGGGATAGAGAAGGGAGGGAGTGAGTGAGACTGAGTGGGAGGGAGGGACTGAGTGGGAGGAGAGGGAGGGTGGGGAGGAGTGGGTGAGTGTGAGGGAGGGAGGTAGGGGGTGGTGAAGAGTGAGGGGAGAGAGAATGAGGGGGAGGTGAGAGACAGAGGGATGTAGCCCGTTTTAACGGGCTTAACGGCTTGTATATAATATAAAGAGAATGTGTAAGAACCAATGAGATGCAGAAGATCTGCTAACCGTGAGTAAGGGAAGAAAAAAACATTGTAAACAGCCTTCCGGTGTATCACCACCCTGGGGAGAAAGAGATTTACTCTCTGTGCCATACACTCTTAAACAATTTTTACCAGATGGAAGGGGTTTTGACCAAGTTAAAGAGTCCCTGCCCACCTGGGAACTCCACTTAACCAAGCCCTGTACAGTGGATGTTCCCCTGTCCCTGGTATTTGAGTCCCACACAGATAGAGGGAAAGAGACTATAAGAGAATAAAACAAGAACATTCTGTGGTGCTGCAATTTAAGTTATTGTGCCGTTCATCATCAGTGTTCGAATAGTGAAGACTTTTAATTTTGGACACTGACTCAGAGAATCCAGAGTATTTCTTTTGCACTCACTGCACTCACCATGAGGACAAGTCCCCTCTCCCAAGGGAACACAAAGGAAAAGGAATTTTATACAGAGGACACCCCTGTTAGTTTGGGCTCTGAAAGTAGAGTGAGTTTTCCTCCCACCAACAAAGGATCCCACCTCTGGGGGAAACGGAAATATGTTAGAGCTAGCCTGGAGTAAATCCAGCCCCGAACCAGCAATAAATTCCTTTATGGTCCCCACCCGCGCAGGACAGGCACACCGGGGTGGGGTTACGCATTGTATTACGTACATAAATATAAAAATAGAAATAAAAGAAAAAAATTACAAACAATCATTTACGCAAGGTTATTAGAACCTGTCACGATCAGAAAAGCTTGCTCAAATAGATGCATTTTTAGTGCTTTTTAAAAGGCTTGCTGTGATGAGGCCATAAGTACAGACTCTGGTAGATTTATCCCACAATTGCGACCCAGTCACTGAAAATGCTCTATTTTGTATAATCTCAAGCCTGGCACAGTTGAAAGGTTGGTTTGTAAAGCTGAAGGTCTGAAGCTAGCCAGGTGGATGATTCATTATTTAAAAGCTTATATATATCAGGCTGAGGACTTTATATTAGGACCTCCAAGCGACTGGCAGCCAAGTGTAATTTCATCAATGTGGGAGTAATATGATCTCGTAGTTTACTTCCTGTCAGGATTCTTGCCGCAGAATTTTGAATAATTTGTAATGGACATAGTATGTAATTTGGTAAGCCAAGATACCACAAATTACAGTAGTCCAGTGATTGAGTTCAGTATCACACCCTGTAATACAGTTTGGAATTCCTGTAAGATTAGCCTAGATTTCAGATTTTTCAACATTTGTAGTTTGTAAAAATAATTTTTTACAACATTGGAAATATGTGCATTCAGAGATAAATTATTGTCCAAAATACATTGTCTTTAATATAAATATATAACCAAAGCAACCATGACTGTTCCAGCCCTTGCTATATAGAATAAAGATATTTCACAGAAAATACACAGAGCTCATATTTGAGTGGAAATCAATAAAACGACACAATTTTATTGAATCTTTGACAGGTGAATCTAACCTGTGTCCACAAGCCTTATGCATTTACCATAACATGGTATTCTTTAGGGATGTGAATCGTTTTTCAACGATTAAAATTATCGTCCGATAATGTTTATATCGTCTTAAATCGTTATAGAACACGATACAATAGAAATTCTAACGATTTATCGTTAAAAATCGTTAAATCGTGTTAGTGCGCACTAACTCCCCGTTAGTGCGCACTAACTCGATTTAGTGCGCACTAACTGAAAATGATACAAATAAACACTTTCCAGGTCACTGAAGGTCAGTTAGGAATGAATATGTGTTCCTATTGGCTGGCTGCCCTCTTATCTATTGATGTTACCAAGGTTACCACTGAGGTGATGGTTGGGGGGATGGGAAATGGAACTGGAAACTAACGAACACCAACAGAAAATGAAACAAAGTGTTCACACTTCCCAGGTCAGTAAAGGTCACTTAGGAATGAATATGTATGTATGTATTCCTATTGGCTGGCTGTGCTCTTATCTATTGATGTTACCAAGGCTAATACTGAGGTAATGGTTGGGGGGATGTGAAATGGAAACAGTTGGAAGCTTGACAAAAAAAGTAATGTAATGATCAGCACTCACGTGACTAGAACTTGTTTGTTTATTATTTTTGTTAGCAGGCACCTGAAATGCTAGTGCATGTTGAATTTGCCAATCACTGTGCATTTTAGAAAGGTGGTCCTGGCTGGAACTGTACACAGTTCAAATATATGTAATTGATTGTTGGTAAGTGTATTTTTTAAGTAGCCACACTGGCACAAGTATGTTTACTTTTCCTCCTACTTAACTCACTAGCTCAGCTTTGTAAGAAGGGCTTCTCTGCTTGTGTGTTGTTTTTGTTTGGTGTGAGGAGAGCAGAAACATCAGATCTTTATTCAATCTACTACAGTCATCTCTTACAGTGCCCTATCCCTATTAATACCAGGAGTGTTGTGATCTTCCTGCACACAGTGCCCTAACCCTGATACCAGTCTGAGACAGCTCCCTCCCTGCATTACTAGTGAGAGGCTGGCTTCACAGACAGGGGGGAGCTGCCTGACCCTCACTCCTGACTTCCCCCATGTCCCAGCTAGTGAATGGTGTGTGGGTGAGGGGGGGGGAGGATGGTGAAGTCTGAGACAGCTCCCTCCCTGCATTACTAGTGAGAGGCTGGCTTCACAGACAGGGGGGAGCTGCCTGACCCTCACTCCTGACTTCCCCCATGTCCCAGCTAGTGAATGGTGTGTGGGTGAGGGGGGGGGGGGAGGATGGTGAAGGCTGAGACAGCTCCCTCCCTGCATTACTAGTGAGAGGCTGGCTTCACAGACAGGGGGAGCTGCCTGACCCTCACTCCTGACTTCCCCCATGTCCCAGCTAGTGAATGGTGTGTGGGTGAGGGGGGGGGGGGAGGATGGTGAAGTCTGAGACAGCTCCCTCCCTGCATTACTAGTGAGAGGCTGGCTTCACAGACAGGGGGGAGCTGCCTGACCCTCACTCCTGACTTCCCCCATGTCCCAGCTAGTGAATGGTGTGTGGGTGAGGGGGGGGGGGGGAGGATGGTGAAGTCTGAGACAGCTCCCTCCCTGCATTACTAGTGAGAGGCTGGCTTCACAGACAGGGGGGAGCTGCCTGACCCTCACTCCTGACTTCCCCCATGTCCCAGCTAGTGAATGGTGTGTGGGTGAGGGGGGGGGGGGGGGAGGATGGTGAAGTCTGAGACAGCTCCCTCCCTGCATTACTAGTGAGAGGCTGGCTTCACAGACAGGGGGGAGCTGCCTGACCCTCACTCCTCCGGGGTATTGTGATCTTCCTGCACACAGTGCCCTATCCCTGATACCAGGGGTGTTGTGATCTTCCTGCATGCAGTGCCCTATCCCTATTAATACCAGGAGTGTTGTGATCTTCCTGCATGCAGTGCCCTATCCCTATTAATACCAGGAGTGTTGTGATCTTCCTGCATGCAGTGCCCTATCCCTGATACCGGGATGTGTGCAAGAAGATCACAACACCCCCGGTATCAGGAATAGGGCACTGTGTGCAGGAAGATCACAACACCCCCAGTATCAGGAATAGGGCACTGTGTGCAGGAAGATCACAACACCCCTGGTATTAGGGATAGGGCACTGTGTGCAGGAAGATCACAATACCCCTGGTATCAGGGTTAGGGCACAAGTTCTAGTCACATTGACTGATCACATTACTTGTTTTGTCAAGCTACCAACTGTTTCCATTTCCCATCCCCCATATACTGTCAGTAGGAAACTTGGTAACATGAATAAATAAGAGGGCAGCCAATAGGAATACATATTCATTCCTAAACTGACCTTAACTGACCTGAAAAGTGTCAAATTGTATCATTTTCAGTTAGTGCGCACTAACTCCCAGTTAGTGCGCACTAATCGGAAAAAAACGATTTTTAACGATTTTTTAACTAAAAAATCGTGCCTAAGACGATTTTCTTGCCCTGCCACACGATTTCTATCGTTAAGACGATATGGAAAACGATTCACATCCCTAGTATTCTTAGACCCCTTGGCCCACCCTAGGCAAACAAAACCGAGAGTCCTTACAAAGCTAGATTAGGTCTAGGCTTCCAAGCAGAACATCCCATAAAAGCAAGGCTGCTAGCCCTCCATGCCTACAATAAGGCTGCTTGAGGAGTCACTGATCTGATGCCACATGGGGGTCTAGCACTCAGGTGACAAACAACCCCAACCATTCTAGTGGGAAACCTTATTGCAGATGAACCTGCTTAACCATACAATCACATGGCACAACCCTCCCCTCCCACCACCACCCAGGTTCAGTATCCAGCATGAGGCTTAGGTAACTTACATATGGATTTGCATAGTAGGGACGTGCATTCATTTTAAATTAATGTGCAATCTGAAATGAATTAAGCCATTTTTGTTTTGTTTTGTTAAATCCCCAAAAAATGAATGATACCTCCAAACCCCCCCCCCCCCCCAACACACATTTCTAGCTTTTTCATTTCGGCAAGTAATGCACACTGGGGTAGATTTTAAAAGGTGCGCACGAGCGTACATGTGCACGCGCTACCCGGCACGCACACATGTACGCCCGATTTTATAACTTGCACGCACAGGCGATCACAAGTTATAAAATTGGGGGTCGGTGCACGCCAAGCTGCACTGCCTTCCCCCTTTTCCTACCCCCTCACCCCACTTTCCCTTCCCTTCACCTATCTCCCCCGCCCTTTCACCCCTACCTTTTTCTTTTTTCTTTTTTTTCTTGCTTTAAAACTTACTTCAGCCCTGGGACTGAAGTAAGTTGCGCGCGCCGGCTGACTACCTGCACGCGATCCCCCGCGCAGTGGCAAATGGCCGCTATGCTGGGAGCCTCTGACCCCGCCCCTGCCCTGCCCCTGGACCACCCCAGCCACACCCCACCCCTTTAGTAAAGCCCTGGGACTTACAGCGTCCTGGGGCTTTACGTGCGTCGCCGGGCCTTTTGAAAATAGGCCCGGCGCATAATCCTTTGAAAATCCGACCCACTATTTTCAAATAGTGCTCTGCTATTTGCAATTTGTGAACATTAATTGCAATTAGCATGCACTATGTACTATTTGCAGATATTGCATGCTATTTGCCAAAATGAAAAATTCCTCCAAAAAATGAGTTAAGAAGAACAAAATGAAATTGTGGTAAGCCACAGACCAAAAATGAACCGAAACAAAAATATTTTGCTTGTACATCCCTATCGCCCAGGACCTCCATACCCTAACTGTTATTTTTTTGGTGCTATAAACTGTCCCATATATTCTTGGCTTGCCCAAGGATCTGTCAGCTCAATGCCCATTCTATCTCTATCTCTCTTCCTAATGTGCCATATATTTTGCCCTATGTCAGCAAGGTGGACTATTCAATCGTAGCAGATCTACACAACTGACAAATGTCCAGTCATGCCTGAGATGGCCCCTGACATACCTATAAACAAACTTTCTGATCTGCATGTTGATTTTGGCCACCCACAGACCACAGGACCTGACTGAAAGCACCAATGGTATGGGATGATTTTAGACAACAATATGCAGATGCTAGGCCAAATTGCCTTGATAATTTTCCCCAGAGGAATGACTACATCATCTGGGTGGGCTGACCTAACTAGCATTCAGGTCCAGTGGAGAGTTCAAACCATCAGTTTCCACCCATGCTTGGACACGTCTCACCTGCCTTAGTACAGCCTTGGAGTATCTGGGGTCGTGCCGTGGTCCAAGGACACATTCCCATCAAATGTGACTGCTCTCCTAGTGCTTCCTAACAGAATGCAAGGCCTCCTAAGGCCTCCCTAACATTTTAGAAAGATAATATTCCATTAAGATATTTTAAATATTCCTGTAATGCCTTGGAAAATATGACAAATCATTTGCTAATAAAGAATCTTAACTCAAATGCATCATTACAAACTAACCACAGAAATCATTTGATAATCTTCAACTTTTTAAACCACCATTGATATTATGTTAAGCAGTTTTTGAGCAAAAGGAAAGTACTTTATGCTTTTATTTGCAACATTGAAAAATAATTCAAAAATCTAGAAAACAGGACCATAGCATATAAGGTCTAATACAAAGTTGAGACCTATGCATGTTAGGGATATGTATTTGTTTAAAACCAAATGGCCAATCTCTGATGAATATGCTGTATTTGTTTGCCCCCAAAAATGAATAAGCAAGTCTCACAAATGACTTTCCCATTGAAAAGTATTGGCTGCAATGGAAAGATAGAGCCTGAGGCTGGGCAGGTGAGAGTTTCCATAGCAACCAGCTCTCAAGCCTACCACTCATGTGTAAGGTCAGAGAAAAACCAGAATCTGTTGTCAAGGATACCAGACTGACAAAGACAGGGAATGTATCTGAGGGAAGCATTTTTCTAAAACAGCAAATCACTGCTCTGTCTATTCTTCTTCTATTATTCCTAGACTGTTACATGTTGCATTTGAATCTCTCTCTTGTGGAGGATACATAGGACTCTGCTGTTGTGTGAGAATTCTGTATTTTAGTACAGTCTTCTAGGGATGTGAATCGTTTTAGGACGATTAAAATTATCGTCCGATAATTTTAATATCGTCTTAAACCGTTATGGAACACAATACAATAGAGATTCTAACGATTTATAATCGTGAGCCGGCACACTAAAACCCCCTAAAACCCACCCCCGACCCTTTAAATTAAATCCCCCACCCTCCTGAACCCCCCCCCAAATGACTTAAATAACCTGCGGGTCCAGTGGCGGTCCGGAACGGCAGCGGTCCGGAACGGGCTCCTGCTACTGAATCTTGTTGTCTTCAGCCGGCGCCATTTTCCAAAATGGCGCCGAAAAATGGCGGCGGCCATAGACGAACACGATTGGACGGCAGGAGGTCCTTCCGGACCCCCGCTGGACTTTTGGCAAGTCTTGTGGGGGTCAGGAGGCCCCTCCCCAAGCTGGCCAAAAGTTCCTGGAGGTCCAGCGGGGGTCAGGGAGCGATTTCCCGCCGCGAATCGTTTTCGTACGGAAAATGGCGCCGGCAGGAGATCGACTGCAGGAGGTCGTTCAGCGAGGCGCCCGAACCCTCGCTGAACGACCTCCTGCAGTCGATCCCCTGCCGGCGCCATTTTCCGTACGAAAACGATTCGCGGCGGGAAATCGCTCCCTGACCCCCGCTGGACCTCCAGGAACTTTTGGCCAGCTTGGGGGGGGGCCTCCTGACCCCCACAAGACTTGCCAAAAGTCCAGCGGGGGTCCAGAATGACCTCCTGCAATCGAATCGTGTTGTCTTCAGCCGGCGCCATTTTGCGCCGCCATTTTGCAAAATGGCGGCGCAAAATGGCGCCGGCCGTAGACAACACGATTCGATTGCAGGAGGTCGTTCCGGACCCCCGCTGGACCCCCAGGTAATTTAAGGCATTTTGGGGGGGTTCGGGAGGGTGGGGGATTTATTTTAAAGGGTCGGCGTGGGTTTTAGGGTGTTTTAGTGTGCCGGTTCACGATTTTAACGATTTTAACGATATTTTAAAAACCCAAACGGCGACGATACGATTCCCTCCCCCTCCCAGCCAAAATCGATCGTTAAGACGATCGAGGACACGATTCACATCTCTACCATCCAGTCTGCCCAGCAAGCTTTTACACTTATTTTCTCATACTTATCGGTTACTCCGACCGCTGAGTTCAGGGCCCTTATTGGTAAATTTTTTTATTCTAATTTCCTTCCACCCCCACCACTGATGCAGAGAGCAGTGTTGGAGCTGCATCAAAGTGAAGTATAAGGCTTAATGTTTGAGGGTAGTAACCGTCATATCAAGCAAGTTACCCCGATGTTTGTATACTCATACAGCTCAGATCAATGCCTTGTTAGATGTTGTCTGGATGTAAATCCTATTTCTTTATTCCCTCTGCAGTTGAAGTAGTGAGCTGTGCTGGATATGCATTAAAGTGAAGTATCAGGCTTAATTTGTTAGGGGTAGTAACCACCGAAATAAGCAAGCTACTCCCATGATTATTTTTGTTTACCCTGACTGTGCAATTTAGTTCTTGTTGGTTGTTGTCTGAATATAAATCCTCTTCTTCATTCCCCCTGTCGTTGAAGCAGTGAGCTGCACTGGATATGCTTTCCAAGTGAAGTAACAGGCTTAATTGGTTCGGGGTAGTAACCACCGCAACAAGCAAGCTACTCCCACGCTTATTTGTTTACTCAGACTGTGCAATTCAGTCCTTGTTGGTGGTTGTCTGAATGTAAATCCTCTTATCTTCATTCCCCCCTGCCGTTGAAGCAGAGATCTATGCTGGATATGCATTGTAAGTGAAGTATCAGGCTTAATTGATTTGGGGTAGTTACTGCCGTAACAAGCAAGCAACTCCCACACATATTTGTTTACTAAGACTGTGCTCCCTTGTTGGTTGTTGCCTGAATGCAAATCCTCTTTTCCACATTTCCTCTTGCTGTTGAAGCATATGTTGGAGTTGCATTAATCGTGTGAACGTTTATTGAATAAGGGTATTAATCACCAGGTAGTAGCCGTCATTCCCACAAGCCACCCCTATACCTCTTCTCTTCATTCCCATCCTCCAGGCTTTTTGGATCCACAGTGTTTATCCCAAGCCCCTTTGAAATCCTTCACAGTTTTGGTCTTCACCACTTCCTCTGGAAGGGCTTTCCCCAGGCATCCACCAACCTCTCCGTGAAGAAATACATCCTGACATTGGTTCTGAGTCTTCCTCCCTGGAGTTTTAAATCGTGACCTCTGGTTCTGCTGATTTTTTCCCAACGGAAAAGGTTTGTCATTGACTTTGGATCATTAAAACCTTTCAAGTATCTGAATGTCTGTATCATATCACCCCTGCCCCTCCTTTCCTCCAGGGTATACATATTTAGATTCTTCAATCTCTCCTCATAAGTCATTCGATGAAGACCATCCACCTTTTTGGTCGCCCTTCTCTGGACCGCCTCCATCATGTCTCTGTCCCTTCGGAGAAATGGTCTCCAGAATTGAGCACAGTTCTCCAGGTGAGGCCTCACCAAGGAACTGTACACTTCCCTTTTCTTACTCAATATTCCTCTCTCTATGCAGCCCAGTTTTCTTCTGGCTTTAGGTATCGCCTTCTCACATTGTTCACCGACTTCATATTGTTAGAGATGTCCCCTTCAACAACGACGACTCAGCTTACTTCCTCTTCAAACCTCCGAAAAACAACTATGGGGCTTCAATCCTCCTACTTTTTCCTAACATGTCCCCAATCTCAACACTGGGGTTTCAATTTTCTTGGTTCCCTCTGACACAACTCCTTCAACAACAATGGTATCTGATTTAGCTTACTTCCTTCTGACACATCCCCAGCAACAATAATGGGGCCTCAATCCTGCTTCCTCCTGAAACGTCCCCAACATTAACACTGGGGCTTCAATATTCCTGCTTCCTCCTGACATATCGCCAACAATTCTGGGGCTTTAATCCTCCCTACTTCCTCCTGGCATATCCCCAAAAGCAACACTGGGTCCTGACACTATAGGGGTCTGACAGCATATCCAGTAACAGACTTTCACTATCATACCCTAACACCAACAGCATAGGGGTATGGCAGCACATCCAGCAGCAAACCTTACAGTGCCATATACTTCACACAACCTCAGGGTTTGATACATCCTTTGTTGGCTTGCCATGTTCCAAGCACACTTCAGGGTCTTGACTCCACTGATTTCCTCTACCTGCTTGTGCCTCTACCAAATCATGACTCCACTGAGTTCCTCTGCCTCCTTTTCCACAAATGCCACCTCTGAAGCATAAGAACATAAGAACATAAGAGCATAAGAAATTGCCATGCTGGGTCAGACCAAGGGTCCATCAAGCCCAGCACCCTGTTTGCAACAGAGGCCAAACCAGGCCACAAGAACCTGGTAAGTACTCAAACACCAAGAAGATCCCATTCTATTGATGCCAGTAATAACAGAGGCCATTCCCTAAGTCAACTTTATTAATAGCAGTTAATGGACTTCTTCTCCAAGAACTTATCCAAACCTTTTTTGAACCCAGTTTCTCTGCCTTCTTTTTCCAAAATGCAACCTCTGAGTCATGATTCCACTCAGTTCTCTGCCTCCTTTTCCCCAAATGCAACTTCTGAGAAATGACTCCACTCACTTCGTCTGTATCCTTTTCCACAAATGCAACTTCTGAAGCATGACTCCGCTGAGTTCCTCTGGCTCAATTTCCCAGAATGCAACCTCTGAGGCACTCAGTTCCTCTGCCTCCTTTTCCCCAAATTTATCCTCCAAGGCATGACTCCACTGAGTTCCTCTGTCTCAATTTCCCCAAATGCAACCTCTGAGGCATTCAGTTCCTCTGCTTTATTTTCTCCAAGTGCAACTTCTGAGGCATTCAGTTCCTCTGCCTCCTTTTCCCCAAATGCAACCACCGAGGCATGATTCTACTCAGTTCTTCTGCCTTCATTTCCCAGATACAACCTCTGAGGTATAACTCCTCTGCCTCCCTTTCCCCAAACATCACCATTGAGGCATGATTCCACTGACCTTCCCTGCCTGCTTTACTCCAAACAATTGTTGAGACAAAGCAGGCAGGGGAGGTCAGTGGAGTCATGCCTTAATGGTGGTGTTTGGCAAATACCACTGAAGTATGATTCCACTGAGCTCCCCTGCATGCTTTGCCTCAACAAATGTTTGGAGCAAACACAACCACTGAGGAAGGATTCCACTGATATCCCCTAAATGTTTCACTCCAAGCAGTTATTGAGGCAAAGCAGGCAAGAGAAGACAGTGGAGTCATGCCTCAGGAGTGGTGTGTGCAAAACACCACTGGGGCATGACTCCATAGAGATCATCTGCCTCTTTCCAAACACCACCACTGAAGAATAACCTATTCTTTATCAGCCTGCCTTTCTCCAACCCTAGCACTGTGGCTTGACACAGCTGCAGCATGCCATGTTCCAACCATTACCATTGAGGCCTGTCATTTAAAGCTAACGGCATACCATTTTCAAACCATAAATACTGTGGCCTGACACTTACAGCTCCAGTATGTCATGTTCCATCCATTAGCACTGAGACCTGACACTTACAATTATGGAATGCCATTTTCAAACTATAAACACTATGGCCTAACACAGCTGTGGTATGAAATGTTCCAACCATTACCAGTAAGGCCTGTCACTTACAGCTACGGCATGCCATGTTCCAACCCTAACCACTGTGACCTAACACTTACAGCTCTTGCATGCCATGTTCCATTCCAACCCTAACCACTGTGGCTTGACACTTACATCTGCAGCATTCCACACTCCAGCCATTACTACTGCGGCATGACACTTTCGACTCTGGCATCTCATACTCCAACCATTACCACTGTGGCCTGAGACTTCCAGCTGCAGCATGTCATACTCCACGATATCGTCTCAGGCCTGATGTATTCTGCTTAAACCTGACTACCCAGAATTAATGGAAATTGAAGTTTCTCTATCACTGCCAGCTTAATTCTGTCTTTATTTTCCTCCCAACCTAATATCACCTCCACTATGAGATAGGTGCAAATAATCCCATGCAAACATTGGACTCTTGTCCTGTTTGCCTCATCTAATGGTCTTTTTGTGTTCTTTATATTTCCCAAACCCCAAGTCCCTTGCCACAGATCCAGCTATCAGAAATTGATTACTGCCTGTATCAAGCATGGCATTTACCCCTTTCCCATTTATTTCTTCCCTCTTCAAGTAACATTTGTACGATGCTTTTTATCTTCAGCCTCTGCTGCTCCCCAAATGGGAAAAGAGCTGTCCATATATGGACAATTGTTCTTGAAATATCTGTTCTCCCTGCAGAAAAAACATTGGTATTGTAGCAACCCCTAGATGGGGGTGCACTCTGCATCAAACTAGGGCGGGAGCACAATGTACAAATCTCATCTTTGTGTAGCTTTCCTCACTCCAAATCACATCAAATCTTCTCTGATGTATACTGTGCTGTTCGAACATCTGATTGTGCATGTAAAACTGCTCCCCCCAAACCCTAGACCACCATCAAAACCTCACCTCAAATTACTAGTTCACTCTCCTACAGTGGTATAAATAGTTGACTAGTAGGTGTATTACTCTAGGAGCCCTCTCTCTCCCCCCCCCCCCCCTCAGATTTGTGATATGCCTCAAATGGGATTTGTGATAAATATCACACAGCATAACACCAGTAACAAAAGGTATAGTGATTTCCAGCCCTAACTCCTCTCTTTTGACTAAATTTTAAAAATTTGCATATACATCTCACAATGCATTATTTCTCATATATATTATGGCGTTATTACGGGCATTAGGGCCCTAATGCCCGTGATAAGGCCCTAACGCGATATGATGAATGACCCTATACTATGGAATTAACATTTTCTTCTAGGTCTCTCTCATAAAGAAGCAAGGTGCATTAAAACAGTTATTCAGGCAAGTAACAATATTGTCCACTCTTACTGTTTGTACTGTATTTTACTTAACACTAATGTATTCTCTAGAATTTATGGTTGTGGTGCTTTTTATCTTACAATGCTTTGAATGTCTTTACTTAGTAAGTATAATTTCCTTCTTTTATTTCTGTTTATGTATTTCTCCTTTATAGTAAATGTCACTAATGTCTTGCCAGACCTAGGTGGTTGTATGAGTGCATAATTAGCTGTATCATGTGGGGTGCATTGTCTCTGATGCTCAAATAGGTGCTTGCAGTGATTAGAAGTTCTGATTGAGAGCGATGCA
This sequence comes from Rhinatrema bivittatum, assembly GCF_901001135.1. Classification (NCBI taxonomy): domain Eukaryota; kingdom Metazoa; phylum Chordata; class Amphibia; order Gymnophiona; family Rhinatrematidae; genus Rhinatrema; species Rhinatrema bivittatum. The sequence goes on along the minus strand of NC_042617.1, from coordinate 418,899,035 downwards.
CTCCTGGCTTGGTTCCTCTGATCCTCTTCTCTTTGTTTCTTTCCAGGAACTGCAGGAACAACCTAATGGCCTGACTTTAATAAATCAAAAAGAGAAACGATTTGTCTTTCACTGTATGTCTTCCGAAATCTACAATGTGGCCCTAGTATGTGTGCAGCAGGAACCTACCATGTACTGATATTCTAATTAATAAAATAAAAGAATAAGCATTGTCCTTAAGTAGTGTTGTGGGAATAGAAAATATTTTTATTTTTTTTCTTCAGTCACTCTTTCAACATTTCCACACTCCTTTCTTGTACAGAGAGTTTGCCTGAATTTGGAATCTCCTTTAAAATTTGGGCTCTTTGCCAGGCTTGGTCAGAATATCAATTTAATTGTCTAGCTTAATGCCTTTCACAGCTCACCAAACAGTAACATTGGCTCAAAATATTGTCTCTCTTATTTCCTTCAGTGGAATTACATCACAGTTTACAGAAAGGAAACTGGAGTAAAGTCACTTCTCCACTGATTCAGTTCAGCTTTCCCCCTTTGTCCCTCCTGACAAGAAGTTTCACACTGTGCTGAAACTGGATTCAGAGCTATGCCTCAGTTATGAGATTGAATTCTCCCCTTCTGCTTGAAATCTTGTCTTTTCAGTTTTCCAGTCACACTTTAAATTGTAAATCACTCCTGACTAGAGCAGGTAAATTCTGCGTCCCTGTTCAGTGAATTATCTTTAACTTTCTGTTCACTTCTTCCTTCCATCTTAAAAAATGGCGCTGGCCATCCATTGCTAGCCAGTCAAATTTTCAAAATATTTGCAATGAATAAGCATGAGATAGATTTGCATGTCTCTATTGTAGGAAAATCTGTCTCAAGCATTTTCATTGTGGATATCCTGAAAATCCAACTGGCTAGTTGTGCGCCGAGGACTAGATTGAGAACCACTGAATTAATATAGTGAGTGAAGATTGTAAATAAAGTGTGTTAACACATTGTAGTGCACAGTAGGGGATAAAATAATAAGGCATAGTAATGTTAGCACAGGTTTTTACTTCTGTTTAGTGTGCATTTTTCAATAGTACGTTAACTCTGGTACTATCTACAGGGGTTTTAATTCCTAAAAATATGCATTAAACCAAGAGTAAAAATCAGTGCTAAAATTAGCTTAGGTTCATTAAATCTCATGTAAAAGAAGGCATAAGCTATTCCCCAGCAATACAGGGAGGTGCATTAATGGGCAGACAGCTTAATGCACATTTTCTTAAAGCTGGAAATTTAACTCCTGAGTCAGAGCAGGAGTAAAACTTAGCTCACATTTCTGGTGACAATGGGCCTCATTTTCCAGACGGATCACACGCGATAAGGGACGTTTCGCACGCAAAAAGTCCCTTATCGCATGCGATACCAAAATGGGGGCGGAGTCGGCCCCGGAAGAGGAGAAGTTGGGGCGTCACCAAGGCCAACTCCGTGAAGACACCGCAGATGACGAAAAGGTAAGGCCCTTTTCGCTTCCTAGTTCACGCCCAATAGCTACACCTTCTATGATAGCGCTATTGGGTGTGAAACTGGCAGCGATTGCACCGTGGCGGTGCTATTGCTGCCGGCTAGCGCAGGACCGCCCCCATTTCTGCCCCCTGCCCCTCATTACCTAAAGTATTGCAGGCCTGCGATAATTTAAAAGGACAGCAAAGGGAACCCTGATTGAGACCAGGGGGCCTAGGGAGCTGAGAAACACCTAACCTCTTGCCAGCCCTGCTGACGTCATCTAGCGGCAACGGGACTCCCGATAAAACTGGAAGGGCAGCGGCGTCTTCCCCCGGAGGTTTCAGTGAGACATGCCTCTCTGGAGAGAGGAAGGCAAAAGGACAGTGAAGGGAAACCTGATTGAGACCAGGGGGCCTAGGGAGCTGAGAAACATCTAACCTCTTGCTGGCCCTGCTGACGTCATCTAGCGTCGACGGAACTCCCGAAAAAACCGGAAGGGCAGCGGCGTCTTCCCCCGGAGGTTTCGGTGAGACGTGCCTCTCTGGAGAGAGGAAGACAAAAGGACAGTGAAGGGAAACCTGATTGAGACCAGGGGGCCTAGGGAGCTGAGAAACATCTAACCTCTTGCCGGCCCTGCTGACGTCATCTAGCGGCAACGGAACTCCCGATAAAACCGGAAGGGCAGCGGCGTCTTCTCCCGGAGGTTTCGGTGAGACGTGCCTCTCTGGAGAGAGGAAGGCAAAAGGACAGCGAAGGGAACCCTGATTGATACCAGGGGGCCTAGGGAGCTGAGAAACACCTAACCTCTTGCCGGCCCTGCTGACGTCATCTAGCTGCGACGGAACTCACGATAAAACTGGAAGGGCAGCAGTGCGCAGCCGCCGGCACGCTGCCGAAGCCGCGCGCCAAAGGGGTGTGCCCTTTCTACAGTTTTCTTTCTTATCTTAAGCCTACCCTAATTTATGGGCAGGAAAAGAAAGACAAAGTTTACAACTTCTTCACAGGGAGTAGTATCAACAAGAGGCCCCATGGACTCCCATGTGTTAAGGCGACTAGGTCAGTTTGAGAGACATTCTATACCAGAGATTTCCTTCTCATCAGGTTCACCAGAGAGTCCTGCCACGCTACAATCACCCCAGGTGTCGTCGGAGATATCGAGATCTAATCAGCAATGTACGGTACAGGGGACTGGGGGGACAGTTAATACTGTTTTGCCCGGGACTTTAGAAAATGTCGATACACAAGTTGGACCGGGTCTATTACCAGGTCAGGAAATTATGTTAAATGATGATATGAATATGGAGTTACTAGATCCACAAAATGTAACCTTAAGTGATATTTGGAAGGTACTTATTGATGTTAAGAAAACCTTAAGTAACTCTACATCGCAATTTAAGGAAGATATTGTAAAAATGAATAGTAAGTTGGAACAGTATACGAGTAGATTAAATACTCTAGAAGAAAATATTAAGGTTATAAATACTCAGTCAGTTACTTTTCAAGCAGCAAGTAATTATTTTATAAAGATAGCTTAATAATTCATCGGCAGTTAGAAATGTTAGAGAATGAAAATCGCTCTAGAAATTTAAGATTTCTTAATTTCCTGATGACCAGACTGTTATCTGCATTTGAATTGCTTAGGAAATATTTAACTGAAATTTTGCTTATTTCAAATTTTGATGAAAAATGTATCTCAAAATTGTATTATATTCCTAAATCAAAAATTCAGCCTCAAGCTGGAGTAGAAGATCTAGATACTATGCAACAGGAATCCCCAAATCTTACTTACTTTTCAGAGGCATCGATAGATGACATTTCCTGTAGAGCTACCTTAGTAGTATCTTTTTGTAGAGAACAGGACAAGAGCTTAATACTTCAAAAATTCTTTAGAAATAAAGATATTTGCTTTTGTGGACAAAAAGTCCAAGTGTTTCCTGACGTTGCCCGTAACGCACAGTTACGTCACAAACAATTGTTGGTATTAAAAGCAAGGGTCCTGGCCTTAGGAGCATCTTTTTATTTAAAATTCCCGTGCAAATGTCTAGTTGTTCTTCAAAAAAATAAATGTATCTTTTTGTAACCTACCCACCTTGAGGTATTTTTGAATGATAAAGAGCAGGGGTGAGAATTGTAGGAAAAGAAAGGAATTAGTCTCTGAATGAATATTAATATATTATTTCCTGTTATTAACTTGCTTAATATTCTTGTATATCCTCCCATTGTTGGGGACTTTATTGCTGAGGTACAGATAGTATTGTTAAGATTTTTCTTTTTTTTCTTTTTCAATATACTAAAGTCATTTTCTTGATTTTTTGCAAATGTAAAAAATTTGTTGAAAATCTCATTAAAGTATAAATTAAAAAAAAAATTTCCAATTTAAGTTTTCTGGGCTGGAATTTAAAGTTGAACAATGCATAAGTTCTGTGAGGTGGGCATTTACAGCTGAAAAGTACACTAAAATCAGGATGTGCAACACCAAAGGGCATACTATTCAGCTGAAAGGGATTTCCCCAGACAGCTTATTTTTTGTTCAGCTGTAGGTGCAAATCCCAAGAGCTTATGCTGGAAATGTAACTCCTGCTGTGGTCTGAGTGAAACTCACATTTCTAGTGGCCAAAATTATTCTATTGCTGTGCCCAGTGTGATAGAAACAGCTGGGCACAGCAACAGATTCTCATGGCCACCAGAAATATGAGATACTTTTACTCCGCCTCAGGACAAGGAGTTAACAAAACACAGGAATAAGGAGATACGTGATTGAAGTTGGAATGAGTGTGACAAAATGGCTTTGCATGCAAAATTGGCAATAGTCATTCCAACTTGGCTATAATCGTGCATGCAAATCCATTTGGGCAAAGCATGCCAAGTAAAATCAAAGGGTGAATTCTCTGAAATGAGCAAGTACAGACATTAGGGATACACATACCAAAGTGCATACTTTTAATGTAGGTGCCCACCCTGGAGAGTTTGCATTTTGGTATCATTTGGCATGCCTTGCCCAAATGGCCTTGTATGTGAGATTGTGCCCAAGTCAGGTTGCCCAGTGACAGTCTCGCATGCAAGGTCATTTTGGTCACACTCTTTCCAACTTCAAGCACATATTATCTTCTTGCTCCTGTTTTAAAGCACTGCTCCACATTAGTGCAGATTTCTCAGGTTAACTCACATTTTAGTGGTATTTTTTCCATTTACAAAGCTTTTTTTTTCTTCCTCCTGCTTGATTTGCATCCATTAGCTTACAGTATCATGTTTAAACTACATGTTAAGTAAAACTCACGCTAAAATTTGACTGATTTTAGCACAGGTTTTATTACATCGTCCCCAATATTTGTAAACATTGTGCACTGAAAAAAGTAAAAAGAATGAAATTCAATTTTAATAAATGACAGGAAAAAAAACCCCTCCTCCCAAATGAAATGAAAACAAATTTTAAGCATGCACCACCCCTTCCTCCTCTCTCTCTCTCGCTTTCTCTGTCCTTGCATTTTTACTACATTAGCTGCCACTCTTTCTTTCTCATTGAGCTCTCTTCTTCTCTGCTGCTTCTCTAGGCAGCGCACTAGCCTGAGCTCCATACTTGTGATAGAAGTCTTTCCATCTGATGTGGACTTTTATACTTGCAGCAGTCAGCACTTGATTCCACCCTCCAGATGGCCGGATTTTTCTGACTTAAATTACTAGCAGTAAATATTTCACCATTTATTGCACTTTAATATATAGCGTGTGAATTCCTAAACAGCTCATTATCCTTCATTAGCATGTCCATTATCATATTAGCATAGGTGGCTGTGGTAACATTAATGCAGCTGTGTTAATGTCATTTACTATGACTTAAAAGCTGCATTGAATGCTTGGTACATTGTGCAAGTCCTTAAGTGCCCTTAATGCATGGAGAATAGCTTACCAGTCTTTAACGCTTCAGTCCCCTCATGAAACTACAAGATAGAAGAGGTAAATTTTTTTTTTAAACGAGAGGGTCCTAAAAAAGCATGGATATTTTGCAATGACCATACTGCAAACCAGCCTCTGAGTGGAGTCCCAGGTCAGTAAGTTTAGAGAAAATAGAGACCCATGAGGTTTCTCAGAGAGTTCACGCCCCAATGCCCTCTTTCCTATCAGGTTTAGTGTGAATAGATATAGACTCATCTACTCAGTCTCCTAGGAATAGGGAAGGAAAGCAAGGGGAAAAGATTAGCTAACATCCTATATGAAGATTATAATTGAGAAAATATCTACAATGAATAATTTCTGAGCTTCATTGTTTAATGATATTATTGCACAAATTACTTAAAACCAATTGGCAGAAAACAGTTGAAACTAGTCAATAAATATTGTAAGCCTTTCAATATATGTTTAATAAAAAAAAAACACTTCCCCTCAAAAATTCCTTAAAAAGTAGCATGTAAACTTCAACACATTAAAATCCAATCTTTGCAGCTAAATAATTTAATAGAATAATATTAACAATTATGCCTTTCGTTTTCTCTTTCAGGCTCTATTACTGGATCCAACCATAAATCAGATAAGTGTGGTGATATCTTTCTCTTGGCATGTTCTTATGTTCTTATGTTTTCTTTACCCTGTGGTTGCAACTTTTCCAAGTTTATGTTAAAGAAAGTGATTCTTTGTGTTTTGACTATCTTCTTTACAGGGTTCTTCACACCTTAGAAATTCCTTAAGTTACGCATATTGGGGTAGATTTTAAAAGGTACACACGGGCATCCATGTGCGCGTGCTACCTGGCGTGCGCACATGGATGCCCGAATTTATAACATGCGTGCGCTGGGTGCGCACATGTTATAAAATCGGGGGTCGGAGCACGCAAGGGGGTGCACATTAGTGCAACTTGCAAGCGCTGACACCCGCAGCCTTCCTCCGTTCCATCCCAGGCCACTCCGATTTCAGAGCGGCCTGGGAGGGAAGTTCCCAACCCCTTAATCTAACCTTCTTACCTCTTCCCCTAACCTTCCCGCCCCCTAGCCCTATCCTAAACCTCCCTCCCGACCTTTATCTTATCTTCTGCTCGTGCCGGCAGCCTGCCGGCATGGGATCCCCCGGCACAGCGGCAAATGGCTACTGTGACGGGAGCCTCTGACCCTGCCCCGCCCCCTCCCCACCCTTTTTTTGAAGCCCTGGGACATACACGCATGGACAGGCCTTTTAAAAATAGGCCTGTGCACATTAGCCCTCCTACGCATGTAAATCCAGAGGATTTATGCACGTAGGGCTTTTAATATCGGGGCCATTGTGTTTTGTGTATCTCTGTGTGTTTGCTCTCTTTATCTCAGTCTTTCTTTCCTTGCTAGTTTTATATTTGTGTATTCTTTAATCTTTGGGATAGATATTCAAAGATTAATGTCTAAGTAAGTTAGCTGGATAAGATCTATCCGGCAACTTACAAGATATGTTCAGCAGCATAGCTATAAAATTGCTAGTTAGACTTCTCTGACTTAATTTAGGTCTGCTATTGAGCTGGTCCAACTTATCTAGCTAACATACACGGTCATTCATCAAAATGCGTTATGGCATTATCATGGGTGTTAGGGTCCTAACACCTATGATAGCACCATAATGCATGTTTTATTTTTTGCATCCCACGATGGGTATGCAAATTTAAAAACTTTAGTCAAAGGGGAGGATTTTGAGTGGGGTTTATGAACATGAGGGGTGTTTAATGTTACAAGTGATAGCATAATGCATGTTATTGCATGTTTTAATGTTGGAAATAACTGCACCTTTTTTTCCTGGTGTTAACCTGGGATTTGTGATAAATATTGTAAAGGCTGTTTTGGACAGGAGAGAAGGAAGAGAAGAGAAAAGAGTGGAATGGAATGGAGAGAAAGAGAGCCTCGGGAATAGCACACCTATTTGTCATCTATTTATACCACTGTAGGAGGGTGAACTAGTAACTCAAAGTGAGGTTTTGGTGGTGATCTAGAGTTTGGGGGGAAGTTTTACATGCACAGTCAGGCGTATGAACAGCACAGTACACATCAGTGAAGATTTGATGATATTTGATGCACAAGCTAGGGTGAGAGTACATTGTAGAAATCTCATCTTTGTGTATCTTTCCTCCTTCCAAATCACATCAAATCTTCACTGAATTGTACTGTGCAGTTCGTACGTCTGACTGTGCATGTAAAACTGCACCCCAAACTCTAGACCACCACCAAAACCTCACCTCAAGTTACTAGATGACCCTCCTATAGTGGTATAAATAGTTTGATTAATATGAGAGCCTTATAAAGACTCTCTCTCTCACTCTCTTCCTCCCTCTCCCCCCTCCCCCCATCATGGGCACTATTGCTGTGAAAATTATAGCAAAATGATGAATCTAGGCCATAATCAGGTAAGTTTGAATATTGTTACCTATCTGGATAAGTAGCTCCTCCCTGGAATGCCCACAACCCACCTATCTACTTAGCTGGATAAGTACTTATTCAGGTAAGTTGTGGCCACTGAACAGGATCCATTATTCAGCCACCACCAGTTAGTTCCTACTTATCTGGCTAAGTGGTGCTGAATAACAGCCTCTCAAAGTCTAGCCAGATTGATAGCCAAAGCATTTCCTTTAGACTGGGTTCTCTGGGAAGCAGAATCAGATCTATTTTCTATTAGCTTTGGCCCTCAGAAGATTTGAAGCTTAGGAGGTAACATTCAGACCCTCAAGATCTGTTATAGCACATCCATGTGATAGTGGCTATCAATATAAATGGGGAAAAATGAAGGTTTCCTACTTCAGCTTCTTTAAAGTCAGTTCACTATTATGAGAAATGTTTCTTTCTTGTGACTTTAAATGTTATGTGCCACACGGTTCTTAAAAATATTTTCACGTACACACTTATTCACTCCCCTCTATAAGTGAATAAGTGTGAATATCTACTCTTTTCCTTACCCTTACCTTTTTTCAGGGATCCAGGAACAAGCTTAATCACAGTCACTCACACATCCCTCAAAAACATCAACATTTACACACTAATTAATTGTCATGTGTTTTTCTTTAGTTCCCCACAAGTGTTTGGTGTTTTCATTATTTTTTATATTGACCTGGCAGAGATGATGATCAGTGTCTCTGCCTTTTCTAATCACCAACCATCGTCTGATCAACGATGCCATCTGTAATCCTTAGCCTTCAGAGGAGATCCCTACTCCGCTAATATCACTGTAGAAATAGTGCATTTTGAAAGTTCTCACTTTCCTAATATATGCATCTCCCAGTTTTCTCAACAATCTGTTACAAGCAACAGCCATTTCTATTTTAATTTTATATTCTTAAAAGTGGCTGCCTCCAAAATCCCAGGGGAGTTAGTCTCTGTGCTCTCCTTATGTCCCTCCACTGGCATTTCACATTTTTTTTTTAATACTTGCAGCCATGAGGCTTCCTTGTGCTGAAACTGCTGCATTCAGGGGCTGATGCAATATGGTGCGCTGAGCCAAGCGCACTCTTAATGTGCAGTTGGACAAGGGTAGAATAGGTGCTAATCAATCCTCTAATGCAATAAGGGGATTAGTGCCTATTCAACGCGCATCTAACGCGGAGTGAATGCAATAGCGCTCTTCACATGCAAATGCATGTCAATGAGGCTATTAGGAATTCACTCCCGATGCAAAAAGAAAAATGTGCATCTCCGATGCACATTTAACTGTCATCTATTAACGCCTGTCAGGAGCAGGCGTTAATAGATGTACACATCAAAAAAAGAATAAAAAGAAAAAAAAGAAAAGAAAAAAAAATTGACAATCGGGCCCATCACAAAAACCGATGCCAAGTTTAATGGTGTCGGTTTTCGTTATTGGTGGACAGACAGGAAAACCGAGGCCAATAAACCCGGCGTTGGTTTTCATGACTAGGTCGCTGAAAACCACTGCCTAGTTTATCAGCGTTGGTTTTTGTGGCTGTCTGCCGCTAAGGAAAACTGAAGCCGATAAAAACCAATGCCATGTTAATCTGCATCGGTTTTCCTTAGCGGCAGACAGCCAGGAAAACCGACGCTGATAAACTCGGTATTGGTTTTCAGCGAACTAGACATGAAAAGCAATGCCGGGTTTATCGGCGTCGGTTTTCATGACCGCCGTACAGCAGTAAGGGAAACCGATGCCGATAAACTCAGCATTGGTTTTTAGTGACTAAAACCAACGCCAGGTTTATCGGCGCCGGTTTTTGTGACCAGCGTATGGCAGTCACGAAAACCATTTGGGTTCGCATTAGCTAACGAGACCCCCTAATTTAAATATTGCATGGCGCCCTCCCTTTGGGCCCCTCAGTTTGCCTCTGTAACCATGGCAATGTGTAAATTCATATAGCACCGAGGAACTGAAGGTGATATGGAACCAATATGTTCCTGCTGGCATTTACTATGGAGGCTGTTAGGTTCCATATTAGGTGCTACAACCCAAGAAAGAGATCTAGGTGTCATAGTGGATAACACATTGAAATCGTCGTTTCAGTGTGCTGCGGCAGTCAAAAAAGCAAACAGAATGTTGGGAATTATTAGAAAGGGAATGGTGAATAAAACGGAAAATGTCATAATGCCTCTGTATCGCTCCATGGTGAGACCCCACCTTGAATACTATGTACAATTCTGGTCACCGCATCTAAAAAAGATATAATTGCGATGGAGAAGGTACAGAGAAGGGCTACCAAATGATAAGGGGAATGGAACAGCTCCCCTATGAGGAAAGACTAAAGAGGTTAGGACTTTTCAGCTTGGAGAAGAGACGGCTGAGGGGGGATATGATAGAGATGTTTAAAATCATGAGAGGTCTAGAACGGGTAGATGCAAATCGGTTATTTACACTTTCAGATAATAGAAAGACTAGGGGGCACTCCATGAAGTTAGCATGTGGCACATTTAAAACTAATCGGAGAAAGTTCTTTTTCACTCAACGCACAATTAAACTCTGGAATTTGTTGCCAGAGGCTGTGGTTAGTACAGTTAGTATAGCTGTGTTTAAAAAAGGATTGGATACGTTCTTGGAGGAGAAGTCCATTACCTGCTATTAATTAAGTTGACTTAGAAATTAGCCACTGCTATTACTAGTAACGGTAACATGGAATAGACTTAGTTTTTGGGTACTTGCCAGATTCTTATGGCCTGGATTGGCCACTGTTGGAAACAGGATGCTGTGCTTGATGGACCCTTGGTCTGACCCAGTATGGCATGTTCTTATGCTCTTATGTTTATTTTAACTAATCATTTAAATCAGTTATTTTAACTAGTGATAAATGCCAAGTAAATTTAATTTGACTGTCATAGAATAACCACTCACAGGCAACTCAAAGGTTTCCTATTTTCACCTTGATATTTATGAATGGGGAACACTTTACAAGCTCAGCTCTCCTGAAGGGTTTTTCTCTTGCATTTATAATACCATCCTTATCGATCTTCTCATTTACTGAGAGCCTCTGAGAAAAAAAAATGAATGCATTAGACATTATCTAATGATAGGCAAATTACTTCAAACAACAATGAAATTTACAAGCTACCACCAAAGGCACAGAGAGATGCAAATTACCATTTCAAATTTAAAAAGTAGCAACAAAAAATGCACATTCTTTTCCTTAGGTTAGTTTGTTGTCTGCTAAATTAATAAATCAAATTGATGGATACCTTTCCTTGACTGAGATAAAATAAATTAATGTATGGATTGTTTCACTGTTGTAGCACATAATCAATAATGGCTCCTCCCATATTGTGGATCTGGGATAAAATCCTTAAGTAGTTCTTTATAATTAAGTAAATGAAACTAGCAATCAGTAATAATATCCAAATGCAGCCAATACTATTATACCATCAAAAATGTAAGAGCTTACATAGTATTAAAATTATACATTCCTTTAACATTCATTCTAATCTTAGCTTCTTATCCTCACTTGTAAAATGTAATACAATATCTGATGATTTTGAGAAGTATATGTTGCATGGTGTATGCATAACAATCTATGCAAAAACTGCACCCTTTGCTATATTCTCTTCTCCTTTACCTAATTCATTCAACTTGTACTTCCCTCACATTACCCAACCCTGCCATTCCATTTCACTGTATTATTTTTGTAAGATTACTGATATTATCACAAATCTGCTTGAGCAATAGATCCATAACATTATATTAACACATTTGTACAAGTACATGTAATACTACTTTCATTCATTTTCCTTTCATTTATTTCAAATAATTATGTGCCTAGAAAACTGAATACAGCATACAGGTGTACAAACTTCACAGTAGTGGTCACCTTATCTGTTTTCACAGAGTTTGGTGATTACAGCCCACCACATGACCATAACATTCTTGGCAGAATACTGTAGTGATTTCCTATGGACTTCTGCAGCCCATAAACTTGGTCTTCCCAGGTGGTACCCTATCCATATCCAACCCTGCCTAGTTTCCAAAACTTGATAGGTTCAAGCTCACTCAAGGAATCTTTGCATCACTCTATTTGAAATTGCTGTAGGGTGTTGTTCACTTCCTATGCTATTGCCTTGGAGAAGATCTGCTACTCATGGTCCAGTGGACCTTTTTGACCTGCTGCACAGAGCCTAGCTGATCTTTCTGAGCAGCTGTGTATAACCTAAGCTAACTTCAACATGTCATGCATGGCCCAGTTGCAAATTTAGGAAGACATAACTCAAGGGACTTCCAAACGACTCATGCTACATTGAGCCCAAAGTTGATAAAGAGTAAATTGTGCCACACAGGTTTTGCTAACTGAGATTTCACACATGGACATAGCACATGACAGTGATTCCCCAATTTCTCTAATGTTTTCCAACATGAAGCCTAGCTGTGGCCCTCCTCCACAGCAGATCAAAATAAATATTAGTTGCTTTATGGAGTACAGTTGTCAGTTGTGTTCAATACCACTGCTGCATATTGTTCCCAGATCTGAAATTGTATCAGTGTGCAACTACTGAAACCCTGGCCACTCTGCTATAGCATGTCACTCCAGGGTAGCCAAGAGTCCACCAAGTCCAGTATCCTGTTCCCAACTGTGGCCAAGAAGACAACACAGGGACATAATCTACACAATTTGGAAAATCCAGAGAAAAAGTGAGCAGATAGTATGAAAAATAAATAAAAGTCAACAATACATATAATTAAAAATGATTTATTGCAAACCATATATAATAAAAACTACCTACAGGCACATAAGTCAAAGATAAATTGTACAGATGATGACTGCAGTGTCGGCAAATTCAATTGTTCAAGAGCAGAATGGCAAGATATCTAGAAGGAACAGTCTAGGAGGAACCTGACGTGGCCATATTTTATTTATTTATTTATGTGACTGTTTTATATACCATCATTCCATGTGAGGTTCACAAGATCATAACGGTTTACATAAAACATCCATAGATAAAATAACATACAAGGCAAACATATATAAAATAAAGGATAATTAATAACATATAAACAACTCCAGAGGGATATTTTCCAGAGAATCTTATTTATCAATTAGGTAATCTGAATGCTAAGGCTATGCTAAGTTGCAGGCATGTTTTAAGAGCCAAGTTCTCAGGTTGTGCAGGGATGGAACAAATTCTTCTCAAACATAATGGGTCAGATTTTACAAACAGCACGAGGGCGTAGATTTGTTCACACAACCCGCGCGAACAAATCTACGCCCAATTTTATAACATGCACATGGAGCCGCATGCATGTTATAAAATCCGGGGTTGGCACACACAAGAGGGTTCACACTTGTGCACCTTGCGCGCGCCGAGCCCTAGGGGAGCCCCGATGACTGTCCCTGTTCCCTCCGCCCCCCACACCTTCCCCTCCCTTCCCCTATCTAACCCGCCCCCCAGCCCTAACTAAAACCCCCCTCCTGACCTTTATCTCAAAAGTTCCGTCTGCCTCTGGGCAGGCATAACTTTCGCACAACGGCCAGCTGCCGGCGCGCCATTCCTCGGCACGGCAGCTGTGCCAGAGGCTTTGGTCCCGCCCCCTGCATGCCCCTAGGCCGGCGTCCCGCCCCCGGAACACCCCTTTTTGCAAGCCCCGGGACATACGCGCATCCTGGGGCTTGCGTGTGCCGCCGAGCCTATGCAAAATAGGCTCAGCGCGCACAGGGGCAGATTGCATATGTTACGCACATAGCCTTTGAAAATCTGCCCCAATGTGTGGAAAATGCTATGAAAGAAAAATATATGACACTTTGAAAATATCAGAAAAATATATATATTGTCACGAGTCACCTCCGCAGTCCTTATGGAAAGGTTATTCCCACAGCCAACCTCCTTCAGCGGCCGCTATCCAATTCTTACAGTCTTTGATGAGATCTTGGTAGCCTTTAACTTTCAGACCTTGTTTTCTTTCAAATTTCCTTGAAGGCCTCAGTACTTGTTATGCTCAGGCTTGTGAACCCTTGGGCCGATGGGAGGATGGTATACCTTAGGAGGAAGATTCAAAGGTTCTCCCGTCGGGTGGCAAGGCAGGAGCAGAAGATGTGACCTGCTGACCCTCGGCACTGAAGACAGAGGTGACTATGGAGGCAGACGAGGAGTCGAGACGTTTGAAGAGAAGAAGTGTGTCTTTGCCACTGGAAGCCCGCGGTCCTCCCAGGAGGAGACCGTAGGGACCTGGACAGCTGGGACTTAGGTGGACCTTTGAGAGGGTCGAGAGTCGGTGCAAGGGTCTGACTGGAGCTTCACCCCTGAAAGCCCACGGTCCCCCTGGGAGGAGCCCATAGGGACCCGGGCCGCTGGGACTTAGGCGGGCCCTTGGAGGACTATGGTCAAGAAGAGTCCGAGGTCGAGTGCCAGAGGGTCATCGCTCACCAGTCCGAGGTCACACACCGAAGGATCACCACTTGCCAGTCTGAAGTCACACACCAGAGAATCATTGCTTGCCAATCCGAAGTCAATACCAGGAATCACCACTAGCCAATCCGAAGTCAATACCAGGAATCACCACTAGCCGATCCGAAGTCAGGAACCAGGAACACCAGAAGAAAGAGGAACAAGGATCCAAAGTACAAGAACTCACTGAAGCAAGCAGACCTGACTAACCAAGGAAGTTGCCAAGTCAAGGAATGAGCAGAGGAAGCCTCCTTTTATACTTCCTCTGCTCTGGATCATTGGAAGCAGCTGAAGGTAATTCAAGGGCTTAGGTCCCTTTAATTCTAGTGAGGGGGCGCGGCCTTGCACCTAAGATGGCAGCAGCCATCTTGGATCTCGGGCCGTGGAGGAAAGCCGGTAGCTGCCGCAAGGGAGGAGCAGGGACGGCTCCTGACCTAGCGCCCGCGCTGATGTGCGGGGGCACCGGACACATGTAGCAGGGCGGCTGCCCCGATGATGCCACCATGGCCGCCACGGCTCAGGTAGGGGGGCGCGCCCGCGGACGGCCACAGGCGTGGAACACAACAGTACTCCAGCTTTACCCTAGAGAAACAGGCTGGCTGACTGTCCCCACCAGTTTCCCCAGGTATAAACATAAAAGAATAGTTCAATGAGATTTCAGGTCAGTCTCTTAAATCAAATTCTCAATTAGAGTCTCTGGTAAATGAGAAAAAAAACTCTCTCTTTAAACCACCGTACTTGACCAGGGTTTTAACAGCTCATATAAATGCTCTGTTTGGGGGAGTTTGCACAACCCACCCCTACTCCCCTCTGGTTGTGCATCAAAACATTGCTATCCCATACCAAGCCAATCCACTACCCTTAGTAACAATGTTCATAAAGGAAAAAACCTCCTTCTTTTCTTGTTCTAGTCACTTACTCGGTTTCCATACTGGATAGAGAAGATTCTTCTGTTAGCCATTCCATGTCCATCTCCTCCTCTGACTCAGAAGAGCAGCTCCTTTCATACTCCTTCCCCCACTCGGGCATGCCCTCTTCCTCCACCAGCATTGACTCAGCTGAATTGGACTCATTATCATTTACTTCAGCTGTTACCCTCCCCTTCCTTCTGGGCCCTTGCTTCCCTTAACAGCTCAAGGATCCTGGGAGTTGTAGTATTTATTTTGTACTTGGGTGCCCCCTGTTGTTCAACGCTGGTGTTGCTCTTCTCTTTCTTAGTATAAGTCTGCTTTTTAAGCCTCCGGTCCGGTTGTATTTCATCATAACTCATTACAATATACATAAGGAACCATGTAAACATTTGAAAAATGAAGAAAAAGAAAAATATAAATATAGAGCTATATGAGAGTGTCATATTCACAAGAGAAAATTACATATAATTATGTAATAAAGAAGGGAATACAGAAAGGTGGATACATTGTACACCATCTCAATGTTTCAAAAATGTGAGAAAATAAAAATACAGGTATTTGAGAAAGTCATGTACACATGAGAAACCTGCATACAAATATTTAATAAAAGAGAGAATACAGTAAGATGGATACATGGAAACATAGAAAATTAGAAATGACGGCAGAAAGGACAGAATGGTCTATCCAGTCTGCCCGGCAAGCTTATGATAGTATCTGCCGTGCCATACAAGTCACCCCCATACTTAGTTTCCCAGACTGTCAAAGTCAGGGCCCTTGTTGGTTGCTGTCTGAGTCCAATTCCCTGTTACCTATTGGCACTGAAGCAGAGAGCAATGTTGGAGTTACATCAAAAGTATCAGGATTATTCTTTAAGGGTAGTAAAGGCCACATCAGAATGTTATCCCCATGATTATTTGTTTTCCCAGACTGTAAAATTCAATGTCCATGGTTGCTTTCTGAATCTAATTCCCCCTTTCCTATTTTCTCCCTGCTGTTAAAGCAGAGAGAAAAAATGGAGTTGCATCAACAGTGTGAAGGTTTATTGGTTAAGGGAGTAATCGCCACATAGGCAAGTTTCCCCCATGCACTCTCTTCTTCATTTCCTTCCTCTAGCCTTTAGGGATCCACAGTGTTTATCCCATATCCTTTTGAAATCTTTCACTGTTTTTGTCTTCACTACCTCTCCAGAAGAGCATTCCAGGCATCCACTATTCTCTCCATGAAGAAATATTTCCTGATGTTGCTTCTGAGTCGTCCTCCCTGGAGTTTCATTACGAAACCCCTAGTTCTACTGATTTCTTTCCAATGGAAAAAGTTTGTCGATTGTGCATCATTAAAACCTTTCAGGCATCTGAAGGTCTGCATCATATTTCCCCTGCATCTCCTCTCCTCCAGGATATACATATTTAGGTCCTTCAATCTCTCCTCATAAGTCATTTGATAAAGACCCCCACCATTGTGGTCGCCCTTCTTTGGACTGCCTCCATCTTGTCTCCTGTCTTTTTTGAGATATGGTCTCCAGAACTGAACACAGTACTCCAGGTGAGGCCTCACCAAGGACCTGTACAAGGGGACTATCACCTCCTTTTTCTTACTAGTTATTCCTCTCTCTATGCAGCCCAGGATTCTTCTTGCTTTAGCTATCGCCTTGTCACATTGCTTTGCTGTCTTCAGACCACTAGACACTATCACTCCAAGGTCCCTCTCTTGCTCCATGCACAACAGCCCTTCACTCCCCATCTCATACTGCTCTTTTGGATTACCGTACCCTAGATGCATGACTCTGCACTTCTTGGCATTGAATCCCAGCTAATAAGCAGAAAATAATAATTGGTGCTAGTCCAACCATCAAAGATGGATAGTCAATAAGAGGAGGAAGGTCATCAAGGTTCAAAAATGTCCATAAGGTTTAAAAGCAAAGTTTTATTATATATAGGCAAGAAAAAGAGCTCAATCATCAGCATCAAGCCAAATAATTGTATCAGTAGATTCATGATCCCCCAACAAGGGCTGTGTTTCAAAAAGACTGCGCCGGGAGGGAGCCCACAAATATTTAGAAATTAATCTAAACAAAGAGTGGTGTTGTGTCAAAAGAACTGAATCCCCAAATGAATAAAGAGAAAAATTAAAATCTGAATTCAGAGTGGGCAAAAAAACACTGACAGAGCGTGCCAAAAGTCAATGACAAAAAGGTGAAAGTTTTATATGCCAGTAATCGTTTGATTTGGAAAATCTTTTACAATAATCTTATCAGGGAAAGTACAAATCAGAATTCGGAGTGAGCTGTTTTGGCAAGCTCTGTCAGATTTTTTTTTGTCTGCTTTGAAGTGCAATGGTAGGAGAAGGTATGGAGGAGCATTGTTTGGGATGAGAGGTGAAGCAGTGCTAGTCTGGAAAATCAAGTGACCTGGCAGAGATGATGATCAGTGTCTCTGCCTTTTCTAATCACCAACCATCGTCTGATCAACGATGCCATCTGTAATCCTTAGCCTTCAGAGGAGATCCCTACTCCGCTAATATCACTGTAGAAATAGTGCATTTTGAAAGTTCTCACTTTCCTAATATATGCATCTCCCAGTTTTCTCAACAATCTGTTACAAGCAACAGCCATTTCTATTTTAATTTTATATTCTTAAAAGTGGCTGCCTCCAAAATCCCAGGGGAGTTAGTCTCTGTGCTCTCCTTATGTCCCTCCACTGGCATTTCACATTTTTTTTTTAATACTTGCAGCCATGAGGCTTCCTTGTGCTGAAACTGCAGCATTCAGGGGCTGATGCAATATGGTGCGCTGAGCCAAGCGCACTCTTAATGTGCAGTTGGACAAGGGTAGAATAGGTGCTAATCAATCCTCTAATGCAATAAGGGGATTAGTGCCTATTCAACGCGCATCTAACGCGGAGTGAATGCAATAGCGCTCTTCACATGCAAATGCATGTCAATGAGGCTATTAGGAATTCACTCCCGATGCAAAAAGAAAAATGTGCATCTCCGATGCACATTTAACTGTCATCTATTAACGCCTGTCAGGAGCAGGCGTTAATAGATGTACACATAAAAAAAAAGAATAAAAAGAAAAAAAAGAAAAGAAAAAAAAAATTGACAATCGGGCCCATCACAAAAACCGATGCCAAGTTTAATGGTGTCGGTTTTCGTTATTGGTGGACAGACAGGAAAACCGAGGCCAATAAACCCGGCGTTGGTTTTCATGACTAGGTCGCTGAAAACCACTGCCTAGTTTATCAGCGTTGGTTTTTGTGGCTGTCTGCCGCTAAGGAAAACCGAAGCCGATAAAAACCAATGCCATGTTAATCTGCATCGGTTTCCTTAGCGGCAGACAGCCAGGAAAACCGACGCTGATAAACTCGGTATTGGTTTTCAGCGAACTAGACATGAAAAGCAATGCCGGGTTTATCGGCGTCGGTTTTCATGACCGCCGTACAGCAGTAAGGGAAACCGATGCCGATAAACTCAGCATTGGTTTTTAGTGACTAAAACCAACGCCAGGTTTATCGGCGCCGGTTTTTGTGACCAGCGTATGGCAGTCACGAAAACCATTTGGGTTCGCATTAGCTAACGAGACCCCCTAATTTAAATATTGCATGGCGCCCCCCCTTTGGGCCCCTCAGTTTGCCTCTGTAACCATGGCAATGTGTAAATTCATATAGCACCGAGGAACTGAAGGTGATATGGAACCAATATGTTCCTGCTGGCATTTACTATGGAGGCTGTTAGGTTCCATATTAGGTGCTACAACCCAAGAAAGAGATCTAGGTGTCATAGTGGATAACACATTGAAATCGTCGTTTCAGTGTGCTGCGGCAGTCAAAAAAGCAAACAGAATGTTGGGAATTATTAGAAAGGGAATGGTGAATAAAACGGAAAATGTCATAATGCCTCTGTATCGCTCCATGGTGAGACCCCACCTTGAATACTATGTACAATTCTGGTCACCGCATCTAAAAAAAGATATAATTGCGATGGAGAAGGTACAGAGAAGGGCTACCAAATGATAAGGGGAATGGAACAGCTCCCCTATGAGGAAAGACTAAAGAGGTTAGGACTTTTCAGCTTGGAGAAGAGACGGCTGAGGGGGGATATGATAGAGATGTTTAAAATCATGAGAGGTCTAGAACGGGTAGATGCAAATCAGTTATTTACACTTTCAGATAATAGAAAGACTAGGGGGCACTCCATGAAGTTAGCATGTGGCACATTTAAAACTAATCGGAGAAAGTTCTTTTTCACTCAACGCACAATTAAACTCTGGAATTTGTTGCCAGAGGCTGTGGTTAGTACAGTTAGTATAGCTGTGTTTAAAAAAGGATTGGATACGTTCTTGGAGGAGAAGTCCATTACCTGCTATTAATTAAGTTGACTTAGAAATTAGCCACTGCTATTACTAGTAACGGTAACATGGAATAGACTTAGTTTTTGGGTACTTGCCAGATTCTTATGGCCTGGATTGGCCACTGTTGGAAACAGGATGCTGTGCTTGATGGACCCTTGGTCTGACCCAGTATGGCATGTTCTTATGCTCTTATGTTTATTTTAACTAATCATTTAAATCAGTTATTTTAACTAGTGATAAATGCCAAGTAAATTTAATTTGACTGTCATAGAATAACCACTCACAGGCAACTCAAAGGTTTCCTATTTTCACCTTGATATTTATGAATGGGGAACACTTTACAAGCTCAGCTCTCCTGAAGGGTTTTTCTCTTGCATTTATAATACCATCCTTATCGATCTTCTCATTTACTGAGAGCCTCTGAGAAAAAAAAAATGAATGCATTAGACATTATCTAATGATAGGCAAATTACTTCAAACAACAATGAAATTTACAAGCTACCACCAAAGGCACAGAGAGATGCAAATTACCATTTCAAATTTAAAAAGTAGCAACAAAAAATGCACATTCTTTTCCTTAGGTTAGTTTGTTGTCTGCTAAATTAATAAATCAAATTGATGGATACCTTTCCTTGACTGAGATAAAATAAATTAATGTATGGATTGTTTCACTGTTGTAGCACATAATCAATAATGGCTCCTCCCATATTGTGGATCTGGGATAAAATCCTTAAGTAGTTCTTTATAATTAAGTAAATGAAACTAGCAATCAGTAATAATATCCAAATGCAGCCAATACTATTATACCATCAAAAATGTAAGAGCTTACATAGTATTAAAATTATACATTCCTTTAACATTCATTCTAATCTTAGCTTCTTATCCTCACTTGTAAAATGTAATACAATATCTGATGATTTTGAGAAGTATATGTTGCATGGTGTATGCATAACAATCTATGCAAAAACTGCACCCTTTGCTATATTCTCTTCTCCTTTACCTAATTCATTCAACTTGTACTTCCCTCACATTACCCAACCCTGCCATTCCATTTCACTGTATTATTTTTGTAAGATTACTGATATTATCACAAATCTGCTTGAGCAATAGATCCATAACATTATATTAACACATTTGTACAAGTACATGTAATACTACTTTCATTCATTTTCCTTTCATTTATTTCAAATAATTATGTGCCTAGAAAACTGAATACAGCATACAGGTGTACAAACTTCACAGTAGTGGTCACCTTATCTGTTTTCACAGAGTTTGGTGATTACAGCCCACCACATGACCATAACATTCTTGGCAGAATACTGTAGTGATTTCCTATGGACTTCTGCAGCCCATAAAACTTGGTCTTCCCAGGTGGTACCCTATCCATATCCAACCCTGCCTAGTTTCCAAAACTTGATAGGTTCAAGCTCACTCAAGGAATCTTTGCATCACTCTATTTGAAATTGCTGTAGGGTGTTGTTCACTTCCTATGCTATTGCCTTGGAGAAGATCTGCTACTCATGGTCCAGTGGACCTTTTTGACCTGCTGCACAGAGCCTAGCTGATCTTTCTGAGCAGCTGTGTATAACCTAAGCTAACTTCAACATGTCATGCATGGCCCAGTTGCAAATTTAGGAAGACATAACTCAAGGGACTTCCAAACGACTCATGCTACATTGAGCCCAAAGTTGATAAAGAGTAAATTGTGCCACACAGGTTTTGCTAACTGAGATTTCACACATGGACATAGCACATGACAGTGATTCCCCAATTTCTCTAATGTTTTCCAACATGAAGCCTAGCTGTGGCCCTCCTCCACAGCAGATCAAAATAAATATTAGTTGCTTTATGGAGTACAGTTGTCAGTTGTGTTCAATACCACTGCTGCATATTGTTCCCAGATCTGAAATTGTATCAGTGTGCAACTACTGAAACCCTGGCCACTCTGCTATAGCATGTCACTCCAGGGTAGCCAAGAGTCCACCAAGTCCAGTATCCTGTTCCCAACTGTGGCCAAGAAGACAACACAGGGACATAATCTACACAATTTGGAAAATCCAGAGAAAAAGTGAGCAGATAGTATGAAAAATAAATAAAAGTCAACAATACATATAATTAAAAATGATTTATTGCAAACCATATATAATAAAAACTACCTACAGGCACATAAGTCAAAGATAAATTGTACAGATGATGACTGCAGTGTCGGCAAATTCAATTGTTCAAGAGCAGAATGGCAAGATATCTAGAAGGAACAGTCTAGGAGGAACCTGACGTGGCCATATTTTATTTATTTATTTATGTGACTGTTTTATATACCATCATTCCATGTGAGGTTCACAAGATCATAACGGTTTACATAAAACATCCATAGATAAAATAACATACAAGGCAAACATATATAAAATAAAGGATAATTAATAACATATAAACAACTCCAGAGGGATATTTTCCAGAGAATCTTATTTATCAATTAGGTAATCTGAATGCTAAGGCTATGCTAAGTTGCAGGCATGTTTTAAGAGCCAAGTTCTCAGGTTGTGCAGGGATGGAACAAATTCTTCTCAAACATAATGGGTCAGATTTTACAAACAGCACGAGGGCGTAGATTTGTTCACACAACCCGCGCGAACAAATCTACGCCCAATTTTATAACATGCACATGGAGCCGCATGCATGTTATAAAATCCGGGGTTGGCACACACAAGAGGGTTCACACTTGTGCACCTTGCGCGCGCCGAGCCCTAGGGGAGCCCCGATGACTGTCCCTGTTCCCTCCGCCCCCCACACCTTCCCCTCCCTTCCCCTATCTAACCCGCCCCCCAGCCCTAACTAAAACCCCCCTCCTGACCTTTATCTCAAAAGTTCCGTCTGCCTCTGGGCAGGCATAACTTTCGCACAACGGCCAGCTGCCGGCGCGCCATTCCTCGGCACGGCAGCTGTGCCAGAGGCTTTGGTCCCGCCCCCTGCATGCCCCTAGGCCGGCGTCCCGCCCCCGGAACACCCCTTTTTGCAAGCCCCGGGACATACGCGCATCCTGGGGCTTGCGTGTGCCGCCGAGCCTATGCAAAATAGGCTCAGCGCGCACAGGGGCAGATTGCATATGTTACGCACATAGCCTTTGAAAATCTGCCCCAATGTGTGGAAAATGCTATGAAAGAAAAATATATGACACTTTGAAATATCAGAAAAAATATATATATTGTCACGAGTCACCTCCGCAGTCCTTATGGAAAGGTTATTCCCACAGCCAACCTCCTTCAGCGGCCGCTATCCAATTCTTACAGTCTTTGATGAGATCTTGGTAGCCTTTAACTTTCAGACCTTGTTTTCTTTCAAATTTCCTTGAAGGCCTCAGTACTTGTTATGCTCAGGCTTGTGAACCCTTGGGCCGATGGGAGGATGGTATACCTTAGGAGGAAGATTCAAAGGTTCTCCCGTCGGGTGGCAAGGCAGGAGCAGAAGATGTGACCTGCTGACCCTCGGCACTGAAGACAGAGGTGACTATGGAGGCAGACGAGGAGTCGAGACGTTTGAAGAGAAGAAGTGTGTCTTTGCCACTGGAAGCCCGCGGTCCTCCCAGGAGGAGACCGTAGGGACCTGGACAGCTGGGACTTAGGTGGACCTTTGAGAGGTCGAGAGTCGGTGCAAGGGCTGACTGGAGCTTCACCCCTGAAAGCCCACGGTCCCCCTGGGAGGAGCCCATAGGGACCCGGGCCGCTGGGACTTAGGCGGGCCCTTGGAGACTATGGTCAAGAAGAGTCCGAGGTCGAGTGCCAGAGGGTCATCGCTCACCAGTCCGAGGTCACACACCGAAGGATCACCACTTGCCAGTCTGAAGTCACACACCAGAGAATCATTGCTTGCCAATCCGAAGTCAATACCAGGAATCACCACTAGCCAATCCGAAGTCAATACCAGGAATCACCACTAGCCGATCCGAAGTCAGGAACCAGGAACACCAGAAGAAAGAGGAACAAGGATCCAAAGTACAAGAACTCACTGAAGCAAGCAGACCTGACTAACCAAGGAAGTTGCCAAGTCAAGGAATGAGCAGAGGAAGCCTCCTTTTATACTTCCTCTGCTCTGGATCATTGGAAGCAGCTGAAGGTAATTCAAGGGCTTAGGTCCCTTTAATTCTAGTGAGGGGGCGCGGCCTTGCACCTAAGATGGCAGCAGCCATCTTGGATCTCGGGCCGTGGAGGAAAGCCGGTAGCTGCCGCAAGGGAGGAGCAGGGACGGCTCCTGACCTAGCGGCCAGCCCGGAGGCCCGCGCTGATGTGCGGGGGCACCGGACACATGTAGCAGGGCGGCTGCCCCAATGATGCCACCATGGCCGCCACGGCTCAGGTAGGGGGCGCGCCCGCGGACGGCCACAGGCGTGGAACACAACAGTACTCCAGCTTTACCCTAGAGAAACAGGCTGGCTGACTGTCCCCACCAGTTTCCCCAGGTATAAACATAAAAGAATAGTTCAATGAGATTTCAGGTCAGTCTCTTAAATCAAATTCTCAATTAGAGTCTCTGGTAAATGAGAAAAAAAACTCTCTCTTTAAACCACCGTACTTGACCAGGGTTTTAACAGCTCATATAAATGCTCTGTTTGGGGGAGTTTGCACAACCCACCCCTACTCCCCTCTGGTTGTGCATCAAAACATTGCTATCCCATACCAAGCCAATCCACTACCCTTAGTAACAATGTCATAAAGGAAAAAACCTCCTTCTTTTCTTGTTCTAGTCACTTACTCGGTTTCCATACTGGATAGAGAAGATTCTTCTGTTAGCCATTCCATGTCCATCTCCTCCTCTGACTCAGAAGAGCAGCTCCTTTCATACTCCTTCCCCCACTCGGGCATGCCCTCTTCCTCCACCAGCATTGACTCAGCTGAATTGGACTCATTATCATTTACTTCAGCTGTTACCTCCCCTTCCTTCTGGGCCCTTGCTTCCCTTAACAGCTCAAGGATCCTGGGAGTTGTAGTATTTATTTTGTACTTGGGTGCCCCCTGTTGTTCAACGCTGGTGTTGCTCTTCTCTTTCTTAGTATAAGTCTGCTTTTTAAGCCTCCGGTCCGGTTGTATTTCATCATAACTCATTACAATATACATAAGGAACCATGTAAACATTTGAAAAATGAAGAAAAAGAAAAATATAAATATAGAGCTATATGAGAGTGTCATATTCACAAGAGAAAATTACATATAATTATGTAATAAAGAAGGGAATACAGAAAGGTGGATACATTGTACACCATCTCAATGTTTCAAAAATGTGAGAAAATAAAAATACAGGTATTTGAGAAAGTCATGTACACATGAGAAACCTGCATACAAATATTTAATAAAAGAGAGAATACAGTAAGATGGATACATGGAAACATAGAAAATTAGAAATGACGGCAGAAAAGGACAGAATGGTCTATCCAGTCTGCCCGGCAAGCTTATGATAGTATCTGCCGTGCCATACAAGTCACCCCCATACTTAGTTTCCCAGACTGTCAAAGTCAGGGCCCTTGTTGGTTGCTGTCTGAGTCCAATTCCCTGTTACCTATTGGCACTGAAGCAGAGAGCAATGTTGGAGTTACATCAAAAGTATCAGGATTATTGTTTAAGGGTAGTAAAGGCCACATCAGAATGTTATCCCCATGATTATTTGTTTTCCCAGACTGTAAAATTCAATGTCCATGGTTGCTTTCTGAATCTAATTCCCCTTTTCCTATTTTCTCCCTGCTGTTAAAGCAGAGAGAAAAAATGGAGTTGCATCAACAGTGTGAAGGTTTATTGGTTAAGGGAGTAATCGCCACATAGGCAAGTTTCCCCCATGCACTCTCTTCTTCATTTCCTTCCTCTAGCCTTTAGGGATCCACAGTGTTTATCCCATATCCTTTTGAAATCTTTCACTGTTTTTGTCTTCACTACCTCTCCAGAAGAGCATTCCAGGCATCCACTATTCTCTCCATGAAGAAATATTTCCTGATGTTGCTTCTGAGTTGTCCTCCCTGGAGTTTCATTACGAAACCCCTAGTTCTACTGATTTCTTTCCAATGGAAAAAGTTTGTCAATTGTGCATCATTAAAACCTTTCAGGCATCTGAAGGTCTGCATCATATTTCCCCTGCATCTCCTCTCCTCCAGGATATACATATTTAGGTCCTTCAATCTCTCCTCATAAGTCATTTGATAAAGACCCCCACCATTGTGGTCGCCCTTCTTTGGACTGCCTCCATCTTGTCTCCTGTCTTTTTTGAGATATGGTCTCCAGAACTGAACACAGTACTCCAGGTGAGGCCTCACCAAGGACCTGTACAAGGGGACTATCACCTCCTTTTTCTTACTAGTTATTCCTCTCTCTATGCAGCCCAGGATTCTTCTTGCTTTAGCTATCGCCTTGTCACATTGCTTTGCTGTCTTCAGACCACTAGACACTATCACTCCAAGGTCCCTCTCTTGCTCCATGCACAACAGCCCTTCACTCCCCATCTCATACTGCTCTTTTGGATTACCGTACCCTAGATGCATGACTCTGCACTTCTTGGCATTGAATCCCAGCTAATAAGCAGAAAATAATAATTGGTGCTAGTCCAACCATCAAAGATGGATAGTCAATAAGAGGAGGAAGGTCATCAAGGTTCAAAAATGTCCATAAGGTTTAAAAGCAAAGTTTTATTATATATAGGCAAGAAAAAGAGCTCAATCATCAGCATCAAGCCAAATAATTGTATCAGTAGATTCATGATCCCCCAACAAGGGCTGTGTTTCAAAAAGACTGCGCCGGGAAGGAGCCCACAAATATTTAGAAATTAATCTAAACAAAGAGTGGTGTTGTGTCAAAAGAACTGAATCCCCAAATGAATAAAGAGAAAAATTAAAATCTGAATTCAGAGTGGGCAAAAAAACACTGACAGAGCGTGCCAAAAGTCAATGATAAAAAGGTGAAAGTTTTATATGCCAGTAATCGTTTGATTTGGAAAATCTTTTACAATAATCTTATCAGGGAAAGTACAAATCAGAATTCGGAGTGAGCTGTTTTGGCAAGCTCTGTCAGATTTTTTTTTGTCTGCTTTGAAGTGCAATGGTAGGAGAAGGTATGGAGGAGCATTGTTTGGGATGAGAGGTGAAGCAGTGCTAGTCTGGAAAATCAAGTGCCTTTAGGGGGGGATTGAAGTAGCAGAGACCTAAAGGGAGGTCATTAGAAAAATAACAGCTAGGAGAGAAGTATGGAGAAATAGATGCCTTTGAAGTGGGGTAAAATATCTTTTCCCTTTTTTGTCCTTTCCTTCCTTCCCACACTTTCATTTTTCACTTTCCTATACCTTCATCTTCTACCATCTCAATCTCCCTCTCCTTTATTCTTTGCCTTCTTTATCCTATCTCACTGTTTCTCCCTTCCTTTTGACTCCTTTGTTTCCCTTCCATTACTTTCTTTCCATTGTCCTCCCCCCCCCCCCCCCCCTCCTCCTTCCCATCTGCTTAGGCTGTATCACTTCTCTTCTCACTGATTTACTCCCACTGTGATCAGTTTCAAAACGTGTGGATGAATTCCATTCTCTTCTCACAGCAGTGTTACAGAATATGCAGAAGCGTGATGACAGAAATGAGGGAATATGGAGGTGTGACAGTGGCTGTGGAGTGAGTGAATTTGGTGCATTGTCAGTGACTATGAGGGTTGCAGGGATTATAGTGATTGGGGGTCTAAGAAAAGGGACAACAATCATGCGATTGCAATATAATAACTAACTATAATATATAATATATATATAATTAGATGAAAGCTTGTAACTTGCCTTGACCTACCAGTGAAAAAAGTATGAGTGAAAATCTGATGGAGTAATTTTCAAAAGAGTTTTAAGCCCAAGAATATTACTGGATTTTCAATTTACAAACCAAAATGCCAGTGGGAATAAATGAAAGGATAGAGTGGTATACCCTATAAGTTGTCCCATATGAAAATTCTGTTTTATTTTATTCCACTTTGCCCTTCCATTGTAAAGTGGGAGAGATTGATTGACAGCTCAGCCTCCTGTGCTTCTTGTATTTGTCCCTTTAAAATGACAGATGTATGCCGCGGTCTTCTACAATGAAGCTGCATAGCAGTTAAACAGAGCATTGACGTCTGACCCAGTGAAGTACAAATACTGTGTCATCTTCAGCAACCTAATTTAATGATCATACATCCTTCTTATTTTTAATTCAAACAGGTCAGGAAGACGCACTAAGACACCGATAATCTGACACCCAATAACCCCTGAAGAAGGATTATCATTTAAAACACTGTAGCATTGGGTTTGTTGTTTTGAATACCCAAGTCTGTGTACCAAATTTGAGTGGTATCCCTGATGGTGGTGCCGTTGTCAAAGAAAAGTATTTCATTCCAAAAGACTTATTTATTTAGAATGAAAATGATTTGAGAAATGTGACCTATTAGATAAGCTTACTACACACCAGAAGATATAAAGGAGAAGAGAGAAGCAATTCACTAGTATAGAATGTGAAACTGGGCATCTAACTTGCAGATGTAATTTAAAGTGGCCAAATGAAAAGTTACTGTGTTGATTTTATATGTTCTTTTGTTTTTTATGTTATGTGTGTTATTCTATACACTGTTTAGGGCCTTGGTTTAAGCAGCATATAAATACATACATAAACAAAGTGATGCTCTTGGGGAAAAATAATCTCAACTATGTACACAGTGTTAAGTTCCACATTAGAAGTTTACCACACCTAGCATTATTATGGTCAATACACTGAAAACCTCAGATGAACTGGGCTGTTAAAGGCAAATATTTAAAGCCCTAAGATTGCCAAAGCCAGAAGATATGCTCAGAAATTGGGCCGGCATGCACCATATCTTCTGGTATGTGCACAAACACTTTTTGGGAAAAAAAAGGGGGCGGGGGATGGACGTGGTCTGTGTAGGTAGGGGCGCAGGCATTCCTAGCTTTCTCAATGAAATCTACGCATGAGTATTTTTATATACAAGTGCACGCCAGGGTTCCCTCGGCATAACTTTACTTCTGCTATGGAGGGTGTACAAATCCCTAAACAAAAAAAAAACTATAGAGATTAGTGGGTTTTAAGGGTTGGAGCTAACAGAGTAAAAGGTAGGCTAGTTAACTTGGGAGGTTAGGAACTCCTATCCTTTACCTGGCAGAACAGGGAATGAACTGGGGAAACTGGTAAATGCATCCAGTTTCCCCAGTTCATCCCCCCACTTATGCAGTAGAAGCGGCATTTGCGCACCCATGTGAGTATCTATAGAAAATCTTTTGCATATGTACATGCTGTTGCGGTCTCGGTAGCAAGTCTTGCGACCGGGTCCTTACCTCCGGTCTTGGGGAGCCGACGACGGGGTTCGCTGCTCAGGTCTCCATCCCCGCTCGGTCGACGGCAGGACGCGCTGTTAGTCGGGCATGTGCAGGCCTTCTCGTGGTGGCGTCTCCATGAGGGAGACGCCGCCAAGCCTCGGAACCAAGCCCCTCCCCTCCTAGGCACGTGCGCATGCAAGGAGGCTCAATTTAAAGGGCTTTTCCCGCCAGACCGCGGGCCACCCACAGAAGTGACGTCAGACGCCGGCAAGTACTTAAGCCCGGCATCTGATTTACCAAATTGCCTTGCAACTAGGCTCCCTGCTGGGTGTTAGTTGCACTATGCTGTCTTCTTTGCCTGGATCTTCGTTGGTTCCTGTTCCTGGTTCCGCTTCGTTCCAGCTTCGGATCTTTTGCCCCAGTTCCTGGTTTCACTTCAGTTCCAGCTCCGGATCCCTTCCTTCAGTTCCTGGTCTCGCTTCAGTTCCAGCTCCGGATCCCTTCCTTCAGTTCCTGGTCTCACTTCAGTTCCACCTCCGGATCCTCTCCTTCAGTTCCTGGTCTCGCTTCAGTTCCAGCTCCGGATCTTCTACTACCGATCCAGTCTTCTCTTGATTGCTTCCCAGGTTCCTGACTCCTGCCTGCATCTGACTCTCCGTGTCTGCCACCTGCCTTGACCTTGGTCTGCCTTCACTGCTGTCTGCTACCTTTGCCTAAGTCCCAGTGGTCCGGGTTCTCACGGGCTCCTCCCGGGGGAACCTCGGGCTTCCAGGGTGAAGTCGTCTTCTCCTCTTTTGCTTCCCTGGTCACCTAAGTCCCAGCAGCTCGGGTCCTCTTGGGCTCCTCCCGGGAGGACCTTGGGCTTCCAGGGTGAAGACTTCTGCTCTACGTCCAGCTTGTCTCCGCCTCCCGGCCTACCTCTTCTCAGCAGAGTGTTCATCTTCTTCTACCACACCACTCTGTCAGGCCGGTCCAAGAGTCCACCACTATGCTCACAACAGTTTGCAATGCCATGGACTCGGCGGATCTGTTGGGCCTCCAGGCTGTTCCCGGAATGGCTCAACGCTTGCAGCAGCAGCACCATTGCCTGGATGTACTTGCGGCTATAGTGGAACGTCTGGCGAATCGGCTGGATGCCACACCTCCAGAACCTCCCCAGGTGCCTCAACCAGCTCCGGTGGTGAGTGTCAGTATGCCTCCTCAACTTCCCGCACCATCTCAATACTCCGGGGAGGCTAAAGCTTGCCGGGGCTTCTTGAACCAATGTTAAATCAGATTCTCCCTCTTGCCCAACCAGTTTCCCAATGACTCCGTGAAGGTGGCATACATCTTGTCATTACTAGATGGGAAGGCACTGACTTGGGTGTCACCCATGTGGGAACGGAATGACCCTTTGCTAAACAGCCTGCCACAGTTTGTAACCAGCTTTAAGCAAGCCTTTGATGAACCCGAACGCCTATCCACAGCTACATCAGAGCTACTGTAACTGCGACAAGGACCCCACTCTTTGGCGGATTACGCCATTGAATTTCGTACCCTCGCCCTAGAAGTAGGGTGGCGAGAGGATAGTCTGCAAGGAGTCTTTTTGGAGGGCCTGTCGGCACGCATCAAGGATGAATTGGCGGTCTGAGATATCCCGAACGATATTAATGGGCTCATCGACTTGGCTGGGCGAATTGATCGCCGCTTGCAGCAGAGGGCAAAGGAGGGCCGTCCCATTCAGTGCACAGTACCGTTAGCCCCCGTGTTTTCTAGACCCGTGACGTCGGGGTCGAGCCAAGGAGCAGCAAGCTCCAAAGCTTCTGCAGAGGAACCCATGCAGTTGGGGCACACTCTGTTATCTGCGGAGGAGAGGCGACATCGCCGAACTTTAGGACTATGTCTCTACTGCGGTACTAAGGGACACTTCTTAGCCCAATGTAAGGAGCATCCAGAAAACACCTGAGCCTAGGATGTTTCGGTGAGCTGCTCCTAGGCTGTGTCAACTCTCCTTCTCAATGTATGGTACCTATCACTTTGGAATACCCAGGTGGTTCCCTTGAAACCCTAGCCTTCATTGACTCTGGGGCAGATGGAAATTTTATTTTGGCCAACCTTGTACAACAGCTATGAATTCCCATCATTCCATGCGAATCTCCTTTATGGATTACCTCCATTTGAGGAACACTCCTTCCAGGGAGTATCTCCACTTCCACAGTTCCTCTCACACTACGTACAGGGGTTCTGCATTTGGAAGAGATTTCTTTTTTGATCTTGGAGAAGGCCGTCCACCCCGTGGTACTGGGATTACCATGGTTACAACATTCTCCAGTCATCCATTGGGACACTTTACAGATTGCGGAATGGAGTCCCTTCTGTTTCACTAATTGTCTCAAGGTTCCCTGCGCACCATGCATCTCCCTCCTACATACTTCCATTTCACCTCTGGCGTCCTATGCGGACTTTGCAGATGTCTTTTCCAAGAAAAAGGCGGAGATTTTGCCACAACATCGTCCATTCGATTGTGCAATTGAACTTTTACCAATAACTACGCCCCCTCGTGGGAGGGTGTATCCCTTATCCCTGCTGGAGACACGAGCTATGTCGGAGTACATTGCCGAAAACCTTGCTAAAGGATTCATCAGACCCTCCAAATCACCTGCAGGAGCAGGTTTCTTCTTTGTAGGGAAAAGGAATGGTTCCCTAAGACCGTGCATCGACTATAGAGGACTTAATGCCATAACCAAGCATGATCGCTACCCTCTTCCACTGATCTCTGAGCTCCTGGACAGGTTACAAGGGGCCAGGATATTCACCAAACTGGATCTGTGGGATGCTTATAATTTGGTTTGGATTTGCCCTGGTGATGAGTGGAAGACTGCTTTTAACACCAGGGATGAACATTATGAGTACCTTGTTATGCCATTCGGGTTATGCAACGCCCCAGCAATCTTCCAGCACTTCATGAACGAAGTACTTCGTGATCTTCTACATACTTCAGTCATTGTATATCTTGATGACATACTGATCTATTCTTGAGACTTGGAGTCGCATCGCCAGCACGTAAAACAAGTTTTGCAAATTCTCAGAGACAATCACTTGTATGCAAAGCTAGAGAAATGAATGTTTGAGCAGGAGTCTCTTCCCTTTCTGGGATATATTGTTTCGGCAACTGGGTTCCGGATGGATCCTAGGAAAGTGGCAGCTGTTAAAGATTGGCCATGCCCAAGAGGGTTAAAAGCCTTGCAGTGTTTTCTCGGCTTTGCGAATTTTTACAGACACTTCATTCCACACTACTCCCTCAGAGTGGCGCCATTCACTGCACTCACCAGAAAGGTGGCCGATGCCGTGGAATGGCCGGAGATGGCTTGTCAGGCCTTTGAGGACCTTAAGGAGGCCTTTGTACAGGACATTTGCCTATGCTACCCAGATCCTCTTCGCCCTTTTATAGTGGAGGTGGATGCTGACAAGTAGGAATGCTATCTGTTTTCTTAGGTATTCTGTCAAATTTCTAGTGTTGTCTTGTCATCTCCATGTAGCATGGTTTTTCTAGTATAAGCGGTACATACAAATTTTAATAAATTTTAATCATTTATGACAAAGATAATTGGTAGCTCTGTAGTCAGTTCATAGTAAATATGGATAGCTGTTAGGCAATTACAGTAGGAGTTTGCATCTGATGAACTATGAACTGCCATTTTCTCATTCTTTCTTTTCCTATATAGTTATTTTATATTTATTCTAGATGCTAGATATTCTACAAATTCCAATAGAATGCTGGGCTTTTTCATCTATTTAAAATCACAGCACATGTTTGGAAGAAGTCAGAGCTAAATTTAAGCTTACAGCTCCCATGTGCAGAGGACCAGGGTGAATGGGTTCTCTCCCCAGAAATCGGAGAGCAATGGGAAATGGAACGAGGAGCTCCAGTTTTAGATGCGTTCATAATTTGGCACTCTAGGCACATG
The DNA here is from genome assembly GCF_901001135.1 of Rhinatrema bivittatum. Classification (NCBI taxonomy): domain Eukaryota; kingdom Metazoa; phylum Chordata; class Amphibia; order Gymnophiona; family Rhinatrematidae; genus Rhinatrema; species Rhinatrema bivittatum. Next base: position 418,866,256 of record NC_042617.1, on the reverse strand, counting down.
ACAATGTTGTCTATACTTAAATTTGTATGTTCCTGAATCTGGAAGAAGTCTGTGAACTGATCACAATCTATGTTGAAAAGGAAATGTCATCTTATCACAACAGATGCTTTCCCATGATCTTTGAGTAAGTTGTGAGCAGGCTGTGAAAAAGCACATTGCTAATCAGAAGAATTTGCTAATTTTGTTCATTGTCATAGTAAGATTTACTACAGGTTTCATACAATCAATTCATTGTCAATTCTCAATTACAAGAGTATGTGTGTATTATGTGCTTTTTCTGTTACAGGCATTGGCAAACATGACCAAGCATGTGGCAAGTTACTGCAGTAGTTTGCCATTGCTTTCTGCAACCCATAATGGTATAGTCTCATATTTCTGCCTGATATGCAGCCTCTCCACCAGTAGAGGTCCTCAGCAAGCCTTGCTCACAGCTGCTATAGCCACATGCTCACTTGTCATTTGATGTAGTAGTTCCAGCCTGTCCATTCCCTCCTTGCCTCTTTATTGAGTCTACTTGGTTGCTTGACCTGGCCATCTTTGCCGTGCTTTCCTACCTTGCCTTGTGGCCTTCCTTGACCTTCTGCCTTGCACTGTGGCCTACCTTGGCTTCCTGCCTTGTTCTATGGCCTCTTTGGACTTTGTGCCTTGCTCAGTGACCTCCTGGGATTTCCTGTCCTGCTTTGTGGCCTTTGGGCCTTTTAGGTTTGCCTAGCCAGCATTGAGCACCCCGTTTGGGCCTTCTTGTTTATTGTTGTTCATTCTAGTCCTGTCCTTGTTCAGTCCTTGTCTAGCCTTGTCTTGTCCTGTCTGGTCCTGTCCTATCCAGTCCAGTTCTTGTCCTGTCCTACCCAGTCCAATCCTTATCCTGTCCATTCCAGTCCTTGTTTCCAGTCCAGGCCTTTCCCTTGTCAATTGTCTAAGGCTTTGCCCTTGTCCTCTGGTCCCAGCCTACCCTTGATTCCAGCCCGTGATTTCAGCCCTGCCTGAATTCACTACTGCCTGCCCTCTCAGTCCCAGCCTGTACCTTGTTCCAGCTCTCAACCTGTACTGTGTCCCAGCTCCATGCCTATGACATGTTCTAGCTCTAGCCATGCTCCTAGACTCATCCTATCTGATTCCAGCTAGTCCTGCTGGCCACCAGAACCCAAGAGCTCAACCTGCAAAGGAGGTAGCTGGTATAGGCAGAAGATCCAGTCTGGCTCTGCCCCTGAATCTGGCCCTACTCCTGCTGGGTGACATTTGAGCCCAGCCTGCTGGACCCATGATAGAATGGAGAAGCCAAACAGTCCCCTCTTGAGTGGAACCAGGACTTACTGCCTGCTTGGTATTCCTTGTAAGGCAAGAAAAACCTTTCTAATCCAGTTGTAACTTCTTCTTCCAAGCTACAAGCACCAGTGTGTGCCAGCGTGTAATCTGCTGAAGAACTTCCCAACCCAGCTCCCCTGAAAACCCCAGTACATTCAATCATAGTCAAGACCAGCCAGAATTATCTGAATCAAATACCTATACAAAGAAATCCTACTCTGGTGCCTCTCTATCAGGCTGCAGGAGTTTTTATTTCAGTTCTGGAACTCAGCTTCAATCAGCTGCTTACAACAAATACTTAACAAAGTCAGCTATGACTCCAAGGAGGGTAGAGTGTGCCTTCCCCACATCTATCCTCTCAGGATCTCTGATTGAACCAGGCTCAGAAGTTAATTCCAATTCCAGTTCCACAGAATCCATTCCAAACTGCTGTTCTAGCTCATCTGAAGATACAGACAAAGCTTGTTTTTTCAGCTACTCTTCTGGACATGGCCATAGCACATTATGGAACTCTAGCTCCAAATACTCCTGTAATCCAGGGCAGGAGTTTGGTTCAGACTACTGTGCCTCAGTACCAGATGGGACCAGCTAGTGGTCCACCTGATCCACTCTAAGAGGAGCTTGGTACATACAATCTACTACAGGAGGAGCCTGGTCCATCTAATTGCTCCAAGAAGAGCCCCATCAACTGATCCACTCCAGGAAGAGCTTGCTACACCTGATCCATACCAGAAGAAGTCTTGTTCAGCCGATCCACTCTAGGAAGGGCACAGTCCAGCTGATCCACTTCAGATGGAGCCCAGTCCAACTTATCTGCTCCAGGAGAAGCCCAGACCCACAATCCTGCTCCAGGAGGGGCCTTCTCCCACAGCTCCACACCAGGAAGAGCCCACTCCCTCAGCTCCACTCCAGGAAGAGCACACTCCCTCAGCTCCACTCCAAGAGGAGCCCACTTTATAGCTCCTCCAGGAGGAGCTCACTCCTACAGCCCAGTACCAGAGAGAAGCAGATCCAGGAACCCAGTGTAGAGAAATGCTATTCCAGCAACTCAGTGCCAGATAGATGCTGTTCCAGCAATACAGCACCAGAGAGATGCTGTTCTAGCTCCTAGCACCCTAGAGACTCTGGCCCAGCCACCTAGTGCACATGAGACTGGACCCAGCCATTCCTCACCAAGAGACTCTGACCCAGCCACCCAGTGCTCGAGAGACTCTGTCCCACCCACCCAGCACCTAAGAAACTCTGCATAGCCATCCAGTACTTCACTGCCAGAGAGACCTTAATCCAGTGCTTCAACATCAACAAAACTCTGTTTCAGCACCTCTGTCCCAGAGAGACTCTGGTTCAGCACTTCTGTTCCAAGTTCCTTTTCCTCCTTTCAGGACCTTGAGCCACCTGTGACTCAAGGAAACTCAGTACCTGCTGGCAATAGCCCCATGCAAACAGAACCCAGGATGAGGCAGTCTTAAAAGAGGGGTACTGTCTCAATTCATCTATTATGCAGCCTCCCCACCAGCAGAGGTTATCAAAGAGCCTCACTCACAGCTGCTCTAGCCATCTCCTCGCTGATCACATGTCGCAGCAGTTGCAGCCCTACTTAACACAGCCTGTCCATTCCCTCTTTAACTCTTCATCAAATCCACTTGGCTTCTCAACCTGGCCATTCTTGCCATGCTTTCCTGCATTGCCTTGTTGCCTAACTTGGCCTTCTGTCTTGCCCTGTGGCCTACCTTGGTCTCCTGCCTTGTTCTGTGACCTTTCAGCCCTCCTTGCCTTTCTCTGTGGCCTCTTTGATCTTCCTGCATTGCTCTGTGGCCTTCATGCCTCCCTGTCTTGCCTTGCAGCTTTCGGGCCTTTGGTCCTTCTAGGTTCCAGTCCGTAACTTCAGCCCTGCCTGAATACACTCCTCCCTGCCCTTGGTCCCAGCCTGTACCTTCTTCCAACTTCCAGCCTGTGCTTTGTTCCAGCACTCCAGCCAGTGCCATGTCCCAGCTCGCAGCTATTTATGTGTTCTAGCTATAGTCATGCGCCTGGGCTTGGCCTATCCTGTTCCAGCTAAGTTCTTCCAGCCAGCAGAACTCAAGGTCTCAAACTGCAGGGAGGTGGCTGATATAGGCAGAAAAACTAGTCCGGCCCTGCTTTCAAGTCTGGCCCTACTCCCACTTGGGGAAATCCCAGCCCAGCCTACTTGACCTGTGACAGATAGTCTCCCATTCAAATATTAACCAGGTTTAGTGCTGCTTTGCTTCCAAGACTTGATAAGATTGGTGCTTTTGCAGGTAAATTATATAATTAACATATTTTAGTTGATATGAATAATGGTTTCTTAATGTAATCTCTGTATAGTTTACTAAGGAATTACCACATCTGTATAAGACAGTCTTAATTATAGTTATATTTATGAATCCAGTCTATATGAGTTAATTGAACACTTTTAATTACAACATCTGAATTCAGTCCATCAAACTTTATATGCAACTTCAGTGACAACCTTCAGTTAAAAAGTTCAAACCAAATTAATATTTGGGAACAAAATATACCCTGTAGCTTTGATCATGGAATAAGTGCAGAAGTTAACATTCATGCTTTAGAATAAAATCACATCAGTCCTTCTTTTGGATAAAATTACTAGTCAAATGCATTGGTGTCAGTGAGAAGAACAAAAATGTTACCTTAATTAATTGTAATTGCATTTCACAGAGATAATGCTAAACCTTTTCAAATACTTTTTTTTTTTTTTACTGAGAAAGCATATGAGTGTTTTACTTTGTTATGTTACTTTAAGGGTTAAAATATATTAAGTTGCTTCAGAAGGTGTCCAGATGGACTGTGCTTATCATTCAAAGTTGTTTTCATTTATTGCTGATGTTCTGATTAAAATTTTTTGTATAACCACAGATTGGACTGCATTTTAGCCAACTTCTTGATTTATTATCAGCAAAGAAAAACAAATATCCACTCCTTCTCTGGATCAACTTAGTTTAATATGGAAGAGGGAGGTAGTCAAATGGGACTAATGTAAGACTGATTCTGAGCCTGCAGCATAGCAGCCGTGTCACTGTACGCCTCAGCCAGAGGAGTGGCGGTTTCAATCCTTAGAATTTTCCTTGATAGAATTATTTGGCTATGTGAAAATAACAAAGAATTCAGTACTAGCTGGCTTGAAACCAAATTTGTTCATGCTTGGGGTAGATCATGGAGTGCAGTGGTAATAACAGAGGTTGGAAAAAAGTCACGGTTTAAGCAGGGGAGTTTATATTCCCATCTTCACAAAGTGGTAGATTCTAGAGATGTGAATCGTGTCCTCGATCGTCTTAACGATCGATTTCAGCTGGGAGGGGGAGGGAATCGTATTGTTGCCGTTTGGGTGTTTAAAGTATCGTGAAAATCGTGAAAATCGTGAGCCGGCACACTAAAACCCCCTAAAACCCACCCCCGACCCTTTAAATTAAATCCCCCACCCTCCCGAACCCCCCCCCCAAATGCCTTAAATTACCTGGGGGTCCAGTGGCGATCCAGAACGGCAGCGGTCCGGAACGGCCTCCTGCAATTGAATCGTGTTGTCTTCAGCCGGCGCCATTTTTCAAAATGGCGGCGCAAAATGGCGGCGGCCATAGACCAACACGATTCGACTGCAGGAGGTCGTTCCGGACCCCCGCTGGACTTTTGGCAAGTCTTGTGGGGGTCAGGAGGCCCCCCCAAGCTGGCCAAAAGTCCCTGGGGGTCCAGCGGGGGTCCGGAAAACGATCTCCTGCCGCGAATCATTTTCCGTACGGAAAATGGCGCCGGCAGGAGATCGACTGCAGGAGGTCGTTCAGCGGGGGTCCGGAACCCCCGCTGAACGACCTCCTGCAGTCGATCTCCTGCCGGCGCCATTTTCCGTATGGAAAATGATTCGCGGCAGGAGATCGTTTTCCGGACCCCCGCTGGACCCCCAGGGACTTTTGGCCAGCTTGGGGGGGCCTCCTGACCCCCACAAGACTTGCCAAAAGTCCAGCGGGGGTCCGGAACGACCTCCTGCAGTCGAATCGTGTTGGTCTATGGCCGCCGCCATTTTGCGCCGCCATTTTGAAAAATGGCGCCGGCTGAAGACAACACGATTCAATTGCAGGAGGCCGTTCCGGACCGCTGCCGTTCCGGACCGCCGCTGGACCCCCAGGTAATTTAAGGCATTTGGGGGGGGGGTTCGGGAGGGTGGGGGATTTAATTTAAAGGGTCGGGGTGGGTTTTAGGGGGTTTTAGTGTGCCAGTTTTCCTGCCCTCCCCCTTCCCCTGATTTACGATTTTTTGACGATAAATCGGGGGAATTGGTATTGTATCGTGGCCCTAACGATTTTTGACGATTTAAAATATATCGGACGATATTTTAAATCGTCAAAAAACGATTCACATCCCTAGTAGTTTCAGGGAGGAAGAATCTCACCTGGTCAGACTGGATGGATCAATTAAATTAGCCTTTATCTGCCATCCTTTTATGTTGTTATGTTTTTCCCTTGAAAATGAACAGGTCCACTATGTCGCGTTTTTCAGCTTTCTAATTGATTTAGGTCTCCTGTGTGTCTGAGATCATCACTCGGCTGCAAGTGTACCAAAAGTATTTTAAATTAGGTTGGACAATCTAAAAGCTTAAAAATGAAATATATACAGTAAGAAGATGAGGATCATGGCAGCACAAGTGGCATTGTATGATTCTTGCTATATTTTTGGTGATTTTAGCTCTATTCCCCAAGATGGCATCTCAGCTACTTTTAAAAACTATGTGCTTCTCCCCCAGCCCCCTTCTCCATCCCTTCCCTGAGAAATCCCTTGTACTCACAAACTGTTCACCTATTGATATTTAAATGTCCCAAGGAAATCTTTAAGAGTTACAGTCTAAATGCTGTTCAGCCATTTCAGATCCAAGCATCTGGAGGTAAGTAAGATATACTCTCCACTTCCACTTTAGATTTAACATTTTAGGATGGTTCTGTTATCAATGTATACAAAAGAAGTGCGAATAGACAGTAGCCAGGATTGAAGCCTTAACAACTGGTGCTATTTATTGTTCACGAGTTTAAAGCTTGTGCTAATTCAACCCCTTTTTCTCTCTGATTGATTTAGGAAAATTGTACTAGTAATAATGTGCATTACATTGGAGAATAAAATGGAGTTATAGTCAGTAAAATCAAGGATGACATCCACTGCTAGAACACTTTTCAGACTTTATTAAGGTAACATTAAGAATGCTGAACATTGTGTATTTGGAAAAAGTTAATCTGGATTATATTTCATTCAGTAATCTAGTTTTCTGTGGACAAACACTTTACTGAAGAAAACATATTGAAATTTCTTGTGGATGTTTGCAAATTGTAATAAAGCTTTGAATATATAATAAATCCTGGTCACTTATTGAAAAAATGTGTATTTATTATAGTGATTTTTCAGTGACAATTTGGGAACTGAATGCGTATTGGAGAAATGTCATTTAAGGTTTAAATATTTAGATACAGAAAAACTGAAGAAAGACAGATCATAAGGATTATCTCTAAAAAAAATGCTTGCATACAAGATAGGATTGTTTTAGTTGTGAACTCTTTATTGTTGATTGAGAAGTGCTATAATTTCCTTTTGATTGCAATTTCAATTCACAAATCAAAAAAAGTGTTCTTGAAAGGGCACAACAGAAAACAACAAAAATAATAAGGAAACTATAAGAAAAGAGAACCAATATGATAGCTTGCTGAGAAAAACATGTTGTATGGAGCCCTGTGGATTACTTTTCTACCATTTTACATCTTTGAGATCATGGAGAAAAAAATCCTTAGAGTCCTCAGCCCACAAGTTTGGCACATTTTAATTCCTGGAGCCAATCAGCTGGCGGAGGAGGAGTTCCCACAGGATAAAAAGGACTCCCTAGTAGAGCAGTGGAAGTCTCCTGTGGGGGACCGTGGAGGAAGGATCAGATTTCCTGTCTGCTCTGGGAGATGGCGATGCTGGACATTCCCCGACTGTGTGAAGGACTGTAGCCACTATCACAAGGAAGGTGAGCGCGGGGACTTCTGTTGTTGGATGTACGACAAGGATACTTTGCCTGGAGGACTGCCGGTGGGTGGCTGTACCTCTGGGGAAGGGTTGAGGTCCCAGAGGTACGGAGGGAGGTGGCAGTTAGGCCCAGTGGGGCCGGACTTTTGAACTATGGACTTTGAGAGGGACTTCTGAAGCCAGTGGTTGGAAAGTGAGTTGCTGACTCAGTGGGGAAGGCATCTGCATTCTATCCAGGTGGTGAGGGTTCAAATCCCACCTGGGATCTTTTAAAATAAATACGTTTAAACTGCTGTTTGAGTTTCCAAGGGACCAGGGAAGCTCGGTCAAGGTATGGACCCAGGAATGGAGGCAAGCAGACGGTGTATGGACCCGGTGAAAGTGTCATAATAGGATAAATACAGGGAATATCTAAGGAAGTGCTAACAATTATAATGCTAAATTAATTGGATGGATGATCAGACTAGATGGATCACATAGTATTTTTCAGGTGTCATGTTTCTATATTCTAATTATCTGTAGTCTACAAGATTTACCAGGTTTTCAACAAAATAGGTGTTGTGTCCTTGAAACATCCAGGATTTCTACCTCTGTGGGAACAGGGTCTGGTTCTAGATAGAAAAGGAGACCCCCTTCCTAAAGTGATTATAGAGTTCTTAGGTACTATGATTAAAGAAACATTTCCAGGTAATGGAACCTTATTGGTGACATTGTTAGAAATATCGATTTCCTTCATGGGGTGCTAACTAACTAAACATTATTTACAAAAGCAGCATTCTTTTCAGAGAATTTGTCATACTTTGTCATGGTAATTTTTAGGGGTGTGAATCATGTGATCGATCGTCTTAACGATCGATTTTGGCTGGGGGGGGAGGGAAATCTGATTGTCGTGTTTTGTTTTGTTTTTTAAATCGTTAAAAATCGGGGGAGGGCGGGAAAACCAGCACACCAAAACAACCCTAAAACCCACCCCGACCCTTTAAAACAAATCCCCCACCCTCCCGAACCCCCCCAAAATGTTTTAAATTACCTGGGGTCCAGTGGGGGGGGGTCCCGGCGCGATCTCCCGCTCTCTGGCCACAGCCTGCGTTAAGAGAAATGGCGCCGGTGGCCCTTTGCCCTTATCATGTGACAGGGCAAAGGTAGCGCCGGTGCCATTTTGGTTCCAGGCTCCTGACGTCACGCGTGCAGGAGATCGCTCCCGGTCCCCTGCTGGACCCCCAGGGACTTTTGGCCAGCTTGTGGGGGCCTCCTGACCCCCACAAGACTTGCCAAAAGTCCAGCGGGGGTCCGGGAGCGACCTCCTGCACGCGGGCCGTATTGCCAATATTCAAAATGGCGCTGGCGCTGGTTCGGGAGGGTGGGGGATTTGTTTTAAAGGGTCGGGGTGGGTTTTAGGGTTGTTTTGGTGTGCCGGTTTTCCCGCCCTCCCCCAAATAATTCCCATGCCCTATTTACCGATACAATACAAATGCCCCTGACGATAAATCGGGGGCATTTGTATTGTATCGTGCACTCTAACTATTTTGGACGATTTTGAAATTATCTGAAGATAATTTTAATCGTTCAAAAACGATTCACATCCATAGTAATTTTACATTTCTCTCAGACATTGTGAAAGGACAAACCACACAGAGCTTCAGTAGTATCCTTTAGGAAAGACATACTGGGACACAACCAATATATGTCTTTTCTTTGTTTGCACAGGCCTAAATTGAGAACTAAATATTGCTGCGGGTTGTCTGCCCCAAGTACCTACATTAATTACGGTACTTGTTTCAATTGGTAAACATTTTCAGGTAAAATGAAAGGCAAATTTAAAACATAGGCAACCTCCATATTCTTGAAGCCTACTTACAGAGGAATAGCATTACCCTTATGATAAGCAATTTGGAACTGGATAGACTCAATGTTACTTTGGATAATTTTAGCAAACGCATCTGTAATAATATCTGGGGAAATCAAATAAGTCAGAATCTGTCCTTTCATTAAATTGCTAATGCTGTTATTCAATTCTCTAAACAAATCATTGGTAAGTGCCTGAATGGGTTGGATAAAGGTACGGTCTTCACTTAGCACTGTTTTGATGGTGATGATATCCACTTGTTTATGCTCGGTTGCTTCAGAATGCAGATTAGCCAAGGTGACAGTGTTGCTTAGGAGTTTTTACCCTGAGCAGCTAATTATTCTTGCTGATGTGATATCTGTTTTGAGATACTTTTCATATCATCTTACAACACCTTAACAGTGTTGAATACATTTTTAACAGAAACTGTATTCACAATGGACATGGATGCACCAAAGAGCAAACCCAGGGCAGAAAAGATAATGGGTCCAGTATTAAGTCCAATAAATCTCTTGGGTCTGTCTAAGCCTTTCTTAATGGGCTACTTCAAAATTTTATCCAATAGGTTCAGAATGCTCTGAATGTTCTAGGTGACATACTTCATGTGATCCTTGAACCAAGATTTAGATGCAGGCAAACATGTTAGTGGTGTTAAAATGTTTCTGGATCACATGCTGGGGATCAAGTGACTCAAAGACTTTGTAGGTGACAATCCATGACTGGGTAATTAGAAAGTCAGAAGAATCTTGCATCACAATGCTGGAGGAGGAACCAGGCTCAACCATCTTGGGGTCTTCCCCTCCTGTCAACAGCAGTATTAGGAAAATCACCCTGGAAAAACTACTCCTCTGTTTCATTGTTATTGCCATGTCTGGCATAGCATTTTGATCCACAAATTTATGAGGGTGACAAGGTCTGAGCTGATTAATTTGGACCCAATTAAGTGGCTGGCAATGTGATTGACTGCTTGTCAACTGGCTCAAGAGCTAATTGGTTGGCAAGAGACTTTAATGATAGACCAGAAATCCAGGATATACCGTGGGCCCTTGAGTTACAACCAACCTTTCAGGTCTTGAGTTACAACCAATATTCAAGTTACAACCAAATTTGGGGGGGGGGGGAGAGAGAGAGAGAGACTAGCCATAATGCCCTCATACTAGGTAGGTATTTATACCCCTATATGAGGCCCACCTAGTTACTCGAGGTGTAGGTATTGGTTAAGGGGTTAGGGGCCACTTTGACATGCAGAGTGTGATGTACAAACAGAACAGTGCACTCTTGTGAAGATGTGATGACCTTCGAAGTGAGGAAACTCACCCAAAGATGAGATTTGTGTAATGTTCTCTCAACCTAGCTTGATGTTACCCAGGTAGAGAGTCCATATGCAGATATCATAAAGGAACTGGTGGAGGAGGTAAAATTGTTGTTTCTAGTAGGCTAGGCACATTTTATAACTTTTTGGTGAGTACACTAGGAAATTATTGATGTTTCTGGTAATAACAGACATTATACAACTATTTTTTATTATAGAAATGGTTAGGTAAGGGGTGCTTTTGGGAGGTTTGGAACGCATTATGGGTATTTCTGTTGCGATCCCCCCTGCTGCTGCGCTCCAGGAAGTCTCTTACCTTCCTCTGGAGGCCGCTCTGAAGCCAGGGCCTCGCCTGCGCATCATCCAGGACTTGCTCCAGGGCCTGAGAGGCCTAGCTGCTCCTGAGGCATGCCTGTGGCTTGCATGCCTCTGCGTTTGGACTTCCTGCTTTCCAGCCACGCCCGTTTCCCTAGGGGCTGGCCCGCAGCTCTCTACCCTAGTTATAGGACCAGCGGTGGGCGGTCCTGGCAAGCTCCTCCCAGGGAGTTGCCTTCTACCTCCAGTATTTAAGGACTGCCTGTTCACTTGCAAAGGGCCTTCGATCAGGCCTTACAGTTGGCTGTAACCGTGCTGATCCAGGCCTTCCATGGTTCCTAGTCCAGTGTCTTTGCCCGATGTCTGTTCCAGTCCAGGCCTTCGATCAGGCCTTACAGTTGGCTGTAACCGTGCTGATCCAGGTCTTCCATGGTTCCTAGTCCAGTGTCTTTGCCTGATGTCTGCTCCTGTTTCTGCCAGCCGAGGGGGCTTCGGATGTGAGTATCCCAGCATCGGAGTTCCTGTTCGCCTGGGTCTCCCCCGCACCCTCCTTCTCAGCGTGGTCCGCGACCAGCCTTCCTGGGCTGTGTAGGGCGCGTCTGGGACAGGGTGGTCCGCGACTCAGTCCCACGGGTGGGCTGAGTAGGGCGCCCTGATGGACAGTGCAATGTTTCCGTCCAGCCTTGTCTACAGTGTCTGCTTCAGCCCTTGTCCGGATGTCTTCCTGTCTCTGCCTTGACCTGGTTCCTGAGCCTTCTGTCCTGTTGGGCCCTGGAGTGGCCAACAGGAGGGATTCGTCCCACGGGCTCTTGAGCTTCTGCCAGCCGAGGGGGCTTCGGATGTGAGTATCCCAGCATCGGAGTTCCTGCTCGCCTGGACCTTTCCTGTGTCTCGCTTCAGCCCTTGTCCTGATGTCTCCGTCTTGCTTCAGCCTGCTTCTGCCCCATCTGATGTCTCCTGTTTAAGGACTCTGTCTGCCCTCGCCTCTGTCCGGCCTGCTGCCCATTGCCGTTCCCTGCGGCAGGTCTGAAAGGGCCGGGAACAGTCGGAGGACCGTTCATTAGTCAACCTCCCCGTGTTGGCTACCATGGGCATGCAGGTCCGGCTGAGGGTCGGACTCCCTGCTTCTGTTCCTGCCTGCCTGGCTCACCATGCCTGCTCAGCTCACCTCCCACGGTGTGGCCTTGGGCTCCTCCTGGGGTCCTGCCGTGGCCCAAGGGCTCACCACCCGCCCGAGACGACCGCGCCCGCGCGTGCTCGTAACAATTTCCATTTTTTCCTATGGAAAAAATAGTCTTGACTTACAACCAACTTGAGTTACAACCAGCCCTCTGGAACCAATTAAGTTCGTAAGTCAAGGGTCCACTGTATATATATACAAAGAGAAAGAGAGAGAGATATGCAAAATAGAACTCAACTTGTGGAGGGGGGCCCAACTGATTGCAAAGATGGAAGGAGGACTGCAGCTTAGTTTGCTCACCCCTGATCTAGAGTTTGCTCTACTTTTTAGTTATTGAAGAGAATTATGAAATTTATGTTGGAGATTTTTTTGGCTGAACTCTGCCAGGCTCCACGGCACATGATGCACCTCTCATGGGTTGGCTTGGCATGCTTTGGGGAGCTATTGAAGCATGTTCTTAGGAAAGGCATACAAGGGAGTCAGACACCTATGGACTAATTTTGAAAAAATACCCAGGTCTGATATTTTCCTGCAATCTGCCCCTGGTTATGCCCCAAACAGAAAAATAGATGAAGAAACAGATAATCAGACAGACATGGATCATTTTTGCATAATTCAACATTACATATGTTGGAAAGAATAAAAATACATGAAAGTGTGCTCAAAATAATACATATTTTTAGATGAAGGATAGCGGTGCCTATTCAAAAGTAGCAAAGATAGCCGTACAGTATTGACAACATTTCCTGTCACTTTTGTATCTTAATTTACAAAGTTTTCAGAGAACTTAGTAGATTAAGGTAAATAGCTAGATGTATCTTTGGTGAAAGGTACCAGTTTGTGGCTAATTTACCTTTCTTAGGAAAATTTATTGAGCATCCATGCTGGAAGGTCAGAAGCTTTTATGTCTGACAATGAATGCCTTGAATTTTCTCAATCTGGTTTTCATCATGGGTATAGCACTGAGACTGCTTTAATGACCTTCATGAATGACTTGAGGCTGATTTTGAATCAGAATGGATCCTCTTTACTTATCCTTCTGTATTTATTTGTCACATTCAATGCCATTGAACATGACAGTATGCTACCCAGATTGTGTAAAGTTTGTATCAAGGGTGGTATAGCGCAGTAGTACTTCTCCTTTCTCTCTGACAGGGTTCAGTCTGTTTTCTGGAATAATTAGACATCTGTTTCTTATAATCTGACCTTAATGTTCCTCAAGGAGCTATTCTCTCCTCTACTTTGTTTAATATCTACTTCTGCCCCCTTTTGAAGTATGTCAGGTCTTTTGGCTTGAGGATTCAGTGTTATGTTGATGACCTACAATTCTATGGTTCTTGCTCAGAAGATGGGTCTTGCCTCTTTGTAAATGTGAATAATTGCTTCCTAGAAGCATCTAGTTGGATACATATAGATAGGATCTCTCTTAAAATTGAGAAAATGGTCCTGTGGTTTAGGAATCATGATCCTCAGGACTCAATTGTCCAATTCTCTTAGAATGTGTAAACCGTGTCCTGTAGGGGTGAAGACCACTGTTGTGGCTTACTTCAGCACAAAGATAGAAAAATACATGAATAACCCCAGAACCCTGTTCAAAATAGTTGATAATCTTACCAAAGATGATACAAAATCACCGGAAAGTCTACCCGATAACAGATGCAATGAAATAGCTAGATTTTTCAATGATAAAATTGAGAACCTGAGAAACAAAATACCTAAGACACCAAAACAAGAGATTAATATGTGCAAGAGAAATGTGACACCATGGTCTGAATTTGATGAAATAACAAACAACCAGGTTGAAAACTTGATCAAAAAACTAAATCCCGCCCCTCACCTAATAGATTCCTTACCCATAGTGAAAATGAAAAAGCTTACTGAAATCACCGCTCCAACTTTTACAAAAATCATAAACTACTCACTAGAAGAAGGGTACTTGCCAGACACACTGAAAGGAGCAATCATCAAACCAATACTCAAGAAGAAAAACATGGATCCCCAAATACTAGCAAACTACAGACCAGTATCAAACTTACCTCTAATGGCCAAATTAATTGAAAAAACAGTACAAAAACAGCTATCCGAACACTTAGACAATAACAGCATCCTTTACCCGTCTCAACACAGCTTCCGTAAGCACTATAGCACCAAAACACTCCTACTTGCACTAACAGATAATATACTAAGAGGGTTCGATAGCGGAAAACAATATATTCTTACTACTAGATTTATCAGCCGCATTTGACACAGTGAACCACATAATACTAATTAAACGGCTTGAAGAAATAGGACTACAAGACAAAACACTCACATGGTTCAGATCATACCTAAATAACAGAACTTTTCAAGTTCAAATTAAAAACACTCTATCCGAAAAGATCAACCTAAAAACAGGAGTCCCACAGGGGTCAGCACTATCTGCTACTCTGTTTAATATATACGTACTGCCATTATGCCATCTCCTCGCAGGTCTTGGAATCATACACTACATTTACACTGATGACATCCAGTTAATCCTACCAATTGATGAAACTATTGAAAAAACATTAGGCTTGGCCATGATGTATCTGGATATAATAAAACAACTACTAAACCAAATGGAGCTGATAATCAACATTGACAAAACCGAATTCATACACTTAGAAAGGAAAAGCTTGAATATCACACAAACTCCAATATTTCTCAATAACATCAAACAAATTGACTTAACTAAGAAAGTTCGCAATCTCGGAGTAATTATTGACAATGAACTAAACCTCAAACAACACATATCTCTAAAGGTAAAAGAAGGATATGCTAAACTCATGATACTCAGAAAACTTAAGCCATTACTATCCCTGCCAAACCTTCGCACTGTTCTTCAATCTCTGATATTTGCCAGCATAGACTACTGCAATGCTTTGCTACTAGGCCTACCCAACACTGCAATAAGACCACTGCAGATTTTACAAAATGCTGCAGCTGGAATTCTCACTGGAAAAAGCAAAAGAGATCACATATCCGATACACTTGCCGCTCTACATTGGCTACCAATAGAACAAAGAATACAATTCAAAGCACTGTGCTTAATACACAAACTCATCCACGACGAAAAAGCAGAATGGCTGAACACAGCACTTAAAGTACACGTCCCACACAGAAATCTAAGATCAGCAAACAGAGCACTTCTACCCTTTCCATCTGTAAAAACAGCAAGACTCACCCAGGTGAGGGAACGCGCATTATCTCTAGCCGGACCCACATTATGGAACTCCATGCCCCTTGACCTCAGACTCCAGAGCAATCATAAATTTTTCAAAACACAACTCAAAACCTGACTTTTCAAACAAGCCTTCAAGAAGGAGAACGAAGCAGGCAATTAAATAAATGAATTAAACATAGGCGGCATAAAGCACTCAATGCCTATATTCCAGCTCCTAATGGAATTAGTTCAACCTATTTTTAACTATAGTCAACCCTCAGGATGAATCTCTATTTAACACTCAACCACAAGTAATGTCTTTTGATATAAACTCTTGTTTGTTACCGAATTCTAATGGCACCACCCATGTAATTTAAGTGCTATATTTTCCTTTGATATAGGTGCCCTAGTGTAAACCGTTATGATGGTGAATAACTTAATGACAGTATATAAAAACTTTTAAATAAATGAAGTAAATGTTAAATAAGTGTAGTCGTGTATGACCAGGCAGCAAGTTTTCTGATGTTATTTGCACACAAGACACATGATTTAATATGTCCTACCCTCCAGAATATGTGACTCTGATTCCGAAGTCAACAAATCCAACAAAGCAGATAGGGTTTGAAATAAGATATCAATTCTCACTTCCTTATTATTGAAACAAAAACAAATTTGTTGAGTTTATTTATTTGTTGAGTTTTATATACCGTTATTCGGTTGAGCCATCATAACGGTTTACAAAAGTATACATTTTTCTTATCAGTTGTGTAACAGAAAAGCAATATGAACGTTAAACATATTATTAGAAGTTGAGCAACAGTAAACCATTTGAGCAATATCAGAAATAAGCATATCAAGTCCAGAGAGCATTATTAGGTTAGATGGGGAGGGTATGCAGGTTCAGGGAGAAGAGAGTGAATTAAGAGGTTTACAATTGAGAGTTCAGTTGAGAGTTGGGATGATTAGACATCTGAAAGTCAGTGAGGAATTTGCAGAACATTAGTGTTTTTAGGTCATTTTTGAATGTTTTTAGGTCTTGTTGGGTTCTGAGGAATTTAGGTAGGGTGTTCCAAAGTTTAGGTGAGGCAATTGAAAAGGCTCTTTCTCTTGTGGTTGCCAGATGCACATCTTTGATAGGGGGAATGTTTATGTAACCTGAGTTATTGGAGCATAGGTTTCTTGAAGGATTTTGAGGGATTATGTTTAGGGAGTTAAGATCTTGATGATCATTGTTTAGGATTTTGTGGATTATGGTCATTGATTTGTAGGCAATACGTGCATTAATAGGGAGCCAGTGAAGTGATGTCAAAATTGGTGTTATGTGTTCACTTCTTTTTGTTCCAGTTAGGACTCTGGCAGCAGAGTTCTGCAGTATTTGGAGTGGTTTGAGGGATGAAAAAGGTAATCCAATTAGTAAGGAGTTGCAATAGTCAAAGGTGGAGAAGATAAGAAGTTGTAGTATAGTTCTGAAATGGTTTCAGGTGTCTTAGGGTTAGGAGTCTGTGGTATCCTTCCTTAGTTTTATTTGCTATTTGGTTCTTGTAAGAAAGTTCTTTATCAATGATAACTCCGAGGTTCCTGGTGTGGTTGGTAGGGAGTATAGTTATGATTTGTTTGTCAAGTATTGTCAGGGGTGGTGGAATTGGATTTGGTTTTTTAACCATGAGTATTATTTCAGTTTTGTCAAAGTTGATTATGAGTTTAAGGGAGTTTAGTAGATGTTTGATTGAGATAAGTAGTTCTGAGGTTTTCTTGTAGGTGTCATCAATCGAATTTTGTATGGGAATGAGGAGCTGAATGTCATCAGCATAGAGGAAGTGCGTGACTTCATATTCTTTTAGTAGTTGGCAGATGGGGAGAAGGTATATGTTGAAAAGGGTGGCTGATAAAGCTGATCCTTGAGGGACACCGGTGTTGAGGTTGATTATTTTTGATAGGTTGTTGTTGATTAATACTTGGTATGTTCGATCAGATAAATATGATGAAAACCAACGTAAGGTATTGCCAATTAAACCAATTTGGGATAGTCGTTCCAATAGTATTGTGTGGTTCACTGTGTCGAAGGCAGCTGAAAGGTCAAGAAGAATGAGCAGGAATGTTTCGCCTTTGTCAAAGCCTCTTATGATGTCATTTAGGGAGATGAGGAGAGATTCCGTGTTTAGGTTTTTTCTAAAACCATATTGGGATGGAGATAGGATGCTGTTTGTCTCCAGGTAGTCATCTAGTTGAGTGTGTACGACTTTTTCAATGGTTTTTGCTATGAATGAAAGGTTTGATATGGGACAGTAGTTGTTAAGGATTTCCGGATCTAGGTTGTTCTTTTTAAGGATTGGTTTGATGACAGCAGATTTGGGGTACTTGCCTTCGTTCAGTGATAAATTGACAATTTTAGTGATGGTTTTTGATATGGTAGGTTCGATTGATTTGAGGGTTGTTATCGGGATTAAGTCCAATGGCTGGCGGGGTTCATTTTATTTATTATTGATTGAATTTCAATGGTAGAGGCAGTGTCAAAGTTTGACCATGATGAGGTTGTCTTGTTAAGTTTGGTGTATTGGTTGTTGTTGGTTAAGTTGGATTGGATTAGAAGAGATATTTTGTTGTTGAAGAAATCAGCAAAGTCGTCGCTTCCATGTTTGGTGCATGAAGATTCTTGGGTGGTTTTAGTAAGTTTCTGAACTATTGTGAATAACATTCTGGGGTTATGATGAAATTTGGAGATTTTGTTGGAGAAGAATTCCTTTTTCGCATTGTTGATGATATTTTTATATTGAGCTAAGTTATTCCGATAATTAGTGTGGTAGTATTTTTTTTCTCCATTCTCTTTCTTTTTTTCAGAGTATGCGTTTAGCAGTTCTGATATTTTCATTATACCATTGGTTGTTGTGTTTGGGTTGTTCTTTAGTTTTTGTAATAATGGGATTGATGTTGTCTGCAACTTGTTTTGTGATGTATAGCCATGATGAGGTAGCGTTCTCGGAGCTAGATAGATTGATGTTTAATTCATATTGAAGATTTTTTTGTAAAAGTTCTATGTTGAATGGTGGACGGTAGGACATTTTGATTGGGGTGATTTGAGGATGTTTCAGGTTGATGTTGGTATGAAGGTTAGCTTGGATGAGGTGGTGGTCAGACCAGGGAATTTCTGTGGTGTGAGTTGAGTTTGATTTCCAGATTTCAGTGTTGATAAAGATGAGATCAATGGTGTGACCAGCTTTATTTGTTGGAGATTGAATTATTTGTTCTAGATTTAGAGTTGATAGTGCATCAATGATGGTTTGGCAGGTTTTTGAGTGGGAGGATAAGTTGAAATGAATGTTGAAGTCACCAAGGATGATGGGTTTATTGAGAGATATGTTATTCATGATATATTCAATAAGAGGGGAGTAGTTTTTATTGAGTGCTCCTGGAGGACAGTAAATGAGGCATATTTGAGGTTTTGGAGAATCAAATAAAGCTATTTCAAATGGTGGGGGAAAGTTAGATGGACGAAGTGTTAATTGAAGGCTTTTTTTAGAGATAAGCATTAAGCCACCTCCTTTTTTGTTTTTTCTGGGAATTGAAGAAGTAATGTAATCCTGGTTGGATAGTTGGTTTATTAGGACAGAATCTGTGTTTTTGAGCCAGGTTTCCGTAATTGCAATGAAATCTGGTTTGAGGTCTGTGAGAAGGTCATTGAATAGAGGGATTTTTTTTTATTATTGAGCGGGTATTGACAAGTATGAATGAGAGTAGCATATAGTTTCATAGTTGTATATGTTTGTTGTTTTTGTTTTTGCTTGGATGTTTTGATTTGTGCAGAGGTTTTATGTTTCCTTTGTGGTAAGTGATTATTTGGTGGTGAGATTTTGTTATCCATTTTTTTTATTTAAGTGTTGGGGGAGGCTGTAGGAAGCTAGTTTAGGAGGGAGAGAACTTTGTAGGTTTTGCTGAATGGGCTGCGCGAAGGGGCGTGCAAAGGGGCCTGCTCCTTTGGACGCGCACCTTCGGCATGTGACACACGGCACGCGGCGCCTGGTGAGAGTGTAGATTTAAAACCCACTCACCCAGCCCCTCCTGTGACGTCAGGGGGTTGTCCTTGTAGCGAGCTAGGTGGAGTCGGGGCTGAGAGGTTTTTCCGCGGCCTTGGTTGGAGAATGGAGACGCTGGATATAGGTGCTGGATATAGGCGTGCTCGGGGGTAGCCTCGCTAGGCTCCCTAGTTGCTGGTGGGGGCGGTAGTTCGGTCAGGGCGACTTCGGGAAGGCCCCTGCGGAGTTTGACATTGGCAGCACGGCAGAATGGAGAGCGGAGTCCGGCTGGCGAAGCAGCAGTCCCCAAGAGATGGTAGGTAGGGATCGGCTGCTCAACGGTCTCCTGGTGTTTAAGTGGGGCGCCTGGGGAGAGTGTAGATTTAAAACCCACTCATCCAGCCCCTCCTGTGACTTTTTATTCAGTTTATTTACTTTTTTAGTAAATATGTATTTATTCATAAATTATATTATATGCAAATATTATTCAACTGTTCTATTTGTTATTTCTAATAACATTATGAATATATTTATTTTTAGAAGTTCGACTTAATAAAAAAAGTCAAATATACTATGAACTGCTACCAAATATACTATCAGATAAGTAAACTTAAATTCAAGTTCAACACATATTCATGTTTGCAACTTTGTATTCTGTCTAAGTCTCGGATTCTAAGAATTATGTCTACATTTTGTTATAGCATCAACCTGCTCTTACGATGAAGTTCTATTCAAGGTAAGTGGAATAGTTTTTCTTTTTTTTCTTTCTTCTTTGTACTTTTTTCTTTCCTTTCTCTTTTGTGTATCTTTATATTACTATGTATACATGAGCTCAGGCCTGGCTAAATTCTAATAGTGCATGCACTTATGTTTGTCCTTTGTGCTAGTCTCTCTGGTTTGTTGTAGCTTCTCATGCGGTGGTGGTTCTCTTCTTTCCTTCATTTTTTCTCGCCTACTAATCTGTTCTTTAACCAACTCAAACCCTAACTCCCTGTCACCGCTCTTATGGTCTTCCGCAGACTAAATCAGTCATGTTCCCTCAATGTGTGTGACCACGCTGAATTATTGAAACTGTAATTTCTGTAACTATAGCTCTTCTTGGAATTTTTTAGGAGGTTTTAGCCTTTAAATGCATCATGGATCTAATGGGGATATTTAAAGTTTTTAACTGCTTCTCAGAGGGCAAGCAGTAGGGGTTGGTGAGGGGGCCAGGGTCCCCTCACCTGACCACCACTTTATTTTGTTTAAATTTTGCTTTGTTTTCTTTATTGTTGTTAAAATTGGTATCCTCCTCTTCCTGACACCGTGGGTTCCACTGATGTCAGCAGACCTCAGAGCCCTCCAGCACCATTCTCAGTACTTTTAAACAACAATGAAAAAAAACATGGCAGCGCACAAGGACACTAACCGACATGGCTCCGGTTACTTTACAACAGCAGGGCATGGAAGACAGAGCGGTTGTATGTTTCCTGCATCGTGGATCCCTCCAAGATTCCCTTTTCTATTCGGCGCAGGCTTTGAGTTGGTTGCAGGAGAAAGATGCCACCAGCAGCAGCAATGATTGTATTCACAGCTGACCACTGCCAGTCAGCCGTTTCCTCCCGTTCCTGCTGTTTCCTACCTAACGGTTCTCACGGTCTCTACAGGCCTCTTTCACTTCATGGCTCTCTTCTGCTGCTTCTGCCTCATGTTTCCCATGCTGATATAAGGAGTGCCAGCAGCTCTAGAGGCTGTTCTGAGCTGTTCCAGTCTCTGCACCAGATATTTCTCCAGTCGCAGCCTGACGCTATCTTTGATCTCACAACCTCCCCTGCAGGCACAATGATTGTAAACTTTATGGCTCACTGTTATGCTACTGTTTCTGTAAATGTGGTGAAGAGAATTAAAAATAAAATTAATTTGAAGGGGCTGTATAAGTGCCAGTGATGCCTGCATTGAGTAAAGTGCTTGGGAACCATAGCAACGGGTATCCAGGGAAGCTATTACCTTAACAACAGAGCACTGGTCATCTGCTCACTGTAAGAAAGTTTAAAATAATGGTACAAATTATAGCCAAGTTGCTATTTTGTTTGGAAAATTGATATAATTGGGAATGCATTTAAATTAGTTAATAAGTTTCCTTTTTACTAGTCTCTTCAACCAAGGGTGGGGGGTTTTTTTTGTTTGTTTTTTTTTAAGATTTCTGTTAATTACTAATCTATCCCAAGTAAACACTTTTCTTTTTATGATATCAGCAATATTCTTTTTTTTTTTTTCTCTGCATGACAGTTGGTCAGCGAGGGGGTTGAGCTCGTAAAGGTGACAGAGAGAGAGCGTGCGCTGCTGAGCTCTGTTACTTAGGCCTTTATACTGTGTAAAACACATTTAAGAAACACTAAGAGTGAATGAGAGGGATTATTAATGTTTATTTGCTTGCCAAAGGTAAGGAAATTACTTTAGTGAGATTAAAAATAAAACAGCTGAAACGCAGATGTTTTCTCAGCTTTCATAGTTGGCTGAATGAAAGAAACTTGTGAAACTGATTGAGTGATATTACACTGAAGTTAAAGCCCTATTAGAAGCAGACAAATATTGCTGCATATATATATTTTGCTGTACACCTGAAGATAAGGGTGACTGCTGCTGAATTCCAAAGGGAAATTAAAAGCACTTTTGGCAGAAGGGCAAAAGGATTTTCATTTTGGGCTTCAAGACTTCTTATTTTCAAAACCTCATTTCCATTTAAATACAGTTATCTGAGAACTGTTTGAGGAAAGAGTGACTGAATGGGTATAAGGATCTCGTGTGTTATATAACTAATTTAAAGAGTGTCTGATCTGAAAACACATTCATTTATTCTTATCCACCTTCCCTAGTTGTAGACAGGGAACTGAATTAGCCTTTTATTTTGAAGTTAGTAACATTAAAATAAAAATTGACAGTCTCAGGGAGACAGGTTCTTTTATTGATTTCTTAAAGTCAGAATAGTAGAAAATTGTTCCAGAGACGACGTGGTCAAATTCCAGAGACAACGTGGTCAAGCATAAATCCAGAAAGAACTGTAGCCTTCAAACTGTTTCATCTTTGTTCAAAAACCAGCATACACAAGTCATCGTGGGAGTCAAAGATAAGTACACCAATGAATACACGTGTAAAAGTATTAAAGACTTTTTAGAAAAAACATTTAAATAGTTAATAGTGCAGTAAATATTTTATAAGTTAAACAGAATTTGAAATACAGTTGTAGTTATCTGAAATGTTTGGAATGTTTTAAAACCTGGTACCAAGGTTAATATATATTTATTTGTGTCATAATTCATGTTGATATTTGTTTTCCCAGAAAACCATATTCTCTATTGCCAGTTTAATAAATTTAACTTTATTAATACCAAGGGCCTCATTTTCCAAGCCGCTCGCATGCGAAAAGTCCCTTATCGCGTGCGATACCAGGATGGAGGCGTGTTGGGGCGGACTCGGCCCCAGAAGAGGAGGAGTCGGGGCGTTACTGGGGCTGACTCTGTGCTGATGCCGCGGACAGCGCAAAGGTAGGTGCCTTTTCGCTGCCTATTTCGCTCCCAATAGCTACACCTCCTATGGTAGCGCTATTTGGTGCAAAACCGGCAGTGATCGCACACGACGGTGCGATCTCTGCTGGCTAGCACAGGCCCGCCCCCCGTTTCGGCCCCCCGCCCCTCATCTTCTAAAGTATCGCAGGCCTGCGATACTTTAGAAAATGAGGCCCAAGTGTCAAAATAATTAATTTTTTCTTTTATTGGTGAAACTTCGCTGAGGAAAATTGTAAACTGTTAACTTATAACAACTTTAATTAATTAAGGAAACCCAAAGCCTGAACCACACAGCTACCTCTGTGACCGTGCATAAAAACAGTTTATAATTTCCGAAGTGGTTTACATTTCTTTGCGGAGGCAGCTGCTATTTCAGGCCTCTTTGCACTGTCTTCTTTGTATTTGGATGGGAAAACTTGTTACTAACATGGCTCCCCTGTTCTTTTGGGTGTCCCGTCCTCCATGACAGCCCTTTGACCTCAGAATACCACCTTACTCCTGACCTCCGGACCATTACCAGCACTGAACCAAAATCTTTTTCTTGAAGTTTATTTAACCTTTGATTACGCCCTTTACAAATAGGTCCCCTTTGCTGATAAAACTGTAAGACGTTTGTGAATCATTTTAGACTCTATGTTGAATTTTGAGAATACATTAGTGTAGGGTTCAGGAATGCTTGGTATGCCCTTTGTTTGATCAAATTTATCAAACCTTCCTTCACAATTTTCAAGTGTACCTTGTTCTGCAGTTTATGGTCTTATCAAGGCTGACAAATGCAACTATTTACTGTTGGGACTTGCCACCAGTAGGTGCGAGCATATGCTAAACAGGTTCAAAACACGCTAATGACTCTCTAGTCATTAGCATGCCATGCACAAGGGACCCAGACCTGAAGCTAAATTTAAAGTGCTTTTTAGCACTTTTAAATGTACTTCTGTTAAAGATTAATAGCAAACTGCTAGTATGATGATCTGGCACATTAGCAGCTTACTACTAGGAGGGAGGCCATGTCTTTTGCCTTCCCCCAAGGAGAAATAAAAAAATGTTTCCTCAAGCATTTACCACTCTACCTATCCAAAAAAAACCTCCCCTCTTCCCCAATGTCCCTTTCTACCTGTTCAAACTGCAGATAAAATCCCCCAACTCTATATAAGCACACCTACTTGCCCAATCTACCAGAAAAGAACCTCTTCCCCCATTAGGGATGTGCATTAGTTTAAAATGAAACTTCAAAACATGACAAATAAGGCTAATTCATTTCTTTGGGGGGACTCCGAAACAAATTAGGGGGCCCCAAATAAATGAACCTTATTTGTTCGTTTCATTTTAAACTAATGATTTGGACCTAGCTCTAGGACCGAAGCCAAGGCCCAAAGCAGGGCCTGCAGTGTAGGCCAAGTGTGACACTGGGGGCTTGGTGGAGGCACAAGCTGAAGCCAAGGCTGAAGCCAAGACCCCCAAAAATTAAACTAAAAAAAACAAAAACTACTGATCTGTCAGTTATCCAATGAAGGCCGGGTCCCGATGCTGGGACTTAGGCACGTACCCAAGCTGAACGCCGTGACCCAATGCGAATCACGGGTCCTGACACCAGGGCTTCAGCCTAGGCCAGGGCCCGGACCCGTGCCCAAAGCTGCAACCTGGCCCAGAGACTGGGTCTCTATGGCAGGGCTTCAGCCCAGACCCAGGCGCGACATCATGACTCAACCCAGAGCCGGGTCTCAATGCCGGTGCCTCAGCCTAGGCTGGTCTGGACCCAGGCCTGATACTGCGATCTGGCACAGATGCTGGGTTCTGGTGCCGGGGCCTTGGCCCAGACCCAGGCCCAATGCAGAGACTCAATTGCCGTATATCAAATTTGCCGTACAGCTAAATGGCACTGTCCACTGGAGTGAATGCGCCAGAGTTAATTAACTCTGGCACATTCACTCCAGCAGATACCATCATTGTGCTGTGGGCCGAAGAAAGAAGAGGACGCCTGAAGAGGACCTCCCAGGCCTGGGCCTGACACTGGGCCGAGACCCAGGATTCGGGACCCGGCCTCTTTGTGGGAAAAAAAAACCTTCTGAAAACGAACAAAAAATCAAAACAATTTTTTTTCCCTAACCCCCATTACTTCCTTCAACTTACCCAATCTGTCAGAAAAAGTACCCCTGCATTCCATTGTCCCCTGTCACCTACCCAATATATAAAAGAAAAACTCGCCACCTGCCCAATTTCCCAACAAAAGAACCACCACATACAGCAGGTCTCTTTCTCTTCTCAAAAAATTTTAGTTCCTACAAGAAGGAAGTAGGAGGTGACAGCAGTTCCTTCTACTGGACCAGTGTCAAATGTTGCTCCAGTCTCACATATGTGGTCCTCCTTGGTGAGGTCAGAGCATTGAGGAAACTGAGGGGGTCATTTTTCAAAATGTGATAAGCCCTTAACGCATGCGATCGCACCATATCGTATGGTGTGATGCAAATAGGAGGAGTTAGGGGCAGAGAGTGGGCTGGGTTAGCCTTTCTGCAAAGAGCTATTGCACAGCTGATTTTAACTATACCTCTTTCAAATGCATTAGGCTGTGCAATAGCTGCCATGACTGTGTGGTAAGGTTTCATCACCATTTGTGATGTCTCCTGTAAGTCTGATTTCAGCTCAATTGAGAGGAGAGGAGGAGAGAGAGAGAGAGAGAGAGAGTGAAAGTAAATTTAATGATTAACTCCAATGCTAAAAAAACTGTGTGTTAAAATAAGCTACGGGCAAAAGAGAGAATGAATCACATAAGACTTAACATAATCTTTGTCCCTATTTTGCTGCATGATTATCTCATTAATTTCTGTATAGTACTTTGGATAATTTTATTATATATAGGTTCTTATTCAATATTTTCTTCATAGGCACAGAGTAGATAAAATTTCTTTGTGAATAGTAAATTGTACTATTTTTTAAATTAACTACAAATCTATCTTAAGATAGTTGTGCTCGCTAGAAACAAAATGTTAATAAGCAAGCAACACCTGGCTTTTGATGTTGATATATAGATATTCATGAATTTACATATTTAGTGAATGTCATGAACACACGATTGCACTCTAGAATGCTGAATAAACTCAGCTTTCACTTTACCAATAATGATGGGACATTGCAGATGGAATCTGCCAGATGTTTGCAATTAATTATTGATATGCTTTGGGAATATTTTAAAGAATTTTCTCAAAAGGAGAGAGCATTATTTCTACATCATTTTATTATATTACATTGACTGATGTGAGATTTTTTTTTTTTTTAATTTTGCGTGACTTCTCAACAGCAGATCCTTATGAAGAGATCAAACGTCTTTATGGCAGGCAACCCTATATTGCATTCTAATGAGCCTGAAAGACTGCTCTAGTTTTTAAATATGTTTTGTAAAGGAATAATGGCTATATGCAATTTGGGATTAATTTTCCTAGCCATTTACTCACATGAACCCATGCTTTCTGCCAATAAATGACTGTTACAAAATATCCCAGGCCTCACTTTGCATAAAAGTATGCTCTTAATCGGGTTACATGTGTATTTTTGCACAAACTAGAAAAAGGTGTTATGGGCATGGAGTTGGGGGTACTGTTGGAACTTATGTGCATATATTTTGGTTGTAAGGAATGCATGAGTAAGTTAATGTGCATAAATTGTGCCCTCCAAAGAGGACATGTATCTTTGAACTAATGAATCTGTTTGCCTACTGGGTCAATTACCCAAACACTCAGGGTGGGCATTTGGAAGAAACAAAATAGGAAATGAGACAAAATTTTCTATTTTGTTTTGGATTGTTTTCAAAACAGAATGAGTTAAATTACAATGACATGTTGTCAGAATCTTGTTTCATTTTAAAAATCCATTAAAAAAAAAAGTCGCTGATGGGCTTAGACCTATGCCCGAAGCATGGGCCTCGTCTAAATATAGGTCACGACTCGAAGAAGGAGCCGAAGCCTATACTTGAATGCAACATCAGAGTCTTGGCCTAGCACCTGGCCCAATGCCGGGGCCTACGCTGAGACCCAAACAAAGGCCCAGGCCCAGGAACTTTCTTGACAAACCTCACCCCATGCTTACCAAATCTGATGCCACGTCCTGGCCTGTTCCTGACACCAGGGCTGCAGCCCAGACCCAGGTCCCAATCCCATGGCCCAGCCTAGAAGCAGGGTCCCAATGTCTGGGCCTTGGCCTAGGCCAGGGTTTCGATACTTGGAGCCTTGGGCCTGAAAACTGAGTCCTGAATTCAGGGCCTCAGCCCAGACCATTCCCAATGCTGGACCCCAATGGAGGTTTCGGCCCGAACCAGGCCTGATGCTGTTGCCTGGCTTGGAGCCTGGGTCTTGGCCCAGGGTCAGGCTCAGGCTTGGATCCCAGGCCTCAGAGCTCCTATTCGGCATCATCTTTCTTTGGTTCTTCTTCGCTGACTGATGCTATTTGCTGGGGTCTTTGCGCCAGAGTTAATGGTGTCGTTCGCTGGGGAGGATGTGCCGGAGTAAATTAACTCCAGCGCGATGACCCCAGACTACTACTCCTGTCATTGACCCTTGCCTGGATCCTCATGATGACTGACTGCAGCTTGCCTATGACCCTAGTCATCAGCAGAGACCCTCACCTAAGTCCTGCTGGCCCTAGCACCCAAAGGCTCAACCCAAAGGGCACATGGGCTGGTAAAGGTGAAGTTCCAGACTGGTCTCTGCTTCACCGGAGTCCACCTGCTGAAGGTGAGTACCTGCAGGGCTCCTTCCTGCAAGTAGAAACAATCTCATCCCAGCCCAAGAGTCCAAAGATACAACTGTTTGCTGAGGCCATGGACTTGGCGGACTTGAACTCTGTCCAAGCCATCCCCGGTATAGCCCACAGGATGCAGGACTAACAAGGTGCCTTGTAGCTCTTCGCTGCTACCATGGATCTCCTTACTACCCACTTGGATGAGCTGACTTCACTTTCTGCACTGTGATGCTGCCACTACTACCAGCTCCCAGTTAGCTTAAAGATGAGCATAGTCTTAACTGGAAAATTAGACCAAAGCCTGCAGAAAAAAGCCTAAAAGACCCATCCTGCATGCAGAAGCATCACCTTGGTGCCACAGTTCCAAAGCACAGCCTCTCCAGTGTTGGAAGAACCAATGCAATTGAACTACTATCGCCTGGCCCCCAAAGAAGGCTCCATCACAGGCAACAGGGCCTCTGCATCTACTACGTGTCTCGGTGCCATCTCCTGGCTCATTGCTCCGAGAGGTCGGGAAACTTAAACCCCTATGGTCACTTACAGAGATGACCCTAGGCATCTCTGTCCCTGCTTCCCAACTTCTACTGCCAGGTACTCTGGAACTGGTCCCAATTTGCTTCTCCACCGAGGTCTTTGTGGATTCCAAGTCTGGGGGGGGGGGGGGGGGGGGGACTTCATGCTGCAAGATCTGGTCCACCAGCTACAACTACCCACTATTTAAACATCCCCTCCACTTATAATATCCTCAGTCTATGGGGACCCATTCCCAGGACAGGTCACCTGGACCACCATGCCTCAGACCTTACATAAGAGTCTCTTACAGACAGAAAGGATCAGCTTCCACATCATTCCCAGATCCATAAATCCTGTGATATTAGGCCTGCCTTGGCCACAACAACATCAACCTCAGTTTGATTGGTCCACTTTGGAGCTTGCCCACTAGGGGTGTGGATGAAAGACTCCTGCTTAATATCCGTGAGACCATTTCGCCCAATGACCATGATGACTGCACTTCTGGCTCAATATGCGGAGTACAGATTTGTCTTCTCCAAGAAGAGCACCAAGACCTTGCCGTCTTATTTCCCATATGACTGCAGCATCAAACTCATTTCCAGAGCTACACTTTCACGGGGCCAGGTCTACCCTCTTTCTGACTTGCCATGTCATCTTATATTCAAGAAATTCTTGCCTGTGGATTCATCCGGCCGTATTCTTCTCCGGCGGGAGCCAGTTTCTTTTTCATCGTACATAAGAACATAAGAAATTGCCATGCTGGGTCAGACCAAGGGTCCATCAAGACCAGCATCCTGTTTCCAACAGAGACCAAACCAGGCCACAAGAACCTGGCAATTACCCAAACACTAAGAAGATCCCATGCTACTGATGCAATTAATAGCAGTGGCTATTCCCTAAGTAAATTTGATTAATAGCCGTTAATGGACTTCTTCTTCAAGAACTTATCCAAACCTTTTTTGAACCCAGCTACACTAACTGCACTAACCACATCCTCTGGTAACAAATTCCAGAGCTTTATTGTGCATTGAGTGAAAAAGAATTTTCTGTGATTAGTCTTAAATGTGCTACTTGCTAACTTCATGGAATGCCCCCTAGTCCTTCTATTAATCGAAAGTGTAAATAACCGATTCACATCTTTGCATTCAAGACCTCTCATGATCTAAAGACCTCTATCATATCCCCCTTCAGCCGTCTCTTCTCCAAGCTGAACAGCCCTAACCTCTTCAGCCTTTCCTCATGGGGGGCTGTTCCATCCCCTTTATCATTTTGGTTGCCCTTCTTTGTACCTTCTCCATTGCAACTATATCTTTTTTGAGATGCAGTGACCAGAACTGTACACAGTATTTCAGGTGCGGTCTCACCATGGAGTGATATAGAGGCATTATGACATTTTCCGTTTTATTAACCATTCCCTTCCAAATAATTCCTAACATTCTGTTTGCTTTTTTGTCTGCTGCAGCACACTGAGCCGACGATTTTAAAGTATTATCCACTATGATGCCTAGATCTTTTTCCTGGATGGTAGCTCCTAATATGGAACCTAACATCGTGTAACTACAGCAAGGGTTATTTTTCCCTATTTGCAACAACTTGCACTTGTCCACATTAAATTTCATCTGCCATTTGGATGCCCAATCTTCCAGTCATGCAAGGTCTTCCTGTAATGTATCACAATCCGCTTGTGATTTAAACTACTCTGAATAATTTTGTATCATCCACAAATTGATAACCTCACTCATCGTATTCCTTTCCAGATCATTTATATATATATTGAAAAGCACCGGTCCAAGTACAGATCCCTGAGGCACTCTACTGTTTACCCTTTTCCACTGAGAAAATTGACCATTTAATCCTACTCTCTGTTTCCTGTCTTTTAACCAGGTGGTAATCCACGAAAGGACATCACCTCCTATCCCATGACTTTTTAGTTTTCTTAGAAGCCTCTCATGAGGGACTTTGTCAAATGCCTTCTGAAAATCCAAATACACTATATCTATCGGATCACTTTTATCCCCATGTTTATTAACCCCTTCAAAAAAATGAAGCAGATTTGTTAGGCAAGACTTCCCTTGGGTAAATCCATGTTGACTGTGTTCCATTAAACCATGTCTTTCTATATGCTCTACGATTTGGATCTTGAGAATAGTTTCCACTATTTTTCCCGACACTAAAGTCAGGCTCACTAGTCTATAGTTACCCGAATCACCCCTGGAGCCTTTTTTAAATATTGGGGTTACATTGGCCACCTTCCAGTCTTCAGGTACAATGGATGATTTTAATGATAGGTTACAAATTTTAACTAATAGATCAGATATTTCATTTTTTAGTTCCTTCAGTACCCTAGAATGCATACCATCCGGTCCAGGTAATTTGCTACTCTTTAGTTTGTCGATCTGGCCTACTACATCTTCCAGGTTACAGTGATTTTGTTCAGTTCATCTGACTCATCACCCCTGAAAACCAACTCTGGAACTGGTATCTCCCCAACATCCTCATTAGTAAACATGGAAGCAAAGAATTCATTTAGTCTTTCTGCATGGCCTTATCTTCCCTAAGATAAAGAAAGATGGACCTCTCAGACCATTCAAATGTGGTAATTCCCTAGATTACCACATTTGAATGTGATTACCAAAAGGACAGATGCTTCCTGCCATTAATAACTGAGCTCTTTGGCTGAATGCAGGGCACTAAGATATTTACAAAACTGGACCTCTGGGGCATGTACAATCTCATCTACATCAAGGCTGGGGATGAATGAAAGACTGCCTTTAACACACATGATGGGCATTATGAGTATTTGGTAATGCCCTTCTGGCGTTGCAGCACCCCTGCAGTCTTCCAGAAAATGGTCAATGAGATCTTTTGCAACCTGCTGTACACTTACATGGTAGTATATCTGGATGACATACTGATTTTTTCCCAGTCTTTGAGCTCCCATTGTAGAGATGTTTGGACTATTCTTCAGTGCCTCTGGGAAAATAACCTCTACACAAATCTGGAGAAATGTCTCCTTGAGTAAAAGGAACTCCCCTTCCTTGGGCATATAGTTTCTGAAGATGGATTTCAGATGGTCCTAGTCAAGGTAAAAACCATCCTGTACTCCGAGTCTGCAAAGGTTCCTAGGGCTTGCTAATTATTACTGCCAGTGGTTCAGGTTTCACTGACACTGCTGATAGATTATTGTAACAGTTTATTTATAGGTCTCCCTGCCTAAGCTATCAAGTCTCTGCAGCTTTTACAGAATGTTGCTGCCTGCTTATTTTTAGCTGCCCAATTAGAGATCATATAACTCTGGTCTTGATTAGCTTGCATTGGTTACCTATTGCTTCCAGATTTTAAATTTAAGACAGCCTGCTTGATCTACAAGCTAAGAGCTCACGTAGCAACACTATGGATTTCGATGATGCTGAAACTTTATTTCCAATCAAGATCCTTATACTTTTCACAGAGAGCTTTCCTAGAGATGCCTTCCATTAAACAGATTCACTTATCTGAAAATCAAACCTGGCTTTTGAGTTGCAGGCCCAGATTTTTGGAATAGTCTACCAGATGGGGTGAGGTCAGTAACTAGCTTTTAAAAAACTTTGAAAAACTTTTCTCTTTGAGCAGGCATTTTATTAAAGATATTTTATCTTCCTTTTGAACTTAATTGTTGGATTTGTTTTCCCTCTGTATATCAGATGTACTTTCGCTGAACTGTTTTTGATATGAGTTTAGCATTTTGTTTTTATGTGAAGCTGTTATGCCTTTTATATGCTTTTAGCATGCTGTATTTATTCATGTGTCTTTAGTATGCTATATTTTTAATGTGTTATTATATATGTACAGTTGTGAGCCTCCCTGAATAGAGGCTGCATAAAAATAAAGTTATCCATTACCATACTCAGTTTGTCCCTAGTTACTCCTCATTGGCATCTCCCGCCCCTTACTGCTCTTACCCGCAAGGGTGCCAACACCAAGGATTGGCCACCAGAGGCTACTGAGGCTTTTCAGAGACTAAAGGATGCCTTTAAAGCACGAACCTTGTCTGCGCCATCTGGATCCCACATGGCCCTTCATTCTGGAAGTAGATGCCTCTACCCTTGGGATAGGGGATGTCCTCAACCAATACAACTCTGATGGTCTCTTTGTCCATATTCCTTCTTCTCTAAGTTCTCTTTGGCTGAGCGCAACTACAGTATTGGAGACCAGGAGCTCTTGGCAGTCAAGTTGGCCCTAGAAGATTGGCATCATC
Source organism: Rhinatrema bivittatum (assembly GCF_901001135.1). NCBI lineage: Eukaryota > Metazoa > Chordata > Amphibia > Gymnophiona > Rhinatrematidae > Rhinatrema > Rhinatrema bivittatum. The sequence goes on along the minus strand of NC_042617.1, from coordinate 418,834,060 downwards.
TTCTTGAGGGGCTAAACATTACATCACCATGTACACGGACCACAAGAACCTTGAATATCTACATCAAGCTCAGCAGCTCAACTCTAGACAGGCTTGCTGGTAGGGGTGTGCATTCGTTTTGAACTTAAATGGAAAACGCAACTTTTTTTTTTTTTAACTTAAAAAAGTGATGAGGCGTAAACAATCGCGATTTCCAACGTATTCAACATAGCTATGTTGAATAAGTTGGAAATCGCGATTGTTGATCTAAATAAAAATTTAAACCCCTCACCCTCCTTAATCCCCCCTCCCCCAAGACTTACCAATACTCCCCAAGCTGGCCAAAAGTTTCCGTGAGGGTCCGGGAGCGTAAGCGTGGGGAATCACGTGACATCCGCGTCACTCCGACGTGACGCGGACGTCACGTGGTCCATCGCGGTTCCGCTCCCGGACCCCTCGTTGGGCCCAAAAGGCACTTTTGGCCAGCTTGGGGGGGGCCTCCTGCCCCCCCCAAGCTGGCCAAAAGTGCCTTTTGGGCCCAACGAGGGGTCCGGGAGCAAACCCGAGGGGAATCACGTGACGCCGCGTCACTCCGACGTGGTGCCGTCGTCACGTGATTCCCCTCGGGTTCGCTCCCGGAACCCTCATTGGGCCCAAAAGGAACTTTTGGCCAGCTTGGGGGGGCCTCGTGACGCTGCGTCACTCCGACGTGGCTCCGACGTGGCACCGACGTCACGTGATTCCCCTCGGGTTCGCTCCCGGACCCCTCGTTGGGCCCAAAAGGCACTTTTGGCCAGCTTGGGGGGGCCTCCTGACCCCCCCAAGCTGGCCAAAAGTGCCTTTTGGGCCCAACGAGGGGTCCGGGAGCGAACCCGAGGGGAATCACGTGACGCCGCATCACTCCGACGTGGCGCCAACGTCACATGATTCCCCTTGGGTTCGCTCCCGGAACCCTCGTTGGGCCCAAAAGGCACTTTTGGCCAGCTTGGGGGGGCCTCCTGACCCCCCCAAGCTGGCCAAAAGTGCCTTTTGGGCCCAACGAGGGTTCCGGGAGCGGACCCGCGGGGAATCACGTGACGCCGACGTCACGTGCTCCTTGCAAAGGAGTTCAGAAATGGCGTCCTGACCCCGCTGGACCACCAGGGAGTTTTGGTAAGTCTTGGGGGGGGGATTAAGGCGGGTGAGGGGTTTAAATTTTTATTTGCACATATGGACATAGACTCAACTTATGGAATTCTCCATATGTCCATATTGACCGCAAATGACCCCCCCTTTCGACTTATGGACTTATGAACTTAAACTTTTGGTCTGCACATCCCTACTTGCTGGTCCTTGTTCTTTACCCATATCGATTTTGTGTTGTGATACCGCTCCACATTCAAAAATCAATGAGCAGATGCCCTATCCCATTCTTTTCAGACCAAGGATGTCCCAAAAGCTCTAAGACATATCATCAATCCTGCTAAGATACTCCTAGCCACAATGGTACCCGTCCCTCCAGGGAAGACAGTAGTGCATTCCAGATTGCATGAAAAAGTGATAAAATGGGCCCATGACGCCCATGTAGTTGGACACCCTGGATGAGCATGAACTCTCGAGCTGCTTCAGTGGCACTACTGATTGCCCCAAGTGAAGCAGGGCATTAAGGCCTATGTCGACTTGTGTCCTACCTGCGCATAGCAAAAAAACTTGCATGGCTGACCCTGGGGCTGTCACAGCCATTGCCTTCCTGGTCACACGTTTCCATGGATTTTATTGTGGACCTCCTTATCTCTAATGGAGCCACTGTAATATGTGTGAAAATCAATCATTTCTCAAAGATAGCACATTTCATCACATTGCCCGGTCTTCCTTACGCACCAGAATTGGCTCATCTCTTCACCCTCAATGTCTTCCACTTGCATGGCTTACTGAAACACATCCAATCAGTTAGAAGTGTTCCATTCACTGCTAAGTACTGGCACTCCTTCTGCAAGAGGTTTGGTATCATGCTTGACTACAAGACAGCCTACCACCTGCAGGACAATTGGCAAGTGGAGGATACTAACTGAACTGTTAAAACATTCCTCCACTACTATGTCAATGATCTTCAGGACAACTGGACCACCCTCCTGCCCTGAGCCGAATTCATGTTAACGTAGCCACTGATACTTCCCTTTCCAGTTTGTTTATGGAAACAACCCCTATTTCCATTGCCATTACCTATGACAATCCCTCCACCCATGGCTCAACTTTTGGCACAAGGATTAAATGACCTCTGGGAACAAACCAATCAATTACTTGAAAAGGCCGCCACATGGGCCACGAAAACTGCAGTTGCCCCTAGGAGGCCAGCCCCCCATTTCAAAGATGGGTGAGAAAGTTTGGCTAAGCACTAGACACGCCTGTGGCTTCTCTCGCTATGTTTGGCACTACACTTTATTGAACCGTTCCCATTGTTATAGCAAGTAGACCCTATGATTTACTGGCTAACTCTACTGCCTACTTTAAAAATTAGATTTGTGTTTCACATTTCTATGCTCAAGCCATTAGTGTTTTTTGGACCTCCAGAGTGTCGCCCAAACCCCAGGAGATTGTTTCAGAAGGAAACACAATATATGAAGTCAAAGAAGTCCTGGACTCCCCCTGAAGGGGCAAGGAATTTAAGTGATCTCCTGGAAGAACTATGACCTAGAAGAGAATTCATGGGAGCCATCATCCATCATATTGAATCCCAACCTCCTAAAAGACTTCCATCAGCGGTACCCAAGAAAACCCAAAGCTTCAGGGGGAGGCTTAAGGGGGGGTACAGTTCTGTTCGGACGTTTGTGGGCTACTCCTGTGAACTGCTGCTATCACCTCTGTGGCTGGGTTGGTCATTCTTCTTCCCAGTGCAGCAGGATGCCGTCGACTCTTCCCCCAGCAGGATGCAACAGGGCACCATGTGGAAGAATGCCACCAGCTTCAGCTACCCACACCTCCCCTTAGGTGTATGCACACCTGACTTTTAGCCATTTAAAGGGATCAAAGTGGTAAAATCCCCACAGCCCTTACTGATGACATCAGAAGCATTGCCCTATGTAAGGATAACTTCCCCGATGCACCCTGCCTGAGTAACAAGTCCAGTTTCAATTGTAGTGCATGTTGCTTCCTGCCTCCATCTGGCCCGCCTGATCCTGCCTTCATCTACCTAACCTGTTCCTGCCTTCATCTGCCAAGCCTGCCCCAGCTTTCATCTAATAGGCCTGCTCCTGACTTAGTCTCTCCTGCCTGCTCCTGCCTTGTCTACCCAGCCTGCCTCAGCTCTATCTGCCCTATTCCTCTTCCTTGGTCAGATAACTGGTTTTGGCCCTTACCTGGATTCTCAATACAACTGATCGCTGCCTGCTATTGACCCTTGTCTAGACTCTTGTGATGCCTGATTGCCTCCTGCCTACAACCCTAGCCTGGCCTTGGACCACATCCCTAGTCACTTTTGGTGGCTCCAATCAACCGCATGGATTGAAAGGGACTGCAACTCAATTTTCTCACCTCTGATCTAGGATGTGCTCTACTTAATTATTTGGGAAAAATATGAAATTTATGTTGGAGATTTTTTGACTCTACTCTGCCAGGCCCTCTGAAATTTAATACGGTTTTTGTTATGGGATAAAAGCCTCATGCTATGTGCTAACCAATACCTGGCTAGTAAATGGAGCTATCATGGCCATGATCGGTGTTAGTGATGTCTCCTAAATAAACAGTTTACGTATTCAGCATGTATATACTAAAGTGTGACAAATGGTGAGATATTTACTGCAAGAAAAATATGTCAGGAAAAGCTCGCCACCTGGAGAGTGGCATTAACTCCAGATGGCAGAATGTATGACAGAATTTATTGATATAAAAGATCACCTTTCTAGAAGATAATCAAAGTGAATGACTTATTTCACTGCCATATAGCCTCTGATAGTATTCTTGCAACAGCAGTAAAGAAAAAGAGAGAAAGGACAGTAAGGAGAGAGAGAAAGAGTGGAGGGGAAAAGAAGGAAAAGAAAAAGACAGAGAGAAAGGAAGTACTCAAAGAGAGGAAGGAGCCCAGGAAGAAGCAAGGAGACAAAAGAAGAGTCCCTAATTGTGTTTAGGAGGGCACAAAAAGAGTTCAGAATCAGGACTTGTAGGCTCAGAACCATTCCACTAAAACTATAAGAGAGAAAGTAACCTGAAGATACCAATTGCACTCAAAAGACATAGAATAATATGAAGGGATTAATTATAACATTGATACTCTTAAAATCAGGTCTCTTGCCAAACCTTGCCTTGTCAAGCACTTGAGCTCATTATATTTCCTAACCTTTGGGTTTTCACAATCTACTGTGAATTAGCTGACAGAATGAAGCAGTCCACTATCTCCAGGTATTTCTACTAAGTACTAGAAGCTTTGTTAAGGAACATGATGTCATTTTTCATAATTAGAAAAGAAACAGAGAACAATGGAAATGTGACATCAGAGATAGATTGTGTGACCTACCTGGGCTGCCCATTCATATCAAAATTACTCAGCTCTACAAACCCTATCACTCCCTCAGAAATCCACTGTGCTTGTCCCATGTTTTCTTGAATTCAAATATTGATCTTGTTTCCATCACTTCCACTGGGAGGCTGTTCCATGCAACCTTATCCTCTCTGTAAAGACATTTTTCCTTAGATTAACACTGAGTCTACCTCCTTTAACCTTTATCCCATGACCCATCATTCCAGAGCCTTATTTCCATTGAGAGAGGCCTGCCTTCAGTGCATTGATATCTTGGAGATATTTAACTGTTTCTTTCATATCTCACCTATCTGTTGTACTCGGAGGTGTACCCCTGTCCTATGGCAGTACAGCGACTGTCCACAGAGAGCGGAGCATGGAAAGGGAAAGAGGTGGTGTAGAGCTTCACCACTGGAAGCCCGAGGACCCCCCCCCCCCCCCCCCCCCCGGGAGGAGCCCATAGGGACCCGGGCCACTTGGACTTAGGTGGGCCTCGCAGGGTCTCCTAGGAGAGTATAAGTCCGGCATACCCACAAGGTCGAAGAGCAGGCAGAGGTCTTTAGCAGGTGGCAGGCAGGCAGGTCAGGAACAAGCTGAGGTATTTGGCAGGCGGAAGGCAGGCAGGCAGGTCAGGAACAAGCTGAGGTCTTTACCGGAAAGTCAGTCCGAGGTAAGACCAGGGAGACGAACAACGAACACAGGAACAAGCAGGACAAGGAAGCAGGTACAAGCAGGAATGGAACTGGAACAGAAGGATCCTGGAACGAGACTAGGAACAAGGAAGCAGGAACATGAGCAAGGGCAATCTCAGGAACAAACTGACCCGATAGCCAAGGCAAGGAAGTGAGGTCAGGAAGTTCCTTATAACATGAGTTTCAATCAGGGTGCGCTGCGGAACTAGACCCCGCCCTGGAACCTACATCAGAGCGGCTGGTCTGCGCGCGCGTAGGGGCGTGGCTAGCTGCTGAGATGCCGAGGCCTGGCGTGAGGCCCGGCGCATTACCGAAGGCCCGGCGACCTCTGCTGCAGGACGCTGGGGCCTAGCTGGACTTGCAAGGGCCGCGAGGGAGACAGGACCGGGACCCGCTGTGTGACCCCGAAGGTGAGCGGTCCCATGCACGGGAAAACCATGGGTGGGGCGCTTAACAGTACCCCCCTTCTAGGCCTCCCCCTATGCGGCTGGGGTTTCTCAGGATTCTGTCTATGGAAGGTCTTCAGGAGATCCTTGTCAAGAATATTCTGAGAGGGTTCCCACGAATTCTTCTCGGCCCCATAGCCCTCCCAAGCGAGGAGATACTCCCATTTACCTCAACGTCGTCGGACATCTAGGACCTCTCTTACCTGCAGAGAAGTATTGGGTTCTGCCGAGACACGTGGACCTGGAGGGTCTTTGCGAGAGGGCCATGACAGGACAAGAGGCTTCAGCAAAGACATGTGGTATGTGTTATGGATGCCCATGGACCGAGGTAGCTGGAGCTGATAGAAAACGGCCCCCACTCTTCTGAATATTGGGAATGGACCGATATACTTCGGGGTCAGCCGATGAGATGGAAGTAGGAGACGAATATGGTGGACACTCAGCCAAACTTTCTGGCCAGGTCGGAAGAGTGGAGCAGGTCGTCGATGGAGATCCGAGGTGCATTTAGCATGCTCAGCAGCCTGCGAGAGACGTTCTGTTACTTGGGTCCATACTTGGTGGATGGTTTGAGCCATGGATTGTGCTGCAAGAGATGGAACTGAAACAGGAACAGGAAGGGGCAGACAGGGCTGCCTTCCGAAGACCACTGAAAAGGGAGACACATTGGTGGCTTCTGCGAGGTGAGTATTATGTGACAGCTCGGCCCAAGGGAGGAGGTCTGACCAATCATTCTGTTGGTCATTGACATATGAGCGTAGGAACGCTTTCAAAGTCCGATTCATTCTTTCGGCCTGCCCATTGTCCTGAGGTTGATAGGCCAAGGTGTAGCTCAAGGAAATACTGAATTTCTGACATAGGGAGCGCCAGTATTTGGCGGCAAACTGTGATCCCCGATTGGAGACAATCTCCTTGGGGAGCCCTTGAAGTCGAAAGATGTTTCTCAAGAAAAGTTTTTCGAGTTCCGGGGCTGACGGAAGACCCAGTAACAGGATGAAGTGCCCCATCTTTGAGAAGTGGTCGATTATGACCCAAATCACCATGTTGCCTTGTGATGGAGAAAGATCCATGATGAAATCTGTTGAAATACTGGACCAGAGTTCCATAGGCACTGGGAGTGGCTGTAGCAAGCCCCAGAGCTTTCCTGTAGGCGGCTTTTATTGTGCGCAGGTAGGACAAGAGTCCACATAACTCCGGGAGTCCTGTACCATGGTGGGCCACCAATAATGTCGGTGTAGCATCTCTAGTGTCCTGGCACGGCCAGGGTGGCTTGCTAGTTTTGAATCATGGGCCCACTTTAAGACCCGTTCTCGGAGTCGGCGAGGAATGACAGTCTTCCCGACTGGGACAGTAGTGGTTGCTGCTAGGGATATACAGGCAGGATCGATGATATAACTAGGAACTTCTGGAACTTCTTTGAGTTTAAAGGATTGAGACAGTGCTGATTTTTTGAACCAGGACGGAAACAGAGTTTAAAGTCGAATCTCTCAAAAAACAAGGCCCAGCAGGCCTGCCGGGGATTTAGGAGCTGGGCCTCCTTGAGGTGCTCTAAGTTCTTGTGATCCGTGAATATAGTGAATTTGTACTGCACCCCTTCCAACCAGGGGTGCCATTCCTGAAGAGCTAACTTCACTACTAGTAGTTCACGATCGCCAACTGTGTAGCATTGTTCTGTGGGGGCGAATAGAAGGAACAAGAAGTTGATTTGCCCGTGGACGAGTATTGGCTTAAGACAGCCCCGGCTCCTATAGCTGAGGCATCTACCTCGACTATAAATGGACATTTGGGATCCGGGTGATGGAGACACAGGCCAGAGCTGAAGGCATCTTTGAGCCTCTGGAAGGCTGTGATGGCTTTCGTTGTCCAGACTCGGGTATTAGCCCCCCTCTTAGTCATTGATGTAAGTGGGGCAACCATGGAGGAGTAATTCGTTTACTGTACCCTTCACTGATTCTTGGTCCAAAACATTTTCTCTTCTGCAATTATATCTCTCCACAATAAAAACATGGCTTTCTCATAACAGGCTGAAATTAAATACAAACAAAACAGAGCTAATTTATCTTTCCACTGTACCAGATTCTATTCATCAACCGCCCTTAACATTTACATTCGAAAACCAAACTATTAATATAAAATCCCATGCAAGAAACTTAGGAGTTATCATTGACTCCAGGCTCGCAATGACTAATAACATATCTGAAATTGTAAAAAAATCTTTTTTTAAAATTTACATGTTAAAGAAGCTTAAACCCTTACTTCTTCCAAATGACTTTCGATTGATTACCCAAGTATTGATATTATCTTCCTTGGACTATTGTAATTCACTATATCTAGGTCTCCCTCAATCTACAATTCACCCATTACAATTAGTACAAAATGCTACTGCTCGCATGCTATACAATGTTTCCAGAAGAGAACATATTACACCGATCTTGCAATACCTACATTGGCTTCCGATATCATTTCATATAACATATAAAATTTTGTCAACAATTCATAATCTAATCTACAATACTGACTCTATTTGGCTGTGCTCTTTGTTGAGAATTTATAAACCCCCTAGACAACTGCGCTCCCTCGACAAATGTATATTGGAAATTCCTTCTATAAGATCTGTCAGTTTATCCTTAAAACGAAAGCGTGCATTCTCTGTAGCTGGTCCAATAATGTGGAACTCTCTCCCAGACTGTATTTGTTTAACTTCCAATCGCAGAGAATTTAAGAAACTCTTAAAAACTCATCTATTTACTCAAGCATTTAATTTACAGTAATATGCTAATATCCGACTGTATTTTCGTTTCCTGAAGCACCACGCTCATTTTATTGTTTGTAATGATTGTTATGTTTTAATTTTATGTATGTACTTTTGACTATTTAAACCGCCTAGATGGATAAATCCCTACCCATTGTGCGGTATATAAAAACTTTTAAATAAATAAATAAAAATAAAGAAATTAGCAATGAAGCTTCAATAATAGTGAAGCCTAGGAGCCATTGTAAGGCTCGAAGCCCAACTGGCTGAGGCTAGTCACGGATTCCTTGGACCTTCTCTGGGTCCATGGAAAAACCATGGTCAGATATTATGTACCCTAGGAAGGATAGATGAGTGCATTCAAACAGACACTTTTCTAGTTTAGTGTAGAGATGATTTTCTCGTAATCAATGAAGGACAGTACGAACATGTTCATGGTGACTTTTGATGTCCTTGGAGAATATTAGAATGTCATCAAGGTAGATGACAACAAACTTGTACAGGAAGTCCCTGAAGATCTCATTCATGAGACGCTGAAAGATGGCTGGGGCATTACATAACCCAAAGGGCATGACCGCTTATTCATAATGACCATCCCTCGTATTAAACACTGTCTTCCAGATGTCATCAGGTTGAATGCATACTAAATTGTATGCACCTCTCAAATCCAACTTGGTAAACACTCTGGAGCCTTCGAGGTGATCAAATAATTCACTGATAAGGGGTAGTGGATAACAGTCCTTGCGCATTATGGCATTAAGACCCCGATAGTCAATGCAAGGGCGGAGTCCACCCATCTTTTTCCTTCACAAAGAACAACTCCGCTCCTGCGGGCGAATCAGATGGTCGAATAAAGCCCTTTCCAAGTTTTCTTTTATGTACTCTGACATAGCCTGCATCTCAGACCGTGACAAGGGATAGGTTCTGCCTTTGGGAGGCATCGTGCCCGGCAGCAATTCAATGGGACAGTTGAACTTACATAACATAGGCAAAATGTCTGCTTTCTGTTTTGAGAATATATCACTGAATTCCGCGTACTGAGGAGGCAGACTAGGAAGCATTATGGACTTCAAAACTGGGATCACGGGAGACACCAGCTGGAGACAGATAGCTTGGCATTTCGGACCCCACTGTACCAGCTGCAGGGATTGCCAGTTGAACTCGGGTTCGTGAATCTGGAGCCAAGGCAACCCCAGAATTACAGGATGCATTGAGCGTTTTAACACATAGAAGGATATTTCTTCTTAATGGAGTGTGCCCACTGACATGTGAATAGCCACGGTCCAATGGGTAATGAGACTGGAAAGATGTTCTCCTTGAATGGAAGCGATACGGAGACTTACCTCTAATGATTGAAGAGGCATTCCCACGATTTTGATGATATCGTCCATAATGAAACTGCCACTTGCACCAGTATCAATAAGGGCAGTGGTGGCAAACTTGTGGGTCTTGATGCCCAGGGATACTGGAAGCAGGAGTTGAGGGCCAGAAACAGTTGCGACCAAGCTCGGGACCCCACCGGGTTCAGGCGTTGCAGTTTCCCGGACAGACCGGGCAGCACTGCAGACAATGTCCAGAAGTGCCAAAGTAAAGGCAAAGCCCTTCTTTTCTATGGCAGAGATGTTCAGTGGGAGACAACCGTCCCCGATTCACCTCCATGGGTTCCACCGTGGAGGAAGATGGTGGTGTTAAGTTCCTTGCAGGAGTGTATGGTACACTTGCAGGCCATACTGGAGAACAGCATGGAGCCTTTACTTCTAGGCGTCGTTGCCGGAGGCGATGATCGATCCTTCCGGCAAGTAAGATCAGGTCCTCTAGAGACGTGGGAGTCTCACGGACGGAGAGCTCATCCTTTAGAGCAGACGACAGTCCATCTAGGAAGATGGCTTGTAGGCAATTCTCTTTCCACTCAAGTTCTGTGGCTAAGGTTCGGAACTCCACCATATATTCAGAGAGGGTCCTTGACCTTTGACAAAGATGAAATAGATTGTGACTGGCAATAGCCATCCGACCAGGATCTCCAAAGGTCTGCTTGAAGAGAGTAATGAAGTCAGACATCTTGGAGATGATGGGATCAGAACTTTCCCATAAGGGAGAGGCCCATGCCAGGGCCTTCCCTTCCAACCGAGACAGGATGAAGGTAACCTTTGTGATCTCCTTCAAAAACAAGGAAGGCTGGAGAGCAAATTGCATAAAGCACTGATTAAGGAAGCCGCAACAGGAGCGTGGATCTCCATTTTATCTAGGAGGTGCAGGGAGTGCCAGAGTTGATCTAGGAAGCATAGTGGCAGGGAGGCCCACAGAGTTCACCATAGCAGTCTCTTGTAGCTGGGAGCATAGCTCCTCCACTGAAGAAGCCAGTGTCTCCAAGGCTTGGTGATGTTCCTTTACTGTAGTGGCCAGTCCTGCTAGGGCCGAGTTCATGGCCTTGGCAACCTGTTGCACTTGGGGGTGGACCCCTGTCCTCTGGCAGTACAGGGATTGGCCACAGGGGGCAGAGCACGAAAGGAGACAGAGGCAGTGTAGATCTTCACCACTGGAAGCCCAAGGTCCCCACGGGAGGAGCCCATAGGGACCCGGGCTGCTGGGACTTAGGTGGGCCTCGCGGGGTCTCCTGGGAGAGTCAGAGTCCAGCGTGCCCACAGACACTGGGAGTGCGCTATCGAGTTCGAAGCTGGAAACAGGTTGGAGGAGAGTGAACCAGAATAGAGTTGGTGAGGACAAGGCTAGGGACAGAGCCAGAATCAAGCAAGGTCAGGCGAGCAGGGTCAAAGTACAGGAATCAGTCCTAGGAGTGGTCAACGAAGCAAGGGTCAAAATCCAGAGGTCAGGCAAGGTCGAAGTGCAGGCTGAGTTCTTAGGCAGGCGACAGGGAGGCAGGCAAGTCAGGAACAAGCTGAGGTCTTTGGTAGGCGGCAGACAGGCAGGCAGGCAGGTCAGGAACAACCTGAGATCTTTACCAGAAAGTCAATCCAAGGTAAGACCAGGGAGACGAAAAATGAACACAGGAACAAGCAGGACAAGGAAGCAGGTACAAGCAGGAACGGAACTGGAACAGAAGGATCCTGGAACGAGACTAGGAACAACCAAGCAGGAACACGAGCAAGGGCAATCTCAGGAACAAACTGACCCGATTGCCAAGGCAAGGAAGTGAGGCCAGGAACTTCCTTATAACATGAGTTCAATCAGGGTGCACCGCGGAACTAGGCCCTGCCCTGGAACCTACATCAGGGCAGCTGGTCCACGTGTGTGTAGGGGCGTGGCTAGCTTCTGAGATGTTGAGGCCTGGCGGGAGGCCCGGTGCGCAACTGAAGGCCCGCCGACTGCCGCTGGAAGCCGGGGCCTAGCCAGACTTGCAAGGGCCGCAAGGGAGACAGGACCGGGACCCACTGTGTGACCCCGAAGGTGAGCGGTCCCATGCGCGGGATGACCGCGGATGGGGCGCGTAACAAAGCCATGTTGAACTTTCTCAATTGATATATCACGAATGTCCATATTTTCCATTTGGCTCCATAAGAAAAAATCAATTTTTCATTTGCCAGAACATGATGATTAGTGTCCAAAGTAAACTAAGATAAAGAAGAAATGGAAACTTCATAGGAAACCATACAGCATCAGGAGGATTAACAAGCACCGTTTTCAAAGCCGGATTATCCTGCACCACACCGCCTCCACTCGATGCACTGTCACCTCCCCAATCACCAAATGGGGCTGATATCAGGGCCTGAGCCGGGAGGCCTGCTGCTCCAAGTCCACCAGAAACAGACCACTCCTCTCTGACAGAGACCAAAACCATCATCCTAGCTGATGAAACTGGATCCCATCTTCCTCTGCAGCCGCTCACTCCGAAACTGGCACTCCCCAACTCACCTCAGAGAGGCTGGTATAAGATCCAAGTGCTCTGACAACCCACGGTAAGGGGGAGATGGTGTAATCAGTGCTCTGGGTCTTTAAGACATATCCTTGGCCAACAGGGGCCACATTCACTCTATGTCAGGCCCCACTGCGGCCATCACTCCCAGACTCAAAACTGGCATTGTTGAAAAAAAAACCCTTGATCCAAGACTGATATAAATCTAGCAAGGGAGAACTAGTAATGTTCTCCCTTACTTAGCTTTCCACTTAGTATGAGGATTATAAAGCAAATTATATCCAAGTAAGGAAGTATGGAGAGAGGGAGCGCTTCCCATGTTTCTCAGTCAGCAGCCATCTTGGTCTTCGTATCTATCCTTTTTAAGATACAGCCTTCAGAACTGAACACAGTACTCCAGAAAAGACCTCACCAATGACCTGTAGAGGGGCATTATCACATTCTTTTTCCTGCTGGTTATACCTCTCTCTATGCAGCCCAACATCCATCTGGCCTTAGCCAACACTTTGTTGCATTGTTTCACCACTTTCAGTTCGTCAAACACTATCACCCTGAGGTCTCTCTCCCAGTCATCTTCAACTCATGTCTCTCATTTTCTAGACATCTAAAACACTACTAAAATGTATTGTTTATTTCACTATAACATCACCAAAACCGTTCCCTTCCTTTCTGAACACACTATTAGAATTATTGTCCATCACCTCTTTTAACAACTGCAAACTGCTCCTCACGCATCTATCAGTAAACCATCTTCCTTCACCATAAGATATAAAAAAATTCAGCTGTGTGATTTATCTTTCACCAGAGTTTCTACACTCATATAACCCCTCTTCTCAAATCATTTCATTGGCTCCTTATCCATTCCCACATACAGTTCAAGCTCCTATTGCTCATTTACAAGATCCTTCACTCTGTAGCCCCTTATATCTGCCACTCTTATCTCTCGCTCCTTGTGAACTCTGTTCATCACCAAGTCATTCCTATCTATGCTCTTCTCCTCTACTGCCAACTCATGACTCACTGCTTTCCACTTGGCTAAACCATGTGTTGGAATAGTCTTCTTGAGTTTGTAATGATGGGTCAGTCATGGGACGGCCCCAAGACCAACCAACTGACCCCTGAATGCCAGGAAGCTCTTCAGCTGCTCAAATGCCACCTCCTTCTCCCAACATCATGCTTATTTCAGTGCTGTAAAATTTCACCAATGCCTAACTTCCTGAGCCACAATGCTTTCCCATAGGCACATAGACTATAAAGGCCCTGCGGCATAAAAGTGCTCTTGCAATGCCCTTGGATGACATCACTGGCCCCACTTCCTAAGCCCCACCTGCACTGCTCTTTCTTGCCTCAGCAACCTGTCCTCCTGCTTCTAGCAGTATGTCTTGCTCCAAAGTTCCTGATCCTGCCTTGTTCCAATGTTCCTGATCCTGCCTTGCCCAGCCTGTCTGTTCCATTCTAATTGTCTTTATCTGTCCAGTCCGTCTTGTCCTGTCCTACCTCCAGCCTTGCATCATACTGGTCCCTCACCTATCAACCCCAGCTATAAATCCAGACTACTCTGTCGCCTGTCATCTGCCACTGATCTCTGCTAGACTCAGACTACTCTCTCGCCTGCCGCCTGCCCTGCATTGTACCTGATAATTGTCTAACTGCTGCCTGTCTTGACCTTGGCCCAGCCCCAAACTCTCTTATCCTGTTTGCCCTGTGGGACTCTCGCCTAAGTCCTGCTAGCCCCTAGAACCCAAAGCCTCAACCTATGAGGAGAAGGGCTGGCACAAGTGAAGGTCCAGTCTTGTCCCAATGCAGGGTGCGTTCACCAGCTGTCAACATAAGCCTAGTAGGTTTGCCTACCAGGCTGTGTCAGTTATGCCACAGCACAAGAGTCCACTATTCTTACATAGTTGATGTGTCATGCTCCATCTCTTATCTTATTCAAATCTAGTCTAAAACCTATCTTTCTGAGGCTGCTTTAAAATCTGAACCCTTATTGTTTTTAACCATTTTCTAAAATAAATGAAATTCTCATAGTTTCTTTTACCCTGTATGTTTGCCTTGATTAGATTGCAAGTTCTACTGAGTAGGGACTCTCTCTCATGTCTTTTTGTATAGCACAGAGTATGTTGAGTAGCACTATAGAAGTGATAAGTAGTAATTGTGGAAAGCAGATCCAAAAGAGATTGAAGGATCTGCATATTCTGCACCATCCAAAAAAGCCAGTAATGCTTGCAGTCAGTGCCTTGGAATACAAGCTTCCAGAAAAGCCACCTGTTTAAGAAACAAGAACTCATGGTTGCAGCATCTTCTGCCCCAGGACAACAGATTATAAATCACACACTAAATAATAGGAACAGTAACTTTCAAACCAGGGCAAGGGCACTCTTTGACGCATGTGCATCGGCGCACACCCAGATACGTAGCCATTTTATAACTTGCGCGTGCATATGCATGGATGTTATAAAATAGCCTGACTACATACAGATGTGCTCCCCCAGTTTTCAGTAGACACGTGCCTATGTTCATAAATTCTGCTTTTGCTATGTAAGTCAAGAAATTTTAAAAGAGGCATGCATCCACACCCTTGCCAGTTTCACCAGTTCGTCTACCAGTTCATCCAGTTAACAGCTAGGTCCTTCAAACACCCTTGGTTTGATAGTCTGCACTCCCCCCAGTTTCCCCAAACCTTTTAAACCTGAGAAATGGCTCTTTCTTTTTATTTTTTTTTATTTATACCTTGCCCCTAGCAGAAGTAAACTTATGTGGCAGGCGATCTGGGCATGTACCCAGGCATATAAGTATTTATATACACATCTCTTGGCCACACCCTTGAACACCCATGTCCTGCCCAGACCGTGCCTACATCCCACCCCTTTTTGAAGACTTTTGGGATGTGCGTGCAGCGGGAGATACGCGTGCATCTGAGCAGCTTTTAAAATTTGATGGGCACATGCGAACCCGACTTGTGCACGTGTCTCCCAAATTTGGCATGTGCTGGGCTTTTAAAATTCACCTCTAAGAATGCCATCAATTTGCAGTCCAGGGAAGATAAAGTCATTGAAACCATGAGGTGGATGTCTGAAATAAGCAAAGGGCTGAACTGTGCTGTTGTAACTGTTATAAATGTTTTTGTTTTACCTATAATGTTATATAGTTTTTGTGTTTTTTTTGTAATCAGAGTTAATAAATAAATTCCTAGATATGTCTATCACTTATTAACTTAATAAATAGTATTTCTGTTTCCTTATTGGGTGTGTGGGTGCGTGGTGCATCTGCACCCCCGTGAATACATCAATCTTATTCTTGGAGGTTCAAATACACTCTTTAATGAGATTAAGCTTTGTAAAATCACAACCGTGGGATGTTAAAGAATCTATTGACTTCTTATATAACTTCTAGGGTTTTCTTTCACTATAGGTCTCTTGATTTTGCTATCCATGGAGGAATTTCATTTAATAGCAACCAGGAGGAGGTCCGTTTCTTATGCAGCACCTTATCTTTGGAATACTCTTTCAAAGGAAATGCATCTATTGTAGGATTATTTATTTAGGCATGCAATTAAAATGTGGATGTTTAAGAAATCATTTGGTTAATGTTTTAGTTTTCTTAGGCTGTTTTAATAATTTAGTTTACGCTCTTAGTAGTTATATAGCATAGGTTCTATTTATTTATTCCATTTTTCATATAGTATTGTTAATGAAACATGTTGGTGTTACTTTTGTGCTTTGAGATCTTATGTTACATAGATTTATGATAACATGCTTACTGCAACTCTGTTATATTGAATTTATTTTATTGATTGTTTTCATAATTTTTCAAGTCACAATGTCAATTTTATTGATTATGGATCTTATGATTTGTATGTCATTAGTTCTTTAGTGCTGTGTCTCTAGTCTCAATATGCAGAACTAGAAATGCTATAAGTTTATGTTTGCTGAGACTGAAACTTTCCTAGAGCATGATGATCGAGATAAATTCAATAAATAAATAATATAAATAATAATTTATTGTAACTTGCTTTGAGCTATTTTAGAAAAGACAAGAAATAAGTAAAAATGCATAAATAAATAAATAGATCTCAGATAGTGGTAGAATATAAAATGACTAATACTTCAATAATAATCAGTGAAGTGCACTGGCATTCACAATTAATTCCCCAGAGCAGTGGACTATGTTGTAGCTATATACATTTATCAAAGAACTTTAACAACGGATTCTAGGAAACATCACTTGCATAGTCAGTTTGCCTTTTGGCTAATAGTCCTAACAGCAGCTTGTGCCCTGTTTGGATCTCTGCTTCATAACCTTAGCCTTAATAATGTAATTTCATGACTTACAATATTATAACTAGCATTAAGGGTTCATTTTTTATAGTTTCCTCAGTAGATGCAAACATCCCTGAATTAACAAATTGGGCAAGCTGACGTAAAGCGCTTCACTGTATGAAACTTTGCTGCTTGCGCTTCACGCCTGCTTACCCAATTTGTTAATTTGTTCTTTGGCCCTTCGACTGCCTTCACAGTTTTTGATACAGCTTTGAGTACCCTCCTAACTTTCAATCCGCATAATTAAGGGCTATTTCATGCTGGTCTTTATTACTGGACTTTTTACATGTGCCTCAAATGTCTCATTTTACATTACCAATATGAAGAACATTATGGTGAATCCCTCCCAACGCAGCCCCATCGGCGAAACACGGCTGTGTTGGGGAACTGTACCACAAGAAACTCTACTTTGAAGCTGCACAAGAGCACTTTTCTTTAACTTTTAAACAGCATTACTTTTATTCACACAATTTTCCTAATTTGCCTGTGTGATATCTCCTCTCCACATCCTTTGTAATCAGGATATCATAAAATCAAAGAAGAACTCCTTTCAGTTTAATTAGAAGTGTCTATGAATTGTTGAAATTCTTTTGGTATCATTTTCCTTTCCAACTGGGGTTTGACATGGAATATTCTGTCAATTTTCAGGTGTAGATAGGCCTAGGCCAAATCCATCTTTCCAAAATGTTTTTCAGCTTGAATGGTTGTCAGCCTTTAATTTATTGCTTAAAAAAGTACTCAGAATGCATTTCAAACATGACATCACATAGAAAAATAGTTCAATAATCAGACTTGTGAAAGAAACACTGTTATCAAAACTTCAACCTATGTTACTGTACCAGTCACACATCATTCATAATTATTAAGCATGTACCCACATCTAGATCATAGCTGGCAGTGAAAAAAACTACTAGGTGAAATGGAGACAGTTTTAAAGTGAGACTCTTTCTTCTAATGTATTTGAGTAGTGTGCTATTGCATTTCGGGTTGGGTTGGGTTGGGGCAAAGGAAAACAGAAGAAAGTGCAATGATGTACTGATTTCTCATCAAGGAGTTCCTGTCAGCAATTGTCCTCATAAGAGGATATTGAGAACCTCCTCCATCTTATCCCTTAAGAGGATGAGAATTGCTGTATTCACTGTAGGAGGTAGGCAATAGGGTGTATGTATGTGGTATGTAGTGGCTAGAAGATTTCCAATCAAAAAGAAAAGATTAAAACAATATACAGCAAGAATCATAATTTGCAACAGATTCTGCCACCATCCCCATCATTTCTGTTAATGCATTTCTAAACCTTGACTAGCTCTTCCCTAGTTTTAAATTTGGAATGCAAATATTTTTATTCGCATTAGTACCTTTATGGTGCCTACCAGAATTTTGCAGAATCAAGGCCTTGGAGAGTCTATTATATAAACATTCACATAGGTCTTTTAATTTCCACTATCCTATGACTACAGTTGTGTTATTGACTTTAGGACGTTTATTATTTATTTAATAAATATTTTACTATGTTTCTAAAAAATAGTAGAACCTCCAAGTGAGTGTGTCAAGGCTTAGAACAATAATTCAGAAAAGACTAAATAATAACAGCTTTGTAAAAGGACAAAGTGATCTCCACTATCACTTTTTTCTTATTAGTTTACTTAAAGAAGCAATTTTCTACAACTCAACAAATATGTATCAGTATATAGCTTGCATTAAAGTCCTTAACCATTAATGGTTTCAAAACTGGATTTGACTATTATTCTGATAGATAATTGCCTTATTAATATGTTTTCTTTTAACTTTATATAAATTATAGTTTTGATAATTGCATCTGTGATAAGGATTTTCTTTTTACTGCTTTAAAAATGTGACTCATAAAATGCTAGATGAGCATTAAGATGTGAATCATAGTGTTTCTATTATACATTATTTCAAACAAACAAAATCCATCTTATTACTTTGTGTATTTGGATCCAATTGTCAAAAAGGTTTTCACTGTTTTCTGTCAATGGAAATATTTTTTGGAAAGCAAGACTCTAGTGTAATCCACTGCCATTGTAAAAAAATATTTAGATGCTTTATATTTTGTTTCATTTTTTCAGCTTTAAACATTTATGCCTCCCCTTGACGAATATGGGGAAATCAATTTTGTGTGAGATACTATTGTCTTTCCATTTCAACTGTGTTAATTTAGTACTGTATGAAAGTTGTATAATTTACTACCATTTTTTTTTAAATTCAGACCAGTAAGGGGCTTTCATTTTCTAGAAAATGGCCTAGAGATTCAAAATCTTGAATAAGTATGACACTGTCAAGCCTACTTGTGCATTTCCAATGTAATAGTTCACATCCATAACTTAAGCACAGTAGATATGCACAAATTGTAAAAATGAGATCTCTAAAGTTTATGTCAAGTATTATCTCCATATAATTGGATCAACATTGTGCATTGTTTTGTAGTAGACTAGGATTTGATTTCTGACCCAGTTTCTGCTTCTTGGGTGACTTGGGGATGGGGGGGGGGGGGGGATGTTTCCAAAGCAGTATTAACGGCTTCCATAGAGAAGGAGCTCCAGACATCAGTCAAAAACAACAACTGGCCATGATATTGGTGTTATCATGAAGTCTACATTCCATTCAGGACATAGCAGACACAAAGGGGTAGCCAGGACACCTGACAGCACACTAAAGATACTCACAGAGGAGAAAAAGGTTGACACCCAATGGGAAGCAACCTTTAAAAAACGCAGTGCCTTGGTAATTGTAATCCTATGAAGAATGGCAGACCAGGACTCCAAAATTATTTCCCAAATAATTAATGAAAAGGGGCAGGAAACCACAAGCAAGGGGTGCAAGACTGGAGACAGCTGCTGCCCAGATGGTTGTGAGATTGGATCCTCTAGATGCAGTGAGAAGAGAGGTACTCCTAGAGATGAAAAGGGTGAATAATCTCAGACAGAGTATACATAGTTAAATCCTCAGAGAGAGGAAACATGTTTTGTTTGCTTAGTTAGCAGTAATTGTTCTTTTGTTGATATGTGTCCCAATAAATAAACCCCCATACGAGAAAGTGTTATCCCAATGAACAGCATTACTTGGACTGCAGGGATCCATTGTAAGTGCAGAACCATCATGGGTGCATACATGTGAGATTATAGAGGGAGTCTCAATAAGTGGTCCATGACTGGGAGACTGTTACAGTAAGGATTGGGCTACAAGAGAGGGAGATTAAAAGGAAAGGAGGCACTCATGTAATTGTAATAGAAAAATCATATCTAGGCTAACCCAGGAGGAGAGTCCTCTCCAATGATGCGACTCGCCCACTGCTGAGAGGGACTGTGCAGGACATGCCTCTGCTGCTGATCTAATGCTAGCTGGGGTAGGAGTGTGGCACACTCCCATCCCCCTGGCATGGTGCCCAATGCAGGTACCCAATTTCCCCACGCCTTGTGACAACCTGCTCATATTCAGTGCAGTCCTAGCAGTACGAAGATATGAATTTTCTAAAGTTGATCTTTTCAGGTGAATTTCTGTCTGGTTCTAGTTCAAAATAATGTATAAGTCTCCTTAAAATCCATGATGGATCCATGGACATCAGAAGCTGATCCATGGAAATGTGCTCTTGAATTTGTTTGGATACATGTATGATTTTTGATGATCCCCATAGATATAGTCAGCATTTGTTCTCTTTAAAAGAGGTTCAATTATTGCATTGTAAATCTCTTTTAAAGAGGATTTCATTTCCCTGATCGGTTGGAATAGGTTCCAATTGAGCTGAAATCCCAGAAGAAAAGTAGTAAACTTCTAGGTCTAAAAAAATGATTTTCATTATACAGCAAACAAGCATATTAGTTCATGGTTTTATTGGTAAACAGAATTATAGTATTCCTAGAAGAGCTAGGGTTTCCCATGGAGTTTTCAGAATATAATAGTTGCCAATCTTTCATAAATACAAAAGCCAAAAATAGTCCATCACTGGTATAAACTTTAAATGAAAACATTCCTAAAGTATTCTCAACAGAAATATAAACTTCACTGTTGAAATCATTAGCTGTAAGAAAGAGATACATGTTAAGTATATATCTCTTGCTGTTTCCTAGTCACTAGATAGCAATTCTGAGTTATATAAATACTTCTCCAGCAGAAACAAAAGTTTATTAATATTTTACAAAATCTAGTCATTATGCCTCAGCAATTAGTTTCATATTGAAAAATTGGAATAATACCTAAAAGAAAAGATCAGTGAGAAGAAATTATTTCATGGTATAAACAAAATATATTGTCATTAAAGACCCTGCACATCAATGTAATTTAGTGTTAAACAAAACATTCAGATTCTCTATGTGATTGCAAAGTCCTTTTATTCCTTTTTAAATCTTAAGCCTTAGTAGTAGATCTGTGATCCGACATTTACAGTAAAGCTTCATATCTTAATTCGATCTCTTCATCCTTTTAGCTAACATGGAGTATATGTATCAAATTGCATCACAGATTAACATGCATTATTTACTACAGCTCCCATTATTTGTGATGTGGCTTATTTACTAAAAATGTATATTAATGTATTATGCAATCTGACAAACATACCCTGTAATAGAAATGTGAATCGTGTCCTCGATCGTCTTAACGATCGATTTCGGCTGGGAGGGGGAGGGAATCGTATCGTTGCCGTTTGGGTGTTTAGAATATCGTGAAAATCGTTAAAATCGTGAACCGGCACACTAAAACCCCCTAAAACCCACCCCCGACCCTTTAAATTAAATCCCCCACCCCCAAATGCCTTAAATTACCCTAGGATCCAGCGGCGGTCCATAGCTAAATCGGGGGAAGGGGGAGGGCAGGAAAACCGGCACACTAAATCCCCCTAAAACCCACCCCCGACCCTTTAAATTAAATCCCCCCCCCAAATGCCTTAAAGTACACTGGGGTCCAGCGGCGGTCCGAAACGGGCTCCTGCTGTTGAAGCGTGTTGTATTCAGCCGGCGCCATTTTGCAAAATGGCCGCCGCAAAATGGCGGCGGCCATAGACCAACACGATTCGACCGCAGGAGGTCGCTTCCGGACCCCCGCTGGACTTTTGGCAAGTCTTGTGGGGGTCAGGAGGCCCCCCCAAGCTGGCCAAAAGTCTCTGGGGGTCCAGCGGGCGTCCGGGAGCGATCTCCTGCCGCGAATTGTTTTCCGTACGGATAATGGCGCCGGCAGGAGATCGACTGCAGGAGGTCGTTCAGCGGAGGTCCGGAACCCTCGCTGAACGACCTCCTGCAGTCGATCTCCTGCCGGCGCCATTTTCCATACGGAAAATGGCACCGGCCTTACGCGTATGGCCGGCGCCATTATCCGTACGGAAAACGATTCGCGGCAGGAGATCGCTCCCGGACGCCCGCTGGACCCCAAGAGACTTTTGGCCAGCTTGGGGGGGCCTCCTGACCCCCACAAGACTTGCCAAAAGTCCAGCGGGGGTCCGGAAGCGACCTCCTGCGGTCGAATCGTGTTGGTCTATGGCCGCCGCCATTTTGCGGTGGCCATTTTGCAAAATGGCGCTGGCTGAAGACAACACGCTTCAACAGCAGGAGCCCGTTTTGGACCGCCGCTGGACCCCAGGGTACTTTAAGGCATTGGGGGGGATTTAATTTAAAGGGTCGGGGGTGGGTTTTAGGGGGATTTAGTGTGCCGGTTTTCCTGCCCTCCCCCTTCCCCCGATTTAGCTATGGACCGCCGCTGGACCCCAGGGTAATTTAAGGCATTTGGGGGGGGTTCGGGAGGGTGGGGGATTTAATTTAAAGGGTCGGGGGTGGGTTTTAGGGGGTTTTAGTGTGCCGGTTTTCCTGCCCTCCCCCTTCCCCCGATTTACGATTTTTTGACGATAAATCGGGGGAATTGGTATTGTATCGTGGCCCTAACGATTTTTGATGATTTAAAATATATCGGACGATATTTTAAATCATCAAAAAACGATTCACATCCCTACCCTGTAATAACAATATATGATGGCAGAAAAAGACCAAATAACCCATCTACTTTGCCCAGTTAGTTCTATCCACATTGCTAAGGACATATCCAAGCTGCCAGCCATAGTTTGTGACCACTTGTAAGATATCACTCCATATCCATGACAGATTTTGTTCTCTTCTGAATTCCAACATATTGGGTAGATGAGCATACAAATCACTAATGTATTTCATATGAAAGTAACCTTCCTTTCTCATGTCAAACCATAAAACTGTGGCCTGAAAATCTATCTTTGTATGTCCCCTGCATAGCCTACCTTACAGACTTAGTTAAGTAAGCATCTGCTTTCTGATAGGATATCTAGTTATTACTGTAAGCTATGTGCATGCCTAAAAGCTCTTCAGGTTTCATCTGGAGACTCCAGGATTTGCAAAAGCTCTAGTGGAAAGGGGAATCCTTAGGCATAGACTCATGGAGCTCATGCCCTAACTCTACTGAACAATGCCCAAATCTCAGGCAGCAAAGAACGGTACTCTGCCTCCAGCTCAAGCTTCTTCCAGGCAGTGGCATGGATCAGAAGGGGAGCAAACCCTGGAACAAACAGAAAGAGAAAAGAAGAGTCACTCTGCTCTCTAATCTAGATCTTTTCCCTCCTGCTATTCAGGACAGGCAGGGCAGAGTGAGGATGAAGCAGACATGGCAGAGCAAAGAATCTATACTCTCCCTACTTGAGTTGCACTTTTCTTTTCCCCTCAAGTGCTGCCTGCTACCAGAAGGAAAGAAGAAGGGGAAATACAGGAAAAGAAAGAGCTGTGCGTGCTGAGAGGGAGAGGAGGTGAATGCAAAAGGTGAGTGAAATAATGGAACAAATGATTGGAGTGAAGCAATGGGGGTGAATATTAGGGGAGATGAGGAAAGATTGAACACCTGGAGATGGTAGTGTGAGAGGGGGTAGTGAGGTGAAGAGGGAGTTGAATACTGGGGACATTGTAATATAAATAAAGCTGGATTGGACTGGATTGGGTAAAGATAAATGCTGGGGTCAGGCCCTGGGAAGAAGAAGAATGCTGCAGTCAGGCCTGGGAGGGAGCCAGAGGAAAGGGGAGGGTTGTGGACTTAAGGGAGAAGGGGAGAATTCTGAGGTTGGGCTTGAGGATGGGAGGAAAATGTGAGATTGCTAGTCGTCCTTGGAGAATGGAAGAGAAAGAAAGGAGTCAAGTGGAGAGGGCCAGTGGAAGATAGTTTCAAGTTGTGATTTGTGTAACATTGTTTTAGTGCAACTACTAATTTTTGTACCATATTTGGACTTTATTTTAGATTATTAATATATATTGGTATAACTATTTTAGTGATAGAAAATGCAAAATGGAGCATTTTCCCAATACAATCAATTTGGCACTTAAAATTCTCAACTTCATCCATAGATGATCTTCCAGATTATGTCCAGTTCAGGCTCATAACTCACATTGGACAGGTGTACTAAGGATTTTTCCCATTTGTTTCTATGGGAAAATTGCTTAGTTAAAAATTATAAATATAGAAACATGACAGCAGAAAAAGTCCTATCTGCTCTGCCCATATGCCCAATTAATTTAGCTTTAGAATTCCCATCACTCCCTCAGAGATCCCCTGAATTTCTCTCATGCTTTCTTGAATTCAGATACTATTTTTGTCTTTGCCACCTCTACTGGGAGGCCATTACATGCATCCACCACCGTTCTCTGTAAAGAAATATTTCCTAAGATTACTCCTGAGTCTACCCCTTTTCATCCTCATCCTAAGACCTCTCATTCTAGAGCCTCTTTTCCTTTGAAAGAGGCATCCCTCCTGCACATGGAAACTTTGGGATAGTTAAATGTCTCTATTGTATCTCCTCTATCTTGCCTTTCATCTGTGGTACATGTTTAGATCTCTAAGTCTATCCTCATATGCTTTAGAATAAAGACTACTAATCATTTTAGTAGCCACCATCTGGATCAACTCCAGCTAGTTTAAATGCTTTTTAAAGGTGCAGTCTTCAGAGCTGTGCACAGTATTCACCAGGAACCCTATATAGGGACAATATCACTGCCCTTTTTCTGCTCAACATTCCTCTCTCTATGCAGCCAAGCATCTTTCTGGCTTTTGTCATGACTTTGTCCACCTGTTTAGCTACCTTAAGATCATCAGATATAATTACCCCCAGATCCCACTCTTCTTTCATGCTTAGAATTTCACCTCCAATACTGCACCTCTCCATTTTTTTGTAATCCTAAATGCATTATTCAGCATTATTAGCATTAAATCTTAGCTGCCAGAACCTAGACCATTCCTCAAACTTCACCAGATCCATCCTGATTTCCACATCTTCCTGTCCATCTACCTTTTTACAGATTTTGATATCATTGACAAAAAGACAAATCTTCCCAAAAATCCTTCTGCTATGTCGCTCAAGAAAATGTTGAAAATAGGTCCAAGAACCGATTCCTGAGGCACATGGTTAATAATGACACCCCTCAGACTAAACTCCATGTACCACTACCCTTTATCAACTCCCACTCAGCCAGTTTTTAACTTAGTCACTCTAGGGCCCATACCAAGAGTGCACAATTTATTTAAAAGTCATTGATGTGAAACCATGTCAAAAGACTTACTGAAATCCAAGTATACTACATCTAGCACTCTCATTTGAGTCAACTCTTTGGTCACCCAATAAAAGAAATTGATTAGACTTATCTGAAAAGATTGTCTTCTGGTAAAACCATGCTGCCTTGGATCATGCAAGCCATTGGATTCCAGAAACTGCATATCCTGCATTTTAACAGCGATTCCATTAATTTGTTCACCACAGAGGTTAGATTAACTGCCCTGTAGTTACCAGTCTCCTCTTCCACTTTTATCTATATGAACCACATCTACCCATCTCTGGAATAGAGCCAGGTCATTGGTCTCTTCCTAAACTACTAATCTTTTTCAACTCATAGAGAAAGGAAAGAGAATTCCAGCTATAAGTTCCCAAATAAGAGAAACTAATTTCCTTAATATGCTTCAAATGAATCTCTTTAAGGGATGGGAGCTTCATCATTTCTAACTGGGAGGAACACAGAGTCCTCATGGGGTGATGAGGAACCAATAAATTGTTTAAGTAAGGTAGAGTTCTCTATCAGATGATTTTAAAAGTTAAGAGCCTATTTTGAACTACATACATGCATGCTATAGGTAGCCAGCATATGTACGGCCGATATTATAACATGAGTGCGCAGGCGCGCGCATGTTATAAAATCGGGGGTCGGCACGCACAAGGGGATACACAATTGTGCACCTTGCGTGCGCCGAGTCGCGTTTCCTTCCCCTGTTCTCTTCCCCTTAGCCTGACCTTCCCACCCCTTCCCCTAACCTTTCCGCCTCCCTAGCCATACTCTAACCCCCCCAACATTTGTCTTACCTTTTGTGCCTGCCGACATCCTGCCGGCAAGTGAACCTCCAACACAGCAGCAATGGGCGCTGTGTTGGAGGCCTCTGGCCCCGCCCCCGGACCTCCCCCACCCCGCCCCTTCCCCGCCCCTTTAGTAAAGCCCTGGGACTTACATGCATCCCGGGGCTTTACACACATCGCCGGGCATTTTTAAAATAGGCCTGGCGCGTGTAGGGCTTTTAAAATTCAGCCCTATGTTTGCTTTACCTAAAGATGAGCTTCAATGCATTGTTTCGAAAGATTTGAAGCCTGTGACTTGAGTATGCTGAAAGACTATGATAAAGTGAATTACAGTAATCTAAGCATCTTAATATGAGGGAGTTAAGTTAGAGATTTTAGATCTTGTATCTCCAAGAATGGTTTGTCCCATCAGATTAACTGCAGGAATAAAAAGACTTCTTGACAAGATCAGATATATGGCTGTCAAAATTACATTTTGAATATAATTTAACTCCCAATGTGATGATCCTGTCTTTCAACTGATCATGACACCTCCCCATTTCAGGAGAAGGAAGCTTCTCAGGAACAGTATTCTGAAAAACTTTTAGATGGATTGGCTTTCAATATTTAAGAGTGGAACCAATTTGCTACTTCCATTAACCATTTATTGAAAGCTGTTAAGCAGATTATGGACTTAGGATCAAAAATAACTAAAATCTGGATGTCATCAGCATAACAATAAGAACTAAAACCAAAAATTTTACCTAGGTTACTAGTGGTGCTAGGTTCAAATTGAATAGGGTGGGGACAAAATCAAGCCTTGAGCCTCCTCACAGGTAGGAGAGCACAGTTGAAATAACTGATAATCTAAGGAAATATTTATTTACAGAGAGGGTAGTAGATGCATGGAACAGCTTCCTTGTTGAGCTGGTGGAAACAAGATCAGTAATTGAATTCAAGGAGTCATGGAATAAACTCAGAAGATCTTGATGGATTGGTAAGGATCATAAAGCTGAGTAGTTGGTGTGGATGGGCAGATTGAAAAAGTTGTAATGGTCTTTTTCAGAGATGTGCTGGTGGCTCCGCTGAGTGACCTGTTCAATAGATCCCTGGAAACGGGAGTGGTGCCGAGTGATTGGAGAAGAGCGGTGGTGGTACAAGAGTGAGAGCAGAGAGGAGGCTGGAAACCAGAGACCGGTCAGCCTCACTTTGGTGGTGGGAAAAGTATTGGAGTCGCTGCTGAAGGAAAGAATAGTGAACTATCTACAAGCAGCAGAATTGCTGGACTAGAGGCAGCATGGTTTCACCAAGGGAAGGTCCTGTCAGACAAATCTGATAGACTTTTTTGATTGGGTAACTAAGGAATTGGATTGGGGAAGAGCGCTCTATGTCATCTACTTGGATTTTAGCACAGCTTTTGATACGGTCCCACACAGGAGGCTAGTGAATAAAACGAGAAGCTTGGGAGGGAGTGCCAAGGTGGTGGCCTGGATAGCAAACTAGTTGAAGGACAGAAGACAATGTGTAATGGTAAATGGAACTTACTCGGAAGAGAGAGCGGTGATGAGTGGAGTGCCACAAGGGTCGGTGTTGGGACCGGTCTTGATCAATATCTTCGTGAGCGACATCGCGGACGGGATAGAAGGTAAGGTTTGTCTATTTGCAGATGATACTAAGATCTGCAACAGAGTGGACACGCCGGAAGGAGAGGAGAGAATGTGACGGGATTTAAGGAAGCTGGAAGACTGGTTGAAGATATGGCAGCTGAATGTTGTGTCCGTCGATTCCCGACGCCCTCTCTCCGCCCTCCTTACCTCTTTGGTGCCTCCCTCTTTGTCCGTGGGAAGAGTGGCTGCTGCGACGTCCTTCTGCTGAGGTCCTCCGGCGTCCCCGGACCGGCTAGATGCTACAACCCGCCATGTTTCCTGGAGGGCTAGGGGCACGCGCACGGTACTGAAGTACCGGCGATGGCGCGAACCTCAGGGGCGTCCCCCGAAGATGACATCACCTGCAACGGATATATAAGGTCTTAGAATTTGCTAACACATCAAGTTAGCAAGGGTTACTCTACCTAAGCTACTCTGCCTCCTCGGACTTACTAGGGGTACCCGCTCCTCGGAGGCCTCGCTCTCTCCTTTGTTTTTCAGGTGACAGTCTGGAACCGGTACTCGCTCCTCGAGGGCCCTCGTTCCCATACTTACTCGGTACTCTCTTCTGCCTGGAAGTCATCACTGCCAACTACATCAGTGAGTTACCATCGCTCTCTCAGAGCTTTCCCTGGAACCAGGTACTCGCTCCTCAAGGGCCTATACATTCCAGCTCCTGGGCTTCTATGAGACATTGTGTGAATGTTACCATCTGGTTCAGTAAATGAACCCTGCATACCCTGCCTACTCACTATATTTCAGTTTCTCTACAGCTCAGCCTCCAGGGATCGTTGTTCCAGTATCTGAGGGACTACAGCCGAGCCGGGCATTCCTGTTCACTACTGCCACCTCTGGTGGTTCAGTATACTGTCTAATAAAAGAACTAATGTGGGTCTGTCTCCATACTCTGAGCCTGCCCGGTGGTCCCTCTCGGGATCTTCCCCCGGGGCCATGGTCATCTGCCATCGGTCCAAGGATCCACTCACAATTCTCCTAAATAACAACAGATAGCTAATTCCAAGCAGGCTGTTAACTCCGAACTGAACAAATTGCTAACTCCATGGATCCGGCACAACTGAATGCCTTGCAGGCCATACCGGGCCTGACCCAGCGCATTATGGAGCAGCAAGACGCCTTGGAGAAACTTACTGCAGCATTTCATCAGCTGCACACACAGAAGGTTCAAGGCACAGCCTCCAACCAAGAAGGTCAGTCACTGAAGGTAACTTTGAAGACTGCTGTACCACTGGTGGCTCCAATCCGCTTTTCCGGAGAAATCCAGAAGACCCGGGGCTTTTTGAACCAGTGCTGCATGCACTTTGCCTTACAGCAATCTCTATTTCCTACAGCTCTCTCCAAGACTACCTACATCCTTTCATTCCTGGATGGTAGGGCCTTGTCTTGGGCATCTACCTTGTGGGAATGCAAGGACTCCATTTTGCAGGACATAGAAGGATTTATGGACTTATTTAAATCCGTTTTCGATGAGCCTGCTCGAATGTCTGTAGCCGGTTCTGCTTTAGTGGATTTGAAGCAAGGCAACAGATCTTTGGCTGAATTTGCCATAGAGTTCAAAGCTCTTGTGGCAGAGCTACGCTGGGACCCCAGATATCTCACGAATCTCTTTTGCAGAGGCCTGGATAACCATTTGAAGGACGAGCTGGCCGCTCACCAAACACCTGACTCGCTGCACGAATTAATATCCTTGGCTATTCGGATTGATCTACGACTCTGGGACAAGGTGAAGGAACTCCGGCCTAGGGTGTTACCCGGGTTGAAACAGGTCAGTGCTGTCTCTACACTTCAGATGGTTCCAGTAATCCCTGCTGCCAATACAGATGAACCTATGCAAATTGGTCATGGACACTTGACTTCCAAGGAGAGAAGATTTCAGAAGAAGCATGGTCTTTGCATGTACTGTGGTCAGCCCGGCCATGATGTCTTTATATGCTCCACTCATCCGAGAGCACGGATGAGCCAAAGTCCTACAGGAGGACTATTCTTAGGCCTTACTGCACCCTCTCTTATGCTCTCTCTCCCAGTCTCCTTGACCTACGGACCAGTCACGGTTCAGACTCCTGCCCTGGTGGACTCGGGAGCAGGAGGCAACTTCATTCTCAGAAGTCTAGTGGAATATTTGAGGATCCCCCTCATCAAGTTGAAAAACCCACTACGATTATCCTTCATTCATGGAGAGCCCTTACCGGGAGATGTGTCTTTCCGAACCGAATCAGTTACTCTCCGCACCAGAGCTCTTCATATGGAATCACTCTCCTTCGTACTGTAAAAGGCTGTGCACGCTATCATCCTGGGGTTACCCTGGTTGTAAGTACACCAACCCCAATTTGACTGGGCATCTCTGGATCTCTCCCACTGGGGCCCAGAATGTCATGGGAAATGCCTTAAGGAAATATCACCTATTATTGGCATGCCTGCGACTCCAGCAGTATCAGGACTGCCACTCCAGTACACCCCCTTCGGGGATATCTTCTCCAAAGAAGAAGTTGATATTCTTCCTCCACAGGAGCCCTATGACTGTGCCATATGACAGAAGTCTAAAACTGAGTCTCCGAAAGGACACATGCAGTCTCTCTCAGCATTTGAGAATAAAGCAACATCGGAAGACATTGAAGAAAATCTCCAGAAGGACTTTATCTGACCATCTGAGTCACCAGCTGGTGCGGACACTTGCTTTGGGGGAAAGGAAG
Source organism: Rhinatrema bivittatum (assembly GCF_901001135.1). Classification (NCBI taxonomy): domain Eukaryota; kingdom Metazoa; phylum Chordata; class Amphibia; order Gymnophiona; family Rhinatrematidae; genus Rhinatrema; species Rhinatrema bivittatum. The sequence continues at coordinate 418,803,830 of NC_042617.1, read as the reverse complement.
ACAATACACTAACCAGTGAATGTTCTTCAATATCTCAAAATGAAGACAATACACTAACCAGTGAATGTTCTTCAAATTCTCAAGATGAAGACAATAAACTAACCAGTGAATGTTCTTCAGTATCTCCAGACGAAGATGATACTACTCCGAGTGAACTATCCTCTATATGTCAAGACTCATTTATCAATACAGAAGGTGAATTAGAACTCAAAATCACAGAGATTCTGGATGTTCATAAAAGAGGCAAGACTTTTGAATACCTTCTAAAGTGGGAAGGTTTCAGCCCCGAAATGATCTCTTGGGAGCCTCAGACAAATATCCTGGACAAAGAGATGCTTCATCAGTTCCACCTCGCACATCCTTCAAAACCTAAGCCTGGTACCCGAAGAGGAAATCGCCCTTTGAAAGGGGGTACTGTTGTGTCCGTCGGTTCCCGACGCCCTCTCTCCGCCCTCCTAACCTCTTTGGCGCCTCCCTCTTCGTCCGCGGGAAGAGTGGCTGCCGCTGCGTCCTTCTGCCGAGGTCCTCCGGCGTTCCCGGACTGGCTAGATGCTGCAACCCGCCATGTTTCCTGGAGGCCTAGGGGCATGCGCGTGCGGCGCGGCCCCCACTGAAGTACTGGCGATGGCGCGAACCTCGGGGGTATCCCCCGAAGATGACGTCACCCACGACGGATATATAAGGTCTTAGAATTTGCTAACACAATGAGTTAGCAAGGGTTACTCTATCTAAGCTACTCTGCCTCCTCGGACTTACTAGGGGTACCCACTCCTTGGGGGCCTCGCTCTCTCCTTTATTTTTCAGGTGACAGTCTGGAACCAGTAATCACTCCTCGAGGGCCCTCGTTCCCAGACTTACTCGATACTTTCTTCTGCCTGGAAGTCATCACTGCCAACTACATCAGTGAGTTACCATCGCTCTCTCAGAGCTTTCCCTGGAACAAGGTACTCGCTCCACAAGGGCCTATACATTCCAGCTCCTGGGCTTCTATGAGACATTGTGTGAGTGTTACCATCTGGTTCAGTACATGAACCCTGCATACCCTGCCTACTCACTATATTTCAGTTTCTCTACAGCTCAGCTTCCAGGGATCGCTGTTCCAGTATCTGAGGGACTACAGCCCAGCTGGGCATTCCTGCTCACTACTGCCACCTCTGGTGGTTCCGTATACTGTCTAATAAAAGAACTAGTGTGTGTCTGTCTCCATACTCTGAGCCTGACCAGTGGTCCCTCTCGGGATCTTCCCCCGGGGGTGTGGTCATCTGCCATTGGACCAAGGATCCACCCACAACTCTCCTAAATAACAACAGATTGCTAATTCCAAGCAGACTGTTAACTCCGAACTGAACACTGAAATTCAATTCCAAGAAGAGCAGAGTCATGGATATGGGGTGTGGAAATCCAAAAGAAATTTATTTGATGGGGGATAAAGGGCTGATGTGCATGGAGCAGGAGAGAGACCTTGGGGTGATAGTGTCTAACGATCTGAAGTCAGCGAATCAATGTGACAAGGTGATAGCTAAAGCCAGAAGAATGCTGGGCTACATAGAGAGTGGAATATCGAGTAAGAAAAGGGAAGTGAGTATCCCCTTGTACAGGTGCTTGGTGAGACCTCACCTGGAGTACTGTGCTCAGTTCTGGAGACCGTATCTCCGAAGGGACAGAGACAGGATGGAGGCGGTCCAGAGAAGGGCGACCAAATAGGTGTATGGTCTTCATCGAATGCCTTATGAGGAGAGATTGAAGAATCTAAATATGTATACCCTGGAGGAAAGGAGGAGCAGGGGTGATATGATACAGACCTTCAGATACTTGAAAGGTTTTAATGATCCAAAGTCAATGACAAACCTTTTCCATTACAAAAAATCAGCAGAACCAGAGGTCTCGATTTAAAACTCCAGGGAGGAAGACTCAGAACCAATGTCAGGAAGTATTTCTTCACGGAGAGGAAGTGGTGAAGACTAAAACTGTGAAGGATTTCAAAGGGGCATGAGATAAACACTGTGGATCCATAAAGTCTCGAGGATGTGAATGAAGAGAAGAGGCATGGGGGTGGCTTGCGGGAATGACGGCTACTTCCTGGTGATTAATACCCTTATTCAATAAACATACACACAATTAATGCGACTCCAACATTGCTCTATGCTTCAACGGCAGGAGGAAATGTGGGACAAAGGATTTGCATTCACAAATAAGCGTGGGAGTAGATTGCTTGTTGTGGCGGTTACTACCCCTAACCAATTAAACCTGATACTTCACTTTGAATACATATACAGCACAGCTCACTGCTTCAACGGTAGGGGGGAATGAAGATAAGTGGATTTACATTCAGACAACTACCAACTAGGATTGAATTGCATAGTCTGGGTAAACAAATAAGTGTGGGAGTAGCTTTCTTGTTGCAGCGGTTACTACCCCGAACCAATTAAGCCTGATACTTCACTTTGAATACATATACAGCGCAACTCACTGCTTCAATGGCAGGGGGGGGATGAAGATACGAGGATTTACATTCAGACAACTACCAACTAGGATTGAATTGCATAGTCTGGGAAAACAAATAAGCGTGGGAGTAGCTTGCTTGTTGCAGCTGTTACTACCCCGAACCAATATTTCACCTTGAATACATATACAGCGCAACTCACTGCTTCAACGGCAGGGGGGAATGAAGAAAAGAGGATTTATATTAAGACAACCAACAAGGACTAAATTGCACAGGCTGGGTAAACAAATAAGCATGGGAGTAGCTTGCTTATTACGGCAATTACTACTCCTAACCAATTAGGCTTGATACTTCACTTTTATGCAGCTCCAAAACAGCTCTCTACATCAATGGCAGGGGTGGAAGGAAAATTAGAACCAAAAAGTTACCAATAAGGGCCCTGTCCTCAGCGGTCAGAGTAACAGATAAGTATGAGAAAAATAACTGAAAGCTTGCTGGGTAGACTGGATGGGCCATATGGTCTTCTTCTGCCATCACTTCTATGTTTCTATATATGTTTCTTTGTTTTTCTGCTGTCATGTTTCTATGATTATTATTCTCAAGCGCCCCCCACCTCTATTGCATCTTGTAATCATACCCTGCATAGCAAGGAGGATTAGATGTAGAGTAGTCCCCACCTCTTGTCATTTCCAGGTCCAGCTGCTCCTTGAAGCAGTCATTTATCTAGAAACTTTACCTCTCTATCATGTTCTGATGAGACATTTACTCAGTCAATATTGGGTAATTGAAATCTCCCATTACTGAGTTGCCATTTTGTTAGCTTTCCTAATTTCTGTTAGCATTTCAATATCTGCCTCTTTATCCTGGCCAGATGAATGATAGTATACTGCCACCAATCACAAACAACACTCATAACCACACAATCACATAAAAAATAATAAATGGTTAAACTGGTATATTTTTATGTCATATCACATAGCCATCAAATCTTGTAGGACCCTTACTCACAGAGTCAGTATCACAATCAAACTCTCATTTGGTATAAGGTCACTTTACTTTATTTAAATCAACTGTGTTTTGTTCATTTTTTATATTATCTTTTTTGTTAAGGTAAAACAAGTCTCTCAACGTGCTGACGAACTGTAAATTGTATAAACCATAGGAACAAACATAATTCATTTGAGAAGCAACAAGTCCCAATCCAATATATTTCAAAAAGGAATACTCATTGGGGATGTGAATCGTGTGCCTGATCGTTCCCGCTTGCGGGTTCATCTGGCTGTGGGAAAATCTCGTTTTCCCGTGGATCCCCATTTTTTTTTTAGTGAAAAATCATTTTTTGGGTTAGTGCTCACTAACGGGAGCGCGCTAACTCCTGTTAGTATGTACTAACAGAAATAGCAAAAAATAACAAAAAATAACAAAAATAAACGTTTTTTTGTTAGTGCGTGCTAACCCGAAAAACGATTTTTACGAAAATTCGGGGGGAAAAGTGATTGTTTCTTTTTTTACCTGATAGATTAATGAATTTAGAAATATCATATGATATTTCAATTCATTAGAAAAACGATTCACATCCCCAATACTCATTGCAAAATAGATTGAAGTCCCGAATCCCAACTGCCACCACCATATTCTTCCCCATCCCACATAGAATTTCTATCCATCAAGATTTCACAATGTATTCTGTCTCCTGTAGGACTTTTATTCTATTTAACTGTGTGCATTCTTTAAGATATAGCATCATTTTAACATGGCCTATGATTTTGATATAATTTGTACTCTGCTAACAGTGTCCCACTGGATATCCTTCCACTAGGTGAGTTGACTATTATGTCTATATTTCCATTCAATGCCATACATATATTCCAATACTACAATTTTATTTTTATGCTTCAGGCATTTGTATATAGACAATTCAATGTATGCTTTCTTCATTTTTATTTATGTTTCACATAAAAACATACAAGAAAAATATAATAGAAAACAAACAGTAGATCACCATTAGAAATAAGTCTAAAGAAATGAAATAAAAAAAGCCAATAAAATATTTATGAGCAAATCTGTGTATAGACCTCTATAGTGGAAGAAATAAATAAGAAAAAGATTATCAATAAGAAAAAACAAAGGTAAACTGACTTCAGTGGATAGAAGAAACCTCTCTAATTTTTCTGGACCATAAAAAAAATAAACTTAGCTTCTGCTAACTTAGGGCCAGATTCATTAAGGCTTTTCTCCTATTTTGTGTCTATGGAAAAAACCCTTGGGGCCGGATTTTAAAGGGGTTACACGCATAGGGCTAGATTTTAAAAGCCCTGCGCGCGTAAATCCTCCTGGATTTACGCGCACAGGGCACTCGCACACCGGCGTGCCTATTTTGCATAGGCTGCCGGTGCGCGCAAAGCCCCGGGACGCGCGTAAGTCCCGGGGCTTCGTAAAAGGGGCAGGGGGCATGTCCTGGGTCAGGGGGCGGTCCGGGGCAGGTCTGGGGGCATGGCGACGGTTCGGGGGCGGGCCGGGAGGGCAGTCCCGAGTCCCCTGGCACTGCGGCCTGTGTCAGGGGATGAGAGACGGCACGCGCAAGTTACGCCTGCTTCAAGCCTATAGGTAGTGAGTAGACAGGATATGCAGGATACATAACCAGTAGTAGATGATAGACTCACAATTGTAGATAACTGTAATGGCTTCTGTGTAACAGAGAGTCTTCAGTATATTCAGGAACAGGAGCCGTAGGCAAGTACTGGTTCTTATATGCAGTCTGGAATGAGAACTCACAATATCTGTGTATGAGATGGCTTCTGGAATAGAAGAGAGTCTTTGGAGGGTTTTAGGAATATAGGCCCTTGTGGAGCGAGTACCGGTTCCTATCTGCAATCTGTAATAGTAATTCACAAGGTATAGATAAGTGATAGCTTCTGAAATAGAAGAGAGTTTTGAAGGATTTTAGGAACATGGGCCCTCATGGAGCGAGTACCGGTTCCTATCTGCAATCTGCAATAATGACTCACGATCTCCGTACGTGCGATAACATCTTAGACAGAAGGGAGTCTTCGGAGATTAGGAACATAGGCCCTTGTGGAGTGAGTACCAGTTCCTATCTGTAATACAACTCACAATGTTCACGTCTGCGATCGCTTCCAGGCAGTAAGGAGTCTTCTGAGCATTCAGGGATGTAGGCCCTCGAGGAGCGAGTACCGGATCCCGTTAGCAATCTGAAATCAAGAAGAGAGAGCGGGGCCCCCGAGGATTGGGTACCCCTTGGTAAGTTGAGGAGGCAGAGCAGCGGAGGATGAGGCGGGTCGGAATGATCCCCGCAATCAAACCCCTTGCTAACTTGATCTGTAGTTGCAAGCAAAGACCTTTTAAGTTGGAAGCGGATGACGTCACTATTGGGGATGCCCCCGAGGTTCGCGCCCTTGCCGGTACAAACACTGGAGCGCGTGCGCGTGCCTTACATCATCAGGAACATGGCAGATCCGCAGCGTCAGGCCAGCCCGTGGATTCCAGGGAGAAGCAGCGACGAGAGGCCGCGGCAGCATCTGTCCGTCAGACCTGAAGGGAGTCGCCACAAAGTTAGAGAGCATTCAGGGACATAGGCCCTTGAGGAGCGAGTACCAGATCCCATTAGCAATCTGAAATCAAGAAGAGAGAGCGGGGCCCCCGAGGAGCGGGTACCCCTTGGTAAGTTGAGGAGGCAGAGCAGCGGAGGATGAGGCGGGTCGGAATGATCCCCGCAATCAAACCCCTTGCTAACTCGATCCGCAGTTGCAAGCAAAGACCTTTTAAGTTGGAAGCAGATGACGTCACTACGGGGGGATGCCCCGACGTTCGCGCCCTTGCCAGTACAAACTCTGGAGTGCGCGCGTGTGCACGCCTTACGTCATCAGGAGCGTCAGGCCAGCCTGGGGATTCCAGGGAGAAGCAGCGAGGAGCAGCCGCAGCAGCATCTGTCCGTCAGACCCGAAGGGAGTCACCTCAAAAGTAGAGAGGGTGGAGCGAGGGTGAGAACAGGCACGAATGCAACACTGATAACTATAGGGGTTCCTTGTCGGAGTGTTTTGTCCATAGAGTTTTCAAAGCCAAGTATAGCTCTTTTGTACTTTATTTCTATTTTGAACTAACTGTATTCACAGATTACAATATTTATTTATTTATTTATTTATTTATGTTCTTTTCTATACCGAAATATAGCTGGGAGCCTTCATTCCGGTTTACAGTGTAACAACTTCATTACATAGAACAGATATAAATTATAAATATAATATAATACAAATAGTAATACATATAACATATAACATCTCAGTAAAGAGCGGAGAATAACATGTTAGAAAGAAACCAATTAGGTTTAAATTTTGCAAAGACTTATTGTACAGAAGTATTAGGGTTCAAGATGGGGTTGAATTGTTAAATATAGATATAGATTATATCATTCTGTGTATGATTGTCTAAACAACCATGTTTTTAGTTCTTTTTTGAAATTTTTGGGATCTTTGATAGAACTTAGGTATCCTGGGATAGAGATTATTGATGAATGACAAATGATTCTTGATTTCTGCATTGAAAAAATTTAAAAAAATATAGATTAAATTGGACCTACGTTTATCAGCCCTTATTCTGTGGGGTTAAGGCTTTATATAAGTTGGTCCTACATAAAAATTTGTTAAGTTTTCAAACAATGGCTTGGATTAATGTAACTAGCAGACTTTAAACTTACTGTGTTGCTAATAAAAAGTTAAAACATACCAACATACCTGGGAACTTTTGATTTCCAGCCATCCTGAGATTGTCCTGGATTATTTGGGAAAGTGGAGGAGGAAGAGGAGCATATACAAACCTTTTCCTCCCTTTCTCATACACACTCTAACAAATGTTCATTCTCTCTCACACACACTAACACACATGCTCATTCTCTTTCACGCTCACTCACACACACACATACATGCTCATTCTCTCTTTCCCCCTCATACTCACATACACACAAGTTCACACAATCAATAATCGCTATCCCTCACATAAACATACACACAGGAGCTCTCTTACAATCAGTGGCTCTCCCACACACACAGATACTCAGGCACTCACTCAAATTCAGTGACCCTCTCTCACACACACACACACACACACACACACACACATATACATACACACACGTACTCTCTCATGCAGAGTGGCTTTCTCTCACACAAACAGGCTCTCAGACACACTCAGGCTCTCACTCATTCACACATACATACAAGCTCACACACATTATGGTCTCCTGTTACCATCAGGCCATGATGAGATGAGCTCCACTATGGCCCGAGGGCCTCCTGCTATCTTCGGGCCATATGGCCCACCAATCTTCCTGCATTGGGGGGAGAGGGAGTAGAAGCTGTATGCGGGCATGCACAGCTTCTGCTCCCTCCTCCCTCCCAAGTAGGAAGATCAGTGTGCTGTACAGCAGCAGGCAAGGCCGCGGGCTGCTGGCTGGTTAGGCTCCATCGGAGACCCGCAGTCTCTCCTGCTGCCACCGGCCAGCCGCCTCCCCGGTGTGCCATGAACACCTGGTCACGCCATGTCGCTCCAGCTCTCCTCTTTGCCATTGTGGGGATAGGATCCCACAATGGCTTTGCTTTAACAGGCCTCTTCCGGTTGGGTGGAACTGGGTCCAAATTGGGTGGGCAATTGCTACCCAGGCCCACCTGTGGATACGCCACTGGTCCTACATACACACAGGTACTCTCTTACACACAGTGGCACTCTCTCCCATACACACACACATACATACAGACTCTCTCGCATGATGAGTGGCTCTCTCTCCCACATATGCACAGGCACTATCTAACACTCAGTAGCTCTCTCTCCCTTTCTCACAAACACAGGCTCTCTCTGTCTCCCTGACACACCCAGGCTCTCTCTTTCTCTCTCCATAACACACACACACACACTTTATTTCTCTTTCACACACACACACACACTCAAGGTCTCCCCCTCTCTTATGGGCCTTTTCTGCAGCAGCCCCGTAAAGTTTCATCTTTTGCTGCTGAGGCCATGTCACTGAAAATGAGTCACACGAGTGGCATCATTGAAGCTGCACTGCCTTGAATTGAAGCTGTGCTGCCAACCCACTGAAGACAATTTCTTCTGCCTGTGAATGGTGGAAACCGTGCAGGAAGCTCACTGAAGCTGCACTGCTGGTTTTGGCCTAAAAGCAAGGTGAGGAGGCCATGGCAGGAGTATTTTGGGATAACTTTTTACCACCATAGAATTTTGCCACTTGAGGCTGATGCCTCACCTGCCTCATGATAGAATTGTCCCTGTGAACAGAGGCATTAGAACAGCATATAGCTAAATTAGAATTTGCAATTAATGAAATATTGGAATCCAATATAGGAAATCCCATTTGTGAATTGTTTTAAAATCTAGTTGTGTCACTGTTGTGTATAACACAGTCCTTTTCAAAGGGTTGATGAAGTTGGTTTCCTGGCACAGGGTTACTGGTATTTTATTCCAAATTTGTGTTGCATAACACCTGAAAGCTCAGAGTCTCATGCAGGACTATCTGGCAAAAGTGAGAGGAGGAGGAGAAGAAAGAAGAGCCATTTCAGCAGACTGGAGTTCCCTTGAGGGTGAGGGTGTGTAAGGGAAGATAAGTTGAGAGGTATTCAGAAGACTGTTCATTAAACCATTGAAAGACAAAGCAGAGAGTTTTAAATTGTATCTGCTTTCTACTGGGAGCTAGTGAAGTTGATGTAGTTAGATTTGCTATCATCATTTGCATTAGCACCTATCAAAATTCTTGAGGCAGTGAGATGCCACTGTATAAGAAATTGTAGTAATCGATTCGGCTGGTAATAAATGCCTGAATTATAGCAGCAACATTGTGTTTATCAAGGAAATTACGTAGTTGGTGAATCTGATGCAGATACATGAGAGGACCTTACTACTTTTGAAATTTGTGGTTCCATTGTGAGATTTTAGTTGAGTTGAACCCTAATGTTTTGTACCAACTCTTTAGAATGTAAAGCATTACCTGCTACTGAGGGAAGTAACCGTAGGGGGTAACCTTGGCAGCTGAGCCAGAGGAGTTCTGATTTAGTTGGGTTTAGTTTGTTTATATTAGCCATTGGGCTACCTTCGTAAGACAGCTTTAAACTTCTGGGCAATAACCACATTTTTCTTCTGCACTATCACATAGGAGGTCATTGGTCTAAGCATTGGGGTTTCCACAGCTTTTTTTAAATTTGGAGAATGCCCTAGGTGTTAATAGCTCAGTTGAATTTACAATGAATCAAATTCTCATAAGCACACTGTCAAAAAAATTAAATTTTATTTCCTAAACTGGTAATAGTAAATAGTAAATTCAAATAAAGCTATTAGAAGTCAATTAATGAAGCCATTAGTACCAACAGTGTTCTGAATATATCCCAAACAATGTATCTCATTTAGAAACAATAATATTCAATTATATTTTTCAGATTAACATCACCTAAATGTAACTTCATTTTCCAGGTACCATTTAGAAGAAAATAACCAGACTCTTGAAACAGCACTAGAATATTATCATATAAGTATCATTACTATGTCTTTCTTGTTAATATAACTAAATCTCCATATTCTAGATTTATATAAGAATTGAATCTTTGTGTGACTTTCTTATTCTTTCAGAAGAATTCTTCTAAAGAAGGGAATTAATCTACTTCAGGAAAGTATTATTATGTGTATTTCTTCTGTGTGTCTATCTATTATTCTCTCTTATATGTCTCTATTCTCTCCTTTAACTATTTATTTCACATTCTGTGTATCTGTCTTGTGTCTTTATGTGCTTTTACTGTTTACTTTGTGAGTGTGCACACACTTAACTGTCTAATATATAGTTGCAGCAGCTTGTGGGTGGAGCTTTTATATGCAGCTCGCTATCGTTGATGCTGTGGCCCTGAAACTGAAAGGTTTTAGGTGCTAGGGTCAGATGCTGGTTAGCAAAGCTTGCTGTCGCTGGCAGGATCTCTCTTCTCTTGACCACGTCATTGTCCCAAAGGTGCACGACTTACTAACCTGAGTTTAAAAAATAAAGAAAAGAGACTACCTCTCTGTCACTGTGATTTCTTTCACCACCTAAAATGTATTATCCCTTAGTGATGAATGTATTCTTAGTGAACTGAAGATTCTAGCTAAGAAATAAAATTCTTTGTCCCTGTCTAAAAAAAAAAATAGAAGAAGCACTCAATTTGAGATGTCTGAGAATTATTTCATAGAAGATAAGACAGAGGCACAAAAGGGTAGATTTTCATACTCCGCGAATAGGCCTACTTTTGTTGGCGCTCCAGGCGCAAACAAAAGTACGCTGGATTTTAGTAGATACGCGCGGAGCCACGCGTATCTGCTAAAAACCTGGATCGGCGCGCGCAAGGCTATCGATTTTGTATAGCCGGCGCGCGCCGAGCCGCGCAGCTTACCCCCATTCCCTCCGAGGCCGCTCCGAAATCGGAGCGGCCTCGGAGGGAATCCTCTAACGCCCTCCCCTCACCTTCCCCTCCCTTCCTCTACCTAACCCACCCGCCCGGCCCTGTCTAAACCCCCCCCCTTACCTTTGTTGGGGGATTTACGCCTCCCGGAGGGAGATGTAAATCCCCGCGCGCCAGCGGGCCTCTTGCGCGTCGGGCCGCGACCTGGGGGCGGGTACGGAGGGCGCGGCCACGCCCCCGGACCGCCCCGGGCCGTAGCCACGCCCCCGTACCCACCCCCAAAACGCTGCCGACACGCCCCGAAAACGCCGCGCGGTTCGGGCCCGCCCCCCGACACGCCCCCTCCGAAAACCCCGGGACTTACGCAAGTCCCGGGGCTCTGCGCGCGCCGGTAGGCCTATGTAAAATAGGCTTCCCGGCGCGCAGGGCCCTGCTCGCCTAAATCCACCCGGATTTGGGCGGATTTAGGCGAGCAGGGCTCTGAAAATCCGCCCCATATTTTGTTAACTTTTTCAGGGGCACTTTAAAGAGAAAGTGAAAAGTTTTGTCAAGAATAAGAAGTTTTAGTACACCTGTCACTTCTTTTACTATTCTCCCAAGTCTTTAAATCAGTGTGGCCTTCTCACATTAATTACTGCCTTTAAGGAGTTCAATACTCTTTCCTGAGAAGTATTTGTACTTGGAGTTATTTTGTCTCAAGTTATAGTACTTCAGCTTTTGGGATTTATTTTATTTATCCCTTAATTCAGGATTGGATTCAAAGTGCAGTTGTCCAGTATATATACAGCGCTCTCTTTATCCACTTTTGCTTCTCATGTTTGAGTTGTATTTTACATTTCAAATTCAAATTTCAATAGCCATTCATTATATGAATTAGGGCCAGCTACAAATTACAATTATTTCTCAACTCTGCTTATCTTTTCAGGATTCTTAATACTTAAGATATATAACACTCACACACTCATACCATAAATGGTGTTCCCTGACTATTAATTGGTGATTTTTTTTTTAACTTAAATCAGGCCAGAGAGTAAGCCAGAGCATCACAGTTCCTCTCTCCTGAATTTCAGGGCAGCTTGAACTGCCACGTCTCAGCTGATGGTTAGTTGAATTAAAAAATTCAAAGCTGATTTAAAGACCTGGCTTTTTAAATGTGTTTACTCCAATTGTAGTTAAGATATCTTAAGGCGACGTTTTAATTTAGTATATTACATGTTAAGTTAGTTGGTCAAGAATAATTTTATGCCGATTTTAGTGTATATTAATATAAGTAATCAATTTTAGCACATTTATATTGTCCTGACTTGTTTTGCATTATCTTAGAGTTATGCATTGCTTATTTAATTGTTTTACTGTGTTTACAAATGTGTTTTTTATTGTTTTATGTTTATTTATTGTAAACCGATATGATGGAATTCTGATATATCAGTATATAAAAAGTAATAAACTATAAACTATAGTAAAATCCCTGCTTTCGGTGATGTCATCAGGGCAAATAGTACTATCCTCATTTACTTCATCTATAAGCAAGAAATTAAACCTTCTAGTCTATGTATGGGAATATAAAATGCATTTTTTAATGTTATTTATGTTTTTGCTATTAGTATTACGTTATTAATATTTTTGTCAAATTCCATTAAAATAATAACAATTTATGGTGATTTGACTTATAAAAAGTGTAAGTACTCAAATCCCATTACAGCTGAGCTTCGGACAAGCATTCCGTTGCTAATGTATTTGTCTTAGCAACGGCTTCCCTAGTTACCGGTTGCCATTACTTTCAGCTGTCGGACCTCATTTCTTTACTGTACTCACCATTGAAATTGAAAAACATAAATAAAAACATAAAATATAAAATCCCATTCAAAATACTCACAGTTATTCCAAAATCACTCACTCTTCATCCCCACATCCTCTAGGGCTCCCTAACATCACCAAACACACCCCAAATCCCATGGGGACACCCTCTTTCCCAAAGTTCCAAATTTTAATATGTTTTCCTGAAAAAATACACTAAACAGGGACCCTCAGCTCCTTCTCTGGTCCTCTCAATATTCCCTCCTTCCTGAGGCATTCAATGCATTTTAATTAATTTGGACCTGTGAGCAACAGTACAAAAATCTGCTTAAAAATCACTTTAGCCAATGAAACTTTTGCATCATTCTGGTCCTCCAGTTCTTCTCACTTAATGACCACCAACAAAGTCTATGAATTTATTAAATGTAAGGAGTTTATAGCCCGTGGCACCGGGTCTGCCAAAGTTCTTCCTGGGTTATGAAACTCAGGTAGGAGTCTCTCCACAGGCTGCCCACCTGAATGTTTGCTTTTTTAGTTTTTGTTTTATTTTAACTTGTTCATTTCCTTATTTTTTTTCACTTAAAAAAAATAGCCTCCAGCAGCCTTGCAGGTATCCACTAACATCACTGATGACATCAGCAGGTCCCGGCCTTCTCTTGATATTGTGCCAGGGCTTGCCTAAAGCCCCAACACCATAATTTTCCCGACCGGCCTCCGCCTCAGATGATCCGACCCTCGCCTGCGATCGCGACGTCTCAACGCATTCGGTGTGGGTGACCCATCGGGGTCCGAGCCTGAACCCGCAGCCTACTAGGCCCCGACCCAGCCATGACACCGCCTGCGGACCGCCTACCCGATGCACCTCAAATCCGTGGGAAGCAGGGCTTACGCTTCCTTTCCCGACTGGCCTCCGCTTCCGATGACCCACCCTCGCCTGCCACCATGACCAGCTCGATGCATTCGGCGTGGGTGACCCATCGGGGTCCGAGCCCAAACCCGCGGCCTACTAGGCCACGACCCGACCATGACACCACCTGCAGACCACCCACCCGACACACCTCATATCTGGTCCGCGAAGACTATTTAAAGGTGGGAAGCAGGGCTTACGCTTCCTTTCCTGACCGGCCTCCACCTCCAATGACCCGACCCTCGCCTGTGACTGCGACCGACTTGACGCATTCGGTGTGGGCGACCCATCGGGGTCCAAGCCCGAACCCGCGGCCTACTAGGCCCCGACCCGGCCGTGATTCTGCCTGCAGACCGCCCAACCGGTGCACCTCATATCTGGTCCGAGAGGACCTTTAAAAGCAAGATGTACTCCCTAGGCGTCGAGCGTCTCGCGTCGAGCGTATTTCGCCTCACTCCCTTAGAGCTTATTCCCTGCTCTAACAGCCCATAAGCTTTTCTCCACGCTCTTATTGCTTGTCTATATGGTACATACGGTTAGTATAGCATAGCTCCTGCATCACACCGTACTCTAACTTTCTCTCGCCTCTGAGTTTTCAGTCTGTGCTCCCCTCCGCCCCCCCCCCCCTTAGGGAAACAGTACCCTTATCCAGCCCCAGCTGCATACCTCCCCCTCCCACCCCTCCACTTGTGGGCTTCCCATTCTGCTCTTGTCCACTTGGCCCTTGCACACTCCTGCTGGGTTTTTCACCTCATGCATTCTTCCCCTGTATTCCGTTATTCCCTATTCCCTTAGCACACTCCCACCCTGCGCCCTCAGCCCGCCTGCTCCCAAACCTCTCGCTCCCAAACCTGCTCAGACCAGGCATTATTCTCACTACCCTTTACATCCATTTGCTCACCACCACAGGTTGTAACTGACGCTCCAACTCTTTCTACCAGTAGCCCCTAGACAGATACCGTACTTACCTCCTCTGCATCCTGACAAGATCATATACAACATCCCCTGCATACTCTACCGCACCCGATACCTCTCCCTTTTCAAACTCCCCCCCCCCCCCCCCCCCCCCGCTCAATGCAAATCCCTGATCTCTATCATGGTCTCCCCCCTAACTCAGCTCTTTAGCTTCAGCACACTATTATCCTCTTCAATGCCCAATCCCTAACTATAAAAGCTCCCATCCTAAACGATCTCCTCCTAGATTGCAAACCAGAAATCTGCGCCATTACTGAAACATGGCTTAAACACACTCATATTGTTTTCCTAAATCAGCTTCCCACACAAATGATATCTTCTCCATTCCTAGAGCCAACAAGAGAGGTGGTGGGCTCTTCCTAGCAGCCAAAAAGCATCTCAATCTCAGACTACTTAATACGACCACGCCAACCAGACTTGAAATTGGCCTTTTTAATTCCCAAGAACTCCAAATATACCTAATCTACTCCCCTTCAGGCATACTCGAACAAAACCCTTCCTCCCTCATTGAATTTATCGCAGCCATCATCAAATCTGACAAACCTTCTATTATATTAGGGGACTTTAATCTCTACGTGGACTTCAGCCCTCACACATCCGCCTGTGACACTATACTAAAATCCCTCAACGCACTCAACTTCAGACAAATCATAACATCGCCCACACACAAAGCAGGACACACTTTAAACCTCATATTTGTTAATTCTAATATACTCTCTCCTACACACAACCCCTTTGTACCCCTGTCCCTTGGTCTGATCATACTCTTATTGAAGTTTCCCTTTCTTTAAAGACCTCACCTCCCATCAACCTCACACATTGCAATACCATTCACTTCAGACAATCCTGCTCTAAAGAAGACTTAGCCTCATCCCTCTCCAACACCCTTGACAACCTGGACCTTTCTAGTCCCGATGCAGCAATATCATCCTGGTATAACCTGATCAACAAAATTGCTAATGATCTATGTCCCATGATTAGCAAAGTAATACGCCAATCCCACAAATCCAAAAATCCATGGTACACCATAGAACTAAAAAAACTTAAACTCGACCTCAGAACAAAAGAGAGAAGCTGGTGCAAAGACCCTTCCCCCAAACAATTCGCCATATATAAATCTGCCCTCCACACCTATAGAATATCTACTCAGATGACCAATTGAGACTACTACGCTACTAAAATCCACAACCACCAGTACAATGCAAAGGCCCTCTTCACCATAGTAGCTGAACTCACAAAATATGTGCCCCCCCCCCCCCCCCGCCATTCCTGATGAGGAAAACAAAAGTAGATGTGAAAATATCACCCAGTTCTTCAATAACAAAATTAGAAACCTTTTACTCAACTTCCCCTTAACCACCACCCCCAAATTCCCTCCTAAAAAACCACAATGCCAAACTTGAAATCACTCAACCTTAGCTCAGCCAAGGAAATAGAATCCATCCTCAAAAAAATTAAACCTGTCACTCACCCGTCAGATACCATCCCCACTAAATCCTTCTTATCTATCCCCAACTCTATCTCCAAACACCTATCAAGTATAATTAACTGCTCACTATCCACTGGCAATGTCCCAGACTCATTGAAACAGTCAGTTGTCAAACCCTTACTTAAAAAACCCACCCTTGATCCCACCAACCCTGCCAATTATTGTCCTATCTCAAAACTTCCCTTCCTATCCAAAGTCATGGAAAAGGTAGTTAACTCTCAAATATCCGATTACCTAGAAAATCATAACATACTATACCAATCCAAATTCGGATTCCACAAGTTCTTTAACACTGAAACCCTTCTAATCTCCCTCTCTGACACAATCCTCAAAGGTCTTGACCAGGGTCAATCCTACATCCTCACCCTACTCGACATATCGTCAGCCTTTGATACAATAAGCCATAATATTCTAATAAAGCGCCTATCAGAAATAGGCATCACTGGCTCGGCCCTCCTTTGGCTTAAATCCTATCTAGATAATAGAACCTTCAGAGTAAAAATTGGGAATGCTGAATCCAACCCCATCCACTTAACCCAAGGTGTTCCCCAAGGATCCTCCCAATCCTCCACCCTTTTTAATATATACCTCACGCCACTCTGCCAACTCCTCACTGACCTTGACCTCAAACATTACATTTATGCAGATGACATCCAGATCCTTATCCCTATACAAGAATCCTTACCCAAATCCCTCAAGATCTGGGAAAATTGCCTCTCAGCCATTAACACCCTCCTCACCAATCTACATCTAGCATTAAACACCGCTAAAACCGAACTACTAGTCATATCCCACAAAATAATACATAGCCTTCCCCATGCAGCGATTCAAACCCCCCCCCCCCCCAAACACCACCACCACCACCACCACCACCTATCACTCTCTCACACACAGTGCACGAGACCTCGGTGTCACCACTGGCCAACAACTGAACATGAAAAAACATATCAATGCCACCATAAAAGATGGTTTCTTTAAACTGTTCCTCAAAAAACTTAAACTCCTGCTTCATGTCCACGACTTCCGCACAATCCTGCAAGCTATCATTCTCACCAAACTAGACTACTGTAACTCCCTCCTACTTGGCCTCTCCTTCACCACTGTCCAACCCCTTCAGATGCTACAAAATGCAGAAGCCAGAATTCTTACTAACACCCGCAAATCTGACCATATTACCCCTGGATTCAAGGAACTTCATTGGCTCCCTATAACATCACGCATAACCTACAAAACCCTCACCATGATCCACAAAACAGTGCATTCTCACATCATCCAGTGGCTTGAAAACTCTCTCCACTTCCTATCCTCTGACCGTCCAACTAGAACTGCCTACAGAGGCTGCCTATTCACTCCCTCCCCTAAAACCATACATTTCATCTCCACTAAACAATGAGCTTTCGTCTTCTCAGGCCCCACCCTCTGGAACTCCATGCCCCCCGACCTATACCTAGAGCCATGCACACAAAAATTCAAAAAGAAACTTAAGACATGGCTTTTCAAGCAGACTTACCCAGAATAGACTCTGTCCTCTCCCTCCCCCCCAATCCTTTCCCATTATATCCTTCCTCCTTCATCCCCTCCCCTTCTACCCCATACACCCTTTGTACAGTAATAGCCATTATTTACCTTATTCGTACATTCCAATTGTATATCCCTCACTTCAATTGTATATCATTCAAATTGTATATTATTCAATCTAATTGTAGATCATTCTACCTTTCTACCCCCTCGTACACCCTTTGTACAGTAACAGTCATTATTTACCTTATTCATACATTCCAATTGTATAGCATTCCAATTGTATATTATTCAATCTAATTGTATATTATTCTATTTCCACGGTAGATAGTTATTGATCTTTTCCACTGTAGACAATTATCAATCATTGTTCTATTGGGACACTACATTCTGTGTCCCCTTACCTCCCCTCCCTTGTTCTTTGTAATTTCTGTTAAGTTCTCTGTAAACCGATATGATGTACCCTCGACTATTGGTATAAAAAAGCCTATCAATAAATAAATAAATAAATAAATAATTACCCCACTAAATGCAGCGGCAGTGTTCCTAGGGGTGCTGCTGCCTTGACTGGGCACTCGTGTGATGTTGCAGCTTTTCTTTTTTTTTTTAACTCCTGACGGGCTGTCGGCTGCGCTAATAAAAATGGCGCTGATGGCCTGATAAAAAAAAAACCCACCCTGACCCTTTAAAACTGACCCCTTAGCCTCCCCCACCCTCCCAACCCCCCCCCCCCCAAAATATTTTAAAATTACCTGGCTCCCGGCGCCCCCACTGGACCACCAGGTAATTTTAAAACATTTTTTGGGGAGTCGGGAGGGTGGGGGAGGCTAAGGAGTCAGTTTTAAAGGGTCAGGGTGGGTTTTTTGTTTATCGGATCGGACGCAGCCGATAAACAAAAAACCAATCGGGCCGGATGATAAAAATTATAAGATTTGAATCGGAACCGGAACTGAACCAATTCCGGTTCCGATTCACATCTCTAGAAGATATTAAGATATTAATGATAATAATGAGGTCTCACCTAGTGTCTTGTGGGACTACTTTAAAGCAGTCCTTCATGGGAAATTGATATCAAGAGCAACAGCACATAAAAAACAAGCTCATAAAGATTGGCTAGACCAATTGGAGCAGAAACATAAGGTACAAGGGGGCTGCAAAACTCTCCAAGAATTAGATTAAAAAAGGAGCCAGTTACAAGCACTTCTTTATGTGGATATCCAATATCAATTGGCGAAACATATATTTTTTGGCCCGGCAATTGAGGCACCAGATTTCTCAAAGTCATATTCTGAAGGTTAAGGATGGCAAAGGGGCTTATGTACCAGATAATGTCAACATTAGAGATATATTTGTCCAGTTTTATAAAGAACTCTATACAAATAATATCCCAGTTTGTGTAGCTGATATTGATGCATACATTGAAGGAATTACTTTGCCAGCACTATCAAGTGAACAATCCCAATTTCTAGAAGAGAGTTATGGGAGAGGGGGTGGGGGGGGAGATACTTAATGCTATATCTTCTCTTAAGCCAAATAAAGTTCCCAGTTTAAATGGATTCTCTGGACTATTTTACAAAACATATAGGGCCGGATTTTATAAATGTGCGTGAACGCGTACTTTTGTTCGCACACCAGGCGCGAACAAGAGTATGCGGGATTTTAATAGATACGCGCGTAGCCGCGCGTATCCATTAAAATCCGGGGTCGGCGCGCGCAAGGCTGCCCAAAATCGGCAGCCTGCACACGCCGAGCCGCACAGCCTGCCTCCGTTCCCTCCGAGGCCGCTCCGAAATCGGAGCGGCCTCGGAGGGAACTTTCCTTCCACCTCCCCGCACCTTCCCTTCCCTTCCCTTCCCCTACCTAACCCACCCCCCCTGGCCCTATCTAAACCCCCCCCCTACCTTTGTCGGCAAAGTTACGCCTGCTGAAAGCAGGCATAACTTTGCACGCGCCAGCCGGCAGCCCCGCTCCGTGTTCCAGTCCCGGGGGCTGGTCCAGAGGCCGCGGCCATCCCCGGAACACCCCCGGGCCGAAACCACGCCCGCATCGCCGCCCCCGAAATGCCGCGTCACGCGCGACACGCTCCCAAAACGCCGCGTCACTCCGGGCACACCCCCGACACGCCCCTTTTACAAAGCCTCGGGACTTACGCGCGTCCCGGGGCTCTACGCGCGCCGTTTACTCTAGACTTTCGGGCTTGCATTTAAAAGGAGGTTTTGACTATATTTCTAATCCCTTCACTGATTTGACCCTTCAGTTATGGAAGAGATGGAGGTTTGTTTTGACAGGGCATGAGTTTCTTTCTCCCCTGCTACCATTGAGTACATAAAGGGGGCGGCAATTGGTACCCCACACAGAGAATGTGTTTAGAAAATGGAAGCAAAGTGGAATCTGGTGCTGCGTGCAACTAATTGATAGTTTAAAATGAATCCCTTTCTCTGACTTACAACTACAATTTAACCTCCCACACTCTGAATATTTTTGTTATTACAGTTGCAACACTGTCTTAATGAAAGGTGTTTATGGCAACAAGTTACTAGAGAGATAACAGAGTTTGAAATAATGTGTTTTCACCATAATGTTAACAAAGGGATAATATCCAAGGTTTATAGGTGACTGGGGGTTGCTCGGGGACCCAAGTTTAGTTATCAGTGGGAACAATGTTATTTGAATTTGCTAAGAGTTCTATATCAGCTAATATTCTTGAAACTAATTATAAACTCATGTACCACTGGTATCTCACCCCAGCTAAATTAGTAAGATCTATCCCAATTGTTCTAATCAATGCTGGATACAATGCCACATGGAAGGTACATTTTATCATATTTGGTGGGCATGTCCAAAAATAATACCATTTTGGAAGTGGATTGAAAGGGTGTTCTCTGAGTTGATTAAATTGAAGGTTTCATTTCTCTCTACCATATATCTCCTCTCAGACTACACAAAATCTTGGCTAAAAACAGACAAGGCGCTAATAAATTCCATACTCTGTGCAGCTAGGCAGGAAGTGGTGGCACATTGGCAGAAAGTGGTAGCCCCCACTAATTCAGACTTCCTGAGGAGGATTTGGAATGTGCATTATTGGTCCTATATGACAGCCACTCAGAGAGACACTGCTGCCTTCCACATTCAAGTATGGGAACCTTTTCTTCGGTGGTATAAAAAATTAGATTAGTAATAGTGTATTGCAATATATGTCTAAGGCTTGGGGATGTTATAGATTAGAATAAGGTAGGGCAATTATCAGATTGGATACAGGCTTCTTTTGTTTTATATTTTGTTTTCTTATTTTTTATATAAGCGACTATGGACCTTGGGGCCACTCAACCATAACGTGACTTAGACATGGGGGAGGGTGGAGTGGATGGATAGGTTTGGGTTTTGGTTATGTTATGAGATCTGGGGAAAAACAAAAATATTTGTGTTGGTTCTTTCTGGATGTTATCCTTTATTGATGTATTACAACACATTTTTAAGGAATGGAAAATGGCTTTGTATTGTTGGTTCTATGTTGTATATATATATATATATATATATATATATATATATATATATATATATATATCTGCCAACACTAATAAAAGTTTAAATATTAAAAAAAAAAATCTAGTAAATTGGTAAGACAAGACTTCCCTTTTAAAAATCTGTGTTGACTCTCCCCTTTATGTGGTCAATAATTGTGTTTTTAAAAATAGGTTCAACTATTTTGCCTGAGACCAATGTCAGACTTATTGGTCTATAATTCTGCAGAGCACCTCTGGAGCCCTTTTTAAAAATTGGTGGCATTTTGGCCACCCTCCAATCTTCTGGTACCATGGCTGTTTTAAATATTAGGTTGCAAATCATCAGAAACAGGTCTGCAATTTCATTTTTTAGTTCCTTAGAACTCTGGGGTGAATAACATCCAATCTCAGTGATTTGTTATTCTTTAGTCTGTAAATCTGAGTTATGCACTCCAGTTTTATGGTGATTCCATCAAGTCCCTCAGTCATCACCATCAAACAATGTTTCTGGTAATTATATGATCCCCAACATCCTCCTCAGTAATGAAAGAGGCAAATAATTAATTTTGCCTTACTGCTATTTCATCTTCCCTGACCACCCCTTTTTCCCCTCGGTTATCTAGTGGCCCTATTGACTCTCTGCAGTCTCCTGTCCTATCCATATCCTTTTAAACCATAGAACCTCTAACTGATAAATATGATATAAACACTGCAGAATTGAATGAACTGAGCTCCTTGGATGGGCCTATTCATCATTATCTGCCATCATCTTTTAGGAGGGAAATTTTCAAAATGATTTTCACAAGTAATAAGCATTTCAACCATAAAACTGATTGTTTGAAAATTACCCATTTAGACTTTTTGCTGTATTGTGAGGCGGTATTCCAGGGATGTGTTTAAATAAGGGGAGGAAAAGTATGCATGCAGATTTCAATCTATACACCTATGTTTCCAGAAAAATTCAAACTGCATAAAAAGCAGATACAAGTTTCCATCCGTACTTTGTACTAGAGATGTATTTTCATTTGTTTTGTTTCCTTTTGCATGCACTAAATAGATTTAATGCATGGTAAATTCATTTTAGTATGTGCTAAATTGTTTTCGCATACACGAAAACATAATGTTTGCTAAAACTATATAGCATGTACTAAATGAAACAAAAAGAAATGAACCGAAGAAAACAAAATATTTAACAAAAGGAAAAATGAAACATTTTTCCCTGCACACTCTGTCTTTGTACCAGTGGTAATTTTTAAAGTGAAAGTACATATGTTAACTTTGAAAAATGATGCAAAGAGCAGGTAAAACTTGTGTGTGAATTTTGTACCAATGTGGGCAGTTTGAAAATTTTCACCTATATAAATGTTACTAATTAATCCATCTGCTGACCATGCCACATTGATAAGTAGGCCTGTGAAGTCTATGGTGAGGACCTGCATATACTTGATCACCTCTTACAGGTGTCCTTGACCATCCTTTGACACAATAAGCAGAGCCAAATGGTTGCTTTTCTTGGTTTTAACCAAGGCCTGAGGATGTCTGGGCTCAAGCCCAACACTTTAGAACTGGGAGTATATTCCCTGGTATGAAAAACATCATCTAGATTAAAAGAGAATGATATGTCAGCATGTGTGTGGTCAGCAGCAAATGTGTGTATGGTTAGCAACAGATGGATCAAAACTAGGGCCTTTGGAGTTGAGCTACTACTGTGTCCCTGTCCCTACCCCTAATATCTGGAAGGATGAACAATAAATTTAAGATACAAGCAGTTTTTCAGTAATCTCACTTGGAATGTGAGGATTCCACCCCTGCTCATAGCTTTTATTTGGTTCCAATAGTAGCTACATTGTAGATGCCAGCTCATTCTGCATCCTTAGCTAGAAGTAGGTCATTAAGGAAACTGAAGTAGTTCAGAGTGAGCAACATAAATGGTACATATCCTGCAAAGTAAAATCTACTCATAGGCCTGAGATATGTAAACTGTACTCTAGAAAAAGGCAGGGAAATGGATCAATGTAATAGAAATTTTCAGATAGGCTTTGATAAAATAAAAAGCAGAACCATAAATGAAGAAGTTCAGGAACTGTAGACCATGATATGAAGATGGAGCAAGGAAGGATCAGATGCAATAGAAGGAAATACAATTTTTCTGAGAAGGTAAATGCCTGAAATATCCTATCAACTGGCAAATAGATTTTAAAAGTGTTACTCGCACAAAAATGGCCATATGTGGGCCACATACGAATTTTAAGAAGTCGAGAAGTATGCACAACAAGAATAAGGAGGCAGAAAAGGGGCATGGCCAAGACTTACACATGTAACCCCCAAATTTTGCAAGGATGACCATAGCAACACATTACCGCTGGCTTGATGAGGGTGCAAGTTTGGAGAGAAAGAGAAAGAGAGAGAGACACAATCTGTCACTCTATATAATTCCCACTGTAAGAGAGGCACTTTCAACTCAGGGTGGGTTTTGGGGGGGGCGGTGTTACATTGGTCTGCCTAGGGTGCAAGGGTCTATAGACCCTTGTAACACTGCCCCCCCCCAAGTTGAAAGTACCCCTTTTATGAAGTATCATATTTTGTCTTTAATAGAGTCTCCCTCTCTCTCTCTCTAATACGTTTGTACTTGCATGCACAATATAAAATTGAGCGTATTTTTGCTCACGTGTCCACTACACGTGTTTTTATGGGCACACATGCGCTCCTTTTAAAATTTGTTTGTGAGGTAGTAGTAACCGTGAGCGTGACAAGATTCCAGTAATGCTTGGAACAGATAAAGAGAGAGGTGGTAAGAGTAAAGATGATGATTATACCTCAGCAGACTGAAGCAACTGGACAGACTGAATAGGCCTTATCTGTCAACAAATACTGTAGACTAAACTATACTACACTACTATCTTAATATGTATGTAACTATTATGTTTTTCTTTATCCTGTATCTGATATTTAATGGCTGGAGATGATTCATAACTTTTAGTAATGGGAACAGTATCATGAGTGCATGTCTTATTAAGTGTTAGTCAATCAGACCAGAATGTTTTATTTCTTATAGTTTATTGTTTTATTGTACATAATATGGTTTTATTGATTTGATGAATATGTTTCATTAATTTGATGTATGTAATATATATTTTTATTTTTTTATTGATTTGATGCATTTTAATTTATAAACAGCTTTGATTTTAATTAGAAAGGTGGTGGTATAACAAGAAACAAAATAATAATAGTAAATTATATTACTAAATTCTGTGTTGCTGTTGGCTTAGAATGGATTTTCTCAGCAGCTAGAGGAACATGGAGATCCATATTCAGCTGCTGAGTGGCTCAGCTAGTTAGCTATCTTCATCTTCTCCCTGATCTGCCCATTCCCCTCCCCTGACTTATCCAGCTAAATACTTAGTTGGATAAATCATTTATCCGGCTAAGTGGTACCCGCTGACCATAGCAAGATATTCAGCGGTGTCACTTAGGGACTCATTTTCCAATATCGCATTGGTAACACATGCGATACCAAAAAGGGGTGTACCTTATGCTAATAAGCATGTGTATTGCAAATTGCACTATCAGCTATGTGAAAGGCTGTTATTGCAAGTTGTGCTATTAGCCCAATTTGGGCTACATTGCCAGTATACTGTGGTTCATGAGAGAGAGAGAGAGAGAGAGAAAGAGAAAGAGAGAGAGAGAGAACACCTTGCTGTTGTGCCTCCTCCCTAGACAGGTATTTGTATCCCTATGGGAGGCCCACCTAGTAACTCGAGGTGAGGTTTAAGTATTGTGTAGGGGGTAAGGGGCCACTTTCACATTCAACATGAGACGTACGAACAGAACAGTGGTCTCTTGTGAAGATTTGATGACCTACAGAGCGAGGAAACTCACTCCAAGATGAGATTTGAGCAATGTTCTCTCCACCTAGCTTGATGTTACCCAGGTAGAGCGTCCACCAAGCTAGGTGGAGAGAACATTGCACAAATCTCATCTTGGAGTGAGTTTCCTCGCTCTGTAGGCCATCAAATCTTCACAAGAGACCACTGTTCTGTTCGTACGTCTCATGTTGAATGTGAAAGTGGCCCCTAACCCCCTACACTAATACTTAAACCTCACCTCGAGTTACTAGGTGGGCCTCCCATAGGGATACAAATACCTGTCTAGGGAGGAGGCACTATGGTAAGTCTCTCTCTCTCTCTCTCTCTCACACAAAAATGAGGCCCTTAGTCAAATAAGTTCAACTTATCTAAGTTCCAGCCTGAATATCAGGCTCACAGTATTCAAGAAGAAATAAAATTGCTGAAGAATCTCTTGGGTCAAAGATGTATTGTTCAGCAAAGTAGGTGCTTTCCTCTAACTGGTCAAGAACTTTATTCTACCATAAATAAATTAGAAGTCTAAACATGTTTTACTGATTAGCTCACACAGCACTCTAGTCAGACAGTTTCAGGTCTAAACTGATGTTCAGCATATTCCCCCAGAATCAGTGGCAAATGTATGCCAGTCAATTTCTTCCAAAGGCAGCATGTCATGGCAACTGACAGAAATTGCTTCATGCCTTAAGGTCTATTCAGTGAGATATGGTAGTTGGACTTTCCAAAGACATCAGAAGCAGGGAACGACATGGTATAATTAAAACTGAAGAGATCTGAATGTTTAGAGGATTGCCATTGAAACTTGATATTTTTCATATCTAGGTCATTAATTAAAAAGAAAAATCACCTGAATCAGCAGTTTAGAGTTTGCACCATCTGATAGACAATATATGAAATGAACTGGTTGTTAGTGAAAAGTTATACTCAGATAAGGAACAAATACTTACTTCAAAAATGTGTCAGAACCAAAAAGAGTAGCAGACTGGATAAAGATGTGCTGCCTTCCAGTGTACTGAATCTCACTCAGCAGAAAACAGCCCTCTGCTTTCTGATCCATCCCCACCCCTCCCAGACAGTGTGCAGAGAACAGGAGGGGAGGGGGTTGAGCCTGGAACTGACATAGTAGAGCAAAAAGGAGTTACTCTTGTTGCACGTCCCACCCATGCTCGGCCCGCGCCCGGGCCTGCTCACTTCACTAACTCCTCCACGGGTCCCAGGTCGTCCTCCCTTGCAACAGTGGCGAGCACAGCCAGGCCTCAGAGTCCCGCTGTGGCAGTCGCCGGGCCTTCTACCTCCAGCCAGGCCTCACAGCGGGGTTCAATGTCCTCCGTGGCATCGGCCCCTCCCCTAGGCGTGTGCAGACTGCTCGGTCCCTTAAAGGGCCAGGGGCGGATCCCAGCTCCACGGCACGCCCTGATTGAACACTGCTTATAAGGAAATGCTTGCCTTCACTTCCTCGCCTTGGCAATCGGGTCGATCACGCTGTGATATCAAGTTTGCCTCTGCGTTTCCAGTCTTTGTTCCAGTCTCATTCCAGCCTTGTTCCAGTCTCGTTCCAGTATCCTTCTGTACCAGCGTCCTTATGTTCCTGCGTCTCCCCAGGTAGTACCTCTCGGAGTGTCCTCCCAGTACTGACCTCTGCTTGTTCTTGACTACATTGATCGCCACCTGGATTTGACCTTTGACTGTTTCCTTGACCATGTCTGCACGCTGCCTGGAACTGATCTTTGCCTGAACACTGACCATGTCTATTCGCTGCCTGGAATGTGACCTCTGCTTTGCCTAACTACCCATGAACTGACTACTGGAACTTGATCCCTGCTTTGGCTGACTACCCACGGACTGACTACTGGTACTGACCCCTGCTTTGGCTGACTACACTATCTTCATTCTGGCTCTGATTCTTGCCATACTTTCCAAGACTCTCTTTTGGCCTTTTCTGGCACCCTGGACTCATAGCCTGAACATCGACCATGCACCCTTGATCATGGTGGGCACACCCCTGAACTTTCTCTCAAGGAGATCTTGCGAGGCCCACCTAAGATCAAGCGGCACGGGTAACCAAGGGCTCAACCCAAGGGAACCTCGGGTTGCTAGTGATGAAGCTCCAGGTAGCCTTTGTCTCCTCCTGTGTTTTCATTCCCGGAGACCCAAGTGATGTCCGAATACATCAAAGAGAATCTCGAGAAGGGGTTCATCAAACCTTCTGACTCTCCTGCAGGATCGGTCTTCTTCTTTGTCAAGAAGAAAGACAGAGGTCTATGCCCCTGTATTGATTATCTGGGGCTGAACTCCATCACCCGCAAAGATTGCTACCCATTACACCTCATCAGCGAATTTTTGACCATCTGCAAGGGGCCCAGATCTTCACGAAATTCGATCTATGAGGAGCGTACAACCTCGTACACATCCAGCCTGAGGATATATGGAAGACCACTTTCAACACAAGGGATGGCCACTACAAGTATATAGTGATGCCTTTCGGCCTCTGCAATGCCCCAGTGGTGTTCCAACACCTGATGAATGAAATCCTCCGAGATCTACTTTATTCCTTTGTAGTTGTATACCTTGATGACATCTTGATATTCTCAAAAGACTTGACGTCCCATCGCTCCCATGTCAGAACTGTTCTTCAGTGCCTCAAAGAGAATTACCTTTACGTGAAACTAGAGAAATGCATCTTTGAGCAGAATCGTCTTCCCTTCCTGGGATATATCATTTCCAACCAAGGATTTATAATGGATCCTGAAAAGCTTCAAGGGATTTGTGACTGGCCCCAGCCAGTAGGTCTCTGTGCCTTACAAAGATTCCTTGGATTCACGAATTACTACAGAAGCTTTATTGCCAACTATTCAACATTGGCCGCTCCACTCACTGCGATGACCAAGATAGGAACCAACCTCCAAGTTTAGAGTCCTAAGGCTCAAGCCACATTCCATGACCTAAAAGAAGCCTTCTGTTCAGGCCCCTGCCTACGACACCCTGACCCAAACCGCCCATTTGTTGTTGAAGTTGATGCATCCTCAATAGGAGCCAGGCTGGTGTTGAGTCAGTACTCCTCCAAAGGTACATTGGTACCATGTTCTTTTTACTCCCATACATTTTTGCCTGTGGAGCAGAATTATACAATCGGAGACCGTGAACTCCTAGATGTCAAACTGGCACTGCAGGAATGGTGCCCTTGGCTAGAGGGTACCCAACACAGATTTACTATATTCATGGATCACAAGAATCTGGAGCACCTAAAAGAAGCACAATTATTAAACTCGAGACAAGCCCGATGCGCAGTGTTCTTTGAGAGATTTAATTTCGAGTTGTGCTATTGACCAGCCTTAAGGAACCTCTGAGCAGATGCACTCTTGCACTCCCTCGAACCAGAGGACACTCCAGACATCCCAAGACACATTATCGATCCAGCCTGTGTGTCCCTTGCAGTTACCACCACAGTACCCGCAGGAAAGACGGTCATTCCACGCTGACTACGCAAACGAGTCCTTCGTTGGGCTCATTATTCAAAACTCGCGGGACACCCTGGTCAAGCCAGGACCCTGGAAATGCTAAGATGCTTCTACTGGTGGCCCAGCATGGTGTCTGATGCCCACAACTACGTTGACTCATGCCCTGTGTGTGTGCGCAACAAAAGCCTCCTACAGGTCAGCCATGGGGACTTCTCCAACCACTCCCAGGGCCACTGAACCCTGGTCTAGCATATCCATGGATTTTATAACTGACTTGCCTCCATCCCAAGACAACACCATCATCTGGGTCATTATCGACCGCTTTTCCAAGATGGCTCACTTTATTCCTCTATGAAGCCTTCCATTGGCTCCTGAACTCACCAGGCTGTTCCTGAGGCATATCTTCTGCCTACATGGTCTTCCAAAAAGTTCGTGGCAAAATACTGGTGTTCCTTATGTCAGAAATTCAATATCAATCTGAATTTCACCTCGGCTTACCACCCCCAGGCTAACGGCCAAGACGAATGAACTAATCGTACCCTAAAAACATTCTTAAGGTCATATGTAAATGACCAACAGGACAATTGGGCTGATTTACTACCATGGGCCGAGTTATCACATAACACACACCTTGCTGCAGCTACGAACGTCTCC
Organism: Rhinatrema bivittatum; assembly: GCF_901001135.1. Taxonomy (NCBI): domain Eukaryota; kingdom Metazoa; phylum Chordata; class Amphibia; order Gymnophiona; family Rhinatrematidae; genus Rhinatrema; species Rhinatrema bivittatum. The sequence continues at coordinate 418,774,779 of NC_042617.1, read as the reverse complement.
CCATTTTCTGTCATATTTGGACATCAACCACAAGTACCCTTGCCAGTACACCTCTCTGTGCCTTCGCCAGCAGCGCAGTTCACAGCACAGACCATCCATAATGTATGGAACCAAGTAAAGGAGCGTCTGACCCAAGCTGCTGAGAAATCCAAGAAAGTGGCTGATGCTCATCGAAGGTCAACCCCACTCTTCAGACCTGGCCAAAAGAAATGGCTAAATGCCAAAAATATATGACTACGTCTTCCCTCTCATAGATTAGCACCAAAATATATTGGGCCTTTCCCAATACTCCGTCATGTCGTAACGGTAACCTACCAAGTCCAATTGCTGTGATCCATGGGTATACACAATACCTTCCATGTCTCTCTGCTAAAGCCGCTCATGCTTTCATGGCCATCCCGCAAGGATACTCCACCACCGCAAGTCTCCACTGAACCTGATTCCACGCTTCAGGTAAGAGAGGTCCTCGACAACCGTTGGCATCGAGGCCGCTGGGAATACCTTCTTTCCTGGGAAGGGTATGGGGTGGAAGAGAACTCCTGGGAGCCCTCATAGAATATCCTGGACAGGGACCTCCTTAAGGCCTTCCATAGGGCACACCCAGACAAGCCTCGCCCGAGAGGGGGGAGGCCTAGAAAGGGGGGTACTGTTGTGTGTCCCGTCCGCACTCAGCCTGCACCCAGGTCTGCTTACCTCACTAACTCCTCCACGGGTCCCGGATCGTCCTCCCCTGCAACAGCAGTAAGAACAGCCAGGCCTCGGCGTCCCACGGCGGAGGTCGCCGAGCGTTCCACCTTCAGCCAGGCCTCAAGGAGAGGTTCGGCATCCTCCATGGCATCAGCCCCGCCCCTAGGTGTGCACGCGCGGACCGCCCAGTCCCTTAAAGGGCCAGAGGCAGATCCCAGCTCCACGGCGTGCCCTTATTGAACGCTGCCTATAAGGAAGTGCTTGCCTTCACTTCCTCGCCTTGACAATCAGGTCGATCACGCTGAGATATCAAGTTTGCCTCTTTGTTTCCAGTCTTTGTTCCAGTCTCATTCCAGCCCTGTTCCAATCTCGTTCCAGTCCTGTTCCAGCATCCTTCTGTTCCTGTATTCTCCTGTTCCTGCGTCTCCCCAGGTAGTACCTCTCGGACTGTCTTCCCGGTACTGACCTCTGCCGGTTCTTGACTACATTGATCACCGCCTAGATTTGACCTTTGCCTGTTTCCTCAACCACGTCTGCACGCTGCCTGGAACCGACCTCTGCTTTGCCTGACTACCCACGTACTGACTACTGGAACTTGACCCCTGCTTTGGCTGACTACCCACGAACTGACTACTGGTACTGACCCCTGCTTTGGCTGACTACGCTATCTGGATTCTGGCTCTGATTCTTGCCATGCATTCCAAGACTCTCTTTGGCCTTCTCTCCCCGGACTCATAGCCTGAACATTGACTATACACCCTTGATTGTGATGGGCACACCCCTGAACTTTCTCTCAAGGAGATCCTGCGAGGCCCACCTAAGATCAGGCAGCCCGGGTAACCAAGGGCTCAACCCATGGGAACCCCAGGTTACTAGTGGTGAAGCTCCAGCTAGCCTCTGTCTCCTCCTGTGCTCCGCCTCCAGATGGCAGGCCTCTCTGGGTCCGACCAGGGAGCCTACCAATCCTGCACTAGGCCAAGGGGTCCACCTCCCGGTTCAACAACTCTGCTCTCTAATCCAGCTTCTCCCCTCCTGTCAATCATGAACAAGATGGGGAAGAGGGTGAAACCTGGAGCAGAGCAGAGAGATCAAAGGGAGATGATTTTGGAGATGTGGCTGCTCCCCTATGGGCTGGTCACTAGAGATCCCTATTAGCCCAAGACCTTATTTCAGCTCCTCCACTAGAGCCTGCCTGAGTGGGTTGACCTTGCCCATGAACAGAGACTAGAGCATTAGAGGTGTGGCATTTGAATTAAGGTTTTGTTGAGAAAGGAGCTCTTAGAGTTTGTTCTTTAGAGTGAGGCCTACTCTCTCACTCAGTACATTTTTGAAGGAAATTCTTTTTGAGAATACTCGCTTGTTAAGGGACTAAATCAAGTAGTCAGATTTAATTAAGAAGGATTTTTTTTATGCAGAGATTTTTTGCCTGGAGTGCAGCCTAGCTTTTCTTGTAAATAGACATTCTCTGTGTCTGGAGACCAGGACACTAAATGCCTGCCAGTTGCCTTCTGGGTCAGAGAAGGACGGCAGTGTCAGTAAAACCATGAAAAGAGTTTTCAGGACAGCCCTGGAGGCATATAATAAATATATTTTGTGAGCATTTGGAGAATATGCCCCCTCCAAAGAAAAGGGTTACAGAGAGTTTAGGAGGACTGTGTATAGATCATGAGAGGTGAGGGGGAGAAGCTCGGAGACAGGTGTCTGTATGTGAGAGAGGGGGAAGAGAGAAGGGGCAATGTGTGTGTGTGTGTGTTTGTGTGTGTGTGTGAGAGAGAGAGAGAGAGAGAAGGGATTGATGATGGGTGTGTGTGCAAGTGTGCCAGATTAGGTGTGAGGGAGCAGGACATAGCAAGGCAGGGATACCTCCCCAACATCTCTCCCACCCCAACACACACTCACACACAAGTAACATAATTCCTTATCCTCTTTCCTTTGATCTTGCATTCTATCCCTCAGATCCTGGAATCTCTCTCTTGCATCCGTCGGTCGCAGACGGCTGCGACCACTCTGCCTTACCTCTTTTCTTCCATGTTCCTCCTCCTTGGGCAGGATGGCTGCCTCTGGTGCCGAGTGCTGAGGGCCTCGGCATCTCCAGCGTAGCATGGGCATTCCAGTCCGCCATGCTCACTCCCGAGGCTTCTTAGGCCACGCACACATCTCCTATGCTGAAATACACGTCATGGCGGGAACCTTAGGGGCGTCCCCACCGCATGACGTCAATACCTCCGGGTATTTAAAGCTTCCGCTTCGCTACCACCTTTGAGTTAGCAAGGACTTCGGTTTAAGCTACTCTGACTGCTCTAAGCTGCACACTTAGACACCACTCTACACTCCAAGGGCCTCGCTCCTTTAGAAGCTCAAGACACCCAGTCCTCGGGGGTCTCTCGCTTCCATCACCCTTCGGGGCCTCTACTAACTGAGACAACCGCTCCTCGGGGGTCTCTCTCTCTCTCTCTCTTATTATTTTCAGGATCTCCGGACTATAAGGTACTCGCTCCTTGAGGGCCTACCAGTCTATGTATCCTGTACAACGGACCTTAAGTCCCACCCTCTCACTACCAGGAAGATGCCTACACTCCTGTGAGTACCTCTACGATCTGGTGCTCCAACTCCACTCACTAGGCTCGGCGTTGCCTGCACCGCGGGTCCCCACCTCTCTTGAACATCTGGGTGAGATTCTACATCTGAGACTGTTGAACATATTGGCACCTCGCGGACCTCAGTGCCTTACCTTGCTGCTTCATACCATCTATCTATAGCAGGACAATAATGCCTTCCATTCATTCTGTGACTGCTATCTGAGTTTAGCCTATCGCTGTGGTTCCCCATGGGGCCCCTCCCATGGGTGGAGTCATCTCCACAGCGACCAAGGGTCCACAATGCCACAAACACAACACTCCCTTCCTTCCTACCTTTCTGTGCTTCCCAGATTCTAGAACCCACCCACAACCTGCTCCTATCCTTCTGACCCTTTCATAGTCCCATAAACTGCCTTCATCTCCCTCCTCTTCCCCATCCCATATTCCTGATCTTCTCCCCTTCCTCAGAATTCTCCATCTACCATTCTTCCCCATCTCTAGTTTTCTTTCCCTCTTCTCCCACTTCTCCCTCCATCCCTTCCTCTTTTCTGCTCACATTTCTTTCCTAGCCCCCATCCCAAGTTCTCCCTTCTTCTTTTCAATCCATTCCTGGCCCTCCTCCCATCTTCTCTTTCGCCCTGGTCCTCTCACCTCCTTCTCTCCCCATCTTTGAGATCTCCTACCTGTACTGATACTTGATACCCTTTTTCCTCACCCAATAAAAATAAAATAGAAATAAGGGTTTGGTAATATAAAATAAAAGATGGAAATGCTTGCCAAGATGATTCAGAATTTTCTAAGCTTTGCCATAGTATCTACCCCTGAGCTGCCACTGTAAACTGTGGGGCTATGCCTTAAATCTCTGCTCCTTGTTCCCTGTGTTAGGAATTGTGGACCCTTGGCCCGAGGTGGGGTTGCTTCTACCTGAAGGGTTGGGCCCCCAGGTCCCCACCGATAGGAGGCGAGGCTGGACGGGAGCAGAGGCAAGCTGGACCTTCACCTGTGCTGACCCTCGTTCCCCGCAGGTTGAGCCCTTGGGTGCTGGGGCTGGCAGGACTTAGGCGCACCTCTGTGTGGCTGGTCCCGCATAGGGTAGATGGCTGGGTGCAGAGAGTGTCAGAGAGGTTAGGCACAGTCTGAGACAGGAGCACTCTCAAAGGGAGAAGGAGAGAGAGTCTCAAGGTGTGCACGGTCAATGCATCTCTGTAGTGTTTAGAGCAGGACCTCGTGGGAGTGGCCTGGAGGCGAAGAGGTGCAGGTATGCTGAATAAGGCAAGAGTGGGGAACCCGCTGTAGCAGGTGCCAGGAGAGCAGCAGAGCAGTGGTACTGCTTGAGACATGGCAACATGGTGACAGGACCTTTTGTGGTAGAAGCACTGGGGAGTGCCTCGAGGAGCGAGGATGCAGAGACACAGTCTGGTGGAGTCACAGTGCTGAGCCAGGTCTTAAGAGGAGTAAACGCATTGGAGCAAGATCCTTAATGTAGAAGGGCCGTGGGAGTCCCGAGGAGCAGAGGGCACTGTGGTAGGGACTCAAAAGTAGTGGCACTGAGCCAGGCCCCGAGGAGTGGGAAGCGCTGAAGAGAAAGTCCAGGTGAAGCAGCACTGAGCCTGATCCCAAGGAGTGGGAAGTGCTGAGAGAATGTCCCGGTGAAGTAGCGCTGAGCCATGCCCCGAGGAGCGGGTAGCACAGAGAGGAAGTCCAGGTGAAGTAGCGCTAAGCCTAGCCCCGAGGAGCTGGAAAAACTGATATCCAGAGAGCAGGAACAACAGGTCCATAGGAAAGGTACTAGCACCAAAAGGAACCATGGAACTCATTGCCAAGTCAGTTAGTGGTGGCTGGAGATAGGGCTTAAATATCCCGGGCCAGTGATGTCATCAGCAGGGGATGATCCTGATGTTCCCGCCACTGGCCCTTTAAAGGACGGACAGTTGGCACGCACATGCGCCTAGGAAGGCCCAGGGTCGGAACACTGGTCGGCGGTGGCCCAGCTGCCACGTGGAGCCCCAAGAGCCAGAAGGAATGCGGTGGCAGCAACTTGCCATCGCCACAAGAGCACCGGAGGTAGTGAGCCAGGCTCATCTCATGTCGTGAGATGAGCCTGCCATGGGCGGCTGCTGCCGGCGGCCATAACACCCTGACCTTACAGGGACTGAAGGGGGGATAACAGCACCAACAGTGCCTAAAGGTTACAAAATTCTAAATCTATCATGGCAGGCACACAGGGACCAATATTCAGAGACATTAAAATTTAGAAATTTTTCTGAGTGCATTTTAGCCAGATAGCTTATTATCTGTCTAAACTTAGGGGCATTCTGAAGATGTTTGAGGGTGAAGTTACATTAGCCAGATAAGTTATTTGGCTACCTCTGATATTCAGAGTTAGCCAGATAAGTTGTATCACTAAAGCTTAGAATCATCAAAGTGCTATAAATAAAGCAGAAATATGGCACGGTAGTGTGTGCGATAAAAAAAAATGGGCATGGTTAGGGAAATTTCTGATATACCATATCACGTAGGTAAGTTGCACTGCTCACGATAATTTATTGCATCACGCAATGCAGTTTCACGTTGTGTGACAGATCAGCATGTTGTGCATCATTTTATGTTTCATGCATCATTTTATGTCTGGAGCATTATTTTGTTTGTTTATATATATCAGCTTCCTACAGCTGCCTCTTTGAGACTATGTCAGGTGTGGGAGAGAGAGGAGAGGAGGTGAGTTCTTGAAGTTTAATGGAGTTGGAGATGGAATTTAGCAATTTCTGAGTGAGCTGTAATGTTTAGTGATATCACCTGTTTACCATTACCTTTGTCTCTTGTATGTGGACATTTTTGTGTGTTTGTCAAGTTTGTCCTTGTATGGTGGAGGAGGAATGAGAGATGGAGGAGTGAAAGGTGGAGGAGTAGTGGAGGATAGGGATGTGCAGAGGGACAGCATACGTTGCATTCGTAATTCGTATTCGTCGGGGGGCAGATACGTTGCATTTGGCAAGGGGGCCCCCAATACGTTCATGCGTTCATTCTTATTCGTTTCCTGGCTAAAACTGAATTAACTACAACCCCCCACCCGCCTGACCCCCCCCCCCCCCAAGACTTACCAAAACTCCCTGGTGGTCCAGCGGGGGGTCCGGGAGCCATCTCCTGCACTCACGCCGTTGGCTGCCGGTATTCAAAATGGCGCCGATAGCCTTTGACCTTACTATGTCACAGGGGCTACCGGTGCCATTGGTCGGCCCCTGTGACATACAGGTCAATACACTAAGACCGCGTTAGAAAGAGTGCAGCAAACGAGGACGCACCCTCGTTTGCCGCACGCACAGTTCTGATCACATACCACTCGATACTCTATTTAAATTACTTGCAAATGCAAGCCGCGTCTGCCAAGCGTTAGGGGAAGCGTTAGGCCTGCGCAACCGATTTTACTGTATAGGCGCTTAACACAGCGCCTATACAGTATCCTGGGTGCACTGGTACCTGTCATTTCAAATGACATTTGAAATGACAGGCACCAGGAAGTGGATCCCAACTTTAACCCATGAAAACCTAAAAACCTAAAATCCCCTCCTCCCGAAGCGGCTCGACATGTGCCAACTTACCTTTTGTTGTTTTTCAGCCTTTTCAGCCTTCTCTGCCGTCCTCTCTGCCGTCCTCCGGAGGGGGGGCAGCCGGCAGCGAAAGTGGCTTGCAGCAGTGTCCCCCCCCCCCTGGTCCCGGTTCTCCTGGCTCTCGATGATGTTCTAGCAGGCCAAGAAATTAAAAGAAGAGCGCGGGTGCAGCCAAGGGGAAAAAAAAAAAGACGTCACGCCCGCCCGTCCCTGTGCTTTCATTGGCTTGAGCGTCCAAATTGATGGGCGCTCAAGCCAATGAAAGCACAGGGACGGGCGGGCATGACGTCACGGCCGTCCTTGTGCTTTCATTGGCATGAGCACCCAAATTGACGGGTGCTCATGCCAATGAAAACACAGGGACAGGTGGGCATGACGTCGTGATGTCACGCCCGCCCGTCCCTGTGCTTTCATTGGCTTGAGCATCCAAATTGACGGGCGCTCAAGCCAATGAAAGCACAGGGACGGGTGGGCGTGACGTCACGGCCGTTCTTGTGCTTTCATTGGCATGAGCGCCCAAATTGACGGGTGCTCATGCCAATGAAAACACAGGGACAGGTGGGCATGACGTCGTGATGTCACGCCCGCCCGTCCCTGTGCTTTCATTAGCATGAGCGCCCAAATTGACGGGCGCTCATGCCAATGAAAGCACAGGGACGGGTGGGCGTGACGTCACGGCCGTCCCTGTGCTTTCATTGGCATGAGCGCCCGTCTATTTGGGTGCTCATGCCAATGAGGGAGGGGGGGTGGTAGCTGTCAGCCAGAAGTCGAGCTGGAGTACCTGCGGGAACATCGTCGAGAGCCAGGAGAACCGGGACTTGCGCGGGGGGGGGGGGGGGCGTGCCGCTGGCTGCCCCTTCCGGAGGACGGCAGAGAAGGTTGAAGGGGATGAAAGCAACAAAAGTAAGTTGATAACATGTCGAGTAGCTTCGGGAGGAGGGGATTTTAGGTTTTTAGGTTTTTTGGGGGGGGAAAGTTTGCTGTCTACCCTTACCCCTGCCTCTACCGCAGGGGTAAGGGTAGGCGGTAAATGAGCAGGTTAAACGCACGGCAAAACGGCAGGGTAAAATAGCGATAGTCGGGGCGTGCGTTACTGTATGTGAGGGAATAGCTAATTCGATGGTTTACATCTAATATACATGCCGCGTGCAGAAGGGGTTACCCAGTGATTTAAAGAGGCGGTGAGGATGGGTTAAAGGGGATAGTGTATCGCAGGATGGGCTAACGCGGCTGGAAAGTGAGTAGAAAGTAGGGATGTGCATTTGTTTCATATGTTTCATACGTTTCCTATACAAGCATGTAATATGAAACGTATGAAACATATGAAACGAATGTACATCTAATTGGCATATAATGGGAAACGTATGAAATGAATTAAACGAATGAAACTAATGCACATCCCTAGTAGAAAGCGAGTTAGGAGCGGGGTAACCGCGGCCGCACTTTACTGTATCAGGAGGGCAAAGGCTATCGGCACCATTTTGATTACTGGCAGCCGACGGCCCGAGTGCAGGAGACCGCTCCCGGACCCCCACTGGACCACCAGGGGCTTTTGGAAAGTCTTGGGGGACTGGCGCCATCTTGTGCTCCTACTATGTGACAGGGGCTGACTAATGGCACCGGTAGCCCCTGTGACATAGTAAGGTCAATGGTTATCGGCGCATTTTGAATACCGGCAGCTGACAGCGTGAGTGCATGAGATGGCTCCCAGACCCCCCGCTGGACCACCATGGAGTTTTGGTAAGTCTTGGGGGGGCAGGAGGGTGGGGGGTTTGTTTAAATTTGCTCCTTTAGATGGCCGAATAATTCGGTGAAGATTTGTTGTATTCGTGGGGAATCGCGATACGTTTCGCTTCCCCATGAATACAATGGATATGACCCTATACGTTGTGGATTACCAATACATTGGAAACGAATGCACACCCCTAGTGGAGGAGTTGTGTAGAGGAGAGAGGAGAAGGATGGAGGTATGGAGGTATGGAGTATGAAGTGCTAGAGGTGTGGTGGAGGAGTATAGGAAGAATGTAGAGGAGTGAGGAAGTGTGAAGTTATGAAGTCATAAGGAGCTGGAGAGGATGGAGCATTGGAAGACATGAGGAGAGAGGAGAAGAGAGGAGGGAGGAGGAGGGCTGGAGTGGTAAGAGGAAGAGGAGGAGTAGGAGTAGGGACAGAGTAGAGATAAGGAAGTGAGAAGGGATAGGAGGAGGTGGAGGAAGGGGATAAGCAGTTGAGTGTGGCAAGGTAGGGATAGACAGAGAGGGTAGGGAAGAGTTGACAGGGCAGGTGAAGGAGGGAAGGAGGAAGGGATGGGAGTGGAGAGTGGGAGCGATAGTGAGAGTGAGAGCGAGGAAAGTGACATCTCTCCAGAAGCAGAAGAGGCAACCCAATCATCTAGCTGCCAGGCAGCAGGTCAGACTCATCTTTGCATATACAAGTTCAGAGTCAAGGACAATGAGATGTTATCACTGGGGTCCTTGAGCATTATAACATGCTGTTTAGGAACCATGGAGTGAAGACTTCTAGGGCAACCAAGGGCCAAATATGGTACACCATCACCCAGGCCATGTAATGGAATCAAGAGGACCAGAGAGAAGGTGGACAACTGCCACTGCAACATAAAGCCCCAGCTGAAAATCAAGATGTCAAGACGCAACAGATTCCAGTGCCAGATGGGAGGAGGAACCCCTTGCCTGATAGTCCTGACCCCCATAGAGGAGCTCCTCATTCAACAGCTGGGACCGGATGTCTTAAGGGGATGGACGAAGCCCTAGGGCCAGTAAGTTTACATCACCTATAAATACCAAATCTATTATTTTGGCTTAAGATGCTCACTTTGATGCAAAGTGCACATTTTAGTCAAACAGTACATGTGTACTTCTTAGCAATCATTTTATTTATTTATTTAAAGCTTTTTTTATACCGGCATTCATGATAAAATCACATCATGCTGGTTTACAGGAAACAGGGGAGTGATAACATTGAACGAAAAACTGGTGTTTATAGGTAGATATGAAAAGTTACAATAAGACAAGGGAAATTTGAACTTGGGTAAGAAGAAGAGTAGCTGGAATAATTTAGGCAATAAGAATGAACAGAATAAATTAACTTATTTACAAAGTATTATGTCTTCTTTTTTGTTTCCACAGCTCTTGCAATGCCCAGGAACCTACCGGTCCCAGCCATGAAGCCCAAAGGACCAGTAGTGCAGCCCCAGCTCTCAGATTTCAACTGGATGTTCATATCCAGCGGAGCAAGGAAGAGGGAAGAGGAGGAAGAGCAGCAGCAGCTGCCAAAAAAGCACAAGCTACTGCCACCCTTTGACTTACCCGCTACAACTTAACTGCAGCCTACACCTCTACAGCTTGATGCCTTGGACAAAGCTGACCAGTCCACACTTTCCTCCAGCATGCCATGTCACACACCCAGCCAGATCAGCCCACCAGCCCGATCATGCCAGCTTTGGAGCCACAGACAGTGCCTCAGCCACCACCAATCACAGCACCAACAGCACCAGAAGCACTGGAGCTAACTGTCCACGACACATTCAACTGCATGGAGAGGAGGCATGGGCTCCACCTGCATCATATATGGGCAGAGCTGGTGTGGTTGAAGAGGGCTTAGGTTACCCACACCAATGCTCCATAGGTGCAGAAAGCAGCCCTTACACAGGGCTTAACCACCATCTCCACCTCCATCAAAAACTTGACATCTGCCATTACCCAACTATTTCACAGATTGCCAGGTCCTGCACCCATGCCATCCCCATTCTCCCAGGAGTCCACTCCAGACAACAGTCCCTAGCTCTTGGGATGGCCCAGGGGTAGGCCCAGCAAAGATATGCCACTCTAACAAGCCAAAAGCCCAGGCGAGGAAAAGGGCTATGAAGCCCGAAGGTATAAAGGCTACAAAATGTCAATCAAAGATGACTTGTCCAAACAAGCCAGGCTGGCCCTCTGTATAGCGTTTCTGTGCCGACTAGATGGAAGATGTCTGCTAGGCCAGTTCTGACTACAGAGTTCCTATGCCAAATAGATGGATGAAGACTGCTCAGCCTTTCCTGACTACAGTCAGTAGACCATCCCCATGCTGATGGGGATGGTCTACTGTCTGTCTGTTTTGTCCTGCTGCTTATTTCTTATGCCTTTCTCTGTGCTCTGTCTATAGTCCTGCCTCCTTGATATGGTCTCTAGACATGGTCCTACTGGTGTCTCTTCTCATCTCATCCTGGTCTCCTGGGACTCCTGCCTCTAAGCTATGGCCTCCAGTCCTGGTTTTGATGCTTCCATGCTGCACTCTCCAGTCCTAGTCCTGCTGCCTCCATGCTGCACTGACTGGTCCTGGTCCTGCTGCCTGCTACTTGCACTTTGCTGCCATGGCCCTTATGCTTTCCACTTTGAGTGCACTCTTTCAACATGGACTGTCTGGGCCTTCTTGAATTTTGCTGCCATGGCCCTTATGTTACAATTCCTCCTGTAGCTGCGCCACAGGAGGCATCTCACCTTTTCTGGAGGTCGCTTCAAAGCCAGGGTCTCGCCTACAAACTATCCAGGATTTGCTCCAGGGCCTGGGAGGCCTTCAAGGTCCTTGGGGCCTGCCTGAGGCTTGCTTGGGTCTGCATGGCTTTCCTGGTTTGGGCCACGCCCTTTTCCCTAGGGGCCGGCCCACAGCACTTCTCCTCAGTTATAGGGCCAGCTAGGTGTGGCCCATCCAAACTCCTCCCAGGGAGTTGCCTGTCTACAGCAGTATAAAATAGAGATGTGAATCAGAACCGGAATCGGTTATGATTCCGGTTCCGATTCACATCGTGGTTTTTTTTTCATCCGGCTCAATCACGATTTTGTTTATCGGCTGCGCCCGAGCCGATAAAAAAAAAACCCACCCCGACCCTTTAAAACTAATCCCTTAGCTTCCCCCACCCCCCGACTCCCCCAAAACGTTTTACAGGTACCTGGTGGTCCAGTGGGAGTCCCGGGAGCAATCTCCCGCTCTCGGGCCGTCGGCTGCCACTAATAAAAATGGCGCTGATGGCCTTTGCCCTTACAATGTGACAGGGTATCCATGCCATTGGCCGGCCCCTGTCACATGGTAGGAGCACTGGATGGCCGGCGCCATCTTTAAAAATGGCGCCGGCCATCCATACGTATAACATAGTGAGGGCAAAAGTAGCGCCGGCGCCATTTTGAATATTGGCAATACTGCCCGAGTGCAGGAGGTCGCTCCTGGACCCCCGCTGGACTTTTAGCAAGTCTTGTGGGGGTCAGGAGGCCCCCCCCAAGCTGGCCAAAAGTCCCTGGGGGTCCAGCAGAGGTCCGGGAGCGATCTCCTGCACTCGTGACGTCGGGTGACAGGAACCAAAATGGCGCCGGCGCTACCTTTGCCCTGTCATATGGTAAGGGCAAAGGGCCACCGGTGCCATTTCTATTAACGCAGCCGTGGCCCGAGAGCGGGAGATCACGCCAGGACACCCCCCCCCCCCCCACTGGACCCCAGGTAATTTAAAACATTTTGGGGGGGTTCGGGAGGGTGGGGGATTTGTTTTAAAGGGTCGGGTGGGTTTTAGGGTTGTTTTGGTGTGCCGGTTTTCCCGCCCTCCCCCCTCCCCCGATTTATGATTTTTTGACGATAAATCGGGGGAATTGCTATTGTATCGCGGCTCTAACGACTTTTGACGATTTAAAATATATCTGACGATTGTTTTAAATCGTCAAAAAATGATTCACATCCCTAGAGGTCAGTACCAGGAAGACAGTCCGAGAGGTACTACCTGGGGAGATGAAGGAACAGGAGGACGCTGGAACAGAAGGACCTGGAACAGAAGGACCTGGAACAGGACTGGAACGAGACTGGAACAAGACTGGAACAAGGCTGGAACGAGACTGGAACAAAGACTGGAAACGCAGAGGCAAACTAAATGTCACAGTGTGATCGACCCGATTGCCAAGGCAAGGAAGTGCAGGCAGGCACTTCCTCTTATACAGCATTCAATTAGGGTGCGCTGCGGAGCTGTGATCCACCCCTGGCCCTTTAACGGACTGGGCAGTCCGCGCGTGAGGGCCTATGGGCGGGGCTGACGCCGCGGAGGATGCCGAGCCCCGCCGTGAGACCTGGCTGAAGGTGGAAGGCCCGGCGACTGCCGCCGTTGGACGTCGAGGCCTGGCTGTACTCGCTGCTGCAGCTGGGGAGGACGACCCGGGACCCGTGGAGGACGTAGTGAGGTGAGCAGGCCCGGGTGCGGGCCGAGCGCGGACAGGATGCACAACAGTAGTGGGATGCAATATTATCTTATAAGGTAAGCCCCAGTGTACCTATAAACAACCATTCAAATTAATATGATTTGTCAGTAGAAGCAATATATTTAGATATGATCCGAAATAATTTTCAGTATTTTAGAGTTAAGGTCTGCTTCACTGGAATACAATTCCAGTTCAAATCACCGATTCCTGCTGTGATTAGTATTTCTGCTAATATTTAAAAGCAATTTTTCATGGTAGGCATAGGCAAAGGTTGAAGAATCAATGTTCAAATGGTGAAATCTTTAAAAATAATTTGATTTCTGAATCAAAAGATACAAATTTTGGCAAAAGCATTCTGTGATTAAAATCCCAGCTATTGATGGAATTGGGCAGTATTTGGATCCTGTCTTTGATATCTGACCAGTCATCTGCCTTCTGCCTCTCATGCACTGTATCACATTTTCTGTATGACACACAGACAAATACTTGCCAAAACAGTACTACAAAACACTTAATAAGACATTATGAACTGCACTAAACCACTTCTGTTCATCTGAATGCAAAGACATTTCTACAAATCCATTAACTAAATAGAGAACTGTTTGAAATTTTTATGGGTAACTATGGAGACAGCATGTTTATTTCAAGTGAAGTAAAAATGAGCATACAAATAAGGGTATTTTGTATCACATATCCTTGCAATGACTATTTTTGTTAATTTATTATATTTTTGCTCCTTCCTAAAGGACAGTTAGCATTTGATGAATATGTGGTACAATTTTTCTATTAACTATGATGAAGGGAAAATGCATGCAGTACAAAAAATGTGACACTTGGCACACTTTTACCACAGCATATTGATCACAATGGAAGACAGGTATATGAAAGTTGTGTTGCTAATTTGCATAACCAGTCAGTATGTTCAGAGAACTCCCAAAATCCCTACACATCTGCAGTTCTCAAATGAATATCAGACAGCCCCATTCTTGCATCTGTTGCAGTATCTACCATCACAAACTGGCCACTATATAGCAAAATAATTCTCTATAGAAATTATTAGCAGCATTTTCGCTTGTCTTTTCATGTGAGCAGAAAAATGTTCTGCTCAATTACAATAGTAACAAATAATTTCTTTTAATACTAACTGCCTGCTCTTCAGGATGGATTCTTCAAGCTCAGGAAGTGTTTGCGTGTGTGTTTATGAATCTCATGATAATTTTTTCAACCTGGTTCTTGATAGGGATGTGCACTGGTTTCACACAAATGCTTTTTTCAAAATGGAAAAAAATGAACTTTCTGTTTGTTTTGAACGGAAAATGCTGAAAGAGACTTATTTGAAAATATCCAAAAATATTCAGATACTTTTCATTTGTTAAAAAAAAAACAAAAAACAGAGGAGAGCCTCCTCAGTCCTTCCTAACATAGCTTTAGTGCCAGGAGCCTTCCCTCGCCCCCACGCTCCCACTACCCCAACCAATAATCCAGGACCAGTATCTCCCCAGGCTGGACCGAGCTTAGCCCAGTTGAGCCTTTGCTGGGCTCCTCTGACCCTGCCTCCTGTAAATAAGCATGGGTTGACGCCTCTCTCACCCCTTTTTCGGGGAACTTCAACATAGAAAGGAGCAGGAGGGATCCCCAGTTGCTCCTTCCCCTATGGCTCCAGCTCCACAATAGCATTGGCTAGCCCTTAGCAAGGCACTATTCTGCCTACGGCATCAGCCAGCCCCGAGACCAGCAACATTTTTGTTTGATATAAAACTTTGGTGCCAGTCTCAGGGCTAGCTGGTGCCTTTGTGGAACTAGAGCAAGCAGGACAGGAGTTACTGAGAATCATTCCTACCCCTTTCTATGTTGAAGATCCTCATAAAAGGGGAAAGTGGGGACTGGGGAAGATCCCAGCTTATTTGCAAAAGGCGGGGGGAGGGGGGGTTAGAGGAGATAGGGGAAGCTTCAACTAACAGGGTTCTATATTCCAATGATAGTGGGATTATAGGCATCTACGTGAGTTTAACACCAATATAAAGCCATTCTGCTGAAAAAATTTATCTCTTGCTCCATTTTCCTCATCTTCCTAAATACTCTTCATGTTCATTTCTCTATCTCTCAGATAGTTTCTCCACACATCTTTCTCCATTTCCTCTCTGCCATCTACCACATATTCCTGAACCTCTCTCTCTCTATGCTTCTACTGTCCCATGTTCCTTTCCCTACTATCGCCCTGCATTCTGTTTACCCATCTCCTATATGCTCCTTTCTCCCTCCCCATCTCAACTTTATTGAGCTGCAACAGGAACAGAGTTAGTAGAACAACAGGATGAGGACATAATAGGGTCGATGAGCGCACTGAGCTCGACTGAGCGCACTGTATAACCCGAACTCCGACGCAGGTTAAATAGGCGCTAATCCACCCCCTAATGCAATAGAGGGATTAGCGCCTATTTAACTTGCGTCGGACGCGGAGTGAATGTAATAGCGCTCATCAAAGGCAAATGCATGTGAATGAGCCTATTATTTATTCACTCGCATGCAAAAAAATAAATGTGTATGTCAGATGCACATTTATCGCTCAGCTATTAACGTCTGCCTGGAGCAGGCGTTAGCGGAGCGCAGGTAAAAGAAGTACAGAAAAGCAGCGACCCTAGCACCTCCTTGCTAGCGTGATCCCCTAATTTGGATATTGCATGGCACCCCCCATGCACGCGTTAGGAAAGCGGGCGCTGAATTTTCAGCGCCTGCTTTCCGCGATTTATATTGCATTGGCCCCAATGAGCATTCTCTCTATACCTCCTTTCACTATAGTCCATTTCACTTGGAAAGGAAATAATTTTTAGAGGAATTCTGAAAAAAAGGATTATAAATAGATACCACCCCTCAATTTCCTTGCAATACTTATGAACAATTTATGCAAATTTCTGTTACTGCAAACATTAGATGCTATTGACTAAACATTAAGGAAGGTGTGGGCTTTTGAATAATGAGAATACAAAGGACAATAACAAAGAAAGAAGTCTAGACCTTCTAAATTGAAACAAAATGGGACAATTTTCAAATTGATTGTGGGTAAACGGGTGCTTATGGGTAGAGAAGATACCTTTGAAAATTGGCTTCTTCCCATTCCATTTGTGGAGAAAGCTGAGCAGACTGTCAACTGCATACTTCCTTTTCCCTGTGGAGAAAAGGGGTGATGCTGGGAGGGGGTTACAGTGGAGCTCCAGAAAGTACTTTACCCTTCTTCACCTGAAAGATATGCAGGGTAAAAAGCAAAACCCTGAGGCACCAGCTACAATAGGATTTTCAAAGGGAAACTCTGTAGGGAGTTTCCTTTTGAACCTGGACTTGCAGGTCTTCAGGTAAAAAGTACTCATGGGCCTGAAAGCACCACAGGGAAGCTGAAAATGTGCCTTCCTATGAGCAGTAAGAGGAAAACTCTAACAGTAAAAATAAAAAGAAAGAAACCAAAAGCAAAAACTGTTCCATGTTTTCAACTGTTTTTGGTATGTGCCTAATTGGCATATTTAACATTGCGTAATTATTTTTAAGCATACTGCTTATGCAAAGCCCTTCATTCCTTGCTCCTCCAAACAGGAGCTCTGGAGGAGCAAGCACAAGCGACACATAGGAAAGTGTCAGTCCTGAATTATTATGAAGAAAATGTTCTCTAGAAACTTCTGTCCTGTATTTAAAAAATGGAGCATTTCAGAGTCATGTCTTCTGAGATTGTTAGGCATGAAGGTCACAGACACACACAATCAAAATGGCCTACTAACCCTTAGATGACATTACAGACAAAACTGACCATTTGTTACTACTGGCAACTCAACCTAAAAGAGTTTTCATTTGTGTAAAAACAAATATTTCAAGCTCTTTTTTTTCTAATAGCCAAATTGCTTTGGTTTGGCCTAAACTGCAGAGGCTATCACTCAAATATTGACTGATTTTTAGAGAAGACAGTCAATAGCACTCAAAAATTGCCATTAGAACATTATAGTGTCTGCTGCTAAGCAACAAAATTTAAAGCTAATGGAATGTGAGACTACTCTGATTCTATTTATATTGAAAAAAAATGCCATTATTATAATAAAGTAGAAAGTGACAGCTGTTTTTTTTTTTTTTTGCCTGGCAGAGCCTGTACAGATTTGCACTCAGAAGTTACTTTAATTATAGCATTTTCTGCATGGGAATATTATCCCAATCTATAAGACCTTTAAAATGACCTAGATATACTATAATTGCTTATTACCCTCAAAAATGATCATATTTTTAAATGTACTAGTTTCTCTATACAAAATTTGTGTCAGGCAAAATTATATTAGTAATAATTTCCATAAACCAACAGTAAATGAAACAGTAATATGGTATTTGTGAGTAGCTCACCTATTTGAAAGCTACCCATGTAGTTTCCCTTTGGAAATTAGCTTCTACAAATTACTCATGCACAAAAGGCATGTGTACTTTATGCCTGCTATTTGTGTAGGCGGCTGAACAGGGGCAAATTATTATGTGTACTTTTGGAATTAAAAATGATTTGGATGCTGATTTCTTAGCCTCAACTCAATACGCTGGGAATGCCCCTTTTTAATCTGGCTAAATTTATGCAAACTGTGAAAGCCCACATGTACTATACTTTTAGCCAGGCAGGGAAGGGCAATGTTCACAGCAAATGGTTTTGAATATTGCACTTCCCATGGGTAATAAGGCAGGCAACAGGAACAGTGTTTAAGGGGATGCTGCTACTATCCATTTCCTTTAGATATTCCTAGGATGTGGCTGAAAATACAAAATAGACTTAAATCTAGCTGGATACAATCTGATTAGTTATATTTAAACCTACGATAAACATTCCTATTTTTGGATGAAAATCCATGCTAGCTTGCTAATTTTAAGCACCTGGTTAAACTCCACTCTTCTGGCTGCCCATTTTTTGATTACTTAATGTTGTGCTTCCCGGTCGCGCTAGTGCCACGACAGGGCCTGCTCACCTGGCGCGACCGTCTACCAGCTCCTCTCTCAATCCCAGCTCTGCTTGACCACGGCGTCCACGAGCGTTCCCAGGCCCATCAGGCCTTCCACCTCGTAACGCTCCTCGTGCTGGGGCTCGACATCCTCAGCATCAGCCCCGCCCCCTAGCGCACGCACGCGGAACTCTGGCGAACTTAAAGGGAGAAGCGCGGGAAACCCTTGGGCGGCGCCTAATTCTGACATCACCTGAGCCCTGTATAAATGTAGGGCTCAGACACTAGCTCTTTGCCTTGGCAATTGGGTCATACACTCTGGTGTTCTCTAGTTTGCCTGTTCCAATGTCTCTTGTTCCAGTGTCTCCTGTTCCAGCGTCTCCTGTTCCAGCATCTCCTGTTCCAGCATCTCCTGTGCCTCCGTTCCAACTTCTCCTCTTCCAGCGTCTCCTGTGTCTCCTGTTTCAGCATCTCCTGTTCCTTCGTCTCTCCATTCCTGGTAGTACCCGCCAGACTGATCTCACGGTACTGACCTTTGCTTGCTCTTGACCTCATCTGACTGCTGCCTGGACCTGACCTCTGCAGTTCATTGACCACGTCTGACCGCTGTCTGGAACCGACCTCTGCCTGTCCACTGACCTCGTCTGACCACTGCCTGGAACCAACCTCTGCCTGTCCACTGACCTCGAATGACTGCTGCCTGGAACTTGACCTTTGCCTGACCTGACTACTCCCAGATTGACTACAGGTACTGACCCCTGCTTCGGCTGACCATTCTGGACTGATACCCTGGCCTTGATCCTCGCTATCCTCTCGGACACTCTCTTCTGGCCTCCTGCAACATCTGGACATTCTTGCTTGGACATCGACCATGCATCCTTGTTCGTGGTGGGCACTCCCCTGCGCTTCCTTTCTAGGAGACCCCGCGAGGCCCACCTAAGACCAGGCAGCCCGGGTAACCAAGGGCTCAACCTGAGGGAACCTTAGGTTGCTATTAGTGAAGCTCCAGCTAGCCTCTGTCTCCTCCTGTGCTCTGCCTCCTGATGGCAGGCGCTCTCTGGGTCTGACCAGAGGGCCATACCAATCCTGCACCAGGCCAAGGGTCCACCTCCAGCGCAACACTTAAATTCAGTTGACTTGTGAATTTAGGTGACTAAATGTAGTTGCTCAGTGAAATATATTTTCAAAAGCAGAGGTTTCGTTAGCTAAATCCTGAAGTTAAGCTGCTAAACCCTTTGAAAAATCCCCTTAGAGCTGATTTACCCAATATTTTTTTTTCTCTAGATAGCAAATATCTGGAAAGAAGAAATTCCACCCAGAAGTAGAGGATCCTACCTTCTGGTACATGCCCTTATGTGCATTCACAATCTGCAGATATGCTTGGTGCTGAGCAATAACACTCCATCCAAGTCCTTATTTCTCTCCTGATAATGTATATCCTGACAATTTGGAATGGATTAGACCCCAAATACCAAAATTATTAGAGGACACACAGACACATCGGCACAACAATCTCATATGCCTTCTTTCCTTTCAGAAAGTAGATTAAAACAAATTTTGAATACTCCTGGTCATGAAAGCCATTATCCACTAGCAGAAATATAGGAAAGTAACTGCATCAAATCCTTCTCTTTTACTCTTATCTTTTTGTCAAAATCTTTTCACAAGCTCTGTCTATTTTTAAGCACTACCTACATTTCTCCATGTGAAAGCTGTTTTTAAGGATGAAGGGCACTTTTCCTATCATGCATTTCACTACTCACTTTTTAAAAAATATTTTAGATGTGTCCTAACACTTTTTACCCCTTACAACAAGCATAATAGGATTTGAATATAAGAAAGCATGGGACAAAATCAGGGGATCTCTGAGGGAGTGATGGGTGGTATCAGGTCGAGCTTTATCAAATGGGGAAGTATCTTGTTTTTTATTAAGTATTAAAGTCTCAAAAATATAAAAAGTGGAAAATCGTTCATGTATTGGACCAATGATTAAAGTATACCTCGAGCGGTGAAAAAACTGGAAGGCATAAGAATTTGTCCCAGTATTCGTGGGGTGGTATGATGGTCCCTATATAATAATCACAATAATAGTAGGGAATGGTTAATAAAACAGAAAATGTCATAATGCTTCTGTATCACTCCATGGTAGGCTGCACCTTGAATTATGTGTACAATTCTGGTCGCCGCATCTCAAAAAAGATATAGTTGCGATGGAGAAGGTACAGAGAAGGGCAACCAAAATGATAAATGGGATGGAACAGCTCCCCTATGAGGAAAGGCTGAAGGGGTTAGGGCTGTTCAGCTTGCAGAAGAGACGGCTGAGGGGGGATATGATAGAGGTCTTTAAGTTCATGAGAGGTCTTGAACAAGTAGATGTGAATCAGTTATTTACACTTTTGAATAATAGAAGGACTAGGGGGCATTCCATGAAGTTAGCAAGTAGCACATTTAAGACTAATCGGAGAAAATTCTTTTTCACTCAACGCACAATAAAGCTCTGGAATTTGTTGCCAGAGGATGTGGTTAGTGCAGTTAGTGGCTGGGTTCAATAAAGATTTGGAGAAGTTCTTGGAGAAGT
Source organism: Rhinatrema bivittatum (assembly GCF_901001135.1). Taxonomy (NCBI): domain Eukaryota; kingdom Metazoa; phylum Chordata; class Amphibia; order Gymnophiona; family Rhinatrematidae; genus Rhinatrema; species Rhinatrema bivittatum. The sequence goes on along the minus strand of NC_042617.1, from coordinate 418,754,142 downwards.
CCATTACCTGCTATTAATCAAGTTTACTTAGGGAATAGCCATTGCTATTAATTGCATCAGTAGCATGGGATCTTCTTAGTGTTTGGGTAATTGCCAGGTTCTTGTGGCCTGGTTTGGCCTCTGTTGGAAACAGGATGCTGGGCTTAATGGATCCTTGGTCTGACCCAGCATGGCAATTTCTTATATTCTTATAGTAGCTACGAATTCTCTGTTATTTTGATTTTGAAAGATATTGTAGCAATGTCTTTTTCTTCACACAATTACTTGATTTTGTTTGCACAAGATTTGACTATTGTTGGTATGATTTACTATTAGTTAAGGGGCGGATTTTCAGAGCCCTGCTCGCGTAAATCCGCCCAAAACCGGGCGGATTTACGCGAGCAGGGCCCTGCGCGCCGGGAAGCCTATTTTACATAGGCCTCCCGGCGCGCGCAGAGCCCCGGGACTCGCGTAAGTCCCGGGGTTCTCCGAGGGGGGCGGGCCCGGTCGTCGCGGCGTTTCGGGAGCGTGTCGGCAGCGTTTTGGGGGCGGGTACGGGGGTGTGGCTACGGCCCGGGGCGGTCCGGGGGCGTGGCCGCGCCCTCCGTACCCGCCCCCAGGTCGCGGCCCAGCGCGCAGGAGGCCCGCTCGCGCGCGGGGATTTACGCCTCCCTCCGGGAGGCGTAAATCCCCCGACAAAGGTAAGGGGGGGGGGTTTAGACAGGGCTGGGCGGGTGGGTTAGGTAGGGGAAGGGAGGGGAAGGTGAGGGGAGGGCAAAGGAAAGTTCCCTCCGAGGCCGCTCCGATTTCGGAGCGGCCTTGGAGGGAATGGGGGTAGGCTGCGCGGCTCTGCGCGCGCCGGCTATACAAAATCCATAGCCTTGCGCGCGCCGATCAAGGTTTTTAGCAGATACGCGCGGCTCCGCGCGTATCTACTAAAATCCAGCGTACTTTTGTTTGCGCCTGGAGCGCAAACAAAAGTAGGCTATTCGCGCGCCTTTTAAAATCCGCCCCTAAATGTCACTCAAATAAAAATAAGCTGTTATCCTATGTTTTTTTAATGATTGGAAGCAAAGAAATAAAATATAAATACCAGGGAAGGAAAAGCCACACTTTGAAGCACACCACAAGAAAGCTGTCTAGGTGAAGATGTAAGTCCATTTACTGTAACAGACTGAATCCTTACTTCCAGAATTATTGTATCAGTCTAAAACTACCTCATTTCAGAATATCCATGCAATAGAATCTAGTGGTCCATAAGGTCAAAAACATGTCAAATCTAACATAACCATTATCATCATGTCCCCATATCTCAATGCCTAAGCAGCATTCTATCCATGACTGATGCTAGCATGAATTCCATGCTGTACCCAACAAAGGATTCAGACTTTTAAACATCCACAGCCTCTGACTTCTTTAAGAATGATTCAAGTTGTAGCAATATCAAATTTTCCAAAAGCATGGCTAAAATGGCATATTTTCCACTGGTCTATAACTGGCACAAACTATAGGGTACATAGTGGTCTTTCTCAATATAGTTCCCTCATTTGCATATTTAAAACATTCTGGCACTTTCCCTTCTTGTAAGGATGCTTTGGTCAGTAAACATACCCATCTCAAAATCTCCTCTGGAAAGAATTTCATTATATGGACTGGGCAATGATCTAAGTTATTAAAACAAGCCCGAAATTTGCCCATAATAGTTTCCCCTACAGTTACTGAATGAAAGCTGTCCAATAGTAAAGGTAGATCAATCAGAGAACAAAAAACTGAAACTAATATCTGAGAACCATTTCTAATTCATGTCTAATAGTGGCTATTTTACTTTCAAAAAAGCTTCTTAACACTTCATTTCCTGAGTTATTGCTGTCAAGCCCCTGTCCTTGCTATGGCTTTCCCAATAATGAATCTGATTGATTGATTTTTTTATTTTTTTTGATTGGGCAACTAGAGAATTAGATCAAGAGAGAGCACATTGTTGGGGCGCCAATAAACACTGAATACCAACAGCCAGTAAGAAAAAAGTCTTTAGTTTTTTTTTATTTTAAGATATCTCATAATAGGAGCAGTTCAGCTCTTCTGAGCCATTACAGTTAAATATGTCATAGCCTCTAACTTATACACCAATGAGTTAGTTTGTTTAATTGCATAATGTTTTCCTAATTAGTTGGCATTATAATTTTATCTCATATATGCTAATAAGACTGGATTCTTGTATGTAATCTGATTTCTAGTAAATTGAGCCCAGAAGGCAGAAATACAACTCATTGATGACCTTTAACATAATTTTTGACTTTTAACTTACTCTTTATCATTTTGGCAGCCTTGGCTATTACTAAAAGTCTAATCTATACAATCTCTATTTCTACAACAAGTCTGATCAGTGCAATTTCATTGTGCTGTATTTATCTTTATTTCTTCATTGCCACCAAACCTTCTCAAAGCACCCTTACATTATTCCTCCCCCCCCCCCCCACACACACACATTTTGACATATTTAGTATGACAATAAATATTTGATGTCCAATACTACAGACCTCCATCCCATGTCTTAGGTTGGTCCCATGCAAGCCCAACCCACGGAGAAATAGGTTAGGCATCATAAGGGTTGAGGTTGATCTGTAACATCTAGAATTCTATTTCCTTGGTGGGGGAAAATAAAACAGGCTGACAGTCTCTTCTTTGAATGGAGATAAGAAAGTTCAGTAACAACAGAAGATGAAGCTAATATTATTGTTGAAACCATGAACCTAGTGGAAGACTTATGATAGAGACTAATTGCACATTGATAGCCAAGGTATATGACAAAGTAAATTAGTATAACTGAAATAATAATAATTATGTACATCAGTTTCTTTTTTTTTTTTTTTTCCAAAATAATTTTTATTTTATTTTTAAATAAATACAACTTACAAAAAATAAAACACAATACAATAAAAATACAATATCAAATTAAATAACCATCAAACAACAATCAAATTATGGCCTGGGCGTAATTGAATAATACTAAGAGGAGAACTTGGGCGAGACATACAATCCAACATTCCTTGCTCACAATAACGATAAGTTCCCGTAATCCATTCACTAATAAAACGCACTTGGCAAGCTACATTATATAGTCGAAAATCTGGCATATTTAATCCACCCTGTTCTTTAGGACCTACCAAAATATTATAAGCCATACGGGCTCGACCACCTTTCCAAAGAAAATTTTGAATAATAGATTGCAATCGTTGAAGATCTTTAACTCTCAACCAACAAGGTAATATATGGAGAAGATATAAAAGTTTAGGAACAATCACCATCTTAATCAATGCACAACGACCAAATAAAGAAAGTGGAAGAGATATCCAAACCTTCAACTGCTCCTCTAAGCGTGTTATGCAGGGAGGAATATTTAAATCATACAATTTATCTAGCTGTCTAGGAATAAAAGTTCCTAAATACTTTAATTTTTCAGGAGCCCACTGAAAAGGAAAAGTACCATGCCAAGTAGTAGATAAATTATCATTAAGAGCCAAAGCTTCTGATTTAGCAAAATTTATTTTTAAACCTGCTACTAAATGAAATTGTTCAAATAAGTTAATAATAACAGGAACACTCTTGCGTGGATTTCCTACAAAAAGTAAGATGTCATCAGCAAACAGAGCTGATTTTAATGGATGACCATTTAAACTAATTCCAACAAATTGTGGTGTATTTCGCAAGACATTAGCCAACGGTTCCAATGCCAAAATGAACAACAATGGAGATAATGGACAGCCCTGCCTGACTCTGCAGTATAATTGAAAAGAATCTGTAGAATTTCCATTAAGCAAAATGATGGCACTAGGATTACTATACAGAGTTTGAAGCCAAGTAAAGAAATTTCCAGAAAAATTATATTTCTGCAGTGCCCAAAACATATATTCCCAAGATAGAGAATCAAAAGCCTTTTCGGCATCCAGACTAAGAATTAATGATTCTGCTTTTGGTTGATAACTTAATGTGGCAATAAGACGCCGAACATTACGTACCCCCTGGCGACCTTTTACAAAGCCAGTTTGATCTTCATGAATAAGAGAAGGTAAAATTTGATTTAAACGAGATGCCAAAATTGCAGACAAAATTTTTATGTCCACATTAATTAAAGATATTGGACGATATGAACCTACTTCCAGGGGATCTTTACCTGGTTTAGGAAGAACAACAATAGTTGACTGATTAGATGATACAGCAATATGTTTGTCAATTAACATTCCAGTATAATATTTTTGTAAATGTTTTAAAACAATAAATTTCAGGATTTTATAAAACTCAGATCCTAAACCATCCTGACCCGCTGCTTTACCCAATTTAATTGATTGAATTACCGAATAAATTTCCTGTTCAGTTATAGGAGTATTCAATGCCAATACCTGATCTCTAGAAACTTGAGGCCAAGTAATATTTTGAAAAAGGTTTTCTGCTACTTCCAAATTCATAGATTTATGACCATACAAGGCTGCATAATATTCAAGAAACCTAGTAGCAATTTTCCCAGGTGCAGTCTGATATAAACCCTGACTATCTCGAATACCAACTACCGATGTACGATTTCTTTTAGGGCGGATAAGATGCGACATTAAACGACTAGTACGATTACCATGCTTATATAATTGATAGCGATAGTATCGTAGCGATTTAGAAGCTCTCTGATGTAATAAAGTATTAAGGGCCTCTCTAATTCTATCAACTTGTGCCTTGGTATCATTAGTCATATCCAACACATGTTGCATTTGTGCTGTTTTCAGAACTGATGTTAACCTCAATATTTCAGCATTACACCTTTTATTTCGCTTTGCCACATATGCAATTATAGCTCCCCTCATAACTGTTTTTCCCGCATCCCATAACGTTGCGGGAGAAACATCCTGTTTATCATTAAATTCTAAAATTTTTTCCAGCAATCTTGTAAATATTTATGAAATAATTTGTCTAAATATAAATCAGGACGCAAACGCCATGAATATGGAGAATGATAGGGGATGCCACATTGCAATTTGACTGTTATTGGAGCATGATCCGAAATAGAAATAGCCCCTATAGAAGCATCAACCACTGTTTGAAAACATTGATCTGATACTAATAAATAATCAAGGCGAGATCAGTTTCTTTCTCAAAACTCTAAACCAGTTTGGGTGCCAATATTTAGGAATTCTCAGAAGTCCTAGTCTTATTTTAATTGGAGAAGCTGCAGGTTGTTGATGGAGTAGAAAATATTTGGAAAATAAACATAATGACTTTGATTCAAAGGGCAAATATAGGAAAGTCCAATGGGACTAAGACAGTGTGGTAACTTGGGTGGTTATGGCTTGGGAAACAGCCAGTGGGATAAAGGAGGCAAACTCTGGATGTTTCCTTGGACCCAATATTCAAAGCACGTTCAATGCTATTTAGTCAGATAAGTGGGACTTTTGCTAAAAAGTTAACCACATAAGATGTGGGTAGAATGAGTTAGCTGTCCAATTTATGCTTCTTACTGCCAATATTCAGACTTAGCAACATAAAGTTGTACAGCTAAGCCAGATGTATCATAGAGCAAGTCTAAACTTAGACATTTATGCTTGTACAGGTGAGTGGTCAGTTATATGTATATATTCTGGTTGTTGGTTGTTGAATATATATATATTCAGCAATATAGCCATGCCACTGAATATACATTATAACTTAGCTGGATAAGTTCTAATTGACTAAGGCCAGGATTCATCAAACTATCACATGCAATAAGAGCATGTTTTATGGAAACAGCCATTGCAAAGTGTGCTATCTTAGCACTTCACATAGGTATTACCACAGAGAGAGAGAGACTAGGTGTAAGGCCCTTCTAGTAGTTAGGTATTTATACCTCTATATGAGGCCTGCCTAGAAACTCAAGGTGAGGTTTAAGTAGTTGTGTAGGGGTTAGGGGGCACTTTGACATTCAGAGTAAGACATATGAACAGAACAGTACACTTTTGTGAAGATTTGATGACCTTCGGAGTGAGAAAGCTCACACAAAGATGAGATTTGAGCAATGTTCTCTCAACCTAGCTTGATGGACTCTCTACCTGGGTAACATCAAGCTAGGTTGAGAGAACATTGTACAAATATCATCTTTGTATGAATATCCTCACTCCGAAGGTCATCAAATCTTCACAAGAGTGTACTGTTCTGTTTGTACGTCTCACTCTGAATGTCAAAGTGGCCCCTAACCCCTACACTACTACTTAAACCTCACTTCCAGTTACTAGGTAGGCCTCATATAGAGGTATAAATACCTAACTACTAGAAGGGCCTTATGACTAGTCTCTCTCTCTCTCTCTCCCTCTCCCCCCTATAACCATATTGCACAGCTTAATGAAAAAGGTGTAGTAAACTCCTCCCCCTTTTCCAAATTAGCATCACACCATGCATTATGGGGCTTTTCACATGCAAAAAGCCCATAACGCAGCTTGGAACATAAACCCCTAAGTTTCTTAACTGTCCAGTTTTGAATATTGACCCTCTTATGTACAATTTTATTTAGAGTGAAAAGCATAACAATAGATGAAGAGCTGTAGAGCTAGGAACCACCTCATCACCTTCAAATTGGACTCCTTATTTCTATTTATCCATAGGAGCGGTGGTGGTCTGATGCGAGTGTGAATTGCCATCCCAGCAAGTAGTACCACAAGGCCTCTAAGGCCCACATGACTGCCAAGGCCTTCTTCTCAGCTGTTGAGTAATGCCTCTCTTGTGGCATCAGTCTCTGGCTAATGTATGCCACAGAATGATCTTGGCCATAAGAACATAAAGAACATTCTTAGATATGCCATACTGGGTCATACCAAGGGTCCATCAAGCCCAGTATCCTGTTTCCAACAGTGGTCAATCCAAGTCACAAGTACCTGGCTAGTACCCAAACATTAAATAGATCCCGAGCTACTTAATGTTTGGGTACTGGCCATCCTTCTCGTTGACTAAGATTGTTCCCAAGCCTAGTTCTAAGGCATCAGTCTGCACCGTGAAGGTTTCAGTGAAGACCAGAATTATAAGGCATAATGCCTCCTTCAGAGCCCATATGGCCTCTTCTGCTTCAGCTGACCACTGGACCTTCTCTGGTGCTTTCTTCAACAACAGCCTTGTGAGAGGCTCTGCCTTCTCTAAATAATTGGGGATAAATCTTTGGTAATACCCCATGAGGCCTAGGAATGTTCTCACTTTCGCTTCCAGCTCTGTGGGTGGACCTTGCCTTTTCCCAGAGTGTAGCCAAAATACTTGATTTCTTGTCCTCTCAGCAAATACTTCTTAGGGTTGGTTGTCAATCCTGCTTTCCTCAGACTGTTTAGCATGGTCTGGAGTTGGCTTAGATATGTCCTCCAATCTGGGCTGGATGTTATGCAAGAAGGCAGCTATGTACCCTTGATGTAAGCAGAGCAGGCAGTCAACCAGGTATTGAAACATTGTGAGGGGACAATGGAGTCCAAAAGCGAGGATGGTAAACTGGAATCATCCCCCTAGTATTGAGAACACAGTCTTCTCCTTCGCTGCTGGCATGCGAGGAATCTGCTGATATCCTTTTGAAAAGTTCAGGGTAGAAATAAAATGGGCTGATCCCAGACGTTTAATCAATTTATCCACTCAAGGCATCAGGTACGCATCAAGTTTTGAGACCTCGTTGATCTTTTTAAAGTCAATGCAGAACTTTATGCTCCCATCTGGCTTTGGTACCAGCACTATGGTGAGGACCAATCCTCTATAACTCCGAGCCAGAGCATTTCCTTCACTTCAGTCTCAATAATGTAGTGCCTGGCCTCGGGAATCCAATAGTGTCAGTGCCACACAACAACTCCAGGAGGCATAACAATGTCATGCTGCACCAGGTGGGTATAATCTGGAAGGTTCAAGAAGATAAACTCAGCGATAATGCTTTACTCACTTTGGAATAGTCTTTGCTAAACATTTAGATGATTTTTCAAATTTTGCTAAGAATGCTCAGTCAGAGTTACAACAACAGAGCCTTTTAGTAGCCCAGCATACCCAGGAATTGACAGAATTGTGATCAACGTTTTGCTTTATAAAAGACCAACAAGTCTCTGATTCAGGACAATATAACTGTTCACAGGAAACTTGAGAATGTGAAATATCATGCAAAACACTTAAATGTGAGGGCATTGATTTTTATAAAATTCTTGTCTTGTCTCCGATTGATTTATTCAAAAGACATTTCCAAGATATTAAGATTCTATCTTAACTTGTCACACTCTACCCCACTCCCCAGTCAAAAGTTATTTATGAATTGGAATCCATGGGAGATCACAGGATGAGGATATTGGGAGGAGGGAGGGCAGAGTAGGAAGGGAAGCATCTGATGATGTACTCACTTGATTTGACCCATGCCCTAGAGACATCAAGTTGCAAAGATCCTAACAGTGGTATCCTGTTAGTCATATTCACTTTTGAACAAGAATGGGACGACATTTTCATCTTTATTTTAGGAATAGAGTGACACATTTCTTTGGGGATAAAACTGATATTTTTGGAAGTGCTTAGAAAAAAGCAAGAAACGAGAAATCAATTCACTCTCATGTTGGTACTTTTTTATTGTGATTTCCTTAAAGGTCCTGTTTAAAATATAATAACAGATAGTAATGACCCTAATGAATTCATGATTCTTAGACAACTGTAACTTCTAAAGACAATGTGTCTTAATTAATGCCTGTAGATCTATTGTCACAAGAAAATTGATTGTTCAATGTCTTTAACGACATCCCGTTTGTATTTCTTTTTCCATTTCTTCTTGGATCTTCTTTTCCTTTTGTATTGTGGGCTAATAGAGAAATGCTATTGTATTATCTGATAAGGTTCATCTTTTGTTCCTCTTAGATTCCATTTTTCTGTACTATGAATTGTCCTTTCATATGTTATGTCTTTTCTTGATTTGTATAACTTAAAATTGTCAAAAACAAAAAAGTGAAAAATAACCTTTTCCTTTGATACAATTTTCAGAAGAGAAATACAATAAATTTTTGCAACCTGTTCATTGTCCCACACAAGGAAAGAAGTAGGTGGGAACAAGCATCAACAGCTAGGATGATCCACATAGGGCTGTTAACAAAGAACACCCCGTGCATGCAGCAGTTAAAAGATAAAGTAGACAGGAGGAAGAAAAAGCAATAAGGACCTGATAAGATTGTAAGGGAGGGGGGAGTGGAAGACAGAGGCCGAAGGGGAGAGGGATTCCCCTTGTTAACTTTTTCAATTTGAGCATAAATTCAGACATACCACATATATAGTGATATGAGGAACATTTCATGGGATAAAGCATCTTGAAGCTACTTTCCCTTTAATAATGATTCAATTCCCTTGTTTAATGCCATCCTGCATACTTATAAACCAGTTAAGGTCCTGAGGTCAGCTAATAAAAATATTTTAGAAATACCATTGCTAAGAGCTGCTCATCTAGAGTAATTAGAAAATGAGCATTTTCATTGCACGCCCAAAACTTTGGAATTCACTACCAGCGTCATTATGCTCTGTAGCTTGTCCAAAAATGTTTAAACAGGTTCTGAAAACCTACCTTTTAAAACAGCATTTGCATTATGAGAGCTGTGTTGTTAACTTCTTACTTTCCAATCAAGACAATTCTAGGCAGATTTGTGATGCATTTAATGCATGGTCTTTTTTGTATAAGTTGTTTTATAATGTTTTTTTGAACATTATTATTTAATTTTATTGAATGGTTTGACATCAGTATCTGTTATGTATTTATGCATGTTATCATTTGTAATCTGACCAGAACTTTATTGTATGTGTGCGGAATATAAACACTTTTAAATAAATAAATATAAGTGAGTTTGAAAATCAGGTCCAGAAGGATAATTGTTATTTCATGGAATCCTAATTCTTGGGTTAAAACCAGTTTGTTGCCAATGCCATGTTAAATTATATTAATTGTTTCTCTCTATGGGCCTCATTTTCTAAAGTATCGCAGGCCTGCGATACTTTAGAAGATGAGGGGCGGGGGGCCGAAACAGGGGGAGGGCCTGTGCTAGCCAGCAGCGATCGCACCGTCGTGGTGCAATCGCTGCCGGTTTCGCACCCAAGAGCGCCACCATAGGAGGTGTAGCTATTGGGAGCGAAATAGGCAGCGAAAAGGCACCTACCTTTTCGCTGTCTGCGGCGTCGGTGCAGAGTCGGCCCCGGTGACACCCCGACTCCTCCTCTTCCGGGGCCGACTCTGCCCTCATCCTGGTATTGCACGCGATAAGGGACTTTTCACGTGCGAAAGGTCCCTTATCGCGTGCGAGCAGCTTGGAAAATGAGGCCCCATGTTTGTTCATTTAGTGGTTAGATAATCTTGTTTTGTTGAGCCAGTGTGAATCATATTAAAATCTGTTGCTGACATCCTAAAAATGGAGTCTCTGTTATATACTTCCTGATTGGATTGATCCAGTGATAGTTGTTCTAAAAACACATTTGGCTATGGTGCAGAGAAGTCAGCGTTTAAATCCCACTGTTACTCCTTGTGACTTTATTTATTAACTTTTTTATTCCGACATTCATGGGAAACGTCATGCCGGTTTACATAATAATTGAAGAAGGCAGGAAAATACAAAAAACAGGGGAGGGAAGCAGCGAGGAAAATAGAAGAGAAAGCGGCAGCAGTGGAATGAGGCAGCAGGAAGGCAATAGGAAGGAACAGTACCATGGGGTGGTACAGGCAGCGTTAATAAAAGGAGGGCAGCGAGAGGCCAACTTATGTGTACATGGAAAAACAGTAATTACATGTGATAAACTTTGAGGGGATTATTAGAGAGCAGAAACAGAGACTTATTATGTAAGCAACAATCAAAGTTATAAGAGCAGGGAATAAAACCAAAGTTACAAAAGGAAAACCAATATTTCAAAAACAATTCAAATTTTGCAGATGCTAACAAAAAAAGGATTAGTCGATAACAGACAAATTATTAAATGAGCAGAAAAGCAAACTCTTAAGTACAGAGAAGGCGGCGGGACCCTAACACTGCACTGCTCGGCGTCTTTGTTCTCTTCATAATTTTCCTTTAAACAATCGAAATGCCGGCGAAAAGGAAGGGAAAAACAAAGATCTATCCCTCCGAAATCCCTACCTTAACCGGGCAGCCGACCATCAAGCAGTGTTTGGAGACAGCTATCAAACAAGGGCCAGGAGGTCCGGCTGTCGAAGGCAACGGAGGAGAGTTACCTTCGACCTCGGAAGATGTTTCCCTGAGCCCAGATGTCAGACCGCCGCAAGAGCGAGAATCTCGGCAGAAGTCAGCCAGCCAAAGCCCTGAAATGGTGACCTTGGATCAGGTCTTGGAGGGAGCAACTGCCGAGACTGATCCCGCTCTAAGAATGCTGGAATCCTCAACCGGAGAGAGAGATGGGTGTCCGGAGGAGGAAACATCTGCGAGCGGAGGAGAAGGTGAGACGCTGAAAATTCAGCCAGCCTTTGTCATGATTCCAAAACCAGCAAATGTTACCCTTGATTCTATTTGGGATGTATTGAAGAACATGGGTAATGCAGTGAATGATTGCTCAATGAAAATAACAACTTTGTCTCAACAAATGGAAATAATTTCTAATAAAAATAATGTTCAAGTAAAAGAAAATCAGGAAAAATTCGTGAAAATGGAGGAGGATATAAAGGTAATAAAAGAAGTGCAAAGTTCCCTTATTCAAGATGGAGATTTCTTGAGTAAGAGGGTTGAATTTATAGAGAACAGACTGAGACATTTAAATCTGCGTTTCTTAAACTTTCCCAAAGTGGTGGGGGAATTACCCCGTGTTACGCTGAGGAGATATCTCCTAGAAAATTTAGAATTTACCTCTGAACAAACCCCACCTATGGACAAAGTTTATTTTTTGCCAACTACCGCAAAGTCTCAAGTACAAATACAACCGATGGACCTTGAGAACCTCACAGACTACCTTGAATCCTCCCATTATGAAATCATTGAAAGAGCTACATTGTTGGTTACCTTTCTGACTGAACTTGATCTTAGCTCAGTCATGAAGAAATATTTTAAAAAAGCGAATAACCCATTTATGGGACAGCCAATAAGAATATTCCCTGATTTATGTAAAATCACTCAACAGAGAAGGAAAGGCTTTTTAGCCCTGAGACAAGAAACCCTAAATATTGGGGCTTCCTTTTATTTAAGGTATCCAGCTAAATGCTTAGTTAAAATAAGAGGAGATAATTTTGTTTTCACAGCCCCAGAACAGTTAAAAAAACTCATAGAATCAAGGAAACAGGGAACAGCAATTGGAACCAGTGAAAAGACATAAATAATTGGAATATAGCTATGTAACCCGCTAGGTTATTTTCCTATAATTGTTTCTTGTTTTTCTCCTTAAAATTTCTCCACCCCCAATGTTATGGGGTCTAATGGATACTAAGATAAAAGTCATATGGTTTCTTTTTGAAATATGTTTTAGTTTCTTGTTAACATGTATATGTATCATGTTCTTAAGCAAAGTTGTATCTTTGTGAAATTATTTGAAATCAATAAAATATAAATTAAAAAAAAAAAAAAAAAAAAGTACAGAGAAAACCAGTTTTACATGAGCTGAGAGAGGGGATTGGGGCATTAGGACAGGAATTGGGGCATATAGACAGGGCATTGGGGCATTAGGACAGTTACTTTATCCTCCATAGCCTAAGGTACAGAAAGTTAGATTACAAGCCCTCTGGGGATAGAGAAATACCTACAGTAGCTGAACAGAATCCACTTTGAAGTGCTGAAAAGCAGAATATTATAAAAAGTTGAATTTTTGTAGGAGCAAGGATTTTATTTCTCTGTCTTCTATTTTATTCCATTTATTTAATATACCATTTGCAGTCTAAAGCAATCAAGTGGATAACAAATAAAAAAAACATACATAATTATCAAGAAACAGAAATAAAAACAATACAAAAATAACCATAAATACATGCAATAAAACAATATAATACCATTAAACAATAATACCTAGAATAAAACAATAAAACCAAATAACAATTCAAATAGCATATACTAAACTCAGGCAGAAACATAGCATCCCTGAAACTCTATTCTTCCATTTTTACCCTCATTTTATATTCCCACCCTCACAGCTATTTTGGTGTACCTTGCAGGAGGAACAACTTTTTCAAAGCCTATTTTCTTAGTACTGTTCTTATGTCAGAGGGGTTATTACAGTGCAGTTATTATCCCTCTAGCTCCAGTCTCAAGTGAATCACTTCCATGGCATACCCTTTGTTTAAAAATTTTTGTTTCTCTGCATTTTATAATGTTGTCATCTTTTATTGTTCTGGTACAAATGATTGCAATATTGAATGTAGATGCTTGCTTTCTGATGCCAAGCAGTGATTCAGCAGTTCCCATTGCTTGCACAGTTTGCTTTAAACTCTTAATTTTTAATCTTTTCACATTATTGCAGTTCTAATTTTAACAGTCTGCATAATGGAAAGAAACTAACATTATTTTAATGTTATTATTTTTATTGTATTGCTGGACTGACAAAGAATAGCATTCTTCAGATTGCTTTTTTACTGGATTCCAGGAATATTACTCTGCTGATACAGTAACAGATCTAATAGATAAGACCAAGTGAAGTTATAGTGATAGTTAAAGAAAAATTTAAAACAAAATGTAATACTTAGAGTATGTTTGAATTTTCTTTTGACCTATCTCTGTAATGGAATGCCACTTTTATGCCACCTATACAACTATTAATTTTTATTTTCTAGGGGTGCATGGTAAAATAATTTTGTTTTGTTTTTTGTTTAATTTAAGTTTTTTAACATTTTGATTAGAATAAGTTTCATTTTAAAATATGGCATTTTTAGTTCACACTAATTCAAATTAGTGTGCCTTAAATTGAAATAGTGCACACTAACTGAAATAGTATGCACTATTTGAATTAATTTGCATATTCTGAGCATACAGTGCTAACCCGCACCTCCCTCCAGAAGCACTAACCTGCACCCTCATCTACCATAAGGAGCCACAGAAGTAATGCCTCACCTACCTCAAGGAGCCTAAAGTAAATACTTAAATCCCATCCATACCATACAGCTAAAACAATGTAGCCAACCTACCTCATTGAAACCATCACAGGACAAGGAATATATGGAAATTGACATAGAACCTCTTAGCACAAGCAAAAAAAGAGCATAAAGCTGATCTATCTCAAGATAAGTAACAACTCTCTTGTATTCTCTTCTTGCCTGCCCTCTTTTACTAAACATTCAATCACTGACAAAATCCCATTCATAAATGATCTACTAGAAGGACAAAAACCTACTATCTTCTGCATTACAGAAACATGGCTGAAAGACAGTGATAATGTTCTCTAAAATCAAATTGATCATTCCAGCTATGATATCTTTTGCTTCCCCAGACACAAATGTAAAGGTGGGGGTATATTAATAATCAGTAAAAGAGACCTTACAAAGTAGAGATTAACCACCACCACCACCCCCCCCCCCCCCCTACGAGGTGGCAGTACTAAAATCAGCAGAATTAAATATAGGTACTGACCATTGCCCACCAGGAACACTCCAAAAAGATTGCTCGCCCCTAATCAAAATATTCACAAAGTCAAATGAGCAATTCCTGATTTTTCTTACCAGAGGCTCTAGACTCAGATACAAATATAATAGCTGATGTAACACAAAATATCAAGTATCTGGATAATGATAATAAATATATAGAAGATGTCAACAGAGAGTTCAGCTGAGAAACTTTGGTGGGATATATATATAAAAGGAATGGGTTGTTTTCTGGACTGATGGGGTGCGCATCTGTTTTGGAAGTAATGTTGTTTGGTTCAGTTCCTGAAGGCCAGATTTTCAATAGCTTCCTGAATGTTAGGTGATCAGGAGCTAGCCTAATATTGGATGGTAGCAGAGTTCTACAGGATTGGTCCTGATCCTGAGACATTTCTTCCTGTTGCTGGTGAGCTGCATTAATACACGCTTGGCTGGCTTTAACTGTTAAGCTGGCATATACTAAGGCTTGTAACCAGTGGCATAGCCAGAACTGCCTTTCACTGGGGCCCCAAGTTAACATAGGTGGGCACGATGCATAGAGGTTTTAGCCCTACTAGTTATACTCTTATCGATAAATTAAGCCTTCAAATGAACCTGACAATGGGTTTTTAAGTAGTCTCCAAAATCTGACCTGCATCATGAGTGACACTTTAAATAATTTAAATGTAATTATTTTAAGCGCACACAGAAGCTAAATAACATACACACTTAAGAAACAATTCAGTTATATTTACAAAAGTCTCAAGAGGCTATATCTAGAATTTAATTTAAACTTGACCAGACACAAGTCTAATATAAAGATAAACATCTCAACACACATTGCTATACTCAACCAAGTATTTGAAGTCTTTTTATTAGGGTTGGGCATTCATTTTTAATGAATGCAGAAAAATTAGCAAGACTATTTTAGGTTTGTTCCAAATGGACAAAATAGCCTACTATGAAAATATCCCACAAATTTGGCTATTTCGTATTCATTCCATTTTTTTTAAAACTTGGTCTCTGGCACAACCAGGTCTGATCCTAGCACCAAGGCGTAAGCCAATTCTGGGCCCAGTGTCTAGGATGACTGCCAGCATGTGGTTCCAGGTGCTGAGGCACAGGCCCATGCTAGGCCTGGTCCTAAGGCTTGGCCCTGGCACCAAGGCCTAGGATCAGGTGCCAAGGCCCTGATGCCTGGTTCCAGCAACGAGGTGTAAGCCCAGGCCTCCAGATGTCTTCCCTTTATCATAGTACTTGAAAAATTATGCCATCTGTCTGGAGGATGGTTCCAGAGTGATATTATTTTAGTGCCTTTCTCTTGAGCAGATAACACCATTTTAATGTACAGTCATAGTGGAAGGCACTTAAGTATTGTCACTCTGGCACCATCCTCTGGGTGGACAATGTCATTTTCAAGTGCCAGAACATCGAGAAGATGGATGGAAGCCCAGATCTAGGCCTCAGTGAAACAGGCTGATTGTGTTCATAGCTGGAGTTAAAACTACTCAGGGTCTGGGATGAAGGCCCATACATATGGGCTGCTCTGTTTTTTACCATTATTGTTCAACTTTAGTTTAGTCTAGTTTTCCTTCCAAAAGAAAAAAAACAGTTTGAAAACATCTCCATTTTATACTCTTTTTTTAAAATTCTTCACAATCACCAATCCAGCTCACATATAACTGGTAACCTTCAGACTCCTAATTCACAAGTAAAGTATCTCACCAAGGTCAGCTTCAACTCTCCATGCATTTATATAAGAGCTTCCTAAACTATACAGTTCTTTGACATCAAAAAGTACAAGAAAACTAGTTGATACTTAATTGACAATAAAAGCTCCAGCTTTCTGAGGCTCCCTTTGTATAATTCGCCATTTCAATTATCTGGTAGACAGGACTCTGGTCTTTAACCAGTTATCACAGTTCAATATCTTGGGAGTAGAACAGAGCTGGCAATCTCTTGTTGACAACTTCTGCCTTGTCTGAATGCTCTCCAGCAAGTACAAAAAGATAGCAAAAAACCTTCCCCTTTTAAATCTTTCTAGGTTGCTTCTTTGGGAGAAATAAATTAAAGATTTTCACACCAGCTGTATCACCTGTATCTCTTGATTAGAAGAGTCCAGCTAAAAGGTAACTGTAATTCTGTGTGTCTTCCCTGGTCAGTATCTACATTTAACAGCTAGCAAATTTGGTACCTTGATAAACAAAACACAGCTTCTAACTTAGGCCTGGATTTATCAAAATGCACTAAACTACCAGAATTATTGTATTTCCTACCTACAACCACCAGGAGGGGGGACCATTTTATGCTGCTGGAGATCCAGCCTAGCAATCAGGGCACTTCTACAAAGAAAGAGAGAGAGAGAGAGAGAGACTAGCCATAATGCCCTCATACCAGGTAGGTATTTATACCCCTATATGAGGCCTACCTAGTCACTTGAGGTGAGGTTTAGGTATTAGTGTAGAGGGTTGGGGCCACTTTGACATTCAAAGTGAGATGTACAAACAGAACAGTGCTCTCTTGTGAAGATTTGATGACCTTTGGAGTGAGGAAACTCACACAAAGATGAGATGGGTGGTGATGGTCCAAATCCTTTTTCCTTTTGTGCCTTCTGTGTGGAAAATGGATATTGAGAAGACTTTGCACCTATGATGAGGAAAGTCTTGAGGGAACCCATGAGAAAGGCAATTAGATTAAAGGGACAGAGGATCTCCTTGTTTGCTCCTATTGTAAGACTACAGATGATACATTCGAGGAGTGTCTATGGCTGGAAGATCTGGAATTGGAGTGTCACCTAGCAAAGCAAAGCAAAAGAGAATTCAGTCAATCAAAGGAAGAGAAAGATGGTTGAATATAAAACAAAAAAGCATATTGGCATAGATAATTCCCACATCTAGAATGAAGAGCGGGAGTGGGTCCATACTTTGACAAAGTTGCAAAGTTGCAACTTTATGGTTGGCCTATGTCTTGGACTGGCAGACTTCATGGCCCCAGTCAAGTTGAATGAAGGCTTCATAAAGCTTTGATAGATTTCAGGTGCTGCAAAATGCTGGTAAGAAAATAGCTAAGTAGAAGAATAGGGAATTACCATAAGAGAAAGGCAACCCTTGCATCTGTACATGGAAATCAACAACAGAAACCCTCTGGTCAAGTGGCACTGACAACAACTGCAGGACAGGACTATATGGAGGAAAAAATACTGCCTCAACTCCCGTTTCTAGTGGTAATAGAACAGGACCTCCCACAATTTGAGGCACTTTAAGACTGCTTTAGAACCAGTCAAAACATAACAATCTATAAAGGATACCTTAAATAAAATAAGATGGTTGGGTCATCAAAGAACCAAGAAAGGAGGATCCCCAACCTAGACCAGGGTCAAGGACTGTGAGGAGTAGGGCTCCCTGGGAGAGGGGCAAAGAGCCTCACTTGGTTAAGGATAGGGGGTCAGTAGAGGTTAAGCCAACCTCTAGACTAACAGGTAGAGAAAGAGATCTTTCTTCCCCAGGTAGGTACCCTTGACACAGGCAAGTGCTCAGCCCTGTAAAGATGAGCTGAGGGGGAGGGTCTGTGACAGGGACCACCTTAAGAACAGGACTTAGTTATCTGGACCTCGTCTACCTTAAGACAGATAATTCTGTATACATGCTGTCTCCTCTGGTCTGTGGATATAATGTAGGTTGAGAAGAGAGCAGAGGGAGGCCCAGGAATCCAGAAACATGAGTATAAAGGGACAGGCAACCCCTTGAGAATAACTGACCTGTGTATGTTGTTGTGTAAAATAGGTGAAGGCAGTTCTTTGCAAAGCAGTCCTGAATTTGTTTTATGCGAACTGTGAATGCTGGTGGTTTTGTTGCACTGTAAAAGAAAAAAAGCCTTAATCACTTATCTCTGTGCCATAAAGATAGCTTAGTTTATTATCTTAATAAATCATCTTTCTAATAGATAATCAAAGTGATATATATCACAAAATTACATACAGAAAATTCAAATAAAATAAACATCAAATACTCTTGCTTGAGACAAAACAAACAGGAATGCCTTGCTCAGAAAATTACAACAATCATCATGTGGCAACAATTCCTCAGAGATAGACAATAATAGATTATAGCATCAAGGAGCATAATAGAAAATTAACAAGAAAATCAAAACAGACACAAGAATAATAGTATTTCATGCAGGGAATGAAACATTGTAATAGCGTACTGGGCCATTTTGTTTCAGAAACAACACTCAGGTTATTCAGAAAGCAAAAAAATGTTGACCTAGTGAAAACAGGGAAGAAACTTGATAAACTATCCTGTTTTATGTCGTCTCCACTTATGATGAGAGGCTAATAAAGTCAATGTGTTTCTTTATGAAAATTAAATGCAGAAATGTTAAAAGAAATCTCTCTCTTGCTCTATTTATTTATCCGTTTGTTTATTTATTTGTGCAGCTTGGAAAAAATAACTTTTGGGCCAACATGGAATGCCTGGCTATACTCGAAAGATCTGGTTATAACACAGAGATATATCGACTACAGTTTCAGAAAGAATCCTTCCACTTCAGAGAAAACCCCAGGAATCTTTTCCATTGTCTCAAGGACAATGAGTGGAAATGGCTACAGTTTAATGCGAAGTCAGACCAAAAAGTGGCTGACTTACATTTACATTTAAGTCCAGGCCTGCCCAGCCAGAATTCCTGCCTGGACAGGCTGTAGAATTCTGAAAGATATAAAGGTCTGACAAACTTTATTTTCCTATTGCATTTCATAAAAACATATATTTAATCTGTATTTAGTATTGCACAAGGAAGAATGGCTACTGTTCAGTGAAATGTGTAAAAGAGATCTATTGACAAATACAACTTACCTATTTGCAATGATACAAATGTGTAATACCCAGAACTAATCTAAATCTACCTCATTTCTTAACATTATCTGTACAAATGCCCTACTTTTGTGACCAATTTTTCTTTGTTCTGATTGAAAATTGTAATGCTACTGTAATTGTAATGTTGATTTTGGTTGTAATTTGCCTTGAGACCAATACAATTATAACTGTAAGTTTGATATTCTGTTGATAATGATCTGTCTTGAGACAGTCATGGGAAAACTGGAATATTAAATGTTTCTAAATAAATAAATTAATAATATGCATAGCCTAAAGTAGTGTCTGTCTGCTGGGGATTGGAGGGTTACACATGCATGTGCCAGGGTGTATGTACACCCCACCAGCCAATGAGGAATGTGCACACATAATACTAGATTCACTAAGCTTTCTCCCCATCGACACAAAATGGAAGAAAAATCTTAGTGAATTAGGCCTATGGCTTGGAACTTATGCCTGTACTCGCTGAACTAGCCAGATAGTTCAGAGTGTATGCATGTAAGTTCCAAGTTTCACACGTATGGACTTGCAGACTAGTGTACCTACTAGCACATATGCACCACTATTCCACAATAGAGGAGCCTATACACTTAGCAGATGCCGGGGCTGTTTGCGGGGATAAAGGAAACAGAGAGCCAGTGGACTGAAAGGAGCCACAGTGATGGGCGGCTTGGAAAAGAGGACCATGGAATCAGGGAGAATCAGACAAATGAGTAGAAGGAGGAAAAAATAAGATTGTTGTTATTAGGTCAGGTAATATCAGAGGAGGGGTGAGTATGAAAGTGCTTGGTTTAGAGTGGGAGGGTTGGCAAATATCTGGGTTGGAGGTGATGGGATGGGAATTAGAGTGTGCTGAGGTCAGGCTTCTTAGTTAAGAGATTACTGGGATCAGGCTGGGGAAGGAGTGTGCTAGGTCCAGTTTGGGCTGAGGAGGGGTCAGAGTGTGCTAGGAACAGGTTGGGAAGATAGTAGGAGTGTACTGGGGTTGGCCTGGGAGGGGGGAATCAGCATCTGATGGAGTTGGCTGGGTTGGTGGGAACACAATTCTAGGCCTAGGATGAAGAGGGATTTGATGCATACTGGGGTCAGGATTGGGAAGGCAGTAGACAGCTCTGGGCTCAGGCTTCTGAAGGGGCTCAGATTGTTCTTGGGTAAGCCTGGAGTGGAGGTAGAGTGCAGGGGTTGGATCATGCTTTAGCTGTGCTAGGAAAGGTGAAGAGATCTCTAGGCTTTGGGCTGGAGAAAGGTATCAGAGTGTGCTGCAGTTGGACTGATGAGGGAGTAAGGATATTGAAGAGTGCTGGGGTCAGATGGGGAGAGATGTTGGAATAGAGAGGGTATCAGAGTGTATTGGATTCATGCCGCTGGGGGATAAAAGAGTTTGGGGCTCAGGCTTCAGAGGGAGGTCAATGTGTGCTAGAGTCGGGCTATGAAGGGAAAGAGTTTTTGAGTTGCACTGGGATTGAAGTGCGCTGGAGAGGGATTGAATTGTACTGATTTGGAATAAGAAGGTGGAGGTGATTATTGTGGGATTGGGCTGGCAGTGGGAACCGGTGATTGAAATATGATGGTGTCAGGCTGTAATTGAAAGGAAAAGAGTTCTGGGCTCAGGCTGATGAGGGGGTTGGAGTGTGCTGGAGTTGGGCTAGATTGTTGGGAAAAAAAAAACTTCAGAGCTTGGGCTGAGGAAGGGGATCAAAGTGTGCTGGGTCAGGCTAGGGAGAGGGGAACAGATTTCTTGGCTGAGGCTAGGGAGTGGGTTCGGAGTGATGCTGGGTTCAGGTTGGGAGGAGAGTTCTGGGCTTAGGATCAGGAAGATGGTCTGAGTGTGCAGAAATGGAATAAGGATGGAATAGGAGTTATGGAGTCAGGCTAAAGACAGGGATCAGAGTGTGCTGGATTTGAGTTGGGGAGGGAGAGAGAGAGTTCTATTGTTGGGCTAGCAAGTGGGGTCAGAGTGTGTTGGACTGGGCTGAGTTGGTGCATAAAGATGGTTCTCTGCTCTGACTGGTGGGGGTCATATTGTACTGGTGTCAGGCTGAGGCATGGGGAAGAGAGATCGGGCTTGGGTTAAGGAGGATGGTCAGTGTGCTTTACCTTATATGAAAAGGAGTAAACACATTTTGAACTTAATTTGGCTTTTATAAACATAGCCCCACAGAGCTTCCCCTTGAAAACTTGGTGGTTGACGGGAATTGTATTTTTATACCCACATACTTTTAAAGTTGCAAAGTACCCATAGTAAAGTATATGCTGGGATTCCAAAATGAAATCTCCACTCGTACATAACTTTCCTCACCCAACCCCACTCCTTTTGGTATGTCTTTAATTAAATAAAACCTTTTGTAATTTGCCTTCCCCATGTCTATTTTTTGATCCAGCACAAATTGCCTGCCCAGTAATTTTGATGAAGACAGTTGCTATTTTTGTGTAGAGACACCCAGGTCTCCACTGGATGGCCCTAGATCCCTGTCTCTAGATAGACAACAGTGCGGGAGATATAATCCCATCAGTACTTCTCCCAGAGGATGTCTGAGCTGGTTGAATCCCTGCCTAGAAGTGGGGGCTAGGAGCATAGAGAGGGTGTTCATTTTGGGTTAGCCTCTGAGGAGTGAGAATCTACTGTATTTTTGGTTTCCTATCTGAGTGAGGGTCCATCATCCTAACTTGGTATTTTTGGTGAAGAGGAGATACTTGCCAGTAGTCTTCCTGCCTGTGAAGATCTGCCTCTCATTTTTGAGAAGAGATTTTTGTTAGGGTTTGGCTATTTTTGGATTTGTGACTGGTGTATAATCCTGGTCCCGTCCTGGTGAAGGACATGCCCTGGATGCAGAGACCAGGGAGCTAAAGATCCTCTAGCCCTTGTCTAGGAAGGAGCTGCAGTGATAGTGTCACCCCAGATGAGAATTTTGGAACTTGTAAAGTGTTTTACCTTTTTGTTAGTGAGGTTTTGTTATGCGCACTGCCCGTGGCAGCCCTGCGGCGCAGCCCTCTCACCTTGCTATGCAGATTCCAGCTTCCAGCTCCCTATCTGGCAGCGGTGGGCTGCCAGCCCTGATCTTGGACTCCCACCAGCGCCTCTGGCCCTGCCTCATTGCCGGGGACCTCCAGCCAGGATGCCTCTGTCCATCAGGTCTCTCCGCGTGGGCTGTGGAGAGACACCACCAGCAGCCCGCGCTCCTTCCTAGGCACGCGCGCATCAATGATTCATTTAAAGGGCCCGCGGCAGGAATCTGGCCACGGACCCGGATGCTGACATCAGATCCTTCAGCGTATAAAAGCTCAGGCCTCGCTCCATAGTGTTGCCTTTGCAACAGGTCTCCTTGTACTCCTTGTACTAATTGCTATCCTCGTTTGCCTTGCTTCGTGTTCCTGATTCTCCTTGTTCCTGGTTCCTGTTCCTCAGTTCGTCTCGTCTCTGTGTTGGATTGACTTTCAGATTTGACCTCTACTACGTCTGACCTCGCCTGCCTTCTCCAAGCCTGACCTCTGCTACATCTGACCATGCCTGTTATCTCCATGCCCTGATCATTGCTTCACCTGGCCACGTCTGCTATCTCCGTGCCCTGACCATTGCTTTGCCTGACCATGCCTGTTATCTCTGTGCCCTGACCATTGCTTCGCCTGACCATGTCTGCTATCTCTGTGTCCTGACCATTGCTATGAGCGACTACGACATAGACTTTTCCGAGTCCAGAATTCTTCGTTGCTTGCTACAGCTTCCATTAGCCATCAGTTCTTCAGCGATGCCTTCGTCCCTATCCTCTGGACATGGACTGCCAAGGCTCCGGCCTTTCATTGCTCGGGCACCCTCAGTCTCCTCTTGTTCCTTGGTGCCTGAGTTTCCATATCGAATCCTGTCCAGGATAGAAATACACCATCTACTGGCTGCTGTCTCTGGGCTGAATCACCCACTATCTCCAACTAACTTGAGTCCCGCCTATGTCCTGCCAGCCCCGACACCAAAAGGCTCAACTTGAGGGGAACGTGGACTGGTATAGGTGAAGCTCCAGTGGCCTCTAGCTTCAGCCCACTCCACCTGCTGATGGTGGGGACCCATAGGTCCTCGCCTATGGGTTGCGTCAACCCCACCTCAGCCCAGGGGTCCACCTCCAGCGCAACAGGTTTCATACTACCCCTCCTTACTCTGGAGCTTGGCTGTAATAGCCTAGTTATATCTTTATCAGACCTTTCCCTCAGAGAAGACAAATCAGGAAGTTTCTGAGAGCAGGGTGAAGAGACGAGATCTTGAGAGACCCACAACTGGAACTATATCCTTGAGGTATAGGACACAGTCTGGGAGAAGAAGATTGGACTTTTCAACCTCAGCTAGGATTTTTCCTGGATTGAAGATTCCCTCATTACATAGGACTTCCCTGCCCAACTGGGATAGTTTATCAGTCCAACAGTGGTAAATTTCATCCCAGGAGTCTGAGATAAAATATGCCTACTCACATACCAAAGCAGCAATTTGGGTGTTAAAACATGGTGTTCTGGATTTCAGCACACAGTTTGAATGCCAGTTACAATTTTTAAACTCCCGATGCAATAAGCTAATGATATGCTAATATATCGGGTGTTTAAAAAAGTATGTTGCCTTTAAAATGTGCATTCAGCACAAGCCGAATGAACATTTTAACTCAGGAAGGGAAGGGAACTTCCCTGTCAGGCAGATCGAGCAGCGGCACTTCTCAAATAAATAACGATTTATACCACCACTTAACTGGATAAATACTAGGGATGTGCATTCATTTTTCATGAATTAGACAATCTCAATGAAATTGTCTAATTTGTCATGGTTCGGTAGCACCAATATAAGAAGCGATTTTTGCTGAAATTTCGGCAAAATTCGTATTTCATGTTAGTGCGCACTAACAGAGTTACAGTGCACTACATATTTCTTATTTATTTATTTATTTATTTAAAAATATTTCTATACCGTCTTTTCAAACTAGTTTGATCAAGACGGTTTACAAGAGACAAATTATAAAGAAAAAATTAACCAGAAATTAAATTTAAATCAATTAAAATAAAAATTATAAAATCAAATAAATTAAAATCGAATTAACAACAGAAGTTAAATAAAAAGTTAATAGAAAGAATAAAAATACATTATATCTTTATAATCCCTACTCTTATAAATAAATAAACTAATTTTTAACAAAAACAAGTAAAGTTAGAAAAGGAAATAGTAAACCTTGAGGATATAACTCATAAAGAGCATACTCCTAATAGATGTATAATCAGGCAATCAATAGATACATAAGTTTTGTAACTTATGAAACTTAGGTGTTCGGATTATCGAGATGGCCATATGCAATCTTAAATAAATAAGTTTTTACTGCCTTCTTGAATTCACTATGACTGGTAATTTGCCTTAAGAAGTTAGGAAGTGAATTCCACAGCAAAGGTCCTGCCACTGAGAAGGCTCTTTCCCTGGTCATATTTAGTCTTGCCAGTCTAACTGTGGGAACATCAAGCAAATATTGAGATGTAGATCTGAGGTGTCTCGTCGGTTTATACAACCGTAGAGATGTACAAAGCCATGTTGAATCAGGATCATGAATTAACGAGTGAATTAAAGAGAGAACTTTGTATTTTACACGATATTTAATCGGAGGCCAGTGTAACTTATGCAAAATCGGAGAAATATGATGTCTCATCGGCAATCCTACTAATAAACGGGCCGCTGAATTCTGTATTTGTTGTAATGGTTTTATCACGGAATCTGAAAGACCCAAAAATAGACTATTACAATAGTCTAGACCAGAAAAAATGAGAGCTTGAAGCACAGTTTGAAAATCATTTTTGAAGAGTAAAGGTTTTAATCTTTTTAAGGTGTGCAACTTAAAAAATGAGTGCGCAGTAAGACCAATTATTGTGCACTGTTTTTCTAGCTAACGAACTTCTCTGAATTAACACTTTTTAATTTTAAGTAGCATTTTTAGCATGCATAACATTTGTTACAGTGCACTACTACATACTTAGTGCGCCGTAAGTTCTATTAGGGCGCACTAACTAACCTGTTAATGCGCACTAACGGACCTTAATGCGCATTAACATCTAGCTAGTGCTCACTACCTCGTTCAGTGTACTGTGCACTAATGCAGAGATAGTGCACACTAACTGGTTGTTAGTACACAGTAAGGCCCATTAATGTGCACTAACATACTTCAGTGAAAATTGCCAAAACAAAAAAAAAAAGAACCATGGGAAACCAAAATTGTCTGTGGAGCACCCAATCTGAAGCCCGAACCGATATGTTTAAACAAAGCACATCTCTAATAAATACTGACTTATCTGGCTACCTGGTGAGTTTTGCTGCTGTCATTTAGTAGCAATGGCATGCACCAGATAGTCAGATAAGTACTGATTTATCCAGCTAAGTGACAGCAGAAAAACTCACCAGATAGCAGGATAAATCAATATTTATCTGGCTAAGTGGTAGTGGTTGCTGCCACTTAGCTGGATAAGTCTATACTTATCTGTAAAGTGTATTGGAAAAATTTTTAAATTGTTTTCCTGGGGTTTTTTTTACCTACTTTAAGTACCAATGCAGTAGCGCTAGAAACTTAACTGCATCTCGGATTCTGGAGTTAAGTTTCCAGCACTAAGAAAATCCTGGCCAGGCCAACAACTTCTCTACATCAGGGAGTACTACTTAATGCCCTCCTTTGAATGTGATTTCCATTAGGGGGCACTAAGTAGTACATTTTAGTATGATCATTTTGTGAGCATAAAACTTCTTGCTGCATCAGCAGGAAAGTTTATGCTCATAAAATGAGCTCTGAATTGCAGGCAATGCTGTGTTGGCCGGAACGCACCTTTCTGCATCAGCCTCAGCCTGTCAGAGAGAGAGAGTGTAAGGAAGTTAAACTCAGCTGTAAGTTGGCACAGTTATCATGCTGATTGGACATTTATTTATTTTGAAGAATCACAGCAAATTTAATTTGAACACCCAAACTGTATCCTGCCTGTTCCCTGCAGCACTACTACATAATGTACAGCATAGCCCACTGCTCTAACCCCTAGGAGTAGCCTATGAACCAGGAGACCAGGGTTCAAGTCCCACTGTTGCTCCTTGTGACCTTGGGCAAGTCACTTTACTCTCTATTGCCTCAGGTAAAAACTTAGATTATAAGCCCTCTGGGGATAGGGAAATACCTACAGTACCTGAATGTAATCCACTTTGAAGGACTGAAAATAAGTGGAATATAAATCTAAATAAATAAAACAGGATGGATTCTATTTCACCATTCTCCCCATAGAAAAAACCTCACCTTGGAACAAGCTGAGAGAGAAGAAATGCTAGTGGAGACAGCCCAGAAAAATATTCTTTAATGGACCCTTGGAATAATGTGAAATCCAGTACATAAGGGTTACATTTGCATTTAATCCACTCTTGGTCAGTATACAAGATCTTTTAGAACTCATAGAAGAACCCAAACAATCAATCTTCCACACTGGGATAAGGCTGAGATAGAATAGTAGAATGACACCCACTTTTTCTGACAAATATGTTTACCTTTTTTTAAAAAGTATGAGTAGAATAATGCTGTATTGTCATATTTTGCATTTACACATTTTTGATTGCTCTATATTTCAGTAACATGTGATAAAGTTTTGGAAAATGTAAGTGGATAAATAGCTTGCTTTCTCAGTAGCTAACAACAAATGTGTGGCACCTTTTTTTTTTTTGTCTTATGCCACGAATATAACACTATTAACTTATGCAAAGGCACTCTTAAAATTTAGTTATATAGGTTTCCTTCTCTCTAGAGGAAAATGGTTTTTAAACTGTCAGCTGTAAAACTATGGAATACGTTTCTCAAAAAAAAAAAATTGTCCTGCTACATATGTCTATGGATAAGTTTAAGAGGAGATTTGATGAATTTCTGAAGGACGAAAAGATATGTCAGCATGAATAGATTGTAGATGCTGATTCAAGGAATGACATTTTTAGATCATAAAGGCAGTTCGTCCACTGGGAGACAGACTTGACTGTTATAAACAGTTTTTCTTCGGGTCACCAATGGGCCACCCTAGGGAACTCTCAGAAAAGCAGCTCTAAAAGGTTGGATACAATTGACATTTGGTCTCCTTTCAGGCTGCCCTGCTATGTTGTTATATAATCTGTATCATAAAGACCATAAAAGTGTAAAGTTAAGTGATTTAATATGGCAAGAGCTTTATAGGATGAGTTAATGGAGATCTTTCTTGCTGAAAAATCAAAGTAGTTTACTCTACAATAGGAAAGTGTCTGGCTGTGCAATAGGCTTACTGCCAAATATATCATGAGGTAACTTACTCAAACAAGTGGGTCCTCTGTTGTAAATACTCTCAGACAGTTTATGGCAGAAATGTCTGCTCATTGGCCTCCTTCAGTTAAAGGAAGATGAGTCTGTCACATCTTGCTTGCCAGAACAGAATAGATACACCCAGCAGCAG
This sequence comes from Rhinatrema bivittatum, assembly GCF_901001135.1. Taxonomy (NCBI): domain Eukaryota; kingdom Metazoa; phylum Chordata; class Amphibia; order Gymnophiona; family Rhinatrematidae; genus Rhinatrema; species Rhinatrema bivittatum. Next base: position 418,726,326 of record NC_042617.1, on the reverse strand, counting down.
GAAGCCCATCTGTTTATTAAGCTACTTCATTATTTACTTAAGTTTAAATCTTATTGTCCAGTCAGGCAAGCACTTTCAAATAACTGAAAAATTATCAGCTTTGTTTTCTCACAAGAAGAGAACTCAGTCATTTTACAGTCACTCCTAATTCCTGTCAAAAACCATGTATTAACCAGTGGCATATTCAGAGCTGAATATTTTGAGGGGCCCAAAGTTTACATGGATGGGCACTGAGGTAAGCCCCTACACTGCCTATACCCCTGTGTGGACCTTCAAGGCCACAACTAAAAAATAATTTTAATTTCTTGCAGCACTATTTCCTTCTGCTTCAATCTCCCTGCCCTGACTCTGTTATTTCTCTCTCTCACTCTCTCTCTCTCTCTTGCCCTGTGTGGGTTAAAGCAGCATTTTCATACAATGGTAAATATCTCAGGATGCTGAAGAGCAACTTTCAAAGGGCTGAGAGAAAGGAAGGTAATTACATGTCAAAAGTAAACACAAGACTGGGATGGCCTCAGAGGTTTACATGATTAGCCCAAGGGCAATACTGTTTCCTCTTCAAGGTATCCCTCATAAAGGAACAGAGCATCATGGACTGTCTTACGCATGCCATCCACAGCAGACCCACGACACAGCCCCCTCACCTTCTTAAAGGAATCCAGCTTCTGGTTCCTCCTCGCTAGCGGTGGTGGGCCACCAGCTCTGACCTCGGCCAGCCCCCGGTGCCTCCGGCTCCGCCATAGTCCCCAGCATTCCAGGTCAGGATATCATTGCTCATCAGACCTCTCCGGTGGCCTGCAGAGAGATGCCACTACCCGTGCCACGCCTCTCTCTAGGCGCGCATGTGCATCCCTGATCCTTATGAAGGGCCCGCAGAGGGAACTTGGCCGCGGCCCCGGATAACGTCAAACTCTTCAGTATATTGAAGCTCATGTCTCGCTCCATAGCGTTGCCTTTGCAACAGGTCTCCTCGCTACTCGAGTACTCGTTGCTGTTAGAGATTCGTCTCTACCCTTCATTCCTGATCCTCGTTGTTCCTGGTTCCTGTTCCCTTTGTTCCTGTTCTGCCTATGCTTTGGATTGATTGTACGGATTTCGACTTCGCTATGCCTGACTACGCTACAGCCTATCTCCAGACCCAGACCTCTTCTATGCCCGACTATGCTACAGCCTATCTCCAGACCCTGACCATTGCTTCAACGCTATTGACTTATCTGTGATCAGACCATTGCTTCGACTGACCAATGCTATTGACTTCTCTGTGTATTGTGAACACGGGGCTAGTGGACCCTTGAGCCGACCTGCAGAAGACTTGGGAAGAACTTCACTGGTCTCGACTGAACAGGCCGGGAGGCAGACTTCAGGCAGGCGGGTAGAAGCGGTTTCACCCTGGAAGCTGGTACTCCCCCAGGAGAAGCCCTTGGGAGTCCAGCCACTGGGACTTAGGAGATTCACCCTGGAAGTCGGAGCCCCCCCGGGAGGAGCCCGCAGGGGCCTGACCGCTGGGACTTAGGCGAGGCGGTCGATGGCGAGGAAGTGGGCAGGAATCTGACTTAGGCTGTAGGCAGGCTGGAACCCGGCTTGGGCTGTAGACAGGTTGGAACCCCGCTTCGGCTGTAGGTGGGCTGGAACCCGGCTTGGGCTGTAGACGGGCTGGAACCCGGCTTGGGCTGGCTGACAAGAACTCGGCTTGGGCTGGCTGGCAAGAACCCAGCTTGGGCTGAAGACAGGCTGGAACCTGGCTTGGGCTGAAGACAGGCAGGCAGACAGGAACCGGCAGGCAGGCAGGCAGGAACGGAGTAGTCAAAACGCTGGCTGACTCTGGAGCTCAAGGCAACGGGGGACCGAAGTAACCCTGTGCAAGGCACTGATCGGGTGCCCGCGGTGGCTTTAAGTAGGCCGCGGCGTCTGATGTCAAACTTGGGGCGGAGCCACTGTCCGGCGGGAAACTGTCTAGAAAAGCGCGGGGCGCACGCGCGCGCCTAGAGGCAGGCCTGCAATGGCGTCTCCCCCACGGGGATGCCCAGATCCTGACTCTGCTTTGTTCCCAGCCGGCAGGAACTCTTGAGGTAAGGACTGGGATGTGAGCTTCACGGACCAGACCGCAACAGTACCCCCTCCTTTACGCCCCCTCTTAGCTGGTCCAGGTTTACCCGGATATTCCTGATGGAAGGTTTTGAGCAGATCCTTATCCAGGATGTTGTGGGCAGGCTCCCAGGTTTTCTCTGTGGGACCGCAGTTCTCCCAGGAGATCAGATACTCCCACCGACGCTGATTACAGTGGACATCGAGTATCTCTCGGACTTGGTAAGTTATTTCTCCTGGCACCGAGGGATCTGATGAGTTGGGTGCCTTCGAGTGGTACCTGGAGAGGACAAGAGGCTTCAAGAGGGAAATGTGAAAAGCGTTATGGATACGCATGGAGGGGGGCAGGCATAGACGGTAGGAGACGTCTCCGATGCGCTCGGCCACACAGAAGGGTCCACAGAACCGCAGGGCAAGTCTGCGAGACGGGGCCCGGAACTGCAGGTTCTTGGTGCTCAACCATACCCGATCCCCGGGTAAAAAGGCAGGAGCTGGTTGGCGATGTTTATTGGCCCACCGTCGAGTAGCAAGGGCTGCTTTCTTCAAATTTTTCTGGGTTGAGGTCCATAAGGAACGCAGCTGGTGAGCAGAGATTTGTATGGCAGACACAGAGCTAGGATCCAGCGAGGGCAGAGGAGGCCGGAGTTGCCTCCCATAAACTAGTAGGAAGGTGGAGCTTCCCGTGGCAGAGTGGACGTGATTGTTATAGGAGAATTCTGCCCAAGGGAGCAGCTCAGCCCAGTTATCCTGTCTCTCATTCACGAAAGAATGTAGGAAAGTCTTAAGCGTGCGATTCGTGCGTTCCATCTGCCCGTTGCTTTGAGGATGAAATGCGGTGGACTGGCTAAGTTGAATGTGGAAGTGTTTACATAAGGCTCTCCAATAGCGGGCGGTAAATTGTGGGCCCCGATCCGATACAATATCTTGGGGGAGGCCATGAAGTCTAAATATGTGTTTAGTAAAGAGCTTGGCAAGTTCCGGGGCAGATGGCAGGGTTGGCAGGGGAATGAAATGAGCCATTTTAGAAAAACGGTTGACGGTGACCCATACGACCAAGTTTCCCTTAGACGTAGGAAGATCTGTGATAAAATCGGTAGAGATGTGCATCCACGGCTCCACTGGGACGGGCAATGGCTGGAGGAGCCCTCGGGGTTTACCCCCTAGTGGCTTCTGTAGTGAGCAAACAGGACAGGAGTCAACAAAAAGGCGCACATCCCTTCTGGCCGTCGGCCACCAATAAAATCGGGTAACAAGGTCCAGGGTGGCAGCTCGACCAGCGTGTCCTCCCATGAGGGACTCATGAGCCCAAGACAAAACTGCACGACGGGACTTCCGAGGGACCACAGTCTTGGGTTCGGGATGCGGCATCATGGAGGCTAAGCTGACCTTCCGGGGATCCAAGATCAATCGGAAAGCTCCCAAGGATTCGTCAGGTTCTGAAGGTTGAGACAGGCCTTCAACTCGAGCGTGCTGGACTGGGCTTTCAACTATGCACTCCGACCTAGTGCAATTTCCCGGTAAAGACAGGGGGCATGCATCTCCCCGGTTGGGGGGAGTGCCTGGCCGAAGGTCCCTGGGGCGATAGTACGATGACCTGTCTGCTTCGGTCTTGAATGGGGCATCCGTGACTTCCTCACAAATGGCGGGCGTAGCTGGTACAGTATGTGAAGGCCGACGAGCAGGCGGCCTAGGAAGCTTCATACAGTGTTTAATACAGAAAGGACTCCAGTCAGTGATCTGCATAGTAGACCACTGGATGGTAGGTGAGTGTCATCGAAGCCAGGGTAGTCCGAACACCAGGGGGTGGATAGCCTTTTCCAGTACTAAGAAGGCTATCTCCTCCACATGGATCGCCCCTGTGCGGACGGTCAGCGAGACCGTGGAGGTCAGGATTCGTCCCGGGAGACGAGTACCTTGGATGGAAGTGATCTGTAATGGAACCTCTCGTTCCACGGTTGGGATCCCCAGCTGGGTAACTAGTTGTTCCTGGATTATGTTACCCTCTGCCCCGAATCCAGGAAGGCTGAAGTCTCCAAGGACCCTCCTGGGTATTCCAGGACGACCAGCAAGGTACCATGGGGAGCAGTAGTACAACCTAGAAGGAGCTCCCCCCAACCTCCTAGGCCTTGGCGTTTCCCGCCCGCTCTTGGCAATGTACCGAAAAGTGACCCTTTTGGCCACAGTACAGACATAAGCCTAGCGAGCGTCGATGCTGTCTCTCCTCCTTGGAGAGCGGTGCCTGGCCCAGTTGCATAGGCTCAGAGGCAGGGGCCTCAGTGCGAGGAGCTCTTGGTGGCGGAGGTATCCGAGAAGAAGCGCGGGGCGGGCTAGATCTCCTCTGGCGGGATTCCTGTGCCTTTTGCTGCAAGCATCGGTTGACCCGGGCGGCCATCTCTATCAGAGCATTGAGGTCTTCGGGGATCTCTCGGGCTGCGATCTTGTCCTTGATTCGTCCAGGAAGATTGCCCAGAGACTCCCATCCTGCCACCCCACCTCTTGAGTGAGGGTTCTAAATTCCATGGCGTACTCGGCCAAGGGGCGAGTACCTTGACACAGCTGCAGAAGGTCAGAGGTGGCAGTGGCCCGGCGGGCCGGTTCGTCGAATGCCTGCTTAAAGATGAGGATAAACCGCTGTAGGTCATTTAGTGCGGGATCATTATTCTCCCACAAGGGAGAGGCCCAAACCAGGGCCCTCCCATCTAGTAGAGACAAAATGTACACGACCTTGATGGAATTGGCAGGGAACTGTCGGGGTAGTAGCGAGAAGCGGATGAAACATTGGTTTAAAAATCCTCGACAAGTCCTGGTATCTCCGGCATAGCGTGAAGGTGCTGGTAGTTGAGTCGCCGAGGCAGCAGTCAAGGCAGAATCTGCGCCCGCCACAGGCTGGGAAGGGATATCCAACGCATCCATTCTGGCGGCTAATTGCCCCAGAGAACCGGCAAGGGCGTCCAGGTACTGCTGTTGTTGCTGCAATTGTTGACATAAACCCAGACGATCCTGGGACTGTGGGTCGCCTGCCGAGTCCATGGCCTTGCAATCTGTTGTGAACACGGGGCTAGTGGACCCTTGGGCCGATCTGCAGGAGACTTGGGAAGAACTTCACTGGTCTCGACTGAACAGGCCAGGAGGCAGGTAGAAGCGGTTTCACCCTGGAAGCTGGTACTCCCCTGGAGAAGCCCGTGGGAGTCCAGCCACTGGGACTTAGGAGATTCACCCTGGAAGTCGGAGCCCCCCCGGGAGGAGCCCGAAGGGGTCCGACCGCTGGGTCTTAGGCGAGGCGGTTGATGGTGAGGAAGCGGGCAGGAATACGACTTAGGCTGTAGGCAGGCAGGAACCCGGCTTGGGCTGTGGCAGGCAGGAACACAGCTAGGGCTGTAGACAGGCAGGAACCCAGCTTGGGCTGTAGGCGGGCTGGAACCCGGCTTGGGCTGTAGACAGGCTGGAACCCAGCTTGGGCTGGCTGACAAGAACCCGGCTTGGGCTGGCTGGCAAGAACCCGGTTGGGCTGAAGACAGGCTGGAACCCGGCTTGGGCTGGCTGGCAGGAACCCGGCTTGGGCTGGCTGGCAAGAACCCGGCTTGGACTGAAGACAGGCTGGAACCCGGCTAGGGCTGAATACAGGCAGGCAGACAGGAACCGGCAGGCAGGCAGGCAGGAACGGAGTAGTCAAAACGCTGGCTGACTCTGGAGCTCAAGGAAACGGGGGACCGAAGGAACCCTGTTGCAAGGCACTGGTCGGATGCCCGCGGTGGCCTTAAGTAGGCCGCGGCGTCTGACGTCAGAGTCGGGGTGGAGCGACCCTTCAGCGGGAAACTGTCTAGAAAAGTGCGGGGCGCGCGCGTGCCTAGAGGCAGGCCCGCAATGGCATCTTCCCCGCGGGGACGCCCAGATCCTGACTTTGCTTTGTTCCCAGCTGACAGGAACCCTTGAGGTAAGGACCGGGACGTGAGCTTCACGGACTGGACCGCAACACTGTGATCAAACCATTGGTTTGATTGACTAACGCTATTGACTTCTCCGTGTTCAAACCTCAGCATCGCTTGCCACAACCCTCGCATTGCTGCCAGCCCTGATTCAAGCCTGTCACTGGATGCCTCTCCGAGCCTACTCCCTTGATGTGGACTTATTAGGCTTTGGCCTACTTTTGCTCCTGTGCCCTCAGTCAGCCTTTGTTCCATTGGCCCCGAGTTCCAGTACCTCACCAAGTCCATCACTTTGGGCAGTTTTCTTGATCTGGATAGCGGTTTATAAATGATGTTTAATTAAATTAAATTCCCAAGCTCACTTTCAATGCATAGCCAGCATGGCTCTCTGCTTCAACGGCAGGGGGGAATGAAGAAAGGTGGATCTGTATACAGGTAACAACCAACAAGGACTGAATTACATAGTCTGGATAAACAGATAAGCATGGGTATAGCTTGCTTATTGCGGTGGTTAATACCCCTAACTAATTAAGTTATTTCACTTAGATGCAGTTCCTACACTGCTCTCTACATTAATGGTGGGGGTGGAAGGGAAATAGAATAAAAAAGGTTACTAAGAGCCAAGAGAAACAGATAAGTATGTGAGAGAAAAAAAAAAGTGCGAAAGCTTGCTGGGCAGACTGGATGGGCCGTTTGGTCTTCTTCTGCCGTCATTTCTATGTTTCTATATTCCTTAAAATTAAAATCCCGTTCAAGAAATACATTTCTTTTGTCAAAGGATTTTGATCAACTTTTAACAAAACTCAAGCTGGGGGAATGTCTGAAATGTTCCATTTAAATTCTTTAAGGAATCATATTGGCTTACATTTTACCTTTTATATTAATCATTTTTCTGAAATGTTTTATACCTTCAAAATGGGTTTATTTTCTGAATCAGGAGATATTTATCAAATTAACCAGAAATCTTTCCAGGTTTAATAGCACCTATTTAAAATTAAAAAAGAGATAACTGTCATTTTTTTCTGTTTCCATGGAGAAATATAGGCTACTGTCATAAAACATGTATAACTTACATTTCAAAAGTTCCACATCCTAATAAAATATAAGCAGCTATTCATCTACGTTAATCACTGTATTTGTGACAAAAAACCTACCTTAAAGCAAGTCTGTGACAGGATTTTAAAACCCCATTGAAACCCACAGGGAATTTCAAATGGGAGATCTGACTTAAAAATTCAATATCTGAGCTTGTCAAACTTTATATTGTCAGATAGGTCTCTTCAGTACTTTACAATGAGTCCTCACTCAACTGATTAGCTATTTCTTGGACTGAGCTGCAGCTGTTTAAAGTTTTTATTTGTGATGCAGTACGACCTGGCCCGGGGCAGAAACAGCTGAGACACAGCCAAGCAGAAGCTAGTGGTACCAAACTTAGCCACCGGAGGGCGCTGAGGAAGGTAGCAAAGACTACACTTCCCAGGTTCCCCGAACCAACACCTGACCCCTGGCTGGAGCCTGAGCAGGAACAGGTGGAGGAAATTGGGACTGATCCCTATGACTCAGCAGAGTCTATGGAGGCTGAGGAAGAGGGCGTGCCACCGTGGTGGACCTGGCCACAAAAGCCCGGCTCCTCAGAGTCTCTGGAGGAGGAGATGGAGGTAAGCTGGGGAGAGGAAAGCTCCAGCTGTTCCTCTATGGAGGTGGAATAACCAGGAGGTTGGGGGATGGTAAATCCTGTATTGCTGTATGGATGTATGAGCAAGGCTGGAAGGGAATTGTGGTTTTAAATGCTGTTTACCCTGGGGCTTGTAAGGACAACCCCGCATTAGTATAAGGCTGCAGCCAGTGAGCTACAGCACCACATTAAACTCCTTATTGATTAAGATCCTTTTTTGTGTGTTCTGTTTGGGAGTGCCAGGACTGGGCCTGGCACTCTGACTAGAGGCCGGGAGGAGTCCATAGCAGTGCTGTGCAGGAGCTGTGCAAGTGGACAGGAAGCAGTAGGAGCGAAGCCGGAGGCCTGAAGCCCAGCAAAGCCCCACAGCATGCTGAGCAGATGGGCCTGATCGTGACATATTGCAATTAAAAATACTGGGTAGGGGTCATGTGATGCCTAACTAGAAGGAAAATGCAGTCAGGACAAACTCCCTCGGCCTAATTGACTTTATAAAGAATATTTGTGGTCTCCTGTGATTTATTCAACAGAGACTTGTGTCTAACATGTCCAAGAAGTCAATATCTGAAATGTTGCCTGGAAAATCAGGTAAGCCTCAACAAATTTCACATCAAGCAGCAGCAGATAAGGACAGCGAGGCAGAAAATGCAGGGTAAGAAAAGGAATGGCCAGCATTGGCTACTCCACTAAATCACACTAAATCCCTGCAAAAAAATGTTCACGCAACTTTCTAAAAAGCTTTCGGATGATATAAATACAAAACGAGTGGTAATAGTGGAAAAAGTGGTGACCTTGGTTTCCTCTGTGCAAGAAAATTCAGCATGTATTAGCAAAACTATGGACAGGGTGGAGAAGCTGGAAATGTCACCCACGCAAGTTTGAAGGTAGACTCCTTGGAGAAAGAATATAAGGCATTGTCTGGCAAACTCAATGATTTGATGAATTGTGACAAGAGAAAAAAAATATCCATATAATTGGTACACCCGAGAATGCAGAAGGAAAGGACCCAGTCGCATTCTTTTCAAAATGGCTGCCAGAAGGGTTGAGACTGGAGACTGGAGACATGGAGATGCCTCATGAAGATCGAGCAGACCCATCATGTGCTGGCACCTCCTACTGAGCCAGGTGGAAGGCCTAAGCCAGTAATAATCCTGCTGCATAGTTTCATTCATAATGCCCGAATCATGGACAAGATGAGGCTGCAATCTGTGCAGAAGGGCAGAAGTGCAGTGAAAACTTCCTAGATATGAAACACATGCTACGGGCAAGAGGTATGTCAAATGCCTTACTTTGCCCTGCATTTCTGAAGGTAATCACGAACAATAAAAGTATTTTCTTTGATACTGTGGCAGCAGCCCAAAAGTTCTTATCTGATGCAAATAAGGGAACACCAAAATGTGATGGCAGCCTCCAAAGCCAGTAAATATAGCTCAGCATTGATAAGGGGGAGGATATGCTATGCCAAGGAAGTTAAGATGTGTGGGCATGGACAGTTCTTATGTGATGTGCCACCCCCTGCCAAAATGAATGTGGCGATTTTTATTTTTTTTGTTAGTGTTATCAATGAGGAGTTTTTGGTCTTATGTTTTCTGTTTCTGTTGCTAATGCTGTTGTCTGTGCTTTTATTCTGCATAGTTTCCTTGTTTTGGTTACACTCCTAATTGGTGGTCAGCCTGCACAGTCACAGCTTCTGCTGTATTCAGTGCAGCTGGGTCTAAAGGGTTAATTTCTTGACTTGGAAGCAAAAGGATCCACAATGCTTTCCTCATATTTTTCAGTCATCGGTCAGCTCTTTCTATCCGGCCTGTGTGATAAAGCAGCTAATTTGGCCTAGCCCTGCAAATTAATCCTTATTTTACCTATCTATTTCTGTGGTCATTAAAGAAGAGCACTCATTTTAAATGAATGGGCAAAATGCTATGAATAAGGGCTATTAGTTTAATGGGAGGGCCCCAAAATGAATTGTGGGCTCCCAAATGAAACAAACCTTATTTGTTATATTCATTTAAAAAGAATGCATCAGGCTTATGCCTAGGCCCTACTGCCTAGAGCATAGGTTAAGGCCCAAAGCACGGGCCACAACCTATCCCTGAGCAGGATGCCAGTGCCTCAGCCTAGGTCCAAGCCAGGACCTTGCCTAGGGCATAGGCCAAGGTCCAAAATAGGGACTGTGGTCTAGGCCTGAGAGCAATGCAGGGGTCTTGGTCTAGGTCCAGGCCAACAACAAAGGCTCAGCCAAAACCCAAGTCCCCCAAAAAATTTCACTTACTAGCCGACGGTCCGAGTGCAGGAAGTCGCTCCCGGACCCCAGCTGGACTTTTGGCAAGTCTTGTGGGGGTCAGGAGGGTCCCCCAAGACTTGCCAAAAGCCCCTGGTGGTCCAGCAGGGGTCCAGGAGCGACCTCCTGCACTCGGACCGTCAGCTGCCAGTATTCAAAATGGCGCCGATAGCCTTTGCCCTTACTATGTCACAGGGGCTACCGGTGCCATTGATCAGCCCCTGTCACATGGTAGAAGCACAAGATGGCGCCGGCCATCCAGTGCTCCTACCATGTGACAGGATCCGGCCAATGGCACGGATACCCTGTCACATGGAAAGGGCAAAGGGCCATCAGCGCCATTTTGATTAGTGGCAGCCGACGGCCCGAGAGCAGGAGATCGCTCCCCGCGCCCCCACTGGACCACCAGATAATTTTAAAACAGTTTTGGGGGGGTTCGGGAGGGTGGGGGAAGCAAAGGGGTCATTTTTAAAGGGTCGGTGTTTTTTGTTTTTTTTTTATCGGGCATTCGGCGCCATTTTTATTAGTGGCAGCCAAAATGGTGCCGATGGCCTGAGAGCAGGAGATCGGTCCCGGGGCTTCCACTGGACCACCAGGTACTTGTAAAATGTTTTGGGGGGGTTCGGGAGGGTGGGGGAAAGTAAGGGTTTAGTTTTAAAGGGTTGGGGTGGGTTTAGGGGTTGTTTTAGTGTGCCGGTTTTCCCGCCCTCCCCCAAATAACTCCCGTTAGTGGACACTAACCCATTAACGATTTTTCACGATAAATTGGGGGAATTTCTATTGTATCGCGCACTCTAACAATTTTTGACGATTTAAAAAATATCGGACGATTTTTTTAAATCATCAAAAAACGATTCACATCCCTACACAATAGTCACTTCTGGACTGTTCAAAGAAGGGTCCAAAGACCATGCAAGAGCTGGAGAGTTTGGCTGGGACAATTTCTCCTTGCTGTGCCTTCCTTCCTCCCAGTTCTTTTCTCTTTATCACTACACGGCTCTTTCAGCTTCAAACTCCACTAAAAACTCTTCTCAAAACTGCACCCTATGCCTTGCGGGAGGCATTTTATATTCCTTGATATGTATGTCCCATCCCCTTGGGGGAGGAACCACCCCCTGAACTTTATCTAAATCTCCTGCTGCTAGAAAATTCTCAGTATTAAGATATAGTAAATTTTAGTGCACCTTTAATGACAAAGCAGAAACTAGGGATGTGCAGACAAAACGTTTTCATTGATAAGTTGAAGTTGAGGGTCGATTTTGTTCAATATGGACATATGGAGAATTCCATAAGTTGAGGGTCTGTCCATACGTTCACCGGTTCCCTAAATACAAATTTAAACCCCTCACCCTCCTTAATCCCCCCCCAAGACTTACCAAAACTCCCTGGTGGTCCAGCGGGGAGATAGGAAGCCATCCCTGCACTCGTCTGCGATTTTCCTCATGGCGCCGATAGCCTGTGTCACAGGGGCTGCCGTGCCATTGGTCAGCCCCTGTCACATGGTCACCGGCGCCATCTTGTACTCAACGTGACGCCGACGTCACTCGACATGACACCGACTTCACGTGCTCCTCGCAAAGGAATACAGGGATGGCTTCCTGACTCCCCGCTGGACCACCAGGGAGTTTTGGTAAGTCTTGGGGGGGTCAGGAGGGTGGAGGGTTTAAGTGTTTATTTAGGTTCAACGTATTCAACATAGCTATGTTGAATACGTTGGAACTCGCGATGCGTTTCTCCTCAAACCTTTTTTTTCTCTTTTAAAAATATAAGTTGTGTTTTACATATGCGTTCAAAACGAATGCACACCCCTAGCAGAAACCACAATAGCATAACTGTTGCCTGAACATTTGACTTCTTTAGTCTTCTGTGTAGCTTACCACACAAATACAGCTACATCAATGCCTGCATTTCCACTAGGTTATCTAGTAATTTCTTTACTTACTGCCTAGCAGACAAAAAGGCTTTTGAAAATTGCTACAATATGTGCTATTGAATTGTCAATAGGTTTTACCTGCATTAATTGCTCTTAATATGGTTAAATGGATCTCTTAAAATTGCAATGATAGTATGTTACAGTTGCATTTTCCATCAAAAATTACCTTGTGTTTGGTTTATATTTAAATGAGACACAGCTGTGATTGAAGTATGGGTAAGCTTTTCTGGTTTCTTGCCCTTGGATTATGCTGACATCGCTCCTTAAACATGCTGCTATGCTTCATCTACTGCATTCCGACGTTACTGATATAATCAATAAATGGAGTCCAAGGAGGAGGTAAATATGTGTGCATAAATGAACTAAATATCAACTTCTCTTTAAGGCAATATTAATCCTGGTATTGATTTTCAACTGTAAACACTGTCGGGAATAAAAGATGAATTGATAAATTTTACTGATGAGGAATCTTCATACTTGTGGGCTAAGTACTTAAAATGGAAATGTGACCTCTTGTTTATGCCCCTATCTAATCATTGGTTCCTGGTGATGCAATCATGCAAGTACATTTTTGTACTTTTTTTTACTGTTCTATTTTTATGCATTTAAAATATTACTTTTCTCAAACTGTCAACATATGCAAACTATGAACAACGTTCAATGTGTCAGATTACAGTGCTGTATCATGCAAGTCCGACATTTGTGAATAAACTTTAGAGAGCTGTAAGATTTATCTATCCTTGAAGCAGGCGAATCTCTCCAAAACACCCCATGTTGGGGAATGAGGAATTTTTTTTATCACTTTCAGAAAAGGGCTTTGAACTTGCATATAAGTTAAACTTTGATTTTTCAGAAAATATTAATGGTTTGAGAAAAGTCGTATTTTAAGTGCATAAAAAAAGGAACAGCAAAAAAAGAACAAAGAGTTACTTAACTGATTGCATCACCAGGAACCGATAATAACAAGATCGGGCCATAAGCAAAAGATCATGCTTCCATTTTAAGGTGGATGAATGCCTAGCCCACAAGTATGAAGGTTCCTCATCAGTAATATTTATGAATTAATCTTTTATTCTCAACAGTGTTTACAGGTCAAAATTGATACCAGGATTAATACTGATATAATCAGAGCACTTTTTGACTTAATTGATTCTATTCCCACTTTCCAAACTCACGATAGAATTTAAAATACATGACAAACTTGAATAATTACTCATTTCAACCTCCTTGCTGGCTTCTAAATGGTTGAATTGATCTTATAGTTATGAGGTCACTGCAAGGATACAAAAGGAGCGTCTTGATACCCAATTTCTTTTGGTTCTACCTGGTCTTTGAACTTATAACACATGGCATTCAGATATTTATAGTTCTCCATCTTCTATTCAAAATGAAAACTATAGGTAGAAAAATTAATGAAGAGTGGTGTGTCAAAAAAAAAACATGATTTATTTACTTATGTGCCACTTAGGCCAGAGGTCCTAGGCAGCACACAAAATTAATATACCTAACTTTAAACCAATATTATACAAACAAAAGGAAGAAAAAAAAAACAAACTTCCAATGCCTAATGAATTACTGTTAATGCAAATTCGAAGGGCATCCACTTTCATTGACTTGACACCATGTACTTGTACCAACACAAAAGACAGGCTTATTTGAATGCCATTCAGAAAAACAAGTCTTAGCCATTTTTTTTGAAGATCTTATGAAAATCCATCAGTCACAACTCTTGCGGTAAATTGGATCCAGAGTCGGTGCAGCAATAGAAAAAGCACGCTCCCTTGTATCACCAAGTCTGGCATGGCGGACTCACAAGATATCCAATGATCTTCTTTGAGAGGAATGCTATGATCTCCTGGGCAGTGGCATGCATACAGTATTTGGCACCCAAGGCAGATACTTCCTTTGGCAACCCCCCATCTCCCGGTGATCTCTGGGTCACTCCCTCTGTGTCCCCCAGGATCCCCTCATTCACAGTTCCTCTCACTTCAAAACTAGTGAAACCATACTAATAACAATAATATTTCCAACGAGCTAATAAATACAATAACATCCAATAATTAAGAGCTCATATAAAATTTTACAAATTTTCCAAAGAGCAATAAAATATTTAAAAATGGCAGATACACCAGACAGCCAATAATTAAAACTAATAAGGATGGAAAAATTCTTCACTCTCCATTCCTGGGAACTTTTGATTTCCAGTCATGCTGAGCTTGTTGTGGATTAGTGCAGCAACACAAACTTTCTTCACACACATATAAAACCCAAGCAGGCTTCCACTCTCACACACACAATACAAAATCCAGGCAGGCTCCCATTCTCACACACACCATACAAAATCCAGGCAGGCTCCCATTCTCATACACACACGCACACAAACAACCCAGGGGGAGAGAGGTGGGATGCTGATGGGCATTAACTGCCAGCATTCAAACAGCAACAACCCAACTTATGAAAAGGCAATACTGCAAATATTACATTGGGCCCTAAAACATCAATTTAACTCCTATTAGGAAAACAGAATAAACAAGGCCACCATAGATCCCTATAGAGAAACTACATGCTAACAGAATACTTCACTTCAGTCACAACCGCAGAACACACACACCCCTTCACCAAATACAAAATAAGGAAACCCCAAAATATAAGTAGAAACATGCAGACAAAAATTGAACTGGAAACAGCTATAAGCCAGACTCTGTAGGCAGTGCAACAATGGAAAAAAAATGAAGAATCATTCCTCAAAAACATCAAACAAAATCAAGAAATATAAAACAATCTTAATAGTAAAGCCATACTAATAAAAAGAATAAATATTTTGAAACAGGTGACAAATAGAATATCCAATAATGAAAAAAATCATATAAAAATATTTAAAAATGTCCTAAACACCAATAGAATATTTCCAAACAGCAGACACATCAAATAATAACCTATAATTAAAACTAATAAGGATAAAAAAATTACCCTGTCTCCTTACCTGGGAACTTTTGATTTCCAGATGCTCTGAGATTTTCATAGATTAGTGAGGAGGAGGGAATGGAAATTGGGGGAGGGGTGTGTTGTTGCACACAGACTTTCTCTCTCACTCACACATACATGCTTTCTCTCTCTCACACACACACACACATACAGGCACTGGCTTGCTGTCACACTCACATGCAATCTGTCACAGACACACAGGTTCTCTCTGTCGCATGCACACACATACTCTCAGTCACATACTCACACACACACACACACACACACACATGTTCTCACTCACATGCTCATAAACATATGCTCTCATGCACACCACACATATGCTCTGTCACACATATGCATGCTCTCTCCACCCATGCTTTCAGTCACATATACACATGCTCTTTCTCACACACACATACACACACACATGCTCTCTCCATATCTGCTTTCAATGACACACACACATTCTTTCACTCACTTACTCCCCCACCCCCTACCACACCAGGAAGCACATAAGGCAACAGCAATCTCCTCCTTTAGCTCCCACAACCCGAATAAAAAGAAGAGTCTTATGGGCCACATGGTCTGCTGATGCTCTGCTACTTGGTCCTGCGTGTGTGCAACCTGACTTCTTCTGTCGCCACTCCTCAGCCACGAGCAGGATGGGCTCCACATGCAGCTTGCCAGATATCTTCACTATTTTTTATCCATCTGATCAGAGATTCAAGGTTCTTCACTTTATGACTGTTGCATGTTGGGCTCTGCATGCCAGGGTTCACAGGTCAGGGCCTCTCAATGTCACCCCCCTCCTGGCTGCCACCTGGGGCAGACCGTCACCTAGACCTCCCCTTAGTATGCCACTGCTCCCAGGATTATATATCCATAGCATGGCATTAGTCCAAGGCGGCATTAGTCCAAGGCAGCATATCCAATGCCAAAGGTTTGTGTGTCAGTTCAACAGTTTTGTATTTTTTCCTCCACTGTACTGGTAACCAGTGGAGGTCAAATAGCACTGGCAAATTATAAGACCTAATATTGCAAACAGATATCAATCATGCAGCTGCATTCTGCAATAGATAATGCACTTTAAGAGTGGTGAAAGGCTAACCAAGGTAAATTGCATTGCAGTAATCGATGATGTGCTTGCTGGACAGACTGGATGGGCCATTTGGTCTTCTTCTGCCGTCATTTCTATGTTTCTATATAAACAAAAGTCTCATAAAATGGGGCTGTAGATGTTAAAATATATTTAAGCATAATAGATTCAGTGATTTGCTAAGTATCTTATAAAAATATTGCAGATTTAGAAGTAAGAAATATTTCTGCTGGACTAAAATATGCCACTCTTGAACCCCAGTACTGGAGAAAAATCAAAATGCAAATAATCATGTTTCTAATTCTGTTCTTCTTGTTCCTTCTGACAATCTATTTCCCAAACATCAGTAGCAAATATCTTTCAGTTTGATTGTTTTTATATTATTTTTGAACTAAATTTAGGGCCTGATGTATTAAGCAAGGGCTAGACAACACTGGTCCTCATGTGCTATAAACAAGTAGTCTTCAGAATAGCCACAAAGAATATGTATGAAATATATTTGCATAAATGGAGGCAATGCATGCAAATATTTCATGCATATTCATTCTGGTTATCCTGTTTGCTGCACTAAAGAACCAGAGTTGCCTATCCCTGTACTAAGCTTTCCCTCCCATACACCCCCACTAGACAGAATAGGAAAAAAAGTCTTAGTAAACCGAGCCCTTAGTGCAGCTAAATGTTCTAAGTTCAGACTGTAAGGTATAATGAACAAATGAGGCTGTATATTGATTGTTGAATTCTTGTTAATTAGAAAAAATGTGACAGAAGGAATTGATTTGCAATAGATGTACAAAGGTTCAAGGTACTCCAGATACCTTCTCCATTTATCTTTCTCAAGCTTTTATGTTATTAGAAATCTAAAGTGGAAGTACTAATTCTCTTTTATATTATTTATTCTGCGGTATTAAAATCTAGGAAAATAAGGTCACTCAATAGAAACTTATTGATGTAGGCTGATGCCTAGATGTAATTGCCTTATGAAGATTTATACAACTTTTTTAATTATGCATAGATTCTATATTTCTACATCTGTAACTATGTAACTATGTATTTTAAAAATTATAATATTAAGACATTTTTAAATGTAACAAATATATTATCAAGCTCTGACTTATAAGTACTTAAATAGGGAAAAATAATAACAATGTAGAGCCCCTTTAGGAAGTCTGTTAGAGAATTTGGCCTAATGTTAGGACTAAACGTGGAGAGGAATGTTCCATCTTGCCACAACATCCACATGGGAGGTTGCAGAAATGAGCAGGTGACTCTTCAAGTCAGTGTAGCTTTTTGTTTGGAGTTTGAAAGAAGGAACTCTTCCTGTTTTGTAGTTTCCTTATTCATACTTGATATTGGCTAAACACCTTTGCTGAGTGGTTAGGAAGCACAGAGATTACATTGTTAATCCAACACCAGTGGTCAGTAAAAGGGTAATTTTGTGGGTTTTGGAGTATATGTGAATTTTTGTTTGGGAGGACATTTTATTGACTACCCTTTCTGCCCATCAGACAGGAGATATGAAAATGATTTTTCCCTGTTGTAGTACTTTTGGATCCTCCAAACTGAAAGGTCTCAGTGACTTCAGAGAGGACGTTAAAAAAGCGAAAGGATACCAGTTGGAATTGATAGTGAGGAGGAGAGAAAACAATGGGACCCCACATCAGATTTTCAGCCAGAAGAACAAGAGAGGAGAGTTTTAGAGAAGGAAGGATCAAGCAATTGTAACCTGCTTTGTCACACAGATCACCTTCAGAGAATACAGGGGAGGTGAGTGATATATCTGCAGCCTTGGAATAGTTCCACACACAAGGGTTCTTTCAATGGTAACCAGATAACTTCTGAGAGGTCCAAGGGAAGACTTTTACAAAAAGCACAGACCCACAAATCAATTGTAGTTCCAAAATAAGAACATCAATTTATTTGCAAAGTCCAAGATAAAATTTCCAAACCCCAATGGTATAGTCAACTTATTATAATATAGGCCAAAAATAAGGAAAAGTACCAGTCTTGAAAGAGTAGGTAGAAATAGAAAAAGAAGAAGAAGAAGAAACACCCATTTCTATTTGCGCGTCAGCCTCTATGCACAATTCAAGCTTCTCCTCAGTTGTTACCTTCCATTCCTCAGCCTTGAGCTCCAAGGTTTTCAGAGTAAATTCCACATGACCATCCCCACAGGCCTTTCACAGCTCAGCTCATTGATTCTTCTCTCAGATATTAGGACCCTTTCTAAAGACTCCATATTGACCCTCTCCTAGCACCCTTCTGTTCAGATTCCAAGTCTCTACACCAGAAGTATGTAGACAGGATCCACATCGACACTGTTTAGAATTCACTTTCCAATTATCTTCCTCTATGGATTCCTTGGAGAGGAATCCCTCTACTCCTTTCTCTTCCCTTAACTTCATACTTTTCCCAGCTCAGCTCAGCTCTAAGTTCTCTACTTTTACTTCAGGCTGGAAGTACTAGTTATACTCCACCCCACCCATCCTTCAAGGGGAAGGAAGGAAAAAACACTTTGCATCTTGCTGAGCACGGTTTGCACACCGTCTTGTCTTCATGAACTCCCTTTGCAGGAAGAACAGTTTTAACTCTCCAGATCTTTCTAGTGACTCTAGGCAGGGTATTGTACAAGGGAGATCCTTAAGGGATAGGAGAAACATTTTCAGTGAAGCCCAGGCAGCCTATATTCAAACCTATGGGAGGAAAGTGATCCTTAGGAAAAGATTAACAGACCACAGAAACAGATCCTTTTGGGACTGATTTACTACTGTGATTATAGATGTGGCAAGAAGAAAAAAATACTTAATGCCAATTACTATCTATTGAACAATCACAACAGGAAAATTTTATTTTGTATCATTCTTCCAGGGACAGTAATTTTCAAACCGGCACACGTGCGCACATTTAAGCATATACGTCTAGGGATGTGAATTGTTTTTCTGAAGAATTGAAATATCGTACGATATTTCTAAGTTTGTTAATATATTGGATAAAAAAAGAAACGATCACTTTTTCCCCCCGAATTTTCGTAGCATTTTGATTGGCTCATCAAAACTATGGAATTATGTCAGCTGTGTCCTGTGTTCCTTTTGCCTGAAACTGCGCTAACTCCATTTGCACTTTCTTTTCTGCCTCTCCCAGCTGTACCCAGGATCAGTAATGCTGCTGCTGGAATCGAGACTCTGACATTCAGATGTGATGTCATCACAAGGCGGCCCCAAGCATATGATAAAAGGAGGCACATTAAGGACAATGGGCATTGTCCTATGTTTCTCCTGCCTGAAATTGCTGGTAACTTCACTTATACTTTCCTTCCTACCTCTCTCAGCTGTACCTGGGATCAGTGATGCTGCTGCTAGAATCAAGACGCTGCACCCAGAAGTGATGTCATCACCAGGTGTCCCCCAAGCAAACTACAAAAGGATGCCCATTAGACAAGCCTCCACCCAAGGGCCTGCCCCTTTGTGTGCCCCTTAGCGGGACCCTGGAACATGAAAGTATTGCTCTAAGTAAGTTTCAATTATAATTATTTTAGGGCTTTTAGGAAGGGAAATGCCTATATTAGCTTTACTAGTCTTAAAAGTCTAGTAATGTTGAGGTGGCACATATTATCAATGCTGGTTTTAATATTCATTTATTATTGAACTGAATGTTTTATATGTTGAATTGCTTTTGTTTTGTGATTTGGCATCTGTATTTCATTTTATATTGTTGTATTCTGCCTAGAACAGATTCTGGCAATAGGCAAAATAAAAATGACTGCAAATAAATAAATAAATGATACTTATATATATATATCAGGGGAAATATGGAGACTACTCTTATCAGAAAAAAATAATTTCCAGGCCAAGAGTACTGGTGTCCTAACAATCAAATAATGCCCATGGGTCTTAAGTACTTTCAAATCAAATCTATTTTTGAGCTCATTTGAAGTCACAAGATCATTACTACTATGAAGGGAATTCTGATCTACAGTAGAGCCCCTTTTTACATAAGAACATAAGAAATTGCCATGCTGGGTCAGACCAAGGGTCCATCAAGCCCAGCATCCTGTTTCCAACAGAGGCCAAACCAGGCCACAAGAACCTAGCAATTACCCAAACATAAGAAGATCACATGCTACTGATGCAATTAATAGCAATGGCTATTCCCTAAGTAAACTTGATTAACAGCAGTTCATGGACTTCTCCAAGAACTTATCCAAGCCTTTTTTGAACCCAGCTACACTAACTGCACTAACCATATCCTCTGGCAACAAATTCCAGAGCTTTATTGTGCGTTGAGTGAAAAAGAATTTTCTCCAATTAGTCTTAAATGTGCTACTTGATAACTTCATGGAATGCCCTCTACTCCTTCTATTATTCGAAAGTGTAAATAACCCAGTTACATCTACTCGTTTAAGACCTCTCATGATCTTAAAGACCTCTATCATATCCCCCCTCAGCCGTCTCTTCTCCAAGCTGAACAGCCCTATCCCCTTCAGCCTTTCCACATAGGGGAGCTGTTCCATCCCCTCTATCATTTTGGTTGCCTTTCTCTGTACCTTCTCCATCGCAACTATATCTTTTTTGAGATGCGGCGACCAGAATTGTACACAGAATTCAAGGTGCGGTCTCACCATGGAGCGATAGAGGCATTATGACATTTTCCGTTTTATTAACCACTCCCTTTCTAATAATTCCTAACATTCTGTTTGCTTTTTTGACTGCTGCAGCACAATAAGCCGACGATTTTAAAGTATTATCCACTATGATGCCTAGATCTTTTTCATGGGTGGTAGCTCCTAATATGGAACCTAACATCATGTAACTACAGCAGGGTTATTTTTCCCTATATGCAACACCTTGCACTTGTCCACATTAAATTTCATCTGCCATTTGGATGCCCAATCTTCCAGTCTTGCAAGGTCCTCCTGTAATGTATCATAATCCGCTTGTGATATAACTACTCTGAATAATTTTGTATCCAAATTTTATAACCTCACTTATCGTATTCCTTTCCAGATCATTTATATATATGTATAAACATCTTTTATTAGGTGTACCAAAACAAGTAGTACAGAAACAAGCAGCAAGGAAACAAATAAAATGCGAAGTGAACAGTACAATAGGAATATAATAATGCTGGACTTGAAACTAATACACCATTTTAATAATAAGCATGAGCAGCCTATCCCCCCCCCCCCCCCCCCCCCCGTTAACCTTCCCCTTATCCCCCCCCCAACCCATATGGAGACCAATTGAACCCAAAAGAGTAAAGTCCGTATACTCTCCAATAAATTGTTTCAATCATTAAGAGCCAAACTTCTTGCCCTATGGGGCAATGCCTGAATGTAGGAGTCCCAAGTGTTCAAAAACCATTTCTGGCGTTTAGGCGAACTACGGGCGAAAAGCTGCTCCATCTGCATCAGTTTGTGAAAGTGAATTCTCCACGTCCAAAAGGTGGGCGGCTCCGTATCACACCAATGAAGAAGCAAGACTTTCTTTCCCACCAAACCAGCTTTTTTAAGCAGGCTGCGTAGACCCGGCAGCACCACCAAGTGGCGTGTAACACAGTGAAACAACCATAGATAAGGGGAAAGCGGTAGGCGAACCCCCACCAATGGTTCTAAATAACTCACAATTTGCTGCCAATATTTTTGAATTTCCGAGCATTCCCAAAATACATGAGACAGGGTCCCCGTCCCCTTCCAGCAGCGTACACACTGATCACCATCTGTGATGCCAGCTTTAAAAGCTACATGAGGTGAGAGATACGCCCTACTCAAAAATTTAATGTGCATCTCCCGGAAGTACATATTGCCCGTAATAGGAAGGATACTCCTCACACTCGAGGAAAAAATAGGGAGGATTAACACAAATGCTCCCTCTCGATTCCAGCGGTTAACGGAAACTTGGTAAGAATCCGGAGTGCTACGCCGGGCCAACCGCCTATAGTAAAGAGAAAGAGACGGGCCACTTTGGTGGTCAAATTGAAAAAAAACTTGCAATAGTTTGAACGCTGCTAAATGTTGATCCGGGGAACCCAAGGACTGATAATAATGACTAAGTTGCAAATATCCAAACAGATGGGACCCAGGAAGATTGTACATTTCCCGTAACCTGTCAAAGGACAAGAAAGTACCGCCATCATCTATGACATGACCTAAGTACGTTATGTCCTTATGACGCCATAGCTTAAAGTATGCAGTTGTGGACCCAGGGGTAAAGTCCAAGTTGCCACTAAGGGAAGTGAGGTACGTGCATTGATGGGAAATCCCCAAGTGACAGGTAAGTTGTATCCACGTTTTCCTCAGTGGCGCAATCAGGGGGTGAGCGGCTAGCAAAGGTGGCAGCTTAGTGCTGGGGCTCATAAGCACAAAACTCAGAGCTAAGGGTCTGGTAAAGGCGTTTTCAGCTAAAACATTGATAAACTGAGATTTCCCCAAGAACCACCCACGAATCAAACGAAGATTAGCTGCCAACCCATAGCGATAAAGATTGGGTAGCCCCATGCCACCACGCCGCCAGGAACACTTAAGCCATTGCAATTTTATTCGAGCCTTCCCTCCCTTCCATAGAAACCGACAAATTAGCCGGTCTACTTGATGAATATCGCGTGTTAATAAAACCAAAGGAAAATTTTGGAAAACATATAACCATTTGGGTAAAATTACCATTTTAAAAAGATTAATTCTACCCCCCAAAGACACCGGAAGGTTATGCCAGGCATGGAGTTTGTCTTTGGTGATTTGAAGCAGCGGCATGATGTTGCGATGGTATATTTGATGTAAATCCGTAGTGAGATATATCCCCAAGTATTTAAGCGAGCCCGTTGCCCATTGAAGGGGAAAGGAGTCCCCCCAGTGTCCCTTAATAGTGTCCGGATATGCTAAAACTTCAGATTTCTCCCAATTGATCTTCATGCCAGATAGAGCTGCAAATCGGGAAAATAACTCAAGAAGCGTCTGTAGGGACGGAGGTGGGGAGGTGAGAAAAAGCAGCACATCATCTGCAAAGGCCGCATATTTAAAAATTTCTGACTGCCCCTCGCTATAAAATTGTATTCCCCGAATGGCTGGGGTAGACTGGATGGCCAACAAAAAGGGTTCCAAACTGAGTATAAAGAGCAGAGGGGACAAGGGACAGCCCTGCCGAGTTCCCCTGCCCACAGAAAAAGAATCAGACAGCCCCCCATTAACCAGTATCTGGGCTTCAGGAGCCTCATATAATAGTTTAATAGCCTGAGAAAAAAAGCCCCCAAAGCCCATCAAATGGAGGATATGGAACATGTAACCCCACTCCACTCTGTCAAAGGCCTTTTCGGCGTCTAGGCTGACCACTAGGTAGGACTCGTCCACCCTTTGACATAATGCCATAGCTGTGACTATTTGACGTATGTTGCGTACCGCATACCGTCCTTTAATAAACCCCACCTGTCCCGGCTGAATCAATGATGGCAAAACATTCCCCAGCCTGTTTGCAAGGACTTTTGCCAGGATCTTGTGGTCTACATTCAGCAGAGATATAGGACGATAGGACATCGGTAAGAGGGGGTCTTTACCCGGCTTTGGGATGAGAGTAATATATGCTTGATTTCCCCCTGAAGGAAAGGTCCCTTGGGCAATTAAAGACTGAAAAACTGTAGGGAGCAGTTTGGACAATGGGTCTACCAAGCAGTTATAAAACTCCGCACTATATCCGTCCGGGCCCGGGGCCTTCAATTTATGCATTTGTGAGATAACACGTCCAACCTCCTCCTCCGAAATAGGCTCGTTTAAATAGCCACTGTATTCACGCGTTAAAGAAGGAAGCTGGATCGAGTCACCAAATGTCTCCCACCCCTCGGCATCCCATCCTTCAGTACAATACAACCGCGAGTAATAGGCATGAAAGGCCTTGCGAATATTTTCAGGGTTGTGAACCACCTGTTGTCTGGCGTTCTTAATCGCAGGGATATGTCTACTCCCTCTGGATGATTTGATAAGGCTCGCCAGCAGTTTACCTGACTTTTGCCCAAATTGGAACAGTTTGAATTGGTAGTAAAGGAGGCTTTTCTTAGTGCGTTGGTGGATTAGAGAATTGATAGCCGTTTGGAGAGAAAAATAGTTCTCTCTATTTTCCAGTGAGTGACACTGCGCTAGCCGTCTCCGGGCCTTGGATAACTGAGCACTAAGATGGAGAAGCCGTTTATCTATAGATTTTTTCCGATAGGCTACATAAGAGATTATGTCTCCCCGGAGAACCACTTTGGCCGTATTCCAAAAGAGAGTTGGGTCGTCTTTATGTTGGGCATTCGTACTCTCAAACACAGCCCAACGTTCCTTTAAATAAGCTTGGAACGCGACATCCTCCGCCAAAAAGTAGGGGTATCGCCAGGTGTAAGTGGACTGAGAAATGAGGGGATTGGACAATTCAAGCCAAATCGGGGCGTGGTCTGATATGATAATATCTTCGATCCCTGCCCCCACAACCCTAGAGAAGTGGTTAGTACTTAACAATAAATAATCCAGCCTGGAATGGGTATTATGAGCCCTAGAGATATGGGTAAACGCCCTTTCCTGGGGGTGCAGTAACCGCCATACATCTGTCAGATGAAGGGATTTTTCCAAGAACGCTAGACCTTTGCTAGAGGCCCCATGTATTTTAGCTGTGGTTGATTTATCTAGTGAGGGATCTCTCTCGCAGCATATCATTTATATATATATTGAAAAGCACCGGTCCAAGTACAGATCCCTGAGGCACTCCACTGTTTACCCTTTTCCAGAAAACAAAATAAACAAAATAAAGACCCCATAAAACCCATTATCCCAAACACACCTCTGGTGTGGAACAATAGAGATAAAAAAAAAGGATAAGCCAGATCACATGAAAAGAATACCAGAAGGGAGGTGAGAGGAGAAAGAGAAAATTAAATCACATTGGTCATAAAAACACAAAATAAGTAGAAAAACCACCATGAAAAGAAGATACTTACAATATACCAACAGAAATGACTCCAACTATGGAATTGATTCCACCTTAAGAAAAAACACAATAACAAGACAGGACACACAACAAACAGAACACAGAAATCAAATTCTGATTTAGCCCCCTTTTTCCTGCAACTACATTATGCTGTGGAGGGAAAATCAGTTAGAAATTTAAAACAAGCACAATAAAGTGGTCACAAAAAAATATCAAAACAGATTTACCTTAAGTGCTTTGTTCTATTAGGCTTTCAACACCATATTTATAGAGAGGAAAAGATTATTCCCTCTAACTTGCTCAACAACAAAAAAATAAACAAATCTTGTTTGCAGTACAAGGTAACCACATTTATTAATGTAATATATTATATGTCTGCGCATGTTCCATGAAATCCAATACATACAATCAGGCTGTTGTAGGTGTGGACCCTTGGACCAAGGTGGAGTTGGCACAACATGCAGGGAAGAGCCCTGAAGGTCCCCACCATAGGTTGGCAGAGCTGGCTGTGGCAGAGGCCCAACTAGAGCTTCACCTATACCAACCCTCGCTCGTGTTCGGTTTAGCCAGCAGGTGCCAGGGCCAGCAGGACTTAGGCACAGACCTATGTTGACAAGGAGGAAGTCCGAGGAAATGAGCAAGTCACAGGTCAGGGTCTGGGGTAGGCTAGGTACAGGCATAGTCGGAGACAAGCAGCGGTCAAGGCAGGCAGCATTCTGGCATGGTTGAGAGTCAGGCAGTGGTCAGTGGTAGGCAGAGTTCATAGTCAAGAATCAGGCAGTGGTCAGTGGCAGGTGGAGTTCAATCGTAGTTGAGAATCAGGCAGTGGTCAGTGGCAGGCAGAGTTCAGTCATAGTCAAGTGTCAAACAGGCCAAAGTCAAAACCAGAAATCTATCTGAGGGAAGGTGGGTCGAGGCAGGCAGTGAAGTGAGGAACAGCACAAGCGGGCAGGAGAAGACACTGAAGAACTGAAGACTGACCACAGACACTGAAGACCTGATGATTGACCGCAGGGGTCGGCATGAATAGGGAGGAGAGTGGTGCAAGGCAGAAGGTGCCTAGGGAACCTAATCCCCTTTCACCATCCTTGACAATAACGAATCTTTATCTTGAATTCCAATCACCAGCCTGTCCCAGATCTAGTCCTCTTTAGAAGCTCCAAAATCACAGTGTTCAGCCAAGACATACAGCTGCTTTCAAATAGGGATGTACACAGCTGAATTTCACATTTTAGTTTGTTTCATTTGTTTTCAGGCTATTTATGGCCAACTTGATTTTTCTTTTAACTTTTATTTTCATTCGTTACAGAAAATAGTGCATGCAATTTGCAAATAGTGTGCACCTCATAGAAACAGAATATGACAGCAGAAAAGGACCAAACAGTCCATCCAGTCTGCCCAGCAAGCCTATGGTAGCATATGCCTCACCATACAGGGGTGTGGATGGGGATTGGGCGGAGTTATCTCCCGGCAGCACTGTGGGTGATAATGTTTTTCACATTATCGCCAGCAGTACCGCAGGAAATAACTACAACTTTCCCGTGGCACTATGGGGGCAATAGTGTGCGGTGCAGTCGCACTGTGTCGGGCGAAACCGCACCGCTGCGATGCAGCCGGCTGCCCAGTATCGCCCCCGTCCCTTTTTTTTCATGAAACATCAGAATGATTAATCTAGGAGTTAGTTGATAGTTCAAACAAATAAAATAATAAAAACTTTCCTTTTGTCAATCTGAACCATATTTCAATCTTGAGGAGATATTTGCTTTTGAAGTATTTGAAAATACCTCCCTTGGATTCCTGTTGGTCAGAGTGGTGAAGTACATCAGGCGTGCTGCTTTTCTTTCAATTCTGAGGATCTTCTGTGTGTATCCTATGTCCTCTTGAATTCTGTTACTGTTTTTAACTCCATCATCTCCATGGGAGGCTGTTGTGTCTCTTTTAGGGTGGTTCCTTGCAGGGTACCCCAGGCCTTTTAGGAAGCATATTGTAGTCATATCACTTCTGTGTTGGGCTGTAACCACTGCTCTGTGCAGGATACCTCCTTGTAGGATATCTCTGTGCTTCATTAGCATTTTCTTGCCATTAGAGATTCTGACAATTTTATTAACACAGCATCTGCCTGAACATTGCACATACTTTACTACTAAATATTATATTCCACATTATAGGGTATTTACCTATAAGTTTTTCCCTCCATGACCTCACCTTAGCTCTGCGGTCATCTTCTCCTTGTGACTATCAAGTTCCTAACCGTTAGTAGTGATGTGGATTAGTAACCTAACTAGGATATATAAATGACCCTTTTGTTGCGGTCCTGGCCTCGAGCACCAGACGCGTCAGACGCCGCACCCTTGATAAGCCAGCCGCAGCCATTCAGTCCTCGCCTTGCAACGGGTTAGTTTCCCGGTTTCCTGTTGCGCTGTGCCCCGGAGTGACTCACTTGGCTTCATCGCTTTGTTCCTGCTACAGTACCTGCTTGGTTCCTGCCTGCCTGCTACAGTACCTGCTTGGTTCCTGTCTGCCTGCTACAGTACCTGCTTGGTTCCTGTTTGCTTGCTACAGTCCCTGCCTGGTTCCAGTTCCCGAGTCTTGCTACAATTCCTGCCTGGTTCCAGTACCTGAGTCCTGCTACAATTCCTGCCTGGTTCCAGTACCTGAGTCCTGCTTTAGTTCCTACCTGGTTCCAGTACCCGAATCTTGCTACAGTTCCTGCCTGGTTCCAGTACTTGAGTCCTGCTATAGTTCCTGCCTGGTTCCAGAACCCAAACCCAGTTACAGTATTGCTACTGTTTTAGTCTGGTTCCAGTTACCTGTCCTGATCCACGACCCACCTAAGTCCCAGCGGTCGGGCCCCTACGGGCTCCTCCCGGGGGGGCTTCGGCTTCCAAGGGTGAAGCCACCTAAGTCCCAGCAGTTGGGCTCCTATGGGCTCCTCCTGGGGGAGTACCAGCTTCCAGAGTGAAGAGCATCTACGTCCCGCCTGAACATCTGCCTCCCAGCCTGCTATTCTTTAGAGACATTGACCATCTATTCCCAGTCTCCAGCAGGTCGGCCCAAGGGTCCACTAAACTGGGACTCCCACAACAGATTGCATGGCCATGGACTCGGCGGATGCACCCGCTCCCTCGGATCTGCCCGGGATGGCCCGGTAGATGCTACAGCACCAGAGCTGCATTGATACTTTGGCAGCCACGGTGGAAAGGCTATCCTCGCGCCTGGAGTCCTTGCCTCCTGCTGGCAGAGCCCCCGAGGGTGACGGCTCTTCGGTGACTCAGTTACTGGCACCCTCCCACTATGCTGGTGATTTAAGGACCTGCCGCGGCTTCCTGAACCAATGTTTTGTACGGTTCTCCTTGTTGCCTCGGCAGTTTCCCTCAGATGCGGTGAAAGTAGCATATATCCTGTCCTTGCTCGATGGGAAGGCCTTGATATGGGCTTCTCCCCTTTGGGAAAACAATGATTCTTCGCTAACGGATTTACTACTGTTCATCACAAACTTTCACCAGGCCTTTGATGAGCCTGCCCGAGTAGCCACGGCTACGTCTGATCTGCTGCAACTTCGTCAGGGGGCTCGCTCCTTGACAGATTATGCAATGGAGTTTCGGACTTTAGCCCAGGAAGTAGGTTGGCAAGATGGTAGTCTTAAGGCCATCTTCCTGGAAGGTCTCTCCGGACGCATTAAAGATGAGATTGTGGCTCGAGATTTGCCGGAGGACCTCAACGCCTTGATTGAGATGGCTGCTCGCATTGACCGCTGCCTACAGCAACGGGCCAAGGAGCAGCACTCCTCTCGCCACAGTCCAGCTCGTGGGCCGAGACCTGCGCCCTCTCCTAAGAGTTCTCATCCAGACGCTCCCACCTGTGAACCCATGCAGCTGAGTTGGGCCCCGCTTTCTGCTGAAGAAAGACAATGTCGCCGTTCGTTGAAGTTGTGTTTATATTGTGGCCAGAAGGGCCACTTCTTGGCACGCTGCCAGGAGCATGAGGAAAACGCCAAAGCCTAGGAGGTCGGGAGGAGCTCCTCCTAGGCTGTGCTACAGCTCCTCAATGTACAGTTCCTGTTACTCTGGAATACCCCGGAGGATCTTTTGAGACGATGGCGTTCCTGGATTCTGGGGCCTGAGGTAATTTCATCCTGCACGACCTAGTCTCCCAGTTGCGGATTCCTATGCATAGACAGGAGGTCCCATTACGAATTACCTCTATCCAGGGGACGCTCCTTCCTGGTCCCGTCCAGATGTCCATGGCACCCATTACGCTGTGCACCGGGGCGATCCATTTGGAGGAGATAGCCATCCTAGTGCTGGATAAGGCTGTCCACCCTGTGGTGCTACGGTTGCCGTGGTTACAGAAACACTCACCCACGATTCAGTGGGATACTCTACAGATAGTTAAGTGGAGTCCCTTCTGCCTGGCTAATTGTATGAAAGTGCCTAAGACTCCCGTACTTCCGTTGATGCTCTCTGCCGTGGGTCCCCCTGCACTTTATGAGGACTTCACGGATGTATTCTCCAAGACCAAGGCGGAGATCCTTCCGCAGCATCGTCCGTATGACTGTACTAGTAACTTGCTACCTGGTACTATGCCCCCCACCCCCCACTCCCCCTGAGGAAGGGTTTATCCCTTATCTATACCTGAGACCCGAGCCATGTCGAGTACATTGCAGAGAATTTGGCCAAGGGGTTTATCTGCCTGTCCAAGTCACCTGCAGGGGCAGGCTTCTTTTTTGTCAGCAAGAAGGACGGCTCATTGAGGCCGTGTATAGACTATCGAGGCTTAAATTCGATTACCAAGCGAGACCGCTACCCGCTCCCGTTAATCCCAGAGCTCCTTGATCGGCTTCAAGGAGCGAAGATTTTCACTAAGTTGGACTTATGGGGAGCATACAATTTGGTCAGAATCCGTCCCAGAGATGAGTGGAAGACAGCATTTAATACCCGAGATGGGCATTACGAGTACCACGTGATGCCTTTCGGCTTATGTAATGCCCCGGCGGTGTTCCAGCACCTGATGAATGAGGTGTTACGGGACCTTCTGAACACCTGCGTAATTGTTTACCTCGACGACATGTTAGTCTACTCCCAGGACCTGCCGTCACATCGTCAGTATGTCCGTCAAGTGCTCCAGATACTTAGGGAGCATGGCCTTTACGCGAAGCTGGAAAAGTGCAGCTTTGAGAAGACCTCCCTGACGTTCCTAGGCTACAAAGTCTCTGCTTGCTACAGTGCCTGCTTGGCTCCTGCCTGCCTGCCTGCTACAGTACCTGCTTGGTTCCTGTTTGCTTGCTACAGTCCCTGCCTGGTTCCAGTTTCCAAGTCTTGCTACAATTCCTGCCTGGGTCCAGTACCTGAGTCCTGCTATAGTTCCTGCCTGGTTTCAGTACCCGAGTCTTGCTACAGTTCCTGCCTGGTTCCAGTACCCGAGTCTCACTACAGTTCCTGCCTGGTTCCAGAACCCGAACACAGTTACAGTATTGCTACTGTTTTAGTCTGGCTCCAGTTACCTGTCCTGATCCACGACCCACCTAAGTCCCAGCAGCCGGGCCTCTACGGGCTCCTCCCGGGGGGGCTTCAGCTTCCAAGGGTGAAGCCACCTAAGTCCCAGCGGTTGGACTCCTACGGGCTTCTCCCGGGGAAGTACCAGCTTCCAGGGTGAAGAGCATCTACGTCCGCCTGAACATCTGCCTCCCGGCCTGCTATTCTTTAGAGACATTGACCATCTATTCCCAGTCTCCAGCAGGTCGGCCCAAGGGTCCACTAAACTGAGACTCCCACAACATCTTTACCTCCAAAAATAAATCTTTTTGAAAAATTTCACAATTTTAATTTGTAAAAAATTAAATGAGGGCTTTCTAAATATAAGTGTAAGTCAACTACATTTCCTTTTGTTATATTAAACATGTTTATCTCTCAAAAAAAAAAACATTCTGCTGACTACTTAAATTAAAATCTTAAATCAACAAAAAATATAGGAAGTAATTAGCATAGTTACTTGATTTGTTGTTGTTTTACAAAGGGCTTATGCTTCATTCTTCTGAAAGGGTTGGTGTTTGCTTCAATTAGACTATAAAATGTTTCATTATTCCACTTTAGCAAATGGAAGAACATGAATCATTTTCATACGTAGCAGTATGCAAACCTACAGGAACAGTGATAGCAGAATGCAGTTACCAAATAAAATATGAATAGACTAGTGTGGTTGCTGTGTTACCTCATTTGGATACATAGAAATAAAGGTTGATGAACAATTTCTTGCAATTAGATAATTTAGCACATTTGTCACTGGATTTCAAGAACTACACTTCTTTATCTGGTCAAAACAAAGTGAATGGGTTGATGAAACAGATAATATCTGAATTATAATATAAAAGTGTTGGGGATAGGGAGTCAGATGAGGGAAGGGAGAGAGAGATGATGTTAGCAGAGTGATGAGAAGACCAAAAGAGATGGCAGGATTATGTGAACTCCTAGGCAATAAAGTTTAATGTGCATTATTAAGACCATTTTGCATTTGATCAAGTGTGAAAGTCATAAATAAATGTGTTTGTTAAGAGGATTCTCCACCACAGTAACTTATACGTGCTACAATTAGAATCTGCATAAATGTAAAGGAGAGATCAACCTATGCAAATAAAGCTTTCCTAGGTGGGCTTCCACCTGCTCAGCACACATCTTCCCTGAACATTCCCATTGAAGACTGTCAAGGGAGCAGGTGGCAGGGTGGAATAACTGGATAACTGGTTCTTTGTGAGCTACACCTTCATTAGGGTTGGGGAATTTGGGGGCTTGCCTGGAAGAAATATCAGTTTGAAATAGAAGAACATTTGATGTGACTCGGGAGGGGGGTGGGGGGTGGGAGAGGGAAATCATTCCTCACTTAGCCCATGGATTAACATAAATCGTGGGAGATAACTTGATCAGCATTATCCAATTGGAATATTTATGAGCTTCTTTGCATTCATCTGCATGAAACACAGCTATTTTAACTATTCTGTGTTATGGCAGTAATTTTTGCGTTAAGGGTAATGCAAGATTATTACCATTAGCACAAGAATGTTAACACCAAATTAATACAAATTAAAAACAGCATATGTTAGATGTCTCACATCCTTTAGCAAATAAGCCCTTAAGTTGAAGTAGGAACCTTTGGCATTTTTTAAAATTAAAAATGTCAAGAGAAATTAGGTTTTAGAAATAGAGTTCTGCTCATGTGCTGTTAAAAAGAAACAGTGTTTCTGCACATGAAGTTACATTTAAAGATCATCAAAAGGGAATTTGATTCTGATTTTAAATTGTTGCCCTGATCCTGCCTTCTGCTCATTTCACCTTTGTCCTTTGAAGCTACTTTAAAGAACATCAGAACAGAAGTTGACTTAAGGTTTTAAATGTGATTTTCTCACCATATGCAATGCGTAAAGTTAAGGTAAAAAAAAAACAATAGTTTTTTTTAAACCAACCCTTTTACCTTTGATTTTTGATTTGCTACCAATTTTATCTCTGATCCTTCCTTTGCTTCCTGTTAGAACCAGTCTTTCACTTCATATCTTTTCAACTCTTAATCCCTTCTTTACTACTTCTAAGGAACCATAGAAAGAGACATGAAGTTTATTCCAGGTATAGTGCAGCAAGATGGAAAGCATGAAGTCAGGAGTTGGCAATGATGGAAAAGGGCAGATAAGAGCAGCTTCCTCCTGAATTCAGTGTCCCAATCCCTGCTGATCCCTTATTTTCAGGTTTATTCCCTGTTTGGACTTCCCCCCCCCCCTCCCCCAAAGTTAGTCACAGTTACTGTATATCCGCCTCTTTATGTATATTATATTTCCTGTACCAACCCCTATCCAAAAGGATTGCCAGTTGTCTCTCTGTTCTGATATAACATGCTTCCTAGGGATGTGCAGCAGGGACAGATTCGTCCCATTCAGTATTCATATTCGTGGGGACCCAAATCCGTTGCATCCATTCTTGGGGGACCCTGATCCGTTCATTAGTTACATATGTATTTGTTTCTCAAAAAAACCCAAAAAAACATCCCAGCCCTTTAAATTTAATTAACTACAAACCCCCACCCGCCTGACACCCCCCCCCCCCCCCAAGACTTGCCAAAAGTCCCTGGTGGTCTAGCAGGGGTCCTGGAGCGATCCCCTGCACTCGGGCTGTCGGCTGCCGGTATTCAAAATGGTGCTGATAGCCTTTGCCCTTACTATGTCACAGGAGCTACCAGTGCCATTGGTCGGCCCCTGTCACATGGTAGGAGCAATTGATGGCTGGCGCCATCTTGTGCTCCTACCATGTGACAGGGGCCGACCAATGGTACTGGTAGCCCCTGTGACATAGTAAGGACAGTGGCTATCGGCGCCATTTTGAGCAGCTGACAACCCACATACAGGAGATCGCTCCAGGACCCCCGCTGGACCACCAGGGACTTTTGGCAAGTCTTTGGGGGGGGGGGGGGGTCAGGCGGGGGGGGGTTTGTAGTTAATTAAATTTAAAGGGCTGGGATGTTTTTTTGGTTTTTTTTGAGAAACAAATACATATGTAACTAATGAACGGATCAGGGTCCCCCAAGAATGGATGCAACGGATTTGGGTCCCCATGAATATGAATACTGAATGGGACGAATCTGTCCCTGCTGCACATCCCTAGGAAGCATGGTATATCAGAACAGAGAGACAACTGGCAATCCTTTTGGATAGGGGTTGGTACAGGAAATATAATATACATAAAGAGGCGGATATACAGTAACTGTGACTAACTTTGGGGGGTGGGAAGTCCAAACAGGGAATAAACCTGAAAATAAGGGATCAGCAGGGATTGGGACATTGAATTCAGGAGGAAGCTGCTCTTATCTTTTGGCAAGTCTTGGGGGGGTCAGGAGGGTGGGGGTTTATTCATTAGTGATACATTGTATTTGTGGGGGTTCACCATGCATTTCGTGACCCCCATGAATACAACGAATATGGCATATACGTTGTGGATTGCCATTACATTGCAAACGAATGCACGCCCCTAATGCTTCCATCAATGTCAGCAGGCACTCTTCTTCTGTTCTGATTCTACACCCAATTCTTCAGTGTTTCATCAAAATGTCTTTGTGCTGTATCTACAATGAACCAAGCCTGATATTAGCATGCTCTCTACTCAACAGATATCCACTGCACTCCCATAGCAGTTCTGTTGCTGTCTTCTGTGACTGTTCTCACAAATATGAAACTCCCCCCTCCCTCTGCCCTCCCCCTGCCTCCACACATCATCCACAACTCCATCATTCACATTTCTCTTTTGACATGAAAGTGCCAACATTTTACCATATGCAGAAGCAAGCATGTTAAGTTCGAATGACTTAACCTTTCCCAGAGTGGCTGGCTTTGGAAGTTCGGTGGCAGTGGCATGCAGTCATAACCCTGGGATGTTCAGTAAATCCCCTAAGCTGGCTGAAAGATTAGCAAATGCATGCCACATCAGTTCATCATTGCCCTAAACAATGCCAATCAAATAATGCAGCTTGCTTAAAAAAAATCACAAGCCACGGTATTTGACCTGAAGTTAGTTACAACTCAAGAGATGTAGCTAAGTTCCTCCAGGAGTATCAGGATGTTAATGCATGTCTTGATGCTTAAGGAGGCATTATTTGAAGGAGTCAATTGACCCAAATAACCCCCCCCCCCCCCCCCCAAAGTATCCAAAAGCCCTAGAACAGAGGTTGCCAAACATTTGTGGTGTGGACACAGTTTCAACCTCCAAAAATCTTGCGGACCCCTATATTCCTCTCTTTAAATTATACATGCAGTTAAATAAAAGCAAAGATGAGGAAGGAAAAAGTCACACACTCAAGCCGAAACCAATATAATTAAGGGTGTGCAAACCAACAAAATCAAATTGCCCTCCAGAAAATCTTCAAAAAGGATTTAACAATCAGTCTTTACATTTGTATTCAGAGCTTATCATGCAAATGTCACTTTAGAATTATCATCATCTTCAATAGAATTGCATCCCCTGACACAGTCCCATGTTTTGCCCGAAGTCTGCATCAGGAAGGACAGTAAAGGCAAAGAAATCCTGACTCTAAAATATATACAAATATGGTATCTTTGAGAACAAAGAATATCCACAATAAAAAATCAAAGACCTGAAACACAAGAATAATAAATACATACCCCAAAACATCATTTCTTATAATTCATGGAGCTCCTCTAGAAACTCTACACACAATCTGAAACTATTTAATAAAACTTGAAAATCATGCCAAAAAACATGAAAACCTATCAAACGCCAGTGAATCAAAGGTCACATGATCAGTGAAAGAAATCACGTGTTGAATCAGCCAACGGGAAAGAATGCATATGAGGCAAAAACTCAGTCAGTCAGGACAATCCCCCAGTATCGTTTAAATAAAAGATTAGTGAGAAAAAAAAAAGACAAATAAGAGGGTCTATAACCACATAATTACTGAGGATCCCTCAGCTCAAAACAATAAATGAAGTATTGAATGGGATCACATGTTTGAAGTTAGTCAATAAAAAACTTACACCATTTTTATTTACATTTTAGAGTCAGCGCTTCTTTTTTTTTTTATGTCACTCCTGAAACAGGGATTGGTGGGGAACAAGGAGTCTATGGACACCCTTGGAGGTTTTGGCTACTTTCAGGGGAGACTTAGAGCCATCAGTCCTTTTAAGCAATAGCAGTCCCATAGTCCCAGGGCTGCCATCACGCATTGTAAGGAGGAGGGCATTTACCACCACCGTATTTTTCCTAGCATTATTTTACCATGGGGAAAAACACCATGGGATTCACAAAGCAGCAGGATCATTTACTACAGCTTTGTGACTCCCATGGTATTTTTTTCCTTGAGGAAGGCTTTAAGAATGTTTCCACTTATAAAATAAAGCATTCAGCCTTTAAATATATGCCTATGGACATGTCTTCCCACAGCTTCCTCTTATACTGGAATTTATGAGTAGTTGGTGTGCTCACAGTGCCTTTCCTGAGATATTTCATGAACACCACATCCTTTTATTTTTATTTTAACTTTCTAAAATGAATAGATTTAGTGACATGGAGTTTTCACTTTAATGGTTGGATTCAGCTTTCTCTCTGTATTAATATTTGCTTTATTTTGGAATGAAATACATTCAGAGATTTATAGCACACTATTAATTAAGAGAAACCCTGTACTCATTGCAGTGAACTTATCAAGACTAAAGCACGGGGGTCATTGGTCAACTTGTTAAGAGTTTTGCTACTGGGTATAGCATTTGTTGAAAAGCTCCATGGCCTAGATCTTTTCTAATTATGAAATTAATGCAAAGATAGATCAGGCACGGAGTTGTGTGTCAAACCAGGACAGATGACAACCCATAACTCACTGCATGTTGTTGCATATATGGTGGGCCTTAGAAATGATTTGTACTTCCAATTACGAGATGCTGATTTTTTCAAGCAAAATTTATGCTTGCTTTTTTTTTTTTTGCGCAGACTAAAGGGTCAGCACGACAGTTGTGGGGGGAGGGGGCGGCAATGAATTAAGTGTAAGGATTTAAAAAATGCAAAACAGATCAGGTAGGCAACGGTAAGAGGGTATACCTGCAAAGAGTTCTGGGTCTTAACTTATTCCCAGAAGGAAGTGTTTGCACTTTTAGTCAAGTTAGGAATATTCAAAGGTATACTATTTGTGTATTTTTGCTTTGAGAATTATTGCAAAGCCCGCACATAAACAGGATGTGTGGTCTTTGCACCAAAGTAGACAAACTGAAAATCACCCAAACAGGATAATTTTCCAAAGCTGTTTAATCAAATAGCCATTTGTCCAGGCCAAAAGGCTATTTGAAACTTTCCTACCCTGTAGCAAGTAGAAGTGGATACATTGTGGAATATGCTTACTTTTACTTGCATTTTCATATAGGTGTTCCCTGGGGCAGGATTAGATTGAGGAAAGCAGCAACACACAGTTTTGCATTTTCAAAACTATATGCATTGTTTTGATCAGAAAAATTACCCATTGAAAAAGAAGGAATTAATATCTGCAGGTACATTTTTCTTGGGCAATTTTTAAATGAGAAGTATGCTCATTTTTTCCTTTGAGAAATGGTGCAAAATTTGTAAACGTTTCTGTGGACTTTGCCCAGTCAGCACAGTTTCCATGGGTGGAGGGGCAGATTTTCTATCTACATTGATGCAATATCCACAGATGCTTCTTCACCAGCAGGCATTGCATTAATTATCAAAGTGACAGTATGTGCATACCTTTTCTTTTTAAAATTTATACCTTGAAAACCTGCATACACACATTAACACTTGCTAATTTATGTGGGTAGTTTTTCCATGAAAGAATATACACATACTTTTGAAAATTCAGAAGTATGCAACCCCCCTCCCTCGGGATTGCCTCTTCCTACTGCAGATAAAGTTGCATGTGCAGTGGTACTAATTAGTGAGGTTTGGGTGGACCCTTGGACACTGTGGCAGCTGACCAAGCCCACGGGGGGGGCAGTCCCGTGAGGGGCCACAGGTCAGGCTCAGCTGAGGACACACAAACACAGAGATTGATCTTTTATTAAACAATGTGGTGTAGCCACCAGAGGTGGCAGTGGTAAGTAGTTGAAGTAGCCCGGCTGGGCTAGTATCCCTCAGGCGCTGGAACAGCGACTCCTCCGGTACAGTGCTGTAGTGGAAAGAACTGAGAATAATGAGTAGTGTGGAATATGAACAAGCCCCAATATGGAGAACCCCAGGATAGAGAGAGCAGGCCCTCGAGGAGCAAGTACCTGATCCCTGAGAGCTGAGAGGCTTGAAGGTGATGTACTCACACAGCGGTTCCACGTAGGAGATGGCACCAGGGCTGGAACGGAGGCAGGTCATCGAGGAGTAAGTACCTGGTTCCAGGTGAAGATGGTAGTACTCACTGGTGTTGAAGATAGCAAATCCTTCCAGGCAGACGAGAAGGTAGGAGCAGGCAGCGAGTCAGGGAACATGGACCCTCGAGGGGTGAGTACCAGTTTCCTGATAGTGACCTGAAAAGCAAGTGAGACCCCCGAGGAGTGGATACCCCGTTAGCATTAAGAGTCCAATAGTAGATTGGAGGCAGAGTAGCTGGGTACGGAGAGCGAATCCCATCCGTAAGGAATTTCCTTGCTAACTCAAAGACTAGCAAACAATGTAGGCTTTAAATATCCGGGCAGTGTGACATCATCACAGGGGGACGCCCCTGAGGTTCATGCCAAGTAGGAAATAAGAGTGAGGGCTGCGTGGCGTGCGCGCCCTAAGGTACAGACGGAGCATGGCGGGAGGCAGTGCCCAAGCCAGTCCGGGGACGCCGAAGAGGACGGCAGGCAGATGCCGCGGCAGC
Organism: Rhinatrema bivittatum; assembly: GCF_901001135.1. Lineage (NCBI taxonomy): Eukaryota > Metazoa > Chordata > Amphibia > Gymnophiona > Rhinatrematidae > Rhinatrema > Rhinatrema bivittatum. Next base: position 418,688,080 of record NC_042617.1, on the reverse strand, counting down.
CAGGCATCCTTCAATAGCAAGAGGAGGTGCAAGGAAGAAAGGTAGGCGGAGTGAAGCTGTCGGGAAGGGACGGTTGAAACACACAGTTTATCTGCGCAAGGGGAAAGCAAAATTTCCAAAAGCCAATTTCCACGCATAAAACCGGGTAGACTTGGGAAAGCCAGCGTATATCCATGGAAGTGAGATATAAGAAATGGCTCAGCTCTTGGTGATCTGCCAGGTTCTTGTGACCTGGACTGGTCACTGGATGGAGGCAGAATGCTGGGCTTGATAGACCTTGGTCTGACCCGGCATGGCACTTCTTATGTTCTTATAATCAATTTTCTTTTATAGTCTATACTTGTTCAAAATGGGTAAATTATTTTAACTAGAACTGTGATAGGGAGACAAGCACAGCTGTTTGTGAATGAAAAAGAGGGGAGAGAATAGAGAAGAAGAAGAAGAAATGCCTCTTTCTTCTCAGCAGAACCCTGGGGGTAGAGTAGCCAATAAGAACCTCCTTCATTTCAAGATCACCACTTCTCTTAGTATTGCAGTTACTATCGCTAACCTGTCTTTCAAAATGATTTTCCTTTCAGAAGATAAACAGAATGTTCTCTTTTATAGTTCTTACTATGCCATTAATATATTTTCTAAATATATTTTGATGAAAGTGGAGTCTTTAATCCACGTCTCTAAGATTGGAAAACACATGCCCAGTTCACATTGTTAATCTATACAGTTATCCCTTTTAATGAATTCTTTCTGTCCTATACGATATTCAGAATATTTGAAGAAATATACTGCTAAATTCTAGCTGCATAACAAGTTACACGGCTACAATTTAGCCGCATAATTCAGGGACAGTCTGGGGACCGTGCGGGAGGCATTTAAGGGAGTTATGCAGCTAACTCCGAAATGCTAAGTTAGCCACTTAACCTATGCAACTAACTCTGGTCGCGCCATAGGGCTCTCCTAAAGTCAGCCGGATATACTTATCCAGCTAACTTTAAGATAGCTGGGTATCTTTAGCAGTACAGCTGCGTCACTTAATATACCAGTTAAGTTAGAGAGATAGGTATATCTGGCTATCTTAACTAGCTGGTCCACGGCTGAATATGGACTTCTTTTTCTGCAATACATCTTAAGATACTTCATAAGCAAATGCAGTTTGCAGTTACAATGTGCAACATGCACAAATATTTGAATCACAAACTATACTTTCTGTGGGACCGCACCTCTGTTCCTATATGATCTATCTTACAGCAGGCTAGAATTAGTTACCCCAAAAACCAAACAAATTTCTCTCTCAATTACAATCATCTAATGAAGCAACAACAGCATAAATTAAAAAGAGTAGTTCAAGTAACTTAGAACTGAATTGCAAAAATCCTTACAGAACCCTTTATACCACTTAATAGACAGCCCATTGAATTCTGTACTATCTGCAAACTGTGGATCAACTTTTGAGATAGACTCATATTCAGAAAATTGCAAAAAGCTATATATGATGAAATGTGAAGAATACCTGTGTACAATTCTGGTCGCCACATCTCAAAAAAGATATAGTTGCAATGGAGAAGGTACAGAGAAGGGCAACCAAAATGATAAAGGGGATGGAACAGCTCCCCTATGAGGAAAGGCTGAAGAGATTAGGGCTGTTCAGCTTGGAGAAGAGATGGCTGAGGGGGGATATGATAGAGGTCTTTAAGATCATGAGAGGTCTTGAATGAGTAGATGTGAATCGGTTATTTACACTTTCGGATAATAAAAGGGCTAGGGGGCATTCCATGAAGTTAGCAAGTAGCACATTTAAGACTAATCGGAGAAAATTCTTTTTCACTCAATGCACAATTAAGCTCTGGAATTTGTTGCCAGAGGATGTGGTTAGTGCAGTTAGTATAGCTGGGTTCATAAAAGGTTTGGATAAGTACTTGGAGGAGAAATCCATTAACTGCTATTAATCAAGTTTACTTAGGTAATAGCCACTGCTATTAATTGCATCAGTAGCATGGGATCTTCTTGGTGTTTGGGTAATTGCCAGGTTGTTGTGGCCTGGTTTGGCCTCTGTTGGTGTTAGGAGCTGCTATCTGTTGGGAGTAGCAATCAGATAGGAGTTAGCAATCTGTTGTTAATTAGGAGAGTTGTGGATGGATCCTTGGACCAGTGGCAGATGACCACGCCCCTGGGGGAAGATCCCCAGAGGGACCACTGGTCAGGCTCAGAGTTAGGAGACAGACACATACTAGTTCTTTTATTAGACAGTATACTGAACCACCAGAGGTGGCAGTAGTGAGCTGGAATGCCCGGCTGGGCTGTAGTTCCTCAGATACTGGAACAGCGATCCCTGGAGGCTGAGCTGTAGAGAAACTGAAATATAGTGAGTAGGCAGGGTATGCAGAGTTCATGTACCAAACCTGATGGTAACACTCACACAATGTCTCATAAAAGCCCAGGAGCTGGAATGAAGTAGGCTCTTGAGGAGCGAGTACCTGGTTCCAGGAAAGCTCTGAGAGAGCGATGGTAACTCACAGATGTAGTAGGCAGTGATGACTTCCAGGCAGAAGTGAATACGGAGCAAGTCTGGGAACATGGGCCCTTGAGGAGCGAGTACCGGTTCCATACTGTCACCTGAAAAACAAAGGAGAGAGCGAGGCCCCCGAGGAGCGGGTACCCCTGCTAAGTCTGAGGAGGCAGAGTAGCTTAGGTAGAGTAACCCGAACCCTTGCTAACTTGATCTGTTAGCAAATCCTAAGACCTTATATATACGTTGCGGGTGACGTCATCTCAGGGGGATGCCCTTGAGGTTCACGCCATTGCCGGTACTTCAGTTGGGGCTGCGCCGCACACGTGCCCCTAGGCCTCCAGGAAACATGGCAGGTTGCGAAGTTTAGCTGGTCTGGGGACGCCGGAGGACTTCGGCAGAAGGATGCCGAGGCAGCCAATCTTCCCGCGGGCGAAGAAGGAGGCGCCAAAGAGGTAAAGAGGGCGGAGAGAGGGTGTCGGGAACCGACGGACACAACAGTTGGAAACAGGATGCTGGGCTTGATGGACCCTTGGTCTGACCCAGGATGGCAATTTCTTATGTTCTTATGTAATCATGAAAAACAGTAGTCATGACTATTTTGTGAAAAAAACGGATAGAGCCAGCAGATTCTGTGCAGATTTAAAAATGTCATCTTTGCCACTAATTGAATTTGGACCTACATAAATAAGTTAGGTAAATTTAAAAAATAACTCCCAGACTTTAGAGTTAGATCCACATTAGTTAGTAACTCTATACCATCAAGAATTAGATGACCATTAAACTTGTATGTTAGAAGTTTACTCGCCCCAGAATTTCTGATTTAGTGAGATTTAATTTTGGTTAGTTAATTTGAAAATGTAGCTATTTTTTCAAGATATTCAACTTAAAAACTGAATTTTTCAATATGAGGGCCTAAGGCCATTTAAAATTGAATGTCATTGGCTTAAAAATGATATTGAATAGCACACTCTTGAGTAACCTTACCTAAAGGCCTTATATATATACTGAACAGTATAGGTGACAGAATAGAAACCTACGGAACTCCAAAATGTGGCAGCTATGCAGAAGACCAAGACTCCATCAGTGTGATCATCTGAGTTCTATCCTTTAGAAAAGATTGTAACCAATTTAACACAAGTTCTCTAATCCCTAAACTTAATAATTGGTTTAACAACAGCACGTGGACGATTGTATCAAAACAGCCAATAAATCGAGAAGCACCAATGTGAAATGCTGCCTTTTTCTAGAGTACTAAGTAGATCATCAACCAAGGTAACTAGGTGCAGTTTCTGTACTGAAATCTTTTATAAATCAAGAATGTGGTGGATCTAGCCAGTTTTTGGAATCTAGAAAATCTTGTAGTTGGTTTGCTAAGATACTTTTATTTATTTTTCCTAACAAAGAGATATTTGAAATTGGTTTATAATTTTCAAGATCCTTTCTCTTTAATTGGGATTCTTGAGAATATAGGAAACTATAGCATTTTAAAGTGGCATAGGCAAATGACCCTCACTTAAGGAGGCATTTATAATTAAAGTGAATCAACAAACCATCTGGCTGCTTTTAGAAGACATGATAGGCAAAGATCAAGGAGGCATTTGATGGGTGTTAGATTCACAAAGAATTCCTCAAATTCCTTACTGTAAACCATTCTAAATCAATTTAATAGACAAAACTGACTTTGAACTTATTATTACTGTAAGTTCCTTGGCCAGAGCATTGCCGAAACCCAGAGCCTCCTCAACCAAATTAGTGTCAAACTCCTTACAGATACAGGAGATTTTCTCTGAAAAGGGTTCTGCAAATAAATTGCAACAAATCACCACAGAGACAATAGGTTCTTCTAGGGGGACCTTGTAAAAGGCAGTTAATATGTGAAATAATTCTTTAGAAAAGTGTTCTGCTTCCATAATCAAGGAAGAATAATACAGTTGTTACTGCAGTGACATGTGATTTATTATACAAGTGTTGATGAAGCTCATATTGGCATCAATCACTGACTACTGCACATTTTTGCCAATGCCTCTGTAGTTTTTGGTCTTGTTGTTTCATAATAAGTAATTCAGATGAAAACCAGGGAGTGGATTTCATCTGAGAGAGTACCTATCTATTTAGAGGTGGTGATGGGATTAACAGTTTATACTATTGTCCTGTATACTCCATTAAATTATCTGAGTTACCACTCAAACACAAAGAAAGATTGTCCTAAGCCCTCAAAAGCTTATCCAGAGTCAGTTGTTTCCTAAAATAGACCAACTTCACAGAGGTTGAATTCTTAAAGAAAAGAGCAATTAAGTTAAAACATATTGAAAAGTGGTATGATCAAGATAAAGGGTATACTTGTAGTTTTAGATTTAGACTATGCTTGGGTGAAAAATAAGATCAATTGTATGGCTGGCTGTAATATTTTGCTGGGTGCGAGATGGCCCTGAGATTGGGCTCACTCACCACAAAATGTCGCACGTGACAGGGACGCCACCATTGTCTGCCTCTGAATGATAACACCTTCCCTTAGGTGTGTTCGCGTGCCTCCCAGCCATCTAAATAGGCCCTCCAGTGAGAATCAGAGCCACAGCACTGCCTAATGACATCACTGCAGTTGGGTATTTAAACTCCAGCTGTGCTCTCAGTTGGTGCCTCAGCAACAGGTCTCCTGCGAGCCTTGCCAGCAGTATGTATTGCTTCTTCAGCTCCCCACCTTGTCTCCAATTCTGCTCCTCACCTCTCTTTGTCTCCAATCTTGCTCCTTGCCTTGCCTTGTCTTGTCTCCAGTCCAGCTCTTCTCCTTGCCTTGTCTCCAGCCCTGCTTGTGCCTCTCTAACACTCTGACTGCCTCTCAGACCTTGAACTCTGTTTGGATACCAAAGCTGCTTGATCGCCACCTGCCCTGACCTGCTCTAGACATTGATGATACCTGAACTCCACATGCCCTGATCTTGGCCTGGTTCCTAATGCTACCAGACCACTCTCCTGGTGTAAGTCCTGCCAGCCTCAGAACTTAAGGGCTCGACCTGAGGGGGAAGAGGCTGGTAAAGGTGAAGCCTAGATCCTGTCCCAGTCTGAGCGAGTCTGCCTATTGTTGGCGTGGGACAGCTGGTTGACTAGCCCAGCAGTGCCAATCCCACCACAGCTGAAGGGCTCACACTCCATGACACCAGCACTATGTGTGGGCATAGAAACTGCCTGAGAACGAAGCATGAGTTATCCGAGATTCCAGGAAATTGGTAGCTAAGGCAAGAGTAGTAAGTTCTGCAAGAATGTTCAGGTCAACAGCACTAAAAACCTCAGCAACACCACCACTGCTCAGAAACAGACAGAATATGTTTACTAGGCTAAAGAATATGTAATGAACCTTAAGTTAGCAGAAATCTAGCTTCTTAAAACATTTATTTTCTTAATAAAAGTATTATCTTTTAACATATTTCATTATTGCAGAAAGAACAAGTGGTTTTCAAGTTCCAAGGTGGATTTAAACTGGCTGAAATTCCCTTTACTCTTAGGAAACCAAAGAGATTTGAACAAACTGTTCCATAAGAATTAATTATTTTGCTGGGTCTGCATCCAGTTCCACTAGTCAGAAGGCTCTCCCTACTCTGATGAATAATTCTATCCTTTGCCTACACAAATTATGCCATCTCTTTTACATTGCCAACTATAAATTTGGCCACCTCAGAATATTAATATATCAAAGACTGTCATGTCAGGTGGCATCTTTTTGAACTACAGTCAATTTTGGCCTAAAATGCCCAATGAATGTCTAGCCTCATTGACAAATTGCTTGGTTCTGCCACTGAAAAATATGCCTTCTCTTTTCTGGGATAACACTATAATTTTATGAGGTCATTCCTCCTGAGGAATCAGTTTTTATAGCCACCATGGGCCTGCAAGCAGATTTTCAAAGGGAAACTCTCCATACAATTTCCCTTTGAAAAATTTCAGTGGCTGGTTCCATACTAGGGTAAGCCTCTCTTGGGGTGAAAACAAAGATCTCTCCAAAAAGTAAAAAACACTATCCCCTCTTCTTCTCTTCTAGGACCCTCCCTCTCCCAGGACCATGGGGGCAATGGCAAGCAAGGCAAAGTCTTATACCCTCCAATACAGGCTATGTGGCCTGAAGTTGGGGACCATCAAAAAATCTATTCCTTATTCTCCAAAATCAAAACAACCACTACATTCTACACATGCTCAACCTCAGTTTTATAGAGAGACCTTGACTAATCCCAGCCTCTTGAGGTAAGGGGGTTTAAGGGATGATCTAAAAAATGCTAGATGTAGGCTTTTGACTAAATCAAGAGGTAATACTACTAGTGAGAGAGTGAAGCACCCCTCACACAGCATAAAGAACACTCCGGATTTCAAAATGAAATCCCTACACATAGTTCATCAGACCCATCCTAACACTGCCTTTGGAGCCAATCCTTTTCCCCATGGGAAAAGTATGTGTGCTATAGAGAGTGTACACATACAATTCCCCACAAAGTAGAGTGGGCGATTTCCAGAGTTGTTGTTTTTTTGCTATGGGTAAACTCCCATTTACCTATGGGAATCCCTTTGAAAACTGCCCCCATAGAAGCATAGTCTACCACTAGACATTTTGTCTTCTGAAAAGATTGATGAACTTGCAAAGGATGGAAAAGTTGCCTTTTTACACTCTCAGGAAATAAATGCACACATGCAGGGTAAAGACGGTTTTCAAAAAGCTTGAAACTCCTTACACAGAACAAATATTTCATAGATATCTATATGTATCAGTAGCATTTATGCATTAATAAATATTTTAAGGAATAGAAGAGCTTGAAGAGATTGTTAATGTTTACATATGTATGTTTTGATGTAATATGTCAAGAATGCTATTTTGGCTATAAGACTTTTTTAAAAATATAATAATTTCTACCAACCACCTGCAGTGATTTTTGGTTTTGTTTTGGTTTTTTTTTTATCATGCACAAGCTGTGCTATGTGAAATACTTAAATTGGCCACAAAGTCTGAATTTAAAATATTGGAGGGGTGGGGAAAATTGTTCAGTAACCTGCACTGGGTGCAAAGTATGTTTGCTAAAGGAATCCATGTACTTTGCATCTACTATTTTTGTGAGTGGCCAAGCAGGGGCATATTAGAGCTCATACTTTTGGAAATACCATTTATGCAAACTATTTTCTTCACCTGATATACACATACACTACACATGCCTCCTTTTAATGTGGCTAATAGTACATAACACTAAATAAATTACTTCTTGTTTTAACTGCATTTTAGGAGGCAACTTAGTCATTTTTACCTGGGTAAATGCATTTGAAAAATTGTCTTCCCAATGACTTTAGCTTTCTTTAATTAGTATATTTTGCTGTTGGTGATTTTGAATAAATATGTAATGATCTTTTGTGATAATGAGATTATAATATTTAATTTAAGAGCCCATGTACTAAGCATTCTTCCCATAGATAGAAAATGGGAAAAAAAAAACCTTTAGCAGATCAGGGCCTTAATGAAAACAAATGTAAATGTGTCTTATGAGATCATGGTCTTCTGGCTGGGCATAATCTTCCAATTCAAGAGTAGAAGCTCCTGTTTGCCTCTGCAAGATCCTGAGATTTTAGTCTATAAGACAAGGGGAGAGAGAAAGTAAGAACAACAATTCAGTCCAGATCTTGGTTTAAACTCTGATGTTTCTGGTAACAGCTTTGTATGCCCCAGTGTTCACTTTCCCAGAGTGATCACCTGACTACAGTTAGTTCAATTCCATAGTGATGTCTTGCTATGCACCTTTTGCAACTACTTCAGTTGTGCCTCATTGTGGATGTGGGTCGACAACCCATTAATATTTCTGGGTCTCCCTTCAATCCTACCATGCTGCTTCTTTGCTGCTAGATCCAGTCAATAGAGGTCTGTCATTTATATCTGCCCCAAACTGGGGAAATAATATCATGCTACAAGAACAACTTATTTTATATCTTTCAGTCACATCAGTTAATTGCAGCATCCTTCTCCCATATTGCAAACTCATATGATTATCTTTAATGGTTTAGGTTCTGTTTGCATTCTCCTCTCATCACCAGTCAAACTTCAGTCATGTACTTGTTGCTTTTAATGCTGGTAGGAGTACCTCCAATAAACAAATCTTACATGTGACTCCCTCAGGCCCAACTTAATAGGCCTGTGGGAGAATTATGAAGCTGGTCATGGTCTCTTCCTCTAATTCCTCCTTTGTAGCTCTTCTAAGGGAGAAAACCACATTTATTTTCTTCCATTACCCCACCTGTGCTGGTGGGGCTGGAACTTTCACCTGCCCATCTCTTAGAGGTTCTGCCGCCAGATCCCCATTCATCTCCCCAGCCCTAGGTATTATGGGAGCTGTAGTTTCTTTCCTCTCCATCTCCTCTGCTCTAGAGATCCTCTAATTGCCAGATCTGGACTTTCCTTAGCTCACTTGGATCTACCAGTGTGACGTCTCCATCACATACCATCCTCCCCTTTTAAGAGGAGACCATTGCTTTTCCTAGACACTCCAGGGATAAAAAGAAAAATCTCCATTTTGAATAGTTTTCCCTTCTCTGTACATACTACCTCATAGTTAAAGACTTGTAAGCCATACCCCATTTGATGTGGCAGTCATTGCTTTTTTTTCACCACATTTAACCATTTTAAAGGGTCATGGTCTGTTTCCAGGGTAAATTGTTTTCCAGCTAGATAATATCTTAGGATTTTTATTAACCATTTGATGGTCAAGCATTCCTTTTCTATTGTCACATAGTTTCTTTCATTCTCTAACATCATCCTACTTAAATATAATACCGGATGTTCTTCCCCTACTACGAGTTGGGATAGCACTACACCTCATTCTTGTCCTGAAGCATCAGTCTACTCCATGTAACTCCAGACATTTAAACTCTTGCCTAACACACAGCTCCTTAAGACATCAAAGAAGCTCCTCAGGGTCTTCTCTCAAACAATTCAAAAGGGGAAAAGCCAGTGGAGGCCTGGGGTACTTTTCTGAATGAAAGAGTAGAAAAAGGTACTACTTTATCCCAAGCTATCAATCCCCATCTGTACATTTTTTTAAATTATTGGTTTCATAGTCTTATTATTCTCTCCACCAGTGTATCCGTTTAAGGATGGTAGGCTGATAGATCTACATGTCAGATTCTAAACATGTCTCAGACTCACTTTATTAGGCATGACAAAGTTTCTATCTCAATCTGTGAGGACCATGCTTAGGAATACTGTTTTGTAAAAGATTTTTTTAACAGCTCTCAAGCAACATACTTAGCCAATATAGTGTACAAAGGAACTGCCCAGGGATAGTGAATGGTATAATTTATCACTACTAATAGATATTGATACTCACCCTATCCTAGAAAGTGACTCAGTCATACCCCATGTGGAGCATGACTAAAGGTGACCTCTGTGGCATATGTGAGGATACTTTTTGAAGCTTTGGACAGGAATCACAGAAGTCACAAACCTTGGCACGCTGGCCAAAACAACCTGAATTAACTGAGCTAAAGTACTGTGAAATCCCATATGCCCTGCAAGGGAATGGGAGTATGCCAGAACCAGGAATGCCTTGTGAAATGATACCGGTACTAATAACTGTCTGTGTGCCCACTGCGTGGACATAATCTAAACTACCTGATAAACCAAGCCACTATCTGATTCAAAGTAAGGGTTTTGCAAATGTCTTTATGAACAAATACTCTGTTTTTCACATAAATGTGCTCAAAGGCCCATTTTAGACTACATCCATCTGCTGTTTTTTTTTAATATTGGAAAACTTATCTATGTCTTCTTTATTCAGGCCTTTTACTTCTGACTGATTTCCCAGCCTGGTTTTGCCTGCTTTGCTTTTCAACTTTCATCAAGCCCTAGGATTCTTCCCTTGCCTGGCAGCCCTACCTACCACCACCTCTCCAGAAAAAGGAAAGACATCAACCAATGTGGGTTCTCCTCAAGCTTTAGTTCATTCTTCCTGGGCCCTGGTAGAAACCCATTTGTCATCATAGAAACATAGAAATGATGGCAGAAAAAAACCAAACAGCCCATCCAGTCTGCCCAGCAAGCTCCCACACTTATTTTCCCATACTTATCTGTTTCACCGACCACCAAGTTCAGGGCACTTGTTGGTAACTGTTTGATTCAAATTTTCTGCCACCCCCTGCCATTGATGCAGAGAGTAATGTTGGAGTTCCATCAAAGGTAAATCATAAGGCTTAATGGTTAAGGGTAGTAACCGCCGCATCATGCAAGTTATCCTGATGCTTGTTTACCCAGACTGCACAGATCAATGCCATGTTGGATGTTGTCTGAATGTAAATCCTCTTTTCCACATTTTCCCCTGCCTTTGAAACAGAGAGCAATGCAGTATATATATTCAAAGTGAAGTATCAGGCTAAATTGGTTTAGGGTAGTAACCGCCGCAATAAGCAAGCTACTCCCACACTTATTTGTTTACCCAGATTGTGTAGTTCAGTCCTTGTTGGCTGTTGTCTGAATGCAAATCCTCTTTTCCACATTTCCCCTTGCCATTGAAGCAGAGAGCAATGTTGGAGTTGCATTAACTGTGTGAAGGCTTTTTGAGTAAGGGTAGTAATCACTAGGGATGTGAATCGGTACCGGACTCGTTTCCGGTATCGGGTTTGGGTAAAAACCACGGGGAATCTTCGTTCCCGTGGATTTTACCTGTTTAAATCGGCTGTGTCGTGCCGAAAAAAAAACACCCTGACCGTTTAAATTTATTTCTTTCTAATCCCCCACCCTCCCAACCCCCCCCCCCAAAACTTTTTTTAAGTACCTGGTGGTCCAGCGGGGGTCCCGGGAGCGATCTCCCGCTCTCAGGCCATCGGCTGCCACTAAACAAAATGGCACCGATGGCCCTTTGCCCTTAGCATGTGACAGGGTATCCGTGCCTTTGGCCAGCCCCTGTCACATGGTAGGAGTAATGGATGGCTGGCGCCATCTTTAAAAATGGTGCGGGCCATCGCTCCCGGGACCCCCGCTGGAACACCAGGTACTTTAAAAAGGTTTGGGGGGAGGTCGGGAGGGTGGGGGATTAGAAAGAAATAAATTTAAAGGGTAGGGGTGGGTTTGTGAGTTATTTTTAAGTGCCCTTTCTTCCCACCCACCCCCAAAACAATAAGAGAACCCCACGAAAAATTTTGTGGGGTTTTCCTATCGGGTTCGGGGGCCCCCTAAGTTCTGACAAGTTTGAAAATAACTTCCGATATTTTCAATCATCAGAAAAACGATTCACATCCCTAGTAATCACCAGGTAGTAGCCATCACCATTCCAGTAAGCCACCCCCAAACCACCCCATCCTCTGTATGTTCTCTTTTAAACACTTCCAATCTTGTTATTGTTGGAAAACAAAAAATGGCTTTACTTGACTAAGATAAAAAAAGAAATAGATATTGAACCAAGATTAGAACACACAAGTATGACACTTTTTACTGGTCTTATCGTTAGATTAAACCTTCTCTTAGTGGAAAGGAGAGATGGGAGTACAGTTTCTTTCTGATACTTTGGGTTTCCAGGGCATGGAATCTGGCACCATGAGCCTTCATTTGCAAAATGCCCTGGGATTTCTCCCCTTATTTTATATTCTCCCCTTCTCTTGTCCATTTATCACAGCTGCAATCCTTGGCTGGGGTCCATGAACTTAGGCTTCTTCTGGAACCCTGCAATCATCGTTCCTAACTTCATAGGACATAATTTTCAAAAGGATTTACCTGCCAAAAACTGGGTTTTGCGCATGTAAATGCACTTTGTGCACGTAAGTAGGCTTTGAAAATTGCTACAATATAGACTATTGAATTGTCAATAGGTTTTCCATCCATTTAGTAAAAGCACTTCCCGTGTTTTTGAAAACTGCTATGAGATATGCTGTTTATGTGCAGAAATCTTTATGAAAATTACACCCTAAAAGGTCGGTTTTTAAATTGTCTTGTGGGCATCCATGTGCTCGTGATTCCTTCTAGGGATGTGCATTCATTTTGAACATATGTGTAATCCGCAACGGATAGGTCCCTATTCGTTGCATTCATGGGTTCGTGAAATGTATCACGAACCCCCACGAATGCAACGTATCATTACCGAATTTACCCCCACCCTCCTGACCCCCCCCCCTAAGACTTGCCAAAAGTCTCTGGTGGTCCAGTGGGGGTCCGGGAGCAATCTCCTGCACTTGGGCCATTGGCTGCCAGTATTAAAAATGGCTACCGGTGTCATTGGTTGGCCCCTATGACATAGTAAGGGCAAAGGGCCTTCAGCGCCATTTTGATTACTGGCAGCCAATGGCCCAAGTGTAGGAGATTGTTCCTGGACCCCCGCTGGACCACCAGGGACATTTGACAGGTCTTGGGGGGGGGGGGTCAGGAGGGTGGGGGGTTGTAGTTAATTAATTTTAAAGGGTTGGGATGTTTTTTTTGTTTGTTTGTTTTTTCAACTTTAATGGAAAACGAATACCGAATGTAACTAATGGACAAATTGGGTTTCCCCCTATGAAAATGAATGGATTTGGGTCCCGGTGCAACGAATACTGAATAGCAATGTATCATTTCCTTCTGCACATCCCTAGTTCCTGCTGCACACACATGGATGCGCTGATTTTATAACTTGCACACACCGACATGTGCATGTTATAAATCAGCTACCCACATGCACACCCAATTTTATATCAGTGTGCGCATGTGCATGCAGGTGCCAACTTGCGCGCGCAAGGGGAGGAATTTTCCTAGAAGCACGCGGCAACGTGTTAGGGCCTTTCCCCAGATCCCTCCCAGTCCGCTCCATTAAAGAAGTGGACTGGGAGGGAACTTCCTTAACCTCCTACCTACCCTGCCTCCCTTTTCCCCTCTCTGTCCCAAGCCATAAAACCCCTCTGTCTTTTTTGGTTTTTCTGTCTATGAACTTACCTGCTCTCCCGAGCAGGTGTAAGTTGTGCAGGCCGGTCAACGGCACTGTCCCGGCCCACCCACGCCCCGCTCAGACCCCCACCCCGGCTTTCCCCCAGCCCGCTCCTTTTTACTTTTCCAGCTCTTCTGTGCATACTGGGAGATATGTGTGTGGCTGTGGGCTTTTGAAAATGCCTGCGGCACACACGTGGCCCAGTCCCGCATATCTCCCAGTATTGGCGCGTGCTGGCCTTTGTCTTTCTGTTGCATGATACTGTATGTGCATCTTCCCTCCTCCCAGAGCTGTGGACGATGCTTCCCCAGCATCCCTAACCCCAGCCAGCTAAATGGAAGGTCTGAGCCAGGAACTGAACCCAGATATTCCACTTGGCTTTGTCATAACTACTTCCTTTTATCCAATTTGAAGTACCTGGGAAAGTGGAATCTATATAAATAAATAATAATGAGTTCCATTAAAAACACTACCATTTTAAGTTTGTTTGAAATGAGATGAGAGTTTAACCATTTGTCTTGTTATAACCAGTGAAAGTAGACCACAGGAGCTAGTTGAAAGTAAAACTGAAGGGAATAACAGAAGTAAGGACTGATTATAAGTTCTTTACTACTTGGAAAACTAGCCTGAATGTAATAGATAGGGACAAAATAATCACCCTGAAGTAGCATGGACAGTTGTTGAAACCAAGGGGTAGTGAATATCCCTGGAGGAAGAATGATCTGTAATAGGGATGTGAATCGGGTGCCCAATCGTTCCCACTTTCGGGTTCGTCTGGCTGCGGGAAAATCTCGTTTTCCCGTGGATCCCCGTTTTTGGGTTTTTTTAGTGAAAAATCGTTTTTCGGGTTAGCGCGTGCTAACTCCCGTTTGTGCGCGCTAACAAAAATAGCAAAAAGTAACAAAAAATAACAAAAATAAACATTTTTTTGTTAGCGCGCGCTAACCCGAAAAATGATTTACACGAAAATTCGGGGGGAAAAGTGATTGTTTCTTTTTTTCCCGATATATTAACAAATTTAGAAATATCATACAATATTTCAATTCATTAGAAAAATGATTCACATCCCTAATCTGCAATTGAACTGGAGGTTCACCTGGTGGATATACCTGAAGGAGAGGTGTCTACAGCACTGAGAAAGTGAATAAGAGGTCACATTGAATGCTGATTTAATGGTAAACAATAGGAAAAGAGAGAACAGGTTTAATCAATAAGTCAAAAGAGAAACAGAAAAAGTAGTATGGCGACAAAAAAGGAGAGAAAGGAAAGCATTAGCAGAATTAAGTGCATCAAACAGCAAAAACATTTGGACTACATAACGATTTGAAGAAGATTTGCATTCAGGAGTTACAAGGAATCTGGAAATAACTCCGTTCTTTGGGAATCTGGATAGGTCTGAATCAATGGCTACAAGAATTTTGGATGTTTGATGAGGCCAAAAATAAGTGACCACCTGAAAGTGGGAGAGGAGAAAAAAAAAAGGAGACAAATGTTTGAATGTTTGAACCTTACTTAATAAGATTATTATATTTTGTTTGATGAACTACAAGAAAGATAAATGAATGTATATTGCAATAATGAAAGCAGTAATTTAAAGGAATTAAATGTTACCTCTCGCTTAAAGTACAAATACTGCAATGCAAGCATGTTCCAGCAGAAGGAAATTGAGATCTTGAGTACAAATGTGATTAATAGCGTCTACAACATTTAAGCTTGAACATCATTCATCAGGAGATGTAAAGAGACTATAAGGAAGCAACAGTGTTAGTAAAAACACAAAATGAAACAAGATTGCCACTGAGAGTGAAAGCAGCCTCCTAGTATATAAGATCCCTTTAAAGAGGAGGCACAGGAATAACTCTGGGAGTTTAGAGAAAAGCAAAAATATTAAATCAGGAGGCCCATTTCAAAGGGTTTTCTGCCAGTAAATGAGTGTTTACCTGTGGAAAAAAAAAAAACATTGAAAATTCACCGCCCCCCTTTTGGGGAAAAGTGTGGCATTCGGGGCAGGGTTAGGGCAGGCCCCTGAGAGAACACTTTTTTTTTTTCTTTCTTTCTTTTCCCCACACATCTGGCACCTGCAAAATATGCAGGGTAAACGATCCTTGCTGAGCTGCCAGCAGCAGGACTTTGAAAGGGAAACAGTGAGCAGTTTCCCTTTGAAAATTGGCCTATCAACAGTACAAAGTAGCCATAGGCCTGAAATTCCCCCGCAGGGTTTAAAAAGTGGTCTCAGGGATGGACATTTTAAAAGGACATGTCCACAGGTAAAATAGTGATTTGCCCATGGAAATGGCCTATTATGAAGTTGGCCATCCAATATTCGGGCAAACTTACATTAGTAGGGCCGGTCATCATGTATGTGGTACAAGCAGTGAGCAGAAGCATTCCCAGCAATGGGGCTGGGAAGGGGTTTGCACTTGCATGGGCATTTTTGCATTTTCAAAATGTTGGGTGCGTGGACCTTTGGCCCAAGGTGGTGTTGGCGCTACCTGTGGGGGAGACCCCACAGGTCCCCATCGTCAAGAAGCGAGGCCGGACAGGAAGCAAAGGCCAGCAGGAGCTTCTCAACTACCAGCCCTCATTCCCCACAGGTTGAGACCTTGGGTACCAGGTCCGGCTGGTCTTAGGTGGGCCTCTGCGTGGACGATCTCGTATAGCACAGCCAGACGAAGTGGGCAGTGACTAGGGACCGATGGTCCAAGGCAGGCAGCAGAAGGCAAGGTCAGGTCTGGCCTAGAGGTCAGAGGCAGGTGGCAGGAGACTTGGTCAAGTCCGGTCCAAGGGTCAGAGGCAGGAGGCAGAAGATGTGGTCAGGAAGCAAGCCAGGTCGAGAGCGAAGGTCCGTCCAAGGGGTGAGGAGAAGGAACTGTAACAGGAACGCAGGAACAGGAGCAGGGGATCCGGAGCAGAAGCAGGAATGGGAACAGGAGCTGGAACACAGGAACAGGAGCTGGGAATCCGGAGTAGGAACTGGAACACAGGAACAACAACTTGGGAACACTGGCAAAAGACAGTGAGGAGATTTGTTGCCAAGCCGCCTGCTGGGAGCCCAATGCAGCCTTAAATAGGCTGGAGCTGATGACATCATCGGAGAGGACTGGCAGCAATTTCCCACCGCTGGCCCTTTAAGGCCCGGGAGGAGGTGCATGCACCCGTGTAGGAGAGGCATGTAGAGAGGCTCAGTCGGCGGCATCCTGGCCGCAGGAAAGGAAGGAGAGACCCCAGCGGCCCCAGGAAGGAACAGGTTGCGTCGGCAGCAGTTCCCCGATTCTGCCAGGGAGCCCCGGCCCACTGCCACTGCTGCAGGGTGGCAGGGTGTAAATGAAGTTGACCGCGGAGCCCTGCGGTCAGCAAGTGTAACACAAAAGTATGCATACAAATTAGCTTGTAATTTTGGTTGAGTAATTTCAAAGAGAAAGCATACATGCACGTTCTTTTTGAAAACTGGTGTATCTTATGTGTGTATTGTTACGCACCCCATCCGCGTCCGGCCCGCACATGGGCCTGCTCACCTCTCTGGTTCCACGGCAGGTCCCAGGTCAGCCTCCTTGGCAGCAGCTGCGAGCTCTTCCAGGCCTCGGCATCCCACGGTGGCGGTCGCCGGGCCTTCCATTGCGTGCCATGCCTCATGTCGGAGTTCGGCACCTTCTATAGCATTGGCCACGCCCATATGCACGCACGCGCAGACCGCCCAGCTCCTTGTAGGGTCAGGGGCAGGTCCTAGCTCCGCGGTGCGTCCTGATTGATTCCCT
The DNA here is from genome assembly GCF_901001135.1 of Rhinatrema bivittatum. Lineage (NCBI taxonomy): Eukaryota > Metazoa > Chordata > Amphibia > Gymnophiona > Rhinatrematidae > Rhinatrema > Rhinatrema bivittatum. The sequence goes on along the minus strand of NC_042617.1, from coordinate 418,670,918 downwards.
GATATAAGGAAGACTCTGCCTGCACTTCCTTGCCTTGGCAATCGGGTAAGTACTGTGCTAGATTGTGACTGCATTCTGAGCCTTTTTCCAGGCTTGTTCCAGTCTCGTTCCAGAATCCTTCTGTTCCAGTGTCCTCTTGTTCCTGTGTTTGTCTGTCGCCTCCCCAGGTAGTACCTCCAGACTGTCTCACTGGTTCTGACCTCGGCTTGCTCCTTGACCCTCCTTCCTGCTGCCTGCCTTCTGACCTCGGCCTGCCTGTGACCTCATCTGACTTCCGGAACCTGACCTCTGCATTATTGACCACTCCTCGGACTGACCCTCAGATTCTGACCTCTGCCTGATTGACTACATCTCCTGATTCTGGCTATGTCCCTTGCCTTGTCATCACCTACGCTCTTCTGGTCTTCCTTGCTTCATCTGACCTCCAGCCTCGAACCCGATCACGCTCCTCTCCTGTCTGTGGGCACGCCTGTCTACCATCTCTCCAGGAGACCCTGTGAGGCCCACCTAAGTCCAAGTGGCCAAGGTACCTACGGGCTCCACCCGGGGGGACCGCGGGCTTCCAATGGTGAAGCTCATCCTAGCCTCTGTCTCCTCCAGTGCTCCACCCCCTGAGGGCAGGTGCTTCATGGTCCCAAGCAGGGAGCCGTTTCCACTGCTCCAGAACAAGGGTCCACCCCCGAGCACAACAGGTTGCCAAGGCCATGGACTTGGTGGAGTTTCCCACCTCCAGGGCCCTACCGGGTTTGGCTACCACAGTCAAACAACATCACCAAGTTTTGGAATCGCTGGCTTCTTCGGTGGAAGAGCTTTGTTCCCAGCTACAAGATACAGTTTGGCCAATCCCGTGGGCCTATCGTCCTCCATGCTTCCCAAAGCATTGTTGGCATTTCCTGCACCTCCTTGATACAATGGGGATCCACACTCCTGTCGTGGCTTCCTTAATCAGTGCTCCATGCAATTTTCACTGCAATACTCGTTGTTCCTGAAGGAAATCACCAAAATGACCTTCATCCTATCTCGCCTGGAAGGGAAGGCTCTTGCATGGGCCTCTCCCTTATGGGAACGTTCTGATCCCATACTTTCCAAGTTATCTGAAGTCATTGCTCTCTTCAAGCAGACCTTCGGAGACCCAGGCCGCCAGGCTGTAGCCAGCCATAACCTACTCCACCTTCGCCAAGGATCACGGACACTCTCCGAGTATACGGTGGAGTTTAGGACTCTGGCCACTGAGCTTGAGTGGCAAGAAGATTGTCTGCAAGCCATCTTCATAGATGGAGTCTCCTGCGCTCTCAAAGATGAGTTCTCCATCCGTGAGACTCCCATGTCTCTAGAGGACCTGATTTCCCTTGCCGGGAAGATCGATCATCGCCTCCGGCAGAGGCGCCTAGAAGTAAAGGCTCCCCTTTCTCCCTCACCACATCCCATGCGTGTTCCTAGTCCTCCAGCTAAGATACCAGCACCACCACCCTCTTCCATGGTGGCACCTATGGAGGTGAACCTCGGGCGATTGTCTCCGACAGAACATCTCCATTCGCGGAAGGAGGGTCTTTGCCTTTACAGTGGCACTTCTGGTCATCGTCTGCAGTTCTGCCCGGTTCATCTGGGAAACTGCAACGCCTGAGCCCGGCGGGGGTCCCGAGCTTAGGTGCTACTGTTACTGGCCCTCAACTCTTGCTTCCCATTTCTCTGGGCATCAAGGCCCACACCTTTGCCAACACTGCTCTTGTTGATACCGGAGCAAGTGGCAGCTTCAATATGGATGATATTGTCAAACTTCTGAACATCCCTCTTCAGCCATTAGAGGTGAGCCTCTGCATCGCCTCCATCCAAGGAGAACACCTTCCAGGGCTCATCACCCACCAAACAGTGCCTATTCATCTAACCATGGGCACTCTCCTCGAAGAGGAGATGTCCTTCTATGTATTAAAACGATCAACACATCCAGTTATCCTGGGGCTGCCCTGGCTCCAGCCCATGAACCCCAGTTCGATTGGCATTCCCTGCAGATGGTGCAGTGGGGCTCTAAATACCAGAAGACTTGTTTACATTCTGTACCTCCAGTAGTCCCTGTTCTGAAGTCTTTTACCTTACCTGGTTTGCTCATACATTACTCTGATTTCAAAGATGTCTTCTTGAAGTAGAAAGCAGATACCTTGCCTCCGTTACGCAAGTTCAATTGCCCCATAGAACTTCTGCTGGGCACAATGCCTCCCAAAGGCAGAACTTACTTACCCATTGTCTCAAACCAAAACCCAAGCTATGTCCGAGTATATTAAAGAGAACCTAGACAAAGGGTTCATTCGTCCCTCTGATTCCCCTGCTGGCACGGGATTCTTTTTTGTTAAGAAAAAGAAAGGCAGTCTACGCCCTTGTATTGACTACAGAGGGCTCAATGCAATAACCGCAAAGACCAATATCCCCTGCCTCTTATCAGTGAGCTGTTCGACCACCTTGAAGGGGCACAGATCTTCACCAAGTTGGATCTGAGAGGTGTGTACAATCTGGTACACATCCAACCTGAAGATATCTGGAAAACTGTATTCAACACAAGGGATGGTCACTACGAATATGCTGTGATGCCCTTTGGGCTATGCAATGCCCCAGTGGTCTTTCAATGCCTTATGAACAAAATTCTCCAAGACCTTTTGTACTCCTTCGTAGTCGTATATCTTGACGACATCCTAATCTTTTCCAAAGACCTTGAATCTCATCGAGATCATGTTCGGATCATCCTTCAACATCTGAGAGAGAACCATCTGTATGCCAAGTTGGAAAAATGCCTTTTTGAGCGTAATCACTTACCCTTCCTAGGGTATATCATATCCAATCGTGGTTTCTCTATGGATCCCGAGAAAGTCCAGGGGATCTGCGACTGGCCCCAGCCAGTAGGCCTACAGGCCCTTCAACTCTTCCTTGGCTTTACCAATTATTACCGGAGATTCATTGCCAATTATTCTACCTTAGTTGCCCCGCTTACCGCCATGACCAGGAAAGGGGCTAACACTTGGGTATGGACCCCTAAAGCACAAGTCACCTTTCAGATGATTAAGAGGCTTTCTGTTCTGGCCCTTGCCTTCAGCATCTGGACCCAAGACGTCCATTTGTCGTTGAAGTTGATGCCTCTGCAATTGGCACAGGAGCTGTCTTGAGCCAGTTTTCTCCCAAGGGTAAATTGATACCTTGTTCATTCTACTCACATAAGTTCTCTCCTACAGAACAACATTATACCATTGGTGACCGAGAACTCCTCACAGTCAAGTTGGCACTCCAAGAGTGGTAGCCCTGGTTGGAAGAGGCACAACACAAGTTTACTATCTTCACTGACCATAAGAACCTTAAGCACCTTAAAGAGGCTCCACTTCTGAATCCCCGACAAGTCCAATGGGTGCTCTTCTTTGAACGGTTCAACTTCATTCTATGTTTCCACCCAGGCTCCAAGAATCTCTGTGCTAATGCACTGTCAAGATCATTTGACCCTGAAGATGTTCCTGAAGTCCCTAGCTTCATCATAGATCCCTCCTGCATATCCCTTGCTGTGACCACTACAGTTCCTACTGGAAAAACCATTGTTCCACGTAGATTACATGAACAAGTTCTGAAATGGGTTCACGATTCCAAGTTGGCAGGACACCCGAGTCATGCCAGGACCCTAGAGATGTTACGAAGACACTATTGGTGGCCCAACAAAGTGCAAGACTCCCGAAACTATGTGGACTCGTGTCCCATCTGCGCCCAACAGAAACCACCTACTGGGAAGCCTTGGGGCTTACTCCGACCACTTCCAGCACCTCCTGAGCCATGGTCCATCATCTCAACAGACTTTATTACAGACCTGCCTCCATCCCAGAACAATACGGCAATTTGGGTAATCATCGACCGTTTTTCGAAGATGGGTCATTTTATTCCCTTGCTGGGCCTTCCGTCGGCCCCAGAATTAGCCAAGTTATTTTTCAAAAACATTTTTTGCCTCCATGGACTCCCCAAGGAGATTATATCCTACCAGGGTCCACAGTTTGCCGCCAAATATCGGTGTTCCCTATGTAAGAAGTTTAATATTGCCCTACGTTTCACATCGGCCTATCATCCACAGGCCAATGGTCAAGCTGAAAGGACCAATCGGACCTTGAAGACATTCCTCCGCTCCTATGTAAATGATCAACAGGATAACTGATCTGATCTTCTTCCCTGGGCTGAGCTGTCGCACAATACCCATGACCCTGTGGCCATCGATGTATCTCCATTCTCCGTGGTATTCGGATGGCAACCTCGGCTGCCTCTTCCAGTTCCTCTGACTGTTCCTTCTCCAGTGACGCAATCCATGCCTCATACCATTCATCAAGTGTGGAACCAAGTAAAAGAGCACCTTTCCCAGGCCGCTGAACACTACAAGCGTACTTCAGATGCCCATAGATGTCCTGCGCCACTCTTCTGCCCTGGCCAGAAGGTGTGGCTAAGCGCTCGACACATACGACTGAGACTTCCCTCTCACCACTTGGCTCCTAAATACATCAGGCCATTTCCTCTAATCCGAAGAGTAGGAGCTGTATTGTATCAGCTCCAGCTACCTCGTACCATGGGTATCCATAACACGTTTCATGTGTACCTATTGAAACCGTTGGTCCTCTCCTGGCCCTCACGTAAAGTTCCTTCTCCTCCAAGGGTCTCTACAGAACCTGATTCATCCCTTCATGTAAGAGAGGTCCTCAATGTCCATTGGCATCGAGGGAAATGGGAGTACCTCCTACCCTGGGAGGGTTATGGGACCGAGGAGAATTCGTGGAAACCTTCCCACAACATCCTTGATAAGGAACTCCTGAATACCTTTCATAAGACTCACCCCGACAAGCCATGGCTGCATAGCAGGAGGCCTAGAAGGGGGGGTACTGTTTCGCACCTCGTCCGCGTCCAGCCCAGGTGCTCACCTCTCTGGTCAGCCTCCCTGGCGGCAGCTGCAAGCTCTTCCAGGCCTTGGCATCCCACGGCGGAGGTTGCCGGACCTTCCACTGCAAGCCAGGCCTCATGTCGGAGTTCAGCGCCTTCCATGGCATTGGCCACACCCCTACACGTGCACGCATGAACTGCCCAGCCTCTTGTAGGGCTAGGGGTGGGTCCTAGCTCTGCGGCACACCCTGATTGATTCCCTGATATAAGGAAGTCCCTGCCTGCACTTCCTTGCCTTGGCAATTGGGTTAGTATTGTGCTAGATTGTCACTGCGTTCTGCGCCTTGTTCCATTCTTGTTTCAGGCTCGTTCCAGGATCCTTCTGTTCCAGCCTTGTTCCTTCATCCCTCTGTTCCAGTATCCTCTTGTTCCTGTGTTCTTCTATCATCTCCCCAGGTAGTACCTCCAGACTGCCTCACTTGTACTGACCTCGGTTTTCTCCTTGACCCTCCTGCCTGCTGCCTGCCTCCTGACCTCAGCTTGCTCTTTGACCACTCTGCCTGCTGCCTGCCTTCGGCCTGCCTGTGACCTCGTATGACTTCCGGAACCTGACCTCTGCATTGTTGACCACTCCTCAGACTGACCCTCTGATTCTGATCTCTGCCTGATTGACTACATCTCCTGATTCTGGCTCTGTCCCTTGCCTTGTCATCGCCTAAGCTGTTCTGGTCTTTCTTGCTCCATCTGACCTCCAGCCTCAAACCCGATCGTGCTTCTCTCCTGTCTGTGGGCATGCTTGTCTACCATCTCTCCAGGAGACCCGTGAGGCCCACCTAAATCCAAGCAGCCCGGGTCCCTACGGGCTCCACCCGGGGGCGGCCGCGAGCTTTCAGTGGTGAAGCTCATCCTAGCCTCTGTCTCCTCCAGTGCTCTGCCCTCCTCCAGTGCCCCATTGCCCCACCTCCAGTGCTCCATTGCCCTGCCTCCAGTGCTCCTCCCCCTACCTGGTAGGGACCAGGTGCTTCCTGGTCCCTACTAGGGAGCCATTCTCCACTGCTCTAGGACAAGGGTCCACCCCTGAGCGCAACATGTATTTGATTTTAAATGTATGCAGGCTGTTACAAAATTACACCCTTACTGTTTTGCATAAATATTTAAAGGAAAATAACATTAATAAAACATGCCACAGTACATGGATCAGCAGAGAAATGGATACTGAAAGTCATGAGCTTTACAGAAAAAGGAAGCATGATTGAAGTAGAAAATGTGTGCATGTGCATGGACGGGGATGTCTGTCCCCTCCTCCCTCTTTCTTCATTTCTTAGTTTACTCTCTCTAGTATGTCTCACAGCCTTTTATCCTCTTTTCCCAGTCAAATCATGTCCCTATCCCTGTTTGCTATTCTTTTTGTCATCCTCTCTTCTGTCCTTCTAAGTTTACTACATTTGTGCTCTGCAGTGCTTGTAACTCTAAAATGTTTCTGTGATGCTGAAAGAGCTCAAATGGCAATGTGCGATAGTGTGAGTGTGCCAGTGTTGCATGGTTGAGATTTAGCAACATGAGATACCTGGTCATAGGTGAGGAGAGCTGGTGCTGTTAAGATCCCCCTTTCTTCCTGGTAGCTGGGGGGAGTAGTGACATCAGCAGCACAAATAACCTTAAGATGTACTTGCATGGATCACCCACTTTTGAATCCTGCAATTAGATAAAGAAAAACTGAAATGTGTTAATATGAATCTTTTAAAATCCACAGGAGATAACTGAAATAGTAATCAGCAAAAAGGTTAGCTTTCAAAAACTGCAAGGTATCTCAAAAAAGGGAGGAAAGGGAAGAAAACTTGAAAAGCTGAGAAGGTATTAGGAACAGCAAAGGTATGCATGGAAGATATCCTGTGTCTTCGCTCAGCCTGTCGCATCTGCTGTACCAAGCAGCAGGTCTGAAAGGGCTATCGAGTGGCCAGAGGGCTACTCCAGAGACCAGCATTGAGTTGTTGGGTCTCTTTCGATGCGCTCAGGTTTGGCTGAGGCCAGGGCTCCTGATCTTCAGCCTGTCCGCCCGTGCTTGGATACATCTCGCCTGCCTCAGCGCTTCCCCGGAGCTCCTCTGCGGACGCGCCGTGGTCCAAGGACACACTACCTCCCATTGGGACCGCTTCCCAGCACTCCCGTAACATCACTCTGTCAATTTATAATTTGGCTATGTGTTCTTCTAGCAGGTAAGGATTAACAACATAGTTCCCAAAATACGCTGACAAGAGAAGATCTTCCCTTTAGTTGACATCAAAAATACTTTTCCAAAAAAATCCCAGCGTGTGTAGCCAAAACTGGATGTTCAGATATCTTCTTCATGATACAAGAAGCAAGTGAGCACATATTTACTAGCTACTTTAACCTGCCCAAAAAAGTAAGAACTTGGCATATGGGGATCAGATGAATAAAATGGAACCAGTTAATACAAACTTGCTACATGTGAGCAGGCTTTGACTCCAATATAATAATCCACATGGGAGGCAACAACCTTGGTTCTCTCCCAAGTGCTGAGCTCTCAATAAAAAAAAAATGAATTTAACTTATGTCTCTGTTCAGCAAGGCAGAAAATGTCTGATTCAATATCATCCCTAGGAGAGTATGAAAAGGCATAATAGGAGAAAGAAGAGGATATATTGGGGAATGGTGCACAAGCATGACCTAATCACCCAGGATCATCAGTGGCTTTTCTGTCCATCTGGCATCAATCTTGCACAATAATGGGACACCCACATTGTTGATTTCCTTGCAGGAAACATTGAAGGCTAGTATGGAATGAATAAGGCAGCAGCTGCTAGGGTATGGGTGAACAAATGTGGAGAACTTCTGCTCATGCAGGAGCTTGAGGGAGATAGATCTTACCAGGCTTGGCTCAAAGAACAGTTCTTATGTGAGTGATGGGGCCAGTAACACATTTTCCCTGAATTACTTAAGTGCTTCTGCAGACGGCGGTGACAGCTGACCACAAAAGGCTATGTGGTACTGTGTTTTGTGTTATAGATGGATTAATCCAGCACTTTACCTTCAAGTGTTAAGCGGTAGTAACTAGTAACCTGGTTCATCCAGCAGGGTTTAAAGAAGTTCAGAGAAGCACAAGTTCAATGACAATCAAGGTCATTATTTAACTGTATGCTTATATGATTTGCCTTCAGACTTATACTGCTCACTTTTATCAGTAGAGTTTATTTTATAATCATTAATACTTGCCTACTCTAATGGGATCTGTGATAGCAGGTATCATATAACTATATTTTTAATGCAAATTTGTATAGTTACTGTTACACGCCCCACCCGCGGTCATCCCTCACATGGGACCGCTCACCTTTGGGGTCACATGGCAGGCCCCGGTCCTGTCTCCCTCGTGGACCTTGCAAGTCCAGCTAGGCCCCGGCGTCCCACGTCGGCGGTCGCTGGGCCTTCGGTTGCACGCAGGGCCTCATGCCAGGCCTCGGCACCTCTGCAACTAGTCATGCCCCTGCACGCGTGGACCAGCCGCCCTGATGTAGGTCCCAGGGCGGGGCTTCGTTCTGTGGCGCACCCTGATTGATCGCATGTTATAAGGAAGTTCCTGGCCTCACTTCCTTGCCTTGGCAATCGGGTCAGCTTGTTTGCTAGATTGCCCTTGCTCGTATTCCTGCTTACTTGTTCCTAGTCTTGTTCCAGGATCCTTCTGTTCCAGTTCTGTTCCTGCTTGTTCCTGCTCGTACCTGTTCCTGACTTGCCTGCTTCTTCCTATGTTCGTTGCTCGTCTCCCCGGTCTTACCTCAGACTGTCTTTCTGGTATAGACCTCAGCTTGTTCCTGACTTGTCTGCCTGCCTGCCACCTGCCAAAGACCTCAGCTTGTTCCTGACCTGCCTGCCAAAGACCTCAGCCTGTTCCTGACTCGTCTGCCTGCCTGCCGCCTGCCAAAGACCTCAGCTTGTTCCTGACCTGCCTGCCAAAGACCTCAGCCTGTTCCTGACTCGTCTGCCTGCCTGCCGCCTGCCAAAGACCTCTGCCTGCTCTTCAATCTTGCCTGACCTCTCGATCTTGACCCTTGCTTCGTTGAGCACTCCTCGGACTGATTCTTGGACTTTGACCTTGCTCGCCTGACCTTGCTTGATTCTGGCTCTGTCCCTAGCCTTGTCCTCACCAACTCTATTCTGGTTCTCTCTCCTCCAACCTGTTTCCAGTCTCGAACCTGATAGCGCTCTTCCTTTGTCTGTGGGCACGCCAGACTCTGACTCTCCCAGGAGACCCTGCGAGGCCCACCTAAGTCCCAGCGGCCCGGGTCCCTACGGGATCCTCCCAGGGGGACCTCGGGCTTCCAGAGGTGAAGATCTAGTCTGCCTCTGTCTCCCTCCATGCTCCGCCCCCTGTGGCCAGTCCCTGTACTGCCACAGGACAGGGGTCCACCCCCAAGCACAACAGTTACAATTTGACTTTAGTTATCACTATTTATTGCTTGTTATAACCTGCATAAATAATCCACTGAATTATTCTTATATGTTTTAGTTAGATAGGATTAAGTTTGTTCTTATTGTTTTCTCAGTTATGCATTTCTTTTTACAGGCTTGTTAGTGTCATGATACAGTATACATTTATAACTCTAATATGTAGCCTAAAAGTAAGGTGTCATAGTATAGCATTTAAAGAAATGTGGTATATAATTTAGATGCTAATTAAATAGACAAAGCACAGAAAACACTTTAATGTTGCCTTTAAAGTCTCACAAGTACAATTAGTTTTACAGTACCAGTTTGTCTAAAAATAGTATATTATAAAATTGTAGAGCATCATACACATGTCTTTTAATCATGCACATAAAAAATCACAAGAAAATGTATAGTTCCTAGTCACCCTGCATTTTAATGTTCAGTGTTGATAGCTAGGATAGAATTCCAATGGAGCACAGTCAGTAAAGCTAAGAGAAATGAAACCTTTGATTCCAGACTTCACGGACTCTAATTCAATCTGTATTGCTATTACTGCAAGATCCTAAGTAACCTGAAATCCCTACAGATTCTTCCTCACTTTCCTCCTAGATCTTTTTTTAATGTAAGTCTTAATTCACCCAAATTGAGGACTGAGAAAATATTCCAAGAGAAAGTATACCAGTTGCCTACGGACTGATATATCCTGTCAGTTTGTGCCAGCCCAAAATGAAAGAGTAGACTGAGATGAGATGGCAGAGGAATGGTCAGCATTATGAAGAACGTAGTATATTCCATCTAGGCAAAGAAGACACAGATCCACAGTCTACGGTAACTGAATGTAACTTACCTTGGGCTACTATCGAAAAAATATGAGCTAAAACTAAAACCAAAAATAAAACAAATCAGCAACATTATAAAAATGCAGGATCCCAACCTGTCCCATCTGCAAACCTTGAAGGCCACACCTAGAATAATTTCATAGGACAAGAAAGGAGCTTGGAAGATGTATCAACCAGTGCATGCTCCTGTTCTTACTACTGTATTTTTTCTATTGTGTTTTATGAATATATAATTTTTTTAACTCTACTATAATATTTTTAATGAAAGATAAATTATCAAATCAAAATAAATTAATAATGAAAAAATACAGCCACAGACATATGACATGGATTCTCTCACGGTGGACTTAATTATTAGTCTGCTTTAAAGGGATGCCCTAGCCTTGTTCACCCCATTCTTAAGGTAAAACAGTCCAATCCTGGATTATCTCAATCAATTCATAGTTGCCATCTCCCAGATATTTGGAGAATCTCATTAGGATCATCTAGTAGAGCATAGGGTGATAAATCTCTGCCAAGGTCAGCAATTAGCGTTTGAGTACACAGAAAGTTTTTCTCACTGTACCTTGATTTAGACTGAAATGAACCAACATTTTGAGTGCACTTTAGTAGGTCCCTGGCAAACCATATTAAAGATGAAGTGGGGGGCTGGGAAAGCCCACTTCCCCCATCTTAGGAAGCCTTCAAGCTTTGATCACTCCTCATTAGAATTGAGAGATATGATAGAACAGAAACAAGATAAGAAGCAAAAATCCCCTAGTACTAAGAGAAACAAATAACTCTCCATCAGGCAGCAACCTTCAGACAAGCTCATGATAATTGATGGCACTTGATACTGGCTATCAATAGAGGAAAAATAAAGGTCCCATCAAGAGGGCCTTTTCTTCTATTGTGGGCTTCTGGGACACCATTAAAGCAACTGCATAAATAGGCTGTAATTTCACTAGACTACATGATGGGGAAATGGACAGTTCCAACCATAGTAGAGGTAACTGGGGTGGAACAAGAAAGAACAATCTCTCTCAGATCAATAAAGCTACTTTGAATATGAACATTCCACATGAAAATCACAATTCAATATTTTGGAAGGCAAAGGAACAGCAAGTTCTTGCCACAATCAATTCAGGAGCCTCAGTGTTTCATGGCTGTCACATCTGCCCAACAATACAAGAATCAAATACAATAGAAGTGAATGAAGAAACATAACAGTGGAAACAATTGAAAAATCCTCCTAATGAGGCCCAGTCACTCAAGAAGCCAAGCTACTATGTATAAACACCAGGGAATAATATACTTTGATCTCACCCATCCACCACTCTTCTCAGTCATCTCCGAATTACCTTGGCTGGAATGTTATGACCCGCAAATTCAGAAAGCATGCTAGGTAACCTTCACTTCCACCTTCTGTCAACGGAATTGTCTCCCCAATTTTGAAGGAGAAAGACAATGAGCCAGAAGAGCTCACCCAGATCATAAGATATTACATGACTGCCAACTCAGAAGTAGAGCAATTATTCAAGATATACTTGGAGTTTTGCGAAGTGTTTGTTTAAGTCACTTCAGATATAATACCTCCTCATAAAATGTATGATTGCCAAATAGACTTGTAACCTGCAGCAGAAGTTTATTCACAGGGATCTAGGCACTATATAATTATCTGCATGGAAATCTGTAGATGGGGTTCATCAGGCCCTCAACTTCCCTGGCAGTAGACTTGATCTTCTCCATGCCAAAGATGGTTCTTTCTGACCCTATGTTGAATAGTGAATAGAGATGTGTATTTGTTTTACAACAAAATGAAAGATGTAACAAATAAGCAGTTTTGTTTCATTTTATTTGAAAATGAAACCAAAGGAAATTAAATTTCATTTTAATTGTGTTTGGTTTCATTTTTAGAAATAGTGTACAATATTTGCCAACAGTAAATTTTATTTGGAATTAGTGCATGCTATTTGGATTTAGTGCACATTATTTGTAAATAGCGTGCACTTTTTCAAAAAATGAAATAACCGCCTTCCAGAAAATCCTCCAAAATGAAACAAAATTATAATGGCTGCAAACCTTTCCTATCAAGTGCTTGACACAAGCACCATCCGGTTACTCCTCCATTCATTAGTCAGCTCTTGGAATGCCTTTAGTCCACTCGAGATTTCTACCAAATTAAATCTTAGGGGAGCCATCTATAACCTAGTTAGTATCCAAGAGGGTAGTGAATGAAAATTAACATTCTATACCAGGGCCGGTGCAAGCGCATTTGGTGCCCTAGGTAAACCTTTGTTCATGGACCTCCTTCCCACAATTTACCTATCGGCAACAGCTCCAAAACTGAACTCCCTTCTACTGGTGGCAGCGGCTCTAGCACAGTTCTTGCTTCTTTGCCGGTAATGGCTCTGGCACAGCACTGTCTGGGCCTCCTCCTGTCAGAATGTTGCTGCCCCCAAAAGTTTGGCACTCTAGGCAACCACCTAGTTTGCCTAATGGAACATCAGCTCCCTAGCAAATAGAACAAGGAAAGTATCTGAATTTAAGAAGGCATGGAATAAACAGAGGATTTCTGAGGTAGTAGTAGGGATCATAATTTTGAGTATTTGGTGTGGATGGGCAGACTGGATAGGCTGTAATGGTCTTTTTCTGCCATCATGTTTCCATTTATTTATTTGACAATTTTTCTATACCGTCGTTTGGGGTGCCATCACAACGGTTCTATGTTTCTATAAGTATTTAAAAATGCCATTCAGATTAAGGAACTCAAAGTTTCAACATTTTGTAAATGAACAATTAAATGACATGTTTAACGTGTGCACAATGATTTATTTAGATGTCACTTTGATATTCTCACATATCCTGACAAGTCATGACTGGCAGGTACATTTGGTTCTAGACTGCTCAAGGAGTCATAAGCTATTTGCAAATTAGAAAAATATGAGTTTGGCAAAAGTCAGAGTTCCTACAAAATATATTGTCACATGGCGCGTGCACACAAATCTGCATAGGATCTTTGTAGTTATGGAATAGCCAACCACATGTATTGTGAAGGGGATGCAACATTTCTTGGGATTCACACATTTCTATTGGCAGTTTTTTCAAGGATCTTCAAAGATGGTGGCCTTTGCTGACAGAATAACTGAAGAAGGAAATTTTATTCAAATAGACTTTTAAACAACAGCAAACATTCAAATTAAATGCAGTGTTCACATTCACTTCGATCTTGATATACCCTAATCCAGAGCTTCTGTTTGTGGTGAAAGCAGATGCATAAAGGTCTGCCTTAGGGATAATTTTGTCCCAGAGAAGGTCATCAGGGAACATGCTCTATCCATGTATATTCTACTCTCACAAGATGATAGCACTAGAGAAGAACTACTGTAAGAGAGCCCCCAAGGGAATGGCACCTCTCAGTCCCAGGTACCTTCCCTAGGTACAAACTAACCAGGAGTCAAGATAGGATTCACACAAGACTTACTAACAAAACTCTGCCCTCCATGTTCCAAATCTAGTGATGTCTAAAAAGAAATCTAATATCCCCTACTAGATTTTTTCTCACTAAAAGTTGAAATGCAAAGGGGTCTGGTGACCAGCTGGACTCTTCTACAGGACATGATTTTGATGCTGTTAAATTCCCTCTCTCTGATATCTTAAACTCATAGCACTTCCTGTTTTCTGTTGTGATCTGTCTTTGAAGCTCCGATGTTCAAGTTTTACTGGTTCAAATCATGGTCCTCCTACCTCTGCCTTGAGGGTGGACACTATACCATGTTATTGATGAGTGCTTGGTAGTCAGACCTTGATTGGTTAGGAGACACTGGTTCCTGATTGGAGGGTTGTCCTTAGGGGGAATAACCTACTTGTTAGTCTACTTTATTGTTGTTAAATGACAACAATCTACCTGTTTTTTATTTATTTAGCATTTTGTTTATATACCGAGGTATAGCAGAGTTGCCTTCACTCCGGTTTACATATAGAAACAACATGTTACATTGAACTAGAATTTAAAATTAAATTTAAATTTAAAGAATGTCAAGGATTACTGGTTGCTTGGTTCTGCTTTTACGGTTGATCTTGTCTAGATGTTTTCTTATCACAAGAACATAAGAATTGCCATGCTGAGTCACACCATGGTCTATCAAGCCCCAAATTCTGTCTCTGACAGTGGCCAATCCAGGTCACAAGTACCCAGCAGATCCTTTAAAGTAGTTTAATTCCTCTTACTCACTACCAGGGATAAAAATAGTTATCTTTAGTTTACCTGACAAATGTGGTGTAGACTTTTCCTCCAGGAACTTGTCCAAATCTCTTTTACGCCTGCTATGCTAGTTACCTTGATCACATCCTCGGGCAACAGATTCCACAGCTTGAATGTGCGATGAGTGAAAAATTACTTTCTATAATCTGTTTTGAATCTGCTGGTTGTTAATTTCATGGAGTGTTCCCTTATTTTAGTATTATTTGAAAGGTTAATAACCAATTGTTATTTACCCATTCCACTCCCCTCATTATTTTATAAATTTCTATCATGTCCCTTCTCAGCTGTCTCTTTTCTGAGTTGAAGAGCCCTAGCTTGAGAAGCCTTTCATTATAAGAAAGATGTTCCATCTACTTTACCATTTTTGTTTCCCTTCTTTGCACTTTTGCTGGTCCCACTATCCTTTTTTAGATGAAGTGACCAGAACTGCACACAATACTCAAGGTGCAGTTGCACCATGGCTTGATACAGAGGCAATATGATATTTCTTTTTTTTATCATTATATCTTTACTAGCAACTGTACCCATTCTACACCCTCAGGCATCCCCCCACCCACCCTCTCTTACCTCCCATGCCAGGTTCTTATGGCCTGGATTGGCCACTGTTGGAAACAGGATGCTGGGCTTGATGGACCCTTGGTCTGACCCAGTATGGCATGTTCTTATGTTCTTATGTTAGCTGAAAAGGAAAAACTAAGTTATTTTCACCCAGGGCAAGGGACGTGGAGGCACATTTGCTAAAGCCAGGGCTGGCAAAGTTTATTTACCAAGCTGTCTCTCGCACTCCCCCACACCCCCTCTCCTCTATCACACTCACATTCTCTCTCACCGGCATCCCCCCAACCCACCCTCTCTTACCTCCCATGATCTCTCTCACACCCTCCCCACCCCCTCTTACAAACTATGCTCTCTCTCACCCTCCCTCTCTCACACACACATTCTCTCTCACCGGCATCCCCCCCCCCCCATGCTCTCTCTCACGGCATGCCACGGGACCCGCGCCGTTCGCGGCAAAGATGAAGGCCCGGCACACCGTTTGCGGCACACAGGGGCCTTCCATTTTCACCTTGAGCAGAAAATAGCAGCAGAGACACCAGCATGCCATGAACGGAACGCGTCCCACGGCACACGCTCCGTTCGTGGCGAAGATGAAGGCCCGGGTGCGCCGATCACAGCACACGGGGGCCTTCCCTTTTCACCACGAATGACACACTGGGCCTTCATCTTCGCCGTGAACGGAGTGTGTGCCGCGGGACCGCTCTGTTCGCGGCATGCCAGGGTCTCCTCTGCTATCCTTCCAGTTTTGAATAGTCTTCCGGCGAGGGAGGAAATTGGCGAGGTGAGGGAGGAAATCTGCGTGAATGAGGAATTCTGTGCAAAATCTGCATTCCGCAGTAGAGCTGAATTCCCCCAGGAGTATATCTTGTAGCTGGTGTTGTGACATGGCTGCTATATGGCGTATTTGAGCCTCCAAGGCAGCCAAGGAGCCGCCTGCGCCATCTATCGGCGGGCTGGAGAACATGCGAGAGCACTGACGAACACACTACCAACCCCGATATATTATGGATTGATTATATCCTTTAAAATATGCAAAGCATTATCTAGGTTATGTATATTACACAATGAAAAATAATAATACACATACCTTATTTAACCTAGAATACAAGTCCACATCATGGGTCGAATAAGAAAAATGTATAAAGAAAAGCGATATGATATTTCTGTGTTATCCTCCATTCCTTTTTGGATCATTCCCAACATTCTATTTGCTTTTTTAACTGTCACTGCACACTGAGCAGGTCACATTCTTGGGTATGACTCTTAGAGAACCTAGCAATGTTTACCTGTAGTTGGGATTATTTTTCCCTGTGTGCATCACTTCTGTCACAGTGAGCCCTTGGGCTGAAGCGTGGTTGACACAGCATAGCAGACAAACCTACTCTGCCCACACTGTCAGCAGATGGACTTGCTCCCATAGGGCTGGTTCTAGCCCCATTCCCCACAAGTTGAGCTCTTGGGTTTGAGGGGCCGGCAGGGCTTAGGCAAGAGTCCCGTAAGGCGTGGTCAGACGAAGTCAAGCAGTGAGCAGAGGTCAGGGCAGGCAAAAAACAAAGAGTGTGAAGGTCCAGGCCAAGGTCGGGGGGCACGTGGCAAGCAAGCAGGCGGCCGAAACATTACAACTTCACATTTTTCCACATTAAATGTCATCTTGCCATTCAGTTGTCTACTCTCCTAGTCTCACAGGGTCTACCTACAGTTCTTCACAATCTGCTGTTGTTTCAACAACATTGAATAATTTTGTGTCGTCTGCACATTTTATCACCTCATTCATCATTCCCTTTTCCAGATCATTTATGAATATGTTAAACAGCACGGGTCCTTTCTCCATTTGGAAAACTGATCATTTAGTCCTCCTAACCTCTGTTTCTGGCCTTTCAGCCAGTTACCAATCCACAATAGAACACTGCCTCCTATTCCATGACTTTGTAATTTCCTGAGGAGTATCTCATGGGGGACTATATCAAATGCCTTCTGAAAATCCAAATGCACTATATCATCCTGCTCACCTTTATCTATCTGTTTATTTATACCTTCAAAAAATTCTAAAAGATTGGTAAGACAAGACTTCCCTTGCTAAAACCATGTTGACTCTTCACCATAGGACTTAAGCCATGCCTATCTTTATAGGAAGTGGTTTTGTTTTTAAGAATGGCTTCTAACATTTAGCTGCGTGCCAATTTCAGACACTCACATTTATATTTCCTGAATCACCCTTGGAGTATTTTTTTTTTTAAATCAGTCACATTGGCCATCTTCAGTCTTCAGGAATCTTGACTGATAAGTTACAGATTTCTAGTAACAGGTTAGTGATTTCATATTTTAGTTGTTTTAGAACTCTTGGGTGATTTGTTACTTTTCAATTTGTCACTCTAATCTATTACATCTTCCATCATAACAGATATTTGTTTTAGTTGCTCAGAATTTCTGCCATTAAAGAATATTTCAGATTCAGGTATGTTCCCAACATCCTCCTCTGTAAAGACCAAGGCAAGTAATTCATTCAAGTTTTTCTGCTATTTTCTTGTCCTCCCTGAGCACCCTTTTTGTCCCTTGTTCATCTAGCGGCCCAGCTGACTCCCTCACATGCTTTTTGCTTCAAATGTACTTGAAAAAGTTTATATTATTAGTTTTTGCCTCACTGGCAAGATTTTTCTCAAAGTCTCTCTTGGCCTGTCTAATTACTGTTTTACATTTAACTTATTTATGTATTTATTTATTTATTTAGGATTTTTATATACCGAAATTCTTGTTGGGAAACAAATCAGTCCGGTTTACAGGTAACAACAATAATGCCGCGGGACGGGAAACAGTGCCCCTGGCTTTACAAGAAACATATTAAACAAGGCTTTACATAACATAATGAATAGTAACGATTCAAGGAAACTTCATAAGGTAACTTCTCTGGGTTAGGGACAAACTGGATGGTTTTAGATAAAGATGAACTAAGTCTGGTTAAATTTTTAACTTGGTTAGATTTCCCTGAAGTGTACACAATAAATACAATATAAAAATAAAGTAAAAATTGGAATTGAAATTAACTACTTAAATGAGGTAAAAATACAATAACATGTAACAGATAAATAAAGAAGCGAAGGCAGATTGTGTAACGAAGTCTTTGGGTGGTGAAATCTGAAAACACAAGTGATCCAGCTATCATAGAGTGATCTAAGTCATAGAGTAACATAAGGCATAAACAATAGGGAAATGAGGTGACATAATTTTATGAATTAACATAAGGCCTAAACATTAATGTCTTAAGTTGACATAAGTCATAGAGTAACATGAGGCCGTCATAACGTGATATAGGGGTGGAAGGGGGAAAAGGGTCGAAGATGGAAGGTGATGGAGAGCAGACTATGGGCAGACTGCGAGGGTTGAGTTGCTTATGTGTCTGTGAAAGCTTGGCTAAAGAGCCAGGTTTTTAGCTTTTTTTTGAAGACCGGATGGCTTGATTCTAGTCTTAAGTCTGGGGGGAGAGTGTTCCAATGATGAGGTCCAGCAGTTGATAGAGCTCGTTTCCTTCGTGATGTTTTTGCGGGTGGGGCATACAGTGTACCTTTGTATGCGCTTCTGATGGGTCGTGAGGAGGTATGAGGTCGAAGTTGCGTCTTTAAATTGATGGGCGAGATGTTGTGAATTGATTTATGAATGATGGTTAGGATTTTGAAAAGGATCCTGTATTTGATGGGAAGCCAATGTAGGTTATGGAGTATGGGTGTGATGTGTTCCCTTTTGTTAGAGTTAGTGAGAATTCTGGCGGCGGCATTCTGGACCATCTGTAAGGGTTTGATAGAGTTGAGAGGAAGACCGAGTAAGAGAGAGTTGCAGTAGTCAATCTTTGTAAGAACAATTGCTTGAAGTACAAGGCGGAAGTCGTTGAAGTGAAGGAGGGGTTTAAGTTTTTTTAGGACTTGCAATTTGTAAAAGCAGTCCTTGGTCGTGTTGTTTATAAATTTTTTTAAATTTAGTAGATTGTCCAGCCAGGCTCCTAAATTCCGGACGACAGGTGAGAAGTTGATATTAGGACAAGAGGGCAGGGAGAGATTAGTTGGGTTAGAAGGGGATTCATGGGTGATAATGAGCATCTCTGTTTTGTTAGTGTTCAGAACAAGGTTGAGACTGGAGAGTAGTTGTTTGATGGGTTGAATGCATTCATTCCAGATAGTGATGGTTTTTTGTAAGGACTCTGTAATTGGGATGAGGATCTGTATGTCATCCGCATAGAGGAAATAGGTGAGATTCAGGTTTGAGAGAAGTTGACAAAGAGGGAGGAGGTAGATATTGAATAGAGTGGGTGATAGAGAGGAGCCTTGAGGGACTCCCTGGTCTGATAGTACCGGGTGGGACTCTGTATTATTTATCCTTACTTTGTAAAACCTATCGCTCAGGAAAGATTTAAACCAGCTGAGTGCAGACCCTTTGATGCCTATATTTTCTAGTTGATTGATGAGTATGGTGTGATTTACCGTGTCGAAGGCTGCAGATAAATCAAGAAGGACCAGTAGGTAGGCTTGTTTTTTTTCTAGGTTTAAGAGGATGTTGTCCGTGAGTGAGAGGAGAAGGGATTCAGTGTTGAGACCTTTGCGGAAGCCGTATTGAGCTGAGGATAGTATGTTGTGATCCTCAAGGTATTCTGAGAGTTGTTTGTTGACTGTTTTTTCCATCAGTTTGGCTATCATCGGTAAATTTGCCAGTGATTGTGCTCCTATATTTATTGCTATCAAATTTATTTGCTATTGTAATTTCAGTTAGAATTTCACATCGAAATTTCAGTTAGAATTTCACATCGAAAAACTTGCCAGTGATTGTGCTCCTATATTTATTGCTATCAAATTTATTTGCTATTGTAATTTCAGTTAGAATTTCACAGTTTGCTTCTTCATTTTGGCCAGGTGGCTGCTATAATACACTCACTGCTATACTCTCACCCATCACACGTAGAATTTCTATCCATAAACATTCCACACTGAATTTTGTAGCTTGCAGATTTTTTTAACATGCTTCGCTCCAGGCTATTTTTACATATAGTGCGATCCCTCCACTAATTTGATCTTCCCTATCATGATGATATAATTTATACCATAAAAAAGGATACAAAGAGTGTTAGACACTTATGCAATAACAAAAACTATAGAAAAGTCTAGCTCAAGTATTGAAGGATTGTATGAAGTCAAACTAGGGAAACCTCATAAAGTGCCAACATAAGGCTTTTAAGATGCCTATAGGGCTACTTAAACTCCAACTCCACCACTGTGGATGTCAGAATAAATTTGTAATCATTGGTGACCCCAGATGAAAAGATGCTTTACTTGTTATCTCATAAAGCTATCTTATAGGTCCAGTATGAGTCCACTACTGTGGGTATGAGTGCTAGTATACAATAATCTTGTTATACCAGATTATGCTCACGCCAAGCAAGTGTTACACTTCCTGCATGAAGACTTCCATATATTGCCTTGGTGTCATAACAGTTTCCCCAGTTTGACTTCATACAATCCTTCAATACTTGAGGTAGACTTTTCTATAGTTTTTATAATTTATACCATGGCATGATAGTGTCCTGTTGTGGGGAGCGCTGGGGAGATGTGTGCCCTTGGACCACGACATGACTTGCAGCAGGCAAGACGTGCCTAAGCATGGGAGGAGCAGGCTGACCACCACCCTAACTTCTTCCGAAATTGCACGCACCGGTAGAGACCCAGCAATGCAATGCTGGTCTCTGGGGTAGCTTTCTGGCCACTCGATATCCCTTTTGGACCTACCACTAGGGAGCGGCAGATGCGGCAGGACAGACAGAGGTCGAGGACAGGCGATAATACTGGAACTAGGAAGAAGACGGCACCTCGGACTTGGACTAGGCTTGAAGACTTGAACAAGTTGAGGATACTTGGAACCAAGATGAGACAAGGATACTTGGAACTTGGAACTCAGAAGGAAGATGCTCAGACATGAAAGGAAATCAGACGTAGACTGAGGAGAGGATTCCGGTTACCCAGATGAGGACTCTTGGAACTTGGAAGGGCTCAGACGAGGGCTTGAAACTTGGAAAGGCTCACACGAAGACTTGGAACTTGGAAAGGCTTCAGACAAGAACTTGGAACTCGGATGAGACGAGACAGGGATTCTTGGAACTTGAATGAGACCACTTGGAACTTGGAAGGGACTAGGACAAGGACTCAGGATACTCGGAGACTTAGATAGGCACTGCTGCTCAGGGCGCCATAAACAGCTGACTTGGGCTGGTTGCGGACCACCCTGTCCCATTGCGTGCCCTACACAACCTAAGGAGGCTGGTCGCGGACCACGCGGAGAGCGGAACATGGGCAGGGCTGAGGTTCAGGATGAAGGAGGAATCCGGGCAGTGCTTGATGAGAGATCCAACCGGAAGAAGGCTCCAGCCACCAAACTCAGACACCGGATAGATACGGATTTACTCCCAGGAAGGTCAGCTGAAGACGAGGACTGGGGCGAGGCGAAGCTGAACCCAGAGCTTGAGGCCTGACGGTACTTCAGGATTAGAGTTCGGAACATCAGGGCTGAAACGTAGGACATCAGATACAAAGGTCACGGGTACCTCAGGACATCAGGGACCTCAAGAGAGGAGGACCTCAGGGACATCTGGAACATGACAGACAAAGACATCAAAGGACCAAGACATCTGGACATCCGAAGACAAGGGGACGTCTGGACATCAGGAGACACGGAGACATCAGGACATCTGGAGACAAGAGGATGGGATCTGTCAAGAGACCAGGACATGGAACGAAGATCAAGACGAAGGTTCAGGAACCATGGACAAAGACAAGGAGTACCAATGAGGAACAGAGTGCCTTGAAGAAGTGAAGAAGGATCACAGAGGTCTCCTGGAATGAAGAGCTGGAACTGAAGATCCAGGAGAGATCCAACTCCATGACCAATTCCTTGTGAAGGTGAAGAGGAACTAAAGGCTGAGCGCTTTTGTAGGGCTGAAGAGGAACACCCAGGATGACATCACGAGGAGGAGCCAAGAGGACTGGTCCTTTAAATCCTGAGGAAATGCGCAGCCCCGCACCTAAGGAGGTAGGACCAAGGACAGCAGCCATGCTGTGAAGAAGAGTTGAAGCAGGAGTAGGCCCGAGATGTCTGAGGCGGCTCCTGCTGTGAAGAGAGAATACTGCAGGCAGAGACTCCCCACGCAGGGGAGGAGATCGCGTCGGCAGCCTCCAGGCCGTGAAGAGGAGCTCTGGGGCGGCCTACCAGCTGCAAGAAGAGGAAGCTTCAGGGTGGCCTTCAGGCCACAGAACAAGATGACAGAGGCGGCCTCCTGGCTGCAGAAGGAACGGTGCTGGCGGTGGCCTCCAGGCCGCGGAAGAAAGAAGTGTCAATGACGACCTCCAGGCCGCAAAGACGGACAGGGCCCACTGCAGACGGCAGGGTGGTGGCCTCTGGGCCATGAGGAATGGCATCGGAAGGCTGGCAGCGGAGAGGTGAGAGGCTGCTTGTGGCCTAGCAGCAAGCAGCATTGTAACAGCCCCGTTGGTTATCCTCCTTCCACCATGTCTCTGAAATGCCTATGATATCTATATCCACATAAATGCCATACATTCTAAAAAACCAGTCTTACTGTTCAGACTTCTGACATTACTCAAACATTTTAAAATGTATTTTTAATTTTAATTTCTCTTTGCATTCATAACTTGCTTGTTAGCAAATGGTACATACAGTCTAGAGTCATTCACATCTGGGTGCTCTTTGTCTATGTCTGTCTCGGCTACTTCAGCCTTAAACACTATTGGGATATTCTAACTTCCCTGTTTTGCAAGTATGTTTGGAAGGTACATCCATTTGACTCATGCACTTCTGAGCGACTATCAGCTTTCTCCCATCATCTATATTTAAAGCTGCTCTATCTCCTGACTAAAGAGGCTCCCCTTTCCCAGAATGTTTCCTAGTTCCTTATCATATCTAGAACCATTGTTTTGATTTTCTAATACATGCATTGAGGCTCTGGAGCTCAGCTGCCTCTGAGATCCCGCTCATGTCATGGGAAGCATTTCTGAAAATGCAACCCTTGAGGTTCTGGATTTTTGATTCCTATCTAAGAGCATACATTTAGCCAGGCACAACACCATAACATGACCCGGAGTCTGAGTCATCTGGGTCGGGTCATAACTGCGGGCCTATGTACATCTGAGGACAACTGCATAATCTAGTGGAATGGAAACAGTAAAATCCAGAACTGATTCTGAACATACATGCAGAAAGCCTACTCAGAGACCTCCCTCTCCATGTCAGATCACAGCATTGGACCTGGGTCTGGGCTGAGGTCCTGGCATTAATATATAAAAAGGGTGCCAGCTACTGGGGTGCATATGCCAGAGTTGATTAACTCTGCTGCAACTCCAGCAGACTGCTTCAGAAGAAAAGAAGAAAATGAAGAGGGAGAAACTGCAAGGCCCGGGCTCCGGGCCAGGGCCTGACTGACGCCCTGGCTTTGGGTCCTGGCCTCCAGGCCAGGCCCTGGCATTGGAACCTGGCTTCCAGGATGAGTCACAGCATCCAGCCAGCCTGGGTTTAGGCCAAGTCCCTGGTGTCAAGACCCAGTCACTGAGCCAAGTCTCAGCGTCGTGCCTGGGTCTGGGCTCCAGCCTAGGCAAAGGCCCAGGCGTTAGGACCAGGCCTCCGGGCTGGGTTGCATCAACGGGCTTCGATCTGGGCTCCGGGCCTAGGTCAAGGCCCAGGCATCGGGACTCAGCTTATGAGTCATGTCACAGCATCAGGCCTGGGTCCAGGCCAAGGAACCAGCATCGGGACCCGGCCTCTGAGCCAAGTCTTAGCCAAAAATTTTTATTTTTCTACTTACTGCTCAGGAGGAGTAGTAGTTTCTGCACGCCAGCCAACTACGGCGCACATTTCCCCGGGACAGCAGCTAATGGCCACTGTCCTGCCCCGCCCAGACCCCGCTCCCCCCTTGTTTTAGGCCCGGCACTTGTGCACGAGGCAGGGTTTACATGCGTGACTGGACCCATTTTAAAATGCGCACAGCGCAAGCAAGGCCTGGCCTCGTGCGTAAACCCCGCTTTTTACAGGTGTGGGCATTTGAAAATCCACCCTTTAGTGTGCAAGTTTTGGCCTCGTCCCAGAATGCTCCTACACTGACCCTTTTTATCTAAACATACATATGTATATATATATATATGCTTTTCAATGTTTATAAAATACAAGTATGAAAGTAGAGGCTAGTTACATGTGTATATGCTAATATTCAGGTGTGCAAATACAGCTCTCAGTTCTGAAGAATCTTTGCAGGCAATGCTAGAATATATAGGTGCGCCTTCTTGTTCTTGATTCTCTGGCCCTCATCTGTCCTCAGCACAACACCTGCAAAACTGCAAGAGAAACTATCTACTCTTTCGTAAATTATCTTCCACAAGCTCTAGGTATGCATATTCCTCGTTTCCTGAACAGAATACTGTTTTTGTGAACTAATAAATAAAAGAAACAATAAATAAATTTATATTCTTAATTAAATTTGTCAGAGATAAGCCGATTTTACATTCCCGAGTATGTCTGTCGATCTCGATTGGACAGAGCTTTTGCCAGTAACTGGGACAATCTTATTCCTGTTTCAATCAGTGAAGAATGTAGATGCTTTTATTTCAACACCAAGTGTTTCCTTCAGCCCCTTCACTGATAGCAGCTCTAGTAGAGAACGTTGTATTTAGCAGACAAATTTTCCTTGTTTAGTTTCCAAACTATTAATTTAGAGAGTTACTTCAAAACAAATCCTTGTGGCTTCTAAACTATCCTTTATAATAGCAAGTCCCTCTGCCTGGTTATGCACAAAGTCATTATTGGAACACTAATGGCCTGTCAGTTCTCATAGCTTCTGGTTCTACAAACCAGCTTCTGTCTGAGAATTCTCACTGTACTGCATCCAGATTAATTCAACATCAATCAGAATCAGTTCAATTTTTCCATCCAAGCCTTTAACTACAGCAGATTTCTAATTTCTGCATGGTTTTGCTGCTAAATTTAACTTTAACCAAAAATTTTTTCACAGAAATTTCTCCTTTTTCTTACCTTCAATTCTAAAGACATCTCTTTCTATTAGAGCTATGCCATTAAATTAAAACCCAATCAATATCTACCATTATTAATGGATTTTTTTTCCAATTTACCTTTTCTGTGACACAAAAATAACCTACTATTTTCTCTCTCTGCAGGAGTCATGCTGATATACTTCTGGTCCTCAAAATGTCTTTGTCTGTGCCTAGCTGCCTCCTTTTCCACATGTATAAGTTTGGGATCAATCTAATGCCAGATACCAATAATAGAGTACAATAAGACACCAGTAAACTGCTAAAAGACCATCTATAATGCAAACCAACTGTAAAACCTCCCACAGAAGGAGACAGTCTATACTCTCAAACCACACTTCCAATCTAAAACATATTTATTAATTTATCACTTGTTGAAAATTGTTACCTGTATTTGTAAACATCAAATTACCTATATTGTTCATAAAGCTTATCAAATAAATACCCCATCCCCTTTTTTTTTATATCCCACACTCTCATACACCCAAGTCAATATATTCCATACCACACAACTCACACCAGCACCACGTCCATTCCATTCACAACATATATAAATATTCCCACTTTTCCCTCAATAATATAGTCCCAGCTTCTCACATTTCCAATCTTCATAGAAGAATTCTTTTAACTTCCCTACTGCACCTCTTTCAATGTAGGGATAGTCTCCATATTCCAAATGTAACATTAAAGTGGAATAAAATGTCAATAGTTTTCCGCTAGGAAGCAAGCCCTGTCACTCATCGGGTATCCTTTCACTTATTATTTCACAGACATCACAGCCACATGCAGCATCAATAAGCATGAGCCTGCCTCTGAATAACTTGCACCGGCAGGTCTCACTGCTTTTATGTGCCCTCTCACCTTCAGCAGGGAACCTCTGTGCTGCCTACACACCAGTTGCAGGAAAGACTTTTTATTTTGTGGCAACTTATGTTTAACATGTGTCTTCAGGTTTCCCTTTTATCCTCTCAGCGTATTTTAACTGTGGGAGCCTTCCTAGTGGTTTCCCATTGCTTACTTATTTATTTATTAACAATTATTTATAGCCTGCCCTCAGAATAGTTCAGGGTGGGTTACAAAGAAGACATACATAATAAAATCATATTAATAAACAAACATAATGACAAAAATAAGTATCTGGAGATGCCAGTTTGAACAAGGTTTTTTTTTTTCATTTTTTTTTAAGCTAGAACTGAGGAGAAGCAACATAGATTTACTTGTTTCTCAGAGCTCTTTACAAACTCTTCATTGCTGGCCATCATATGTGCTGTGACCCAGTGGTCTCTTCCAGGTTTGCAGCATCAAAAGTGACATCAGTGAGCCCAGAGAAGCACTGCAATAGGAGTGGAGCTGGCAAAAATGTTCCCTGCTATCACTCTCATTTCTGTCCAGCCCTTTCTGTAGCAGCAGGCGCGGAGGCTTATACTCCCACGGCACATCCCTGACCACTACAGCAGTGGGAGCTTTTAAAGCAGTTTCATTTTGCTTTACTTGGCCAGCCCAAACTTGCTACTCCACTCTGTCCATGCTCTCTCTTGATAGCAGCAGGAGGCTGCAGAAAAGTAGGACATTTAAAAATGAAATGCCTAGCCTGGAAATCTGAAACCTAGCTGATGCAGTGCACTATAAGCTGCTAAATGTAACAACAACAAAGGGATACTGAATGGCTTTGGAAATGAAGTCAAGTTCACTCAGAATTCTGTACAGAATGGTGTATTGATTCGGGAGCAAAAGCCACATAACAAGCAATAGAGATTTTTTTCATAGACATTAATTGCAGTGTGAAAAATAAAATGTTTCTAGCAGATTGGAAATATGTTTCTACATTAGAAAAAGGAAAAGGATAGCTTAGATGCATTACCATTGGTGGCACAGACTTCTCATGTAGAATATGCTATACGTATCAGACCTGAAGGGAAGCTTGCTGTCAGTAAAACAACTGACAAGCAAGGGCTTCACTGTGTAATTCCACAGGAATACATGCATGATTCAGAAGGGGGAAAGCATAGGGGCACAAGGGGTTGCAGGTAACAACCTGGACAGAATTACTTGCACATATAAAGAAGCCAACGCAGCTACCCAATCCCCACACCGGGAGTGTGTACATACATAGAACAGGTACCTGGAGCTCAGATGCCCAGATGTATTTATTATTTATTTGTATGGTTTTCTATACCGTTGCACAGAAAAATTCTATCTCAATGGTCTACAATAAATTATATTAAAAGAGAAATAGATAAAATACATTATGTTCACAAAATTGTCCAAATGTACATTATCAAAAGCAAGATAACTAGAACTAACTAAAAACTCCATTAATTATTTAAAAAATAAAAATAGAAAATATGAAAGAATATAGGATTCTGCTTGGGGCTAGTTATCAATTGAATATGCCTGTTGGAAAAGCCAGGTTTTTAATTCTTTCCTAATGCCTGGTACCAATAAATGCAATAAATGACTTGCTGAACAAAACTATGTCAATGGGTTTAAAGATACCCCTGTACACAGATAAACTGAGATAAATATGCTCTCTGAAGAACAAAAAACATGTGTAACATAGCCAGAGGCAAGCCACAGCAGTACAGATGAGCTAATCCATCGTGATCTGTGTGGACCAATGAAGACAGTAACTCCTTCTAGAAGCAGATACTTCCTGATCTTCATTGATGATTACTCCAGGCACACAAAGGAGCCAATGTAGTAAGGTACGCTGAAGCTGCCATGGGTTTGTGCATGCCTGTATGCATGTTTTTGTTATGTCGGCTGGCCACAGAGCCCATAACCAAGCTTTCCAAGACACAATCTAATAACACAAGTCAAGGACACATTCCAAGGACTCCACAAAACTCTCAACCACTAATCATGCCTTTTGTACATAGCATTTAATTTATTTATACCGTTTAACCGTTTATTCTTTCCTATCTCTTCCTTCTTCTCCAAGTTCTGCTACCCTTGTTATTTGTAACTGCTCCTTCGGTCACCACAGTTCGAATTGATGTATTTAATGCACTCCCGTTCCATGTAAACCAGCAAGATATGTTTTCATGATTGCCGGTATATAAAAACCTTAAATAAAATAAATAAATAAATAAATAACCAGCCTCCTCACCTTCTGCTGCTGCCATTCTGGGATCAAGCATGGGCCCCTCCGCAATAGAGTGGGAGTGCCTCCTGCATTGCCCTCCTTTCTGCGGCTCTTCCTGCAGCCCTCGGTATCGTGGT
This sequence comes from Rhinatrema bivittatum, assembly GCF_901001135.1. Taxonomy (NCBI): domain Eukaryota; kingdom Metazoa; phylum Chordata; class Amphibia; order Gymnophiona; family Rhinatrematidae; genus Rhinatrema; species Rhinatrema bivittatum. The sequence continues at coordinate 418,642,647 of NC_042617.1, read as the reverse complement.
GTGGTGGAGATGCCATTGCCGTCCTCGCGAGGCCGCCCCGCAGCAGATACACCGCTGCCGGCCACCTCTTCCTCCTGGGTTCTCCAAGTGTGCACACGTGCCTCTCTGACTGATTTAAAGGGCCCGCGGTGCGCTGGGGCTGCCGTCCCATCCCGAATGATGTCATTCACCTGGGCCTATTTAATGCAAGCTCTAACGGTCAGAGCTTGCCTTTGCAACAGGTTCCTTCGTTCTCTGTTGCCTCCAGGTGTTTCCTCAAGTTCCTGTGTCTTTGTCTTCGGATTGCTTCTTGGACTTTGACCTCTGCTTCGCCTCACCACACCATTGACTCTCTTTGGACTTTGACCTCTGCTTTGCTTAACTATCTTCGTGATCAGACCTCAGCCTTGCTGGTCGCTGCCTTCGGATTGCTGTCAGCCCTCACTCAAGCCTGTTTGATGCCTCTTCAGCTTACTCCCTGAACGTAGTTTGTTCTGGCTTTGGCCTGATTTTGCTCGAGCGCCCCCTGTCTGCTCTCGTTCCATTGGCACTCGGGTTTCCAGGACACTGCCGTGTTCTGAGTAAGACTGCACCATCCTCTACCCGCTGCCTCTGGGCTGCATCAGACTTTACTGTGTCTCTACACCGAGGACCACCTAAGTCCTGCCGGCCCCGGCACCCAAAAGCTCAACCCGAGGGGAACGAGTGCTGGTATAGGTGAAGCTCCAGTGGCCTCTATCAGCCCACTCCGCCTGCTAACGGTGGGGACCCATAGGTAGGCGGAGTGGGCCTACCTCCTGGTTGCAACTCTGACCACTTGGACGTTGAGAAAAGTGCCTAGGGAAGCACCTAAGCTGGCCGCTCCAATGCTGAGAAAACCACCTAGCCATGCTGGTAGCTCGCTTGCCCAGAAAAGCACCTAGCTAAGCTAGCCACTTGGATGCGAAGATAAGCACTCAGCTAGGTAGTTTTCCAGATGTTCGGATGCCAACATAGGCCCACCTGTAATGAAACCGCTATCTGATGGGAGGAGCAATCAGATAGGAGTTAGCAATCTGTAGTATTTAGGAGAGTTGTGGGTGGATCCTTGGACCAGTGGCAGATGACCACGCCCCTGGGGAAGACCCCGAGAGGAACCACTGGTCAGGCTCAGAGTATGGAGACAGACACACACTAGTTCTTTTATTAGACAGTATACTGAACCACCAGAGGTGTCAGTAGTGAGCTGGAATGCCTGGCGGTGTTGTAGTCCCTCAGAAGCTGGAACAGCGATCCCTGGAGGCTGAGCTGTAGTAAGACTCACACAATGTCTCATAGAAGCCCAGGAGTTGGAATGTATAGGCCCTCGAGGAGCGAGTACCTGGTTCCAGGGAAAGCTCTGAGAGAGCGATGGTAACTCACAGATGTAGTAGGCAGTGCTGACTTCCAAGCAGAAGTGAATTCGAAGAAGTCCAAGAACAAAGGCCCTCGAGGAGCAAGTACCGGTTCCAGACTGCAATCTACAAAGTAAGAGAGAGAGCGAGGCCCCCAAGGAGTGGGTACCCCTGGTTAGTCCGAGGAGGCAGAGTAGCATAGATAGAACGAATCTATATCCTTGCTAACTCGATGTGTTAGCAAATTCTGAGACCTTAAATATCCGTCGCGGGTGACGTCATCTTTGGAGGACGCCCCCGAGGTTCACGCCAACGCCAGTACTTCAGTCAGGGTCATGCCGTGCGCACGCCCCTAGGCCTCCAGGAAACATGGCGGTTAGCAGGGTGGAGCTGGTCCGGGGATGCCGGAGGACCTCGGCAGAGGAACACCGCAGCAGCCAATCTGCCCGCGGGTGAAGAGGGAGGTGCCAAAGAGATGAGGAGGGCGGACAGAGGACATTGGGAACAGACGGACACAACCCCCCCCCCCCCCCCCCCCCCGATTCGGCGATGACATTTAACTCATTCCCTGACCATGGCAGTAAAAAACCCGCATTAAAAACCCAGCATTAGCATGGCTCCCTGCATTGCTTATGATTAGCTAATTGCCTTCTTTGCATGCCGTTAGCATGCACTCATGCAGGAAAAACCGTGGGTCTATAAGCACTTTCATACGCTCTTTTTTTCCTCGCACACAAAACACTTATTACATCCCCGTATAGGACTATGCACAGGAAAATATGAGTACAAATGCGTGTATAGGTGCACACAAACCCGCGGCAGCTTCAGCGCATCTCGTTACATCAGCCCCATTGGAAGAGACTATGTGAACAGAGAAACTCAAGCATATCTCAACCAAAAAGGGATCTGGCAGACAAGTGCCTTACATTCCTGAACAGAGAGGTGTAGCAGAAAATAAGAACTGCATATTTGTGGAGATGACAAAGAACAAGCTGCTGGATGCTAACCTTCCTGACAAGTTCTGGGAAGGGACACTGATGGCTGAAAATTCTCTGCAGAATCTGCTGCCAACAAGGGTGAATAAGGCGACACCACATGAAATGTGGAACAGCAGAAAACCTTGCATGAGTTACCTAAAAGTATTTGGCTGTAATGCCTACATAGATGTTCTGAAAGAAACATGTTCCAAGACAGCAAACAGAATCATAGAGCGTGCCTTGTTGGGATACAGGAAACAAGGCTGGGGATACAGAACCTTGCTGCCTGATATAGCTTAGTAACAGTAGCCCAGAGTGACATTTCAATGAGACATTCTCACTGAATGTCATGTCTCCAGTTATCTTGGAGGAGATGGTATCCATGAGCGTTAACACCAACATGTGTCAAGATGAAACCATAGATCAATCAAATATCATTGCTGGTACAAACCATGTTCGATCTGCAGAACAACTGGATGTTATTGCAGATGAGAAGAGGAGCAGCAACCTGAGATGAAGAAGGAGAATTTAGATATTCTAGATGATGCTGAGGGGACAGAGCCTAAAGAGGAGCACAAACTCCAATGGTCTACATGGACAACAAAGGGTACACCAGCTCACTGACTCTTTTACAGAGCACAAGTACAAGAAATACTGGGGCATTCAACCTGGGATAAAGTCAAAAGACCTCCCAAATGTGGGACTGGGGAATTAAGGACAGTAGCATTGTAAAGGAGTTGTCCAAAAATAAATATAAAAAAGGTTTACCTGAGTCCCAGGGCCTGAAAGCCTGGTAGTCCACAGGTCCAACAACAGCAGCAAAAAAATGAAGCTGGGCCCTGTCAGTAAGCTGCCCTAGACCTAAGAAAATAGCACAGAGGGGGAAATGGAGCAAATTAAAAAAATATAGTGAAAACTAAATTCAGTCCCTAGATTTTAAGTAGGGATTAGGCCATGAGGAGCCACTGAGTGAGTCACATGAACAACAAAATAGGAAGAGCCAGCATGCAATTAAAGCAGTGGCAATGTTCAGGTCACAAGAAAAGACTGAAAAAGAGAAGTCGCAATGTGATCACACTGGAGAGTGGCTGGAAAGGAGGCGGGCAAGGTAGCATTAGGCTGTTGCAGTGTCTGCAGCTTTCCTTCTCTGGGTCAAAGTTGATGAACAGCACGATCAGGGATGGTGGGTGCCAGCTGGGATTTCTGGGCAGAGAGGGTGAGGATGTTGATACCTTGCCACTGCAGGCACTGAACTGCTGGGTGCTCTTGCTGCTGATGGCACCGTGATGTGATGGGCCCGAATCTGTGAGCATCATGACCAGAAAGAGGGAGGCAGGCTACAATGGACAGACTGGAGTGCCATGACTGCCAGCATCTTCCCACTGTGGGTTTCAAGCAATCAGGTGGGTTCCCATGCCTCCGTGGGTTTTACAGCAAGAAAAAAGAAATAAAACTGCAATCAGCATCGGGAGGCCTGAGAAGTCCTCAACACCATGGAGCAGGCAAGGCCATGGTCCCATTGACATCACTGATGACATCAGTGGGTACCCACACTCCAAGGGGGGGGGAGTCATAGATTTAATAAAAAATAAAGCTAAAGAAATAAAATTTAAAGAAAATGATAATGGTGGCCACCTGAGCAAACCTACCTTTTGACCCCCAGAGTGAATTTTAAAATGGAAGTCAGCCTCTTCAGAACCAGGGTACATTTAGGTGAGTAAAAACACCTAAAATGCATTAAGACATAAGAAATAAGAATAGTGACCATTAAAAACACATAAAGAACCCCTGAGAAGAAATAAATGAACCTCCAAAAAGGTAAGAGGTTCAGGAAAGAAATATGGCAGTGAATAAAGAACAAAAGAAAGAACTTTTGAAAATAAAAACTGATAGTAATGGATAGGAATAATTTAGGAAAAAGTTCCTGAGGTTCAGAAAAATATTTGGAGGAAGACTTAAGGAGCAATATTTAAAAAATTGGAGCGATGGTAGAATCTGGCCACCCCTAAGACCAATGTTTCATCCCATAGCTACCTAAGAAAACTAGAACCACCATGGCAACCAAGGTATAAACCAAAGCAGTATCCTAGGGAACATGACAATGGCTTCTCTGACAACCTGTGATGGGGTAGAGGCAGCATCTTTTTAGAAGGTAAAAGCACAGGAAAAGATTTGAAAATTGGAAAGGCTACATACAAAAGTAAGGTTACCTAAAATCAAGAAATAACATTAATAGAAAACACAATTGAGAAATATAAGTTTTAAACTTAATTTTGTGGACCAATAAAGGACTGTGATACCCTTGGAGCGGTCTATGGCTGGAGTAAGCCGCAGAACAGACCAGGCTGGAGAATGGTCTGCTTTTCATCAGATTATTTTCAAAATCACATGACAGAAAAGAAGCAAATGGCTGCTTACCTCAGCAGACTGACATGCAAAGAAAAATGTCCAGAACAAACACAACATTTGGATTCAGGCTTCCTTCTCCTTCCTGGGGCCTCTCTAACTCTCTCAGGGCCTCGACTTTGTATCCCTTACCTCAGGGAAACGCCCCCACCCGAGGATCCCTTTCTTGTCTGTCTTAAGTTGGACCGGGCCAGATAGCTGGTGCTGGTCCGTTAAGACAGTCTGAGGCTTTCTATCACATACTCTATTACAAGGACCGATAGGGACTATTCAAACATGACATCAGCAAAAGCAATGATCTCCCTGCAGGTAAAGACAGGTAACAGTTTAGAATTATTGAAGAAGCCTGGTGAGATTTAATGAGAGCTGAAGCATCTTGTTCCAGCTTGTCTCCAAGGCCATAAAAGTTTAAAACAAAACACAATTCTATTGACATGAGCAGAAGGGAAGTGATTGTATGAATGTGTGTATGTATGAAATGTAATATTTACCATAATAACTAGTCAAGGAAAGAATATAAGATTCAAGGCAATTAATAAGAAGCTGACTCACGGAATCCACTGTCAGCTTAGACAGGCTGTGATATGAATGAGAGTACAGATTGAATAAAATATTAACAAAGTGTGAAGAAGTCACATTGCTATGGAAAAGTGTTGATGATGATGATGAGAAGAGCCCCTTATGATAAAATGAGACTTCTAAAGAGAAAATGTTACATATAGTACATGTGCAATAACAAGCATAAGATTCATTGAAGCAAGCCTATTGAGCTGCAAGGGCAAACTCATCCAGAAGTTACTTTGAAAATTCTAAATTAGAAAAACAGTGATTTAAAAAGTAACAATACACCGCATTCACAGCCAATACACGAGTGACTGAATGTGAATGCCGGTAGGGCCCTGCCCTTTTCTAAAGCCAGGGTAATTATAATTATTATTTACTTTCTATCTAGCTAGACACAGTAAACACAAGACGACATGGACATAACACCCTAGGGAATGCACTGATCTTAGCTTATGGAACAGGGGACCGTGATAGGGAGATATACTTTTTTTTTATGTTAGTTATAGAACAGGATAATAACAAACAGGCCCATACACTGTTAGCCGGCATTTGGACGCGCGTTTTGGACGTGCTAGTTTTACTCCTTATTCAGTAAGGGGTAATAGCGTGTCCAAAATGCACATCCAACCCCCCCCCCCCCCCCGAACCTAATAGCACTCGCAATATGCAAATGCATGTTGCGGGCGCTATTAGGTATTCCCACGTGATTCAGTAAGTAAAATGTGCAGCCAAGCCGCACATTTTACTTTCAGAAATTAGCACCTACCCAAAGGTAGGTGCTAATTTCTCTGGGCACCGGGAAAGTGCACAGAAAAACAGTAAAAACTGCTTTTCTGTGCACCTTCTGACTTAATATCATGGCGGCAGCTCGCAGGTTGAAAACTGGACGCTCAATTTTGCCGGCGTCCGGTTTCCGAACCCATGGCTGTCAGCGGGCTCGAGAACTGACACCGGCAAAATTGAGTGTCGGCTGTCAAACCCGCTGACAGCCACCGCTCTTGTCCGAAAAGAGGCACTAGGGACCACCGGGCCTAATTTAAATAATTTTTTTTACTGTATCGCACACACAGGAGAGTGTCCTGTGCGTGCGTTTTTTACTGTATCGGCCCAAAAGAAAGAAGACCACAAGACCAGACTCTACTTAGGAAGAAAAGAAGAAGAAAGAGGTGCAAATGCTAAACACTTAGGGGCGGATTTTCAGAGCCCTGCTCGCCTAAATCCGCCTAAATCCGCCTAAATCCGGGCGGATTTAGGCGAGCAGGGCCCTGCGCGCCGGTAAGCCTATTTTACATAGGCCTACCGGCGCGCGCAGAGCCCCGGGACTCGCGTAAGTCCCGGGGTTTTCGGAGGGGGCATGTCGGGGGGCGTGTCGGGGGCGGGCCCGAACCGCGTGGCGTTTTCAGGGCGTGTCGGGAGCATTCCGGGGGCGGGCCCGGGGCATGGCTACGGCCCGGGGCGGCCCGGGGGCATGGCCGCGCCCTCCAGACCCGCCCCCAGATCGCGTCCCGGCGCGCTAGCAGCCCGCTGGCGCGCGGGGATTTACGTCTCCCTCCGGGAGGCGTAAATCCCCCAACAAAGGTAAGGGGGGAGTTTAGACAGGGCCGGGCGGGTGGGTTAGGTAGGGGAAGGGAGGGGAAGGTGAGGGGAGGGCAAAAGAAAGTTCCCTCCGAGGCCGCTCCGATTTCGGAGCTGCCTCGGAGGGAACGGGGGTAGGCTGCGCGGCTCGGCGCGCGCCGGCTATACGAAATCGATAGCCTTGCGCGCGCCGATCCCGGATTTCAGCGGATACGCGCGGCTACGCGCGTATCTACTGAAATCCAACGTACTTTTGTTTGCGCCTGGAGCGCCAACAAAAGTACGCCTATTCGCGGTTTTTGAAAATCTACCCCTTAAGTGTGTACACACCACCTCTTCAACACCCCCGGGCCCGCCCCCGGAACGCTCCCGACACGCCCCGAAAACGCCGCGCGGTTCGGGCCCGCCCCCGACACGCCCCCGACACGCCCCCTCCGAAAACCCCGGGACTTACACGAGTCCCGGGGCTCTGCGCGCGCCGGTAGGCCTATGTAAAATAGGCTTACCGGCGCGCAGGGCCCTGCTCGCCTAAATCCGCCCGGATTTAGGCGGATTTAGGCGAGCAGGGCTCTGAAAATCCGCCCCATAGAAAATAGACACTACAGAGCAGAGAATAGGACAAAGACAAACAGATATAAAAAGACAAGAAATAAAATACAGAGATAAGAGAGAAAGGAAAGGAAAAGAAAAGAAGGAAAAGAACACAATTTATTTTGCAAGTTGAGATTCCAAGTTTGGATACCTGAAAAATATAAGGGTTACTCTTATATAAGATGTAGTGATAGTAGTATTTAAGTTTGTTTTTGTGAAGGTTTATAAGTAATAGAAACTATACTTACCTGACGTATGCACAGTGGTAGAATTTAAGGAACTGATTCTAGAATAAAAATAAAGAAATAAAAATGTTAGAAATTGCAATAATAAGTATAATAAAAATAGCTAATAAGAACATAAGAAAATGCCACACTGGGTCAGACCAAGGGTCCATCAAGCCCAGCATCCTGTTTCCAACAGTGGCCAATCCAGACCATAAGAACCTGGCAAGTACCCAAAAACTAAGTCTATTCCATGTTACCATTGCTAATGGCAGTGGAAATATTATCTGGTATTGTAAATATGTTTGGTATTAATCATTCCCTTACCCTTTTCTTATCCACACGCTTCCTCCCTACCACTGAGAGTCTAGATTAGGTGGGCTACGAACCCTTTTTATTAGTACCTAATTGGAGAAGGGACTTCTGGCAATGATACCTAGTGAGCAACATCAGAGAAACCCGAAGTGTAAGTCTCGGCCAAGGACACCTAATACAAAGCCGGTGGGGATCCCATCTCATCTAGGGTGTTTTACAGCATGAAAAGTAAAAGGCTCCTTATGTGGAAACAGCATACACAGTTGTGAGGTTTCCAGCAGAGACTGTCATAGAGACATCCTGGAGAGGACAGAGCTCAATCGTTGACCATTCAGCTATCAAGAAGGGATGTTAGATGACCAAAAAGAAAAGGTTATTCTCCAGGCCAGGCATCAAGGGGTTAACATTCCTGGTTGTGTCACCTGATCCTGCATGAGAAGGGGTGAGATTGTAAGGGTTTCCCAGATAGGTTATAGCCTGTATTAGTTAGTCTGAGCCATCAGATTTCTCCCTTCCTATTGTGGATGGTCACATCAGCACAATCCTTACGAAAAGAACCAAATAACTAAGAAAAATAATAAATATTATATAAAATTACCCAAGAAAAGTATTCTTGCATGCTAGCACAGAAAAGTGATAAATTATTTATTTTCATAATAAGTGTTTCTCCTGGAGGTGTAGGGGTCCCTGCTGCATAAACCTAGTTCTCTTACCCTGAACAACAAGCCTGGGCCAGACTAATAGCACCAAAACAACAAAAAGTGCCTTTAGACTTTTTCCTAGTGCAGACAGTCTGAAAATTGCCCACATATAGATTTTCATCAAAATAGGCTCACTGATGAATATGATGTTATTATACAGCAATATCACAGTTACAAACTGAATAAATAAATAAAATTGAGTTGGTTAGTAAAATAATTGCGGGTCATTTTAATGTTCTACCTTTTATACAGAGAAACTGTACAAAAAAAATACATATATATTTTTGCATATTTTTATTAAAGCAAACTGCTTTGCTCTTGATGATTAATATTTTTTGAGCACTATTTAAAAACAAAAAGTGATGCTTATTTGCTGCATTAGAATATTGCTATTATATTATTCAATAGATATTTATATTATATTACTGGAACTAGAAAATTGCTATATCAATATATTTACTAATATGTTATAATAACAATGAATCTGTACTAAATAATATCCTACATAGGATTTTAGAGCAATTCTAATCTAATAGCCATCAAGATGATAATGACTATTTAAAGTGTATTTTTTAACACCTTGAATTTAAACTGATTCTGTTTTTTATAAGCAGACCACCCAGGGCCAGTGCTAGCTTTTCTGCTGCCCTATGCCAGCAATTACTTTGCTGCCTCCATCTCAGTCCTTTTTTTTTTTTTTTAATGCTTACAAGATAACTTTCATACAACTGTACACCTATAAAGAAACATAGAAAATGATGGCAGAAAAAGACCAAATGGTCCATCCAGTCTGCCCAGCAAGCTTATGGTAGCATCTGCTTTGCCATACAATTCACCCCCTTACTTAGTTTCCCAAACCGTCAAAGTCAGGGCCCTTGTTGGTTTTTGTCTGAGTCCAATTCCCTGTTACCTCTTGGCATTGAAGCAGAGAGCAATGTTGGAGTTGCATCCAAAATATCAGGCATGTTGGTTAAGGGTAATAACCGCCACACCAGCAAATTAATCCATGCTTATTTGTTTCCCCCCCATGCTTATTTGCTTTCCCATACCGTAAAATCCAATGTCCTTGTTGGTTGCTGTCTGAATCTAATTCCCCTTGTCCTCTTTTCCCCCTGTCATAAAAGCAGAGAGCAATAATGGAGTTGCATCAACAGTATGAAGGTTTATTGGTTAACGGTAATAACCGCCACACCAGCAAGTTACCCACATGCACTCTTTTCTTCATTTCCATCCTCTAGCCTTTAGGGATCCTCAGTATTTATCCCATGCCCTTTTGAAATCTTTCACCGTTTTTCTGTTCACCACCTCCTCCAGAAGAGCATTCCAGGCATCAGCCACCCTCGCCATGAAGAAATATTTCCTCATGTTGGTTCTGAGTCGTTCTCCCTAGAGTTTCATTATGTGACCCCTAGTTCTACTGATTTCTTTCCAATTGAAAAGGTTTGTTGATTGTGCATCATTAAAGCATTTCAGGTATCTGAAGGTCTGTATCATATCTCCCCTGCACCTCCTCTCCTCCAGCGTACACATATTTAGGTCCTTCAACCTCTCCTCATAAGTCATTTGATGGAGAACACCCACCATTTTTGTCACCCATCTCTGGACCACTTCCATCCTATCTCTGTCCCTTTTGAGATATGGTCTTCAGAACTGAGCACAATACTCCAGGTGAGGCCTTACCAAGGACCTGTACAAGGGAACTATCACTTCCTTTTTCTTACTGGTTATTCCTCTCTCTATGCAGCCCAGCATTCTTCTGGCTTTAGCTATCGTCTTGTCACATTGCTTAAGAACATAAGAAATTGCCATGCTGGGTCAGACCAAGGGTCCATCAAGCCCAGGATCCTGTTTCCAACAGAGGCCAAACCAGGCCACAAGAACCTGGCAATTACCCAAACACTAAGAAGATCCCATGCTACTGATGCAATTAATAGCAGTTGCTACTCCTTAAGTCAACTTGATTAATAGCAGTTACTGGACTTCTCCTCCAAGAACTTATCCAAACCTTTTTTAAACCCAGCTACACTAATTGCAGTAACCACATCCTCTGGCAAAAAATTCCAGAGCTTTATTGTGCATTGAGTGAAAAAGAATTTTCTCCAATTAGTCTTAAATGTGCTACTTGCTAACTTCATTGAATGCCCCCTAGTCCTTCTATTATTCGAAAGTGTAAATAACCGAGTCACATCTACTCATTCAAGACCTCTCATCATCTTAAAGACCTCTATCATATCACCCCTCAGCCATCTCTTCTCCAGGCTGAACAGTCCTAACCTCTTCAGCCTTTCCTCATAGGGGAGCTGTTCCATCCCCTTTATCATTTTGGTTGCCCTTCTCTGTACCTTCACCATCACAACTATATCTTTTTTGAGATGCAGCGACCAGAATTGTACACGGTATTCAAGGTGTGGTCTCACCATGGAGCGATATAGAGGCATTATGACATTTTCTGTTTTATTAACCATTCCCTTCCTAATAATTCCTAACATTGTGTTTGCTTTTTTGACTGCTGCAGCACACTGAACTGACGATTTCAATGTGTTATCCACTATGACGCCTAGATCTCTTTCTTGGGTTGTAGCACCTAATATGGAACCCAACATTGTGTAATTATAGCATGGGTTACTTTTCCCTATATGCATCACCTTGCACTTATCCACATTAGATTTCATCTGCCATTTGGATGCCCAGTTTTCCAGTCTCACAAGGTCTTCCTGCAATTTATCACAATCTGCTTGTGATTTAACTACTCTGAACAATTTTGTATCATCTGCAAATTTGATTATCTTACTCGTCTTATTTCTTTCCAGATCATTTATAAATATATTGAAAAGTAAGGGTCCCAATACAGATCCCTGAGGCACTCCACTGTCCACTCCCTTCCACTGAGAAAATTGTCCATTTAATCCTACTCTCTGTTTCCTGTCTTTTAGCCAGTTTGTTATCCACGAAAGGACATCGCCACCTATCCCATGACTTTTTACTTTTCATAGAAGCCTCTCATGAGGAACTTTGTCAAACGCCTTCTGAAAATCCAAGTATACTACATCTACCGGTTCATCTTTATCCACATGTTTATTAACTCCTTCAAAAAAGTGAAGCAGATTTGTGAGGCAAGACTTGCCTTGGGTAAAGCCATGCTGACTTTGTTCCATTAAACCATGTCTTTCTATATGTTCTGTGATTTTGATGTTTAGAACACTTTCCACTATTTTTCCTGTCACTGAAGTCAGCCTAACCAGTCTGTAGTTTCACGGATCGCCCCTGGAGCCCTTTTTAAATATTGGGGTTACATTTGCTATCCTCCAGTCTTCAGGTACAATGGATGATTTTAACGATAGTTTACAAATTTTTACTAATAGGTCTGAAATTTCATTTTTTGTTCCTTCAGAACTCTGGGGTGTATACCATCCGCTCCAGGTGATTTACTACTCTTCAGTTTGTCAATCAGGCCTACCACATCTTCTAGGTTCACCGTGATTTGATTCAGTCCATCTCAATCATTACCCATGAAAACCTTCTCCATTACGGGTACCTCCCCAACATCCTCTTCAGTAAACACCGAAGCAAAGAAATCATTTAATCTTTCCGTGATGGCCTTATTTTCTCTAAGTGCCCCTTTAACCCCTCGATCATCTAACGGTCCAACTGACTCCCTCACAGGCTTTCTGCTTCGGATATATTTTAAAACGTTTTTACTGTGAGTTTTTGCCTCTACAGCCAACTTCTTTTCAAATTCTCTCTTAGCCTGCCTTATCAATGTCTTACATTTAACTTGCCAACATTTATGCTTTTTCCTATTTTCTTCTGTTGGTAACTTCTTCCAATTTTTGAATGAAGATCTTTTGGCTAAAATAGCTTCTTTCACCTCCCCTTTTAACCATGCCGGTAATCGTTTTCCCTTCTTTCCACCTTTCTCAATGTGTGAAATACATCTAGACTGTGCTTCTAGAATGGTATTTTTTAATAATGACCACGCCTCTTGGACATTTTTTTACTTTTGTAACTTCTCCTTTCAGTTTTTTTCTAACAATTTTTCTCATTTTATCAAAGTTTCCGTTTTGAAAGTTTAGCAGGATACTGATTACTCCCCTAGTGCGTGCGCCTAAGATCAGGGATTTAAAGGGCCCAAGGCAGGATAATCCCTGTAGCACCTTTAGATGATGTCATCAGCCTCTCACTATAAGAAGACATCCTGGATGCTCACCCGATGCCTCAGCAACAGGTCCAGCTACATTCAGTAGTGCATTTTGCTTCTCGTCTTCTTTGCCCAGCCTGTTCCAGTCTTCAGGGTCCAGCCTGTTCAAGTCTTCTTTACCAAGCCTGTTCCTGTTCTTGTCTGCCTGCTCTACTACTGCCTTGCCTGCCTGCTTCAGCCTTAGCCATCCCGCTTTCTTTTTCCTTGGATGGATACCTGGCTTTGACATTCGCCTGGACTCTGGATACTCCTGATCATTGCCTGCCTCGTCCCTTGCTTGGACTCACTATATGCCTGACCACTGCCTGCCTATGACCCTAGCCTGGGCTTGAACCAGCTCTGCCATCATCAGCTGAGACCTTCACTGACGTCCTGCCAGCCCCGTCACCCAAAGTCTCGATCCAAGGGGAACATGTGTTGTTAAATGTAAAGCTTCTGACTGCTTTGCCTGGGTCTTCCTGCTGGATGTGAGGATCTGCAGGGATCCTCCTTGCAGACAGAGCAACCTCCCCTCAGCCCTAGGGTACAAAGATGCAATGCATGTTTACAGACAAAACTTAAAATGGGTATCCCTAGAAAGCCAGACTCTACAAGCAATGCAACACTAGAGTGCTAGAAACACAGGCCCCAATCATTGTTCTTGTGTGGAATGAGGACTGTGTCAGTTGGTGGAAAGAGGACTGTGTTTAGTTCTGGAGACCGTATCTCAGAAGGGACAGAAGGAGGCGGTCTAGAGAAGGGTGACCAAAAAGGTGGAGGGTCATCATCGAATGACTTAGGAGGAGAGATTGAAGAATCTAAATATGTATACCCTGGAGAAAAGCGTGATATAATACAAACTTTCAGATACTTGAAAGTTTTTAATGATCCAAAGTCAACGACAAACATTTTCCGTTGGAAAGAAATCAGCAGAACCAGGGGTCATGACTTAAAACTCCAGGGAGGAAGACTCATAAATAATGGCAGGAAGTATTTCTTATCGGAGAGGGTTGTGGATGTCTGGAACGCCCTTCCGGAGGAAGTGGTGAGGACCAAATCTGTGAAGGATTTCAAAATGGCATGGGATAAACGCTGTAGATCCATAAAGTCTGGAGGATGTTAATGGAATGAAATGAAGAGAAGAGGCATGGGGGTGGCTTGCGGGAATGATGGCTACTACCCTTATTCAATAAACCTACGCAAGGTTAATGTGACTCCAAATTGCTCTGTGCTTCAACGGCAAGAGGAAATGTGGGAAAAAATATCTGCATTCACAAATAAGCGTGGGAGTAGCTTACTTGTTGCGGCGGTTACCACCCCAAACCAAATTAGCCTGATGCTTCACTTTCATTGCATATCCAAGCAGCTCTCTGCTTCAATCGCAGGGGGGAACGAAGAAAAGAGGATTTATATTCAAACAACCAACAAGGACTAATTAGCGCAGGCTGGAAAAACAAATAAACGTGGGAGTAGCTAGCCTGATACTTCACTTTGAATACATATACAGCGCAGTTCACTACTTCAACGGCAGGAGGGAATAAAGAAAAGAGGATTTATATTCAGACAACAACAAACAAGGGCTAAATTGCACAGGCTGGGTAAACAAATAGGCGTGGGAGTAGCTTGCTTATTGCGGTGGTTACTATCCCTAACCATTTTGGCTTGATGCTGCACATTGATTCAGCTCCAGCACTGCTCTCTACATCAGTGGCGGGGGTAGAAGGAAAATAGAACCAAAAAGTTACCAATAAGGGCACTGACCTCAGCTGTCAGAGTAACAGATAAGTATGAGAAAAATAAGTACGAAAGCTTGCTGGGCAGACTGGATGAGCCATTTGGTCTTCTTCTGCCGTCATTTCTATGTTTCTATGTTATATAATTACCCCCCCCCCCCCCTCCTCACACACACACACACACACACATACACAAAATAGCAAAGGTTCAATGGCTCCCAAAATAACCCCTCCCAAATAAGAAAAATGATGAAGGCTTGGCAGTACCAACATAATGCTCCCCACAAAAACAATGATGATCCTCTCTTCTCTCCCTCAGCCCCTCCTTTTTTTTCTACCTTTAGACATGGCTATTCACATAAGATTTGGGGATTAGCTGAGTTTAGCTTGGCTACCAAAGAAGACATGTGGTTAGATAATTATGGAAGCTAGTAGCTTTATTACCATGTGTGAGTAATTTTATGAGTGTTTTGTTTTTATAAATAAACAGTGAACAGTTTGTAAATGATTCTGCTCTTGACCCCTAGTCCATGGAGCAGCAGCTCATACCTCTGAGCAATGACAGATTACAATCATGCAGTAAATAATCAAGGTCTCCCAATCCAAATGCTTGATTAGAAGATCTTTTATTCACCTCCTCAACATATAGTGTATTTCAATTGGCAGGGATGCCATGGAATATTTGAAATGCAGCAAATACGGTCAAAGGTGTCAGCACTCAATGAATATGCAATGTCCATAAATTAACAGGGGCATTTTGTTGTTTTTCTCACAAAAACATGGCAATACTTCTTGTAAATGACTGAACACATGACAGCTGAAGCCGATGCTCATACTGCCAAGTATGACAGATCACAGTTGTATGCTAAATAATCAAGATACTTTAATCTAAATACTTGATTAGTAATTTTTTTTATTTAGCTCCAGAATATTTATAACATATCAACTGGAAGAGATACCACAGGAAATTTCAAATGCGGTAAATATGGTCAAGGATGTCAGCACTCAATGAATATGCAATGGCCATAAATTAACAAAGACAAAACATCTGCATTAAAAAAGATATACGAAACACTATAATGTTTTAAAGTGTAGAGTATATTATATTGAAAGTTTGATATTAGAGAGAATTTGAAACTCAGACAGCAGCATCACAAACAAATATATATATACCAAAAAACTCCCAGTAAGGGAAGAAAAGCACTAATGTATTGAATACATAGGCAATACTGCAAAAATTAAAAAACTACTTTATTAATATATACCACACAATAAAATAAAATAAATAAGCATGAATAAAGAATACAATTCTGAATCACATCAAGTTTTATACTAAAGACAAAATAATTCCTACCTGAAATAACTTGGAGGGGTCATTTATCAAAGTGGCCCCTAACCCCGACACTAATACCTAAACCTCACCTCAAGTTACTAGGTGGGCCTCCCATAGAGATATAAATACCTATCTAGCGTGAGGGCATTATGGCTAGGTTCTCTCTCTCTCTCTCTCTCTCTCTCCTTCTCCCCTTAAACCTACCAAATATGGTTAACCCCCCCCCCCCCCCCCCCCAGTAGGAAATATATCAATTCTGGTACTTATCACAAATTGTAATAAACTACCTATTACCATAAAACATACTACTTTTCCTATCACATATGATATTTAGTGCATTTTGATAAATCCAGGCCTAAGTCACTTAGGAAAGTGTAAGATACTTATCAGTCATTTGATACAATACAAAAGTTTAACAATGAATCTAGTATAGTGAAATGGCTTCATATATCATTACAATAAATGGTTAATAAGTAACAGAGTAATCTAGCTCATGAAAAATATATAACAAAAAGTTCTAACCCTTTACCTAGACTTGAACAATATATAATATGATTGTATATATATATTCATATGTCAAGTATACAGATCTATATACATGCGTATTACTCATAGCACCTTCAAAGTTTGCAGTGAAAGAAACCTTATGAGCAATTCTAAATCCGGTAAGTCTCCCTTTGACTGTTTTCAAATTTCCCAGGTAGTGTTGTAAAGACCCCAACAGAGGCTGCAGGAGAAAGGTCATACCAGTAAAATCTATAAAACCTATAGGCTCTTGCCAATTACTTTGTATAGATTGGTCTATTTTTCAAATCGGGATTTAAGACAGAGTGCCACCATATCATGGGTTCGGCGTCGGCATCTTCACAAACACTCTGCCCTACTCTATTAAAAAGGGCAGTTTGATCAGTGTTCTTGTTTGTGGACTTGTAACCCATTGGGCACTCGTCCATGACTTTCAGGAATTCCAGTTAAGAGGCTGATGTGAACTTTACCTCTGAATACCTATCCTTTATAGGCTGCATCATGCTAGCATTTCTTGCTCTTATGTTGCACATCTAACTTTGCATAAACGGCATCCATACTGTGTGATTACTTTCATTCCAAGGGTTCCCCCTGAGGAAGCCATTTTAGGTGAAACAAGGCCTTTTTGGGGTTTTTACAACACCACCCAGGAAATTTGATCACAGTCAAAGGGAGACTTACCAGATTTAGAATTTCTCATAAGGTTTCTTTAACTGCAAGCTTTGCAAGTGCATGAGTAAAATGCATGTGTATATAGATCTATATAATTGACATATGAATATGTATACAACCATATTATAGATTGTTCAAGTCTAGGTAAAGGATTACTGGTAGCAGAACTTTTTGTTATTATATATTTTCATGAGATAGATTACTCTGTATATAAAGCCATTTCACTGTGCTAGATTCATTGTTAAACTTTTGTATTGTAACACATGACTGATACATTTGTATCTCATAATTTACTGATTAAGGCCTAGATTCATCAAAATGCTATAAATATAGTGGAAAAAGTGCCCACGATAAAAAAGGGGGTGTAGTTAGGTTAATTTTCCTTCTCCCGCATCACATAGGTAATTTCCACAAGGCGTGATAAATTTATCACACCCATGCTATTTTTCACATTGCATGCTGATTAATCTACCACAGGCACATTTCCAACCGAAAAGGTTTTTATCGTAAACACTGGTTCGGGGGAGAGAGAGAGAGAGAGAAAGAGAGAGAGGTCAGAGGTACGAACAGCAAAGTTGACATCAGTGAAGATTTTCTGTCATTTGGAGTGACAAAAGAGGAGTTGATTTGTACAATGTACTCTCTACCTATCTTGATTGCAGCTAGGTAGAGACTACATTGAGTTAGGTAGAGAGTACATTCTACAAATCAACTCCTCTTTTTCCTTTCATCACTCCAAATAACAGAAAATCTTCACTGATGTCAACTTTGCTGTTCGTACCTCTAACTGTGTATATAAAACTGCTCCCCAAAACATACCCCACCCCAAAACCTCATCCCAAGTTAAAAGTGGCCCCTCTTACAGTGGTATAAATAGTAAACTTACATATTGGTTTCTACAGAGGTGCTTTCTCTCTCATGTGCTTACTCTCTCACACACACACACACAAACACACACACCAGCATTTGCAATAAAAACCTTTTCAGTTACACACCTTCAGTGGATTAATCAGCATTCAATGCAAACAAAAAGCACAGGAGCAATAAATGATTCACAGGTTGCAGAAATTACCTATGCTATGTAGGAACAAGGAAATTAGCCTAACCACACCCCCTTTTTATCACAGGTGCTATTTACACTATATTTATAGCATTTTGATGAATCTAGGCCTTAGTTATTTCAGATAGACACTGTTTTTTCTTTGAGTATAAACTTGATATGATTCAGAATTGTGTTTTTTATTTATTTATTTATTTATTTATTTTATTATTTTCTATACCGGCTTTCACGACCAGAGGTTGCATCAAGTCGGTTTACATTTAAACAAGTCCGTGCATTGAACATAGAACTAGAAGTATTGAACTGGTGCAGAAAGTGATAGTTACAATGAACAAGGAAGTTAACAACTGGGATAGGAGGAAAAAAGAGAATAGGGACAGGAATATTTACATAGTACAACGCATTTACAGTGAGTATTTACATAGTATGCAATATTGGATCTGTGTCTAGTGGACGTCGAGGGCTAAATGGAAGTCAAGGAAGTGGTGGAATATTGGGTGGTGGGGTTTACACTAGGATAAGGGGAGAAGGTGGGGGTTTACACTAGGATAAGGGAAGAAGGTTAGGGGTGACTCATTTAATGTTTGAATGGAACCTGGATCAATCTGAAACTCTGGTAGGCTTTTTGAAAAGCCAGGTTTTTAGTCTTTTCCTAAAAGTTGGTAGGCATGGTTCCTGGCGAAGCTCTGAAGGATGGAGTTCCATAGGCCGCGGTTCTGCTGTGGATAGAGCTCTGTCTTCGAAAGATTTGTGTTGGAATGTTTTGGCTTTTGGAACATGAAGTGATTCTTTGTAGTGTTCTCTAGTTGGTCTGACAGAGGTGTGTTTTTTGAGGGGTATTTGTAGATTTAATGGTGCGAGTTGATGTATGACTTTGAAAATGGTGGTAATAGATTTATACATAATTCTGTAGTGAATGGGAAGCCAATGAAGGGTTTTCAAGATGGGGGGTGATGTGGTCGAATTTCCTGGAGTTGGTCAGAATTCTGGCGGCTGTGTTCTGCACCATCTGTAGAGGTTTTGTATGAGAGGCAGGGAGACCTAGTAGAATAGAATTACAATAATCCAGCTTTGAGAAGATTATTGCTTGTAGAATTGTTCCGAACTCTTGTGAGTGGAACAGTGGTCTGATTCTTTTAAGGATGAATAACTTGTGAAAACAGTCCTTGGTTGTTTGGTTTATGAATGATTTAAGGTTTAGGCGGTTATCGATGATTGCTCCTAGGTCTCTTATGTGCGAGGTTTGCAGGTTGGCTGGTATGTTTGTGGTGATGTTGTTGTTTTCGGGTGCTATAATGAGGAATTCTGTTTTTGAGGCATTTAGAATAAGGTTAAGACTGTTAAGGAGGAGTTTGATCTCAGTCAGGCAGTTGTTCCAGAATTCTAATGTGTTTATAATGGATTTTTTTATGGGGATTACGATCTGTACGTCGTCTGCGAATAGGAAGTGCTTCAAGTTTAGTTTGGTGAGGAGGTGGCAGAGTGGGAGCAAGTATATATTGAAAAGGGTGGGGGAAAGAGAAGAGCCCTGTGGAACCCCTAATGAAGATGGATGGTACTGAGATTCTTTGTTATGGATTTTAACCTTATATCCTCTGTTCTCCAGAAAGGTTTTGAACCAGTTCTGTGCTGTGCCTTGAACTCCGATGTTTGCCAATTGGTTTAGTAGAATGTGGTGGTTGACCGTATCGAATGCCGCCGAAAAGTCTAGTAGAATTAGCAGGTAGGCATGTCCTTTGTCTATGCCAGTTAGGAGGAAGTCTGTGAGGGAGAGTAGAAGCGTTTCCGTGCTTGCTGCTCTGCAAAATCCAAATTGGTTAGGGGATAGTATTTGGTGATCCTCAAGGTAATTGGATAGTTGTGTGTTTACTAGTTTCTCCATGACTTTTGCTATGAACGGGAGGTTGGAGATGGGGCGGAAATTAACGGGATCATTGGTGTTAAGGTTTGGTTTTTTGAGTAGTGGTTTGATCGATGCCATTTTGAGGTCATCTGGGTAGATACCCTGGGCTAGGGAGCAATTAATTATGTCAGCTAGGGTTTTGGAAATAGTGTCCGGGATTAGTAGGAGGATTTTTGTGGGGATTTGGTCGAATGGGTGAGATGATGGTTTCATTTTCTTCAGAGCCTTTTGTATGTCAGCAGTAGAGATGGGATCAAAGTAGTTGAGCGTAGTGTTTTTGTTTGGGTGAAGATATGATGAATTGAATGATGGATTAGGGTTTGGTGTCAACTGTTTAAGCAGGTCAGAGATTTTTCTATTGAAGTAGTGAGCCAGTTCGTCTGCTTTAGTCTGTGCTATGTCCATAGGGATGTCTGGAGCCAAGGTTTTTGTGAGATTGGATACGTAGTTGAACAAAGCTTTCGAGTCAAAGATGAGGTGGTGGATCTTACTGGAGTAGTAGTCCCTTTTGGTTTTCAGTGTGCTGTTTTTGTAGAGGTGGAGGGTGCATTTGTATTCAGCTAGTGATGCAGGTGACGGGGATTTTCTCCATTTTTTTTCCTTCTGTCGTAGAGTCTGTTTAAGTTTTTGTAGTTCCTCATTGAACCAAGGTTGACTCTTTGTTGCATTGTGTTTTAAGATGTTTTGTTGTTAGAGGACATAGTGTGTTTGCTATAGATTCAGTTATTTTAGACCAGGATAGTATGGCTGCGTTGGGAGTGGTGGTGTCGATGCAGGATAGATCTGGGGCTAGGAACTTTGCGAGTTGCTCAGAGGGGCATGTTTTTCTGTATAGGAATGATTGAGGTGGAGGGGGGGGGTGATTATAGGTCGGTTTTGACACCGAGAACGCAGCGGAGATTATTGAATGGTCTGACCATGGAACTTTGTTGCATTCTGGGTGTTTTGGGAGGTCAATACCGGTATTGGTAAAGATAAGGTCCAAGGTATGACCCGCTTTGTGAGTAGGTTCGTTAATTTGTTGTTTGAAACCCAAGGCTGTCATGGCCGTTAGGAAGGCTTCGCAGTTGGGGGAGAGAGGAGACTTATCCACGTGGAGATTGAAGTCTCCCAAGATAATGGCTGGTGAGTCTAAATTTAGATGGGTTGCTATGATTTCCAGAATAGTGGAGGTATTGGATTCTAGGATGCTTGGGGGGGGCGTAGACTAAGAGAATTTGAAGAGATTCGGATTTAAAGAGACCTATTTCTATTTTGATTGATGAGATGATTGGTTGATGAGTAAATCTCAGTGATTTTTTTACTGCAAGGAAAATACCTCCGCCTCTTTTTTTTTTCCTTGGAATGGAGAAGAGGTCGTAGCTTTGCGTGGGTAGTTGGTTTAGGAGGGCGATGTCTGATGTTTTGAGCCATGTTTCAGTTATGGCACAGAAGTCTGGATTGTTGTCTTGAAGAAGGTCGTTAAGTATCAGCACTTTGTTGGTGAGAGATTGAGCGTTGAAAAGGATGATGGTGAACAGTGTGAGTCCTAGAAATTGGGTGGTCTGTGAGATCATGATTGGAATGAGTGATTTGTATGTGTGTGGCCGGTTGATCATGGTAGGAACGTTGGTAAATTGAGGAGGCATGTTGTAGAGGTGGTTGAAGGTAGAGGGTGTGTTGCGAGGTATTCTTCTAGATGAGGAGTTGACCTTGTGTGTGTAAAGTTGGGGGAGATGTCCTTGCAGCTATGCAAATTGGTCCTCAGGGTTCTTGGGGTCCTTAAGGTGAACAAGGTTTCTTTTTGGTCCTTCTTTTTATATCTTCTATTTCCAATTCGTCATCTTTTCTGAGCTCAGGAGCGGGTTCTGGATGGATGGGTCTGGTTGTGGCTGGGTAATTGTTGTCTGCAGCTGTGTGGGTACTGGATGTAGTTGACTGGGTACTGGATGCGGCAGAGTTGGTTGCTGGATGGTGTTGAAAATGTCCTGGGAGTGTCTGAATTGGGTGTTGGACATTGATGGGTGGTTACTGGATGCAGTTGGATGTGTCCTGGGATCTGGGGGGAACTGGGTACAGCTGGCTGAGTGGTGGAAGGATGTGGTTGTGTGTTTGCTGGCTTGGGCGAGATTAATAGAGGTACACAGGGGACAATAGGGCCTGTGGAGGTCGGGGCGAGAAGGTCTCGCAGTCACAGATGGCCGAGATAGGGCTGATCCTGGGGGGTATAGTTACATCCGTCGCTCAGATGGGGTTGGCTTTCTCAGGGGCTGCACGAAGGGGTAGGCCCCTTTGTTGCGCTCCTTTGGCGCACGATGCCGGCGCGTGGCGCCTAAGAGCTTGCCGGCTCTTTAAATCGATTCGGGTCGCGTTGGGTCACGTTGGCGTGACGTCACCGGCGCGACTTCGCTGCGTTTGTGGGGCGTCGGTCTGCGGCCGTCGGCAGGAGGAGTGGCAGTCCCCGAGGACTCCTCCCTTGCTGGATTCGGGCGGCGCTGGGCGGCGAGAGGGCCCGAACCGGTCGGCTGTCGTCGCAGCGGAGGAGGCGGAAGGCGGAAGGTGGACACCCCGATTCCCTCGAGGTCGGCGCGGGGGCCCACGGAGGTAGGGCGAGATCTAAGGCCTTACCCCGATGGGCTCAAGCGCCGGCTGCGCGGGCCTCTCTCCCAGCTCCTCAAGATGTCTCCGGGGCTCAGCTTCCTCAGCGTGGTCCAAGGTAAGAGGGCGTCTAGGAGCTCACCGGCTCTTCATGTTCATTTATTTTATTTCATTGTGTGTGGTCTATATTAATAAAGTAATTTTTTTTATTTTTGCAATATTGCCTATGTACTCAATACATTTGAACTTTTCTTCCCTTACTGTGAGTTTTTTTTTTTTTGTGTGTACTTAGTGAGCACTTTATACTCATATTTACATTGTCTAAATTCTATTAGTTACTATATATATATATATATAGGGGTAGATCTTAAAAACATACGCGCTCGCGTACTTTTGTTCACGCACCAGGCGCGAACAAAAGTACGCTGGATTTTATAAGATACGCGTGTAGCCGCGCATATCTTATAAAATCCGGGGTCGGCGCGTGCAAGGGGTGCACATTTGTGCAACCTGCGTGCGCTGAGCCCAGTGCGCGCTGCCTGAACTTTCCTTCTCCCTCCCCCCAACCTCTTCCCTCCCTTCCCCTACCTACCAACCCCCCCCCCCGGCCCTATCTAAACCCCCCTTACCTTTGTTGGCAGATTTACGCCTGCTGAAAGCAGACGTAAATCTGCGTGCGCCAGCGGACTGCTGGCGCGCCATCACCCGACCCGGGGGCTGGTCCGGAGGCTTCGACCACGCCCCCAGGCCGGTGCCATGCCCCCAGGCCCGCCCCCGAAACGCCACGTCACACCCCTGAAACGCCGCGTCATTCCACAACGCCCCCCCCCGACATGCCCCTGACACGCCCCTTTTACGAAGCCCGGGACTTACGCGCATCCTGGGGCTCTGCGTGCGCCGGCGGCCTATGCAAAATAGGAAAGCCGGTGAGCAGGGCATTTAAAATCCGCTTCATAATGAAAAGTCTGGTAGACTCTAATAAAAAAAGTCAGGGGTAAGAATTAAATTTCAAATCCAGTCTTCCCAAACTAATGATCTAAACATTGTGCTGTTAATGAATGAGTGACAGTTATATGACAAAACAATATTCCTTTTTTCAGTGAAAAGAATAACACAAAAATTAAAATGCAATTTTTTTAAATGAAGGATTGAACACATGGTTAATGGCACTAGTATTCTTACCATTTGGCTACAGACATTAAGGGATAAATTTTCAAAATGTTTAAGCATGTAAAATTGGATGATACACCCGTAAGTTGTATTTTACAAGAGCCCAGGGTATGTACATGTTATGTAGCGGGTGGTTTAGTGTGCCCTTGGGCCTCAGCCCAACGCAGACCTTCAGGGCCGAGCCAAGGGTTGACGGTGGCTCCGCATGGCTGACGGTCTGACCCTCTGCCAGGCTGGCAAGCTCCCAAGGCCAACATCCGAGGATGTTGGAAGTTGAATGGTCCTCCGACCATTCCGAACCCTTTCGGTCCTGCTGCGAGCAGCATGGAGCAGCAGGCCTGGCCTGAGGTTGAGGGCAGACGGCCTTGACACGAAGACAAGACTATGAAGACTGATGCAACGGCATCACATGGCACGAAGACTTGGGTTGATGCGACGGCATCACATGGCACGAAGACTTGGGTTGAAGACATGACACCAGGACTATTGAAGACGTGACACCAGGATCGATGCAACGGCATCGCAGATGAAGACTTGACACCAAGGCTGATGCGAAGACATCACGGACCAGTGGTCGATGCGACGGCATCCCGGACCAGGGTCTATGCAACGGCAACAGAGACATGACGCTGAAATGCGGACATAACGAGGAACTTGGAATCCAGACAAGACGAGAAGTAGGGAAGGCGGACATTGGCACTGTCTCTCAGGGCGCCCTACTCAGGCCACCCGCGGGACTGAGTCGCGGACCACCCTGTCCCACTGCGCACCCTACACAGACCTTGCAGGACCACGAGGGGACAGCGCAGGAAAGATCCAGGACATGACGGCTCAAGAGCACAGGACACCAGTCCACCTGCAGGCCACTCCAACGCGGTAAAGACGTCGTCCGAGGGAGTCCGGCCCACAGGACCAGAAGCCTCAGGAGCACCAGACGAAGACACAGGAACAAACATTCAGGAAGTCAGGAACACCAGGACGTAGAAGATCATCACAAGACACCAGGACACCTGGACGAGGACCTCAAGCTATGAAGACATGACATGGCATGATGAGAAGACAAGATGAGATGAGGAGCTCCACGAAGACAAGAAAAGACCTGATGGAGCTCTGGCAGGCAGGAGCCTCCAGAGTGAAGTAACTCTGATGCAAGGCAAAGAACAAACTGACGGAGCAGCCCTTTATAGGGCTGAGGCAGGAAGTCCACTCCCTAGGTGGGGCCAGCACACTTCCTGTGCCTGTCCCTTTAAATTCAGTAGAGAGGCGCGTGCCAGCGCCTAAGGAGAGAGCAGGAGCTGTGCAGGACCACGGACAGCGGCCTGCACCAACACAGAAGACAGAAGAGGCAGGGCTGAGCCTGGACGCAGGCTCCGACGTCGGCAGTGGCTCCAGCCACTGCAGGAGGCCCCGGGGGCGGCTCCAGCCCGGGGCTGCGGCCTTAGCGCTGCGAAGATGAAAAGATGCGTCGGGGGCGGTCCCAGCCCCGAAGAAGGTCGCGGCTCCGACCACGAACAACAGGAAAGCACGGGCGGCCTCCAGGCCGCATGAGGAACTTTGGACCGCGGCTCCGGCCACGTGGGAAGGCCGACGGTGGCGTCCTGCTGCGCCGGTGAAGAAAACAGCATGGGGTGAGTGTGCCTGCTCGCGGGGAAACCCGCGGGCAGGAGTGTTCATAACAGTGCATACCATATGCATAGGAATGAAACAAAAAAAAAAGGGGAGGGTTAAGGGGCATTTCACAACTGGGTTCGAAATTTTGCATACAAGTTGGTGCCTTGTAAGTGGTATATTGCATTCATTAGCAAACTAGTCCATATGCTCTTACACCTGCTAATTAAGGGGATCATTTACAAAAGCTTTCCCACGCGAAAAGGGACTTTTCATGTGCGATAGGGTGATCAGGGTGGAGTCGTGGCAGAGTCAGCCCCGGAAGAGGAGGAGTCAGGGCGGCACCGGGGCCGACACTGCGGTGACATCGCTGGCGGAAAAAGGTAAGGACCCTTATCGCCGCCAGTTTCGCGCTGAATAGCTACACCTTTTATGGTGTAGTTATTCGGTGTGAAGCCGGCAGTCAGCGCACCACAGTGATGCGATGGCTTCCAGCTTTCGCAGGCCCACCCCTCGTTACCGCCGGATTTTCTAAGTTCTGCAAACTTAGAAAATCCAGGCCTAAGTCACACTTACTTACATTTGTCTTTTGTATGCAGTTTTTTGGTGAGAGGTCAGAGTGAAGTGCTGGAGAGTATGTCTTAATTGGTGGAGCACTGGATGAGCTGGTGGAGGTGTTGGCATACTGGTGATAGGAAGTATGCATGCAAATATTTTTGTAGACATTGTATGCCACATTTTTTATAAAATGCATGCCTCCATATAACTCAGAGTTAATACACGCACATATTACAATTACTATGTGTAAAATATATGCATGTAGTTGTGTATAATGGATAGAGATTTATGCATTTTACTGCATTATAATACATGTACATGTACATTTCAGGGAGAAATGTGCAGTATTTTATAAACACTATTTTATTGGTCACACCACCTAGATTAAAATGCTTTTCAAGCCGGATATTAAATGTTTTAAACAAAATGACAATTATTTTATAACTTTAGATGCTACCAACTTATTTGTGTTATTGTGTCTTATGCAGGTTGTTGAAAATTACCCCTCTAAAGGGGTAACTTTCAATGGATTATTGCCTATACACCCCCAATTCATGCACTTAAATGGCCTTTTTAAATATTAGCATGTTGGAGGGAACAGTTTGTGCATGCAAGCAAACATGCAAAAGCAATTCAGTGCATATTTTTACATGATTTACACACATGATTGCACATGATTTACCACACATTCTTTTGAAAATCAAAAGTATGCAAATAAATATACAAACTCAACAAAGTTATAGCTACTCTTGAGTAGGTGTAACTTTGTGCATGTATATCAGCACTATGTGAATCCTCAAATTTTCAAAAATACCTACAGACTTTAGTCTATGTGGGCTGTTTGAAAATGGCCCTTTAAGACATAGAATAAAACTGTACAGTGTATGATCATAATTCTATAATATAGATGCTTGATTAGAGAATTTTTCATGAAGGGATCACATTACATTGCATTTATTTATCACATCTTCAACTTGCTCGTAAAGATATACAAACTATATACCCAACTCCCAAACCACCATATAAAATTCTCACAATCAATCCGCAATCAACAAATATATATATCTTTACACCATCATTTAAAACCCATTATTAATAACCCCTCCCCACCAACACCATACTGCCCCACCCACCCTTCCTTTACATCCTACAAAATCATAGACATAGACATACCATGATTTGATCAATAAATCTAACTACCACCACATTATGGTCATAAATACAGCCATAAAATACTCTTCCACCCACTACTAAACTCAACCCACAGTCTTCACCAACCTATTGCACTCCTCCATCAAATGTCTGCTGGAACAACCAAGACTTAACCATCTTGTGACAATGTGAATATTCTTATTGTTGAATGTCTAATTGTCGTATTGTCTTATTTTCTATGATTTTGGAACTAATATTGAAAATTTTCTATTTCTTTTGAATTATAGCTACATTTCTTTATGAGAAGGGATGGATACACAAAAGATCCTCCCAAGAAGAATGCAAACTGTGAGAAGGCCTAAATGGGACTAGTTTCTCTGTTAAATAATCTAGCCCTCAACCTTTTTTTACTTTAAAAACCAGCATTAATATTTTAAATTTCCTACATTGCACCACTGGCAACCAATGCAGCCATTTCAGCAAAGGAATTATATGGTTTCTAACAGTCAAACCCCTATCATTTTTGTTACACCTTTCTGCAAAAATTGCATGCAAAGAAAAGATGCTTGTGGTAGCTATGCATACATCAAATTGCAGTAATCTAATCTTGACTTCATCGAGTTTTGCTCCAATATTCTTAAATGTTCTTTCAATAAATATAGCCTTAGTGGGCAAATCACAAGAAGAAAACCATATATTTTCCTAAACAATTTAAAAACAGCCTTGAGTCAGCCAAATCCCCAGATGTCATGCAGACTGACCCATCTGTGAACACTCATCATACATCTTTTCCTATCCATGGCACTTATGTCTTCATATTCAGCTCGTGAGACCCCAATCATAAAGCTGCAGCATCCAAGCCCTCATTAATTCTTGACAAATCACACAAATTCTCCCCAGCCATCGGTATATAGTTAATCAGCAAAAAAAAAAAGATATGTCAACCTCACTGTCTTAATCACATCACAGAGTGAGGCCACAAAAATATTAAACAAGTAAAGTGACAAAATAAAGCCTTGCAGGACCCCAAAGACTAACACCCATTTAGGGCTCCCAGTCTACCGTGAATTTGCAGCTACTGGAAGGCCCACAAAATTCAGCCCTTCCCTCAGAAATGGCCAGTTACTGCGGAATTGCTGTGGAAGACTGTGAGCCAAGCTGGATTATGCAAAGAATGCTGTGTTGATGATATTAACCCCCTCCCCATCTACTGGTCAATTTCTCATCCCCCCCCCCCCCCCCCCCAGCCCCATGCCTTTCTGCAGATCAGGAGAAGGGAGGAAGCAAGCAGTGGCAGCAGTTTGGCCATGTTCTCTTTCTCTGCCACCCAGAATGAGGGGGATCTGAGGGGTGGTGAGGAGAGGGAGTGTGAGTGAGACATGCAGGGGTGACCAGAAAAGAGAATGATTGAGTGAGGGGATCAGAAGAGATGTAGGGAAGTTATTGAGTGAAGGGATCAAAAGGGATGCAGAGGTTTAGTGAGTAAGGGGTTTGGAGGCACTGTGCTCTGTGAATTAGGAGATTGGAGGAGTATGTTTGAAGAGATAGTGACTGCGAGGACTGGAGGGGGTGTGGGCTATGAGTAAGAGAATTGTTATTTGGAGGACTTGAGTGAGTGGTTCATTTCCCTCTTTTTCCTGAGTTTTTCAGTTTTCCTGTTTAAGACCTGTGCCTGTGCCTGTTTCCCCTGAGTATGAAGGCCAGTAGGGTCCTGCATACCTCTTCACCCAGATCAAGAGAAGGCTGCAGTGATCTCAAAGGTAAGAGAGAGATCAAGCATATTTTCTACAAGTGTTACTTTTCTACCTGCGTTTAGGGAAGGAAACTTCTTTTCTGCCATCCTTCCATACCTATAGCTGGCAAGCCTTAAAAACCATCTTCTCAGTGAGATGTCTTTCCTCAAGGAAAATCAATTACAATCTGTTTTGCAAAGGAGATTGAGAGAGAAAAGGGGAGTTTTGTCATCTGGGGACCTCGCCAAAGAGTCTTCACCCCGGATAGCAGGTCACTGCCAGATTTTTTAAGTATATTGGGGAAGGCAATATATGCATACCTAGTAGGGATGTGCAGAGCAAAATTTTATGTTCATATTTTTTATGTCCAAAAGGGGGTCCCACTTGCGGCCAATATGGACATAAAAAAAATCCAATGAGTTGGGTATATGTACATATGTGCAAAAAAAAAAATTAAACCCCCTCACCCTCC
Source organism: Rhinatrema bivittatum (assembly GCF_901001135.1). Taxonomy (NCBI): domain Eukaryota; kingdom Metazoa; phylum Chordata; class Amphibia; order Gymnophiona; family Rhinatrematidae; genus Rhinatrema; species Rhinatrema bivittatum. Next base: position 418,613,269 of record NC_042617.1, on the reverse strand, counting down.
TTAATCCCCCCCCCAGACTTACCACAACTCCCTGGTGATCGAGCGAGGAGTGAGGACGTCATTTCTGCAATCCTTGGCGAGAAGCATGTGACGTCGGTGGCACGTCGAGTGATGCGGCGTCACGTGATTCCCGGCTCGTTCGTCGCCGGACGGCTCGTTCGGCCCAAAAAGAACTTTTGGCCAGTTGGGGGGGCCCTCCTGACCCCCCCAAGCTGGCCAAAAGTTCTTTTTGGGCCGAACGAGCCGTCCGGCGTGAACGAGCCGGGAATCACGTGGCGCCGCGTCACTCAGACGCGACGTCACGTGATTCCCGGCAAGTTCGCGCCGGACGGCTCGTTCGGCCCAAAAAGAAACTTTTGGCCAGCTTGGGGGGCCTCCTGACCCACTCAAGCTGGCCCAAAAGTTCTTTTTTGGGCCGAACGAGCCGTCCGGCGCGAACTTGCCGGGAATCACGTGACGTCGCGTCTGAGTGACGCGGCGCCACGTGATTCCCGGCTCGTTCGCGCCGGACGGCTCGTTCGGCCCAAAAAGAACTTTTGGCCAGCTTGAGGGGGTCAGGAGGCCCCCCCAAGCTGGCCAAAAGTTCTTTTTGGGCCGAACGAGCCGTCCGGCGCGAACGAGCCGGGAATCACGTGACGCCGGCGTCACTCGACGTGCCGCTGACATCACATGCTTTCTCGCCAAGGATTGCAGAAATGGCGTCCTCACTCCTCGCTCCATCACCAGGGAGTTGTGGTAAGTCGGGGGGGGGAGTATTAAGGAGGGTGAGGGGGTTTATATTTTATTTTGGCTCAACAATCGCGATTTCCCACATATCGAACATATCTATGTTCGATATGTGGGAAATCCGATCGTTTATGTCGAATCAATTTTTTAAGTAAAAAAAAAATATGAGTTGCGTTTTACTAATGCGGTCAATCCGAATGCACACCCCTAATACCTAGGATATCCCCAGCTAACTTATCATTTCACTCCCCGAAGGTAAGCCAGACTCAAGACCTACACTGAGGGAAACTTCCACAAAGATTGATAGATTTTAAATCTGTATTCCAATATGACTTTTAAACCTGGCTGTAACTGGACAACACCTTGTTTATGCACCTTAATTATTTTGCACCAAATCACAGTAAACTTTTATTTGAACACCCAACCAATGAGTCCAGCCTTTTCTGTCAGCGTAGCTTCCCCAAAAATCTATAGCAACACACAAGGAAGGGATTTCAACCAGGCCCTAGGCCTTGAAGAATATCCTTATTACCCCCCCCCCCCCCCCCCCCCAAGAAATCAAGAACCCACACCCCAGGGCAAAAGGACTGATGACTAGAAAATTGAGACTGGAATTTTTATGGCCTCATTAGAATTCATCCCTTACCCTGAATTGGTGTTATATCCAAAAAATGGGTTGGAAAGTGGTGGTAAAAAAGCTTCCTCCCATCCAAGAATAAAGCAAAAACTTCTCCAGAAACAGTGCTTATTAGGGATGTGCAGCAGGGACGGATTAGTCCCATTCAGAATTCATATTTGTGGGGAGCCAAATCTGTTGCATCCGTTCTCGGGGGACCCCAATCCATTCATTAGTTACGTATATATTTGTTTCCCAAAAAACCCCCCATCCCAACCCTTTAAATTTAAGTAACTACAACCCCCCCCCTCCTGACCCCCCCCCCAAGACTTACCAAAAGTCCCTGGTGGTCCAGCGGGGTTCCTAGCACGATCTCCTGTACTTGGGCTGTCGGCTGCTGGTATTCAAAATGGTGCTGATAGCCTTTGCCCTTACTATGTCACAGGGGCTACTGGTACCATTGGTCGGCCCCTGTCACATGGTAGGAGCACAAGATGGTGCCGGCCGTCCATTGCTCCTATCATGTGACAGGGGCCGACCAATGGCACCGGTAGCCCCTGTGACATAGTGAGGGCAAAGGCTATCGGCGCCATTTTGAATACCAGCAGCCGACAGCCCAAGTGCAGGAGATCGCTCCAGGACCCCCACTGGACCACCAGGGACTTTTGGTACGTCTTGGGGGGGTCAGGAGGGTGGGGGGTTTATTTATTAGATATGTTGTATTCGTGGGGGTTTGCCATACGTTTTGTGACCCCACAAATACAACGAATAGAGACATATACGTTGCGGATTGCCAATACGTCAAAAATAAATGCACACCCCTAGTGCTTATTTATGGAAACTACAGTGCCCACTTTAACTGAACACAGGGCAAAGTTGCACCCTATCCCAATCCCATCAGGCAGGAGTGTTTGCCCTCCTGAGCTAGGAGCATGTCAAGAATAGAACCAACTCTCTGCCCCCATGAATTCATCCCCCCTGAAAACCCCTCTTTACTGTATCGGCCTGTCTGTTAATATCCTTTCCAGCCGTCTCCCCTTTAAATCCCTCCTATTATTGCCTTATTCTCTGCGTTTCTGATTAAGCCCCCAAACTATCCTCTTGAACATTAACAACCTTTACATTTTTCCCCTTAGAAAACCCCTTATGACTCTGTTAATATCTCCCCTATGACTGTTAATAGCTCCATTTGCATCCCCTGTGACTCTGCTAATATCTACACTCACTCATTATCTGGTAAAGCATTGCTATTATCACCATATTTTTTCTGTACATATTTCCATTGTTAATCAGTTCCTGTTATTCTATGTGTTTGCTTTGTAAAGCCTGTTGCTATATTATAGCACTCATGTGTTTCTTGTAAAGCCTGTTGCTGCATTATGTTACTTGTAAACCGAGGTGGTGTTCCATACATGCTGCGGTATATAAAAATATTTAAATAAATAAATAAGACAAAACACTTCCTTCTCTTGGTTTTCCCCAATTCTGTAGGCTGTGGGGCTTACAAGAACCACAAGAAAAACACTCCTCCTGCTCCAAAATGAAATCTACAATCAACTCACACATTGGACATGCTCAACCCAAGTTACATATGGGGAGCTTGATGAATCCCTGCACCCAAGGAGGGAAAAAATCAAATGCCTGTTTTGCAACTCAGAAGAGTCTCTTTATTTTGGATCTCATCAAGACCCTGTTGGTTGGCTCATGTCTTTTATTTTTATGACTATGGCTGACCTTCAGCGAATGTCAATGGACTTCATCATCCCATCAAGAGGAGTAAAGTTCTCTACATCCTGATATTTACTTTCTACAAGAGTCACATCTTTATTCTTTGGAATCTGTTAAGCTGAAGAAGTCTTGGGTAGGAGATGTGGTATTTTCTTCAGCTGTCAATAAGAAAAGAGGTGTGGCTATTCTTCTGCACAAGAATCTTGATGCTCAGATTGTGACTACATCTTCAGATGTTTTTGGTCGATGGTTTTGGACACTTTGGCCTAGTAGATTCTTGGCGGTTTTTACATTCTGCGGATAAGGACCACCTTTTTTTCAGCCTGCACCAATCATACTCTCATATTGACTATTTTCTTGTCTCTTCGACACTCCTTCCATATTTGTTGAATGCTCATATACAGCCTATTCTTATTTCGAACCATGCAGCAGTGTTTCTTTCATGTACTTGGGCTGGTGAGTCTCCTTCTTGTAAAGCTTGGAGATTTAATCCTAGTCTTCTGACTGAGCCACAATTTGTGACTTTTTTGACAACCAAATTAACTGAATATTTTTCTGATAATTGCATGGATGGTGTATCTCTGCACATGGTCTAGTCTGCTTTCAAACCTACCATCCATGGCCACATTATTTCCTATATTGCCTATAAAAATAAAGAAAGGAACGCTGAAGTGCAAAAATTGTAAAAGGAAATTGCATACCTGGAATCTACCCACATTGTATCTGCTCAGTCCCAGGGTCTCCATGTTCTTTTTCATAAGAAATATGAATATAACAAACTTCTGAGCAATAGAGCTGGCCTTTCCATCTATTCTGGTAATGCTCATTACTATTCAGATAACAACAAAAGTGGCTGGCTACTTGCCAATTATTTGAAGCAATGCCAGCAAAGATGTCACATTTCTATACTCTTCCTATCATCTGGAGCCACAGTCCATAAGGATAGGGATATTCTGGCTCAGTTCAGACAATTTTATGCCTCACGTTACACTTCAGAATCTGGTTCTGATTCCTCTTGGATTTCCTCCTTATTGGATTCATTGGAGCAGCCTACTCTTTCTGATAGAGATAGGAACAAACTGAATGTCCCAATCTTTTTACTGGAAGTTTAACAGGCTTTAAGTTCTTTCCAATGTGAAAAGGCCCTGGGCCCTGAAGGCTTGTCAGCTGAATTTTAATCCATCTCTCAGGATGTATTATTCCACAGAATGCATATTTATTTTTCAGATGTTCTAAGGGATGCCCTGAGAGATAAAGCATTCACCGAGGCTCGAATCATTGTACTCCCAAAGCCGAGCAGAGACCCATTATTCCCCTCCAATTATAGACCCATTTCTCTACTGAATACTGATTATAAAATTTTAAAAAGATTCTGACCCATTGCTTAGGCTGGTGATTAGGGCTTTGCTCCATGCAGACCAAATGGATTTTTTAAAAGGCCGCATTATCTTGCATAATGCTAGATTACTGCATACTGATTCTAATATTTCTAAATTCTGTCCTGAGCCAATTATTGCCCTCTCTCCCTTGATGCTGAAAAGGCATTTGATAGAGTGGAATGGCCCTATATATGTTTCAAATTCGTCATTGATTTGGCAAATTCGTCATTGATTTGGCTGTGGGTTTTGGATCATTAGGCAAGGTTGCCCCTCTCGCCTCACTCTCTGGAACCTCTGCTTATAGCTATCCTGTCTCATCCTTTGATTTCTGGTGTTTCTTACCGAGGGGTGGAATGTAAACTTTCTGCGTATACAGATGATGTCTTTTTCTATCTGTCTAATCCTTAAGCATCTTTTCCTGCTCTTTTGTGCTTGATCACCACCTTTTCTTTCTTCCTTCCTTTTCTGTGCACAAGATGAATTGGGAAAAGATTGTAGCCATACCATTGAATGTGCATAGTGCCTGAGATGATCTTCAAAGATACCACATTCAACTAACAATATCTGGGATGAAATATTTGGATGTGACTTTCAATCGGATTTTGCTATGACATCTTCCAATTATGAATATATTTTAGTTCTCATAGTGCAGAAAATTTGGTCTCAATGGTCTCCTTTACATCTCACATGTGGGCCGATACAGTAAAGTGCGACCGCGGTTGCGCGGTTTTTAACCCGCTTTGGACGCACGTTTTGAGCGTGTAAGACTGACGCGCGATTCAGTATCGGCTTTTATGCATCCTTGGCGCTTGCCGAAAAAGATGCGTATCCATTTCTGCCCACCGCATGCATATGATATGTTAATGATCAGATTAGCTATTCTCCCGATACAGTAACGCGCGCCCAAATTATCGCGTTTTTAACCAGCTTATTTACCGCATCTTTAACCTCTATATTTACCGCCTACCCTGACCCTGGCATTAGTGTGGTGTTCAGTCAGCTTCGGACCAGACAGCGTCATGGACAACATGTATATATTGGCTCTGGCGTCCATGAACGGAAACCCCAACCTTGGACGTCCGACCGGGCATGCAAGGTAGTGGCCATGGACGTTGGAAGGCAGCGGGGCCTCCCCTCCGATTATGGATACCCAGAAAGAAGTGGGAACATCCATGACCGGAAGCCACGACCTTGGATGTCCGGCTGGGCGCTCAAGGCAGCGGCCATGGACGTTGAAAGGCAGCGGGGCCTCCCCTCTGATCATGGATGCCTGGAAAGAAGCGGGAACGTCCATGAACGGAAGCCAGGACCTTGGACGTCCAGCCGGGCGCTCAAGGCAGCAGCCATGGACGTTTGGAAGGCAGCCGAACCTCCGATCATGGGCGTCTATGCTCGGAGGCCCCCTCGGAGGCCCCCGACCTTCACAGACGCCCGGACATCCATCCAAATATTGGATAGAAAGACATGGTTTAATGGAACACAGTCATCATTGATTTACCCAAGGGAAGTCTTGCCTCACAAATCTGCTTCATTTTTTTGAAGGGCTTAATAAACATCAAGATAAAGGTAAGCTGGTAGATTTAGTGTATTTGGATTTTCAGAAGATGTTTGACAAAGTCCCTCATGAGAGGCTTATAAGAAAACTAAAAAGTCATAGGATAGGAGGCGATGACCTTTCGTGGATTATAAACTGGTTGAAAGACAGGAAACAGAGAGTAGGATTAAATGGTCAATTTTTTCAGTGGAAAAGGGTAAACAGTGGAGTGCCTCAGGGATCTGTACTTGGACTGGTGCTTTTCAATATATTTATAAATGATCTGGAAAGGAATATAACAAGTGAGGTTATCAAATTTTCAGATGACACAAAATTATTCAGAGTAGTTAAATCACAAGCAGATTGTTATACATTGCAGGTGGACCTTGCGAGACTGGAAGGTTGGGCATCCAAATGGCAGATGAAATTTAATGTGGACTAGTGCAAGGTGTTGCATATAGGGAAAAATAACCCTTGCTGTAGTTACACAATGTTAGGTTCCATATTAGGAGCTACCACTCAGGAAAAAGATTGAGGCATCATAGTGGATAATACATTGAAATCATCAGCTCAATGTGCTGCAGCAGTCAAAAAAAACATACAGAATGTTAGGAATTATTAAGAAGAGAATAGTGAGTAAAACAGAAAATGTCATAATGATGTGTATCACTCCATGGTGAGACCACACCTTGAGTACTGTGTACAGTTCTGCTCACCGCATCTCAAACAAGATATTGTTGCACTGGAGAAGGTGCAGAGAAGGGTGACCAAAATGATAAAGGGGATGGAACAGCTTCCCTATGAGGAAAGGCTAAAGAGCTTAGGGCTGTTCAGCTTGGAGAGGAGATGGCTAGGAGGGATATGATAGAGGTCTTTCAAATCATGAGAGGTCTTGAACGAGTAGCTGTGAATCGATTATTTACATTTTTGGATAATAGAAGGACTAGGGGGCACTCCATGAATTTAGAAAGTAGTACCTTTAAGACTAATCGGAGAAAATTATTTTTCACTCAATGTACAATTAAGCTCTGGAATTTGTTGCCAGAGGATGTGGTTAGTGACAGTTAGTACTCCCCTTTGTGTACCCCAGAGTACTAGATCTAGGTAGAAACTTAAAAATCTGTGCAAAATATCTCTCTATGGGGCTCATTTATCAAAATGTGATAAGGTGTTTTTGCATGTGAAAAGCCCTGTTAATGCAAATTCAGAAGGAGGAGTGTGGGCTGGGTTAGCCTGTCTACAAAGAGGTATTGCTGATTTTAACATCACCTCTTTGAATTGTGTTAGGCTGTGCAGTAAGGTTTCCTCACCTTTTGTGATGTCTCTTGTAAGGCCTATTTGAGAGTGAATTGGAGTTGGAGAGAGAGAGAGAGAGAGAGAGAGAACTGGCCATAATGTCATGGCCATAGTTAGGTATTTGTATCCCTATGGTAGGCCCACCTAGTAACTCGAGGTGGGGTTTAGGTATGAGTGTAGGGGGTTAGGGGCCACTTTGACATTCTATGTGACACGTACGAACAGAACAGTGGTCTCTTGTGAAGATTATTTGGGGACAAAATGCTGTTAGCAAAAACAATATAATTTAGCTAACAAATATAGGAGCCTGCAAGAGTTTTAGTACATAAACAGATGCTAATGAGATGCACAACTGTTCAAAACAAGTCATTTTCCATTAGCATGTAGAATAGCATATGCTAAATTTGGCAACATTTAACACAGACCTATTAAATGAAAAATACATAACTGAAATTACATTTTTGCGGTAATGTCCACACTAATTTGCCTACATTTAATGTATGCAAATAAATGCAACACTTTTTGTATGTCACTAGTATTGGCCATTATTGTTAGCCAATCAAAATGCATTAATGCCCAATAATAATACATTTTAGAACATTGGCCCAAACGTCTTTTCCTAAATATGTAGCCCCTTTTACTATCCCTCCTCTCCCCCTCTTGACCTTCTTCACAGCAGAAGTTGTGAGGCAATAGGTCAGAATTGGAAAGATCAAGTTAATGTTATCTGCTAATGTAGAAAAAAAAAACTATGCTGAATTAAAAATCCTTTGAGGACTTGATAGAGAAATAACAACTCAGCACCAAAAGATTAGTGAAGGCCTTGGAAGCAACTCAAAGCCAGTTATTAGAGGAAGAAGTGGCATTAATTAAAACTAGATTTTCCAAAATTCAAAAGGGCACAGAAAAAACATTATGAAGTAGAACATAGTGGAGCTGCAAAATCATCTTCAACTGCAAGCTATTAGATTTCAATTAAAAGATAGCCAAAACAAGAGCTGGGTAAGAACTTTTAGGGGGTAATTTTTATAAAAGCCTGCATACATTTTCCATCAACTGCATTCGTAAGTTATACTAGTTTTCAAAAGAAAGTATACGCATAACTTCCCTTTGAAAATTCCCCACCAAGATTACCTGCATGCCATTACAGCCACTAATCTGTGGGCAGAATTTTTTTCCCCCACCCCGACCCCTGCTTCTGCCCTCGCTCACAGCAGGTAAACCTGTAGGCTATATATGCTCAAGTTTACCCACATATTGGCTAGGCAAATTCATTACAGACCATTTCCTCAGCACTGCTTTACCCATGGAAATGCCTCTGAAAATTATCCTCTTTGGGCTCGATTTTCAAAGCCATTCACACACATAAAACCCGGTTTTATGCACAAAAGTGGCTTGGGTGGCATAAAATGACGCTCATATCCTGCTATGCAAACTGCAAAGAGGTGTTCCGGGGAGCAGAGATGCAGAGGAACTCCTGCTTATTTGCACACCTTTTGATTTTAAAAAGCAGGCGCGCAAGTTCACCGACACAATTTATGCCCTAGATTCAACAGCGGGTGGGTTTGTGCGCACTCGGACACTAGTGCGTGAATTTTCAAAGTGAATCTAGGCATATAAGCTCACTTTAAAAATCCAGGGTGAATTATGCACAGACTTTACCCCACCACCCACATTTATAAAATTTTCTTCGGAGAGGGTAATTTTAGAACACTCAGCATAGGGGTAAAGCCTGTGTTTACCTGTCATGCGCAGACTTTACTGCTAATTTTCAAAATGATTTTGTGTTCATCAAATGGCTTTGAAAATGCTGGGATAAAATCCCCGAGTACTCACACAAGTTACAAGCGGGAAGTGACCCCTGCTCCTAGCAGTGCATGACTTCTGTGTGGAAGCTTATGCATCGACGTTTGAAAATCCAAAAGTCCTCAAGTACAGGAAACCCTATCTCTGCCCCAACTCTACCCCCTCAGAATGCTTATTGCAAGAGCATGTAAAAGTACATTTGTCATTGGTTTACATCATAAGAACATAAGAATGTGCCATACTGGGTCAGACCAAGGGTCCATCAAGCCCAGCATCCTGTTGCCAACAGTGGCCAATCCAGGCCATAAGAACCTGGCAAGTACCCATAAACTAAGTCTATTTCATGTTACCATTGCTAGTAATAGCAGTGGCTATTTTCTAAGTCAACTTAATTAATAGCAGGTAATGGACTTCTTCTCCAAGAACTTATCCAATTCTTTTTTAAACACAGCTATACTAACTGAACTAACCACGTCCTCTGGCAACAAATTCTAGAGTTTAATTGTGTGTTGAGTGAAGAAGAACTTTCTCTGATTAGTTTTAAATGTGCCACATGCTAATTTCATGGAGTGCCCCCTAGTCTTTCTATTATCTGAAAGACTAAATAACCGATTCACATCTACCCATTCTAGATCTCTCGTGATTTTAAACACCTCTATCATATCCCCCCTCAGCCGTCTCTTCTCCAAGCTGAAAAGTCCTAACTTCTTTAGTCTTTCCTCATAGGGGAGCTGTTCCATTCCCCTTATCATTTTGGTAGCCCTTCTCTGTACCTTCTCCATCGCAATTATATCTTTTTTGTGATGTGGTGACCAGAATTGTACACAGTATTCAAGGTGCAGTCTCACCATGGAGCGATACAGAGGCATTATGACATTTTCTGTTTTATTCACCATTCCCTTCCTAATAATTCCCAACATTCTGTTTGCTTTTTTAACTGCCGCAGCACACTGAACCGACAATTTCAATGCATTATCCACTATGATGCATCAGGGGTGGACTGACTATTCACATAATAGGACAGTGCCCGAGGGCCTACAGGATTCTATCCTAGCCTTTGATGGGTGGCTAGAGGCCCGTGAGGGGCCAATGCCAGAGAAAAAGCATACCAACAGGCAGGGAAAAAATAAAATGTTAATAATTGCTATTCTCATCTAGTTTTAAGAAACCGATAACAAGGGAGAATGAAGAAAATGAAAGTGAATTTATCCAGGAAACAATCATTTCACTCCAGTAGCAGCACTGGACAAAAATATATTAACATTTTCCATCTGGTAAGGGTGCTAGAATAATTATTTTAGTAAGGGTTCCTAAAATGCCTACCTCCCCCCCCCCCCCCCCCCCCCCCTCCACTCCTCCCTGCTTTATTTTCCAATCCCTTCCCAGTGACTATACCACCTACAGTCCTGGACTTAATCAAAGAAAGTATTCTGACTATTCTCTCACTGATCCACTTCCCACTCTCCTCCATTAATCCATCCTAACTCACACATTCCCTCCCTCCATCACAGTCCTGCTTGATACTATATGGGAAGCATAGAAACAAAGAATGAAACCAGATAAAAACCATAACTATGGCCTCTAGAACCGGACACAACATTGTCACCAACAATGATCACCGTCTTTTCTCTACTGGCAAAACCTCTCCCTATGCATCTTAACAGAATTCTGTGTCACGCCATTGCTTTCTCGTTCTGATTTAGCACCTTGAAATTGTCATATATGATAAAACTAACCTCTCTCCTCTCTTTGGTATACATCAGTACTTCACCTTCAATCAACTACTGCTGTCTCGGATTTCTGCATCCCAAATGTATGGGTAAATCCTGGGCTGAGGTCCTCACTGAGGAGTCAGCAGGCCACCCTCAAAACCATGGGCCTAAGATATTTATACTTTCCATAGAATTCTTAAATCCCTCTCTGAGTTCCAAGATTCCCTGTTGTTGGGGGGGAGAGCATTGTTAAGACAGTCTTTGTACAGCATACAGCTGTAATTATCATGCTGGAAGCTGATTGCGAAATGACTATTTACAATTCTTCATGCAATCCAATCCATTTACAAGTGTAGCTCTTAATAAATCTGTGACTTTGTAACTCTTAATGCATTTTTTAGTTCATTCCTGATCCTTAGCTAATTGTAAAGGTAATTTAGAAGTTCCCGTCCAAATCTCAGGATTCAGACTTCTTTAATCCAATACAGATGATCCATTTTAAAATCCCATAACAGATAGCTTTGTCCAGATATACTTCCTACTTCACAGTTCTCCTTTCTTCATTATCCAGATCATTATATAATAGTTAACACTAGGGATGTGCACAGGGACACCATACATTGCATTCGGGATTCGGATTCGTCGGGGGCAGATACGTTGCATTCGGCAAGGGGGCCCCCCGATAAGTTTATCCGTTAATTCCCATTCATTTCCCCGCTAAAATTAAATTAACTACAACCCCCCACCCTCCTGATCCCCCAAGACTTACCAAAACTCCCTGGTGGTCCAGCGGGGGGTCCAGGAGCCATCCCCTGCACTCACACCCTCTGGCATTGGAGGAACCATGCTTTCTTTACAGCATATATGCAATATGTTTGCAGTAATATTATTTTTTCACCAGCTGGTATAAGGGCCTCGATAGTCTATGCATGTTATGAATCTGATATGGATTGTGGACCCTTGGCCGGAGGCAGAGTTGGCGCTACCTGAAGGGGTAAACCCCTCCAGGTCTCCGCCGTCGGGAGGCAAGGCTGAAGAGATGCAGGGGCCAACAGGAGTTTCTCCACTCCCAGCCCACGTTCCCTGCAAGTTGAGCCTTTGGGTACTGGGGCCGGCTGGCCTTAGGAGCGGCCCCTGTGAAGACAGGTCAAGATGATGTGGAAGACTGAAGATGGGACGGAATCCAATCCACGGCCAGAGGAAGAAGTCTAGCGAATATCCCAGTCTGGTCCAGAGGTCGAGGCAGGCGGGAAGCAGCAAGGTGGAATACAGTCCAAGAGATCAGGGGCTGGCAGCGAAACAGCAAGTAGAGGTCCGGTCTGAGGACAAGAAGCTGGGAGATCCATCCAAGAGGAAAAAGGAGAGGGTCTGGAAGGAAGGCCTGGAGACTGGAACAGGTGGGCTGGAACAGGCAGGCAGAATCAGGAACAGGCAGGCTGGAACAGGCAGGAGGATCAGGAACAGGCAGGCTGGAACCGGCAGGCAGTAGCTGGAACGCAGTAACAGGAACCCAGAACCAGGAATGCACTATGCAGTAACAGGAACCCAGAGCAAAGAGTCCTGATGCCAAGTCATCGGGGGGAAGTCTGCCACGGGTTTAAATAGGGCAAGAGCCCTGACATCAGAGGAGGCCGGCGGCGTCTTCCCGCTGCCAGCCCTTTAAATCCCACAGGCAGCGCACGTACACGCCTAGGGGAAGGACTGGAGGAGGAAGGAGTCGGCAGTGTCCCACTTGCGGGCTGGGTTGGAACAGCCCCGGCGGTGTGGGAGAGACGCCAGCCGTGTTGGAAGGAGCCGGACGCTGCCACCCGAGAGCCAATGGCTGGAATGGAGCCTCAGAGAGCCGGGGAGGCCGAACGGGATGGCCTGCGGCCAGTGAGTGTAACAGTACCCCCCTTCTAGGCCCTCCTCCAGGAGGTTTAGACTTGTTGGGATGGGATGCATAAAACTGCTGTAAGAGGCACTTGTCCAGGATGTTGGAGGCGGGTTCCTAGGAATTTTCTTCCGGGCCAAAGCCTTCCCAGGCAAGTAGATATTCCCATCTCCTCCCTCTCTTTCTTATGTCCAACACATCACATACCTGATATGAGGTGTCGTCCTCCGACACTACTGGCTGTGGCTCTGGTGGCTTCTTAGTGGGCCAGGAGAGTACTAAAGACTTCAGGAGTGAAATATGGAAGGAGTTGTGGATTTTCAAAGACGGTGGCAACGGTAGGTCATTGGACCTAGGTGGCAGAGATCCGGGAAGGGCCCGATGTAGCATAGAACCAAGCACATGGATGGAAGCTTTAAGCAGATGAAGCACGTGCTGAGCCAGACCTTGTCGCTGGGCTGGAGATGAAGAGCGGGTCTCCGGTGAGCATCCGCATTACGCTTAGCTTGGTGGGCCGCTTCCTGTAGCAACTGCTATGTACTTTCCCAGAGTCGATGTAACTCCTGTGCTAACTGTGCCGCCAGTGAGGGAACCATTACCAGAGAAGGAATCGGTTGCCTTCCGTAGACGACCTGGAAAGGCGATGGCTTTGTGCTGGAAGGAACGTGAGAACTGAGGGCAAACTCAGCCCATGGCAACAATGTGGCCCAATCGTTTTGTTGGATGTTGATATAAGCGCGGAGGAATTGTTTCAAAGTACGATTGGTTCTCTCCGCTTGGCCATTCGCCTGTGGGTTGCAACCGGTAGTGAAATCCAGGGTAATATCGAACTTCTTACAGAGCGCTCTCCAAAACTTCGCCATAAACTGGGTGCCTGTTGCATTCGTGCCTCTTCTTGCCCCTCGCTCCACCCTCTCTACCTGGGATGCGACTCCTTTCGGCTCTGATGGACAAATGCAGCCGCGGATTCTCTCCGCCTCTTGGTCTCGGTTCCCAGGGGCTGGCCTGACGCTATGGATCCGCCATGTTCCTGATGATGTAAGGGTACGCAAGTGCGCTCCAGACTTTGTACCAGCAAGGGCGCGAACCTCGGGGGCGTCCACCCCGTAGTGACATCATCCATTTGTACTTTAAAAGGTCTTTGTTTGCTCGAGTTAGCAAGGAACTCCAACAGGACTTGCTTTGGCAGTCCACGATACTTGCAACAGTGATCCGAGTCAGCGAGGGGAATCTTTCTCCACTGCTCGGCCTTTTCAAACTTACCAGGAGTACCCGCTCCACGAGGGCTCCGCTCTCTCTTCTTGATTTCAGATTGCCAGAACCCTCGGAAGACTCCTCTTTGCCTGGAAGCGATCACGGACGTGAACAGTGAGTTCTATTACATAGGAATCAGTACTCGCTCCATGAGGGCCTACATTCCTATTGCTCTGAAGACTCCCTTCCGTCCAAGATGTTATTGCAGGTACAGAGATCTAGAGTTACATTGGCAAGATTACTGATAGGAACCGGTACTCGCTCCACGAGGGCCCATGTTCCTAGAATCTATTACAGACTCTCTTCTACTCTAGAAGCCATTTCATATACAGCAATTGTGAGTTCATATTACAGACTGTTTGTGGGAACCAGTGCTCGTCTATGGCTCCTGTTCCTGATTGTACTGAAGACTCTCTGTGACATAGAGACCATTGCAGACATCTACTATTGTGAGTTTACCATCTTGTATCCAGTATACCCTGTCTACTCACTACTTCTAGTCTCTCTCTACAGCTCAGTGACCCAGAGATTATATTCCAGTGTTAGAAGGACTTCAGCCTTGCCGAACACAGCGACTCACTACTGCCACCCCTGGTGGTCCAGCTTCCAGTCTAATAAAGAACTATTGTGTTTATCTCATATTCTAGCCTAGCCGGTGGTTCCTCTCAGGATCTCCTCCTTCGGCCCAGGGATTCACCATTTCCTCCAAGTGGTCATTCTTTCACTATTGTCACCCTGTGGGAGCCAACTACTAAAGACCACTAAATCCGCTCACGGAAGTATTATATAGACAGCTACTCCTCTTACTTGAGACTTGCCAGCAGCTTATATATATATAGATTGCTACTCTGTAGCGGAGGCATGATAGATTGCTATCTCAGTAGCGAAGTACAATATACCTATTGTTAGTTCCTCTCCTCAGAAGAGTATCATTATACAAGATTGCCAACTCCTCTTCCTTGGAGAGTTGATCCATGACAGATTGCTACTCCTTAGTAGATTGGTATCAGATTGCTACCTCCTTTCCTTACAGGAGCATCTAACAGCAGTTCGCTAACAGATCTACAGATAGCTAACTCCTCCCCTCTAGAGGAACAGGTCATGTATATCGCTACTCCTTCCCCTTTCAGGAGAACAGCAGAACAGCTTGCTAACTCTGCCCTCCTGGTGGGGTGAGTGACAGCAGATTACTAACTCCTCCCCTCTGGAGGAGGAAAGTGTACCAGACTGCTAACTCCTTCCCTCAGGAGGAGGAGAGCGTAACAGTGCCATGGTCAGATACCAGGTGTTTAGGAAGACCATGGAGACGGAAGATATTCTGAACAAAGAGTTTAGCTAACTGTGGAGCAGACAGGACTCCTGGGAGTGGAACAAAATGTGCCATCTTGGAGAAGCAGTCGACCACTATCCAGATGGTAGTTTTATCTTTGGAGGGTGGTAAGTCCACAATAAAATCACTGGAGATATGCATGCATGGCTCTTCGGGTGCTGGAAGAGGTTGAAGCAGGCCCCATGGTCGACCAGGTGATGACTTCTGTTGGGCACACATGTGACAGGCATCCACGTAGACTTGGACATCCCTCCTCATGGTGGGCCACCAGTAGAAGTGCTGGATGGAGGCCAGGGTGTAGAACTGCCCTAGGAGTCTCGTGGTATGAGAGTCATGGGCCTACCGAAGAATTTTCTTCTGAAGTCTGTGAGGAACGATGGTCTTCCTAGGCGGTACCGTGGTGGAAGCCGCAAGTTCGATGCAGGCAGGGTCGATGATATGTCACGGCAGTTCTTGGGTAGTGTCAGGGATGAAGGAGTGGGAAAGGGCATCTGTCTTGACCACAGGTCAATACCGGAGAATGAGATTGAAGCGCGTGAAGAAGAGCACCCATCAGGCCTGCCGTGGGTTCAGGTGTTGGGCTTGGTGCAAGTATTCCAGATTTTTATGATCTGTATACACGGTGATACCATGTTGCGCCCCCCCCCCCCCCCCAGCCAGGGGTGCCACTCTTCAAAGGAGAGTTTTATTGCTAGTAACTCCTTATCCACAATTCCGTAGTTTCTCTCAGCAGGCAAGAATCATCTCGAAAAGAAGCAGCAAGGATGTAGAGTCCCGGTGGAGGAATGTTGACTCAGGATAGCCCCCACCCCTTCGGAGGAGGCATCCACCTCGACGATGAAGCGTCTTTGGGGGTCTGGATGCCGGAGGCATGGCTCACGGAGGAATGCAGCCTTTAAACGTTGGAAGGCTGTCTGGGCTACAGGTGGCCATTGCTTGGGGTTAGCCCCCTTTCTGGTCAAGGCCGTAAGGGGTGCAGTCAAGCTTGCGTAGTTATGGATAAAACTACAATAGTAGTTGGCGAAGCCAAGAAATCTTTGTAGGGTCTTAAGGCAAACCAGCTGAGGCCAATTCTGGATGTTAGTGTGTTTCTCCGAGTTCATTTGAAACCCCTGTTTAGAGACCATGTAGCCCAGGAAGGGTAGGCTCTCTCTTTCGAATGAGCACTTTTCTAGTTTGGTAAATAGCTGATGGTCTCAGAGGTGTTGGAGCATCGAGCAACATCCTGGTGATGGGTTTTGAGATCTCATGAGAAGATCAAAATATCATCAAGGTAAACGATAATGCAGTTGTAGAGCATGTCCCGAAACACCTCATTCATCATGTTTTGAAAAACGGCTGGTACATTACAGAATCCAAAGGGCATGATGAGGTACTCATAATGGCTGTCTCAGGTGTTGAAGCCATCTTCCATTCGTCGCCCTTCTGGCTGCGAATCAGATTATTCACCCCCCCCCCCCCCCCCCCGGAGATCCAGCTTGGAGAAGATACGGGCTCCTTGTAGGTGGTCAAAAAATCCCATGATGAGTGGCAAAGGGTAGTGATCCTTTTGGGTGATAGCATTTAACCCCAAGTAATTGATACATGGGCGGAGCGCCCCATCTTTCTTTGCCACAAAAAAGAATCCTGCCCCGGCGGGGGACGTGGAAAGCCGGATGAACCCCTTGGCTAGGTTTTCTCGCACTTATTCAGACATGGCTTTAGTTTCTGTCATGGATAAGGGGTAGACCCAACCCTGGAGTGGTTCAGTACCAGGCAACAAATTTATGGCACCGTTGTACCGCTAGTGAGGTGGCAGAGTGTCTGTGCCTTGCTTGGAAAAGACTTCTGCATAAGATGCATATTGAGGTGGAAGCCCTGGGGGAATAAGTGTGGCAGCAAGATTGGATTGCTGGAGTATAGGATTCAAGCAGGAATTATGGCAGGAAGCCCCCCATTGGGAGAGTTATAGATACGTCCAATTGAATTGAGGGGACTGCCATTGGAGTCAGAGAAGGCCTAAGACTATCAGATGGATGGCCTTGTCAATAATGTGGAAGGTCAGGCTCTCCTCATGCAGAGCGCCTGTGTGGAGTCTTACTGGATCAGTGGTATGGGTGACTCGACCTGGTAAGGGTTCCCCTCGAATGGAAGAGAGAGTACGAGCGGAACTGGAGAAGTGCAAGTAGGTATTCAAAGGTGAAACACCAATTTCTCCATAATGAAGTTACCTCCGGCCCCGGAATCAACAAGATCCAAAGTATGGAAGTCCAAATCAGGTGCCCGATGGTCACGAGGAGTGTGAGTGAGGGAGTAGGAAGAGTCAGGCCTAGGGGCAATCCCCCAATGCGACTTAGGCCCGGGAGTTTACTGGGTGAACCTGGCATTGGGCTAGAACATGCCTAGCCTCTCCACAATAGAGACAGAGTCCCAAGCGTTGGCACCAAAGGTGTTCTTCTGGTGACAACCTGCCTCGACCCAGTTGCATGGGATCTTCTGAAGGCGGTTTGGGTGGAAGTGAGCTCTGCCTGGGAGACAGTGATTGCCGTAGGCGCTGGGGAGTCGAAGTAGGTCTCTTAATAGATTGTTGTTCCCGAGATTGTTCTTGGAGACGGTGGTCAATGCGACCAGCCAGGTCAATGAGAGCATCAAGAGAGGTAGGTAGTTCTCTGGCCACCAGCTCATCCTTTATGCGAGCCGTAAGACTGTCCAGGAATATGGAACATAGGCAATCTTCACCCCAATGAAGCTCCGTGGCCAGGGTCCAGAACTCAATAACGTAATCCGCTAGGGACCGGGAGCCCTGGCGTAGGTGTAGAAGTGAAGAGCCCAAAGTGGCCTGCCATCCTGGATCATCAAAGAAGGTGCGGAAAAGGACCAGGAAGCTGGTCAGGTCCTGCAGAATTGGATCCACATGCTCCCACAAGGGAGAGGCCCAGGCCAGGGCCTTGCCATCTAGAAGAGAGAGGATGTACATGGTCTTGGTGAGCTCGTCAGGGAAGAATGTGTACTGAAGGCAAAAGTGCATGTTGCACTGGTTCAGGAATCCTCGACAATGTGCCAGATCCCCAGAGAAACATGGCAGGACCGGGAGTGGCATGGGAACAGAGAATCTGGTGTCGAGGAAGTCACAGGACCTGCAGGAAGCGAGGAGTCCAAGCGGGCTCCGAGTCATTCCACAGCCGAAGCTAGGGTTTCCAATACCTTCTGTTGCTCGAGTATCTTTTGAGCCAGGCCTGGAATGGCCTATAGGGCGGAGGCCTCTGCTGAGTCCATGGACTTGGCAATCTGTTATGAATCTGGTATGGATTGTGGACCCTTGGCCCGAAACGGAGTTGGCGCTACCTGAAGGGGTAAACCCCTCCAGGTCCCTACTGTCAGGAGGTGAGGCTGAAGAAATGCAGGGATCAACAGGAGCTTCACCACTACTAGCCCACGTTCCCTGTGGGTTGAGCCTTTGGGTACCGGGGCCAGCAGGTCTTAGGTGGGCCCCTGTGAAGACAGGTCGAGATGATGTGGAAGACTAAAAATGGGATTGTTACACTCGGGCTGTGTTCTGGTGTTGTGAACACCACCCAGAAGGGTGGCTCCAGGTGCAGAGAGACAGGGATGGCTGGAAACAGTGTCAGAGTCCAGGCTGGGTCAGGGCAGGCGGCAGGTAACAGTGTCAGAGTCCAGACTGGGTCAGGGCAGGCGGCAGGTAACAGTGTCAGAGTCCAGGTTGGGTCAGGGTACCTAGTAGTAAGGCAAAGAGCCCGAAGGCCACACACACACGTACGGCAGAGCAGAGAGCTCGAAGGCCACACACGCACACACGGCAGGGCAGAGGGCCCGTAGGCCACACACGGACACAGGGCAGAGGGCCCGAAGGCCACACACACGGCAGGGCAGAGGGCCCATCAGCCACACACGGACACAGGGCTGAGAGCCCAAAGGCCTCACATACACACACGGCAGGGCAGAGGGCCCATAAGCCACACACGGACACAGGGCAGAGGACCTGAAGGCCTCACTCACACGGCAGGGCAGAGGGCCCTGAGGACCGCACACGCAGTAAGCAAGGCCAGGCAGGGCAGGACAGAAGGCCTGAAGACCAGACACAGCGCAAGGTAAGGCAAAGCAGGGTAGAAGGCCTGAAGGCCACACACAGCGCAAGGCAAGCAGGGTAGAAGGCCCGAAGGCACACACAGTGCAAGACAAGGCAAAGCAGGGTAGAAGGCCCGAAGGCACACACAGCGCAAGGCAAGGCAAAGCAGGGTAGAAGGCCCGAAGGCACATACAGCGCAAGGCAAGCAAGGAAGGCTAGAGCAGGATGCCCAAGCGAGCTCGATGCCGAAGCACTGAGGGAACTGTCAGGCAGGGTTTTAAAGGGAAGACCAGAACATAGAGTGAACAAGGGAGATGGACTGGGCCTGTCAGGAGAGCCAGCTCTAGAGGGACCCCTGGTGGTGAGGCGGTTGCACAGCAGCCATAGCCGTAACAGTACCCCCCCCCCCCCCCCAAGGCCTCCCTCTCCTCCTGGGTCTCATCTTTGCAGGGGGTACTCAATAATAAAGTCAGAGCCCTCCTGGGGCGATGCGGCAGGTTCAACTCCTTCCCGAGGCAGCAAGGCAGTCCATAACCCCTCCTGGGGTGATAAGGAAGACACAAACCCAACCTGGGGCAGCAAAATAGTCCATAACCCCTCCTGGGACAAGGCGGCAGGGTTAGACCCCTCCTGGGGCAGCAGAGGCGGTGCAGATTTCCATAACCCCTCCTGGGGCAAGGCAGCAGGGTTAGACCCCTTCTGGGACAAAGCGGCAGGTTCAACTCCTTCCTGAGGCAGCAAAACAGACCATAACCCCTCCTGGGGTGACAAGGGGAACACAAACCCCACCTGGGGCAGCAAAATAGTCCGTAACCCCTCCTGAGGCAAGGCGGCAGGGTTAGACCCCTCCTGGGGCAATAGGGCAGGTACTGACCCCTCCAGAGACAACAGCAGGCCCGGTCCAGACCCCTCCAGGGGCGGCAGCTGGCCCGGTCCGGACCCCTCCAGGGGCGGCAGCTGGCCCGGTCCGGACCCCTCCAGGGGCGGCAGCTGGCCCGGTTCAGACCCCTCCGGGGACGGCAGCTGGGCCGGTTCGGCAGGCTCAGACAGCTGCGTAACAAGGTCTGTCAGTAGGACTGGTTCTGATCCCTCCGGG
The DNA here is from genome assembly GCF_901001135.1 of Rhinatrema bivittatum. Lineage (NCBI taxonomy): Eukaryota > Metazoa > Chordata > Amphibia > Gymnophiona > Rhinatrematidae > Rhinatrema > Rhinatrema bivittatum. The sequence continues at coordinate 418,592,853 of NC_042617.1, read as the reverse complement.
GACAGCAGCAGGACCGGTTCATACCCCTCCAGGGGCGGCAGCAGGACCGGTTCGGACCCCTCCAAGGGCGGCAGCAGGACCGGTTCAGGCCCCTCCGGGGACGGCAGCTGGACCGGTACGGACCCCTCCAGGGGTGGCAGCTGGGCCGGTTCAAACCCCTCTGGGGGCGGCAGCTGGATCAATTCAGGCCCCTCCAGGGACAGCAGCAGGACCGGTTCGGACCCCTCCAAGGACGGCAGCAGGACCGGTTCAGGCCCCTCCGGGGACGGCAGCTGGACCGGTACGGACCCCTCCAGGGGTGGCAGCTGGGCCGGTTCAAACCCCTCCAGGGGCAGCAGCAGCAGGACTGGTTCAAACCCCTCCGGGGGCGGCAGCTGGATCAATTCAGGCCCCTCCGGGGACGGCAGCAGGACCGGTTCGGACCCCTCCAAGGGCGGCAGCAGGACCGGTTCAGGCCCCTCCGGGGACGGCAGCTGGACCGGTACGGACCCCTCCAGGGGTGGCAGCTGGGCCGGTTCAAACCCCTCCAGGGGCGGCAGCAGCAGGACTGGTTCAAACCCCTCCGGGGGTGGCAGCTGGATCAATTCAGGCCCCTCCGGGGACGGCAGCAGGACTGATTCAGACCCCTCCAGGGGCGGCAGCAGGGCCGGTTCGGACCCCTCCCGGGATAATTCAACAGGTTCGGACCCCTCTTGAGGCGATACAGCAGGCTCAGACTCTTCTCGGGGTGGTGCAGCAGGCTCGGACCCCTCTTGGGGCAACGCAACAGGCTTGGACCCCTCTCGATGTGATACAGCAGGCTTGGACCCCTCTTGGGGCGAAACAGCAGGTTTGGGCCCCTCTCGGGGTGATGCAACAGGTTCAAACCCCTCTTGGGGTGATGCAACAAGTTGGACCCCTCTCGGGGTGATGCAGCAGGCTTGGACCCCTCTCGGGGTGATGCAGCAGGTTCAGACCCCTCTCGGGGTGATGCAACAGGTTCAGACCCCTCTCGGGGTGATGCAACAGGCTTGGATGGCAGAGCAACAAGGTTAGAAGTAATGCGCAGGGAGGACAAAGATTGTACTGCCGTGAGCTTGATACTTCGAAACAGAGTCTGAAGCTCCTGCTTTTGTTTGTGGAGGAGCAGTTTAGAGAAGGCACAGGCAGTTCTAGGACATCTAGGGAAGGTGCTCGTTAGTGTCTCAACAGCAGCTGTGGGAAGCAGCGCCCTGCTAGAGTTAATTACTTCCCTCAGCTTTCATTTCTGAGGCTCTAGCGTGGAAGTTATAGAAGCCTTCTTAACCAGGTGAGTCTTGAGTTTTTCTGAAATATCCCTTACTTCTTGGTGAGATGTTTTATGAAAAGATATACTGGAATTCTTAGTTTACAAACTGCCAACAGTGAAAACCTTCTTAGTAGGACCAGAAGCATGATATAGTGTAGTAGAACTAGCTGAGCTTTTTGAAGGAACAAATGGCCCGTTAGCTTTGCAGCGGGGGCAGGGTTCGCCTGGAGGCAAAAGGCACAGAAGGCAAGGGCAGGTCCACCATCCTGGTCTAGAAGTACTACAATTTAAACACTCCTGGTAGACCGAGACGTTCCTCTTGTGACAACTGCTACATACCCAGTGTTCTTGATCTGAGAGCTGACAAGCAAGACAGTCCTGGTAACTGGGATAGTTTAAGGTCTGGCAACGAGCACAGATATAAAATCTTGAAGACTGAGGCATTTTGTAATAGTGGAAAAAAAAAAAGTTGACTCACCGGTTTAGCACAAAGACCTATCTCTTCCCCTGGAAATTGATGGCTTCGTCATTCTGTTACGCTCGGGCTGTGTTCTGGTGTTGTGAACACCACCCAGAAGGGTGGCTCCAGGTGGAGAGAGACAGGGATGGCTGGAAACAGTGTCAGAGTCCAGGCTGGGTCAGGGCAGGCGGCAGGTAACAGTGTCAGGCTGGGTCAGGGCAGGCGGCAGGTAACAGTGTCAGAGTCCAGGCTGGGTCAGGGTACCTAGTAGTAAGGCAAAGAGCCCTAAGGCCACACACACATGTACAGCAGAGCAGAGAGCTCGAAGGCCACACACACACACACACGGCAGGGCAGAGGGCCCGTAGGCCACACAGGGCAGAGGGCCCGAAGGCCACACACAGATTCACACGGCAGGGCAGAGGGCCCGTAGGCCACACACGGACACAGGGCTGAGAGCCCGAAGGCCTCACACACACACACGGCAGGGCAGAGGGCCCATAGGCCACACAGGGCAGAGGGCCCGAAGGCCTCACTCACACGGCAGGGCAGAGGGCCCTGAGGACCGCACACGCAGTAAGCAAGGCCAGGCAAAGCAGGGTAGAAGGCCCGAAGGCCACACACAGCGCAAGGCAAGCAAGGTAGAAGGCCCAAAGGCACACACAGCGCAAGACAAGGCAAAGCAGGGTAGAAGGCCCAAAGGCACACACAGCGCAAGGCAAGGCAAAGCAGGGTAGAAGGCCCGAAGGCACACACAGCGCAAGGCAAGGCAAAGCAGGGTAGAAGGCCCGAAGGCACACACAGCGCAAGGCAAGGCAAAGCAGGATAGAAGGCCCAAAGGCACACACAGCGCAAGGCAAGGCAAAGCAGGGTAGAAGGCCCGAAGGCACACACAGCGCAAGGCAAAGCAGGGTAGAAGGCCCGAAGGCACACACATCGCAAGGCAAAGCAGGGTAGAAGGCCCGAAGGCACACACAGCGCAAGGCAAAGCAGGGTAGAAGGCCCGAAGGCACACACAGCGCAAGGAAGGCTAGAGCAGGGAACCCAAGCGAGCTCGATGCCGAAGCACCGAGGGAACTGACAGGCAGGGTTATAAAGGGAAGACCAGAACATAGAGTGAACAAGGGAGATGGACTGGGCCTGTCAGGAGAGCCAGCTCTAGAGGGAACGCTGGTGGTGAGGCGGTTGCACAGCAGCCATAGCCGTAACAGGGATGGAGTCCAATCCACGGCCAGAGGAAGAAGGCTAGTGAATATCCCAGTCTGGTCCAGAGGTCAAGGCAGGCAGGAAGCAGCAAGGTGGAATACAGTCCAAGAGGTCAGGGGCTGGCAGCAAAACAGCAAGAAGAAGTCCAGTCCAATCCAAGGTTAGTGCAGTTAGTATAGCTGTGTTTAAAAAATGATTGGATAAGTTCTTGGAGAAGTCCATTACCTGCTATTAAGTTGACTTAGAAAATAGCCACTGCTATTTCTAGTAATGGTAACATGGAATAGACTTAGGTTTTGGGTTCTTGCTGGGTTCTTATGGCCTGGATTGGCCACTGTTGGAAACAGGATGCTGGGCTTGATGGACCCTTGGTCTGACCCAGTATGGCATGTTCTTATGTCCTTATGTTCTTAAGGTCAAGAAGCTGGGAGATCCATTCAAGAGGGAAAAGGAGAGGGGCTGGAAAGAAGGCCTGGAGACTGGAACAGGTGGGCTGGATCAGTCAGGCAGAATCAGGAACAGGCAGGCTGGAACAGGCAGGCAGGATCAGGAACGCAGTAGCTGGAACGCAGTAACAGGAACCCAGAACCAGAAATGCAGTAACAGGAACCCAGAGCAAGGAGACCTGATGCAAGTTATCGGGTGGAAGTCTGCCGTGGGTTTAAATAGGGCAAGAGTCCTGATGTTATCAGAGGAGGCCGGTGGCATCTTCCTGCCGCGGGCCCTTTAAATCTCTGCTGGCGGCGCGCGCGTGCCTAGGGGAAGAACCAGAAGAGGAAGGAGTCAGCGGTGTCCCACATGCAGGCCGGGCCGGAATGGCCCCAGCGGTGTGGGAGAGATGCCAGCCGTGTCAGGAGGAGCTGGATGCCGCCACCTGAGAGCCAATGGCTGGAACGGAACCTCGGAGAGCTGGGGAGGCCGAGCGGGACGGCCCGCAGCCAGTGAGTGTAACAATGCAACGATAGGCAGCTTTATGTTTTTGAGGATATGGCAAAAGTTAGTTTAGTGGGGAGCCCTCGGCAAATGAGATATTACTACCGTGGGCTAGTGATAGGGGTTAGACACGCTCTAAGTGGTAGATTTTAAAAACATTTTTCGCACAAAAATGACCACATACATGCGTATGCGAGCCAAGTGCAAGCAACATAAACTTTAAGAATTTGTGAAGTACACACATACATGCCCATGTGCATCAAGAATAAGGGGGTGGAAAAAGGATGGGACATGGGTATGGCATGGGCTTTCCAGGGCGGGACTAAGACACGTTTGTAACTCCAAATTTTAAAAAAGCTGACCATGATGCCCATCCATGTGTTATCCACGTAACTTTACTGCAGGTCCTGATGAGAAGCAAGTCTAGAAATCTCGAATTTTAGGGCTTTCAGCACAGCATAAAGGTTTGAAGTCAAATGGGAGGCTTACAGGATGAAGAACCTGTTACGTAAGGGGTATTTAGTGTGCCCGTGGGCCTCAGCCCGACCCCAGATGGATCCAGGACTGAACCAAGGGTTGATAGCGTGTTCCACCATGGTTGACGGGCTTACCCTCTGCCAGGCCTGCAAGCTCCCAAGGCCAACAACAGGATGATGTTGGAATGTGAATGGTCCTCCGACCATTCCGAGCCCTTTCGGACCTGCCACTTGGATTGGCATGGAGCAGCAGGCCTGGCCTGAAGTCGAGGGCAGACGGGCCTTGACACGAAGACATGGCAGACTTGGGTTGATGCAACGGCATCACAGACGAAGACTTGGGTTGATGCAACGGCATCACAGATGAGACTTGGGTTTTGCAACGGCATCACAGATGAGACTTGGGTTAATACAACGGTATCACAAACATGACGAGGAACTTGAAATCCAAACAAGACAAGACACAAGGCAGGAGGACATTGGCACTGTCTCTCAGGGCGCCCTACTCAGTCCACCCGCGGAACTGAGTCGCGGACCACCCTGTCCCACTGTGCGCCCTACACAGCCGAGGAGGCTGGTCACGGACCACGCTGGGAGCGGGACAAGTGCAGGAAGGATCCAGTCGAGGTGGGACTCCAACGACGAAGCCGATGTCATCCGAAGCACCAACACGGCTGGCAGGACAAGACTGCTCAGGAGCTCAGGACACCAGTCCACCTGCAGGCCTCTCCAACCCAGGAAAGACATTGTCCGAGGGAGCAGGACCGACAGGACCAGAAGACTCAGGAGCACAGACGTAAACACCAAAGAGGGAAGAACACCAGGATGCGAAACACCAGGAGATGAACACCAGGACACCTGGACGAGGACCTCAGGCACGAAGACATAGCATGAAGACATAACTTGACATGGCAAGACGAAACAAAGAGGAGCTCCACGAAGAAGACCTGACGGAGCTCTGGCAAGCAGGAGCCTCCAGAGTGAAGTAACTCCAATGCAAGGCAAAGACTGACTGACGGAGCAGCCCTTTTATAGGGCTGAAGCAGGAAGTCCAATCTTAGGTGGGGCCAGCACACTTCCTGTGTCTGGCCCTTTAAATGACATGAAGAGACATGCGCCGGCGCCTAAGGGGAGCAGCAGGAGAGCTGTGCAGGACCGTGGACAGCGGCCTGCACTGACGTACAGCGTCAGAAGAGGTAAGGCTGGCCTGGACACAGGCCCTGACGTCGGCAGCGGCTCCAGCCGCTACAAGCAGCCTCGAGGGCAGCTCCAGCTGCCAGGAAAGACCGAGGCTTTTGCGGCCTCCAGCCGCAAGAGTGGTATCGGCGTCGGCAGCAGTCATGACCGTGCTGAAGATGGCAGGAAGTCCGCGGCTCCAGCCGCAGCGAAGAGGAGCAGCACGGGCGGCCTCCAGGCCACAGGGAGAACACAGTCCGCAGCTCCAGCCGCGCAGAAGGCCCAACGGCGGGGTCCTGCTGCATCGATGAAGCAGCGGCAGCATGGGGTGAGTGGGTGCCTGCTCGCAGGGAGACCCGCGGGCAGAGGTTCATAACAGAACCAGAGGGGTCTTGAAGACCTCAATATCAACTGGACAAACTGGTGGACTAATTGGAAAAACTGTATTTTCCCTCATGCGAGCATGTTTTAAAATCTGCCTGCATATGCGTATAAAAGCCACTAAAGCCCTAGTGGAAATATGCACGGGTCATTTACTCGAGCTGCCTCTTAAGGATATGGAAACACATACACGGAGCAGGGAAATTTTAAATGATACACACATACTTGTGTGCACGATATAAAATTGCAGCATATCTCTGCTCGCGCACCAATACTCGCATTTATGGGCTTCTGTGCATTCCTTTTAAAATTAGCCAATAAGGGCGCATGGCAAGTATTATGTTGAAAGCCAGTCGGGCAAAGAATACCGAATGGGTATTCCTGCCGCCACATTGAAGGTGGATGAACGTGTAGATGAGTTGCCTCTCAAATCTTTGGCTTGAACAGCCAAGACTGACCTGCTCATCACCAAAAAGCTATGCTGCAGATTGAATATGTTGCAGCCATATTCATCCAATAAAAAATGTTGCTTTAGATATAGATTGTCCATTGATGGTTTCTTCTTGACTAATGTCCCTCCCGAGGCAGCTTGTCTTGCGAAACATGAACATTTTGGGGACTTCGTGTATTACACCATTTATAAAAGTTTATCTTGATGGATGTAAAATAAATCCTTCTTTGGATTTTCTAAGCAAGTGACATTTGTCTTCGTCAATAGATTTTATTACTGCATCAAGGATTATCTTTAAATACTAATGCTGTACTTTTCTACTCTCTGCATATTTATATGTGGGGCAGCTTTTTGTCCACTTACTGTTTGGATTTTGAATAATGTTGTGCCGAAGAACTTTATTCACATTTTAAGTGACAGAATTAAGGAAGGAAGGTAAAGGGGTGAGGGGTACGGAGGTGGTGAAAGTAATTATTTCGTTAGAGGAGGCAAGCATGCACCTGACTGGGTTGGGGACTTTCTTTTATGTGTTTTAGTGTGGCACTGCATTACCTAGTAGTATTATATAAGTGATAAGTAGTAATAGTAGTAGTAGTAATTGTATACAACAAAGTCTGATCTGAGGGGGCTAATGAATCTGGAAGACCCACCTAGTTCATTTTACTCAGCAAACTAGATCCAAGTAATATAGATGCTCTTTCATCATAAAAAAAAAATGATGCTAAAACTTGAATGTTTTCCAAAAACAGAAATAAATTTAATTAACCGTTTATTTAGTGTATATGTAGGATCCTAATACTGAATATGGGGGTCATTTACTAAGCATTTTTCCCATAGATACAGAATGGGAGAAATCTTTAGTAAATGATCCCCTATATTTTTTCAAACTCAAAAATGTATTTAAAACCTTTCTTTTTGGGGGAGTTAAAATGCAAAAGGCACTATTTCTCAGTTATCTCTAACATCTCACAAAATACTGTAAAATCTGCCTTCCTTAGGAATTAATATAGCTGAAGATGTTTCACTTTCTCCTTTCTCTGCCACCAAGAGGTAAAGAAAGGTACATGCCAATAAAACAAATCCTTCAAACTTTAAGTGGGAAGTTTTCAAAGGCTGGAAAGTCTGTGGATACATTTTAGCCGCAGACTTTCCACAAATTTTCAAAGCAAATGTGCATGCATTTGCTTTGAAGATTCTCAGAAACCATGTGCACAAACTGCTCTGCACAAAGTTACCCGTGCTTCTAGCATGGCATAATTAATTATTGCATGTGGATTTACATGCATGCTTTCAAAAATATGTATGGAAATCCTCCCAAGTCCTCCTGATAACACCTGAAGGCTCAACGATTCCCAAAAAGATAATTCAGGGGGACTTGAATTTTGAGCGGGAGGTTCGAGAAGGGAGTGAAATTTCTATCGATGATACCGAAGGGGTGCGGCCGGGATGGGGTCTGAGCAGGGAGTGTTGGGGAGGTAGCTGGCCAGGACAGCAGCCATTAGACCCTGTCCCGGGGAAGCACGCGCCGGTGGCTGGCCAGCACGCGGAAGTTACTTCTGCTCCAAAGGAGCAGTAAGTATAAAAACAAAAATGTTTGGGATAGCTAGGGTTAATTTAGGGGTCAGGGAGGAGAGGGGAAAAGGGAGGAAGGGTAGGTAGGAGTATAGGAAAGTTCATGCACGCATGTTATAAAATAGCTGCTTCCATGTGCACACGCCAGGAACCACGTGCACATGGACGCACGTGCGCGTCTTTTAAAATTGACCCCATAATGTCTTTATTGCGTAGGAGGTGGATTCTTGGGCTGAGGTGCAGTTGACGCCACCGGTAGGCGAGGACTTATGGGTCCCCACTGTCAGCAGGCAGAGTAGGCTGAAGCCGGAGGCCACTGGAGCTTCACCTATACCAGCCCACATTCCCCTCAGGTTGAGCCTTCGAGTGCCGGGGCTGGCAGGACTTAGGCGGGCCTCAAGGTTGAGTATAGGTAGGAGATGGTTCAGCCTAGAGACAGCAGCCAGCAAGCGGCATGGTCCTATCCTAGATGGGATGTGGAACAGGAACTCAAGCACCAAGGGACAAGAAGGAACTGAAGGTGCCTGAGCAAAAGAAGGCCGAAGCCTTAATAGTCCACATCCAGAGGATAGGGATAGAAGCATCACTGTCAAGGCTGAATGGAAGCTGGCAGCACTTGGAAGGTGTAGCAAGCAACATGGAACTCTGGAGTCAAGAAAGTCTGAGGCGAAGTCGTTCGTAGCAATGGTGAAGGCACAGAGAAGGCAGGCATGGTCAGACATAGCAATGGTCAAGGCATGGAGAAGGCAAGTATGGTCAGATGTAGCAATGGTCAAGGCATGGAGAAGGCAGGCATGGTCAGACGTAGCAATGGTCAAGGCACAGAGAAGGCAGGCATGGTCAGACATAGCAATGGTCAAGGCATGGAGAAGGCAAGTATGGTCAGATGTAGCAATGGTCAAGGCATGGAGAAGGCAGGCATGGTCAGACGTAGCAATGGTCAAGGCACAGAGAAGGCAGGCGAGGTCAGGCGTAGCAGAGGTCAGAACCAGGTAGTCAATCCAGTAGACAGACGAGACGAACACAAGGAACAGGAACTAGGAATCACAGGAACAAGACAAGTGCAAGGCAACTAGAACTCTGAAACTGGAACAGGAGACCAAGGTGACCTGTTGCAAAGGCAACGCTGAGGAGCACTGCCTGAGCTTTTATATGTTGAGAGAACTGACATCAACATCCAGGTCTGCGGCCAGGTTCCCACCGAGGGCCCTTTAAAGGTTTCACTAATGTGCACATGCACACCTAGGGAGGGGTGCGGTGCTGCCAGCGGCATCTCTCTGTAAACCCTGCGGAGAGGCCCGACGAATGGAGGCATCCTGGCTGGAGATCCCGGGTAGTAGAGCAGGACTGGAGGAGCTAGTGGAAGTCTGAAGTCGAAACTGGCGGCCCACTGCCACCAGCGATGAGGAGCTGGAGTCTGAAGCTTGTGTAGAGAGGTGAGAGGGCCACACCTGGGCTGCTGCGGGCGGCAAGCGTAACAGTCTTCAAAAAATCAGTCCTACAGGTATAGGATTAATAAATATTTCACCTATCAAATCCATTGTACAAGAACCAATTCATACATATAAATAACCAAAATATCTGAAAGATACAGTACAAAAAAAAGGTTTCTAAAAAAACTAAATTATGGGTTAAGAGAAGATATTCTTTTGTGGATTGCAAACTGGTTAAAAGATAGGAAACAGAAAGTAGCATTAAATGATCCATTTTCACATTGGAAAAAGGTAAACAGTGGAGTGCCTCAGGGATCTGTACTTGGATGGTGTTTTTTTAAGATACTTATAAATGATCTGAAAAGAGGTATGATGAGAGAGGTGATCAAATATTCAGATGACAAAAATTATTCAGAGTACTTAAATCACAAGCAGATTGTGATAAATTGGAGGAGAACCTTGCAAGACTAGAAGATAGGGCTTCCGTATGGCAGATGAAATATAATGTGGACAGGTGCAAGGCAATGCATAGAGGGAAAAATAACCCATGCTGTAGCTACACGACGTTAGGTTTCATTTTAGGAGTTACCACCCAGCAACAAGATCTAGGCATCATAATAGATATTAATTAAAATCATTGGCTCAGTGTGCTGTGACTGTCAAAAAAGCTAACAGAATGTGAGGAATTATTAGGAAGGGAATGGCAAATAAAACAGAAGATGTCATAATGTCTCTGCATCACTGAATGGGTTAAACCATACCTTGAATAGTGTGTCATTCTGGTTGCCGCATGTCAGAAAAGATATAGTTGCACTGGAGAAAGTACAGAGAAGGGCAACCAAAATGATAAAGGGCATGGAATGGCTCCCCTATGAGGAAAAGCTAAAGAGGTTAGGGCTGAGGGGGATATGATAGAAGTCTACCTAATCATGAAAGGACTTGAATGGATAAATGTGAAATGGTTATTTACTCTTTTGGATAATACAAGCACTAGGGGGCATTCCACAAAGTTAGCAAGTAGCACATTTTAAAAAATTGGAAAAAATTATTTTTCACTCAAGACACAATTAAGCTCTGGAATTCATTGCCAAAGGAAGTGGTTAAGGCAGCCAAAGGAAGTGGTTAAAGTAGCTGGGTTTAATAAAGGTTTGGCTAAGTTTGTGGAGGAGAAGTCCATAAACTGCTAATAATCAATCAGGAATACTCACTGCTTGTTGCCAGAATTAATAGCACGGGATCTATTTAATGTTTGGGAACTTGCCAGGTATTTGTGATTTGGATTGGCCACTGTTGGAGACAGGATATTGGGCTTAATGGGCTCTTGGTCTGACCCAATATGGCATATCTTATGTTCTTATAAGTGAATGCTGTAAAAAAGAATGTTTCCATCTTTATAAATGACAAGTGTTTAAAAATATCCATAAAAATGTAAAATCTAGGAAAACTGATGTAAATTATTTTTGTTAATAGATATTATTTAAAAAGTGCTTTATGTAATAAAGTTGAAGAGTCTTAATATATGTTCCATTGTGTTAGTATTTTGACCTAAGATCATGAAGTAAGGCTAAGCAATGATCATTGATCACAAAACCAATCATTTTAATCCCTGTAAAGGTCAATGAGTACATCCTTTTGGTATGCTGATTGAAACCTGATTTTAAAATGGTTTTAAAGCTCAGTGAATGATGCATTATGCAATGAAGGATAAAGCTAACATTTCTCATAATAATGCTAATATTTCACAGTTCAAAAAATGTAATTAGGTTGAACTGTGGAGAAAATTATTTACAATAATTACATTTTCAACATTTCTCTCTAACAGTTTTGGAAAATCTATGAATCTTCTTATTATTATTTCCAATCAAAACAGATACCAAGCATAGCATTGAACTTTTGGTCACCGGACAATATCCCAAAATCAGCAGTTCATCTTAATTTACTTCCATTGCCTTCAGAGACACCAGATCCATGGAAACAAATTTGTCAGGGTATCCTAGATTATGAAATCTTTCAGAACTTGCACATCTAGAAATCCTCCCCCCTTTTTAGTAATATTGGTCTAGTTCTACTTAATCTTACGAAGAATAATTGGCTCCCCCTGATGAAGAATCACAAAACACAGTCCCTTATTGGAGATATCAGAGAAGTCTGGCAATAGTGTGTTTTATAAAGATAAGTTTTAAATGTAATTTCATAAAAGCTATATAAAAATACTTTAACAGTTGAACTGATCGACTGATGATTATATTTCTTCCATTGGAAAGGCATGTTTTATATTAGCTTCAGAGTATAATATGATGTTCCTTTGACATTTGATATTATTGTTCATGTGTTATATCACAATTATTGAAAATAGTTTATGGGGAGGATTTCTAGATGTGCAATCCTTGAGACTGAATTCTGGACTTTGAGAGTTTGTATTATGAAATCTTACTTCTTTCACATCCCCAGAGCAAAGCTGGCATCTAGAACCTCTTCTTCCAAAACCTCTTCTTGCAAGTGGCCAGAGAGTTGTGTGATGCATTGTTCTTTATAGTCCAGTATCTGATTTTGTTTTGACTAGAAATGTTAATATAAAAACTCTTTGGATGACTATTCAGGGACTGAAATTAATTTGCCATGACTGAATTTAAATAAAGTTCCTATCTGAATATTTGTATAACATGAAAGACAAACAAAAATATGAAAAATATAGTCGTTCTGTAATTAGTATAATATCAGAAACAAACAGGGCAGTAATATCAGCCTTCCTGAAAGAAAATGCTAATCTAGAAGGACAATATGAAAATTTAATAAATCAGAGGATTCTGAAATCTTGCAAAAACAAGTGAAGAAAGGATTCAAGGGTCAATGAGAGAAAGAAATGACAACTTGTTTCTGGTTAAAACTTTGGAAACTGAGACTGAGTATCCTTTAGAAGAAGAAAAAGCTGATAGGATTATAAATAAGAACATGCCATACTGGGTCAGACCAAGGGTCCATCAAGCCCAGCATCCTGTTTCCAACAGTGGCCAATCCAGGCTACCAAACACTAAGTAGATCCCATGTTACTAATGCCAGTAATAGCAGAGGCTATTCACCAAGTCAACTTGATTAATAGCAGTTAAGGACTTCTCCACAAACTTAACCAAACCTTTTTCAAATCCAGCTACTCTAGCTGCACTAATCACATCCTGTGGCAGCAAATTCCAGAGCTTAATTATACATTGAGTGAAAATGAATTAAGAACATAAGAACATAAGAAAATGCCATACTGGGTCAGACCAAGGGTCCATCAAGCCCAGCATCCTGTTTCCAACAGTGGCCAATCCAGGCCATGAGAACCTGGCAAGTACCCAAAAACTAAGTCTATTCCATGTAACCATTGCTAATGGCAGTGGCTATTCTCTAAGTGAACTTAATAGCAGGTAATGGACTTCTCCTCCAAGAACTTATCCAATCCTTTTTTAAACACAGCTATACTAACTGCACGAACCACATTCTCTGGCAACAAATTCCAGAGTTTAATTGTGCGTTGAGTAAAAAAGAACTTTCTCCGATTAGTTTTAAATGTGCCCCATGCTAACTTCATGGAGTGTCCCCTAGTCCTTCTACTATCTGAAAGAGTAAATAACCGATTCACATCTACCCGTTCTAGACCTCTCATGATTTTAAACACCTCTATCATATCCCCCCTCAGTCGTCTCTTCTCCAAGCTGAAAAGTCCTAACCTCTTTAGTCTTTCCTTATAGGGGAGTTGTTCCATTCCCCTTATCATTTTGGTAGCCCTTCTCTGTACCTTCTCCATCGCAATTATATCTTTTTTGAGATGCGGCGACCAGAATTGTACACAGTATTCAAGGTGCGGTCTCACCATTAGTTTTAAATAGGCTACTTGCTAACTTCATACAGTGCCCTCTAGTCTTTCTATTATCTGAGAGAATAAATAATCAATTCACATTTACTTATTCTAGACCTCTCATGAATTTAAAGACCTCTATCATATCCCCCCTCTATCATACTCCCCCTCAGTCATCTCTTCTCCAATGAGAATAGCCTATCAGAATTTTAGCCTTTCCTCATAGGGGAGCTGTTCCATCCCCTTTAACATTTTGGTCGCCCTTCTTTGTACCTTCTCTGTACCTTCTCCATCGCAACTATATCTTTTTTGAGATGCAGCGACCAGAATTGTACACAGTACTCAAGGTGCCCTCTCACCATGGAGCGATACATAGGCATTATGACATTTTCCTTTTTGTTCACCATTCCCTTCCTAATAATTCCCAACATTCTGTTTGCGTTTTTGACTGCCGCACCACACTGAGCTGACAATTTCAATGTATTATCCACTACAACGACTACAACTTTTTCCTGGGTGGTAACTCCTAATATGGAACTTAACATCGTGTAACTACAGCATGGGATATTTTTCTCTATATACAGCAACTTGCACTTGTCCACATTAAATTCTATCTGCCATTTGGTGCCCAATCTTCCAGTCTCGCAAGGTCCTCCTGCAATTTATCACAATCCACTTGTGATTTAACTACTCTAAATAACTTAGTATCATCCGCAAAATTGATTACCTCACTCATTGTATTCCTTTCTAGTGCTTCAGGGCTCCAAGTACAGATCCCTGAGGCACTCCACTGTTTACCCTTTTCCAATGAGAAAATTGACCATTTAATCCTACTCTCTGTTTCCTGTCTTTTAACCAGTTTGTAATCCACAAAAGGACATTGCCTCCTATCCTATGACTTTTTAGTTTTCTTAGAAGCCTCTCATGAGGGACTTTGTCAAACACCTTCTGAAAATCCAAATACAATACATCTACTGGTTCACCTTTATCCACATGTTTATTAACCCCTTCAAAAAAATGAAGCAGATTTGTGAGGCAAGACTTCCCATGAGTAACTCCATGTTGACTGTGTTCCATTAAACCATGTCTTTCTATATGCTCTACGATTTTGATCTTTAGAATTGTTTCCACTATTTTTCCTGGTACTGATGTCAGGCTCACTGGTCTAAGGTTTCCCAGATCACCCCTGGAGCCCTTTTTAAATATTGCGGTTACATTGGCAACTCTCCAGTCTTCAGGTACAATAGATGATTTTAATGATAGGTTACAAATTTTAATTATTAGATCAGAAATTTCATTTTTTAGTTCCTTCAGCACCCTAGGATGCATACCATCCATTCCAGGTGATTTGCTACTCTTTAGTTTGTCATTCTGGCCTACTATATCTTCCAGGTTCACAGTGATTTGGTTCAGTTCATCTGACTCATCACCCTTGAAAATCATCTCTGGAACCAGTATCTCCCCAACATCCTCATTAGTAAACACAGAAGCATAGAACTCATTTAGTCTTTCTGCAATGGCCTTATCTTACCTAAGAGCCCCTTTAAACCCTCTATCATCTAACAGTCCAACTGACTCCCTCAGAGGTTTCTTGCTTTGGATATATTTTAAAAGGTTTTTATTATGAGTTTTTGCCTCTACGGCGAACTTCAGTTCAAATTCTCTCTTCACCTGTCTTATCAATATTTTACACTTAACTTGACAATGCTTATGCTTTATCCTATTTTCTTCAGATGGATCCTTTTTCCAATTTTTGAAGGATGTTATTTTGGCTAAAATAGCCTCTTTTACCTCACCTTTTAACCATGCCAGTAATCGATTTGCCTTCCTTCCACCTTTCATAATGCGTGGAATACACCGGGACTGCACATCTAGGATTGTATTTTTAAACAATGTCCATGCCTGTTCAACACTTTTAACCTTTGCAGCTGCACCTTTCAGTTTTTTCTAACTATTTTCCTCATTTTATCAAAGTTTCCCTTTTGAAAATGTAATGTTAGAGCTGTAGATTTACTTATTGTCCTCCTTCCAGTTATTAGTTTAAATTTGATCATGTTATGATCACTGTTGCCAAGTGGCCCCACCACCGTTACCTCTCTCACCAAATCCTGCGTTCCACTGAGCATTAAATCTAAAATAGCTCCCTCTCTTGTTGGTTCTTGAACCAACTGCTCCACGAAGCAGTCATTTATTATATCCAGGAACTTTATGTCTCTAGCAAATCCTGATGTTACGTTTACCCAGTCAATATTGGGGTAATTAAAATCTCCCATTATTATTGCACTGCCAAATTGGTTAGCTTCCCTGATTTCTCTTAGCATTTCATCATCTGTCTGACCAATTTGTCCAGGTGGCTGGTAGTATACTCCTCTCACTATACTCTAATCCAACACACATGGGATTTCTACCCATATAGATTCTACTGAGAATTTAGTCCCTTGTATGATCTTTATCCTGTTGGACTCTATACCCTCCCAGACATAAAGTGCCACACCTCCACCAAGTTGATCCTCCCTATCATTGTGATATCATTTGTACCCTGATATAGCACTGTCCCATTGGTTATCCTCCTTCCACCAGGTCTCTGTGATGCCAATTATGTCAATCTCATCATTTACTGCTATACACTCTATCTCTCCCATCTTACTTCTTAGACTTCTGACATTGGCATACAGACATTTCAAAGTGTGTTTTTTGTTTGTATTAACAACCTGCTTTTCAGTTCTTAGAGATAATTTGGAAATCTTTAGCTCAGGTGATTTTTTACATATAGGTGCATGGACTACGTTTGCTTTTATTGGAACCTCTCTATTGGGATGCCCTAACTCTCCTGTTTCATTAGTATCCTTCAAGGATACATTTCTCCAAACCATGCACTGCTGAGTAACTGTTGGCTTTCCCCCTTGTTCTAGTTTAAAAGCTGCTCCATCTCCTTTTTAAAAGTTAGTGCCAGCAGCTTGGTTCCACTCTGGTTAAGGTGGAGCCCATCCTTTCGGAAAAGTCTCCCCCTTCCCCAAAAGTTTCCCCAGTTCCTTACAAAACTGAATCCCTCTTCCCTGAACCATTGTCTCATCCACGCATTGAAACTCTGGAGCTCTGCCTGCCTCTGGTAATCTGCACGTGGAACAGGGAGCATTTGAGAGTATGCCACTCTGGAGGTTCTGGATTTCAGCTTTCTACCTAAAATCCTAAATTTGGTTCCAGAACCTCCCACCTACATTTTCCTATGTCATTTGTGCCCACATGTACCACAACAGCCGGTTTCTCCCCAACACTGCCTATAATCCTAGATAGGTGATGTGTGAGGTCCACCAACTTTGCACCTGGCAGGCAAGTTACCAGGCTGTACTCACATCCACCAGCCACCCAGCTATCTACATTTCTAATAATCAAATCACCAACTATGATGGCTGGCTTAACCCTTCCCTCCTGGGCAGTAGCCCTGGGAGACTTGTCCTCGGTGTGAGAGGACAATGCATCACCTGGAGAGGTCCTTGCTACAGGATCACTTCCTGCTACACTAGGGTGATGCTCTCCAACCAGGAGACCTTTCTGATCCAAGGCAGCACAGGGGCTGCCAGATTGGATAATTAAATAATGCAATAATTAAATACAATTTTCAACATCATTAACCGCATACTACTGGATCAATACCTCACTGAGACCTTGAGTCTGGACATCATAGTTGGCCTCACAAATTTCATGGCTATGTCATCGCCAAGACATCAAAGCCAGCTGGTGAGTTATCTGCATTAGCAAAATACCAGTTAAGTATATACAAAAGTCCACTAATCTTCATAACAGGCTCTGACTTATCTATATAGCCTGTAGACGTTTACAGGCCTAGCAAGTAGAGAAACGTTTTGAAAATATGTATGCAAATTGGGTCTGGGACCATTTAAAAGGGTTGGGCTAAACTTGTGGCCAGATCTTTGAGAAAGGATGGGAATTTGGTAGCCACTCACATATTTCAGGACAGGTACATTGCAGGGTAGGAATGTTAATGCAGATGATCCTTACTTTTCTTATGGCAGCAAAAATCATTCATCTGCTCCAACAATACAACATATTCATTTTTGTTTCTTTTCTTAGGTCCAATGGATTTATTGAAAGCACAGGATTCTTATCTGCAGACACTATACCTGCACTAAAAATCATAACACTGCCGGTCAGTTTGAAGCCTCAGAACCATTGTAGTGCTCTTTATTCAGGCAATCAGCAACACCACCAGGTGCCCCATCTGCTGCATTGACTCCCAACTTTTCTACCATATCTACCTCATCTATGCCATACCAGAACACCTTTTGTACAAGGTTATACATCAGAAGTGGAAAGGCTGAGCAGGAGCATCCAAGTTTTGTGAGAAAAATCTGTCTTCTCAGCATCCCTACTAGTTCCCACTTGATCACATCTGTGAGGGAATTACTGATCAACTGCTGAACCTTTATCTGAGAATATTATGCAGTCTACCGCTCTACTGCAACATTTGTCTTGCAGACTGTTGATGCTATCTAAGGAAATCCTGTGGAACATAAAATAAGTACATAAGTACATAAGAAATTGCCAAGCTCGGTCAGACCAAGGTTCCATCAAGCCCAGCATCCTGTTTCCAACAGAGGCCAAACCAGGCCACAAGAACCTGGCAGGTACCCAAACACCAAGAAGATCCCATGCTACTGATGCGATTAAAAGCAGTGGTTATTCCCTAAGTAAACTTGATTAATAAGCTATCCGAAATGAATATTGCAAGAAATAAATCTGCAAATACTAGGCCTCTGATTTATGCAAATTTATCTCATGCATAATTTTAAAACCGGACTGGGTCAGACTAGATTTGGGAGTTGCTATACTAAGACCCATCCACCCATGTAGTCATATCATAATGCATTCTATAGGACAGCTGAAATTGGGATCTGTATGGTCCCAAAAGCACAGATACCACACCATCTCCGGATAATTCTTAGGGAGGTCCCAGAAAAAGAACCTGGGCCTTGAGAGTCCCACCCTGCTAGTCTGGTTTGCAGGGCATCTGCCATTAATTTACATGGCGATCTATTTGCATATTGGTCCATGCCCAACCATATTATGTATGCTCATCATTGTGGATAACCTCACATCAATTCAGATTAACTTTATGGACATATCTTTTTACATGTGCATACCTGGGAATGTTTGAGCTGTGGTCCCCCTGAGATTGCTGTTGATTAGCAGAAGGTGGGGGAGGGGGAAGAATGGAATAATATGTATCAGCTTTCTCTCTTTCATCACCCACCATCCGACTAATCTACACTTTAGTTTTATCCCACCCATCACCATCACCTGTCCCCCCTCCCGAGATGACCCAGCATACTTCCCCTTCATCTCTTCCTCACCCAGGCACTCTGTTTGCTCCCCCCCCCCCCTATAAATCACAGCTCCATGACTTATGCATCCTCATTCTACCCTTATCTGAATGTTTCCCAAGTCCTGGAATCATAGCTGCAGACTGAGTTTTGTGTGTATTGCAGCCCCTCTCCAGTTTCTCCCCACGTGCTGCTTGCAGTGTCTGCCCCAAGGTGACTGTTCTCTGCAGGCTTACTGAGGAAGGGGAGTAGCTGAGCAGGCCCCGAGGTTTCTAGTGTTTCCCCTGAGACCCTGCAACTGATGCAAATTTCCTGAGTCTCAGGGTGAAATCCTGAGAGCTCCCAAGTATGTACATGTGTTGTCACAGTCGTGACCGTCATGTTCCGTTTTTATTTTATTTTGCCTGGGATCATAAAAGAAGTTGTGAATGATTTATGCCACCTTCATGCCAATCTATACAAACTTGTGGGATGACCCACTATTTATATATTGTGAATTGTACATTTGCAAACCTTCATCATTTTTTAACCTTTACCATGTTGAGATACTTTTTTCTTGTGTAAATCAATGCTGATTTTTTTCAGATTAGAAGGTGCTGTCTGTTTTTAACTTCGAAAGAGAAGTTTGAAACCATGGATTAAAGCTCAAGTGCAGGTCTGGAGATAGGTATTTGATAGCTCTTGTGGACAGTTCCCCTAGGTAATAGTGTCCTGGTGTTCTCTGTGTCAGACACTTTGAATGGTTACACTGGAGGCCTGCAAGGTCATAGCAAAGTCCTATAATTAAGACTTCATGGGTTTCACTTATAAGGCACATATTATAAGCAAAAGTAGGAGATCTTTACCTCTCATCTTTGAGAGTATCTGAGTCAACAGAGGAAAGCCTGTAGGGATAGCCATGCTTTATAAAAAAAAAAAAAATACAGAAAGGAAAACTGAGATGGCTAAGACTAAGTAAGGGTTCCAGTAAAACAGCACTATGTTCCCCAATTTGGTATCACATACAGGAAAAATTATCCACAGCGACTGCTTGTGGTCAGCAACTTACCTTCACACTCTCAACGTTTGGAAAGTAGCAGTGGGAATCCTGGAGGAAGTTCAGATTAATGTCAGCTTCTAATAGGAAGAATGCAGGAAGCAAGCATTACCATAGTCCCATTTTTTTAGGAGTATTTTAAGATACCATCTAAATGATATGAGCACCTGAAGGGACTTTTCAAGACTCCAATTAACCACTCTGTTATGGATTGAATGGACACATGGTACTCATTTCACCCCCTGTATGTCAGACTCCTTGGGAAAGCCCCTGGACTGAATAGCCATATTTAATATAACCATATCTAGTGCCTTTTAGATGGAAACTACAGAGAATATGCGCTGCAGTTGAATTCCTGTGCTTGATTGGGTGTGTGGTTACCACATGTTCTTTCTTTTTCTGGTGTCCTTCCTAACACCACCAGGACCACTCCACTCCCCCCCACCCTTCCGCACACACACACCTGGTACAATGACTATAAGTGATGAGTGTGTGTGTGTGTGTGTGTGTGTGTGTGTGTGTGCGCTAGTTTTCATCAGCCATGAGAGTTGTCTCCTAGTTGAAGCAGTTTGCTTTGCATGACTTTGCCGGCTGAAAAGTGTTAAGTTATGGGAGGAACATGTAAAAGAGCTAAAGTGTGGAGCTTAGGGGTAGATAAGATGAAGGAGTGCTTACCTATCAGCCAATCTCTGCCATAATTACCCTCCTCAAACTAGTCAAAGAGACAGAGTGGCTCAGGATATAGGAGTCACAACAGGACCTGACATATTTTACCACCGCATTCAGGATTAATTTGTGTATGTCACACACACACACCATTTGCACATTCAGGAAATAAAAGAACTTTTTCTTCATATAGCCTCCTTCCCTCTCACGAGATGATGTAAGCACTACATGCTTGCAGTCTATTGCCCCCATCATATCTGAGGTCCAACCATTCTTGCCTCTAATTATGATATTGAATAAATATCCCAACTGTGTGGGAAATATCTGGAGAAAGTACTACAGAAAGATGAATCACCACAGCTGCCTCCTTGCTCTCCTCTGCTTTTCCTGTCCTTCTACCCCAGTGCCTTTCTAGTTACCTCCTCTTTCTCTGTCACTCTTTCTTCTCACCTCCCATTTATCTCTTTCTTTACCCTCTAACATCCCTGTTCATCCACTGTCTCTCTTTCTTCTCTTACCTCCTCATCTTTCTCTCATTATCTCTCTGTGAAGGGGTATATAAGAAAGAAACCCAGAACACCTTAAGGAATCAGCTGCAGGCATTTAGATTGGCCTTAAGGATCATTCAGGAAGGGAATCCTCGGCACATGGCATTTTCCTAGGCTGGAGTATAAACATGCAGGCCCAGGAGAAACAGGGAGGTCTAAGATGGGAAGAAGAAGCATCAGACCCTATCTGGTCTGAGACTTATCTGGCTAAGACTTATCTAATCTGGTCTAAGACTTATCTGGCTAACTTACATTGGATATTCAGCAGCATAGTTATGCTGCTGAATATCCTGTCAAAAAGTGCTACTTAGCTGGATAAATTATATCTGGCTAAGTTAGACCCGATCTATGGCAGGTTGAACTAATCCAAATAGCTTAACCAGATAAGTATAACTATTGCTACTTATTTGACTAAGTTAGCCGGATAAGTAGCGCTGCCCCAAACCACCCACTGGATATCTGGCTATCTATATAGTTGGATAAGAGGCTTATTTGGCTAAATGGTGGCCACTGACTATTGCATCGGCTGCCACTTAGCTGAAAAAGTCATTACTTAGTTGGCTCAGTAGCGCTGAATATCAGCCTCCTAATGTCTGACTGCCCTAATTTTTGAAAAAGACAAACTGCTGAGGTAAGCTGACAACACACTGTTTTTTCTTTATTCCGTAAATAATAAAAGTAATTCCATGTAAGAAAAGATTGGAGTCCAAACTGTTTCTGTCCTTTGACCCCCTCCCTGAAGCCAAGAGCCACTCCCATGTTATCACACTCTCTCTCTCTACCATCTTAGTTTCCCCTGTCCTCAATTCCACTCTTCTTTCTACAGCTGCCGTAACTCCTCTACCTGCATTTTGTTATCTGAGGCCCTTAAATAGTGTTTGAGCTAAAAAGCTAACTCTTGGTCTGAGGCAGGTGTTAAATTTGAGGGTCTACAGCAAATGTGTGCTAAGTAGCTCGTAGGCAAGATCATACTATACTATTTACTGTACATGTGTCATGCATATACTACTCCTGGGGGAATTCTGTGCACAAAAACTTAAAATTCTGCAAAATTCTGCAAACTTTATAGTCATCAAAATAACACAATTTACATGACAATCTTTAAGTAATTATATTTTAAATTAATACAGAAAAAAGTTATTACTTAAAGATGCAGAATTTTAAATATTTTGCACAGAATTTCCCTAGAAATTCACTGTAAGAGTGTCCCTTCCAGTCGCTCTCCCCTGCCCACTTTGCCCTCTCAGGCCTCAACTCCTCCACCTACCAGTGTCTCTCCCCTCCACCTCTAGGCTCAATCCCCTTCCACTCTATTGCCAGTCGCAGAGTTTGACCCTATTCTCAGTACTGCCCATCACACAGGCTCCCTCTGTCCTTCCCTCTCTCACAGACATGCTCCCTCTCTCTAGTACACATACAAACACCCTCATACAGGCTCCCTCACTCTCTCGCACACGCACATCCCCTCATACAGGGCCCTCTCTCTTGAATATACACCCATACAAGCTTCCTTTCTCTCTCACACATACATCCTCACACAGGCTACCTATGTGTCTCTCTTTCACGCACCCCTTCACACAGGCTCTGTCTCACACATACACAATCCCTTCACACAGGCTAGCACCCTCACATACACACGATCCCTTTTTCATATGGACAAGCTCCTAATCTCTCACACATTACAAGAGTAACAAATAAGTATGAGAAAAAAAAAGTGTGAAAGCTTGCTGGGCAGACTGGATGGGCCGCTTGGTCTTCTTCTGCCGTCATTTCTATTTTTCTATGTTTCCATATAGGCTCCTTCTCTCTGAAATCTATATTCAAGCATTCCCCCCACTCTCTTACCTCTCATGCTCTCTCTCACCCTCCCCATCCTCCCCACTCTTACACCCCTCTCCCTGCTCTCACCCTCCCCTCCCCCACACCAGCTCCCCTCTCTCACACCCCCTTTCCTCTCGCGGACCCCCTCCCCTTTCTCACACCCCTCTCCCTCTCCTCTCACACACACACACACACACACACACACATTCTCTCTCACCGGGACCTTCCATCTTCGCCGTGAGCAGAGCACACTCTGGTCGCGGCACACGGGGGCTTCCATCTTCGCTGCAAGCGGAGCACACTCCATTCGTGGCATACGGGGGCCTTCCATTTTCGATGTGAACAGCACCTGGGCCTTCATCTTCACCATGAGCGGAGCGCGTCCCGCGGCACACGTGAGCCTTCGTCTTCACGTGCTCCATTCGTGGCATGCCGGGGATCTCCTCTGCTATTTTCTGTGCAGAATTTGGCTATTCTGTGCAGAAAATGGCAATTCTGCACTGGGGGGAATTCTGCGCAAATTCTGTAATCTGCAGTAGCACAGAATTCCCCCAGGACTAATGTACATGCTAACTTCTTTTCACAACAATTTAGCATGCATGCTATGGTTTTAGTGTATAGCACACTATTGTGTGTATGCTAAATGCTCTTAGCTCACACACTGTGTTTCAGTGCATAGGCTTCTTAGAATGTACAATATACTTTTTGTATAAAAATATTTTCTTCTGAAAGAACTTAAGCCTCCATTATTCTATTCTTCCTGACTGTCTCTTCCTCCTATCCATAGTTCTCAAAATAAAAATGTTTCCTGACAGCTCTTGCTAATGCCTTTCTCAAATAGAACAGCCTGAATTGAGACCGCATCTCTTCACAGATTAAGCCCTACATTCTTCTATGCCACTTGTTTGTTTACTGTAGGTTTTCCTTACAGCATGGGGCTGTGCCTGTTAATAAATAATGCATGATTAAATAGCATAAAAATATGTTTTGAATTTGCATCTTTATAAAATGGCTTATGAATTTGTGCGACAGCTTCAAACCTCACCACCAGCTGCTCTGTACCTTGTTTCTGCTTATAATATTTTATGAGCACATTGTATTCAATTCTCACATAAATCTTTCCCCTATAAATACAAAATTCTAGCTAAATACATTCAGTGTTCATCAGTTTCATTACAGCTGTTGCAAACACTGTGTAATCTATCATGGCAAAACTGCAAAGCACTTAAAGGTAGATTTTAAAAGCATTGCCTGCGCAAAAAATGGACCAAAGAAACATGAAGGTAGGCGATCTAAAAAAGGCGTTAGGACAACAAAAGGGATAGATGCCAGAGTCTTTTCCAATTGTGGTAGAGACATATTAAACAAATGCCCGACTCAGGCCAAGTTTCGCCACTCTTAAAATGGCTGCCTCAGGGGCTATAAATAAAACATAAAAACATAATAACAAAATAAATAAATTTAAGAAACATCAATAAAGCATTAAAATGAATCAAAAAAACAAATCAAAAAAATATATATGAAGAAATACATAAATTTGAGAGACGTCAATAAAACATTAAAATGGTGACATCCAAATAAATAATGACATATGAATAAAACAGAACATACAACAGTTATTAAGATTGAGATTTACCTATTTATATTAAAACTTTTAAAATCATCGTTGTTAAAAATGGGATATAAATGATAAAAATCAATTTTTGTGTGAAACTTCTTTTAATGGCTAAACATATCTGGACACCATATCCCATGTGGATTTATTAAATATATTATTGTTACCTTAAAAATTCAATTGGACTAAAAACCATTCACAGCTTCCAACTTTAAAATGTGGTATCATTTAAAATCAATCTGCAGTGGAACTGTATCTGCAAGGATATGTCAATATAAACAGAGCACAGACACACATGCAGTGCAGTGCAATACACTATTACTAGCTGACCTGATAGATTTAACTTTATTTAATAAAAAACATCTTTGGTATGAATTAAGTTCTCCGGCGGTTGCAGGTCGCCACTATGCACTTTCTAAGCAATATATATACATTTAACCATAATAGATGTACATTACAGTTCAAGAAGGAAAATGCACAGCATAATCCTTGGTTTGGGGATATACTTGGTCGTGAGGAATGTGGAATCATTTACAAAATGAGGTACCTGCAATGGTACCCGGTTTGTCTCAACTGAGCAGAGCACAGACACACATGTAGTGTAGTGCAATAAACTATGACTAGCTGATCCTATTTCCCACATTTTGTTTTAAAAAAATTTTTTAGCACAGATTCTTTTGTCTTTTAATATCAGGCACCATTAGATGAATGGAGTAAGAACATAAGAACATAAGAATATGCCATACTGGGTCAGACCAAGGGTCCATCAAGCCCAGCATCCTGTTTCCAACAGTGGCCAATCCAGGCCATAAGAAGAACCTGGCAAGTACCCAAAAACTAAATCTATTCCATGTTACCGTTGCTAGTAATAGCAGTGGCTATTTTCTAAGTCAACTTAATTAATAGCAGGTAATGGACTTCTCCTCCAAGAACTTATCCAATCCTTTTTTAAACACAGCTATCCTAACTGCACTAACCACATCCTCTGATTCCACATCCTACATGATAACGATTTTTCATATATAAATCAAGGTTTGTCCAGTTTTTTTCTCTCTTCTCAGCTATATATATGTCTAAAGACCACTAATGTCAGTTGTTTATATTGACATATCCTTACAGATACAGTTCCACTTCAGATTGATTTTAAATGATACCACATTATAAAGATAGAAGCTGTGAATGGTTTTTAGTCCAATTGAATTTTTAAGGTAACATTAATATATTTAATAAATCCACATGGGATATGGTGTCCGGATATGTTTAGCCATTAAAAGAAGTTTCACACAAAAATTGATTTTTATCATTAATATCCCATACACTAGTATTTTATAACTCTTATATATCAGATACTCTTACATATCAGATACGCGTGCATCATAAAATACATGTACATTTATCCCATAACATACCTGCACCTGTATGCTTATACACAAATCATTTAATACATTCAAAGTGAGTATTTCAATGCATTTAACGCGTGCACTTTTCCTAGCTATTTTAAAAATCTATGCACATATATTTTATGCACAAAAATAAAGTAGAAGTTACTCACATAAATTGGGATTTATGCACTTAAGTTGGTATATTTTAAAACATGTGCACATAATTGTAATTACCAGTTTTACCAATTACTCCATTGGTTTGCCCAGTCTTTCTCCAGGTCATTGAGACCCTGCCTGAACTCATCACAGTTCACTCATAGCTCCCACCTGACCAATATTACACCATAAACATGTATAATATCACTTATGCAAGATAATTAGCAGATGTAAAATTCTGTAAGTTGCCAAATCTATGCCCATGACTTTTAAAATAGCAACTTGCATGTGTAAATGTTGGCCCCATCTGAGAACACCTTAGACCGCCCCTTTTTATATGTGTATATGTGCACACAAAAGCAGAAACATGAGTGTATGTTTGATGCTCATAAAATAGCATGTACAGAGTAGATGCTACTTATATTTATATATGCTCATTTTTAAGCATGTAACTCTTTGAAAAGTCACCTCAAACTGTACAACAGTTTAAAACAGTAGCATAATTACTTTGAGGTCCAAATTCACCTGGAGGTCACCAGATAAAATTAGCCGCACAGTTTTTCTTGTTAACTTAGGCCTGGATTCATCATTCATCGCAGAATGATGAATCCAGCGAAAACGGGGGCGGGGGAGCGAAGGGGGGGCAGGCCTGCGAAAGCCCGCAGCCTTCACACCACCGCGGTGTCTTCGCTGCCGGCTTTCACGCTGAATAGCGCCACCGTGAAAGGTGGTGCTATTGGGCGCGCTACTGGCGATGATAATGTTATGAACATTATCTCCGCCAGCGAAGATACCATCGAGTCTGCCCCCTCGCCCCCGACTCTGCCCTGACTCGAATTTGCATGCTAACACACATGAAAAGGGCCTTTTCGCATGCGATACAGCCTTATTGCATGCGATGAGCCTTTAGAAAATAAGCCCATTAATCTGGAAACTCAGTCCTAATTCATGTCAGCTGAAAATCTGGGCTTAAACTATCCAAAGTAATCCAGACAACTTTAAAACAGCTATTTATCCAGACAAACTTACCTAATTAACTTTTTCTGGCCAGTGCCAAATATCAGTAGTGCCTATACAAAATAAATCCATGACCTGAGAACACGGCCCATGCCAACTCTTTTTCTCCAGATAAATTCTGACTGGGCAATGATTTGCACAGACAAAATTTAGCCTGTCAGTGATGGGGAGGGAAGAATGTAACCCACTGGAGGTTGTCCAGCTAACTCTAAAAGCAGGCCAGACAAACCCTTTGAATATGGATCTTACTTAGACCAACTTCCCTTGGCTCTGATTCCCAAAAACATTTCCCTAATAGATAGGGAATGAAAGAAGAAAACTCTTGGTAATTTATAGGCTTGGATGAGCATCACATGATATAGAATTCCTCAATCTTTTCACAATATTGTTTACCTGGAAAAACTATAGATATAAAAATATTACAGTAAGAGACATTGCACTTGGTGTTTTCTAAAGCCTTTTATAATCAACCATAAAAAATTACTATAGATGAATCTATAATTAGTCCTCATGCAGTTGTAGTGGGATTGGTTAGAAGGGCAACTAAAATGATAAAGGGGATGGAATGGCTCCCTTATGAGGAGCTTGGAGAAGAGACGGCTGAGGGGGGCATATGATAAGAGGTCTATAAAATCATGAGAAGTCTAGAATGAATTAATGTGAATCGGTTATTTACTCTTTCAGATAATAGAATGACTAGGGGGATCTCCATGAAGTTAGCAAGTAGCACATTTAAAACTAATCGGAGAAAATTCTTTTTCACTCAATGCACAATTAAGGTCTTGAATTCATTGCCAAAGGAAGTGGTTAAGGTAGTTAGTGTAGCTGGGTTTGAAAAAGGTTTAGATAAGTTCTTGGAGAAGACCATTAACTGCTATTAATTAAGTTGACTTAGGGAATAGCCACTGCTATTACTGGCATTGGAAGCATGGGATCTACATAATATTTTGGGTACTTGCCAACCTGGATTAGCCACTGTTGGAAACAGGATGCTGGGCTTGATAGACTTTCGGTCTGACCCACTATGGCAACTTCTTATTTTCTTATGGTTTTGTTTTAGGGGACATTTTTGTAAATAAAATTCAAATCATTTTCAAAATTATGTAGTGAAGTATACAGTTTAGAAAGGATCCAGATAATCAGCCACATCAAAATGGCAAAACTATATGTAGGATAAAAAGGAAAATCCATAACAAAATGAATCTATATTTATAGCAAAGCACTGTATGTTTACTCTGTTTTCAGGCTTCTATCTTGTTATCCATTAGGCGGCATCACATTTGTATCTCCCCAGATAAATTAGCAAAACGTTAATTCAATCTGCTCTGATCCTCTCAGATGAGAATCTAGCTCTTCTCCAAGCTTTACTTTACATGATTTATCTCAGTATTGAATTTAGTTGGAGCAGGAAATACGTGTTTGTAATATCATTTCATAATGTCTACTGAGAAATTTGGGATTATCTATTTCACCTAGTTATCCTGGTGGACTAAATATCTGATTATCAAATACTTTAAATATAACATACCTTTTGTTCGTGCCCAAGCTTATTTTTCCTCCAGATACTATTAAAGTTACAATGCCCAAATAAACGAGATACAGTGTGACATTTCTAAGCCTCTTACCTAATGTTACATTAAGTAAAAAAAAAAATTTAAAAAAAAGGAAATGAGATTCTGTAAAATAGCACAAGTATTCTTAGATGGAGAAAAAGTGAAGTGGAATAATAAGGGAGAAAAGCTAATTTCCTCAGAATTTCATCATCATAGAAACATATAGAAACATAGAAATGACGGCAGAAGAAGACCAAATGGCCCATCCAGTCTGCCCAGCAAGCTTCACACATTTTTTCTCTCATACTTATCTGTTTCTTTTAGCTCTTGGTTCTATTTCCCTTCCTCCCCCACCATTAATGTAGAGAGCAGTGATGGAGCTGCATCCAAGTGAAATATCTAGCTTGATTATTTAGGGGTAGTAGGGGTAGTAACCGCCGCAATAAGCAAGCTACACCCATGCTTATTTGTTTTAACCCAGACTATGTTATACAGCCCTTATTGGTTGTTTTTCTTCTCCCCTGCCGTTGAAGCAGAGAGCTATGCTGTCATCATGGTGGGTGATGACACTATGGTGTCATCACCCAAAATGCTGATCATGTTAATAATGTCCACAGACAAAGTCCTTCAGTCAGAGACTCAAAAACTTGGGTCACTTTTAATCTTATAAATCTGGAATAAATTTATGGATTTTATTTTACTTTCTGCATCTGACTTCCATTTGGGCCTTTGCTGATGGACTGTGTCTGAGGCTTTTTCCTGTTCATCCCTTCACCGTTTGCACCTCTGCGCGACCTGATTTTTCCACAGGCGCTATTTTTTCATCCTCTAAATAATAACATTAAAGCAGGTTGCATAGTCATGGCACATAAATCTTTTGTGCTGTAGTTTGTTTCAGATATTAGGATGGTACATTGGGATGTTACATAAACTAGTACTAATAGAACAGTAGCACTCCAATGTAAAATGCACAGTGCAAACTGTTCTGCAGCTCAGTTATGATTAATTAAATAATATTGGGGCATCATATTTTCTCAAAAGACTAACGTAATAATTATTATTGTCAGATAGGGGATTAATAAAGACCTGTAATTTATAGGGACAATCATACTATTATTTGTTATTGAGAACTGGGAACGAAGAGGAAAGAAAGAAGATGACAATTTCAGTCATGGAAATAATGAGCTGGAAGAACACACATGACATCCGGGAAATGACAACACAGAGAATGTCACAGACCTGTTACTTAATATACTGCCTGTCAATAATACAAATACTATATGGGGCAAAATCAGGAAAGGATCAGGCTCTTTAGGTTGATCTAGGTAGAGTGACAACCTAGAGATTCTGTATAAGGTAAGAACTTTGATGAACTATACTGTAAACTCCCTGAAGAAAGAGACAAAGACTTTGTTATGTTCTTGCTGAACCAGTGCAGAAACAGTGTTAACTGGCCAAAAGCCCAAAACGTTAAGTTTTAACTTGATAAAACTTACCAGCTAGCAGTGAAAATCTATTCCTAGGTGGAACCTGTCTCTACCACTACTATCCCTCCTCCTGTCCATCAGCCAGCCCCAAACAAAAAGATGGGAAGGGATGTGCTGTATAGAAAGAAAAATTCGGATTTGGCTTAGCTGTAAATACAGCAGTAGAAATTGGGCATGGAAAAGTAGGTGTTGCCATACAGGCTTCCTATCATTATGATGTGATGGCAATATGCAGACTGTCTACAGCCAAGCAACTTCACTGAATGCGTGATGCCACTCATGCATGTTTGTGGGTTACTGCAGATGTTTATCATTTATTATCATTGGTATTATATATATATATATATATATATATATATATATATATATACACTGTATATTTACACACACACACATCTTCCAGCATTCTAGAGAAAAAATAAATAACACAGAGTAAATCTGTGTAGCTCTTTAAGTGACTGGGCATTTCCCAGTGGTGATTCAAATAAATGAAGTGAACTTGAACTTGATACTTGGAATTAAAAAAAAAAATGTGTACTATAAACATACAGAAGTCAATATTTAGTAAGCCAGTGAGTGGCCAGATATTCAGTGGAACTTATGCAGATAAGTGTCCTACTGAATATACTCAGCTAAAGATAGCCAGATAAAGTTTTCTGGGTAACTTTAGCCAATTTCACACACGCATATCCCTTTAAAAATTGTAGCATGGGCTGAGTAGCCTCTCCCTTCAGCACCCCCCCCCCCCCCCCCCAAATATCTTTAAAAATTATAATGCAGGCCGAGCGGCTCCCCCACTCCTTCCTCCTAACATTTTAAAAATTGTCAGCACCAAAGCAGCACTGATTTCTCCTCCCTCCTGTTACATTCAGGAGGAATGGTGGACCCTTGGACCGGCCAGGAGAGGGAGATCCTCTTGGAAGGCCGGGAGGCGGACTAGCAGGTGGACAGGCGATGGCTTCACCCAGAGCCCAGGATCCCCCCAGGAGGAGCCCGTAGGGATCAGGACCACTGGGACTTACCAGGTCGGGAGGCGGGGTCTTCATCTGGGGACCCTGGGGACCCCCCAGGAGGAGCCCATACGGGCCAGGGTTCCCGGGGCTTGCTGGCCTGGGAGGTGTTCTCTTCACCCAGAGCCTAGGATCCCCCCAGGAGGGGCCCATAGGGATCGAGGCTACTGGGACTACTAGGCTGGAGCTGGGGACTGGAACCAGGAGTCAGCAGCAAGCAGGCAGAAGCGAGGCAGAGAGGTCAGTAGCAGGTCTGAGGTCGAGGCAGGCAGCGAACAGCAGTATCGGGGGCAACTTGAGTCAAGAACCAGGAATCGGCAGCAGGCAGGAACAGAAGCAACTCGAATCTCAGCAGAGGAACCTCGTTGCAAGGCGAGGTACTGGAGCCGGGGCCCGACCTTTATACTCGGCCGGCGTCTGACGTCATCCCGGGTGCGGTCCCGTCTCCCCGGGTGCTGGACCTTCAAAAGCGCTAACTCCGCGCGCGTGCGTAGTCTGCGCTGAGGACGGAGTTCGTGAGGGCCCCGGCGGCTTCTCCCACGTGGAGATGCCGCAGCCGTGCGGCCTACTCGACTGGGCATTTGGCGTCTCTTCCCGCGGACCTGGCCAAAGGTAAGAGGACCCGACCCCGGTCGTGGGAGAGGCGGTCGGAGCCGCAACACTCCTTCCTTTACATTCCAAAAACTACGGGGTAAAACCCTCATGCTCTCACTCCAAGCCTCTAGAAGAATCCCCAAAGCAGAGTGGGAGGAGCAGAGGCCCTTACCTCCTCCTGCTTCACTGACTACTAAGTGTCGGCACAGTTGACCAATACCAGCACTTAGTATAAATGTATTTACTTCATCATCAGGTGAATCAGCCAATCCTGAATCAATAGGCATGGTAGAGATTAGCTCCTTCCCTGTTAATTAGAGTGCTGGACAGGATTTGCTAACTATAGGGAAGACAGCAATCTCCAATCAGCACTCACTAACATAGAAAGAGCCAATTCCCATTCAGTACTGAGTTCTAAACAGGTATTGGCTGCTTCACCTGCAAGTTAAGTGAATAAATGTATATTAAATGCCAGTACCTGTCACCTGTACTGGCAATTAGTATTCAGCAGAGCAGGTGAAAGTAAGAGCCCCTCCTCCTCCCACTCTGCTTTAGGCACCTTTTTGGAAGATGTGGGGGTGGAAATGGTTATTTTTGCCCACAATTTTCAGAAGGCAGGGGATGGGGAGAAGGAGATGAGTGCCACTCTACTACAGACAATTTTAAAGATTTGGGGAGGTGGGAGGTGTGAGATCAGCTGCTGTTCTGACACTATTTTTGTTATTGTTGCTGTTATCAAGCTAACTTTAGGGCAGCAATTTTTCTAACCAGAGTTGGCCAGATTAATTTTAGCCATGCCCCCTTCTTTTCCTATACACCTTTTTAAATCCAGCTAAATTTTAAGTGGATAATGACTTACTGAGACAAAACTTAAATGATGAGAGGTGGGAAATTTTTTAACACTAGGTTTTAGCCAACTAACTCCAAAAGCCAGACAAAGCCTTTGAATATTGATCTCACAGTTTCCTGAAATGCAGAGCATGTTAGAAGTCATTTTCCAAGTGAAATTGCTATATGTTCAAGGAAAGCAGCAAATGGGAAGACAATTTTCAGAAATGCACCTAAAATAGGCATTTATCTACAGAATACTTTGCCCCAGTGTGTGAACTGCACTGTTATGCAAATCTGATCATTTCCACTCAAAATACTCATATGTGGACATGGCTGCTGAATTTCAATGTATTTCTGTGCACTTTATTTCCACTCATGGTGCACTAAGGAACATGATTCTCCTGAGTCAATCAGCTGTTGCTTGCACAGCTATTTCTGCTAGAGAATGGCCAGCTCATCTCATCTGCCAAAAGGTAGAGAAATGTGGCTTAGCTGTTGACTTCCCAGCATGCCCTCTTCCAGTGCTTCAATCAGATGGACAGTTCTCCCTGCAAAGTTACTGCAGGATCCCATAGAGAAGTCTCAGGAAATCTAGTTCTGGGAATGAAAATTATGCATTCATGGACTCTTGGGCTGATGCAGGATTGGCACAACCTGCAGGGAGGAGCCCTACAGGTTCCCACTATTCGATGAAGCAGAGGCCTAGCTTGAGCTTTGCCTATACCAGCCCTTGTTCCCCTTGGGTTGAACCTTTGGGTTCTGGGGCCGGCAGGTCTTAGGTGGGGGCCTCTGCTGCTGGCATACAAGTTTGTCATAGAGTAGCTGGGAAGGCAGAAAGATGTCTGACATATTCAGTGACAAGCAATAGTCAGTGGCAGGCATCAGTCAAACGTAACTGGTGGCAGGAAGTGGGCAGTGGCAGGCAGCTGTCAAGCATATCCAGGATCAGGCCAAGGTCAAACCAGATATCTGTCCAATGGGAAAGGAGGACTAGATAGACAGGGCATGAAGATATGGAGAAGAACAAGTGGGCAGTGACAGAGAAGCTGAAGAACTGAAGACAAGGGCACTGTAATTGAAGAGCTGAAGACAAGGATGCTGGAACTGAAGAACAGAAGACAAGTTTGCTGGAGCAATACACTTTACTTCCAGTGTAGGTGGACCTGTTGCTGAGGCATTGGAGGGATGTCAGAAAGGGTCTTTGATAGGTCTGAGCAGTGATGTCATCAGGAGGCGCCTTGAGTTGTTTCCTAATGTGGGCCCTTTAAATAATGTGAAGTCGGATGCTTTTGTGCCCTAGGGAGTGCAGGGCTAGCAAAAATTGGTGGCATCCTGCAGTGTAGAGTGTCAGCAGCTTCTCACCACATTGGAATGCAGTGGCTTGCTACAAAGATGCCGGGAGAGACTGCTGTACTCACCCAGCCAAGCGGGTGAGTACAGTGGTTCTTGGGAGCAGCCCGCATACCACCGAGCATAAAAGTACCCCCCCTTTAAGCCCCCTCCCTGAGGCTTTGTGTTTCTTCGAGTACCAACAATGGAAGTCTCTCAAGAGATTGAGGTCCAAGATGTTGGAGACTGGCTCTGCAGAATTTTTTTCTGAGCCTTAGTTTTTCCAAGAAATTAGGTATTCAGTTTTCTTGTCTTTATGGTGAGAATCCAAAACTTCTTTGACTTTGTTTATAGTATCTACATCAGTGGTTACATCCTGTGGTTCAGGAGGCATCCTAGAGGGCCATGAGAGCCATCTTGTTAGACAAGATATTACAGCCTCTAGTAGTGAAAACTCATTCATACCTGAAAGATACCATACAGTTTCTTAAAGAAATAAAAACAATCCATTTGGAATATAGTGAATGTTGGCTGGTGACTATGGATATCCAGTCTTTGTATATGCAGATTCCACAAGATGATGCTATAAGAGTGGTGATGAATAGGTTGGTCAAAGAAAGAGGTGTACACTATATTCCTATTCCTTTTCTTGTCCAAATGTTAGAGTTGGTATTGACCAATAATAATTTCAGATTTGGTGAGAAATGTTACCACCAAGTACATGGAATAGCAAAAGGGTCATCATTGGCTCCATCTGTGGCAAATATTTATGTGGCCGAATTTGAACAGCAACATATTTATTCATCTAAATGGTGGGCAAAAATCATGTACTGGCGTCGGTACATCGACGATATTTTTATGATATGGACATCACCTGAAAAGGAATTAAAAATCTTTTTATGATGGATTAATACAGTAGATCCCAACCTACAGTTCACTTCTATTAGTGACCAGAAGAAAATCAATTATTTGGATGTGGAAATTTGGAGAATGGGGACGCAGTTAAACACAACTGATTACCATAAACCAATAGAAAGAAACACTCTTTTATGATATCACAATCACCATGCACGTTCCTTAAAACAAGGATTGCCGGTTAGTCAGTTCTTCCGGTATCGGAGAATCTGTTTTGGGCCCAAAACACTTCATTATATGTGCATTATCTGCAATTATTCAACCTTCTACAGAGCTTGTGTTTCAGTTGGAAATATCAATTTGTTTTATTCACCAGCCTTCTCAAATAGCTATTCACAACAACCTCCTTTCTGGCCTCAAACTGGGTGAATTGACCACTATGAAAGTATGATCAGAGTACTGAGCTAGTTAGTTTTGAGTCTTTTTAAAATTTGACATTTTATAATAATAGTAATGGTTCTCAAATTCAGCATAACCTGTTTTGAAAAACTTGTTAGGAATCCTCCTACAGGGAATTAAATGTTATGAAATACTTTCACGGTTAATACCTGTTATGCCGGTCAGTCATGGATGCTGTGCCCGACCGTGCTCACCTTCCTCGGCCAGTCTCCAGTTCCGCTTCGGCCAGTGGGGAGGCTAGCAGTGCATTACTCCTCTGCGCGGCCTGCTCCACAGGCAGGAGACCTTCTCTCACGGCAGGAACACCGCCACCGCCTAGGCCATGCCCCCTGGCTTTCCTTAGCCGTGCGTGCCGCCGTCGACTGCCTATTTAAAGGACCCAGCGTGGGAATCCTGAGCTGGCCTCCACTGATGACATCATACTCGCAGGACTATTTAAACCTCCTCCTGCACTTCATTCAACAAGTTAGCAAGAAAACTCTTCATTGCCTAATTCCACTTTTCTACTGGACTTCCTTCCTGACCCAGAGACTCGAACGCCTTAGGTACCCACTCCTCAGGGGCCTTGTCACATTCTGGCTATCCACTCCTTGGAGGGCCTTCCTGCCTGGTGTCATCCTTCATCTACTCTGGGCTTTGTCTGGTTCAGCCTTGTGAGTTCACTATCTTCTGCTGACGGAACCTCCAGTGGACCCCTTGCCTTGGGCCACTACCGTGCTCGCCTCAGCAACCTTCCTTCATTCTACATTCTTCCTGCGGCCGTGAATCCAATAATTCTGGGCCTGCCATGGCTACAGAAACACCAGCCACAATTCGACTGGTCTTCACCTGACCAGATTCAGTGGGGGCCGCTATATTGGAAGACTGTCTAGAATCCTCAAGACCTTCCCAGTCTTCCCTGCCTACACCTATTCTTCCTTGCAAGAAATCCCAAGAGACTCTGACGGGGGCTGGTTCACTCCAGGAGAATGTCTTGAGAACTGTATTCATCCAGGTAAAGGAGAAGTTGGCACACAAGACATCCGAAAACGAAGCCCTCATGAAGACGCATAAACAAGCCACCCAAGGCCTTATATCCGTGCTGGCCTACAAAGAGCAGGAGATCCAGAATCTACATGTTCTCTTGCAGCAGAAGAATGCAGGAGGGTGCCCCTTCTTATCTCTCTCAACCTCTGTGCAATCCTCGACTCCCCTGCAGGATATATCCGAGATGGTTCCACCTCTGTGCTCCACAGAGGTTCATTTCTTGAATTCCCAAGACAGGGACAACGACTGGCATCCGGACCACCTGGGAGGGGCCTTAAGGGGGGGTACTATTACGCCGGTCAGCTATGCATGCCGTGCCTGACCATGCTCAACTTCCTCGGCCGGTCTCCAGTTCCGCTTTGGCTGGTGGGGAGGCCAGCAGTGCATCACTCCTCTGTGCGGCCTGCTCCGCAGGCAGGAGGCCGTCTCTCGTGGAGGAACACCGCCACCGACTAGGCCATGCCCCCTGGCTCTCCTTAGCTGTGCGCACCGCTGTTGACTGCCTATTTAAAGGGCCCAGCACGGGAATCCTGAGCTGGTCCCCCTGATGACATCATACTCGCAAGACTATTTAAACCTCCTCCTGTGCTTCATTCAACAAGTTAGCAAGGAAACTCTTCATTGCCTAATTCCACTTTTCTATTGGACTTCCTTCCTGACCCAGAGACTCGAACGCCTTAGGTACCCGCTCCTCGGGGGCCTTCCTGCCTGAAGTCATCCTTCATCTACTCTGGGCTTTGTCTGGTTCAGCCTTGTGAATTCACTATCTTCTGCTGACGGAACATCTGGTGGACCCAATGCCTCAGGCCACTACCGTGCTCACCTCAGCAACCTTCCTTGCACACTTCAGAGTGAGTACCATCAGCTAATCAGCTCTACTGGCTTCCTGCTCTACTCTCAACATTCTCCTGTGATTCTTGGCGTACCCCATGCTGAGGGCCACTACTGGATCTATACAGAGAAGTTACATCTAAGGAGGAATCCCCTGGCGTACCCCGCCCTGCGGGCCACTACCGGGGATATCATCATTGAGATACTCCTTCCTCTGGACTGTGTTTCTCTTCCCACTTGGTGGGTTTCCTTTACATTCCAGTACAATAAAGTCTCTTTGCTGTTGTGTCCGTCTCAGCTGAGGCTTTGCCTATCGTGGTGAGTCCCCACAGGGCTCCTCCCTGTGGGTGGAGTCAGCTCTCACAATGATCCAGGGTCTACAAATACCAGATTATAACAATACCAGTTTACAGAATATGTGGTTATATATTTCTAAGGAAGTGCTTAGAATTAATTAATTGGATGGATGGGCAGAATGCATGGGCCGTATGGTCTTTTTCTGCCATCATATTTCTTTAAACTATGGTTCTTTTTATATTTTTGTATTTCAAGAAATGAAATGTTTTGCTGTATTGGTGATCTGTAGTAAGCTCTTTGAGAGTTCTTCTCAAAAGTTGGCAATTGATGCTTTGAGCCTGAACTGAAATATAGAAGCACAAATCAAAACTATAATATAATTGATTATATTATTTTCCAAAAGCCAGAAGCAATTCATACATTTTAGACATAATATACTAGAAAATCAATTATAGGTGCCAGGACAAATACATATCTCACATTACCTATGACTCCATAAATACTGTAGTATTTCTAGTCACATTAAACAGATGTAAAGAAATATAACAAAATGTTTCTGTGTTACATATGACCCAATGCTAGAAAAGTGAAAAGAAGTGGGGCTGGGCTCTAATCAAGCCTCATGCCACAACATAACAGCACAACGCTCTTCCACATCCCTGGGCTCAAAATGTCAACTGCTTCATATTTGGCCCCTATTATCTGTCAGCTGCTATCCCTCCACTTCAAGGAAGGAGAGAGAGCGAGCAGGAGTGGCAGGGCAACTTGGTGCTGACAACACCCCCCCACCACCACCACCACACACACATTCACACACACACACACACAC
Source organism: Rhinatrema bivittatum (assembly GCF_901001135.1). NCBI lineage: Eukaryota > Metazoa > Chordata > Amphibia > Gymnophiona > Rhinatrematidae > Rhinatrema > Rhinatrema bivittatum. The sequence continues at coordinate 418,554,976 of NC_042617.1, read as the reverse complement.
ACACACACACACACCGTAAGGTTGTTCCAGAAGGAGCAGAAGGTCTAATGCCATGCCTGAGGTTTTCAGTAGGTACACTAGGCCTGTGCATAAGGCAGGAACAGCCCTTCCCCTCGCAAGTAACTTATAGGAAACAGAAGGGAAGGGGGTGAGAGCCTGAGGTAGATATAGCAGAGGAAGTCATCCTCTCCCTTCCTGTCATTTAGAAACAGGAGGGGAGCGGATGAGCACAGAGCAGAAAGAGCAAAGGGGGGGATCATTTTGGGGAGGTTAGGAGGGATTGAGTGGGGGTCACTAGTGGTGATAATATAATGTATATTTGGTATTGTATTGCACCAATATTGTTTTGAATGTATATCTGTTTTATTACATGTTATCACTAGTGACATAAACCTCATTTAACTCTACCTGAAAAACATATTTTTTTTTACATCAGTTTCCCAATACTCCAGGAGATGCAGTGGAATCATAACCTTGCAAAGCATGTGCTGGTAAAAAGAATCAACAAATAGAAGAAACCGATGAGTGGAAGAATATACTCAAATAATATAAATAGGATCACAATCCACAATAAAATAATATCTGGGATGCTAATTAAATAACCATCATATAGGCCATAGTAAGATCCTATTTATTTTCTGGTAAAAAGTATGGCATAATGACTTCATTGTTCATTGCTGATGCACTAATATTGATAACTTCTCTTGTTACACAAGTGCATCCCATCAGGACAGTGGCTATTCATTTGTGTAGCCAATAGTAAAACATCAGCAACAGGAAAACATCAGTCTTATCTAACATAAATTAGACCTTGCTAATATCTTCCAGATTACCAACAATTATTACATTTATTTCTTCATGAGTAGTCTTGAAATCCCCTCTATGCAAGACAATACTCATATGAACTACTTTCAATACCGGATCAGATCTTATTAATATATTTTTGCTGTGTGGGTGGTCACTACTATTTTGGAATTGTATCTTGACCAGAAGTTTTCTGGAATAGTTAATACAACCATCTATGAAGGAAGAAGTATTTGTACAGTTAGTGTCAGATGCTTACTGGTTTGACCTCTTGAGAAGTTTCTCCTGGTGGAATTCCTAATATTATACTCATAGTATTTTTTAAGTATGAAAAAGACTTCATATTTGGTCATTATTCTAATAAATGTATGACTCCTTTAATGTAATTTGCATGACAGTAATTTTTGACAATAACTTTTGATTTTGCTAAAACTGAACTGAATGTTCAACTGCAAATTCTTATTTTAATACCAACTTTGTCTTCAATTTTCCTAATACTATTGGCATCACTTAATGATGTTGGCATCAGTGCCAACTCATACAGAAAACTATTCTTGAAGTCCATCTCACATGTTGCTATAGAGCGCATAAGTAAATTAGTTCAGCGTTAAGCATGTAGCACCTCTAAATTTAACACATTTCTTAAATGTTTCCATTGTTGCAAACTTTTCTAGTTAGTGGCTTTTTGAAACCTTCAGGACAGTTACTTTCATAACTTTGCATTTGATTTTTTTTTATGATTGCAACTGCATCTTTTATATTTACATTTTCTTGGCATATTTTCCTAGATATGATGTTCATTATAGCAAGAGACAGATGATCTTTACAATTGATAAGATTAATGGATATTTCTAGTCTCTTCTGAATTTTTTTCCTATCCAGTAACTCAGATTGAATACAAACAAGTAATTCCTCTTTGTGTGCAGGGAAACTCTTATTCATACCTACATTTTTATCCCACATGTCAGATATTTCTTTGATGAATTGTCTGTATGACTACAAATTCAAGGTCCACTGTTTCAGAACAGATGATGTTAGTGTTATACCAACTAACCCCCCCCCCCAACTATGTCCATACTGCATAAAAGTTATTTCAATAAACATATCTGACCAAGTTAGATGTAAAACAGTAATTATTCCAAGAGAGACTTTTGAGGAAGAGCTTGCCATAGAGGTAAAAACAAGTAATTAAAACTTTTTCAAGTATATTTGAAGCAAAAAGCCTGTGAGGGAGTCCATTGGGCTGCTAGGTGACCAAAGGCAAAAGGAGTGTTCCGGGATGACAAAGAAATAGCAGAAAAACTGAATGAATTCTTTGCCTTCGTCTTTATGGAGTAGGATGTTGGGAACACAACATACCCATACCTGACACACTTCTTAACGGTGGACATTCTGAACAACTAAAACAAATATATGTGACGATGAAGGATTAATAGATTGACAAACCCCTAGTTTGTCAATCAACCCAGAATGCTAAAAGAACTAAAACTGGAATTGCTAATCTGTTACTTGTGATCTATAACTTATAATTTAAAACAGCCACTATTCCTAAAGACTGAAAGATGGCCAATGTGACACCTATTTTTTTAAAAAGGGCTCCAGCGTGATCTGGAAAACTATAGATAGGGTGAGCTTGACATCAGTGCTGCTGCCCACCAAACTTCTCATACCTTCATAAATCAAGGCAAGGGCGAAGAGGAGGAGGATTAGCTGTTTTCTTTAAATCCCACCTGAAATTCCCTATAGTTGATGTCTCTATTCCTTCTCCATATAAGTTGTTATATCTGAAATCTCAACATATTAATCTCTGTTTGACCTACTGCCCACCAAGGCTACTTGCCTATGACTCCTCCCTACTTTGTGAATCAATTCTTAATCTCAATTTAAATCCCACTACAACCATTATTTTAGGAGACTTCCTCACCCTCATTCCCTACTTAAATACTTTCTTGTGGCTGGAAGTAAATCATTTCCTTTCTCACTCATAGGAAAGGCAATTGCTTAGATATGGTATTTATTAACTCCGCAGGCTTCCATATAAATGAAATTACTGAAATTGCTTTGAGTGATCACTTCCTTGTCTCCTTCTCGCTCATACACAAATCTCTTAAGCAAGTTCCTCATAGGAATAATATAACTGGCATTAAAAGAGGCCATCTAGATTCTCAGACCCTAGCATCTAACCTTATACCTATACTAGACAGTAATTCCTGTAAATTGCCTGAAGAATTCTTAGAATTTTGGAATACCTCCTTAACATCTATACTTGATAAACTTGTTCCTTTGAACCCTTTCTCAACCAAGATAGCTAACTCAGCCCCATAGTTCAATAATAAACTTCAAACCAAAAATTGCGAGCTGAGGAGATACGAGCGAAATTGGCGAATAGACCTCACCCAGACAAACAAACTCTATGATTGTAAACTTGCATCCTATCAATGTTGCACTGAGATGGACGAGAACACCAGGGGGCGCTCTCCAGTGCAGGATGAAATGTGTGCCCTTGTGGTGAAATGTCCTTACCCTGAGCCTCGACTGAACCTGCGAGCTTCCTTGAGACCACCAATGCAATGATGGTCTCCGAATGGTCCTCCAACAGTTCCAAACCTTTTCGGACTGCCGCTAGGGAGCGGCGGGAAGCAGCAGGTCAAACATAGGACAAGGCAGACGAAGATATGACCCAGGACGAGGACTCAGATGAAAATTCAGACAAAGACTCAGACGCTGAGGAAAACTTGGAAGGAGGGCTGTGACACCACGCGCTCTATACACCCCAGCTGGGGTGGTCGCGGACCACAATGGAGATGAAGCAGCAAGCTGGCATTGACTCAATTACATTAGAGTTCAAGATGGCAGTGAGTACTGAAGAAAAGGACTGGAAATCCAAGATGAAAGACGTCAAGACAGAGTGATGAAGGTAGAAGCAGGCACAAGTACTCCGAAGACCCAGGCAGGATCTGAGAAGAAGGATGAAGTTCGGAGACAGAATTCGGAGCCAGGATGAAGCTCGGAGGCAGAATTCAGAGCCTGAGGCATCAAGATGAAACCCGGTGTAGGAACACTGAGATGAAACCCAGTGCTGGGGGAATAGGAACCGGGGTCCTCAGCTTCTTGAACTGCCGCACTCAGATGAGATGAGGATGAAGATCCGAGGCGAAACTCAGATAGATTGAGGATGAAGATCCGAGGCGAAGCTCAGATGGATTGAGGATGAAGATCCGAAATGAAACTCAGATGGATTGAGGATGAAGATCTGAGACGAAATTCAGACTGGTTGAGGATGAAGATCCGAGATGAAACTCAGATGGACGAAGGACGAGATGACTCCCCGGTGCCGTCTGATGGAAGAACCCACCAGCCCCCTACACACCCCAGCCAGGTTGGTCGCAGACCACTGGGCCATTATGCACCCTACCAGCCCAGCTGGGCTGGTTGCGGACCAGGAGGGATGGGTCAGGTGGAGCTGAAGGCATCTGGATGAAGACATCAGGAACAGACGGAACATCAGGAAAACATCAGGAACAACTTGGAGACAGGAACATCAGGAAACATCTGGAGCAAGGACGAAGACAAGAGACCAAGGAACGAAGAACATCTAGACAAAGACTCGGGATCCCACATGGAACAGAGTGCCTTAGAGAAGCTGGAAGATGTGGAGTCCTAAAGAGGACTTACTCCTTGCAAAGGCAACTTGGGAATGAAGCCAGGCCCTCTTTATAGGGCTGGATCCAGAAAATGATGTCATCTGGGTGGATCAGGAGCAACTCCTTCACTGGCTGTTTAAGTCAAGGGAGGAGGCATGGCCCCGCACCTAAGGAAGAGGAAGGAGAGCATCTGCAGAAACCTGGACAATGGCACTGCAGACGCTGATGCTGAGAAGCAGGAGCTGGGCCTCTGCGCAGGCCCTGATGTCAGCGGCGGCGTCCCTGCCACCCGAGAAGGAACAGGGGCGGCTTCCTGCCGGAGGAGAGTGGGGATTGTAGCCTCCAGACCGTGAAGAAGATGGTGGCGTCCTGCCACAGAGGGCAGGCCTCCAGGCCTGCTAGAGATGGCGTAGAAAGCGGCTCCATGCCGCGCAGAGGGGCCCTGAAGTCTGCGGCTCCCACTGTGGTGAAGACAAGAATATGGAAGGCTTCCTACTGGGTGGGAGATCCCGGCATGGCTCCTGCCGTGCCGGGCCGCAGAGATAAGAGCCTGCTCACGGTGCTGCCACGGGCAGGATCACAACAATCAAGATGCCATCACCTCTGCTAAGAAAACATATTTACACGAAACTGGCATCTATGCTAAACAGCCCAAAAGAATTATTTTCCTCATTAAAGAAAATCATTAACCCCAGTTCAGTTCCATCTACTCTACAGTCCATGCTCCCTGGTATGAATATCGTGGAGACATTCACATCATAATTTAGTAATAAGACAGCAACTGTAAAAATACCTTCAATAACTCCCCTGCCGATGATGCCAATGACTTGAATGCTGATGGTCCAATCTGGGAACACTTCAATAAAATCTCAACATCTGATACCACTGAGATTATCAATAACATGAAACCATTTTTTAATCCCCTTAACCCATGTCATATCACATTATTCAAACTGATTAAACTTGACATCGCTCCTTTTATCACTAACGTCATTAATTCTTCTCTACAACATGGTATCATTCTGTTATGTCATGGTTCTCTTCATATCTCAACAACAGGCCCCACCAAGTCCAAATTGATTGCTCCATCTCTTCTGTGATGTCACTTAACTCTGGGGTACCCCAAGAGTCTGTCCTGTATGCTGCTTTATTTAATATCTATTTAACACCATTAGGCCACACCCTTGCTGGCCTTGGAGTTCACTATACAATCTATGCTGATGATATCTAATTCTTCTTCCCTCTGAAGGACACATGGGCCCTTACAGAATCGTTCCTTACCCACTGTCTCATAACCATCCAAAAATGGCACCAATGCAATAAACTAGCTTTCAACATATCTAAAACAGAAATCATTGTCCTATCACGCTCTCCTATTGAAAACACACCCAACAATTTCTTATTCAACACTGATTCCATCACTGTCTCCCAATCAGTATGTAACATGGGCACATATGTGGGCATTTTTGTGCGAGCAACACTTTTAAAATCGACCTCTAGGTGTATATTCCATTTTCACATGCATGTGCGTTATGTTATCCTCTGTTGGCCAGCTGCATAAATTGGAGGTATGGGACACATCAGCAATTTTAGCATGCACACTTTGCATATGCTAATTTTCAAAGTAAACAACACAGGTAGTTCCCTTTTGAGCTACAATGTTCATGAGCTAAACCAGCTCATGTACATTGAAAATACCACTGCAAATACCACTGGATGGTCAACATTTTCCCCTTAATCTTTTGTAGGCATTTCCTTAGTTTTATCATGGACATTAGTCCATTTCAGTACCTTTCTTTGTAATGCTTGGAATGTAATGTTTACTGCAGTCTTATCGTTATAGGTCAATGAAATAACTATTGATGACTTTTACCTTTGAATAGGTTCACTAAAACATAACATTTTATGAACTCCAGTCTAAATATGATTCTTTCATATATGCTATTCTTCTCCCATTTGGAGTTATATGAAACAATGTTGGTCTCTAGCATTTTGTCATAAAAACTAGGGATGTGCAGAGCAAAAGTTTATGTCCATATGTCCATATGTCCAAAGGGGGTCCCATTTGCGGTCAATATGGACATAAAAAAATTAAATGAGTTGGGTATATGTCCATATGTCGCCCATTAAAGTCAATGGGGGAAGGATTTCCAGCCTATTTTTGGCTGCAGAATTGTGGTTTTCTTATCAATTGGCCCAGGAGAGAGTTCCCTTTCCTTTGTGCAGGGAAGTACTCCCTGGAAAGGGTCCACCCCTAGAGTTGGGTGTACCCGGTGTTTACATTGGCGTCCAGTGAATATCGTTGGCGTCTAGTGAATTCCGTTGGCGTCTAGTGAATTCAGACGTTACTTACGCACTTCAGCTGATGACAAAGTAATTGGAGGATCTCTCAGAAATAAGAATACGTGTGGGAACACAAGGTCTGGATGAACAGGCAGGCACAGCAATGGAGTTAAAACAGCAGTAGGAACACAAGGCCTGGATGAACAGGCACTTCATTCGAGGACAGAGGTCAATCCCAGCTAGGGACACAAGGCCTGCATGAACAGGCACAGGAACTAGGTTAAAACACTGGTAGCTTGCCAGCATCTTTCTGATGCATGCTAGAATATTGGCAGCGGTATGGGCATGGTCCGTCAGGTGGGTGTGCAGTAAAGCCCACCTCCACCCTCATGCTTGTTCAGGGAAGGACTCCCTGGAACGGGTCCACCCCTAGAGTTGTGTGTACCCGGTGTTTACATTGGCGTCCAGTGAATATCGTTGGCGTCTAGTGAATTCCGACTGTACTTACGCACTTCAGCTGATGACAAAGGAATTGGAGCCTAGGATCTCTCACAAATAAGAATACGTGTGGGAACACAAGGCCTGGATGAACAGGTACATCATTCGAGGACAGAGGTCAATCCCAGCTAGGGACACAAGGCCTGCATGAACAGGCACAGCAACCAGGTTAAAACACTTGTGGGAACACAAGGCCTGGATGAACGGGCACAGCAATGGAGGTATAACACTTGTAGGAACACAAGGGCTGGATGAACAGGCACATTGTGGTGAAGAGTTTCTCAGATGACATCAGGGTGACATTTGGCTTAGGACCAATATGCTAAATCAACTTTCCTTAAAGGAAAATTAAGTAAAATTGAAAACATCTCCTTGCCTGGAGATTGCAATACAAAGGAACTGGAGCAGGAAGGTGAATTTAAATTTCTAGGAGCAGAGGTTGGTGGAAACATTCAGCATAATACTATAGGAGAGTAAAGTTGATATTGAAGAGTACCTTAACAGTGCCAGCTTGCAATCCCCGCATTATCATACAGTTTTGGATTAGTAGACTAACCTAATATATATCTTGAAGAATTGGATGTAAAAGCGAGAAAGCTCCTCCATGCCCATCAGGAAACTTATAAGAACCAGTGTATGCTGAGATTGTTCATATCTAGGGCTGAAGGTGTTATGGGTCTTATTGAAATTGATTACACCTATAGAGCTACATAATAAATAATATCATCCATGGACCCAAATACTAAAATAGTTCAGAAGTACAAAAACTAGCAACCATCCTCAGTCTCAGTCTTTAAGCTAGGACAATCATTCTGGGGTATAGAGGGAATGACTAAAGATCCACAGTACACAAAGGTAAAGAAGCTACAGAATTGGCAAGACAAGAAACTCTTTTTAAAGAATTGGACCAGCAAACAAGAAAGGATAGTTGGCAGAAGCATAAGTACAGTGGGAAGTACAGAGACCTACTTCAGTAATCCCATGTGAATCAAGATTTGACACAGCAATGGTCGAGAAGAGGTGAATTGAAACCTATGGATGAGAGACTGGTAACTATAGCACAGGATAGTAGACTGCAGATGAGATGGTTTAGCCAGCATCGAAAAGAATGATAAAATGGACAAATGCAGATTCTGCAGAGCAGACTACACATCTCGTTGCCGGATGTGATGTCAGAAGGCCTGTATACAGAGAGGCACAACAAAGTAGCATGGCTTATTCATTGGAAGCTGTGTAAACTTAAGACTTGGCTTTTCCTTCAAGCCTCCCCCTAATTTTTCTAAACCGTCAATATACCTCCGAATCAGACTACGCTTACCTGACTAGACGCCCCGCCTAGTCTCAGCGTTACGTTTTTCACACTTAGTTATGCTGTCCTTTGTTTTCCAGCTTCCCTAGCCCCCCAAGTTCTTTCTCCTTGTTATATGTAATTTTTGCTTCTTGTTAAATGGTTTACCCCATGTTCCATGTAAACCGATTTGATATGAATCTATTCATGAATGTCGGTATAGAAAAGTGTTAAATAAATAAATAAATAAGGGCTGCACAGTAGACGCCGGTCAGGCACAGCGATTCATGTCAAGAACATGTGCTGCAGTGCTTACATTATCTTGAGCATAGGAGGCAATTGGAGCTGCTGCAAGGCTTTCAATAGCTTTTATTCATCTTGCCATTCACAAGGAAAATCTGGAAAGCCAAGCAATGGCAGGTTTACTTTCAAGAACACTAGCATTTCCATCAAGTCTGGTGACAGCCTTGAGCGGTGAGGGCTCATGATATCCCCTGTCATTGAAAAGACACGTTCACTGGGCACGCTGGTTGGTGGACATGACAGATATCCTTCAGCCACTTTGGCTAGGTGTGGCCAGACAGTGGACTTGTGTGCCCAATATGCCAGCGGATCTGTCTGCGTATTCTCTATCGGCTCTGAGAGATACCGTGTCACTGACAGCTGTGCTGCTGTCTCCTCCTGTGCTTGGGAGGGCTGAGAGTCACTCGATCCAGTTACTTTCTCTCTCGCCTGTTGCACAACTGATGAATCTTTATGGCCGACATGCCTTGGGCGTTCTGACGTGGAGGAGGAGGTACTAATAATAGTATCTGTCGCTGACACAGTGCTTCTCCTGCCAGGGCTAGCAGCAGCACAACTCTGTGACGTGCCTGCTGTTTCCACCTCTGCTTGAAGCCTAATCTGTCTCCGCCTATAGCGCTCCTCATCACGGACCTTTGCTAACAACAGCTCCTTCACAAATGACAGACAATTGGTCTGTAGGGCGAGTTTACCTTTCACACGGGGATCACAGACAGAGGCGAGCATGTATGTGCTGTCCTCTGTTAAAGGCCTTAATCTGTCTTTCACCTGCTGCTGCAAAACGTCCACACACTGCAGCACCTCAGCAGTCATTCCCTCTTTGCGTTTAAAGCCCTCCAAATGGTCATCCAGGAATTTCACTATAGGGATGATGTCAGCCAAGGTGGCACTTCTGGAACTCAGCTCCTCCGTGACATCCTTGAAGGGCTGCAGGATTTGTACCAGCTGACTCATGACTAACCAATCGTGATGCCCTAGGGGATTCTGCACACCTATGTCTATTGTACCAGAAAGTTCATGAAGGGGTGTCTGCAGCTCCAGTAACCTCTCCAGCATCATAAAGGTGGAATTCCACCGGGTGGCAACGTCTTGAATGAGACGCTTCTGAGGCATATCCAAATCAGTCTGCTTTTCTCGGAGAACCTGCCCCGCCCTGACACTTCTGTGGAAGTGTGCTGCTATGTTCCTGCACTTGTGTATTAATCTACGCAGGTATTCAGTCTCCTTGCCCTTGGACTCCAAGCCCAGACCTGACTTCACTACCAGATGCAGAGTGTGTGCAAAACATCGGATGTTCTTAAACCGCCCATCGCTTATGGCCTTAACCATGTTTGCACCGTTGTCTGTGACAAAAAAGCCTGCCCGCGTTTTACTGTCTCGCTGGTGTACTTGCCAGCTCGCCAGCATCTTTCTGATGCATGCTAGAATATTGGCAGCGGTATGGGCATGGTCCGTCAGGTGGGTGTGCAGTAAAGCCCACCTCCACCCTGATGCTTGTTCAGTAATAGAGCTGCTGGCTGCCCCTGCCTCTGCCATGTCCCACCAGTGTGCTGTCAGAGAGAAGTAAGAGTGTGCAGCGTTCATGGCGGTCCAGATATCGCAGGTGAAATGCACTCTTCCGTCTGCCTTACCTAGCAGTGCTTGCACGCAACTGACACAGTGCTTGTACAGACTGGGGATGACCTTTCTACTAAATGTGGTTCTGGAGGGGACTTTGTAATTTGGAAGTACGACCTTCAAAAAACGTTTGAAACCCACATTCTCCACTAACTGCAGGGGCTGGTCATCAAGGGCAATCATTTCCCCAATGCTCCTGGTTACAACTTTTGAGGCTGCCTGCGTCCTACCCCGGGATAGCGTTAGCGCACTCCAACCCAATTTCCTCCATGGTGCATTGTCGCTTCTGCCACGTGTCAGTGGGTTGCTGGCCTGCCGCCTGACTGCTAGAAGGGTATGAGGGCGTGGGCTGACTCTGCTGCTTTCCTACCACTGCACCCTGGTTGGAAGGGGAAGGGGTACCCCGACGGAAAATGGCACCATCCCCAGATGGCAGTAATCTTGTTGGGTGTTGCCTCTTTATATGATGCTCCATGCCAAAATTTGATAGATGTCCCAGTTGCTTGCCTCTGCTAATATCCCTGGCACAGTAATTACACCGAGCATAACGCGGGTCTTCCGTCACTTTAAAATGTGCCCAGATCGCAGATTTCTTTTGTGATCCTCCTCTCTTTCCCACCCTGGGGGTGGATGGTGGCACTGGAGTTGAGGTACTACTGGGTGTGGGTGGTGCACCCACTGCACCCGGCGAAGCAATGCCAGCGGGGGCAACAGTCACCCTCTGTCTCCCTTCTGACAGCTCTTCCTCCTCCTCGATATCAGTGGAATGTCTCCCCTGCCGCAGAATTCTGGAGGTGGAGGCTAAAACAGGACTAACTGACAATTCTACCGAAGATTGCTCAGGTATTACATCTTCCGTTTCTGATGAGAATCCCATCCAAGAAGATTCTTCTTCTGAATCAGAAGCTAACAGTGCCAGCGCTACCTTGTCACCGCGAAGTTTTGCAGGACACTTCTGTCCCCTGGCTGCTCTTGGGTGTGTAACTTTTGTCTGGCTAGACTCTGTCTCCTCTTCACTCTCCTCCAAAACTACAGTGCCAGAAACACGTGGTGGCAATTGCAAAGTTTCATGGTCTGATTTCTTTTTTTTTGCCATGGAACTGCCATCCCCTACAAAGACGTTTGATTGCGACAGTTGCCTTTTTAGCTGTACTGGTGGTGTTGCGCTGGTGTCTTTTGCGGTGCCTCCGCTGCCATTCCCACTAAGTCGCTTGCATCTCTCTTTCCCTGACATTATGGATTTAATGTCAATGAGTACTAGTGGTAACACTGCCCACTGTCCCACAATAATAATGTTCGGTCTGTTTAAAATAACAAAATTAACAGACCCACTCAAGAAGAATGCTCAGTCTGTTTAAAATAACAAAATGAACGGACCCACTCAAGGACAATGCTTTTAAGTCTGTTTAAAAATAGCAGATTGAACAGACTCGCTGAAGGCCAATCTTCACTCTGTTTATGCCCACTGCCTCACTGCCTGCCTGGCAATGCATGGAATGTGTCTGTGTGTGTCACTGTGCGGTGAGTCCACACAGGACGACTAGCTTCCTTTTAAGTAGATATGAGGCAGAGTACTGCCAGTGCCACCCCTGCCACTGCCCACCCAGCACTGAAGCAGTCAAGGACAATGCTTTTAAGTCTGTTTAAGAATAGCAGATTGAACAGACTCGCTGAAGGCCAACCTTCACTCTGTTTATGCCCACTGCCTCACTGCCTGCCTGGCAATGCACGGAATTTGTCTGTGTGTGTCACTGTGCGGTGAGTCCACACAGGACGACTAGCTTCCTTTTAAGTAGATATGAGGCAGAGTACTGCCAGTGCCACCCCTGCCACTGCCCACCCAGCACTGAACCACAATGCTTTTAAGACTGTTTAAAAATAGCAGATTGAACAGACTCGCTGAAGGCAAATGTTCACTCTGTTTATGCCCACTGCCTCACTGCCTGCCTGGCAATGCACTGAATGTATCTGTGTGTGTGCACTGCAGTGCACATAGAACTAAAGTAGATATGAGGCAGAGTACTGCCAGTGCCAGTGCCACCCCTGGCACTGCCCAGGATAAAATGAACAGAATCACTCAATAACAATGTTCTTTTTTTTTTTTTTCCCTAACAAAGAATCTGTTCTGTGTTGTCTATCAAATGTGGTTCTGTTCTGTGTTGTGTCTATCAAATCTGGTTCTGCTTTCTTGTCTGCCTCAGCCTGCCTGAGCCTGCACCCAGCCCGATCCCGAGCCCACCTCCCCACTCAATCGCTGAAAATGTCCGTAATTCCTCGTGCTGCTGCTGCTTTTATAGTGCTGGCTCGTCAGGAAATCCTCAGAGAAGCACTGAATGACAGCGCGATTCGCTGCATTCAGTGCTTCTCTGAAAAAGTGAACACTGATTCGCTGCGTTCCGGTATCCATGCCGACCTGTGCCACCCTTTCCTGTGAGTCACTGCGACTCACAGGACAGGGTCAGACAGGTTGGCATGGTTACCGCAGGGGCGCCGCCATTTTGAGGTAATCCGGGGCTCCTAGCTCGCAGCTAATGGCGGCGAGAAAGCGCGCGCATTGCGGTTCGCCGTATCCAACATAGCTATGTTGGATATGTGGGAAAACCGCTCGTATACGCCCCATCACTTTTTTAAGTTAAAAAATAAATATGCGTAGTGTTTTACATATGCGGTCAATACGAATGCACACCCCTAATAAAAACGTTTGGCCACTTTAACAGAAACTTACATTAAAATTCATAACTTTCAAACTATTACTTTCCTTTGCAACATCAAGCCCAATGAAATCTAGCAAAAGAGAAAAGTTATCCTCCCCAGGTTTATCTCCCAAGCTACTGCAGTCCCTTGTTCTGAATAGATCCATACATAATGAACTAGACCAGATGTTTGGAGGATATTTAGGGAGGGGGATGAAAGAAGTTTGACAGAACTCACTGTGTGACAAGAGGACTATGACATTTTAAAATATGCATTCAAATGTCTCTGCCTAAAATCCATAAATCGGTAAACACAGGCTGCCACACCCTGGAATTGACACATTTAAAGAAAACAGTTTTGGATTCATTGAAACCATTTTGAAGTATAACCTAGTAAATGCAGACTGGAGGTATTAGGTCCTTTACAGAGTAGGCTACATATTCAGCCTACACTAAGAAAAAATCATTTCAAGGTCAATATTCAAAGCCATTTAGATGAATAACCGAACAGTTATCTGTCTAAATGGCATAGCTTGCTGTATTAAGCATTTATCTGGATAAATTCTAGCTGGATAACAAACTGTCCAGCTAGAATTTAGCCAGATAAAAAAGAGCAGGTCTATAGTTGTGCGGCCATGTGTGGCCAGATAATACGTTACTTAGCCGCATATCTTTAAAAGATATGAAGCTAAATTGGACTGTCATAACAAGGAAAATGGAAAAACTTTCAAATCTAGGGTGCTCCGGGGCAATCTCCTTCCTCACCCCCACAATATTTTATGAAAGCCCTGTCAGGCCGTTCTCGTGTGACCCCCCAAAAACTTTTCTGGAAGCAGAGGCTCGCTGTGCCATTTATTTTCCTATTTTTATAAATAGCCTGCCCCCTCCCTTCTCTCCCACCCTCCCACTTACCAGACAAATGGTCGTAGATACCCTCCTTCCCCCAACCCTCCCCATTCCCCTCAGTACCTTCTGCTCTCAGAAAGGTTTTTTGGGGATATAACATTTCAGCATGGGGCTAACCTGGTCAGGGCAGCAGGGTCAACCAGCCAGTGGTGCTTTCAAGAGATCCATCTTGGCATATCTTATATAGTTAATGTATGGTTTAGCTATTTGGCTGTTTTACATTTTTTCAACAAAGTTTGATCAAGCTCACTCATGATGGTATAGGGCAGAGGCAGTCTGTCCTTGGGCTTCCGTGGCCAGGGCAGGCCCTCTGTGTACCTGAAGAAGGAATGAATAAAACAAGTTGGGAGAGGGAGGTCTAGCCATCACCTGCTTATACAGCTCAGATGGGCCTCCTTACCCTGAGTACAGGAAAAAAAACTTCAAAAGGGGAGGGGAAAGGCTGGCCATTATTTTCTTTTTCGGCTTGGATGGTGCCTCCTTAGAGTAACTTACACAAAGCAGCAAATTACAACCCTGAACACCTTGCTGGGCAGACTGGATGGACCATTTTGATCTTGATCTGTTGTCATTTACTATGTTACCATCAGCATAATCGCCCTAGGAGATGGCAGAGCTTAATTAAGGACCTGGTGCAGGTGGAGGAATTAACACCATCTTGTTCTAAGTGAGCAAAATCTCTTCAAAAACTGTTGAAACTTGGCAAATCTGTAAATCCAGCATGGACTCAATCTCTATTCAGCTGCATTCACTTCCTCTGCCAGCAGTTTACACACACCACCTACTGATCAGCACAGGAGCATGTGTAGCCAGCTTACTGCTGCCACCTGCTGGCCCATAGCTATTTAGGTCCAATGAAGACAGAAAGCAGGGGTTGAATCTGAGAACCACTTTATTGTGACACCTCAAGATTTATCTGCAACACAAAACAGTAGAGAAGAAGCAGTGGGAAACCCTACTCTTACAACTCAGAAGGGTAGCTAGCTACGCTTTCTTGGAATCTGAGCTTCTCTTGGATCATATAGTCGTTTCTTTTATTTTCCTTTTTTCAGTAACAAATGCAACCTACCTGCAACACAAAACAGTAGAGAAAAGGTAGTGGAAAGCCCTGCTATTTTAGCTCAAAAGGCTGAAATAAGGCAAAACAATGATTATTCCCATGCCTTACATCTTGTGTTACAAATGTTTTCAGGTTTCAAAATTCCATACCGAACATATTCTCATAGTGAAACTATCCCTCAAACCAGACTAACCACACAAAATTAGTGACTTAATAGGTGCTTACATAAAATTTAACAATAAAAAATAACAACCCAAAGATTCAGAGAAAATGGAGTCCTGCTTACCTCTGAACTCCAAGAGCACGACCTTTGCACATTAAAGAGGGAGGCAGGGGGACAATGAAATTAATTCTGTTTCCTTACAAATATTTGTAGTTACTATAAGCCAGGGGCTTATGATAGTGTTCTCTCTCTCTCTGCCTGGCAATGGCAAATTAAATTACAAAGCCTAAGTTTGCTTCCTTTTTCTGAAGTCCAAAATTCCAGAGAAGAGTAAAACTACTTCAAAGATATGTGGTGACATGCAAACAACTTTGCAATCCTTTGGTTTGTTTAGACAGGGAGTTGCAAATGCAAATTCTTGCAATGTTAAATTACCCCCTTTCTCCACTATAAAAGGAGGGGGAGTGTAATGACTGGAAGCCAGAGGTATTATCTCCTGAATTGCAGTGACACCTAGTGGACATGACTGCAATTGCTGGGATTAAAGAGATATTTTTCTGGGAGTGAAATGTTTGATTTAAATGGGCATTTGTAGGTCTTGGAATCAGAACTTGAGTGTGTAATGCCTACCTGGAGCCAATGAGGATCAGGGATCAATTGCTAATGAACCTTTTTAATTAGGTCTAAAATATAACTCTGCTTTTTGTTTAAGATCAGACAGAGGTGGAGTTAAAGACTGCTATAACAAAGAAAGGGCCAGTTTCAGGTAGCTGGAAGATTTCCTTGTAGCCCTTTTCTGAACAAAAATACTTATATAACAATACTGAGACAGATAGTTGTTTGTTATTTTGTACTGAGGGAAAGAAAAAGTGAATTTTAAATAAATAAGTTTTTTGTTTTATTTCTAGCTAGAAGAACAGTATTAAGAAAAGTATCTGTACACATTCAGTATTGGGCTGATTCAGTTGCTGGAAAATTCTGAAGATATGTGGCAATATTAAGCAGAACAGAGAGAGAATTCTTATTTTTCTTTGTGTGAAAGTTTGGACATTTTATTCATGAAACAAGTTGATTCTGGATCCATGTGGTTTGCTTCCCAAGCAGCAGCTGCCTCATCAATCATCCCATGGCAAAGGAGTTTGTTGAGAGGATTCACAGACCACATGAGATTTAAATGAGAACTTGTGCCATTATTTTGTCCAGAATTTAAGTGGGAATTTGGAAATATTCTGCAAGCGAACTGAACTGAGAAATAGGGCAAGGTTAGTGATTTTCTTTTATAACTTTTAAAAAGCTGATCTTCTTTCTTTTCCAATGCTAATTCATTTTTCTTTTGCTAAATAATGGCATGTGCTCCTGTTTGCTATAGAGTATAAGAATCCTAATGTACTGTGTAATTGTGCATGCACTAATTTTATATGCATTACTTGCAAAAGTAATACATTGCAGGTTTTATGTCATTGTATATTGCTTTCATTTTTTGCACCAGCCTCTCCTCCCATCCTTAGTGTGTGGGCATCTTACATGTGCCCATCCTAAATCACACAGCTGCGAGGTAGATTAATGTATGTGCCCCCAACCCCATATAAGGTGGGGGTTTACAATACTCCTCTTCGTTTGCTTGCAGTGGAAGCATCCTCTCTTCACTCTCTGGAACGCAAAAACCAGGACCCAACCCTCGCTGTCCTGCACAACATACAAGCTGTTAATGATACAATGCAATTAGCAGAATTTGGTGGAATTCTATTTGTATTTATTACACATGCTCTGATCACCCAGGCCCTACCACATAAAAATTGAGAGCAGAGTGACAATTTCATATCACTTTAGTTAGACAAGTCCAAACCCTTACCAACTCCCCTCCCCGGGAAACCCATAAGGAAGTATGCACATAAAGTTATCTGTATATTGAGTGGACAATTTTGTAAAAGGATATTCTTCTACGATTAAAGTATCCCTACATCTAAGGCGACAGGTCTATTTCTTTTTGTTTGCCAATTTGGTAAAAGGACATTTCTGCAGGTAAAATTCTGCTTTACTCCTTCCCTATCCCTGCTACCCCATCCCTTTTATATCTCTCCTTCCCCTGGTCGCCTTAGTCAATGTATGTGTCTTTCGCCTAAAATGTATGAAATACGAAGACATCAAGTGAATGTAATTGATACCTATATTTATGTCATGATCTAAACCATTGTGATGTTCACTTGGAACAGCCGTATATAAAATGGTTAAATAAATAAATAAAAAGAAAGAAAGAAAGAAAGCCTATGGAAATTGCCTTTCATATGCCCAGCTTCCCAGTCTTGCTAAGTCATTCTGAAATTCCTCACAGTCTGCTCATATTTCAACTACTTTGAATAATTGTGCGTCATCTGGCAGAGCAGCCCCACATGCATTCACAGCGTCTTTTTCAATGATAGTACTGCTGCCTTGAATCTCATTCATTTCTCCATGACAAATAATGGGTTATGCTTTATCAGTGTGTTTGCATTTGCCTCTGAGGAAGGGAGGAATGATCCTTCCGAAACATTGCAATGTCAGGTTGATTAAGAAGGTTTTTTAACATCTGGGACATTTCATCATACACACATTGGTTTTTTTTTTCTTTTGAAAATTTATGTTTGACACGTGTTCCTTATCCCTGTGCAAAAATTAGCATGCAGAAAGGTTTATTTTATTTACACAAAACTGGTCAAAGAATAATTTGATGTTTTATTTGCAGCTTTAAAAAATCTTGAAAAATAAGCAAAAGCTATGGGCATACCTATGCCCAGATCATGAATGACTGATGATTAAAAGTTATTACCTCTTTCCATTGGGAAAACTAACATTTAATCCTGTTCTTCACATTCAATCTGCATTCATGGCACATGCATTTCTTTTCCATGATGCATGTAACAGCAAACCAGGCCCCAAACCCTAATGGGTCTGTACTGAGTAAGCCAGGGAGTGGAAAAATTATCCAGATAAAAAGTACTTGAGTAAGTGGAACCAGATATTCAGCAGAAGTTATCTGAGAAAGTTACCCAGATAAAATAATCTGGGTAACTTTGCCACTCACCGGCTTACTCAATATTGCCCTCCCTGCTGCCTGTATCAAAAGTTACCATGAGGGGCTTGATAGCCCAACACATGATCTCCCTCCCTGCTGCCAATGTCCAAAGTTACTGCAGGGGGATTGAGAGGCCCCCACGGGATCCCCTTGCTTCTGGTCACAGGGTAATCAAAAATATGCAACACCAGGACCCAGTCCCCTTCTCTCCAAGCCTTCTGATATTAAAGTAAAACTTTAAGCCCTGGTTTCCCCCACCTCCAGATTTGAAATAAATAAAAGCTGAATTGCCTCTGGACCTTGTCCCACTCTTAATTCCCCACCTCACTTTCCTGACCTACATGGAACGCCACAAAACCCCCAGGCCCAAGTTGGAAGGCAATAGATTCTTATGCAATCCCTGTGTGCAGCGTTGATCTGAAAGCTATGCCGGATGCTGTAGACCAGAATCCTCCTAATGTTCGATACCAGGAGCCGGGTAACACTCTACCACCTCCAGACTTGAGCTTAGGAGTTTGGGGGGAATTTTGAGTGGGTCAGGAAGAGGCACAGGGCCATTTCTGCTTTTATTTAAACATCTCCAGATGTGTCAAGTCATTTCTGCCCTGTACAGAACAGAAATGGGATTTGAGAAGTGGTTCTCTCAGATAGCTTCTTTCCAATTGTGGATTATAAATATTTTGTCAAGTTTTCTTGGTCCTGCTAGGAGTGGCATATTAAGGAACTATATGAATGCAAGTGCTGTGGGGATTCTTTGGACAAAATCCTATTGAGTAGGTTAGAAAAAAAGGAGCTCTTGTGTGAAGTAAAAGAGGCTCCATACCCTTCCTTTAGTAAGTTGCTATGTTGTGAGTTATAAAAGCAAGCATTACAGTAATTGATGATAGGAAGAGTAATTTTCAGAGGGACTTATGTAGATAAAGCAGTGCCTTTAGAAGGCTGCATAAATTACACACATATAGGCCTGATAAGTAGGGTTTATCCTGCTATCTAACAGCTGCTGAATGAGAGAGAATCTATAAAGTCCTTGTAGTAGTTAGCTATTTATGCTACTATAGGAGGCCCACCTATTAACTCAAGGTGAGGTTTAGGTAGTAGTGTAGGGGTTAGAGGCCACTTTTACATGCAGAGTGAGACATACAAACTGAACAGTATACTCTTATAAAGATTTGATATCTTTTAGAGTAAGGAAACTCACACAACAATGAGATTTGTACAGTGTTCTCTCAACCTAGCTTGATACTACCCAGGAAGAGAGTCCATCAAGCTAGGTTGAGAGAACATTGTACAAATCTCATCGTTATGTGAGTTTCCTCACTCTGACGGAAAACAAAACTTCAAAAGAGTGTACTGTTCTGTTCATACATCTCACTCTGCATGTCAAAGTGGCCCCTAACCCCTACACTACTACCTAAATCTCACCTTAAGTTACTACGTGTGCCTCCTTTGGTAGCATAAATAGCTGCTTACTAGAGTGCCACCCCCCAGAGGTTCTCTCTCTCTCCCTCTCCCTCCCTCTCTCTCTCTCTCTCTCTCCCATCTCAGGCCCCTCCACAGCTTAAAAATGCCCAAAACACAGTTTGCAAAAAAAATCACAATTTGCACTATGGGCATATTTCATAGCTTAGCACCAATGAAAAAGTTGTAGTTATTGTCTGCATTAAAATTGTGCGATATCATGCGTTATGGCTTTGCACTTTGCGAAGCCAGCCCACTTTTACAAAAATCCTGCCCCGACTCCTCCCCTTTTAAAAATTAGCATTGCACCATGCTTATGGTGCTTTTCGCATGCGTTAAGGCATTTTTTGCATGCAAAAATGCCTTAACGCATGTGAAAACATCATAATGCAAGTTGGAAAATAACCCCCTAAGTTACTTAGCCTGCTTGCATTTAAATATCTACCCCACTATGCATAAACATTTACATGCATAGGGGAAAGGCATTACAGGGGATGGAGTCTGGGCAAAATTGGAACTTATAAACCTACTTTTTGATTTTAAAATATGTGTGTAAATTCTCTTGGCGAACTACATGCATCAAATAGAAGGTGTAATTGTGTGCATGTATTTCTGCCAGGATAATTTCCAAAGTGGATTTATGTGCATAACTGCATACCGGAATTGAAAATAGTTGTAACATATGCTCGATGTTACTAAATTATCCCCTTAATCTTCTAAGTAGGAGAGATGTGTCTTTGTCATCTGATCAGCTACTATTTCATTTTTAGGAGCCTGAAAGCTGTTAAGGACATATTAAAGGGCACACAAAAAAAGCACATTTTCCCATTATGATATGTTAGTTTTCTATGACTATAGTTCATCATGATTTGTATCTTCCTAAAACACAGGATTGGGATTTTTTATATTAAAAAAAAAATAATAATAAAGTTTTCATCATGCTTTTTTCCCCTGGGCTTTACAATTTAGCATGAGCACCAAAGTGTTCGCAGGCATACTCTCCTATACATAAAGGACAGTTGTTCGGATGCTTTCTGCCCATATAACAAAGAGCAGTATGACTGTCTGTCTGGGACGCTAAGCTCCAGCAGTTGATGAAAGTACAGGGCAGCAGTATGAAGCACTACAGCCCGTGGGGAGACCAGGCCCTGCAGGCTAAGAAAAACAAGCCAGCAGTCCTAGCACTAGGTCTGTTGAGAAGCCAAAGAATTTGAACAAAGCTAGTGTTCAGCAGTGTGGGCAGCAAGGAGATGACACCCTACCAGCCCAGAGAGAAAAGCAGATTGGAAAGCTGATTGGATGGAGATAAGGCTCTGCCAACCTGAGCAGCTGTGGCACCCTCTAATCTCACCGCTGTAGTAGATGGATAGTATCATGGAACAGCACCCAGAAAGGACATAGGAGCTGGGGCCAAGGAGGGAATTTGTTACCAAAGAGGTGAGCACAGACAACACTAATAGACCTGTCAAAGGGAAGGGGGGAGAGAGGAGAGGGATGAGGAAAAATGACTGTGGAAAGGTGAAGAACTTAAGATTTTCCATACTGGGTCTCACCAAAGGTCCATCAAGCCCATTATCTTATTTCCAGCAATTGCCAATCTAGATCACAAGTACCTGGCAGAATCTCCAAAGGTTGATAGAGTCCATGCTGCTTATCCCAGGGATAAGAAGTGGATTTCCCAAGTCCATCTTAATAATATGTATGGACTTTTCTTTCAAGAAGTTTTCCAAATCTTTTTTAAATTGTTCTACACTAACATATTTTACCACATCCTGTGGCAACAAATTCCAGAGTTTAATTATTCATTGAGTAAACAAATATTTTCTCCTATTTGTCTTAAATGTATTACCTAGTAACTTCATTGAATGAACTCTAGTCTTTGTTTATTCTTTCAAAAAGTACAATCGATTTGCATTTATCCATTCCACGCCACTCATTATGATATAGACCTCTATCATATCTGCCTTCAGCCGTCTCTTCTCCAAACTAAAGAACCCTAACTTCTTTAGCCTTTCCTCACTGGAGACTCATTCCATCCCCTTTACCATTTTTGTCACCCTTCTCTCTATCTTTTCTAATTCCACTATATCTTTTTTTGAGATGTGGTGACCAGAATTGCACACAGTACTCAGGGTATTGTCCCACAATGGAGCAATACAGAGGCATTCTGACATTCTCTGTTTTATTCTCCGTTCCTTTTCTTATAATTCCTAGCATTCTATTTGCCTGCCACATACTAAACAGAAGATTTCAACATAGTATCTTTTCCTGGGTGGTGACACCCAATCTAGAACCTTGCATCGTGTAGCTATAATTTAGGTTTCTCTTCCCTATGTATTTGTATACATTAAATGCCATCTGTCATTTGGATGCCAATCTCCCAGTCTCACCAGGTCCTCTTACAATATCTCTCAAACCTCTTGTGATTTAACAACTTTAAATAATTTTGTATCATCAGAAAATTTGATTACCTCACTCATTGTTCCCATCTCTAGGTCATTTATAAATATGTTAGAAAGCAACATTCCCAGTAAAGATCCCTGGGGCACTTTACTAGTCACCCGTCCTCATTGTGAAAAGTGACCATTACCCCTAAATTGTTTTTGCTATATTTTAACTAGATCTCACTCCACAATAGAATTTTGCCTTTTATCTGATTACTTTTTAATTTCCTCAAGTCTTCCATGAGGTACTTCGTCAAATGCTTTCTGAGAATCCAGATACAGTACATCAATTTTATCCATATGCTTATTCATTCCTTCAAAAAAATGTAGCAGATTAGGAAGGCAAAATTTACCTTGTCTAAATCTATGTTGACTTTGTCACATTAAACTATGACTATCTTAAATATATTTTGATCTTTAGAATAGTTTCAACCATTTTTCTTAGCACTGATGTCAGGCTCATATTTCAGTAGTTTACTGGATCTCTTCTGGAACCCTTTTTTTTTTTTTTGGGGGGGGGGGGGTAACACTGTCTACCCTCCAATCTTCAGATATCATAGCTGATTTTAATGATAGTTTACAGGTTAATAATAGTAGGTCTGTACTTTTATTTTTAAGTTCTTTCAGTACTCTGGGATGTATACCATCTGGTCCAGGTGATTTGCTACTCTTTAGTTTGTCTATTCTCCCTATTACATGTTCTAGATACACTGAGATTTGTTTCAGTTCCTCTGAATCATCACCTTTCAATATCACTTCTTGGATGGGTATCTGTTTTGCATCTTCCTTAGAAAAGACCTAAGCAAAGGATTTATTTAATCTCTCTGCTATGGCCTTATCCTCTCTTAGTTTCCCTTTTACCTCTTGATCACCTAATGGTGCAATTGACTCCCTTGCCATCTTTATTTTCAAAATTTACCTGAAAACATTTTTATTATGAGTTTTTGCTTCCACAGGAAGCATTTTTTTCAAATTCTGCCTTTGCCTTCCTTATCAATGCTTTGCATCTAACTTGCCAGTGCTTATGCTTTTTCTTGTTTTCTTCATTTGGATCCCTTTTCTATGTTTTGAAAGATGCCCTTTTGGCTAGAATAGTCTTTTTCCTCACCTTTTAACCATGTTGGCAGTTATTTGGCCTTATTTCCACCTTTTTTAATGCATGGAATACATCTGATTTGAGCTTCCAAGATGGTATTTTTAAACACAATTGATGCCAGATATAAATGTTTAACCTTTGCAGTTGATCCTTTCAGGTTTATTTCTAACCTTTTTTCTCATTTTATCATAGTCTACCTTTTAAAAATTAAATTTAACTGGAGGGAGGAGATTTTCCTCCCTCCAGTTATCAAATCAAATTTGATCATGTTATTATCACTTTTGCCAAGAGGACCAAATATTGCTACCTTATGCACCAAATCATGCATTCCACTAAGGAATAGGTCTAAAATAGCTCCCCCTCTTATTGATTCTTGAACCAGCTACTCCATGAAACAGTCATTTTTAAATTAATTTTCAAAATTTACATCAAGAACATCTTGACTACAGAACCAAACTGAAAGATCATATACAACATGTCCTAAACAACAAAAAGTAAAAAGGAAACATAAATCTTTATAATACTTTCAGTATATATTCCTCAAGATGGGGGAGCTCAAAATGAAGAGAAATTATAATAAAGAGAAATACAAATTCCAGCACTATACATTATAAAGCTTTCAGCATAAGACCATGCCTCTCATAGTTTTGAGGTTTCACTAATAGTGAATCTGCTAAAACCTTATCATACTCACACACAGATAACTGACCTCATGCCAGAGGAGTCTCAGAAAAATAGCTAGCATTATCCTCCCTGGAGCTTCCAAATTACTCTACAGGGAGATGGGTTCCTCTAAGGCAGCATGCTGAAAGGAGCAGATGTTGCTTGTTCCAGTGTCTCCATGAAGTGATATCAATTAACACATGAGAATGCATAGTTATAGCAGCTAAAATATAAAACTTCCACTAAGGACTGCTCAAGTACCATACAACTGGGTTACATATGACCTTTCAACCACTCATGCATGTATACACTCACACACACATTCCATACTCCTCTAGCCACACACACACCACACCCACACCCAATCATTCATGCATGTACACCTCACAGTCACTCATGTGTGCACGCACGCGCACACACACACACACACACACATATTCTCCACACTCCCCAGCCACACATACCCTTGTACTCCCAGCCACTCACAGAAAGACCTTTCATACTTTCCTGAGCCACATGCACCCATGCCCTACCCTACCTATATACATATACAAACCCCTTACCACACTAGCCACTTCTGCTCCCCATACCAGCTCCACACATTTACAGATGCTGCCCACCAGTACAGATCTGCCAACCATAAAACTTCAGGTTGGGATGTATTCCAGTTGAAAGGCCATATAGTATATCTTTTTAGGAGTGATATAGGCAGCAGGAGATAAGGGAGCAGGAGATTATCTGTCTACCCTATCTTATAGGTTTCCCATCATTCAATGACGGACCTTTTTGGTAGTCCATATATAGAATTTCCTAGCATTTGTGTGTTGGTGACTCAGTCAGTCATGCTCATAATGACCTATTTGAGAGAACTTTAGGGCACATCACTTGATAGATTTGGGGTCTTTAGCGCACCTCATGATTTCCCACCAAAAATGGGGCTGTAGGGATGAAAACATTTGGGAGAATAGATAGTTACGGGATTTGGCAACTAGCATGGTACTGGCTCTGGCACAGCACTTCTCTGAGCCATGTGCTGGCAGGATTTTTTCATCCTCAAACGTTTGGCACTTTTCCTTAATGGAAGCACTGGTCCTGTGCACATAACAGCAATAAATGTACATAGTATGCAATGATCGCAAAAGGACAAAGAACACGTGTGCACAGATGGGCTTTGGCACCTTGCAAATACTTTAGTGAGATAGGGGTCATGGAGGGTGAATCATTGAAAGGGCCAGTCATAAATGTTCTCTGCCCAGTTTGATCCTAACTTTCGCCCTCTCTTTCACTCACTCTCACACTTTCTTGTCTCACGTATTCTCTCTGTGTCATACAAGCAATCTCACACACAAGCATTCAGTCTCGTACACATTTTCTCATACTCTTTTCCCGCATAGTGACACACATTCTGCGATCCTCATTCTCAGACACACTCACTGACACGGTCGCTGCCCCTCTCTCATTGTATTTGCGTGTACCAAGGCCCTAAATGATATACATAGAAACATAAATAACACAAAATTTAAAACAAACGTACACAGAGACTATGACAATTACTATTTATGAGAGAAATTGCCATCCTCAGGTTTGTATTCAAATTGCTTACAGAATCAGTAATGGAATGAAAGCAAAGAGTCAAACAAAAGCCAGTCCTAGCAAAAAAAGATTTTAGGAGTGTTTTAAAAATGTTCATGCATTTTGTAAATCTTGGGTTGCAGAACTTGCATTCCATAGCAGCGGTGTAGCATTGGAGAATGCACAATCCCTTGTCACAAACAATCTTGCTGCTCTTCCTGATGGGACTTCAAGGAGGCCCTCTATTGAGAATGAAGAGTTCTTGTGGGTTGGTAAATTCATAACAAACAATTTAGGCATGGGAATGAGCTAGTACTGAGCAATTTATGAATTATCAGTAGAACTTTTTACTGAATCCAAAACTGGACAGGTAGCCGCTGGAGCCGGATCAGTGTCGGGGTGGTGCAATCAGTACATTTCTTTCCACTAATTAGGCAAGCTGTAGAATTTAGTAGTAACTGTAATAGTTTTAGTGCACATGCTGGTAGACCTTTATATACTGCATTGCAATAATCTTTTGTAGGTAGTACAGATGCCTGAACTACCAATTTAAAGTCATCACTTTCTAGGAGATTTTTTTAGGCCACAAAATACTCAAAGCTTATTAAAACCATTCCTTATGACCATTTTGATATGATTGTGAAACGATAATTTAGTGTCTAGCCATACCCCAAGGCTTCTTGCATGCAGGAGAATAGAAAATTTATGATCATCCAGGGTTATTGAGCAAGAAATGGAATCATCACTTGAACATTGAATTAACATGAACTCAGTTTTAGAAATGTTCAGGGTCAATTTGTATCAAAGCCAATGTTTGATGGCTGACAAGCAGATTCCAATTAAGCTGATAGTATAGATCATGTAGGAAGTACTTTGATGAAAATCTAGATGTCATCTGCAAATATTCTGTGACCTTCACATAATCCTGCTAAGATCTTACAAATGAGTACAAGGTAAATGTTAAATAGTAGCAAGGAGAGGGCAGAGCCTTGGGGTACACCAGTGTAATTTATAAACTATGCGAAGCTCTCATCCCCTATTCTTATTTGAGACAATTGTTGAAACAGATACGTCGAAAACCATAATACATGACCAGCAATGCCACATTCTCTCAGCTGAAAAGGCAGAATGTCATGGTTCAGCATATCAATTGCAGAAGATATATCTAGTATTACCAATACATAACTAGAACCACCATCTAGACCTCTCCTTAAATTGTCAAGCAGTGATACCATAAGAATTTTGGTATTCAGGAATTTCCTGAGGCCAAATTGATATGGGCCAATCACACGCTGTCTCTCATTCACATAATGCCACAACCATCTACTTGCCCGATTAGAAGGCATTGCTATCTCAGGCCTGGCGATAACATGGCTCAAGTCTTACTTATCCAATAGAAATTTCTCAGTCAAAATTGGTAATGCTATCTCCTCTCCCTACCCCCTACAACAAGGTGTCCCTCAAGGCTCTTCCCTCTCCTCTACACTCTTCAATATTTACCTTACCCCCCCTATGCCACCTTTTAACAGAGCTTAAACTCAAGTTCTATCTCTACGCAGATGACATCCAAATCATAATCCCTATCCAAAATTCTGTTTCCGATGCACTGCAGGTACTGGGAATCCTGCCTTGTTCCCATAAACTCTCTCCTCACGAACCTCCATCTTGCCCTGAACACTAACAAGACTGAACTCCTTCTTATTTCCCCTCATCCCCACCCCAAACCCTCCCCTTCCCCTGACACATCTAAACCCCCAGCATCTTCCATCTCACTTTGCCCTTCTACCACTAACCACTCCCATGTAAGAGATCTCGGAGTCCTCTTGGATAATCAACTAAATATGAAAAAATATGTGAGCTCCATTCTCAAAGTTGGTTTCTATAAACTCAATGTTCTAAAAAAAACTTAAGCCCTTACTTCACCCTCAAGACCTTCGTACAGTGATTCAATCCTCTCTTTTATCCAAACTTGACTATTGTAATTCTCTCTTCCTAGGACTCCCACATGCGACTATAAAGCCTCTCCAAATGTTGCAAAATGCAACTGCCAGAGTCATCACTAACACCCGTAAAACAGACCACATCACCTCTATACTGAAGGACCTACACTGGCTACCCATACCATCAAGAATAATTTATAAAACTCTCACTACTATACACAAATCCATTTACTCCCACAACTCCCTCTGGTTGGACATACCCTTCAGTGCTGTCCAACAGACCCGACCGATTAGATCAATTCACAAAGGTACTTTGCACGTTCCTTCCTTAAAAATTGCTCATCTCTCTGCCACCAGGGAACGAGCACTGTCCATTGCTGGCCTTACTTGCTAGAATTCCATGCCCATGAAGCTCCGCATTGAATCCTGCCCAAACAAATTCAGAAAGCAATTAAAAACCTGGCTGTTTCACCAGGCCTACCCAGATTAGCTTTTCTGCATCCTCTTCCCTACCTTCTTGGTCCTGCTCTCCTAGCCCCTCTCCCCCCTTTTTTTATTTTCTCTGTTCCACCCACTCCTACGAGGCTGTCCCTCGTCATATCCCTCCTGAATTTTCTCAGCTAAATCTTTCAAGTCTTTTGGAACTTCTAATATTTGAGCTACATAACTTCGTCTGTTAAAGCCACCTGTCACCTTTAGTTATTTATGTAATGTCATCTTTAGTTAGTTTATGTAATGTCACCTTATGTAATGTCACCTTATGTACTGTTGCATTGTAATGTTGCCTCACGTAATGTTGGCTCCCTGATTATCCCTCCGATGTAATGTTTCTTTATACACTGTTGCCTCCTGCAAATTTGATTATATGTACAGCCGTCGTAAGCTTTATTGATTAATGTAACTGGTTTTTTTTCTTTTAAGCCTGTTCATTTAATCTATGGTTGAATTCTGCTACGTTAACTCAGTTTTTTAGATCTGTATCTTCATAGACTGTCTTTGGTTATTGTTATCCTGTTTTTCCCCTATCCCTTGTTACACTGTATTTTCCACACCTTTTGTTAAAATGTGAACCGGCATGATGTTTCTGACGAATGCCGGTATATAAAAGCAGTTAAATAAATAATTACTTTTTCATAGAAAATCAGATACCAAGTCAATGGTAATGCAGAAATTGTCTTTTTTTTTTTTTACAGTTTTGACGGTCCCTTTAGATAGTATTTAAATAAGACTGAGTGGTGTCTGAAATCAAGTCAAGCATTTTTGTCTTCCTGTCATGAGTTCATATTGATGTCACACTGCAAGCATGATCTGTAAACTTCCTCCAGGAGTGGGGGTTGTCTTCAAAATCCAAATAAAAAGGGATTTATTCCGTTTCTCTGAGCTGCACATGGACTTTTACCTGCCTTTTCTCAATGTTACATGTGACAAACATGGCAAATACTTGTTTGCTAGAAATCTTTCTAAATTATTTTTCTAAATGATTTGCTTTGTCAGTGTTTCTTTTCCATTTCTGTGTGAAAATGCAGCAGGCTTTTCTAAGAAGAAGCTGTCAGTAGCCCAGACAGACTTTGGCAACACTGAGTGACCTCAATCCTGTACTAGTTAGTACACAAAAGTATGACTATCTTGATGAGTATATACTATCTCTCTATATAATATTTGTAAATATTTGCAGCTCCAGCACTGCTCTGGCAGGGTTGAAAGGAAATTAGATCCAAAAAGTTACCAATAAGGGCCCTGACCTCAGCAGTCAGAGTAACAGATAAGTATGAGAAAAATAACTGTGAAAGATTGCTGGGCAGACTGGATGGGCCGTTTGGTCTTCTTCTGCCGTCATTTCTATGTTTCTATGTAAAGGAGTTTTCCTTATTTGTAACAATCAGAAGAGCAGGTTTGCGGTGTTAGTTGCTGCTGTAGCTCACACAGAAGAACTAATGAAGCAGGTAGTAACAAGGAGGCTGACATAAAAATGTTTGAAGTGCCTATAGCTGGAAAATTGAATGTATGCCCTGAGTGCTTACATTTAGACAGCTAAATTCATAAGACCCCCCTATATTTAGGGGTCTTAAAAGTAGGCAAGGCCCAGAGACTGGCCAGGTTGAGGGGGTGAAGTTAGGAGCGCAATGCTGAATTCCAAACACTTAAAACTGGCTGAATATAGGCACCTAAAGTTAGGATTTGAGCATTCTCTGAATATCAGGTTTTAGTTGCTATATTTTAACTGGAACTGCACCAGAATACTTTGTTTTCCATATACTGGTAAAATTGTTCTCTGTGAGGTCCTTTCTCACAGGGGTTCATCCAGATAGCTTTTGAGTTAGCCAGACAAACCTTAAGGTTTCAATATCCAGCTCCTGAAACTGAATAAATTTTATCTGGCCAAGTCATTATTTGGATACAATTTATCTGTATAAGCTACAGGCATTCCAGGAATGTTCCAAGGTCATTTCAGGGTTGAATTAAGATACAGGGTCATTCTTTAAAATGGAATGGGCCATTATGGTGTGCGTTAGGGCATTATCACACGCGATAACGCCCTAATGCATGCAATAATGGGCAGCAGTAAAATTTAAATTAGGGGAAGGGGTGGAGTTAGGGAGGAGTTTCAGCGGAGTTAAGGCTAATGAGGTGGCGGCACCGCTGCAGGCGATAATGTTTTGGATATTTTGGATGACTGATAATGTTTTGGATATTTTAAGATGACTGATAGAAGTTTAGTGGAACTTATCATGCCTCTAGAGAGATGGGCACATGGGTGGATTAAATTCATTCTAGATTGCTTTTGCACCATATTTGGGGTCCTCATATGGTGCCATATAATCCAATGTTCATTTTGATTTTTGGACACAGATTTAGAGGACAAGCCCTCTTTCATTAAGGAAATCTAAAATGCTGATTTCCAAACTATAGCATTATTTTAAAAATGAATTATGCCTAATAAAGATACTGAACTACAATGATGCTATAAAGTTAACCGTTCTTATACTGTAATCCACAGCATTTGCATTGTATAGTAATAGGTATTGGAAGAATGAGACCTCCCAATAGCAGAAATCTCCATGCTTTAAGTTGTTGACCTTATTGCTGTCTATCCTTTTGAGACACGTAAACGCACATACACCAGTTGAAACTGACACACCAGGTACAGTCTAAAGTAATGATGTGTATCTCATGACCTAATTACTCTTAAATCATAGTTGGTCCATGGTGTATTTTAGTGTTATACAGTGTCTGCTGTACAGTAAAAATGTAAGAATTTACAAGAATAATACCATAATAATATTAGCTATTCAGTCTTCTAGTTCTTTATTGCAAAAGTAACATTATACTGCCTGATGAGGTATCTGCTCTTGAATTAACTTGTCCCTTTCAGAGCACTGATTATTTCTTTATCGTCTTCATTAGTATAAATTACAGGACAATCTCTGTTGATCCCAGGGTGGCAGTAAGGGTAGATGTTCAAGTAAATTAGATCAAAGGTAAATTTAAGTGCAATAAAACACTAATAAAGCTCTTCAAGCAACATTTCTTGTGATGAAAAGGGCAAAGAAATATATTTTCACTCTATAGGAAGCACGTTTTAATTAATTGTACAAGTATGTCATCCTCATTTTTATATAAAACCTTATAAATTTCAGTGAGACGGGATTTTGAGATTTTGAGTAATTAAAGTAAATGTGTTTTTCAGGTAAGTTAATCTCATTCTGCTTATGCCTGTGAGCTATATATTGACTTTTCTCATTTGTATTAGTACATAGAAACTGTATTTAATTAGGTAAACAGAGTTTCTCATTAGCTAAAAGTTAGCATGTTACACATTCAGCCTAGATATTTAGAAGTTTTCCTGGAAAGTTCACCATCATTTAGTTTAGTTGTAAATATCACATATTAAATAAAATAATATGGTTGCCATATTTTTCACTTGGATATATAGAAATGAAAGTCAACAAGCAAATTGTAGGTGATATGTTTTTATTGGACAATAATATATTTGTCTCTAGCTTTCAAGAGCTATGTTCCCTTTCATTAAAAGATAAATAAAAAATTAATTAATTAAAAGATAAAAGTGGAACTAGAAAAGGATTAGAGAAAGCCAACAACAATGATAAAGAAGATGGAAGAGCTTCCTTATGAAATTTAAACAAGTTAGGGCTATTCAGCTAGTGGGAAGAGACAATTGAGAAAGAATAGGATGGATGTTTATAAAATCATAAGTGGAGTGGAACAAGTTAATAGGGAATGGTTATTTACCCTGTCAAATAGAAATAGGGTATTTTTAAAATAGCACAGAGGTAGTACCAAAGCTACCATATAGCTCCAGGCTGCTTGTTGATATTTTGGTTTCCTTTTCCATGATAGTGAGAACAAAAGGTAAGGTGAGCGTAGATCTCTCAGAATCCTTATCTATATTGCATTTCTTCATAGAGTGATCCGGGAAACTATAGATCGATGAGCCTGACTTCAGTGCCAGGAAAAATCATTGAAACTGTTATAAAGAATAAAATCACAAAACATTTAGATAGACACAGTTTGATGGGACACAGCCAGCATGGATTTACCCAAGGGAAGGAAAAAGTAAGATAGATGCCAGGTGTCCAAGTGTGTTAAAATGTTTATTGATAAAAAATTAAAAATTTTAACACACTTGGACATCTAGCATCTATCTTATTTTTTCCAACCTGACGGCTTTTATAGATCACCTTCCTTTTTGCTTTTTGGGTCCCTTTACCCAAGGAAAATCTTGCCTCACAAATCTCCAACATTTTTATGAAGGGGTGAATAAACATGTGGACAAAGGTGAACTGGTAGATGTGGTATATTTGGATTTTCAGAAGGCATTCGACAAAGTCCCTCATGAGAGGCTTCTAAGAAAACTAAAAAGTCATGGTATAGGAGGCAATGTCCTTTGTGGATTGCAAACTGGTTAAAAGACAGGAAACAGAGAGAAGGATTAAATGCTCTGTTGTCACAATGGAAAAAACTAAACAGAGGAGTGCCTCAGGGATCTGTACTTGGTCTGGTGCTGCTTAATATATTTATAAATGATCTAGAAAGGGGTGCGACGAGTGAAGTGATCACATTTGCAGATGACACAAAATTATGCAGAATAGTTCAATCTCAAGTGGATTGTGATGAATTGCAAGAGGATCTTGCAAGACTGGAAGATTAAGCATCCAAATGGCAGATGAAATTTAACATGGACAAATGCAAACTGATGCATATAGGGAAAAATAATACTTGCTGTAGTTACACAGTGCTAGGTTCTATCTTAGGAGTTACCACCCAGGAAAAACTCTAGGCATCATAGTGGATAATACATTGAAATTATCGGCTCAGTGTGCTGTGGCAATCAAAAAAGCAAACAGAATGTTAGGAATTATTAGGAATGGAATGCAAATAAAACAATGCATGTCATAATGCCTCTGTATCACTCCATGGTGAGACCGCATTTTGAATACTGTGTGCAATTCTGGTCTCTGCGTCTCAAAAAAGATATAGTTGCAGTGGAGAAAGTGTAGAGAAGGGTGACCAAAATGATAAGGGGCCCTATGAGGAAAGGCTAAAGACGTTAGGGCTGTTCAGTTTGTAGAAGAGACAACTGAGGGGGGATATGATAGAGGTCTACAATATCATGAAAGGACTTGAACAAGTTAATGTAAATTGGTTATTTACTCTCTCAGATAACAGAAGGACCAGGGGGGACTCCATGAAGTCAGCAAGTAGCTCATTTAAAACAAATTGAAGAAAATTATTTTTCACTGAGTGCATAGTTAAGCTCCGGAATTTATTGCCAGAGGATGTGGTTACAGCAATTAGTGTAACTGGGTTTAAAAAAGGTTTGGATAAGTTCCTGGAGGAGAGATCCATAAACTATTAATTAATAAGCAATAGTAGCTTGTCATTTATTTAATGTTTGGGTACTTGCCATGTACTTGTGACTTGGATTAACCATTGTTGGAAACAGGATTCTAGGCTTGATGGACCCTTGGCCTGACCCAGTATGGCATATCTTATGTTCTTATGTTAATTTCCAATAATGGTGTGGATTCAGTAGAGATATCCACTGCAGGAACTGGAATGCGCTCCTGCTTGGATGTTGGGCCATCTTTGAGCCCTGACATTTGAAAGACACCTCCAACTTTAACTTTTTTCAAGGGAAAGTTCACCAAGTACATTAGTAGTGACAGGAACAGCATCTATTGACACTTCCTTTCATGGGAATGATTAAGTCTTTTCATCAGAAGCTGTTAGGTCTTCTTTAGTGGTTGTTGGATGCTCTGGAGTCCTCTGCAAATCTGCTACTCTGGGATCAGTACTGAATTTGAGACTAGCTCTGAGGAAGATATGGACCTCTGGAATCATAGGCCCCTATGGAGCTATTTGCAACCCTGCTTTCTTAGTGAGTCACAACAAAACAGAGAATAGAGCATCTTTGGATGCCATAGTTACTCTGTAGCAGTCTTTTGCCAAGAGGGTAGATGATTTAATTAGTTTTTCATCAGTTGTACAAGATAATCTCTCATCATGATGCCATCTTGTTCAGAACAGTAAAGGAGAGAATTGCTTTTTTACATCAGCATGTCTTGGTTATTCAAGTGGGAAATGTTATTTTAGTTCAAGACAATGTGGCAATCCATCAGAAACTGAAGACCTTGAGAACAGATAAACACAAAAATTTAAAAACACCAAGGCGGTCCATATATCAGTGAGTCATATAACTTGTCATGGATATTTAGTGGGTCAAGTCTACCACTAAAAATACTGAACTAAAGTTATCAACTAATGTTAATTGCATAAATTGTAAGCAGCTATATTATATTTGAATATAAACAGGTTTAAAGTTATCCAGCTATGTATACCATATAGCTGACATCTTAACTGGTTATATTCTGAGCCAACAAGCCTGATCCACACAATGCTCCTCCCCCACACAAAAACAGTAAAAATGATGTTGGCCATAGCACTAGCAATCTAAAACCACAAAGAGCAACACTGTGAACCTGTTAATTCAATCTCGTAAAGATACAAAAGGTATCGCCACAAAACATTTTTAATAAATAAAGGCTTTCACCTTCAATGCATAGAAATGTATTGTAGAAAATATTTATAAAACAACGGGATCGCATCAGCAAGCCTCTTGACGACGTGCTTGGTGCAACCAAGCCGTCCGATCTTATCTATCACTTGTGATCCGTTGTTTTGTTAGCTTTTTAGGTCCACCATCCGGCGGTTTCGACCAAACATGTAAGTTGACTATTTACTCTTATAGTCCTCTATACCACGTTCTTTCATTGATTTTGTTGTAAATCTATTTGATATTTTTGTGAATCTATAATTTAAACTTGTGACCCGACAGCGGCCGTGTTTCGCAGACGTATCGCTGCTTCTTCAGGAGTCATCAATATATTGTAGATTCATCGGGAACCGAGTCTCCTTCAGTGTTCACTTACAGAACGCCAGCCCGGCTTAGTTGCACCGAGCACGTCGTCAAGAGGCTTGCTGATGCGATCCCGTTGTTTTATAAATATTTTCTACAATACATTTCTATGCATTGAAGGTGAAAGCCTTTATTTATTAAACATTTTTTGTGGCGATACCTTTTGTATCTTTACGAGGCCATAGCACTAGACCAGTGGTTTCCAATCTGGGGCCTGCCGACTCCTAGGAGTCCTCCAGACTATAACAAGGGGTCCGCGAGCTGTGGGAGAAGACAAAAAAGCCTGTGCCAAGAAAAAGCCTGATAGGTCGCCACCGGACCCCAACACACTATGGTTGTGAGAGCTGGCTGACAGGTCCCTGGCACACTCCATTTCACCGGTGGCCTAAGAGTGAAGAAGGCCTAACAGGCCGCTAGTGGCAAAAGAATAAAGCAGGCCATGGGGCTACCAGTAAACCTCATTTTGCCAGCAGCAGAAGGATGAAACACGTCATGGGGCTGCTGGCAGCCCGAGAGAGGAGGAGGCCCAGTGAGAAGGTATGTGTGTGAGAGAGAGCCTGTGTAAGCGCATGGGAGCTTGTATGTGTGAATGAGAGAGACAGAGCATGTGTGTGTGTGAGTATATGTATATGAGAGAGGGAGCATATTTGTGAGTGTATGAAAGTATGTGTATTTGAGAGAAAGGCTGCATTTGTATGAGAAGAAGTGAGTGTGAGTGAGAGCATGAGTGTATGAGAGAGAGCATGTATGTGTGTTTGAGAGGGAGTGTTTGTGTGAGAGGGAGGGAGTATGGGTGTGAACATATGTGTGTGAGGGAGTATGTGAATGAGAGACAGCATGTGTGTATAAAAAAGAGGGAGCAATTGTTTGTGTGTATATGTGTGAGCATGTATATATGAACGAGAGGAAGCATAAGTGTGTGTGAGAGCATATGTGTATATGAGAGAAGGCTCATTTGGGAGCCAAATGTTTACACTAAATTGTGTTACATTCTATTCAACTGAATTAATATGGGATTTGTAACCCATTACAAAGTGAATTGCTCACCACCGAATATGTATAATCATTAGGTTTGTTGCTATAGATTTCCTTGAAAACAAGTGTACCCAATTAGTTCTATTTTTTCTATTATTTTCTCTTGGTATTTTCTCTTAGTATTTTCTTTTCTTTAAATAATGTTCATTGCTTGTACACTTTCTCTTTAAATAATGTTCGCTGTATATACACTGTCATTTGTAGGGATGTGAATCGTTTTTTGACGATTTAAAATATCGTCCGATATATTTTAAATCGTCAAAAATCATTAGAGCCGCGATACAATAACAATTCCCCCGATTTATCGTTAAAAAATCGTAAATCGGGGGAAGGGGGAGGGCGGGAAAACCGGCACACTAAAACAACCCTAAAACCCACCCCGACCCTTTAAAATAAATCCCCCACCCTCCCGAACCCCCCCAAAATGCCTTAAATTACCTGGGGTCCAGAGGAAGGGTCCCGGTGTGATCTTTTACTCTTGGACCTCCGTGCGTTGTAGAAATGGCGCCGGTGCTACCTTTGACCTGTCATATTTGACCTGTCATATGACAGGTCAAAGGTAGCGCCGGCGCCATTTTGGTTTTTTGTCCCCCGACATCAGGAGCATAGGAGATCGCTCCCGGACCCCCGCTGGACCCCCAGGGACTTTTGGCCAGCTTGCGGGGGCCTCCTGACCCCCACAAGACTTGCCAAAAGTCCAGCGGGGGTCCAGAACGATCTCCTACCGCGAATCATTTTTCCGTACGGAAAAATGATTCGACTGCAGGAGGTCGTTCCGGACCCCGCTGGACCCCCAGGGACTTTTGGCCAGCTTGGGGGGGCCTCCTGACCCCCACAAGATTTGCCAAAAGTCCAGCGGGGGTCCGGAACGACCTCCTGCAGTCGAATCATTTTTCCGTACGGAAAATGATTTGCGGTAGGCCGGCTGGCACCATTTTGCGCAAAATGGCGCCGGCCGTATGGCAACACGATTCGACTGCAGGAGGTCATTCCGGACCCCCGCTGGACTTTTGGCAAGTCTTGTGGGGGTCAGGAGGCCCCCCCAAGCTGGCCAAAAGTCCCTGGGGGTCCAGCGGGGGTCCGGGAGCGATCTCCTATGCTCCTGACGTCGGGGGACAAAAAAACAAAATGGCGCCGGCGCTACCTTTGACCTGTCATATGACAGGTCAAAGGTAGCGCCGGCACCATTTCTACAACGCACGGAGGTCCGAGAGTAAAAGATCACACCGGGACCCTTCCTGTGGACCCCAGGTAATTTTTGGGGGGGTTCGCGAGGGTGGGGGATTTATTTTAAAGGGTCGGGGTGGGTTTTAGGGTTGTTTTAGTGTGCCGGTTTTCCCGCCCTCCCCCTTCCCCTCCCCCCCCCCCACTGGACCCCAGGTAATTTAAGGCAATTTGGGGGGGTTCGGGAGGGTGGGGGATTTATTTTAAAGGGTCGGGGTGGGTTTTAGGGATGTTTTAGTGTGCCGGTTTTCGATTTACATGATTTACACGATATTTAAAAAACCCAAACTGCGACGATCCGATTCCCTCCCCATCCCAGCCGAAATCGATCGTTAAGACGATCGATCACACGATTCACATCTCTAGTCATTTGCATCTACTATATGCTTAACCGCATTAGAAAGTATATTCACAGAAAAAAGAAGCACTTATCGTAGTGTGAAATGGCAGCGGCAACAAACTTCTGTGCCCTGCTCTGAAGACCTGACTGTTTACTGCAGTTTAAACTTTAGACTGCTTACAATGCCCGACACTGCACATGTTTCGTGGAGAAAACTTCATCAGGGGCACGGGCTTCAACTTTGGTATTTTTCTGCGGGTAGAACTCCTCTCAGCGTTTTCGCATGTTTCAAAACGGAGCCGCCAAAAAAGCAAACTGGGGGAGGTATTTAAACCATTTGATGGACTCTCAAAAAGAACCAATGATGGTTCTAGAGCTGACTATCAGTAACCAATGAGAACATCAGAAATTGGACCTTTAAATTAGAGACATCCATTCAATAGTATCATTCATTCCATTAGGATGTTCAGTTTGTAATTTAAAAATCCAACGTTGCTCCTTGTAATTTAGAGAAGAGCATGTATCACCACCTCGAGGAGATGGAGGAATGTGATCTATAATTGTCCAATGTAAATCTGTAAAATCATGTCCCGCAGCCAAGCAATGTTGCACAATAGGGACCTCCATATTCTTTGTATTGAGACGACTTCGGTGCTCCCGTAGGCGAACTCTGATGGATCTTGATGTTCGTCCTACATACAGTCACATGAAGAACACAGACAGATCCTTGCCAAATACAAAATACAGAGACCAAAATACAGAGACCAAAAGTATAAATACAAACATGCAGAGAAAAACATCTGGAAATCGCAAGAAGTCAGACTCTGTTTGCATTGTAACAGTGGAAAAAAAGAAACATTGTTGTTCCTCATACCACATAAAATAATACAAACATGGAATATAAAAAATCAATAATAGTAAAGCCATAATAATAAAATGAATATTTTAAAACAACTGACATAAACAACATCCAATAATTAAAAATGTATGTAAATTATTTTTAAATTTCCCAAACAATAATAAAATATTTCAAAACATCAGACACATCAATAAAAGCCAACAATTAAAACTAGTAAAGATTTTAAAATTCCCCACTCTCCATACCTGGGAACTTTCAATTTTCAGCCATCTTGAGATTGCTGTGGATTAGTAGGGGTGTAGAGGAAGGCTCACAAATTTTCTGTTCTCTCTCATACACACACACATGCACATGTGCATTCTTACATATACAAACATGCGCCTTCTCTCGTACACACATGCTCTCAAACACACTCTTCTGCTCTCTCATAGACACTCACACTCCCTCCCTCTGTCTCACACACATGATCTCAAAAGCACATGCTTTTTCTCTCACACACACACGCTCCTTCTCTCTCTCAAACACATACATGTTCCCTCTATCATATAAACACATGGTCTCTCATACACACATGCTTTCACACACACACATGCTCCCTCTCTCTCTTACACATATATGTGTACACACATATATATAGGGATCTATAGTACCTGACGTGATCTGATTTCCTAATAGGAGGTGTATTGGTGTTTTAAGGCCTGATGTAATATTTGCAGTGTTGCCTTTTCATAGGTAACGTGGTTACTGTTTGAGTCTAGTAGTTAGGGTGTTATGGTATGGCAGATTTCCTATAGATTCTGAGTTACTTTTTGCTGAATTTTGTATTATATAATATTTATGGTAGTGGAGGGAGTTTGTGTTGCAATGAAGTTCCAAGCAGAGAAAAAGACTCTGGATTATACAGGCTGTGAAATCCTTACACAGAACTTACTGATTTGCGGCTGCTTTGCCAACAGAACTTTTAATTCTTGCAGTTCACTACACCTGTGGACTAGCAAACGTAGGACTGAGTTCCTTGCTCTGCATAGCCGTTAATCTTGGAGTAGCTGCCTTGTTTTATTTGCAACTTTATTTCTGACAGAAGCTTGGCAAGCCAAGTTCTTCTTTACCCTGTTCCTGCCAACATATCTCACAGAGAATGTGGTGTATCCTGTCATTTGCCTGCTGGGGTTGTTGCTGGGTTATGCCATGGCGGGCTGTGAAATAGATCCAGAAATTTTGCAAGATCATGTCCCACCAATGGGTAAGGGTGAGATAAAACTGGCTTAATTAATCTTTCAGCTGCCTTAATTAGTTGGCAAGCATTATGTATTTGTCAAATGTAGGTTGACTTGAAGATCACACATGAGTTCATGCTTTTTTTTTTAATAACAGTGCTTTGCTCCTTAAAACTTAGAAAATAAAACCAAAACTTAACAAAACCATATTAAATCTTGTCCATTCATATGTTGGACAGACCAAACAAGTGATTCATGCAAGATTAATGTTCAACCCTCTGTTGCGCTGGAGGTGGACCCTTGGCCTGGCGCAGGATTGGTACAGCCCTCTGAGGGATCCCAGAGGGCACCTGCCGCCAGGAGGCGGAGCACATAAGGTGACAGAGGCAAGGTGGAGCTTCACCAATAACGGTCCAGGGGCTCCGCAGGTTGAGCCCTTGGATTCCTGGGCTGCCTGGGCTTAGGTGGGCCTCTGGGGGTCTCCCAGAGAAATGACAGAGAGGTGTGCCCACAGAGTAGAGGTGCGCGGCTGACAGTGAACAGACGAGCTAGACCAGAACAGAGAGTACTGGAGACCACGGATACGAGGCAGGAACTGAAGGTCCACCGGGCAGGGTAGGCAGCGCCTACTTGTCTAGCTCGAGGAAGGCCTCAGATAGCGTCAATGCAGGTAAGCCTGGTGGTCTCAGGAGAAATAAAGAGTGTCCGAATGGAGTGCAAGGGTATCTGTCCGAGGATGGTCAGCCAAAGCAAGGGTCAGTTCCAGGAATCAATCCGAGTGTGGTCAGGGCAAGCAGAGGTCAGTTCCTGGTATCAGTCCAAGCATAGTCAGAGGCAAGCAGAGGTCAGTACCAAGTATCAGTCCAAGCATAGTCAGAGGCAAGCAGAGGTCAGAGGCAAGTGTCAGTTCAAGCGTGGTCAGAGGCAAGCCAAGGTCAGTACCGGATATCAGTCCAAGAAGGTACAACCTGGACTGCAGAACGTGGAACGAACACAGGAACAGGTGCTGGAACACAGGAAGGACCATGGGAACACAGGAGCAAATGCAGGAACACTGGAACGAGAACGGGAACACTGGAACAAGCACAGGAACGCAGGACAGAGGACAGCAACTAGCTCACACATCCATGCTTCACTCCTGATGCAGAGTCTGAACTTCAAAATACTCGGTCTGTTCTACTTGGATGAGCACTTCGATGCAGCATTGAAGATTAAGATAAGTTTTCTGGGATTTTGGCATTTAGACGATGTTTATGGTACAGCTTTCCAACAGAACATGCCCAAATTGACAAACATTGATTGAATATGCCTGTATTTGAGTATTTTTGGCCATTTTATTTGCATATTTAAAAAATAAATCTTTTTCATTTTACCAATGACTAAAACACAAATGCTATGAGCAATTCACAAGCTATAATGTTGGGTGCTTTTGCATCTTTTATATGATGGTAGTTATTAAATAAAGAAGGGCTTGTTGAGTTAATTTTTTCTAGAGTAGAATATTTGTGTGTATTTAACTTTATCCAAGTCATAGTTCCCTTTATAACGTCTCTGTGACTGCCATTATATCCATGACTGCCTCTGGATCTAGTACTTTATTTCCCATACTATGAGCATTAGGAGACATAGCTTTCCAGATGTTGCCCTTTTTTCTCATATCTCTGTAACTTACCTGAGTACTTTTACTTAACCTTAGCGCTTTGTGCATCCAACCCTGATGATCTGAGTTTAAAACCCTCCTCATTAGGTTTGCAGTCTGTTTTTGAAGATGAGGCACCCCTTATTCAGTGGACCCCATCTCTGATCAGCATTCCTTGGAATATCATCTCATGGTCCAGGAAGCCAAAATGTTCTTGTTGATATCATCTATGCAACCATTCTTCTCCAGATTGCAAGCTTCCTTGCCAGGATTTGCATCCTTGAGCGGGAAGACTGAGGAGAATTCTACCTGTCTAAAAAAGGGATAAGGTACATATATAAAGAAATGAGGCAATTAATATATTCTGGGTCCAGGAACTGAACAGAATCATTAAATGTTCCTTCCCCTCTCCTTCCCTTCAGTCCAGGGGGCAACTCCTAATATGGTCAATAGTCTTCTTCATAAAGCATATATGGACACAGACTTCAAGAGCTAAACAAGTATACCCTAGAGGAAAGAAGTAAAAGGTAGACATTTAATAGAGACATTTAAATACCTCAAAGGAATAAATGCACAGGAAGTGGGCCTCTTTCAACGCAATGATACTCTGGATCAAAATGTCATGGGATGAGGTAAAAAGGGGTAGAATCAGTAGTATTTTAAAGAAATATTTCTTTACAGAGAGGGTGTTGGAAGCACGGGAATGGTCTTCCTGTGGAGGTAGAGAGACAAGGACAGTATTGGAATTCAAGAAGATATGGGACAACAGAGGATCTCTGAGGAAGAGACTATAAAGCTGAACAGATGTGGGTGGACAGAGTGGATGGGTCATATGGAGGTCTATATTCAGACACAGTCCGGATAGCAAAGTTAGCCGGATAAACTGGCTAACTTTGGAGGCATATT
Organism: Rhinatrema bivittatum; assembly: GCF_901001135.1. NCBI lineage: Eukaryota > Metazoa > Chordata > Amphibia > Gymnophiona > Rhinatrematidae > Rhinatrema > Rhinatrema bivittatum. The sequence goes on along the minus strand of NC_042617.1, from coordinate 418,512,834 downwards.
CAACAGTGTAGCCACACTACTGAATGTAGCCGGCTATCTTTAGGACAGCTCTTTGACTTGGCCAGACTTAGGGGGTCATTTTCAAAAGTGATTGCACGTGAAAAGGGGCTTTTCACACGCAAAAAGTCCCTTTTTGCGTGCGATCACTAAGTGGGGGCGGAGTCAGTGCAGCGTCAGCCCCGGAAGAGGAGGAGTCGGGGTGGCATCGGGGTGGATGCCGCAAAGGCATCGCAGATGGCGAAAAGGTAGGAACCCTTTTCGCTGCCACTAGCACGGCCAATAGCACCAACCACCTTTTACGATGTCGCTATTGGGTGCGAAAGCCGGCAGCGATCGCACTGCGGAGGTGTGATTGCTGCTGGCTTTTTCAGGCCCGTCCCCCGCTTCACTACTCCGCCCCCCATTATCACTGGATTTTCTAAAGTCTGCGACCTTAGAAAATCCAGGCCTTAGCCAGCTAAGTCATCTGGCTAACTTTGAATATCGGAGTTAGCCAGTTAACTTAGCCGGCTACCTTGATTCCCCCCCATTTATGCCCCTGGACTATCCCTAACTTATCTGGCTAATTTCTAGTCATCTAACGTATAAGCTGGCTAGAATATATCCAGATAAAGGCTGACTATAGCCAGGTAAGTCATTTAGATGGATAACTATTATGTTACAACAAACAATGGCTCAATTCCTCAAATTAATTTTAAAACACAATCCAAACTTGAGGAAAACCTGCAAACTAGCAGAGTACGTGAATCTTTAAATCTTTATTTTATACAAAATTCCAACACCAATAGGGAGCGGTATCAGAACAGTTAGTGCTCCAGTCTCATGGGTTCTTGCCCTTACAGGGCTACAACCCCTCTCTTGCATTAGCACTGTCCAATCACGTCACTTACCACTTCCCATATGGTGTGAAGATTTTTTTAAATTTTTTTCACTATTTCACCCGTTTCTTTGTGCAATAAAGCCTCCAAACTCCCTTTTAAAAAAACCTTTTTTGTAAAACACACACTCCCATTGAAGCCACAAACTGGCTATTCTGTTATCATGTAGTCTAATTTCTATCTCTTACTTCGCTATTAATGTAACAAATAACTTATCTCATGTCTCAACATATGATCTCCTTCCTTGCCAGTTATTTCATTTGCCTGCAAGAGCCCATGAGCCTGGAGCACTAACTGTTCTGATACCGCTCCCTATTGGTGTTGGAATTTTGTATAAAATAAAGATTTAAAGATTCACGTACTCTGCTAGTTTGCAGGTTTTCCTCAAGTTTGGATTGTGTTTTAAAATAACTATTATGTTATCCATCTAAATGGCTTTTGAATATGGACCTCATGGTCTTTATTTTCTGTCATGTTCTCTGTTTCTGTGTTTCTAACTACTGTTCATATCTGATGCACATTTTAGTCTTGAATTGATTCTATGCAGTTACCTTGACACTTTAGCAATTTTCTGATGTATCAAGCTAACTCTTAATTATTAAATTCTGTCTCTTATGCAGAATCAGTTCAGACAACAAAAATAATGGAAGAGTCCAATTTTTTTCTGCTACTGTATCACAAAGATGACAGTTTTTATGGTTTAGAAGTAAGTTATAGACCTTTATTTCCAGCTGGTTCTGCACATACTGTGATGTACAGGTACTTTGCATAGGCTACAATGGATTGCCTGACCATTGCACATTTCAGGGAGCTTTTCTTTTTTTTTTTTAATTTTTTATTTATAATCTTTTGACAAATATACAAATAAACATTTGTATTGGAAATACAGAGATATAGTAAACAAAATAATCTGGGCTAACCAGCCTTATAACTTACAAATCAAAATATCTCTATCTAAATCTCTTATTACATAGGAAAAACAGGAGAGAACAGAAACTCTTACGAGGAGTACAAAACATAAGCATTTTCAAGTCTAGGAGCCCTGACCACCAACTTATTTATATATACCCGTTATTCCTCATCAGGATGTCTCCTACCAGAAATAAAAGCCCTTAACTGTTCCGGTAAAAAGAAAACATAGGTATTTCTGGCCAGTTGAATGATACATTTACAGGGATAGCGTAACTTAAAGCTACCCCCTAATGCTATGGTCTCAGCTCTCAAAGTTAGGAATTCTTTTCTACGCAATTGCGTAGACTTAGCTAGGTCTGGATATACTCGAATTAGGGCCCCATGAAAAGAAACATTGATATTTTTAAAATAATTCTTCATTATCAGTGAGACCGCCACTTCATCAAAAAAGGAAACAAAAAGCACCGCACGATCCATTATTTCATCATTAGAATTTTCCAAATAATCTGTCAGGTTCTGGAAGTCTGACTGTGGAGGAAATGTTAACGGTGTGCTGCTTCTCTTAGGCAAAAAGAATAATTTTTTAACAGGTGGTATCTCTTCACATGGTATTTTTAATACCTCCATTACATATTTCCTAAAAGTCAATAGGGGTATTTCCCCTGATATAACTGGAAAATTTAACAGTCTTAGATTAAGATGTCTCATGAAATTTTCAATAGACTCTAGCCTTCTCAAAGAAGATACTTTTTCTAAGACCATTGTAGCATTTGCGTTTTGGAGGCTTTTTATATCTTCATTAATTTTCCTAATAGAATTATCTTGCTCTTTAAATTTAATTCTTGTGTCCTTTTCAAGAACTCCGACCTTAGCGGCTATCTCGTCAAGTTTTTGAGCTTGTACATCTAGTTTGAAAGACATTCCTGCCATGAGTTCCCAGATATTATCCAGGGTTATTACCGCCGGTTTGTTCAATTGCCGGGAGAGACTTCTTACCCCGAGACCGACGACTTCGTCAGATTCACCCGATATTCTGGGGGTTGCCACTGCCGTTCCACCTTCTCCACCCGGCGTTTCAAATTCTCGGGGATCCAAGATGACTCCCTGCTCTCCACTCGTTCGGTCGGCGTCTGGGCCACCCAGCGAGTTTCTCCCGATGATGTCATCGGGCTGCGACTCAGCTCCTCGGTCGACTGTTGGAGGCAAAGTTCGCGGCGGTGTTCTAGGTTCGGGAGGGCTCAGTGAAAGTTCCCCAGGGGTGTAAGGCTCTCCTCCAGCCCGCTCTCCAGCGGGGTCTGCCGCCCTTAATTGCGTTGGTTGGAGGGCAAAGTCGGAAATCAATCGCTGTCCGGCAGCAGAGCTTGGGTCCGGTGGAAAGACCCGGACTTTACCTTTCCTTTTATGAGGCATTTGGAAATTTCGATATCTACGGCTCTCTCAGCCGAATAAAGAAGAAACTGGAGCCGGAGCTAGCGAAGGTACACCCTCTCAGGGCGCCATCTTAGGTCCTCTCAGCATCATCTCTTCAGGGAGCTTTTCTGATTAACACCCCCTGCTCCTCTTCCCCAAAAATGATTGTAATTGATACATTTTCAGTTTTCTTAGTTGTAATAATACGGTGTAAACTGGAAGCCTATCCATTTGTGGTTTAGCTACCAAACAGAATATGTTATTTCTACTTTTTACATTCATTCTGCCCCACCCCTACCACCTCTGGATAAATAGTTACTTAGTTAATTTCCCTTGCTGAGTCCTTCAGATCCATCATTTTTGCCAATGGCAATGATCCTGGGCCAGTAGCTTCCCCCTAGGCTTTGAGTGTTTCTCCTCCATTATGTGTCTTTATCCCAACAGCAGCAGTGAACAGGAAACATGAATCTGAGTCTCCAGTCATAGGAGGTAGTAAAGTCACAGAGCTAACGGTGAGCTAAATGTTTAGAATATATAAGGCAAAAACGCACAATGAGGTCTACTACAACTGTGTACATGAAGCACTTCATGACATTAGTATACGATCATTTCACAGTACAGAAATATAATTAAATATGCCATCATACTAGGCACTACCAGCATGACACCTTCATTGCCTTTCCAATAATCAAATGGCATCAACAGTAACATCCCAACACATTTTTTGCATTTTTTTTGCAAATAAAAGGCTTATCTTTGTTTCTCTCTGCTTATTCAGCTCGAATCATCAACCTGACTCAGTCTGTGTTTCGAAGCACACTATTCTGCATCAGGGGGCCATTCACAAGTATTTTTCCAGTGTAGATATTAAAATCACTACAAAGTGAAAGAATAAGTCAGTAAAATAGTCAAAGTCCTCTATTAAACACAGATTGCATCAAAGGCGCACACCCTTCAAACTGGTGCCAAATTTCCAAACCAAAAGTAGCCCTAAATGTGAGAGCATTTAAATAACACCGGTAAATTATATACAAAAAAAAATTTCCATTAAAATTATTCAGATAATTGTGTACCATTCTATCTCCAAATTTCATCCATATGATGTGACAGTTTTTAAAAAATAGTCCAAAATTGTTCACAGATATTCAGAAGCATCTCACGATCACGATGCTTGTATATGGCCCCTGATGCGGAACAGTGCATGCGGACCGTGTCAGGGTAGTGAATTAAGCTGAATAAGAAGAGAGAAACAAAGGAGCACATTTTCAAAGCCCACGCACATAAATCCTATTTTCAAAAGACCCAGCGGCATGCGTAAAGCCCAGGGATGTGTGTAAGTGCCAGGACTTGGAAAAAGGGGTGGGGTATGGGCGTGGGCAGGGCGGGTGGTCTGGGGTGGGGACAGGAGTGGGGACAGAGCCTCCAGGCACAGTGGCCATTTGCTGCTGTGCCTGGGATCGCGGGACGGCCATCCGCTGGCACGAACAACCTACGCCTACTCGAGGCAGTTGCAACTTATAAAATAAAGGTTGGGGGGGTTTAGGTAGAGCTGGGGGGCGGGTTAGGTAGGGGATGGGAGGGGAAGGTGGAGGGCGGAAGTAAAGTTCCCTCCGAGGCCGCTCCGATTTCGGAGCGGCCTCAGAGGGAACGGGGAAAGCCAGCAGGGTTTCCCAAGGGCTCGGCACGCACAAGATGCACTATTGTGCACCCCCTTGCGTGCGATGACCCTGGATTTTATAACATGCGCACGGCTGCACGTACATGTTATAAAATCGGATGTACATTTGTGCGCGCCAGGTTGTGCGCACAAATGTACACCTGCGCGTAGGTATTAAAATCCAGCCCAGGGAGGTCGGAGTCAAGATGGCGGCGGTGTAGCAGCGTGACTCAGAAAGCTGTCCCAGTTTTTCTGAAACTTTTTGATTCTTTCGATTGATTATGGCTCTGAAATGGAAAGGAAAAGTCAGGGTATACCCCGCGGAACCCCCTTTACCTCCTGGACAGTGTACCATCACTGAGCTAGCTGCCGGTTATGTAAAAGTGGAGATGCTAAGCCCCGCGGAGACGATCGCAGGAGGAGATGCGGCCTTCTCAGGGGAAACCAGCTTGAGTCCTCCAGACTCACGAACACCTCCGGTGCCGATTCCCCAGGAGTTCTCGAGCCCGGTGGGCGCAAAAGCAGACCCGTTGAGGTCAGGCATTGCAAACGCGGGACCCACCGCGGGAATTAGGAGGAGCGATCCAGGCACTGAAAGGGAAAGAACGGCAGGATTGCAAGCAGCAGGTGGAGTTATGGCAGGTACCTTTTCTGTTGCCTCTTCAAACGATTCTATTGTAGTATCTGCACCTGGGCTAGGAGTCATGAATGCCCCCTTTCCTAAACCAGCCAGTGACGTTGGACTCCCTGTGGGAGCTTGTAGCTAATCTTGAAACAGCACTGCAAGGTTATGCTCAACAATAAGTTTCCCTTTCTACAAAAACAGAAGAAACAACTCGGGACTTTAATGTCAAACACTCTGAACAGCACGAAAAGATCCAGCTATTAGAAAATCAAGGAAAGAAATTACAAGAAACATAGCCTGCTTTGGTTCAAGAATGTTTAATTTTGAATAGAAAGCTGGAACAAATAGAGAACAGGATGATACATCTGATCCTAAGGTTCTTAAATTTCCCTAAGATATTAGGGGAACAACCTCGGACCATACTTAGAAAATACATGACTGAAATATTGCAGATAGCTCCGGAGAATATACCAGCATTTAACAAAGTGTATTTTCTAGAGATGTGAATCGGAACCGGTATCAGTTCGGATTCCAGTTCCAATTCACATCGTGAAATTTTTATCTTGCAGTCCGATAACCTAAAAACACAATCTGACCCTTTAAAATGAGTTTGTTAGTATCCCCCCACCCTCCGGACCCCCCCCCCCAATCTTTAAATACATGGTGGTCCAGCGGGGGTCCCAGGAGCATTCTCCCATGCTCGGGCCGTCAGCTGCCAGTAAACAAAATGGCGCAGATGGCCCTTTGCCCTTAGCATGTGACAGGGTATCCGTGCCATTGGCCGGTCCCTGTCACATGGTAGGAGCAATGGACGGCCAGCGCCATCTTTAAAAATGGTGCGGGCCATCCAGTGCACCTACCATGTGACAGGGGCCGACCAATGGCACCGATAGCCCCTGTCACATGGTAAGAGCAAAGGGCCATTTTGATTAGTGGCAGCCGACAGCCCGAGCACGGGAGAATGCTCCTGGGACCCCCGCTGGACCACCATGTATTTAAAGATTGTGGGGGGGTCCAGAGGGTGGGGGGATACTAACAAACTCATTTTATAGGGTCAGGTTGTGTTTTTAGGTTGTGTCCTTTCTTCCCGCCCCCCGCCCCCCATAACGATAAGAAAACCCACTAAATTAATCGTGGGGTTTCCTATCGCTATCGGGGACCCCTCTGATATCTGACGATATTGAAAATATCGGACGATATTTTCAATTGTCAGATAAACGATTCACATCCCTAGTATTTTCTACCTCGTTCAAGATTAAGGGAAGAAGCAGCACCTCAGTCAATTGATATGGGAAGTCTTACAGCTTTCCTTGAGACCTCAGCACCAGAAATAATAGAGAGAGATCTACTCTCTTAGGGGTACATTTTAAAAAACAGCGTGCACTTAACTTAAGCGCATAACCCTTTTAAAATCCGGCCCTTAGTGTCTTTTATCTATGAGCAAGATCTTAGCATGATAATGAGGAATTATTTCCAATATATGCGAGTTAAGTTTCTTGGTAAAATAGTGCAGATGTTTCCAGATTTATCAAGGGCAACACAGGAGAGGAGGAGGGATTCCTGGCAATGAGACAGGATGCCCGCTCCATAGGCGCTAGTTTCACTCTCAGGTATCCGTGTCATTGTATATTAAAATTAGATAGTTACTTATGTCTTTTTTATACCTGAACAGTTAAAGATTTTGTTAGACAACAGAAAGAAAATTATGGCCGAATCCTTAGTCCAAGAGATGTCCATAAGTGAGCAATAAGTAAAGGATGCATAACACATTAAGCTTATTCTTAGTATCTATGATTCCAGTGAAAAAGTTACTCCTAATAATTTCTTTAAATCCACCCCCTCTATTCAAGATTGGGGACTGATAATTGAAAATTGTTTCCTGTGTTGCAGCAATGTACTGTCAAGTTGTATGTAAAATGTCAACTTTTATGAGTTTCTGTACGAAGTGAATATCCTTTGTAATTTTGTTGAAATTAATAAATTGAAAATTGAAAAAAAAATCCGGCCCAAAGTCTTTTATTTGCAAAGAAAATACAAAAAAATGTGTTGGGATGTTGCCTATTGATGCCATATGATTAGAATATGTAAGGCTGATTTAGTGGTGGCTTGCTTTACTGAGTATGTTGTTGGGGTCACTTTTAGGAATTTCTTATTGTAGTCTACTTGTGCAAACTGTACTAATCAACCACAGTTTTTAATTACAGGAATAGACTTAACATCATTATATCCAACTGTTATCCAGCTCAGGAAGAGCCCAATGATTCAGAGCAGCTAATCCGTCAGAGAGACAGAGAGTTGATGCCGAGATGAAAGGGGAAAAGAGGTAATACCACTTTAGGAAAAGACTACTGTGTAATGGGTAGTGTAGTCCCAGAATAACAGAGAGGCACAGAGAAAGAACCCAAAGAGGGAAGAAAAACTCATAACTTCTCTTCTGAAGTTTTGAAATCTTTATCCAAAAACTGTAGCAGGCCAGCAGCAAACAAATGGCAGTTTTTTAACCGACCTGACTCAGTCTCCATCTCCTCCAGTGCTGGCTCCTCCCTGGCCTCTTGTCTCTCTAATTTCTTGCTTCTCTGAGCTCTCCTCCTTCCTTCTTGGTACCTTTTTCTAAATTTGAAAGCAATTGCTCTCCCTCTATTTTTTTCTCCTGTGGTGATGAGATTGGAACCTCCATCCAGCCAGTTCTCTGAGGCTCTAATCCCCCAGGGACCCAGTCATACTCTCTTTTTCACTTGGGATGCTGAGACTTGAAGTCTCCTCTAGTCTCCATTTTTCTCTTGTTCTGGGGGTCTTTATCAGGCTGCTTCTATCTGTCAGCATATAACCTCCACCTCCCTGCTCTCCAAGAGATGATTGAGAATTCACTCCATCATCACAGTAGTCACTTAAGTATTTTAACAGCATCTTAATAGTGTGGACCACAATCTCTTTGTTCATGCTCCCTAACTATAAGACTGATGCACTAAAGTGTGGTATGTTTTTAATACAGAAAACCTGCCCCTATTAGTGAACAGCTTCCACTGAAGAAAACAAGAAGTACAGTAAATAATATGGCCTTTCCTCATTAAAAGCTTACTGCACCTTAGTAACTCAGCCTCTATGTGATGTATTTTTCTGTTCTCGTCTGTGCTCATCATTTACAAGTGTCAGTCTATATACTTCCATGTTTCTTGGATATCCCTGTTAATATTCTGTATGATCTGACTTCTTTTCCTTTCCCTGGCAGCTGTCATTGGTCTAAGAACTCTTTTCAATGGTCTATCTCATGGCATTTTCAAATTCGTATTTGTTGTTGAAGGGAAAATAATGGGATAGGAAAGTGGTGATTTGCTCCTGAACCTCAAGACATACTATTGTAGCAGGGCCTTGCCATTGCCACTAATATATCGCCTGGGAAGATTTTTTTTTTGGGGAGGGGGGGATTTTTGCATATGGAGATCCTCCTCAGTGTTCATGGCCAGTCCCCTAGCTTTTTGGGATTGGTCAACTCCATCATATAAAATGTGGTTGGAGCATGTGCAAAGGGTCTTTCTACTCTCTGGGTGATTGATCAAGAGGAATCTGGAGATTGTGGTTGTGATTCTCCAGAGTAGCAGTGTTTTTAGGAGAGAAGATTTTTGAGAGATTGGATTTTTGCTACAGTTTTGTCCAGTTGCTGACAAAAGGGCCAGTTTTCCCCCTTGTTGGAAGAACTGGAAGTGGATGATATCTGTCCACAACCAGTAAGCAGTGGGTTGAAACTACTGAAAACTGCTATTTTGGAAAGATACTTTGTACCTTCTGATATGAGAGGGATTTTTGGATTTAGGTCCCTCCTTACATATGTTGGAGGAAGGAGAAAATTTTCCCACCCTAGTTGGATAAGGTTTGGTGTGAAGGTTAGAGGATTTATTAGACTATGAACCATGGGTAAAAAAAAAAACTGGCTCTGAAATTATGATTTTCCTGAAGCTAATTATGATTTTTGCCTTACTTGCATGGATTTTATTTTTTTAAACTTAAGTAAAGTTTTTTAGTTGAACAGCACAGCTGACTCCTTGCTGTGTTTTTGGAGCTGATTTCATCAAAAGGTCTTCTCTACCTGTGAGTACAATACTGTGAGTACATTACTGATTGTGATTGGCAGTGAAGGTTATTGATTATGATACAGATTCCCACTACTGTATCAAGGTCCTGGAGGTGCATACCTCCTCTAGTTAGTGAACCCCGATACCCAGGGTTGAAGTCTGATGTTTTTTGAGAGAGATCCAGGAGAGAAACTGTAGCCCTAGGACTTTGCTATAGCCTCCAATTAGGTGACTTCAAACAAAGAGCGAGAGTTACACTACATTTCTTTTAGATTATTTCAGATCATTATTAATGATCTTCTGTATGTGTGCTGAATTTCAACCCTTCATTCCATCTAGGAGTGCCCAAAAAGTGTGACAGATCAACAGACAGACCTTGTGAATTGTATGCATAGCTTGCATAGAACTCAAATTCATTGTGAATATTGCAAACTTTTACATTATTGCTAATGACCCTATTGTAGTTTTGTTGCAATGATAAATGTAATGTTTGTTGCGAAATCTGACCGTATTGTCAAGATCAAATGTTGCATAATAATTTATATAAACAATTTGCAACATACAAAAAACAGCAATCTGTGAAGTCTCATTTTAGATTTCACCAAAACAGTTTAGCTAATTTTCCTGAGGTTATTGCTTACAGAAGCTGCAGGTTCATTTGTATTTAGATGATTTTACTAGAAAATAATAGCACTTCACATCAAATATCTAATTTATAAAAGTGCTTTCAAGAGTGATGAAGTACAAGCTCTTTTTCTAGCATAGCAGTACTTCATTAAAAATGTAATCCATACAAAATGGCACCCACAAGCCTAAAATAAAGAAAAATACTATCAATTTATGAGGATATATAAAAGAAAGGAAAAAGAAATGTCATTGTAAAAAATGATATTGCAGGTACCATGAACATAATAGAAAAATTGCTATTATTTCCCTGTTTCACTCATAACCCTGTTTATATTATTAAGACAACTTGAAACAAAGCTCATCAGTACTAAAAAGGGAATGAAATGGGGTATCTATGTAATTTATCAAGTCCCTAATGATGTGAATCCAACTCTGACCTCCTTGGAGGAGACAGTTTCTGGCCTGGTACTGGTATCCCCCAGGCTTCGTATTCTGGGGTAATTCAATGTCCATGCTAAAGAACCTTTAAGAGTTACTTACATCAGGCTTCCAACAAGTGATTTAGAAACCTACCCACAATGCAGGACACTTCGGGTTTTTTTTATTCTTTATTTATAATTTTCATTCACATATACATTAAAGTGAATAAAGTGGTTCTCACACCATGAAATTCCCCTAAAGGATAACATAACCTCATTAATACAATGTTAATAGGAAAATCTGTTTTTTACCAACAAAACTATACAGAGTGATTTAAATCATCTAATCAAGAAGAAAAATAAGGCTGATTTGAGTAATTTGGCAAATACTGGAGATTACTCATATTAATAAAACATCAAGGCAAACGCTTAACACAGATCACATACTGGTTTCCTTACATACTTGCCTACCTAAGCCTACTCTTCTATTGGTATTACACTAGTAGATGGTACTTCTGTTGTGACCGGCATAACTAATATATCATTACTAGATAAAGGAGAGGAGGCAGTTGGTAACTGCGCAGCCAAAACCTGCTACAATTGCTCTATTTGATGAAAAACATAAAAGTGTTCACCTTTTTTTAGCTCACACTTACAAGGATAGCACAATAAAAACGTAAAACCTAAAGAGGTTATCTGAGATCTCATTGCCAAAAATTCCTTGTGTTTCATCCTTGTAGCCAGAGCCAAATCAGGATAAATCTTAACCACTTGTTCATGGAAAGTCGTAGGGAATTTCTGAAAGTAATGCTTCATTATTTATTTATTTATATATACCAACATTTGACCTCAATTGAGATATCACTCTGGTTTACATTCAGGTACTGTAGGTATTTCTCTATCCCCAGAGGGCTTACAATCTAAGTTTGTACCTGAGGCAATGGAGGGTAAAGTGACTTGCCCAAGGTCACAAGGAGCGACAGCAGGACTCAAACACTGGTCTCCTGGTTTATAGTCCACTGCTCTAACCACTAGGCTATTCCTCCTCCCTGATATTAATAAGGTAATGTGCCATTACCTTATTAATATCCTGAGCAATAATAAAAGATACTACTAGTGTAGATCTATTGAGAACTTCTTGGTTGGAGTCTTCCAAAAATTCAGTAAGATTTGTTGGAACAAGAGATTTCTTTGTTAGGAAATAACAATTATTTATTGAGGGAATTTCCTCTTCTACAAATAATAATATTTCTCTAAAATATCTTTTTAAGGAAATAAGAGGAAGTTCTCCTTAAACTTGAGGAAAATTTGTCAATCTAATATTTAAGTGTGTTATATGATTTTCTAGAGACTCCAACCTTCGTAAACTAGCTATTTGATCTTTTATTAGACATACATTAAATTTTTGCAAAGATTGTATATTTTTTTCATTATCCTTTACTTTTTAAGAAATCAAATTATTTTGAGTTTGAACACTTGTTAATTTCGTTTGAAAATCAGAAGTTACTGCATACATATTTTTTTCAAATCTATTCATAGCTGAGCTTAAACCTGTAACTGCTTCCCATATTGTTTCCAGTGTAACCTTCCCAGGTCTCGTTAATACTTGGCTTAAATTTTCCACTTGAGATCCTGGGCCCCCTGGTTCTGACGCCACCCCCATATCTATGGTTGGAGTCTGGACCACCCCATTTTCCTCACTTCGCTGGACTAGTGGAGGTCGGCTATCTGGGCTCAGAGACACTTCATCCAAGGTGCCACTCAATTCTCCAGCTTGTGTGGCTCCAACGGATTCCTTAGCGTCCTGATTTTCCAGATGTGTCAGGAATCTATTGATTTCCAATTGGGTCAGGGAAGAAGTAGTGGGTGCTGGGGGAAATACCCTAACCTTCCCTTTCCTTTTTGGTGGCATAATACTTCTCTTATATAATCCCTGAATTCTGTGTCGCTTAAAAACTCAAAACTGAGGTGAGATAAAATCTTAGAAAATAAACAAAGGGGAAAGCCGACAGTTGCTCAGTAGTGCGTGGTTCGGAGAGAGGTATCTTTAAAGGATACGAATGATGCATTAGAATTAGGGCATCCTGACAGTGAGGTTCCAATAGTTAGAAAAGTAGTCCAAGTGCCTGTAACTAAAAACTCACCTGAGCTAAAAAATTCTAACTTATCCCTATCAATTAAAAAGTAGAATGAAAATACAAACAAAAAACAAACTTTGAAATGTTTGTATGCTAATGCCAGAAGTCTAAGAAGTAAGATGGGAGAATTAGAATGTATAGCAGTGAATAATGACATAGACTTAATTGGCATCTCAGAGACATGGTGGAAAGAGGATAACCAATGGGACAGTGCTATACCGGGGTACAAATTATATCGCAATGACAGAGAGGAGCATTCGGGAGGAGGTTTGGCGCTTTATGTCCGGGATGGCATTGAGTCCAACAGGATAAACATCCTGCATGAGACTAAATACAAAATTGAATCTTTATGGGTAGAAATCCCTTGTTTGTCGGGGAAATCTATAGTGATAGGGGTATACTACCGTCCACCTGGTCAAGATGGTAAGACGGACAGTGAAATGCTAAGAGAAATTAGGGAAGCTAACCAAATTGGTAGTGCAGTAATAATGGGAGACTTCAATTACCCCAATATTGACTGGGTAAATGTATCATCGGGTCACGCTAGAGAGATAACGTTCCTGGATGGAATAAATGATAGCTTTATGGAGCAATTGGTTCAGGAACCGACGAGAGAAGGAGCAATTTTAGATCTAATTCTCAGTGGAGCACAGGACTTGGTGACAGAGGTAACGGTGGGGGGGGCCGCTTGGCAATAGTGATCATAATATGATCAAATTTGATTTAATGACTGGAAGAGGAACAGTGTGCAAATCCAAGGCTCTCGTGCTAAACTTTCAAAAGGGAAACTTTGATAAAATGAGAAAAATTGTTAGAAAAAAACTGAAAGGAGCAGCTACAAAAGTAAAAAATGTCCAAGAGGCATGGTCATTGTTAAAAAATACCATTCTAGAAGCACAGTCCAGATGTATTCCACACATTAAGAAAGGTGGAAAGAAGGCAAAACGATTACTGGCATGGTTAAAAGGGGAGGTGAAAGAAGCTATTTTAGCCAAAAGATCTTCATTCAAAAACTGGAAGAAGGATCCAACAGAAGAAAATAGGATAAAGCATAAACATTGGCAAGTTAAATGTAAGACATTGATAAGACAGGTTAAGAGAGAATTTGAAAAGAAGTTGGCTGTAGAGGCAAAAACTCACAGTAAAAACTTTTTAAAATATATCCGAAGCAGAAAGTCTGTGAGGGAGTCAGTTGGACCGTTAGATGATCGAGGGGTTAATGGGGCACTTAGAGAAGATAAGGCCATCGCGGAAAGATTAAATTATTTCTTTGCTTCGGTATTTACTGAAGAGGATGTTGGGGAGGTACCCGTAATGGAGAAGGTTTTCATGGGTAATGATTCAGATGGACTGAATCAAATCACGGTGAACCTAGAAGATGTGGTAGGCCTGATTGACAAACTGAAGAGTAGTAAATCACCCGAACCGGATGGTATACACCCCAGAGTTCTGAAGGAACTAAAAAATGAAATTTCAGACCTATTAGTAAAAATTTGTAACATCATTAAAATCATCCATTGTACCTCAAGACTGGAGGATAGCAATTGTAACCCCAATATTTAAAAAGGGCTCCAGGGGCGATCCGTGAAACTACAGACCGGTTAGCCTGACTTCAGTGCCAGGAAAAATAGTGGAAAGTGTTCTAAACATCAAAATCACAGAACATATAGAAAGACATGGTTTAATGGAACAAAGTCAGCATGGCTTTACCCAGGGCAAGTCTTGCCTCACAAATCTGCTTCACTTTTCTGAAGGAGTTAATAAACATGTGGATAAAGGTGAACCGGTAGATATAGTATACTTGGATTTTCAGAAGGCGTTTGACAAAGTTCCTCATGAGAAGCTTCTAGGAAAAGTAAAAAGTCATGGGATAGGTGGCGATGTCCTTTCATGGATTGCAAACTGGCTAAAAGACAGGAAACAGAGAGTAGGATTAAATGGACAATGTTCTCAGTGGAAGGGAGTGGACAGTGGAGTGCCTCAGGGATCTGTATTGGGACCCTTACTTTTCAATATATTTATAAATGATCTGGAAAGAAATACGACGAGTGAGATAATCAAATTTGCAGATGACACAAAATTGTTCAGAGTAGTTAAATCACAAGCAGATTGTGATAAATTGCAGGAAGACCTTGTGAGACTGGAAAATTGGGCATCCAAATGGCAGATGAAATTTAATGTGGATAAGTGCACATGTAGCACCTAATATGTAGCACATGTAGCACCTAATATGGAACCCACAATGTTGGGTTCCATATTAGGTGCTACAACTCAAGAAAGAGATCTAGGTGTGATAGTGGATAACACATTGAAATCGACGGTTCAGTGTGCTGCGGCAGTCAAAAAAGCAAACAGAATGCTTGGAATTATTAGAAAGGGAATGGTGAATAAAATGGAAAATGTCATAATGCCTCTGTATCGCTCCATGGTGAGACCACATCTTGAATACTGTGTACAATTCTGATCGCCGCATCTCAAAAAAGATATAATTGCGATGGAGAAGGTACAGAGAAGGGCTACCAAAATGATAAGGGGAATGGAACAAATCCCCTATGAGGAAAGACTAAAGAGGTTAGGACTTTTCAGCTTGGAGAAGATACGGCTTAGGGGGGACATGATAGAGATGTTTAAAATTATGAGAGGTCTAGAACGGGTAGATGTGAATCGGTTATTTACTCTTTCGGATAGTAGAAAGACTAGGGGGCACTCCATGAAGTTAGCATGGGGCACATTTAAAACTAATCGGAGAAAGTTCTTTTTTACTCAACGCACAATTAAACTCTGGAATTTGTTGCCAGAGGATGTGGTTAGTGCAGTTAGTATAGCTGTGTTTAAAAAAGGATTGGATAAGTTCTTGGAGGAGAAGTCCATTACCTGCTATTAAGTTCACTTAGAGAATAACCACTGCCATTAGCAATGGTAACATGGAATAGACTTAGTTTTTGGGTACTTGCCAGGTTCTTATGGCCTAGATTGGCCACTGTTGGAAACAGGATGCTGGGCTTGATGGATCCTTGGTCTGACCCAGTATGGTATTTTCTTATGTTATGTTCTTAAACCACGACACTAATTCTAGGCTTAATTCAAACCAATTCGAACCAAGTCAAACAAATTCACGCATGCCCCTTGGCGCACGCGGCTTCGGCGACACGCCAGCGACAGCACCGCGCCGCAGGGGGCGCGTTCTTTATTTGATCTTCCAGCACCTCCCCCCTGATGACAGGTTCAGTCTCCTTCATGGCGCAGTCTTTTTTTCACAGGAAATCACAAATTGCCCTCATGACCAAGAGCAAAACAGGTAAAACTCACTCCGACAGCCTCAGGGAAGGACCGCAGGGGGTGCATTCTTTATTTGATCTTCCGGCGTCTCCCCCCTACATCAGGCTCGGTCTCCTTCATGGCACAGTCTTTTTTTTCACAGGAAATCGCAAATTGCCCTCATGGCCAAGAGCAAAACAGGTAAAACTCACTCCGACAGCCTCCAGGACACTTTATTTTTAACTTGGTTTTTCACTCTTCAATGCCTGATTTTTCCTTTAGGGTATCAAATACTGACATTTTTCCTGGGACATGGTCAAATCTCCATTTTATAAAATTTCTTCTATCTGGTTTTCCTTTTCTATTTGCTAGGGTAACTAGATAACAGGAAATTAAGTATCACCCTTAGATTATTCCACAAAGTTTTTCATTCATTTGGGAACCTTATGCTAGATACTGAGGCACCAATGGAAGATCTAGTAGAGGCATAGCATAAAAAACTTGACAGTGTGTTCCATTTTTTATTCCCTCTTATGATGCTTGTCGTGCATACTTAAAAGTATGTGATATGAATTATGGGGAAACTGTGGGAGTTCAAGAGAGTTAACTGAATTTTTGAAAGCCATTGGAATATGTCATAATTAGACGGGGATAAGGAAAAATGTACTGAGCAGTTGAAAACATAAAAATGTTTTTTAAAAACTCTGATTTGGTATCTACTGTTAGGAAAGCTAATAGCAATACATGAAAATTATTTGGAACAGTAAAAGATTTATGGTCAAATTCTAATACCTCTTTCCTCTATGAGGGGCCTATTTACTAAGCTGTGATAAGATACATGAAATCAGTAAACAATACATATTAACAAAGAAATAACGAATTTTATCCTGCAATTTTGCATGTTATTTGACTTATTTATTTTATATTCTGCTTTTTGCACTTTTTTTTTCAGCCCTTCAAAGTGGATTATATTCAGGTACTGTAGGTATTTCCCTATCCCCAGAGGGCTAACAATCTAAGGCCAGGATTCATCATTCAATGCAGAATGATGAATCCTGTGAAAACGAGGGGCGGGGGGGGGGTAGCCCTGTGAAAGCCCACAGCCTTTGCACCACTGCAGAGTGCCGGCTGCCGGCTTTTGCACTGAATAGCACCACTGTGAAAGATGGTGCTATTCACCGAGCTACTGCCAACGATAAACACTGCCGACTCCGCCCCCCCCCCCCAATTTGCATCATATCACATGCGACATGGGCCCTAACGCACACAATAAGGATTTAGAAAATAAACCCCTAAGTTCGTACCTGAAGCAATGGAGTGACTTGCCCAAGGTCTCCAGGAGCAACATGGGACTTAAACCCTGGTCTCCTGCCTCATTGTCCGCTGCTCTAACCACTAGACTACTCCTCCACTCCACTTAGCTAGCAAGTGGAGTGGAGGAGCAAAAATTTAATGTATGTCTAATAAAAGATCAAATAGCTAGTTTACGAAGGTTGGAGTCTCTAGAAAATCATATAACACACTTAAATATTAGATTGACAAATTTAGAGTCACTTAGCTAGCTTAAATCAAGTGCAACCCCAGTCAAAAAAATATTGAACAGCATCACATACAAATGTATGCAAGTCTGCACATTACTATGCAAAGCAGTAACATGGCTTGCACAAAAACATTGTGAGCTGCACAACTCATGAAAGTTAATTTCACCTCAAAAGGTGTAGCTTTTCCTTTGGGTGCCTGCCAATGGTCCTGGGGTAGTTTCTTAAAGAGGCTGCTAACCACTATTAAATGTTTTTCTACTAACTCCCTCATCAGTGAAAAAAAACACATGATGGCCTATGGGATGTCCCCCTTTTATCAATTAATTCCACCTCCTCAACAAAAGCCCAGACCCCACTCAATACAAAGTTCACTAGCTCCTCCTGCTCACCCCAAAAAAGACCCAGGTCCAAAGTGGGCAGAAGTGATATCATGTGATTGTTCCCTGCCATTGCCAAATTTCAAAAGGCCCTGGCTTATCCGAGGCTTCTCTTTCCCACAAATGGGAGCCTCAAGTCAACCAGTAACATTTTAGAGACTAGTGCTGATTGGACAAGGGTAAATGGGGAGCAATTCTGCCTATACCTGGGCCCTTTTGGGGGGTGAGCTGGGAGGGTGTAAAGGTGAGGGGTGGGGGTTCAGTGACAGGACACGGCTTTATTGAAGGAATGGAGGAGTGTAATATTTATTTATTTATTTATTTATTTATTTGTTGTTTTATATACCGAAATTCATTTATTTATTTATTTAACATTTTTATATACCGAAATTCATGTAGCAATGTTACATATCATTTTGGTTTACATTATAACATTAAAACACACATGAAAGAATGCGATTACATCAAACAGGTGGATAAACTTGGATCAAGTAACTTGGGAATAACGTACAATGAATACTAAACGGTAATGAGATTTTAGACTGAAACCTGGCTAAGTGTCTAGGAGTCACGGTACATGGTGTACTAGGGATGTGAATCGTTTTAGGACGATTAAAATTATCGTCCGATAATTTTAATATCGTCTTAAACCGTTATGGAACACAATACAATACAGATTCTAACGATTTATCGTTATAAATCGTTAGAATCGTGAGCCGGCACACTAAAACCCCCTAAAACCCACCCCCGACCCTTTAAATTAAATCCCCCCCCCTCCCGAACCCCCCCCCCCAATAACTTAAATAACCTGCGGGTCCAGCGGCGGTCCGGAACGGCAGCGGTCCGGAACGGGCTCCTGCTCCTGAATCTTGTCGTCTTCAGCCGGCGCCATTTTCCAAAATGGCGCCGAAAAATGGCGGCGGCCATAGACGAAAAAGATTGGACGGCAGGAGGTCCTTCCGGACCCCCGCTGGACTTTTGGCAAGTCTCGTGGGGGTCAGGAGGCCCCCCACAAGCTGGACAAAAGTTCCTGGAGGTCCAGCGGGGGTCAGGGAGCGATTTCCCGCCGCGAATCGTTTTCGTACGGAAAATGGCGCCGGCAGGAGATCGACTGCAGGAGGTCGTTCAGCGAGGGTTCCGGCGCCTCGCTGAACGACCTCCTGCAGTCGATCTCCTGCCGGCGCCATTTTCCGTACGGAAAATGGCGCCGGCCATACGCGTATGGCCGGCGCCATTTTCCGTACGAAAACGATTCGCGGCGGGAAATCGCTCCCTGACCCCCGCTGGACCTCCAGGAACTTTTGGCCAGCTTGTGGGGGGCCTCCTGACCCCCACGAGACTTGCCAAAAGTCCAGCGGGGGTCCGGAAGGACCTCCTGCCGTCCAATCTTTTTCGTCTATGGCCGCCGCCATTTTTCGGCGCCATTTTGGAAAATGGCGCCGGCTGAAGACGACAAGATTCAGGAGCAGGAGCCCGTTCCGGACCGCTGCCGTTCCGGACCGCCGCTGGACCCGCAGGTTATTTAAGTTATTTGGGGGGGGTTCGGGAGGGTGGGGGATTTAATTTAAAGGGTCGGGGTGGGTTTTAGGGGGTTTTAATGTGCCGGTTTTTCGATTTTTCGATTTTTAACGATCCGCAGGTTATTTAAGTTATTTGGGGGGGGTTCGGGAGGGTGGGGGATTTAATTTAAAGGGTCGGGGGTGGGTTTTAGGGGGTTTTAATGTGCCGGTTTTTCGATTTTTCGATTTTTCGATTTTTAACGATTTTTAACGATTTTTCACGATATTTTACCCCCCCAAACGGCAACAATACGATTCCCTCCCCCTCCCAGCCGAAATCGATCGTTAAGACGATCGAGGACACGATTCACATCCCTATGGTGTACATGTTTGGAAAGATTGAGGGGAGATTATTGGTATGGATGAAAAGCTTGTTCGAATAGCCAAGTTTTGAGTCTCTTTTTAAAGGTGATTGGGCAAGGTTCCTTCCGGAGTTCTGGAGGTAGAGAGTTCCACTGCGCAGGGCCTGCTGTCGATAGAGAACGTTTATTTAATGAAGTTTTGATGGGTGGGGCGAGGAGAGTATCTCTGTAAGCTGTTCTCACCGGTCTGGAGGTTATATGTGGATGCAAAGAGATATTGAGATCCAGTGGAATGAGCTTGTGTATAGATTTATGTATTTTGTAAGAGATTCTGAACTTAATTGGAAGCCAGTGAAGGTTTCTTAAGATGGGGGTAATATGATTTCTTTTGTTAGACTTTGTCAGAATCCTGGCTGAAGCATTTTGAAACATTTGTAAAGGTTTTATGGTGTTAGCTGGGAGGCCGAGTAGGAGGGAATTACAATAGTCAATTTTTGAAAAAATGATTGCTTGTAGAACTGACCGGTAGTCTTGGAAGTGGAGGAGCGGTCTGAGCCGTTTCAGGACTTGCAGTTTATAGAATCCATCCTTAGTGGTATTATTAATAAATCTTTTTAGGTTTAATTGATTGTCCATGATGACTCCGAGGTTTCTGACTTGAGTGGAGAGGGAAGGTTGACTAGTAGGGAGTAAGTTAGACATAGTATAGTTACTGTCCTGTGAAACGAGGAGTAATTCGGTTTTATTGGAATTAAGGATTAAGTTAAGGCTCATGAGCAGGTTGTTGATGGCTTGGAGGCAGTTGTTCCAGAATTCTAGTGTTTTTTGTAGAGATTCCGTAACCAGGATGAATATTTGCACGTCGTCTGCGCAGATGTAATGGGTTAGTTTTAGTTTGGAGAGGAGCTGGCAGAGAGGTAATAGATAAATGTTGAAGAGGGTGGGGGATAAAGATGAGCCTTGAGGGACTCCCAGAAAGGAGCGGACTGGGTGTGATTCGTTATTGTTGACTCTAACCTTGTAGAATCTGTTTTGTAGAAAAGATTTGAACCAGCTGAGAGCAGTGCCTTTTATGCCGATGTCTGATAGCCGATCCAGAAGTGTTGAGTGGTTTACCGTGTCAAATGCGGCCGATAGGTCGAGGAGAATGAGTAGACCGGGTTGTTTTTTATCTAGATTCAACAGTATTGTGTCTGTTAGAGAGATTAAGAGAGTTTCTGTATTTCAGGTTTTTCGGAAGCCAAACTGAGAGGGGGATAGTATTTTGTTATCCTCTAAGTAATCCGTGAGTTGCTTATTGACAATTTTTTCTAAGATTTTGGAGATGAAGGGGAGTTTATTAATCAGGCGATAGTTGGCTGGGTCATCTGGAGACAGGTTGGGTTTTTTCAAGAGTAGTTTTAGAATTGCGAGTTTCAAAGGGTCAGGGACTGAACCTTGCATTAGTGAGCAGTTAATGATGTTAGCAATTGGTTTGGAGACTGTTTTTGAGATGGCGATGAGTAAGTTGGTAGGGATTGCATCTGTGGGGTGCAAGGCAGGTTTGAGTTTCTTTAGGACTGTTTCAACCTCTAAGGAGGAAGTCTGCTCGAAGGTTTCCAGACTAGTGTTCTATTGAGTATTTGAATAGTAGGCTGGTGGAGGAAGGAGAGCGTTATTGGTGTTTAAAGGTTTGATCAGATCAGAGATTTTATTCTTGAAATGTGTGGCTAACTCTGAGGCTTTGCTGGCCGCTTGATCATCCGGGATGGTCGTGGGGGGAGATTTGGTGAGAGACGAAACGAGGGAGAATAAAGCTTTAGGATTGAATATGAAGTGGTGTATTTTCTGTGAGAAAAAATCCCTCTTAGTTTGTAGTATGGATAACCGGTAGTGGTGCATGATACATTTGTAGGCTTCTAGGTTTGAAGGGGAAGGATTTTTTCGCCATGCATGTTCGAGTCTTCTAAGATCTTGATTCATCAAGGATATCAAATCGGTTTACAGGATAACACAAACATATGCATATTAGGCGTTTTACAAATAACAAGCGAGTGAAAATGGAGAACATAACTGGCAACTAAGGGGAGAGGAGAATTAATATAAACAGGAGAACTATGTACAGAGATTAACAGCATTGAATTGTAAGGTTGTATACATTATTGAAAATGAGCAGTAATGGGATATACAGAGGTTGAGTGCTTAAGCTCCCTATGCTTTATTGTATATACTGCGCTTATACATACTCTATCGTATTTAATATATACTTTATTGTATATACTGTGCTTTATTGTTTTACTTTATTTTTCAATACTATGATACCTATTGTTTTATTTGTTACTATAATATGATATTGAGTTCAAAAGTTTTTCTTATAACTATTCTATGCCATGTTCAATTTGTACTGTGTTTTATAGTTATGTAAAGCCCCTCCCTTTTGGGCATCTCACTGTTTTATGTAAACCGGAGTGATTTGTATCTGATACATGAACCTCGGTATATAACAATAAAAAATAAATAAATAAATAACAGAATACATGGCTGAAATTGTATCCAAGGTGGAGAGGTAATGCAGGGTTAGGAAGGGGAGAGGGTCGTCTGAGATAGAATTTAGGCTGATTGGTGCTTTCGTGAACAGCCACGTCTTTAGTTTTCGTTTGAATGTTTTTTGGCAGTCCTCCTGGCGTAGCTCTACTGGCATTGTGTTCCAGAGTGCAGCCAAACAGGGGATTGAAGCATCCCACAGGTTACCAACAAGGGGGTATTTAAAAGGGGCATTCAGTCCCAGGGCCATGATCAAGATTTGCCCCTGGCTATATTTGTTCATTCATTTGTTCATTCATTACTAGTGACAGTAATACATACATATACAATGCTGGATTTACTAAACTGTGGAACTTGGGTCAGGATTCATCATTCAACACAGAATGATGAATCCTGTGAAAACGGGGTGGGGGGGGTGAAGGGGGGGGGGGCCTGTGAAAGCTCTCAGCCTTCGCACTACTGCAGTGTGCCAGTGGCCGGCTACTGCCGACGATATTGAAACATTATCGTTGGTAGCAAAAACACCGCCAACTCCGTCCCTCCCCGCCCTGAATCCTCCCCTCCTCGCCCCCTCTCCTCCCCCTAACTTGCATCATATCGCATGCGAAAAGGCCCTTTTCGCATGTGATATGGCCTTATCGCGTGCTTTAGGGCCCTATCGCAAGTGATAAGGGTTTAGAAAATAACCCCCTTGGGTACCTAAGTTTAATAAATCCTTCTATGTTCTTACCTATGGTAAATAGGCCCCCTGAGTAAATAGGCCCCCTGTTATCAGTTTTCTGAATGTTTGGGGGGTTTTTTTGTGGAAAAAATTGATGGTATTCATAGGAAATGAGATACTGTAGTGACTGAAGCATATTCTGTATCTGAGGCTTCTTGGGTTAAGTTTTCTGCTGCACGGCCTACTTTCAGACTGATTAATTATTCTCTGGTCATACCTTGCCTGAAGAAATTTACATCCACCTCCAGTTTGCTGGACCCCTGCCTTCAAATTTTTTGCAACCAACTAATTAAGAATTTCTGAAATAATTTAGCATTATAATAAATGCATCCTTTATACAAGGTGTCTTTCTGACTATATTAGGATGTGCTACTGTATAGCCAGTCCTGAAAAACAGTATCTTTAAATAGTAATTTATGTGAAAATTTAAGACCGGTGTCAAACTCTCTCTATTTTTTGAGGAAGATCACAGAGCATGTGATTTTCTAGCAGCTATCAGAGTATTTAGCTCAACTACTATTTTTTAACCTCATTTTTATCATTTCAGAATTGACAAGTAGTTAAAGGAAATAAATCATCATTTTGACAATATCTTTTTTAAAGGAGTCCCTCAAGGCTCTTTGCTACCATCAACATTATTTAATATTTATCTGAAACCAATTGCCTTGTTGTATATAGAATTTATGCAGATGATCTACAATTTTGCTTGTTATGCAATTTAGATGGATCATTACCATATGAAAAATGTAATGAATGCTTTGAAACTGTGCAACATTGGTTAAAAATGTTTAATCTAGTTTTGAATATGAAGAAGATGGTAGTTTTGCAAACTTCTTGAAAAACTCCTTGTGACAGGGTGTATACTTAGGGACCCCGGAACACCATAAGAGCAAGACTCAGCTATCTGGATCCAGTCCACCTTAAAACAAGGAATTCTGGATAGAGGCTGTCTCCTCTGCCCCAAGGATATAATGTGGGCTGAGAGGAAAGCAAAGGGGAGACCCCAGACTTGAGAGAGAACATCTTGTGGATTGTCCGTGAATAAAAAGGGAAAGTCAGCCCTTTTACAGTAGCTGGCTTGTTTGATTTTGTATTATTGTGTTGGAATTGTGAATGTAGAATACTGTTGGTTTATTTACATTGTAAATAAAGCACACAGAGAAAAAGGTGTTGACCACTCATTTCTGTACCACATATGGTCCTAGCTTGGGGATTTTCTACACTAAGCATTGCACAGCCAGAAATCCATGCATCAGAGGAAAATTCTGAAGTGTACATTAGTACAAGAAGAAAATTTATTTTTTATACAACCAGAAATTTGACCTCAAGGCAGAAAAGAAGTGTTTGGTGCTTGATAAAGGCTGTGTTACAGAAAACACTGCAGAACATAGCGATATAGAGCAGTGTTCATGAAATTTATTTTTTTTTAAAGTTTGAGGCCTTGCTGCAACAGCCTGGGAGTTTTGTACAGCAGGCTAAAGGGCTAGCCCTGCTCAGCATTGTCAGATAATCAGTGAGTGAGTTAGAGCTAAACTGGCAGGAGTTTATTTTGTGTACAAACTAGGAAGGGTTATTTTTTACCTCCCCTTCCCTGCTGAAGAGAAATAAAGTGGAAAACTTTTAAAAATGGAGTTGGTGATTCAGGCCCTCACTGAGGCACAAATACAATTACAGACCATTTTACAGGGCCTGGGGCAGAACAATAGTACTTCCTAGAAAATTTGAGCACTCTACAAGCAACATATGTCATTTACAGAATGTTTTCAAGCTATCACCAAATGATGTACCACAACAGCTCCCATAATCCACAAATTAGGACTGGGAAAAGAGCCAGAAGCTTTTCTGGTGAACTTTGAGCAGACTCATTGACTGGCCAGTTGGCAAGCCTTTTGACTGATCCGAGCCAAACAGCATATCAATCTACAAACCCAGAGCTAGTTATCTAGACATCAAGATGATTATGCTTGAAAGGGTGGAGTGTAACCCAAAATATATCGACTGCTATTCTGGAAATGGACCCTCCACTTTGGAGAAAGCCTAGGAATCTTTTCCATCATCTCAAGGACCTTGACTGGAAATGGCTACAGCCTAATGTGAAGTCAGACTGAGAAGTGGCTGATTTAGTCTTGCTTGAAATATTCATAGAGATCTTACAACCATCCATGCAGTGAAGGGTATGCCAACATACGAAGCTTAACCTGAAATTAGCCATAGAGTTGGCTGACACTTTCCATCAAGCCCAGCTTGCAACAGAGTATCCTGGGATAAGTCTGAGGACAGAGGGATTCCCCATCCAGATGCTTGTTCCTGACAAGGTAAATAGGAGGACCCAGAAACTGTCCTCAGGACATCAAGACCTGTGCATTGACATTCAAAGGATAGCCAGGAAGCTCCACAAATTGTTTCATAGGTGAGGCCATTTAGCCAAAAACTGTTGGCATGCAGGAAGTGAGGCCTTGGATATTGGTCTGGCATTCCTGCGTAATTGAGAGGCTCTAGAGCATGTTAACCAGAGAGAACATAAAAACATAAGAAATAAGAACATAAGAAATTGCCATGGGGCGGATTTTCAAAAGGTTACGTGCGTAAGATACGCACGTAACCCCCAAAAAGCTGCCCCTTCCACCCCCTGCGCATGCTGAGCCTATCTTGCATAGGCTTGGCGGCGCGTGCAAGCCCCGGGACGTGCGTAAGTCCCGGGGCTTTCCTGGGGGGGGGCATGTCACGGCCGGCGCGTTGTCGGGGGGCATTCTAGGGGCAGGGCCGCGGTCGTGGTTCCGGCCCAGGAGCATTCTGGGGGCATGGCCGCGGCCTCCGGACCAGCCCCCGGACTGGAACATGGCGCACTGGCAGCTGGCCGGCACGCGTAACTTGTAAAATAAAGGTGGGGGGGGGGATTAGTTAGGGGGGGGGATTAGTTAGGGGTCGGGGGTGGGTTAGATAGGGGAAGGGAGTAAAGAGTAAATAACCAATTCACATCTACCCGTTCTAGATCGCTCATGATTTTAAACACCTCTATCATATCCCCCCTCAGCCGTCTCTTCTCCAAGCTGAAAAGTCCTAACCTTTTTAGTCTTTCCTCAAAGGGGAGCTGTTCCATTCCCCTTATCATTTTGGTAGCTCTTTTCTGTACCTTCTCCATTGCAATTATATCTTTTTTGAGATGCGGCGACCAGAATTGTACACAGTATTCAAGGTGCGGTCTCACCATGGAGCGATACAGAGGCATTATGACATTTTCAGTTTTATTCACCATTCCCTGTCTAATAATTCCCAACATTCTGTTTGCTTTTTATACTGCCGCAGCACACTGAACCGACGATTTCAATGTGTTATCCACTATGTTGCCTAGATCTCTTTCTTGAGTTGTAGCACCTAATATGGAACCTAACATTGTGTAACTATAGCATGGGTTATTTTTCCCTATATGCATCACCTTGCACTTATCCACATTAAATTTCATCTGCCATTTGGATGCCCAATTTTCCAGTCTCACAAGGTCTTCCTGCAATTTATCACAATTTGCTTGTGATTTAACTACTCTGAACAATTTTGTATCATCTGCAAATTTGATTATCTCACTCGTCGTATTTCTTTCCAGATCATTTATAAATATATTGAAAAGTAAGGGTCCCAATGCAGATCCCTGAGGCACTCCACTGCCCACTCCCTTCCACTGAGAAAATTGTCCATTTAATCCTACTCTCTGTTTCCAGTCTTTTAGCCAGTTTGCAATCCACAAAAGGACATCGCCACCTATCCCATGACTTTTTACTTTTCCTAGAAGCCTCTCATGAGGAACTTTGTCAAATGCCTTCTGAAATTCAAGTATACTACATCTACCGGTTCACCTTTATCCACATGTTTATTAACTCCTTCAAAAAAGTGAAGCAGATTTGTGAGGCAAGACTTGCCTTGGGTAAATCCATGCTGACTTTGTTCCATTATTTATTTATTTATTTATTTATTTATTATTATATACCGACATTTGATCTCAATTGAGATATCACATCGGTTTACATTCAGGTACTGTAGGTATTTCTCTATCCCCAGAGGGCTTACAATCTAAATTTTTGTACCATGTCTTTCTACATGTTCTGTGATTTTGATGTTTAGAACACTTTCCACTATTTTTCCTGGCACTAAAGTCAGGCTAACCAGTCTGTAGTTTCCCGGATCGCCCCTGGAGCCCTTTTTAAAGATTGGGGTTACATTAGCTATCCTCCAGTCTTCAGGTACAATGGATGATTTTAATGATAGGTTACAAATTTTTACTAATAGGTCTGAAATTTCATTTTTTAGTTCCTTCAGAACTCTGGGGTGTATACCATCCGGTCCAGGTGATTTACTATTCTTCAGTTTGTCAATCAGGTCTACCACATCTTCTAGGTTCACCGTGATTTGATTCAGTCCATCTGAATCATTGCCCATGAAAACCTTCTCCAGTACGGGTACCTCCCCAACATCCCTGAAGCAAAGGAATCATTTAATCTTTCCGCGATAGCCTTGTTGAGCGAACAAATCTACTCCCTCATGCACCTTTTAAAATCTATCCCATACTGTTTCCAACAGTGGCAAATCCAGGCTACAAGTACCTGGCAAGTACCCAAAAACTAAGTATATCCCATGCTACTGATGCTAGTAATTGCAGTGGCTATTTTTCTAAGTCAATTTGATTAATAGCAGGTAATGGACTTCTTCAAGAACTTAGCCAAACCTTTTTTAAACCCAGCTACACTAACTGCACTAACCTCATCCCCTGGCAACAAATTCCAGAGCTTAATTGTACATTGAGTGAAAAATATTTTTTTCCGATTAGTTTTAAATGTGCTACATGCTAACTTTATGGAGTGTCCCCTAGTCCTTCTATTATCCAAAAGAGTAAATAACCAATTTACATTTACCCGTTCTAGACCTCTCATGATTTTAAAGACTCTGTCATATCCCCTCTCAGCCATCTCTTCTCCAAGCTGAACTGCCCTAACCTCTTTAGTCTTTCCTCATAGGGGAGCTGTTCCATTCCCCTTTATAATTTTGGTCGCCCTTCTCTGTACCTTCTCCATTGCAACTATATCTTTTTTGAGATGCAGTGACCAGAACTGTACACTGTTTTTAAGGTACAGTCTCACCATGGAGCGATACAGAGACATTATGACATTTTCCTTTTTATTCACCATTCCCTTCCTAATATTTCCTAACATTTTGTTTGCTTTTTTGACTGCCACAGCACACTGAGCCGACGATTTCAATGTATTATTCACTATGACGCCTAGATCTCTTTCCTGGGTAGTAGCTCCTAATATGGAACCTAACATCATGTAAATACAGCATGGTTTATTTTTCCCTTTATGCATCACCTTGCACTTATCCACATTAAATTTCATCTACATTTGGATGCCCAATTTTCCAGTCTCACAAGGTCCTACTGCAATTTATCACAATCTACTTGTGATTTAACTACTCTGAATAATTTTGTATCTTTGCAAATTTGATTATCTCACTGTTAGGAATCCTGGCCGTGCTGGCTCGCAAACGGTCTCCCTCACCTGCGCAAGCTGGAAGCCCGACTCAGCCGCCGCTCCTGGCCTCAGAATCCACTCATGTCCTACTCCGGTGGTGCCCAGTTCGCCACCGACTCCCTCTCCTCATGGTTTTCTCCATAGGCGCGTGCACGCCGAAGCACAGGATTTAAAGGGCCAACGGTAGGAAAGTTTCCCGCGGCCCGGATTGATGATGTCAGCCTTACAGGGTATTTAAACCCTGCCTCTCCACTCTCAATTCGTCTCAGCAATGGGTCCTGCTCTCCGGTAGAGTGCAAGTTGTCTGTGTTCCTGTGTTCCTGTCTTCGCCTTGCCTCACTCCTGATCCTCAGTTCCACCGCCCTTGTTCCTGTCTCCAGTTCCTGCCTTCTCCTCACCCCCCTGGATTGTTCTCTCGGTTATGACTCCTTGCCTGGTACTCGACTCTGCTTGAACTCCGCCTGCCCTGACTCCTCGCCTGGTATCCAGCTCCTTGTCTGTGGCCTTACACTGCCTGTCTGACTCCGGCTCATCTGTTGGACCTCTCCTTCACTTCATCTACTCACCCCCTGGCATCGCTGGGTAGGCCTGTGCCCTGCTCTGGCGGTGCCCAGGACACTGCCGACTCCTGCTCCTCGTGGTTTTCTCCCTAGGCGTGCATGCATGCCGAAGCACATGATTTAAAGGGCCAATGGTGGGAAAGTTCCCCACGGCCCGGATTGATGACATCAGCATTACAGGGTATTTAAACCCTGCCTCTCCACTCTCAATTCACCTCAGCAATGGGTCCTGCTCTCCGGTAGAGTGCGAGTTGTCTGCATTCCTGTGTTCCTGTCTTCGCCTTTCCTCACTTCTGATCCTCAGTTCCTGTCTCCGGTTCCTGTCTCTGGTTCCTGCCTTCTCCTCACCCCCTGGATTGTTCTCTCGGTTCTGACTCCTTGCCTGGTACTCAACTCTGCTTGAACTCCGCCCTCCCTGACTCCTTGCCTGGAATCTGGCTCCTTGCCTGTGGCCTTACACTGCCTGTCTGACGCCAGCCTCCTCTGTTGGACCTCACCTTCGCTTCATCTACTCACCCCCTGGCATTGCTGGGAAGGCCTGTGCCTAAGTCCTGCCAGCCCAGTACCCAAGGGCTCAACCTGCGGGGAATGAGGGATGGTATAGGTGAAGCTCCCATTGGGCCTTCCCTCCTGTTCTGCCTCGCCGACATCAAGGACCTCCAGGGGCCTACCCCTGGGGGTAGCAACAACCTCACCTCGGCTCAGGGTCCACTTCCCTAACATTCACTTGTCGTATTCCTTTCCAGATCATTTATAAATATATTGAAAAGCACGGGTCCCAGTATAGATCCCTGAGGCACTCCACTGCCCACCCCCCTCCTCCACTGAGAATATTTTCCATTTAATCCTATTCTCTGTTTCCTGTCTTTTAACCAGTTTGTAATCCATGAAAGGACATTGCCACCTATCCCATTACTTTTTACTTTTCTTAGAAGCCTTTCATGATGAACTTTGTCAAATGCCTTCTGAAAATCCAAATACACTACATCTACTGGTTCAACTTTATCTACATGTTTATTAACCCCTTCAAAAAAGTGAAGCTGATTTGTGAGGCAAGACCATCCTTGGGTAAAGCCATGCTGACTTTGTTCCATTAAACTATGTCTTTCTATATGTTCTGTGATTTTGATCTTTAGAACACTTACATGAATGAAGCGACAACTCCGGAAAAGAAAAAGAAAAGGGTCAGAGAAGTACCTCTCCACTTGAGTGGTAATGGTACATATCCTTTTTCCTTTTGTGTCTTCTGTGCAGGAAATGGACATGGAGAAGACTGTTGCCCCTAGATAAGGAATGTCTTGGGGGAACCCACAAGAAAAACAATGAGGGTAAAATGAAAGATGCCCTCCAGGAATGTTTCTATTAAAAGACTACAGACCACACCAGCATATAATGCTTTCAGAACACGGGTGGAACTCTTCAAATTCACCAGGAAACTAAAAATCTTAGAATTCTTTTCAACCACCGGATCTAAATACATTAACAAATCTATTGTTAAAAAACCAAGTACAGGGATACCTACAGGAACTGTTAACCCAATCATTCAAACTTATGAGACCTTAATTTTGCAAGATTTGGAAAAAGCAGACCATTCAGATGAAGAATGCTTATGGCCTTATTTCTCCACAGCAGGGAAGGGAGGGGAAAAATAAATATTCCCATTTTGTACACAAAATCAACTCCAGCCTATTCAGCTCTAACTCACTCACCTGATAATGCCTGTGGTACAAAACTCCTAGACTGCTGTGGAAGGCTCCAAGCTGGAATGGGAATACCACCTAGCAGAGCAGAGTGAAAGAGACCATAATCAACCAAGAGAAGAGAAGGATGAACTCATGTTGGGCACTGTCAAATATAAAGCAAATAAGAAATTTAGCAAGGAGGTCGCCCACCTCAAAAATGAACAGTGGGAACAGGAGTAGGCAAGTACCTTTACAAAGCTGCAACTTGGTGGAGGGGCCACATCTGGGACTGATGGACTTCGTAATCCCAGTTGAGTTGAATAAAGTCCCCAGCCAAGCTTTGATATATTCTAGGTGCAGCAAGACACTTGTGAGAAAGGAGCTAAGTATAAGAGTAGGAGTTAGCTATAAGAGAAAAGTAACCCTTGCATGTGTGTATAGAGATCAACAACAGTACCCCACTGGTCAGGTGGGACTGACAACTGTAGGACAGGCCTGTATGGAGGTCAGAATACTGCCTCATCTCCCATATTCAGTAGTAATAGGATGGGACTATCTACAATTTGAGGCACTTTGGGATCATTTCAGGACTAGCCCAAACAGAACAAAGTGGTTGGATCATGGAAGAACCAAGAAAGGGAGGAGTCCAGGGTTCAAGGACTGTGGGGAGAAGGACTCCTAGGGAAGAAGGACAAAGATCTTCACTTGATTAGGAAAAAGAGGTCAGTTGCAGTTAAGCCAAATTATACACCATAGATGGCGAAAGAGGGCTTTCATACCCCACGGAGGTAGCTCTGGCACAGGCAAGCGCTCAACCTTGTAAGCTTGAACTGAGGAGGAGGGTGTGTGATAGGGTATATACCCAGGAACTTCAGAACACCTTACAAACAGGGTTTAGCTATCTGGACCCAGTCTACCTTAAGACAGGGATTTCTGTGTACAGTCTATCTCTTCTGCCCCGGGATATAATGTAGGCTGAGAGATGAGCAAATGCAAAGCCCCATACTCAAGAAGAGAACAGCTTGCGATTAATCATGAGTAAAAAGGGAAAGGCAGCCCCTTCACGATAGCTGACCTATTTGAGATTGTATTACTGAAATTCTGAATGTGGAATAGTGTTGGTTTGTTTGTACTGTAAATAAAGCACACAAAGAGAAAAAGCCTTGACGGCTCATTTTTGTGCCACACTCCTGAAGTTGTAGAAAATGAGATAAAGTTTAAGGGCTTTACAATTCCAATAGTCTCAGAAACTCAGAATTTATGGTGTTTTTAGTTATTAAGTTTTCATTGAAACCCCATGGTTTCAACTTGGTAAAAAAAGATAGCCAAGGCCACCCTTTTTAAATTAACAATGATTCAACAGCTTACTAACAAATTTGGATTTTCGTTCAGTCCTCCAGGCTTTTATTTTGACTAAAATTGATTATAGTAATTTGTTGTATATGGATTTATCCAAGGTTTTGCTTCATATATTATAGCTTGTCCAGAATACTGCAGCTCGCGTTTTAACAGGGGTGACATATCATAAGCATATATCCCCTGTATTAGAAGAGTTGCATTGGTTAACGGTTGTAGAGAGAATTTGTTTTTAAAGTTATTACTCTGCTTTTTAAAGCAATAAATGTGGATGGCTATTCACTGGCAGAGCCAATTGAAAAATATTTTGTGGTTTGTTCTGCTTGACCGGGCTTCGGCAATCTGTTATGCCGGACCAAGGTGAAGCGTTACTTGGAGCTCTCCAGCAGAAGCAAAGAGAATGTGTGCCCTTTATGGTGGAACCGTCCAAGTCTGAGAGGTTTGGAGTAGGCGTGATGACTTGGAAGCAGACATGACGACTTGAGACTGGGTCAGGCAAGATGAGGACCTGGAGCTTAGGAACAAGGGAGAGTCCAAGCAGTGCTCAGCGGATCTGGCCGACTGGCCGACTGGAGACAAGGTCCGGGGCAAGCGGGTGAACCAGGAAAGGACTCAAGACACAGTTCAGGGAGGTGGCAACCCAACAGCCCTCCGAGGCCGGGACAGGATATGGGAGTCTCAGCAAAGACTCGAAGCTCTGGAAACAAAGGTCCTACGGAGGCATAGGCTGCAGGAGAAAAGAAGCAACAAGGCAAGCAATGTCCCTCAGGCACCCTACACAGCCCACCACAGGGTGGACCCATGGGGCTGGTCACGGACCACACTGTTCCTCTAAGCACCCTACACAGCTGGATAGCTGGTCACGGACCACAAGGGGAGCGGAACAGGCAAGCCTCAGTGCATCTTGGAAACATCAGGAATCACGAACATTTGGAGAAGACATGAAGGAATTTGGTCATCACGAACTGGAACATCCATGGACGAAGATCAAAAATGCCAGGCAGGAGCTGAAGATGGGATGTCCTTGAGAGAACACGCCCCTTGCCGAAGCAAAGCCTGAATGCAGAGGAAGTCCTTTTGTAGGCAATTCCCTGGAAGGAGTCCCGATGGGCCACACCTGGATGGCCCTATAACTGAGGAGAAGTGCTGCGGGCCGGCCCCTAGAGAGAAGGGCGCGGCCCAAACCAGAAAGTCCATGCAGATCAGAGCAGGCCTCAGGCATCTAAGGCCTCCCAGGCCCTGGAGCAAATCCTGGACAGTTCGTAGGCAAGACCCCGGCTTAGGTGTGGCCTAAAGGAAAGAGGTGAGAGGCCTCCTGTATCACAGCTACAGGAGGATTCATAACACAGTTTGGTCGCAGTGTTCAGCTAATCAAAATGTACTATGTATTCCTAGTTTTAAAAAAATTAAAATGCAAGAAACAAGAAATAGAGCATTTTCTCTGGTTGGACCCACTAGGTGGAATGTGTTTGACTAACAGCTGACAGATGAAGACAATTTTATGATTTTTAGAAAGAAACTTAAAGTACTTCTTTTTAAACAGGCTTTTAAGAAATTATGTATTTTATGTTGAATGTGTTTTTTGTCTTATGTTTATTTATGTATGTTCATCCCCCTTATCTCCCATTGTTTCCCATGGAGTTGAGATATATGAGAGCATATTTAAATGAAGCTGTGTGGTGATTAAAATGTAAACATACAGTTTAAGGTGAAGTTTAAAAGAGTTGCCTATGTAAAAATCAGCACATGCACCTGTAAATGGCATATTCTTGCATATATGCTGTTTTATAAACCTCAAAATACACAGGTAAGTAAGGATATGTAAGTAGATTTGCATGTGTAAAAGAGGAGCGGGCCAGGGGCATTTCAGGCTGGTGCCAACATTTCCACCAGTAAGTTGCTATTTTATAAGCATTTTATGCTTATAAATTTGGCAACTTACTGATATTTACAGCTGTTCCATATCTGAAGTGATCATAAACATCTTAATGTCATACTTGTTAAGAAAGTGGGAGGAGTTTGGGCAGAGTTAATGGTAATAAAGAGAGAGAGACTGACTTGTAACTTTACTATTTATACCATTATAAGACGAGGCACTTTTAACTTGGGGTGAGGTATGGGGGGGGGGGGGGGTGGGATAGGGTTTGGGGGGGGGGTTATATACACCAGTTGGAGGTACGAACAGGAAAGTCAACATCACTGAAGATTTTCTGCTGTTTGAATCGATGCACTCTCTACCTAGCTTGTTTGAAACTAGGTAGAGAGTGCATTGTACAATTTAACTCCTCTTGTACCTTTCATCAATTCAAACAGCAGAAAATCTTCAGTGATGTCGACTTTGCTGTTCGTACCTCGTACTGTGTATGTAAAATGCCAACCCCCCCCCCCCCCCCAAACCTCACTCCGACTTAAAAGTGCCCCCACTTACAGTAGTATAGTAAAGTTACATTTCTCTCTCCCCCCTCCCTCCCTCCCTTCCTTCCTCCCTCCCTCCCCCCCCCCCCCCCCATGCAGTGGACTTTGCCACAGGTGCTATTTCTGCTATAAATATAGCATTTTGATAAATCTAGGATCTTCATTTATGAACTGTTGGAAAAGGACAGGCATTATACACTTTCCATTTCTTGTATGAGAGCCATAGGAAGGCAATAAAAAACATGTACAGCCTAACACATTATTTAATTAAACCCAAGTTCTCTAGAGCATCCAACAGAGAAAGTACTAACAGCCTGAGGCTGTCCAGATAGAGCTATTTTTTTCAGAAACTTTTACATGAATAAACAGTGATTTACCCAAGTAGGACACAAACTTTAGTCAGATTGAGGGGAGGCATTCTCAGGGTTTGTGTTTTTAGCAGTTTCAGAAAATAAAGCAAGTCAAATGTATTTTCAAATCTATATAATTTTCCTTTAAAAGTTTTCCTTAACAAAAAAGCTGATGCAAAAGTCTGTGGGTCTTTCGTACTCATGGGCAATTTTAAAAGGGGAAGTATGCACGTACTTTCCCTTTGATAATTAATCACTCTTTTCATTAAGGCCAACAGTCTGAAAATCCCCCTATTATGTAAAGCTCACAAGTAAATATTAAACATAGTTGCACCTTACAGAAGACCAACCACACCAACACCTTCTGTGCTTGTATGTGTGCTGTTCATTACATCATCCACTTATAAGAACCTAAGATATGCCATACTGGGTCAGGCCAAGGATCCATGAAGCCCAGCATCCTGTTTCCAGCAGTGGCCAATCCAATTCACAAGAACCTGGCAAGAACCCAAACATTAAATATATCTCAACCTACTATTGCTTATTAATTAATACAAGTTTATGGATTTTTTCTCTAGGAACTTATCCAAACCTTTTTTAAACCCAGTTACACAAACTGCCGTAACCACATCCTCTTGCAATGAATTTCAGAGATTAACTGTGCACTGAGTGAAACAGAATTTTCTTTGATTTGTTTAAATGAGCTACTTGCTTACTTCATGGATTGCCCCATAGTCCTTCTATTATCTGAGAGAGTAAATAACCAATTTACATTAACCTGTTCAAGTCCTTTCATGATTTTGCAGACCTCTATCATATTCCCCCCTCAATTGTCTCTTCTCCAAACAGATCATCCCTAACTTCTTTAGCCTTTTCTCATAGGGGAGCCATTCCATGTCCCTTAATATTTTGGTCGCCCTTCTCTGCACTTTCTCCAGTGCAACTATATCTTTTTTGAGATGCAACAACCAGAATTGCATTCGATATTCCAGGTGCAGTCTCACCATGGAGTTATACAGAGGCATTATGACATTCACAATTTTATTTGCTATTCCCCTCCTAATAATTCCTAACATTCTGTTTGCTTTTCTGACTGCCACAGCACACTGAGCTGACGATTTCAATATATTATCCACTATAGAAACGTAGAAACATAGTAACATAGAAATGACAGCAGAAAAAGACCAAATTGCCCATCCAGTCTGCCCAGCAAGTCCCCATACTTACTTATCAGTTTTACAGACCGCCAAGGTCAGGGCCCTTGTTGGTTACTGTTTGAGTCCAATTTCCCGCCACCCCCTGTCATTGAAGCAGAGATTAATTTGTAGTTGCATCAAATGAGAAGTATCAGGCTTATTGATTAAAAGTAGTAACTGCCACATCAAGCAAGTTACCCCCATGCTTGTTTATCCAGACTGTACAGTTCAATGCCATGTTGGATGTTGTCTGAATCTAATTCCTCTTTTCCATATGTAGGGTAGTAACCGCCAAATAAAGCAAGTTACCCCATTTTTGTTTTGCCAGACTGTACAGTTCAATGTCCTTGTTGGTTTTTGTCTGAATGTAAATCCTCTTTTCCACATTTCCCTAGATCTTTTCCTGGGTGGTAACGCCTAAGATAGAACCTAACATTGTGTAACTGTAGCAAGGGTTATTTTTCCCTATATGCATCATCTTGCACTTGTACACATTAAATTTCATCTGCCATTTGGAAGCCCAATCTTCCAGTCTCACAAGGTCCCCCAGCAATTTATCACAATCCGCTTGAGATTTAACTACTCTGCATAATTTTGTGTCATCTGCAATTTTGATCACCTCACTTGTCACAACCCTTTTACAGATCATTTATAAATATATTAAAAAGTACCTTTCCAAGTACAGATCCCTGAGGCACTCCACTGTTTACCTTTTTCCACTGTGAAAACAGACCATTTAATCCTACTCTCTGTTTCCTGTCTTCTAAGCAGTTTGCAATCCACAGAAGTATATTGCCTCCTATCCCATGACTTTTTAGTTTTCTTAGAAGCCTTCTGAAATTCCAAATGCACCACATCTTCCAGTTCACCATTATTCACCCCTTCAAAAAAATGTAGGAGATTTGTGAGGCAAGTCTTCTCTTGGGTAAATCCATGCTGACTGTGTCCCATTAAACCATGTCTGTCTAAATGTTTTGTGATTTTTATTCTTTATAACAGTTTCCATGATTTTTCCTGGCACTGAAGTCAGCTTTTCAGTCTATAGTTTCCCTGATTACCCCTGGAGCCCTTTTAAAATCTCAGGGTTACACTGGCCACCTTCCAGTTTTCAGGTACAAAGGATGATTATAATGATAGGTTACAAATTAATTGAAATAGGTCTGAAATTTTATTTTTTAGTTCTTTCAGAACCCTGGGGTGTATACTATTGGTCCAGGTGATTTACTACTCTTCAGTTTATTAGTCTGGTCTACCACATCTTTCAGGTTCACCGTGATTTGGTTCAGTTCATCTGAATCTTCACCCTTTAAAACTGTCTCCAAAATTGGTGTCTCCCCAACATCCTCTTCAGTAAACACCAAAGCAAAGAATTTGTTTAGTGTTTCCACAATGGCCTTATCTTCCCTAAGTGTTAATTTAACCCTGTGATTAACTAACCATCCAATCAACTCCCTCACAGGCTTTCTGCTTCAGATATATTTTTAAAAAGTGGTGGTTTTTTTAATGAGTTTTTTCCTCTACAGCCAACTTCTTTCCAAATTCTCTCTTAGCCTGTTTTATAAATGTCTTACGTTTATCTTGCCAGTGCTTATACTTTATCCTATTTTCTTCTGATGGATCCTTCTTCCAATTTTTGAATGAAGATCTTTTGGCTAAAATAGTCTACCTTATGAGATCAATTTTCCAAAGCTATTCATTTGGACAAATTGCTTTTTAAAATTTGCCTTTCCTCCCCACAGATAAAAGGCAACAACAAATATGCTTTTACTTGCATACAGCTGGGGGAGGAAATAAAGTGAGGAATGCAAATTGCACATAGTTTGGAAGGGGAAAAGTATCTGCAATAAAAGCAGATACAAATCTTTGCTGGTACCTTTTCCCTAGGCAATTCTCAAAGGAATAGTATTTTCCTTTTCAAAACTGGTGCAAAGTTCATGCAGGCACCCACATATTTGTGAAACTTGCCCTAGATTGTATTGACTTGTATTTACAAACCTTCTTCAAATGGCACATTCATTTTTTTAACTCTGCAGCTACATATCATTTGATGCTACTAGCCAGAAGCATCCTCATCCTATCTCAAATATAATTCTTAAAATTATGTATTCTTGCATAGAGTATTTTGCATTGCTACCTACTATTTGTATCCTACATTCTCTTACATTTTCCATCTTTAGCACAGTGAAGTTAGCAGAATGGATTCTCTGCAAGTTTCACTGAATTGAAAGAGAATGACACATAACTGAAACAACTATTATGGGAATGATTTACCATGCACCGGATGATTGATGGAAAATAATGATATTCAATTTCTAGTCTATCCATGCTCTAAATGCCTGAAAGAATAGGCAGCAGTAAATACCATTTCTTTCAAAGAATATATATTTGCATGCTTATGTTTGCTTTTTCCCATGATACATTGCAGAAAAGTTTGCAGGTTTTAACTTTGTTAATTTATTGTTAGTAGGGAGATCAATTAATAGAGAAATATATTGTTATCAATGGTACATATTTCTGTTTTGATTTGCTATATGCATTTACCTACCTCACTGTAATCCACCTTCAAGTGACTAATCACCCATGAAAGGTG
This sequence comes from Rhinatrema bivittatum, assembly GCF_901001135.1. Taxonomy (NCBI): domain Eukaryota; kingdom Metazoa; phylum Chordata; class Amphibia; order Gymnophiona; family Rhinatrematidae; genus Rhinatrema; species Rhinatrema bivittatum. The sequence goes on along the minus strand of NC_042617.1, from coordinate 418,474,149 downwards.
GAATATTAAATTAAATTTAGCCCTGAATTAAGCCTGCTGTGATAATCCAGGGGACAATTTTCATACAACCATCCTAGGTGCAAAGCCCACAGGTATTTTGTAACTGTGGATCCTATCCCTAAATTACAGAGAAAATTCACACATTGTTTCACTTTAAAAATTGCCCTCAGGTACAAAGGACTCAGACATGCTTTTTCTACATGTAAATTTGGCTGCAAAATAATGCAGATATATTTGAAAATCCAATCTACATGTGTCGCTTTCCAACCCACTCTAAACACACCCCTTGGGAAAGTCTCTTCTCAGTCTGGCTAAAAAGTATGCAAACTACAAAAACCCACACATACTTATAGCTGGATTGAATAAAGAAAATTTTCAGACAGTAAATTTACCTTGCTAAATTGCTTTATCCAGGAAAATGGCTTAGAAAATGTACATAGTTCTTTTCCATTTTTATGTCATTTACTCTACCAAGAGAGTGGTGGTGACCTATAGGCATCACATAAAATCAAACATAATTAATCAATTAACACCAGAACTAAACAATATTAAAAAACTATATAATATAATAACATTTCATCCAGATAACAAAACATAAGACAGAACATTGCATACCTAGTGAATTTTATATTTGACAATCACATTTTACATCAAACATTATAATGCCAGATTAAACATAAAAATTAAATTAAAAATGCTCCCTTAGGACCATAAAATTCTCCAGGCAATACCGGGCCTATTGTAATACCCATTGTTAGAATCCAATTATATATACCTCCTAAGTAAATAATAAAAATCAAACAAAACACCAAGACATCAGAGCACTTAACTAAAAAATGGCATGATAAAAACACATAGATAAACACTAAATTAAAAACTACGTCTTGCATAGTTATCTAAAAGCTATATAACCACAAGTACACCTTGTCTCCTTTGAAAGAGAATTCGAAAGAGTTGGGCTACAGAATGAAAAATCTCATTTCCTAGTGTCACTTTATTTTACATTGGCCAGAAGGAATGTAAAATAAAACTTTCTTCAAAGAGCATAAAGCTTAAGTTGGGATATAAAATTTTAGTTTACTCAAATACTCGTTGTCTTTAGTTAAAAAGAGCTCTGAAAATTAGTTCTAAAGGAAATCAGTAGTGAGTGAAGGCTTACAAGTACAGTCTGATGCGGTCATGTGACTTCAGGTCCAACAGAATTAGAGCTGCCATATTCTGAACATATTGTAATCTGAAGATTTTTTGTTATGAAGACTTAGTTTGCATTTATAAACTGCTTATCCAATATAGGCTCTAAGCAAAAATAAACAACACAACTGTAACACCCCCTTGACCGTTTACCTCGCAGGGCATTCCTGGGTCCAGGACCAACCTGGCAGGAGCCCCCCTTCCTCCTGGAGTACTGTTCAATCTGCCGCTGGGGTCTCCTTGCTCAAGAAGGACTGCTCCACCTCCAGATATGCCACTGTCCTTTGGTTCCTCTCCCTTCATAGGAGGACTTTTCCTGGCTTGAGTTTATAGCTCAACAGTGTTCAGTGATTCAGGTCCTCCACAGTTTCAGCTTTTATTGATTTTACCTCCAGTAAGCTCATGGCCAGTCATTCACTGTTACTCAGCCTGGATGGGTCACCTTCTCTCAGTCAAAAGGCCAAAACCAGGCAGGATCATGGGAAGAAAATGTGCATACATCCTTCCATCCTGCCTGGCTTTTTTTTTTCTGCTATCTGAATACTAGGGGTGTGAATCGTGTGATCGATCGTCTTAACGATCGATTTTGGCTGGGGGGGGAGGAAAATCTGATCGTCGTGTTTTGTTTTTTTTTAAAAATCGTTAAAAATCGTAAATCGGGGGAGGGCGGGAAAACTGGCACACCAAAAAAACCCGTCGCCCGTATGACATAGTGAGGGCAAAGGTAGCGCCGGCGCCATTTTGAAGATTGGCAATACGGCCCGCGTGCAGGAGGTCGCTCACGGACCCACGCTGGACTTTTGGCAAGTCTTGTGGGGGTCAGGAGGCCCCCCCCCAAGCCAGCCAAAAGTCCCTGGGGGTCCAGCAGGGGTCCGGGGGCGATCTCCTGCACGCTACCTTTGCCCTGTCACATGATAAGGGCAAAGGGCCACCGGCGCCATTTCTCAATGCAGCCGTGGCCAGAGAGAGAGGGAGATCGCGCTGGGAGCCCCCCACTGGACCCCAGGTAATTTAAAACATTTTGGGGGGGTTCGGGAGGGTGGGGGATTTGTTTTAAAGGTTTGGGGTGGGTTTTAGGGTTTTTTTGGTGTGCCGGTTTTCCCGCGCCCTATTTAACGATACAATACAAATGCCCCTGACGATAAATCGGGGGCATTTGTATTGTATTGTGCACTCAAACGATTTTGGACATAGTGAGGGCATAGTGAGGGCAAAGGTGATCGGCGCCATTTTGAGACGCAAAGTGATCGCGTCTCAAAATGGTGCCGATCACCTTTGCCCTCACTATGTGTGACATAGTGAGGGCAAAGGCTCCCGGACCCTGCTGGACTTTTGGCAAGAATTGTGGGGGTCAGGAGGCCCCCCCCAAGCTGGCCAAAAGTCCCTGTGGGTCCAACGGGGGTCCCGGAGCGACCTCCTGCACGCTGGCCGTCCGATGCCAGGACTCAAAATGGCGCCGATAGCTTTTGCCCATACTATGTCACAGGGGCTACCAGTGCCATTGGTCAGCCCTGTCACATGGTAGGAGCACAAGATGGCGCTGGTGACCATGTGACAGGGGCTGACCAATGGCACCAGTAGCCCCTGTGACACAGGCTATCGGCGCTGTGATGAAACCGGCAAACGAGGGTGTGAGAATGCAGGGATGGCTTCTAGATTCCCCGCTGGACCACCAGGGAGTTTTGGTAAGTCTTGAGGGGGTTGTCGTTAATTTTAATTTTAGCTGGGACACAAATTTAACTCGCCGTATTAACGCATCGGGGCGCCATACGGCCGAATGTAACACATTTGCGCCCCGATGAATCCGAATCACGAATGCAACGAAAACATTTTGGCTGCACATCCCTATGCAGCTTGCATAGACCAGAGGTCTTAGTCCTTCTGGATGTGGCTGATATAAAACTGCCTCTAAGCCCTTCAGGCAAGCATCTATATGCAATTCATAGGGTTTGCCTGGGTCAGCAAAAGCAAGTACTGGTGCATTACACAGATACTGTATGGTCCCTGTAAAGGCAACCTCACTTTCTTGAGTCCATCTTACACTAAAGGACTCTGATACCTTGTAATATTCCCTCTTGTCAGTCACCCTATGCTTCTGCTTTTTGTTCATGGGTTGACAACCATGCATCATCCTCAAAAACAGACTTACAATCTTTGAATAATCTTTCACAAACCATCTGTAATAACCACTAAATTCAAGAAAGGACTGTAACTTGCTGAGATTAGCTGGATGGAGCCAGGTAGTGAGGGCAGCTACCTTCTCGGGGTCTGCCACCACTCCCTCCTTATAAACAATATGCCCAACATACTTAACCTCAGCTTGACAAAATTTACATTTGTCCAATGATAATTTTAGGCCACACTGTGCCAACCAATCAAGTACCTTGAGTAGCTTTCTTCATGCTCCTCTAGGGTTTTCCTGAAAACTATCAGGTCAGCCAAGTAAACTAGCACTTGAAACTAGCGGGACCACCTGTGACCCCCTGGGGGAGTCAGTTAAATTGATAAAACTCTAGTGGACATATAAATGCGGTTTTCTCCTTGTCAACCTCACTCAAGGGTATTTGGTAATATCCACTGCATAGGTCCAGGACAGAGAACCATTGACTTCCAGTCAGAGGGTCAAGGGCATCCTCAACTCATGATGTAGTATACTGGTCAGGTATGGTCCTGGAATTTAGGGTATGGTAATCAACACACAGTTGTACTGTTCCATCGTTTTTCCTAACAACTACAATGGGGGAGGCATAAGGACTATGTGATTCAGTGATAATCCCTGCCTGCCTGAGTTCCTCCAGATGTCTTCTCACATCAGCTATGTCACCTGGGGCTATTATCTTTGATCTTTCCTGGAATGGGGTGTCATATGCAAGATGTATGTGGTATACTACACCCTTTGCACACCCCTCATCCCACTCAGGCCACGAGAATACGCTAGCACTTTGTGCTAATTTTTGCTGTAGTCTGGCCTTCCAAGATGGGGGTATCAGGGAGTCCCCAAACTGGAAAACATTTGGGTCAGTAGTCTGGGTACACCTTCCTTTAGGTTCTATTCTCTGCACAGCCTCCACTCGGTTCACTGTGGCCACTCTGATGCCTGGGGATAACTGGACAGGGTGGTTAGACTCATTCTTCAGTCTAACAAACACTTTCTGTGTTCGTCCCCCATCTAGTGTTAGTACACCATTCTGCACCAGTACCTCTGCAGGCAATCAGTCCTCTGCTGAGTCCTCAATTATCACTGTGCTATGTGCAAAGGTGGCATTGACTGTCAAGTGGTTACTTAATTCCTTCACATCTCCTGGGGGTATTTCAATAGGGATTTTGCTCCTTTGCTGTATCTCCTCTACTAAATCCAACACCTCATTTTTTTGCTGTCCCCCTACAAAGTACGCTTATAACAGCATTACATCTGGGGAAGGATGCCAGTCTTGGTTGCCCATGGCCTCCTGGCATGCCTGTGCCAATCAGCCATACACGTGTGAATTGGTACCTAATAATACTGGGATATGAGTTCCAAACTGGGAATCTGGACATACTAGCATCAAAGCATCTAGCTGCTGGGCTCCCCCAGTAAGCTGTTGGGGAAACTCCACTGTCACCACTATATAACCCTCATAGGGACAACTATGGTTATTTATGCCCCTCAGCACCAGTCCCTGCAATGGTTGGAGTGGAATGTGTGACAACCTAGAATCATAGAAGTTCTGGTATACAAGGGAGGCTTGGGACCCACTATCCAATAAGGCCTGGGTGACCTCACCTTCAATTCGGATTGGGACAGCTGTTTTGGGCCCCTCTGGCATAGGGTCTCCTGCCCATTTGGATGGGTTCTGGGGTGACTGAGTACTATCAACATATAGGACTTGTCGCGATGTGGCCCATGGCTAGAGCCACGAGCCACCTCTTACCTCCATCGCCGTCCCAACTAGGCCGCAGCCTGACTTCCTCGCAGCCCGGAGGCTGCTATCTTCGCCACTCCCACGGCCAGCCTGGAGCCGTCTACACCGCGGACCTCCGTGGCCCGGCCGCCAACTTGCTGGCATGGAGGAGCCATGCTGGGTCTCTCCAATGTGGCCTGGAGGCCGCTGAAGCCGGGACCTGTTCAGCTGTGCCACTCCCGGACCTCTCCTGCGTGGCTGACACCTCTGCTGACATCAGGGCCTGCCCTGAGGCCTAGTTCTTCTGCTCCGTCTCCCCTCTGCACAGCGGCAGAATGGCTGCTGTCCAAGGTCCTGCCCCTTTCCTCCTAAGGGGCAGGCCCACAGCTCTTCTCTTTATTTAAAGGGCCAGCCAGGTGTGGCCGATCTGAACACCTCCCAGGAAGTTGCCTGCTTCCTGCCCTATAAAAGGGCTTCTCCTTCAGTCAGTTCTTGCTTCAGCAAGGAGCTAGTCCTCCTGAGCTACTTCCCCCAAGGACTCCTTATTCCAGCTCCTTCCTGGCATCCTGATTTCGTCCTTGGACTTCCATGTATCCTGTATCCTGTATCTTTGTATCTCCATGGTCTCCTTCATGTTCCTGACATTTCGTGATGTTTCCAAGTTCCTGATGTTCCTAGATGTCCTGAGATTCCTTGATGTCCTCATGTCCCAAGTCCCGTTATGTTTCCGGTCCTAATGCTTCAGGTCTGGTGGGACCCGTGCCTCCAGAGATTCCCTGCTTTTAGTCTGAGTGTCCAAGCTCCAAGGTTTTATGTGATTCCCAAGTTCCGACTCCGGAGGATCCTAAGGGTTTCCACTAATCTGCACTGTGAGACTTCCTGAGCCTGTCCCAATCTCCTCGTGGTCTGCAACCAGCCATCCGGCTGTGTAGGGCGTGAGGGAGACAGTGTGGTCCGCGACCATCCCCCACGTGCTGTGTAGGGCGCCTGAGGGTCTTGGTCATCCCTCTTGTTTCCTGTCTTCGTCCCAAGCTCCACATAAGAGTCTTCAAGTTCCAGTCTTCACTCCGTTCCAGTCTTCACTCCAAGCTCCAATGCTTACGAACTTCTTCCACTGTGATCTCTGTCCGGCCTGCAGCCTCTGCTACACCCTGTGACAGGTTCAAAAGGGCTTGGAATGGTCGGTCTTATGGGCATGCAGGTTGGCGGAGGATTTGAGACTTGGACTGTCTTCACTGCAAGGGCACGCATTCTCTTTGTTCCATCCTGGAGAGCCCTAGGTTGTGCTCTGTCCCATCGTCAGCGTAACAAGACTGCCAAGCCATGAGCGTCCCAAACTCGAGACCGACATAAGCTCCAACAGGACTCCTGGGTGCTTCCCTTCTCTGGATCCTCCATGGCTCCTCTGATTTTGGGAGGTCCTCAACCGTCCTCATGTGGCCTGGGAGAACTTACATTCTCTTGTATAGTGCCCTGGCTTCCCACACCTGTGACACACACCAGAATGCTTAGTGTTTCTTCCTGATGTGAGCGCATTGTTTCTGGATTGTCTGGGCAGTTCTTCCCCCCTCCAGTTCCTCTGGGGGGGGAGGGGGGAGCAGCCCTCATTGGAGAGTTGAGTCTAGTCTGAAGGGCCTTCAGCCTTGATTCCAATTCATGGATTCTAGCCTGGTATTCTTTCTCAGGGGTTGAAGTGGGTTCATGGTGCCCTCCCCCACTCCTTTGTTCCTATGAATTCTGAACCATAGCAGAGGTTTTTGGATGATCCTGGAGATCCTTAACCTCTGGTACTATTCTCCTTTCCAATTTGAGGTAGGGTCCCTCTCTGTTGGGGTGACTTAGAGAACTCCTCATAGCCTCTCTGTCTTCCTCTTCCTGATCCCCGTCATTACAATAGCAAAGGGAGGAGTGTCCCTCCTCTTTTCTGCTAACCCAATTTTCATCACAGTCACATCCCAATATAAGGCCCTGCTGACTATCTGTTCAATTCAAGTCCTGTCCATACCCTATGCCGTGATTGTCCCCTTCTTCACAGCTTTCAGTAGGACATGCTCTAGATGGGATGCATATTGAGAGAGCTTTTCCCCAGGCCTCTGCATGTAGTTTTGAAGTGGATAAAGAAATCTTCTTCTGTACTACCATATATGCCTTCTAAAATGTCCAAGAAATCCTGGGCAGTAGCATCAGACTTGGAAAGGGTCAGAGACATTACTGCATCAAGGGCAGGGGCATGCAAACTCTATACCACCCTCTTCCTTCTCTCCAACTCAGTGCATTGCCATTCTTGTAGCATCTGAAAGGCCAAGACCATCCAGTGGTTAAACTCCTCTCCTGGTGAGGTAGACTTAACTCCTGAGAATACTCTCAACCTCTTGTATGGGCTGGTATCATAATGGGGCTACAGGTACTTCTCTAACACCTTCCCCATGGTACTAATCAGTGTAACAGGGGAATTGGCTGGCTGTCCCACCTGGGGCAGAATCCCTGCTACATCCTGCAGAGTTTTTCCTTCACTTCTTAATAGGGCCTGAACTTTTTCCAGCCAACTACTAGGGATGTGCAGCCAGAAAGTATACACTGGATTTGGGATACGTATTCGTCAGGACCCAGATATGTTGCATTCGGTCAAGGGGGGAGAAAGCCCGATCCATTAATACATCGAATTTGGCATTTGTTCCCTTTAAATTTAATTAACTACAACCCCTCCCCATCCTCCTGACCCCCCCCCCCCCAAGACTTGCCTAAAGTTCTGGTGGTCCAGCGGGGGTCCTGGATCGATCTGCACTCGCGCCGTCGGATGCCGGTATTCAAAATGGTGCCGATAGCCTTTGACCTTACTATGTCACAGGGGCTACCGGTGCCATTAGTTGGCGCCTGTCACATGGTAGGAGCAATAGACAGCCGGCACCATTTTGAATACCGGCAGCTGACGGCGCAAGTGCAGGAGATGATCCAGGACCCCCCAAGACTTGCCAAAAGTCCCTGGTGGTCCAATGGGGGTCCTGGAGTGATCTCCTGCACTCGGGCCGTCGGCTGCCAGTATTCAAAATGACGCCGATAGCCTTTGCCCTTACTATGTCACAGGGGCTTCTGGTGCCATTGGTCGGCCCCTGTCACATGGTAGGAGCACAAGATGGCACCAGTCGTCCATTCCTCCTACCATGTGACAGGGGCTGACCAATGGCACCGGTAGCCCCTGTGACATAGTAAGGTCAAAGGCTATCTGTGCCATTTTGAATACCGGCAGCCAACAGCGCAAGTGCAGGAGATCGATCCAGGACCCCCGCTGGACCACCAGGGACTTTAGACAAGTCTTGGGGGGGTCAGGAGGGTGAGGGGTTTATTCGTTCAGGATTCATTGCATTCGTGGGGGTTCGCCATACGTTTCGTGAACCCACGAATGCAACAAATAGGGACCTATTCGTTGCGGATTGCGCATTTGTTCACAACGAATGCACATCCCTACCAACTACTAGAAAGTGGAGATAGTTATCCATCCTCCCACTGGGGTTAAGGGGAACAGACACTTTACTCCCCATAGTGACTAAGGGAATAGATACCTCTTCTCCCAGCAAAACTGTAAGGGGTAGTTTGATAGGATCTAAATCCATAGAGCAAGTACAGAAAACTTTCACATTGCCCCGTGCATCATCAAAAAATCTCCCCCTAATCTTTATTTGCCCCAGCACCTGGAGATCTTCTAGGGCCTACTCAATGGCAGCTGACTCCATGTCCTCGGGGACACCATTCACCAATATAGCCCATGTCAAATTAATGCCTTCACCTCTAGACCAATTTTTCAGCACCAATACATCATTAGCATCCATGTTTCCCAATTTTCCAGTGCTGTTCACAGATTGAAAAATCAAAATTTATCAAATTGATCCCAAAGGTTGCCTCCAAAAATGTACGTAATGCCCCCTTTACTGCTTAACTCATGGTGTGTTCCTGAGTCCAGGGGACTGCTCTGTCTCCAGATCTGCTACTGTCCTTCAGTTCTTCTCCCTTGTAGAAGGGCTTTTCCTGGCTTGAATTTACAGCTCCACAACATTCAGTGATTCAGGCCCTCCACAGTCTCAGCTTTCAGTGGTTTTAGTTCCACTAAGCTCATGGCCAGTCATTTACTATTACTCAGCCTAGATTGGTCACATTCTCTCAGTCAAAAGGCCAAGACCCAGGCAGGACCTTGGTAAGAGAATGTTTGCACACCCTTCCATTCTGTCTGGCTTTTTTTTTCTGCTGTCTGAGAACTGAATACCCAAGGGTCTGACTCCTCTTGTTAGACAGGGTGGGAATCTGTTTTCTTCCTAGGACTGGTTTTCAGTACATTTTTCTCACAAATCTCTCATTCAGAATTCTCCAATGTAGGACTTTTACAGTCATAGTTATGAATGATTTAAAGTGGTATTTCACTGCAAGGTACCACTAGTAGTCCAGGGGTCTGTGACATGGAAATTTCCCTGACTCATTTATTCAATGGTCATTTAAGCACCTTTACAGTAAGTGGTCTGGCAATCTTTTCAATCTCATTCTGCATTTCCTGGGCTGGCAGCTCATGTTACATAGCTGCATTGTCCTCTTTTTTCTCTTAAATGATAGCATGCTCTTGATAAACAAAAAGAAACATAACATTAAGCTACTTTCTCCCAAAATACATAGTGAAGTTCTCAACTACATGTAACTTCTAGGTCTTTATTCAACATTTTATATAGATATTTTGCATTTGTAACTATCTACATCTGAAAATACCCTAATAGCTTGAGGATTTATTTATTTATTTATTAGAGATGTGAATCGTGTCCTCGATCGTCTTAACGATCGATTTCGGCTGGGAGGGGGAGGGAATCGTATTGTTGCCGTTTGGGGGGGTAAAATATCGTGATATATCGTTAAAATCGTTAAAACCCGCTAAAACCCACCCCCGACCCTTTAAATTAAATCCCCCACCCTCCCGAACCCCCCCCAAATGACTTAAATTACCTGGTGGTCCAGAGATTTTAAGTAAAAATCCTGCAACAAGCAAAGACCTCTTTTTTGGAAATATCTAAAACGTTAATGACCCACATACTGAGGGCCCAAATTCTGCAGAGAATTAAACACCAGTAAGGGAATCTTAAACTTCACTCACGAGATTAAAAGCAACCAGCACAAAGAGGAAATAACTGGCGGGATATGATCATACTGTTTTCAATTAAGAAAAATGAGTGCAGTAGTATTTTGATAAAATGGAGACAGTGTAGCTGTACCTTAGACTGGCCTACAATGAATTACAATACTCTAATGGTCTGGTAATCAGAGCATAAATCACTGTCACCAGGTTGTCCTGAGAAAAATATGGACAAAGATTTCGTATTAGCCATAGCTGTGCAAAGTATGATCTTACCAAGCCAGTAATCTGTAAATTTAGTGTAAGTTCATAGTTAAATATCACCCTTAAAGTATGAGCCTCAGTCTTCCCACAGAGAGAAAGAGACTCTGGACAGGAAGAAAACTAAAACAGCATATTGCCTCCAACACTACATACCCTCAGTCGATCAATCAGGATTGCATGGTTCACGAAATCATAGACCACGGACATGTCTAATAAACTCAGTATATTATCAGTCCCCCAAGATTTCATCACAAATAATCAACAAGAGCCAACAGCAATGTTTCTGTCTAGTAATTTTTATGAAATCCTGATTGAGATGTAGAAAATTCTGCTCTTCAAGAATAGTAGAGAGTTGAGCAGCAGCAGCCCACTCAATTAATTTACTAAGAAATACCGGATTCGACACATGACAATAATTGGCACCCTGCCAAGTGTCCAAATGGGATATTTTTTTAACAAGGGAGAAATCACTGTTTTCTTAAGTTCTTTTAGAAATACCCCAGATAATAAGGAAGAATTAATAATACATTGGACAGGTTCATCTATAATGGCTGAGCATTCTTTAATTAGGTGCAATGGACATGAGTCCAGGCAGCAATTACTAACTTTGCTTTAGTTAAAATCTGAAGTAGTTCATTTACAGAAACTAATTTAAAATTATAGGTAGAAAAGATGTAGGTAAAATCCAATGGAGAGGAGTCACAAATGCAAATCTAAAGGTAGCCGGATAATTTTAGACTTAAATCGGCTATATTTAACATAGCATTTAACAAAATATAGCCAGTTAAATGGTACAGGATGGGGGGGGGGCAAAAAAAAGTGATACATTGGCCTGTGGCCCCATTCCCATATTCCCAACCAATGTGCTAAAAAAGTGTACCTTGCCAGATCAAGCACCCTTGTCACCAAATCCCTACCAAAGATGGCTGTCCCTCCCCTTCCCCCCACCTCCAGTTCAGAAAAGTCTTCAAGCAATGTCTCCCTCCCTCCATCCCCAAACCCCACCCCCAACCCTAACCTTCTCACCCACCTGATGCCTTCACAAACCCCTTTCTTCCACTGGGATCATGGTATATTCATACCACAGTTCCAGCAGCTTTCAACATTGCTGTGCCATCGATGTGGAACTCTACCTCTACACTTGGAGGGGTTTGAGGGAATAGGAGGTGCTTGTTTATGCAGGTCCCATTTTTTTACATATTGGCTAAGGATATGAGAATCGGGCCACAGGCCTGCGTGTCACTTTTTCGGCTATGCCATCTGTCCAGAGAACATTATTTGAAAAGACTTGTGGGTCATTCATAGGAACCTTCGTTTTCAGTTTTTATTTTATTTTTCCTTGGAATTTCAATATTATTACAACAAAAACAAACAGAAAAAAAAAATCTGTGAAAAAGTTATTTTTCCACTGAGTTGTTTTTTTTTATTATAACATTGAAATTCCCAGGGAAAATAAAATAATTTAAAAACTGAAAAAGAAGGTTCCAGTCATTCAGATGCCCTATGGCAAACCTGAGGTTTTGTCCTTTTTAGAGAGAAGCGATTGGATAAGTTCTTGGAGGAGAAGTCCATTACCTGCTATTAAGTTCACTTAGAGAATAGCCACTGCCATTAGCAATGGTTACATGGAATAGACTTAGTTTTTGGGTACTTGCCAGGTTCTTGTGGCCTGGATTGGCCACTGTTGGAAACAGGATGCTGGGCTAGATGGACCCTTGGTCTGACCCAGTATGGCATTTTCTTATGTTCTTATGTTCCTAGATATCATCTTGTGAATGCCATTCCCATTCAGTTTTTTCCTGATAATAGGATAAGAACAACCATACTAGATCAGACCAAGGATCCTGTTTCCATCAGTGGCCAATCCAGATCTACTTGGTTAATAACCTTTTATGGACTTTTCCTCCAGGAACTTGTTCAAACCTTGTTTAAACCCATGTACACAAACTCCCTTTACCACATCCTCCATCAATAAATTCCAAAGCTTAATTGTGTTTTGAGTGAAAATATATTTTCTCCAATTTATTTTAAATGTGCTATTTATTAGCCTCATGGAGTTTCCCCAGTCTTTTTATTTTTTGGCAGAGTAAAAACACAATTTGCATTTCCCTGTTCCACTTCACTCATGATTTTATAGACCTCTATCATACCCCTCAATTTTCTCTTCTCCAAGCTGAAGACCCTTAATCTCTTTAGCGTTTCCTCATAGGGGAGCCATACCATCATTTTGGTTTTCCTTTTCTGTACCTTTTCTAGTTCCACTATATCTTTTATTTGATGGTTTGTATATGACCCCTTACATCACTTACAGTGAGAGAGGCCTGCAGATCTTTAGATGTTTGTCTGGGGTTCCTTATGATTTTGTGGATGATTATGTAGTTTGTTCTTGGTGTGATACTGGCAGGATGACAGCTCCTGGATGCAGTCACTGTAGTCTTCAACTTTTCCTATTTGTAGACTATCTGTCTGACAGTGAATGGATGTAGTCTCAAATGTGTCCCTATGCACATAGATGAGCATCAACTACTCTTTTTCATAGGCCCTCTGAAATTTCTTTTGATCATGGCATGATGTAATCCCTACTAACTTTTATGGTGAAGACCAAATTCAAAACCTTTTGGACTGTTTATATAGAACAACATTCTCAAACATGTTTATATACAACAAACATGCTCAAACATGCTTAAACCCTTGCTGCATCAGTACGTTACTTGAACTTATTTGTTAAGTTAAGTTTTGTTTGCCAGTTTCCGGCTACCCTTCTCTCCTGTTCTTGTAGTCCCATCCCCTGTCCCTGTTTGATGTACTTTCTACCTTCAGTTCAGATGTAAACCAGTATGATGTAACCACTAATACCGGTATAGAAAAGAATTAAATAAATAAATAAATAAATAAGACGCAGTCGTGCAGATTTACTCAGCAGGATGGTTTACTTGTTACCCATTTAAGAGCCTTACCAATTAAATGTATTAAGTAATCTCTGGGTTCATCTTCTATATCACATGCACTGATTCTGAAATAGTCTTGTTCCTATAATTTTTCAGGCATTATACATTATGGTGAGTACTTGGATATGTCCAATTTATCCTGCTAAGTGCCTTTTCAGCTGGATAAATAGCATCTAAGTTTTTGAATATCAACCTCTATGATTCCTAAAACATGCAGGGAAATTGCAATAACTATTCAATAAGATTTATATTGAACCAAATCAGAATTCTGAATTACTCAATCAGCCATATTGAACAATGTATAAGTTTTGCAATTGTTTCTAATGGGCTCTTTAGAAACCTATATTCCATCAGAGCAATGCACAAAACAGAGGGTATAGAATAATCCATTTTTGAAAAGTTAATGATACAGACAATTATGGTTATGAAAGAATTATTGGATGTGATGCATTTCTAAAGCAGAGATATCAGCACATTAGTTCAGTAACAAAATGAATTGCTGAACATGAGAATTTCACAAGCAAGCAGTGTTAGAGGAAAACAACCATAATATACAGAGAGCAACAACAGTGTAATACACAATAAGGGCTATTTTTAAAACATTTTAGACACAGAAATGGGCTCTTTGAAAATTGCCCATCCTCAATACAAATCAGTTTTGTCTATACTTTTTGGAAGGATTCTTGTGGAGGGGGGATTAACGCAATCCATGTTATATTTAAATTAAATGATTAGCATTTGTTTTGCATTTTAATCAGCTTTTTTACATGTTAAGGTAAAAATTCATGTGAATGGGAACAAAACAAGCTATCATTAAGGCAAAAATGTTAACACCCAAAACAAATATTCAAGCAACTGATATGCAAGGGATGTGGGGTAGGGAAGAAGCAATATGGGCCGTCCTAAACAAAGAGGATGGTACTTCCATTTACATCAGTGTGGTCCACAGATCTCTGACTCAAACAGAAGAACTGGACAGAGATCTGGTTGAAGACATCTGAAAGGTGGGAAAGAAGGGCAAAGTGTTGCTTGTTGGAGATTTTAATCTGCCAAATGTGGATTGGAGTATCACTTCTGTGGAATCTACGAGAAGTAGAGAGATAGTGGATGCCCTTCAAGGGGCTCTGCTCAAGCAAATGGTAGTGGAGCCCATGAGGGAGGGTGTGATATGCAATCTAGTGCTGAGCACCAGTGATCATCAGACGGTATAGTTTGTTATCACAAATAAGATGCAGAGAAGTCACAAGAAGGCTTGAGTTTAAAAAATAATGACTTGGTCAAAATGAGTATGTTCATGGAGGAAGAACTAGAAGAATGGGTAATAATGGACAAGCTGGAACAATAGTGGGCCAAATTAAAAGGAGCTATTACAAAGGCAACAAATCTTTTGTGTTAGAAAAGTAAACAAAAGTAAGAGGAAAAAGAAACTGATCTGGTTCACAAACATATGAACATAAGAACATGCCATACTGGGTCAGACCAAGGGTCCATCAAGCCTAGCATCCTGTATCCAACAAATTCCAAAGTTTGTGCGTTGAGTGAAAAATGCAGGCAAAAAGAGCATTCAAGAAGTATAAAGGATCACAAAAAGAGGAACACAGGGAATAATATCTGGTGAAACTGAGGGAAACAAAGAAAGAAATTAAGAAAGCAAAAGGTCCGGCAGAAGAAAGGATTGCCAAAGAGATACAGTGAGGTGCCAAAACATTTTCAGATATATTAGAGAAAGAAGGGAGGTCAAGTGCTTTAGTGAAAATGGAAGATGACGAGGAGTAATGTATGGAAAACAACAAAGAAATCACTGAAATATTAAACACATACTTCAGTTTGGTCTTGACTAAAGAAGACCCTGAAGAAGGACTGCTGCTGGTTGACAAAACTGTAGATGGGGATGGGGTAGACGAATGTTTGGGAAAAGCTAGGCAAACTGAAAATGGGCAAAGCTATGGGGCTGGATGAGGTACATCCTAGGATACTAAGGGAGATCAGAGATGTGCTGGTGGGTCTGCTGAAGGACCTGTTCAATAGATCCCTGGAAATGGGTGTGGTGCCACAGGATTGGAGAAGAGCGGTTCTGGTCTCACTTCATAAGAGTGATAGTAGAGAGGAGGCGAGGAAACTGCAAATCAGTTAGCCTCACCTCAGTGGTGGGAAAATTAATGGAGATGCTGCCAAAGGAAAGGATAGTGAACTATCTAAAATTGGGTGGGTGGCTGGACAGCATGTATTCACCAGAGGAAGATCCTGTCAGGCAAATCTAATTGATTTTTTGATTGGGTGACTTGAGAATTGGATCAAGGGAGAGCTCTCGATATGATCTACTTGGATTTCAGCAAAGCTTTTGATATGATCCCGTATAGGAGGCTAGTGAATAAAATGACAGGCCTGGGAATGAGTGCCAAAGTGGTGGCATAGTTTACAAACTAGGTGACTGATAGGATACAGCATGTAATGGTAAATGGAACTTACTCTGAAGAGAGAACTATGTCAAATGTAGTGCCACAGGGATTGGTATTGGGACTGGTTCTGTTCAAAATCTTTTTGAGTGATATTGCAGAAGGGATAGAAGGAAACATTTATCAATTTACGGTTGATACTAAGATCTTCAACAGAGTGGGCATGCCTGAAGGAGTAGAAAGAATGAAAAGTGATTGTTGAAGAATAAAGATGGACTGTGATACAAGTGTAATAGACACATGTTTCAGTTACCATAAGCCTAGGTGTTTCTTAGTTAGCTACTGCAGGTTAGGTTAATAAATAAGAATACAAGGTTTGCCATACTGCGTCAGACCAAGGGTCCATCAAGCTCAGTATCCTGTTTCCAACAGTGGCCAAGCCAAGTCACAAGTACCTGACAGGATCCCAAGAGGTAGATAGATTCCAAGCTGCTTATCCCAAGAATAAGTAGTGGATTTCTGCAAGTCTACCTTAATAATGTTTAATGAAGTTTTCCAAAGGTTTTTTTAAACGCAGCTACACTAATAGCTTTTGCCACATCCTCTGGCAAAGAATTCCAGAGCTTAATTATGCACTGAGTAAAACAAATTTATTCCCTTATTAGTTTTAAATATATTATCTAATAATTTCATTGTTGAACTAGATCTTTGAAGATTAAATTTCCACCTGCTCCGGAATCTACCAGAGCAAGGACTGGAAAGGACCGGGAGTCCCAAATTAGAGTAACTGGCAAAGACAGTTGAGGGGCTGTGACGTTGCGCCCAAGTTCAGGACCCCAACTGAACTTAGGCTGGGTAGTTTCCCGACTGACTGGGCAGGCCTGCAGGTGATGGCCAGGACTTATCCTCCACAGTACAGAGGCCAGTTTGTCTCCGCCGGAAGCGCTCTTTCGGGGACAGCCCCCCACGGCCCAACTGCATGGGTTCTTCTGTTTTGGCCAAAATGGAGACCCTACCAGTGGCAGGGCTAGTGGCCGGTGGCAAGTGGGAGTGAACCCAAGAGGGCCTTCTGGGCATCCAATTCTCCCGGTGGCACACTTGGAGATGACGATCAATTCGGCCAGTCAGATCAATGAGATCCTCAAGTGAGGGAGGGAGCTCCTGAGCTGCCAATTCATCCTTCAGCTGCAGGGATAGCCCATCCAGGTAAATAGTACGTAGGCAGTCTTCCTGCAAGAGAGTTCTGTAGCTAAGGTCCAAAATTCAATTGTATAATCAAATAGGCTTCTTTGGCCTTGTCGAAGATGCAGCAAATTAGTGCTTGCCACAGCATGCCGCCCAGGATCAGCAAAGGTCCACCGGAACATGGCCACGAATCAAGGCAATTCCTGTAGGAGAGAATCCGATCACTCCCATAAGGGCGAAGCCCAAGCCAATGCCTTCCCTTCCAGATGAGACAAGATAAAGGTGACTTTCGTGAGTTCATCTTGAAAGATGGAGGGCTACAGAGTGAACTGCATATAGCATTGGTTAATGAAACCTCTGCAGAGCTTGGAGTCACCATTGAAATGAGGCGGAGCTGGGAAAGCCAGCAGCAAGGCTCAGGGAGAGGAATGAGACAGCTGTTGGTGAGAGGAAGCTAGTACTGGAATTGAATTACCAGACAGGGCATCAAGCCGGGCATGCAGATGCTCAAGGGAGGAAGCCAGTGCCTCAAGAAACTGTTGCTGTTCTTGTACCTTTGAAGCCAGACCAGGAATAGCCTGGAGGGCATACGGCTCCACCGAGTCCTTGGCCTTTGCAACCTGTTGCACCAGAGGTGAACCCTTGGGCCGAGGTGGGGTTGATGCAACCCATAGGAGGGATCTTATGGGTCCCCACCTTTGGCAGGTGGAGTAGGCTGAATGATGAAGGCCGGCTGGTGCTTCACCAATACCAGCCCTCGTTCCCCGCAGATTGAGCCTTTGGGTACCGAGGCCGGCTGGATTTAGGTGGGCCTCTGTATGTCGTCATCGGTGGAAGATCAGAGAGATCAGCCCAGAGGCAGCAAAATTGGAGTGGAGATGTCTGTACTGGATGAGGTTGAGTCCCGGAGACCCGGGCGCCAATAGAACCAAAGTCAGATAGGGGGGCGCCCGAGCAAGAACAGGCCGAAGCCTGAATAGGCCAAGTCCAGAACATAGATTGAAGAGGCATCGTAGAGCATGCTGGAGTCAGGACCGGCGGTAAGAAGTGGTGGCAAGACAAGGCTGAGGTCTGGATGATGAGAGAGTCAGTAGCGTAGTCAGGCAATGCAGAGGTCCGGGCTTGGAGAGTCAATGGCATGGTCAGGCAATGCAGAGTTCGTGTCTGAGAAAGCAATCCGAGGAGAGGTCAGGAATCAGGAATCAGGAACTCAGGGGTGAAGGGGAAGAGGAACAGGAATTTGCGAGGATCAGGAACCAGGAATGCAGGAGGATCACCAGGAGGCAACAAGTACATGACCAGCGTGGAGACCTGTTGCAAAGACAATCATTGGAAGCCAAGCCCGGCCTTAAGTACCAGAGCTCCGGCGATGTCATCATCCGGGGCTGCAGCCAAGTTCCCACCATGGGCCTTCCATAAGAGTCAGAGATGCACGTGCGCATGCCTAGGGAGGGGTGCGGCGCTGGATGGTGGCGTCTCTCTGCGGGCCACAAGGAGAGACCCGACGCAGAGCACAGGAATCTGTAGCTGAAGTTGAGGCACCGGGGGCGGCCCGAGGATGGAGACGGTTGCCCACTGCCACCAGGGATGAGGAACCAGGCACTGGATTAGCCAGAGAGAGTTGAGGGGACCAGTCCATGGGTCTGCCGTGGCCGGCACTCATAACAGGAAAAATAACAGCTATGGAAAAAGTGGGCAAGATTAGATCAGCTGAGTGAAAATAGGCATGGGGATTGCATTTTGAAATCTGCAAGCATACTTTATGGCATGTATTTGCATCTGCTTCAATGAAAGCACAATGTACATGAGTACTTTATACCCACATTGTGCACACCAACATGTCCCCTGAGCTTCAACTCTGAATCATTGACTTCCTTTATTAATAAATCCATACCTACTGAGTTTGTTATATTTTTCTTTTTATTGTATGGGTCCACTGACCACAAAGTGAAATTAGCAAGCAAAAGACAATAAAGGGAAGAGGGTTCATGTCCTATATTCTGTATTAAATATAATACAAGTGAGTCAAGATGTTGTCTCTCTTTGCACTCCATATTTAGACTTGATAGTGAATGTTTCAACTCAGGAAACCCATAACTAGTAATATAAATCCCTTATATGTGTAGCACCCCTATGCCATAGAGTGTATGGGAGTTGAAGTTTCATTATGTGATATGGATAAAAGTGAACTTTTCCCCCTTATGGAAGACATGGCTGTCAGAGTTGATAGAGGAAGTGAGAATGTTCTAGCAGAGAAAGGTCATCTTTTGGTAAGGGGGTGCGACCAAAAATGTGGATGGTCTACGACCAAAAAGGTGGATGGTCTTCATCAAATGACTTATGAGGAGAGATTGAAGAATCTAAATATGTACACACTGGAGGAGAGGAGGAGCAGGGGTGATATGATACAGACTTTCAGATACTTGAAAGGTTTTAATGATCCAAAGACAACGACAAACCTTTTCCGTTGGAAACAACTCAGCAGAACCAGGGGTCACGATTTGAAGCTCCAGGGATGAAGACTCAGAATCAATGTCAGGAAGTATTTCTTCACAAAGAGGGTGGTGGATGCCTGGAACGCCCTTCCAGAGGAAGTGATGAAGACCAAAACTATGAAGGATTTCAAAAGGGCGTGGGATAAACACTGTGGATCCATAAAGTCTAGAGGATGTGAATGAAGAGAAGAGGCATGGGGGTGGCTTGCGGGAATGACAGCTACTACCTGGAGATTAATACCCTTATTCAATAAACATACACACGGTTAATGCGACTCCAACATTGCTCTATGCTTCAACGGCAAGAGGAAATGTGGAAAAAAGGATTTGCATTCACAAAAAAACGGGGGAGTAGCTTGCTTGTTGAGGTCAATTAAGCCTGATACTTCACTTGGAATACATATCCAGTGCAGCTCACTGCTTCAACAGCAGGGAGGAATGAAGAAAAGAGGATGTATATCCAAACTACAACCAACAAGGACTGAATTGCATAGGCTGGGTAAACAAATAAGCATGGGAGTAGCTTTCTTATTGCGGCAGATACTACCCCTAACCAATTAAACTAGATACTTCACTTAGATGCAGCTCCTGCACTGCTCTCTACATCAATGGCGGGGGTGGAAGGTAAACAGAACCAAAAAGTTACTAATAAAGACCAAGAGTAACAGATAAGTATGAGAAAAAAATATGTGTGAAAGCTTGCTGGGCAGACTGGATGGGCCGTTTGATCTTCTTCTGCCGTCATTTCTGTGTTTCTATGTTACATTCATTTCTTGGAAGGACAGTGGGAATACAGCCCCTATGGGCTCTGTCTAGGAGTAGGTAATGAAAACCCTGACTCTACTGGGTCTGGGGTGACTCCAGCGTGAAGGGACAGTTAAAGGATGTGACTGTGATTCTCTCCCAGGATTACAGAGGTGGAGTGGCAGAAAGAGGGCAAGGATTCTCACCCAGAATCTCAGGCAGCCTGAAAAAGAAAAGAAATTCTTTAAAGAAGTATTAGTAAACAGAAACAAGAAGAAAAAAAGTATCTTTTAACTAGGGTAGGAACTTATGTGGGCCAGAAGTCAAACTGTGCCAGAGGGAACTTGCCAAGGGGTTCAGAGAGGATCCTGTCTGCAGTCTCAGAGGGATACTTTCCTTGAGCTGACCAGGTCACAGGAAATTGTGAGTAAACTGAACTGGAAATGGAAAGGAAGAGAGGGCCAGCAAAGGCCTAAGAACATTAAGAGAAGAGAGCATCAGCATGTCTTAGCTTGAGTAGAACATTAAGAGAAGAGAGCATCAGCATGTCTTAGCTCGAGTAGGTAAAGTATTATTGAGGAGAGAAGAGTTACAAGGAACCTTATTTTTTGTTGAAATGTTACTGGCTCTGCTACACTGCTACAATGTATTATTCTGAAGATTACATAGTAAATTATTGTTTGGTTGGAGCACACTTTCTGAGTGGACAATGGTTTATTTCAAAGGAGTGTACTTAGCCCAGCACTGGCCCTACAGGTTATCCTGCCATCAGCTCATGGTCCAAGAGAAGTTTTCCTCCATCTTGGTAATGTGACCCCAATGTTCCCCAAGGCTGAGAAGGTGAACCCTGGTGGAACAGGGGCTATACTTGTTTTGTAGTGTTTTTGTGCTTTGGATGCTAATGGACTTTGTGTATCTCTCACCAGTATATTTTTCAAATACTACTAAAAAATATTAGACAAATGCATGGTAAATTTTCATTAGATATGTATTCACTGATGTTTGTTTCGTATAAATAGAAAATGTGAGGACAATTATTGGTTTCCCATGGCTAAGTATTTACAGACCTGAAACGCACTCACCAGCCTCACATTGAGCATTTGCAATGATGTAATTACAATGTTATAGCTAGGAAGCTGATTTCATCTCTGTTATGATATAAAGTCCTGTATCTGATCAAAATGGAATTGCTACTCATATAGGAATTCTGAGAAATGTGATAAATACCTCTTTTGATCAAACTTCAAAGATATAATTTTACTATATTATCTTATGCATATTTTGTTTGTTTACTGATATGTAGATGTTTTTCAGATATCTAAGAATTCTGATCTGTACAATGACTAACCAAATAGCTCTCAGCAATTTACTTGTGATTGCTATTTTAGTACAGCCCTGATTCTTAATGCCTTTTTCTTTTACACTATTCCAAACCGAAATTGCAAATTTAACTGAGCAATATGTTCCATACGTTTGCCTTGCATTCTACAGCATTGGCTTGTTAATCTGAGCATATCTATAGATGGGATTGTTATACCCAAACCCAGAGGCTTATATACTGAAATGTAAAGTAATAATGCAATAGATGGCTTTGCATTAAAAAAAAAAGCGCCAAATGCAATTTTGGTGTTTTTGCACATTTTGGGGCATGTTCCACATTTTTTCATGTGAAGCCCCCTTACATAAAATCACTTTGAACTTTCTCCCTCTGCACATAGTACATTTTTGTGCATTATGTGCCATGTGTGAAATTCTAAGTTGATGAGCTGCTGCAATGGAATGCAGGCAAAGAAGCTCATTAACACAGAATTTGGCCAAAAACCAGCCCACGAAGACATCTTTTCTTTCTCTGACCATTTCAGCAGCTCAGGTTCACACACAAGTTTTCTATCTGTGCCATTAATAGAAGGACTAGGGGGCATTCCATGAAGTTAGCAAGTAACACATTTAAGACTAATCGGAGAAAATTCTTTTTCACTCAACGCACAATAAAGCTCTGGAATTTGTTGCCAGAGAAGGTAGTTAGTGCAGTTAGTGTAGCTGGGTTCAAAAAAGGTTTGGATAAGTTCTTGGAGGAGAAGTCCATTAATGGCTATTAATCAATTATACTTAGGGAATAGCCACTGCTATTAATTGCATCAGTAGCATGGGTTCTTCTTAGTGTTTGGGTAATTGCCAGGTTCTTGTGGCCTGGTTTTTGGCCTCTGTTGGAAACAGGATGCTGGGCTTGATGGACCCTTGGTCTGACCCAGCATGGCAATTTCTTATGTTCTTATGTTCTTATTTGTTGGGTAGAAAACTTTCATGTGAGCAAGGCCACTAACCCAGGGGAACCCCCTGTAGCTTACTGCATTCACTCCCTGGTGTTACTTATGCAGCTATATTGGAATATTTATTTTTTTTATCACTACTTTCAGTTTGTTTATTTATTAAAATTTGATTACACACTTCTCATCAACAGACATTGAAATATAGTACAATAAAAATATAAAATCCTTTCCTCACACTCCACCCCAATACAGTTAATCACATTAATAAAACACATCTACAGTAATAACATATACTAATTATGAACCCTTTTAATGGCTTCTGACTTTCTTTTGTTTAACCAAATGACTCAAATTTTCTTCAAGGTGAAATTTAAAACATAGTTGTAAAATATAAGACTACATTGATGGACAGCTCAGCATTGTTAGAGTAATTTTCCAAAGACAAGTACCTGGGTAAATAAGAGGTCAATTTTTAAAGATATCCTTTTATATAAGTTAGCCAGGTAAGACTTATCCAGATAATTTACATGGCTATGCTGCAGAATATCCCTGTATTTGCCACTACATAGCTGGATACGTTATATCTGGCTAAGTTTAGACCTACTATTGAACAGGTCTAATTTATCTTGTTAACTTAACCAAATGTAGGCAATAATCCGGCTAAGTAGCTGGATAAATAGCATCGCTTTGATCCACCCCTGAATTATCGGCTTACTACTTTACTGGATAAGTGACTTGCTGAATGTATTTATTTATTTTATTTATTTTAAGTTTTTCTATACCGGCATTCGCGATAAATATCGCATCATGTCGGTTTACAATTAACAAGTGGATAGGGAACAAAGTCAAAAAATAACATTTAGTAATAAATAATAATAATAATAGTAGTAAAAAACATAAAACAAGCGAAGGCTAAGGAATGCAGTTACAATAAAACAAGGGAATAAAGTAACTTGGATCGGAGAAAAGAAGCAGGGGTTTAAATAGAAAGAACATATATGCCAGTCAATGTGCTTATAGCACTGATGAATTGCCCTTAAGAGGTAGGGATGTTAATTACCATGATTAAGGCAAAGTCTGGGCGACTGGTTGATAATGGAATAGGTTCAGTTTAGTTCAGGAAATGCTTTCATGAATAGCCACGTTTTAAGTCTTTTCCTAAAAGTAGGAAGGCATGGTTCCTGTCGCAAATCTGGTGGGATGGAGTTCCACAGTGTTGGTCCTGCAGTGGAGAAAGCCCTGTCTCTGGCGGTTATGTGCTTCATGGATTTGGAGTGTGGTACTTGTAGGGTTTCTCTATAGGACTCTCTGATTGGTCTTATGGACGTGAATTTTTTGAGAGGAATTTGAAGGTTGAGCTGAGATTGTTGATGTATAGCTTTGAAAATAGTGGTTATGGACTTATATATGATTCTGTAGTGAATTCTGTAGTGAATGTATATATGATTGTATATATGAATGTATATATGTATATATGAATGTATATATGATTCTGTAGTGAATGTAGCTGGTATCCTACTTATCTGGCTAATTAGCATTTAAATATCAACCCTCTAAATATTTAACTTGGTAAAATGAGCTGACTAAAAATTCTCCTTCTGAAATGCAGCTAGCAGAATGCATGGTTTCCAAAGAACATGTGGTTTTTAACCGAGAAATAAAAAGATGCTCCCGTGGGCAGGAAAATAGCACACGTACATTTGATTTCAGGAAGGAGAGTTTTAAAAGTCATTTTCTGTAGGTAAAACAGTGCTTTAGTCATGGAAATGGTCATCAGGAACAAAAATTGTGTTCTTTTTTCATATCTTTACATTTATCACTATTCTTGCCATGGCATTTTTCACACCCTTTCGGTAGCAAACCACATAAATCAGGTATTCATTTTACTTTCTTTTCTCTCTAATTGCGCTTGGCACATGGCCACCCAGTGAGTTGGCTGTACAGATGTGTTCCTCCAGTTTTTAATAAACTGCTTTCTTTAACATTCTTATTATCATTATTAGGTTGGGTCCCATTTTCTTTATTATTCATTTTTTGCTGAGCTGCTTCAAGGATGGTTGGTCTTAATGCCCAACCCCAGGGCTGCTCTCCTGTTGCATTCTCAAAATTCTGTTAGCCCATGCTAGTTGTGTATCTGCTCCTCTTGCTTGTTAAATCCTTTTTTCTTTTTTTTAAATGGATTTAACTCATGCCTTCTCACTGATAACTCGAGGCAAGTTACATTCAAATACTGTAGGTATTTCCAGTCACTAAAGGTTTAAAAATCTCCGTGTGTGCCTGAGGCAACAGAGAGGGAAGTGACTTGCCTAAGGTGGCAAGGAGCAAGATTCGAACCCTGGCTTTCCTGATTCACAGCCTGCTGCTCGAACTTCAAGGTTATTCCTCCAGTTGCTCTTTTGTTTCCCAGCAGGCTGTTGCTTTCCCAAGTGAGGGCTGATGTAATTCTGGTAGCAGGTCATGCAGCTGCTCCGCTCTTTAGACAGCTAAGGCTGGCCACACTGAGATCACCAGAGTTTTGATTTGGAGGTTATTGTTGAATTTTCTGGATGGATGCTTGCTCTGGTATAAGGCTGCCTCCCAAGCTGTGTCCCACCCACTTTGGGCCTCTGTGTCACTGCTGTCCAAGACCATGACCTCTTTCTTTTCTCTACTTTTACCTTCTCTTCTTTGCCAGCCGTCTTGAAGACTATAAAAGGCCAGTCAGTAGCAGTAAAATAGCTGTTATATCTGGTTCACTGCTGACTGATGCCAGTGAGAGCCTGCTACAAAGGCAAAAGTATACTAGTGGTGCTGCACTGAAGTCCAGAGTCTCTCTGATCCTGGCATCTGCTTTCAATCTCTCTCTCTAACTCTTTCTTTCAGTCCTCAACCATGGTGAATGCTTCACTGCTTTCTTATTTCCTTGCAGCTCTGCTGCTTCATTTGCTTTACTGCTGGCCCCTAAACCTCTTTCCTTTTAAAATTTTCCTTATCTTGACTCCTATTGAGACTTTCTTAATCCTGATAGAAAACTGCTAATTAACTCCTTTCAGCCACCCCTGAACTTCCATAACTAATGGGTTTAAACTTTCTATCCATTAGCCCTAATAAATCTAATCCCATCAAAAAGAATCCATCCATGTTGTGCTGACTCAGCCCGGAAAAGGTGATCTTTCCCTCTGTTTTCCTTCCCAATGACTCCTATTTCATCCTCCTTCTTCCTTGTATAACCCCCACCCCGGGGATCTTACTGCACTCCGGGGGTGGGGGTGGGGGGTGTTCCATAAAAGATTTAATAGTCTTTTGGGGGCTAAACCCACTTCTGACTTGCTGATACACACAATGACTTCCCCCCCAGGGATGGGATCCTTTGTTGGTGAGGTGAAAAACTTAACTTTCAGGGCCCAGAGTGACAGGGGTGATGCTTTTATTACTCTGTCCCCAGCATAGGTGTGTGCTGCAAGAGCCAAATAATACACTGGAGTCACTGGTCGAGTGTCCAAAACCAAAATCCTTTACTGGAGATAAAACAGGTGAAATAGATCAGTCCTCAGCACCATAGGAGCTTTTTTAGTTACAGTTTGTTTCCTCTGTATCTGTGCATGGGTCTCTCAGCACCAGTACAGGGGAATCTCTCACTCTCCAGGTCTTGGCTAAGCAAAGTTCCCAGGTGGTCAGGGTATCCTTAGTTGGGCAGGAAAACCCCTTCCAAACTGGCAAGAAGGATAAACCCAGTCTAATTCACAGGGGTGAAGACTGTTTGGGTGTCCTCAAAGTTCTCAAATAGTTCTTACTCACAATTAGGTAATGTTCTCTTGTTTCTTTCTCCCTCAATTGAATCCCTGATGTGAGGGATCCTTTCAGGACACTGCAGTTCTCAGGGTTCTTCTTCAGGCAGGAAGGGGGGGCAGCAGAAATCTTCCTTCTGATTCTTCTAACCAAAAACTTATTTTCCTCCAAAATGAAGTTAACACAGGAGTTGCTTTTTCCCTTGGGTCACCATCAGACTACCTGGCTTATTGAGGATGCAGCGGGGCAAGTCTTCCCTAAACTGGGCAGTTCCAGACACAGGGTTCCTTGTACCCTGAATCCAAGTGGTATCCAGGGTCTCACAAGGCTTCTACCACAAAAAAATGTAAAAATCCCAAAACAATCCAGTGGAAAGCCCCAGCCAGCCAGTTAGTGGACTGGTAGGAACCCCTCCCAACCTTGCTTAGGATCCCTAGGCAGAGTTTGCCTGGATCCTCCAAGTAGTTCTGAAAACCAACGCAAAAAATGCTCCTTACTACCACTTAACTCTCCAAAATCTAAAAGCACTGCCCCTTGAGTCTCTGACGAGAGCTGCTTAAAAACCTTGCAGAAAGATGGCCATTCCAGACCCCTTAAAGGGTAGGGATGCATTTCAATGGTAACCTCTCCCATCTTGAGTATTGTGTGCAGAACTAGTCACCATATCTCATGAAAAATATAGAAGAATTAGAAAAAGTGCAGAGAAGGGCAACCCAAATGATAAAGGGGATGGAACAATTCCCCTATGAAGAAAGGCTAAAGAGGTTAGGACTCTTCAGCTTGGAGAAGAGACAGATGAGGGGGGATATGATAGAGGTCTATAAAATAATGAATGGAATAGAACGAGCAAACAATCAGTTGTTTACTCTCTTGAAAAGTACAAAGATCAGGGGGCACACAATGAAATTATTAGATAATATATTTAAAACTAATAAGGGAATAAATTTGTTTTACTCAGTGCATAATTAAGCTCTGGAATTCTTTGCCAGAGGATGTGGTAAAAGCTATTAGTGTAGCTGCGTTTAAAAAACCTTTGGAAAAGTTCATTAAACATTATTAAGGTAGACTTGCAGAAATCCACTACTTATTCTTAGGATAAGCAGCTTGGAATCTATCTACCTCTTGGGATCCTGTCAGGTACTTGTGACTTGGCTTGGCCACTGTTGGAAACAGGATACTGAACTTGATGGACCCTTGGTCTGACGCAGTATGGCAAACCTTGTATTCTTATTTATTAACCTAACCTGCAGTAGCTAACTAAGAAACACCTAGGCTTAATGGTAACTGAAACGTGTCTATTACACTTGTATCACAGTCCATCTTTATTCTTCAACAATCACTTTTCATTCTTTCTACTCCTTCAGGCATGCCAAGAAAAGTTATGCATATACTTTTGAAAAGTCAAAAGTATGCGCTTTAATTACAAACCCTGCTCCAGCCCTGCTCGTGAGAACACTTCACAACAGGTAAAGGTAAGCACCTAGAAGCTCTATGCATGTACATTTATCAGCATAGAGGGAAGGAAATTTTCAAAAAGCCCATTTCCATGGAGAAAGTACAGTGTTACCCTCACAACTGGCTTTGAAAAATACCCTCCCTGGGATAGTTTTCATTTTTGGGGCCATTAAACATTTTCAACCAGTAATCAGAGATTAAACAAAAGTAGGTCTCTAAAAGCCCTGAGAGTCATAGTCAGGAGATCTTCCATGAGGGTCACCAATAATAGCTACCACAAGGACAAAAATGTTTTAAATATAAAGTGAATTTGCATTTAATATTGTATGCTAAAGGAAGGTAAACTGCCCACAACAAGAATGCTAAATAAACTCCTAAAGCTACAAAGAAGAACAAACAGCACCTCATCCAGCATAAACCTCTTCAGAGTTAAATCAGGTGATTAGTCATACTGAAAGGGAAAACCTTTAATTTCTACAATGCATGCATGAGTATCCTTGTCTCTGGCTGCCTGATAAGGTTTCTCTGGTCTGTTCCACTTGGTATGTCCTGCTTTACTCCCAGTGTCTGAGCAGTTTTTTTTTTTCTGGATAAAATATTGTATACAAACATTTTAGGGACTCTTTAAAGCAAGAAATATTACTGTCAGGGAGAGCATAAGGACCTGTCAAAAAGAAATATCATTAAAACAGACTGCAGTACCTCAGAGAAATGTATCGTTCAAGGGAAGAAAAGACACATAAAAAGTGCCTGTGACAAGTTAAATAAATCAATGATTCAACAAAAAAAAAAAAAATTGCATATTCATCTTAAAAAAAAAATGTTTTATTGCTATGAAGGGTTCTGCATAATGAAAACGATAAGCCATAAAAAAATGTTTAGCAATTACTCTGTTGCCTTCTTTTAATTTCATTGTTCTGTTTGACGGCCCCCTTTTGATGTGATCAATATTTTTACCTAAGAGAAAATGAAAATAAATTGCAGAAGAACAACTGGTCTATTGGACATAAATTCCACACACCAAACATGAACAGATTCACACCTCGCTATTGAGGTGTATATTATTTAGAATCAAAAGGACTGGTGGGCTTGATCAAGGGATTGCTTTTCTCCAGTCATTAAATTATCAGTAGTCAGCAAACATATCAAAACTGGTAGCAATCAAAACTAAAATACAAGGCATTGATTGTATCTATGCCTATTTATCCTTAACCGTAGAGGAATAAAAACTGAATTAAATAGACGAATCATTGCACATCTCTGTTAAATAAAACTGATAAAACAAAAGGCACAAAAGTTCCAAACCACTACAAAAGAGATTTATCTTCTCATCCCCAAAATGAAAAGCACTACTCGTGTGTCAGAAACTGGAAGAGAATCCTTTTTCCTGAATAGACTCATAATCAATATATGGATCTCCCACCTGTAAAATATATCAAAATAAGTCACTTTACATGGTTATTTGGCTTTTCATAGCCACAGCAGAAGTACTTGTTGATGACAATTTTTATGTAAAAATAAAATCAGAATCAGACAGTTGCATGAACACAAAAACCTACATAAGAACATAAGTTATGCCATACTGGGTTAGACCAAAGGTCCATCAAGCCCAGTATACTGTTTCCAATAGTGGCCAATCCAAGCGCCTAGTACCTAGCAAATACCCAAACATTAAATAGATCCCATGCTACTAATGCTGGAAACAAGCAGTGGCTATTTGTTATGCTAGTAGACCCTTGGACCAAGGAGGAGTTGGCGCTATCTCTGGGGAGGAGCCCCACAGATCCCCACCATTGGTAGGCAAGGCTGATGTAAAGCAGAGACCCCCACTGGAGCTTCACAACTACCAGCCCACGTTCCCTTTAGGTTGAGCACTCGCGTGCCGGGGCCAGCTGGACTTACGTGGGGCCTCTGCCGAGATGGAAGTCCAGGAGGAAGAGGAGGTGCTGAGGTGCAGGCCAAGTTCAGGAACAGGCAGTGAAGCACAAGGTCGGGATCCAGGCAAGGACCGATGCAGGCGACGTATCTTGTGGTCAAGTTCCAGGCGAGGGGCGTGACAGGCAGCGTAGCTCGTGATCAGGTCCAATCCAAGTGAAAGCCAAGATCAGTCCGAGAAATGAAGGAAGGAACTCAGAACGGCAATCCACTTTGCAGGAGTGAGTAGACCTATTGCCAAGGCAAAGGTTGAAAGCAGGGTCCAGCCTTATATAGTCCCCAGGTGGTGATGTCATCAGGAAGGACCGGCAGCACTTTCCTGCCACGGACCCTTTAAATAGGAGAGAGAGACGTGTGTGCACCTAGGAGGATGCCCAGCACAGGAGTAAGTTGGCGGCGTCCCAGTCGCTGAGAAGGAGAGGTCAGCAGTGTCGGTCTGGAGGCTCAGCCTGTGGAGTTCGCTGCATCGGGCTGGCAGCTCCGGGCCGAAGAAGGAACAATGAGTCAGTAGTGGCTTCCCATTGCTGCCAAGGAACCCGGGCCTGCTTCTGCCAAGGTGCAACGGCGGGTGAGTGAGGCCGACCGCTGGGCTCCACGGCAGCAAACATAACACTATTCCCTACTGATTAATAACAGTCTATGGACTTTTCCTCCAAGAACTTATCCAAACCTTTTTTAAACCCAGCTACACTAACTGCCTTAACCACATCCTCTGGCAATGAAGTCCAAAAATTAATTATGAGTTGAGTGAAAAAGAATTTTCTCCAATTTGTTTTAAATGTGCTACTTGCTAACTTCATTGAGTGCCCCTGGTCCTTGTATTATCCAAAACAGTAAATAACCAATTCACATTTACATGTTCAAGTTCTTTCATGATTTTGTAGACCTCTATCATACCTCCCCTCAGACGTCCAGATAACTATAGTTGGCTAACTTTATACCTAACTGGCGATATTCAAAAGAATATTCAGTAGTATAAAGTAGCCATATAACTTTAAATCATAGATATTCAGTGGGATGTTTATCGGCTTACCGAATATTAACTCCTAAAGTACGTTAACTATAAACAAAAGTGCACATCATGTCTAAGACAAGTATTAAATCGTGATCACTGCTTTGATTTTTAACCCACCCCTTCCAAATAATGCTCATGGTGACTTACAGCATTTATTAGCCATTCAGGTACAAAAGAAAATAAATGTACTCTTCTCATAAAGTAAGTTCTCAAAATGGCAGGATTTCAAGGTGTAACGCTTTCTTGGTGAATAGCACATATCCTGAAGGGCCATAAGAGAATTTATAACTGAGGCTGTCCTCACACTTCTCATTCTACCTTTCCTGAGTCCTCAAAGTGTGGGTCCTTTCTGTGGAAGTGAAAGCTAACCTTCTTGGCCTGGGCAGTAGTATTCTCCCATGTGTGCATTACCATAGCTCCTCGAGACAGGTACATTTATAAACCAGGCAGGACTCACTGGAAGGGTGTTCAAATTAAAGTTTACTGTAATTCCTCTTAAAAAGAATCAATAAATGCAAAACATAAAGTGTCCAGATACTCCCAGTGTTCTCAGATTTACATGAAACATGATCTGAATGTTCTTTAAGTCTGTGGAAATGGCCCTCCAGGCAGGGGCTTGGAACAGGGGTATCCTCTGTGGAAAGGAAAGATGATTAATCCAGTGTGGCTGGGGAATCCTAACAGAGGCTGGATCCCTTCCACGGTACCTGTGGGATTCCACGTTGAATCCCAAACTTCACCTGGCAGTATCCTGTGTCCCAGGGTGGAAACTCTGGTTGGGGGCCTCCTGATGTTTCTCCCTTGATGATTTCTCTTCAAAAGATAGAAGCTGGCCTCCCTGGAGGAAAGATCTATGCTGGAAACCACTACCAAAAGTCTCCAGTGCGGGGGGAAAAAGAGGGGGCAAAACAATTCTCCTTTTCCCCAAAGATGGAAAAATATAAACTTCCAAAAATTTGAATCAGGATCTCCTCTCACACAGGGTGCTGCAACCTCCTCTAATGCTGGTCAAAAAAGATGTATAGTTCCTCCTGACCACCCTGAGCAGGGAATTCTGCCTGCTAGGGATGGAGCAGATAAAAAAATGTAGAAACCTGAAAAAACTGTAAAACTTCATAATATCCCTCTCCCTTCCAGCCCTACTACAGGAACTGGCAAGGCATCTGACTCTCTGCTCCTATGTCAGACTGGGTGGGCTAACTCAGAGAGCACACATGAAACACAACCTTCCCTTCTGAAAGCAAACATCTGCACTACTCTCTCCTAAACTAGCCCTACCCTCCTTGTGCCTAAGGGATGTCCAATTCCAGACCAACTCTGGGAGAAGATGCTGTAATGAATGGTTCATCCCCCTGCAGCTGACTACCCAAGGGCTGGGACTAGGGACATCTAGTAGAGACCCCAGAGGATCTCTGCAAAGTTATAAATATAATCATCTAGAAATCTCTAGTTGAGTGTTATAAATCTGCTGCTCGGAGTTAGCAATCTGTTATCG
This sequence comes from Rhinatrema bivittatum, assembly GCF_901001135.1. Taxonomy (NCBI): domain Eukaryota; kingdom Metazoa; phylum Chordata; class Amphibia; order Gymnophiona; family Rhinatrematidae; genus Rhinatrema; species Rhinatrema bivittatum. The sequence goes on along the minus strand of NC_042617.1, from coordinate 418,442,000 downwards.
AGCTCCTCCTGTAGGGGGAGGAGTTAGCAGTCTGTTATGGATCCCCTCCTGGAGAGGGAGGAGTTAACAATCTGTTACCAATTCCTGCTGCTAGGAGTAGCAATCTGTTATAAGTCCGCCAGGGAGGTAGCAATCTGTTATGGATCACTCTGCCAAGGGGAAGAGCTAACAATTGTAATATTCCGTAGGCGGAGTTAATGATCTGTGGTGGGTTGGCTTCCCACAGAGTGGCAGGCGTATAATACTGCTCTAGTAGTGTAAGGAATGAACACTTAAGGTAAATTGGTGAATCCCTGGGCCGATGGCAGACAACAGCACCCCCAGGAGGACATCCCGAGAGGGACCACCGGCCAGGCTGGAGTATGGAGACAAACACAGATAGTTCTTTATTAGACAGGAAGTAGAATCACCAGAGGTGGCAGTAGTGAGCTGATGTGCCTGGCAGGGCTGAAGTCCCTCTGATACTGGAATTGCGGTCTCTGGGTTGCTGAGCTGTAGAGAGAGACTATAGGTAGTGAGTAGACAGGATATGCTGGATACATAACCAGTAGTAGATGATACACTCACAATTGTAGATATCTGTAATGGCTTCTATGCAACAGAGAGTCTTCAGTATATTCAGGAACAGGAGCCGTAGGCGAGTACTGGTTCCTTTATGCAGTCTGGAATGAGAACTCACAATATCTGTGTATGAGATGGCTTATGGAATAGAAGAGAGTCTTTGGAGGGTTTTAGGAACATAGGCCCTCGTGGAGCGAGTACCGGTTCCTATCTGCAGTCTATAATAGTAATTCACAAGATATAGGTATATGATAGCCTCTGATATAGAAGAGAGTTGAGAGGGGATTTAGGAACATGGGCCCTCGTGGAGCGAGTACCGGTTCCTATCTGCAATCTGCAATAATGACTCACGATCTCCATACCTGCGATAGCATCTTAGACAGAAGGGAGTCTTCGGAGATTAGGAACATAGGCCCTCGTGGAGTGAGTACCGATTCCTATCTGTAATAGAACTCACAATCTTCATGTCTGCGATCACTTCCAGGTAATAAGGAGTCTTCTGAGCATTCAGGGACGTAGGCCCTCGTGGAGTGAGTACCAGATCCTGTCTTAGCAATCTGAAATCAAGAAGAGAGAGCGGGGCCCCCGAGGAGCGGGTACCCCTAGGGAAGGTTGTGGAGGCAGAGCAGTGGAGAAAGAATTCCCCTACTGCAAGTAGTCTTGGACAGCTGAAGCTAGTCCAACAGAGTCCTCGCTAACTCGCTTCGTAGTTGCAAGCAAAGACCTTTTAAGGTGGAAGCGGATGACGTCACCACGGGGGAACGCCCCCGAGGTTCACGCCCTTGCCGGTACAAACTCTGGAGCGCGTGTGCGCGCACGCCTTTACGTCATCAGGAACATGGCAGATCCGCAGTGTCAGACCAGCCCGGGGATTCCAGGAAGTACGGCGAGGAGAAGCCACAGCAGCATCTGTCCGTCAGACCCGAAGGGAGTCGCCACTAAGGTAGAGAGGGTGGAGAGAGGGCAAGAACAGGCACAAACGCAACATTGAGCAAGAGAGATACTTAAAGATGAAAAGAGATTAGTGGCATTAAAACAAATCTTTTTTGTAAATACTTTCATTTAAATATTACAGTATAAACACAATTATCACTCCACTCAAACCAATATGAGTGGTTAAAGAACATTTTACACACATTTTCTCTCCGCAAACCCTACCCATTGCCTTCCCTATAAGGGAAGGCAATTTTCAAAAGCATTAAACAGGATAAAATGGCCTGGCTGAAAATTGTTGTCCCTACATGAAGCTACAATTACATGTAGCTGCCATGGTCCAGGTACGTTTTGTTGCATTAAATGAAGTCAGTCCTGTTGACATGTTTAGATCGGAGAGGAAAATAGTGTACATACATGAGATTTCCAAAAGTATTTGATGCTATTTTACTCCCATTCAGCTATCTGCATAGATAGCAAATGCAAGGAAAGTAGACACTTTTTAGCATACGGACTTTGAAACTGTTTATTTTTAATAGGAAACAATGTGGGCTGCTTTCCTTTTAGAACAGATCGAAAACACGCAAGCAACAATAGTCTACATGCTTTGAACACAGCTCATGCTATTGAAAATAGGCCCCATAGAAAGATGCACTTCATGATATAGTTAAGTTTCTTATTTGGTGAGTATGAAAGCTTTACAAAAGCACCCACGGAAAAGTCTTTAATGTGGAGGAGGTCTTCATAGGATGTGTATTGATTGTGTCATTTCATCCATTAAACCTATAAGTGAATCCTTTGAACAGTTCCTTCAGTACAAGAGTAAATGGGTATTTGCATTCATTTATAGGAATATGAGTAATGGGGAGGCAGCCAAGCCAGGTCCTACTTGCTATAGACATGTTGATGAGAGGGATTGGTTGGGTCTGCTGTGGGGATAAAAGGAGGGGGACATATTGTTCCTTCAGCCTTTGCTAATTACATTGCAGCATCCAACAATGCTTGTAGTAGCTGTGGTTCAAAAACAAAAGAGATGTCAAAATGACTGCCTTTCAGTGTAATGTGTTCTAGTGACATGCTAATGCACTGCAGCAGGTCAAAGGGTGTAAGAGTCTGAGGAAAATGAAGCCTCATTGTATCAATTTTCAATAAAAGCAGCCATTTACTACTACAACTTAACAATCCAGAGGGAGCACTGAGCGGAGAGGATCAACTTGCTGGTGGCTATTTGCAGTTCTTTATTAGACAGTTTTGCTTGGGAATTTTTTTTTTTAAGTATTGGGGAGAAGTAAATTATTGGGGTATATTATTTAGCGTGTTTGTGCTTTTAATAGTCAGTAAGGCAGCTAATAAACAGAAGCTAATGTTAATTTTTAAATAGTCAGTAAGGCAGATAATAAGCAGAAGTTAGTGTGTTTATTTTTAATACTCAGTAAGGCAGCTAATAAGCAGAAGTTAGTGTGTTTGTATATGTAAAAAAAAAAAAAGAAAAGTTAGCCAGAAGCTAGAAATAAGCTTGGAACAGTGTATACCTAAGTAAAAAGGTTGGAAGGGTGTTAAGATAGTGTGATTTGGTTTGATTAAGTACCAACATTTGTTAATCAAGACAGCAGTGAGTCACTCAGGACAACTAACTGCAGTGTAAATCTCCAAAGGGAATGTTTTACACTAATTTACTACAGAAGCACAATACATATTGCAAGGGATGAGCTCAGTAACCCTTAATCCAGTGGGAGCATTGAGAGGAGAGTATCATCTTGCTGGTGGCTGAAAAGAATCAGTAAGTTTTGCTTGGGAATTTATTTATTTTTTTAAGTATTGGGGAGAAGTAAACTATTGGGGTATATTATTTAGTGTATTTGTGTATTTGTGCTTTTAATAATCAGTAAGGCAGCTAATAAACAGAAGTTAGAGTGTTTGTATTTCTCAACCCTCCCACCTCTCACCCACCCACCCCCAGCTCATCCTTTAATTTATAGACAGGTGCCACTTTCACACTAAAAATAAAAACAAAATCCGCCTTTTAACCACTTCAAGAATTCCCCACACCTTATTGAGAGTTTGATCATTCCCCTATAGGCCACTACCAGACATATAGTGAATTCACTAATACATTTAAAGGACACTAATTAGACACATTCATACTCCCATAGCAACCTAAAACTTAACTAAGAACTGAACAAAGTTGACATGAAGGCAGCAGACCAGCAGCAAGAAGGGGGCTCCCAGTCTTTTGCATCGAGAGTCACATGTATGATTTTTTTACCCGCCGTTGAGAAGTTGTACATGTGCATCTGATGCAAAGAGCTCCTGTCTCTCAGAAAGTGAGTCTGATCTCTGGAGGCTAGAGTGGCAGACCTGGAGGAGCTGAGGCAGACAGAGAGAGACCTTCAGGGACATACTAGCCAAGTCCCAACTTCAGACTGACAGCCCTGGTGCTGCCTTGGAGGAAGAAGGTCTCATGATCAGAGAGCAACAACCTGGTGCAGCAGGAAAGAATCCTGTAGCAAGGACCTGCTCTCTAAGTTGTGCATTGTCCTTTTGCACCGAGGATGTGTCACCAAGGGCTACTACCCAGGAGGGAAGGGTTAGGTCAATCGTCATGGTTAGTGATTCGATTATTAGGATTGTAGACAGCTGGGTGTATGTGAAGTGAGGCAATGCAGGGAGAAGTGACTTATCTAAGGTCTGAAGGAACATCAATGGGATCAGACTTATCTAAGGTCAGAAGGAACATCAATGGGATTTTAACACTGGGTTTCCTGGTTCTCAGCCTATTGCTCTGGCCACTATGCTACTTCTAGATTTCTTAAACAGGGATTCTGAACCTACCCCTGCCAGATATCCTTTTTGTTTTCCCAAAGAGCAGGAAGGATGGAAGGGCTGGCTCCAGCCCCAGCAGCATGGAAGCAGCAAACATGTGCCACTCTCTTCCTGCTGGTAGTGGGGAGAAGGGAGGGGCAATCATGCTGGAGAGGCACAGTCCGCTTGAAGATCACTGTGATGTTGGGCTTGGAGAAGATTTTCATCAATAGGGATAAAGATGTTTGACAGTGGTGGAGTAAAAATTGTAGGTCTGGTGAAAGAGAGGCAAAGATAGATTTGGAGCTGGTAGTAGGACAGATCAGATGAAGAACCTAGGATCAGAGTGAGGCAAGTCAAAGAATGGTAGTAGGGAGAAAGAATATGATCATGGTGGGCAAAAAATTAATGAATCTCATATTCTCCATCCAATCAAGTCCTTCCTCCATTTTTCCAAGCTTCTGCTCTTTGCATTTGCTGTGGTAGAGTTGAAGATACACACTAAAATGAGAATAAAATAAAATAAAAAACTGTAGCATAATATGTCTCAGAATATAAGGGAGTTTTTTAAACAAAATCCAAAACAGGATAAGGGAATGAAATGGAATGTTTACACTGTAAATAGTGTAAATAGTGTAGCATCAAAACTAATTCCTGGTCTGACCAAATTAAAGAATATTTGGAGAGCAAATGACGCTTATAATTAAATGAAGATGGGGAAAATAGAAATAAGCAAACTGGAATCTGCATTCATAGCCTGCATGGCAGAAAGAGCAAGGTCGCTATAATGTAATATATGAATATGTCCATGTGCTATATTTTTCAGGGGAGCAACTAGACTTTGCAGATGTTCCTTTGGGAAAATTTGTTAAAACTTCTGTCCAGCTGCAAAATCCTTACTAAATTCAGTTAACCTGACCAAGAAATATTTGGAAGACAATGAAGTTGCCCTTACTAACAAATTAGAGGGAAGTTGATTGGAAATGCAGTTAGTTCTTTCATTTTTTTATGAATTATCAGACATTCTTGACCTCTCAAATAGCAGTCTGGTTTTCATTTTGTTATGGAGAAGCCTGCACTAATGTTGGCAAATTTGCAGTTTGTAACATCAGCATCTTGTGTCAATAACATTTTAATTGAATATCATCCTTCCTGGAATGATGTTGCAGCAGTGAATAGTGACTCAGCTTCCTACTGCCCAGAGTTCACACAGAATGTGAAACTGAATGACAAACCTGAATTGCTTCATCTGTCTTCCCTGCCCATTGATTTTGGTACAGTTTCAAGTATTCCAGTAAAACAAAAAAAATATCTTTTATGATATCTGTGAAGAGATCATGTTTGAATGCAGTATTCCAATTCCTATTGTTCCAACAAAATGGTTTAGTTTGTTTTTGGTTGCATAAAGGGTGCAAAAAACATGGCAGGTCCTAATGCGTCTTTTAGATCAACAGTGGAAAAAGCCAAAAGTTGAGAAATCAACAAACTACATAAGAAGCTATCCAAACCTTTGTACAAAGTTGAATTTCTAATTGAAATATTTCAACCATTGCATGAAGCACAGAAGAAACTGGAATCCTGATGTTCTGAGCCAGCTGCTTTCTCTAATACAGAGGTGTATGGCATTCTGGCTAACAATATCAAGGCAGAACTTCCTTGCAAAAGAACATCTGGAAAGATTTTAGAAAACACAATTATTTTCATGTCCATGTTCTAGTTAACAAGCAGGAGACACTCAAAAATTGTTTTCATGAAGAACTGTTAAAGAAGCTGGAAGTTACTGTCACTTGCAATCTGTCCCCTGAAGCTTTTCATAGTGATGTATCATTCTAATAAGTAATTGTGCTGTTTGACCTTCATCGCTAAAGTGTGGCCTTAACGTATAAATTTCAAGACTATTTTCATGTTATGTCACCCTTTATGGCTTCACTTGAAAAACGCGATAAAGTGAGAAGTGAATTCCCTGCATGCAGGGCAATGCCTTATCGCAGAGAACAGCACCATCACATCTCTTGAATTGTGGAAAATCCACTGCACCAACTTTCCAGCTTTGAGCTTGCTGCTTCTTGCATCCTCAGTATCCCAGCTGGCTTAGCCGATGTGAAAATACTGATCTAAAAATGTGGCGACATCAAGACTGCAGAGGAACAAATCTTGGAAAAGATACTTCAAATCAAGTGCTGTGAGCCCTTCTTACATAGGATTTTTGGAAATGACACTGAAGTCCCCCAAGTGTTTGTAAAGACACAGATAATTGAACTCCAAAAAAGGAGCAATACGTCCACACCTAACAAAAATCAAATGAAGCCAAAAACTGAAGCTATACACGCTATTGATGTGTGTTACTATAATCCCAACCAAAGTAGCATCACATTGCTGTACAGAATAGTCAATGAATTTTGTTGTGAACATTTTGACTACAAGCAGCACAAAGCCTTCAACCCTATTACTACAAGCAAGCTTTACACTTAAAGCTTGTAGTCAGACCTTTCATAACAAATATGTTCACTGACTGTTCAGCAGCATTAATTTATAATGCCACTTTAGTTGGACCTATATTTTCATATATATAGGTGAATTTTCAAAGGAGTTATGCATGTACAGTAAATGTAACACACTATCGTAGCAATTTTCAAAAGCTATTTATCCATCTTAAGTGCACTTAACAAGGGTAAAACCTATGGACAATTCAATGGCATATATTGTCACAATTTTCAAAAGCCCACTTACATGGATAAAGTGCATTTACATGTGTAAAACCTAATTTTAAGTGTGTAAATGCTTTTGAAAATCAGGCCCATAATGTACCGTATTTGCTAGCGTACAGGACACACTTTTTTCTCCTCAAAATAGGGGAAAAATATGGAGTACATCCTATGCGCCGGTAATCAAAATTAACAGCGTCCGGTGGGGGGGAGGTGATACGGTGAGGAACAATCCGGTTGCTTATTTTTCTAAGTGGCTTTCTAAGCGGCCTATTAAAATTGATCATGCTCATAGAGCCCTAGCACCAGCGCAGGGTAATCGCCCATGCGATGTGATTATTCAGCTGCACAATTTTACTGATTATACTAACAGCGTCCGGTGAGGGAGGAGGAGTGACACGGTGGCGTTGGGGAGCGAGGGCGCACCACCCAATTGGCCGGTGCTGAGAAAAAGGAGCTTGCCGAAGTGCAGCAAGCCCCTTTTGCCCAGCACCGGAGAATGATGCACAAGACAGGGAATTTTGATTATCTACACAATTTTAAGGAAAAAATAATTTTCTAACTTGGCCGGTGCTGGGGAAAAGGGGCTTGCACTGGCCAAGTTAGAAAATTATTTTTTCCTTAAAAATGTGTAGACAAAAGGGAGGGGGGTGCATCTTATACGCCACCGCATCCTATACGCTGGCAAATACGGTATATATTTCTCAAAGGCACACACAATGCTGGATTGTGGTACCCCAGTGAATATTTTTTAGGGGAGACTCCTTTGACTTCAGCCAGAGTTTCCTGAGACTGAATGTTCTTACAGTCATTTGCACATCCCTATTATCTTTTATTTTGAATGATTTTTTTTTATTTTAAGTGAAGGTGATGATGCATCCATTCAGTCAACAGCAATTACAACTGCAGATGGAAAGCACGTCTTGTTGGAATGGTTCCACTGTATCTGCACTAAAAGGAAACCATATACTCTGCACACCTGTATAAATATATCCTCATCTTCAGGACAGAGATATTACCAGGCCATGTCTGGGGTGGCCCATTACAATAATTTGACCTACTTATTCAATACAAATGGTTAAATGCTCAAGTTTTTATTCAATAGTAAGCTGTTGATTCCAAGCAAATTGCTGTCTGTTGAGGATTTGTTAATGCATGGTGGCACAACTGTTTACAGGTTTGTTTTACTTTCTACAGCAAGCAAACAGTAAATTCTGTTCATTAAAACAATTTGCTTAATGTTTTCTTCTAACAGTACTCGCTTCTGTCCACCAAATTAAACTTGGATATTCACCCGGAAAAAAATGAGTCATTGTTTCTCCCATTTTTATTCTTACCATAATAAATCCTGATACATTTCTGGGAAAATAAAATAAAAACCAAAAATGGAGGTCCCTATTTATGATTTAACTGAACTGGGACAATAAAACTTGTTTCTGGAAGTAGGAGTTAAACATTCAGACAACATGACTGGCACAGTGAAGTTAATCACCACATATCTGTAGGGGTTACAAACAATGGGGAAGATTTTAAAAGACATACGTGGATAAATCCAGGTGGATTTACGCACGTAGGGGGGTATGCACGCCGGGCCTATTTTCAAAAGGCCCGGTGGCACGTGTAAAGCCCCGGGACACGTGTAAGTCCCAGGGCTTGAAAAAATGGGTGGTCCGGGGGCGGGGGGGTGAAGCCAGAGGCCTCTACAAGGCCTCTGGGCTGGGAGATCGCACTCCAGCAGTTGGCCGGCGCGCGTAACTTGTCAGATAAAGGTACGGGGGGTTTCGGGCTGGGGGGCAGGACACTAGTATGCACCCCCTTGCGTGTGCCGACCCCTGATTTTATAACATGCGCGCGGCTGTACGTGCATGTTATAAAATCGGGCATACATTTGTGCGCCAGGTAGCATGCACAAATGTATGCCACCCGTGTACATTTTAAAATCTGCCCCATAGTGTCACATATTCAACTGAATTATATAATATGTGTAATATATGTAATATTAGTTCAATCACTTTATTACATAATATTACTCACAATATTTTATTTCAATAATTTTTATTCATATACATATACTCAAACATATTACAACTGCTTTTATTACACTATAAATACATATAGGCATCTCATTAATCTTTTAACACTTAACCTCATGGACATGCCAAGTACAATTAAGCTCTTAAAATAACATCCTATATTCATATTCCCACATACATTCTTCCCCCATTCACACAACCCCTAAATGTACTCACCCCCCATATAAAACACACCTAGAAAAGTTTTCACTTGTGTGGTGCTCCCTCAATTATTATTCTATTCTTCCTACACAGGTACTCTCCATATCCTTGTATTGGATCGTATCTTGTTCACACAGCCTCGTTTCTTCATAAACAAGATGTTATTTTAAGAGCTTAATTGTACTTGGCATGCCCATGAGGTTAAGTGTTAAAAGATTAATGAGATGTTACTCATTGTTTGTAACCCCTACAAATATGTGGTGATTGTTGTGAATAGGGGAACATTATTGTTTGTTTACCATAACAGTGAAGTTAAAGTTGGATGAGCATTACTTTAAGGTTTGTGGTGTTTGCTTACAAGAGGAAGTCAATATTGTTGTATCTGGATTCAGAGGATCTTCCTCAGACAATATTACTTCTCTGGTGTTTTGAGGTGTTTCCTGAACATTATCCATATCCCAGCTCCATACAGTAGGAGGAGATCACAACTGCTAGATAAACTATAAGCTTGATTAATACATTCAATGCCATGATCATTGAGCACTCAGTTCTTCAGATGGCCAAAGGCTTCACTTGCACATTTGAAGTGATGTTGAATTTCTTTGTCCTTGTCTACCTTCTGTGAGAGCAGGCTTCTGTGCTACAAGAAATGGTCAATGTTCAACAGAGTCATACTTGTGAATTTGAATGACTAGAGCTGGTGACAAATAGAATCCACTGATCAGAACTGATCTTTTGTAACCTAGATTTACTGATTTGGTATGAAAAACTGTTGCTGCTTATCTGTCAGTACTTACCTACTGTGATATCTTTTTGATTTTCAAATTTGCCTTCTTTATTTTGTCTCTTCTGTGACGGCAATGGAAAGGTTTTTGCCTGGGCTAAACTCAGCCACAAGGTTTACTCCTTTCTTCTCAGGTGATCTCTAGTCTCATGGCTGCAGGGAGAGTTCTCTACCCTGGGAGAATTGATGAACTGGCCTGGCTCTGCCCTATTGACTTCACTAGTACAGATTAACTCTTTTTTAATATACTGCCCATCTGTGCTTTCTGATTATTTTGGAAATGCTAGCTGGACTGTTTAGATAGTTGAAAAGTCCAATAAATCTGGCATTTCTATTTTGAATTGTTTTGCCTATTTTTTCTTTTTCTGCTCTGTCTAATTGTTGGAATCACACTAACTGGGAAATTGAGACACGCTGTTTAAGCACTACTTGTTGCCATTATTTTTTTCTTTACTTTTCATTTCATTTATTACAATTTTATATCCCACCTATAAAACACATTATCCAGGAGATGGTACAATAAAATTCATAAGTAATGTAAATGCTTTTCTGACCTGGAACATTGTGAGCACATTAGCTAAGGTTACCACTGCCCTGGGTCAGGAAACAAGGAGCTGCATAAGTTATAATCATATATATTTCATTAACTTGAACATACATATTTTTAAGTTCTTAAGTTGGGTGAATCAAGTCCAAAGTTATTCCAGATTAGGCTTGTACAACATCAACAAATTTTTTTCAGTTCATTCATTCATTACACAGGTCACAGTCATTTGTTAGGCTCATTTCAACAAAAACAATTTTTTATTTGTTCATTTTATTAATTCATTTGTTTACCATTATAGTCAATGGAGGAAAGCAATGCAGGCTATTTTGTGTTTCCCAACTGTATTTACTAATCATTTCTAATGAAACCAGTAGATATACAGCATCAGAAGGGAGAAGGCATGCCAATGCATCAAGACTAAGTCAATGTGGCATAAAAAGTGGCATGAAGAGCCCAAGGACCCACAATGGGGCAAAATGGTACCAGCATTAGCAGGAGTCCTCCAAGGTACTAGCAGAGGAGCAAAACAGCAGCAAGAGTGACCAGATCACCCCAAGACTGTAAAAGTGGAGCTAAGGGCACCAAAAATCAAATGAATCCCCCCCAAGGCTGAATGAGAAGGGCAAAGTGTCACCAAGTATGACATGAAGAGCTCAAAGTACCATGAAGGAGGAACAAAGCACCAAAAGATTCATAAAAACCCTCATGGCAGTGATAGAGAGTCAAAGAAAGTGAAATTGTGGCATGAAGACCCCTAAAGCATCATGACAGGTGCAAAGCAGCCACCCAGAGTGGCACGGACAGCCCAAGGCTCCAGATGAGGGTCAAACGGCACCAAACAAATTGGTGGAAAACCTTAGGCAAGGAGAAGCCAGAGGAGATCCCTGGAGGAGGCCTGATGTGACTTCTGTATGGCATCATTACTTGAAGGATCTGGCTGTTAGGGCTTGAAGTTGGTCTTCATTGGTGGCTAAGATTCTACTGATTAGACACTTCAACTATTCTTTAGCCACTAGCTCTATAATATCCTGTTATTCAGGGAATCCAGGATATGATTCTTATTGCAAATAATGCCTTCATTACTTTAGAAGTCGTAATCATGAAGGAGCACTGTCCTGGTTGCTGCACTTCTGGATTTTGCAGCAATATAATCCAGTGAAGGCTAAATATCAAATGAAACTAACAATTGCAAGAACAGTAAGAGAATGTAGTTTGAAGAAAATGTCCAAGTAGGCATGAAATTGTTAAAGATAACTGGATGGGTAAGGCCTGTGTAAAGCATAAGAATCCCAGGGCAAGACCAAAAGACAGCAAGTATTTAATTTGATTTTTTTATATTACATCTTTCATCCACTTCAAAGCAGATTACATTCAGGTACTGTAGTTATTTCACAGTTTCCAGAAGGCTCACAATCTAACTTTTTACCTGAGGAAATGGAGGGTGAAATCACATGCCCACGGTCACAAGGAGCAACAGAAAGATTTGAACCATAGCTTCTCTGGATCAGAGCCTACTGCTCTAACCATTAGGCTATTCCTCAACACCAAGTACTGCAGGGGAAGGGTATTTGGAAGCCAGCCAGAGCAATAGAGGAAGGACCCTAAATTACAAATAATGGCTTGGAATGGTGGTGGCAGCAGTGACACTGGTGATTACAAAAAAATGAAATGGTAGAAGAAGAGCAACACAGCAATAAGAGTATCCAAAAACTTGAGGGCTAATACAGGAGGCAGATTGGTATCAAATGTCTGAGGAGTGGTGCAGCAGATGTGCAAAACAGATGGCCAGGGAAAGACTAAAATTCAGCAAGTACCATAGGGGAAAGGGATTTTGAAAGAACCTTGAAGACAGTTTGAGTAAGGGATGCCTATCTCAGTAGGAGGAATGTGGTTCATTCTAGCAATAGCATATGCTTCTGTCAAACTGTAAAGATTGAGACATACATATGTTAAGTACACACGGTCAGTATAGTCAAACTGTGAATGGCTCATTAAATCAGTTATTGTTCCATCTGTTACTTGTATAACTTTTGTGATTGTAGAGCTAATACCTACCAGTGAGGGCTGCTGCACCTTTGCTTCCTCTGTCCATCTCCTTGCCCCGCTCCAATACAAGAGGGATAAAAATGTATGGCAGTGGCACATGCTCTCCAAATTTCAATTGTTTCTGCCTTGAGCTGCCTACCTCTCCTGCCATTCTGCACCTAAAAATGTCTCTTTTAAATTTAGGGGCAGGAATGACTTATTTTTTCATGCTACTAGGCTGTGCTGGCTCTCCACTACTTCCTCTGCCCCTACCAAAGCTGCCAAGCCTGTCATTCCCTCCTCTCCCTTTCCCTGACATGATAGAATTTGTTGACGTGCACTGTATACTGGCAGTTTGGATATTGCAAAGGAATTTATTTATTGCTGCTGTAACTGTATCACCACTCACAGTATGGAGAATTGTCTGTCTCATACACACATACATACACACGTACACATACAGAGGCAGATTTTATAAATCTGCGCACACGCGTACTTTTGTTCGTGCACCAGGCGCGAACAAGAGTACGCGAGATTTCAATAGATACGCGCGTAGCCACACGTATCCATTAAAATCCGGGGTCGGCGAGCGCAAGGCTGCCCAAAATCGGTAGCCTGCGTGCACCGAGCCGTGCAGCCTGCCTCCGTTCCCTCCGAGGCCGCTCCGAAATCGGAGCGGCCTCGGAGGGAACTTTCCTTCGCCCTCCCCCCACCTTCCCCTCCCTTCCCCTACCTAACCCACCGCCCCCCCCCCCGGCCCTATCTAAACCTCCCCCCTACCTCTATCCCGAAAGTTACGCCTGCTTCCAGCAGGCGTAACTTTGCGTGCGCCAGGCCGGCTGCCACGCTCCATGTTCTGGTCTGGGGGCTGGTCCAGGGGCCGCTGTCATGCCCCCAGAATGGAACCACGCCCCCCTGACACGCCCCCGAAATGCCGCATCACTCCGGACACACCCCCGAAACGCCACAACACTCCCGGTACGCCCCCGACATGCCCCCCCGACATGCCTCTCCATGCAAGCCCCGGGACTTACGCACGTCCCGGGGCTTGCGCGCGCCGCCGAGCCTATGCAAAATAGGCTCGGCGCATGCAGGAGGGGGTTTGGGTTAGGTTTTCGGGGGGTACGTGCGTATCTTACATGCGTACCCCTTTGAAAATCTACCCCACAGTGTATGTGTGTATTGTGTGCACCTCGTGTTGACTGACTCCTTTTACAATTCACACACACACAAAAACTGTTAAATACTAATAGAACCAAAAAGATTGGTAGCCTTTTAAGACTCTTTGTCTCTTCAGTCTATCAGCATGCTCTCACCTTATTGGTGTCCAGACAAACAAAAAAAACCCACTAGCACTGCTACAATCTCTGCATTGTCTCCTATCCTGACCCTCCCCCACTGAAGAGATAAAAATAAAAAAAAACAGCACCACTGTCTCTGTCCTTCTAGCAAAATTAGTGAGAGCACTACAACTCAGGAAAGATCAGAAGCAGCCTTTCACCAGTGTCAGATCCAAAAGGTTTTTGCTTTTTTTTTTTTTTTTTTTTAACTCTGAGAAGCCTTCTCACAGTTCTAGAATGTTAGAGTGTACATACACGCTTCTTAAACATGCTTAGAGTTTACAATGGGAGTAGGTCAGCGCCACTTAATGCAGATAGCAGCTATAGGCTAGATTAAAAATGCTGCACTGTGATTTGTCCTCTTTGTAGTTTTCTTGCCAACTTGTCTTGCCTCGGTTTTGACAAAGATGTGAGGACAAATAGGCAAGAACTGCTTACTAAAGTTATCAGGTTTTTTGGGGTTTTTTTGCTCAGCAGCAACAAAGCCAATGAATGAGACAAATGTTTTGGGACTCCCCTTCAATGATTTTGGAGGTCCATGAATGAAACAAAAATAAACAAATGGGTAAAGCATAATAAATGAGTCTCAAACAAATGAACAGCCCTACTCCAGCTACATATAGCAACTATGATGTCAACATGCAAGAAGAAGAGAGATTTATGCAAGCAGAAATACCTATAGATCCCATGAATTAGCTCAAAATGATCATACAACAATCCATTGAGAAAATGGTCATGCAACAATCTAAAGCACTGTGATAATATCCAAATATTTTCTAAGTGTGAATGAGTCATGAACTTGAATACAAAGTAAAAAACAAATATGCCCAATCTGAATAATCAACTGCCAGCTACTTATAGTATTAACTGAGAAAAAAAAGCAATTTATTTGTATAAACTATTGTTTTTGACAAACCCCACCTGAAAAAAAAATCAGATTTTTATTGCTGAGCAGAACACAATTATCTTAAATGCTATATTGAGAAAAAAATGTTATGTTTGAGATGCAGCATTGTATAACAGCATGCATCTGCTGTATATCATGTGACCTAACGTAGTATACTAACCACCCAGATCTGATAGCATTGACTGATGAGACTATACAGAATACAGAAGAAAGTCTGAAAGGATGTGATTTTCTAACAAGCAGAAGAAAAAGGCTTTTTTAAAGCCTTTTATGGATTTTGTGATTGCTCACTTGTAAATCTGAGCTCTGCCCACCAGTAATTGCTGGATTCAGTAAGAGGAAAATAGCCACAGTTCAGTGGATTTGCCATTATTTTGTGTTCACTGACACCCTCATTAAATGGAGTCTACCTGGCATAGATCCATACCAAACGAACAAGGCAATGCAAACCTCTTCAACAAACTAGTAATTAATGGTCTAAACTAGAATAAGAAGGTATTTGCTGTTCACATAAGACACTTTTATCTGATTTCGTGAAAAAAAAATAAAAAAATAAACTTTTAACTTCAAAAAAGTAGGTATGACTTTGACATTTTCATGTCATGTAGCTCGGCATGAACAGCTCTCTGAAATGGCAAATGGCATCAGGCATGATCCAGATGAGCAGTGGCATTTTGTAGGAATTTCAATTAACACAGAACTGGAATTTCCATTACAAAAGTCTAGCTTTCATCGGTTTTGAAGGTTTAATTTTTTTTTACATCATTAAGCATTTCAATCATGTTCAATAGCCCTCGAAGTTCTCTTTTTTTCTGCACATCAATGTTTCTCTAATTATATTGATTTTAGCAAATTGCAAACCTCTTCCATCCTGATTGTCAAATATATATATATATATGTATATATAAACTTTGAGTGAACTAAATTCATTGTGCTCCTATATTTGTTTTATACCATTAAACCTTTCACTGAGGTAAAACATGATTTGAAAACTGAAATGAGACAGCTTGACAAGCCAAAGAAATCACCAAAATAAGAACTAAAGCATTCAATGTTTTCCTTTCCCCCAAAAGCACATTTACTTACCATTTTTATTATTGCTTCCATCATTAACAAAACTGAACAATTTATAATTCAGCTCACAAGTAAACAAAGACAAAGGTTAAAGAGTAGACTCATATAATAGTAGTCAGGTTAAATCTATAGTAGCAGATCTCAACTGAAATATTAAATACTAGTGTAAGGGTCCATCCAAAATGTCATGTACATGCATAGATTCACTCCCCTGATCCCCCTCCATCCTTGGGGATTCTCTTCCTCACTGGCCGAAAGTATGTGTGCTGTTTCATCAATAAATGTATGCTGAATCAGGGTGTGAAATTTTCCCAGCAGGTACAAGTACTTTTGCATTCTTTGCCCAGTCTCTGTTTGTTTAAAAAAGAACAGTATTTTACACATGTGAAACTTGTAGAAAATGACCATCTTTGCCTCCCATCAGAATATCATTTTTCTTGTCTTTCATCTTTAATTAAAGCACAATTTTTTGTGTGATTCTGAAAGTATGCCCTAAGAAAATGAAAAAAATCATTAAGTGGTCTCTGCAATAAAACTTGCATGATCTGACAAAAATATTTAACATGCTCACAAAAACTCTGCTTAACATGTTATACAGTTTTCCCATCAGTATGCTAAATTTTGGCCATAACTGTGGCCACAGTAGGACATGCATGGTTATCTAAAAATAACTATTATTCAGAAACCTACTATATGAAATTCTCTGCTGCTAACCTGCCTGAAATGAACAGTTCGCTTAGCAGTGGGATTTCCTCCATCCTGCAGCAAGACGCTAAGCATTGTCTGGGGTACCCCCATCCCTACTTCCCTCCTACGGTGTTCACAACCACCCTGCTTGATAAAAGACATTCCCCTCCTATGGAGTCAGCAGCCCCCTCCTCCCCACTAACTATCCTTTATTTACTCATTCCACCCCACTCACGATTTTATAAACTTCTATCATGTCCCCTCTCAGCCATCTCTTTTCCAAGCTAAAGAGCCCTAGCCTGCATGGCCACTCATCATGAAGAGATACTCCATCCCCGTTATCATTTTTGTTACCTTTCTTTGCACCTTTTCTATGTTTACTATGTCTTTCTTGAGATGGGGGTGACCAGAACTGCACACAATACTCAAGATGTGGTATCACGATGGCTCGATATAGAGGCTATATGATATTTTCTGTTTTATTCTCCATTCCTTTTTGTATCATTGCTAACATTCTAGTTGCAGAATGGATCCTCTTGTGTTCAGTGGTACTATCTGATATTGTCTCCATCCTTCCTTCTTTGCTTTCTCTCTCTCCATGTCCCCCATTGCTATCTCTCCATCTTTTACTCTGTCCCCATCATCTTCTCTGTTCCATTTTCCCATCTCTGTCTATTCTATTATGTTTTCAGCTTTATGTCACACAGCAGATTTTTCTATAACAGTATGTCTTTTATTTATAACTTTATCTTAAACAGTCATGAACTACTACAAAAGTACCACCTCTATCTCTGTGCTCTGTTTCCTCCTTTCTGACCTTCAACCTCCTGCAGCTAGTTGGAGGACTGAGATGTTAAAGTTATAATGTCACCAATAGCCCACTTTTAACTTGTCATAGGTTGAAACCACTGTGAAAATCCAGCTCTTTCAGAAAGGGATAAAAGAGCCCTCCTGTTAGAGACTGGTCAAACCCTGCCAAAAAGCTCTAAACCTCTCAAAGGTCTTCCATAATCTTCCACTGGTAATCCTTGAGGCCCACCAAGAAAAAGCACGTCCTTAAGACTCCTTCCTTTCCAAACCCCAACTCAAGCAGATCCAGTGGAAATCCATAGAACACCTACAACAACAAACCTGAGCATGCTCAGCCAGTATATGTATACCACCTGGAGCCCATCCCAAAAAAAGGGAGGCTGAAAGCTGGGGTGTGTGTCCTCACAATGCAAAACCCTCCTGAAGGCTGAGCTCCGTCACACTTGGCTTGTTTAAATCAGAAGATATTGAAGGGATACTAGAAGAAAAAAAAATTGGGAGGCGTATTCAGTAGTGTCTTAGCATCCAGTTCATTGATGGGGGAGCCAGAGCAAAATGAGGATGGTGATGAAGAGCAGGCAGCACAAGTAGAAAGCATAACTGAGGCCTCTGGCATTTTTTCCTCGAGGTCCACCCTCTCTACCTCAGCTCCAGTGCCAGCATTTGCCCCAGAGATGTAGAGAAGGGATCGCGGAAGAAAGCCATGATATGTAGGCACTTAAGTCAGTGAGCCCCCATGTTTTGCACAGTGTATTCATTGAGCAAAGGACATCAATTAAGAAGCAAGTAAGGCATCTGACAAACACTGTGTACAGTATCACCTGCAGAAGCAGCACCTAATAGCATTAGCATCTGGGGAGGGTGAACATACTAATTGCCAGGGAACCCCCTTCTTCCTGTCAGAGGAAAATGGTTGAAAAGGGGAAAAGTGTGCCCCAAACTGATCCCATGCCCTCAACCCCTTCCAGCAGTCAAGCGGCAGGCCAGCAGCCCCCTGCCATATGTCAGAAGCAACAACCCACTCTGGAGGAAATGGGGTGGTGTTCAGAAGCACTGTCCTGGAGTAAGAGGCAGGCAGCATCAAAAGTTGTAATAAGGAGCACGGGGAAATGATTGTCCTCGATGAACAGCCCCTGCAGATAGTGGAAAATATGGGCTTTAAAGTCTGCTGAAGATGATATCACCAAATTACAAAGTCCCCTGCAGGACCACCTTTAGTAGGAAAGTCACCCTAGCCTGAACAACCAGTGTCATAGTTGTTGCGGTCCCGGTTGCTGGACTCGCGACTGGGTCCTTACCTCTTTCCTGCCCTGGGTCTCGTGACGGGATCCAGCGTTTCCTGGGCCTTCTCAGGCCTCTCAGCGGCAGCATCTCCACGAGGGAGATGCCACCGAGCTCCGCTGCCAAGCTCCGCCTCCCTTAGGCACGCGAGCGTGCAAGGGGGAGCCATTTAAAGGCATACTGGAGCGAAACCGCGGCCAGCCCCTAAGATGACGTTAGACGCCGGCAGGATATTTAAACCTGGCATCTGAAGACTTTGCCTTGCAACAGGGTTCACTCCTCGGAGTTACTAATTGCCTTGTGATCCTGATCCAGTTTCCGTGTTCCTGATCCAGCTTCGGTGTTCCTGATCCAGTTCCAGTGTTCCTGATCCAGCTTCTGAGCCCCGGAGCCTTGCTCCGCCATAGCTCCAGTTCCTTCTCCTGCTTCTGTTTTCCTGATCCTCGGACTGACTCCCTGGTATCTGATCCAGTATGTCTTCAGTTCCTTGTCTGCTGCCTGCCTTGAACTTGGACTGCTCCTATTGACTTTAGCCTGCTCCGGGAGACTGCTCCTAAGTCCCAGCGGCCTGGGTCCTCAAGGGCTCCTCCCGGGAGGACCACGGGCTACCAAGGGTGAAGCACTTCCCTGGTATCCGGGCTCCGTGCCACCACCCGGCCATCCTACACTGCGGAGACTTGTTGTCTTCTATTCATCATCCGCACGGCCAGCCCAAGGGTCCACCACTCCAGTGATAACAGTTTGCAAGGCTATGGACCCGGCAGACATCTCGGGACTGCAAGCCATTCCGGGAATGGCTCAACGTCTTCAACAGCAGCAACATTGTCTGGACGTTCTCGCAGCTACCGTTGAGCGATTGGCTAACCGCTTGGATGCCATGCCTCCCGAGGCGCCACCTGTGCACCCTCAGGTACCTGTTTTGGGAGTCACTGCACCTACTCATCTACCCGCCCCACTTCATTACTCTGGCGATGCCAAGGGCTAACGAGGCTTTCTGAACCAATGCTATAGAAGATTTTCACTTCTGCCAAGTCAATTTCCTTCCAATTCCATGAAGGTAGCCTACATTCTGTCCTTACTGGATGGAAAGGCGCTGAGCTGGGCCTCACCCGTGTGGGAGCACAATGATCCGCTGTTGAGTAATTTGCAACAATTCATAATTAAGAACATAAGAACATAAGAACATGCCATACTGGGTCAGACCAAGGGTCCATCAAGCCCAGCATCCTGTTTCCAACAGTGGCCAATCCAGGCCATAAGAACCTGGCAAGTACCCAAAAACTAAGTCTATTCCATGTTACCGTTGCTAGTAATAGCGGTAGTTATTATCTAAGTCAACTTAATTAATAGCAGGTAATGGGCTTCTCCTCCAAGAACTTATCCAATCCTTTTTTAAACACAGCTATACTAACTGCACTAACCACAACTTCTGGGAACAAATTCCAGAGTTTAATTGTGCGTTGAGTGAAAAAGAACTTTCTCCGATTAGTTTTAAATGTGCCACATGCTAACTTCATGGAGTGCCCCCTAGACTTTCTATTATCCGAAAGAGTAAAAAACCGATTCACATCTACCCGTTCTAGTCCTCTCATGATTTTAAACACCTCTATCATATCCCCCCACAGCCGTCTCTTCTCCAAGCTGAAAAGTCCTAACCTCTTTAGTCTTTCCTCATAGGGGAGCTGTTCCATTCCCTTTATCATTTTGGTCGCCCTTCTCTGTACCTTCTCCATCGCAATTATATCTTTTTTGAGATGTGGCAACCAGAATTGTACACAGTATTCAAGGTGTGGTCTCACCATGGAGCGATATGACATTTTCCGTTTTATTTACCATTCCCTTTCTAATAATTCCCAACATTCTGTTTGCTTTTTTGACTGCCGCAGCACACTGAACCAACAATTTCAATGTGTTATCCACTATGACGCCTAGATTTATTTCTTGGGTAGTAGCACCTAATATGGAACCTAACATTGTGAACCTATAGCATGGGTTATTTTTCCCTATATGCATCACCTTGCACTTGTCCACATTAAATTTCATCTGCCATTTTGATGCCCAATTTTCCAGCCTCACAAGGTCTTCCTGCAATTTATCATAATCTGCTTGTGATTTAACTACTCTCAACAATTTTGTATCAGCTGCAAATTTGATTACCTCACGTGTCGTATTTCTTTCCAGATCATTTATAAATATATTGAAAAGTAAAGGTCCCAATACAGATCCTTGAGGCACTTCACTGCCCACATCCTTCCACTGAGAAAATTGTCCATTTAATCCTACTCTCTTGTTTCCTGTCTTTTAGCCAGTTTGTAATCCACGAAAGGACATCGCCACCTATCCCATGACTTTATTTTTCCCAGAAGCCTCTCATGAGGAACTTTGTCAAATGCCTTCTGAAAATCCAAGTACACTACATCTACAGGTTCACCTTTATCCACATGTTTATTAACTCCTTAAAAAGGGAAGCAGATTTGTGAGGCAAGACTTGCCTTGGGTAAAGCCATGCTGACTTTGTTCCATTAAACCATGTCTTTCTATATGTTCTGTGATTTTGATGTTTAGAATACTTTCCACTATTTTTCCTGGCACTGAAGTCAGGATAACCGGTCTGTAGTTTCCCGGGTCGCCCCTGGAGCCCTTTTTAAATATGGGGGTTACATTAGCTATCCTCCAGTCTTCAGGTACAATGGATGATTTTAATGACAGGTTACAAATTTTTACTAATAGGTCTGAAATTTCATTTTTTAGTTCCTTCAGAACTCTGGGGTATATACCATCCGGTCCAGGTGATTTACTACTCTTGTTTGTCAATCAGGTCTACCACATCTTCTGGGGTCACCGTGATTTGGTTTAGTCCATCTGAATCATTACCCATGAAAACCTTCTCCAGTACGTGTACCTCCCCAACATCCTCTTCATATTACACCGAAGAAAAGAAATAATTTATTCTTTCTGCGATGGCCTTATCTTATCTAAGTGCCCCTTTAACCCCTCATTCATCTAACAGTCCAACTGACTCCCTCACAGGCTTTCTGCTTCGGATATATTTTAAAAAGTTTTAACTGTGAGTTTTTGCCTCTACGGCCAAATTCTCTCTTAGCCTGTCTTATCAATGTCTTACATTTAACTTGCCAACATTTATGCATTATCCTATTTTGTTCTGTTGGATCCTTCTTCCAATTTTTGAATGAAGATCTTTTGGCTAAAATAGCTTCTTTCACCTCCCCTTTTAAACATGCCGGTAATCGTTTTGCCTTCTTTCCACCTTTCTTAATGTGTGGAATACATCTGGATTGTGCTTCTAGGATGGTATTTTTTAACAATGACCATGCCTCTTGTACACTTTTTACTTTTGTAGCTGCTCTTTTCAGTTTTTTCTAACTATTTTTCTCATTTTATCAGTTTCCCTTTTGAAAGTTTAGCACGAGAGCCGTGGATTTGCTTACTGTCCCCCTCCCAGTCATTAAATCAAATTTGATCATATTATGATCACTATTGCCAAGCGGCCCACCACCATTACCTCTCTCACCAAATCCTGTTCTCCACTAAGAATTAGATCTAAAATTGTTCCCTCTCTCGTCGGTTCCTGAACCAATTGCTCCATAAATTGGAGGAACTTTATCTCTCTAGCGTGTCCCGATGATACATGTTATGGGAACTCAGTTTAGTGGACCCTTGGGCCAACCTGCAGGAGACTGGGAAAGGTGGTCAATGTCTCTAGTATGTAGCAGGCCAGGAGGCAGATGTTCAGGCAGGACGTGGAGGTGCTCTTCACCCTGGAAGCTGGTACTCCCCCGGGAGGAGCCCATAGGAGCCCAACCGCTGGGACTTAGGCAGCTTCACCCTTGGAAGCCGAAGCCCCCCCGGGAGGAGCCCGTAGGGGCCCGACCACTGGGACTTAGGCGAGTAGATGATCAGGACTGGGAACTGGAACCAGACTAGGACAATAGAAGTACTGTAACAAGGCTCGGGTTCTGGAACCAGGCAGGAACTGTAGCAGGGATCGGGTACTGGAACCAGGCAGGAACTATAGCAGGCAGGCAGGAACTGTAGCAGGCACTGCAGCTAGCAAGCAGTAACCAAGCAGGCACTGTAGCTGGCAAGCAGGAACCAAGCAGGCACGGTAGCTGGCAAGCAGGAACCAAGCAGGCGCTGTAGCTGGCAAACAGGAACCAAGCAGGCACTGTAGCTGGCAAGCAGGAACCAAGCAGATACTGTGGCAGGCAAGCAAGAAGGAGCGAGTAGCAAGGCAGCTCACTCTGGGGCACGGCGCAACAGGGAACCGGGAGGTAAACCCATTGCAAGGCAAAGACTAAGTGACCATAGACAGCTTATCAAGGCCATGGCGTCTGACGTCAGGAAATGGGCGGAGTCACCGCTGGTGGGAAACGGCCTAGAAAAGCGTCCAAGTGGCGCACGCGCGCGCCTAGAAGCAAGGCATCCATGGGAAGCTTCCCGGCGGTGCGGCCCCCGCGGGGACGCCACCAAACAGGGCGCAAACCAAGCCTCCAGAAGCGGGAGTAGGTCCAGGAGCACAGAGGTAAGGGTCTGGTCGCAGCACTCGCGGCCAGAACCGCAACAATACATTTACCCAGTCAATATTGGAGTAATTGAAGTCTAAATTCCAAAAAATCTCTTAATGAATAACCCCACGAGGGCAGTAAATTAAATTGAGATACGTGGTGTTTTTAAATTATTAGAAAAAAATTTTACGCTGTGCATATCAAAATTTACTTTGGAAATTTAAGGACCATCATACCACCCAGTGCTCACAAGTCAGACTTGCATTTCATGCACTTCATATGGGTCACTTTTAATCAACTGGTCCATGTAGCTCCACTCAATTTTTATGAATTTTTTAAATATTTTTCAAGTAATGAATTTTAAAAAGAAGAAGAACTTCCCTTATTCATCCGTTGTCGGGGTCATTTTTCCATAGCTGTCGGAGGTACTCGTCCGACGCGCGCGTTTCGCCAAAGTAGCTGCTTCAGAGACGTATATTCAGACTCTCCTGATCCAGCACTCCCCTTGTTTCAACGGGGGATATAAACAGATCTTTAAGCATTAGTAAATTCTTGCAAAAAAGAACTTCAGTGGTGTTAAGGGTCCATCAAATTTTTCTAAAAAACATTAAAAGCCTAAATCAAATTCAGCGATATTACTTTTTTGCAACAGAATGTCTTGACGATGTATACATTACAGAGGGAAATAAAAGGTAAACTTACCGAACCCAACGCCGTCTCTCCGCTCAGAGTTCTTGGCGGTAGAGCGGCTTGGGTCGGTCTGAATTTAAATACCATTGCATCTGATATCCACCTGACAGTCAGATGATTCCTAATTCTGGCGGGCAATCACCAGAAATGGAACCATTCGATGTCCTTATTCAAGCCACCAGGGGTTACTGATTTTAATTGAAAGATCCACTTCTGTTCGCATTGTCTCAAAGTCTGTACATGATTACCACCTCTCCAGTGCTGATTGATGATTTCTAGCACGGTCCATTTGATATCATCAAACTCATGATTGAATTCTTTGAAATGAGCAACTAAGGGTTCCTCAACTCGATTGGTATTGATGCAGCATTTGTGTTCAGTAAGACGAATCTTAACCTTCCTTTTTGTTATGCCTACATAAGTTAATGGGCACGGACAAAAGATGGCATAAACTGCATGGGTTGAGTGACAAGAAAATTCGGGCAGAAGAATAGTTTTCCCCGATGCCGTGACAATTTGAGTCTGGGGAGACTTTAAAGGGCAGAATTTGCATTTATCACATGTTTGAACAAGTTCCTTGTTCTGTATAGGTTTAGAACAATTTGAACGTACAACATGGTCCCGAATGTTTTTACCACGGGAGTATGCAATCCTCAAAGGTTGATTCAATGAAGGATGAATTTGTTGAACAATCTTCCAGTGTTCCCTCATAGCTCTACTAATTGAGGCCGACAAACAGGTATGTTTCAGCACCACGGTATGTGGGTTCGAACCTGGCTCAGGATTTCTTGGCAAAAATAAGTAGTCTCTGTTCGAATAAAGCACTCGTCGGTAGGCTTTTTTAACACAGTGTGTCAGATAGCCGCGTTGTAAAAAGCGGTTAGCCATATCTTTTGCCTGAGTTTTGAAGTCCTCTTGGTCTGCACATAATCTCCTCAATCTGAGGAACTGGCCCACAGGAAGATTGGTTTTAAAACTGGTCGGGTGAAAACTGTCATATCTCAAGAGATTGTTGCGATCATTTGGCTTACGGAATATGCTGGTGACCAAAGCGGTGTCTTTTTTCTTAATCAAAATGTCTAGATAAGAGATTTGATTATGGTGATGTTCCATAGTGAATTTTAAACAGGGATCAAGACTGTTCAGCCATATATGGAACTCTTGTAGCGTTGATAGGGATCCTTCCCATATGATAAAGACGTCATCAATATAACGTTTCCAACATTTCAATTGAGATCTCCATTGGCAATTTTCTATGTGTAGAGTCTCAAACCTGGCCACAAAGATGTTTGCCACATCCGGAGCCATGGCAGCTCCCATGGCAGTTCCTCGGATCTGTAAATAAAAGTCCCCATCAAACATAAAGTAATTCCTACTTAATGTAAATTCAAGAAGTTCAATAATGTAAATAATTGGGATCCTTTTTGGATGTGAGTATACTTTTAATGCTTCTGAGACTGCAACAAGTGCTTGATCCTGGGGAATAACTGTGTAGAGAGACTCGATATCAAACGTAACTAGCCAGCAATCTTGTGGTAAGTGTACAGTATCAAGAAATTGTAGCATGCTTGTGCTGTCTTTCACATACGTGGTGGATTTTGACACGCATGGTTGTAAAATTTTGTCCAAGAAAATTGAGATCGGTTCCAACACTGATTCATTCGCTGAGACGATTGGACGTCCCGGAGGGTTACAGAGTGTTTTGTGGATTTTAGGTAGTATGTATAGTACGGGTATCCTGGGGTTTTCATTAATTAGAAAACGACGTTCTGAATTTGTTAGATACCCACCATCAAAACCCCTCTCTATAATCTCTTTTACTTCAGAGAGGATCTCCTGTGTGGGGTCTTTTTCCAGACGTTGGTAGAAGTCTGTGTTGGACAGTTGTCGATTGACTTCTTTAAGATATGCGGATTTTTCCATTATAACTACTGCACCTCCTTTGTCTGCAGGCTTTATGACCAGCTCTTCATTTTCTTGGAGCTGATGTAAAGCCTCGGATTCTTGTTTAGTCATATTGTAGAAAATATGTTTTTTTGTATGTTCCAAGATTTCAACGTCATGTAAAACCAATTCTTTAAAGGTGTTAACTACGGGATCCCCCGGTGGAGGTGGACTCCATCTAGATTTTAATCTCACCAAAGATTCTTGTGTTGGCGGTGGTTCAGAAGGCTGCTGGGACAAGAATACAGTTCGCTGTAGATGTCGGATAAATTTTTGAAAATCACATCTAAAATTGAAAGGGTCATGTCTTTGTGATACTACAAAGTTTAATCCCTTATCCAGAACTTTTTGTTGCAACGGTGTCAAAAGGTGTTTGGATAAATTAATGACCGCAGATTCTATGTCCAGTCTCTCTGCCCCCCCTGGGGCGGGTACTTGTTCCCTGTGTATTGAGACCTTGTTTTTGGGCGGTTCCAATCGGTATTTTGTTGACCTCTGTATCCCCGTCTTTTGCCTTGCGTATTCTGACCCCTGTTTTGTACAGGACGTGGATAGTCCCCCGATGGTCGATCCTCATCACTGCCTGAAGAGCTCTCCGTGGTGTTAAAGGTGACCTGTCTGGGTTTGTAGTCTCGGTTCAGCCATGGATAAACTATGCCCTGTTTATAGTCTCCCTCATCTCGGTGAAACTTGTTGACCTTCATCACTTTGATTTCAGCTCGAAATTTTTCAGTATTTGTTTTAAATTCTTGTAGACTCGTGTCAAATGTATCCAATGCCGATTCCAGCTTTAATGTGTCCAGCATGGTTTGTGTTTGTTCACGAATCTCCTGGCCTACAATTCGAGATTGGCTGACTATCAAAAGCATCAAATCCATAGAACATTTATTGAGAATAAATGACCATTTCTCCAGGAAGTCAGGATATTCTGTGTACAGTTTTGGTGCTTTGACCATCCGGAGGCCACGAGGAATACGCTGGTGTTTCAAATATTCCACCATTGTTGCACTATGTAGCTCCGTCCGAATCAGACGTTTTTGTAACTCAATCAATTCTGTCCAGCTTGTTGGTGTTGGTACCGTTTCATCATTATTGAATAAGGATGCACTTTGAAGAGCATCATTTAACTGATCATGTGAAAAACTGTAAATTTTATCCCACTGTGTAGTTGTCATCATAAAAGAGATATATAAAGTAGAAACCAAATTCCAAAAAATCTCTTAATGAATAACCCCACGAGGGCAGTAAATTAAATTGAGATACGTGGTGTTTTTAAATTATTAGAAAAAATTTTTACGCTGTGCATATCAAAATTTACTTTGGAAATTTAAGGACCATCATACCACCCAGTGCTCACAAGTCAGACTTGCATTTCATGCACTTCATATGGGTCACTTTTAATCAACTGGTCCATGTAGCTCCACTCAATTTTTATGAATTTTTTAAATATTTTTCAAGTAATGAATTTTAAAAAGAAGAAGAACTTCCCTTATTCATCCGTTGTCGGGGTCATTTTTCCATAGCTGTCGGAGGTACTCGTCCGACGCGCGCGTTTCGCCAAAGTAGCTGCTTCAGAGACGTATATTCAGACTCTCCTGATCCAGCACTCCCCTTGTTTCAACGGGGGATATAAACAGATCTTTAAGCATTAGTAAATTCTTGCAAAAAAGAACTTCAGTGGTGTTAAGGGTCCATCAAATTTTTCTAAAAAACATTAAAAGCCTAAATCAAATTCAGCGATATTACTTTTTTGCAACAGAATGTCTTGATGATGTATACATTACAGAGGGAAATAAAAGGTAAACTTACCGAACCCAACGCCGTCTCTCCGCTCAGAGTTCTTGGCGGTAGAGCGGCTTGGGTCGGTCTGAATTTAAATACCATTGCGTCTGATATCCACCTGACAGTCAGATGATTCCTAATTCTGGCGGGCAATCACCAGAAATGGAACCATTCGATGTCCTTATTCAAGCCACCAGGGGTTACTGATTTTAATTGAAAGATCCACTTCTGTTCGCATTGTCTCAAAGTCTGTACACGATTACCACCTCTCCAGTGCTGATTGGATGGCCTCCGGATGGTCAAAGCACCAAAACTGTACACAGAATATCCTGACTTCCTGGAGAAATGGTCATTTATTCTCAATAAATGTTCTATGGATTTGATGCTTTTGATAGTCAGCCAATCTCGAATTGTAGGCCAGGAGATTCGTGAACAAACACAAACCATGCTGGACACATTAAAGCTGGAATCGGCATTGGATACATTTGACACGAGTCTACAAGAATTTAAAACAAATACTGAAAAATTTCGAGCTGAAATCAAAGTGATGAAGGTCAACAAGTTTCACCGAGATGAGGGAGACTATAAACAGGGCACAGTTTATCCATGGCTGAACCGAGACTACAAACCCAGACAGGTCACCTTTAACACCACGGAGAGCTCTTCAGGCAGTGAGGAGGATCGACCATCGGGGGACTATCCACGTCCTGTACAAAACAGGGGTCAGAATACGCGAGGCAAAAGACGGGGATACAGAGGTCAACAAAATACCGATTGGAACCGCCCAAAAACAAGGTCTCAATACACAGGGAACAAGTACCCGCCCCAGGGGGGGCAGAGAGACTGGACATAGAATCTGCGGTCATTAATTTATCCAAACACCTTTTGACACCGTTGCAACAAAAAGTTCTGGATAAGGGATTAAACTTTGTAGTATCACAAAGACATGACCCTTTCAATTTTAGATGTGATTTTCAAAAATTTATCCGACATCTACAGCGAACTGTATTCTTGTCCCAGCAGCCTTCTGAACCACCGCCAACACAAGAATCTTTGGTGAGATTAAAATCTAGATGGAGTCCACCTCCACCGGGGGATCCCGTAGTTAACACCTTTAAAGAATTGGTTTTACATGACGTTGAAATCTTGGAACATACAAAAAAACATATTTTCTACAATATGACTAAACAAGAATCCGAGGCTTTACATCAGCTCCAAGAAAATGAAGAGCTGGTCATAAAGCCTGCGGACAAAGGAGGTGCAGTAGTTATAATGGAAAAATCCGCATATCTTAAAGAAGTCAATCGACAACTGTCCAACACAGACTTCTACCAACGTCTGGAAAAAGACCCCACACAGGAGATCCTCTCTGAAGTAAAAGAGATTATAGAGAGGGGTTTTGATGGTGGGTATCTAACAAATTCAGAACGTCGTTTTCTAATTAATGAAAACCCCAGGATACCCGTACTATACATACTACCTAAAATCCACAAAACACTCTGTAACCCTCCGGGACGTCCAATCGTCTCAGCGAATGAATCAGTGTTGGAACCGATCTCAATTTTCTTGGACAAAATTTTACAACCATGCGTGTCAAAATCCACCTCGTATGTGAAAGACAGCACAAGCATGCTACAATTTCTTGATACTGTACACTTACCACAAGATTGCTGGCTAGTTACGTTTGATATCGAGTCTCTCTACACAGTTATTCCCCAGGATCAAGCACTTGTTGCAGTCTCAGAAGCATTAAAAGTATACTCACATCCAAAAAGGATCCCAATTATTTACATTATTGAACTTCTTGAATTTACATTAAGTAGGAATTACTTTATGTTTGATGGGGACTTTTATTTACAGATCCGAGGAACTGTCATGGGAGCTGCCATGGCTCCGGATGTGGCAAACATCTTTGTGGCCAGGTTTGAGACTCTACACATAGAAAATTGCCAATGGAGATCTCAATTGAAATGTTGGAAACGTTATATTGATGACGTCTTTATCATATGGGAAGGATCCCTATCAATGCTACAAGAGTTCCATATATGGCTGAACAGTCTTGATCCCTGTTTAAAATTCACTATGGAACATCACCATAATCAAATCTCTTATCTAGACATTTTGATTAAGAAAAAAGACACCGCTTTGGTCACCAGCATATTCCGTAAGCCAAATGATCGCAACAATCTCTTGAGATATGACAGTTTTCACCCGACCAGTTTTAAAACCAATCTTCCTGTGGGCCAGTTCCTCAGATTGAGGAGATTATGTGCAGACCAAGAGGACTTCAAAACTCAGGCAAAAGATATGGCTAACCGCTTTTTACAACGCGGCTATCCGACACACTGTGTTAAAAAAGCCTACCGACGAGCGCTTTATTCGAACAGAGACTACTTATTTTTGCCAAAAAATCCTGAGCCAGGTTCGAACCCGCATACTGTGGTGCTGAAACATACCCTTCTGTCGGCCTCAATTAGTAGAGCTATGAGGGAACACTGGAAGATTGTTCAACAAATTCATCCTTCATTGAATCAACCTTTGAGGATTGCATACTCCCGTGGTAAAAACATTCGGGACCATGTTGTACGTTCAAATTGTTCTAAACCTATACAGAACAAGGAACTTGTTCAAACATGTGATAAATGCAAATTCTGCCCTTTAAAGTCTCCCCAGACTCAAATTGTCACGGCATCGGGGAAAACTATTCTTCTGCCCGAATTTTCTTGTCACTCAACCCATGCAGTTTATGCCATCTTTTGTCCGTGCCCATTAACTTATGTAGGCATGACAAAAAGGAAGGTTAAGATTCGTCTTACTGAACACAAATGCTGCATCAATACCAATCGAGTTGAGGAACCCTTAGTTGCTCATTTCAAAGAATTCAATCATGAGTTTGATGATATCAAATGGACCGTGCTAGAAATCATCAATCAGCACTGGAGAGGTGGTAATCGTGTACAGACTTTGAGACAATGTGAACAGAAGTGGATCTTTCAATTAAAATCAGTAACCCCTGGTGGCTTGAATAAGGACATCGAATGGTTCCATTTCTGGTGATTGCCCGCCAGAATTAGGAATCATCTGACTGTCAGGTGGATATCAGACGCAATGGTATTTAAATTCAGACCGACCCAAGCCGCTCTACCGCCAAGAACTCTGAGCGGAGAGACGGCGTTGGGTTCGGTAAGTTTACCTTTTATTTCCCTCTGTAATGTATACATCGTCAAGACATTCTGTTGCAAAAAAGTAATATCGCTGAATTTGATTTAGGCTTTTAATGTTTTTTAGAAAAATTTGATGGACCCTTAACACCACTGAAGTTCTTTTTTGCAAGAATTTACTAATGCTTAAAGATCTGTTTATATCCCCCGTTGAAACAAGTGGAGTGCTGGATCAGGAGAGTCTGAATATACGTCTCTGAAGCAGCTACTTTGGCGAAACGCGCGCGTCGGACGAGTACCTCCGACAGCTATGGAAAAATGACCCCGACAACGGATGAATAAGGGAAGTTCTTCTTCTTTTTAAAATTCATTACTTGAAAAATATTTTAAAAATTCATAAAAATTGAGTGGAGCTACATGGACCAGTTGATTAAAAGTGACCCATATGAAGTGCATGAAATGCAAGTCTGACTTGTGAGCACTGGGTGGTATGATGGTCCTTAAATTTCCAAAGTAAATTTTGATATGCACAGCGTAAAAATTTTTTCTAATAATTTAAAAACACCACGTATCTCAATTTAAGTAATTGAAGTCTCCCATTATTACCGCACTACCAATTTGGTTAGCTTCCCTAATTTCTCTTAGCATTTCACTGTCCGTCTCACCATCTTGACCAGGTGGACGGTAGTATACTCCTATCACTATAGTCTTCCCCGACACTCAAGGGATTTCTATCCATAAGGATTCAATTGTGCATTTAGTCTCAGGCAGGATGTTTATCCTATTGGACTCTATGCCATCCCGGACATAAAGCACCACACGACCTCCCGGGTGCTCCTCTCTTTCATTGCGATATAATTTGTACCCCGGTATAGCACTGTCCCATTGGTTGTCCTCCTTCCATCATGTCTGAGTTCTTTGTAAACCGGCATGATGTGCTGCACGAATGTCGGTAAATAAAAGTTAATAAATAAATAAATAAATAAATAAATAAATAAATAAATAAATGTCTCTGAGATGCCAATTAAGTCTATGTCATCATTCACTGCTATACATTCTAATTCTCCCATCTTATTTCTTAGACTTCTGGCATTAGCATACAAACATTTCAAAGTTTGTTTTTTGTTTGTATTTTTATTCTGCTTTTAATTGATAGGGATAAGTCAAAATTTTTTAGCTCAGGTGAGGTTTTAGTTACAGGCACTTGGACTACTTTTCTTATTATTGGAACCTCACTGTCGGGATGCCCTAATTCTAATGCATCATTAGTATCCTTTGAAGATACCTCTTTCCGAACCATGCACTGCTGAGTGACTGTCGGCTTTCCCCTTTGTTCTAGTTTAAAAGCTGCTCTATCTCCTTTTTAAAGGTTAGCGCCAGCAGTCTGGTTCCACCCTGGTTAAGTGTTTGACGAGCCAGCACGGCTGTCAACAGCTATCTTGGAGCTTCTGCAACTACAACAGGGGCCTCGGTCCTTGGCTGATTATGCGATCGAGTTCCGCACCCTCGCCACGGAAGTCTGGTGGTGAGAAGACAGTTTATGGGGAGTCTTCCTGGAGGTGCTGTCCACCCACATTAAGGATGAGCTGGCAGCTAGAGATATCCCCAACAACCTTAATGGCGTAATTGATTTGGCTAGGCAAATTGACTGCCGACTTCAGCAAAGGGCTAAGGAAGGGCGCCCGCTGCGCATGTCAGTACCGTTGGCTCCGGCCTTCTCAAGACTTATGACATCTACCCCTGGCCATTCAGCACCTCATCCAGAGCCGTCAGCAGAGGAACCCATGCAGTTAGGATGGATCCCTTTCACTGCAGAGGAGAGGCTATGGTGTCTAGCGTTGGGCCTATGCCTGTAATGTGGCAACAAGGGCCATTTCCTGGCTCAATGTAAGGAACGTCCGGAAAACGCCAAAGCCTAGGTGCAATGAGGGAGCTACTCCTAGACTGTGTTAATTCTTCTCCTCAATGTACGGTTCCTGTGACTCTTGAGTACCCTGGAGGGTCGTTCTCCACACTCACTTTCATCGACTCCAGGGCAGGAGGGAACTTTATCCTGTCCGATTTGGTACAACAACTTCAGTTGCCCATTCTTCCTCGTAATCCACCGTTGCGGATCACCTCCATCCGGGGCATGGTACTACCAGGGACTATCTCTGCTTCCACCGCTCCCATTACTCTTCGGACCGGAGTGCTACATTCAGAAAAACTATCCTTCCTGGTCCTGGAGAAGGCAGTACATCCTGTAATACTAGGATTACTGTGGCTACAACAACACTCTCCGGTTATACATTGGGACACTCTACAAGTGGCAAAATAGAGTCCTTTCTGTTTTTCTAATTGTCTTGAGGTCTCGTCTCCTATTAGGATGGCCTTATTGAGCACATACGCTGAATTTGCAGAGCTTTTTTCCAAGAAAAAAGCTGAGATTCTGCCACAGCACCACCCATTCGACTGTGCAATTGAATTGCTGCCCGGGACCACGCCTCCCCGAGGAAGGGTATACCCACTGTCACTTCCGGAGACACAAGCAATGTCCAAATACATTTCCGAAAACCTTGCCAAAGGGTTCATTTGACCTTCCAGATCACCCGTAAGAGCAGGGTTCTTCTTTGTCAGGAAGAAGGATGGCACCTTAAGACCATGCATTGACTACAGGGGCTTAAACGCCTTTCCTCTTGTCGGCGTCAGACAAGAGGCGGAAAGAAAAAATATATTCATTCATCGTTTGCTGTGTACATTTAGATGAATATTGCGATGGCTGGTGTGATTCCCCACATTGTATCTCTGAAGGATTCAGGTGAATGAAGTTTAAATTAGTAGTTTTTGTAGCTACCTCTAAAACATTCTATTTTGGAACTAGCACTGTAATTGAAACCCATGAGGGTGGGACCATTTTCTTTATCTACTTTTCATGTTACGGTCCCGGGCCTTGCCCCGGTTCCTCCACCTACCTCGGGGACGGCCCGGGCCGTTTCGAGGCCTCCCCGGGCCTGCACGGTCTCCAGCATGTCCCTCCCTCCTCGGGAGAGACGATATCGATCTTCCGCGGCTAGCCCCGCCCCCTAGATGCGCGCGCGTGGGGAGGAGTCCCTCTTAAAGGGGCCAGTGCGGGAAAACCCAAGTCCTGCCTCGGATGACGTCAGGCACAATCAGGGTATTTAAACCCTGCTTCTGGACAACTTCAGTGCCTTGCAACGAGGTTCACTCAGTCCCCTGAGTTACTAGTTGCTGCGATTGGATCTTGGATCATCTCTTCTGTCTTCTGGCTTCTGACCCGGCTTCGTCTCCTGACTACATCTTCAGCTTCCGCCCCTGGTTTTGGTTTTGACTTCTGACTTCTGGCTTCCGACCTGGCTCCGTCCCATGACTCTGATTCCAGCTTCCGCCCCTGGCTCTGGCTTAGGACCTCTGACTTCTGGCTTCTGACCCAGCTTTGTTCTTGGACTCCGACTTCAGCCTCTTCCACCACCTCAGGTATCCAGTACTTGCTGGCCCAGAGGATTCTCCTAAGTCCCAGCGGCTTGGGCTCTCATGGGCTCCTCCCGGGGGAATCGCAAGCTTCCGAGGGTGAAGACTCATCCAACCTCCTGGACCCAGCTATCCTCATCGTCCATCTCTTCGGCCGCTGCCTGGATCCTTGGTCACATAGGGTCACATAGGGTCCCACCTAAGTCCAAGAGGTCCGGGTTCCTACGGGCTCCTCCTGGGGGAACTCGGATTTCCAATGGTGAAGTTTTCGCCGGAGTCTCTTCAGTGTCGCCTCCTGGCTGTGATGCTCCCTGTGGGTTCCCACAGTGTAACATCTGCAGTCTCAGCCAGCCCAAGGGTCCACGACAATAACAGTTTGCAAGGCCATGGACCCGGCGGATCTTGCAGGCTTGAAAGCCATCCCGGGCATCGCACAGAGGCTGCAACAGCAGCAAACTTGCCTTGAGTCCCTGATGGCAACAGTGCAGGGGTTAGCTGACTGCGTTGGCGGAGCCGCTGCTTCCAGTTCCCCGGTACCTGGAGCTGAGACCAATACCAGATCATCCGCACCCATACAGATGCCAGCACCCTCGCGGTATTCAGGGGACGCGAAGCTTTGCCGAGGGTTCTTGAAACAATGCTATATTCGCTTCAATCTCCTTCCAGCTCAGTTCCCGATGGACCGGGTCAAGATGAGCTATATTATCTCCCTGTTGGATGGGAGACCCTTGATGTGGGCCTCCTCCCTGTGGGAGCATCAGGACTCCCGTCTAGCCAATCTGGTTCAATTCGTCACCTCCTTTCGACGGATATTCGACAAGTCCTCCCGCAGACCTACTGCTGCATCCGAACTGCTCCAGCTGCGTCAGGGTAACTGGCCATTGGCTGAACATGCCGTGGACTTGCAGACTCTTGCTGCCGAATTAAACTGGGGAAGTGATAGCCTGCACGGCATCCTGAAGTCTCTCCCCAAGACTTCAGGATGAGTTGGCGGCCAGAGATCTCCCGGACGACTTGAACGATCTCATTGATCTGGCAGGCAGTGTGGACTGCCGTATCCAATGCCCGTTCCAGGAGAGGAGGCATGCTCACAGACCCGAGAGCTCTGGAACCATACCTTCCCGAAACGGGCACTCCCTTTCCGCCTCTCTGGGGGTTCAAAACTCCGAACCCATGCAGGTGGGCCAGGGGCCTATTTCTCAAGAAGAGAGGAGAAGACGTCGGTCCCTGGGCCTGTGCCTGTATTGTGGTGGCAAGGGTCATTTCCTTGCCCGCTGTAGCGAGCGTCCGGGAAACGCTCGGACCTAGGGACAGTCAGGGAGCTAACCCTAGGTCACACCACCTCTGCCTCCCCGTGCACCATTCCGGTGACCTTGCTCCTTCCTGAAGGAGAGTTCGATACGCTAGTCCTGATTGACTCCGGAGCCGGGGAAAACTTCATCCTCAAGGACCTAGTCCAGCAACTTCAGATTGGAGTCCAACCCCAAAGACCCTCCCTCCGTGTGTCTTCTATTCAAGGGAGACTTCTTCCAGGGACCATCTCTACTCGTACCAAGCCTCTCACGCTACACACTGGTATTCTGCACCTGGAGGAAATTTCATTCCTCATCCTGGAAAAGTCCATGCATCTGGTCATCCTGGGGCTACCTTGGCTGTGGAAGCACTCTCCTGTAATCTCGTGGGATACCCTCCAGGTGGCATCCTGGGGGCCCTCATGCTTCGACTCCTGTTTGGCCACTGTTCCTTGACCACCGGTACCTCTCCTGATGACTTCTTTGGCACTGCCACCCCAGTACCAAGATTACCTCGATGTCTTTTCTAAGGAGAAAGCCGAGATCCTCCCGGAGCACCGCCCCTTCGACTGTGCGATCAACTTGCTCCCAGGTATCACGCCGCCATGAGGACGGGTATACCCATTGTCCCTTCCGGAGATGCAAGCCATGTCCGCACACATCCGGGAGAACCTGGACTGAGGGTTCATTCGACCATCCAAAACCCCGGCTGGACCAGGGTTCTTCTTCGTAGCGAAGAAGGACAGGTCCCTCCGACCCTGCATAGATTACCCTGGCCTGAACAGCATTACCCGATGTGACCGGTATCCTTTGCCCTTGATTCCGGAACTTCTGGACAGACTACAGGGGGCAAAGGTGTTCACAAAACTGGATCTCCGTGGGGCATATAACCTAGTTAGGATTTGTCCCGGCGATGAATGGAAAACCACATTCAACACAAGGGATGGCCACTTTGAGTATCGGGTCATGCCCTTCGGTCTCTGCAATGCACCGGCGGTTTTTCAGAACCTCATGAACGAGGTTCTACGGGAGATGCTACATACCTCGGTCATTGTTTACTTAGACGACGTGCTTATATACTCCAAGGACCTGGAGACGCACTGCCACGATGTCCATCGAGTATTACAGAAACTGCGAGAGAATCGGCTTTACGCAAAATTTGAGAAATGCTTATTCGAACAGGAATCGCTACCCTTTCTCGGGTACATCATATCCTCTACCAGCTTCCATATGGACCTAGAGAAGGTCGCAGCAATCAAGGATTGGCCACAACCAGTAGGGGTGAAGGCACTTCAGCGGTTCCCAGGATTCACCAGTTTCTACCGGCAATTCATTCCCCACTATTCCCGGATAGTGGCGCCTCTCACAGCCCTCACAAAAAAGGGAGCGGGTGCCAGGAATTGGCCAGCAACAGCGCAACGAGCCTTTCAGGAACTGAAGACAGCCTTCAGGATATGTGCCTTCACCACCCAGATCCACAACGCCAATTCATTGTGGAAGTTGACGCCTCCAACTTGGCTGTCAGTGCCGTCCTAAGTCAGCTGTCCAACAGGGGTAAGGCCTTACCCTGTTCCTACTTCTCTCGCAAATTTTTGCCCGCCGAGAGGAACTACAGCATAGGGGACAAAGAGCTGCTGGCCGTCAAATTAGCCTTCGAAGAGTGGTGACAATGGTTGGAGGGGGCTCAACACCCAGTGGTCGTCTACACAGACCACAAGAACCTAGAGTATCTGTGTCGCGCCCAATGCCTAAACCCACGGCAGGCGCGCTGGTCTCTCTTCTTCAATCGATTCAATTTTTCCCTACGTTACCGGCCAGCATCCAAGAACGTGAGAGCGGATGCTCTCTCCCGCACGATGGAGACCGAAGATACCATCGACCCACCTCAATATATCTTGGATCTGGCCAAAGTTCTCCTAGCCACATCTGAAGTGGTTCCCGCGTGTAAGACAGTGGTTCCCTCTTGACTTTGAAAGAAGGTACTGGATTGGGCCCATGATTCCCTTACCGCAGGGCATCCAGGAACCGCCTGGATGCTGGAACTCCTGACCAAATTCTATTGGTGGCCGCTGGTCAAAAGAGAATTTACACTCTATGTTCAGTCTTGTCCCACCTGTACCCACCAAAAACCCTTGCATGGTCGTCCCTGGGGACTCCTCCAGCCACTGCCAATTCCTACTGAACCTTGGACTCACCTGTCCACAGATTTCATTGTGGACCTGCCCGCCTCCCATAGAGAGACTGTGATTTGGGTCACGGTCAACCGATTCTCAAAGATGGCTCACTTCGTGCCTCTTGCTAAGCTGCCTACAGAACCCGAATTAGCTGCCCTCTTCATGCAACATATCTTCCGTCTACATGGACTCCCTTTGCACATAGCCTCTGTTGTG
Organism: Rhinatrema bivittatum; assembly: GCF_901001135.1. Taxonomy (NCBI): domain Eukaryota; kingdom Metazoa; phylum Chordata; class Amphibia; order Gymnophiona; family Rhinatrematidae; genus Rhinatrema; species Rhinatrema bivittatum. The sequence goes on along the minus strand of NC_042617.1, from coordinate 418,404,057 downwards.
TCCATCGGTTCCCGACGCCCTCTCTCCGCCCTCCTTACCTCTTTGGCGCCTCCCTCTTCGCCCGCGGTAAGATTGGCTGTCGCAGCGTCCTTCTGCAGAAGTCCTCCGGCATCCCCGGACCGGCTAGATGCTGCAACCCACCATGTTTCTTGGAGGCCTAGGGATGCACGTGCGGCACAGCCTCGACTAAAGTACCGGCGATGGCGCGAACCTCAGGGGCATCCCCCTGAGATGACGTCACCCGCGATGGATATATAAGGTCTTAGAATTTGCTAACAGATCGAGTTAGCAAGGATTTGGGTTACTCTACCTAAGCTTCTCTGCCTCCTCAGACTTACCAGGGGTACCTACTCCTCGGGGGCCTCGCTCTCTCCTTTGTTTTTCAGGTGACAGTCTGGAACCGGTACTCGCTCCTCGAGGGCTCTCGTTGCCAGACTTGCTCCGTATTCTCTTCTGCCTGGAAGTCATCACTGCCAACTACATCAGTGAGTTACCATCGCTCTCTCAGAGCTTTCCCTGGAACCAGGTACTCGCTCCTCGAGGACCTATACATTCCAGCTCCTGGGCTTCTGTGAGACATTGTGTGTGTTACCATCAGGTTCGGTACATGAACTCTGCATACCCTACCTACTCACTATATTTCAGTTTCTCTACAGCTCAGCCTCCAGGGAGTGCTGTTCCTGTATCTGAAGGACTACAGCCCAGCCAGGCATTCCAGCTCACTACTGCCACCTCTGGTGGTTCAGTATACTGTCTAATAAAAGAGCTAGTGTGTGTCTGTCTCCTAACTCTGAGCCTGACCAGTGGTCCCTCTCGGGATCTTCCCCCGGGGGCGTGGTCATCTGCCACTGGTCCAAGGATCCATCCACAACTCTCCTAAATAACAACAGCCTCTGACCGTGGCCCGCAGTTTACTGCGAAATACTGGAAGGCCCTTTGCAGGAAGTTCGGTGTGCAACTCGACCTAACAACAGCCTTCCATCCCCAAGGCAACGGGCAAGGCGAGCGCACTAATAGGACCTTAAAGGCTTTTCTCATTGCCTTTGTGGGGGACCTCCAGGATGATAGGGTCACCTTGCTACCTTGGGCAAAGTTCTCTTATAACTGCCATAAGCACTCTGCGAACGATCAGTCCCCATTCCATCTGGTCTACGGGAAGACCCTGAGTCCTCCTCTGACATTGCCTTTGAGGGTACCATCCCCTGCAGTTCAACTTACGGCACGACAGCTACACAATCTCTAGGACTCCACCCAAGAGAAGCTCCGTCGGACAACCACCAAGGCCAAAAAATATGCAGACAGGCTACGACGCCCTGCCCCGGTCTTCCATCTGGGGGATAAGGTATTGCTGAGTACCAGGAATATCTGGTTACATATTCCCTCCAGACGCCTGGCTCCCAGGTATATTGGCCCATTCACTGTGGCCGAACGAATGGGGGCAGTGTCTTACCAGCTATGCCTGCCGACCAATCTAAGAATCCATAATGTTTTCCACATCTCTCTGATCAAGCCTGTGGTCCTCTCTGCATTTCATGCCAAGCCTCCCGAGCCTGCCGTCACCACTGCCGAACTGGATGTCACCTATACCATGAAAGATGTCTTGGAATTCTGGTTCCACCACCGCCGGAGGGAATACCTCCTCTCGTGGGAAGGATATGGTCCGGAGGAGAATTCCTGGGAACCTTCATCCCATATCCTGGACAAAGGACTTCTCCACCAGTTCCATCTGGACCACCCGGCTAAACCCAGGCCCCCGATAAGGGGGCGTAGGAGAGGGGGTACTGTTACAGTCCCGGGCCGTACCCCGGTCCCTCCACCTAACTCGGGGACGGCCCTGGACCGGGCCTGCACGGTCTCCAGCATGTCTCTCCCTCCTTGGGAGAGATGCCGTCAATCTGCCACGGCTGGCCCCGCCCCCTAGACGCACGCACACGGGGAGGAGTCCCTCTTAAAGGGCCAGCGCAGGAAAACCCAAGTCCTGCCTCGAATGACGTCAGACGCGATCAGGGTATTTAAACCCTACTTCTGGACAGCTTCAGTGCCTTGCAACGAGGTTCACTCAGTCCCCTGAGTTACTAGTTGCTGCGATTGGATCTTGGATCATCTCTTCTGTCTTCTGGCTTCTGACCCGGCTTCGTTCTTGGACTCTGACTTCAGCCTCTTCCAGCACCCCAGGCATCCGGTACTTGCTGGCCCAGAGGATTCTCCTAAGTCCCCACAGGCTCCTCCTGGGGGAGCTGTGGGCTTCCGAGGGTGAAGACTCATCCAACTTCCTGGACCCAGCCATCCTCATCATCCATCTCTTCGGCCGCTGCCCGGATCCTTGGTTGCATAGGGTCCCACCTAAGTCCAAAATGTCCAGGTTCCTATGGGCTCCTTTTGGGGGGACCTCGGATTTCCAGTGGTGAAGTCTTCGTCGGAGTCTCTTCAGTGCCGCCTCCCAGCTGTGACGCACCCTATGGGTTCCCACAGTGTAACATCTGCAGTCTCAGCCGGCCCAAGGGTCCACGACCATAAAATTTCAATTCTAATTCTCTCTCTACTTGCTGGCATAAGAAAAATGGTATGTGGCGATGTGGTTGAGCTATTGGAATAACAGTTAAATCAACATGTAGATGAATTTGTTTGCCCTTGGGTTTACCAGATCTACGTGTGAGCCCATCCTGGGAAGCTTACTATTCTCCAAAGGGGCTATAAAAGAATTTTGCTTCTTGTCAGTGCTGAAAACACTCTGGCTAGCTGTTTTAGTGCCTCTTTCCTCTGGGTGTGGATTTTTTGTTGGGTGGGGGGGAAAGTCTTCCTCTTCAAGGCCTACAGTGCTAGGGGTGACTCTTGTGTCCTTCCTTTCCTTGGGAGGAGTCCTTCTCTTCACTGTGTGTAGAGTTGGTGCCAATAACAACACTTAAGACTTTGGTTTAATGTCCAAAATAAAAGATTTGGACTGATGGGTAATCAGATGAAAATATAGCACAAGTAAATCAGTCTTTAGCACCACCATTTTACTCTTATCTTCCAATATTTTTCCTTCTATCTGTGCATGGGTCACAGTACCAGGGCATGAGAAATATCCACTCTCCAGATCTGGGCTAAGTGGAGTTCCCAAGTGGGCAGGGTATCCTTTAGTTGACAGGAAAACCCCTTCCATAAACTGGTAAAAATGGTAAATCCCAGCCTCTGCAAGGAGAGACAAAAATCCTCTCTATAACCCCAGGGGTTAAGATTCTAGATGGTTGTCCTCAATGATCTGAAAAGTTCTTACAATTATGTGATCTTCTTTGTTCTCTTTTTTCTCTCTCTCCTGAAAATCCCAAATGTTTTTTGGTTGGGAAGGAAGAGAATCAGGCAAAACACTTCCTCCCAGATCTTTCAGCAAAAATTGTCCTTTGTCCAACAACTGAATCAATAACGCCAGAAGACACTGCAGTGGTCACTACCATTCCTCTGCTTCATGGAAAGGTCAGAGAAGGGCTGGTCTTCCTTACCCAGGACCCACCAATGAGAGGTTCCCCCAAGATCCCTCCTCAAGTGCAAACCTAGGGTCTCATAGTCCTCTTACAAAAAAGGTATAATTCCCTTAAAAGCAACCCGAGGCAAGCCACCCTGCATCTTTGGAGTAGGCTGCAGGTGTGAAGTCTCTGATCCGGCCCAAGGGCTACAGACAGGATGGGGCCCAAGCCCCCAGGCAGGCCAAAAAACAAACAAAGAGAAAACTCGCCAACCTTCTCCAAACCACAAAACTTAACTATATTGCCCCTAGAGCTCTCAGGAGAGATCTGCTTTTAAGCCCTCTCAAAGGGAATAGCCATTCCAACACCTTCAAAGAGAGGGGCTGTACAGAATGGTGCCTCCTTCTTCTCTCTAACCTATAGTGCTCTAGCTAAAACAAGGAGTTTCCCAGGGCTTAATGGTAATGTGCCCAGAGGGGCCATTACATGTGCAACAATCCATCATATTCTCATAAGAATATTTTTATTTGGAAATTAGAATGCTCTTTGTTATCTACAACTTTGACCGATCCAAGAATTTCAGTATTGTATTCCTGGTTCAGAAAGTGCAGTATAGGTTACAGGGAAAGAGACTGTAAACAAAGAGTAATTCTGTGGTGCTGAGGATTAAGTTAACTTGTGCCATATTTCATCCTGATTACCCATCAGTAAAGACTTTGTTTTTGGACACTAAATCATTGGCTCAAGTGTTTTATTTGGCACTCACAACACACATAGTGAAGATGAAGAACCCCTCTTCCCTGGATAAAAGAAAGTACCAAGAAGTCTTTGCTGTTACTCTGCGCCCTGAAAGCAAGTCTTTCTCTCCACCAACAAAGGATCCAGACCCTGGGGAAAAGAGAGTTTGCGTATCAGCTAGCCAGGAGTGGTCACAGCCCCAGCAGTAGTTAGCAAGAACCCAAAGATGAGGTTATGTTTAGATCACACAGCAGACTTTATTTATTTTTATTTTTTATATTTTTATAGTCCACCTTTCAGCCACATGAAAGTAGATTACATTCAGGTACTGCAGGTATTTTCCTGTCCACAGAGGGCTCACAATCTTACAGGGTCATTCATTAAAATGTTAAAGGCCGTTATCATACCGTTAAGATTTAAATGAGGGAAAGGGGAGGGCCTAGGGCAGGGTTTGGGCGGGGTTAGAGAAATTTTGATTCCGGTACCGCTGCGGGCAATAATGTTTTAGACATCATCACTGGCAGCAGCACCGGAAATAACACCTTTCCCATTGGCAGTACCAACGCGATGTGGCCGGGTGCACATTATCACCCCGCCCTTTTTTTTTTTTTTGCGATTCCCGGGGTAAGTTTGTATATAAGTTTTTTATAATGTAATGTCCTTTATTTATAGCAGTATCAAGAACAATCATGAACTGCTACAAAAGCCTAACCTCCAACTTTGTGCTCTGCTTCTTCCTTTCTGGCTTTCAAACTCCTGCAACTTAAGTGGAGGCATGAGAAGTTAAAGGCCCAAGCAAGTTGTTACCAATATAATAGGTATGGCAGAGATACAACATTTTCCTCTGTTGATCCTTCTCTCTCTAAATCCCCATTGCTCTTTATTTTTTCTCTCTGTCCCCCTGTTGTCCACCTTGTTTGCACCAATAATGAAAGCAAAACTAAGCAATAATCAAAGCAAAACTTTGATTATTGCCCTGACGGAAACATACCAGCAGAGGTTTGCACCTGGTTTTTCTGTGGGTACTTTTTTCCTTGGAAATAATGTGGGTTGATTTGACAATGTAATCTATGCACGTTATTTCCCTCCCTCAACCTATGGGCATCCTCGGCAGTATCTCCAGACCAAGAGATACCAAGATCGGGGCGGAGTCGGGGTGGCACCGGGGCTGACGCCGTGAAGACTTTGCCGACAGCAAAAGGTACGCGTCTTTTCCACTGCCAGTTTAGCGCCGAATAACTACACCTTTTATGGTGTAGTTATTTGGCGTGACGCCGGCAGCGATTGCACCATGGAGGTGCGATCGCTGCCGGCGATCGCAGGACCGCCCCCCCACCCCCGTTACCATGGGATTCAAAGAGCCCGGCGGTATTAGTAAATCCAGCCCTAAATGTAAAACCAAAAAAAACTTCCAAAGCAGCAGAATGACCATGCATTTTGCAATTTGCTATATTTTATGGAAAAAATATGCCACAAATAAGTAGACCTGCTTATTTTTTTATATTCATACGTAAAAACCCCATTCTGTATGCAGATACTATTGATATTGTTAATTTTACCTTTAAAATTGGCAGTAAAGACTATAGTTTATGCAAAAAAAAAAAAAAAAGCACATTAATTTTATAGCTTAGACATACATTCAAAATTCATGTTGGATTTTTGGAAAGTCTACTACTTGCTCATTCAAGAGATTTCACACTGTTCCATCATCTCATTTCGAATTTGTTTCAAAACCTGGTGAAGGGCAAAATACAGAAGTGGTAACAGGTGCATCTTAAAATGCAAGAGTGAAGATGCACTGGCAAAATAGAGAAATCAAAGCATACCCTTTAGGGCAATAGCTGACTGCAGCAGATGTATTCTTCAACTAATGAATCTGATTTTGAGATATTTTTATGGTCTCATGAAAAACAATATAGACATGAGAATAAACCTTATGAATTACAACAGGGCAAAAATGTCTCAGATGAGAAATTATATAGCCACAGGGTGCAAAGCTAGCTCAGCATTAAATTCAATTCTCCTAAAACAAATTTCAATTGGATCCAGGATTATTTTTATGAAACAAATTTATATTTCATATAGCAGACTTGATTAGTGCACTAACTTTGTAAAAAAAAATGTAGGTACAAGCTAAATATTGATTGTAAACAAGGCTCAAATGTCTAATACCATGCTTCGTCTAAACTAAGAATACGGCTGTGTGAAATTTGCATGAGAACATCACACTGAAAGTTAATAGAGTTAGTAGTGGTGCTGAAATCCAAAATTCTGTTTTATTAACTCTTTTATGTCTGGAGTCCAGGGGTTTTGGACTAAAATGATAAAAGTTTATGTAACCCCTTTTTAGCAGGTGGGGAATATCCCAAAGGTTTCATAAAATAATGTATTTCTGAGGCTAATTCTAATATCTCTTTCCCCACCTTCTTATCCCAAAGAGTAAGTTCTTTTCTATGAAGGGAAGAATGTCCTACTAGGCCCAGGTGGTTTAATGAAATCCCTTTCATGTGTGTGCCACTAAACGTCTTTAGGTGATGCTGTACAGCAGGGACCAGACAGGACACAGGTTTAGCTGTTCAAAATAAAAGTTTACTCTGATTTCTTCAAAATAAATAAATGTCCAAGCCACAGAAAAAAGTGCCATATTACAGCTGGGTTTACACTGCTTTCATTCACTGAACTTAAATCCTTACTATTTCTCTCTCTCTCTCTGAGTAAGTGTCTTTAGTCTCAGGATCCTGGGATGAGGCTTATCACTCCTGGATTGGGCGAATAAACTGTCCCAGTTGGGCAGGGAAATCCTAGTAGTGAGGTGAACCCCCTAGATCTACTATTACTACTACAATTTAACATTTCTATAGCACTACATGACATACACAGCGCTGTACAATCATGCAAAAAAGACAGTCCCTGCTCAATAGAGCTTACAGTCTAAGACAAACATACAGGACAAGAGACTTGGGGCATTTCATAAAGCTAGACAATTGTTAAAAAAGAAAAGAAAGATAATTTTCCATAATCCCATAAAAATGCTGCCTGCAGTCCAGGAGTCCAGTCTTTATATCCTAGCATGTGTCCTGTGTCCCCAAATGGCTGCAGTCCCAGGGATGTGTCTCCAATGATCTGATAGCTTCTCTCTTGTTCCAAGTATTCCAGACTCATTCTGCTGTGACCTCTCTTGAGGAAAGGTCGGCTTTTGAAGCCCAGACCCAGTGTGAGGAGGAGTGATGCTAAACCTCCTCATAAACAAAAAAGGTAAAACACTTTCAAAATCCAAAAATGTCTTCTGAGGGAAAACTGTCACCTCAGCCCCTTCACATGCAGAGAGGGGCTCCCAGATCTTCTGCTCCCTGGCCTCTGCATCTGGTATTGATGCTCACCAGACTGGGCCAGGGTCTCACCATAGGCAAATGAAAAAATATCCAATATTCACTCAAAGTCTCTCTACAAAAGGAAGAGGCAGATCCTCAGAGGCATGGGGTGCATTGAAAGGTCTCTCACAATGAAAATAACACCAAGTTAAGTTGATAGGCTCTAAGTTGAACAGAGAGTCATAATCCGCTAGGGGTGTGCATTCGGATTGACCGCATTAGTAAAACGCAACTCATATTTTTTTTTTACTTAAAAAATTGATTCGACATAAACGATCGGATTTCCCACATATCGAACATAGATATGTTCGATATGTGGGAAATCGCGATTGTTGAGCCAAAATAAAAATATAAACCCCCTCACCCTCCTTAATCCCCCCCCCCCGACTTACCACAACTCCCTGGTGATGGAGCGAGGAGTGAGGACGCCATTTCTGCAATCCTTGGCGAGAAGCATGTGACGTCGGCGGCACGTCGAGTGACGCCGGCGTCACGTGATTCCCGGCTCGTTCGCGCCGGACGGCTCGTTCGGCCCAAAAAGAACTTTTGGCCAGCTTGGGGGGGCCTCCTGACCCCCCCAAGCTGGCCAAAAGTTCTTTTTGGGCCGAACGTCACGTGATTCCCGGCAAGTTCGCGCCGGACGGCTCGTTCGGCCCAAAAAGAACTTTTGGCCAGCTTGGGGGGGTCAGGAGGCCCCCCCAAGCTGGCCAAAAGTTCTTTTTGGGCCGAACGAGCCGTCCGGCGCGAACTTGCCGGGAATCACGTGACGTCGGCGTCACGTGATTCCCGGCTCGTTCGCGCCGGACGGCTCGTTCGGCCCAAAAAGAACTTTTGGCCAGCTTGGGGGGGTCAGGAGGCCCCCCCAAGCTGGCCAAAAGTTCTTTTTGGGCCGAACGAGCCGTCCGGCGCGAACGAGCCGGGAATCACGTGACGCCGCGTCACTCGACGTGCCACCGACGTCACATGCTTCTCGCCAAGGATTGCAGAAATGACGTCCTCACTCCTCGCTCGATCACCAGGGAGTTGTGGTAAGTCTGGGGGGGGGATTAAGGAGGGTGAGGGGGTTTAAATTTTTTTTTTGCACATATGTACATATACCCAACTCATTGGATTTTTTTTATGTCCATATTGGCCGCAAGTGGGACCCCCTTTCGGACATAAAAAATATGAACATAAAATTTTGCTCTGCACATCCCTATAATCCGCTATCATGATGGGAGGAGCAATCAGATAGAAGTAGCAATCTGATGTATTCCGTAGGCGGAGTAGCAATCTGTTGTTATAGATTGCTGGAGATAGTAGTGGGTGGATCCTTGTGCCGGTGGAAGATGACCACGCCCCCCGGGGGGAAGATCCTGAGAGGGACCACCGGCTAGGCTTAGAGTATGGAGACAGACACACACTAGTTATTTTATTAAACAGGTCTTGAAACCACCAGAGGTGGCAGTAGTGAGCTGAAGTGCCCGGCAGGGCTGAAGTCCTTCAGATACTGGAACAGCGATCCCTGGATGGCTGAGCTGTTGAGAAACTGTAGACAGTGAGTAGGCAGGGTATGCAGAGTTCATGAACAGAACTTAGATGACAACACTCACATATTGGTCTCAGGGAGCTCAGGAGCTGGAAAGGATAGGCCCTTGAGGAGCGAGTACCTGGTTCCAGGGAAAGCTCTGAGAGAGCGATGGTAACTCACAATGATGTAGGCAGCGATGGCTTCCAGGCAGAAGAGAATCAGCAGAGTCAGGAACAAGGGCCCTCGAGGGGCGAGTACTGGTTCCTGTCTGTAAACCTGAAAGGCAAAGAGAGAGCGAGGCCCCCGAGGAGCGGGTACCTCTGGTAAGTCCAAGGAGGCAGAGTAGCTAGAATGAATCCTTGCTAACTCAGTTTGTTAGCGATATCAGAGACCTTTAAATATCGGAAGCAGATGACGTCATCTCAGGGGGACGCCCCTGAGATTCGCGCCCTTGCTGGTACTTCACTCGGAGCGTGTGCACGCACGCGCCCTAGGCTTCAGCAACATGGCGGATCTGCAGCATCGAGCCGGTCCGGGGACGCCGGAGAGAGATGGCAGGAAGACGCTGTGGTAGCCAGCCATCCTTCAGACCTAGAGGGAGTCGCCACAGAGGTAAGGAGGGCGGAGTGAAGACATCGGGCAGCAACAGTCGCAACACAGAGATAACACAAAGAGCTAATCACTCTCCGAAAGCCAAACCAAAAGACCACACTTGCTATTCTCCTAGCCTCCCCTTCTGGACTAGGACAAAACCACTGCAGCAGTCCTCTAAGGGAGATACTGTAGGGAATGGTTTCTCCCTCCTAGCTGGTTAACTGTAGGGCAGGAATCTAGGGCCATCTAGCGGAAACCTAGGGATCTGTACATTTAGAATCTGTGAAGTCCACTTATAATCTTGCAATGCCTGCATGCACAGACTAATTGAATGCTGTACACTGTAGAAAATTTGACTCTACACATATTGGGGTAGATTTTCAAACCAGTGTGCGGGCGTACGTGTGCGCACTTCCCGGCGTGCACACATGTATGCCCGATTTTATAACTTGAGCGCGCAGGCATGCGCAAGTTATAAAATCGGGGTTCAGCGCGCACAAAGGGGTGCATGCACACTAGTGCACCTTGTGCGTGCAGATGCCCACAGGCTTTCCCCATTCCCTTCCCCCTAATCAAACCTTCTCCCCCTTCTCCTAACCTTCCAACCCCCCAGCCCTTCTCTAACCCCCCAAAATTGTTGTCAAACCTGCCAGCACGCGACCCTCCGACCCAGCGGCAAATAACCATTGTGTAGGAGGCCTCTGTCCCTGCCCTGCCCCTGGAATGCCCCATCCCCACCCCTTTTTGTAAGCCCTGGGACTTACACGCATCCCGAGGCTTTACACGCGTCACCGAGCCTTTTGAAAATAGGCCCGGCTTGTGTAACCTTTTGAAAATCCAGCCCAATCTTTTAAAAACTTACACTTAAAATTTCCTAATAAGAACTTTTGATACATAGCACACTAAAACAATTTTGAGTTTAACATGGCCCCTTGTTCTTTAACCCTAAACATCACCACATCCTAAATGTTTTAGTATTTTAAAACTTCCTTATCTAACAGTGTCTGATTTATGCTGTAGAAAATGCAATCAGAAGCATCTACACCCTATATATTCTATTTTTTGTTTGGTCACACTTTTCTACAGTCAATAGACTATACTCAACATGTGTTATAATAGCAATAACAATGCATTATAAAATACATAGAGAGGTCCATATTCAACCTCTGGCAGGCTGGCAAAGTTAGCCAAATACATTCATCTGGCTAACTTAGCCAGGGTATTCAGCAATGCATCTGTGCCACTGAATATAACTGGCTATCTTAAAGTTAGCCAGATAACTTTAGAACTGTTCTTCAACTGTTCTTACATTATCCAACTATGTTAGCCAGATAAAGCAGAAAATCAGCATTATCTGGCTAATTTAGCTAAAATAATGCTGCTCCACCCTAGAATGTACCTAGACTGCCCCTAACATGACTATATCATGAATGGTCAGACTAGCAGGATTTTAAAATCTTGGATTTGTCTCATTAAGTACAAAACTTAGGCCTAGATTCATCAAAATGCTATAAAGAAAGAAGAAACATAGCATGTTAATGTCCTGCAATAAGAAGATGGACATGGTTAGGGAAATTACCAACATACCACATCGCATATGTAAATTTTGCAACTCGTGATACTCTATCAAGTTGCGCATCATTTTACATATGGTACATTATTTTTTTTGTTTAAATATACCAGTTTCCTACAGCTGCCTTTTTGAGGGTGTATCAGGCATTGGAGAGAGGAGAGGAGAGGAGGTTTATTGGTTGGAGCTTAGGAGTTTATTGCAATTATCTGAGTGAGTTATCCTGTTTTGTGTTTTCATCTGTTTTCTGTACCTTTCTCTCTTGTTTTTATCTGTGTGTGGAAGTTTTGTTAGTTTTTATTGTTTGTCAGTTTGTCCCTTTGTGTGGAGGTGAGGAGTGGTGGTGGAGGAGTGAGAACTGGTAGAGTAGTGGAGGAGTGGTGAAAGAGTGAGGAGTGGAGGAGGAGTAAGGAATGGAAGAGTGTTGGAGGAGTGAGAAGTGAGGAGCTGGAGAGGATGAAGCATGGAAGTCATGGGGAAATAGAAGAGGCGTAAGGAGAGAAGGGAGAGGAGGAGGGATGAGGAGGGCAGGAGGGAGGAGAGGAGGAGGGAGGAAGTAGGCAGGAGTGGTAGGACGAGGAGTAGGGATAGCAGTAGAGATAGGGAGGAGAGAAGGGAGAGGAGGAGAGATGAGGAAGGCAGGAGGGAGGAGAAAAGGAGGGAGGAAGTAGGCAGGAGTGGTAGGAGGAGGAGGAGGAGGAACAGCAGTAGAGATAGAGAGGAGAGAAGGGATAGGTGGATGCTAGAGGGGAAGGGGCTAGGCAGGCAACTGTGGTGGGAAGAGGATGGCAGGGTAAGGCTAGACAGACAAGGCAGGGGCAGAGATGGCAGGGCAGGTGCAGGAGGGGAAATAAGACAGGGGAGAGGGGAGTGGGACCAAAAGCGAGAAAAGTAACACCTCTCCAGAAGTGGATGTGGCAACCCAATCCTCAGGCAGCAAGTCGGCCTCATCTTTGCACCTATAAGTTCAGTGTTGAGGACAATGAGCTGCTCATCACTGGGGTACTTGAAAATTACAGCCAGCTGTTTGGAAACCAAGCAGCAAAGACATCTGGGGCAACCAAGGGCTAGATATAGCACACCATCACTTAGGCCATATCCCAGCACAGTGGAATCAAGAGAACCGGAAAATAGATGGCCCACCACTACCAGGATTTCAAGGCACAGTTGACAAACAAGGTAGCAAGCTGGAACAAATATCTGTGCCAGACAGGAGGAGAAGTGCCTTGCCCAATAGTCTGATGCCAATGTAGCACGTGCTTGATTCAATGGCTGGGACCAGATGTGTTCAAGGGATGGATGAGGCCCTGGATGTGATGTGAGCTGAGGCTGGTAAGTTCATATCACCTGTAAATGTCAAGTCTGCTACAGATATCTGCAAATTTTGGCATAACACGCTCACATTGATTGATGCAATGTGCACATTTTATGACAAACAGAACATGTGCATTTTTTAGCATTCATACTTAAGTCTTCTTCTTTGTTTCCACAGCTCTTGCCCAGGAAAGTGACCTCTATGTAAAGCTCATAGAGGCTGCTGTGTGATAACTGAGGAGGAGTCATAGAAGTGTGGAGAATAGAGATTGCCCACTGCCCAAGAGCATACAGTGATGAGGCCTGCTGTTGTCCCGGGTTCTACTCTGATAGGTTACTCCTTCTCCTTAGATCCCCATGTCATATAAGTTTAACAGATCATTGCTCCTTAGAAATAATGTATTAGGTGGGGGCAATACATTTTTATAAGATCACAGAAACTCAATAAATCAGTCAGATATTCCTAAAAAATATTTATTTATTTTACATAAGGAAATATTATCTTATAGATCAAGTCTTATCTAGATAAAGAAAGATAATTTAAAAAAATAGCATGGTCTTATCATATATGAGTTAAGCCTACTGGTCTCGGTCTGCCACTCATTTGAGAAATGGCAGACCCAAGTACCAATTTTTCATTATATTTATACTTTTCGTTTGTTAACAATTTATGGCTTATCATCTTAACAACACATAGACTCATAGTCTTAACATCTCAGAGACACATGAACTTATGATCTCATACCTAAATCCAAAATTTTAGGTACTGAATTTATCATTAAGCTCTAGTATATGTATATTCTATTTTAAACTGTGTAAAAGCCTCATAAGAGGAAGCAGTAGAATTAAAGTTGGTATATTTTTCAATATTTGTGTATTGTAATATGCTATTATATATATTTATGTATATAGATGTATTCTTCGCTAAAAAGCACCTAATTTTAATAGCTATTGCATAAATACTAAATCATATACTCAAAGGATTTAGCTACAAAGAGATTCATGATCTCGGATATAATGTTATAATGCCATATAACATAAATGCTTAGTTTAGCTAGCTGAATGCCTTGCTTTACCTTGCTATACAATTTTATTATTATGTGCTAGAAAGAAGAGCCTGTTGCTATATTAAAAGAAATCCTTATTTCCTTACATATTTATTTATGATAAATAAAAAACTCTTAATGGTTAAATACTTTAAGCACTGATCTATGACCTATACTTGCAGATTTAAAATGACTGGTGTCCTTTTATTTTTCTTTTCTCAAGTCTGAACTATGTATCTAACTTGTGCATAAGTCCTGGGAGCTTTGCCAAACCAGACTATCTGCTACTACTGAACTGCCTATTAATACTTGGCTATCTCCCAATTGTCAACACTGTTCATGTTAATGTATTTGAGGCATAGTGGACCCTTGGTCACAGTGGAGATGACTCAACCCATGGGGAGGAGCCCCGTGAGGAACCACTGTGATAGGCTAAGCAGATAGTAGACACAGCATGGAATAAGTCTTTATTATACTGCCATAGAGATGGTAAGGTAGGAAGGTAATGCACTGATCCACGAGGTGCCAATATGCTCACAGGCTCAGTAATGTAGTCTCACCCAGATGTTCACGACAGGCAGGAGTCCGCAGAGAGGGTAATGCTGCGGCTGGTGGGTGGAGTTGGAGCACCGGTTTGTAGAGGTACTCACGGAGAGCAGGCGTCTTCCTGTATGTAGAATGGAGGGACCGAAGGTCCGTGGTACAGGATAGAAGGAATAGGCCCTCGAGGAGCGAGTACCTGGAAGTCCAATCCTGTAATGAGAGAAGAGAGACAAGACCCCCGAGGAGCAGTTGTCTAGGTAGTGAAGCCCTGAAGGGTGGTAGAAGCGAAAGACCCCCATGGAGAGGACATCCAAAGCTTCAGTAGGAGCGAGGCCCTTAGCGAGAGATAGCATCTAAGCTGGCAGCTTAGAGCAGGCAGAGTAGCGAAGAGAAGACTTTGTTAGCTCGCTAGTGTAGCGGAGGTTTGATATACCCAGAGGTATTGATGTCATGCGGTGGGGCCGCCCCCGAGGTTCCCGCCATGACGTGTACTTGAGCGTCAGAGATGTGCGCACTCGTGACCTAGGAGGCCACGAGAGTGAGCATGGTGGATGGGGACACCCATGCTCATTTGAGAACGCCGAGGCCCTCGGCACTCGGCACCGGAGACAGCCATCTTGCCCAGAGAGGAAGGGGAGAGAGAAAGGTAAGGCAGAGCGGTTGCAGCGGTCTGCGACCGACAAACGCAACAGTACCCCCCTCCCTTCAAAGGGCCCCCTCCAAGACTTCTTCCAGGTGGTCTGGACTTGCGAGGGTGTGCCAAGTGGAATTGGCGGAGCATCTCTTTATCTGTGATGGCCAGTGGTTCCCAGGAGTTTTCCTCTGGGCCGTAGTTCTCCCATGAAATGAGGTACTCCCAAGTCTTGCCCTTTTTACGTACATCAAGGATGCCATCCACGGCATATTCAATGTCGTCTTCTTTATCCAGGCTGGTGGGCTCTGTTTCCTTTCTGGAGAACTCGGAAAGTATCACTGGCTTCAGTAGAGATACGTGAAATGCATTGTGTATCTTCATTGATGGAGGCAGTTTGAGACTGTATGTTAAATTTCCTAATCACCGAAGGATGGCGAAAGATCCCACAAAGCGAAGAGCAAAACTTGCATATGGCAGTTTGAGTTGGAGGCATTTTGTTCTTAACCAGACCTTGTCACCTGGCTGGAAATGGGGTGCCTTTTGATGATGGGCATCATAGGTTTTCTTCGCCTTTTGTCCTGCTTTCACAAGGAGATCCTTCGTCTGTCTCCAGAGTTGGGATAATTCTGCTGCGGTAGCCTGGGCAGCAGGAGAGGCTACTGTCAATGGTATAAACAATGGAGGTAAAGGTTGTCTCCCGTAGACAAGTTGGAAAGGGGAAGACCCCATTGAAGATGCAGGATGTGAATTGATGGCAAATTCTGCCCAAGGCAGTACTTCAGCCCAGTCGTTCTGTCTAGAATTGACATAGGATCACAAGAATTGTTTCAGCGTCCTATTTATCCTCTCAGTCTGGCCGTTCGACTGAGGGTGGTAGGCAGAGGTAAAGCGATGTCAAACTTCTGACATAATGCTCTCCAAAACTTTGCAGTAAATTGCACTCCTCTGTCGGATGGGATATGTTTGGGCATTCCATGAAGATGGAAAATGTGTCTGGTGAAGAGTTTAGCTAATTCAGTAGCAGAGAGTAGTCCTGGTAATGCTACAAAGTGTGCCATTTTAGAGAACCTGTCGATTGTAACCCATATGGTGTTGTTGCCGCTGGATGCTGGCAGGTCCACTACAAAATCAGTTGCGATATGGGTCCATGGTTCATCCGGTGATGGTAAAGGTTGTAATAAATGCCAAGGTCGCCCAGGTGGTGGCTTTTGCTTGGCACAGACAGCACAGGAACCCACATACCCTTGCACAGCCTTCTTCATGGTTGGCCACCAATAGCATCTTTGCAACATGGCTAATGTGCGACTCTGTCCAGGATGGCCTGCCAAGTGAGAATCTTGTGCCCACTTCAACAGTTTTCTTCTTAAACTTCTGGCCACTACTGTCTTCCCAGCAGGTATCGTGTTGGTGGCTGCGAGGACCACTCATGCCAGATCAATTTTATGACGGGGTTCGTCTGGCACGTCCTGAGGTGAGAAGGAGCAAGATAGAGCATCAGCCTGGGTATTCTTTTCTCCAGGACGGTATTTTAGAAGGAAGTTGAACCTGTTGAAAAATAGGGACCATCTTGCCTGACGATGATTGAGTCATTGAGCATGTCGAAGGTACTCTAGATTTTTGTGATCTGTGTGGACTACTATTTGGTGTTGAGTGCCTTCTAGCCAGGGACACCACTCTTCAAATGTCAGTTTGATTGCAAGAAGCTCCTTATCTCCTATCCCATAGTTTCTCTCAACAGGCGAGAACCACCTAGAAAAGAAGGAGCAGTGATGGAGTACATTGGATTCGCTGTACTGACTCAGGACTGCCCCCACACCTACGTCGGATACATCGACCTCTATTATAAAAGGACGGTGTGGGTCAGGATGGCAAAGATATGGCTTCTTTTGAAAAGCCTCTTTGAGCGTCATGAAGGCAGAGATGGCTTCAGGAGACCAGTTGGCAGGGTTGGCTCCCTTCTTGGTCATAGCAGTTAGAGGGACTGTCAATGATGAGTAGGTTTTAATGAAGGATCGGTAATAGTTGGTAAATCCTAAAAAGCGACGTAATGCCTTCAGGCCTGTGGGTTGAGGCCAGTCTCAGATACTCTCAAGATTCTTAGGGTCCATTTGAAAACCATTCTTCGAAACGATATATCCCAGGAAGGGTATAGCTTCTTTGTGAAATTCACATTTCTCAAGCTTAGCATAAAGGTGGTACTCACGCAGGCATCTTAGGATCTTCTTTACATCCTCCTGATGACTTTGTAGATCCTGAGAAAAGATCAGTATATCATCAAGATATAGTACTACACTCTGGTACAGCAAGTCCCGAAAGATATTGTTCATCATATTTTGAAAGACTGCAGGAGTGTTACTTAAGCCAAAGGGCATGATGAGGTATTCAAAGTGACCATCATGGGTGTTAAAAGCAGTCTTCCGGAGGTGGAGGAGGAAGAACATTATCTGACATTTCTTATGCCATCGTGTCTCTGCACAACTGATACCGGTGGTAAGGAGAGTTAGCCTGCCCGACGGAGCTACAGGGAACTTCCAGGGCCTGACATCATTGGGGAGGAGCCAACAGAGAGATCTTCAAAAGCAGACCCTCTTGCAGCCAGACCGGTGAGGTGAAGGAGGAAGAACATTACCAGACATTTCTTGCGCCATTGTGACCCTGCACAGCTGATACCGGGGGTAAGGAGAGTTAGCCTGCCCCGACAAAGCTACAGGGAATTTCCGGGGCCTGACATCATCGGGTTGGAGCCGGCAGAGAGATCTTTAAAAGCCGACCCTCTTGCGGCGTGCAGCTGATGCCAGCGTGCCATGCACGCCTTTTCAGATCTCCTCCACCTGTAGTAAGTAATAATTTGGTTTTGCTTGTATTTGTATATCTTTCTCTGAAGCCTCCAAGCAGGAATCAAAATAATTAATACTGGAAGTTGAAAACTTTCAAATTTCTTGCAGTTTATTTCTTTTTGGTATTTAAGAATGCCACATACAAAAAGGAAGGAGAAACTGAGGAAGATGACCACCACATCTACTCCAGTGAACCCCTCCCAGTTAAAAATAGAAAGTTTTTTCAACTCAATCCCTAAAAATACTCCCGCTGAAGGAGACGCTGTGGTATCCACAATTGAGCTGAATGTGGATTCATCAGCCTCAGTCACCTCATTGAGCCCGGGAGCGCTGAATTCCCCTCCATGTGGAGATAGACCATCTTCACTTAGAGTAACTGAGTTTAACCTTGTAATATCTGAGGAAAAGGTTCTACAAGAAGGAGGTGGAGTAGGACTTTGTAAACAAAGTGAAGGAGAAATCTCTGACACATGTAAAGACATGATTGGTGTTGGAGTCCCAGATTAAGCTGCCATTTTTAAAAAAAAAAGTGGAAAGGCCTTCAGTAATTACACTCGATAATGTTTGGACTGTGATTATGACCCTAGAAAGATCTATATCCACTTTGACTAACGTAGTAACGGATGTGAATAAAAAGATGTTGAAAATGGAACAACAGAATGAGTTACAGAGTATACAAACGAAGGAATTGGATCAGAAGGTAGTATAAATAGAAAAAATACAAAGTGGACTAATACAAGGGGAAACAGTTTAGCAAAAAAAGATGGAAAGAATTGAAAATGAACTGAGAAATCTGAATTTCAGGGTGATTAATTTCCCCCAAATTACATGTATCTCAATTCAAGAACAATTTAAACAATACATGAATATGATCCTAAAAATACCAGCAGAATCTATACCACCATTGGCGAAAATATATTTCCTATCTGGAAGAAGATCTAAAGAGGAAGAACAACAAGAGCCTCTTAACGGAGCTGAGCTCCTTAAGTCATCAAACGAGGAGATAGTTGAAAAAAGAGGAACAGTTCTGGTAAAATTTATATTTCCCTCTGATAGGGATATGGTATTGAAATTGTATTTGAAGAACCGGACTGTTAAGTATTATAACCAACAAATCTGGATCTTTCCTGATGTAACAAAAGTGACTCAAAATAGAAGAAAGGAATTTTTAGCTATGAAACATCTGGTAGATCAAGTGGGAGCTCAAATGACTATTCGTTACCCTAGTAAATGTATGTTAAAATTGAATAACATAAATTACATTATTTCGAGCCATCAGATTTTAAAAAGTTTCTGGAGGCAAAGAACTTGATTGGGGACATGGTAGCTGAATAAGGGTATTCGCATAGTATTAAATAGCAGGATAAATATTATTCCTGTCTAATTTAAATATTATTTTTCTTTGAAATTTGCTCAATCTAAAATTTTGATTCTTGCATATTTCATTGTAATAGGATATCTAATAATGAGATATACTAAAAGTTTAATATGATTTTCTTGAACTTTGTGATATAATATCTCCCTTCTTCTTTTTTGTTAAATATTTTGGTTTTAGAAGTAATGAGAAAATAGCATCCGTACTGTATTATGGCAGTGTATTGTCATGAATTAAAAAATTCAATAAAGTTTAAATTAAAAAAAAAGCAGTCTTCCATTCGTCTCCTTCTCTAATACGCACCAAGTTGTAAGCTCCGTTTAGGTCCAATTTGGAAAACACTTTGGCCCCTTGGAGTCTATCAAACAGTTCGGATATTAAGGGCAGGGGGTACCTGTCCTTGATGGTAATTTCATTCAGACCCCTGTAGTCAATGCAGGGGCATAGGGTGCCATCTTTTTTCCCTACAAAAAAGAGCCCCGCGTCCATAGGGGATTTGGAAGGCCTAATAAAGCCTTTTTGTAGATTTTCCTGTATATAGGTAGACATAGCTTTGGTCTCAGCTACAGAAAGAGGATAGACTCTTCCTTTGGGAGGTTCTGAGTTTGGCTTCAGATTTTTGGCACAATCGAACTCTCTGTGTGGAGGAAGCACATCAGCTGCTTGCTTAGAGAAAACATCCTGAAAGGAGGCATATTGTGGAGGTAAGCCAGGTAATGATGGAGTTATAGGCATGCAAATGAGCAGTGAAACTTCAGCAAGACACCAATCATGACAGTCTGGTCCCCACCGGGACAGTTCCAAAGTGGCTCAAATAAATTGTGGCATATGGTGAAGCCACAGCAGACCCAACACCACCGGATGCGTGGCTTTGACCAACTCTAGAAAAGGAATAGATTCTGAGTGGAGGGCACCAGTGCGCAGGCCAATGGCCTGGGTGATCAGTGACACTTCTCCAGGAAGTGGTTCACCTTGGATAGAAGACAATAAGAGAGGCTTCTCTATTGGTGTAGTAGGAATCCTCAAATGTTTGACCAAGTGCTTCAGAATGGAATTACCTCCGGCACAAGAGTCAATTAGCGTGAAAGTCTGGAACTCGAGACCTCTGCAGAGCAGTGATACAGGTAAGGACAATGGAGGAATAGGTGAGGTAAAGCCCAGGAGAAGTCCTCCTGCAGATCCTAGGCCCGTCAGTTTCCCGGACAAATGGGACAGGTTTGGACTGCGTGACCCGATTTGCCACAGTACATGCACAGGCCCATACGCTTGCGGTAACATCTTTCCTTAGAGGACAAGTGGCTTCGGCCTAATTGCATAGGCTCTTCCTCCTCTAGGAGTGTAGACGGTAAGCTGGAAGCAGCAGGCACAGGTTTTGGATGGTTTGCCCCCACTGTAGACTTTCGTGGACTCTTAGCCTCTTGAGTACGATCGCGGATACGGTGGTCAATTCTCCCTGCAAGTTCCATCAGGGCCTCAAGGGATTCAGGCAAGTCTCAAGCCACAAGTTCGTCCTTTATGTGGGAGTTGAGACCCTCCATGATTACGGCACATAAGCATCCAGTGTCCCAATGCAGTTTGGATGCTAGGGTCTTAAATTCAATAGCAAAGTCTGTAAGTGGCTTGTTACCTTGCTGTAGGTTAAACAGGATAGATCCAGCGATGGTCTGGCGAGCCCAGTCATCAAACACAGACTTAAACACTTGTAAGAATCCTGATAGGTCATTCAGGATAGGGTCCTTATGTTCCAATAGCGGTGAAGCCTAGGCCAGGGCTCGTCCTTCGAGGAATGACAGCATGTAGGTGGTCTTCGAAGGCTCACTGGGAAAGAGGGTAGGCTGTAAAGCAAAATACATGCTGCATTGAATGATGAATCCTCTGCACATCTTGGCTTCACCCGTGAAGTGGGTAGGTGTAGACAGAGGTACAGTGGTCTTAAGGGTCACCACTGGTGCCAGCAACTCCTTTACAGGAGGAGCTGAAGAGTTCAGTTGAGCGTGTAACTGATTAAAGGCAAGATTCTCCAAAGACTTCTGTTGTTCTGTAATCTGCTGGGCTAGGCCAGGAATGGCCTGCAGTGCTGCAAGTTGAGCCGAGTCCATGGAGTTAGCAATCTGTTGTGTTTGAGGCATAGTGGACCCTTGGTCAAAGTGGAGATGACTCCACCCACAGGGAGGAGCCCCATGAGGAACCACTGTGATAGGCTGAGCAGATAGTAGACACAGTATGGAATAAGTCTTTAGTATACTGCCGTAGAGATGGTAAGGTAGGAAGGTAATGCACCAATCCACGAGGTGCCAATACACTCGACAGGCTCAGTAGTGTAGTCTCACCCAGATGTTCATGATAGGCAGGAGTCTGCAGAGCAGGTAATGCCACGGTGGGGTGGAGTTGGAGCGCCGGTTCGTACAGGTATTCACGGAGAGCAGGCGTCTTCCTGTATGTAGAATGGTGGAACTGAAGGCCTGTGGTACAGGATAGAAGGAATAGCCCCTCGAGGAGCGAGTACCCGGAAGTCCGATCCTGTAATGAGAGAAGAGAGACAAGACCCCCGAGGAGCGGTTGTCTAGGTAGTGAAGCCCCGGAGGGTGGTAGAAGCGAAAGACCCCCATGGAGCGGGTATCCAAAGCTTCAGTAGGAGCAAGGCCCTTAGTGAGAGATAGCGTCTAAGCTGGCAGCTTAGAGCAGGCAGAGTAGCAAAGAGAAGACTTTGCTAACTTGCTGGTGTAGCGGAAGCGAAGGCTTGATATACCCGGAGGTATTGACGTCATGCGGTGGGGCCGTCCCCGAGGTTCCCGCCATGAAGTGTACTTGAGCGTCAGAGATGTGTGTGCTCGTGCCCAAGGAGTTGCCTCCGTGTTTACTAATGAGGATGTTGGGGAGATACCAGTTCCAGAGATGGTTTTCAGGGGTGCTGACTCAGACGAACTGAATGAAATCACTGTGAACTTAGAAGATGTAGTAGGCCAGTTTGACAAACTAAAGAGTAGCAAATCACCTGGACCGGATGGTATGCATCCTAGGGTTCTGAAGGAACTAAAAAATGAAATTTCTGATCTATTAGTTAAAATTTGTAACCTATCATTAAAATCATCCATTGTACCTGAAGACTGGAGGGTGGCCAATGTAACCCCAATATTTAAAAAAGGCTCCAGGGGTGATCCGGGTAACTATAGACCAGTGAGCCTGACTTCAGTGCCGGGGAAAATAGTGGAAACTATTCTTAAGATCAAAATCGTAGAGCATATAGAAAGACATGATTTAATGGGACACAGTCAACATGGATTTACCCAAGGGAAGTCTTGCCTAACAAGTCTGCTTCATTTTTTTGAAGGGGTTAATAAGCATGTGGATAAAGGTGAACCGGTAGATGTAGTGTATTTGGATTTTCAGAAGGCGTTTGACAAAGTCCCTCATGAGAGGCTTCTACGAAAACTAAAAAGTCATGGGATAGGAGGCGATGTCCTTTCGTGGATTACAAACTGGTTAAAAGACAGGAAACAGAGAGTAGGATTAAATGGTCAATTTTCTCAGTGGAAAAGGGTAAACAGTGGAGTGCCTCAGGGATCTGTACTTGGACCGGTGCTTTTCAATATATATATATATATATATATATATATAAATGATCTGGAAAGGAATATGACGAGTGAGGTTATCAAATTTGCGGATGATACAAAATTATTCAGAGTATTTAAATCACAAGCGGATTGTGATATATTACAGGAGGACCTTGCAAGACTGGAAGATTGGGCATCCAAATGGCAGATGAAATTTAATGTGGACAAATGCAAGGTGTTGCATATAGGGAAAAATAACCCTTGCTGAAGTTACACGATGTTAGGTTCCATATTAGGAGCTACCACCCAGGAAAAAATCTAGGCATCATAGTGGATAATACTTTAAAATCGTCGGCTCAGTGTGCTGCAGCAGTCAAAAAAGCAAATAGAATGTTAGGAATTATTAGGAAGGGAAAGGTTAATAGAACGGAAAATGTCATAATGCCTCTATATCGCTCCATGGTGAGACAGCACCTTGAATACTGTGTACAATTCTGGTCGCTGCATCTCAAAAAAGATAATTGCGATGGAGAAGGTACAGAAAAGGGCAACCAAAATGATAAAGGGGATGGAACAGCTCCCCTATGAGGAAAGGCTGAAGAGATTAGAGTTGCTCAGCTTGGAGAAGAGATGGCTGAGGGGGGATATGATAGAGGTCTTTAAGATCATGGGAGGTCTTGAACGAGTAGATGTGACTCGGTTATTTACACTTTCGAATAATAGAAGGACTAGGGGGCATTCCATGAAGTTAGCAAGTAACACATTTAAGACTAATCGGAGAAAATTCTTTTTCACTCAACGCACAATAAAGCTCTGGAATTTGTTGACAGAGGAGGTGGTTAGTGCAGTTAGTGTAGCTGGGTTCAAAAAAGGTTTGGATAAGTTCTTGGAAGAGAAGTCCATTAATGGCTATTAATCAATTATACTTAGGGAATAGCCACTGCTATTAATTGCATCAGTAGCATGGGTTCTTCTTAGTGTTTGGGTAATTGCCAGGTTCTTGTGGCCTGGTTTTGGCCTCTGTTGGAAACAGGATGCTGGGCTTGATGGACCCTTGGTCTGACCCAGCATGGCAATTTCTTATGTTCTTATGTTCTTATGAATGAGCATGGTGGATGGGGACACCCATGCTCATTTGAGAATGCTGAGGCCCGCAGCATTCGGCACCGTAGACAGCTGTCTTGCCCAGAGAGGGAGAAAGGGGAGAGAAAAAGGTAAGGCAGCGCAGTCACAGTCATCTACAACCGATGGACGCAACATTAGGATTTAAATAGGAGCCCAGGATGTCAGAGATTATTGTTTTCTTTTTCTGATTTTTAGAGGTAAGGGGCCCTTAGACATTGTCTGAGACCCAAGAAGCCCATCCCACCATGTCACTGTTGCTTGGGACCAGGCAGACTTCAACAGACTGGCTCCTACCCCTGTACTGCCTTGAGTTGTTAATCTGTATATACCTATTAATTAAGAATAATCTCAGATCATCTTTAGCTACCCAGCCTAATGAATATGCACCGATCTGGACATACCTATTAGCTAAAGATGATCTAATGAATCATCCTGAGATCATCCTTAATTAATAGGCATGTCCAGATCAGTGCATATTCATTAGGCTGGGTAATGGACAAGTGAGGCAGCTATAGTTAGCAGCAGAACCTGTCCTCTACAAATAGCAGGATAAAAGTGCGACCTAATCTACACACCCAAAAATAATGCAGCTACATAAGGCAGATTATCTGTAGGCCTAACCTGCCAGGGTGTAACTATGGCAGAGTAAACCTCAAGTGATGTGGCCTTGTGCTGCTAGCTCACTGTCTAGTTACCAGGATATCTTCTACAGATAATAGGATAAGTAGGCCTCTGTCTAGAAAAAAAGAACATCAAATAGGGGTCCTGGCAGACCTCTTCCCCCCCCCCCCCCACCCCCAGATATAATCAACCCACTGGCTCTGACCCCTCCCCAACCCATTAACCTTGTGAACATGAAAGTACCTGGCATGACAGCACCATATGCCCTCCACCTTCCCTCTATTCCCTAAATAAGTTGAAATCATCTAAATCCCCCCAAAACACCACTGCCTCCCCCGCAGCTGAAGCTCTTCCAACCAGGCACACTCCCCAACATCAATACCAATAGGCCCACTCAAGATACTGGGTGGGAGAGCCTCAGGTGACGGGGCGGGGAGAGGTACACTACAGGAAAATAATGACATATGTGACTGGAATGTAGTCAGATAAGTGGCTATGTGTGTCATATTAGTTGTTTAGAGTGCTCCCTTTACAGTTGGCAATTGATGAAGGACCTCAGGATATATAATGTAGTTAAATATGGAAAAAGGTGTATAGTCTACCCGTACCACCCGATCACCACTGCTCTTCTTCAACCCTGTGGCACCATTCCCATTTCCAGAGATCTACTGAATAGGTCCTTCAGCAGATCCGCCAGCACATCTCTGAGTTCTTGCAGTGTCATAGTCTTGACACTTTCAGTTTGCCTAGCTCCTTCCATATATTCTCTTCTGTAAATGGAGTTTTGTCTACTCCATTCCCTTCTATGTCTTGTTAACCAGCAATGGTCCTTCTCCAGCGTCTTCTTTAGTGAATACTGAACTGAAGTATTTGTTTAATATTTCTGCCATTTCTTTATCACTCTCTACACATTGCTCCTTGTCACCTTTTAGTTTCACTTACCACTTCTGACCTCCCTTCTTTCACTGATATATCTGAAAAATGTTTGATCTCCTTGCTTTACCTCTTTGGCCATCCTTTCTTCCGCTTGACCTTTTACTTTCCTTATTTCTTTCTTCGTCTCCCTCAGTTTTAATAGATATTTTTCCCTGTGCTCCTTTTTTTGGGATCCTTTATACTTCTTACATGCTATTCTTTTTGGTTTTATTTTTTCAACCACCTCCTTAGAGATCCAGATTGGTTTATTTTTCCTCTTATTCTTGTTTACTTTTCTAACATATAGATTTGTTGCCTTTGTAATAGCTCCTTTTAACTTGGCTCACTGTTGTTCCATCTCACCCATTTTCTCCCAGTCTTCCAGTTCTTCCTCCAGGTACGTCCCCATTTTGACAAACTCCATATTTTTGAAATTCAGAACTTGGGTCTTCATGTGACTTCTCTGAGTCCTATTTGCAAAATTGAACCATACTATCTGATGATCATTGGTGCTCAGGTGAGCCCCTACCCAAATATTAGAGACGTTATAACCATTAGTGAGCACCAGCTCGAGTATTAAGCCCTCTTTTGTGGTTTCTATTACTATTTGTTAGAGCAGAGCCCTTGAAGGGCATTCACTATCTCTCTTCTTCTCATAGATTCTGCAGAAGGATTACTCCAATCCACATCCGTCAGATTAAAATCTCCAATGAACAATCCTTCACCCTTCTTTCCCATCTTTTGGATGTATTCAATGAGTTCTCTGTCCAGTTCTTCTGTTTGAGTCGGTAGCCTGTAGATCACACCAGTAAAAATGGAAGCACCATTTTAGGACAGTTCACAATGCTTCTTCTCTACTCCATGTCCCTTGCAACTGAGTTGCTTGGATATTGTTTTTTAAATAAAGAGCTACTCTTCCCCCTTTTCTGTCCTCTATGTACTTTCTTACCAAGTTATAGCCTGGAATGGCTATATCTCAATCATGAAAATCAGTGAACCAGGTCTCTGTATCAGCAATAATGTCCAAGTCTGCCTGCACCATTACAGCCTGCAGGTCTGGGATTTGGTTACCTATACTATGAGCATTTGTAGTCATATCTTTCCAGCTGCTCTTCGTATTCACCTTTTCTGCTTTTTTGAACTGATTGATTTTGTTACTTACTCTTCTCTCTTCCTGTTTTGCTTGGGAGTGACATTCCAAATTCATTGGCCACCTCCTGCCACCCCACTCCCTAGTTTAAATGCCTGATAATGTATGATCTGAATTTTTCACTTAGCATCCTCTTTCCTGCCATTGATAAATGTAGACCTTCCTTATCATATAATCTTTTATTGCTCCATTCACAACCCCAGCCTCCAATGTATCCAAATCCACATTCTTTATATGGCATAACCTTTCCTTTTCCTTTCCCTTTCCATGAACAGTTAATACTTCTGGAAAGGCAATAGTCTTTGCCACATATCTAATATTGGGAATATGCACAATAAAGTTATATTAAATTAGACTGTTAGACTTATCCAACGCAGGAAACCATGAAGTAGTGCTAGAACCAGATGAGCTGTGCTAGAATTTTATGTGTCAAAAAAATCAAAAACACACATGAATGGGACTTAGAAGCCTTTCATTAAATTGAGATCTTGATATCAGATAATGGGCTTTTAGTACATCATTAATATGTGGTTAGAGGAATAAGGAATTCCTCTCATAGCCATTAAGATGAACAGTGCCCGACTTTTGTAATCATTGGTCTCATATTATTTTTGTAACATTTTTTTACAAATAAAATATTTATAATTGGAAGATGCCATAGACACTTATCTTAGAATGCTGTGTATAAATTCTTATATCGCCAAATAGAGAGCCCAGACACTTATCTTAGAATACTGTATTTAAATTTTTATGTTGTCAATAGGGAGCCAAACACGGCTTGTGTTTCTGGTTTCTCCTTCCGCAGGGTCTATTGTTACAGCGAAAAATTCAATAATTTTCCTAGAAAAATATTTAAATACTATGAATTTATAGAAGAAAACATTCAATGTGCATCATATATTTAAAAACCTTACGTGTCTAGGTCATAGAGTCCAGTTCATCTTATAGTATTATAGGCAGCTTCAGCATCCTACGTTTGGACCTACCATTTTGTTCACAACTTCTTATACTGCGTTCAAAATAACATAGCCCATAATATTTGAGAATATGATTGAACTAGACAATCGTTCATGAGTATTTGCAAATCAGGGGTGTACACAAATCTATCTCATGCATATTTATTGTAGATATCCTGAAAAACCTGGCTTCTTTGTGGCTCTCAAGGATCAGAGTTGGCCACCCCAGCAATAGTAAATAATGAGGTGTTGAAAACAGCTAAGGATCTTGGTACTAGGTCCCTGGTGAAATTTGCTTTGACAGGGGAACAAGAATGCTGTGATCATGCAGCAACTCTTGTAATTGAATTAGAACACATCTCTCCATCAGTTTCCCTAAAGGAGGGAGATTCAAGATTGATTGGTAAGTAACTGAATCAGAGAGCTGCAACAAATGCTTCTTTAACATAGGCTGGACTACAGCCACTTCCAAGAATCTGGAAGTTCCTGTTCAGAAAGAGAAGGATTTACAATCATAGTCAGAAAATCCTCAAAATTATGGTTAAAGCCATGTGTAATCCAAAATGAACAGGCATTCAAAGGATAAAACAAAGATTTGAATGATGACAGCATGTCAGCAACCTCAAAAGAATTGAACATATAAAATGTATACCAAATTGGCAGAGAAATAATGGCAGGAGCAGATATGAAAAACTTTCTGTCACTTCTTTAAAAGAGGAATGAAGAAGAGCTATTTTTTTTCATGCATAAACTAGTAAGAATCTTTCCATCAACATCACAAACAGGCTTAGACAGCATGGTTTCTCCAGCAACTCACTTGTAGCCATGAGTAACTCACTAGGACAGTTCATTGAATTTTAAAGTCTTAAAGTAAAAGAACTTGTTAGCAGCATCAAAAACTAGTTTGTATTGCCTCAAAGCAATCTCATATTGATCATTAATCTCAGGCTCTCAATTTTTAAGCCAACGGCGCTCAAGACATCTAACTTTTTTCTTCAGTATTTAAATATCATGCAAGTACCATGGAATGAGTCATAGAGACTTGTTTGAGTTCATGGTTTTTTTTAAGAAGAGTAATAGATTCAAGAGTCTGAGATAGGCTATGATTCAAGACAACAAAAACAGTGATGTTCATATGGTCTATACTATTTTGTGGCTGTGATCAATAAAATTAAAATTTAGAGAGATCAATAGGACCCCTAATGTGTTTACACAACACCATCTGGCAGGGAAGTAATATAGGGAAATCTATTATAAGATTAAACTGAATCATAAAATGATCAGTCCAGGCAACCTCCTCTGCACAGAGCCCCTGAACATAATCATTAACCACTGAGAAATCTGGGACAGATCTAGAGTATGACCAGCCAAATGAGTAAGTAAACTGATAACCCGCAACAGGCCAACCAAAGACAAAACCATTAAAAATTCTGCCCCAAAACCGCCAAACCCCACCTCAACACGTACATTAAAGTCATCCAAAATTAAGAGACAACTTTCATCTGGAGAGAGGCAAGCAGCTCAGCCAATGGAAGCTTGATGCCATCCTGGCCAGTAGACAGATACACAGGGCATTAAGCCCAGGTTTTAACATGTAGAATCAGGTTTTCATATTCTTTAACAAAGTAAAAATGAAGATGGGAAAATTAAAATATTTTTCTAAATTAGAATAACCCCTTCCCCCATTCTGCTTGCCAGCCATAAGTTGATGCTCATATGCAAAACCTGGGGGACAAAACTGGTTCAGTGTCAGAGTGTCCATATCAGAATGCCAGGATTCTGTGATACATAATAAATCAAAGCCCTGGTCTAGCAAAAGAAGAACAATTACAGGGCATTTGTTTTTAATTGATTACATAAGCAATCAGTAAAGTAAGTTTGTCAGCTGGAGCAAATCTTATCTGACAACAGTAACTCTGAAGGGCTTTTATCAATATACAAAGCTTACCAGAACAATAACCTTGCCAATTACATGGGTATGGGTAATATCTACCTCTCCCTGTAATAGTGGAAATATTGCCTCCACTAGGCCAAGTAACATTATCGAGAGCACATTGCAATGATAGCTTATCAACACACTGAACCTGTGGCACAATAAAATGTACAGGAAATCAAGGTAAAAACATATGCAGGACTGCTTGGTCCCTAACCATGTTGTCCCTAGCTTAAGCCCTAAGTTAGGAATTAGAGGAGGAAGGAGTTGACAGACCATCCCTTGCAGGCACTTCCTGCAAGGATGCCTTGAATTGGTCAGTCAGTCTACAATAAAAGCAGGTAATGCACAAGGAGCAGTGTGGCATTTTTCATTAGGTTTTTAGAGAGTAAAGAGTGACTGAAGTAATTCCCCATCCTAGGCCCCACATCCTGGTACCCGGGGAGAGAAGCATATTCCTAGCACAGCATCCCTCGGTCTGGCGGGAAGTGTCTCTAGGCATTGGAGAAATTCTGAGATAGTTTGTTTTTGAGAAGAGGTTTTGTTTTGAATGTAGATCCTGGTCCTGCCTCAGGAGGCTTTTCCCCCTGCCTGGATGGAGGCCAGGGAAAAAGAATTGTGATTCCCTGCCTGCACTACAAAGGAAGGACAGCAGTGTGTATTTTCCATTGAAGGTGAGTGTAGCATTTGTTGAGAAGCGTTTTATTCCTATTGTTATGGGAGGAATTTTTGCCACCAATTCCTGTCCGTGAGGAGAAATGATTTTTGGATTTGGCAGTACTGGGGACTCTCCAACCCAGAGGTCCCCAAACACATCAGAAGAGACAATCCAGCTCACACCAAGAGCCCACTTTCTACCATCTGGAGAGCTGAGTCATTTTCCTAGCGTTTGCCACCAAAACTGATACTGGCTCCACAATGCAGGTATGAGGCCATGAGAACTTTTGGGGGATTTGTTTTTGTGAACATTGATTGAAGGTTGGTTGATGATTGGACTTAAGTTAAAAGTATTTTTGGTTACAGGACATTTATTTTGGAATACCCCATCAGAGTGCCCAGCCATCTTCATTAAGAGTCAGAGGTGCTGTAAAGCAAGGATATCCTAAGCGTGAGTACTGTGAAGCGAATAATTTGAGAAATTGTGTGTTGGTACCCATCCCTGTGATGCTAGAGTCCAGGAACTTAAATCCCCACCCCCGCTGGAAAGAATCCAGGCACCCTGGAGCCTTTAGTAGACTGAGTAGAAAGAGTGGGAAAAGACAGGGAGTTAAGAGAAAAGTGGCCCCGGGAACAACAGTCCCTTTGCATTCTGGGAGGTAACCAAAGAGGGGGTTATACATAGAACAGAAAAAGAGCCATAAACAATAAAACAAAACTGCACAAAAGAAAGAATAAGCAGACTACATATTGAAGCTTTTGAAGGAAGGGACACTTAAAAGGGCATAGCCCTTTAGTGTGGCCCTTCAGCATCATCTTGCTAGCATCGGCCTTCCTAAACATGGGGACCCTTTTATGAGGTGGCTTAGACTGATAATCAGACCAAGATTTGGCTGCTGGCAGCAACAAAAGAATAGCAAAGAAGGTGATAAAAAGTACAGCCCAGGACCAGGCAAGCACTGTCCACACCCTCCTTAGACCTATTAACGTGCTGTGTACATCAGTGGGAGTCTCTTCTATCTTCAGGCCCTTTTACAGGGTGGTTTAGGCTGACATCATTCTTGGGGGGATTGGGAGGAGAAGGCCAAAGTCTGACTGTCAGCGGCAGAGCACAGCACAGCAGAAGAGCATATCATAGCATAGCACAGAAAGAGATGGTTTTTCCGCCTAATATTATGGGGTTTACTAAGGCTTAGAACAATGGCTATGGGGAAAAAAATGATCAATAACTGATAATATGAAATATGGCTTCCATCTATTGCATAGATTGCAAATAAATTTATGAACCGTTCTCACTTAAGATCTTTTTTTAAATTATCAGTCAAATCCATGATCATCCATTTTAAAATCTTCCTGACACTGCAACTTTGATTTCCCACAGTGCACATGCTTCTCTCATTTTTTAATCTTCATACTGCTATTTATTCTTTGATGACTGATATAGTTTTCATAACAGTTCTTGTACTTTTCCATTTCTTCTCTTATAGGACTTGTTATCCTGCCAATATCAGTTATAAAATATAGCCTTTACTCTACACTGAAATAGCTTGCTATATATTTTAATAAGCATGAATTTAAAAGCATGTCTTCTTTAACTAATGTATTTGATTTGTGTTCCAGTCACATCATGGGTTCTATAATCAGTTGTTCTACACTTCAGAAAGGGATTTTCACAGCATAGCAATTGCAAGCCATGAGTATATACAGTAGAACAAACATGCAAACCGTCTATAAACATTCAGCAAACATACAAAATCAATTCAATGCACTGTATCAAGTGATTCTAAATTAATCATGTACCAAAGGCAAGCTGTTTACTAAGGCCTACAGTTTCTCAGGAGATTTTGCTGTCAAGCAGCTAGAGATTGAAATTCACAAGGAGCAACTCAGTCTCAAAAGCAGACACCATAACTTTAAACTGATTTTGGGTGGCATGAGTGGAGCCATATGATTTAAAAAAAAAAAAAAAACAACTAAGTCCAATACAGAAAATGATTTTTTTTTCTTCCTGCAGTAGGTCTGAGTTCTAGTCTGTGTGTTCTACAGGACTGTAGTTTATTTGCTATTTTCCCACACAATTTTATAGTGCAATCCTGTACATCTGTTAGAATGCAGAAAGATTTTGCCCAGTATTTGCCCAGTAATTGTTTCAATTGTTTTAAACATGAGTGTTCCTAAAATATTTCTTATATTGAATTCTGTTACAAGTTTTGCCTCTACAAGCCTCACTGAGAAGTTGTTCAATTGATCTGCCACCCTTTCTGTGAATAAATATTTACTCCTAGGGGAATTATGCGCAACTGTGCAAGGCAGAATTTGCACAAAATTCTTCACCCGAGCAAACTTTTCTACTTACTGTGCAGAATATGGTGGGAAAGGAAGCAGCAGTGGTTGAAACATCCACCCAGGCAGCCAGAAGAGGAGGGAGGTGTGTGCATCAGCCCGCAGGGGCAGAAGAGAAAGGCAGTGCCTCCTTCAGCCTGAGGCTGTGGTGTGTTTTGTTATTTTTTTTCAACTTTGCCAGTCTTCTCCACTTATTCTTGATGGGGCAGGTGTAGGTGCTTCCTCCCCCACTCTCCAGCAACAAACAAATGACCAGGTTTGTAGAAGCCTCCCAGTGCTGTCTGACCTTCCCCCACCTCTCCCTCACTACCTGACTCACACCTACAGCTTTAGGCTCTAATGCTGACAACGGTTTCCTGCTCCTATGGAGATACTGCAGTTTGCTGGTAAGGAAGCTGGCTTGTTTGGAGTTTGTTTGGTGGGTTTTTTTTTGGGGGGGGGGGGGGGGGGGAATGCCTGCAAGCCTGGCGGAGGGAGAAAAGTATCTAAGTAAAACAAGTTTGTTTACTGTAAACAGTGTTTTCTATAGATAGCAGGATGAATTAGCCATTACATGTGGGTGACGTCATCCTGCGGCACTGAATGGACTTGTCTCTCCAAGCTAGTAGAGCTTTGAGCTCTATTGAGCATGTGTGGGAGTTTCCACCCAGCATTGCCAAATGAGTTGCCTCACTCTATTCCAGAGCTAATCTAGCCATGTGGTCCATGCTCCAGGGAGGCGGGTGGGTATTCCATGATTAATTCATCTTGCTATCTATGGAAAATAACATTTATGGTAAGCAAACTTGCTTTTCCCATAGATTAGCAGGCTGAATTAGTCATAACATGCAAGGAGTCCCAAGCTGAGGGTTGCAGAGGAATGTTTACTTAGAAAGCAAGCCCGCCCTCATTGTGGAAAGTGGACTACAGTCAGCTCAGATATTGCAAAACTGCTTGTCAAAATGTACTACCAGTCTTTGAGAGGTTGTCAAGACTGTAGTGGGACATAAAGGTATGAATGGAAGACCAAGTTGCAGCTTTGCAGGTATCTTCAATAGGTTCTTTAAAAAAATGAGCAACTGAAGCAGCCATGGCTTTCACTTGATGAGCCTTTACAGAGTCTGTGACTTGCAGTCCTACTAAGGTATAGCAGTGTTGAATGCACTCAGTCAGCCAGTTAGACAAAGTACCCTTGGCAACCGCTGTTGGCATCATTTGAGATGAATAGTTAGTAGGTTCTACGATGTGGCTGAGCTTGTTTCTTCTAATACACTAAGGCCCTTTTGCAGTCCAAATTATGTAGGGCTTGCATATGGGGCTTAGGAAAGAAGGTATGCAATACGATGGATTCATTGATATGGAAAGCCAAGACAACCTTTGGCAGAAACTTTGAGTAAGTACAGAGAACCACCAAGTTGTGGAAGAATTGCATGTACAGAGGATAGTGGATGAGAGCTTGGAATTCACTGACTTTCCTAGTTGAATCCATTGCAACAAGAAACACCACCTTCCATGTTAAGTACTTTAAAGATGATGACTTCAATGGCTAAAAGGAGGCTTCATTAGTTGGGAAAGGACCACATTCAGGCTGCAAGGAACAAGTGGCTTTTCAATTTGCTATCTACTTGAGTATGGTAAGCCACTATAGCACTGAGGTGTACTTGCACTGAAGAGGTGGCAAGTCAGAAAGGTGGAGAAAGTATTTCAGCAGATGCTTGGGGTTACAAGACAATATGTCCAAAGCAAGTTGTTGACACCATTTGGAGTACCTATTCCATTGAGAAGGAATAGTTTCTTCTTAGTTAAAGGTTGTTTAGATGAGATTAGTCCACAATCTCTGTACGTAAATGGAGATCAGCAATCACTAAGCACTCAACCTCCAAACTGTGACATTGAGGGTTGAGAGGTTGGGACACCACAGTGTCCTCTCTTCCTTAGTTAACAAAAAGTGTGCTGGCAGGTCAAGTTAGGAAAACAGATGCTCAATTTTATGAGCGTCCATTTTCCTAACCCATGGCTGTGCACAGGTTAGAAAAACGAATGCTCGTAAAATTGAGCATCCGTTTTCCAAACCCACTGACAGCCACCTCTCCTAGGCTTCTGCTGCTAAGGAGACGCTAGGGGCATAATAGGGGTATGCTATTGTCCCTAATGCCTCCTTTTCAGCGTGACCCCTCATTTAAATACGGTATCGCACCCCCAGAAGAGGTGGCTGTGCATGCGTTAGGAAAGCGGGTGCTCAACGCTGAGTGCCCATTTTCACTCAGTGCATAGTTAAGCTCTGGAATTCATTGCCAGTGGATGTGGTTACATCAGTTAGTGTAACTGAGTTTAAAAAAGGTTTGGATAAGTTCCTAGAGGATAAATCCATAAACTGCTATGACGGTAATTAATAAGCAATAGTAGTTTGTGATCTGTTTAATGTTTGGGTACTTGCCAGGTACTTGTGACTTGATTTGGCCACTGTTGTAAACAGGATACTGAGCTTAATGGACCCTTGGTCTGACCCAGTATGGCATATCTTAAGTTCTTACTGTATCAGCCTGTGTGTGTGTGTGTGTGTGTGTGTGTGTGAGTGTCTGTGTCTGTGTGAGAACCTGTGGGTATGTGTGTGACTGTGTAACAGCCTACATGTGTGTGTGTGTGTGTGAGAGCTTCTGTGTATATCTGTCTGAGAACCTATGTGCCTGTGAATGTGTCTGTGTGAGAGGTTGTGTATTTGTGTATGTTTGTGTGCATGAGAGAGCCTATGTGTCACATATAGGCTTACACAGGCATGCACACACACATACACACGTGTGCATGTTATAAAATCGGTCGTCCATGTGCACACGCTCGCAAGGGGGTGCACAATTGTGCAACTTGCATGGCCTTTCCCCGTTCCCTCCCAGGCCGCTCCAATTTCGGCCTAGGAGGGAACTTCCCTAGGAAACGGCCTAGGAGGGAACTTCCCAACCCCCTAACCTAACCTCCCTTCCCCTTCCCCTAACCTTCCCACCCCCTAGCCCTATCCTAAATCCCCCCGAACTTTATTTTACCTGTTGCGCCTGCCTGCCAGCACGCATTCCTCTGACACAGCGGCAAATGGCCACTGTGCCGGAGGCCTCTGGCCCCGCCCCACCCCCTGACCGGCCCCCCACCTCTTTTTTGAAGTCCCGGGATATACGCGCATCCCAGGGCTTTACACGCATCGTTGGGCCTTTCTAAAATAGGCCCGGCGCACGTAACCCGATTTATGCGTGTAGGCTTTTTAAAATCTGCCTCAAAATATATCTGTGAGGGTGAAGGAGAAGCAGCATGTGTATGTTAGAGAGAGGGAGTGTGTGAGAGAATGAATGTGTTACTGTGCATGTGTGTGAGAGAGAAGATAAAATTTGTGCGGCCCCACCTCCCACAATCCATAACAATCTCAGGGTGACTGGAAATCAGATCCCGGGTATGGAAAGCAGATTTTTAAGACCTTATTAGTTTTAATTATTGTGTATAATTTGTTTTGGTATGGGAGGTTTACTATATTGCAATGGTAATTCTGTTTCTTCATGGCTTTCTGAGGACCAAGTTCACATCCAATAGGCATTACAAAAAGTCTAATTCCATAGGAGCTCCAAGTGTCTTTTTTGCAGAGTTTTCTGGTCGGCACCACAGGAGTGCATATAAATATAATGGGCCGGATTTTAAAAGGGTTACGCGCATAAGGTACGTGCGTAACCCTTTTAAACCCCCCCCCCCCCCGCGTGTGCCGAGCCTATTTTGCATAGGCTTGGTGGCGCGCGCATGCCCCGGGACGCGCGTAAGTCCCGGAGCTTGCCTGGGGGGCATGTCGGGGGCATGTCGGGAGTGACGCGGCATTTTAGGGGCGTGTCCGGGGGCATGTTTCTGGCTCAGGGGCGTTTTGGGGGCATGGCCAAGTGCCCCGACACAGCGGCCTGTGTCAGGGCCTGCCGCGCCGGCGTACGTAAGTTACTACTGCCCGGAGGCAGTAGTAACTTTTAAGATAAAGGTAGGGAGGGGGTTTAGATAGGGCCGGGGAGGTGGGTTAGGTAGGGGAAGGGAGGGGAAGGTGCGGGGGGTGGGGGTGAATGGAAAGTTCCCTCCAAGGCCGCTCCGATTTCGGAGCGGCCTCGGAGGGAACGGGCAGCGCGCGCAGGACTCGGCACGCGCAAGTTGCACAAATGTGCACCCCCTTGCGCGCGCCGACCCCAGATTTTATAAGATACGCGTGGCTACGAGGATATTCACACAGAATATGCATAAGGTACATTTGCATGCAATACCTTTAATGTATGAAAATACATCCCATGCATATTCATTGTGGATATCCTGAAAATCTGATTAACTTGCAGCACTTGAGGACTGGAATTGCCTACCCCTGACCTAGGGATAGCAAAAGGGAATGGATCTCCTCAATTTTGGATCTGCTTTCAAAAGACATAAATTGGCTACAGACCCAGAGACAGGATGTTGGGCTTGAGAAGCCATTGATCAGATCCTGCTTGGCACTACTCATATTCTTAAGAGATGATAGTCAATTTACTTTCAAAAAATCATAGGGTCTACGCACAATTTCCATTGAGAAAACAATAATTTAAGAATAAAACATTCTGGGAGGAGGAGCAAGATAGCAGCATGAGGAGGACAGGGAGCCTTGGTCTGCCTAATTTGTTTGTTGTTGCTTCTGTTTTGCTGAGATGCCTCCTAAAAAAAAAAAAAAGGGTTAGAGTTTTCCTTACAGAGACTCCTTCCCTCCCCAGCCAGCAATACATCATTGGTTTCCTATCCTGCACTCCTGATGATGGGGGTTAGAATATCCCTATTGTGAAGACCAATGGAGAAATGTTGGGTTCATCTAAGCCCCTTAGACCTCCAGCTGCTGCCGTCTGAGTGGCGTACTCTTCCCTGCAGCGCTGGCACAGTGCAGATTGATGAGGTCACCACAGCTGATGCATCAGAGGGAGCAGGAGAGGAGTTGGCATTTGTGCAGAGGACTGTTCCATTGGCTGGCTCAGGAACTGGTGGAAAGCCTTTGCTTCTGCAACAGATGAATGCGGTGCGGATGGGAGACATTTCTGCTTCTAATGCTTCATTAGAAGCTGCATCCTCTATGTACAAGTTTCAGTCTTCACAGTGTCCCAATGCTGGTGAGTTATTGTCTTCATTGGCTAAACTCTTTCATGGACTGATTAGTAAAATTTGGCATCTCTCTTTCGGATTGCTCCAATAAAATCAGCCAGCTCTCTGGGAAACTTGACTCTTGGTTCCAAGACTTGCAGAACAGCTACAAGAACATACCGAGAGAATTCATGTTTTGGAGTGTACAGTGGGAAAGCATTCAGGCTGTTAATGCTTCTCAAATTCAGGAGCATGTTGCTCTTTCAAGAAGGGTGGAATTTTTGGAGAATCACCTGAGGCATCTAAGTTTTCATCTTTCCAAAAGTAACAGACGAACTGCCGTGGGTGACTCTTAAAAAATACTTGATGCAGGTTTTACATATGTCCGAAGATACTATTCTCCCTCTTAATAGGGTATATTTTTTATGATCTGGTGAACACTCAAAGGTTCAGCAAGATCAGATGTCTGTGGATATGTTACATTTAACATCTCTTTTGGAAAGTTTTTATCCTGAGATTTATGAGAGGGCTACTTTGTTAGTTTCTTTCATTAATGAGCAGGATATAAATGTCATTATGAAATCGTATTTAAAAAATATGAATACTAGTTTCAAAGGTCAAAATATTTGTATTTATCCTGATTTAACAAAGTCTACTCAGGAGAAAAGGAAACGTTTCTTGACTTTGCACCAAGAAGTCTGTGCAATAGGGGCCTTCTTTATTTTATGATACCCTTGTAAGTATGAACAACTGTGATCTTTTATAGATGCCTGGAAAGTGGTTACATCTTCTCCAGGCAGATTTAAAGATATCTGGTCTTTATTAAGGTTGCTATTAAGCCTTTTCATGCATTTGCTGTTTCTGAAGTATGTATTTAGTTTCTTTTGAATCTCCATTGTGATATTCCCCCTCCCTGTAAATTTGTGGGCTAATGTAATGGGAGTTTATTTCTGGCTTTATTTAGATTTTTATTTGTTAAGGTTTCTTTTTTATATCTCATTGTGATTCTTTATGCAAAGTTGGAGCTTTGTATATTGTTTCAAATCTAATAAATAGAAAGTAAAAAAAAAAAAAGAATAAAACATTCTACTATAATTTACATTTCCGAAAACTAGAAAATATGATTGAAACAAAGGTTTACAGCCCAGCTTTATCACAGAAAGTGTCATTCCTAACCCCCTTAAAATTATTATTATTTATTTATTTGATGTACTGCAAAAAATCCAAAGCAACCAAGCAGTTATCCGAAGCAATCAAGCAAAAATTATGCAAATCACAGTACATTTGCTTCAGCTGAAGGGAGCTGTGTTTTGCATGATAAATTTATAACATACATTCATCACTGTGTCATTTAGTCTGCTATCAAAAAACATAGTTTGTAGCAGTATTTGCCATTATCCAGCTACACAGTTTTCACAGGAAGAAAAGTTTGTGTATTTCATGTAGTTATGAAATGTTATGGTATCTATCCTCTCTTTTCCTTTTAAAAACATCTGCACAACAAGGCATCCAGTCAAAGGTTATAGTTTTTTAAAACCATATAGATAAGAGTTTTAGGAATTTGCAACATTCCTCCCCTGCAAAGATGTATTGACTAGACTAGAGCCTCTTGACCTGAAGACGTCTTATTGAAAAGTGCTATCAATCCACATCTTTGTTCCAGTTCAAAAAGGGTATATGAATAAAAACTTTAGGGGACAAGTATCTCATTCATTCCTGATATTTTCATTTTCTGTACCATAGGTGGTTCTAGGATACCTTAATGTTCAGACACTATATTCATTAGGAGAAGAGAGAATCAATCACAGAGTGTGACAGGCTGCAGCCCATGTCCTACAATAGACCATTGTCAGAAAACACAAAAAAACCAACCAGCCAGGCAATCTTGCATAAACCACATCTTTTATTTCCCTTTGTTCAAGCTGTCACTTCACTGGTAACAATACAATCCAGTTCCTTCTTTATAACAAGGATCTTCTACCCTATACAACAGGCATTACTCTCAAGTTTGCCCCAACTACTAAGCAATCATCTTAAAAAGAAAATTGGTTCTTACGTGCTAATTTTCGTTCCTTTAGTACAAAGGATCAGTCCAAAGAAGTGGGTTGTGTATCCTTACCAGCAGATGGAGTCAGAGAACCAAAACTTTGGGCACTGCCATATATACAAGAGTGCCACGTGCAGTCCCTCAGTATTGTCCTGTACCCAAGCCAAGATAACAGAACCAAGGAGCGAGAGATAGCTAACCACGCACCCGGACTACTCCTTCGCTCTAAATAAAACCCAACGAAACCAACTGCGCATAACTGCTCCATCAACCTTTCTGCCAAAAAAGGAGCTTCATGAAAAATATGTAGGCCAATGCTAGCCAACACAGTCTTTCAGAATCTGAAGTAAGGGGTGGGCCTCTGGACTGGTCCTTGGTACTACAGGAACGAAAATTAGCAGGTAAGAACCAATTTTCTTTTCCCTATACGTACCAGGATCAGTCCAGAGAAGTGGGATATACCCAAGCCACCCTAAACTGGGCAGGAACCCAAAAGATCCGCACTCAGAACACTCTCACTGAAGAGATGATTCATCAGTCGCCTTGATGTCCAATCGATAAAGCTTAGTGAAAGTGTGAATAGACGACCACACTGCCGCCCTACAGATCTCCCAAGGCGACAGGAATTGACACTCTGCCCAGGAAGTAGCCTGGGCCCTAGTGGAATGGGCCCGAAAACCCTCAGGAACTTGACGGCCACGGGCAATATAAGCCGAGCAAATGGCTTCCTTAAGCCAATGAGATATGGTCGCCTTAGATGCTTTATCCCCTTTCTTTGGGCCCCCAAAAAGAATGAACAAGTGATCAGAATGGCGGAAGTCATCAGTAATCTCCAGATAACGCAATAGAGTGTGTCGCACATCCAAGAGATGAAGGTCTTTGTCCTGAGCAGAGTCCCTAGACCAATGTGGAAACCCTGGTAGTTCCATCATTTGATTTAGATGAAAGGCCAAAACCACCTTAGGCATGAAGGACGGAACCATGTGCAAAGACACTCGATCCTCGTGAATCCTTAGAAAGGGGTCCCGACACGACAACGCCTGCAATTCTGAAATCCGATGAGCTGAGCAAATAGCCACCAAGAACACCGTCTTCAATGTCAACTCCTTCAGAGAAGACCTGCGGATAGGCTCAAACAGGGTGCCACATAATACCCGCAGAACTAAATTCAAGCTCCACGCCAGGCACACAGAGTGGACGGGCGGTCATAAATGCTTGACCCCCTTGAGAAAAAGCACAATATCTGGGTGTGCTGCCAGCAAAAAACAGTCGAACCTTCCCCGCAATGCACCTAGTGCCACAACCTGCACCCTAAGGGAACTGAAAGCCAACCCCTTGGCGAGTCCCTGCTGCAGGAAGTCAAAAACCCGAGGGATATCGGCTGCCAAGAAATCGCAGTCCTGCTGACACCATGATTCAAAGAGCTTCCAAATCCTCACATAAGCCATGGAGGTGGCCAGACGTCGCGCCTGGAGGAGAGTGGAAATGACCTGTTCGGAATAGCTCTTCAAGCATAAACGTCGCCTCTCAAAAGCCAAGCTGCGAGAGAGAAGTGATCCTTCCAATTCGAAAATATGGGAGCCTGACAGAGCAGACATGGCAGATGGACCAGCTGCAGTGGTCCCTCGAGAGCCAGATGCCCGAGATCCGCGAACCACAGATGATGAGGCCATTCCGGAGCCACGAGGACCACTAGCCCTGGGTGAAGTTCTATGCAACACAGAAGCCGACCTATGAGAGGCCAAGATGAAAAGGCATATTAGGAGCTACCACCCAAGAAAGAGATCTAGGCGTCATAGTAGATAATACATTGAAATCGTCAGCTCAGTGTGCTGCAGCAGTCAAAAAAGCAAATAAAATGTTAGGAATTATTAGGAAGGGAATGGTTAATAAAATGGAAAATGTCATAATGCCTCTATATCGCTCCATCGTGAGACCACACCTTGAATACTGTGTACAATTCTGGTCGCCGTATCTCAAAAAAGATATAGTTGCAATGGAGAAGGTACAGAGAAGGGCAACCAAAATGATAAAGGGGATGGAACAGCTCCCCTATGAGGAAAGGCTGAAGAGGTTAGGGCTGTTCAGCTTGGAGAAGAGACGGCTGAGGGGGGATATCATAGAGGTCTTTAAGATCATGAGAGGTCTTGAACGAGTAGATGTGACTCGGTTATTTACACTTTCGAATAATAGAAGGACTAGGGGGCATTCCATTAAGTTAGCAAGTAGCACATTTAAGACTAATCGGAGAAAATTCTTTTTCACTAAACGCACAATAAATCTCTGGAATTTGTTGCCAGAGGATGTGGTTAGTGCAGTTAGTGTAGCTGGGTTCAAAAAAGGTTTGGATAAGTTCTTGGAAGAGAAGTCCATTAACTGCTATTAATCAAGTTTACTTAGGGAATAGTCACTGCTATTAATTGCATCAGTAGCATGGGATCTTCTAGGTGTTTGGGTAATTGCCAGGTTCTTGTGGCCTGGTTTGGCCTCTGTTGGAAACAGGATGCTGGGCTTGATGGACCCTTGGTCTGACCCAGCATGGCAATTTCTTATGTTCTTATGTTCTTATGGCATGCAGGAGGATTCCCGTGGGCCAGTGCCACACGAGAGCATCGATGTCCACCAAGCCCTGCTCTCGTCGACGGCTGAAGAAGTGTTCCATCTTCGCGTTCACCCGCGTCGCCATCAAGTCCAATTGAGGAACTCCCCATCTGTCGCAAATGTGGTTCCACACCTCGGCGGATGGCTCCCACTCGCCAGGGTCAAGTTTCTGTCTGCTGAGAAAATCTGCCTGCTCGTTCTCCACCCCTGTGACATGAGAGGCGGCAATGCCCCCGAAGTGACATTCCGCCCAGGCGAACAGAAGCCGCGCCTCCAGCTCTATCGCTGGGCTTCGCGTCCCGCCTTGCCAGTTGATGTACGCCACCATCGTCGCATTGTTGGAGAAAACTCAAACCATCCTGCCCTGAATCCAGGGTAAGAAGACTTGTAGGGCCAGATGCACCGCTCTTTTCTCGAGACGATTGATGGACCAAGTTCTTTCTGTCGCCAACCACTGTCCTTGCGCAGACCTCTCCACACACACCACCCCCCACCCCGAGAGGTTGGCATCAGTGGAAATTATTAGCCAATCTGGCATGTCCAAATCCACTCCTCGTTCCAGATTGGCGCGAGACAGCCACCACGACAGTCTGGCTCTAGAGTCCTGAAGCAACGGCAATGGCAGGTGAAACTGTTCCAATACCAGACTCCACCGAGACAAAAGTGCATGTTGTAATGGACGTAAATGAGCTAACGTCCAGGGTACCAAGTCTAAGGTGGACGCCATGGATCCTAGGACCTGAAGATGATGCCACACTGTGGGCTTGTTTCTCCAGAGCAAGGAATGGACCTGAGCTTGTAACTTCGTCACACGTTCGGGCGCTAGAAACACTCTTCCCTTCAAAGTATCGAACCTTGCTCCCAGGTAAATAAGCTCTTGCGTGGGCTCCAAGTGGCTCTTCTGGACATTGATCACCCACCCCAGCAACTGCAACGTGGACCTCACCAAGCGAACCGACCTCTCGCAGTCTTCTTGAGACTTTGCACGAATCAACCAGTCGTCCAGGTACGGGCGGACCAAGATCCCTTCCTTCTGGAGAAAAGCCACTACCACCACCATGACCTTGGTGAACGTTCGAGGAGCCGTTGTGAGACCAAACAGTAGGGCTCAAAATTGGAAGTGTCGTCCCAGGACCTTGAAATGCAGAAACCTCTGGTGACTCAACCAGATAGGATTATGCAGATACGCCTCCATGAGGTCCAGAGACGCTAGGAACTCCCCTTTCCGAACGGCCACCATCACCGTCAGCATTTCCATCCGAAAACAAGGAACTCGAAGACAAAGGTTGACCTTCTGGAGATCGAGGATGGGCCAAAACGTGCCCTCCTTTTTTGGGACCACAAAGTAAATTGAGTACCGGCCCCGGCCCTGTTGAGTCACCGGAACTGGAACAATCGCTCTGAGGTTGAGAAGTCACTGTAGTGTCACCCTGACCGCTTTGCGCTTGCAGTGTGAGGCCACGTGGGATTCCACAAATACCTCTCAGATCGGACTTGAGAACTCCAGTGCGTAGCCGACTCTGATGACCTCTAAGACCCATTGGTCTGAGATAATCCTTGCCCATTCCGTATAAAAGTTGGATAATCTGCCTCCGACAGCTTTGATGATGGAATGGGTGCTCATAGCTTCATTGGGAGGTTTTGCTGTTGCCAGCTTCAATGTGTCCTGAGTCTCTACCGGGATGGCGACCTCTCTGAAAGGACTGCTGTCGCCCTGAGGCTGGTTTAGCAGCCGTCAGCGCGGAATATCTGCTATTCCAGTAACATCAGTTGTCCGGAAAACGAGCTCGAGAAGGAAAGGTCTTCTTAGAGGATCTCCTATCTTCCGACAACCTATTGCCCTTGGATTCCTCAAGCAGCTGATCCAGCTGATCCTGATCTTCCCCGAAAAGGAGCTTGCCTTTAAAGGGCAGATTGCAAAGCTGAGACTTGGAGGACAAATCCGCCACCCAATTCCTCAGCCAGAGGAGTCGTCGCGCTGACACCAAGGACACCATACTTCTTGCCAAAGGCTGCACCAGGTCATACAGTGCATCCAACACATAAGCGACCCCCGCCTCTAAATGGGCGGATTGCAATGCCCCGCTGGCCACTGTACCGGAACTAGCAGCTGTCTCCTGAACCCAACACAGACATGCTCTCTGCATCAGGCTAGCACAGATCACCGCTCGAAGGCTCAGAGCAGAGGCTTCAAAAGCCTGCATGTCCTTGAGGATGGCCGCTCCCACGACCGGGATAGTGGTCTT
Organism: Rhinatrema bivittatum; assembly: GCF_901001135.1. NCBI lineage: Eukaryota > Metazoa > Chordata > Amphibia > Gymnophiona > Rhinatrematidae > Rhinatrema > Rhinatrema bivittatum. The sequence continues at coordinate 418,359,843 of NC_042617.1, read as the reverse complement.
TTTTGTGACCACAGAAACTGCAGCGTCCACCTTAGGAATCTTTAGCAAGTCCACGACGTCCATCGATAGGGGATATAGCTTCGCCATCACTCTGCCCACCTTCAGCCCTGCATCAGGAGCTTCCCACTAGCATGTCACCAGTTTACGGACTTTCTTCGGCAGAGGAAAGAAAGTTGAAGGGCCCCTAATGCCATTGAGTATGGAATTAACGTCCTCATTGTCAGATTCTTCCTGTGACACCTTAAGGCCCAGAAGTTCAAGAACCTGGGGAATAAGAGGCCATAGCTCATCTCTTTTAAATAGCCGCACCACCGGAGGGACATCGGGGCCATCCACATCATCCGTATCCATATCTGTCTGATCCTGATCCGCCCCCGCAGGAGGAGCCGGTCTTGACGCAGGCGGTGGATCTCACGGTCCTCGGGGGCCTCCTCCCTCGGAGGCAGCTGATCAATGGGGCTCTGACTAGTAGCCGTACCCCGACCTCGTTTCTCAGCCGGTTCCTCACCGCCTCCTGGGGCACAAGACTTCTTGACAGCCGCGCATTTCCGTTGTAGGAAGGCCTCATGCTTCAGAAGGACAAATTCTGGAGAAAACCCCTCCGGATCCTCCTCTCCCCATGGCGACTTGGCTGGTGTCACATCGCCATTTCCCTGCATGGGATGTTCCCCTACCGGTGCCAAAACTGGCGGAGATGAGCCCTCCATCCCAGAGGCACAAGTAGGGCATAAAAAATCTGCGTGACAGACCGGCGACTTTGAGCGCGGTCCCATGCCGGCAACGTGCCGCCTCGCGGAACCTATGGGGGAAGAGAAGGCCCAATCACACTAACTTTCACTACCGCAGAAAGCGCGCCACCTCGCGGCACTATGGGGGAGGAAAAGGCCCGATCCCAAGCGCTGGCGCAACCGCGACTCGGGAAAAATTCCAGGCCACCCGAGTCGAAAAAATTATACCCTGAAAAAAATGGCGCACAGCCGCGCCGCTGACAGGCCACTGAAATGCAGCACGATCCCGGCCGCCCCGCCTGAGCCCAGCCACAGCGAACTGAAAAAGGCAACTCCTAACAATTCACCCCATCTTCCGAAGCAACCCAGAGCCCCGGGCGCTGAGGGACCAAAACGTTGACAGCCTCCCCACACGGTCTCAGAGGACCCGTTTCCCTGCACCGACTCCTTACCTCACCACAGAAAGCAGTCAGCAGACGCACAGAGGCTTACTCTTTTTTTTTTTAACTTTACTGAGCAAAAAACCAATAGAAGAAGCTCTTGCAGGGTTCGAGGAGCAGCTGCAGCCTCCTTGGTGGGGAATAGCCAGGAGCCCCTGGCCATCACCCACCAAATCATGGTGGGCGATACCCTGCCAGGGATATCTAATCCCCCGGATGCCCGGCTTCCACTGAGGGATGGCCCACAAAGGAGCCTAACACCTCAGGAAGCAACAGCAACTAAAGAAAAATAAATTCTACCTAACTGAAAAACTGAACTAAAGACTGCAGGAGTGTATCTCTACTATCTGCTAGAGTCAGAGAAATACTGAGGGACTGCAGGTGGCACTCTAGTATATATGGCAGTGCCCAAAGTTTTGGTTCTCTGACTCCATCTGCTGGTAGGGATACACAACCCACGTCTCTGGACAGATCCTGGTACGTATAGGGCAGTGGTCCCCAACCCTGTCCTGGGGATCCACCAGCCAGTCGGGTTTTCAGGATATCCACAATGAATATGCATGAGAGAAAATTTGCATGTTAAGGAGGCAATGCATGCAAATTTTCTCTCATGCATATTCATTGTGGATATCCTGAAAACCCGACTGGCTGGTGGGTCCCCAGGACATGGTTGGGGACCACTGGTATAGGGAATACCCTTTATGGTTCTAGGGTGTCCTTCCTCTAAGCCAGCTTTGATCCACACTATAGAAAGCTTTCGCTCACCTGGTGTGGTAGCCCTAAGCTTTCGATGCTCCTTCCTGACCTCCCCCTGCTATTCTGGCTGCTTTGGTTTCAGTATAACAGGACCTTGTCCCTTCAAAGCCTTGCTGTCTCTCTTTCCTTTCTTTCTTTGCAGTTTGGATTTTTTTTCCTTGCCTTGTCACATCTAAATCAGTGTCACCTGTGTAGCAATCCTGTCAGTCTCCTACTAGAATAAGCCAGAAGAATATACCATTGGTGTACGGAGAGACACAATAGTAACTTAATGGGTTTGCAGCTCCCCCATGAGGAAGCTTGTAATAGAGGTGTCCTTCTAGTTCCTAAAGCCAGATTGCCATTTTCTTGCATGGATTCCTTGTTTGCTTTTGCAGAGACAGTGTGTCTTGGCAGGTCTCTGATTTTTCCTCTTAATTGGCTTAACGTCTCCATGGAGATTTTTAGTTGGATGGGAGTTTATTTCCACCCTCCCAATTCATGCTATCTTCTTTAATTAACTTATTTCAGTTAGGAGTACCCAATCAATTGGGATTCAGTTAAGCTTATTTAATTTTGCTCTTCAATCTAATGGGAGAGGTTCCCTTCATGTAAGAGGAATCTGTGATTATCAAAGATCCTTAGAGAGGATGACTTCCAGCCATCCTGGGAGGAAGAAGGAGAAAGGGGAGAGAAGGAGTGGACCCCATCTAGGGCCCATATACTTCTACTGAGATTTGGAGAAGAGGAGTAAGTGGTAGCACCCTGATACTACAAGAGGAGAGAGAGGAGACTGATACAAAGTGGAGTTAGGAGGTAAAAGACTAAATAACTTAAATTCTATCTTTGATAATTCATCTTGCATTGGGAGGGAAACATCATGGCTTAGCCTGTATCCAATGAGAGGGAAAAAATCAGTAAATAAAAGAACTGAATCAATTGGATTTAACATCTGAAACTGAGAAGGACTGTAAGAAGTTACAAGCTCACTTAAAAAGCAGTTGTAGTATCTTGAAAGTGAAGTACACAACTCTAAAGACTTTAATTGATCACTTTATACTTTATTGGTAAAAGAGAAATGTTGGAAAACACCAAACAACTCCCATGTGTTTTATTGAGTCGGGACTTTAATGCTCATTTATGCTGTGTTATCATCTGTGATGTGTGCATGACTTTAAGTGGGAAAAAGCTAAGAGCAATGTGAAGGGCCTTGAAAGGAAAATTTTCCTCCACACAGGAAACCCTGGAAATACATCTTATGGCAACATAACAGTGTTGCATTTGAATAATAAATTTGAGATATAGCCTCTGGAACTAATATCCAGGTTCAACCATTACAGGGGTTAACATCTTTCTCCTAAGGTGTTGGCTCTGTGGGAATTACCTTAACCATGAGCCATCTCTGCAAGACCATACTATATATCTGTACTCATTTTGGTCCTTTCCCCTTCTGAAGCTCCCCCTGCTCTCTGAAAACTTATGCTGTTTTCCTTTCTTTCCACACTTTTCTCTCTGCAGAGAGTACTACTACTCTGACAAGCTGTTCAACTGGCCTTGCAGGACCAGTTCTGTGTGCGCGGAATACACATCATCACACACCAGCTTACAGTTATCTGTGACCATTGCCTATTTCTTCTGTGGGAACAATATCCGAACGATAAGGTGTATTGCCACAAGTTATATTGCCTGAAATTACTCTAAAAGACCTGATTGATCAAGGTATTTTTCTATAGATACAAAAAGGGGGGAATGCCTTACTGAAGCGGCCTCTAAATGTGGTTTCAGCTGTTAGCGAAAGTTCTTCGCTATTTAGAGTATGTTGGCCCATCAACTCCATGAACTAGGGTATTACTGCCAAAAAGTGGTGAAGCTCCAGGTATCTGTTTCTTTCCAGATAAAGAAGGATATTGATAAGAGAAATTTATGGAGGAAAAATATCTCACCATATCCCCAAATCCTCATTTTGCACAGTATAAAAAGATATCATATACAGTATCACTTATGGCAGGATGTCTCATTGCTAAACAAAGATGCCTAAAAAAAAATCTCCTACTATCAAAACAAACAAAAGAGGGGACATATATGTAATTGTACCCATTGGTGAAAATTTGTCTGGTAAAGTTTAATCAGCAGAGGTGGCTTTTCCTCTCACCCACTGAAAGATCACCATACCGTTTTTATTGTATTAATAAGTTTTAATAATGGATCATTCCCAATATTTATATTGCTTTGCAACTTTTTAAATGTTTTTTACTTATTAAAAATTGTTCCATGTATTGTTGAAATTCCTCCATATAATCCCGAATCTAATATCCAAGATCCATGTACTCATAAACTTGAAAAATCCACTACATCTCTCTCTCATTTTTTTTTTTTTTTTTAAAAGGTAGAAGAGTGGGTAAATATAAGCTTTTGTATATGTTAGAGATTAGCGGTGCAGCAGTTTACTCACATGCCATTCAATGAACCCACTCATTCTTCTATGCCCGACACTGCCAGCGTTTCAGCAGAACACCATCTGCCTCAAGAGCTTGAGAGAATTTTTGTCCAAGATGGCAGCTTTAAACTGAATCAACTACGACAAAAAATGCAACCCATAGCAGGATGTTTTATTAGAAACATACAAATATGATGGCAGAAAAAGACTTTAGGGCCTATCTATTCTGCCAGTGCCCATTCACATAACTGCTCAGTTCTACAATGCCTATCACTCCCTCAGAGATCTCATTTGCATGTCCCATTCTTTCTTGAATTCAGATATTATTCATAATGGCAGAAATGGCTAAGCAGGGCAACACTTTCAAAATCTTTAAACACATGCACTCCTCAATAACATAACACAAGCATCAAAATGAAAAATGGAAATACTCATACTTTTTGTTTAACTACCAACTAAATTGCATAAAAATAGTGTTGTTCGGTGTTGCTGCTGTTCTGAGGCATTGCCTTTGCCAGGGTAGTTGATCTCTTATCTACAGCTGCTATATGTACCACACCACCTACCCTGGCAATGGTGATATCACAACCCTGTGATGTAATAACTGTGATGATGTATGTGCCTCTGTGACATGCCAGATGTCTGGTACTATATCATTCTGCACTCATCTAGTTGGTCTTCATTTACCAGTGCAGCAGCTTGTGGACAAGAGGAATCATAAAAGGTAAAAATATATTTAAAAAACTGAGGTGCCAGGCAAAATATTTTAGGAGACAGGGAACATTTATTTCCTTACTTTTTTCTCACTTTTTCACTCTTCTTCTGTTGTAGCTATTTTGCTTACTTGCTTTGGCTTTTTTTTTCTTATTTTGCTTTTTTTTTATGTGAACCTTGTCTGGTAGAGGGAGGTTCAGTGGGGTCTCCAAAGCCAATCGGTCAACTCTATCAATAATTAATGCAACAAATCTTGGTGATCTCTGTGATGACAGCATCACTTCAGTATGGGATGAATCCAGAAATCCCATAGGTGAGTCTTCTGCTAAGAATCCCACTGCAAAAAGTGACTGTCTACCAGTGCCTCTCCATGCAGCAGGGAATGTGCGCTTCTACAATGTGGACCCAAGGATTGTGGTCCCCAATGGAAATTCATCTGCAAATCAGCCACCTGGAGCTATAAACCATTTGCTATTCTCTGAGGGCTTTTTCTCATCTTTTCTTGGGAAAGAGAATCTTAATTCTGATGAACAACCAAGTGGCCACTTTCTATATAAACAAACAGGGAGGTATGGATTCTTATTGCTACGAAGCCATCCAGATTTTGTGGTGGACATGACATCACAATGCCCATCTCTAGGCAACTTACTTTCCAAGGAATCCAGAATACATTGAGGGACTGCCTCAGTAGAGTATTATTACCACACAAGTGGTCCTTTGATCAGAGAGTTGCAGGTGACTTGTTCAGTTGCTGAGGAAAGCTGGTGATCAATTTGTTCACCTCAGAAGTCAACAGGAAAGTCAAAAAGTTCTGTTTCATGCATTCGAACAGCTACAGATCATCTCCCAATGCTTTTCTGCTAACTTGGAACATCTTTCTATTCCCTGCATACCCACTGATTTTTCTAAATGTCAGGACTATTCGGAAGATCCTTTTGGAAAGGAGAGGATAATCCTCATTGCACCAGCCTGTCCATGGCAAGTGTGGCTTCTATATTATTACTATTCAATTTAATTTACCACCCTTTGATAGTGTCATCCAAGTGGTTTGAAGTAAAATCCAATAAGTCATAAAAATACTTAAACACAACTAACATACATTATATAAAAATCCAACACAACATATACAGTTTACAAACTATTACCACAGATATCAGAGACATAGCTAACCTATGTTGATCAACTCATAAGCTTGTGAAAGGAACCAGGCTTTTAAATGCTGCAAAATTTTAGATAATTCTTTTCCTTTCTGATCACTATTGGTTTACTGTTCCATGTAGAAGAGGTGAAGTAGCTAAAAGCTGTAAAATAAGTACGCTCTAACCTAATAGAATGAGAGAGAATCATAAGCAAGTCCTGTTTTGAGGACCACAATAAAGTGAGTAGGCTGATAATGACAGAAATCCAGTTAGTCTGTCCTCTGTGATGAGCAAACTAATGTAATCACTGCTAAAAAGGAGGACAGCACAATTGATTGTAAGATCCAAGGTAGCATGGTTTTACCAGAGGTAAATCTTGTCAGACAAATCTGATCAATTTCTTTGATTGGGTGACCAGATTGTTGGATCAAGGGAGAGCACTAGACATAGTGTACTTGGATTTCAGCAAGGCCTTTGACACGGTTCCACACAGAAGACTTATAAATAAATTGTGCACCCTTGGCATGGATCCTAGAGTGACCGACTAGGTTAGAAACTGGTTAAGTGTGAGATGACAAAGGGTAGTGGTAAATGGAGTTTTCTCTGAGGATGGGGTTGTTATTAGTGGTGTGCCTCAGGGATCAGTCCTTGAACCTGTTCTTTTCAACATTTTTTGTGAGTGACATAATGGAAGGATTGTTGGGAAAGGTTTGTCTTTTTACCAATGATACCAAAATCTGTAACAGGGTGGACAGCCAGAAAGGAATGGAAAACATGAGGCAGGATCTAGCAAAGCTCGATAAATAGTCTAAGGTCTAGCAGCTAAGATTTAATGCTAGAAAATGCAGAGTAATGCATTTAGGATGCAAAAAACCAAGAGAAAGTTACAGTGTTAGAGATTAAATTCTTCTAAGCACAAAGGAAGGGCAGGATCTGGGGGGTAATTATATCTGATTAACTTAAGGTGACCAAACAGGTGGATAAAGCAATGGTAAAAGCCAGAAAGATGCTTGGCTACATAGGGAGATGAATTGTCAGCAGAGAAAGGGAGGTGATATTGCCCCTCTATAGGTCTCTGATAAGACCTCACTTGGAATACTGTGTACAGTGCTAGAGACTTGTTGCGACTGTCGCTGCCCGACGTCTCCACTACGCCCACTTTACCACTTTGGCAACTCCCTCTTTGCCTGTTGGAAGTTTGGCTGCCGCGGCGTCCTCCTGCCGTCTTCCGGCGTCCCCGGACCGGCTTGACGCTGCACACCGCCATATTTCCTCAGAGCCTGAGGGCGCGCGCACGGCGCGGCTCCGACTGAAGTACCAGCAGTGGCGCGAACCTCAGGGGCCTCCCCCTGAGGTGAAGGCATCCGCACCAGATATTTAAGGTCTCTGATACTGCTAACGTATTGAGTTAGCAAGGGATAGGGTTACTCTACCTAAGCTACTCTGCCTCCACTCCTCGGGGGCCTCGGGGGCCTCGTTTCTCTTTTGCTTTTCAGATCGCAGTCTGGAACCGGTACTCGCTCCTCAAGGGCCCTCGTTCCCAGACTTGCTTCTGAATACCACTTCTGCCAGGAAGTCATCACTGCCTAAACACCAGTGAGTTACCATCTCTCTCTCAGAGCTTTCCCTGGAACCAGGTACTCGCTCCTCGAGGGCCTACTTCTTTCCAGCTCCTGGGCTGCTTCCAAGAAACCATTGTGTGAGTGTTCCATCAAGGTTCTGTTCCTGAACTCTGCATACCCTGCCTACTCACTATATTCAGTTTCTCTACAGCTCAGTTATCCAGGATCGCTGTTCCAGTATCTGAGGGACTACAGCCCAGCCGGGCACTTCAGCTCACCACTGCCTCCTCTGGTGGTTCAATATACTGTTTAATAAAAGAACTAGTGCGTGTCTGTCTCCATACTCTGAGCTTGACCAGTAGTCCCTCTCGGGATCTTCCCCCGGGAGCATGGTCATCTGCTACCGGCCCAAGGATCCACCCACAACTACCTCAAACACTAACAAGACTGCACCTTCAAAAGGATATAAACAGGATAGAGTTGGTCCAGAGGGTGGCTACTAAAATGGTCAGTGGTCTTTATTCTAAAGCATATGGTGATAGACTTAAAGATGTAAACTATAATTAAGAATTGTATTGCTGGGCATATGAATAGGCATGGGTTAGTGGGAAAAAGCCAACATGGTTTTAGCAAAGTGAAGTCATGCCTTAGCAATCTATTAGAACTCTTTGAAGGTATAAATAAGCATGTGGATAAGGGAGAGCTGATTGGTATAGTGTACTTGTATTTTCAGGTATATTAAATCCACCAGTTCACTCCTATTAATCAGAAAATACCTAGTTTCTGTTGTGTGTCCCGTCTGCGCTTGGCCTGCACCTGGGCCTGCTCACCTCACTAAGTTCTCCACGGGTCCAGGGTTGTCCTCCCCATCTGAAGCAGCGAGTACAGCCAGGACTCGGCATCCCGCAGCGGTGGTCGCCAGGCCTTCCACCTCCAACCAGGCCTCACGGTGGGGCTCGGCGTCCTCCGTGGCATCGGCCCTGCTCCTAGGTGTGCGCGTGGACCACCCAGTCCCTTAAAGGGCAAGGGGTGGATCCCAGCTCCGCGGCGTGCCCTGATTGAATGCTGAACAAAAGGAAGTGCCTGCCTGCACTTCCTTGCCTTGGCAATCGGGTCAATCACGTTATGATATCAAGTTTGCGTCTGCGTTTCCAGTCTGTGTTCCAGCCTTGTTCCAGTCCTGTTCCAGTCTCGTTCCAGTCCTGTTCCAGCGTCCTTCTGTTCCTGCGTCTCCCCAGGTAGTACCTCTTGGACTGTCTTCTCGGTACTGACCTCTGCCTGTTCTTGACTACATTTGATCACCGCCTGGATTTGACCTTTGCCTGTTTCCTCAACCACATCTGCACGCTTCCTGGAACCGACCTCTGCCTGAACACTTACCACGTCTGACTGCTACCTGGAACCTGACCTCTGCTTTGGCTGACTATCCATGGACTGACCACTGGTATTGACACCTGCTTTGGCTGACTATATTACCTTGACTCTGGCCTTGATCCTTGCCATACATTCAGAGACTCTTTCCTGGTCTGCTCTTGCACCTCAGACTCCAAACTTGAACATTGACCGCACACCCTTGATCATGGTGGGCACACCCATGAACTTTCTCTCAAGGAGATCCTGCAAGGCCCACATAAGACCAGGTGGCCTGGGTAACCAAGGGATCAACCCAAGGGAAACCTGGGTTGCTAGTGGTGAAGCTCCAGCTAGCCTCTGTCTCCTCCTGTGCTCCGTCTTCTGGTGGAAGGCGCTCTCTGGGTCCAACCAGGGAGCCTACCAATCCTGCACTTTTCCAAGGGTCCATCTCCCAGCGCATCAGGTTGCCAAGGCCATGGACTCGGTGGAGTCTCCCGCTTCTCGGACCTTTCAGGGTCTGGCCGCAACTGTCCAAGAGCAACGACAAGCCATAGAGACTCTTATCATCTTCTGTAGAGGAATTCTGCTCTCAAATGCAGGATGCAGTAATGGCTAATCCTGTGCGCCTGCTACCAAGAGCATCACTGGCACTGCCAGCTCCTCCTCGCTTCAATGGGGATCCACACCTCTGCTGAGGCTTCCTCAACCACTGCTTCATGCAATTTACCCTTCAGCCACCCTTGTTCCTGAAGGAATCAATGAAAATCACTTTCATCCTCTCTCGTCTATAGGGGAATGCCCTGGCATGGGCTTCTCCACTTTGGGAGCATTCAACCCCCATCCTCACTCAACTGGGACAGTTGAGTGAGGATGGGGGTTGAATGCTCCCAAAGTGGAGAAGCCCACGCCAGGGCATTCCCCTATAGACGAGAGAGGATGAAAGTGGACCAGGATCTTCAAGTGGACCTTTGAAGATCCTGGTCATCAGGCAGTTGCAGGTCATCACCTTCTCCACCTCCGTCAAGGCTCAAGATCCCTCTCTGAGTTTATGGTGGAGTTCCGGACCCTAGCCACGGAACTGGGATGGCAAGAGCACTGCCTTGGGCACTCTATTTAGAAGTTCTATCTCCCACTCTCAAAGATGAACTCGCTGTCCGTGAGATTCCCATATCTCTAGAGGACCTGATTTCCCTCACTGGGAAAATTGACCATCGCCTCCAGCAACGGCACCATGAAGTGAGAGCATCCCAGCCTCCTGCTCAATGCCCAGCATGTGCCCCAAGACCTCAGCTGAAGCCTCTCCCAAAACCACCTCCATCTACTGAAGAACCCATGCAAGTCAACCGTGGGCGGTTGTCTCCCGTAGAGTGTCTTCGGCACAAAAAACAGGGCCTTTGCCTTTACTGCGGTGCTTCTGGACACCTGAGGCAATCTTGTCTGGTCCGTCTGGAAAACGTCAAAGCCTAAGCCTGGCAGGGGTCCCAAGCTTGGGCGCAACTGTCACTGGCCCCCAACTGTTACTTCCAGTTTCCCTCTCCATGGAATTCTGTTCCTTCGCTACCACTGCTCTGATTGACACGGGAGCCAGTGGCAACTTCATCATGGACAGCATCGTCAACCTCTTGAAAATTCCCGTGCAACTCTTAGGGGTGCCTCTCCACATCATATCTATCCAAGGGGGACATCTCCCTGGACGCATCACACATTGCACGGTGGCCTTCTGCCTCACCGTGGGGACCCTCCACGAGGAAGAAATATCCTTGTACGTCTTGAAACATAAGAACATAAGAAAATGCCATACTGGGTCAGACCAAGGGTCCATCAAGCCCAGCATCCTGTTTCCAACAGCAGCCAATCCAGGCCATAAGAACCTGGCAAGTACCCAAAAACTAAGTCTATTCCATGTTACCATTGCTAATGGCAGTGGCTATTCTCTAAGGGGCGGATTTAAGAGCCCTGCTCGCCTAATTCCGCCCAAATCCGGGCGGATTTAGGCGAGCAGGGCCCTGCGCGCCGGTGAGCCTATTTTACATAGGCTCACCGGCGCACACAGACCCCGGGACTCGCGTAAGTCCCGGGGTTCTCCGAGGGGGGCGTGTCGGGGGCATGTCGGGGGCGGACCCGGTCGTCACGGCGTTTAGGGGCGTGTTGGCAGCGTTTTGGGGGCGGGTCCGGGGGCGTGGTTACGGCCCGGGGCAGTCCGGGGGCGTGGCCGCGCCCTCCGTACCCGCCCCCAGGTCGTGTCACGGTGCGCTAGCGGCCCGCTGGCGCGCGGGGATTTACATCTCCCTCCGGGAGGCGTAAATCCCCCGACAAAGGTAAGGGGGGGGTTTAGACAGGGCCGGGGGGTGGGTTAGGTAGAGGAAGGGAGGGGAAGGTGAGGGGAGGGCGTTAGAGGATTCCCTCTGAGGCCGCTCCGATTTCGGAGCGGCCTTGGAGGGAACGGGGGTAGGCTGTGCGGCTCGGCGCGCGCCGGCTATACGTAATTGATAGCCTTGCGCGCGCCGATCCAGGATTTTAGCGGATACGCGCGGCTCCACGCGTATCTACTAAAATCCCGCGTACTTTTGTTGGCGCCTGGAGCGCCAACAAAAGTACGCCAACGCGCCTTGTTTGAAAATCTACCCCTTAGTGAACTTAATAGCAGGTAATGGACTTCTCATTCAAGAACTTATCCAATCCTTTTTTAAGCACAGCTATACTAACTACACTAACCACATCTTCTGGCAACAAATTCCAGAGTTTAATTGTGCATTGAGTAAAAAAGAACTTTCTCCAATTAGTTTTAAATGTGCCCCATGCTAACTTCATGCAGTGCCCCCTAGTCTTTTTACTATCCGAAAGAGTAAATAACCGATTCACATCTACCCGTTCTAGACCTCTCATGATTTTAAATATCTCTATCATATCCCCCTCAGCCGTCTCTTCTCCAAGCTGAAAAGTCCTAACTTCTTTAGTCTTTCCTCATAGGGGAGTTGTTCCATTCCCCTTATCATTTTGGTAGCCCTTCTCTGTACCTTCTCCATCGCAATTATATCTTTTTTGAGATGCGGCGACCAGAATTGTACACAGTATTCAAGGTGCAGTCTCACATGGAGTGATACAGAGGCATTATGACATTTTCCGTTTTATTCACCATTCCCTTTCTAATAATTCCCAACATTCTGTTTGCTTTTTTGACTGCCGCAGCACACTGAACCGACGATTTCAATGTTTTATCCACTATGACACCTAGATCTCTTTCTTGGGTTGTAGCACCTAATATGGAACCCAACATTGTGTAATTATAGCATGGGTTATTTTTCCCTATATGCATCACCTTGCACTTATCCACATTAAATTTCATCTGCCATTTGGATGCCCATTCTACACACCCAGTTATACTGAGCCTCCCTTGGCTCCAAACGCATGGACCCCAATTCGACTGGCAATCCCTCCAGCTGGTCCTAAAGATTACCACACTCGCCGGCCTTCCGGCTCAGTACTCTGACTTTGAGGACTTCTTTCCAAATCAAAAGGCAGACACATTACCTCCACTCCGAAAGAATAATTGTCCTATCAAACGTCTACCTGGCACTACACTTCCCAAGGGTAGTTCCTATCCACTCTCACTTCCGGAAACCCAGGCAATGTCCGAGTACATCAAAGAGAACCTCGAAAAAGGGTTCATTAGACCCTCTGACTCTCCAGCCGGAGCGGCCTTCTTCTTTGTCAAGAAGAAGGATGGAGGACTACGCCCCTGTATTGATTACCGGGGGCTGAATGCCATCACATGCAAGGATCGCTACCCATTACCCCTCATCAGCGAATTGTTTGACCACCTGCAAGGGGCCCAGATCTTCACGAAACTCGATCTACAGGGAGCGTACAACCTCGTACGCATCCAGCCTGAGGACATATGGAAAACTGCTTTTAACACCAGAGATGGCCACTACGAGTACATCGTGATGCCTTTCAGCCTTTGCAATCCCCCTGCAGTATTCCAATGCCTAATGAATGAAATCCTCCGAGATTTACTTTATTCATTCATAGTTGTATACCTAGATGACATCTTGATATTCTCAAAAGACCTGAAGTCCCATTGCTCCCATGTCAGAATGGTCCTTCAACGTCTCAGAGAGAATCACTTGTACACGTTTAGAGAAATACATCTTTGAGCAAAATCGTCTACCCTTCCTAGAGTATATCATTTCCAATCAAGGATTCACAATGGACCCTAAAGAACTTCAAGGAATTCGTGACTGGCCCCAGCCAGTAGGCCTCCGCGCCTTACAAAGATTCCTTGGATTCATGAGAGCTTTATTGCCAACTATTCCACATTAGCCGCTCCACTCACTGCGATGACCAAGAAGGGAACCAATCTCCAAGTATGGAGTCCCAAGGCTAAAGCGGCATTCCATGCATTAAAGGAAGCGTTCTGTTCAGGTCCCTGTCTATGACCCCCGACCCAAATTGCCCATTCGTCTTTGAGGTCAATGCGTCCGCTATTGGAGACGGGGCGGTGTTGAATCAGTACTCCTCCAAGGGTACATTGGTACCTTGTTCATTCTACTCCCACACATTTTCACCAGCGGAGCAAAATTACATAATTGGAGACCATGAACTCCTATCCATCAAACTGGCATTCCAGGAGAGGCACCCAACACATTTACTATATTCACAGATCACAAGAATCTGGAGCACCTCAAAGAGGTGCACTTATTAAATCCAAGACAAGCCCGATGGGCACTATTCTTCGAGAGATTCAATTTCGAGTTATGCTACCGGCCAGCCTCAAAGAACCTCTGCACAGATGCGCTCTCACGCTCCCTTGAGCCTGAAGATGCGCCAGACATACAAAGATACATTATTGATCTGGCCTGCGTGTCTCTTGCGGTAACCTACCAACTCAAGTTGCCGCGATCCATGGGTATCCATAATACCTTCCACGTCTCCCAGCTCAAGCCTCTCATCCTCTCCTGGCCTTCACGGAAAGATCCTCCTCTTCTGCAGGTCTCCACAGAACCAGACAACACCCTCCAGGTAAGAGAGGTCCTCGACGTCCGTCGGCATCGATGACACTGGGAATACCTTCTCTCTTGGGAAGGGTAAGGGGGCTGAAGAAAACTCCTGGGAGCCCTCACAAAATATCCTTGACAAGGATTTTCTTCGAGCCTTCCATAGGGCACACCCAGACAAGCCTCGTCCGAGGAGGGGAGGCCTAGAAGGGGGGTACTGTTGTATGTCCCATCCACGCTTGACCCGCACCCGGGCCTGCTCACCTCACTAAGTCCTCCACGGGTCCTGGGTCGTCCTCCCCAGCTGCAGCAGTGAGTATAGCCAGGCCTTGACGTCCCGCGGCCGCGGTCGCCGGGCCTTCCACCTCCAGCCAGGCCTCACAGCGGGGCTCAGCTTCCTCCGTGGCATTGGCCCCGCCATTAGGAGCATGTGTGCGGACCGCCCGGTCCCTTAAAGGGCCAGGGGTGGATCCTAGCTCCGTGGCGCACCCTGATTGAATGCTGTACAAAAGGAAGTGTCTGCCTGCACTTCCTTGCCTTGGCAATCAGCTCGATCACGTTGTGATATCAAGTGTGCCTCTGCGTTTCCAGTCTTTGTTCCAGTCTCATTCCAGCCTTGTTCCAGTCTTGTTCCAGTTCTGTTCTAGTGTTCTTCTGTTCCAGCATCCTTCTGTTCCTGTGTCTCCCCAGGTAGTACCTCTCAGACTGTCTTCTCGGTACTGACCTCTGCCTGTTCTTGACTACGTTTGATCGCCGCCTGAATTTGACCTTTGCTTGTTTCCTCGACCACGTCTGCACGCTGCCTGGAACCTGACCTCTGCTTTGGCTGACTACCCACAGACTGATCTTTGGAACTTGACCTCTGCTTTGGCTGACTATCCACAGACTGACCACTGGTATTGACCCCTGTTTTGGCTGACTACGTTAGCTTGAGTCTGTCCTTGATCCTTGCCATTCATTCAGAGACTCTTTCCTGGCCTTCTCTTGCACCTCAGACTCCAAGCTTGAACATCGACCGCGCACCCTTGATCGTGGTGGGCACACCCCTGAACTTTCTCTCAAGGAGATCCTGCGAGGCCCATCTAAGACCAGGTGGCCCGGGTAACCAAGGGCTCAACCAAAGGGAACCCTGGGATGCTAGTGGTGAAGCTCCAGCTAGCCTCTGTCTCCTCCTGTGCTCCGCCTCCTGGTGGCAGGCGCTCTCTGGGTCCGACCAGGGAGCCTACCAATCCTGCACTAGGCCAAGGGTCCACCTCCCAGCGCAACAGTTTCTGAATGTAATCTGCTTTGAAGTGCCCAAAAAAGTAGAATATAAATCGAATAAAATAAATAAAATACATGAGACACTCCTCTCATTTATCATAACAGCTGTAAAACATGAAAGACTCCTCAACATACATGACAGACTCCTCAGGAAATTACAGAACTAATAGGATAAGAGGCTATGTCCTATTGTGGATTAAAAGATAGGAAACCGAGAGTAGGAATTAATGGTCAGTTTTCCCAATTAAGAGAAGTAGTTGAGTGCCTTAGGGATCTGTCCTGGAATTAGTATTGCTTAACATATTAATGATCTAGAAAAAGGGGCAGTGAGTGAGGTGATTAAATTTGCAGATGACACAAAATTATTATTTATTTATTTATTTTATTTAAAGGTTTTTATATACCGAGGTATGGCTATGTGCCTTCACCCCGGTTTACATGTACAACAACCAATTACATTTGACAGTAGACATTTAACATTTAACAGTTTAACATTTAACAGTAACTGATTCAAAAATATTAAAATATGTAAATATAAAGATATTAAAATATTATATATATTAAATATATTTTAAATATAATATTAAATATAATAGTAAATATAAAGATATTAAATATAAAGATATTAAAGTAGTTAACAAAAAAAGAATGGATTATGAGGAATTACAAAAGGACATTGTAAGACTGGGGAACTGGGCATCTAAATGGCAGATTACATTTAATGCAGAGAAGAGCAGAGTGATAAAAAAAAAGAGGGAAAAAGAATACTAACTAGGTATACATAATGCTTAGATCTAAATTAGAAGTTACCAACCAGTAAAAGGACCTTAGGATCACTGTTGATAAAACATTGAAATCTTCATTTCAATGTGCAGTAGCAGCCAAAAAAGCAAAATGGAATGTTAGGAATTATTTGGAAGGACTAGAAAATAAAATTGGGAATATAATAATGCCTCTGCATCAGTCCATGGTGTGGCTACTCCACAAGTATTTTGTGCAATTCTTCTTGCCACACCTCAAAAAAGTTATTGCAGAACTAGAAAAAGCACAGAGACAGAAAACAAACCTGATTAAGGGAATAGATCGGCTCCCTTTTGAAGATAAGCTAAATAGGGTAGGGCTCTTCGGCTTGGAGAAGAGACAGCTTGGAAGAAATATGATAGAGGTTTATAAAATTATGTGTGGTATGGAACAGGTTAATAGGCAATAGTTTTTTACACTATCAAATTGTTATGGTCCCGGGCCATGCCCCGGTCCCTCCACCTACCTCAGGGTCGGCCTGGGCCATTTTGAGGCCTCCTCAGGCCTGCACTGCCTCCAGCACATCTCTCCCTCCTCGGAAGAGACGACGACGATCCGCCGCGGCTGGCCCCACCCCCTAGACGTGCATGCGCACGAGGAGGAGTCCCTCTTAAAGGGGCCAGCGCGGGAAAACTCAAGCCCTGCCTCAGATGACGTCAGACGCTATCAGGGTATTTAAACCCTGCTTCTGGACATCTTCAGTGCCTTGCAATGAGGTTCACTCAGTCCCCTGAGTTACTAGTTGCTGCTTTGGATCTTGGATCTTCTCATCTACTTCTGGCTTCCGACCTGGCTTCGTCCATTGACTTCGTCTTCGCTTCCGCCCCTGATAACCCAAATTGATCAGCAGCAAGCTCTGTGAGAACAGATGATGCAACAGCATACAGTGCTAACCTAGATAGTACAAGGTGTACAAACCATGGTAACCAGGCCTACTCCTGTGTCACTGACACTACCTAAGATGATACCAGGAGAAGAGCCCGATGGTTTCCTAAAAAGGTTTGAATGCACAGCACAACTAGCAGGCTGGCCAGAAGACAGGTGGGCTACCTATCTGAGGAATCTACTCACCAGGAGTAGTCAAGATGTCTTCCAAACCACCCAATCTCCTTCATCAGAGTCAGTTAACACTGCCTTCATAACTCTCCTAAGCATGAAAGTTGGCAGCACATATATACCTTTTTAAAACTTGGCTCAAAATTTTGCCTCATTTTGTAATCCTTTGCAAGTTACTAAATATGCTGATGTCAAATAAAAATTGTTGGAACTTTTATGTGAATATAAAATGTATTATACCTTCTAACATCTGCTCATTAAATAAACATTAATCTGTGATGCATAATATAAACCCACTAAAGTCAACTTTGCAAAATTTAATAATCCATAGAAAAGAAAATGAATGTCTTATAAAGTATATTTTCACATATCTGTTGGAAAAGATATCCCTTTCAAAGGATAAATGACTACAACAGAACTCAGTAATTTTACGCTGCTTTATTTGCATGCATTATTTGTATAATAAAATTTCATTAAAATGAATCTTATTATGAGTGAAAACATCTTTGAAAGAGGAAATATAATCTTGACCTTTGTTTTCCAAATTCAGGGCCTGACTAATGAAGCTTTTTTCTCATAGATACAGAGTGAGAGAAAAGCCTTTGTTAAACAGGCCCTTAGTCTTGCCTACTAATATCCAAATACCCATTTGCCATCATTCATCTTCCTGCAGCTCACTTCAAAATCAATTCCCAAAACATAGCTCACTCTTCACAGTTTAAGTGTATATATAGTATTACATTCATCTCAGATTTTATCACATATAAGCAATTTTAAAAGCACTCTCATTATTATTAAGTACCATTCTAAAATCTTAAATTATAGAAACAAATATTTGCATATATTCAAATTTTAAGGTGCTTATAAAGGGCTTGATTCACCCAACTTCAAGCCACAGAACATTTTTGGCAGATAAATATTTGTCAAAGTTGGCAAATAAAATAATCCAACCTTACATTGAAAAAGGTCAGCAGAGAGGCCCCCACACCTCTCTGAAAAACTAATTAAACCCCATTTGCTTGAGTTTTTAGAACAGCCCCTGCTCTCTAATGAATAATTCATTATCAGCTTCATTATAAAATGCATGGGCTTCATTATCTTTATTTGGATAGGTGGAATTGCCTCCTGAAATCAACAACTTCTATAATAAGGCAGAGGAAGCACACAGAGCATGCACACGGCATAGTATGAGCATGAACTAAGGGCAGGAAGACAAAAATATTTGCCTACACTTCACATATAGTCACCATACTGCTTCATTTAAATGTCACTGCCAACACTTCCATACACCCACTCCATATAACCGGCAGACACATCCACAGGAATGGCCCGCTACCAGCACAGCAGCACACACGTACCTAGGCAGGTTGCCCCACCTCATGCAGGTTTTCTGCTTTTTTTCTTCTCGTAAGATCACACATAGCCAAGGGCTACAGGGTGCCCCCTCCCTGAGCTTCCTGAAGTGCTTAGAAACCTGTAGTCTGGGTAACTGCCAACCCCTGCTTCTATTCCCACAGGGACACATTTCCTTGCAAAGACAGCTTGCAGCTGCTGACTTCAGGTTTTTGTCATGTAATAACAAAGGCTGCAGTTTCTGAGCCATAGGCTTTTTGCAGTTCAGTATTCTCCTTAAAGAGATACTAGCAGCCACTTACACCAGTGCATGAAAAACAAAATACATTTTTAAACCTTTTCACACTTTCACCTCAGATTACAGTAGCATTAATGTATATACAGTAGCTGTGGCAAATATTTTATCATTCTCACAAACTTAGTTGGTATATTTTAGCACATAGATGATTGAATTGTAATCTCAGTGCGGGAATACCCTGTTATTGAACCAGGAGGCCCACATCAAAAAGGGTAAACCTTTATTGCACAGTTCTCACCACCCAAATACCTTTCTGAGAGTTCAGGATCCCCTGAAGTGGAAAGTTTAGATTCAATGTCCTTTGCATTATTAACTCACACCCTTTTGTTCCACACTTTGTAGAAAGCACTGATGATCTCCCAGCACAGGCAGCAGCAATAATCATTCTGGAAACCATCTGGGTTTCAACTCAGTTTTACTGGTAAGTTGTAAAAGTGAATTGATGATTTCTTTATAAACTCTAAATGAAAATAATCCAATAGATTTCCACACTTTGAAACTTGATAATTTTTTTTACCTTTCTTTTTCCAGCATCCGGTTCTCCAACTACTTTAGCCAATTCCTTGAGTAGCAACTACTTTAGCCAATTCCTTGAGTAGATTGTTAAGCTGAGGCTTGTGGACCCTTGGGCCGATGAGAGGATGGAATACCTTGCGGAGGTTCTGTAGGTTCTCTCGTCGGGTGGTGAGGCAGAACAGAAGAGGAGCGCAGTTGACCCTCGGCTCTGGAGGCTGAGACGACTGCAGACAGATGAAGAGACTAGAAAAGGAGCTGAATCTTCACCCCTGGATGTCTGTGGTCCCCCCAGGAGGAGCCCGTAAGGGACCCAGACCGCTGGGACTTAGGTGGACCCTGAGGAGTCACGGTATCGGTGCAAGGGCTGACTGGAGCTTCACCCTGGAAGTCTGCGGTCCCCCCAGGAGGAGCCCGTAGGGACCCAGACCGCTGGGACTTAGGTGGGCCCTAGGAGACGGAGTCCAGGAGGGGTCCAAGATCAGGTGCCAGAGAGTCGTCACTTACCAGGCCGAGGACACACACTGAGGGATCAACGCTTGCCAGTCCGAGGTTACACCAGAGAATAACTGCTTGCCAATCCGAGTCGCACACCAGAGAAGTACCGAAGCCAATCCAAAGTCAGGAACCGGGAAGACCAAGCCGAAACAGGAACAGGGATCCAAGCTCAAGAACTCACCGAGGTGGGCAGACAAGACAACGCTGGAGGACGTTGCCAAGTCAGAGAATGAGCAGAGGAAGCTCCCTTAAATACTTCCTCTGCTCAGGCTGATCCAGGACAGGTGAGGTAGTTAAAGGGATCAGGTCCCTTTAAATTAGTGAAGGGGGTGCAGCCTCGCGCCTAAAGATGGTGGCAGCCATCTTTGATTTCCTCCGCGGAGGAAACGACTGCAGAGCGGTGCAGGGGCAGAGCAGGGACGGCTCTCCCCCCGATGGTCAGGCCGGGGATCCGCGCCGGGGCACCAAGCACCCGGTCAGGGATTTCCCTGGAGGCTGCCGCGGCGGGTCGCCACCGTGGGCGAGGTAGGGGACCGTGGTCGTGGCCTGCCACAGCCGCGGGACACAACATAGATTAACTACTTATTATCTCTTCACTATTCCAAGTTATTCATGTCCCAGTTACTCTTCAGATCCTACCAAGAGAATGGGAAGGAAAAAAGGTTTATCTCAAATTACTTCCAGAAATCAGAACCAAAGTCCCATTTCTCATACTATTCCCATAGTCCTCACTATTCTTCACTCTCTGCTTGGATAGGAGTCCATTCTTCCTTGATGACACCTCTTCTTCTCCCAGTCCTTTAAAAGGAAAGCATTTCTCCTCAGACCAGCATCAGCTGAGCCCCTGGACCCTAGGGTGCTCAGTAACACAAAAAGGCAAAATCTTGCTCAACAGGGCAACTCAAAGAGAGGCAGGAAGGGTGGAAAGAATATCCTCCAGCAACCAAAACAGTTACTAAAACATGGACAAAATAATACAGGAATAAGGCACTCACTCTCCTTTCTTATCCCAAGTCTCTATGTAGTGAGAGCCCAGAACCCTACCCCAGGAAAATAATCAGAATGGTACAGCATGGGATATGCTGCCCTTAAAAGGTTAACTTAGGAATCCAAAGGGAAATCCACACCCTAAAATGGTGGCAGTGGTTTATAAAGGCTCTGATTATACAACCTGAGGAGTAGACCAACCAGAAAGCAGCATCAAGCCAAACTCCTGACACCCTCCCCCAAAATCATCAAACACACCACAATCAGAGAAAGATCATTCATCATAGCAGGCACCTCCCACTGGAACAAAATGCCACCCCACTTACGCCAGGAACCTTGCCATAAAAGATTCAAACAGAATCTTAAAACCTGGCTCTTCAAACTTGCATACCCTGACTAACCGAGTACTCCAAAGACACGCCCTTTTAGACTGACACGCCTCTACCCTTCTTAATAATTCCCCGACCCCCCCCCTTCTCATCCCTGCCTCCCCATACATCCCTGCTCCCACTCCTACCACCCTCCCCTCTTCCCTCTACCTCTCACTCACCGTTTACACCCTGCCACCCTGTTAATAGTTAAAATTTCCCTTTTCCTATGCTCTCCTTTAGAGTTATTTATTTAACCATCTCTCCTCTCGAATTATTTATTTAACCATTCTTCTCAAGTTGATTTAGTTATCTGTCTCGTTACTATACTTTAAATTATTGTAAAGCTTGTTGCTATGTTACGTTACATTGTGAACCGAGGTGATGTTTCTAACGTGCCCTGGTATATAAAAAATCTTTAAATAAATAAATAACACCCACACCTCTGCTTCACCACTTTCTCTGCACCTCCCTAGAATTTTGATTTAGTCTCTCTGGTAAGAAAAGCAAATATTCCTTACAGATCAAACTAGCTGCTGGTAGACTGCAAGTTCTGTAATAACCAAAAGACTTTTTGGAAATGCAGGTGCTCACATAGCTTCATATGTCTGGTAAGCTACTCATGGGAAGCCAGACACTTTGGCAGTAGCCACACTAGAGTTGCTAGCTGCTTGGATTATTGTAGAGCTTTGTGGTTAGCATGAGAAAGTTGGGTGCTGGAGGGAACCAAATGGAGATGTTGAGTGTTCTTCTACCCAGGATGGTGGAATGCAAAAGAAGTAGACAAAAAAGAATGTCCTGGATAAAGAGAAATCTTGCAGAAGTTCACACTCTGTGGCTGGCAGCTGAGATACATCCTTGGCAGTGTGGATGGAGTAACTGAGCAGATTGGATAAGATAGATGGTCTTTTCTGCCTTCATGTACTATGTTACTATATTGGTACAATAGCTCAACAATAGTATGTCCAGACTGAAGAGAACCAGAAAACTATGGTGAATATATGTGTCCTCAATGGAACTAGGGTGAGCTTAATTGATTACTAATACATGCGACCAGTGAAGAGGCAGAAGCCAACCTTGTCTCACCACTCATTCTCACCTTTCTACCTTTCCCCTAGTTAGATGCTATACCTCCTCTCAGCATCACAACTGTTTCTGAAATCTTCCTCCACCCACTGCTCACTATACCTCTTCCTTTCCTTCCACCAGCTGCCACTACTTCTCCTTTCACTCTATTGACCACGATGCAAACTCACACTTTCAGGAAGTGAGAATTGAAAAGTTGTCAGCAGTGAGCTCGGGCTCCCTGCTGATAGGGAACATCGAACATAGGGAGCCAGCAGCATGGTAACCAATGTGCTGCAGCTCTGGAGTTAAGAGGCTCCACAGCACCAACACAGTCTAAGAACAGTTAAGCACTGTGCTGAGGGATTTAGTAACTTGTTTGTCCCTAAACACCTGCACTTTTTATCCATTTGTCCACATATTGCCCTCTATTACCCCTCCCATCACCATCCTCACAGCAACTGCCATTCTTCCTTCATCAACCACTGCCCTCACCCACCTCCTTATTTTCCCCCTAACTCTTCCCCATCCTACTGAGAAATTTAGGTTTTTGCCACTTCATGCATTGCTGGTCAGACAACAAAATGAAGCCTGGGGTCTATACAGGATGAAACAGAACCTCAATGTAAATCTGCAACTCAAGTTCAGTAAACATACCCTGCATTTACATAAACTCCCTTAACAATGTCTGCAGAGCAGAACTAGCTCACCATGCAAAACAAATGTTCAAATGTTCATGTCCCCTCAGTAACAGCAACACAAACTCCCTCCACTACCAAGCACTCAAGGATGCAGAAAAAACATGCAAAAAAAACTCTCAGTACCTATGTAGCAAATCTGCAAAACAGCACATGCTGCCAGAACTCACACAGCATTAATGCTACTAGGAAAAAGCAGCAATGCAATTATTACACTTTGCCCTAGAACACCAATACACCTCCTATTGGCAAAACAGAATGAGCTGAACTGCTACAGAGCCAAATACAGAAACTAAATGCTAGCAAAATATCTCATAAGAACATAAGATATGCCATACTGGATCAGACCAAGGGTCCATCAAGCCCAATATCCTGTTTCCAACAGTGGCCAATCCAAGACATAAGTACCTGACAATTACTCAAACATTGATAGATCCTATGCTACTAATGCTGGCAACAAACAGTGGCTATTCCCTCTTGATTAAAAGCAGTTTATGGACTTCTCTAGGAACTTATCCAACCTTTTTTAAACCCAGCTACATTAACTGCCTTAACGACATCCTCTGGCAATGAATTACAGAGCTTAATTGTGCATTGAGTGAAAAAAAATTTTCTCCAATTTGTTGTAAATATGCTACTTGCTAACTTCATGGAGTGCCCCCTAGCCCTTGTATTATCTGAAAGAATAAATAATCAATTAACATTTACCCATTCAAGTCCTTTCATAAATTTGTAGACCTCTATCATTTCCTTCCTCAGCGGCTTTTCTCCAAGTTCAACAGCCCTAACATCTTTAGCATGTCCTCATAGGGGAGCCGTACCATGCCCTGTATCATTTTGGTTGCCCTTCTCTGTACTTTCTCCAGTGCAACTATGTCCTTTCTGAGATGCAGCAACAAAAATTGTACACAATATTCAAGGTGCAGTCTCACCAAGGTGTTACGATTCTGCTTGTGGGAACAAGACCACAAGCAGCCTCTTCTTTCTTTCCTTGCCAGCCCTGGTGCCGTTCCTTCACGGCCTGGAGGCCCCTGACTCTTCCACTGCTGCCGCTTCCCCCGTGGCCTGAAACCACCGCCAGCCACCGCTGACACTCCTCTTTGTGGCCAGGAGGCCACTGCCGAAGACTTCACTCTTCATGGCTCTTTGTGACTTCAACATGGTGAGTCACCTCGTATTTACAGCTACACTCCAGATCTTGCTGTGTATACAGAATTTCAACCTTCCATCATTCCAAGTTCCAAAGATCTCGTCTTGCTGACCTTTCACCTTAGAGAGTTGTCTTACATTTTGAACTCACCACCATCAGTCATCAGTGTCCTTCACTTAATGTTCCGAGCTGCCAAGCTAAGGACTGCAGTTACCAATCTCCGCTTAATCTGGTGAGCCTGAATAGCCTTGCAATTTATCCACCTTGAAGGACCTTGTCTTCCTTGAAGGCTATCAGTGAGATTTCACTTCGCTGTCCTTGAGTTCCTGAGAGCACGTATAATCATTTTCTCCAGAGTTTTTTCACCCTTTACACCGTTGGGAACTGTTTCCGGTCCATCATTCTCGAGATTCCTCTGGTTGGCTTTATAAGGCAATTAAAAGTAATCACCAGCTTCTGTGTCTTTCATCAATGAATAGCCTCTATTAGGAAGTACGCCTTGGTTATATCCTTAACCATCCATCTCCATGGAGGAGTGCTCTTGATTATCTACCAGAACCCTCTGCTATCCTTGAGCCTTGTCCCCAAAGCCTAATTACAATTTCAAACAGTTCATCTGATTCTAATTTGAGAAATCCTCTCCTTGCTGTCATCTGGGAGATTCCTTACAACTAATCAATACCTTAAATAAAGTATCACATGACATCTTTTGATTACCAAGTCCCTCTTGAGATCAGCTTTACCAACATTGGAAATCTATGTGAAAATACAGACTCTTCGGACAGATAATCTTGACTGAGTTAAAGGGACTTCTCTTACCATCCAGCCTTGCCAACACCTGGAATCAATAACCTTGAAGTTCCTTCTGCTTGTTTATCTCCGTCACATGCCACCTATCTTCGAAAGGAATATCTATGCCTCCATGATCAGTTCTCCATCCTTGGCAATATTCGTAGGATTCCTTGTTCTACTGGGCATTTTTCGTATCCATGCCTACCCAAGGGCATGTGAAAACTTACAAGTTCATCTACCCATTCTCCATTGGTATCACTTTCACATTCAAGATTCCAGTTTGACATTTGATTGGTCTCCATCATTGTTACCACCTAAAGAATGAAGTGTGTGTGCTTTCTACTTCCATCTTGATCAACTAAGAACCAAGTATCGAACTACACTCCATGATGTGACCACTCATCTGTGCTTCTCGTACAACCTAAACTCCTTGTTTTCAAATTCCTTCACCCTGAACTGCTAGAATCTGAGATGCTGCTCGCTGTCCTGCAATTTCTGTATCATGCTAGATCGGCACCTTCAGTGTTTGTCTACAACTTCTCGAATCCTGTTCTTCCATGTCTTCAGCTCTTTGTCTTCCAGCCTTGAATTCTTCATCGCTTCAGCTCTCCATCAAGAAGTTCCAGCTTCAGTTCATTGACCCCTCTCTATTGTAGAAGGGGAGGGGGTCTTTTGAGGAGGGGGTGCTGTTATGATTCTGCTTGTGGGAACAAGCCCACAAGCAGCCTCTTACCTTTCCTTCCTCGCCAGCCCTGGTACCGTTCCTTCGCGGCCTGGAGGCCACTGACTCTTCTGCTGCTGCTGCTTCCCTCATGGCCTGGAACTGCAGCCATCCTGCCTCTCTTGCGGCAAGCCAGCCACCACTGATGCTCCTCTTCACTGCCAGGAGGCTTCCACCAAAGTCTTCACTCTTCGCGGCTCAAGCCACTGCCAACCAGCTCTTCATGCGGCCTGGATGCCACCAACGCCCTCTACGCGGCTTGGGAGCCGTTGCTGCCTTCTCTCCTGCGGCCTGATGCCGCTCCTGCTTCTCCTTCATGGCCAGGAGGCCGCTGCTGAAGCTGCTCCTCTTCGTGGCCTGGAGGCCGTCACCAAAGCCTTCCTCTTCTGTGGCCTGGAGGCCACCCCAGAGCTCCTCTTCATGGCCTGGAGGCCGCTGACGTCATCTCCCCTGCGCGGGGAGTCTCTTTCTTCAGTCTTCTTACTTCAGCGGCAGGAACCGTCTCCGTTGCTTCGGGCCTGCTTCTCCTGCTTACAGCATAGCTGCTGTCTGAGGTCCTGCCTTCTTCCTTAGGCACGAGGCCGCGCCTCCTCAGCCTATTTAAAGAGCCAGTTCTTCTGGCTCCTCCTTGTGATGTCATCGAGGCATTTCCTCTTCAGCCCTACAAAAGGGTTTAGCCTTCAGTCAGTCTTCTCCTTCGCAAGGAGTTGGTCATGGAGTCGGACCTCTCCTGGATTTTCAGTTCCAATTCTTCATTCCAGGAGTCCTCCATGATCCCTCTTCCCTTCTTCAAGGCACTCTGTTCCTCGTTGGTCCTCCTTGTCTTCGTCCATGATTCCTGAATCTTCGTTGTCGTCTTCGTTCCATGTCCTGGTCTCTCGATGAATCCTGTCCTCTTGTCTTCAGATATCCTGATGTCTCCATGTCCAGATGTCTCCCTATCTCCAGATGTCCTGATGTCCCCTTGTCTTCGGATGTCCAGACGTCTTTTTCTTCTGATGTCTTTGCCTGTCATGTTCCAGATGTCCCTGAGATCCTCCTCTCTAGAGGCCCCAGATGTCCAGATGCCTTCTATGTTCAGATGTCCTTTTGTATCTGATGTCCTACTTTCCAGTCCTGATGTTCCAAATATCCGAGTTCCAAGCCCTGACCTTGATGTCCTGAGTTCCAAGTCCTGATTTTGATGTTCCGAGCTCCAAATTCCAAGCCTCAATCCTGATGTCCTTCGCTCAATCCTAATCCTGATGTACCGTCAGTTCCTGGCTCCGGGTTCATCTTTGCTTGCCCCAGACCTTGTCTCCAGTTGATATTTCCTGGGAGTAAATTCGTATCAATCTGGTGTCCATTTCTGGTGGCTGGAGTCCTCTTCCAGCAGGACCTGTCTTCAAGCATTGCCCAGATTCCTCCTTCATCCTGAGCCTCAGTCTTGTGCTTGTTCTGCTCTCCACGTGGTCCGCAATCAGCCTTTTCAGGTTGTGTAGGGCATGCCATGGGACAGGGTGGTTTGTGAACAACCCACATCAGCTGTGTAGGGCACCCTGAGGGGCAGTGCCTGTCAAAATCTCCGAGTATCCTGAGTCCTTGTCCTCATGCCTTCCAAGTTCCAAGAATCCTTGTCTCATCCCATCTGAGTCCCAAGTTCCAAGAATCCTTGTCTTGTCCCATCTGAGTTCTGAGTTCCAAGTCCTTGTCTGAAGTCCTTTCAAGTTCCAAGTCTTCGCGTGAGCCTTTCCAAGTTCCAAGTCCTCTTCTGAGTCCTTCCAAGAGTCCTCGTCTGAGTAACCGGAATCCTCTCCTCAGACTACGTCTGATTTCCTTCCATGTCTGAGCATCTAGCATCTGAGTTCCAAGTTCCAAGTTCCCAGAGTCCTTGTCTTGTCTGAGTTCCAAGTTCCAAGCATCCTCGTCTTGTCTGAGTTCCAAGTTCCTAGAAACCTCGCCTTGTTCAAGTCTTCAAGCCTATTCCAAGTCTGAGGCCCCATCTTGTTCCTAGTTCCAGTACCATCACCTGCCTCGACCTCTGTCCATCCTGCCACATCTTCTGCTCCCTAGTGGCAGGTCCAAAAGGGCTATTGAGTGGCCAGAGGGCTACCCCAGAGACCAGCATTGCGTTGCTGGGTCTCTACCGGTGCGTGCAAGTTCAGCAGAGGTTAGGGCAGTGGTCAGACTGCTCCTCCCATGCTTGGACACATCTTGCCTGCTGCGGCGCTTCCACGGAGCTCCTCTCTGCAGTTGCACCATGGTCCAAGGGCACACATCTCCCCGGAATCGGGAGCGCTCCCTAGTGCTCCCTCCCACAGATTCCAACACAAGAAACAATACAGAGGCATTATGACATCATCCATTTTATTTGCCATTCGCTTCAAAATAATTCCTAACATTCTGTTTGCTTTTTTGACTGCCACAGCACACTGAGCTGACAATTTCAATGTAATATCCACTATGATGCCCAGATCTTTGTCCTTGGTGGTAACTTATAATATGGACCCTAATATTGCGTAACTACAGCATGGGTTATTTTTCCTTATATGCATCACCTTGCACTTGTCCACATTATATTTCATCTGCCATATGGATGCCCAATCTTCCAGTTTCACAAGGTCCTCCTGCATTTTATCACAATCCATTTGTGATTTAATTTGTGTCATCTGTCAATTTTTTTTAATTCTTTATGAATTTTTAACAATGATTACAAAGAATACAATTTGTACAGAAAAAAAGAGAAAAAGGTAAAAATTATATAAATACAAAGCAAACCTATACTTGAATTTGTCCACCATCAAGGAAATACAAGGGGGACAGAAATACAAGGAGATTAAAGCAAGAAATAAAACAATATAAGGACATACATTATGTGACAATAGGTTGCGTCATAACTTCAAAAAAGATGTTCTACAGAGGTTCTATAGGACTGGAAGTTAAGGCCATTCTAGAGTTGATGAAAACCTGAAGCTGTTCTGGAACAAAAAAATGTAAAGCTTTCATTAGCTAACTTACAAAACATTTGCAAGGAAACCTTATCATAAATGTAGCTCCAAGTGCAAATACATCTTTGGATAAAGCTAAGAAAGCTTTCCTCTAAATCTGAGTGGCATGAGAAAGTCAAGAAAAATTCTTACTGCCAAGCCCATGAAAGAAGCAGCAATATTCTTGAAATAAATCTTCATTATAAAATTCAAATCAGACTCAGAGAAAAAAGTAACAATGAGGATAAATCTTCACACAACCTCAAGACTAGACATCTCTAGGAAGGCAGTCAAGTCCAAATCTGGAACCTGTGATTGGGAACTCCTAGATTAAATAAAATATACATTATACAAAGCAGGAATAGTCTCTTTAAATATTTTCAATGTCTGAAGAAAGTAATGCCATACAGTCATCCTGGGAAGGTCTCCTACAACCTTAGGAAAATTAGTAAGTCTTAAATTAAGCTGACGAGATGTATTTTCAAGGAATGGCAGCAATGGACTCTGGTTTCCCACTGATTAGCAGAGTTCAGGCATGAAGGAAAGAGACAGAAAGCTGGCAGTAGTGGTTTCAGTGGCATGTCATGGCTCTTTGAAGCACAGCTCTACAGCAGAAGTAGAGTCTGAAAGCAAGTGAGTGCTGCACTGTGAAAAACCTTGCACCACCCCTGGATAGAACTACAACATTTCAACTCTATATTTTATACAAAAAGGGCCGGATTTTAAAAGGGTTACGCGCATAAGGTACGCGTGTAACCCTTTTAAAACGCCCCTGCGCGCGCCGAGCCTATATTGCATAGGCTTCTGGTGTGCGCAAAGCCCTGGGACGCACGTAAGTCCCGGGGCTTTCTTGGGGTGGGTATATCGAGGGGCGTGACACGGTCGGTGTGTCATCAGGGGGCATGTCAGGGGGCGTGACGCGGTTGGCGCATCATCTGGGGCGGTGCCGCGGGCGTGGTTTCGGCTCAGGGGTATTCCAGGGGCGTGGCCGTGGCCTCCGGACCAGTCCCCGGACCGGAACTTGGCGAGCGGCAGCCGGCCCGGTGTGCGCAAAGTTACGCCTGCTTCGAGCAGGCGTAACTTGTGCGACAGAGGTAGGGGGGGTTTAGATAGGGCCAGGGGGGGTGGGTTAGGGAGGGGAAGGGAGGGGAAGGTGGGGGGGAGGCGGAAGGAAAGTTCCCTCTGAGGCCGCTCTGATTTCGGAGTGGCCTCGGAGGCAACGGGCAGTGCGCGCAGGGCTCGGCACGCGCAAGTTGCACAAATGTGCACCCCCTTGCGCGCGCCGACCCCCGGATTTTATAAGATACACGCGGCTATGCGCGTATCTTATAAAATCTGGCGTACTTTTGTTCGCGCCTGATGCGCGAACAAAAGTACGCGCGCACGCTGTCTTTTAAAATTTACCCCAAAGAGCATAACTTGCACTCACATGATTTCACTATGTCTTGCAGTCATTTAGGTGAGCACCAGATGCTTTCCCTTCTGCTAAGGAAATGTTTCCTCTCTTATCTCTGTATCTTGTGATTATGAAGCATTGCCCAGTAACCAGTGTCGAACATACTTGGAATTCAAACTCAAGTATCTTATTTATTTTACCAACTTTACAATCAAACACCACAGTCCTTAGGCAGCAGAAATGTTTACTTAATGTTGCAACTGTTACAGATGTTAAACTCCAAATTGCTGATATATTTAACAGATGCAACTTGACTCTCAGTATTTAACCTCTACATTGCTGCCCAGTTCTTTTGTTCTTCCTGTTGATCTTAGTATTGAGGTTCACTACTTAATAGCCCATTGTACTCACATCTGAAAATTTACACATGGACCTCCAAGTTAGGAGGATCTTATCAAGATTTCTGACGTAACTTCACTGGAGCTTACAATTGCTCTACAGGGATCTGGATCCTTTGGTCCTGTATAATAGGCAGAGAGTTTAGAAACTTGCCCAACTTCCACTTTCAGCATAGAATTCTCTAGAGAAATAAATTCTAGGGATGTGTATTTGTTGCTCCATTCATTTCATTCATTTTGGCAGTGCACATGTATTGCACAAAGCAAATGGTATGTGCACACGTACCATAACACATTTTGGTAAATGACCCTGCAAGTTAGCTGGATAAGTTAGACCTGCTATTGAACAGGTCTAAATTTAATGGGATAAACTTATCCATCTAACTATTAGATAGCCGGGTGTATTCAGCAGTGCAGCCATGCTGATGAATATCCCAGTCAAGTTAGCAGGATATGTTTATCCAGTTAACTTGCTCAACTGGACAGTGGCTGGATTTGGATCTCTAGGTAAATAGGACCCGATGTTAGTAGGGCAAGGATAGATTGCTATTTTTAAACAAAATTTTATTTTCTATTTAATTTGAATTTAGATACTGTTGCTGGTGAAAGTATTTTTTAAATAAATATTTTAAAATATCTTCACAAAACACAGACGACAAAGGTAAGTACCCAAAATTGTATAGGTTTTTCTCACATAACCTTTCCTTTCAGATTCATGACACTAATATAATTACTTGATCATTAACATTTTCTCTTTCTCTTATAGGCACCTGCAACTTTTCAGAACATGAAGGAACAACTCAGATAAATATTCTACTTATTAATTCAGTACTATTGCAAAACACTTTTACTATTAATTGAATTTGAAACTTTCTGATATTCTTTTCCCTTTCAGATCAATGCAGTTTTAATTGGTATCTACAATAAGGTTTGTCAGGTATGTACATATAGTTTTCCTTATTTGTACTTCTATGAAATATATGTGTAAACTATAATGTCCTGGACAGAATATATTTAGGGATAGTTAGATTGGTTACTACTCTTGTTTCATTGCTAGGGTCGATGGGTTCCTATTTGGTTGGTTTCTTCTTCCCTCTTCTTCCTTCCAATCTAGTGTCATCATCATCATCTTGTTCTACTACAGTATGTTTAATGTAAATCAATAAGTAAAACTATCGCCCTTCTCACAAACCTTCTTCCAGAAGTCTCTGGCATAAATGTTCCCTTCTTGTCAGCAATCTAATTGTGTGATGAGGATCTCTAGCTAATTAAAATTAAATAAATGTGTTCCTTTCTAGTGTTCTCCCTCCTTTTTTCCTGTCTATCTTTTGTCTGTAATAAGACATTTATCACTAATTTGATGAAGTGTGATGAATGGGGTAAATGCATTTTTTTGTATTTAATATAACTGATGCCTTTTAATTATAACACTTCCTTTCAATGTAGAATTCTATGTCCATAATTCTCTGCTGCTAAGTCAGACACTTTAAAGAAAAATGTAAATATGCTGTCAAGTATTCTTTCTCTAACTGCGATTTTTGTTTCAGGACTTAGGTTTGGTTTCTCCCTGGAAAGTCATTCCAGAATTTAATAAGATATATTCTTCTCTCCAAAGGACACTATGTTGGGGGTGGGGTGTTTTATATCAGATAAGGCTTGATAGGGTTTAAGTTGGGTCACTGCCCTAAAATGACTTATTTGCTTTCTCAAGTCAGATTTTTTCAAGTATTTTTCTTTAGATATCTTACTATTAGTAATTACTGCCCTTTTATACTTAAGCAATCAACGTAAGGCAGACAATTGAATTCCACGGGTCTGCCAATGGTACTATTATTTCAAACAGCCCCTTATGTTCTATCAGGTCGCAAGTTAAGAGTTTCAAACAAATTCATTCACTAATATTCACGTCTTGTTCAATTTCCCTTTTTTTTAAATTGGAATTCAGCACCACAGACAGCACTCAGCACACGCTGACGGAGCTTCTCTGATTCAGCTTCTTTCATTTAGGTTTGTTCAAACACTGTAAAACGGATTTTCCACTGCAATCACTGTCAGCACTACAGCTGTAACTGGTTGTCTTTGTCATTCTCCGACCCCAGACCCCCAACTGGCAACTGCCCCTCAATGGATTTCTGTCCATCAAGCCGATCCCTGCCTGCAGTGTGAGTTGTTCTCAGCTGTTGGCTCATGCTGAGGAGAGGAAAGCATTTATCTGAGGTACCGAGGGAATTTGTTTCCTTCACCCATATTTAACTTCTGCAGTTTCCCTTACAGCAGCACTATGCCTGCAGAGTAGTCTCCTCCATAGAGGAGTCCTGTTGCAGATCCCCTTCTACAGCGTGAGCCTTCCGTGAAGCCCTTCTGATGCAATATGGATAACCGTGGCATTGGCTGCTCGGTGGCTCCATGGCCTGACCTTTACTCATGGGTGTGCGGGCCCCAGTAGACATCACTGCCTCAGCCCCAGCCATGCCTGTAGCAGTGGGAGCCATCGGTTCTCATTCCCACTGTTCTCTCCCAGCCTGTCTGATGCTTTTTCCACCACAGGGAAGGTAAACAGCTGCTCGTTCTGTAACTATTGGGGCCACAAGCCACAGCAGTAAAGAAAATCAAAAAACATTGGGGCCTCTTCCCTTTTTGGCCAGGCAGTTTTGCTCCGTTAATGTAAGTACATTTTTAACATGTATTTGCAGTTAGTAACCATGAGTTACAACAGCACTTAAGAAGAATAAGGAGGGAAGCTGCTAGCTTACAGTTCATAAAATCGATGCCTAGTGTTTGATCCATGTTGTACTCATATCAGGTCATAACCCAATTCCTACAGCCAGATAGATCTTAGAGCCAAAAGAAATGGGAAAAGAGCAAATGGGATATATTTGGCTGCAGAAAAAGATAGGGCATCTGTTTAGCTTTCCCATTTCCCCCTGATTATCTCGGCTGTGAAAATAGGTGCTGGTACAAGTTTGGGATAAAATATCAAGAGTTAAGAAACTTACACAAACGAAAAGGAGAATTATGGCTCATTGCTTGAAAATTGTCAGATTGTTTGCTTTGCCTTCTTGTTAGAGTAGTTTGCTTGGGGGGGAGGGGTTACATTGTAACCAATATAACAGGGCATTGCGTTTAATATAGGGTACCCAATTAAAGCAAAATCACTTCTGTCATGTTAATGTAGATTTCCTTTTAACTTCCTCATTAATAATTTTACATTGCTAGGAAAAGTGAAATGCATTATCCTAATATTTATTCATGCCATCAAATTATTTTATGTTAAGACATAAGTTGATCGGAATACAAAATTCTTGGGTTCATACAGCTTGGTTACAATACACTTTTTACGCATATTCTGACATCAGTCACTCAAGCTTAGTTAAAGATCCTTTCTGTACTCTAGGAAAAATTATTTCAGGAAACTCAAATTAGAAAACAGGCACATAACTTTGCCAAGTTCAACATTTTCACCTACATATAAATATTTACTGTAAGTTGCTGATATTATATCTCTAAGCTGGTTGTTCTTAATTGTAAAAGAATATTGAGTTCAATTCATGAGACAGTTATGCTTCAATTATGCAGAATCTCCTTGTTGTCTTAATAGTATACTGGTACTGACAACAGAGGCAGGTCATAAAACTGCAGAAAATTTGAGACAAGTAATAAATTTTGATTTGACAGTGCATGTAAATGAAAATCCAGGAGGTTTAAAGGTGGTTAAAGTAGATATTCAAGAAGTAATACATTGATACAAGATTTTGATAGCAAAAATATGTCTCTACACATTATAAAATGTCAAAATAATATTATTAAATCTCATAGCCAAAATATATCACTTTTTTTTAAAACTGATCCAGCTATCCTGCTTACTTATGACTGGACCTCTACCTTCTTTTCTATTTTTCTCATTATATTTTATTTCCACCTCAGGAGCTTTTAAATTAGTGTTGCACGCCATAAACATAAAAGCTGAGATGTTGATTGAAACGGGGTTGGTTTTTTTTGACAACGTACAAGAGATGAGATTTCAGATTTAAAGCCAAGTCAAAATACTTGGTAACTAATCAACAGACATGAGCTAGTTACTACATGTACATAGTGACTGTCTAACACAGGTAATGTCCATCAGATTTTAGACTTCTGTTCATGATAGTCCCTCAACAAAGGCTTGAAAGGAAGGTAAGTTAGCAAGGCAGGAAAGAATAGAACATGAGGGGAGGGGTGAATGAAGACAATGCGGGGTGGGAGGGATAGAGATGAACTTGCAGGAAGGACTGGGAGACAATAACAGGCAACGAGCAGAAAACAATTGACAGGAAGAGGAGGGGAGACACATAGGATGGGCAGAAGATAGACAGTGGAAAAAAGAAAAGAGGAGAATATACTGTACAAAGCAGAGGTGTAGGAGCCAACTTTTGAAAATGATTGGTATGCTAAACTTAACACAAATTAAAGCACCCCCAGCAAAAAGAAGAGGATTACTGACCAGCCTGTATGTAATTGTCCAGAGAGAAGCAGATAATGTGGAATTTAAGAAGACTCATGACCAAAGCAAAAGCTAGGGAAGCACTCAGTCCCAGCTATCATTTTCCCCATCCACAATTCATCTCCATCAGTCTTCTTCCTCCTGCTCCATTCTTTCCCCAACAGCCCATCCACGTCAATGTATTTTCCTTCATCCTCATCGAACACCACTCTCTCAATCTCCCATTTTCTCTCATTCTCCTAATCTTTTCTTCCTCCTCTCCCCATTTTTTCTGTTTACCCCCCCCCCCCCTTACTCCCTCTGCACTCTTAATTCTCCCCCATTTGCATGGGCATATTTTGAATTTTATATCTGGGGGAGGGGGCTTAATTCTACTCTTTCAGCTCCACTCCCAACATCCCTTTAGCCTGTACTATTCCTCATTTCCCACTGACCTGTCCTTCTCTGTTCCCCTCCGAGTTCCTCTTCCCATCACCCCACTCCCCAGCAGGTTCCTCCTCATCCCACCTTACCCTTCCTTAGCCAGCTACCCTCCTCTGCAGGTTTGGTTCACCATCCCTTCACTGATTCCCTCATCAACATATTACGCTTCCCTTCATTGTGAGGCTCAGCTCTCATTTCAGTTTGTGATTCCCCTTCTCCACAAGCTTGGATTACTTCCCTGTTCTACACTCTCTGAACCCAGAGAGTGGCCAATCCAAGACATAAGTACTGGCAATTACTCAAACATTGATAGATCCTATGCTACTAATGCTGGCAACATTATGTATACGCGCATAACCCTTTAAAACCTACCCCTGTGCGCGCCGAGCCTATTTTGCATAGGTTCGGCGGCGCGCACAAGCCCCAGGATGCGCGTATGTCCCGGGGCTTGAAACAGGGGTGGGGCGGGGGCGGGGCTGAAGTGGGGTTGGGGGCAGGATAGTGGTCCGGGGGCAGTCCGGGGGCGGTCCCGAGTCCTCCAGCACAGTGGCTGTGCTGAGGGTTGGTGCACCGGCAGCCGGTCGGCAGGCATAACTCCTGCAATAAAGGTAGGGGGGGGATTTAGATAGGGCAGGGGTGTGGGTTAGATAGGGGAAGGGAAGGTGGGGGGAGTGAAAGGAAAGTTTCCTCCGAGGCGCTCTGATTTCGGAGCGGCCTCAGAGGGAATGAGGAAAGCCATCGGGCCTCCCCTAGGGCTCAGCGCATGCAAGGTGCACAAGTGTGCACCCCCTTGTGCGCGCTGACCCCGGATTTTATAACATGGACACGGCAGTGCGCGCATGTTATAAAATCGGGTGTACATTTGTGCACGCCGGGTAGCACACACATATGTACCCTGCACGCGATTTAGATAGGGCAGGAGGGTGGGTTAGATAGGGGAAGGGAGGGGAAGGTGGGGGGAGCGAAAGGAAAGTTTCCTCCGAGGCTGC
The DNA here is from genome assembly GCF_901001135.1 of Rhinatrema bivittatum. NCBI lineage: Eukaryota > Metazoa > Chordata > Amphibia > Gymnophiona > Rhinatrematidae > Rhinatrema > Rhinatrema bivittatum. The sequence goes on along the minus strand of NC_042617.1, from coordinate 418,323,523 downwards.
ACAAATGTATCCCGCACGCGTAAGATTAAAAATCTGCCCCATAGCTTTTCCGGCAGTGTTCAATCTGTGGACAATCTCGCCTGATGCTCCAACAATAGTCAGCCATCATATGTACATCCCGTCTACCCTGATACCATGCCTCCATGACCTTCAAATCTTGGTGGAATCATTCACCTTGCTCATCACTGACTGCACCAAGGTTTTTTGGGAAGTCAGCAAGATGGCTATGTAGAAAATGCACCTTGATGCTCATGTTGCAATGAAGCATTTAGAAGCTCTCCAAGAGCTTCTGGACAATTTTGGTGTAATTCTGTGCTCGTGTATTTCCAAGAAAGTCCTTGACAAGGTTTTTGAATTACAACCAAGCATATTCCGATGAAATTTTCATCTTTAATGAGCTGCCGAATCTGTGGACTGTCAAACACACCGGCCTTTATCTTTTCAAACGACAGGCTAGGAAATGCCAAAATGAGATACTTGAAACAGTCTCCTTCAGTTGGCAAAGCTTTAACAAATTGCATTTCAATAAATCCAGGCCTAAGATAGGCTGTACAGAAAAAACTTGACGTGATAGAAGAAAACTAACTGCAGTTTTGAAATCAGCATGCCTATTTAAGTCTGAAACAGCTGAAAAATCGAACTCAACAGGAATTATGTTAAAAATTGTTCCCCAGTGATATGTGGTGTTCTGTACTGATGAACCATGTGCTCCAGGTTTTTTGGATAAACAAGCAGCTCTCCCTATAAACAACCCCATCTATGGTGATTGCAAAGAACAGTGAACAGCCAGCTCCCCCACAGGCCCACTAATCCTAGAACCACCAGTCTTCCCCACTTCCTGCCTCACAAGATGCTCCACCCAAGCGGGGAATACCCAAGGCCCAGATACCACATCATAAAACAGCATGCCCCCTTCCAAACCCTGCCCTAGACAAATAACAATGTGCAGGTAACACAGACCAACCTAAGTCAAACCCCACATTTATTAATAAAAGGATATAAACAATGCAGAAGCAGCAGCAAGGGTGCTCAGCATTGGCCTTCACAAGATTTGCACAAACAAATGAGCTTCCTTCACCGAGTCAAACATGAACATTTTGTCATCTTCTCAGTGAGGCAGGATACAGCTTGGCATATGAATAATATTGTCAAGGGTCAGAAGGCATTGTCTTTCTTAACGTTTCCTTGTGGCGCTGAATATTACCATCCACTCACAAACTACCCTCGAACTAAATTGCCCTCTTAGATCCCAATCAGCCTCCAGACCTATTAGATCAATGTATCTAGGAGGCAGGGGCAAGATGGCCGCCAGGTAGGACGCCAAGAAGCGAGCTCCGCGGCGTTTTTCCCTTCTGATTGAATTTTTGAAAAAAAAATGCCCCACATGAAACGCAAGGGGAAGGTTCGGGGGATCGCAACGAGTTCCCCAAATACAGACCCCTTTCAGCCGCTGATTGAAGGCTTCTTGGCGGGAGCAAGCGGGACGCCAAGCGGGCTGGTCGCTGGTGTGGAGCCCGTGGAACGAGCGGACTCCCCCTTGACCCCGGATGTGACGCTAAGCCCTGGCGAGCCAGTTCGGCCAGAGCGCCCGAGGAGCACAGCTGATTCTGTGCCTGAAGAGACCCAAAGCGTTTTGAAACTTGTGCTTGGGGAATCTGCTTCGGTGGACCTGGGAGAGGAAGGTGCGAGTATGCACACCCCCCAGAGAGAGCCAGCGAGTGCGATATCGGAGTTGAGGGCCGGAGGAGAGAGGAGGCCCCGAATTATGGATGGAACATCGGAGAACATCAGACCGGCATTGCTGCAGGAGAGGGGTGAGTCAGTTAAAGAAATCCCTGAACTGGAAATAAATGTTGGGAAACCAGAGGATGTGACTCTTGGGAAAATGTGGTATGCTCTAAAAGCCATAGACACTGCCTTAAAGTCAATTGCCCATTCGATGTCTGAATTAGAAATGAAAACTCAAAGAAATGCTACTAAGATTGGGACTATGGAAAAACAAATAAAGGTTCAGGAAGAAAATCTCAAGAAAATTGACTCTTTGCAACAGAATCTGGTGAAATCAGAAAGCGCCATGGGAAGAAGATTGGAGAAACTGGAAAACAGCTCCAGAATGCTAAATTTGAGAGTAATAAATTTCCCTGTGGTGAGATTAATTTCTCCAATTGATTTATTTAAAACATATATGAAAGAAATTTTAAAAATTCCTGAAACTGCATTTCCGGTATGCACTAGAGCATATTATATGTCTCAAGGAGCTCCTCAGGAAGTACAAGAAAATATACCACCTTTGGATATTTCAGATATACTGGAATTATCCATTGAGACAGAGGTTAAAGAAAGGAAAGTTTTGCTAATATTTGCTTTTCTATCAGATCGTAACTTTATAATGAAAAGGTTTTTTAGGAATAGAACAGCTCTGTTCCATGGAGCAAAATTATGGATTTACCCCGATATAGTAAAAATTACTCAACAACGCAGGAAGGAATTCCTAGTTATGAAACAGAGGGTACTTAATTTAGGTGCCCGATTTGTATTAAAATTTCCTTGTAAATGCTGCATAAGTTATAAAGGGAATAATTATGTTTTCTTTGACCCTAATCAGTTGAGGGATTTCTTGGTAGGACACCCCGTAGAAATCCCTGCAGAGTAACTGACTAAATTTAATGTGCTCTGCTCGCCTACCTAATTCCTATTTATATGTAGTAAAATATGCATACTTCATTCATTTTACTTACTTGCCCTGAATTCTTATATTTAGGAATGTATATGGAAGGTAATTTGTTTTCAAAACAGAACTGAGTGTTGTATTATTATATGCTGTATTCCAGAATATGTACCGTATTTCATTAAGAATAGTTTCATGATGTAATTTGTGAAAATTTGAAAACAAAAAAAAAAAAAAGAACAATGTATCTAGGCACCCTTTATGTTCCCCCTGCTAAGTCGTCTATGAAGAAATGTGCCTTCTCCATAGCTGGCCCTATTCACTGGAACAATCTGCCTTTGGACCTGCGCTTAGAACCATGCCTGCGGACATTCAAGAAGAAACTGAAGACCTGGCTCTTTACCGAAGCCTTCACTTAAACTCCCATGCTACCAATAAAGCACCACACTACCCTTACCACACCTTACATATGAATATTCTTACTTGCATAACACGCCATATTCTAGGTATACCCTATGCATTATGGTTCACCATTTCAAAATTTTTTTTTTTTAACGTTTTAATTCGTATTACCCTATGCTTTATGTATTCCTTATTTATTAATGTACACTGTTGACTGTTGAATGTTAATTGTTCTATGTACACCATACATATGGTAATTCTAATGCTGGTTATCTGTAAACCGAAGCGATATGTACTAGTACATGATCTTCGGTATATAAAAGTCCTTAAATAAATAAATAAAATAAATAAATATGAAATACTTTTCTCCGTAGGCTTTTCTTGATGTCTGCAAATTCTTGTATCCTTTTCTGAAGGAAAATCTTGAAAAATGTAAATCCACTTGCCTTGAAAACAAAGATCTTTAGCCTTCTGGCTAACAACTACATTTTGCATTTATTGTTGTAATTGTGCAAATGCATTATTACAGCTCTTGGGATGCCATTTTCCTTTGGGACCAGTGCTAAGAACCTGTAGGCCTGATCAATTTTGACTTTGCCATTCTTGCAAGGCAAGTTCAAGAAAGCTGAGAGCCAAGTAGCAAAAAATTCACTGGGTTAGTTCCCTCTTTTTGGGGAGCCCCATGATCTATATATTATTGCGCTTATTCCTGTTTTCCTGATTGTCCTTCTGCTCTGCCACCCATTTACAGGAATGCTCCAGGGCACTGAGCTTTTATCACGTGGTTGTCATGGACATTTCTAGCTCTACAACACATCTGGTAACATTGTCCAGTCTGGCTGTAGTTTCTCCAATAGTAGGACCAGCTGGGAAATCTTATCAACAATGGATTCTAACTTTCTGTCTAAGCTAGAATGAATTTTGTCACCAAGCTGACTCATTACCGCTTTCATGGCCTCTACCATTTCAGTGGGAAGAGCACAGTCTGCCATACTCTCGTCCTTCGATGCTATCTCCTGCTTGCTTACCATTTTCTCTGTTGCAGTTTTCCAGCTGAATCTTTTAGGTTGAAGAGCTTGCTCATCCCACATCATGGGAATTGATTTCTTAGCTACTTTCTTCTGACATGACTCTTGAGCCCAAGAAATGTAAACCGGTGTGATCTGTATTCTTTACAGGAATGTCGGTTATATAAAAATTCTAAATAAATAAATAAATAAGAAATATAGCAAACAAGATGTGAAATAACAAAAGGAAGCAAGAGCCACAGGAGTTAATGAATTCTCATAGCCAGCACATCCCAAACTGCCAATTTTTAAGAGAGAGTTTGAGCCTATGATATTCGCATGCCACTACATCTTCCTCCCTCATCCCCATCCTTCTAGTAAAATACCTTATTTGCCCTGGTGATTGCAGGGCTGGAAGGAAAAAGATACCACCTGCCCCACCACTACCCCCACCCTTGATCCTGCCCAGCTAGCACAGAAATCTTCACCAAACATCAAATAAACAATTTTCCAACCTTTTTTATTATAGTTTGAATCTATCTTCTGTCTTTGTTGGCTTTTGGCATTCTCTTGGTTTCTTCTCTGCCTCCTGTTTCCTTTTTCTTTTAAAGCTTATTTTCTGATCTTCCTCTAATTTCATTATCATTTGTTATTTTTCCTCCATATGTATATCTGTATCTACCAGCTGTCTCTCCACAGCGCATTATCTTCTCCCACCTCCTCACAGTCTCACCCACTCCTGCCACTTCCAACTCTCTTCTCATCAATTCTTACCTGTTTCCTCCACTATGATTCCTTCTCTTCTCACAGTCCTTCTCTTGGTTTATGTCCTCTGTCAGCCCCCCCCCCCCCTCCACTCAGCCCCACACAGCTCCTTTCCAAGTCCTCTTCATCACTCTTTTCCTCTTAAATTTATCTCCATCTAACCACCCCTGCTCCTCTTCTTATCACAGCCCATGTCCTCTCTCCCAGATTGTATTGTCTTTTCCCTTCTTTTAGCTACTTTCACCTTCTCATAGTCCTTGTCCTCTCTGTCAGCCCTCTCTGGCCTCACAGCCTGTGTCCATTCCTCTCCTTGCCCACAACTACTCTCCCACTCTCTCTTCCCTCACAGTTCCTTGTCTCCCCCTCTCCCAGCCAGAATTCTTTCTTTCAATTCCTCTCCCAAAACTTCACAGCAGTATTCTTTCTCCTAGTCAATATTAGTTAAATCATCTCCCAGCAGTTCTCTCAGTTCTTCTCTTATCCTCCTTATAGCTCCTTTTTCCTTCTTTCCCTTTCTAGACTCTCTATCAGCAGCCCTCCCTATCTCCACTACACATTAGAAAGCCTGTCTGTCCTACACTGCTGCTGCTCTTTGATCTCTCTGCAGCCTATTGGTCAGATATTCCACAGCCAGCCAATAGGCTGCAGGGGAAGGTGGGAGTAGTAACTGGGAGACAGAAGTGCAGTGCCTGACCTCCTCTGCTGTCCCTTGGTCATTTTACAGTCATCCAATATGCTGCAGGGGACACAGGAGCATTATCAGAGGAAGCACAGGCACATCATTCCTGTCCTGCCCTGAAGCCTATTGATTAAATATTCCATAGCCAGCTAATGAGCTGTAGGGGGAGGGGAAAGCAGTAAAGGAGACAGAAGCTGTTCCTTACTGCCCTCCCCTACAGCATGGAACTCGCAGCTCCCAATTTACAGGAGTATAGGAGACAATACTAAGGTTGCTCAAACACCCACGACACCCAACAAGCCTACACCTATGAGCAGAGCGAAGAGAACATAAAGCAAAAATGGAAGTGGGACAGGAAGAAAATATCTCAAATAAGCAGGGTACAGAAAGAAAAGAATGGAAAAAAAGTATCAAGCCAGAGTGCTGAACCCCAAAAGTAGCACAAACCTTAAATGTTATGAGAAAACAACAACAGACAAAATATTTTATTTTGTTTAACAATGTAGTAACATAGGATTAGTAATCTTCCCTTCAGTGACATGTAAATACCTGAAGTTAATGGTGAAAAATGGATCTAATAAAAATTGCTTTACAAAGTGGTTTGATTGCTTACTGCAAAAATGAGATTATACATCAACATGATGCAAAATGCTGGAATAAGCTATATAGCAATGTGTTTACACCTAATTCATTTAAGTGACATCCTCTGGAGTCTCAGACATGCACATCAGTAGATATGGGCAATTTACTGCCTCCATGGTATAGATTTTTGGGATTACAAGAGGATAATAATGCTATCACACAGGGGAAAAATAAATGGCAACACAATCTTAACAATAACTTCACAAAAGAGAAAATGGAGAGCTTTCTTGTCAAGCCTTTAAAATCCCGGTGACAGCCAGAATGCAGGGAATGCAATTTAAAACGCTGGACAGATACTATATCAATCAGGCTAGGGGCCATAAAAATAGGGTTGATGAAATCTAATATATTTATTAAGTGCCAAAGGGAACCAGGCACTTTAGAAAACTGTATCCCAAGATGGGTTAAAATTCAGAACTTGTGGTTTGAAGTAGTGGAAAAACTGAAATGTTTGTTTCCATTTACATACCTTTCTCTGCTCCTACTGAGGGAACACCTAGATCTATTATTGCACCAATCTATTAAAAAAAATACGTTTATTGAATTGGTAATATTTATTAGTAAGGAATGTATTATTTCCAAGTGGATTGAAACCAGCATGCTGGATATTAATCATTCAAAAAACGAAGGGTGTCACTTGCTCAAAAAACTAATCAATAATACAATAGAGAAAAGGTATAAAGCTACATCTAATACCATCCGCATTTATAACAATAATAAGTGTCACTTAAAAGAGTTTCAGCAAGCTGGCAACTCCGGTCTTCCCCATCATAAACCCCAATGAAAATATTTTTATGAGTGTTTTTTTATACTTGTGCAAAAGTTTCCATGTAATGTCGAAAAGTGATTTAAAAAAAAATGTCCTTATAAACAACACCAACACTGAAAAACTATTTTCAAGAAATAAATAAATAATACCACATGCTCAAACAGTCTCAAGAATTAAAATCTTGACAACACTTGGTGTTTTGTAACATATACTACATCAGGGGAACATTCTCAAGTTAACTTATCTGTAAGGGGGTGGTCAACATCGGGTTTACACCTCTCATCTTATAAACTAGATACGGACCACCGCTTACACATAAGTTGCCTTTAGAATGTTCCCCTGATCTTACAAAACACTACCTGGTATCGGGATTTTGATTCTTGAGACTGTATTGGAACATGTGGGGTTATTTTTTGGAACTAATTTTTAAGTGATGGTGTCATTTGGAAGGAAATTTCTTTTGAAATCACTTTTCTGCATTACATGGAAACTTTTGCACAAGCATAAAAAGCACTCATAAAAAAAGATTTTCCTTGGGGTTTATGACAGAGAATACCGGCATTAGCGTTTTGAAGCCAGACTGAATTACCGACTTGCTAAAACCCCTTTAAGTAATGCTTACTATTGTTATAAATGCAGGTGGTATTCAATATAAATTCAGTACCTTGATCTATTGAATTATTTATTGGATATTAATCATCAACACCAAACAGAATTTCACTCAAAAACTAAGCTGAAAACTACTTTTTCAGTATGTGAGCTTCATATAATATCCCACTGGACTGCATAAATTTATGACTAATGTCCTAATTTGTGCATCATTGGTTCTAATCATTGATCACTAAAATTAAATATCACTCAAGTATATTTTTTATTGTTTTCAAAATTGCAAATAAAAAATCTTGAGGCCAATAATCAGTATGACAGCTAATGCTGATTTAGCTGGCTAGGTTTAAAAGGACAAAGACTGAGTTGAAATATTCAAATACAAACATTTGTCCACATGGGTTTAAATGTCTGGCTGTATGTGGATAGATTAATAAACAGCTAAACTTGCATATAAAAATCACCATAGAGCCGGGTGGCTCACTTATCCAGCTATGTTCAGATATTGCCATATAGCCAGATAACTCAGTTATCCGACTGTGTTCGAATATCGCCATATATCCAGATAACGTTTTACTTGTGCATCAAGCAGGAGCAGAAAGGCTAATTTTCTGTCCCAGGTAAAGGAGTTTTTGGCATGCTTGGTGCTCCCACAAGCGAATGTACTTTGTCCAGCAGGACCCATCACGGGGAATTCAAGGGCCAGAACAACTGCCTGGGCCGGATTTTAGCACCGCCGGCCACAGCAGGCCGCAACCAGGGTCGAACCGGCGGTCGCGGCAAAGACAACTCACCTGAAGTGTCGGGTGTCGGCAAGGACTCCTGCGGTAGCAGGCAGTCCTCTTCAGTGTTTCTCCTGCAGCCACTTCCGCGGCCAGGCTCGGACGCTTGGTTCCTCGGCCGGGTCAGCTCCTCCCCCTTGGCTCCTGATGCCGAGGAGGCACTAGGGATGCACAATTTCCCCTAGCACCTCCTTTTTAACGCAGTGACTCATTAGCCTACTGCATCGTATGCCTGGGAGAGCTGGATGGGTTAGGAAAGCAGTGCTCAATCATGACCGCCCGTTTTTCCTGTGCGGATATTGCATCGGCCTGATGGTGGAGGAAACCATTGTTACATTCTGTGCAATGTTCCTGTCTGCATACCTTTTTCATTGACTTATAATGTCATTATGGAGTTAATATTTACCTAGAAATGTTCCTCTATTATGTTTTGTCTTACATTTTGGACAGTAGCTGACTGTAGTCTGGAGTCATCATCAGAGTCAGGAAGTTCTCCATTGCCCTCCTCTGGTCCTGGGATCCCTCGTTGGGTTGCTATGCTGTGGAGAAAACAGCAAGTGGCAAAGATCTGGCACACCTTGTCTGGACGATAAAGAAAAACTCCTCCCGTCTTACAAAGACATCTGAAACGTGTCTTCAAAATTCCAAAGGTTCAAAATGACAGATCTGGTATGTTTATGAGACTTATTGTACCTTTCTTGTGGATTTCTAAGGGGGGGGGGGGGTGAACAGCCAGGTTTTTTTGTGGGTAACCTCTATCACTTCTGTGGGTGAAAAAAAATAAGTAGATCACCACATCTAATCTTTAAAGACACCAGCATAATATAAAGTTTAGAGGCTGACAGGAGGACCCTCAGTATCATACATGTCTGTCTGTATGATGTGGTACATTACGCTAGACAGCAGGAAGCTCCTTCATATATGTGAGGTGACTATGGGCCAGAAGCAAACAGTACAGCTGGTTGCCAAGCTCCTGGTGGTACTTGATAAGAAGAGGGTTTGTATATCTTGGATTTTCTGCATTATTCCCATTGGCACATGCCAGACTTGTACATTCTAAGCCATATAATAATATTTGAAATAAGTTTTTGGGGGGAGCTCTTACTTACCTAGGAACCAAGCCCTTTTTATTTCTCCATTCTCAAACCTCTCTGCCAGTCCAGACTGCTCAAGAATGAAATCATCATGGCAGGATCCTGGATACTTGGCCAAGATGTCTGTGATTATGCCCCTGGCATTACAAACTACCTGCATATTCATTGAGCAAAAACCTTTCTTGTTCCTATATAGGCTCTTTCCTTCTGCACTGGAGTCCTTAATGCCACATGTGTGCAATCAATAACACCAATCACTGATGGAAAGTCCACTATGTCATAGAAGCCCAACATATTTTCTTCTCTCTGCTGTGTTGCATATGGAAAGGATATGTAGTCATTCATTCTTTGGCACAGAGCATGAATAAATTGGATTATACAATGAATGGCTGACTGAGTAATGCCAGCAGTATCACCTAGTGTGATCTGGAAACTGCAGTGGCTAAAAAGGTCAAGGCAGTAGTGTACTGGCAAGGCATGGCTTCTCTGTGTGGCATTCTCTAGATCCTCTTTAAGCAAGCTATAAATATCCAAAATAGTTTGCATTTTAAAACGATATCTAGTGAATGCTTGTTCTTCTGAGAGATCAAAATATTTTTTTCGGCACCTGTACACTCTTTCGGGTCGATATCTCCTTCTTATTTGCTGCCTCTGCTGCTGAGCCCATCTCTTTTGCTGTCAACGGTGCCACCACCACAAAATGGGAAGCATGTTGCTCCCTGGCAGGCCTACAACCCAAAGCTACCCTGCTACAGACACTTAAAATGCTATCCGGCTAAAGTTCTTCATGAAAGGCCCGCTGCTGCAAAATAGCTGTCCTAAGTTCAGCCAGATATACATTAGAGTTAAGTGCCTCAGAAAAACTGAGTATCTGACTTGTCTGGCTATATTTTGGTCACACCCATGACATGCCCAGTGACATGCGGCTAAGTGGCGTCGCTCATCTAAGCTATTCAGATAAATTGCAGCTGCTGAAAATGCCCGGTAGCTGGATAAATGCTATTTATCTGGCTAAGCGTTGATTTTATCTGGATAAGTGGTGCCTAGATTTTGGAATATCGACATTGGTATGGTGAGATTATAAGTCTTATAACATATCACTTATCTGTATGTAACTGGGCCAATATCAGTTACCATTAAGCCCTGAGATATGCCTTAGTGCATTCATGAAAGAGATAATTAGGGGAGGATCCATGCAATACAGCCCCTCTCAATGAGGGTGCTGGAATGATCGTCCCACTTCAGAGGTTTTATAGGGGCTCTCCGCTTAGAGCTCTGGGAGGCAGCATAATTTTTAGTTCTGGAGGGAGATAATAGATTTTTGCCTCAGTTGTGTTTTGGCCTACCTGGGCTCCATTTTGCTAGGATCTTTAGGGATGGGTAGAGGGCTCTGCTGCTGTCCTCTTCTCCCAAGGCGCAGAGTAGATGTCCTGGGAATATTTTGGATTTTGGACTTTTATGTGGTAGGAGCTTGCTGGACATCGGGGCCTTTCCTGGACTCACGGAACGGGGAACTGTATTTGGGATGCCCAAGGATAGGGAAGAGCTGCTCTCCGAGGTATTAACTTGCTGCAAGTGTTAACACTGGTGTTATTTCCTTTTTGGGGAACAGAAGAAATTGTTTTATAAAGATCTAGGAGGAATTCTTTTATGCCCCACTTCCTGCCCACTTAAGGACCTGTGAAGCTGCAGTTCCATCTCGGATCCCTCCCATCAAGGATCCCTTTCATGTCTAAAGGAAAACTCTAACTATCAGTAAGAACCTATTTACATCTTGGAAGACACCCATCTGGAGTCTTCTCCCTGGGGAGAGAAAGGGTTGCCCACTCTATGTATGGACAGGATTTTGGCCATCTTTAGAAGGGGTTTTCCTGGCCATCTTAGTTACCATGCCCACTGGGACCACCACTTTACCTAACCCAGACAGATGGATGGATCCCTTGCCTGTTTAAAAGATTCCTGCACAGATAGAGGATAATGACTGTAACCAAAAAAAAAAAAAAAGTCTGTGGTGCTAGATTCATATTTATTGTGCTATTATTCACCTAACCTCTGAACAGTAAAGTTTTATTTTAGACACTAACTCAGTGCGTCCTGCGTGGGTTTTTGGTAAATAGCACACAGTGGAGAGATTAACCCTCTCCCAAAGAAAAATCAGTAAGGAGGAAGTCTCCTGAAAGGTTTACTTTCAGGCCCCTGCACTGGGCCCTGAAAGTAAACCTTTTCCCCCAACCAAAGGATCCACACTCTAGGGAAAGGGGCACAAAGAAGAGCTCGCCAGGGTTCCTGCTCCAAAGAGCTTACAAATTATTTTATGGCCCCCACCCATGCAGAACAGGCTCACTGGGGTAGGGTTACATGTAAAGAATTCTACTGCTGAGGAATGCAGGATATCATCGATCTTAGATAGCTTCTCAAAACTGTGCAAGACAGCCCATCAAAAAATCCTGACACTGCTGCAGTTCGAAAATAAGCTCTTCTTCAGGGATGATTGAAAGTATTGTAAAACTACCCATTCATATATATATCCCAAACAGAAAATTCTTATCAGACTTAAGAACATAAGAAAATGCCATACTGGGTCAGACCAAAGGTCCATCAAGCCCAGCATCCTGTTTCCAACAGAGGCCAAAGCAGGCCACAAGAACCTGGCAATTACCCAAACACCTAGAAGATCCCATGCTACTGTTGCAATTAATAGCAGTGGCTATTCCCTAAGTAAACTTGATTAATAGCAGTTAATGAGATCTTTGTGAGCGACATTGCGGACGGGATAGAAGGTAAGGTTTGTCTTTTTGCGGATGACACTAAGATCTGCAACAGAGTGGACACGCCGGAAGGAGTGGAGAGAATGAGACGGGATCTAAGGAAACTGGAAGAGTGGTCAAAGATATGGCAGCTGAGATTCAATGCCAAGAAGTGCAAAGTCATGCATATGGGGAGCGGAAATCCGAATGAACTGTATTCGATGGGGGGGGGGAAGGCTGACGTGCACAGAGCAGGAGAGGGACCTTGGGGTGATAGTGTCTAATGATATGAAGTCTGCGAAACAATGCGACAAGGCGATAGCAAAAGCCAGAAGAATGCTGGGCTGCATAGAGAGAGGAATATCGAGTAAGAAAAGGGAAGTGATTATTCCCTTGTACAGGTCCTTGGTGAGGCCTCACCTGGAGTACTGTGTTCAGTTCTGGAGACCGTATCTACAAAAAGACAAAGACAAGATGGAAGCGGTACAGAGAAGGGCAACCAGGAAGGTGGAGGATCTTCATCGCATGACGTACGAGGAGAGACTGAAGAATCTAAATATGTACACCCTGGAGGAAAGGAGGAGCAGAGGTGATATGATACAGACTTTCAGATACTTGAAAGGTTTTAATGATCCAAAGGCAACGACAAACCTTTACCATAAGAAAAAAATCAGCAGAACCAGGGGTCACGATTTGAAGCTCCAGGGAGGAAGATTCAGAACCAATGTCAGGAAGTATTTCTTCACGGAGAGGGTGGTGGATGCCTGGAATGCCCTTCCGGAGGAAGTGGTGAAGACCAGAACTGTGAAGGACTTCAAAGGGGCGTGGGATAAACACTGTGGATCCATAAAGTCAAGAGGCCGCCAATGAAGAGTAGGTGACTCGCCAGAATGATGGCTACTGCCTGGAGACAATACTCTTATTCAATAAACATACACATGGTTACTGTGACTCCAACATCACTCTAAGCTTCAACAGCAAGAGGAAATGTGGAAAAAAGGATTTGCACTCACAAAGACGGGAGTAGCTGGCTTGTTACGGCGGTTACTACCCCAAACCAAATATCCAAATTACTACCTCCACCTTCCTCTATTCCTGATGCCTTTCAACTAGCTTGATCACTCCATTCTTATACTTCACTTTCAATGCATATCCAGCATAGTTCTCTGCTTCAACAGCAGGGGAGAAGAAAAACTGTTACTTCACACATCCAGCAGAGCTCTCTGCTTAAACGGCAGGGGAGAAGAAAAAACTGATACTTCACGCATATCCCAGCATAACTTCAACGGCAGGGGAGAAGAAAAAAAGGATTCACACTCACAAAGCGGGGAGTAGCTGGCTTGTTACGGCGGTTACTACCCCAAACCAAATGTGCCTGATACTTCACTTTCGATGCATATCCAGCATAGCTCTCTGCTTCAACGGCAGGGGAGAAGAAAAAAAACTGATACCTCACGCATATCCAGCATAGCTCCCTGCTTCAACGGCAGGGGAGAAGATAAACAACCAATAAGGGCTGTATAACATAATCTGGGTAAAAACAAATAGCATGGGTGTAGCTTGCTTATTGCGGCGGTTACTACCCCTACTACCTCTAACTAATCAAGCTAGATATTTCACTTGGATGCAGCTCCATCACCGCTCTCTACATTAATGGCGGGGGTGGAAGGGAATTAGAACCAAGAGCTAAGAGAAACAGATAAGTATGAGAGAAAAAATGAGGGAAGCTTGCTGGGCAGACTGGATGGGCCATTTGGTCTTCTTCTGCCGTCATTTCTATGTTTCTATGTTTCTATGTTAATGGACTTCTCTTCCAAGAACTTATCCAAACCTTTTTTAAACACAGCTATACTAACTGCACTGACCACATCCTCTGGTAACAAATTCCAGAGTTTAATTGTGCGTTGAGTAAAAAAGAACTTTCTCCGATTAGTTTTAAATGTGCCCCATTAAATTTCTGCAGGCTGAGTTAACAATGGAGTAGGAAACATCAAGATAATATATAAAGTGCTCATGACCGTGAAATACAGATGGTCTTTAGATAACAACGTACTAAGGAGATCCTCATTTCAACACAAGGCTCTTGGTGTGTGGCTGCAAAGCACAAAATGCTGCTACAAGGGGCCATATTTTAAAAAGACAAACTGTGGGAAAAGTAGCTGTCAGTCAAATTGATGTTGTTACTTTTTGAAAAAAAGTAAAAGCCACCAAAGAGTCATCAAGCAAACACCAGTCAATCTTATTTAATCCCAGTGGTGTGATTGCATTTTAAAAAAATCCAAAAGTACTCACATCTAATAATAACAGTCATAATATTACCCCAGCCCCACCCCCACTCCCTCAGGTGACTTATCTGTTCTAAACCACCCCATGGTAAATCAAAAAGTGTATGACCGTGAGTAATACAATGTGATACACCTGGAGCCTGCATATTCAGACAAGTGAATTGTCAAAAGAATTTACACGTCTAAATGTAACTACTATCATAGCAATTTTCAAAAGCCATTTATGCATGTAAAGTGCCTTATGCGTACAAATCCTCTGGACAATTCAATGGCATATATTGTAGCAATTTTCAAACGCACACATGATACCTAGTTGTACATGTGTAAATGCTTTTTGAAATCAGGACCTTAAGTGTTTAAATGGCTGTGGTACTTTAATGGAGTGAGGTTCACGGCCAACATAAATCTTTGAACAGGGACACCGAAGTGAATAGACTATCTTACAGCTCATGAGTTGCAGTCTGTTTGGCTTCAATGCTGAATTACCTGCCCCATTCTAGGGTGCTGCCATGGCATACCTGGCATGGCATTGGTGCATATAGCACATTGTCCACATTAAAGGCAATACACAAGGTGGGAACTAACGACCAAAAGGTGCACGAGATCTTTGAAAATAAAATTACCTCCTGCTCTGGAATCTACCAGAGCGAGAACTGGAAAGGATTGGGAGTCCCAAATGAGTGTTACTGGGACTGAGAGTTGAGGGGCCAGAGAAGTTGCATCCAAGTTCAAGACCCCTACTGAACTTGGGCCCTGGAGTTTCC
The DNA here is from genome assembly GCF_901001135.1 of Rhinatrema bivittatum. NCBI lineage: Eukaryota > Metazoa > Chordata > Amphibia > Gymnophiona > Rhinatrematidae > Rhinatrema > Rhinatrema bivittatum. The sequence goes on along the minus strand of NC_042617.1, from coordinate 418,308,313 downwards.
CGGATGGATGGGACAGTTCTATAGATGGTGGCTTGGTGTTCAGCAATACAGACACAAGCTGGTTTGTCTTCGCCGGAAGCGCTATTCCAGTGTCAGTTGCCCACAACCCAACTGCATGGCTTCCTCCGCCTTGACCACTCTAGTGTCACTGGATGTGGAAATCGTGATGGCTGCTAAGCGGGAACGAACCCGCGAGGGCCTCTTAAGCATCCGACTCTCCCGGTGATGCTCTTGAAGACAGTGATCTATTCAGCCCATCAAGTCTATAAGGTCTTCCAAGGAGGAAGGGAGCTCCCGAGCAGCCAACTCATCTTTTAACTGTGAGGAGAGACCATCAAGGTAAATGGCTCGAAGGCAATCCTCTTGCCAAGCGAGCCTCAGTAGCCAAAGTCTGAAACTCAATTGTGTAATCCAAAAACGACTTTCGTTGTTCCCTGACGAAGGTGGAGTAGACTGGTGCTTGCTACAACATGCCGCCCTGGATCGTCAAAGGTCTGTTTGAAGGCAGTCATAAATTGAACCAGGTCCCTCAATAGGGAGTCCTGATCATTCCCACAGGGGAGAAGCCCAGGCCAGAGCTTCCTTTCAAGGCGAGACAAAATGAACGTGACTTTGTTACATCATCCTGGAAGATGTAAGGTTTGGCAGAGCAAATTGGCACATAGCCACTGCTTTATAAACCATCTGCAGAGCTTGGAGTCACCGTTGAATCATGGAGGCGCTGGAAGAGCCAACAAGGCTCGTGGCAATGATGGAGGGTGGCTGTGGAGGAGGAGGAGCCGGATCGCTAAGGAAAGCATCAACACCGGGCATTAAGACGGTCCCATATAGGAGGCCAGTGGCCTTAAGGAATTGCTGCTGTTCAATGCACCTTAGAAGCTAGGCCTGGAAAGGCCTGGAGGGCACACGGCTCCACCGAATACATGGCCTTTGCAATCTGTTTGCGCTGGAGGTGGATTCTTGGGCTGAGGTGGGGTTGATGCAACCCCCAGGCAAAGGGCCCTATGGGTCCCCACCGTCAGCAGGTGGAATGGGCTGAAGCTAGAGGCCACTAGAGCTTCACCTATACCAGCCCACGTTCCCTCGGGTTGAGCCTTTGGGTGCCGGGGCCAGCAGGGACTTAGGCGGGCCTTCGAGATAGGACATCGAAGGCCAGGTAAGTTCAGCCCAGAGACAGCAACATCAGACCGCGTAGTATTATCCTGGACTGGTCCCAATACAGGAACCCAAGCACCAAGGAATGAGGATTGACTGAAGATGCTTGAGCAGAGAAAGGCCGGAGCCTTAAGAGTCCAAGTCCAGAGAATAGGGACAGAGGCGTCACTGTTAAACTTGAATGAGAGCTGGCAGCAATGAGAAGGTGTAGCAAGCAATGTAGAACTCTGGACACAAAGGAGTCTATAGCGTAGTCGTTCGTAGCAATGGTCAGGGCACGGAGAAGGCAGGCGAGGTCAGGCATAGTAATGGTCAAGGCATGGAGAAGGCAGACATGGTCAGGCGTAGCAGAGGTCAGGCTTGGAGAAGGCAGGCGAGGTCAGACGTAGCAGAGGTCAGGCTTGGAAAAGGCAGGAGAGGTCAGAAGTAGCAGAGGTGAGGCTTGGAAAAGGCAGGCGAGGTTGAACGTAGCAGAGGTCAGGCTTGGAGAAGGCAGGCAAGGTTGAACATAGCAGAGGTCAGGCTTGGAGAAGGCAGGCAAGGTCGAACATAGCAGAGGTCTGCACCAGGAAGTCAATCGAAGTACAGATGAGATGAACAAGGAAACAAGAACTTGGAGACACTCAGGAACAGAGATCAAGGAGACACGGAGGCAACGAGTACTCAGAACCAAACAGGGAACCGAGGAGACCTGTTGCAAAGGCAAAGCTTAAGTGCAAGGCCTGAGCATTTATACGCTGAAGGATCTGACATCAGCATCTGGGTCCACGGCCAGGTTCCTGCTGAGACCCTTTAAAAGGTTTACTGCTGTGCACATGTGCACCTAGGGAGGGGCACGGTGCTGCTGGCGGCGTCTCTCCGTGAACCCCGCGGAGAGGCCTGATGGATGGAGACATCCTGGCTAGAAGTCCCGGGAAGTGGAGCAGGGCCGGAGGTGCTGGCGGGAATCTGAGGACGGAGCTAGCGGCCCACTGCCGCAAGCTGCGGGAAGCTGGAGCTTGGGAGTTGCTTAGAAAGGTGAGAGGGCTGCATTGTGAGGCTGCTGCGGGCCGCAAGCATAACACAAACATACCAAGGTCCCAAAGGAGGAGCAAAGAGCACTAATAAAAGTGGTATGAAGACCCCCAAGGGACCAAGAGGGGAAAATGGCACCAACAACAATCGCATGAAAACCCCAAAGTGCCATGAGAGGAATATGAGAGAGTTCTGGCTGTGCCATCTGTCACCCCATTGATCACTAAGGTTGGTTCAGTAGATCTGGATGGGTAGGTGGGTCTCTTCTTCCTCTCTCACTGCGCTATGCTTGTCCCTTCAAAAGCTGTGTGCCTGGTCAAAGAAGATGAACTTCTGCAATAGAAGAAATATTTTTCTTCAGTAATATAGAGTCAGAGAAAACTCTGGAGAAGGTCCATATCAGTCATGATGAGCAAATCGGACCACAGATCCATGTATTACTCCTGGGGGAATTCTGCACTATTGCGCATTGCAGAATTTGCACAGAATTCCCCCCTAATTCAGATTTTACCTTATACCACACAGAATCCAGCAAGCTCCCATTAAAATCCACCATTCAGAGCAGTATCACAGGTAGGCTTGCGTCAATATACAGTGTCTGGCTCCATGAGCCTGCCGGAAGAGAAGGGGCCTTGAAAGTGCAGGGCTTCACAAACCCACGGTTCTAGTTTTCATGGATTCATGGAATCCTGAACTTTGGAGGCACTTCTTCTAGCAGGCTGATGGAGACAGACTCTGTATATTGCCTGAAATTGGAAGAGCCATAGCTATGGCACAGGGCAGGCTCGCGAGAGCGCAGCAATGAAAAGAACTGGGTTCTATGAACCTGCCAGAAGACTTGCGGCCTCTGAAGATCTGAGCTCCGCAAACACAGTACAAAGCACTGAAAGAGCTCTTGAAAAGTGCAGCTGCTGTCAGCTTGCCTGAAGCTCAGCAATCCTGAAGGACTGAACTATCTGGTAGAAGACTGAGCATGCTGGAGGAAGAGCCAGTGTTAAGGAGGAAAGCATGTGCCAGGAAACTAGATTGGGTCCTTAGCCTATTACCAGTACACCTACCACACAGCAACAAGCTTGCTGCCTTCTGTCTCTATTGGCATCCTGCCCTTGGAGGATCAGGTAAACCTTTTATTTAGGCCTGATTAAGGGACAAGTTTGATGAACAGCTGCCCAGGGCACCTGCCTGTTGGGGGCATTGGGGGCATTGCGAGCTTGCAGCTGTAGAACTGGTGGCTGCTGCCTGGCTCTGTGCTGCAGGCCTCGTGAGGCTCTGGATCTTTCTGCCCATGGCGGACTGAGGAGAAGGGGGAAACAGTGCTGGCATGGCCTGGCAGTCCCTGCTCCTACTTGTTTTGGCATGGGAGGTAGAGCCAAGTTGCCAAGGACCACTTCCCAAAATACAAAAAAACACACAACTTCGGAAACTTTTTTTGAAAATAGTATATATAAAAAAAGGACCACTTCCCGGCATCGGCACTCAGGTGGAGGGGTGGTGGCAGCAACTGCTGCTGACAAGTCAAGTGGTGGCTGTCACTGAGAGCGAGTGGTGCTACAGTGATGCTGGGGTGAAGTGTGACCTTCTATTGCCAAGACTGGAGAGGTGGGTTCGGAGGCTGGACACGTATTTATCTCCACCACCTCCCTTGGGAAGCTGTTCCATGCATCTGACACCCTCTCTGGAAAGAAATATTTATTACATTACTCCTGAGTCTATTTCCTTTCACCCTCATACTATGATCTCTTGTTTGAGAGTCTCCTTTCCTGTGAAAGAGACTTTCCTCCTGACAGCACTGTGTACTGTGATGAATTCTCAAAGCTTGAGAACAAAAATCAGGATGAGTTTGCTTAAGTTCAAAAAGAAGCACTGAAGAGAAGCCAGTTTTGTTTGCCAACATAGTGTGCCATAATTGTCATAGCTCCAGGCAGAACTCAATGGGGCAAGACTCTGATGATGCTAGTATATATGTCCCACTCAAAACTTCCTCCTCCCTGTGGCCTCCAGCCCTGGTCCAGCCAGGAGAACAACTCTGCCACAAACCTGGAATAGCAGCTTTATGGATTGTGAGAACAAGGAAAGCCATGTTTCAAATATAACTTTTCCCACTGATATACCTTGGGTAAGTCATTTCACCCTCATTTACTCATGTAGACATAGAATAGGTGAAAAGCCCTAGTAAATGAGGACCTTAGATTTTAAGTCCTCTTGGGTAGGAAGATACCTACTGTACCTGATTGTAATTTGACTTGAGCTTGGATTTGGAAAGGTCATTAATTACATCTAAAAACCAAATCCACTACCACCCATGGCAGCCCTGAAAAAAACTGCATGCAGACAAGGACAAATTATTCTGTACACCCTGCAATGCGGTTCTCAGTCATGACCGCCGATTTGTGAATCACTTGGCATCCAAGAAACACAAACTGAAGGAAGATCTACTTCAACAGGCTGCTGGAAACAAATACCAGAAGACCATCACAAGTACACTGAAAAATAAAACGCAGGTGGAGAAACAATGTGGATATAAGTAAAAATCTAAGATAATTTTAAAATTAGCAATGGAGTCTCTTCACTTTTGCACTTTTAAGTGATTTTTATTATTTAGTGTGAGTCGCCTTGGATAAAGGCACTCAAGAATGTTGTACCTTCCTCTTTCAGATTTGTAAAGCATGGGTGAAGACACTCGCAGATGCAAATATCCCGCTGTCCAAAAATGAACACTCACTTTTGAGGGAATTTCTCAGCAACAGGTTTTGGAATGACATTGCAGTTCCAGGAAGGACACAACTGTCTGAGAAATACTTCCCAGACGTATACCATGAAAAAAAAAGAAATCCTAAAACTGATACTTAATGATAAAAAAAAATTGCAATTATCTTTGATGAATCTTGTGTTGATAATGATGCAAGATCAATTCTGAATTTACTGTTTGTACCATTAGAACCTGATTGCAGTGGGCACATAAACTCCTTTTTGGCAGATTCAGTGATTTTAGATGCTGTTAATCACTCAAATGTTTCTCAAGCTATAGTCAAAGTGGTAAATGAGTACCAGATTGATTATGTCAGCATTTTAGTAATTGATACTGATAATGCTAGTTACATGAAAAAAATCATTTAATTCTGTATTTTCTGCAGTTTCCAAATTCTGTGTATATCACTTGCTTGGCAGACATTGTCATCTTAGTTGGTGAATCATTCAGAAAGCCTTTTCAGTTAGTTGATACATTTGTAAGGTGTTTCAAAAACATGTTCTATAACTTTGGTAGTAGGAAAGTGAAGTACTTCCATTTCATGAAGAAAAACCTACAAGAGAAATCTCCAAAGGCCAAAGCATCCATGCCTCCTAGCCCTGTTGGAACGCGTTAGAACAGCAGGTTCCATACTGTACTGTATCACCCTGAGAACTTTACTTCTACAAAGAGCTCTTCAATGAGGGGTATAACAGCAGCTCTCCGGTTTCTGTTCACACTATTCAGAAAATGCTGAGTAACCCCACTGTATTTCCACTGTTAAGAGTACAGATCACTTTTCTAGCAAAAAAAAAAAAAAAGTGAACCAATTCTCTGTTTAAATCTGGCCTTTGAGAATAGGAAACCTTGTACTGTTAAAGCATTTGATCTTCTGGAAGAACTGCAGATATGTTTCGGTTCACATCTACAACTCCCTTCAGAATGCACTTCTAAGTTCTTTGAATTTAAGGAGGCCGAAAACTTATGTCCTGTTGAAAGAGTTGCCTGTCTAGATCTCTTTAAAGAGGCATTCTATGAAGCTTCTGAAAACTTTTGACAAATATTTGTCATTTGGACAACCAGGTCTGAATTTTCTGAAGGCTTGTAGGTTATTTGATCCTCATCGGTTTTATATCCTGCCAGAATACTATGAGCACTTTCAGCCAACACCTGGTTTCTCTGTACCTGAACATGCACTAAAATTGGACAGGAAAAAGATTGTGCCTGAAGCTATTCTGAATCAAGCTATGATAGACCTCCAAGTTTTTGGCTTTCAGTCAAAGAGAAAATTCCAAATATTGCCAAACTGGCCTTCAATTGTATAAACTCTATCTCCAACTCGACAGATATTTATTTATTTATTTATTTATTTATTTAACGTTTCTTTTATACCGATGACCGTTCGCACATCGCATCGGTTTACAGTGAACACAAACCATTGGGCAGAGCCCTTACATAAAACAGATAATATAGTGAACTTGGCAACGTATAAATAATGTTTGGGAGGAGCCCTTACATAAAACAAACATCCATGATTAGATGCCATGGGTATATGTTAAGTAATTGAACTATAACAATAACTATATACAAAATTAGTGCGCAGTACAAAATCGACAGGCAAAGAGGCGTTCATACCAGGATATCAGCGTAACATTCGTAGAGTAACATTCCTAGGGGGGATTTATGTAATAGGGGGTGTAGTGGAGTAAGCCTGCTGGAAGAGCCAGGTTTTAATCTTCTTTTTGAAAGCGGGGGTATAGGTCTCAGTGCGAATATCATGGGGTAGAGAGTTCCATATCGTGGGGCCGGCAAGGGAGAAGGCTCTGTTAATAGTGGAGGAGAGCTTAAAAGATTTGATAGATTGGGCTTGGAGTGTTCCTTGGAGTGCTGGGCGGGTAGGTCTCTTGGAGGTACGGGGTAAGAGGGGGGGGTTAAGCCAGTTGAGGTTGGAATTTAATAGACTCTTGTGTATGATCGAGAGAGTTTTATAAAGAATTTGTGACTGTATGGGGAGCCAGTGTAGTTCCATGAGTGTGGGGGTGATGTGATCTCTTTTCTTTGTGTTTGACAGAATCCGAGCGGCGGCATTTTGTAGGAGTTGGAGTGGTCTGGTGTGTACTACAGGAATGCCAAGCAAGAGCGCATTACAATAGTCAACCTTCGATAAAATAATAGCTTGAAGGACTGTACGGAAATCATTGAAATGTAGCAAGGGTCTGAGCTTCTTTATTGTTTGCAGTTTAAAGTAGCAATCCTTTATGATGGATTTGATGAATGGTTTGAAAGAGAGGTGATTATCAATAATAACTCCTAGGTTGCGAGTGTGTGATGGGAAGTTGGTAGCAGTGTAGGCAGGGGGGATGTCTGGGAGCGGTTGCTTATTCGATATGACTAAAAGCTCAGTTTTGTTGGTGTTAAGAGCTAAGTGCATGTCCTTTAGGAGCTGATTGATAGAGGAAAGACAGGATTCCCAGCTGTGTAGAGCAGTTTGGATGGTGTCCGAGAAGGGGAAAATGATTTGTACATCATCGGCATAAATAAAATGCTTGATGTGTAGATTAGAGAGCAGTGTAGTGAGGGGAAGCATGTATATATTAAACAAGGTAGATGAAAGTGAGGAACCTTGGGGAACACCTTGGGGGAGACTGATGGGATCAGATTCATTGTTGTCGATAGTGACAGTGAAAGTACGATTTTGGAGATATGATTGAATCCAATCAATGGCCTTGTCAGTGATCCCAATATTTCTGAGTATGTTGAGTAGGACATCGTGATTAACTGTGTCGAATGCAGCTGAGATGTCAAGTAATGCGATAAGGTAGGATGATCCTGAGTCGATTCCTTTGATAAGGGTATCGTGTAGGGAGAGGAGCAATGTTTCAGTACTTAAGTGCTTCCTGAAACCATATTGGGTTGGAGGGAAGATGTTATTCTGTTCGAGGTGATCGGATAGGTGTGTGTTTACTAGCTTTTCGAGAACTTTAGCTAGGAGGGGTAGGTTGGACACCGGTCTGTAATTAGAAAGGGTGGTGGGGTCAAGGTTGGCTTTTTTGAGGAGTGGTTTCACTATGGCTTGTTTCAGAGAATTGGGGACAATGCCATGCTCTAGGGAACAGTTAAGAATATTTGAAAGGGGTTTAGCGATCACATTGTGTATAGAAAGTAGGAGTTTAGAGGGGATAGTTTCAGAGGGGTGAGTGGAGGGTTTCATTTTCTTAAGTATGTTCTCTACTTCCAGAGAGGATGAGGACTCAAATGATGAAAGGGAGCTGGGGGAGTTGATGATGGGAAGAGAGATATTGAGGTTGTTGTGCGAAAATTGTGCTGTGATGGAAGATACTTTATAGAGATATAGAGAGAAGTTTTTCACTATACAATTGGATACTTTCTTCCAGAAAGAAATCACTAAGCGAGTAAAACATAAAGGCTCTTTGTTTTCTGTACTATAATTTAAATGAAAGTACTGGATTGCACTGAAATGCAGGATGATTTGCAAAAAATATTATTTATTTTGATGAATAAATGTGCAGAATTTGTGCACAGAATTTTCAATTTTTTGGTGCAGAATTCCCCCAGGGCAAGAAACTAATCGAACCATCCAGAAGTTGGAGAATAATGAACTTAGTATTCCTGGGCAAGGAGAAACCAGAGGAAATTTCTGGAGGAGGCTATAAAAATCAGATTTCACACCTGTGTATGAACAGACAAAAATGACTAATCAAACCATCTAGAAGCCAAAAGATGATGAACGTAGTGTCCTTGGGCAGGGAGAACCCAGAAAAAAAACTCTGGAGGAGACCTAACATAGTTTCCTAAAGGCATCATTTGGTGAAGGGGCTGGAGGTTAAGGCTGGGAGATGGCATTCCCCTTTGCTGTGATGTAATCCATTAAATGCTAATTATCAGATGAGACCTATAGTCAGAAAAACCATAAGGGAAAAGATTTTTAAGAAAATGTCCAAGAGGGCATGAAATTGTTAAAGGTAACTGAGCAAGGTGGATTGGCATGGCCAAACCAATAAACAAGTACCATAAGAGAATATTTAAAAGAACTTTGAAAACATCATGAACAGAGACAGAAATACTCATCACCCAAAGATGGTAACTTATAAATCAGCACGCGGGCACCCATGTGCATGCGTTCATTAGCCTGCACCCAGGGTTGCAGCTTTTTTATAACATAGAGCGCAGGTATGCACACATGTTATAATATAGCCTGGCTGCTTGCATATGTCACTGAATTTTAAGTGGGCACGCGCCTGTGTGTGAAATCCCACTTCTACCGTGAAAGTGGGGGGATTTTAAAAGGGACACATACCGATGCATTTGCCAGTTTTACCAGTTCATTTCCAGTTCACCCAGTTAACAGATAGGCCCTTTAAATCCCCCCCCCCCCCCCCCCCCACCACCTTGGTTTGATAGCCAATTATCCCAGACCCTTTAAACCCCTCCGAAATGGCTCGTGATTTTTTTTGTTTGGACTTATATGCCATCCATAGCAGAAGGAAAGTTATGTGGCAGGGGGCCTCCTTGATCGCATAAGTATTTACTCGTAAATTTCCGATTACAGTCCCGAAACATCCTCGTACTGCCCATGCCCCACCCCTTTTTGAGAGGTGCATGCAGCAGTATTGCGGCAAAATTGAGCGTCTGGTTTTCAACCCAAGAGCTGCGAGCTGATTTAACTTTTTTTTTTTTAATTTTAAATTAATTTTTACTTTTGGGCGGCTACAGTAAAAACTGCTCTTCTGTACACCCTCCGACTTAATATCATGGCGATATTAAGTCGGAGGCCCCAAAAGTAAAAAATAATTAAAAAAAAAATTTTTAAATCAGCCCGCGGCTCTTGGGTTGAAAACCGGGCACTCATTTTTGCCAGCGTCCGGTTTCCGAACCTGTGGCTGTCAGCCGGTTTGAGAACCGACGCCGGCAAAATTGAGCGCCGGCTGTCAAACTCGCTGACAGCCGCCGCTCCTGTCAAAAAAGAGGTGCTAGGGATGCGCTAGTGTCCCTAGCGCCTCTTTTTACAGCGGGCCCTCATTTGAATACTAAATCGCGTGCACAAGAGAGTGGCCTGTGCGCGCGCCGGGAGAGCGGGCGCTTGCCCACTCTCCCGCGACTTTTACTGTATCGGCCCGATATTTGGGCAGCTTTTAAAATCTGCTCGGCGTGCGCGAGCCTGATATATTAGCTCATCCCCTAAGTTCGGCAAGCATCAGGCTTTTAAAATTCACCTTAAAGATTCCAAGAGTCTTTTTTGCTGTATTCTTTGGTTGGCACCACAACAGTGCATGTAAATATAATATACATATTGATGTAAATGATATTTTTACTTCAGAAGACTGAATGTGCTTTTTCATGTAAAACCTATAATTGTGTGTGGGGAGGGTGGGACTAGGGGGGCACAAGGCTGCAAGATTCACTGAGGATGCCTAATACCTTTGTAAGGGTTCAGAGAGTGTGTGCCACACGCAGACCATTCACCTAGCTCCAACTTTCCCAGTGGGCAGATGTTGAAGAAGGGTGGGGAACGGGTGCCAGGATTGCCAGCTTCCTAGAAATATTATCACTGGCACAAAGAGTGGAGGAGTAGCCTAGACATTAGAGCAGCAGGCAGGAAGCCAGGGTTCGAATCCTGCTGCCACTCCTTCAGATCTTGGGCAAGTCAGTTCATCCTCTGTTGCCTCCAGTATAAATTTAGGGCCTGATATGCTAAAAGGCTTTTTCTCCCATTCTCAGACCAATACAATAAGACATGTGCAAAAATCAGGCGCTCATAAAGAGTGCGTGTTTTCCTAACATGTGCACATCCACATCCCCTGTGCGCCTCATGCGAGATTTAAATGAGAAAGAAAGTGGAGCGGTGTACAAAATGGGGTGCTAAGGAGAAGTGTGAATTTCTGCTGCTCTAAAAGTTTATTTCATCTGGCATACGGATGTCTAAATTCTGCACTCTTATCAAAAGGTGCATCGTTTACATGAAATTACGGAAATCTGCAATGCTTGCTGTTTACCAAAAGGAAAGCAATCACCCATGATTTGTTTAAGGTGTCCTTTAGCTAATCATCATGCTCCGCTCTACTGCTCCCTATATGCATTTTTTTATTTTTTGTTCTAACCCCAAATAGCTACATCTTTTACTAATCTCTCTAAACAACCCTATCCTACAAGCGGAACAATTTTCGCAACACAGAGGACCTAATTTTTTATATTTCTCATGAACCCTTGACTGCAAGTTAACTTAACTTCACCTCCAGAGCCAGAGTTACTTTTCTAGCGTAAAAAAATGTGCATTGGGCGCCCAGCCTGTTGGCGCGCTTTCCTGCGTCAAGCGGTAATAGCTAATGTCTTCATTTACATATAATTTAAATGTGATGGGCTCTATCTGAAATGCTTCTATTAGGGCATGCGTTTTAGGTGTGCTAATCTCCTTGCTGCCCGAATCGCGGACCCAACCACGAGTAAACCCATGCACTAGGCTGGGTGCACCTCATTGCATTGTCCTGTCTGTGTCTAAGGGCAAAATGCATAGTAAATGAGGAACTTAGGGGGTCATTTTCTAAAGGGATCACGTGCGATAGCTAAATCGGGGCGGAGTCCGCACTAGAAGGGGAGGAGTCGGGGCGTCGTCAGGGCGGACTCCACGACGACTTCGCTGACGGCGAAAAGGTAGGACACCTTATCGCTGCCAGTAATGCGCCCAATAGCACCACCTTTCATGGTGGCGCTATTGGTTTGCGAAAGCTGGCAACGATGGCACCGTGGTGGTGCGATCGCTGCCGGCTTTCGCAGGCCCTCCCCCCCATTACCGCTGAATTCATAGGGGCGGATTTTCAGAGCCCTGCTCGCGTAAATCCGCCCAAAACCGGGCGGATTTACGCGAGCAGGGCCCTGCGCGCCGGGAAGCCTATTTTACATAGGCCTCCCGGCGCGCGCAGAGCCCCGGGACTCGCGTACGTCCCGGGGTTCTCGGAGGGGGGCGTGTCGGGGGGCGGGGCCGGAGCGCGCGGCGTTGCGGGGGCGTGTCGGCAGCGTTTTGGGGGCGGGTACGGGGCGTGGCTACGGCCCGGGGGCGTGGCCGCGCCCTCCGTACCCGCCCCCAGGTCGCGGCCCGGCGCGCAGCAGGCCCGCTGGCGCGCGGGGATTTACGTCTCCCTCCGGGAGGCGTAAATCCCCCGACAAAGGTAAGGGGGGGGTGTAGACAGGGCCGGGTGGGTGGGTTAGGTAGGGGAAGGGAGGGTAAGGTGAGGGGAGGGCAAAGGAAAGTTCCCTCCGAGGCCGCTCCGATTTCGGAGCGGCCTTGGAGGGAACGGGGTGAGGCAGCGCGGCTCGGCGCGCGCAGGCTATACAAAATCGATAGCCTTGCGCGCGCCGATCCAGGATTTTAGTGGATACGCGCGGCTCCGCGCGTATCTACTAAAATCCAGCGTACTTTTGCTTGAGTCTGATGCGCAAGCAAAAGTAGGCTGATCGCGCTTCTTTTAAAATCTACCCCATAGAGTTCTGCGGTGTTAAAAAATCTAGGCCTTAGATTGTAAATCCTCTGGGGAGAGGGAAAAACCTACAGTACCTGAATGCAATCTGCTTTGAAGTGTCACGAAAGGCAGAATATAAACAAACTTTTATTTCCTCTGGAAACTCTGCCCCTGCCCTCCTGCTTCCCCAGCATTTCAAATTACCAAAAGGGCCAGACTCCAAGGGGGATCCCTTCTCGGTGATTTGACCTGCACCACACCAGGGGGTTGTGGTGCCATCTTATCCCTTGCCTCAGGCAGCAGATTGCCTTGAGTCACCCCTGAGTAAATGGCAGAGAGAGCCAGCATGGTTAAGACTTGGCATAGCTTCTGAACGCTTTAATCCCTATAAGCTCGGTGAATAAAACAATCCTCAAATGCAAACACTAGCTCTTACTATAAACATAATTATTTATAGTTCTGGGATAATCTTATATAGAAAAAACTGCCATTATCGCAGAGAAAAACCACATTCATATAATCAGGGTCACAGTCTTTTTCAATTTTGCAGTGCACCCCACTCGTGTCAAAAATATAGAAAGTGAACTTCATACTTCCCTTTTTCTTAAATGTTACTTTATGAAGACTGCATTCAACACAGCTGCATCTCGGTTCCTGCCTCAGAAGTGCTGTCTTCCATATCTTAATACTTTTCTAATGGATCAATTCGTTCACATATCTGTCCCTTCCTTAGAAGGTAAACACAAATTCCTCTTCTTATCAGAAGCTTAGGATTCTGCCACTGTTTACTTTTTTTATGTAATCAGGGTCTGTATTCAGCAATGTCCAGTCTTATGCCTTAGCCAGACAGATTTGAATTATACTTCTGCAGCATTCACAGTAGGGATTTTATCGCACATTGTCAGTTTTAGCCTTCATGCAAATCCCCCAGCCCGATAGATTCATATTAGATTGAAGATGTCTGTAGCTACTCCCTCCTACCTTTACATATTGCAGTTCATTTCAGCTAACAGTATATTTCCCACCCTTTCATCATCAAACTAGCAGGAGATGGGGGAATTCATAGCTAAATGCATATGATACAACAATTGGTAAAAATATTCCAACTATGAGTTTCCATTCAGGAAAGAGGGCGCTTTATGGAAATACTCTGTTTCAATCAGTTCAGGTGCAGCAGTGGTCAAAAAAGAAAACAAATGTTATGCATTATTAGAATGGAATAGAGAATAAAGCTGAGAATATCTAATGTATGTCTAAACAGCGCCTCTCCATGCAGAGACCTTCTCCCACTGTCACGTCTGAGATTAGTGGGGTACTAGTGCTGCAAGGTCTCTCGATGGAACCTCCAGGGTTGTACTGTTTGATGCTCCTTTTCCCTATTGGGTATCCTATACAGAAATGGGGTCCAAAAACCCACCCAGCAGTCTCCTAGGGGTAGGGGAAGGGGAAGCAAGGATAAAGTTAGGATAACCATCCTGAGGGAGGATGTTATCTGGAGAACCCTCTGTAATAAATAATTCCTGTGATAACAGGTTTAACAAATTTTATTTTCCTGAAAGGGAAAAGGATTAGGGATTAAAGATGAGCATTAACAAATATTCAAGCTCTTTCAATAGGTATCTATAAAAAAATATTTCAAGGAAAATTCCTTCATTTTCTTCTTTACAGTAATCAAAATTAAACAAATATTTGAAATGTAAATGGTTTTAAACTTTTTTTTTACATGTAGAAGTGCTAAACCAATATTAATAATTCCATTCTCTTTCTTGTAGAACTTCAAGGTGGATTCAGCTCAGAGTCAGATAAGTATCACTTTTTTTTAATCCTAGCTGAGTCCCAAACTTGTATCCAAACTTCAAATTTGTATTTTAAGTAATTGAGTCTTTGTGGGATATATTTTTCTCTTCTAGGTTCTGCTGAACCAAAAAGAGTCCCTTTTATGGTAAGTATCTTTGTCTTCCTTGGCTGTATATGTTTGTCTGTTTTTTCTGTCACTTTCCTACTGAGCTCAGTAATTTTTGCTAGTCTGGCCAGACCTAGGTTGTGTCCCTTAGATGTGTGTCTCACACTTCTCTGTGGTTCCGTGGTCTTAGTCCGAGCTCTATCTGTTGCTGTGTCTCCTCCAGCAATGGGCCCTGAGGTCTTTGGCGTTGGGCCCGCCTCTGTTGGTGTCTGCCTCCAGGGGGCGGAATCTAATAGCTGTCTATAAGAAATCAATAAAAAAAGGCTGCCTCCCTGGCACCGAGTATCTTCCACAAGCCTAAGATCTCTCTAGTGTGGGTGTCCAGGAGCTTGATGGAACTGATTATATCTAGCTATGGAAAACAAAAGATAAAAGATCAGCAGAGCAGGCCGGTCCTGCGCCGATGAAATAACATGGGAAAAATCACGCGAAGCAGGGAGGAAAGAGGAATAGCAGGGGAAGGGGCAGAAAAGGGGATGAGAGACAAGAAGCTGAAATGGAGGGGTAGGAGGAGTAAGGAGGAGGTGGAGCAAGGATGTCGGGAGAGTGATTCAAACCTATGCAGGGGATTGGAAGGCAAGACGGTGACGTGGTGGCAGTAACCGTCACAATAGCTGGGCCCAGCTAGCAAGTGAAGCACTTGGCCGATTGTGCCGCTGAACTTAGATTTCGGGGAGTGTTTTTGAGAAAAATTCATAAATATCTTTCACCTTTTTGGAATAGTGGGAGTTCAAGTATGCGGAAGGTTCGTGAGCGTGGCGGAAAGCCCGAAGCGCTCAGGGCTTTGGCAGGCAAAGCAGAACGTCGGGTGACTATGGCGGCGCGCTTCGTGAGGCAACCGGGGGCGGAGGCTAGGCCCGATACTCCCAGCTCTCATACTGATCAGGTCCCTGCCAGCTTGGGTGAAAGTGGCCCGGAGATAGGGTCAGACCATGAGGGCGAGTTTTATTGCAGGGAGGGGTGGGAGACCCCCGCGATCCCACTCGACCTCTCATTGAATGCGTCGGGGAGATCTTTCCCTCCCTCCCCTAGGCCTCCCCCAGCAGGAACCCCGCCCTTCCCATCAGGAACCCCCAGGCCCGGGGCAGGAGATGCAGTGAGCTCTTTCAAGGGAGGAGCTCAGGGCTCGGGCACCGACCGGGACGAGTTAACCAGGTGCAGTGAAGAAGAAAGGGTTCCGGCAGCGAGGAAAGAGGGAGGTCGGGCAGCGCGAAAAAGCCTGAGCGTTAGCGGAAGAAGACAGCCTGCGGGATCGACGGAGGAGAAGGTGATCAGAAGTAGGGCACGAGGCATCACAGGATGCAGCAGAGGAGGGCCGAGAACAGGTGCTGGAGACGTGGAGTCGTGAGGGAGGATGAGGGGCAGCCCAGAAGCCATGCGGTGAGTGTGGTCATAGGCTGCAGGGTGCTAGAGTTCAAGGTGAAGGTGCATGGGATAGGGAATCAGGTTTTGATAAGCAGGGACAGGGTGCAAGTGGCCCTACCGGATTTGGGGAATGGCCAGCATGGTCCCAAGTCGTGCGAGAGAGAAAGGACGTATTTGGAAGGGAAGAGAGGAGGTGGGGGGACTGGGGATTGGATCACAGACCCAGGGTGGAGGAGAGACAGGGTGGTGTCAGGCCTCGGGGAGCAGGGGAGGTAAGGGGCACTGGTGTTAGGGTGGATGCTGCCGCTGGTGCGCTTGTTTCCACAGGGGCAACGAGAGAGGAGTCTCCGGGACCGTCATCCGGAGAAGCCTGGAGGGAAAGGATGCCGGCACAGACACCTGGTTAGGAGAGGCAGCAGGAAGGACGTAGGGAAGGTGCAGAGGGAGAAGTCATGGTCGGGTTAGGAGGAGCAATGACAGGTAAAGAGGCTGTAGGTCGGACTAACAAGGGAACAAAAAAGGGTGGAAAGAGGAAAAAGGGGTCCTCAACAGAGTCTAGTTCTGAGTCTAGTTCCACGGAGACAACCTCCTCGGCTTCCAGCAGTGCAGGAGGAAGGGGAGGGGAGGGAGGAGTGGGACCTAGCCAGGATATGGGGCACCCGGCCCTGGCATCCTTGCCGGAGCTATGGGAAGAAGTGCCCAAGAAGTTATGGTGCAGGATTAAAAAATGGAAGTATGTGAACATTTTTAAATTGCTGGAGTGTAGAAGGGGAGGTAGGAAAGGGAAGAAGAAGAAGAGGAAGAGTGGTACCAGCGAGGGGCTCAAGGTGTCTAAAAACATACTGAACTGGGTCCGGGGGTTTTTCGACTAGCTAGCGCAGGGGTCGGGAACCCATGGCTCGCGAGCCAGATATGGCTCTTTTGAGGGCTGCATCTGGCTCGCAGACAGTCGCCACACTTTCCCGCTGACCCAGCTGCTCCCCGGTCCTCCTCCGCCCGGGCTTAAAATGCTGTCAGCCCGGGCGGAACGCGGCAGGACAGCTGGAGTCAGCGGCACCGGGGTGCTCTCTTCTTCCCGCCCCCCCGTGGCCCGGAAGAGGAAGTGGAGAGTATCGGGTGCCTGCGCGGCAAGAAGAGGCCACGCTAGTGCGCTCGGCATCGGCCCGAAGAAAAGAAGACTGCAGCGCGGCTCGGAGGAAAATGAAGAGGTTCAACCGCGGCCGAGGCTGCTGCTGCCGCGAGTTCCCGGGGTGGGGGGAGAGAGAGAGAGTGAATGAGCGAGCAAACACAACTTGCTCGCTCATTCACTCTCTCTCTCTCCCCCCCACCCCGGGAACTCGCGGCAGCAGCAGCCTCCTCCCAACGCTAACCTCTTCATTTTTCAGCCCTCGCGGAGGCGGAGTCCATCGGCCGCGGTTGAACCTCTTCATTTTCTCCGAGCCGCGCTGCATTCTTCTTTTCTTCGGGCGATGCCGAGCGCACTAGCGTGGCATCTTCTTGCCGCGCACGCACCCGATACTCTCCACTTCCTCTTCCGGGCCGCGGGGGGGGGGCCGTGTGTGTGGGGGTGTGTTGTGTGTTGGTGTGTTGTTTGTGTGTGTATGAGAGATGCATGTATGTGAATATTGAGAGCCTGTACATGTGAAGGAGAGTATGTCTGTGATTGAGAGCCTGCCTTTGAGAGAGAGAGAGAGCATGAATGTAAGTTTTACCATTGGGAACCTGTATGTGTAAGTTTGTGATTGAAACCTGTTGTGTGAAAGAGTATGTGTATATGATTGAGATCCTTTGTGTGTGAGAGAAATCATGTGTAGTATGATTAAGAGCCTGTGTGTATAAGTAAGAGAGAGATCATGTGTGTCTGTGTGTGATTGAGAGCTGGTTTAGGTGATGGAGCATGTGAGTATGTGATTGAGAGCCTGTGTGTAAATGAGAGAAAGAGAGGACATGTTTGTAAGCATGTGAATAAGAGTCTGTGTGTGAGAGAAAAAGCATGTATTTATGTGATTGGAAAGCCTGTGTGTGTGTGTGTAGCGTGAAAAAGATAGGCAGCATGTGTGTAAATGTGTAATTAAGAGCCTAATAAGTGAGAGAGAAAAAACGTGTATATGTGAGTACTGAGAGCATGTGTGTATAGGTGTGTCATTGAGAGCCAGTGTGAGAGAGAGCGGCTGGTATGTGACTGAGAGAGGAGAAAGTTCCAAGCAAACACACCCCATCCTCCTGCTAATTCAGAACAATCTCAGGGACACCTGATATCAAACGTTTCCCAGGTATGCAGAGCAAAAAAAATTTTTGTATCCTTATTTTTCATTACTGGGTCTTGTGTCTGCTATTTTGAAATATTTTGTTGGTATCTGGAAATGTTTTATATGAGTTTTTAATTATTGGATATTCCACTCATCAGCTGTTTCGAATATGTTCTTTTTGTTAGTACAGTTTTACTGCTGATGATTTTATATTTCTTGATTTGTTTATAAGGATGGGTGATGTTTCTTTTTTCCTTTGTTACACTGCATACAGAGACTCTGGCTTGTGCAGTTTCCAATTCAGTTTTTTATGCATGCTTCGGGGTTGTATGCGTTTTGGTCTCTTTTATTCTATGTTAGGTGAGGGACAGCACGTGATTCAGGTGAGGTTTCTGCTGGCGTGTAGTGTTCTGTGTAGGACTCTTATAGCAGCCTGACTTGGTCCGTTTTCCTAATAGGAGATGTATTGGTGTCTTAAGGCCTGGTGTAATATTTTCAGAGACTTATGTACTTTAAAAGTTTGATCTTACATAAAAATGCACACATTTACTTGTATTAGTTTTAAAACATATTGTATGGCTCTCATGGAATACATTTTTAAAATATGTGGCGTTTATGGCTCTCTCAGCCAAAAAGGTTCCTGACCCCTGAGCTAGCGTGTTGGGGTATTACCAGCCAGGGCAGTGTGGGGCGCTTCTTGCATATGAGGACAGTATCATAGGTGCATTCAAGGACTATGAGGGTTGGGCATGGTTAAATTACGATGAAAAATTCCATGACAAGATGGAAGGAAATAGGTTCATGTCCTGGGGCACATAGGATATAAATTTGTGGTTTACGCAGATGACGAACAAGAGCGCAGGGAATGTCAAGCGGGGAGCGACTGGAGCTCTGGGAGGGCAAAATGTAGGGGCAGGGGGAGGAAGTGGGGGGTGGGCTCCTTTCGTGGCACTGGGAATGTCCTCAAAGGGAGCGGAACGCAGAAAAGTGGTACGGGAAGTGGGGATGTGTGTTGGCGATTCAATAGGGCAAACTGTTCCCCGATTGCAAGGTTCGTCACACATGTTTAACCTGTAACAGAACGCACCCGGCGTCCAAGTGCGCACAGTTGCTTGGGAGTGCACCCACCAAAGGGGGAAGCAGTGAAGGAATTTTTAAAAAGGCAGATTCCCCGATAGTGGCTGGATCAATCTGGCTAGGTGATTGAAGCGCTATCCGGATAGGAAGTACCGCTAGGTTTCTTATTGGAGTTCAAGGACGGCTTCCGGATTCCTACTTGGACCAGGACACGGGAGGGGGGGGGGGTTGGGGGTGTAATGCTAATAGGTCAGTGAGGCAACTGGCAGAGGTGGCAAGGAACAAGCGCGGGAAGGGGAATTGAACATGGGGTGTATTGCTAGGCCTTTCCGGTCACCACCTTTTCAGCGGATGCATCTCTCACCGCTGGCTGTGATTCCCAAGAAGACAGCGGGCAAATTCGGCTTATCTTAAATTTGTCTTAACCGCCGGGAGCGTCGGTTAATGATTTTATTCCAAGGGATTGCTGTTCGGTGAGATATGTCTCATTTGATGTAGCATTGGCTCTGGTGAGATCTGCAGGACAGGGAGCCTTGATGCTAAGACAGACATAGAAGCAGCCTTCAGGCTTTTACCGATCCACCCAGATAGTATGCCTTTATTAGGTTTCAGTTTCGAGGGAAGTTTTTTTGTTGATTGCTGTTTACCGATGGGTTGCGGCGGTCTCATGTGCCTTCTTTGAGAAGTTCAGTTCCTTCTTACAATGGGTGACTGAGCAGCACACAGGAAGCAGGCAAATGTTACATTACCTGGATGATTTCATGTTTATCGGCCGCAAGGGAGTCGCAGGAATGTAGGCAGTTGTTGAAGGGATTTTTGCAGGGTGGCAGTGCAGTTAGGCGTGCCTATAGCAGAGGAGAAGACGGAGGGGCTGGCTACCCGAATTACTTTCTTGGGATAGAATTAGATACAGTGCACATGGTATCTCGGTTACCTGAGGACAAGGTACGGCAGCTAAGACAGCTAGTCCAGGAGGCGCGGAAGGCAAATAAGCTACGCTCAGGAAAATGCAGTCCTTGATATTTTCTTTGAACTTTGCGTGCAGGATGATTCCCATGGGGAGAGCGTTCATCAGGTGTTTATCAGCAGCTACGATGGGATCAGGGCAGGTCATCATTTCATCGTGTCACCAGGAAGATCAGACCGGGTGAGGTCAGCTGGCGGTCTGGGAAGGTTTTTTAGCACATTTTAATGGTGTGCAATTGATACCGGAGCAAGGAAAGTTCGAATCAAGATTTGAAGTTATTCACGGGTTGCAGCGAGGAGCCTCGGGGTTTGGATATATTTTCAGGGAAATGGTATGCACAGCCTTGGCCGGAAGATTGGGTGAGATAGGCCTGACACTAAACATCACATTTTTGGAGTTATTCCCAATAGTGGTGACATTGGTCATCTGGGGGCGAACAGTTGCGAACGAAGAGTAGTATTTTGGTGCGATAGCCTAGGGGTGGTGCAGGTTATTAATCGTTTGTCAGCACATTGTTCCAACAGGTGTCTGAGCTTCTAAGGGAATTGGTGCGGCTCACTTTGGCGGCCAATATAAATATCAGGGCAAAATATGTACCAGGCGTTCAAAATGTGGTTGGCTGATGTGCTGTCTCATTTTCACTGGAAGGTTTTTCAGCAGTGGGCACCAGCAGCGCAGAGCGAGGCGGAGCCATCCCCGGAATATTTATGGAACCTAGGGAGGATGACGAATGGACTTTGATCCAGCGATCAGTAGCACTGGCTATGTGGACAGCTTTCGTAAAGGGAAGTAACGCAGTGACAAGTTTTCTACAGGCGAAAGGGTGGCAAGGAGGGCCGGTGCAGGAGGGTAGTTTAGTGCAGCTTATTGTATGGGCGAAGCTAGCGGGTTACTCGTTGGCGACAGTGAGGACTCAGGTAGCGGGATTTGCGTTCTTCCAGAAAGTGAAGGGTTGGGGAAACCCGATGACCAGCTTTAGAGTGAGACAGGTGCTTGGAGGATGGCAGAGGGGGCAAGGGGATCATCAAGATACCAGGAGACTCATACGATATGGTGATTTGATAAGTTTGCTAAAATATTTGGGAGGTGTGTGCTGGTCCAGGTATGATGAGGCTATTTTTCGGGCAGCGTTCTCCTTCGCCTTTTTTGGAGCATTGCGAATCAGTGAGTTGGTGGCTAAGTCACGGTTCAGTATGAGGGCTATTGGGTTAGAGCAGTGGTTCTCAACCCTGTCCTGGGGACCCCCCCAGCCAGTCAGGTTTTCAGGATATCCACAATAAATATGCATGAGAGAAAATTTGCATACACTGCCTCCATAACATGCAAATTTTCTCTCATGCACAGTCATTGTGGATATCCTGAAAACCCGACTGGCTGGGGGGGGTCCCCAGGACAGGGTTGAGAACCACTGGGTTAGAGGCACACACTGTGTACAGTTTATCCCAAAATCCAAAACAGATCAAAAAGGGAAAGGGAAGTATATTACCTTAGTACCAGCACATTGTGAAAGGGCCTGTCCAGTACGGGCGGCGCAAGGTTATGTGTGGTTGCGCCCGGAGGTGTCGGGATCCTTTTTGGTGCATGAGAGCGGTTTGCCATTGACCAGATTCCAGTTCGGCAGGGTATTGAGTTTGGTCATTGACAGATTGGGTTGGGAAGGGAGAGGGCTTAGTTCTCATTCTTTCAGGATTGGAGCAGCCACATTGGCAGCAGAAGCAGGCATATCGGAAGATGGGATAAAGAGTATTGGAAGATGGAAGTCCAATGCATTCCGAGCATATGTGCGGTTATAGGCACAGGGGAAGAGTAAAGGGAGGGATGTGGGGGAGGGGACATGGGTGGAAAGGAATATTAATCAAGGTGTCTTCTGTTGCAGAGAGGCTGGGGGTGCAGCGTTCAACGGGGTGTGCCTGGATTATGGGCCACTCCTACATACACAGGGCACAGAGAAGTGTGCTGAAACGCCCTTACGGAGAACACCTCGATCTCGAGAGTGTGGGATGGCAACTAGCCTGGTTTAGCAGGAGGGGTATGGGGTGGGACGAACTCTTGTCTTTCCTGCAGGAGAGGGTAGACATGTGGGGTGTACCTAATATCATATTGATACATCTGGGAGGTAATTATATAGGTTCAAAATCATGTCGTAACTTACTCACGTGCATGAAGAAGGATTTGTCCCAAATAATGATCAGGTGGCCGCAGGTGAGGTTAGGGTGGTCTGACATCATAGCACGTTTAAAAAATAAAGGAGAGGCATTATGGGAGAAGGGACTCAAGAAGTTGAATAGGCAGTTAGGAAAGTGGATAGGGTGGGAATGGGGGATATTGACGTCCCACTCCACAGCTCAAACCTGGGGACAAGGTATGGTTGAGCACCCGCAATATACGACTTTGGGTATCCTCCATGAAGCTGGCACCCTGTTACATTGGCCCCTTCTCCATTCTGCAACAGATTACTCCAGTCACTTATCAGCTCCGCCTCCCCGCATCACTGAGAATCCACAGTCTTTCATGTTTCCCTACTGAAGTCAGTGATCCTGTCTTGGCCAACCCAGAGACTGCCCGACCCAGAAAGGATCTCCACTGAGGAAGATGAAACGTACCAGGTGAAGAAGATATTGGATGTCAGTCGCTGAAACAAGAAATGGGAGTACCTAATAGCCTTTGAGGGGTATGGTCCAGAGGACAACTCTTGGGAACCTGGACAAAAAGCTCCTCAAGAAGTTTTATACCATTCACCCGAGAATACCCAAACCCTTGGGAAGGGGCTTAGAGGAGGAGGTACTGTTGTGGTGGCCGGCAGGGAAGCCTCATGCCCGACCACACTTACTCTCTAAGCTGGCCTGAGCCTCCCAAGTGGCCCCCCAAGCCACCGCCGTTGCCTCCCTCCAGCGCGGTGGGGAGCCGATCTACCATCACCACGCTGCTGGCCTCTACTGCTGTTAGGCAGGCACACGCGCGCGGCTCTCAAATAGATTTAAAGGGGCCGTGTCGGGGAAAACCTCCCGCGGCCCTGGATGTCAACACCAACCTTGGGCCCTATTTAGAGCAGCTCCTGCTTCCCCATCCTTGCCCCAGCAACAGGTCTTGCTCTGTTCAGAGCTGCTGGTTGCTCCTCCTCCATGTGGTCTTGTTCGTATTCCGTGTGGCCCCATCTCTGTTCTGGCTCCTCGTCCCCTCGGATTGCTCTTCTGGTTCTTGACCTGGCCCATCCCCAGATTCTGCATTGTCTGTTGCCTGCCCTGACTGCTTGCCTGCTCACCGTCTCTTCTGCTAGCCGCCTGTCCAGATCTCTGGCCTGTTCCTGGATTCTCCTGCTCACCACCAGCCCTGGCCTCTGGTACGCCTGACCTCGCTTCTACCTTCTGTCTTCAGGATCTTCTTCATCCAGGAGACCCTCTCCTAAGTCCTGCTGGCCCCGGCACCCAAGGGCTCAACCTGCGGGGAACGAGGGCTGGTATAGGTGAAGGTCCGGCTGGGTCTCCGCCACCTGCATCACCTCCCATCAACGAGAACCTATAGCAAGCCTTCTATAGATGGCACCAACCTCATCTCGGCCCAGGGGTCCACTTCTCTGCGTAACAGTACTGTTCTGTTTTGTACTGTTGTTGCAGAGTTAATAAAGATATTTAAACTAAAAAGGGCTCCAGGGATGATCCAGGAAACTATAGAGTGGTGAGCCTAACTTCAGTGTCGGGAAAAATCATGGAAACTGTTATAAAGAATAAAATCACAAAACATTTAGATAGACATGGTTTAATGGGGCACAGCCAGCATGGATTTACCCAAGGGAAGTCTTCCTCACAAATCTCCTACATTTTTTTGAAGGGGTGAATAAATATGTGGACAAAGATGAATCAGTAGATGAGGTGTATTTGGATTTTCAGAAGGTGTTCGACAAAGTTTCGTATGAGAGGCTTGTAAGAAAACTAAAAAGTCATGGAATAGGATGCGATGTCCTTTTGTGTATTGCAAGTTGGATTGCAAGGAAACATAGATTAGGATTAAATGGCCTGTTTTCACAGTGGAAAAAGGTGAACAGTGGAGTGCCTCAGGGGTCTGTACTTGGACCAGTGCTTTTTAATATATTTATAAATGATCTGGAAAGGGGTCAATGAGTGAGGTGATCAAATTTGTGGGTGACACAAAATTATGCAGAGTAGTTAAATCTCAAGTGGATTGTGATAAATTGCAGGAGGACTTTGTGAGACTGGAAGATTGGGCTTCCAAATGGCAGATGAAATTTAGCATGGATAAGTGCAAAGGGATGCATATAGGGAAAAATTACCCTTGCTGTAGTTATACAATGTTAGGTTGTATCTTATGAGTTCCCACCCAGGAAAGAGATCTAGGCGTCATAGTGGATAATACATTAAAATGGTCAGCTCAGTGTGCTGTGGCAATCAAAAAAACAAACAGAATGTTAGGAATTATAAAGAAGGGAATAAGCAAATAAAATGATGGTTGTCATAATGCCTCTATCGCTCCATGGTGAGACCGCATCTTGAATACCGTGTGTGATTCTGGTTGCCGCATCTCAAAAAAAATATAGTATCACTGGAGAAAATGCAGAGAAGGGTGATCAAAATGATAAGAAGTATGGAATGGCTGCGCTATGAAGAAAGGCTAAGGAAATTAGGGCTTTTCAGTTTGGAGAAGAGATGAATGAAGGGGGATATGATAGAGGTCTACAGAATCATGAAAGGACTTGAACATGTTAATGTAAATCGGTTATTTACTCTCTCAGATAATAGAAGGACTAGGGGGCACCATGAAATTAGCAAGTTGCTCATTTAAAACAAATCAAAGAAAATTCTTTTTCACTCAGCGCATAGTTAAACTCTGGAATTCATTACCAGAGGATGTGGTTACAGCAGTTAGTGTAACTGGTTTTAAAAAGGTTTGGATAAGTTCCTAGAGGAAAAATCCATAAACTGCTATTAATTAATTAGCAATAGTACCTTGAGATTTATTAAATTTTTGGTTACTTACCAGGTACTTGTGACTTGGATTGGCCATCAAGCCGGCCCATTTTAAATGTTTTTTTTCTTTTTTTTTTTACTTTTTTTACTCTTCGGGACCTCCGACTTAATATTGCCATGATATTAAGTCGGAGGGTGCACAGAAAAGCAGTTTTTACTGCTTTTCTGTGCACTTTCCCGGTGCCGGCAGAAACTAGTGCCTACCTTTGGGTCGGCGCTAATTTCTTAAAGTAAAATGTGCGGCTTGGCTGCACATTTTACTTTCTGTATCGCGCGGGCATACCTAATAGGGCCATCAACATGCATTTGCATGTTGAGGGTGCTATTAGGTGCCACGGGTTGGACGCGCGTTTTCCCTTACCCCTTATTCAGTAAGGGGCGGAAAACGCGCGTCCAAGGGCAGGTTAACAGTGCGCTCCGACGGAGCGCACTGTACTGTATTGGCCTGTTTATTAGCTGTAAGAGTAGCCCAGATTAATAGAATAAACTACTTTTTAAGGAACTGAAGTGATTCATGTACTGTCTGTGATACAGCTGGGGAACTCACAGATGGTCATATTAGTGAACAATGGTGCAGATTGCTAGCTAAATTATAAAGAGCAGAACCACACCACTTTCCTTCTGTTATCTTTTATAAAATCAATAAAAATTGTTTCTAATTAAAAGCAATGGTGCACATGTATTCTTATACTCTATTACTAGTCCCTATGCCAATGGTATGCACATGAAATCATATGGATTGAGTTTTACATGATACGTAGAACTGCTAGCCAAGGGCCCCTGTGCAAATCCTTGTGAAACACCTATGTAATTTTGTTTCTTAATGGATGGCCCTGTAGAAGGCAGAGTCAGAGAAAGAGGAGAAACACATTTTAGCACATACAGTTAAATCTATGATTACAACAGAAAACTTTAATCTATTTAAAAACTTTTATAATGAAATGATTTAAAACATACATTTAATTTTGCTGTCATGTACAATATATTGGCATTTTAGCTTTGGGATTGCAATAGTAAAGAGTAAGCGCCATTCTTATAATTTTCTTTCTAAACAGAAAGACTCTCCTTGGGAAAATTGTACCCTCAAGCACTCATCACAAATAATTACCCTGGAGAGTGAACATAGCCTGGGAAAAGTTAGAACAATACTAATATTACTCTTTTGAATTAACTAATAAATATTTAAAAGAGTAAAGTTAGATGACATGACATGAAAGATAAACACCAAATACATTTGCTCTACCAAACAGCTAGGATTTTTAATGCTGAAACAGAAAAAAATAAAATGCACTAGCGTTGAGAGAAATTTAAACTATCCTAATATATAAAATCACAATTACGTAATTTATAACAAATCAGGGAGTACCCTAGCGGTTATATTGATGAATTGGAACCAGAGACTGGGTTGAAATCCTGCTTCATCCACTGTCACTCTTTGTGACTTTTGCTAAGTACCTTTATCTCCTCTTGCTTCAGGTACCCACTTAGACTGTAAGCTTTTTGGGGCAGGAATTATTTTTTTTATCTGTATGAAATTTCTTGGCAACCATCCTGATGTACAAAGCTAAACAAAAATTTAAATCTTTGCTACAACAGATACGTAATAGGTAATTTTAGGGGTAAGATGGTCACTCTAGGTCAGCGATCTTGACTACTTTTCAAGCAAGGACCACACTGCCAAAAAAAAAAAACCCCTTCAGTGTGAGAGTCAGATATGCATGCACTCCCTCCATTGCATTCAGGTTAATGTAATAAATATTCATTGCAGACATCCTGAAAAGTTGTCTGCCTGGGGATCCCCGAGGACCGATTTGGAAACTACTGCTTTAGGCGATCATGCTGCAACGCTGACACTTGGAACATATCCTAGATAGTTTGGTCAGGCTGGATGGATCAGTTAATTGTTTCTGCTGCCATCTATTCTGTTACTGTATGTTACTATGAATCAAATGCTGCATTAACCATAGAAATCACTGGTGCTGTTCCCACCATGCCTTCCCTATTTTAGATCGGTAGGGAGATATAATGGTAATCTCTACTACTTCATCAGAATTGTTTGCTGTGGACATTCATATTAGTCTTGACTTCACTTTATGGAATCTGATCTAAATCCAACCAAAGATGTTGTGCCAGCTCAGGCTGAAGAAACTATTTTAGAGACACATTTTAGAGTTGAAGGTAAGATTCACCCTGATCTTCCCAGGAAAGATGGTATATAAATATTTGTAAATAAATAAAGAATACATAAATATTCATATCAAGTAAGAGGGGCTTGGTATGAACGTGTATCTTATCTAGTTGGTTGCCCTCCCATTGTCATAGAAACATAGAAATGACAGAAGAAAAGGACCAAATGGTCCCTCTAGTCTACCCAGTAAGCCTGTGCCGTGTAGGTTACCCCATGCTTATATGTTTTCCAGACCATAAAAGTCAGGGCCCTCGGTTGCTGTTTGAATCCAGTTCCTCGTTACCTCTGCCCGTGCTTATCAGTTTCCCACACTAGCCCTTGTTGATTGCTGTTGAATTCAATTCCCTGTTATGCATTGCTGTTTAAGCAGAGAGCAATGTTTGAGTTGCACCACAGGCCCACACCGTCGGGAGGCGAGGTCAGGTACGGCAGGGAGCTCTGGGTGAGACTGTGGAGAGGTCCCGAGGAGTCAGGAGGAATTCCCCAGTAGACCAGCAGGCTGAAGATAGTATCTGGACTGAGACCCCTGAGGGGAAAGGCGCCAGGCAGGCTTCTATGACATTCCTTTGTGTACAGTGGACTTTATCTTCTCACACCTTCTTTTTGGCTTTGCTACATTTGATGAGTTGGTTGTGTCCTCTCCACTCCTTCCCTTTGCTATCTATTATATAGAGCCAAGCAAGTTGTCTATCCTGCCTTTGTGCTTTCCTTGGATGCAGCAGAGACATTTGATCAGGGGGGAATACATTTACCTGTTTAAAGTTTTGGAGTAGATGAGCTATAGACCTCTATTTCTTCAGATGGCTAAAGTGAATCAAAAGCCCATCTATATGTTAATAATAGTCTTTCTTCTTCTTTTTCTTTAGGTTAGGGTACTCGCCAGGGTTGCCTGCTTTCCCTGCATCTTTTTGACCTAGCTTTAAAACCTTTAGCTCTCGTCATTCACCATATTCCCCCAATCTCAGGTCTGACCTTCGATGCCCATGAATATAAGCTTTCTATATATGCCAATGATATTTTATTGTACCTTTCTTTTCCTGAACAGAACATCCCCAATTTATTGCAACTGAATGACCAATTTGGCAAATTCTCCAGATATAAGATTAATTGGGCAAAATCGGAGTTCATGCCTTTGAATGTTCACTATGGTAAGGCAATGTTCTTTGATTTTCCTTTTCAATGGACACCTTCTGGACTTAAATATTTTAGCATATGGTTTGCTTCAGACCTGGAATCTTTATTATCTGAAGAGGCCTCCACCCTCCTTTCTAAAGTGCAGGACCTTTGTACCCATTGGTCTCCACTGTATCTATCCTGGTGGGGTCGGTTGGAATCTCTTAAGATGCGTGTGATACCCTTGGTGTTATATGTTTTGCACATGGTTCCCATATTGTTTCCAAATTCCCTCCGAAAAACACTGGATAGAATTTTATTAGAGTTTCTCTGGAGGGTGAATCTGCTGAGAATTGCCTTATGTAAATTAAGGCTTCCAAAGAAGAAGGGAAGAGGGTAAACTTTCCTGGCTTAATTTTGTATCACAATGCCTTTTTTACTGAGTCAGAATTATTGGTGGCTGGAACAAGACTGAAGTTTTCCCCCACCTGCTTGGCTTCTATTTGAAAGATCCTTGGCTACACCATTTTCATTGTTGTATTTCCCTGCTGTTTTTCTTCCTGAGAGGTTTCGAGATAATCTCACTTTATGTTCTACCCATTGGGCTTTTGCTTTGTTGGAAAACAAATGGGAGTTAAATGGGAATAATCTACATATTGTCTTTTATGGTACAATCCCATACTTAAAATAGGTCAGAAATGTATTCATTGGACAGAATGGATGTCTCATGGCATCTGGTTTCTCTGACATGTCCTGCATGATGGTACTTTTATGTTCTTTCAGGATCTTTATGTGAAATTATAGTCTCCTGTCCTCCTGCTATTTTCAATGGCTTCAGTTAAGGCATTGTGTTTCTTCTTCGAAGGTTGACCTCTCTGACCCTTGTGATGAACCTACAAGTATTGCTATCTGTTTAAAAGTTGTGGCTAATGGGCATGAAGCTTCAGGCTTTCACAAGGTGTTAAAAAGCACCCTTGCTCTAACTTCTAAGGGAATGGAGAGGTCATGGAAACATGAGTTGAATGTGACTTTGTCTGATCGGCAGTGGGAATATTTTTAGGTGAAAGTGCTTTGTTCTCTCTCTCTCTCAGCTTCCTTGACCCAATCTAATTTTTATTTTGCTCATCAGATCCTGTGGTCTCCAGTTAAGCTGCATAAGATTGATTCTTCTATTTCTAATTTCTGCTGGTTCTGTAACTCTGGAATGGGTACCTTAGATCATATTCTTTTTTTCTGTAATAATGTCCAACCTTTTTGGTACAAAGTAGGGAATATTATTTATAAAATGTTATCACTACAAATTCCTATCTCTTATTCCATTATTACTTTGATGGCTTCTATCCTCTACTAGTCTCTCTTCTCCCCCACCAGAACTCTTCTAAATGTGAACAGGTTAAAAAATTATTAAAGTTTTCTGGCTGCTGCAGGTGCATGGTTAGGCAGAGACAGCATGCTGCTCTTTTGTTTGGGTACTGTCTCTTCCCAGGTGTATCAGCTGTTTGAAGCAGAGAGAAGGGCTGCTGCTGCCAGCAAACAGAGCTGCTGGTTTACTTTCACTTTAGCAGCCCAGCAACAATGATGTCATAGCCTGGACTCTTAAAGGAGCCAGGTTACATCAGCACTGCAGGGACAGGCGCAAAGTTAAAATAAAAGAAAGTAAAGTAAAACAAAGCTAAGACAGATTAAAATAAAGGCAAGGGGGAAAGGACAAGCAGCAGAGGGCACTTACCAAGCTCCTGCAGCAGTGACAAGCTACCACAGTCCCCCTCCCTGGGAGTGATAAAGGCACATCCAAGCACGGAGCATAGCAGGAACAACAGCAAGGGATGCTAGGATAGCTTCTGCTGCTCCGCTGTATGAGAGAGGATCCTGGAGACAAAGATGAATCCTGGCAAGCAAGTCCATGAGGTCCTGGGAAAAATAGTTTAAAAATAAATGTTTGGACCAGATTGAGTGTTGGGATGACCAACTTGTTCAAGGCTGGTTTGGTGAGTTTATGGAGCCAGGTAATGCTCCCGTATTAGGATGCTAGTCTAAGCAGGAATCCAGTCCAGATTTTCCTGCAGGCACCCTGTATGTGTATTGTATAGCTCAAAAAACAAGAAGGAAGTCAGTCTAGCAAAGCCATGAGGAATATAAAACAGAGAAGTGTCAAGCACATGTTGTGCACTGGTATCTCTACAGTCGGGACATGATTTCCATAATCTTCAGATTCCAAGCCATTAACTCAAAACACTGTGTGATCTGGAGCAAGTCATTCTTGAATGTACCTGAATTATGCACATTGTTGCAAGTTTAAAAGCATCTTCGTAAACAAATTGGAATGAGCACATCAATATGATAATTATAGACCTGCCACCAATGTTTTTGGACTCTGGTTGGTGTCAATCTGAATGAGGTATGAGATAACTACATTGCTTCCTGTCATATGACTAAATCTGTCATGAACAGCCCCTGAAGCAGCCCTCCCATTGGGCGAAATTCAGGCCTTGAGTCGGGCACTTACTGGAATACTGTTTTACTAATACTTTTGAGGACTTCGGCTTCTCTGTTTTATATTCCTCCTTGTATAGCTCAAAAGCATGGGGGCTAGCTTCCTGGCTTTTGTCAGTAATTTTCCTAATGTAGGAGCACTAAAAAAGTAAAATGACTAACCCTTAGTACCTTGTTTTGGGACAGTACAGCTATTTTTTAAATATAAAGAAAATTTAATAGAAGTGGCTGACGCCTTTGCTCTGTTACCAGAAAGGCTGAGAATGGCAATTCCAGGAAAAGTAAAGATTTTAAAAAAATTTATTTTTTTTTTGCCTGTTCTAATTAGAGGGGAGTGGGATTTTGTTTTGTATGTAAAGTAACTGCTATTCCCCTGAAATTAAAGACAGGAATTTCCTGATTATCATTTACTTTCTTGAGCTAGATGAAGCAGTTTCGCCAAACTGCCAGACACCCGCAGCAGAAAGACTTTTAGCTTGCAGAAGATAACTCGGTGCCAGGGAGGTAGTCTTTGTTTTTGAGTTGGTATAGTTAGGTAGTAGGTACCCCTCTGAAAGAGGACACCGATGGAGAAAATTCGGACACCAGCAACCTCAAGCCCTATCACATGCCAGAGACCATCGCATCAGAGATTGCATCACAATGGACTGAGCTTGAATCCCAGATAAGTGTGGGCATACACGTACAAAAAAAAAAAAATCACATCTTAGATCTGGCCAGTCTAGCAAACTAGCAAGCTAGCAGAATCTAATTGAGCTCAATAGAAAAGTAACACAAAGGTACAGACAACATGGCAAGTGGGCAGTAAACACAAAAGACAAAAAGAAAAATAAGATACTTACTCTTGGTTTTAGAAGAGCCTGGAAAAAGAGAAAAAGTACTCACAAAGACTTAATTTCTTATGATACAGATCTGAAGATTAAACAGAGTAAAGTGAGTTCCAACACACAAAAGAATAAAAGTAATACTTATCTGACTTGGAGTTGAATCTAGCAGAAGGTTCCTGGAAACAGAATAGAATTGTTAATATTGTTTTTGCACTGCTACCATCAAAGAAAAATTTGGAAAGTATATACAAGTTCTGATATTTAAATTGTCTCCAGTTAATAAAAGATTTTTTGAAGTATTATTCCAAAGATACATGCAAAAGAACTTGAATACTTGTATTGTTTACTAAAGATTACATCTACTCCTTTTCTTTTTGGTAAAAATAAACTTGTTAAACTTTTTCATCAGCAATTATTTATTTCCAAGGTACTCCAGGTAACATCCTCTCTCAGCACAGTTACCCTAAATTTTTCCCTGCCCCTGGGAGACTTTGATGGGTGCATTCTGGACCCCATTCCTGTGCAGGAGACCCAGTAGGGAAGAGCTTATCAAATAGCCTACCCTGTGAGGTTCCATCTAGAGGCCTTGCAACACAGCAACTTTTAGCACCCCACCAGCCTCAGCCACAACAGTGGGAGAAGGTCTCTGCCACAGGGGGCGCTGTTTAGATAAACATTTTATTGTCTCTTGTCAACGTATTGGAAAGATTGTTCTCTTTTGAATGTTACGTTTTGAATGATAACATTCAAATATGAGATTGCAGCTCCTTATCAAATTGAACAAGCCACTGTGTAGAGCTATCTTGTTAGTTTTTGAGTCATATCCATTCTGTATTTTAATGCCATTGAGTAGTTAAATGATGCATACTTTTCTCCCTTTATCCTTACCTCTCAATGTACTCAATATACGGTGTCTCCAGGCTTGGTTGATTGCACTAGTTTTTGTTCTTCCTTTTTGTATTAAAAATAAACAGTTTTAACTTAAAGAAATCTCCCAACATACATGCATAAAAGCCAACTTTTTACATAGGTGAAAACTCCACACACATATTTTTATAGTTAGACGTAAAATACGCAAGTGAAGCAGCTGCAGGCTACTTGCCTGCATAAACTCTGACTTATCCTGCCAAGTAGCAACACTTATCTGGACAAGTTCAAATTTATTTAGATAAGTAACAGCAAAGTGTTGCATTTGTCCTATCACTGGTCTAACCCGCAATCGACCGCTGTTACCTGCTGCTCCGAGTCAGGGGGGGGCTTTCCCCTTAAACTAGAACAAAGGGGAACGCCGACAGTCGCTCAGCAGTGCATGGTTCGGAGAGAGGTATCTTCAAAGGATACTAATGATGCATTAGAATTAGGGCATCCCAACAGTGAGGTTCTAATAATTAGAAAAATAGTCCAAGTGCCTGTAACTAAAAACTCACCTGAGCTAAAAAAATTCTAACTTATCCCTATCAATTAAAAAGCAGAATGAAAATACAAACAAAAAACAAACTTTGAAATGTTTATATGCTAATGCCAGAAGTCTAAGAAGTAAGATGGCAGAATTAGAATGTATAGCAGTGAATGATGACATAGACTTAATTGGCATCTCAGAGACATGGTGGAAAGAGGATAATCAATGGGACAGTGCTATACCGGGGTACAAATTATATCGCAATGACAGAGAGGAGCACCCGGGAGGAGGTGTGGCGCTTTATGTCCGGGATGGCATAGAGTCCAAAAGGATAAACATCCTGCATGAGAATAAATACAAAATTGAATCTTTATGGGTAGAAATCCCTTGTGTGTCGGGGAAGACTATAGTGATAGGGGTATATTACCGTCCACCTGGTCAAGATGGTGAGATGGACAGTGAAATGCTAAGAGAAATTAGGGAAGCTAACCAAATTGGTAGTGCAGTAATAATGGGAGACTTCAATTACCCCAACACAACAAGTGCAGAAGAACTCGTTGGATCCAAAGTTTATTAATTTTGCAAAAATTCATATGGCAACTCCATTGTCAAATGTTTACGTATAGTTCCAATCACAGGTAGGGGTCCTTTGCACAGTCCTCTTCGGACGATTCAGCAGGCGAAGAAACGAGTTTTGGCACAGTTCAGAGGGACCGGGTCTCCGTCCCTCCATCAGACACAGCATTATCTTCATTATCGAACTATACATCAGCACCCTCTTTTTTAGAGGGGACTCAACTACATCAATCTTCTCGAAATCTACGGGGTCGCGGCCGCACTGCACCCTCTCAACAGGTCCAACAAAGAATTACACGAGCCACTCGCCGTCAACAGGATCCTTGGCAACAATAATACAACCTGATGATGCAATATTTAATTTATCTTCTAGACGGTTGTCAGGACCAGAGAAGGATCTTTTGGCTAAAGGTCTTTCTTTCGTATCGACTGTGAAATATGATGATTTTAATGTTCAAATTCATTTGTATCGATTTTTTCGAACGCTTAAGTTGAAATCCTACTTTACTGATTGTCCACAAATACCTGATCAGTCTTTGGTATATTTGAAATCTAGATGGGTACCTCATGTGGCTCCTGATCCTTTATTGGTAGCCTTTGAGAAACTTGTACGATCCGACGTGAAAGATCTTACCCGGTCGAAAGATTATGTATTCTTTAACCTTTCTAAAGATGAATGGCAAGCCATTAGATCTCAGGCAGATGATCCTGGAATAGTTATAAAACCAGCCGATAAGGATGGGGGAATTGTAATATTGAATAAGACTGAATATGATTCTGAAATTTTGCATCAATTGAACGATAGATCATTTTATTATCCCTTAGCAACTGACCCCACATCATCAATCCAGGCTGAAATAAAATCTTTAATTCAGGAAGCATTAGATCATAAATTTATTACTACTCGGGAAGCCCAATTTTTACAATGTGAGTTTCCTGTTACACCGGCATTTTATATTCTTCCAAAGGTCCACAAATCACTTATAAATCCACCAGGGTGACCTATTGTGTCGGGGCTTGGCTCCCTCTTAGAGCCCCTTTCAAAATTTATTGACTGTTTTTTAAGACCATTTGTTCCAAAAATTAAGTCTTATGTGAGGGATTCGTCACACTTGATTTCCTTGTTGGAACAGTTGCCTACACCAGATGACACTGTATTTCTAGTTACCTTAGACATTGTCTCGTTATATTCAAATATTCCCCAGACAGAGGCTTTGAACGTGATTCAAAGTACTTTAGAATCAAGACCTAATCCTATTAGGACCCCTACAAGATTTTTGATGGAATTAGCGCGTTTAGCTCTAACCAAAAATTTCTTTACATTTAACTCACAATTTTATCAACAAATTAAGGGCACGGTGATGGGTGCCACGATGGCCCCAAGCCTAGCCTACTTATATGTCGCTATGTTTGAAGAGACATTTATCTACCCATCCGTATGGTCACAGTTTTTTTCAGTTTGGCTGAGGTATATTGACGACATATTTTTAGTCTGGTTAGGAACAGACATACAATTCTTTGTTTTCTTAGATTGGTTAAATAGTTGCAATAGCAATCTTCAATTTAACTTTGACATACAGGCTAATAGTATTCCTTTTTTGGATATTCTAATCTCTGTCTCAAAAAATGGTTTTGAAACTACCATTTTTCGGAAACAGGCGGATAAGAACACCCTTTTACAGTATAAGAGTTGTCATCTGCGTTTTCTTAAACAGAATATTCCCACAGGACAATTCTTGAGGTTACGTCGCCTATGTTCCTCGAGAGAGGAGTATATGCTTCAAACTAAGCAGATGTTGATGCGGTTCACTCTGCGGGGGTACCCGCATAGAATTTTGAAACGTGCATATAAACGGGCCCTCTATGTTAATAGAGATCTTTTATTTTTACTGAGGAATTTATCTGAAGATAACTCTATTAACTGTATTTTACCATTCTCGGTCCAGAGTAAGACTATCTCAGACCTTATACGTAGACATTGGTCAGCATTATCGTTAGATCGTTTTTTTCAAGCTACCCTTCGTTTTACATACCGCAGGGGAAAGAATTTGAAAGATATGTTAGTCCATACAGTACAAAATCCTGTGACTATTGATAGCATTGGTGGCCATAGACCATGTGGTCACTGTACAGTGTGCCCTTTGACAATGACTATATCTGAATTCACCCATCCTGTTACATCTAAGGTTTTTTCCCTTCGGGGTACATCTGATTGCACAACCTCCATAAAGCTATCATTTATTTCATCCATCCAGGAACGTTATCTCTCTAGCGTGTCCCGATGATACATTTACCCAGTCAATATTGGGGTAATTGAAGTCTGAACACCACACGGGCTGGAACTGCACTCTCAATCAATAATCCAAAACACAACAAGTGCAGAAGAACTCGTTGGATCCAAAGTTTATTAATTTTGCAAAAATTCATATGGCAACTCCACTGTCAAATGTTTACGTATAGTTCCAATCACAGGTAGGGGTCCCCCGACACGGACCCCGTGGTTTTGCCCACTGGCTGCGTCGGGAGGGACAATACCATGTAATCACACAATTTGAAAATTAAATTTTAACAGGCGGCAGGCAAAGCAAAGTCCGGGTTCAGGCAGGGTAAAGGCAGGCAAAGCAAAGTCCGGGTCCAGGCAGAGTTAAGGTAGGCGGCAGGCAAAGCAGAGTCTGGGTCCAGGCAGGGTCAAGTCAGGCAGCAGGCAAAGCAGAGAAGAACCAGTAAGCACACAGGAACCTTATTGCAAAGGCGTCTGCTGGAACCCAGGGAGAGGTTTAAATCTCTCTGGGTCTTGACGTCATCTTCCAGGGCTGGCCTGGACCGCACACCGTGGCCCCTTTAAGAGGCGGGACCTGCCACGCTCTCCCCAACGCAGTAGTAGAGACGCCGGGGAAAGCATGCCACGGTCCGTGCGCCGCCCGTCGCGCCGGGGGAAGGCCCCACTCCGGAGCTCCGAGGGAGGTAGGGGGTCCTGGCCGAGGGCTACCTTGGCCAGGAATCGCAACAGTACCCCCCCCCCTTACGCCCCCTCCTGGAAGGACCGGGTTTCTCAGGATGCGTCAGATGAAAGTGCTGAAGTAAGGCTTTATCCAAAATATTCACTGATGGTTCCCATGAATTCTCCTCTGGACCAAACCCCTCCCAAGCAATCAGATATTCCCAACGCCTGCGATTACGACGGACATCCAGAATTTCTCGTACTTAATAGATCGGATCTTCCTCGGATGCAACAGCCGGTGATTGAGGAAGAATAGCATGGAAGAAAGAAGAAACCACTGGTTTCAGCAATGAGACATGAAACGAATTATGGATCCGAAGACTGGTTGGAAGTCGAAGGCGATAGGTCATGGGTCCCAAACACTTACTGATAAGGAATGGCCCAATGTACTTGGGAGCGAGTCTCATGGATGGGACCCAAAGGCGAATGTGGCGGGTACTGAGCCAAACTCGGTCTCCTGCATTAAACAGAGGGGAAGGTCGACGATTCTTGTCCGCCATCCGCTTGGCAGCGACAGCCGATCGTAAAAGTCTGGTATTGGTGGCCTTCCAAAGTTCATGCAACTGTAATGCGGAAAGGTGAGCTGCCAGAGAGGCAACTGAAAGAGGTAGAGGAAGAGGAGGGCGAGGCTGCTTGCCATAAACAATCTGGAACGGGGAATTCCCAGTAGCGGAGTGAATATGGGAATTATGTGAGAACGCGGCCCAGGGTAATAGCGTGGACCAATCATCCTGGCGGTCGTTCACGAATAGGCGAAGAAACAGCTTTAATCCTCTGTCGACCCATTCAGCCTGCTCATTCCCTTGGGGATGAAAGGCAGTGGTAAAGTCCAGTTGTACACCAAATTTCTTGCACAGCGCACCCCAGTATTTGGCAGTAAATTGCGACCCCCTGTCCGATGTTATGTGAAGTGGAAGACCATGTAGACAAAACACATGAAGAGCGAAGAGCCCAGCCAACTCAGGGGCAGAGGGTAATTTGGGCAAGGGCACAAAGTGGGCCATCTTAGAAAAACGATCTACCACCACCCATATTACTTGATGACCGGAAGAAGGAGGGAGGTCCACAACAAAATCAGTGGATATATGGGTCCATGGTTCCTGAGGTGGTGGAAGAGGTCGGAGGAGGCCCCATGGCAGGCCAGGTAACGGTTTTTGTTGAGCACACTTCGGACAGGAATCAACGTAGGCACGCAAATCCCGGCGTAAATAGGGCCACCAATAGTAATGTGATAATCTTTCCAAGGTACCCGTTCTCCCGGGATGGCCAGCCGTAAGGGAATCGTGTGCCCATGAGAGTACCTTGGGGCGAAGGCGGAGAGGAACCATTGTTTTCCCTGGTGGTGCAGTCTCTGTGGTGGCCAAGATCACCTTGGCTGGATCAATAATGTAGCTGGGGAGGTCAGGTGTGTCATCGGTCTCATGAAGTCGGGAAAGGGCATCTACATGAACATTCTTGGTTGCGGGGTGATAGCGTAATACAAAATCAAAGCAACTGAAGAATAGCGACCATCGAGCTTGGCGTGGGTTCAGTCTTTACTAAGGTATTCCAAGTTTTTATGGTCTGTGTAGACCGTAATTGTATGTTGTGCACCCTCCAGCCATTGCCTCCATTCCTCAAAGGCCATCTTTATAGCTAACAGTTCCTTGTCTCCAATCCTGTAGTTCTTTTCGGCTTGGGAAAATCTGCGTGAGAAGTAAGAGCAAGGGAGTAACTTCCCCTGATTAGAATGTTGGCTAAGTACGGCTCCTACTGCCACGTCCGAAGCATCCACCTCCACAATAAAAGGACGTGTGGGATCTGGGTGACGGAGACAGGGTTCTTGTAGAAATACAGTCTTGAGATCCTTAAAGGCTTGAATAGCCTCGTCAGGCCATTTCCTGGGATCCGCCCCCTTCTTAGTCAAGGCCGTGAGAGGTGACACCATGTGAGAAAATCGAGGGATAAAGGTCCTGTAAAAATTAGCGAACCCAAGAAAATGTTGTAGTGCACGAATAGCCTGACGAGGCTATTCAAGCCTTTAAGGATCTCAAGACTGCATTTCTACAAGAACCCTGTCTCCGTCACCCAGATCCCACACGTCCTTTTATTGTGGAGGTGGATGCTTCGGACGTGGCGGTAGGAGCCGTACTTAGCCAACATTCTAATCAGGGGAAGTTACTCCCTTGCTCTTACTTCTCACGCAGATTTTCCCAAGCCGAAAAGAACTACAGGATTGGAGACAAGGAACTGTTAGCTATAAAGATGGCCTTTGAGGAATGGAGGCAATGGCTGGAGGGTGCACAACATACAATTACGGTCTACACAGACCATAAAAACTTGGAATACTGGTTGTGGCCATTCCCGAATGCTAGCCAACTTGTCAGGGTCCATTTGAAACCCAGTGGTAGAAATGATGAATCCCAGAAAAGGTAGTGATTGTCTTTCAAAGAGACATTTCTCCAGCTTTACAAATAACTGGTTCTCTCTCAGGCGTTGAAGAACGTTTCGGACATCTGTGCGATGAGCACCCAGGCTTTGGGAATAGATTAAGATATCATCAAGATAGATGATTACTACTTGATTCAACATGTCCCGAAATATCTCATTCATTAAGTTTTGGAATACCGCCGGGGCATTACAAAGTCCAAATGGCATCACCAGATATTTATAATGGCCGTCACGTGTATTAAACGCCGTCTTCCATTCATCTCCCGGTTTTATCTGAACTAGATTGTATGCCTCGTGTAGGGCTAGTTTGGTAAATACTTTAGCTCCATGAAGGCGATCTAGTAATTCCGGAATTAGTGGAAGAGGATATCAATCCTAGCGAGTTATCGCATTAAGTCCTCGGTAATCAATGCATGGTCTCAACAACCCATATTTCTTGGGGACAAAGAAGAACCCTGCTCCCGCTGGAGATGACGACGGTCATATAAATCCTTGTTCAAGATTGTCTTTAATGTATTGAGACATAGCCAGGGATTCTGGCCCAGATAATGGGTACACTTGCCCTCTAGGTGGACATGTATTAGGCAGCAGATTTATGGTACAATCAAAGGTACGGTGTGCCAGAAGGGTCTCCGCTTTTTCCTTGGAAAAAACATCCATGAAATCTGCGTATTGCGGAGGGGGTCGGAGTCTAGTAGCCGCTATTTGGATCTTGGGTTGAGGTCTCTGATTCAGATAGGTAGAGAAACATTCTGGTCCCCAAGCTGTAATCTGAAGAGTTCTCCAGTCAATGATGGGTGCGTGTTTCTGTATCCAGGGGAGGCCCAATACCACCGGATGAACTGTTTTTTGCAAAATGAAGAAGGATATCTCCTCCCTATGGAGGACCCCTGTATGGAATGTTATCGGGGCGGTACAAGAAGTGACTTGACCCGGAAGATTCTCCCCCTGGATTGACGAGATGTATAGGGATGTCTCGCGAGGAAGTATTGGAAGTTGTAGTTGGTGAACCAAGTCTTCTAAAATAAAGTTTCCTCCTGAACCTGAATCGATGAGGGCTAGAGTTGTAAGGGATCCATGGAGGTAATATAGTGTGACCAGAACAGTACAGTGGGGGGCGAGATTGGTCCTAGGGTCAGCCCCTCTAAGACACCTAGGTCCGATAGTTTCCCGGACGTTCGGGACATTGAGCTAATAGATGTCCCTTATTACCGCAATAAAGACAAAGTCCTATCCGTCTTCAATGTTGCTTCTCTTCGGTAGTCAGATGGCTCCTACCCAACTGCATGGGCTCCTCCCTGCCCTCGGAAGAGGTTTTGGAAGTGGTAGGATGAACCATGGAGCGGGAGAAGGTAGGGGCCAATGGAACTGTAAGACGGTAGGATCTAGACTCTTTGGCTCGTTGCTGAAGCCTTCGATCGATATGACCCGCAAGAACGTTCTCTAAGTTGATCTTAGCTGTTTCATAATAGATTTTACCTTGATTATTATCCGTTCATTATATTCGATATGTTCCATGTAAACCGCCTCCCCGGCGATAGTTATTTCTG
Source organism: Rhinatrema bivittatum (assembly GCF_901001135.1). NCBI lineage: Eukaryota > Metazoa > Chordata > Amphibia > Gymnophiona > Rhinatrematidae > Rhinatrema > Rhinatrema bivittatum. The sequence goes on along the minus strand of NC_042617.1, from coordinate 418,267,761 downwards.
TTAAATGTGAACCGGAGTGATATGTATTGTATACAGGAACTTCCGGTATATAAAAACCAAAAATAAATAAATAAAGATCAATTAATGCCTCAAGGTCATCTGGAATCTCTCATGCTGCCAACTCGTCTTTGATGCGAGGAGAAAGTCCTTCCAGAAAGATCCCTCTTAAGCAATCAGTCTGCCATCCCAGCTCAGATGCCAAGATGCGGAACTCTACTGCGAAATCAGCCAAAGTACGGGTGCCTTGATGGAGATTAAGGAGTTCCGAGGAGGCGGTAGACAGTCGTCCTGGTTCATTGAATATTTGGCGGAAGGTCCGAACGAATCATGGCAGGTCACCCAAAATGGAGTCCCCACGTTCCCAGATCAGGGATGCCCAGGCTAGGGCCTTCCCATCTAGCAAGGAAATGATGAAGGATGTCTTAACCCGATCTGTAGGGAATTGTTGTTCCTGTAGCGAGAACTTGATGAAGCAATGGTTCAGAAATCCTCGACATTGTTTGGCATCCCCGGCATAACAAGGTGGAGCAGGCAAGTGGGTTACAGCACTAGCACTGTTCGGAATTGCAGGAGTAGGAACAGCGGCCTCTGCTCCTTGGACTGCATCAAGTCAGTTTGCCAAACATTCAACCGTGGCAGTCAAATTCTCTAGGCACTGTTGTTGCTGTTGCTGCTGTTGCCTTTGTTGCATAAGTTGTTGAGCCAGGCCTGGAATAGCCTGGAGACCTGTCAAGTCCACCGGGTCCATGGCCTTTGCAATCTGTTCTCAGTTCTATGTGGACCCTTAGTCCGGAAGGTACTCACCGAGGAATGGTCCTGATGAACTCCTCTCCGGAAGGTGGAGCAGCAATGTCTAGGGTTGTGTCTAGACAAGTGGTAGCAAGCAGGAACTGAGTCCAAGCAGGATCAAGGCAGGCGGCCAGCAAACAAGGTCTGGGTCCAGGCAGGGTCAGGGCAGGTGGCTGGCAAAACAGAGTCTGGGTCCAGGCAGGGTCAAGGCAGGCGGCAGGCAAAGCAAAGTCCGGGTCCAGGCAGGGTCAAGGCAGGCAGCAGGCAAGGCAAAGTCCAGGTCCAGGCAGGGTCAAGGCAGGCGGCAAGCAAGGCAGAGTCCGGGGCCAGGCAGGGTCTAGGCAGGTGGCAGGCAAAGCAAAGTCCGGGTCCAGGCAGGGTCAAGGCAGGCAGCAGGCAAAGCAGAGTCCGGGTCCAGGCAGGGTCAAGGCAGACGGCAGACAAAGCAAAGTCTGGTTCCAGGCAGGTTCAAGGCAGACGGCAGGCAAAGCAGAGTCCGGGTCCAGGCAGGGTCAAGTCAGGCAGCAGGCAAAGCAGAGAAGAACCAGTAAGCACACAGGAACCTTATTGCAAAGGCGTCTGCTGGAACCCAGGGAGAGGTTTAAATCTCCCTGGGTCTTGACGTCATCTTCCGGGGCCGGCCTGGACCGCGCGCCGCGGCCCCTTTAAGAGGCGGGACCTGCCGCGCTCTCCCTGACGCAGTAGTAGAGATGCCAGGGAAAGCATGCCGCGGTCCGCGCGCCGCCCGTCGCACCGGGGGAAGGCCCCTCTCCGGAGCTCTGAGGGAGGTAGGGGGTCCTGGCCGAGGGCTACCTCGGCCAGGAATCGCAACAGAGAGCTTTTTTGGATTTTTTTCTTTAAATACAGTTATACCTTTTGGCTGAATGAGAAGATAGATTACATTCTTTGTGATGTATTCTTCCTCATTTACATGTAGTGTAAGCTTCATTGGGCACAAACAATATGGTGATTGACAGTTCCCTTCTCACCTCTAGCCTTTTAAAAATGGCATCTGCACAACACACAGAAGAAAACCTCTGAAACTAGAAAGGATTTTCTAAATAATCATGATGCCAGCATATGTTATTTTAAGTCTTTCAGAGATGTCTTTTTAGAAATCATTTATCTAGAGGTATCTGTGCAAAGTTTGTGATATTTGATAGCATGCAGCACTAATGTGTTTTCCAGTCCTGTAATGATATGCTCAGCTTTTTCTTTGGATTCAGCATGATTACATTTGTATATTTTGAAACTAGATTTGAAGAAGATCGTGATTTTGGGATACGTGACAGGATGAACAACCCTCAGGAAATCTTTATGCCTCTGAAACAGATATGCAATTTTTGAAATGCTGAATCAGCGCAGGACACTCAGTGAGTTATTTTCTGCGGCTTAACATCTTGCCTTAAGTCCCTCACACATAAGTGCTTAATTTTTTTGATATAATGCACCAACCTAGAAGATTTTTTATGTGGAACTTAAAATGTTCCCAAAAAAATGACTAAAAAGAATCATACAAATTTCACAGTTGTTGCGGAGGTGGACCCTTGGCCCGAGATGGAGTTGACGCTACCCGTGGGGTAGCCCCCACCGGTCCCCCACCATCAGGAGGCGGAGCAGAACGGGAAGCGGAAGCCAACTGGAGCTTTGCCAATACCAGCCCTCGTTCCCCTCAGGTTAAGCCCTTGGGTACTGGTCTTAGGTGGGCCTCCGCATGGATGATCCCGTGAAGGATGTTCAAGGCAGGGAGCCAGGAAGCAATGGGGACACAGGGTCCAAAGGAGCTGAACTCAAGACAGGGCCTGGATCCAGAAGCCTGGACAGGCTGAATCAGGCTAGAGAACAGGAACAGATTAAGTCCGGACTTGTAAGTAGGCAAGAGCCTAAGAAAGGCCAAGTCCAAGTAGTCAGATGGAGGAAAAGTCATGTTCAAGCTGGAGTCAGGGCAGGCGGCAGGAGACAAGGTCAGGAGCAAGCTGAAGTCAGGGCAGGTGGCTGGAGACAAGGTCAGGTGCAAGCTGAGGGTCAGAGCCAAGGAATCCGTCCAAAGCATGGTCAGGAACAGCGAGGGTCAAAGCCAGGAATTCGTCCAAAAGGTAATCAGGAACAAGCGAAGCTCAGGAACAGGAAACTGGAATTGGAACAGGAATGCAACAGGTCGAGCACAGGAGCAGGAACACGGAGGAGTAGCAACTAAACACATGACAGGAAACATGGAGACCTGTTACCAAGGTAAAGACCGAATGGCGGGGCCTGCCTTAAGTAGCAGGACCTGGCGACATCATCATCCGGGGCCACGGGAAGGTTTCACGCCGCGGCTCCTTTAAAGTCGGGGAAGGTGTACACGCGCCCGCCTAAGGTAGAGTGACTGGAACTACATGATAAATTTATACACTGGGCAAAGAATTCCAAATATCTCCTAATCGTTATACAATCATAACGATCATGGCGAATACAAGATAATAGTCTTGAAGCAATGGAAATGAAGCCATTGTAAATTAAAGAGATACAAAGTGTTGTATTTGAAAAACTGATTGTTAATAACTAATAAGCAAATTTTCGCAATCACAATGTACTGGAAATGTTTTTAATATGCTTTTAGGTGTGTGTGAATGTGTTTGAATGGGACAGTGAGTATTTTATTTTGTCTAGATAGAATTAATAAAGTTTTGCACATTAATATCAAAAAAGTGGAATACTCCTTGTGTTTATTATGATTGGAGCTACATGACGGCAGTGTCTCCCCTCCACGCATGTGGGGAGACCCGACTGGGACCGGAGGAGGCTGCGGAGCTGCCGGAGGTACCTGGGAATGTGGTAGGAGCATGAGCGTGTAGGTGGCTGCCAAAGAGGAAGGGCCAGGTCCGGGACCCGGGCATCAGGGTGAGTAGGGCCGGTCGCGGACCTGCCGTGGCCAGGACACGCAACAACAGTACTGTGACCTATGATTAAAACTTATGACACTGCCACTGGACATAATTCTTATAACTATGAATGCTGTCCTGTATCTTGATTTCTGATGGGCAAACGATATATTATAGCATTTCTGTTTGCTAAGTGGTAGGGTAGAATTGTCATTATTTATTGATAATTTCACTTCAGTGTTCTATATATTTTTAGTATGTAAACCTACATATGTGAACAAGCATGGCTCTTTCAAGGCCAGATGTACTAGGCAATTTTCCCATAGACAGCAAAAGGAAAATATCTTTAAAAAAAAAAAAAATTAAAGCCCACCTATATCAACATCATTTGTTCTAGGTAGATAATTTGAGAACATGCATAATAAAACTTTCTTTTCAGACACAAAAAGACAGAAAAGGAATTTACAGACATATTTTTCCCTAAATGTTTTTTATTGTGTATTTAAGAATAAATCCAAACTAACCAATTTTATTGAGATACTACTTATACCATAATCCATGACCGAAATATAGTGGCAACCTTTGCTAACAATCTCTCTATTTTAACTTACAAGGGAAAAACAGCATTGCTGAAAGTGTTTGTCTCTACGAATCAGTAAAACCAATTTGAACTGAGCTGAATCAATGGTACAATGTTAGTATGCTAGTGCCTTATGCAATGCTTCAATCACCAAGTATCAGTGTGGCTGTGCATATAAAGAAATCAATACAAGACTACTACTGTTCAGATCCTGTGAAATGAACTTGATTCACATCCCAGAATTAATAAAAGGAGACTTTAGATTTGACACGTTAGTCATATCTAGTGGGACTACCTGCAAACACTGTTTTCAGTGGCAGGTGCATCATGATGGGGAACAGAAGGACAGGTAAGTAGTTAAAAAAACCCAAAACATACTCCCATGTAACACCATATTGGGGCACATAAAAATGATGAAGTGTCTAATGCCAGTTTTGCAGCCTTAGAGCAGTCTCTGTGGGTTTAAAATACAAATATGGTCAAATAGATGGTATAGTGCAGTGGTTCTTAACCTTTTTTTCGGCTGAGACACACCTAACAGATGGTTCTCACATGCCTGACACATTGAACATGTGTCAAGGGTCTAAATGTAAATATACATTCTGCATCCTCAGGAACCCCCTTGACCCCCAACAATGGGTGCAGAGCAGAACTAGAGCATTACCTGTACAACTCACCATACAAAAAAGATATTCTGATTCTGATGACATCTCAGAAAATGCAAAACAAACTCCCTTTACTGGCAGGCACAATACCCCTCCTTATGAAAAGACAGTAATTTACCACTAATGCATGTCCTACTGAGAAAACACAATAAATAAGATTGATTTAAATGCCTACATGCTAGTAAAATACCTCACCTCGGTCACACATCCAGAACTGACCTTCACCAAGTACAGAAAGACCACAAATTATAAATATGGAGTCAAACTGGAATGGAAAACCAAAACAGTCACTCTGCATGCGGAGCAAACCTGGAGAAATGGAAAGAGAAATATAGCACCTAACATAGTCCCAGGATCTGCAATAATGCACACAAACTAACCCGCACAAAGTTACACCTATATTATGGAACACACTCAAAACAGTAACAACCCTATCTATGAAAAGGCAACACTACGAATATTAAACCAGGCCCTAAACACTGATAAACCTCCTATTAGGAAAACAGAGCAAGCCAAGCTGCTATAGAGCCCCACATAGAAATAATTATAAAAACTATACTAATAAATGTTACAAAACAGTTGATGAACAGAATGACATCCACAATTAAAAACTCATAAAATTATTAACAATTGTCCAAATATCAATAAAATATTTCAAAACAGCAGACACATCACGAAATACCCAATAATTAAATAACAGTCAACCAAGAAAAATAAACTTAAAAAGCCACCTTTATTTACCCTCTCCAGCAACTCTCCTACTCCTTTCCCTTGCAGGCCAATAGCACAAACCAGAAGCAGCAGTGGCTGCTGAAGTTCTGTCCTCACGGTCCTCTTCCTTAGGGCCCACAACCAGTCACTCACACACACAGGGGCGGATTTTAAGAGCCCTGCTCACCTAAATCCGCCTAAATCCGGGCGGATTTAGGCGAGCAGGGCCCTGCGCGCCCGTGCGCCTATTTTACATAGGCCTACCGGCGCGCGCAGCGCCCCGGGACTCGCGTAAGTCCCGGGTTTTCAGAGGGGGCGTGTCGGGGGGCGGGCCCGATCCGCGCGGCGTGTCGGGAGCATTTCGGGGGGCGCGCCCAGGGGCGTGGTTACGGCCCGGGGCAGTCCGGGGGCGTGGCCGCGCCCTCCGGACCCGCCCCCAGGTTGCGTCCCGGCGCGCTAGCGGCCTGCTGGCACGCGGGGATTTACGTCTCCCTCCGGGAGGCATAAATCCCTCGACAAAGGTAAGGGGGGGGTTTAGACAGGGCCGGGCGGGTGGATTAGGTAGGGGAAGGGAGGGAAAGGTGAGGGGAGGGCAAAAGAAAGTTCCCTCCGAGGCCGCTCCGATTTCGGAGCGGCCTCGGAGGGAACGGAGGTAGGCTGCGCGGCTCGGCGCGCGTCGGCTATACGGAATCGATAGCCTTGCGCGCGCCGATCCCGGATTTTAGCGGCTACGCGCGTATCTACTAAAATCCTGCATACTTTTGTTTGCGCCTGGAGCGCCAACAAAAGTACACGAACGCGCCGTTTTTGTAAATCTACCCCACAGTCTCTGTCTCACACAGACCAGTAACCTCCCTAACCAGTCTCTTCCTCACACACACACACCAGACACCTCCCTGACCAGTCTGTCTCTCTCACACACACACCAGTCACCTCCTTGACCAGTTTCTGTCTCTCAGACACACATACATACCAGTCACTGTCTTGGCCAGACTCTCTTCCTCACACACACACTCCAGTCACCTTGCTGACCAGTCTGTTCCTCACAGACACCAGTCATCTCACTGACCAGTCTCTGTCTCTCTCACACACACCAGACACCTCCCTTACCAGTCTCTGTCTCTCTCATACACACACCAGTCACCTCCCTGACCAGTCTGTCTCTCACACACCCACCAGTCACCTCCCTGACAAGTCTCTGTCTCACACACAACACACACACACACACACAAGTCATCTTGCTGACCAGTCTGTCTCTCTCTCACAGAAACACATCACCTCCGACCAGTCTCTCTCTCAGTCACACACATGCTCTCTCACTTACATACAAGCTCTCAATCACACACAAATGCTCTTGCTCCCATTCTACCACATACCCACAAAGCTGCCACTCACGCACTCAGACACTCATTCTACCACACACACATAAAGCTGCCGCTCACATATCCAGGCACTCATTCTAACACACACATATAAAGCTGCCTCTCATGCACCCAGGCACCCATTCTACCACAGGCACACAAAGCTGCCACTCACACACATACACAAACAAAAAGCTGCCACTCTCACACACACAAGCTCACGTGGAGCCTCTTCTCATTGTTTGGCCCAATAAGCCTGGCCTTCGCTCTTCAGCCGCTGCCGGCTTGGCCTCCAGCGGTGGCACGCAGCGTCTCTCCAATCTTCAGCCACTGCCGGCCTGCTCCGCTCTTCAGCCCCGTCAGCCTGGCCTCTGGTGGCAGCCAGCAGGGTCTCTCCAGGCACCGGCCTGGCCTCCAGCAGTGGCACGCAGGGTTTCTCTGCACTTCAGCTGCTGCCGGCCTGGCATCCAGCGGTGGTACTCCCCTACCAACCGCATCGGCCAGTCCGCCCCTGGGGAGAAGGGAAGCATAAGTGGAACAGTGGGACACCGGGAGCCGCAACACACCTGCCGGTGCTTGGCGACACACCAGTTGAGAATTGCTGGTACAGTGGACCTCGCATAGAAGCAAGTGCTCTATTTCTCAAACTGGAAGGAGAAAACAATACCAATGTTTCTTTCTTCTCTGTGACCCATTTGACTACACCCTACTATTCTGTTGACTGCAAGATGCCTCACACAAATACATACTTTGGAAATAAGGAGGATCTCACTCAAAAGCATCTTCAAACAAAACAGCTTTTATTGCCAAGTCTGGTATTTTCCTGCAGTCAGAGAAAATAACTCTCGGAGAGAGGAAACTCACCCAAAGATGAGATTTGTGCAATGTTCTCTCAACCTAGCTTGATGGACTCTCTACCTGGGTAACATCAAGCTAGGTTGAGAGAATATTGCACAAATCTCATCTTTGAGCAAGTTTCTTCACTCCGAGGGTCATCAAATGTTCACAAGAGAGCACTGTTCTGTTCGTACGTCTCACATTGAATGTCAAAGTGGCCCCTAACCCCCTACACTAATATCTAAACCTCACCTCGAATTACTGGTGGGCCTCCCATAGAGATATAAATACCTATCTAGGGTGAGGGCATTATGGCAACTCTCACTCACTCACTCACTCACTCACTCTCACATAGCTAGGCAGGAGCTTTAAATCTAGTCAAACAGGCCTTTGAGAACACAATGCAACCTATCACACAGCTTACCACTACTTTAAAAGGCATAGTTAAAGCCATGCAATAGGACTTCACAAAATGGTAAACTCCTCCTCTGTTTCAGATTTGCATCGCACCATACGATATGATGCGATCGCAAGCATTAAGGGCTTACTGCATGCATTAACAGCGCTTTTCGCATGAGAAAACGCCTTATAGCATTTTGATAAATGATGGTGGATAAATGGTAGAGAAAGCAAATATTGAGGTGAGGCATGTGGGACGAAGCCGTCTGAGTCCGATGGACGCAACAACAGTCCTTAATATAGACCATGTTATGTCACCCAGCTAGCAACGCAGATCATAAATTCACACAATCCCAAATCTATGAGTAGTGGCCAAGCAAGGGATTGAAACAGAGCTACAGATTCTCAGCATCCCTGTCACTTTGAACTCACAGTTCATGCCATGACAAAGCTTTTCTTTTGATAGTAGTTTCCAGGCCCCCTCCTATAGCTTCCTCCTAGGCAGCCTGCAGGATATTTTTAAACTTCTTTAACCAAAAATATTCTGTACTCGGCTACTGCCAGAAGGGATTTGGGTTGCACCCTTCTTCCTACAGCCCCATCCCAGGAAACCAATCCAACAATACACATAAGCTGGCTTCTGCCAGTACATTTAATTTTAGAATGCTTCCCTAGGGTTGTATTTTCTGCTGCACTCAGCCCCTGTGCCCTGTCACATGGAGAAATTACCATAAGGCCAATAAGTTAATACTCAAAGATTTAAATATGTATAACCTATAGTGGTCATCATTCTTAATTTTGTATTCACTTTTTTTTAGTTATTTATTAATATCAAATCCAGAGTGACATTTCTCTTTCTGGGCTCTCTGATTATTTAATAGAGTTGCTCCTTAGCAAATCAATAAACCCCCTTCCTTAGCTGTCAAAATGGATAATTAACATCTCCCACAATAAATAGACTTTTTCTTCAAATTGTTTGTGGTGGTAACAGCAAGAAAAGTGAAAGCATTTACATAGCTGTTCTTTTGGCAAACCTTGCATTATTGAACTATGTTTAATTATTTTGTAAATCAGACAAGAAAAGCATAAGATACCAAGTATTACTAAAATTAGTTTGCATAGACTAACATGGCAGCCAAACTACTACAACTACTACTCAACATTTCTATAGCGCTATACGACATACGCAGCACTGTTCAAACATACAAAAAGACAGTCCTTGCTCAATAGGTCTTACAATCTAATAAGACAAACATATAGGACAAGAGACTTGGGGTAGTTCATAAAGCAAGACAATGGTTAAAAAGAAAAGAAAGTTAGTGAAGACTAAAAGCAGAAATCAGTTTGGGATAATTGCTCCTTATTCAAATGGCAGGGACTTTTTTGAGATGAGTCTGGTAATTTAAATAAGACTAGAAGCCGCACAAATACTTTTCCCAGTGGTCATCATGGGATTTTTGTAGGTAGGCTTTTTACGTATCCTGCACCTCCCCAGCTTTTGGGACATCCTCTTTTTGGGATGGGTCTCGGGTGCATAAATTGCAAATAAGCACGTGCAATAGTCAGAGGCAATGAGAAAGCCAGAGGATTGGTGGTACAAGGTTAGAGGAGAGAGAAGGCGAGACTGCAAAAAGCAGAGGGTTACGAGAAATCAACTAAGCCTAAAGATTTGGAGAGGAGATTTTGAGTAGGTCCTCAAGGCCTAGTCAAGTGAAAAGGTTTTTAGAGACTTAGGGGGTAATTTTCAGAAGAATTTACACTCATAAAACTGGAATTTACACATGTAAATGCACTTTATCTATGTAAATGGGCTTTTGAAAAATGCTACTATATATGCAATTGAATCGTTCATAGGTTATATACATGTAAGTGCACTTTATATGCCTGAATGGCTTTTGAAAATTGCTACGATAGTATGTTACATTTACATATGTAACTCCTTAGAAAATTGCCTCCTAAGAGTTTTTGAGAGGTTTGAGAGGATTTTTTTAATATTTTTGGATCAGCTTCTGACTGAGAGGAAGGACCCCCTGGAAGGAAGATCTGGTTCCCTGTTTTTGCATCTTGCACCCAGTTAACAGCAAGGTGGAAGACAGATTGGAGATTTTGAGAGATCTGGAATTTTGAGAGTTTTGAGAAATACTTTGGAGATTGTTGAGCCTTTTATTCAACTGTGACCTTTTGGATAAGCAGACCCTTTCATTGTGGGCCTGAGTTTCAAAAGCATTTTTGTGCATAAAACTGGGTTTTACACATCCAAATGCACTTTACCCGTGTAAGAGGGCTTTTGAAAATTGCTACTATATATGCCATTGAATTGTCAATAGGTTTTACCTGCATTAAGTGCACTTAAAGGTGAATTTTAAAAGCAGGACATGCGCCAAAATCTGGAGATGGGACACATGTAGCACATTCGCAGGTCCACCCAATTTTATAAGCCGCTCACATGCACGCATAAGTATCAGTGAGCGAATATCTTGATTTGGGGAAAAAAGGGGCAGAATGTGGGCGGTCATGGGTGTTCTGGTGCAGGACCAAGAAATATCCATACAAAGAGCGACGCACCTGGGCCCGCGCTCAGGTATACTTGAGCGCAAATTTACTTCTGTTACGGAGGAGGTGTAAGTCTTTATAAAATTATTTCCTGGCATCTCTGCATGTTTGAGGGGTCTTGGTTAACTGGGGGGAGTACAGGGGGTTTGGCGGGCCTAGCTCTACAGTGGGCAAACTGGTGGACGAGCTGCCTGGTGAAACTGGTAATGGGCTGGAGGCGTGTCTGTTATAAAATTCCAACACTTATGCGTCCCAAAGCGACTTACGCTGCTTTTCACGCACAAGATTAAAATTAGGAGCACACATACATGTGCCAGGGTTAAACATGTGCACATATGCCTGTGCAGGATAAAAAATTGCTGCGCATCTGGCTGCGTACCCATACAAACATGTATATGTGCACCCATAAGCTCGTTTGAAAGTTACTATCCCTATGCGGGTACATTGCTTTTGAAAATTGCTATGATAGTATGATACATTTACACGCATAACTCCTTTGAAAATTCACCTGTGTGAGTATTATTCAAAGCGTGAGAGTGACTGTGTAGCCTGGTTACCTCACACACAACAATTAGGGCCCAAGAGGCTTAGGACTCCTCCCTGCCAGGAGTAAGAGTGTTTTGGAGATCCAGGACAGTCAAGACAGCCCCGGGATTTTGCTGTAGCCCCCTGCATCAGGGACCCTCCACCAGGAAGGGGGTTAATATACAAATTAAGAATTATATTAAATTTACCTCACAGAAAGTTACATTTCAGGTATGCTATGTATTTCCCTGTCTCCAGAAGACTTCCAATCTATGGGCCTGAATTACTAAGCATTTTTCCCTTAGACACAGAATGGGAGAAAAGCCTTAGTAAGTCAGGCCCTAAGTTTGTATCTGAGACAATGAAGGTGAAGAGATTTGCCCACCATCACAAGGAGAATCAGTGGGATTTGAACTCTGATTTCCCTTATATTTAGGATAATGCTCTACACCCAAGGCTGTTCCTCCACTCTGTAGATATGCCACACATATACGACTTAAAATGCCTTTGACACTAATCTTTGTAAAGCAATAAATTATTTATCTTCAATAATTCATTTGTGTTTAGCATGTGATTTCCTTTTCCTATGGTCAGTCCTCTCTTGGTATGTAGTAGCTTTTCAGTTGATTAAATATGTGAGAATGCTATATAAATCATCTTTCATAAAAATACTATATAACTGGAATGATGCAATTCATTTGCAGGAATTACAGTATAAGTTAGGTTTTAAAAGCCTTGCGCCCGCAAAAATGGCCACATGCATAAGTGGGCCGCACGGGAGCTACGCGAATTTTAAATAGGTGTGAAAGACACGCACGTACATCGATGTACGCGCGCCCAGAAAAAGTAGGCAGAAAAGGGGCAGGGCATGGGTGTTCCAGAGGCGGGGCCAGCACTGACGCACATAACTCCTAATTTTCCTCAGAGTCCGGGGAAAGAGAGAAAGAGAGGCACTTTGAATCAGGGCGCGTTTTCAGGAGGTGGGTTGGGGTTGGAGGGTGGTGTTACAGACACATTCTGAGGTATGCATTGTAAAATTGACATCGGTAGAGAAGTTTTGACCTTATAAGTGATGAAAATTCTAACAAGAGGAGTGGATTTGTACACTGCAGTGGCTGCTCGCTGCATTGTTCAAATCAACTCTTTTTCATCACTAATAAGGTGTAAAATTCTTTACTGATGTCAGTTTTACAATGGATACTTCTGAATGTGTTTGTAACAACACCCCTGTAACCCCAACCCACCTCCAGAAAACTCACCTTGATCTAAAGTGCCCCTGTACAATGGTCCATATATAAAGTATCAGACTGAGCCTTATAAAGAATCTCTCTCTCTCTCTCCCTCTCTCTCTCTCTCTCCCCAATGTTCACCAGACTCCTGCACCTACTAAGAAAGTGGCATGTGCAGATATGTTCACATAGGTTATAAAATAGTGTGCTTTTATGGGCACATGCATATCCCTTTTAAAATCTACCCGTACATTTCTATTTTTCTACTCTCTATACAATAGTTTTAAATCAGTATTTCAAAAAAGCAAAACTCTGCCCTTTGATACATACAGAATCCTTAATAATACAGCAATAGCATGTACTGTATACATGTAAACATGTATGTGAAAGTGGAAACAATAAATAGGGGAAGAATGTGCGAATCACTGTGAGGAACTGCAGGAGGATCTTATGAGATGAAGAGATTTAGTAGCTAAATGGCTAATATGGTCAAGTACAAAGTAATGCACGTAGGGAAAAATAAACCGGAAAAATAATCCAGTCCAGTTCCATGTTAGGAATTATCACCCAGGAAAAGGACCTCGGCGTGCTTGTGGACAGTACCTTGAAATCTTTGGCTCAGCGGGTGGCAGCGGTCAAAAAGACAAATAGAATATTAGGAATTATATGGAAAGGAGTAGAGAACAAATCTGAAAATATTATATGGCCCAATTTAGAAGGGCATACGCGTAAAAAACGGGGGTTACATGCATGGCTGGGCCTTGCGCCCGCCGCACACATTTTAGAGCCAGCCCTGCCACTCGCGTAAACCTCATTACCACGCCGTCGTGCTGAGCCCTGCAAAAGAGGCAGCCTGGGGGTCATGGACTGCGCAGGGAGGGGTTGGGCAGGGGATGGCCATTAGTCGCTATCCCAGGGAAGCACGCACCAGCAGCCGGCCAGGGCACAAAGATTATTTCTGCTCCTAGGGAAACAGTATAGTATTTAAATTAAATAATGAGGGATAGGTAGGGTTAGGTTCGGGGTTGGGGAGGAGAGGAGACGAGGTCGGACGAGTAGAGTTAGGGATAGGAAAGTTCCCACCCATTCGCTCTTAATTTGAGAGGCCTGGATGGAACTGGGGGAGGCTCGATTGTGGTCCACTGCGTGTATTTTGCTAAAATCCCGCCTCTGCGCTCGCAAGTCGTGGGCCACCTGCACATGGGTACGTGGATTTTAAAATCCGGCGCTCATGTGCGCACGGCCATCAGATTTTATAACATGCGTTCGCCAGCGCGTGCATGTTATAAAATCAGCGTGGCCATGTGCGCACCGGGAACCGCACACACATGGATGCATCCGCGCGGGCCCTTAAAATCAACCCATAATGTCTTTATATAGATCCATGCTCCTTCTCAAAATAAAAACAAAACAAACATGGCGGACATAGAAAATATACAGAGGAGTGTGACAAAAATAATAATGGGGATGGATAAGTTGCATTATGGACAAAGGCTAATACATTAGTTGGAGCTACGTGCATACTGTTGCATTTCAAAGTATGGGAGTAGTTTTTGCTAGCAGAAATACCCACATAAATTAGCAGTGCAAATATGTGTAGGTGCTTTTCCTTAGGTAACTTTCAAAGTTAAAGTATGAAAGCGCATTCTTTCACTTTGAAAATTAGTGTACCTGTAGACTTTGCACGTATGCAGCCTGTCTTAAAATTGCCCCCCAGAAAGGGAGAAAAGCCTTGATGAAATCTGTCAGCCAGGTCTCAGTCCACGTCTGGGCTTGTCAAGCGCTTGAGCTCTTCACATTTCTTAGTCCCTTGCTCTTTTCATTCCACTTTGATTGTGGTTGGCGGAATTGAGCAGTTCGTCTTTTCCTGGTATTTCGGCCAAGTAATATGAGCTCTGCTAAGACAAATAAGAAATTGTATCATTTTTCTTAATCACAGGCAAATTGGGGGCTCTGGATTGCACACACGTTGTAACAGTGCCCACCTCATGAAAGGGAAGACTGGAAAGGCACTTTTCATTCTCTCAATGTGCAAATGGTTTGCCAACTCACACATGAAACTTCTGAATAAGATGGCTAATTCCTGGAGTTCTGCCATGCTTCTTACAGCCTGCATCATTCTGTCCTCTTCTGGCAATTTGAGGTTGGCATGATGGCCCAATGATGGTTGTCAGGTTAGTACAGCACTAGTAGAATGAGGTGCATATCAAATTCAAAGAGAATTGACTTTGCAAGCTGGAATGTCGCATATATCAAGTATGTCTTTTTATTCAGTGATCATAATAAGCAGACCTTTCATAAGCATTCCTTTCAACCAAAGTCAGTCCATCGCAATGATCGTGTGTTTCACATATACGCTGCATTGGGAAGGATGAGTACTGAATGGATGGATGTTTAACAAGCAACTGACCACTGCTTTATACCTTTCTTTTGGATCATTTTACATACACATGATGCCTCTTTACCACATGTCAGTGATATCTGGAGGCAATGCCAAGGTGTCATGCCTTGCAAGGAGTACGTCATTAGGTTGCTAGCAACATATCATATACACCCACACATGACTACCTCATATCCTTATTGGGACTTGCTGTATCTGCTGCATTGTTGCACTGACCTGAATCCCAGAGGATGTCCTGCTGCTTAACAAATTTCTCACTGATTTGTTTGGTTTCAAAGATGAAGCAGGATATGGATAACAACCATGATTGCTCAATCCTCTAGCTATCCCAAGGAGGCCAGCAGAGAAGAGATATAATGAGGCATACAGAGACACTTGCTCTATCATTGAGAGTACATTTGAACTGTTAAAAATTCAGTTCAGATGTTTGGACAAATCAAATGGTGCTTTATAGATATTCTCCTGAAAAAGTATCTTAACATTGTACATGCCTGCTGTATGCTTCATAATATTATAGTAAGGCATCATGTTATCTGACATGAATTCGGACTTCCCTCGTATCCCTGAAGTCAGAGAAACTACATGGAGTGGAAATCAGATCTGAACAAGATTAATGTGCATTACTTCACCTGTAAGCCTTTGAAAACTCAAGATACTTAAGATTAAAGCGTATTGGGGGAATGGGCGGAGTGGGTAGAGATCAAGTGCCCTATAGGGCTGATTAGATTTTCTTCCTTCATAGAGCAATGCTACTCTCTTGCTCTCTTGATACTGTTGTTCCTTACAAACATCCTGATTGCCACTGTTGACATCTCAGCTTATTGGTTGCTATGTATGTATGAAAGGAGCCATGTCTTGGTGTTACTAAGCAAATGGATGCACGTTTATGGGTTTTAGGAAAGATGGCTATGATAAAAAAAAAACACAGACAGCATATAATCTTCCATAATAACTTCTTTTATTGTCATCATAGAAGCAAACTAGTGGCAAAGATTATTAGTATGAAAAGTACTTTATGTACAAGAAATAAAGTTTAGAAAATCATGTACAAGGTACAATTAATTGACATACAAGCTTTACTTTCTATTATTACTACAGAAAAAATGTTAGAAACATATATTTCTAAGAACAAAAGTGGCACCATATATCATTATAAGTCTGAGAGTAAAAAGGCATCAACACAGAGTCCTTGGATAGCAAATCCAGCAAGAGAATTAGGGATACAACATGGCAGAGCAAACACAAGTCCTCCAACATACAGTTCAATGCAAGTAACTCCAGGTATCACAGCATCACAATCAGCCAACAGATCCAGGGTATATCATTCCACAGTCACCAATTCCAGGGCCAGTCAGTAATTCCAGGGCCAGATAGCATCAGTGTCAGACAGCAACTCAAGCCAGAAACTCCAGGGAAAGTAACACCATGGTCAGCCAGACACTCCTGGAAAGGTAGCACAGACCAGATAGCAAGTCCAGTAGGCAACCGCTGGGAAGGCAACAACAATCAGGCAGGATGTAGGGATGTGCAGGGGAAAAATGTTTCATTTTTTTGTTTCATTTCAGAGAAGTTTCAGTTGTATTCTCATTATCACCCTCCAGGGAAGACAGCACACAGTCAAACAGCATCTCCAGGGAAACTGTTCCATCAGACAGGAACTCCTGGCAAGGCATGCAGATGTACTTCTTTCTTACAAGCCAAAGACATAAAAAAAACAGCAAGCTTACAGGGAAAAAAACAACCAAGAGAGACTCATGCTTATTCCTGTTCTCTAGCAGACAAGGCAAGTCAATAGGAAGGGATACAGTCAAGGAAAATAAACAGAAAACAGCTCACTCAGAAATCACAAACCTCCTCTCTTTCATTTTCCTACCTCCCCCCAAAAAAGCCTATCCTCCATGTCTAAATCCAACAGCTTTCCTTCCGTCTTAGAGCAGTGATGAGTTGCTATGAAGGCCAGCCTGTTTCACTTTTCAGGAGAGATAGCACTCTTCTATATTGCTTTATACATTTGTACACAGTGACTAGTAAAATGTCTTTATGATAGTTCAAATGTTGGAGTTCAACCCAAAAGGAAATCTCTAGAAGAATTTCTCCGTACTGAGCAGTTATTGGAGGCTGTAGGATGGTCCCAAATTAGGCAACTGCACAGCTGACAAGTGTTATAGGCCTCTGTTTATACAACAATGATTTGATTTGTGGTCTCTGCAATACTAAATAAGGCCTGGATTTTCTAATGGCACACGGCTTTCTGAATCCCGCGGTAACGGGAGGCGGGGGGGGGGGTGAAGCGGGGGGCGGACCTGCGAAAGCTGGCAGTGATCATACCATCGCGGTGTTATCGCTGCCAGCTTTCGCACCCAATAGCGCCACCATGAAAGGTGGCGCTATTGGGCGCGCTACTGGCGGCGATAATGGGTCTTACCTTATCGCCGCCAACGAAGTTACCGCCACGTCCGCCCCAATGCCGCCCCAACGGCACCCCGACTCCTCCTCTTCCGGTCCCGACTCCGCCCCTATCTAGGGATAGAAAATGACCCCCTAATAGACATTATTTTGCAAGTATCTGTTCTCAGGAGACTTTTTATTTGTACAAACCTATTTTGCAAGAGGTCCATATTCAGTGCCATTTGTCTGGCTAAGTTCGGAATTAGCTAGACAAAGGAGGGAATTTGAAAATTCCATCACACTGACGGCCCCAAGATAATCAGATAATTGTTTATCCAGCTAAAAAGTTATCCGGCTACCTTAAGGGTAAGTGGGGGTGTTCTGGAGTTGAGCCAGCTATCCAGTTAAATTATCCAGATAAATGCCAATTTCAGGGTTATCCAGCTAGCATAGCCAGATAACTTTAGAATTGAAGAACAGCAGTTTTAATGTTAGCTAGATAAACGTATCTGGCTAATTTTGACATTGCCAGACATATTCAGTGGCAAGGCTGCGCTGCTGAATATCTCAGCAAAGTTAGCTGGACAAGTTTATCCAGTTAACTTTGCTAGCCAGCCAGCATCTGACTATGGACGTCCAAATATTTCTAAAAATAAGCCTCTGAAGCAGAAATTTTCTACAGAAACAAAGCCACATTGGATTAATTTTTTCAAAGTTCTTTTAATGGTACCTTTTTATATTTATTTTTTATATAGATATATATATCTATATAAAATGCATCTTCATCAATGCTTCACTTATCCAGGGCCTAGTGCCAACCTCACTCAAACTCGCCATCCTGAAACCACTGCTAAAAAAGCCAAATCTCTCTCCGGATATCCTAGCTAACTTTCGGCCAATAGCAAATCTCCCTTTCATAGCTAAGATCCTTGAAAGAATTGTAAATCACCAACTCTCCGAATTCTTAGACGACAACAACATTCTAGCCTCAAAGCAATTTGGCTTCCGTAAATCCAGAAGCACCGAATCCCTTTTAATTTCACTGACAGACAACATTCTTTTCAACCTTGAGAAAAAACAACCGTGCCTTCTCATACTCCTTGATCTATCAGCGGCATTCGATACTGTAAACCATGAGATCCTCCTTAACCGCCTAGCAGAGATTGGAATCAAAAACACCGCTCTCAACTAGTTTAAATCCTTCCTTCGAGACAGGTTTTATAAAGTTAAGATCAACCAGAAAGAGTCCCAGCCGATCAGCTCAACGTTAGGCGTCCCTCAAGGTTCCTCCTTTTCTCCGACCTTATTCAACATTTACCTGCTCCCTCTCTGCAACCTACTAACTAATTTGAATCTAACCCACTACATAAATGCGGACGACGTCCAAATTCTTATTCCAATAACCAAATCACTGCAAGAAACCCTCCAATTTTGGAATTCTTGCTTCTTTTCCATTTCCAAACTTCTTGAGGACCTCTGCCTAATTCTTAATGCCAACAAAACCGAATTCCTCCTCATCACCCAAGATGGCAACTACCAGCTCTCTAATACTCTTCCAGTGGCAACCCCTTCTCTATCTCCTCAGGTCAGAAACCTAGGAGTTATCATGGACACCAACTGAATCTTAAAAGCTTTATTAGGAACACAGTGAAAGATTGCTTCTTCAAGCTCCAAGTCCTAAAAAAGACTCAGACCATTACTCCACCCCCAGGATTTCAGATCAGTTTTGCAAGCAATCATATTCTCAAGAATTGATTACTGCAATTCTCTCTTACTTGGTCTCCCAGCAATATCCCTAAGACCTCTACAAATGCTACAAAATGCCACTGCTAGGATCCTAACTAAAGCAAAAAAAAGGGACCACATCAATCTTAAAGAATCTCCATTGGCTTCCTATAAAACACAGAATACTCTACAAATCTCTTTCAACTATACACAAATCTATCTACAAAAACTCGCACCTCGATCTCAGGATCCCACTGCAGCTACACTCATCATCCCGCCCATTGAGATCGGCACAAAAAGGCTCGCTAAAAGCCCCTTCAATCAAAATATCCTCAAACAATAGAGCCTTCTCCACAGCAGGCCCCAAACAATGGAACTCTCTCCTTTCAGACCTTAGGCTCGAACAATGCCCAATAAACTTCAAAAAAAGACTTAAGACTTGGCTTTTCACCCAAGCATACGACTGATTTCGACTGCACTATCACTCTCCCGTCTTGGGCAATACATCATGTACCCCAACACTTAATATCCCCAGAAACAAATTCAATCTCCTCCTGCCTAAGACTGACTGACTACTTGTTACTTTACCGATCCGAATCGCTAGTATGCTAGTATGTTAGATTTCATTAAGTTAAAATGTTGTTTCTCTTAATGTTTTAAGCAATTTAATTTAATTTATTTAATTATTCACCCAGTTCTTCATTTCCTTGTTATATGTAAGACACATGTGTTATGTCATCCCAAAGTTATATGTAAACCGGAGTGATTGGTAACTTGTTACCAGAACCTCGGTATATAAAAAATGTTAAATAAAATAAATAAATATATATATACATATATATACATACTCACACACACATATCTATATACATACATATAAAGTTTATACAATGTGTTTGGGTAAGTGACTTCTTCCTAAGTGTATCCAATGGTAGGGGGGCACACTTGATACAGGGGATGAATCCTAACTCATGCCTTATAATCCCAGTAGGGTTCTCTGATGAAGAAAAGGGTTCATCTTCAGGGCCTGAGGTATTGGCAGATTCCTTAGCTTTTACCAATAAACATTCCTCACATGGGTTTAATGTTCCAACACAAAATAAACTTTACTAAGGTTTTTCTTTAACAGAAAGATCTGGTACATTTCTTGTGTGTGACATCCGTATTACATGATGAAACATTACAGAGAATTTGTTCTTTACTTTCTCACTCCCTGGGATCCCCTTAGTTCCTGCCTGGATTTTAGGATTCTACCTGGGATAGATGATTCAGTTCCTCCTTTCCGAAAAGGATTCCTCTGTGTAACTAAGATACACTGCTTGCTCTGTGCTGTTAATACTCTTTCATGTAATTTGTTGACACTGACTCCTTCATGTAACTTGGCTGCATGAGCACCTAGTTGATTGCTCACTTCTTTCTCCTGCTAAAGGGTGTTGACTGGGCACCTGCTTCTCCAAAAAGATTTTTGCCATGTTGGCACTAAGTCTCACGAAATGAGTGACACAGGGGTAAACTGCAAGATTCCCCAAAACACTGGGGCAAGCTCCAGTCACAAAAAGACAAATCCTACTTCCAAATGTGATTATTAGGCTCCCTCACGCAACAGGACAAGAAACTTGAGAAAAATTAGGCTTTTTTTTCCCCCAGTTCTTAGGCAAACTCTATCCTTGTAAGAAAAAGGTGGCACAAAATTCCTTCCAAAAGAAAAGACAGAGAATCAGTTCACCAGCCCCCCCAGCAGAACTCAAAGGAGCAGGCCCTTTGGCGAAGGCCTGCCGCCAGATCTGCCTTTTAAAGAGTGAATCAGACAGGGGGCGTGACATCATCCACTGGTGCCGGAGAATCCTGAGATGGAATCTGTCAGCAGCAGATCAGGATTATCTGGGTTCGGGTACTGAAGCTCACCAGCAATAGAAGTAGCATCAGGAATAGCAGCAAGCCAGTTTAAGGTGTCATAGTGCTATTAAACATATTTCATCCAGGCCTGCATTTTAAAGAGGGCATCAGACAGGGGTGTGACATCAATAGTACCAGAAAAGTCTATCAGTGGCGGATCGAGATTATCCAGATTCAGGTACTGGAGCTCACCAGCAATAGAAGCAGCATCAGGGAGAGCAGCAAGTCATTTTAAAGTGCCTTAGTACTACATATACCCCACGGTCCTTTGGGTTATTGACATTGTAATTCACAAAACTGAGGCACTAATAGGCTTCAGCTATCCATTCACCTCCTGACATCCCTTACTGCAGGTTATCCAGGACACTACTCTACCATGGGAGGACCAACTATGCCCTGCCATTCCATTGCCACTGTCTCTCCACCAGACCCACCTCGGTATTCCCTGGGAAAGGGGGCATCCAACAGTCCATGCCCATTTGATTCCTCTTCTCTGCAAGCGCTTTAGAAATCTGCATACTATAGAGACCCAGCTGCAGAAAATAAGGATTGAGATCTGGGGGAATTTCTCCCTTGTGTGTGCTCTTAATGTCAGCTACAGTATATGGACCTGCAAACCCCCAGCCCCAGTCACTGAAGCCCTCTCAGCCATACCAAGATGTGTTGCTTGTGGCTTACTTTTTGGTGGAACCTCCCACTTCCTTGGCTGAGTGCCCCATGATCTGGGATGTCTGTGCTTACCCCAGAGGGTGCCTTTCTATAATTTATACTCTTATCTGTGAAGTATCACTACAGTTTCCAGCAACCCATGCCTTACCACCTATTTATTTGTGACATTTATAACCCGCATCATCCAAACCGATTAAATTGTGTGGCCCTTCTCAGGACCCTTTTGTCACTTATGGGGCCTAGTCATGATCCGCTAACTCCTCCAGTGCTGGAATCACAGTAAGTTCTGAAAGAGCTGGTTGTTCATTATGAGTTCCTGCCTCATCCTCCTGCCTGATCCCCTCTGACCTTCCAGCAGTGAATATGTTTATTGGACAAATGGTAACAGAAACACAAAAGGGTGGAATCGGTACAAGTTTCAAATTTTGAAAAGTAGTGCCAGTCATCAAGGCTTCGTATCTCAATAGCTTGTATATTAGGGATAAACAAATGGTAATCCAAACCAAAGCAACATTTTCATTTTGTTTCATTTTACCCTAAAACAAAAGAACAAGCCTTTCAAAAATCCCAAAAATTCATTTCAGAAAATAGTCCATGCTATTTGCTAAGAGTGAGTGCTAGTTGCAAATAGTGCATGCAATTTTCCAAATAACAACAACAATGATTTTAGAAAGTCCACAAAATGAAAATAAATGAATAAAAACTGGAAAAAACAAAAAAATAAACTGAAATGAAAGAAAATTCCCTGGACAGCACTATTTATTTATTTATTGCCTCTCTCAAAAGGTTACAAGGTGGTTTACAATAATAAAATAAATAAAATTAAACCCAAACACAAAATTACAACCAAAAATCACAATTAAGCAAACACTTGTGAAACAACAGAAACATATACAGCAAGTTACAGCAAATACTTGCGAGAATAATTAGGCCTTACACATTTTTTCTGTAACTTGACAAATCATTTATAGTTAGGGACCTTCATTTTCAGTTTTTATTTTATTTTGTCTGGAAATTTCAATATTATAATGGTTTAATAGTTTATTAAGTTTTATATACCGATACATCGGCAAGCCTTCACATCGGTTTACAAAGGATAAAACAAAGTCAGAAATACAATATTCATAAAATAGTAACAGCTAAAAACTACACAAAGTAAAAGAATAAATTAGCTGTTAAGAAAAGATAAAAACTCATAAAAACATAAATCAAAATAAATAAGATAAACACAGTTATAAAACACTAAAGTTAATACATATATTAAACTAGATGATATACTAGTAAATAGAATAAAATAAAATAAAAGGTAGCTCATCAGGATGGTTTAGAACAAAAGCGTGCTTATGCTGTACTGCTTGTTTCTAGCATTGCTGATTAATCGTTTCGTGCTCTGCAAAGGCGCATTTAAATAACCAGGTTAAAGATATCAGTGAAAAAAATGATTTTGATAAAACACACAGGAGAAAAATTGGTAGAAAATTCAT
This sequence comes from Rhinatrema bivittatum, assembly GCF_901001135.1. Taxonomy (NCBI): domain Eukaryota; kingdom Metazoa; phylum Chordata; class Amphibia; order Gymnophiona; family Rhinatrematidae; genus Rhinatrema; species Rhinatrema bivittatum. The sequence goes on along the minus strand of NC_042617.1, from coordinate 418,244,685 downwards.
TTTTCCTCTGATTTCTTTTTTGTGCTAACATTAAGGATCCAGCTGTTGAGAAGTGGACCCCTGAGCCGGCTCGGAGATGGATGACAACCGCTGAGGGAAGGCCTTCAGGGGAACCCGAGACCGGGAGGCGGATCAGGGCCAGGAGATCAACAGGGCCTTCACCTATACCAACCCCCGTTCACCGCAGGTTGAGCCCTTGGTTACTGAGGGGGCCGGCAAGACTTAGGTGGGGTCTCCTGGTGAAGAATAGTCAGAACACAGTCCAAGTCGAGGCAGGCGGCAGTGGAGCGTAGTCAAGGGAATCCGGAGGTCGAGGCAGGCAGCAGCGATGCAAGTTGAGGAAGCGAACCAGGAGTCAGGACAGGCAGCAGGCTAGCGGAGACTGGAGACAAACCAAGGATCAGGGCAGGCAGCAAACAGGGGTTCCAGGAGCGAAGCCGAAGTCAGGAACCAGGGGGCATAAGCCGAAGAGGAATCAGGAAATGGAGCTGGAGAACAGGATCAGAGCAGGAACACGGAGGCTGGACAGGCAGGATCAGGAACGCAGGATCAGGAACGTAGCAACTAGTAACTCAGATGAGTGAACCTCGTTGCAAGGCAAAGCATAGAACGAGCTGCTGGGTTTAAATACCCAGTGGCGTCTGACGTCATCCTAGGGGCTGGGCCAAGGTTTCCCGCCACGGCCCCTTTAAAACCCGAGCCCTTGCGCGTGCAAGCGCCTAAAGGGGGCGGGGTTTTCAGCAGGATGTTGGCAGCGTCTCCCTCGTGGAGATGCCGCCACGGAGAGGCCGAGCCATGGCCCGGGAAAGGTCGGAGAATGCCGCGACTCAGCAGGAGCCGACAGCATGGCAGGTGAGAGCCCGGCTGAGTCCCGCGGCCGGGATTCATAACACCAGCACCTGAGGGTGGGTATTTTTAACAATGGTGATGGGCTGGAGGATGGGGTGGGGCCTGTGACCGGGGGTTTATTTTACTTTTGGGAGGTAACGGCCACCTTCAGGGGCAGTGGGGAGAGAATGGAACAAGAGATCTCTGGAGACTCCCGGTTTATGCTGTTTGTTTTGGATAACCATACACACTGTGTGCAAATAGTGCACAATCCCCACAAATTTTTGTTTTGTTCTGTTTCGAAAACGAAATGAAATAAACTGTTTATGCCTCTCCCTGTGTAACCTAGAATCTCTCTGTCTCTGATCACCACCTTATCACACAATTTCACTGCCTTTAGATCATCAAACTTAATCACCCTGAGGCCTGGCTCCTGGAGATAACACCTATTGTGTCCTGCTCCTTTACATTTCTGCACCCCAAATGCATGATTCTACAATTTTCTTTCATTGAATATTATCTCAACCACTCCTTGAGCTTTCTGTAGTCACTTTTCATTCTGTCTATTCCCTCACAGGCCGAGGCACGCGTTAATCAGGCGCTCCTGATCGAGCGCCCGCTCCCTTAATGCGCACTGATCCACCTCTCCGGGGCGCCCAGTGCAAAAAGCAAATGGGCTGCTGCGGTAAAAAGAAGGCACTAGGAGAAATTGTGCATCCCTAGCACTTCCTCGGCAGCGGGCGCCTAGGAGAGGTGGCTGTCAGACGGTTAGGAAAACTGATGCACATTTTTTTTTTTTTTTTTTGCATTGGGGGGAATAGATAATAGCCGTTTTGTATAGGGGGTTATGGACACATGTCCAAAGCATGCATCCAGTCACGGGTTGAGCCATGTGCTGCAACCAGCACATGGTATTGCATGGGCCTGTCAGTTATCCACTATGTCACAAATCTTAGTGTCATCTGCAAAAAGCCAGCTTTTCCTTCTAAATCCCTCTACAATATTGCTCATAAAGATCTTTAACAGAAGTGGCTCCAGGACAGATCCCTAAAGTACTCTGCCAATCATGCTTCTTTCCTCAGAGAAAATTTCATTTATCACAACCCTCTACCTTGTGTTCCAGTTCCTTGCCTGATTTTAATGGACCCACTGGGCATGAAAATGAGAACTTTATCTTTATAGCTAGGCCAGAGAACTTAAATATTCCTAATTTAGCTGATAGTAAGTTTCAACAACAAAAAAGATAAAAGCAACCAGAGACTGCCAAATCTGTGCTTAATTTTATATTTTGTTAAACTTACTAACAGTTAATGAAAGACTAGACAAGGAATTAGGCTTAGCTAGAAGAGATAGGACTCATATTTTTATGACTGAGAGGACCAGCAAAAAGTAAGCTGAAAGCCTGGAATTGGGGCAGAAAAAAATGGGAGCATTAGCATGACAGGGAAGCATGGGATGTAAGGAGATCTAAACTTTTGGGGGTTAAGGAAAATTACTGAATTGAAAACATGGAAGACCATCACTCCAAGGATGATCCAGACTGGCTTGTATTATTGTACTGGGTCATTGATCACAGCCCTCAGTAGTGGATTAAGAAACATTTAATAATGTATAACTAATAATTAATCAATGGAGTGACCTAAATGCCCCTTTCCAGGCATTTGTCATTATAGGGGTTCATCTATTCACAAACAAATAAATACACAGTCAATTGTGCAAACCAGTTGTAATGTGCCACCAACGCGGCCACCATGCTGCCTCCTTCACTGCTCATTCCTTGCCTCCCATAGGCACATGCAGGCACTCACAGAACAGTGATATCGGTCCCTCAGCAGGAAACCTCTCTGCGGCACCGATGGATGACATTATCACTCTTGGCTACTTAAACTCCCACTGGACTGCATGTTAATGCCTCAGCAACAGGTCCACCTGCCTTGCAGTGCGTGTTGCTACTCCTGTTCCTTGTCTCGCTGTTTCTGTGCCTCCTTGGTTTTTCCTGTCCCTGCCTGTGCTCCTGCTTTTCCTGGTTTGTTCCCTTGTCCTTTTCCCTTCTTGTCCTCCTTGTCCCAGTTCTCAATTCCTTGTCTTGTCTGTCTTGTCTCTTGTGTCTCGTTTCTGTCTGTCTTGGCCTGACTTTCCAGTTCCGACCCCAGCTTGGTTTCTGACTCCTCTCTGGTTTGCTGCCTGCCCTGACCTTTGGCCTGGACCCAGACTCTGTCTTCTCACTGCCTGCCTCAAGCCTTGGACTGGATCCGGATATCCTCTACTCACTGCCTGCCTTGACGTTTGGACTGCACCTGAATATCCTCTACTTGCTACCTGCCTCGACCATTGGACTTTCTGAAGGATTCTCACCTAAGCCCTCCTGGCCCCTGGAACCCAAAGGCTCAAACCGCAGAGAACCGAGTTGGTATATATGAAGCTTCAGTTCCTGTCCCAGCAAGGGCATGTCCTCCAGCTGTTGTTATGGGCCTAGTGGGCTCGCTTACCAGGCTGCGACAACCATGTCACAGCCTAAGGGATAGTCAATGCTATCTTTCTGGAAAAAAAAATGTGCCAGTGCTCGCATACATGATGTATGGTTTGTTTGTTTTTTTGAGGGACTACAGGTCAAATCTAGCAGGGGAGGAAAACGGTACTAGTACTCAGTACCAGTAAGTACCCCCAGAAAAAAAAGCTCTGTGCATAGTTACAAAAATTGCAGATGTATCCCTTTCAAATTTCTCAGAGGATTACTTCCTTTCCAGTTTATATTTAAAAGCAGCATTTGAAATTCATACCTGCTGCAGATAAGTTCAGCTTATTTGTGCTGCATTTATTCATGACTATGTAAAAATTAAACATTGAGCTCCATCTACTGGGTACTGTATAGAAAACAAATTTGATATTAAATTATAAAATGCATTATATGTTTCATGCACACCACAGTATCATGGTTCCTGATGTGTTTGTTCCTCATGGTAAGGCCTACTCTGACCTCACCCAGTGTTACATTCAGGGCAAATTCTTTTTTTTATTCTTTAGTTATCTCCCGTACTTATTGCAGCAGGCAATTTTCAAAGAGATCTAGCTAGATAAGTAAGAAGTTAGCCAGTTGCATTCCCCAGGGATAACAGCTAGCAAGCAGAGTATCTAAAAACAGCTGCCCAGTTTCACTACCCAGGTAGTTTCTCTTGATAATTTGCTAAAGTTAACCAGGTAGAAATGTACTCGTGTACTTTATTACTAGATAGCTCAACCCCCTTAATGTCAAGTTGTTCAAAACTGGAGCCAACATTTCTTTTTTTCTCATTCATTTTTATACCGATAATTTTTAGCAAGTATTCAAAACTAAAAACCTTAAGATTAGAGCTGTGGGCTTGTGCTGCTGTTACAGCCCATATTTCATCTTAAAACATCCCATCAGTTTTGCAAGCATCTTATGAGTCTTTTTTGGAAAGAAAAAATATTCCGTGATCAGTTCTTCCCCTGATCTAATTTAGGAATAGAACAGGGTTACTTTAATGATACATTTTGGGTGGTATGAAAGCATAATTAAAACTTACCCTCACACTTCCTTGAAATATTGCAGAGCTGTTTGTTTTTATACTGGAAACATTTTTAATCATTTTCCTTGGTGGCCTTGACTCAGCAAAAAATTGTTTACAACAAATAATTGAAATTTAATTTAATTAGAATTGAAACAACAAGCAGAGATTCACGTAATGCTTTATAACTTGCATACCCAGTACAGTGAAATATTTTACCCAATTTTTTGTTGCTATACAGAAATTAAAAGATTTGCAGTGAAATGTTTCATCCAACTACTGTTTGATATTACAGATGGAACATATGCAAATGTAAAAATCAAGAAGCAGGCTTGTATGAATTTGCATAAAGGAATTATTAAAGGATTATTTTGTTAATAGAAAGCAGGTCACCAAATACAGATTGCAGTATATCGCAAAATCCTTTATTATTGTTAAATATTTCAATTGGAAATAAATGTTTCTTTATAATTTTCCTCACAAGAGAACCTAAATGTATTTATTTATTATAAGACTTTATTACTCATTCTTTTACCATAGTATTCAGAGCGAGGTACAAGGTTATTTAGTAGCTTTCATTCAAATGATATAAGAGAGGGCTCCTTCAAAGAGATGGCAATGCTCTTGCCAATGATGCCACTTGCAGAGTTGTCCAGACCTTGCCCCATAACACAAATTTAACCATTTTGCTTTCTTCGCAGATTCCAGAATAAGTGACTTTTGCTGAACTTTGTACCATTGCAAGAGAATGTTGCACAAGAACATGCATTATGGCAGAAACAGGGATGCACCTGATCTCCTGATGGTCTATGGAGGGGCCCAAATGCTTTACTTGTTGCCCCTTCCCAATGTCATAGCAAGTGGGCGTGGGAGGTGTCAAAGCCCCTGGACATGGACCTGTAAGAGGAGCCCGGGGACCTCTTTTTGTATTTTTTTCAGCCACATGCAGGCAGAAGGCGAGAACTGGAGAGTTATTTGAAATGTCTGCTGTTTCTTTGACCTTAAGCATTCCCACAAAGACAATAATGGTGGGGATGGTGGGAAGGAGGTGGGGCACAGGGGAAGTAACACAAATATATTAGGTCCCCAAGTGCCGGAGACCCTTGCTCTGCCACTGCTCCTTTCATGTTATTACTTTTTCTGGCTCAAATAATGCACTCCTGTTCTCACTCCAGGAAGCCACGGGTGATGAAAGAAATGTTATCACAGAGGTGGGCTCCTATGTTGGAACATAAAATAGAAAGTAAAATAAAGAATTATTCTACATACACAATCCATAATGTGGGAAAAGGGTTATGAGTTGTACCTTCACATCTAACTGCCCTGAGGGGCCCATTTATGAGATTGTAAATGGATGTTATTATGACACAGGTGTTACAATGGAAATATATTCTCACTGTAGCTTGCATGTTCATAGGGAGGTTAGAAGCATTTCCCACAGCTAAAGGTGAAGCAGCGACAGTGGCAAAGAAACTGCTGAAAGAACTGATACCCCAATTTGGGATTCCTGAGCTAATTGAGAGTGATTGATTCCCCTACTTCATTGGACAGGTAATGCAAGAAGTGGGAAAAGCATTGGAAATTTAACTTTCACTGTACATATAGGCCAGAAGCCTCTGGTTTGTTAGAGTGATTGAATCAGACACTTAAGATAAAGACAAAGCTGGTCAAACTTAGAGATGAACCTTCACTTAAGTGGCCTGATGCCTTACCTTTAGATTTTATGAGTATGAGAAATATGGACTGACTCCACATGGGATTCTCTTTGGTACGCCAATGCCTGTGCCTGCAATACCAAAGCTACCAGTGGACTTACATTTTGTTCAGGATGAATTAATTTTGTATTTTGTATCACAGTTACATCAGTAGACCCAGAAGATCTGGCAACAGATTATTTCGGTCTTCAAAGAACCTCCTAATAAAGAGATGCCAGATGTCCAACCTGGAGATTTTGTCTACTTCAAAGCATTCAAGTGCAAGCACTGCCTGGGACCTCGGTGGAAGGGCCTTTTCAAATACTGTTGGTGAATCATTATGCACTAAAACTACAAGGATTGGATCCTGGGGTCCACGCGAATCATTATAAGAAAGCCTATGAACCAGTGCCGGCTATTCTTATAGATGATACAGAACTTGCTGAAAGACATGTAGCGTCTACTTCGACTGACAAACAAGATTCATATCCAAAGAGATGCCAATAAGGGGAGGCCTGGAAGGGTCCCTCAACAGCTGAATACACCAATCCAGGTATTCTCATAGATCCTTGTGGAAGGCCAAGATGAAACTGGCCTATCTTTATGCCATTTATGATATCAGAAGATAATGGCTATGAGCAGATCACCAAGGCCCTCCAGTCTCATGGACTGTTGGATTTGCTTTAGGATATCTGCTTCTGCTATTTCCTTTTTGGCATCTAAAAACTTCCAGGTAGTGCCAGCAAATCTCAAGGCCAAACCCTCCAGTCTTGTGCATGCAGGTAAAAGTTCCCCACCAAAAGGAATGGATTCTATTGAATTAATGCTCCTTCACTGTCTGCTGAGGGGTGTCATCAATATTTAAATAAATATTGATTTATTTAAAAAATAAATAATTATTTGTTATAATGTAACTTTATTCCCTGATTTCTTCTATTTCCTCCTCTCTGTCCATTTTAATGTAAACCGATGTGATGTCCATACGAATTTTGGTATATAAAAGTGTTAAATAAATAAATAAATAAATAAATAAATAAATAGATAATATGTGCCAGGGAACCAGACTGTGTTTTATGCCAGTAATGATGATTTTCCACATTGTAAAAAAACCATCAAGACTTTTGCTAATAATACCTATGTTGTTCCACCTGGCTGGCAGTGAAATTGATCTCGCATTGTGACAAATGCATTGTGAGCAAGGCATTATGGCCAGTGGGCATATGTTATAATGAAGGACCCACAAAGCAATGCGGTAAACGGTCAAGAAAAGCCACGGATGTGAAAAAACAAAGCAAGACCGGAGCCTTGGAAAGAAGAAGATTTATTGATTGGTTGTATATGGCCCGACTCTGGCCAAAGTTTTGCCTTTTTAAGGCTGCATTAGGGGCTCTAGGAGTAAAAAAATTTTAATATTAGAAATAAATAATAATAATAAGTATAAAACAAAACCCAAAATGAGATAACAATTAGGGGATGTGTTAAACATCAATAATTGAATTATAAGGATAAGGAGTACAGTGATTGTCAATCTTCCTTTGCAATTTATATGATTATATGTCTGTGTCAGAAACTGTACATGGGGAGAATGCAATGTATGGCTAGTAGAACATCACAGCTGCATAACTACAAACAAGTTACAGGTACAGCACTGTATGGAACAGTCACATTCTTTTCAGGTCTTAAGTTGGAGAATTTTGGAAAGAGTGGATGAAGCGACACATGGAGGGATGACTAGATTGAACCAGCGGGAACAGTCTTGGATATTTTATTTACAATCTATGTTCCCCCAGGGTTTGAACACTGAATTGGACTGGTATTCTTTGATTTGACACAAGCTGGTATGTGTGTATGTACTATATATATACCAATGTTATGTCGCATTAACATCTTATTTCCAGTTTGGCAGCCATGATGTCATGACAAGAATGGCAAGATGAAAGTGGGTGTCTAGGGAACTTACAGACTGATAAAGTAAGGATGTGGATCGTAATAATTTAAGTAAGTCTATAATTGTCTTTTAGGAAAATTGACCATACCCCTGAGGAAAAACATGGAAATCAGTTTGGGCATGGACATTATACTACAGCAGGAATGTTATAAATCAAAATGCAGCATTCCATGAAGAATTTTATAAAAATAAGTGTTATTCTTTGAAAAAATAGTATAGATATAAGTGATACTACTAAAATTTGGATTTTTGTTGCACTTAAAAAATGAATTTTGTGCATGGATATACAGACACTATTGATCAATAATTATATATAAGACAGAAGGTATATGAAGGTGAGAACCATTCTGATGATGCCCATTATGAAGGTCAATTATACAGTATCAAGTGATCATTGAGTATTGAGCCATTTGAAGTGAATGTTTAAACTTCCTAATCACCATTATCAATGGTACATAAGTTCTTTTTCTCAACTAAATGAGACACAAGGACATATTCCCAGAGTTCATGAAGTTTTCTTTTTGAATGGAAAGAGAGTATTCAAGGTGTATTCTGGACAAAACAGTGAAAGAATTACATTGGGTATACTATCCCTAACTTCTTAATTCGTCATCTTCCCAGTTCTACTTGACATGCATCTGCAAGCTTCCACCCAAATATTCAACCCTATCAATTAGTCTGAACTCATTCCTATCTTTTTTATGTCTTTCTTTCCACATCTAGGAGTTTTTGTTCTCCATGACGCTCTACAGAACTGGTTTTCAATAGTGAAACAAATGGCACATGAAACTAATGAGGCCCTATCTGGACTTCAAGGAGAAATAGCTTGACTAGCTGGAGTAGTGGTTAATAACAGAATGGCATTAGATATTCTACAAGCAGAAAAGGGAGGGGTGTATCAAATCATTACTGTGTCTTGCTATACATATGTTGATGAGTCTGGGAAGATTGCTTAATCTGTATCTATATTGAGGAACTAGGCTCATCAAGCTCATGAGTTATAAAATGGGTTAGAAGGTTGGAAATGGGATGTATTGGGAATTGGGTCATGGTTTGGGGGACTGAGTAAAAAGATTTCAGGATGGATACTGATCATTGTTGTTTTGATCGTGGTTTTGACTTTTTGGTGTTTGTGGGCAATGTATCTTCTCAATTTCAAGGAATAACTTGTCCACTGCCACTACCATGATGGCACTGAAAACATTTGAAGTGACTACTGCTTTTTCTGCAACCTTTCATCCTAGTGCTGAATAAATTGAAATGCTTACTATTGAGGCTCATGATATTGAAACATGTGAGTACTACTGGACCCACTCTGATATCTAAATAGGGAGGAATTATGGAAATTTAGAAAGCTTTTTGTGTGCTTATACAGTTTAGCTATCAGAACAGGCCAGAGGTAGAAATTGCACCATAGAAACTAATAATCATGAAGGAAATTTCTAGCTAACCAGAAGTTGCAGAAACTGGTTAAGGCCGTACTTTTCAGAAGTAGGTCTAAGAGCTATGGTAAAGGGGACTGAGATTATTATGCCATGGTTGCATAAAAGTTGCTAACTTCTGATATTGCTTAGCATTGCAGAAAAATTTGTGATAAGGTTGAAAAATTATTATTGATAAATTGCTGAAATAAAATGCAGAGTTAAAACTGTGATTGGTTTAGCTGAAATAAAATGTTATGGTAAGAGAATCACATGTTAACATTGTAAAGGTATAAAATAATGCTTAGTTCCTGTTTTAATTAGAGCTGTGACACTTTTTCTCTGTTGCACTTTTGTGCATAAACATTATCAATAAAATATGAAGTTACTTACTGCAGCAGATTTGGATATGACTTTCTATTTCATCTGGGTGAGGAAAGAGCAAGGGACAAGGAATTTTCCAGAAATTAGAAAGGCACTATCCATAGAACCTTCATCTCTTCTGCTCTAATATTGAACCATATCATCTGGTAATCACTAAATCTGATAGGATTTGCAGCGCTCATCCAGACTCATGCAGCAGGAATGCCACTAGACCCAGCTTCCATGCTGCCATGCTTGCTCTCCCTATAGGAGAGCAAGCACCCTGCATGGCAGGGTGCTGGGAAGAACCTAAATGGCAACTCCTGATGATGTCGACCATCTGTGCTCTACTTTAGCCCAGGCCCTATAATAGTTCCTTGCCTCAGCAACAAGTCTCCTGATGTGCCTTGTTCATCAGTGCATGTTGCCTTGTTCTTGTGTTCCTACTCATTCTGTGATCCAATGTTCTTGCATTCCATTCCTGTCCTTGTCTCCTGCCTTTGTCTCTTGCCTTGTTCCTGAGTCCTTGCCTTGCCTTGTCCACTTCTGTTCCTGTCTGTGCCTTTCTCCAGACTTGTACTGTTCTGTCTTTTCTTGTCTCTCTCCCTCCCTCAGCCTGACTTCCTAAATTCTGACCTCGGCTCTGGATTTTGACGATCCTTGTCTGAGCCTGCACTGACTTCCAGTCTATCTACAGATTTTCCTTATCTGCTGTCTGCCCTAACTTCCAGCCTGCCTGATTCTCTTTGTCTGTTGCCTGCCCTGATCTCCACCCAGGTTTTGGACTCTTATTCTCACAATCACCCTAGGGACCCATCTAAGACCTGCTGGGCGCTGGAATCCAAGGGCTCAATCTGCAGGGAAGTCAGCTGGTATAGGCGATGCTCCAGTCTGTCTCACCACAGGGCACGTCCACCAGCTGTGGGGTGGGCCTAACAGGTTCACCCACTAGGCCATGCCAATCACCCCTTGGCACCAAAAGTTCACCATTACCTATTCCCTTGTTGGCATTATAGAATCCCATATGATCATCAACTACAACTTCAGAGATACTGTAACCATTGGTAAGGACCTGATCCAGGATTGCTTCCTCCCATGTGGGTTCCATTACCAGTTGACAGAACAATTCTCCTTGCAGAGAATCAAGGATCTCCTTCTAGATGACATTGCAGCTAGGATATCTCAGTCAACATCTGGTAGAATGATATCCCCTAACAATAGCACCTCTCCTTTCATAGCAATTTTATAAATATCCTGGACTAAATCTCTATCCATCTCCTCTGTCTGTGATAGAAGTCTGTATATTACATCAATATAAATAGATGTTCCATTCATTCTTTCCACAGTGCCTCCTCCTTACTTCAATAAGCCTTGCAATTCTGTTGCTTTAATATTATTTTTTATATATAATGCCATACCTCCTCCCTTCCTTCATATCCAGTACTTCCTGAATAGATGGTAGCCCAGTAAATATTCCAGTCATTGTTTTCTGTGATCAAGTCTCCATGACGGCCACTACATCCAAATCAGCTTCTTCAATGACTGCTTCTAGATCTGGGACTTTGTTTCTCATACCATGAGCATTAGTGTACATAGCTAACCAGGTATTGCCCTTTTTTCCCATTTCTATACAATTGTTTTACTTATCTTACTGTTTTGTTCACCCATCTTTAACCATTCAAATTTAAAGCCCCCTTTAGTAAATTTTCCAGTCTATGCTGGAAGATGCTGCATTTCTTCTTTGACAGATGGATTTCATCTGTGCTCCTCAGTCCTTGAAACATCACCCCATGGTCCAGGAAGCCAAACCGCTCTGGTTGCCACCATCTACATAGCCATTCATTTCCAGAATGTGAGCTTCTCTGCCTAGGTCTTTATATTTGACTGGGAGAATGAAGGAGAATAGCACAATGCATCCATCTGCTTTTTACTCTCTCCCATAACCATGAAGTCACTTTTCATATGATGTGTGTGATACCTGACAGTATCATTCATGACAACATAGATGAGCAGCAATGGATAGTAGTCCGTAAGCTTGAGGTTTTTTAGCAATTTCTCCATAATATATAGTATTTTAGCATCTGGAAGACAAAATACTTCCAGGACAACATGTCTGGTTGGTAGACAGATGCCACCATACCTCTCATAAGTGAGTCACAAACCACCACTACCCTTCGCCTCTTAGGTGCAGTGGTTGTTGAGCCCATAGTTTTGGGGTCTGCATGTTTTGGTTTCTCCTCATCCTGGGATAGTTTCTCCTCCTCCACTTTCAGGGCTGCATACCGGGTCTTCAGCTCAAAGGAAATCTGAGTCAGGGTGTAGGGTCTAGTAGTGGTAGTAATTTTGGTCTAGCTGTCATCTCACGGACCAGTTATACCTTACCCTCTGTTTGAGTTCTCCATCTTTGATGCCTTGATAAGCATTTTATTGATGTAGTCCTCATTCTCCCAGATGCTTCTCAGTCTTACCATCTCCTCTCTAAGTTCTGCCACCTGTTTCCTAAGGGAGTCAATCTGCAGATGTCTTTCACACTGAACCGGTTCCTCACTGTGGATCAGAACATCTGTCTAACAGCAGCAGAAGTAACAGTGGCAACGGCTTTGTCATCATTCAGTTGTTGGAAGCTTCTGGTACCTGTTGAAAGTAATGATAAAGATCTTATTGACTCTCATTTTAAAATAATTCCCTGTTAGTGTCTCAACCCAGTTGTAAATTTATAGTAAGGGGTGATTGGCACACACTTTACGGTCTTCTCCTGCTGGAAGTGTGGAAGCTGGAACTGTGGGAGTCGATGCCTGGATGGCTTGCAGTGTCCTCTGCTGGGGCTTATGGAAGAAGTATGCAGATAAACCTCCCAGTCCTCTCCTGCTTGTTCATGCAGGTAGCTCAGGTAATTTCAAATTTAGCAATTTTTTTCGCGACCAACATTAAACCACCTCCCCTATGATTTTTTCTTGGGATTGAAAACTTGTCATAATATTCATTACCTATTTGATTCACTATTACATAATCAATTTTTTTCAACCAGGTCTCTGTGACAGCTACAAAATCTGGTTTCTGATCTTCTAAGAGATCAGATAAGATCATGGTTTTCTTAGTTAAAGACTGTGCATTTATTAACAAAAGAAATAGAATAGCATAATTAATTAGGGAGTCTTTGATGGTAATTGGAATGGTTGTCCAGCATATTTGCTTATTTATATTTTTTACAGGTTTTACCTGTAAGTCTCGTGGGCGTCGTAGGTCATATGCTCCTCTGTTCATGATTACTGCAATTGGTAGTCCGACATAAGAATTCATTATTGAAGAAATTGAGATTTATACCACAAACTTGGGTCTGCACGAAGGGGTGCACAAAGGGGTATGCCCCTTTGTCACGCTCCTTATGCGTGCAATGCCAGGCGCGAGGTGCCAAAGCTGCCCAGCGCGGCTTATGCCCCTGTTGATGCCCACTGATGACATCAGTGGGCATGATCTTGATTTGCAGGGGAAACAGCCAGCATTTGTTGTCCCGGGGTGGTCTTCAGCAGACAGGTAAGAGCAGGTGGTAGTGTCCCAAGCAGCAGAATGGGCCTCAGGTGCAATTCGAGGCAAATGTCAATTTAGATGGATAAGTGGCTGAATATACCACATTTGCCATTTAGATGGATAACTTATGAGTTATCCTTCTAAATGGCTTTTGAATATGGACCTTCTTGATTTTTGTAAAGGTTTTTTGGTGATAAATGCTTTGAAATTTGGTGTCATGTATGTTTAAAGCCCATTGTGTGCACAAGACAGCAGATTCAGACAATTTCATCTCAAGTTTCTGATACCACCAATGTCAATCTCTTTAGTTTATCTTTACCTCTATTACTGGATTACATTTTTGTATGGTATAGGATGTTTGGTGCTTTATTACTTTGGGGTATAGTTATACTAGGCTATAGTCTATTCAGAAAGGACAGGGTAGGGAAAAGGGAGGAGGAATGGCACTATATATATATAAAAAAAAAAATATTAAAGCAACAGAACGTAAAGGTTTATGAAGCAACAAAGAGGCACTGTGGGTTATTCTGGAAAGAGTGAATGGAACATCCATTTATATTGGTGTGCGATATGCCTTCCTTCACAAGCAGAAGAAGAAATAGAGATTTAATTGAAGACGTTCATAAAATTGGAATGAAAGTGGAGGTGCCATTGTTATGTGATTTCAATCTGTCAGATGTTGATTGATACATCCTGGCTGCAGTGTCTAGAAATAGGGAGGTCCTGAATTGTCAACAGGAAAAACCATTCCGGCAACTGGTAACAGGGAGAGAGTGATACTAGACTTGGTGCTAATAAATGGGGACAGTGGTTCTGAAGTCATAGTGGGGGATCACCTGGAATCCAGTGATCACAGAATGGTATGGTTCAGTAGTAGAGCACAGGCAGATGTGGTTCATTCAAAGTTGAGGGTCCTGGACTTCAGAAAAATTAACTTTGCTAAGATGAGGGAATACCTTAAGAGGCATTAACTGTATAAGATAAGATAAAGGAAGTAGAAAAGCAATGGGCAAACTAAAAGAAGATATTGTAAGAGCAACATATGTTTTTGTTAGGAAAGTAAACAAAGGTAACAGGCAAAAAAGCTGTTATGGTGTTCTAAAGAAGTGACCAAAAAAGTAAGGGTAAGCATTTTAACATTCATAAATTACAAAAATTGCAGAAAGAGAAAAACATGGAATAATATCTGGAAAAGCTAAGAGAATCTGGAAGAGCGAAGGCATTATTGGAAGAAAAAATAGCTAATATGGTAAACAAGGGGACAAGACCTTTCTAAGATATACAGGGTGGCCCATGGAAAAGTAGCCCGCCTCCAATGGAGGCGGGCTACTTTTCCATGGGCCAATCTGTATTACTGACAGGAAATACAAAAATGGGATACTAAGACTCAGCCACAAAGGGAAGGAATAAGTAGAGGCTGATGAGAAGAAAGAAGAAGAATGGAAGAATTGGTTAACAAATGTTTCTATTCAGTGTTCACTGAAGTTAGGTGTGGAGTAGGATCACAGGAAACTGCCATAAATAAGAATGGAAGTGAGTTACACCTCAATTTTCAGAAGACTGTGTTCACGAGAAGCTAGCAAAACTACATGTAGATAAATTATGGGGCTTGATGGGATACATCCGAGGGGTTTAAGGGAACTTGGGGAAGTTCTGGCACCTCTGCTGTCTGATCTTTTCAATAATTCTTTAAAGTAGGGATTTCAAAGGACTGGGGACAGGCAGAGTTGGATCCTTTTCATAAAAGCGGAAGTAAGAAGTGATATATTTTTCTCCTTCTCTGCTACCAGTGCAGCCCAATCTATTTTCTCCAGGTCAGATCTGAATATGTACAGCAGGAGCTCCACGTCTAAGAACATAAGAACATGTCATACTGGGTCAGACCAAGGGTCCATCAAGCCCAGCATCCTGTTTCCAACAGTGGCCAATCTAGGCCATAAGAACCTGGCAAGTACCCAAAAACTAAGTCTATTCCATGCTACTGTTGCTAGTAAACACAGCTACACCAACTGCACTAACCACCTCTGGCAACAAATTCCAGTCTCTAGGAGAAACACTTACTGTGAAGTAGAAATGGCTCAAAACTCTTCTGTGGCAGTATGTAAGAGTCCTTCATTTGAGAAATTAGGATATAAAAACAATAGATATTATATACAGTACACAGTTACATGGCTCTGTACAGATGATTGCGCTATTATGAACAGCACAATAGGCAGGAAGGAAAACAGAAACTCAATTCACTAGTTTAGGTAACATCCTATCTAGGTAACCTTTGCATCCCAAACTCTTCCATTCAAAGTCAAGTAACACACCTGAGGAATATTGACCCCCATGCAGTCTGGATTGGAGGATGACTTTCTGTTGTTGGTCCTCCAACACTGCTTCTCAGTAGCTAAAGGGTCAGCCTTCAAGACCTGTCCTCTCTAGGATATCCCTGTGGCAGTGTCTGGTGGAAACCCTTCAACTGTCCACATGGATAGAGTCTTATTTCTCATGCTGCTCTCCTTCATTCCCTGGTCGAACATGTAAGTGGTCTTCCAGTGCTCTCCCAGATTGAGGACTCCAGCATTTCTTGGACTTGCATTCTGTACAACAGTCTGCGACCTAGTATACCGTTCATTGTCCAGATACACCTTTGAAGTACAGGTTCCTCTTTAGGCTCCTCACCTTCAGTGTGTCTGGACTGTCCAGAGTTTCCTCTGTCTTTGTCTCAGCTGGTTACTTCACATTCTCATCTAATTGCTCTGTTATTTATCATAGTTTTAAATTTACAGTTCAAGAAGAAAACAATTTTTCAGCATATGAAGACAGAAAAATAAAGGGAAAACATTTAATCATATGAAAATTACAAAACTTCTTGTCCATTAAAATCTACAATAAATGAGTAAACTTAACAAAAAGCAAAGGAAATTACAGAGAGGAAAAAAGAAAAGAAGACTAACTTATTGAGGAGTAAGGTGGGAAAAATCAGTTAACATTAACCAACAACTGGAGTTTGACCCTCAGAAACAATGTTATCCCTTAAAAAAAAAAGAAAATTGTCTAGGTTCCGAAAAAATATAATTTTAGACAGTGCTGGAGAAGAGCCAGTAATTGTGGTACATGTGGGCACCAACAACATGGGAAACTCTGGGAGGGAGGTTCTGGAAGCCAAATTTAGGCTCTTAGGTAGAAAGCTGGAATCCAGAACCTCCAGGGTAGCATTCTCTGAAATGCTCCCTATCCACTCTCAGGTCCCCAGAGGCAGGCAGAGCTCCAAAGTCTCAATGTGTGGATGAGACAATAATGCAAGGAAGGGGGAGTCAATAATGCAAGGAAGGGGGAGACAATAATGCAAGGAAGGGGGAGTCTTTTCTGAAGGGATGGGCCCATCTTAACCAGAGTGTACCAAGTTGCTGGTGCTAACCTTTAAAAAGGAAATAAAACAGCTTTTAAACTAAATCAAAGGAGAAAGCTGACAGATGCTCAACAGCACATGGTTCAGAGGGAGGTACCTGCGAAACATACTAATGAAGCATTAAAGTTAGAGCATCCCAACTAGAAATGTTCCTTCGTTTTCAGCCCGGCCACAGGAAATTTTGTATTTCCTGTGGTTTGCGCCTTTGCACACTAACTCCCATTAGTGCGCACTAATCTGAAAACTGAATTTTCCCAAAATTTTGGGAAAATTTGGTTTGGTTTTCAGGTTCCCTGAACCAGGACGAATTAGGCAATTTCGTTGAAATTGCTAAAAGATTCCAGTTTATCCCTGTCAACTGAAAAGCAGAATGTTAATACTTTGAAATGTTTGTATGCTAATGCCAGAAGTCTAAGAAGTAAGATGAGAGAGTTAGAATGTATAGCAATGAATGATGACAGATTTAATTGGCATCTTAGAGACATGGTGGAAAGAAGATAACCAATGGGATACTGCTATACCAGGGTACAAATTATATCGCAATGATAGAGAGGAGCAACTTGGGGGCGAGGTGGTGCTTTTTGCCTGGAATGGCATAGAGTCCAACAAAATAAAGATCCTGCAAGAGACTAAATGCACAATAGAATCTTTATGGGTAGAAGTCTCTTGTGTGTCGAGGAAGAGTATAACAATAGGAGAATACTACCGTCCACCTGGCCAAAATGATGAGATGAAAAGTGAAATGAAAAGTGAAAGTAGGGAAGCTAACCAAACTGATATTGCAATAATAATGGGAGATTTCAATTACCGAGCAACACAATGAGCTAAACTTGCACTTCAGCAAGTCCATCCACAAGACAGTGCAAGTAAATGTAGTAGTCCCAAAGGTTTAATCAACAAATTCTCATTTATTAGATTTTCATACTTATAGCGGCAACTCCACTGGTTTCACAAAAGAGCAATTTTACACAGAGGTCCCCCGACACGGACCTGTGTTTCGCCGTGGCTGCGTCGGGAGGGACATGAAGTTTCGAAATACACTCTTCAAATTGATCCTTCTTAACTTGACAGGGAGAGCCATCTGGAAGGGGGACAGTAAGTAAATCCACAGCTCTAGCACTAAACTTTCAATAGAGAAACTTATAAAATGAGAAAAATAGATTTTAAAAAACTGAAAGGAGCAGCTACAAAGGTTAAGAGTGTGCAACAAGCGTGAACATTATTAAAAAATACTATCTTAGAAGCAAGGTCCAGATGTATTCCACACATTAAGAAAGGTGGATATAAGTTCAAATGATTTGCAGTATGGCTAAAAAGTGAGGTGAAGAGGATATTTTAGCCAAAAGATCTTCATTCAAAAATTGGAAGAAGGCTCCATCAGAAGAAAATAGGATAAAGCATAAGCATTGGCAAGTTAAATGTAAAAAAAACAAAAAAGAGCCCAATTGATTTCCACTTCAAATCAAACAACAGAAAAAAGAAAATCACATATACTTATTTTTCAACATATCGCCATCCACAGATATTTTGACTTTTATTTATATTTTTCAGTTTTTTCAATTTTTTAATTTTTAATTTTTACTTATTAAATTTTTCTTTTGCCGCATCAGCAAGCCTGACAACGTACCTCAAGGGTTTTCATAATTGAGGCCGTCCGGACTTTTAATCATTTGCGGTCTAAAAGATGAATAAATATAGAAAGATGGTGATCAAATTCAAAACTATATTTTTACATATAGGCTCAAGAAGACTTGAGCTCTCCACTTTCGCTCTAGCTCGACATTGGCCGATGTTTCGCGGGTAAAAAGCTTCATCAGGAGCTGTATCACCACTTGTTTTTCTATTCATATTCCTTTTAAACGGACAATCCTTGTTTTGAACAACCTTCAGAAGGCAAAAGAAAAATTTAATAAGTAAAAAGTACGATGAGTGAGGAGATCAAATTTGCAGATAAAACAAAATTATGCAGAGTAGTTAAATCTCAAGCGGATTATAATAAATTGCAGGAGGACTTTGTGAAACTGCAAGATTGGGCTTCCAAATGGCAGATGAAATTTAATGTTGGCAAGTGCAAGGTGATGCATTAGGGAAAAAGTAACCCTTGCTGTATTTACACAGCGTTAGGTTTTATCTTAGGAGTTACCACCCAGGAAAGAGATCTAGGTGTCATTGAGGATAATACATTGAAATCATCAGCTCAGGGTGCTGCGACAGTCAAAAAACCAAACAGAATGTTAGGAATTATTAGGAAGGGAATGGCAAATAAAACGGTGGATGTCATAATACCTCTGTATCGCTCCATGTTGAGCCTACACCTTAAATAGTGAGTGAAATTCTGGTCGCCACATCTCAAAAAAGATATAGTTGCACTGGAGAAAGTGCAGAGAAGGGCGACCAAAATTATAAGGGGCATGGAACAGCTCCCCTATGAGGAAAGGCTAAAGAAGTTAGGGCTGTTCAGTTTGGAGAAGAGATGACTGAGGGGGGATATGATAGAGGCTTACAAAATCATGAAAGGACTTGAACAGGTTAATGTAAATTGGTTATTTACTCTCTCAGATAAAAGGACTAGGGGCCACTCCATGAAGTTAGCAAGTAGCTTATTTAAAACAAATCAACTTTTTCACTCAGCACATAGTTAAGCTCTGGAATTCATTGCCAGAGGGTGTGGTTACAGCAGTTAGTGTAACTGGGTTTAAAAAAGGTTTGGATAAGTTCCTAGCGGAAAAATCCATAAACTGTTATTAATTAATTAGCAGTAGTAGCTTGATATCTATTTAATGTTTGGGTACTTGCCAGATACTTGTAACTTGGATTGGCCACTATTGGAAACAAGATGCCGGGCTTGATGTACCCTTACTCTGACCTAGTATGGCATATCTTATGTTCTTATGCTCTATGTTTCCTCACTGGTATATAAAACTTCTCTGTAACCTTAGGGAATTTATCACATCCTCAATACTGATTCACACACTATTTCATTTTTTTTTAGGTAAATCTGGTTTCTCCACCCACTAACCAAATCCTTTATCTCATATACTTTTACAACTACTTTGCAATTGTTCTTATGAGTCTCTTTTAAAGGATTTACAGTATTTTCTCACATGCTGCACAGTTTTCCTGATTTACAGGAACATAGGAGGCCCAGCCGATTGAGGCAGGGAGCCTCATAACTGGGCGGGCGTGCTGCAGCCAGCTCGGGGGTAGGGAGGGTGTTAGCCTATTAATTGGCAAAGGGTGATGGATATATGCAATACATGGCGCAGACCAAGATGGTGGCCGGTCTGGGGGTGGCCAAATGGAGGCCTGGCATAAATAAATAAATAGGCATGGCCTGCAAGGACGGCCAGGGGAGGAGTGAGGCAGCATCACAATGCACGGAGTGGCAGTGGCCACAACAGCATTCATGGAGCGGAATGCCAGTGGGTACCACCTTCACGGAGCGGAAGGTTGGAGGGCTGCCACATCATTGGGTCAGCAGCAGCAAACGGGGGGTAAGAGCACGAAGTCTGTTACCCCCCCCCCCCCCCCCCCCATTTTTATAGAAGGTGAATGTTAAGCTTGCTTAAAGTCTTTCTGGATGTTGATGTTTAAGTTCATGTTGATGTTGATGTTTAAGTTCATGCTTGTATGGTTGTGGCCATTTCATCCACTCAATAAAAGAGCATTATGGACCTTGTAGTGCATCATTGTTGGCAAGGGGGCATTTTCGGGGCAGGGGTGGGATGCCCGGAAGCTAAGGCATGCCCAAGCTATGCTTCGCACAGTACTTACTTAACAGTACTTACTTAACAAAAGAACCAAAAAACTTAGATTGTAAGCCTTCTGGGGATAGAGAAATACCTACAGTACCTGAATGTGAACCGATGTGATATCTCGATCGAATGTCGGTATATAAAAATAACAAATAAATAACACTTTTGGTCTAAGGTTGTATTCTTTCCAGACCTCGTTTAGGCACCTCTGTCTCAGAAAATTTGCTTCTCTGAAACACTTTTTTCACAGGATCTCATGGTAGAGGTTTAACTGTTCGCCCTATAACTTATCTCTCTAAGAACAAGTCTCAGACACTTTTCCAGGTTTAACAGTTCTTGGATTGATACTATCACTCTCTCAGTCACGGGTTAGCGACCTGCCTCTGGATACACTCATGGAGGAAACCCCATGCTTCTCTGTTTCCTCAGAACACTGTGACTGCTACAAAGTAAAACTTAGTTTCAGTTTCCCCCTAGGGAACCATTTCACTGTGAGACCAGCACACTGCCGTTCCCCTGTAGCCTCATCAAAAGAAAAAAGAAAAAAGAAAAAGAAAAACCTGGAGCTGCTGAATCATAGCCAGGAGACAGCTCTAACTTTCAGTGTTATTTTAAAGGGACAATACACAGTCAATCCCTTCCATGTAAAAATACAAACAGACTTTTTTTTCTTTTAATATTTTAGCAGTTTGATCCCTGGATACATATACAAAGAATCTCAGAAAGGCAAAGACAAGAAATAATAAGTGGATGTGCTGAAAGAAATGTGAAAATAGAGCAGCAAGGACAAGAGCAGAATAAAATATAGCTAAGCTGTTAAGGCAAGTCAAAATTATTTTTTTTATCAGATATATAAGTGAGAGAACAAAGGGCAGAGGAAGGATTGTAAGACCAAAGTGAAAAGAAGGAATGCATTATATGGAGGGTAATAACTTTAGTTAAGAATACTTAATTAAGGACTTTAAGTTTCAAAATAAAAATGTGTTCTTTGAAAACATATATAAAAGCTATAATGAATTCATAAAATATAATTCCAACATTTTGTGTTTTCTTTATGCCTTAAATATTCACTATTTTTCATTATTGGTCACTGATTTCTATACATAAAGAAAATGATGCCTTCTGTCTAACTTTTATATTCATTTATAGGAAAGTGAACACAAATCTGTAGCTGCATTTTCTATACATGTGAAATTTTTAACAGGCTGTGACTTGCTACATGTAATCATCACAGGAATTGCAAAAAAAAACAAAACAAAACAGAGTGCATAAGAAATGCCATTCTGGGACAGACCAAAGGTCCATCAAGCATAGCATTTTGTCTCTTGTCAGTGGCCAATCCAGGTCAATAGGATCCCAAAGAATATGTCCAATCCTTCTTGCTCAGGATAAGTATAGCTTTTTGAAGTCTACATGGCTAATGGTGGTTTATCTCAACATAAACACCCAAAACATAAAAATGATACATAAGCCAACAACAATCTGGTCGAATTTCAATCTGGCCTCCTCGCTGGAAATCCAAACAATCATCAAAAAAATGAATCCAGCAAATCACCCCATTGACAGCATCCCCATACCAACAATCAAATTGACCAAGACCTCGATAACCAAAACGGTAACTGACATAGTTACCCTATCCCTCACTGAAGGAAATTACACGGAATGTTTAAAGTCAACAATAATTAAACCCTTAATAAAAAAAACAACCTAGACCCGGAAAACCTACTAAACTACTGACCCATGTCCAACCTACCTTTCATTGCCAAGATCATAGAAAAAATCGTCCACTCCCAGCTCACTGATCACCTAGAAAGGAACAACATACTGCATCCTTCACAATTTGGCTTCAGGAAAAACCTAAGCACAGAAACACTACTCCTTTCATTAAATGACACTGTACTCAGAGGATTTGACAGCAGCCAAAGCTACTTACTGATTCTCCTGGATCTATCAGCTGCATTCAATACAGTAAAACACACAATCCTTCTCGACAGACTGTCGGAAACAGGAGCCACTGGTAAAACTTTACAATGGTTTTCATCCTACCTATCACACAGAAGTTTCCAAGTAATATTCAACAATACCCTCTCGAAGAAAATAAAACTCAACACAGGAGTGCCCCAAGGATCAGCACTATCCGCAACTCTCTTCAACATTTATCTCCTTCCAATATGTCATCTGCTAGATCGCCTTGGTCTAACTCACTTCCTATTCACAGACGATATACAAATACTGACCCAATACATAATACCTTGGAGGAAACTTACAAAAAAACAGCTATGTATCTCACAGAAATTAAACAGCTATTAACCAACTTAAAGCTCATAATAAATATAGACAAAACAGAAATAATCATCCTAGACAGAAAAAACAGCAACTCACCCACACCGCCACTCAAAATGGAGACCCAAAAAACATCCATATCACCAGTCACGCATACAAGAAACCTAGGTATCATCATCGACAGCGAACTATCCTTCAGGATCCACATAACTAACAAAATCAAGGAAGGATACCACAAATTACTAACTCATAGATGTCTTAAACCTTTCCTCTCACAGGACAACTTCAGAACAGTGTTACAACCACTCATTTTCTCCAACCTTGACTACTGCAACTCCTTACTATTTGGCTTACCACTCGCAACCATCTGTCCACTCCAAATCCTACAGAACACAGCCACCATAATCCTCACAGGAACTAAAAAACATGAACATATTATTCCAAATCTCATAGCGCTACATTGTCTCCCAATAAAATATTGCATAGACTACAAAGTACTAGCAATACTACACAAACTAATCATAGGACATCATACTAACTGGTTAAGTAAAACAATTGAACTCCATGCCCCAAAACGAGACCTCCACTCAACCAACAAAGGTCTCCTGAAAATTCCACCCACCCTAACCACACAATTCACCACAACTCATGAAAGAGCCATATCCATCGGAAGCCCCAAACTATGGAACTCCCTTCCAATCAAAATAAGAACACAACCCAACCTAAAAACCTTCAAGAAGGATCTGAAAACCTGGCTATTCACCAAAGCCTACTTAAATAAACATGGACAACCACACATCTAGATACCTACCTAGCTCACCCAAAAGAAGCATACCATCCATACCGTCTCCATGAGAACCTTATATATATTAACTCAAGAAACTGATAGAATTTATATAACTAACACAAAATGTATATCTAACCATATAATTACTGTAATTGTACCCTGTTCATATTATAGTTAACTTACTTCTGTAACCCTATCCTGTAACTTTATTGGGTAACTTTTCTCTGAACATATTGTATTTGCTAACCCGCTAACATCGATAATTGTAAACTGTTATGATGGCAAAACTGAATGACAGTATATAAAACTCGATAAATAAAAACAAAAAAATAAAATTATGGACTTTTCCTCCAGGAACTTGCCTAGTCACTTTTAAAATCCAGCTGTGCTATCTATATCACATATCTTCTGCAATAAATTCCACAGTTTAATTGTTCGCTGAGTAAAAAAATACTTTCTCTGATTTGTTTTAAAAGAGCTACCTATTAGCTTCATGGAGTATCCCTTAGTCATAGTGCTACTGGACAGTGTTTTCTATTTACTTGTTCCACCCCACTCATTATTTTATAGACTTCTATCATATTTCATATTTAGCCTTTGGGGAGCCATTCTATCCTCTTTACCATTTTGTCACCCTTCTGTATATCTTTTCTAGTTCTGCTATATCTTTTTGGAGATGGGGTAATCATAATGGCTTTCAATACATAAGTTATGGTTGCAACATGGATCAATACAGAGGCACTATGCTATCTTCCATTGTATTTTCCATTTGTTTCCTCATAATACCTAACATTCTATTTGTTTCTTTGACCTCCACTCAACACTTTGCCAAGGATTTCAATTTATTGTTCACAGTGACTCCAATACCCTTTTCATAAGAACATAAGAACATAAGAACATAAGAAAATGCCATACTGGGTCAGACCAAGGGTCCATCAAGCCCAGCATCCTGTTTCCAACAGTGGCCAATCCAGGCCATAAGAACCTGGCAAGTACCCAAAAACTAAGTATATTCCATGTTACCATTGCTAATGGCAGGTGCTATTCACTAAGGGGTAGATTTTATAAATTTGTGCGAGGGCGTACTTTTGTTCGTGCACCAGGCACGAACAAAAGTACGCTGGATTTTATAAGATAAGCGCGTAGCCGCGCATATCTTATAAAATCCGGGGACAGCGCGCGCAAGGGGGTGCACATTTGTGCAACCTGCGTGCGCCGAGCCCGGCGCGCGTTGCCTGTTCCCTCCGAGGCCGCTCCGAAATCGGAGCGGCCTCGGAGGGAACTTTCCTTCACCCTTCCCCCACCTTCCCCTCCCTTCCCCTCCCTAACCCACCCCCCCGGCCCTATCTAAACCCCCCCCCTACCTTTGTTGCCAGATTTACGCCTCCTGAAAGAAGGCGTAAATCTGCGCGCGCCAGCAGGCTGCTGGCACGCCATCACCCGACCCGGGGGCTGGTCCGGAGGCCTCGAACATGCCCCGGGCCTGCGCCACACCACCCGGTCCCGCCCCGAACCACCCCTGACCCCGGTCCCGCCCCGGACATGCCCCCTCCCCTCCCCTTTTACGAAGCCCCGAGACTTGCGCACGCCGGCTGCCTATGCAAAATAGGTGCACCGGCACGCGAGGGCCCTGCGCGCGTAAATCCAGCTGGATTTACGCGCGCAGGGCATTTAAAATCCGGCCCTAAGTGAACTTAATAGCAGGTAATGAATTTCTCCTCCAAGAACTTATCCAATCCTTTTTTAAACACAGCTATACTAACTGCACTAACCACATCCTCTGGCAACAAATTCCAGAGTTTAATTGTGCGTTGAGTAAAAAAAAAACTTTCTCCGATTAGTTTTAAATGTGCCCCATGCTAACTTCATGGAGTGCCCCCTAGTCTTTCTACTATCCGAAAGAGTAAATAACCGATTCACATCTACCCGTTCTAGACCTCTCATGATTTTAAACACCTCTATCATATCCCCCCTCAGTCGTCTCTTCTCCAAGCTGAAAAGTCCTAACCTCTTTAGTCTTTCCTCATAGGGGAGTTGTTCCATTCCCCTTATCGTTTTGGTAGCCCTTCTCTGTACCTTCTCCATCGCAATTATATCTTTTTTGAGATGCGGCAACCAGAATTGTACACAGTATTCAAGGTGCGGTCTCACCATGGAGCGATACAGAGGCATTATGACATTTTCCGTTTTATTCACCATTCCCTTTCTAATAATTCCCAACATTCTGTTTGCTTTTTTGACTGCCGCAGCACACTGAACCGACGATTTCAATGTGTTATCCACTATGACACCTAGATCTCTTTCTTGGGTTGTAGCACCTAATATGGAACCCAACATTGTCTAATTATAGCATGGGTTATTTTTCCCTATATGCATTACCTTGCACTTATCCACATTAAATTTCATCTGCCATTTGGATGCCCAATTTTCCAGTCTCACAAGGTCTTCCTGCAATTTATCACAATCTGCTTGTGATTTAACTACTCTGAACAATTT
This sequence comes from Rhinatrema bivittatum, assembly GCF_901001135.1. Lineage (NCBI taxonomy): Eukaryota > Metazoa > Chordata > Amphibia > Gymnophiona > Rhinatrematidae > Rhinatrema > Rhinatrema bivittatum. Next base: position 418,218,658 of record NC_042617.1, on the reverse strand, counting down.
TCCTGGGTAGTGATGCCTAATATGGAACCTGGCATCATGTAACTATAATTTGGATTATTTTTCCCTACATGAATCATTTTATACATGTCCACATTAAATTGTATCTGCCATTTAGATGTCCAATTCCCCAGTCTCACAGGGTCATCTTGCAATTCCTCATAATCAGCTTGTGATGTAACTACTTTGCATAATTTTGTGTTATCTGCAAATCTGATAAACTCCCTCACCACTCCCTTTTCCAGATCATTTATAAATATATTAAAAACCACCAGTCCCAGTAGAGACTGCTGAGCGACTCCACTATTTACCTTTCTCCATTGAGAAAAATGAACATTCAGTCCTGCTCTTTCCTTCCTATTTTTTAGGCAGCTACTAATCCACAATAGGACATTGCCTCCTATCCAGTGTTGCCAGATGGGTGGTTTTCACGTCCAATTGGGCTACTTTTAAATGAGCTTGTGCGGGAAATTTTTTTCATTTTTTCGGCTGCGGGATTTTGGGCTTTTTTTTTTTTTACTTGAGCATCTCTTTGGGCGTCTTCTGCCTGTACTCCGGAAGCACTTTTGCTGATGCATCACCAGCTACTGCCCAGCTTTTTAGCTGGCTGTATAGAGCAAGAAAGGTTTGTATCTAGAAAGAATGTTGTACTTAGATGAAATAATTTGAAAGTGATAAAACTTTTCAAGCATCTTTATTGTCCACCACCAAATGCTCTATAAGCTAGTACTGAATCAGCTCCAGTTTCCACCCCTCCCATATTCTCTCTACCCAGTGGGATCCCTCCCCACAGCTAAGCAATCAAACTATACCTTTGCATTTAAACTTACTCAATAAAGTTACTGAATCTCTCAGTTCTTGAGCACTATCAGTGAAGCTGGTTTTAGTTGCTGAAATTCAATAATATTTTAGTTTGTGTAGAATTACAAAAGATCCATAGGTTGCGAGGTTTGGAGATATGCCCATGCATTTGAAAAGCAGAATAATAATGGTACTGGAGATTTGAAGCAAAACAAAAAAGTTTTTAGTGCAGTTATAGCTTAATTATTGGAAGTACAGAGAAACTGCTTTGAGTATAAGATGACATCTTCACACTAACTTAAAGCTGGTCACAGATGTATTTAGTCCATTAAAAAGGAATTGTCTACAACTTGTTTGCTTATCTTTTTTTCTATTAACAACAGAAAATATTCCTCCTGTACACTATAATTAAGGACCATTGTTTTCAGTTGTATGCTGATTTCTGCATCCCCCCCCCCCCCCCAACCCTTCTTGATTTTTAAGAGCAAAAGAGAAAACTCCAGCAAAGAGAAAGGAACTAGGGCGCCGGTGCAGGAGTCTGCTATCTTCTCTCCGACAACCTAGATTTCTAGGCTTTTCTAGCCTTGTTTTTAAACTTTTTTATATCCATAGGTATTTTTGTCAACTTGTCTGCATGCAAGGCAGGACTTTGTGTAGAATCTTACATAATTAAAATATTTTTTGCAATTTTTTAGTTTTGGGCTACTTTTGAGCTACATTTTGTGATTGATTGGGCTATAAAAAATTTTGGCATCTGGCAACACTGCTCCTATCCCATGACTCTTCAATTTCCTGTTGAGGCACTCATGAGAGACTCTGTCAAATACCAGATCACTATATCAACCGACTCACCCTTGTCCAAATGTTTATTAATCCCTTCCAAAAAATATAACAGATTTTTTTAATTTATGCATTTTTATATAGTGTTTTCCAAGAATACACTTGAAAAAGGATAAACAAGAAAACAGATATGACTTATACTTAGAGCAAAATAATAAGAGGTTAAATAACCATATCCAATTCAATCCCAGTCCTCAAAAGGGAGCTCCAATTCTGTCAATCAACAGAGAAAGAAAAAAAAACCCCTAAGACAATACAAAAAGCTGACAGAAGGATCCTAAATCTAAAACAGAACCAATTACCCTGCTACCTCCAAAAGAAAAGGAAAAGGGGCAATTCAAGAATGAGTAGACTGAAAGGAAAAATGTTCCCCCTGTAAGTGCTTGCCACTAAGAAAATGAGTCAATTAGAGAACTGAAAAAAAAAAAGATATATGAAAAATCTTTCGGGTGAATTTTAAATCCCCCCCCCCCCCCCTGCACGTAAAATCCTGGAGTTATGCACGTGGCTGAGCCTTGCACATGCCGCGCGCATTTTAGAAGGGGCCCGGCCATGCACGTAACCCCTATTACGTGCACAAGAGCTGGGCCTCGCAAAAGGGGCAGACGGAGGGACAGGGAGGGCAGGGAGGGGGCGGGGAGGGGCAGAGCTGGAGGTGGCCGGTACAGTGGCCATTTGCAGCTGTGCCAGCACGCGCAACTTACACCAGCTCAGGAGTTGGCGTAAGTTCTTAAACAAAGGGAAAAAAAAAGGTATGACCTTTTAAGGGGTCAAGGAGGACAGGGGAAGAGGGAGAGAGTATGGGCAGGGGAGTAGGGAAGTTCCCTCCCAGTCTGCTTCTTAATTGGCGTGGACTGGGAGATAACTGGGGAAGGCCGGGTTGCGTCGCCACACAGAAATTGCATAATTCTCCCCCCCCCCCCCCTTGTGCGCCACCCCGGATTTTATAACATGTGTGCGCTGGCATGCACATGCTATAAAATCGGCATGTCCATGTGCGCGCACCGGGCAGCACGCGCACATGGATGTGCACGTATATGTTTAAAAATCAACCCCTTTATATTTAACTAAGCATTTACAGGGGTATTTAAGAAAAAAAGAAGTGCCTATTTACACTACTCTAGGCCACAAAATAAGAAATTGTTTCCTCTTTATTTGCATTTGACGTGAAACATCTGCAAAAACCTTGACCTTGCAGCCTAAGAAGACCTCGGTATGCTAACAAAATACATCTTCAGTATCTAATCTCTATCCGGTTCAAGTATAAAAGAAAAAGCATGGTTGCAGAACTTGCCAGTTCAGTATCCGATGTCTCAAGGAATGTGGAGATATTTAAAACACCTGAATCAACAGGCATCAAAACATGAATTCACAAATCCACATTATCGTCTTTCTTAAAGTTAGACAAGTAATATATTTTAGCAACTGGGGGAACAACTTGCTCAGGTACCTACAATATCTCCATCAAATATCTTTTAAATAGATCCTTGGGAGATGTTATTGGCAACCGAGGAAAATTTATAAATCTGAGATTCTTCCCTTTCATAGAGTTCTGAAGATTTTTCAATTTGTTTGTCAATACCAAATTTGCCTACAGCAGAGATTCCTATAGTGACTTAATGTAGTCCATCTCTTGTTTGAGCTTATCCAACTGTTGAATCATATTGTTTTTAGAAAGCGCCAATGTTTGCACATGATTGTCCAAATCTGAAGACTTTACTACCAGCAGATTCAATTGTGCAGTATGGTATGGTCAAGGCCTTCTATAGTTTCCCATATAGATTCTAACATAAATTGAGCTGGCCTTACCAAAGAGAAATGTTCTGAAGCAAACGATGATACAAGCACAGGGGAAACATTTGAAGAAGAAAATTCTTCAGCCCTTATCCTATTTTGAGGAGCAGGAACACCCCCAAATCACTGTTGATATTAACAGGGAGCAGAGCAGATCCTCTCTGTCTCGGAAGATTGTCGTGGTGGCGTCATCAGTTCACGAGCTGCAGCAAGATTGATGGAGGGAGTTCTGTCAATCGGGGAAAAAGTTGGTTCAGAGTCAGGGGAGGGAGCGAGTGAAATCCCTTCATGCGCACTTCACAATGACTGCACAACCGAAGTTGCAATCCCCTTCACGATGTAAGCATCCATTGGGCCAGTAAGTGAAAGCTCAGGAGTGGCCACAGAGATAGCCCTCTCCCTAGCCCATCTTTTCCAAACTTGAATGCAGCATACTATTAAGTAAATAACAAAAAATCAGAAAATCGATGAAGCTGCCTCACACTGGTGTACAGCTACAACGCCATCTTGGATCTGATATAACAGATTTGAAAGATATGACTTCATTTTTTTTATCCTATAAAAAGAGTGTAGACTCATTTGGAGAGAACCATGTCCCTTGTGTTTTGATTTCTAGAATGCTTTACTGTTCATCTCTGTCACAACAGGATATATGACCTCCCCTTGGCACTTGCCTTCTCTAATGGAATCATTTGCATTGAAACCAGAGTCTACAATTCATCTTGTTCTCATGTCTAGCTGAACTAGGTTGATATTAAGAATGTGCAGGGGCAAAATCTCCTTCAGGATCCTGGAAACATATGTCCACAGAGTTTTTATATGGGGACAGTCCCACCACATATGCAAGTACATTCCCAAGTGATGGCAATTACGCCAGCAGTGTGGGGTGTTGGAGGGGCAAAAGCGATTTAGGTGAACCGGGGTGAGGTGCCAACGATATAAAACTTTGAAATTAGCTTCCATAATCCATGCCGAGATGGAGCCTTGTGATTGGCATGTTAAAATATTCTCCCATTCATCCTTAGAATATGAGCAATCCATGTCCTGTTCCCAAGCCACTATGTGTACAGGTTTTGTTGGTGGGCTGGACATCAATAAGTTATATAGTTTAGAAATTAAGCCTCCAGATAAGTGGGATTGGTGCAATAGCCCTCGAATAGAGATCTCTCGGTAGATAGTAGATTTTGTGAACGAATCGCATAAATGAAGTGGCGAAGTTGCATGTAGGGAAGAAACTCAGTCGTGGTAAATTGATAGTCCTTTTGAAGAGTAGTGAAAGGAGTAATGGTGCCACGCGAGATAAGATGGGATATTTGATGTAATCCTTGAGATTTCCATGTGAGATAAACTGTTTTGGGAAGGCCTGGTGAGAAGGATTTGTTGTGAAAAAGGGAAGTCTGGAGAAAGTAAGCCTCCTCACCCACTAGCTTTCTCTTCCAAGGTTGCCAAATAGTAAGAGTGTGTCGGGTGAATGGCAACATGGTAGATGTCGGTTGCCAGGTAGTGCTGGGTTGCCATATAACAGCTGAGATAGGCATATCCTGTAAGCAAGTTTGTTCCAGCTGGACCCATGATTTTACATCTGTAGTACGGTGCCAGTCAATAATGGGATGTAGTTGATTTGGGAGACCTAAGCCTCCTTGGGCTTTAGGTTGGAAAAGAACCATTCTGGCTATCTGCGGAGGTCTACATTTCCACAGGAAGCGTAGTAGTTTCTTCTGCCATCCTTTCAGTGTAGCATTGCTAATGGGAATAGGTAAAGTCTGAAAGAGATATAGTAATCATGGTAATATATTCATTTTCAGAGTCGCCAGACAACCCAGCCAGGTTAACGGCAAAGAGTTCCACCTTATTAGATCCTGATCAATATTGTTAAGTAGGGGGGTATAATTAAGCTGATATAAATCAGTGGAATGTTTACTCAAGTTAAGTCCCAGGTATTTCAACTTATGGGGGTGCCCATTTGAAGGGATGAGAAGACTGGAGAAGATTAACTAAAGATGGAGGACATGAGATGTTCAGGATCTCCGACTTATCCCAATTGATTTTAAATCCGGAAACTGCACTATAGCATGCAAGTTCCATTTCTAACTCTGAGAGAGTGGTGGCTAGTTGACCAACTATAAATAGAATATCATCGGCAAATAGCGATAATTTGTATTGATGTGTATTAAGAGTAAAACCTTTAATTCGGGAGTTGGTTCGTAAATGTATGGCAAGTGGTTCCAGGAAAATAGCAAAAAGGATAGGGGAAGTGGGCACCCCTGCCTGGTTCCCCGCTGGATCTGAAAAGGAGGGGAATATTGACCATTTATTTTCAGGCTTACTGTGGGAGAGTGGTAAAGCATCAATTTTGAAACGGGACACCAAAGGCCATAGCAATGAGTGTGTGAAAGAGAAAAGGCCAATGAACCATATCAAAGGCCTTTTCAGCATCAATGGCCAGTAGAAGGTAGTCAGGCATAGTTTGGGAGATTCCCCAGAGAATATTAAGAATCTTCCACACGTTATCACTGGCCATGCGACCCGGTATGAAGCCCGCCTGGTCAGAGTGAATAATTTTTGCAATGAAGCAATTTAGCCTGTCCGCTAATATTTTAGCTAGTAGTTTAAGATCTAAATTGATCAATGATATGGGCCAGTAAGAGGTACATAAAGCTGGGTCTCTTCCTGGTTTAGTGATGATTGTTATTCCCACTTTATTTGAATCTGGTAGCCATAGACCCCCTCACGTAAATAATTAAAATGTTTTTGCAAGTGAGGTACCAGAAGAGGACCAAAGGATTTATAAAATTTAGCCATGAGGCCATCTGGTCCTGGGGTCTTACCCACTTTAAGAGTTTTGATGGCCCTAAGAATTTCAGGGGTTGTAACCTCTGTATTGAGTATGGAGCGCATATCCTCCGTGAGTCTCAGGAGGGCCACAGATTGTAAATAGCTATCAATATCTGAAGTAGATATGTGCTATTCGGCTGCATATAGTGTTTGATAGAATTTAAGGAAGTGCTGGGTAATTTCCGAGTTAGTACAGACTATTTGGCCTTGTTCATTCTTTATTTTTAGAATGTGATTTTGATAGGTGAGTTTTGATAGGTGAGTTTTTTCAACTGTGCTAGCAGTTTTCCAGCCTTATTCCCCCCCCCCCCCCCCTCAAAATGGATCTGGCGGGTGATATTCAGTTGATGTGCTAATTGATCAGATTCCAATCTATGAAGATCTTCTCTGGTTTTGGTTAGTTTGGTTAGTATACGTTGCGAACCTGATTGAATGTGTTGAGAAGTTAGCTGTGTGATTTTGTCCCTGAGATGAGAACAGGCTGCATCCTTTTTGTGCTTTTCATATGAGGATCTTGAGATGAAATGTTGCCGTATAAAAGACTTAAAGCAATCCCATACAACTAATGGTGAGTTCACTGAGGCGGCATTAGTCTGAAAAGAATTGTGGATATGATGAGACATTGTTTGTACAAATGATTGTTCTTGGAGGAGAGAATCATTAAGCCTCCAGAATCTGTTTCCATGATTGCCCGTGTGTAGTTGAAATGAAACAGAGATTGGAGCATGGTCGGACCAGGTAATTACACCCACCTCCGCTGTCTAGACCGAATGGTAGAGTGATTTATCGATCAAAAAATAATCAATTCAGGAGTATGAGTTGTGCGGGTATTTCACTCGCCATGCATCTACCAAATGATGGTCCATAAGCAGTGCCTTAAGGGCCCGGGGATGAGTCATGACAGTATAAGAATGACCCTTAGAGGTATCTAGATTCGGTGATAAGACTACATTAAAATCACTGCCAATAATCAATTTTCCAGTGGTGTGTTGTAATAACAGTTGATGCATTTACTTAAAAAATACAGCCTGATCTTTGTTAGGGGCATAAAGATTGAGAAGGGTGAGCTCAGAATCATTTATCTTAATACAAAGCAATATGTATTGATCCTATGGGTCTCTAATACACTTTATACATTCAAATACCAGATGAGAGGCAAATAGGATACCCACCCCCACGTACTTAGCCTGTTTATTGTTTGCTGAGTAATATTGCATAGCGTATTTGGAGGACTTCATAAGACTATCATGTTTGCTGGAGAGATGTGTCTCCTGGAAATACTATATCGGGAGAGGATATTCCCAATTCCTTAAAGAAAAAGGACCGTTTTTGTGAAGAATTTAGACCTTTAACATTGATTGAGAAGAGTTGTAAAGCCATCATAGCTCATGTGAAATTAGAACCTCTGAAAATACACAAGAAATGAAAATCCACCCCCCATCCCTCAAAAGTTGTGAGTGCCCTCCCATCTGGACCTGCTGTGAGTGGTTTAGCGTACTGAAATTCTAAGAGCTTTGTAGAAGATCCCCGAGAGTCCTCGCCCAGAGGTATTCCCATCCCTAAGAAAGCCCAGATATGATAGAAAATAATTACCAATGCATTAGAACCAGCATGTCTAGCATGAGAACCCTGGGAGCTAAAAGCGTCCCTAATTTTGGAAAAAAAAGCCAGCATACCCCTCCACGCAAGCTTTCGCCATCCCCTAGTCGGGGGAGTGTGAGTGCCACTTGCTGGTGAGGAGTCTATCCATGGAACCCCACTCCCAGTCATAGCATGTGTGAACTGTAAGTACTTTAGATCTGCAAACAACAATTAAATATAAAAACAGATAACATCATTAACAGTGAGACTGATAGACAAGAAATCATGTCAGAAAACTGCAGGGTTAAGTTAACGTAAGGTATCCCAGTGTTAGAGGACAATATTTTCCTGGGTTGACTAAGACAATGTTAGCTTTTCAAGCAGTGCCTTGGCTGTTGGCAGGGGTGCCTGATTGGCGTCGCAGCCTGCTATTTCTTTTGCCTGTACGCTGCCAAGCTGGGTATGGCTGTCGTGCAGCAGAGCCCCTGTGCACTACTGCTTGCTCCTGAGAGCTGGCGAAGCCACATGTTGTGAGAGCTGGTACTATGTCAGCAGGTACCAGAGCTTTATGGGTGATGCCTTCCAATACAAAGGAAATCACAAATGGGTGTAACCATCGATATTTAATGTTTTTGGTGTGAAGAAAAGATGTTATTTCCCGGAAGGTTTGTCTGTTCTGTAGGGTGGCAGCTGAGAGATCAGGGAAGATGACTATGTCACTACCCTCCCATGGCCACGCGGTTTTAGCTCTGGCTGCAATGGCAATCATTTCTTTCACTGTATAGTCTTTGAAGCACACAATAATATCCCTAGTGCGGTAGAGTTGTGGGGCTTGGAGAGCCCTATGTGCCCATCAAGCTGGATCTCCGGTGGTGTGTAGCTATCAGTGGGATTTGAGGCACGCAAAAGCTGCTGGCAAAATCGCTGAATGAGGGCTGCACATTTTTCGGGGCCTTCAGCCTCGTGGAACTCCTGAAATCTAAGATTACTCCTGCGTGCGCAATTTTCTAAGTAAGTGATTTTAGTGATCAGCTGGGTAGTTTCCAAATGCATGGCCTCATGATCGCTCATGTTGTTGTGAATTTGCTCTGCTTGCCCTTCTAGGTGCCTGCCCAGCTCATCCACGTGGTGCCCCATGCATGTGAGCTCCTCCTTTGTTTCCTCTATGTGAGCGAGGAGCTCTTGCCGATATGTTTTAATGTCGGCACGCAAACCAGCAAACCATTCGCGGAATTCTGCTTGGGCCGGGTGTCAGAGTCCGGCGCACTCGCAAGGTCGGGGCTCGGATGGAAATCATCGGGACTGGGAACCCACTATTCGGCGCCATTTTGGGCCGCCTCCTCCCCTGAGGCAATGCCGTCTAGTGCCTGCTTACCTTCTCTGGTGTAAGAGAACCTGTGAAAGTCAATATTTCTTTCTTTGACGCCATGCTGAGGTGTTTATCTTGCGATCCACAGCAGTTTGGTACAGTTTTGTTGCTGTTGCAGGGTAGATGAGTGCTGATTAGCCATGAGCTGGTGAGAGCTCAGAGATTAAGCTGCCATCACCGCTTATGACGTCACTGTCTCCCGAACTCTCATGATTTTAAACACCTCTATTATATCCCCCTTCAGCCGTCTCTTCTCCAAGCTGAAAAGTCCTAACCTCTTTAGTCTTTCCTCATAGGGGAGCTGTTCCATTCCCCTTATTTTGGTCGCCCTTCTCTGTACCTTCTCCAACGCAATTATATCTTTTTTGAGATGCGGCGACCAGAATTGTACACAGTATTCAAGGTGTGGTCTCACCATGGAGCGATACAGAGACATTATGACATTTTCCGTTTTATTCACCATTTCCTTTCTAAGAATTCCCAACATTCTGTTTGCTTTTTTTTCCTGCCGCAGCACACTGAACCGACGATTTCAATGTGTTATCCACTTTGACGCCTAGATCTCTTTCTTGGGTGGTAGCACCTAATAATACAGTACTGATTTTCGTACTGTGTTACAATCCTTGGTCTTTTCAAAAATTGACTATTGTAACGCGCTTCTATTAGGTCTACCTAAAAACTCCATAAACCCACTACAAATTCTGCAAAATACGGCAGCTCGCATTCTCACTAACACACCTACAAGGGAACACATTACCCCTATACTTAAGAAATTACATTGGCTTCCTGTCCACTACCGTATTCAATACAAAATATTATCACTCATTCACAAATCCCTCCACAATCCAGAAATGAACTGGCCCGCCAATACCTTTCAATTCAACAATTCTAATAGGCCAACTAGAAATCCCTATATTGCTACTCTTCAAACTCCCCCACCTAAACAATTTAAATATGTTTCCACCAAAGCTCGTGCCATTTCCATAGCTGGCCCTAAGCTATGGAACACTATGCCCACTGACTTGCGCCTTGAACTGTCCGCTAAGACTTTCAAACATAAGCTTAAGACATGGCTTTTTACTAAAGCCTATACTTGATTCTTACCTGTTTCCTGCTAACTCATTTTATCGCATCTGATCTTTCTTAACCTTTATCTCTTTCCCCTCCCATTTTAGTCTGTCAACTTATCTATCTACTCTCTCAACTAATACCCTTCCCTTAAATATTCTTTACCGCATTCTATTATTCCTCTCTACTTTATATATCACTCTGTCTTATTACTAATCTTTTACCTTCAACCCTTTCTTTATCTTTGCCCCTCTCTACACATTCCTTTTACCTGTTTATCTGTTTATAACCTCTGATTTTGCCCTCTATATATTTGTATATAACCCACTCCTTCCTGACCCTCCTTTTTTTCTGACCCTTCCTTTTCCCTCCCCATTTCATTTATCTCCCCTCCCCACTTTCCCCCTTAGATTACTTTTTGATTTTAGATTTAGTTATGCTGCTATAGTTATCTACATTATATTGTTTTACATTATCTTTTTATTAGCTAAATAATTTGTTCTTGTTACTGTTTTATATTGTTTAATGTAATTTAGAATTCATCTATTATTATCCTGTTATATGAACACGCAATTGCGTATTTTTGTTCCTTGTACACCGACGTGATATCTTTGATGAGCGGCGGTATAGAAAAACCATTAATTAAATAAATAAATAAATAAATAAATAAATAAATAATAAATAATATGGAACCCAACATTGTGTAACTATAGCATGAGTTATTTTTCCCTATATGCATCATCTTGCACTTATCCACATTAAATTTCATCTGCCATTTTGATGCCCAATTTTCCAGTCTCACAAGGTCTTCCTGCAATTTATCACAATCTGCTTGTGATTTAATTACTCTGAACAATTTTGTATCATCTGCAAATTTGATTACCTCACTCATCGTATTTCTTTCCAGATCATTTATAAATATATTGAAAAGTAAGGGTCCCAATACAGATCCCTGAGGCACTCCACTGCCAACTCCCTTCCACTGAGAAAATTGTCAATTTAAACCTACTCTCTGTTTCCTGTCTTTTAGCCAGTTTGTAATCCACGAAAGGACATCGCCACCTATACCATGACTTTTTACTTTTCCTAGAAGCCTCTCATGAGGAACTTTGTCAAATGCCTTCTAAAAATCAAAGAACACTGCATGTACCAGTCCATCTTTATCCACATGTTTATTAACTCCTTCAAAAAAGTGAAGCAGATTTGAGGCAAGACTTGCCTTGGGTAAAGCCATGCTGTCTTTGTTCCAGTAAATTCTATATGTTCTATATGTTCTATATGTTCTGTGATTTTGATGTTTAGAACACTTTCCACTATTTTTTCTGGCACTGAAGTCAGGCTAACCAGTCTGTAGTTTCCCGGATTGCCCCTGGAGCCTTTTTTAAATATCGGGGTTACATTAGCTATCCTCCAGTCTTCAGGTACAATGGATGATTTTAATGATAGGTTACAAATTTTTACTAATAGATCTGAAATTTAATGTTTTAGTTCCTTCAGAACCTGGGGTGTATACCATCCGGTCCAGGTGATTTACTACTCTTCAGTTTGTCAATCAGGCCTACCACATCTTCTAGGTTCACTGTGATTTGGTTCAGTCCATCTGAATCATTACCCATGAAAACCTTCTCCAGTACGGATACCTCCCCAACATCCTCTTCAGTAAACACCGAAGCAAAGAAATAATTTAATCTTTCCACGTTGGCCTTATCTTCTCTAAGTGCCCCTTTAACCCTTCGATCATCTAATGGTCCAACTGACTCCCTCATAGGCTTTCTATTCAGATATATTTTAAAAAGTTTTTACTGTGAGTTTTTGCCTCTATGGCCAACTTCTTTTCAAATTCTCTCTTAGCCTGTCTTATCAATGTCTTACATTTAACTTGCCAATGCTTATGCATTATCCTATTTTCTTCGTAAAACTAGATAAAGCAATGTTGCCAGATAGGATACAACCGAGGGTATTAAGGAAACTTAGAGAAGTTCTGGTGGATTGGAGACAGGCAGATTTGGTTCTTCACAAAAGTAGAAGTAAGGAGGAGGCTAGAAAGTACAGACCGGTTAGTCTCATCTCTGTGGTGAATAAATTAATGTAAACATTGCTATAACAGAGGATAGTGCAGTTTCTGCATTCCAGTGGATTACAAGATCTGAGGCAGCATGGTTTTTACCAGAGGTAGGTCTTGTCAGATTAATCTTATCAATTTCTCTGAATGAGTGACCAGAAAATCAGGGAGAGCACCTTATGTAGTGTTCTTGGATTTTAGTAAGGCCTTTGACATGGTTCCAAGCAGGTGACTAATAAATAAATTAAGTGCCCTTGATATGGGCCCCAAAAGTGACTGACTGGATTTGAAACCTGTTGTGTGGGAGGTGAGAAAGGATAGTGGTAAATGAAGTTCACTCTGAGGAGAGAGATGTTGCTAGTGGTGTGCCATAGGGATTGATCTTTGGACTAGTTCTTTTCAACATTTTCATAATCAACATTACAGAAGGATTGTCAGGAAGGGTTTGTCTTTTTGCAGATGATACCAAAATCTGCAACAGGGTAAATAGCCAAGAAGGTGTGGAAAACATGAGGAGAAAACTAGCAAAGCCTGAGAAATTGTCTACAGTCTGGCAGCTAAGATTTAATATTAAACAATGCAGGGTCATGCATTACATTTTTCAAAGCACAAAAAAAGAGCAGGGTCTAGGGGTAATCATATCTGATGATCTTAAGGTAGCCATGCAAGTGGATAAGACAACAGTAAAAGCCAAAAGGATGCTTGACTACATAGGGAGAGAAATGCTCAAAGGAAAAAGGAGGAGATATTGTTTCTGCATAAATCCCTGATGAGAGCTCATTTGGAATATTATGTACAATTCTGGAAACTGCACATTCAGAAGGATATAAATCTGTTGTAGTCAGTTCAGAGGGTAACTTCAAAAAGGAACAGTGATCTTCATTTTAAAACATATGGAGACAGGCTTAAAGATATAAACATGTATACCTGGAGGAAAGACAGGATAGGGGAAACATGACAGAGACATTTAAATCCTTCCAAGGTTTCCATGCACAGGAGATGGCCCTCTTTCAATGGAAAGGAGGCTCTAGAACAAGGGATCATGGGATGAAAGTAAAAGGGGATAGACGCAGGAGCAATCGAATGAAATATTTCTTTGCAGAGAAGGAGGTGGATGCTTGGAACAGCCTCCCCATGAAGGTGGTAGAGACAAGGACAATATCTGAATTGAAGAAAAATAAGATAAAACAAAGGAAATCTGAGGCAGTGGTAGGGATAGTAAAACTGAGTAGTTGGTGTAGATGGGCAGACTAAATAGGCCATATTTTTTTTTCTGCTGTCACATTTCTATGACAAGAAAATGGAAAAATTCTTACACTATGCGATATTATCAGAGGTTCTCTGCATGGAATCATGGAATATATCAGTAGTCAGTTTTACAGCATTTTTGGAGTTCATAAATTTTTACAGAAGATTTATCAAGGGATTCTTAAAGGTATCGGTACCACTTACAATGCTGTTAAAGAAAGAAATGATGTTTAAGCAAATATAGGAGGTTCACCAAGTTTCCAATTGCTTGAAGTTGATATTCATATCTTCACTCATCTTCATGCATATAGATTTGGTAGAACCTTTTATGGTGGAGATGGATGCATCCAGCTCAGCACCTAGAATTATAATGTCTCAGAGAAAGGCACCAGGGAATCTGTTCCATCTTTGCTTTTTTCAATCCGAGAAATTAACCATGATAAAAAGAAACAACCACATCTGGGATAAGGAGCTATTGACCATCAAGGTAGCATTTGAGGAATGGAGCTAGCTCATGGAAGAGGCACACTTCCTGCTACAGGTTTTTATTGACCATAGGAACTTAGAATTTCTTTTTTTTTTTATTTATATTTTATTCAGGTTTTCAACAAATTTTTTACATTTGCAAAAATCAAGAAATTAATCTTTAGAACTAGGAACAAATAAGGAATAAATCTCAAAAATATTATTAGTACATCAGATATATAGTCCCCAATAACGGGAGGATATACAAAAGAAAAATAACCTAAGTTAATAAGAATAAGTATACATATACTGAAAAAGAGACTATTACATTCTTTTTATTGAAGTCTTTTATCACCCCTGTTCTTTATCCATCAAGAATGTCTAGAGATGGGTAGGTTCTTGAAATATAAATTTGGTTTTTTGTAAGATAATTAAACATTTACACAGGAATTTTAAATAAAAGATCGCACCTAGGGATATAACCCTTGGCTTCAATGCCAAAAATTGCTTCCTCCGTAGCAATTGCTCTACTGGGAATATCATCCACTGAGGCCTCTAGAAAAGATGTCAAATTTGGAGATTCCCATTGTACAATGTCTAATTCTTCCACACCTTCTTGAGTTTGAATCCTTGACTTGGGTATATAGTACAACTTAGAAATACTTTTATCATCTATTGAGGATATAGACAAAATTTCTATCAGATATTTCTTAAGTAATTCAGAAGCAGACAACAATCTAGATACTGGAAAATTAAGAAACTTTAAATTCCTAATACGATTTTGATTTTCTAGTATTTCTAGATGAGGATGTATTATTAAACTATCTTTAACAAAAGAATTGTTACATGCTTGCAACGATGTTATCTGAGTATTTATTACCTTACCATTTTCATCAATTTGATTTAACCGACTCTCATGTTTCTCTATCTTATTATTAATCTCAACTGTGTCCTTCTTGAACTGTAAACTAGAATCTGATAAAGTTTTCTTTACATCAATGAATACCCTCCATATATCATCTAGGGTGATATTTTGAGGATCCATTAGTTCAGGATTCATATTACTATCTAAAGACACTTCTTGTAATAACAATACACCTGAAATTTCTTGTATCCTCCCACTCACTTTATTTAGTACATTACTAGGCTGTACAGAATTTACTGTCCTCCCAGTCCCTTGTACCAAACTTTAAGTTTAACTTTAAGTCTCAGTGACTCCGTCAACATCAGAGGTGACTGCATCTGGGATGGACTCTCCGGGGATCCTGATGAGAAGGAAATTTCCAGTATGGCATGTCTAGCAAATTGATCTACCCGCCTTGCTACATGGGAGTCCATAGGTCCTCTAATTACTGGAACTCCTGGTGATGAAGTTAAAAATGTTGTTTTTCTTTTCCTGCCCATAGATTAGTAGGGAGGAAAAGAAATAGAAAAAATTTAGAAGGGGTGCGCCCCTTTGGCGCACGGCTTCGGCAGCATGCCAGCGGCTGTGTGCCACAGCCCTTCTAGCTTTATCGGGAGTCCTGTCTCCACTTGATGACTTCAGTGGGGTTAAAGTAGTAGGTAAGATGTTCTCAGCTCCCTGGGCTCCCTGAACTCAAGCAGGCACCCCGTCATTGTCCTCCTGCCCTCCTCTCTCTCGAGAGGCGTGACTCTCTGATTTCCTCCTTCTGAGCCTCGGCAGCCCTTCTGGCTTTATCGGGAGTCCTGTCCTCGCTTGATGACGTCAGTTGGGTTAAAGCAGTAGGTAAGATGTTCTCAGCTCCCTGGGCTCCCTGAACTCAAGAGGTACCCCGTCACTGTCCTCCTGCCCTCCTCTCTCTCGAGAAGCATGTCTCTCCGATTTCCTCCAGAAACTTAGAATTTCTAAGAACAAACTGGAACCTGAATCCCAGGCAGACCTGATGGTTACTGTCCTTCTCATGTTTCAATTTTCTCTTGACATACCAACCAGGACCAAAATAGCAAGGCAGATGCCTTCATAGAAACATAGTAATAATGGCAGAAAAGGACCAACTGATCTACCCAGTCTGCCCAGCAAGCTTATGCCAGGATCTGCTGCACTGTGCAGGTTACCTTCATGCTTATCAGTTTCCCAGATTGTAAAAGTCAGGGCCCTCGTATGCT
This sequence comes from Rhinatrema bivittatum, assembly GCF_901001135.1. Classification (NCBI taxonomy): domain Eukaryota; kingdom Metazoa; phylum Chordata; class Amphibia; order Gymnophiona; family Rhinatrematidae; genus Rhinatrema; species Rhinatrema bivittatum. The sequence goes on along the minus strand of NC_042617.1, from coordinate 418,202,471 downwards.
GTTTGAATCCAATTTCCCTTAACCCTTGCCATGGAAGCAGAGAAAAATGATGGAGCTGCATCAAAAGTATCAGGCTACTTCCTCAATAACGTTCATAATAAATCTCTTGCAAGTATTACCTCTATGATGTTTTAGCAGAAAGACATGTGCTTAGATAGGATATGAAATTTTGCTATTTTTATAATATATTTCTAATATGAAATTATATTGTGATCCATCAAAGTGTTCATGTCAAAGCTAATGTATTTCATGTGCAAAGTTGTTTATTTTGTATAAATATTGAAAAAGTAATAAATAAAATTTAAAAAAAAAAAAGTATCAGGTTTAGTGATTAAGGGTCGTAAAAGCCACATCAGCAAGTTACCCCTATGTTTATAAATCGTAAACGTCGGGGGCCCTCGTTGGTTGCTGTCTGAATCCAATTCCCTTTTTCCCACTGCCATTAAAGCAGAGAGCAATGATGGAGTTGCATTAAGCCTCTATGCTGTTATTTGTTAAGGGTAGCAACTATCATACCAGCAAGTTACCACCAGTTACTCCCCTTTCTTTATTTCCATCCTCTAGCCTTTAGGGATCCACAGTGATTATCCCATGCCCCTTTAAATTTCTTCACTGTTTTCATCTTCACCATCTCCTCTGGAAGGGCATTCCAGGCGTCCACCACCCTCTCAATGAAGCAATATTTCCTCATGTTGGTTCTGAGTCATCCCAGGGCATACATATTCAGATCCTTCAGCCTCTCCTCATAAGTCTTGCAATGTTGACACTTCACCATTTCGGTCGCTCTTCTTTGGACAGCCTCGATCCTGTCGTTATCCTTTTTAAGATACGGGCACCAGTACAGAATGCAATACTCCAGGTGAAACCTCACCAAGGACCTGTACAAGGGCATTATCACCTCTTTTTTCTTACTGGTTATTCCTCTCTCTATGCAGCCTTGTCCAGAAGAGACTGAGAAGAAAACCCAAAGAGGAATGGCCTGATGATCATCATCAGACCTAAACACTTTGCACTGATTGCCAGGAATGAGAATCTCAGAAAACAAATTAAGTAAAGGATAACCATTGACCACATTGCCCAAGAAATGAGATGGCAAATATTCAGAACAAGAGAGGAACAAAATATATCATAGCATGGGGATTACCTATACAATAAAAATAACCTGTATCTTCCAGAAGCGGCACGGTAACTTTAAGCCCTGTGAATATGCCACAACTGATTTCTAGTTGGTCAACCTGGAGTATATGGAACAGGAGCACTGACAGATCACTTTTTCTGGTAGTGAGGGAAATACAGACATAAAGAAATACATAATGGGGGTAATTTTCAAAAGGAGTTACATGCGTAAATGTAGCTGCTATTGTAGCAATTTTCAAAAGCCATTTACTCAAGTAAAGTGCACTTATGTGAGTAAATCCTATAGACAAGTCAATGGCATATATTGTAGCAATTTTCAAAAACCCACTTACTCAAGTAAAGTGAATTTACTCCAGTAAACCTGGTTTTTACTCGAGTAAATGCTTTTTAAAATCAGGCCCAATATGTAGAAGTTTGCACCAGATCCAAGATACCATGAGATAAACTACAAGGGTAACTGGTGCCCTTACCAAAAATATCTAGACCATGGGAGTAGATGGACATTCTCTTTTCTTACAGAACTATGCCTATTTCAAGAGAGGTCCATGATCATGGTGTTAGAGGACTCTTGTCCAAAGATAGCACATTTCATTCCAGCTGCAGGCCTCCCTTCAGCACAAGGAGCAGTCCAAATGTTTATAACAGAAGTGGTGAAATTAAACACTGTACCATCTTGTACAGTCTGTTGGATAAGTGGACCCTTAATACCAAAGTGTAATTGACGCAGCCTAGTGAGCAAGCCCATTAGGTCCACACCGTCAGCTGGCGGAAAGGCCCTGTGATGGAACTGGTGGGACTGGATGGAGCTTCGCCTATACTAGCTGCTTCGAGCCTTTGTGTTCTGGCGAATGACAGGTCTTAATTGGGTCCCTAGGGCAATCCAAAGGCAAGAGTCAGTCCTGCCTGCATGCTGTTCCTGAGTTCCAGTCTCGCCTGCACACTGTTCCTGTCCAGTTCTTGGTTCAAATATTACCTGCACCCTGCACCAATGGCATAAGTAGCCCTGTCACATGATAAGGGCAGCCAACCCTGTTATGTTTTTTTCCTATTATTTTGTTTCAAATACAAAATGAAACAATATAGACAATAGGGATGTGAATCGTTTTTGAACGATTAAAATTATCGTCAGATAATTTTAAAATCGTCCAAAATCGTTAGAGTGCACGATACAATACAAATGCCCCTGATTTATCGTCAGGGGCATTTGTATTGTATCATTAAATAGGGTGCGGGAAAACCGGCACACCAAAAAAACACTAAAACCCACCCCAAACCTTTAAAACAAATCCCCCACCCTCCCGAACCCCCCCAAAATGTTTTAAATTACCTGGGGTCCAGTGGGGGGGTCCCGACGCGATCTCCAGCTCTCTGGCCACGGCTGCGTTGAGAAATGGCGCCAGTGGCCCTTTGCACTTATCATGTGACAGGGCAAAGTTAGCGCGGGCGCCATTTTGGTTCCTGGCTCCCGACGTCATGCGTGCAGGAGATCACCCCCAGACCCCCACTGGACCCCCAGGGACTTTTGGCCAGCTTGGGGGGGCCTCCTGACCCCCACAAGCCAAAAGTCCAGCGGGGGTCCGGGAGCGACCTCCTGCACGCGGGCCATATTGCCAATCTTCAAAATGGCGCCGGCGCTACCTTTGCCCTTTCACATGATAAGGGCAAAGGGCCACTGGCGCCATTTCTCAACGCAGCCGTGGCCAGAGAGCTGGAGATCGCATCGGGACCCCCCCCCCCCCACTGGACCCCAGGTAATTTAAAACATTTTGGGGGGTTCGGGAGGGTGGGGGATTTGTTTTAAAGGTTCGGGGTGGGTTTTAGGGTTTTTTTGGTGTGCCGGTTTTCCTGCCCTCCCCCGATTTACGATTTTTAACGATTTAAAAAAAAACAAAAAACACGACGATCAGATTTCCCTCCCCCCCCAGCCAAAATTAATCATTAAGACGATCGATCACACGATTCACACCCCTAATAGATATACTTAGTCCCAGAGCAAAAGATTCCTCCTGTTTTTCTAAATCTTTTTATTTGCCCTCCTTTAAAAAGGGCAACCAAGTACAAGTAGGCTTGCAAGAACTGGAACCTTTAGCACCAACTAACTTGGGTATTTTGGAGCTATTGGGAACATCAGATAGTCTTTTGGCGGAAGCTGCCACTATGGTAGTATCATTTGTATTGGAACCAGACTGAGACTGGGTATTAAGGCTCTATTTTAAACATCAGCTTGATCAGGATACACCCAGATGTTTCCATCCAAACCCAGAAGAAAAGACAACAGTTCCTATTAATGAGATCTAGAGTTTACAAATTTGTTCATTTTTCCTACTTAAATTTCCCTGTAAATGTTTAGTAAAATTTAAGGTTTTCTAATATGTTTTCTATTTTCCATCTCAATTGTCTCAATTCCTGTGTGACAAAGTAGCACAGCAACTCGAAGTTGTATGTTTTTCTTTACCAGACCCGCTACAATTGCTGAATGTTCTCTAATAATTGAAATCTTCATTTATAACTACTGCTATTTCCTTTATTTTTCTCTTAGGATCTTTTCTTAAAATTGTGTGAAGGAATCTCTCCTTGTGGACTTTGGAAATGTAAGAGTCATTGGTATTTCCGGATTCTGTTTCTTATGTTTGTAATTCACTCTTATCTTTCTTTTCAATGCAAGATGTTTTCTTGTAATAATATTTGAAAATTGCATTTAAAAAAAGCAGCTCTCTCCTGAGAGCTCTGGGGGCAGTGCAGTTTTGGTTTTGAAGTTAGAGAAAGTCTAGTTTTCAACAATAACCCCGCAAGCAAAGATAACTTTTTCTCATGTCCTTCCCTTTGCCTGCCAATTAGTTGGTCAGCTAGTTGGTATCTTTATGGAATCTTCTTTTGAAATCTGTCTTAGAGGAGCCACTAAAAATGTATGTATTTATGTGGTGTGAATAATGCATGAACTCATTCCTTGCTGTGTGTGATATTGTGTTCCCTATAAACTCATTCATTAATATATATGGAACAAACAATGGGAGCAGGTCAATATGGTTGAGAATAATTAGCAATTGATTTGCACCCAAACAGCCAAATAAAAAGACACATTTTTTCCCTAAATGACTTCAGTAGTTGAATTAATTGATAAGAAACAAAGAGGGCTTTTTTTTTTTTTTTAGTTTAACCTGTCTTCTTCCAAAGCATTGGGTAGACATTTTCTAAGTAGATTGCTGTATATTTGCACAAACAGGGAGAGTAGGTTTCAAAGGGTCTTCAGCAGAGAATTTAGCACTTTTATAGAAATGGGCCTTGAGAAAATTGCATGATCAATATATGTGTAAAATTATATTCATATACACTGCATGAACGTACTTTTGCATGCAAAGCAGAGAGACATTCTAGGGAGTGGAATCTGGCTGGGATTCAGACTTACATGATTGCTTTTTTTATTTTAAAAAGCATGCATATTAATTTTCTTGGTAAAAAAATGTATGAGTTTCCGTTGCCAGCCTGTGGGTGGCTCAGATCCCAAGAGAACCAGGTGATGCAGTCAGCTTCCTCCTCCCACCAGCATGTATCAGAATGTTTCCTTGGCCAGTTTGTTTGTTGTTTCAAGCTCTATGGTTCCCATTTCCTCTTGAGGGATATCTTATTTCCTGGTTCATTGTATATATATTCTGTGGACCTAGTCTGCTTTTTTTGCCAGAGCATGTTCCTAATTATACTACTGCAGTGTGCACCTTGTACTTTCTGTCAGGCAGTTGCAATTTCGGTATGCATTAGACGAGCACTCATGATTGAGTGCCCACTCTCTTAACATGCACCGATCTACCTCTCCCAGGTGCCCGATTTAATATTTAAATTGGCTGCTGTGATCTTTATTGCCAGTAGTTCTTTATTCCCAATGCCGTAGTTCTTCTCTGCTGGCGAGAAACGTCTGGAAAAGAAAGAACATGGATGCAAGATTTTTGAGTCACTGGCTGGCTTAGCACGGCCCCTATGCCTACATCCGAGGCATCGACTTCCACAATGAAGGGCCGTGTAGGGTCCGGATGGCAGAGACATGGCTTACTTGAGAAGGCGTCTTTCAGCTTCTGAAATGCTGTCACAGCTTCCGTAGACCAATTGGTGACATAGGCACCTTTCTTAGTCATCACTGTTAATGGATCAGTCAGTGAAGAATAATTCTTGATGAAGGTGCTGTAGTATTTAGTAAATCCCAGAAATCGTCTAAGAGCTTTTAGACCAGTAGGTTGTGTCCATTTTTGAATACTCTCAAGCTTCTGAGGGTCCATATGGAAGCCTTTGTTAGAAACAATGTACCCTAAGAAGGGCACAGATTCCTTGAGGAATTCGCATTTAGACAACTAGGCATATAAGCGGTTCTCGCGAAGTCTCCGCAGCACTCTTTTGACATCTTCCTGATGGGTATTCAGGTCTTGGGAAAATATCAAGATGTCATCTAATTATACAATGACACATTGGTAGAGTAGATCAGGCAGAATGTCGTTCATCATGTTTTGGAAGACAGCCAGGGCATTGCACAGGCCGAATGCCATCACCAGGTATTCAACGTGCCCATCCCGGGTATTAAAAGCCGTCTTCCATTTATCACCAGAGCGGATGAGAACTAGGTTATAGGCTCCTTTGAGATCAAGCTTAGAGAATATCTTGGCTCCCTGTAGTCTATCGAATAGCTCCGAGATGAGTGGTAAGGGATAGCGATCCTTTACAGTGATCTCGTTTAGACCTCTGTAGTCAATGCATGGACGTAATGTTCCGTCCTTCTTCCCCATGAAGAAGAAGCCTACGCCGGCAGGAGACTTAGAGGGTCTTATGAAGCCTGTCAGAAGATTCTCATGTATGTACTCAAACATTGCTCTATTTTCTACTACGGAAAGAGGGTAAACCCTTCCTTTGGGTGGTTCTGTGTTAGGCTTCAAGTTGATGGCGCAGTTGAAAGATCTACGTGGAGGCAATACGTCAGCAACTTCTTTGGAAAATACATCTTGAAAAGATGCATATTGAGGCGGCAACCCAGGCAACAACGGGGTAGTTGGCATGCAGGGTATTGGTGAAAATTCCATCAGACATTTGCCATGGCAATCTGGGCCCCAACGTGAAAGCTCCAAAGTGGCCCAGTTGAATTGTGGCATATGTTTCTGCAGCCACGGTAGCCCAAGTACTAAAGGGTGCATGGCCTTCTCTAGCACAAATAAGGAAATTGTCTCTGTATGAAGAGCACTGGTACGTAAGCTCACTTGTAAGCAGGGTTACTTCACCTGGTAAGGGCTCTCCATGAATAGAAGACAGAAGAAGCGGAGACGTCATGGTAGTGGTGGGGATCTGCAGATGTTCTACTAGACGTTTCAAAATGAAATTTCCACCTGCCCCAGAATCCACTAAGGTAAGGGTCTGATATTCTAGAGGTCCGCAGATTAACGATACAGAAAGAGAGAGTGGAGGAGAGGGTGCAGTTAGACATAAGAAGAGACTTCCCACAGGATTTAGGTCTGCCAGTTTCCCGGACATATAGGGCATGTTTGAACAGCATAGCCAGCTTGTCCACAATACATGCATAGTCCTAACCTCTTTTGCGTTCTTCTCTCTTTAGAAGTCAAATGACTGAGGCTTAATTGCATTGGTTCTTCTTTGCCAGCCACAGGGCCTGAGAGAATTGGCCTGAGTACAGACTTGACTCGAGTCTCTCCCTGAAGTGGTCTTCTGGGACTCTTGACCTCTTGAACCTTGTCACGAAGTCGGTGATCAATCCTTCATTAGTTCTCTCGAGCCGCCAGCTCATCTTTTAACCGGGAGTTCAGGTCTTCAAAAAAGAGAGTCTTCAGGCATCTAGGGGCCCAATGTAATTCTGAAGCCAACTTCTTGAATTCTATGGTGAAGTCTGGCAAAGGTTTATTACCTTGTTTCAGATGAACCAACCTAGATCCTGCTGTTGTATACCGGACAAGGTCATCGAATACTGATCTGAACAGTTCAAGGAACCCAGCAAGATCATTCAGGATAGAGTCATTGTGCTCCCACAACGGAGAGGCCCAAGCCAAAGCTCTTCAGTCCAGATAAGACAGGATATAGGTGGTCTTGGCATAAGCTGTAGGGAAATGATTAGGTTGCAGCAAAAAGTGCATGCAACATTGATTTATAAATCCTCTACCTTTCCAAACTTCCCCTGAGAAGCATGTTCAAGTAGATAGAGGTACAGTTGCCTTGACCGTCACTTCTGGCAGTGTAACTTCTTTACCTGTGGTGGTAGGTGTATTCATCTGTGCGTGCAACTGTTTAAAGACAGTAGTCAAGTTATCCAGCAAGTTCTGTTGTTCAGAGATTCTCTGGGCCAGGCCTGGAATGGCCTGCAATGCAGTGAACTGAGCTGAATCCATGGAGTTAGCAATCTGTTATGGTTTTGAGGTATTGGAGTGGATTCTTGGGTACTGCGGTGATGGCCACTCCCACGGGGAGGAGCCCCATGAGGAACCTCAGTACTAGGCTAGACTCGGGACACGTAAACACAGAAGACTTCTCTTTATTATACAGCAGTATGATACCACCAGAGGTGGCAGTAGTGAGGTGATCCAGTAAGAGCTTTAGGTGAGATAGACTGTCAAAGGTTAGATTACGCACTAAGTTGGTAGCTATATTGATGGAGATCCCAGCAGGCAAAAGTAGTTGAATTGCAGGCACCAAGGTAGGGAGAGCAGGCCCTCGAGGAGCAAATACCTGGTATCCCAGACAGGCACCTGAAAGAAGGCATAGGGCCCCCGAGGAGCGGGTACCCAGGTTAGTAGAAATACCCCGAAGGGCAGAGAGAACTTCCAACAAGGAAGCGGCAGAGTAGCTTAGACCAGAGGCATATCCAATCCTTGCTAACTCAATTTGTTAGCAATCAAAGAGCAGGTTAAATACCCGGATGGTGTGACATCACTCAAGGGGGACGCCCCCGAGTTTCCCACCATGACGTGAATAAAGACGTGGGTGGCGTGCACGCACGCACCCTAGGAGGCCCTGAGGAGAAACATGGCAGATAGATGCCGGGGAGAGCGGCATGCAGACGCGGCGGTAGCCATCTTCCCAAGGCTAGCGAGGAGTGAGGCACAGAGGTCGAAACTGTCTGAGACCGACAGTCGCAACACCGGCCAGTTTCAAATCGTGAGCCCATGCTAGCAATTTATTTCTTAAATTGCAGGGTACAATGGTCTTGCCCGGGGGTACCGGATGTGTAGCTGTCAAAATAACTCTCTTCTGGTCAATAATATGCTGGGGTTCATCAGGTACATCTTCAGAGAGAAAAGAGCGAGATAATGCGTCTGCTCTGACATTCTTATCACCAGGGCGAAATTTCAGCACAAAGTCAAATCTGTTGAAGAACAGAGACCATCTCGCCTGTCTATGGTTAAGGCGTTGAGCGTGACAGAGGTACTCCAGATTTTTATGATCAGTGTAAACAGTGATCTGATGTTGTGCACCTTCAAGCCAGGGGCGCCATTCTTCAAATGCCATTTTTATTGCCAGCAATTCTTTAAAACCCAATGCCGTAGTTCTTCTCCGCTGGCGAAAAGCATTGGGAAAAGAATGAGCAGGGGTGCAAGATCTTAGAGTCACTGGTCTGGCTTAGCACGGCTCCTACACCTATGTCAGAGGCATCGACTTCCACCACAAAGGGTCGTGTAGGGTCCGGATGGCAGAAACATGGTTTACTTGAGAAGGCGTCTTTTAACTTCTGAAATGCTGTCACGGCTTCCGTAGACCAAGTGGCAATGTTGGCTCCCTTCTTAGTCATCACTGTTAATGGAACAGTCAATGAAGAGACTTTGATGAAGGTCCTGTAGTAGTTGGTAAATCCCAAAAATCATCTTAGAGCTTTTAGGCCAGTGGGTTGTGTCAATTTTTGAATACCCTCAAGCTTCGAGGGCATGGATTCCTTGTGGAATTCACATTTAGTCAACTTGGCGTATAAGTGGTTCTCGCGAAGTCTCTGCAGAACACTTTTGACATCTTCCTGATGGGATTGCAGGTCCTGGGAGAATATCAAGATGTCGTCTAAGTAGACAACGGCACATTGTTAGAGTAGATCACGCAGAATATCATTCATCATGTTTTGGAAGACAGCCAGGGCATTGCACAAGCCGAAGGGCATCACCAGATATTCAAAGTGCCCATCCGGGTATTAAAAGCCGTCTTCCATTCATTGCCAGAGCGGATGCAAACTAAGTTATATGCTCCCTTGAGGTCAAGCTTGGAGAATATCTTGGCTCCCTGTAAGCTGTCGAATAGCTCCGAGATGAGTGGTAAGGGATACGATCCTTTACAGTGATCTTATTCAGACCTCTGTAATCAATGCATGGAGTAATGTTCCGTCCTTCTTCCCAATGAAGAAGAAGGCTGCATCGGCAGGAGACTTGGAAGGTCTTATGAAGCCTTTCTGGAGATTCTCCTCAATGTACTCTGACATCGCTTTATTCTCTACAACAGAGAGAGGATAAACCTTTCCTTTGGGTGGATCCGTATTAGGCTTCAAATAGATGGCGCATTCATAGGATCTGTGTGGAGGTAATACATCAGCGGCTTCTTTTGAAAACACATCCTGAAATGATGCATACTGAGGCGGCAACCCAGGCAACAATGGGGTAGTTGGCATGCATGGTATTGGTGAGACTTCCATCAAGCATTTGCCATGGCAATCTGGACCACAACGTGAAAGCTCCAAAGTGGCCCAGTTGAATTGTGGCATATGTTTCTGCAGCCACGGTAACCCAAGTACCAAAGGGTGCATGACCTTGTATACTTGTATACTTAGATGCATGGCCTTCTCTAGCACAAAGAAGGAAATAGTCTCTGTATGAATAGCACTGGTACGTAAGTTCACTGGTTCTGTAAGCAGGGTTACTTCACCGGTAAGGGCTCTCCATGAATAGAGGAAATAGTAGAGGAGACATCATGGTAGTGGTCGGGATCTGCAAGTGTTCCACTAGACGTTTCAAAATGAAATGTCCCCCTGCCCCAGAATCCTCTAAAGCAAGGGTCTGGTATTCTAGAGATCCGCATATCAAGGATACTGGAAGAGAGAGTGGAGGAGAGGGTGCAGTTAGACCTAGGAAGAGTCCTCCCACAGGACTTAGGTCTGCCAGTTTCCCGGACATATAGAGCATGTTTGAACAGCATGACCAGCTTGTCCACAATACATGCATAGTCCCAACCTCGTTCGAGTTTGTCTCTCTTTAGAAGTCAAATGATTGCGGCCCAATTGCATTGTTTCTTCTTCGTCTGCAACAGGACCTGGATGTATAGGCCTGGGTACAGACTTGACTCGAGTCTTTCCCTGAGGTGGTCTTCTGGGGCTCTTGACCTCTTGAACCTTGTCGCGAAGTCGGAGATCAATCCTTGTTACCAACTTCATCAGTTGTGCTAAGGTCTCAGGCATCTCTCGAGCCGCCAGCTCATCTTTCAACCGGGAGTTCAGGCCTTCAAAGAAGAGGGTCTTCAGGCATCTAGGGTCGCAATGTAATTCAGAAGCCAACGTCTTGAATTGAATGGCAAAGTTTGGTAAAGGTTGATTACCTTGTTTTAGATGAACCAAGGTTGATCCTGCTGTCGAGTACCGGGCAGGGTCATTAAATACTGATTTGAACAGTTCAAGAAACAAACCAAGATCATTCAGGATAGGGTCATTGCGTTCCCACAGCAGTGAGGCCCAAGCCAGTGCTCTTCCATCCAGATAAGAAAGGATATAGGTGGTCTTGGCATACGCTGTACGAAAATGATTAGGTTGCAAAGAAAAGTGCATGGAACACTGATTGATAAATCCTCTACATTTCCAAACTTCACCCGAGAAGCGTGTTGGAGCAAACAGAGGTACTGTAGTTTTGACCGTCACTTCTGGCGGTGTAACTTCTTTACCTGCGGTAGTTGGTATATTCATCTGTGCATGTAACTGGTTAAAGGCAACAGTCAAGTTATCCAACAAATTCTGTTGTTCGGATATTCGCTGGGCCAGGCCCGAAATGGCTTGCAAAGCGGTGAGCAGAGCCGAATCTATGGAGTTAGCAATCTGTTATGGTTTTGAGGTGTTGGAGTGGATTCTTGGGTACTGCGGTGATGGCCACTCCCACGGGGAGGAGCCCCGTGAGGAACCGCAGAACTAGGCTAGTCTCTATACACGCAGACACAGAGGACTTGTATTTATTATACAGCTTGGAGATATTGGCCAGGGGGTGGCAGTAGTGAGGTAATCCAGTAGAAGCAGTCCAGGGGTCCTCAGCAGAGGAGACCAGTCCCGTACTTGAATAGATGGTAGGCAGCGCAAGATAGTAGAGGAAGTTCCGGGTGTAGACTCCCAGCGCTGAGTTGTAGGTGAGACAGACTGACAAGGTTAGATTACTCACTGAAGTAGATAGTTGTATTGATGGAGATCCTGGCAGGCAGAAGTAGTTGAATTGCAGGCACCAAGGCAGGGAGAGCGGGCCCTTGAGGAGCGAGTACCCGGTATCCCAGATAGGCACCTGAAAGAAAGCATAAGGGCCCCCGAGGAGCGGGTACCCATGTTAGAGATGAAAGACCCCGAAGGGCAGAGAGAGCTTCCAGTGGCAGCAAGGAAGCGGTAGAGCAGCTTAGACTGGAGTCGTTCCTATCCATTTACGATCCTTGCTAACTCAGTTTGTTAGCAAACGAAGAGCAGGCTAAATACCCGGATGGCATGACGTCACTCGGAGGGGACACCCCCGAGGTTCCCGCCATGACGTGGATAAAGACATGGATGGCGTGTGCGCGTGTACCCTAGGAGGCCCTCAGTAGAAACATGGCGAACACCGTCGCCGTTGCCGTTCCGGGGACGCCGGAATGAAGACGTGCAGCAGCCATCCTCCCAAGGCTTGAGGAGAGAGAAGGAAGAAAGGTGAGACACAGAGGTTGAAACCATCTGAGACCGACGGACGCAACAGTCTGTCCAGCCCTTATGTCACTACAAGGGCCTAATCTCAAACGCTGTGCCTGTCTGAGGTTAGTTCTAGTATTTCTAATTTGAGTTTCATGTATTTGTGCATCACTTCTTTCCAGAATATTCTTTTTCCTGTTTTGCAACATTTGGAATGTAAGAACATAAAAAGCTGACTTAAGCTGTTTGGAGCTTACATATTTCATATGCTCAATAGTTTTCATGACCTTCATAATATGGGCCATTTTCCCTAAATCTTTCTTAGGTGCCAACATTAATGTTTCTAGTACTATAGCAAACTGGTGGTAGTTGCACATTAATGTTTCTAGTACTATAGCAAACTGGTGGTAGTTGCACTCTAGTTCATACTCTGTGTTCCATTAGTTTACAGAGGCACTGTGTAAACTACAAAGTCAACATAGGTTGATATTGTAGATTTGGACTTGAGTAGCGTTTTTCTTATTTCTGAGAGCTCTTCAAGGTCCTTTGTCATCAGCTGAAGTGCATAAGTACAGTTAATAGATACTGGGCATTTACAAGGGCTTGACCTCAAATGCTGTGCCTGTCCGTCCAGGCCTTATGTCCCTACAAGGGCCTGACCTCTAACGCTGTGCCTGTCTGTCCAGGCCTTATGTCCCTACAAGGGGTTGACCTCTAACACTGTGCCTGTCTGTCCACACCTTACGTCCCTACAAGGGCCTGACCTCTAAGGCTGTGCCTGTCCATCCAGGCCTTTTGCCCCTACCAGGTCCTGACCTATAACGCTGTGCCTATCCACCCAGGCCTTACGTCCCTACAAGGGCTTGACCTCTAAGGCAGTGCCTGTCCATCGAGGCCGTATGTCCCTACAAGGGCCTGACCTCTAATGCTGTGCCTATCCGACAAAGACTTATGTCTATACAAAGGCCTGACCTCTAACGCTGTGCCTGTCTGTCCAGCTTGGAGCTTGTATATTTCATATGCTCAATAGTCTTCATGACCTTCGTAATATGGGTCATTTTCCCTAGATGTTTCGTAGGTGCCAACATTAATGTTTCTAGTGCTATAGAAAACTGGTGGTAGATGTACTCTAGTGTACTCTCTGAGTTCCCATAGTTTACAGAGGCACTGTAGGGTACAAAGTCAACATAGGTTGATATTATAGATTTAGACTTGAGTAGCAGTGGGGTCCACTTGTGGCACAGTGGGGTCTGCTCCAAATTCTGCGCAAAAACTGGAATTTCTGTGCAGAGGGGGAATTCTGCACAAATTGCGCTCCGCAGTAGCACAGAATTCCCCCAGGACTATCAACTGAAACTTTCCAAATGAGCATTACTTTAGAGACTGCAATATAGTTACAAGCTTATATGAATTCCTTTGGCTTTTATGCATTTTGCAAACTGCAGATTTAAAAAAAATTATATTTGTTTTACAATTTGTCTTAAAGGAAAAATTTAATTTGATGTTTTTATTTAAAAGTTCTAAAATATTTCACTTGAGTCTTTCATGCCTTAAATAAGTTTTGTTTTCTTGTACATACCAGGCATATTTTCCTTAGCATGCAGCTTGAGTATTAAATTTTAGAACAGACAGCAGACTCCAGAAAAGCTTTTCCTTTGTGTAATAATTTCTTTATAAAGTATGTGTATTTTATATGATAACCAATAAACCTGACAATCTAATTCTCAGATTTTGGAAAAAAAATATTTTAATTTGATTGCATGAGAAGATCAGATTTGTGATTACAGTACACTTTCTGCATGTTAGAATCAACATTTTTGTTGGTTGCTTTCACACTAATAAAAAAAAAATCAGCCTTTTAACTTCAATTCACGAATTCCCCACACCTTTTTGAGAGTTTGATCATTCCCAGATATATAGTGAATACATTAATAAATTTAAAGGACACTAATTACACACACCCATAGCAACCTAAAACTTAAATAGGAACTGAATAAATTTGAAATGAAGGCAGCAGTTCAGCAGCAAGAGGGGGGCCTCCCAGTCTTTTGCATAGAGTGTCACATGTATGATTTTTTACCCGCCAGTGAGAAGTTGTACGTGTGCATCCGATGCAAAGAACTCCTGGCTCTCAGAGAACGAGTCTGATCTCTGGAGGCTAGAGTGGCAGACCTGGAGGAGCTGAGGCAGACAGAGGTATATAGATGAGACCTTCAGGGACATAGTAGCTAAATCCCAACTTCAGACTGGCAGCCCTGAAGAAAGAAGTTCGCATGATTGGAGAGCATCAACCTGGTATAGCAGGAAAGGATCCTGTAGCAAGGAACTGCTCTCCAGGTTATGCATTGTCCTCTCGCACCAAGGATTTGTCTCCCAGGGCTGCCACCCAGGAGGGAAGGGTTAGGTCGGCCATCATAGTTGGTGATTTGATTATTAGGAATGTAGACAGCTGGGAAGCTGCTGGGCATGAGGAATGCCTGGTAACATGCCTACCTGGTGCGAAGGTGGCGGACCTCACGCATTGCCTAGATAGGATTTTAGACAGTGCAGGGGAGAGAGAGAGAGAGATGGACTCTCTACCTGGGTAACATCAAGCTAGGTGGAGAGAACATTGCATAAATCTCATCTTTGAGTGAGTTTCTTCACTCCGAAGGCCATCAAATCATCACGAGACCACTGTTCTGTTTGTATATCTCACGTTGAATGTCAAAGTGGCCCCTAACCCCCTACACTAATATCTAAATCTCACCTCGAGTTACTAGGTGGGCCTACCATAGGGATACAAATACCTATCTAGGGAGATGACATTATGGCCGGACTCACTCTCTCTCTCTCTCTCTCTCCCAGTGGTTGTATCAGGTCTGGCACCAATCACAAAGTTTGAGAATGTTATCACAATTTGCACTAACTTAGCTCTTCACATAGGGGTGGATTTTATAATATATAATATATATAACATAAATAATATATATAATATATATATTATTAATAATATATATAATATAATATATATATATAACATAAATATATATGTTATATATATTTAAACCCCTGCTTCTTTTCTCTGATCCAAGTTATATTACTCCCTTGTTTTATTGTAACTGCATTCCTTAGCCTTCTCTTGTTTAACGTTTTTTACTACTATTACTATTATTTTATTATTATTATTACTTAGATCAATGTTATTTATTGCCTTTTGTTCCCTATCTACTTGTTAATTGTAAACCGACATGATGCGATTTTTATCGCGAATGCCGGTATAGAAAAACTTAAATAAATAAATAAATAAAATAAAAAATTTTGCGCGAGCACGTACTTTTGTTCGCACACCAGGCGCGAACAAAAGTACGCTGGATTTTAAAAGATATGCGCGTAGTCGCGCGTATCATAAAATCTGGTGTCGGCGCGTGCAAGGGGGTGCACATTTGTGCAACCTGCACGCGCCGAGCCCAGCGTGCACTGCCTGTTCCCTCCGAGGCCGCTCCGATTTCGGAGCGGCCTCGGAGGGAACTTTCCTTCACCCTCCCCCCACCTTCCCCTCCCTTCCCCTACGTAACCCACCCCCCCGGCCCTATCTAAACCCCCCCTTACCTTTGTTGGCAGATTTACGCCTGCTGAAAGCAGACGTAAATCTGCGCGTGCTAGCAGGCTGCTGGCGCGCCATCACCCAACCCGGGGGCTGGTCCGGAGGCCTCGAACCCACCCCCAGGCCGGCACCACGCCCCCCGGGCCCGCCCCCGAAACGCCGCATCATGCCCCCGAAACGCTGCATCATTTACGGAATGCCCCTGACATGCCCCCTTTACGAAGCCCTGAGACTTATGCGCGTCCCGGGGCTCTGCGCGCGCCGGCGGCCTATGCAAAATAGGCACGCCGGCGCGCGAGGGCCCTGCGCCCGTAAATCCGGCCCTATTTAAAATCCGGCCGATAGGTAATTAGCACAAATTGCAATAAACTGAATATTTGCATAAACCATGCCCCTTTTGCTATCGCATGCGATACTTACCGCATTTTGATAAATCCAGGCCTTAGTGTCCTACGGTCAAGGACAAATAGGTGTGAGCCTTTCTCAAGAAGTGGAAGAAAGCTCTTATTCTAGTAATTTAAAATTTTTAGGGAAGAATCCTATCCTTGGAGCCAGACAGTTCCAGTTGGGTTCTCCTCAAAGGATCTTGGACCCACACAGCAGTCCACTGTAATCTATCAGAGAGAAACAGGAGTACACTGTCTTTCCAGTCAGTGTAATAAGGTGTCAGCACTGCATTTCATATTTGGAAGAAAAAGGGCTGTTCCAATACAGTACTGCAGTTATGCAACCAAAAAGGATTTCCAGGTATCATGGGTGTCCTAAAAGGTGTAGGAATTCCCCAGAAATAATCAGTAGGAGAACCTGCCATAGTGAAGTAATGAGATCCTGACTAATTGAATTATTGGATGAGTAAACAGAGACTAAATGGTTTACATAGAAGACATTCTGTTACAGCAAAGGCATATTTAAACCACCACTCTTAAGTGTTTTTCTATGCAAATCCTTCACTGTAAAAGTCTTGAAGCTTCCCCATGCTTGAAAATGACACATACCCAGTGCCCCCTTCTTAGTGAGGACTGTGGGGGAAGGGAGGTGGTTACATGTCCTTGAGACAGATACAAAGGGGCTGTAGTGGCAGGTTAGGGAAGGGCAAAGACATAGATTATTTATTTATTTATTTGCTTTATAAAATTTATATTCTGCCAATCTACAAATCTTGATAGATTACAAAAGTACAAACCTAAAAATAAAAATCATAACTAACAATACCTATAAATCAGCAGCAATAACATAAACCAACCACTTCATTAAAACTAGTAAAATAATCAAAACACATAGCTCAAACAGGATCTGCGGCTGAATAGTAATCAGATAACACAGTATCATAGTAGATGTTGCTAGATAAGGACTAATTGGCCCACCCAATCTTCCTGATTTCCCTACCTATGAATATATACAAGCCTTGGTGCCAATTCAGTTTGGTTGACCTTGTCTCCTCTTCTTGGAATCTTGATGCAGCCCTACTGCTACTTTTTGCACTTTGACGTTTGTCTACTCTCTTCTTTGGCCCTCTGTTTCACGTGATTCGAATGGGCAGACTGGATTAACCAAGTGGTTCCTATCTGCCGACATTTTCTATGTTTCTCTGTTAATTCTTGTTTTGTTAAGCCACTGTCAGTGCTAGTCACCAGTTTTTAATAAAAACAGTCCTCACTCATTAAGCAATGTGCAATAAGTTGAGATGCACACAACACATGTGCTCTTTTACTTCCCCTGCTCCCAGCTATATTTTCCATATACTGCTGTACTCAGAATTCTATCAAGTGTACGTTTAGTTTAATTAGGTGTGATATACTACTTTTCAAAAACAAATCAAAATGATTTGAAAATCTAAATACAATATACATCAATAAGAATTTCAAATGCAGAAAACAAGAATTCAACAAAGGTTTACTTTCAAATTTGCAAACGGCAAGTGTCAACAAATGAAATGAAGTCTCCAATATCAAAAAGAGATAAAAAGAAAAAAAGAAATGACTTAAGGCTTTATCTTTGCTTAATTAAAATCGATCAATGCTTTTGATTATAAAAACGGAGAAAGAAGAGCATCATTAATCTTGAGAGCAAATCAACTGCAAACTGCTTCAGGGAAAATTGATTGTTTTATAAGGGGTTTTCACCAGTCATGGGTAAGTTTTCAATAAGGCTTAAGCAACTTAATAAAGACTCCTTTCAACCATTCTCTTCTGCATTAGAGGGACATTTTTCTTTTGGTCTCTGCATTTCAGAAAATAGAGCATCTGGCACTAAGAGAGAGACTTCATGTCTCCTATGTCTGAAGAGTCTAAAACAAAACAATGCACACCTGATAAAAAAAAAGTTTTCTTGTCTGAATTTTTTTATATAAAAATGAGTAGGTCCAATATTTAATCAGTTTTGCACTTTATTTATTGCAAGATCCCATCTGAAAAAGGGCCAATACTTTTCCTGACCTCATGTATCATCCTATTATTAGATACTTTTTTACTGGAATAACATAAGAATTATCATGACCGGTATAAGAGTATTAGAAGTCTGCACTGCATTTATTGCAGGCAATCTTGGCATTAGATTTAACTAAATGAAAAACATTCTGTGTAAACTTACAAGACCAATTATATACATTTGCTGGTTTCATTCATGCAATAGATTTAGCCTCATATTTATCATATAAGTAGTATACAATTCATATTTCCTTTTTTTTCCTTTCTAGCTGGAATTATGATCACATCTGGGAAGTAAGCCGGTTGCAGGCAAAAGTGCATGTTACATTGATTCAGGAAACCTCTGCACATAAGAGGGTTCCCAGAAAAGTGTGAAGGTGCCGGTAAGGGCACAGTAGGCCAAGGAACTGGCAAAGAGGTGGAAGGGCTGAGCTTTGGAGACGTCGTGGTGGCAGTCACAGCGGCATCTAAATGAGTGCTGCTGCTAGTGTTTCCAGGAACTTTTGTTGCTCACTGATTCTTTGTGCCAGGCCAGGGATGGCCTGTATAGCTGAGACCTCTGCCAAGTCCATGGACTTGGCAATCTGTTAGGATTCTTGGGTTTTGTGGACTCTTGGCCCGAGGTGAGGGTTGATACAGCCTGTGGGGAGGAGCCCCACAGGTCATCACCGTCGGGAGGTGAGGTCAGCTGCACATGATAGTAGTTAGTAGAGAGAGAGAGAACGTTCTGCGTCACTGCCACATGATTGCAGGTACTTGCACAGAGAGTACTGTGAGGTGTCCCGAGGAGCGGGACTAGAGTCACAGTTCGGAGGAAACACACAGTACTCAGGCAGGACTGGAAATACAAGTACCAGAGCAGGAATCTCCGACAGAGGAGCACTAGGCAGGCCCCGAGAAGCGGGGAGCATGAGATAGGAACTTCTGGAGGAGTGATGCAGAGACTGTCCCGAGGAGCGGGACAGCGTTGTGACAGAAGCTCTGGTGTGATGACGTAGGGCTGCCCCGAGGAGCGGGGCTGCGTAAAGTAAAGTCTCTGGTACAGAAACGTAGGCACTGCCCCGAGGAGCGGGGAAGTGCAGAGTACAGTCACTGGTGTAGACACTGCCCCGAGGAGCGAGGGAGCACAGAGTCGAATCTCCAATGTAGTAAGGTAGACACTACCCCGAGGAGTGGGGAAGTGCAGAGAAGGGATCTCTGATAGGCAGTTCGTGAGGCAATCCCGAGAAGCAGGGAAGCCAGCAAGCAGGACCTCTGGACAGGCGCAGGGACTACCCGGAGGAGCGGGGAAGCCTGGAGACCAGGTCTCCCACAGGAAGCGCGAGCAGGCCCTCGAGGAGCGGGTATCCGAGCCAGAGTCCAGAGCTGCAGGTAGATCCAAGGCAGGAATAACGGGTCCGAGGAGACAGGATCAAACACCAGTAGGCGAAGGAACTCGATGTCAAGTCGATTAGCATAGGCCAAGGGAGGTGCTTATAAATTTCAATCTAGTGACGTCATCAGTCAGGGACGCCCCTGAGGTTCCCACCATTGGGCCTTTAAAGGGAGGCCCGGTGGCGCGCGTGTGCGCCTAGGAAGGCTTGGAGTCAGCATGTGGGGTCGGCGGCGTTCTGGCCGCCATGAGGAGTCTCAAGAATCCAGAAGTATGCAGTGTAGTGGCTAGCCCCAGCCGCGAGTTCACCCAGAGTGGAGAGTAGGGCAATACATGAAGTGAGTCGAGTCGGTCGCGGCCGCCTGCAGCCGATGGTCATAAAATATGAATAAAGTATAATCATCCCTGATGTGATCTGGAAATGAGCAGATGTAGCAAATGACCGCTCCCCTCAGGCATTGGTAGAAGCGGTCCACAATCTTGGACCATGACTGCAAATGGCACCACAAAAGATTCCCAGCCTTCCTTACCATCATAAAAGGCCATTTTGGGTTTCAAGCCGGCAAACTGATGGGTCTGTGGGCGATTCCAAATGTACAGTTTGCTGCACCCCATACTAGTGTGTAGTCTTTTTTTCTGTCCTGGAAGATTGTTTGTTTTTGTATATACACTGATGTCCTTGTGAAGTTCTCTTATGTACCACCAGCCACCCCACAGGTCCTTCTGTTCCCTCATTGGCTGTGTCTTCTCTCTTGTACCTGCATGTGCACACATGCAGCAAGCTAGAGCACTAGTCTCAGTAGCTGGTAGCTCTGCTTCCCAGTCTACAGTGTGGCAGTAGCAGAGATTGGGGAAGTCACAGCAGCGGAACGTAGGAGGAAGAGCAGCACAGCAGTGGCAGCTCCCACCCAAATTTACAATGCCATGCTGAAGACTATGACAGAATCTATTACAGGACTCCACAGTCACTGACATGGGAAAGACATTCAAAACAAGGCATCTTACTCATGCTCCTTTGCTACTGTAGTATACATTATTCAATGCAGAAAATTTGAAGAGCGATGCAACATTGGTGAAATAGACTAGAAGCAAATATCTTTTTTTATGGAAAGAAATCAGGAGTCCAAATATGAAACTCCAAGGGGGTAGATGCAGGAGCAACATCATGAAATATTGTTTTAATGGAAAGTGTTTTGTGTGCCTGGGATATCATTTTAGAGGCGATGATGGAGACAAATGCGGTAACAAAATTTGATAAATCATGAGATAAACACCAAGGATCCTTAGTGGCAAGAGGATGGTAATGAAGCACTGGGATAACCTACATGGAATGGCAGTTTAAACCCTAAACAGCAGTGTCACATCAGCATTGGGCTTCCAAGAAGGCTGGGGTGTCCTGCATGAAAGAATCATGGTCAAAACTCAAATTTCAATGAGCATGGGACACCAGGTTTCTTTAAAACAGTCTAGCTAACCTTGGTGGCTGTGAGGATAATTACATAAATTATAGAAGGGGCCTGGGTGCTCTTTTGAGTATTAGTCTTGTAAGAAGCAAAGATGAAGATGATAAGGCCTGAAACATCCTACTAGCAGAGATGGTGGAGGCTATCACTATAAGAGATTTTTGGGCATGCTTGGGACTAGGGTACTTGCCAATATTGAGTACCGCCACCTTTTCCTCCACCTGCCTGATTTGCCCTGTGGTCTCTCAAAAAATCATGCATCCTGCATGTAAGCACCAGCACCTTTTTTTTCCAGAAAGATAGCACTGCTTGGGGCAGATATGGAGGACAGTGGTAGAAAGAGATAGAAAAGTTAGGTAAAAGACATGAGGAGAAGGAAGTTGGTGTTTGGCTGCTGTAATAGGAAGTACATTCCATTCTTCTGCCTGGAGGGTGGCAAGAATCTGTCTAAATCCAGTGAGGCACACTCTCCAGAGCAAGATTAAGAATGGTAGAAAGTCCAAAATTACAGCTTCCAGAAATCCAAGGACCTCTAGCGGGAGATGTTCCTGAGAGGGCGAGGGTAGGGATTTCCAAAGCTCTGAAGCTAGGGGAGAAACTAGGGGAGGGGCAGAGGTACAGGAAGAAAAGCAGGTGGAATCAAACAAAAAGGAAGAAGCCTGGGGAGAAGAACCATGGACCAATAAGTGAACAACTAGCAGGTAAAAGAGGCGGCGTAGCCAGAATTCATATTCTGGCAGGGCCTGAGGTTAACTTGGGTGAGCACTAGGCATACAAATGTGGCCATGATAGCTATACATTTATCCAGAAACCACCACCCCATGCCCCCAAGTAGTCACTCAGTCTCTCTCTCTCCCTTTCTCAGTGTTCCTTCTCCCCATGATGCGAGAGAGACAGACTGGTGGAGGAGGGACATTGAGAGAGCACAAGACTGCTGGGGACAGGAAGGGTAATAGGGGATGAGTCTCTCTCTCAAATCTATCTCCACCCACTTCTCCCCAGTAGCCACTTTCTCTCAGGTTCAGAGCCCCTCCACTGTCCCCAGCAGAGTCTGTCTCAAATCCCTTCCTTTCCCGCATCTCTCTTGAACTTGCCACCAAGTCCTCCCAGAAGCAATGCGCTCTACGAAAACTCAGGGCTCTTATGTACAGAGTCCCCACCAAAGGTTTGGTAACAGAACCAATCATGATTTCCATCCTCCTGCCATCAAGAATAATCCTGTCAAAATACATAATTGAACATCATACTTTTATATTGTAACTTTAAATTAATATTCAAATTCTGGTGTCACTTTAGTACCACAAAACAAACTTTCTCCACTGCCAGGCACACTGAAGTAGTACAAAACTTAAGAAAATAAGTTGTGCCATACTGGGTTAGACTAAAGATGCATAACGCCCAGCATCATGTCTCCACCAGTGACTAATCTGGATCATTAGGAAGTATTCAGCAGATCCTGAAGAGTAGCTCCAGTTCTGTATTGTTCACTCTCAGGGATAAGCAGTGATTTTCCCATATCTACCTGGCTAATAATTGTTTATGGAACAATTGTCAGACTTCTTTTAAACCCCGCTATCATATCCTCCAGCAACAAATTCCACAGCTTAATTGTGCATTTAGTGAAAAAATAATTTCTCTAATTTTTTTTAAATCTACTGCCCTACAAAAGACATGCAGGATCTACAGAGCAAATCTATATCAGCACTAACTCCCAGAATGCACATAGCAAGGAAAAGGCAGCACTGCAAATATGGTACATCAAGCCCTAGAACACTAATACACTTTCAAATGGGAAAACAGAATAAGCTGAACTGTTATAGAACCCAACACCAAACAAACTAACCTTTACCTAAAACAAAGTAAGGGACCACAAACTAGAAACAGAAATATGTAGACAAAAATTAAACATGAAACCCCAAGAATCCATCTTTACATTCAGTACATTGGAAAAATAGAAACAGCATGCATTTTCTCCTGTACTAAAAAAAATATAAAGATATCAAAGATACACATTCCCAAAATTAACATATTCCAATCATTAAATTGAAAATAAAATGCTTTTTTTCTACCTTTATTTTTCTACCTTTATTTTTCATATTGCATTGGACCCAATTTCTCTCCCACTTTCCTCTATCTTCTTTTAACTTTTTTTTCCAGGGTCTCCTTTCTACTGTCTATTTCTTTTCTCTCCTCTTGTCTTCTTCACTTGCTCTTCAACATCTGTCTCTGAAAAAAACTGAAAGGAGCAGCTACAAAGGCAAAAAGTGTGCAAGAGGCATGGTCATTGTTAAAAAATACCATCCTAGAAGCACAGAGCAGATGTATTCCACACATTAAGAAAGGTGCAAGGAAGGCAAAACGATTACCGGCATGATTAAAAGGGAGGTGAAAGAAAAATAGCCCAACA
The DNA here is from genome assembly GCF_901001135.1 of Rhinatrema bivittatum. NCBI lineage: Eukaryota > Metazoa > Chordata > Amphibia > Gymnophiona > Rhinatrematidae > Rhinatrema > Rhinatrema bivittatum. The sequence continues at coordinate 418,179,222 of NC_042617.1, read as the reverse complement.
GCAGATCCTAGTTTCACCTATACCCCCTTCAAGACCCAACCACGTCAGATCTGAACTACTCACCTGTTTAAGACTTCTTCTCTGATTCATCAGTCTTCCTTAACTCATGCATTTCTCGCATATTTTGCACATCAACATGGTCTATGTACCCCCATATCTCAATTTAGTCTACCCTTTATTTTTTTCTAGATATTTATTCTTGCTTTAAACATGCTGAACATTTACCCACGTCCTGTTGACGAGTTACTATTATTATTATCTATGTAATATTTAATTTTATTATTAATATCTATATGTTATATGCTATATGCTATATGTTATACATTATATGTTAAGAAACGCTGTTCCATGTAACGCCTTTTGTGCGAAAGTTTTGTTATATGTAAACCGACCTGATTCGATACTTGTATTGAGAATGTCGGTATATAAAAATCCGAAATAAATAAATAAATAAATAGTCTCCCACTTCTAGTCTGTACTCACCATTTTCCCAGTCCTCATCTATTTCCTCTGCCTTTCATATTATCACCAGCCCCAGCTTCTTCCGTTGCTAATTCCCTCCCTAACTCCAGCTCTTTCCATCTATCTCTTATCTCCTACCTAGCCTCTTATTACACCCTCCTTCCTAGGCCCTTTTCCATCATCTCTCACTCCCTTCACAGAACCCCCCTCCAGCTCTTTTCACATCCTTTTCCACTGTCTTTTACCCCAAGTCATTCATACCCCTCTCAACTCCTCCCCACTTTTAAGCCTCCTTGTCGTACGCCCATCTCACATACATAGCCCCACCTCAAATTTCCCACTCATACTCTCCCAGTCCAATTAACAACCCCATCTCATAAGCTTCCTTCCAAATGCCAAGTCCCCATTATCTTCCCAGTCCCCACTCAGTCTCTTGTCTATGCTCTCCCCCATCCCAGAGTCCCTACTTCCCCACCACTCTTCTTAGTCCTTTTTCAATCTCGAGTTCCCACCCTCCCCCAAACCATACCGTCCCACAGTTCTCTCCTACCACCATTCCCACCCAATCAGACTGTCTCCAAGTCCTCATTCTTTTCCCTTAAACCTTACCCAATTCAGTCCCACTCTCCTCACAATCCACATCCAGTCCCTGAGCCCTCACTAACCTCCTACTCACCCTCAAGTTCCCAGTCTCTCCCCCCACACACTTCACCTAATCCAGATCTCCACTTTCACACCATTTCCCAGTGCCTCCAATATCCAACCCACCCCACTCTTGAATTTCCATTCTCCCCCAAAGTCTCCACTCTCTAGTCCCTAAGCTTTTCACTTAGTTCTTCCCCTTCTCACGGCCCTTGATCTCACCATCTCCTCCTGAACCGGCTCTCGCACGCAGTGAAGAACCTTCTTTCCATGGAGTCCTCACTTCCCGGAGCATACACTTTACACCCTTCACCACCCTCTTCTGTGCTCCAGTATCAGCAAGCAATTGCTCTAACTCTCCAACTTCTAGCCACCAGTGTCGCTCCTCCCCACTCCTGTTTGGTTCAATGATCAGCTTTTTGAACCAAGGGGAGCTCTTTCTCTACAGAGCCCCGAATGGTTCAAAAAGACCATTGAACTGAATGGGAGGGGGTAGGAGCAGCACTAACAGCTAGAAGCTGCCTGGTTAGATGTACAATGTACGATCGCAGCATTGGGAGGACTCATTGGCCTAGCAATGGCTTTTTCTCTGGTACCTCAAGTCAGCTCTGCACAGTTCCTGATGCTTATGCTGCCTCTTTTCCGCTGGCGTAGGGCTTCAGAAACTGACCTTCCTCTACTTTTGGCTGAAATTGGGTGGGCCTGGCTTCAAAGTGGGTGTGCCATGGCCCACCCAGGCCACCCATGGCTATGCCACTGGGTAAAAGTGCTTTGCCTTGGACATAAAAGAATAGGGACTGCTATGGGAGGTTGTGTTATTGTTTGTAAGGATTTGAGTGGACCCCTGGACTCTGTGGCTGCTGACCACGCCCACGGGGGGAAGTCCCGTGAGGGGCCACAGGTCAGGCTCAGCTTTAGGACACACACACAGTTAGATCTTTTATTAAACAGTATTGAGGAGCCACCAGAGGTGGCGGTAGTGAGCAGGAATGTAGCCCGGCTGGGCTTGTAGTCCCTCAAGCTCTGGAACAGCGATCCCACAACTGCTGTACAGTAGTGGAGAGAAACTGAGATTGTGAGTAATAGCAATATATGCAGGGTTCAGGAATAGAGCCTCGTTGGTATAGTACTCAGACAGCGGTCTCTCGGTATGGAGCACAGAAGCTGAAGTAAAGGTAGGGCCTCAAGGAGCGAATACCTGGTTCCAGGGAACAGCTCTGAGAGAAGTAGATGGTAACTCACTGATGGTATAGGCAGCGGTGTCTTCCAGGCAGAAGAGAAGTCCAGGTAGCGGGTCCAGGAACATGGGCCCTCGAGGAGCGAGTACCGGTTCCAGACAACGACCTGAAAGAGAAGAGAGAAAGGCCCCCGAGGAGCGGGTACCCCAGATAGAGTAGACCAATGGTGGAGGCAGAGTAGCTAGGTATGGAGAGCGAATTCCATCCATTAGGAAACCTTTGCTAACTCGACGGCTAGCAATCACGTAGGCTATTTGTATCCGGGATGCGTGACATCATCACAGGGGGACACCCCTGAGGTTCGTGCCAAAGAAGGTACTTGAAGCAGGGCTGCGCGGTACGCACGCCCTAAGGCAACTGGACAGCATGGCAGGAGGCAGCGCCCAAGCCGGACCGGGAACACCGGAGAGGATGGCAGGCAGATGCCGCGGCAGCCAAATGGCCGTCAACCGTAGGAGGAGTCGCCAGAGAGATAAGGAGGGCAGAGTGGAAATGTCGGGTAGTGACAGTCGTAACAGGTTGTAAGGAGGTTTAAAGCAGGTATGGAAAGCTCAGACCTTTTCTCTGCAAGAGAGAGATGACAATGCACTCCAAATAACCTCTGGGGGGACCAGGAAGTGTGGCAACACACCTGCGTGTGCTTGGCGGACACACCGGTTGAGAACCGCTGCCCTAGAGGAAAGGTGGGATGCGGTCAGCCACTAATTGGCCATAGTTCCTGGCCCTTAGGATTTATATCAGCTAAGGTGGAGACAACTCTGCAAGGGCCCTCCCCCAGAGGCTGCCTATGGATGATGATCTCCCAGGCCACAAGGGGGGGGGGGGGGAGCCCTTGGTAGAGTGTGGCAGTGTAGCTTTGAGTTCAAGAGGGAAGGAGTGTATTTAGTGAGCTCTCCAAGTTAGGCCCACAGCTTAGCAGACACTGCCCTGTCAGGTCCTCAGAAGTGGACCGGAAGGAAGAGAGAAAAGCAGAAGAATTTTTACAGTTTTGAAGTTTTTATAGTTTTTCCCTGAGCCTTCTGGCAGGCAGAATCCCCTGCTCAGTAGGTCAGGAGGAAGCTGTTTACCTCTTCACCCAGTCTAAGAGGAGAGTGACTGTGCAGACAGAAGAGAAATATTTTGATAAGAAATTGAGTTTTGCCATCAAGAGAGTGAAGCCGTTTTCTGCCACCCTTCCTTGCCCTGAGCTGGAAGCTGTAATGACTGATTTCAGTGGCTGGCCTTTCCTCCAGGAAGGCTGCAGCTGTATTCTGAAGAGGAGTCAGAGGGAGAGAAGCGGAGGACATCCGGAGACCCCCTTAAAAAACATCCCGGGGACACAGGAGACTGTCAGATTGGAGTAGAGGATTCTTCGTGGACCTCAGGTACTGGGTAGGGTATCTGTCATGGTTAGGACACCCCAGCCTATTTGGGACACTTATTCCCTGATATGGAGGATAAGCCAGTTTCAAGCCCCTGCCTGGAGGTGACAAATCCACAGAGTTAGGAATCAATTAAATCCTGGCTCATGTAATTCTAAGGACCCTGGATGTAACTGGACATTTTATTTGCTTCACCTCTTGATAATTTTGAACCCAATCCAAGTAAACTTTAATTTGAACACCTATCCTGAGACTCCTGCCTGATTGGTATACATGTCCTGAAGAGCAAGACCCTGCCTGGGCCAAAATGGTTTTCCTTCACCCCAACAGAAAGGACTCACCCCTTGGGAAAAGAATGTGGGGAAAGAGATTTGAGGAGCTAGCCACCGTTAAAAAATTATTTTATGGCTCTTTGGAACTTGACACATTCCCAGGGAAGGAGTTACACCTTTAAATGCCTCCAAAGTTTCCATGCACAATAGGCAGACCTCTTTCAAAGGAAAGGAGGCTCTAGAACAGTTGTTCCCAAACCTGTCCTGGAGGACCCCCAGCCAGTCAGGTTTTCAGGATATCTACAATGAATATACATGAGGGAGATTCGCATGCACTACTTCCACTGTAAGCAAATATTTTTATTCAGTGTGGATATCCTGAAAACCTGACTGGCTGGGTGTCCTCCAGGACAAGTTTGGGAACCATTGCTGTAGAACATAAGGCATCACGGGATAAGGGTAAAAGGGGGGTAGACTCGAGTAATATTATTTTAGAGAGAGGGTACTGGATTCATGGAACAGTCTCCCCATGGAGGAAGTGGAGACAAGGACAGTAGCTGAGTGAAAAAAAAATGGGATAAAGAAACAGATTTTTGAGGGTGTGGTAGGAATTGTAAAGCTGAGTAGTTGATGTGGATGGGCAGACTAGATAGATCTTCATCTGCCATCATGTTTCTAAATTTGCTTTTTACTAATTTTTGCTTCATTTTATGATTCACTTGTATTTTTGGGCAATGTTGACTTTTGCTGACTCTGTTTGGGATCTGAGAAAGGGATCATCAATTGCTGAAATCTAGTCAAGAAATCTATTGTTAGTCCAACGAAAAGAAGAAATTGCCTACTGGGTCAGAGCAAAGATCCATCAAGCCTCGTATGTGGTGGTGTCTGATAGTGGACATTCCTAGGCCTGAGTTTATGCACAGATACCTGCCTCTGGCACCAAATTTTGAAAGGTGCCAGAGTGCTGTTGCCACTGCCATGTCTTTATCCAGGCCTTGTTACTTAAAGCAGCAGTGGTCAGTTTTGGCAGTAGCAGCAACAACTTTGAAAAAGAAATTCAGCATGGGGCCTCCAGCTGCCCATCGCACACTTAAGGCTGTGGCAGCCTTACATAGGTTTTCATAGTAACAAAGTCTGTTTGGGAGGAGAGGGCAGAACTGGCAAAGGGCTTTGAGTGTGTGGTGGGCTGCTGGAAGACCTGTGCTGGGAGATGAGGAAGAGGACCAGAGATGATCTAGGCATCCCCCATACTGCTGATGACTTCAAGGGGGAGTGGACTCCCACATGCCGGGAAGTAGGGAACCCTCTTGCCCTGCCGTTGCTGCCTATGAGGACCCAAAAATGTAAATCTGGCCCTGCCTAATCTGGATCACAAGTACCAGGCAGGATGGATCCCAAAAAAAGAGATCCAGTCCTTCTTGCTCCTAACCAAGGATAAGCAGTGGCTTTCCCAAGTCTACATGGCTAATAATGGCTTATAGACGTGTCTATATATTTTGGGGTTTAACCTTTATAACTGTGCATCCAAGTGAACTAACACAGCAACTACACTATTTAAGAAGTATGTTGTCCAGTGTCTCTCAATTGCATCCTAAACCCTTTAAACTTAAAGCAAAAGAGTAGAGGAGTAACTAGTGGTTAGAGTAGCAGGCTGAGAACTAGATACTTCAGGGTTAAACTCCTGCTACTCTTATAACTTTGGGCAAGACATTTCAACCTCCATTACCTTAAGTATATTTAGCCACCTGGGGACAGGGAAATGCCTACAGTAGCTGAAGCTAATCTGCTTTGAAAGGTGGATTATAAATTTAAAAAAAAGTTTTACCGCTAACCTGGTTGAATGTCTTATCATTCAACCAGTTTCTAGATAAGTCAATACCAAATAATGTTTATTAATAAATAATAATAATATCAAATAGAAGGAAGTTCTTGAATTAAATATTTTTTTTCGCAGTGGTTAGAAAGAAAAGATCATGACCACAAACGAACGCTTGTGCAAGACACAGGAAAAAACATCCATATCGTTTTTTTAATGAACATATTGCTTCCCAAACCCTATAGATAAATAAGAAACGCTGCAGGTAAGGCACGCATCTGGTCGTTACCACTCACACCCTCAACAACGTAACGCCGCAGGTTCCCTGAGCGCAACCAATCAGCACTACACCCCTAACCAATGAACGGCGTCGCTTCGGCCTTCTGCGCGCTGGACGCTGCGCGTGACGTTACGGGGCTGGTAGGACGCGGTGCGTATTACGTGTGTTTGAATGGAGGCGCGGGCTGTAAGGGGTGACCGTTACCATTGATAGCATGGCCGTCGGCATAGATAGCAAGCAGCCTATACTGAAAGGTAAGGCGGTAGAAGAAGGCGGAGACGATATCCTGCTCTTAGGTGAGCTGGATAGGTATCTCTCTGGTGTTTGACGAAGGAGAGGCTGCTAGCCCTTGCCTCTCATACGCAGTCCAGGCCCTTTACACTTGAAATCAAATAACCCTTATTCCGATTTATTTGTCTACATTCAGTTAACTTCATCTTTGTGAGGTTTGGAGGAGGAATGTTCAGAGAGTTTCTTAAGCCAATATCTGCCCTTCCTAAAGTGTGACAGCACTTCCGAGGCCCTTATTCATTGTAATGGCACCGTGATGATTTTGTGGTGCAACTTCCTTCTTTTTGCCCACTTCGCCCCTTTGCGATCTCTACAAGATGTAATGGCGAAATAATAATGGGAAAGGCTTTCTCTGCTTCTGTCAACCCGGGGTGGTTCTGCTGACTTCCTGTACTCTGGGTTGCCCTTCCCTATTCTTTTCATAGACGTGGTGAATATAGTAACATTTAGGTTGATGCAATATTGGCATATGAAAAATGGATGCTCATGATTGAGGGCCCGCTCTCCTAACGCACACTCAGGCCGATACAGTACAGTGCGCTCCAGTGGAGTGCACTGTGAACCTGCGGCTGGACGCGCATTTTCGACACGCTAGCTTTACCCCTTATTCAGTAAAGGGTAATAGCGCCTCAAATGTGTGTCTAAACCTTCCCCCCCACCCCCGAAACTAATAGTGCCCGCAACATGCAAATGCATGTTGCTGGCCCTATTAGTTATTCCCGTGCGATTCAGAAAGTAAAATGTGCAGCCAAGCTGCACATTTTACTTTCAGAAATTAGTGCATACCCAAAGGTAGGTGTTAATGTCTCTCGGCACCAGGAAAGTATGCAGTAAAAACTGCTTTTCTGTACACCCTCTGACTTAATATCATGGCGATATTAAGTCGGAGGTCCCAAAAGTAAAAAATAATAAAAAATACAAAAATTTAAAATCAGCCCGCAGCTCACGGGTTGAAAACTGTGCGCTCAATTTTGCTGGCGCCCGGTTTCCGAACCCGTGGCTGTCAGCGGGTCCGAGAACAGAGGCCGGCAAAATTGAGCGTCGGCTGTCAAACCTGCTGACAGCTGCCGTTCCTGTCAAAAAGGAGGCGCTAGGGACATGCTAGTGTCCCTAGTGCCTCCTTTTACTGTGGGCCCTAATTAGCATAATTTTATTTACTATATCGCGCGCACAGGACACTGGCCTGTGCACGTGCCAGGAGAGCGGGCGCTTGCCCGCTCTCCCGCGTTTCTTTCTGTATCGGCCTGACTGATCGATCTCTCTGTAATGCCTGAATCAGTATGCAAATGGGCTGCCATGGTCAAAAGGATGTGCTTGGGGAAATTGTGTGCCAGGGGAGGTGGCAGTCGGTGGGTTAGGAAAAGGGATGCTCAATTTTATGTGAGTACCTTTTCCTAACCTGTGCACAGCCACAAGTTAGGAAAATGGAAGCTTGTTAGTTGAGCGTCCCTTCTTCTAACCTGACTGCTGGCCCACTTTTTTTTTTTTTTGGGTCAGTTCTTATTTTTTAGGTCCTCTGACTACACTTTTTGGGCTCCTCAAAAATTAATGCATGCTCTGGGTCAGGTGTTAATTTTGGAGAGTAAAAATGTGGGTATCGGGCACTTTTTTTTTTTTTTGCATGGGGAGGGAATAGCTAATAGCCTCATCAACATGAATTTATATGTGTTGAGCACTAATAGCTACACTCACGATTGGATGTGCTAATCTCCTATTTTGCATCAGGGGTTATGGATGTGCATCCAGTCATGTCTTGAGCCATGTGTACATGTTGTTGCATTGCCTGAAAGACTGTAGAACCAGTAGTCTGCCTAATTTATTGCCTGCTGCAGACAGTGCAATAGACCTGAGTTGATCTTTCTCTCTTGCTTGTTTGCCACTAGATATCCTCTGTATTGCAGTCTCCCACTAGGCAGTAAGGGAATTCAAGAAAGCACAGGATAAGCACAGAGAATATCTAGTGGTGAGCAAGCAAGAGGGAAAGAGAGAGGTAGAAAATACTGTTTTCGAAAGGGCACACACAAGAATTTTATTTATCCTAAAAGGCGCACAAAAGAATTTTTATATCTGGGGATGCCTTCACTGTCTCCTCCCCTTCCTTCAGTATCCAAGGAGTGGGTCCTTTCTGTGGGGGTGAAGGTATACCTTTGTGGCCCAAGCAGTAGTATGCTTTTCCCTTAGGTGTGTGTATATTTCCTGTTGGTATCTTTGAGTAATGATGCTGGGGAGAAACAGGGCATTACCTGGTGTTAAAATAAAAACTTTACTAATTCTTTAAAAAATGTAACTCCGTATCCAATTAATCTAAAATTAAATGATTTACAGCTGTTAGTGGGTCTACTTCTGTGTAGGTGGTGTTGTGCTTAGGTTCCCTGGGATTTATTTTACCACTCTTGTACTGGGTGCATAAGAATCCCAGCTACTAGGGGATAAGTCCTACTCTGGGCAGGGTTCCCCTTAGACACAGAAAAATCCTGAGTCTCACTTTTCAGTCTCGTACCCAGCTTGTATCCAGTCCCTTAGGATGAAGATCCTGTAGAGGGTCTCCAGTATCTTTCTTCTCCTTCCTGATGTCTGTGACCTCTCACAAGGAAAGGTCTGATGTTACGAAATTCAGGAGCAAGCTATTACAGTCCAGCCCCACTTGAGGAGGGGTGGTTAAAAAAAAACAAAAAACAACTGACCACCAGTCTTTTTCCTGTGGAGTAAGTACTGTTCTTGCAGGCCCTTTTCCCTTAAAAGTATGCTCATAGATCTTCAGTGCCTGGGCCTCTGAATCCAGGGGATGTCTGCAATCATGGACTCCAGGTTATCACCTCCAGTCAAACTTTAAAATAGATGCAATTCATAACAAAGTTGCTCTTTTAATTCAGGGCAGCCCCACACTGACAGGCAGTGCCTTGCAGGGATTTCCTTTACCCTAAAACTTCACTAAGTGAAGGGGATAGGTCTCATGTAGAAATGGAAACTATCAGAGCTCCTTAGTTTTCAAGAGCTAACTCAAAAAAACACACCTAACTTGCTCCTAGCCCCCACTTCAAGGTAGGGGTACAACCATCTCAGTTATTCTCAGGAGGAGGTGCTGACAGGATGGTATCTCCTCTGCATGAGCAGGGATCTAGGGCCATCTAATGGTGACCAGGGGTCCCTGCATATATTTAACCTTTATTTATATTCTACTTTTCGGCTCTTCAAAGCAGATTATGTTCAGATACTGTAGGTATTTCTCTATCCTCAGAGGATCTAAGTTTTTATATCTGAGGCAGTGGAGGGAAAAGTGACTCGCCCAAGGTCACAAGGAGCAGCAGTGAGATTTGAACTCTGGTTCTTAGCCCACTGCTTTATCCACTAGGCGCCCATTCCACCTCATAAATGTGCTTCCTTTCCCTTTAAAAGAAAAGGGAAATCTCGATGGAGACTTTACTTTATTTTGGTTGGTAAATTTAATTTGAGTCCTTCAACAGCTGTAAAACAGGCAAGATGAAGGGCTCAAGTCAGCTCCTTTTGCATGGATCATCTTTGTGAGAAGAAAACAAATATGACAATTTGGAAGAAAGTTTGTTAGCCCATACCACCATTATGGATTTTAGTAGTTGGGATTCTTCTGTGCTGTATAGCATTAGAAATCTGCATTTCTGTTGTGATAGACCCAAACTACTCTTCTCATACTCATCTCCAATCTATTTTTGTTTCACTGTATTTAAATTTAAGTGAGACTTTTTTGGATTAGCAACTGTACCACACTGTATCTGTTTGGGTTTAAATTTTACATAAAACTTGTTTTCTCATGTCACAGTGTATGTTGATTATGTCTATAAATGAGTGTTGTTCAATTGCAATTTGAATTTGTAACCTGCTTTTCTTAATATGACTCAGCTAACAATATTTTTGAAAACAACATAAAATACAAAACACGACTGTATCTCCTTGGTTTTTTTTTTCTGTTATAACTTCTCTTCACCATTTCTTCTTTCCTTTGATGGAAACTATACAGAAGAAAGGATAATGAAGTTTCTTGAATTCAGTGGGATTCAGGATCCAAGGCAGCATACTTTTTAACCAAAGGGAGGTCATGTTAAACAAATCTGATCAATTTTTTTGATTGGGTGAACAGAGCATTAGATCAGGGACTTGTGCTGATATGGTGTACTTGGATTTCAGCGAAGCCTTTGATACCATCCCATACAGGAGACTTGTGATTAATCTGAGTGGTTTGGGGTTGGGGCCAAAGGTGGTGTACTGGATTAGAAACTGGTTGAGAGATAGATGGTGGAGGGTGGTGGTAAATGGACTTCAGTTTGAGAAACGAAAGGTAATTAGTGGAGTGCCTTTAGGATCTGTGCTGGAGCTAGTTCTGCTTGATATCTTTTTGAGCAATATTGAGGAACAGAAGGAAAAGTTTACAGTACCTTTGTACAGATAACATTAAGATTTGCAACAGAGTGAGTTTAGTTTGAGTCATTTTAAAGAAGAAAACTGGAGGCCACATGATGCTGTGAACCTGGATGGCTGCTTGGGTGCTTCCCTGGCATTATTAGCTGCAAAAAATGAGCAAATTCCACTTTTTTCACGCTCCTGAGTTTGCAACTGGTGGGGGAATATTTTGTGGACAAATTCATAACAAGAACCTGGAAGGTAATGACCACCAGGTTCGCGAAACGGGAAAAGGAAAAACATGACTGTCTGAAACTAAAATGGCATCCTTGACTGAAGTGGTCTATAAGCATTGAGTAGCTGGTTTGATGTGATTTCCACTCAGATTTCAGGAGTGCAAAATATGATTGCTGATTTTGGATTGCATTTGGACACACTGGAGGGGAGAGTTGGCGTGGTGGAGGATGACTCCACTTTCATAGCGATAAATTCAATTGCTTGAAAAACTTCTTGCGGAGCCATCTGCAAAAATAGACTATTTAGAAAATCGCTCCTGCCGCAACAATTTGCGGGCGGTGGGAATTCCAGAATTGATAGAGGAGTGGAAATTAAAATCATTTTTGGAGATGGGTGTAGCTGCGGGCCTAGGGTTACCAATGGCCAGTGGTGGCAAGCAGAGTCAGGCCGCGAGTGATCATATTTTAAATTGCTCAACTTTGCTCAAAAAGTAGAGATACTGCAACAATATCATAAAAATAAGGAGCTATAAATCGGCGATCAGTGGCTTTTATTGTTTAAAGACTACTCTGATGGTTTCTGCTCGAAGAAAGGAATTTGTAGCCATATGTGCGGCATTAAATGCAGGCAAATCTGGTTTGCGTTGCTATATCCAGCTCGAATGCATATCTGGTACCAGAACAAGACTCATAGCTTCAATGCGGTGACAGATGCGAAAGTCTTCATGAACTCTTTACTTCCATTAGGGGAATGAAGAACTGACTATAGCAACCATGAAGTATGAGCTGCAATTACATAACGGCACAGTTCTGTTTGGAGGTGCCTCTGATTCCTGACTAAGGAGATAGTATTTAGCTATATTCCTGAGATTTTCTTGATGTATGATACCATGGTTTCCGCAAGTACGCTAGCAGACATTGGAAGCAGTAGACATTAAGTGGATACGAAGCTATACTCATCTTCATTTCCTAATTTTTGTCCAGTTGAATTGGTTATTTGGTTCTATGTGCTTTAACGAATGCATCTGGAAGTGTTATAGTGTATGAAAATATAGTGGGGCCGATAAGGGGTAATGCCTACTGTTTTTGGTTTATGTTGTTTACCCATCAGATTTTAATATGTATGCTGGGGCAGCACCCGATCGCAATTCTTTTTGACCTTGGCCTTCTCTTCTTTGAGGGTGTTCTACTTGGGGGGGGGGGGGGGGTTCTTATTTTCATTTCCATTTGTCTTGTATTTGGGAGTAAATCTAGGAAGTGGAGGGAGGGAAGGGTACTATCTTTAGATGTGCAGTTATTATTAGGGGTAGGTGGTTTTAATGTATAGACCTCAAGAATTTAATCTTTCTGGTGTTAACCGAACTTGGAGCACTTACTATTTGTTTAATGGAAGGAGAACAGGGCTCGATCTGGAACAACCTGACTTCCTTGTAGTGCTTTGGGCACTGCTAATATATTGTCAAAATGAAATTTGGGATGGGGACCCTCATTGAATGCATCACTTAGAATGTGGCAGGGTTGGGGGCCCCAGTCAAAAGAGAGAAAGTGTTAACGCAATTAAAAAGACTCAAGGGGTACATTATATTCTTACAAGAAACGGCTATGCTAGATAAGCATAAAAAGAGGAGGTGGACTAGATAAGCTAGATAAGCAAAAAAAGAGGAGGTGGACGACTCCTCGCAGCTAAAAAAAAAAAACACTAGGTCTGACATTGCAGACTTCTAATATCATATCAAATATTGAATTTGCGCTCTTCAACTCGAAACACCTGACAATCGGTCTAATTTATGCCCCGCCTGGAGCACTGGAAACAGACCCTTCATCAATAATAGAACTCACAGCAAAACACCTAAACTCCGAAAAACCCGCCATCCTCCTGGGAGATTTTAACTTGCACGTAGATGTACAACCTCACTCCACCAACTGTAAAACTCTTCTCGCCTCTCTCAGCAACATGGGCTTCAGACAGATTGTGACAGAACCAACCCATAAAGCAGGTCATACGTTGGACCTCGTCTTCATAAACGAGGGAATCGCAACACACACCATCCCAACTTGCCTTCCGGTACCGTGGACAGACCATTGTATCATATCTTCGGTATTAGAAATAAAAGAGCTCCCTCCGAAATCCACACAATCAATAACTATATCCGTCAGGAAACAGTGCTCTGGCGACCAACTAAGCGAACACCTGGCCAAGGAACTAGTGCACCTGGACCTCTCAGACGCCAACTCTGCAACTTCATCATGGACCAACATCACCAAAAAGGTTGCAGACCAAATGTGCCCCATGACGTCTAAATATATCAACCCTAACAAAGACAACAGGAAACCCTGGTTCACCCAGGAGCTGAAAAAACGTAAACAAGAACTTAGATGCAAGGAACAAAATTGGAGAAAAAACCCATCTTCAACCACCCTCCTCATCTACAAAGCGTGCCTCAACTCATACACAAACGACATCAACAAAGCCAAAAGAGAATTCTACTCCAAAAAAATCCACCACCTCGTCTTTGACTCAAGGGCACTTTTCTCATATGTTTCAACTCTCACTAAACCCCCTGCGCCCTCCATTCCAGATGATCAAGCTCTCAACAAAGCAAATGAACTAGCCGACTTCTTCAACAACAAAATCACAGCACTCCTAGCCCCCCTCAAGGGAACAGCTACACTTCCAAACCACAAGCAACAATCATCACACTCAACCGTTCAACAATCATTGCACGCAACAAATCAACAAACCTATCATTCTATCGTCCAGCAATCTTCACCATCACACACGCAACAACCATCGCACTCAACCACTTTACAACCCAACACAACCCCAACAGTGCTCGACAAGTTCGAGCCCACTTCCACACTTGAAATAGAGAATATCCTCAAGAAGATAAAACCATCCTCTCACCCATCAGACCATATTCCATCAAACACCCTGAGTCTGATCACCAACACCATAGCCAAACCGGTCACAGACATCATCAACTGCTCTCTCACCCAAGGCCATTTACCTAACCAACTCAAGTTAGCCATGCTCAAACCGCTCCTTAAAAAACCCAACCTTCCCACCTCAGACCCAGCTAACTTCAGACCCATAGCAAACCTCCCTATGATAGCCAAAACTATGGAGAAAGTTGTGAACAAACAACTCACAGAATTTCTTGAAGAAAACAACATCCTCACCCCAAACCAATTTGGTTTTCGTAAGACTAGGAATACCGAATCGTTATTAGCCACCCTATCAGACACTATTATCTTTAATCTAGAAAAAGGCCAACCTTGCCTCCTCGCTCTCCTCGATCTCTCATCAGCGTTTGACACAGTAAACCACCAGTGCCTCCTGCAACGACTAACGGACATAGGCATTACAGGAACAGCATTCAACTGGTTCAAATCATTTTTGGAAAACAGATCATACAAGGTCAAGATAAATAACAAAGAGTCTCACGCCATCGAATCCAAAAGGGGAGTACCGCAAGGATCATCCCTCTCCCCGACTCTCTTCAATATATATCTTCTCCCGCTCTGTCAATTACTCACCAACCTCAAGCTAACTCACTTTCTATATGCGGATGACATACAAATCCTCATCCCTATAGAAGACTCACTACACAAAGCTATGTCACACTGGAATAATTGTCTGTCAACTATCAACAATCTTCTCACCAGCCTCAACCTAGTCCTAAACACAAACAAAACTGAAATTCTCATTATAGCACCGGAAAACTATGTCCCACCCACACCTCTTAATGCTAGCCAAAGCCAAGATACCTTTTCGCAACAAATAAAAGACCTGGGAGTCATCCTAGACAGTGGATTCAGCCTCAACAAATTCGTTAATAACACTACAAAAGAATGTTTCTTTAAACTACAAACCTTAAAGAAACTAAAACCACTCCTCCTATACAGAGACTTCCGCATGGTACTACAGGCCATCATACTCCCAAAACTGGACTACTGCAACTCCCTCCTTCTAGGCCTACCAGCATGCACCACAAAACCACTTCAGATGGTCCTTAATGCCTCAGCAAGAATCCTCTCAAATGCCAAAAAAAGAGATCATATTACCCCAATCCTTCTTCATCTCCACTGGCTCCCGATTAAATTCAGGATCCAATTCAAATCCTTAATGATGATACATAAAGCTTTGCACAACATCGCACCGCTCAAGTTAACATTCCAAATTCAACTACACACATCTATGAAACCGACCAGAAGCGCTTATCAAAACAGACTAATCACCCAACCGGCTAAATCCTCGCTGAGGAAACGCGCTCTATCCACAGCGGGCCCTTCACTCTGGAACTCGCTTCCTCCAGACCTTCGCCTTGAACCATGCCACGCTACATTAAAAAAGAAACTTAAGACTTGGTTATTCAAACAAGCATTCCCGTAGAACTAAGAGCAGGAAGAAAGTCAGTCACATATTTTCCGATTACCCCAGCATATTTCACATAACCTTGTTATTTAACCATGTTATTTTCTCATTAACCCTCATGTTATTTTACTAACTGCTACTGTATGTTATTTATTGTCATTTTTATTGCCATTTTTCATTGATATTTATTGTTGTTTATTAATTATTTATTAATTGTTATTGCATTTATTTTCATTTATTAATTGTTATTTATTAATTGTTAGCATTGTTATATATATATTTTTTTCTGTTTCTTGGATTAACTATGTTCATTGTAAACCGCTAACTTGAAGCGATAGTTACTGTTCATTGTAAACCGGGGTGATATGTATATTATACAGGAACCTCCGGTATATAAATCCTTAAATAAATAAATAAATAAGCTGCTTTGTTGCTGGATATCACAGGTATTCTCTGCACAGGGTTCTACTAAACAATGTGGAGTGGTCATTTTGATCCATAAAAGTATATCTTTTCAAATGGATCAAGTGAAAGTGGATCCATAGGGTAGGTATGTGTTGGTGAGGGGCAAACTGTTTAATCAGCTTCCATTTATGTTCCTAATGTATATCAGCATGATTTTTTCACGGGTCTAATTTCTAGCTTACAAGACTTGGGCCCAGCTCTTGTTATTATGGGTGGGGATTTTAACTTTGTAGTGGATCCAGATATAGATCGGAGCCCAAGTGTAAAATTTTGCCGGCTCATATGAGCAAAAGAGTCATTGTGCTTTGTGCTACTCTGAATCTTTTGGATATTTGGCAAACCCACCACCCAGGGGAGAAAGATCTTTCACATTTTGCGAGGGCCCATTCCACTAAATCTTGCATAGATTGTTTTGGTTAGTGAGAGTCTTTTTCATCAAATACCAAAAGCTACGATTGGTTCTTTGGTCATATCAGATCATTGCCTAGTGCAATGTACTCCAGTTCTGACGATCCAGGGTACTAATGCCCTATTCTGTGCATGCTTATGTGGTTAACTAATGATGTTGCATTTTGAACTTTTTTAGAGACCAAATAGTGGGAGTATGAGATAAATGCACAGCATCGTGAGACTCCTGTGCTCTATTGGGAAATGGCAAAAGTTGTTATGCGAGGGGAAATGATTAGTTATATTGCATCCGAGCAGAAAGCCCTAAATCGTTCTGTGTTAGCTCTTACTAAACAGCTGAATCATGTCAACACCGCTTTAATGACACAGGACAAGAAAAATGTTGAATTTTTTCTGCTCAGAAATTGCTCAATGATTCTCCATCAATGGGCCATAAACTCGTTATTTCTGTTGAAGCATAAACTGTATAAATATGGCAATAAATCAGGCAAGTTACTTGCAAATTTGGTCTGGATGCAGAGGGGTTCGGTGCATGTTTAAAGGTATAAGAAGTGAAATGGGAGGGTGGTACTCTGATAATAAGGGGATAGGGAATGTTTTTCAGATATTTTTTTACTGTGGGCTATATTCTGCGGAGCCGGAGGATGTAGTGTTGAGGGAAGACTTCATGTGGAAAGTGAGTTTTCAGAAATTAAATCTGCCACTTACTGAAGGGGAGGTACCTATAGTCATTGGAGAGCTTAAGTCTTTTAAGTCCCCAGGGCCAGATAGCCTACATACTCACTTTGGAACAAAGTATGAGTGCTCCTTACTGATATATTCAATGATACATTTCGTGCAGGGAGAATGCCAGAGTCCTCTCGGGCAGCTGTGGTAATTGTTTTGCCCAAGCCAGGGAAGGATCCAGAGTGCCCATCCTCATATTGGCCGATCTCATTGCTTAATTTGGACATAAAGATATACGCTAAGCTTCTGGCCAACAGACCCAAATACGTTTTACCTTCCTTGATATCATTGGAGCAGTCTGGTTTTGTGGCTGGACGGCAGTCCTATGCTAACATTAGGAGACTACTTTTGGCTATGAAAAAGTATGTTTAGTAACATTCAGAACCCGTTGATAGTTTTTGATGTGGAGAAGGCCTTTGACAAGGTCTCCTGGTCCTTTTTGCAGTGTGTTCTAGAGGCCTTTGGTTTCCAGTGCTTTATTTTTACCGTTGATAGGAGGGCTGAATTAGCCATGCTGTCATGGGAACTGTCAATCAGGAACCGGGAGGTGGAGCTTTACCAAGCAGAGTCTAGAGTTTTCAGTCTCTGTGGCTGCGCGTGTGTTCCCGCGCAGGAAAGTAACAGATTCTTCTCAGTCTGGTTTTTCTGCGCACGGGAGCACATGTGGAGCTTGATTCTCCTCTCTTTTTTTCGTGTTTTTTGACAAACAGTGTTGAAGAAACCTTCCAGTTTTAAATTGTGTCCATGCGGAAAGGTAATCTCTGTCTCCTTTTATTCATTAGTCTCCAAATTCATGAAAGGCTGGAGGCATTCTAAACCACCAGTTGTAAAACCTGTTGCGGATCTAAATGTCTTCCTGATATAACTGATGAAGCTGCCCTTTGAACCATTGGAGATGTTCTCACTCAAATTTCTAACATGGAAAATAATCTGAGACCATGAAAATGTAACAGAAAGATATAGAAATAGCCCCAATTATATCGGTTGCCACTGGCCTGATTAAGAAAAATTTCCTAGCACATCTTGGTATGTTGCCTATACAGATTACGCTCTGTGAACTCCAGATGGAGGCACTGCACAATGAAGTATTAAAAAGGGCATTAGCATATGAGAGATTGAGATCACTACTAGTATACCGTGACTAATGATGTGGTTCATTCCTGTTAAAGTATGCACAAAATAAACCTATTTGGAGACACTGCCCCTGTGAGAGAAGCCTGTGAATCAGGCCTATAACGTCATTGTGTCCAGAGCATTAATCCTAAATCTTCATTTTTTTTTTCTATGATTTGTAGATATTGGGCCTTCCTTTTTCTCTAGCACCATATTTGCCACACTTGAAATTATGAAACAAAATTTTTTATAGATGGTGAATGGGGTAACTCAAATATGTTGCTTTCAGGTTGGGGGTTTTTTTTTTTTTTTTTTTAAAGTGTGGTGATGACCTCCTGTATTGATTACATTATCAATCATTAAAGCTGCTTACGCATAAATTTAGATATCCAGAATGTCTTGGTCTTCATGTGCAAATCTCTGAATAATATTAATATAAGACTTTAATTGTAATGATTTTTTTTCCAGATGTTGTAGCATATGTGGAAGTCTGGTCATCCAACAAAACTGAAAATTATTCACAAGCCTTTGCGCGTCAACTTTCCGATTTGGGAGCAAAAGTAAGAAATAGAGTTGGCTTTGAAATGCAAGATATGTTTTAGCTGTACTAAATAATTTGGTTTTCAAATTTTAATCTCTGAATCATATTGACAGCAAGCTGACTATTAAGTGGTCACTTTCAAACTATCTCCTTTTTAGAATCTTAAAATATCAATATCTGAGCTGCTAAACATATTTTTGGTGTAAAAGATCTATTCTGTGGGTCCTCAAAGCATATGTTTCTCAGCGTTCAGATAGGTTAATCCACAGTCGGTGGGTTGTGCGCCTCTACTAGGAGAGAGAGCAAAGCTGACGTCACGTATATATACACCCCTACTCTGACAGCCCACTAGTATTCTTCATCTCCAGCAAGTGGAGGATGTGCATCTCCCTACTGGGGATTGCTTGTGGTTTTGTTTTTTTTTTAAAGAGAGACAAATCATGCACCGATTCTCCTGAGGTGATATCTTATGGTCCCTCCCTCAGTTGTGTTCTCCTGAGGCGATACCTTATGATCCCTCCCTCAGTCGAGTGCCTTGGTCTGGTAGCCAGTTCCTGTGTGGACTTAGCTGCCAGGAGAGAATCAGCTGAGAGACTAGTGGATGCAGGAAGCTGAGCACAGGGGTGAAGGCATTAGCCCTCTCCCCCCGCTGCTTGCAGAAGACTCTCTGTACTTGGCCAGGATGGGCTGAGCTCAGGTAAAGTTTAAAAAAAAAAAAAAAGTAAGAGATTTAGGGATTGGTCTCCGAGCCTCAGTGTGCCAATGTGACATGCGTTCTTGACTCCATGGGGGACTTGGAGAATTATGGCAATTTTGGCAAGTTGAGTGGCCCTTTGTGCTAGGCCCCACTCAAGTTTCTCTGGGATGTGTGGCAGGCTGCAATGGTGTTCGCATGCTTTTTCTACACAAGTTGGCTGCGAAAGCAGTGCCTGACATCGATTCGCGCCTGTGTGTTCGTCTGGACTGCGTTTTTAGATGTCTAAGTTTTGGGTGCGTTATACAGGCTTTCAATGGGGTGTATATATTTTATTTTTGTGCCCAAGAAGGAGTGTTCTTTTCAGCCCATCCTGGACTTCAGTCGTCATTTGCAAGTGACTCGTTTCCACATGGAAACCTTACGCTAGTTGATACTGGCATTATAGTCTGGGGAGTTTCTTACGTCTCTGGATTTTCCAGAGGCGTATCTACATATTTTCATTAGTCTGGAGCCTCAATGGTTTCTGCGGTTTTGGGGTGACATCAGTTTCAAATGCCCCCCTTCGGTTTGGCCACTGCACCCAGAACCTTCTCCAAAGTGGTGGTGGTTCGCGTAACGCTGAGAGAAGCTGGCATTGTTGTCCACCCGTGCCTAGATGACTGGCTAATTCAGGAGAGAAGCTTGGAAGAGAATCTTCAAGCTTCACTCAAGGTGGCCTCCTTGCTGCAGGAGTTAGGTTGGGTGGTGAACTTGGTCAAGAAAAATTTACAGCCGTCCCAGACACTGGAGTATCTCTGTTCGTTTTGACATGAAGCAAAGCAGGGGTTTTCTGCAGGAGATCCGCATTCAGAAACTGTTGGCTCAGGTGCGGCTATTGATAGAAGCAGTTGGCCCAATGGTATAGTCTTACCTGCAGGTGCTCTGTTTGGCGGCCACCCTAGAGGTGGTACTGTGGGCAAGGGCGCATATGTGTTCTATTCAGCGCACGCTGTTTGCCTGGTGGAGTCCACAGTCTCAGGACTACTCGATACGGCTTCAGTTACCAGTGGAGATCAGCATTCAATTGAGATGGTGGTTGCAGGTGGACCATCTAAGGAAGAGAGTTTCTGTGCAAGCTCTGGACTATCTGGTGCTCATGACAGATACAAGCCTCCAGGGTTGGGGAGCTCACTGTCAGTAGTTGATGATGGCACAGGGTCCCTGGAGTGCAAATGAGTCTCTCTGGAGCATCAATCGTTTGGAAGCGCATGCTGTTCGGTTGGCATGCTTGCAGTTCGTGACTGCTTGCAGGGTCAAACAGTCCGAATGATGTCGGACAAGCAATGACAGTGGCTTACATCAGTCACCAGGGAGGCTCTAAGAATCAACAAGTGTCGCAGGAAATAGAGCAGTTCATGGTATGGGCAGAGGTACATCTCCAGGAGATCTCTTCCTCCCACATTGCGGGAAAAGACAATGTGAGAGCTGATTTTTCTCAGCAAAAAATCTGGATCTAGGAGAATGGGAATTGTCGGATGAAACCTTCCAGCTCATAGTGGGCCATTGAAGCCTACCATATCTAGACTTGCTAGCGACATCATGCAATGCAAAGGTTCCTCGTTTTTTCAGTCGCAGGTAAGATCCAAAGTCTCTGGGCATCGTTGCTCCAGTGCAGAATTGGTCAAAGGGCAAGCTTCTGTATGCCTTCCTCCCATGGCCCTTGTTGGGCAGATTGGTTCAGAGGATCGAGAGGCACACGGAGATGGTTTCTGGTGGTGCTCAATTGGCCCAGAAAGCTGTGGTATGCAGATCTGCTGAGACTCTTGTCCGGCGCTCCTCTCCAGTTTCTGCTCCAAAGAGATCTGTTGTGAGAAGGGCCTATTCTTCATGAGGATCCAACTTATTTTGTCTTACAGTATGGCCCTTGAAAGGGCTCAGTTGCTGAAGCAGGGATATTCCACTGCTGTGATTTGCACCTTGCTTTGAGCTTGGTAGTTCTCAACCTCCTTAGCCTATGTTTGGGTTTGGCAAGTGTTTGAGGCTTGGTGTGAGGAATGAAGGTTCATCCTCATTCGATTAAGTTCTCACTCATTTTGGACTTTTTGCAGGATGAGTTGATTAAGGTTTATTGCCTGATACTGGGGGCTAGGTGAATGGTGGATCGTTGTCTGCCCATCTCGATGTGGTGCAGTTCTTGAAGGGGGTGAAGCATTTTCATCCTCTTTTGCGGTTGCCAGTGCCCTTGTGGAGCCTTAATCTGGTTCTAGATTTTCTTGCAGTTCCCTCCTTTCAGCCACTGCATACCCTTTCTTTGATGCTACTTAGCTTGAAGAAGGCTTTTCTGGTAGCAATTTTTCTGTGCATAGAGTTTCTGAACTGCAGGCTCTTTCTTGCTGGGAACCATTCCTGCAAGTAACTCTGGGGGTGGTCCAGTTGTGAACTATTCCATATATTTTTTTTAACAAAAGTGGTTTTGGATTTTCACTTGAATCAGTCAATTTCCCTGCCAGTGCTGGCTAAGGAAAAAGATATGGAAGAATATCATCTGTTGCAGACCTTGAATGTCAAGCGACATCTCTTGAGGTATTTGAAGGTTTCTAGTTCTCTTAGGAAGAATGAGTCTGTTTTTGCTCCATGGTGGGACTAAATGGATGAGCCAGCGTCAAGGACTACAATAGCTCGCTGGATTAAAGAAGTTAGCACGGCTGCCTACATGGATGCTGCGCAGCCATTACCTAAGCGGGTTAGGGCTCATTGCACTAGGACTCAGGCAGTGTCATGGGCGGAGCTTTGATAGTTGTCTCCCATAAAATTTTACTGAGCAGCGACGTAGTCCTCCTTTCACACTTTTTCCAGGTATTACATCTGAATGTGCAGGCCTGAGAGGACACAGCCTTTGTGCATGTAGTTTGGTCGGACTGTGGGCAGCCTCCCGACCTTTTTGGGAGTAGCTTGGGTGCATTCCACTGATTGTGAATTAACCTGTCTGAATGCTGTGAAATGAGAAATTGCTGCTTACCTGATAATTTCATTTTCTCTAATGAAGACAGGTTAATCCACCTTCCTGCCATTGGCTGCCAGTTTGTGGTTCTGTTGTCCTCCTGAGTGGCTGTGTTAACCTGTCTTCATTAGAGAAAAGGAAATTATCAGGAGAGTAACTTCTCAGTAACGATCTTGCAAGAATTAGTTAGAAAGTGACTAAACCAAGACTTGCCAGAAGATAATTGCCCACCAGGTAGAGTCATGTTTTATCTCATAAACGGAGCATGTTGTTTGATATAGTTTTCTATAATTTGAAATTAAGAACATAAGAATATGCCATACTGGGTCAGACCAAGGGTCCATCAAGCCCAGCATCCTTTTTCCAACAGTGGTCAATCTAGGCCATAAGAACCTGGCAAGTGCCCCAAAACTAAGTCTATTCCATGTTACCATTGCTAATGGCAGTGGCTATTCTCTAGGTGAACTTAACAGCAGGTAATGGACTTCTCCTCCAAGAACTTATCCAATCCTTTTTTAAACACAGCTATACTAACTGCACTAACCACATCCTCTGGCAACAAATTCCAGAGCTTAATTGTGCGTTGAGTAAAAAAGAACTTTCTCAGATTAGTTTTAAATGTGCCACATGCTTAACTTCATGGAGTGCCCCCTAGTCTTTCTACTATCCGAAAGAGTAAATAAGCGATTCACATCTACCCATTCTAGACCTCTCATGATTTTAAACACCTCTATCATGTCCCCCCTCAGCCGTCTCTTCTCCAAGCTGAAAAGTCCTAACCTCTTTAGTCTTTCCTCATAGGGGAGCTGTTCCATTCCCCTTATCATTTTGGTAGCCCTTCTCTGTACCTTCTCCATCGCAAGTATATCTTTTTTGAGATGCGGCGACCAGAATTGTACACAGTATTCAAGTTGCGGTCTCGCCATGGAGCGATACAGAGGCATTATGACATTTTCTGTTTTGTTCACCATTCCCTTTCTAATAATTCCCAACATTCTGTTTGCTTTTTTGACTGCCGCAGCCCACTGAACCGACTATTTCAATGTGTTATCCACTATGACGCCTAGATCTCTTTCTTGGGTTGTAGCACCTAATATGGAATCCAAATTGAGGGTTAAGATATTACATACTCATTGATCTAGGCTTTAAATGAAAATATGTGGGTACCTAAAATAGTATATCGGTCAGAGAACCCTAAAATAGGGCAAGTAACACTAATGTTTTAAATGATTTCAGATGCTTAATATTGCAAGTGACAAAGAATATCAAAACTATTCAAAAACACACACACATTAAACAGTTGTCCTAGTCAATCATTCCTCATTCACACCACTTCTAAACTCTTTAGAGTCATGCATTTATAACATGTATAAACTTTAATATGAAACATTGCCAAAATATATACAGAGTAGGGATGTGAATCGTGTGATCGATTGTCTTAACGATCGATTTTGGCTGGGAGGAAGGGAATCTGATCGTCGCGGGTTTTTTTTTTTTTAATAGTTTAAATCGGGGGAGGGCGGGAAAACCAGCACACTAAAACAACCCTAAAACCCACCCCGACCCTTTAAAATAAATCCCCCACCCTCCCGAACCCCCCCAAAATATTTTAAATTACCTGGGGTCCAATGGGGGGGTCCCGGTGTGATCTTCCACTCTCGGGCCACGGCTGCGTTAATAGAAATGGCGCCGGCGCCATTTTGGTTCCTGTCCCCCGACGTCACGAGCGCAGGAGATCGCTCCTGGACCCCCGCTGGACCCCCAGGGACTTTTGGCCAGCTTGGGGGGGCCTCCTGACCCCCACAAGACTTGCCAAAAGTCCAGCGGGGGTCCGGGAGCGACCGCTTGCACTCGTTGCCGTATTGCAAAATGGCGCCGGCTGTATGGCCGTATTGCCGTATTGCAAAATGGCGCCGAGAGTGGAAGATCACACCGGGACCCCCCCACTGGACCCCAGGTAATTTAAAACATATGGCCGGCGCCATTTTGCAATACGGCAACGAGTGCAAGAGGTCGCTCCCGGACCCCCGCTGGACTTTTGGCAAGTCTTGTGGGGATCAGGAGGTCCCCCCAAGCTGGCCAAAAGTCCCTGGGGGTCCAGCGGGGGTCCAGGAGAGATCTCCTGCGCTCGTGATGTCGGGGGACAGGAACCAAAACGCAGCCGTGGCCTGAGAGTGGAAGATCACACCGGGACCCCCCCACGGGACCCCCCCACTGGACCCCAGGTAATTTAAAACATTTTGGGGGGGGTTCGGGAGGGTGGGGGATTTATTTTAAAGGGTCGGGGTGGGTTTTAGGGTTGTTTTAGTGTGCCGGTTTTCCCGCCCTCCCCCGATTTACGATTTAAACTATTAAAAAAAAAAAAACAAAACCCGCGACGATCAGATTCCCTTCCTCCCAGCCAAAATCGATCGTTAAGACAATCGATCACACGATTCACATCTCTAATACAGAGTGCTTTTAATGAAACAATAAAACCCTTTCATTAAAGTTGAACTTCAAGAAGATACTTCGTGAATTGCAAATAAGTCACACGAAAGACACCTTTTTTAAAAAGGGGATACAGTTGAACCACAGACCACAAGAAAAGGATACTTTGTAATTGTTTCACAGGAATGTTGTGTAGAGTCCCGTGCATATCTTTATCAATTCATATAGTTTCCACTACTGTTGTGATGCTATAGGTAAGGCTAATTCAGATACTGGTAAGTATGGTGTGCTATATTATATGTAGCACTGACATTTGGCATTCTCTTTGATGGTATGGTATTCTTTCAAGTGATGTACTATTGTCACTTGAAGACTTTTAAGAACATCAGAAACCACATGGAAGGAAGTGTAAGGTGTAGAGCAGGTAGGAGGATCTTGGACAGACATTGCAGAACCAGCACATTGCCCATCAAAACAGAAACTGCAGTGTGAGCTTCAAGCTAGTGAATGCATTGCTTTCTAGGTAGCCTTATACTAGGTGGCCTTTTTTTTTTTTTTTTTTTTGTTAGAAGCAAATGGTGTTGGCATCTATGCTCTTGAGGTTTGAAGTTTATATATTTAATTCTAGAATCTTAAAGGACCAAATTCAGCAAGTAAGCCGAAGATATAACCAATATTAACCCCCTTTGAACTTTACTTAATTGAATTGCATGAATATATATGCAGATGGTTAAATTATGGAAAGATATGATTTCAATTAATGTTTACCTGCTGGGTGATTCTCAAAGACAGAAATTATGGTGAATACACTGCTTGCACAAACCACATCTCAAAAAAGATATAGTTGCGATGGAGAAGATACAGAGAAGGCCAACCAAAATGATAAAGGGAATGGAACAGGTCCCCTATGAGGAAAGGCTGAAGAGGTTAGGGCTGTTCAGTTTGGAGAAGAGATGGCTGAGGGGGGATATGATAGAGGTCTTTAAGATCATGAGAGGTCTTGAATGAGTAGATGTGAATCTGTTATTTACACTTTCGGATAATAGAAGAACCAGAGGGCATTCCATGAAGTTAGCAAGTAGCACATTTAAGACTAATTGGAGAATTCTTTTTTACTCAACGCACAATTAAACTCTGGAATTTGTTGCCAGAGGATGTGGTTAGTGCAGTTAGTATAGCTGTGTTTAAAAAAGGATTGGATAAGTTCTTGGAGGAGAAGTCCATTACCTGCTATTAAGTTCACTTAGAGAATAGCCACTGCTATTAGCAATATGGAATAGACTTAGTTTTTGGGTATTTGCCAGGTTCTTATGGCCTGGATTGGCCACTGTTGGAAACAGGATGCTGGGCTTGATGGACCCTTGGTCTGACCCAGTATGGCATGTTCTTATGTTCTCTTCAGCCGCGCTATTTTTCCCGGCACTGAAGTCAGGCTCACCGGTCTATAGTTACTTGGATCACCCATGGAGCCCTTTTTAAATATTGGGGTTACATTGGCCACCCTCCAGTCTTCAGGTACAATGGATGATTTTAAAGATAGGTTACAAATTTTAACTAATAGATCAGAAATTTCATTTTTGAGTTCCTTCAGTACATTAGGATGCATACTATCCGGTCCAGGTGATTTGTTACTCTTTAGTTTGTCAATCTGGCCAACTACATCTTCCAGGTTCACAGTGATTTTGTTCAGTTCGTCTGAATCATCACTCCAAAGATCATCTCCGGAACTGGTATCTCCCCAACATCCTCATTAGTAAACACGGAAGCAAAGAATTAATTTAGTCTTTCTGCAATGGCCTTATCTTTCCTAAGAGCCCCTTTAACCCCCTCGGTCATCTAATGGTCCAACTGACTCCCTCACAGGTTTCTTGCTTCGGATATATTTAAAAAAGTTTTTATTATGAGTTTTTGCCTCTATGGCCAACTTCATTTCAAATTCTCTCTTCGCCTGTCTTATCAATGTTTTACACTTAACTTGACAATGCTTATGTTTTATCCTATTTTCTTCAGATGGGTCCTTCTTCCAATTTTTGAAGGATGTTTTTTTGGCTAAAATAGCCTCTTTCACCTCACCTTTTAACCAATGACGGTAATCGTTTTGCCTTACTTCCACCTTTCTTATTGTGTGGAATACATATGGACTGTATTTCTTTCTGCAGCAGATGTTCATTTTCTAAGCAGGACTGACAGGGCTGCGCCAGGTGCAGCAGGATTAGGCTGCTCTTGAATTTCAGTGGGTAACCCTCCCTAATTTATGTTCAGCACCGAATGATCTGCAGTAATCACTGTCCAAGAATATTAGAAGGTCGATATACTGCTTCCCATGTGCAGTGATAGAGGTGGCCCGGTTACTCCTAAAAACCTTGTTGGGGTTTTGGGGTGTTGCCCCGCGGTGGACATTGCTTCCACTGACCCCGCAGTCTATTCCGGAGTTGCTGCTGTTGCGACTGCGGCCTGCTCTGCTGGAAGTTCGGTGAATGATAGGCTGGGTACGGCCTATAAGAGCACCTCTGATAGTAACTCCTGCTGAAGCTGGAGTAGCATTTCCTACCCGCTGACTGCTGGTCCGTGGGTGACCACAGCGACAGGATTGCTATATTTTGCTCCTTTAATTGGGAGACCATTTCTTGCAGCTTGTCCCCGAATAGATTAATCGCCCTTACACGGGAGGTCAGCTAGTTTTTCACATACATCTTCCTGAATGGTGTTGGGGCACAACCATGCCAGTCTTCACGCTGCTATGGCCCCTGCAGAAGTACAGGCGGATGTTTCCAAGGCCTCATATGGAAGGTGTCTCAACCCCTCCCTCCAGGTCATAAAACTGCGGTGGAGCCACATCCGAAGAGACCGAGGCAAGATGGGGCTTCAGGGACTGCAAGCATTCATGCATGATGTAAAATTGATGCTGCTGTATTTTCACATTCAGCATACCTGCTTGGAAAGCTTTTTTTTTTACTGAAGTCATCTAAATACCTGCAGTCCCTGCCCGGAAAGGTATTGGAATGAAGGCAGGTCTTCTTGAGTGCTTCATGGCGGATTCTACCAGCACAGAAGCGTGTGGGAGCTGGACCAAGCTTTATAGTATGGCGACTGCCTCATTCTGAACATCAGGTCAGTCTTCCTGACTGGAGAAAGGAGACTCCCATTCATTTGCCATAACAGAATCCAAAAAAAGGTGGTCGGTTCCGCCAGAATCTCGAAAATTTTTAGAATTCCTAGCCCTTCTGTTCGCGGATCTGGAACCTTCTTGAGCTCTATGTTGAGGCGAGCTCCCGCCTTTTCCATGAATTTGGAGTAGGAAAGGTCTTCCAGTAGTGAGAACGGCTCTAGCTGTTCTTATGGCGGGTCAGACGGTATCCTCTAAGAACCCGGTGAGGTTGGAAGGGAGTCTTTCGGGCCAGTGTCCAGCTGCAGGGAAAACTGGGAGGTCTGAGCTCCCAGGTTTTTGAGTCGGGTTGCTCTCGCTTGGAGGCGGAGAGGATGACCTCCCTTGAGGCGAGATATCCAGCGGAGGATGGGCAGCCCTTTAGCTCTGCTAAGGAGGTGAAGAACTGGGACAGAATTTTGGAAATCTGAGACATGGCCTATGAGGCCAGATCTCCCTGGCTAGGAGTGGAAGTTGTTCTCCTGACATGATCTGCAGGAGGTAAAGCTGCTTTCGGGGTATCAGAGTCTGGGCCCCTGGGGCGATATTCCGACCATTCTGTTTTGGAAGTCTTCTTATGTCTCTTTTGGAGAGTTTCCTGCAGCTGCGGGAAAGACCTCTTCCTCTTTGACACGGAGGACAAATCGGAGTAGATCCTTTCCGAGGATCCAGAAGAAGCCGTAAACAACTGCTCAGAGAGTCTGAGAAATCCAATTTCCCAATCTCCTCCAGTGCAAAAACGACTTGAGGGACCATCACCAGCTTATGCCTAGGAGGTGGCTTAGCAGCTGAGGAGCCTGGCACTGGATATGATTCCAACATTTTCTGCGACATGGATTTAGACATCCATGGCTTCTGCGCTGAAAGATGCATTTATAACTCCGCTCGCGTCAGATGACGCTCGACGGTGCTGCTTCAGTGCGTCGGCGTGCAACACATCCTTGCATGGGTGCGTCTTCGACCAAGCATCGACAGTGCCTCCCATGCGTGGTGCGCAATCCTTGTGTCGCGTTGTCAGGCATCGGAGCCTCTCTGGTGCGCTATGATGACATGAGCTTCAACCCTGATCGCCGCGAAGTTGTCTGTGGACTTTGGCGCTGCGAAACCAGACACCCATTTTTGCAGAGTGTGCATTGCTTCGTGGGGGGCTGACCCACTTGGCCTGGCCGTTTTTCCAGGAGTCCGAGGGAGAAGGCCCTCTTGGGTTTTATCAGGCGATCCGAGCGCAGCCCCAGTGATGAGTGGGCTGATAGGTGCTCCGGCGAGGCACAGGACCCCAAAGACTCTTCCCTCAGTCGGGCAATTTTTAACGCACATTGGTGCTGGGCCCGGGCCAACATCCGACCACAGCCTCTGCAGGACTGGTCATGATCTGGGCCCAGGCAAAGATAATTATGTCTGTCAGTGATGGACATAAGTTTTCTGCACTGGCAATATTTAAAGCCAGGGAGTTTTGGTACCATGCTGGAGCACTGAAAAGTGCTGTTTAAGCTGAAAAAACTTCCATCGATCGAGAAGAAAAAAGCTATGCGTGCGGCCTGCAACAGACTGAGGAGAATCATGGTACCGCACAGGTAAGGACATGCAGCCGCACAAAGCAAAGCACTGTGATCTTTGACAAGCTCCACTTTGTCTGCCCTGGAAGGACGTTCCCATTCAGCATGGCTAATTCAGCCTGCTTATCTGTGGGGGAAAATACTATTGAGTATTCTCAGCCCCTCAGAAAGGGAATCCAGATCATCATACAAGAGGGATATTTATGAATGGGATTCAGGGTACATGGAGACCAGAGTCCCAAGTAAGCTATACTCATTGATCCCCTACCAAGACCTATTGCTCCAATGGCCAACAGGAAGGAAATAAAAAATGGCAACTAGAGGAGAACATAGTGAGCTGCAAAGAAAGACTCATGGTGCACTAGTCCTATAAAAGGCAGATTCAATTGACCTGGAAACCTAAAGATGCACCTGTGTCTAAAAACATGAAATGAACATAGATTATTCTACATCTAATTAAGGAAACAATGTTTTCAAAAAACAAGCAAAAGCCAAAACATAAAAAATGCAAAAGGTGTTTATTCATTATTATGCTAAATAATCATAAAAAAATAAGTACTAATGTAATGCCACTAGAAAAAAATGGAGACATAAGAAATTGCCATGCTGAGTCAGACCAAGGGTCCATCAAGCCCAGCATCCTGTATCCAACAGAGGCCGAACCTGGCAAATACCCATACACCAAGAAGATCCCATGCTACTTACTGATGCAATTAATAGCAGTAAAAAAGAACTTTCTCTGATTAGTTTTAAATGTGCCCCATGCTAACTTCATGGAGTGCCCCCTAGTCTCTCTACTATCCGAAAGAGTAAATAACCGATTCACATCTACCCGTTCTAGACCTCTCATAATTTTAAACATCTCTATCATATCCCCCCTCAGCCCTCTCTTCTCCAAGCTGAAAAGTGCTAACCTCTTTAGTCTTTCCTCATAGGGGAGCTGTTCCATTCCCCTTATCATTTTGGTAGCCCTTCTCTGTACCTTCTCCATCGCAATTATATCTTTTTTGAGATGCGGCGACCAGAATTGTACACAGTATTCAAGTTGCGGTCTCGCCATGGAGCGATACAGAGGCATTATGACATTTTCTGTTTTGTTCACCATTCCCTTCGATCCTGCTAATCTCCAGAACGGTATAGAAGTGCATCGGGGACGTTGTGGATCTCATTATGATCGTGCCTAATTGACTTTTACAGCCCTGGTATGCCTATCTGGTTCAATTCTCCATTGCCCCACCTATTCCCCTGGGCGACAACGTAGATTTCCTGACTCAGGAGCATGGCACCTTGCTTCACCCCTTGCAATCCTTGTTATACCTCACTGCATGGAGGTTGAAAGGATAGTATTAAGTCACTTGCACTTGCTGACAGATTCAGGAGGGCTTGGTTTCATCCAGAAAGTCTTCTACTAGGAAAAATTATCAGGACAAGTGGCAAAGATACTTGGCCTGGTGTGACAGCAGAGACATAGACCCCTTCTCTTGCTTCCTGGATTTACTACTTCAGTACCTTCATTCCCTTTATCAAACAGGGCTGACTAAAACTTCTGTGTGGGTCCATGTGAGTGCCATCGCACTCTATCATCACCCTTGCAATGGGCTGCTGGTATCCAGCCACCCGCTAGTCTCCTGTTTCATGAAAGGGATATTGCGACTAAGACAGCTTATGCTGAAGCTGCCAGTTCCATAGGACCTCAACCTAGTGCTGGAGCAGCTCATGCTTCCCCTTTTCGAACCACTGGATAGCAGCCACATGAAGTATCTCACTTGGAAGGTATTTTTCTTGGTGGCAGTTACCTCAGCTAGAAGGGTCAATGAGTTACAGGCAGTTTCATCATGACAAGGTCACTTTACAAACACATCCCTTATTTTTATCCAAGGTAGTTTCGGCTTTCTACCTCAATCAGACCATCACTTTGCCAACGTTCTTCCCAAAACCACACAGGAATGAGAGGGAGCGAATGCTCCCTCTCATGGGACTGCAAGAGAGCCTTAGCTTACTATACGCGTAGAACGCATTCAGAGAAAATACTTCTCAGCTGTGACGAAACAGGCTCTATCCATTTGGATTTCTCAGTGTATCCAATTCTGTTACACCAAGAGATCAATGAAGCTTTCTAGTATGCCAAAGGCACACCAAGTAAGAGCAATGGCAGCTTCAGTGGCTCTCTCTATCAAGTTCCATTGCTGGATATTTGTAAGGTAGCCACGTGGTCATCACTACATACTTTCACGTCGCATTACTGTCTTGATCAGTAAGCCGCATTGGACGCTGTGCTGGGCTAGTCAGTTCTCCGATCAGTGACAAAATATTGACTGTCCAAATTAGGAGCGGGTTGAGCGCGCAGTGACATTTGTGACAGCAGGACAATGCTGGATCCGTCCATGAGTCTTCAGACTGTGCGCACAACCTTCCCAGACAGCATGGCTAATTCAGCTTTCTTATCTGTGAGGGGAAAAAGCAAATTTGCTTACTGTAAATGGTGTTTTCTGTAGATATGATGAATTAGCCGTGCTGTTATGCCCCAGCTCCCTGGACAGCCTTCAAGTTCGAAGCTTCGCATGGTGGGCTATGTTATAGACGGAGGAGAAATCATGACGCTGCGTGGGAAAGGATGCGCAGCCGCACAGAGCAAAGCTCTATGATCTCTGAGAAACTCTGCCTCGGCTGCCCCAGAAGGACGTCCCCAGACAGCATGGCTAATTCATCCTTCTATCTACGGAAAACACCATTTATGGTAAGCAAACTTGCTTTTTCCATCTGCCTGCCTAATGAACAGAAGGTAGGTGCAGGAACTGAACCAGGTCTCTCACGGGATTCATACTTTAAAAGGAACACTGTATCAGGGTTAGTTAAATGGAAGACATGATTACAAGCATATTGCAGCAGAAAGGGTGTATAAATTGAAGGGCTTATATTGGTTGAATCTGCTGCATTCCAGTAGAACTCTAAAACTATAAATAAATGTAAACTAGGTATTTAATGCTTTCAAATTTGTATAAGAACAATGGAAAAAACCATGTAAATGCAAGACATTATTCTCTAAAATGATCTTTTTGTTTCAGCAGTTACCTGTATACCAGCCCAGGTGGTATCCTTCCTGAGTTTTGTCATACCAGTGACGTAAAAATGCAATAGCAAAAGAATAACTTGGAAACAAATATTACTGTGCCCTTGATTGAGACTGTTGATTTGGAGTTTATATATATATATATCTATATCTATATCTATATGTATATATATCTATCTATACCTTGAGCTCACTAATGAGAGACAAGGAGCTAAAAAACCCTCAGATTAGAGTGGTGAAACAATGCTCATTCTTGTGTGACATCTAAGATAGTTCAGTAATACCTGATGACATTGGTGGATTATATTATTTCCATATATTTTTTTTTTAATTCTATAGATTTCAAAATGTTTTAATAAGGAGGTAACACATGTAGTTTTCAAAGATGGACATCAGAGAACATGGAACAAGGCAAAGAGGACTGACGTAAAGCTAGTATCTGTCCTTTGGGTGGAAAAGTGAGTACCTATGGAATTAACACCATTTTAATGTTTTTGAAAGATATTTACTGCAGCAGTACCACAAGAATGTTAAGTATTAGTAGAGTTTGGTTGTTATGTGCTATGCGCAATTACCTTGTGGAGTACTGAAGGCTCTGTCTGTCTTGGATACTTGGTACCTGGTGCCTCCACCTGGGGGAAAAGGGTGTTATAGATAAGATTTCCCTTCCCTCCTGCCCCAGGAAAACCCCCAACTTGGACGAGACTGTGAAAAAGCTGACAGTAAATACTAGTCATTACACATCTACAAGTTTCCACAAACAATATTTATTTGACATTTCATATTCCACCTCTTTTCACAAGTTTTAGCTAAGTTACAGTACATTGGTTAAAGGTCATTTTACATTTACAGTTGAATCAAATTTATAATGAATAGCATTGAGAGCACAGGGTGTATAAATTACGGTCCTTACTTGATGGTTACTTAGGTCGGAAAGACTGAGTTTACATTAATTGTCAGTACATTGAGACTTTAATCCCTGCAAGCCATCACCACTCAAGGAAGAAACAGCTTATCCTATATTTCTTTCCTTCCACTACAACTGTCTCCCCTCCCCTTTTCCTCCTCCTGCACTTTCCAACGCCACAGCCATTCATAGGACTGCTACTGGGCAGTTGGATGCTGTAAGTCATACAGTGGATTTGCACTGTCACCAGTGGGTCTAGATCAGCCTCTTAACAGTTAGCCATCTCCTTTTTTTCTGTGTTCACTCCCCTCCTGGGAAACCGAAGGTCTGCTGTTGTGGGTTCACACCCCTCCTTGGAGGAGACTGAAGCTCTTCGGCTCCTCAGTTACTCAGTCAAGGCCCTTTCTGGGGGAGATGAAACATCGCTGCTCCTCTTGAGAGGACTATAGCTCATTTGCTTCTTTATTACTGGGACTATGCCTTTCCTAGGGGGACCGAATCCTATCACTCCTGACACTAGGTCATTGTGACTCCCGGGGGAAACAAAAGCTTCATTGGCACTGTTGCTGGGTTCTTACCCTACATGGAGCAGGGTTGGGAAGCAGAAGCTCTGCTGCTCCATCCAGATATTCTCTAGTGATCAATGCTTTACTTGATCCAGTCCTTCCTGGCTAGGAGGAGTTTCCTCACTCGCTGATTAGAGCTTTTCCTGGCCACCTGGTCCTCCACGCTAGGGGTAGGGAGCACTGGGTTGTTTTTTTTTTTGTTTCTTTTTTTTCGTTGTGTCCGGAAGTGGACAACTTGGAAATTTTGGAAAAATTGAAAACTTCTTTTGAAATATTTTCTCTCTTAGAATGAAATGGTATTCAGGACACATTTTTTAAAACATTATCACTGCCTACCTATTGCACTCTCTCTTAAACGTTTGTTAATAAATAAATATGAAGATGTAAAACAATGAAATATTAGATTACAATTCCAATTCTGAGTAAAGTATTGTGTTAAGTTGTAGGTGATACACTTTTTTTTTTTTTGTCTACATCAATACATCTGTGACTAGCTTTTGAGAGGTAAGCTGTCTTCACCAGGTCACTGAAGTAACAGTGCAGTTACACTGGGTTGGAATAGTACAGATCCAGCTAGGCCGTAGATTTTCTGCATATGCCATTCTAGCTTAGTAAGGAGGAGGTGACAGAGGTAGCTGACAGTGAAGACTTGCTTATCTGAGAAGGCCTTTTTCCAACTGAAGTTTATGGTGATTAAGTGAATGTTTTGTGATGGTCTCAGGCATTTTGTAAGTTTGTATTGTTTTCATATAAATATGAATGGGTTTTATGTGAACTGCACTGAATGTAATAATGCAATATATATACATGTTTTTAAATAAATAATCAGTAATAATTGTCTTGCTGCAGTGTAATTGTAATATAGATGATCACTAGGTGTCACCAGAGCTACATAAAAACCAATTACTTGTTGAAATGATGAGCACTAGTTTGCTTTTGATTTTCTGTAGTGAAAACTCATTCTTAGGTTATATGGGACCAAATATAAAAAAATATATGCAAGATTTTGGTATGGCTAGAACCTAAAACTTTCTGACTTTGATGTGATCAATGTTTTGTGGTTAATGCTGAGTGCTGTACAATCTTTCGACCAATAATCAGGCCGATACAGCATTTGGACGTGTGTTTTCGATGCACTAGCTTTACCCCTTATTCAATTGGTGTCAAAGTACTACTACCCAGCGTACAAGAAGGCCTATTTCCAGAGACGTCTTTATAGGCCATATTCAGCGTATCGCCTGCCTGCTTACTCTCTGGCGAGACCTCAGCCACTGCAGCAGGCCTGAGGCAGGCAAAGGAGCCAAAGACACTCTTGGGAAGCTATCACCTCTGACCGTTGGGTCCTCTCCATTGTCAAGGAGGGCTATTCCCTCTATTTCAAGACCACACTGACTCTCCCCGACTTAGTAACCCAGCATCAGTCCACCTTGGGGAACCTTTGCTGGTTGCAAGAGGAAGTGTCTACACTGCTCCAACAGCGTTCAATCCGGATTCCCAGATTGCAGCTGAATTAGGGATTCTACCACTAATACTTCTTCATTCCCAAAAATCAAAAGGGCTTTGCCCGATCTTGGATCTCTGAGCTCTCAACAGGTTTCTAGAGAAGGAGAAATTCAAGATGACATCTCAAGTCCATCCTTCCCTTCCTGTGGCCCAATGATTGGATGTAGTCGCTGAACCTCAAGGATGCTTACTTATATATCCCTATGCACCGTTCCTCCTGGTGGTCCCTGTGCTTTCAGGTCAACAGTCGGCACTATCAATACAAGGTTCTTCCCTTTGGTCTCTTGTCTGCCCCAAGAGTCTTCATCAAATGTCTATATGATCAAAACAGTATGAAAATAGAAAAAAAGAAAGGGAAAATGTACTATTCATGTAGCTTCCTACAAGCAAGACTAGTGGAGGTGAGAGAGAGAGCTTTCTTGATAGCCCCTACACTATGGAAGTCTTTCCCAAAAGCTCTGAGGACATTAGAATGTACAAAGACGTTCAAGGGCTTGTTAAAGATGTTCCTATTTAGGCAAGCATTTCCCTGAAGGGATAACTGATGGACCATATTTTGTGAGGAGTAATTTAATCTTTTTAAGTAGGTAAAAATATTCAGGTACATTTTAAAAGCGTTGCACAAAAATGTAGTTTCTCAGCATTTAGACAGGTTAATCCACAACCAGTGGGTTTTGCACTCTACCCAACAGGTGGAGACTGAACAGAGCTGATGTCACAGTATATATACTCCTGCTCTGACATCAGCCCGCCAGTATTTTCCGTTTCCAGGAGATGGTGGATGTGCTTCTCCCTACTGGGGATTGCTTGTTTGAAGGGAAAAAAAAAGAGAGAGAGAAGGACCGATCACACACTACTTCTCCTGAGGTGATACCTTGTGGTTCCTCCTTCAGTCGCGTGCCTCGGTCTGGTAGCTGGTTTTCCGGCATGGACTTAGCTGCCAGGAGAGAATCAGCTGGGAGGCTAGCGAGTGCAGGAAGCCGAGCATGGTGGTGAAGGCATTAGCCCTTTCCCCCCACAGCCAGAAGCCGACTCTGTACTCGGCCAGGACATGCTAAGCTCAGGTAAAGAATTAAATTTTTTTTTTTTTGAGTAAGGAGAGAGATTTAATAATTCCTCTCCCCTCTTCTGTTTCTGGTCTCCGAGCCTCGGCTTGCTGATCCACTGTGCATTCCGATCTCCGCAGGCCAAGGACGCTATGGTGTAGGTGGTATTTGCCGGCATTTCCACCCTCACCACCATAACTTTACCATGACTCCCATTATTACATCTACTACCCTGAGTTTTGTACTTATCAATGTACAATCTATATAAAAAAAAAAAAGTCTGCTGTTATCTATGACCTTCTTGCCTCTGGAACCTATGACTGTCTGTGTATAACTGAAACTTGGCTGAAAGACCATGACATTCTAATACTTAACTGTTGCTGCCCATCAAACGTCTTATACCTTCATAAATCAAGGCAAGGGCGAAGAGGAGGAGGATTGGCTGTTTTCTTTAAATCCCACCTGAAATTCTCTATAGTTGATGTCTCTATTCCTTCTCCATATGAGTTGTTATGCTTTAAATACTAATATCTGTTTGACCTACTGCCCACCAGGGCTACTTGCTTATAACTCCTGCCCACTTTGTGAATTGATCCTTAATCTCAATTTAAATCCCGCTACAACCATCATTTTAGGAGACTTTAACCATCACCTTCCAACCTTCTCATCCCTTATCCAAACACTGTTTGATACCCTACTTTCTTGTGGCTGGAAACAAACCATTTCCTCTCCCACTCATAGGAAAGTTAATTGCCTAGATATGGTATTTATTAATCCCCCAGCCTTCCAGATAAAAGTGACCACTTCTTTGTCTCTTTCTCGCTCATACACAAATACGTAAGCAAGTTTCCCATAAGAATAATACCACTGGCCTTAAGGCTTTTAGATCCTAAGACCCTGGCATCTAACCTTATACCTCTTCTAGACAGTAGTACCTGTAATTCGTCTGAAGAATTTTTAGACTTCTGGAACACCTCCCTAACATCTACCCTTGATAAACTTGTTCCTTTGAAACCTTTCTCAACCAAGAGAGCTAACTCAGCCCCATGGTTCAATAATACACTTCAAACCAAAAAAAATGCGAGCTGAGGAGATGCAAGAGAACGTGGCGAAAAGACCCCCCCCCGAGACAA
Organism: Rhinatrema bivittatum; assembly: GCF_901001135.1. Taxonomy (NCBI): domain Eukaryota; kingdom Metazoa; phylum Chordata; class Amphibia; order Gymnophiona; family Rhinatrematidae; genus Rhinatrema; species Rhinatrema bivittatum. Next base: position 418,141,589 of record NC_042617.1, on the reverse strand, counting down.
ACTAATCTATGATTGTAAACGTGCATCCTATGAAGATGCCATCACCTCTGCTAAGAAAACATTTATACGAATCTGGCACCTACGCTAAACAGCCCAAGAGAATTATATTCTTCTGTAATAAAAATTAACCCCATTCCAGTTCCTGCTACTCTACTGTCAATGCTCCCTGTGATGAATATCTCAAACATTTGCATCATACTTTAGTAATAAGACAGCAACCGTAAGCAATACCTTTAACTCCCTGCAGATGATGCCAACAACTTGATTGCTGATGGTGCCGTCTGGGAATGCTTTAATAAAATCTCAACGTCTGATACCACTGAGATTATCCAATAATATGAAACTATCATTTAATCCCCTTAACACATGTCATACTACATTACTCAAACTGATCAAACTGGACATCACTTCTTTTATTACTAACTTCATTAATTCTTCTCTACAACATGGGATCATTCTCGACCTACTAAAACAAGCTTCAGTCCAGCCCACAATGAATTGGCTAACCCAACTTTTATCTGCAACTATTGCCCGATCTCTTCTTTCATTCATGGCCAAAAGCATAGAAACAGCAGTTCTTCACCAATTGTACAACTTTATTGACTCTAATATCCTTAATATCAATTAGCATTTAGGAAACATAATAGCACTGAACTGCTGTTACTTTCCAGTTTTGACTCTGTGAGACAAGGCTTTGACCAGGGTTCAGCTTTCCTCCTATGTCTCCTAGATATCTCTTCAGCATTTGACACAGTAAATAATCTCATCTTACTTTCTAGATTGCACTCCTTTGGTATAACTGGATCTGTTCTGTCATGGTTCTCTTCACATCTCAACAACAGGACCCAACAAATCCATTTTGATTTCTCTACCTCTTCCGTGACGTCCCTTAACTCTGGGGCACCCCAAGGATCTGCTCTCTCTGCTGCCTTATTTAACATCTATTTAACACCATTATGCTGCACCTTTGTTGGCCTTGTGTGCGCTATAAGATCTATGCCGATGATATCCAATTCTTCTTTCCTCTGAAAGACACACGAGTCCTTACAGAATCGTACCTTACCTACTGTCTCATAACCATCCACAAATGGCTTCACTGCAATAAACTAGCTCTCAACATGTAAAACAAAAATCATTGTCCTATCATGTTCTCCTAATGAAAATGCACCCAACAATTTGATACTCATTCTTTCTCTCTCTCTCTTCACAACCATATAAGAACCATTACCGTCGATTCTTGAACAGTCTGATTTTCGGTCTGTCCTTCGATCTTTATTATTCTCAGGTATTGATTATTGTAAACTCTCTCCTAATAGGTCTCCCATTATATTCCATCCGTCCATTGCATATTAAACAAAACTCGGCAGCAAGACTATTATCTGGCACTTCCATTCATGAACACATCACTCCTCTCCTCGAAACATTTCACCGGCTTCCATTTGCATACAGTATAAAATACAAGCTCGCCATGATCATACACTCAACTATTTGCAACCTACACTTCCCCTGGATTTCCTCTCTACTAAAAATCCACACCCCGTCACGGTCCCTCAGGTTAGCAAACCTAATGCTACTAGATGTCCCATTTCCAAAACTCACCCACCTTGATGTAACCAGAGAGCATGCTCTCTTCTCTGCAGGTCCTCTCCTATGGAACAGCTTACCAAAAGAAGTAAGATGCCTCCGGGAAAAAATATTCTTTAGAAAAGCACTAAAAACTTTCTTCTTCAAAAAAGGACTCCTGAATCTAAGTGATAATGGATTACCCTGACATCTCCCTACCTCAGCGTATCCTCAATCTATTTTAGACTTCCCGATTGGCTCCTCTTTTGTTGGAATTAACTCCTATATTTTAATATGTTGTCATGTGATAGGCTATGTTTTCCTTATTCAAGAATATGTAATGTTATATGATCCTGTTCTTATCTATGTATGTTCATAATGTACCCCGCCCTGAATGTAGGAAGGGTGGGTAATAAATGCTTTTTAAATAAATGGAAAGCAATCGAAATCTCAACTGATTTTAAATTTTTATTTTTTTTTATTTTTTGCTCGATTATTCTCAATGATCTGACAGGCTTAGAATGCGTTCCTCCTGGATTGGGGGAAAAGACCCCATGTACGCTTTTCCACCAATTCCCTTATTCTCGAACGGTTCAGAAACTCCTGCGAGACCACATCCTCATAGCGCCTGCATGGCACAGGCAAAACTGGTATGTTGTCATATGACTCTCTAGTTATACAAGAAGATGGATGCTTCCTTTATCCCGATCTGCAGGACCTCAACCTCACAGCTTGGATGTTGAGCACTCAGTAATGACTAACCTCTCATTGTCTAAATCTATCAAGGATGGCCTACTTTCCACCAGAAAACCTTCAACTTGGAGAAACTACTCATTCAGAAGGACTAGATATGCCAACTGGTATGCTCAGAATTCTCTTAATCCCTTTGCCTGTGCTACGCACCATTTGTTATCCTGTTTATACCTCTTACCTGACTCTGGCCTTGCCACGACTTTTGTGAAAATTCACTTATGTGCCATTGCGGCTTACCATAGCTTTGTGGATAACAGGCCAATCTTGACTTATCCCCTTATCTCAAACTTCATAAAAGGTCTGTGGAACTTGAAATCTTCAGTGTGCAAGCCCCCAGTGCCCTGGGATTTAAACATTGTTTTTCGACATTTCATGGATCTAGCTTTCGAACTTTTGCAGGCAGTTTCACTAAAATACCCAAAGTGGAAAGTGATCTCCTTTGTTGCAGTAATCTCTTCTTGAAGGATTAGCGAGTCCCAAACACTCATGCACTACCTTCCTTATAAGCTGCTCTTTCACAACAGAGTACTATGCATTCATGCAGAGTTGCTGCTGAAAGTCGTATCAGTCTTCCATCTCAATCAATCCATTGTCTTGTCCACTTTTTCACCGCCCACATGCACATGATGGGGACGTGTCTTCAGATCTTGGATTGAAAATGAGCTCTTGCCTAATATAAGAAAAGGTCTCAACCTCATGGTCTAGCCTCTCAACTTTTTGTCTCATAGGATCTTAATAGACTGGGTATGCAGGTGACTAAGCGCACCGTATCCAATTGGATAATAGCCTGTATCCCGCACTGTTACATTGCAGCAGGACTTAGGCTTTGATTGGATTAGTAAGATCATCATGGGAGAGCTATGGCTTCTTCCATTGCCCATTTGAAAGATGTTTCTCTGGAAGATATCTGTAAAGTTGCCGCATGGTCATCTGTATACATGTTCACTTCTCACTCCTGTGTAGATAGTTTTTCCAAAGCTGAAAGTGGTTCTGGACAGACTGCGTTATTGAATGTATTCTCGCAGTAATCTCTCCATGGTGGAGTCTGGATTGCTTATTAAGAAAATGTTCTGCTGCAGTGCTCCGCTTAGGACTCCCCACATATAATGGCTAATTCTGCCTGCTTATTGACTGAAAAAGCAAGTTTGCTTATCATAAACTGTTTTCCATAGATAGGTTTAATTAGCCATGAAATACCTGCCCTTCTCCCTGGAGAGTTGACTATCTGGCTAGATTAGCTCTGTTACTGACTGAAGAGACTCACGAGGCAATGCCCACATGGGAGCTCCTGCACATGCTCAATAAAGCTAAAACCTCTATTAGCTAGGAGAGATGAGTCTGGTGCCATTGGATGATGTCACTCACATGTAATAGCTAAATCATCCTGCTATCTATGGAAAACTGTTAATAGTAACCAAACTTGCTTTATACATCTTCATTGTAGCAGTTCCTTCATGTACTCCTCTCCATCAATAAGGGAAACAGAAAAATGGGGAGGGGGGTTCTCTAGAAAGCTCTGGAAGTTTTTTTTATAGCTCTGGGTGTTGCACATGGTCATGTGACCCAGTTGTGTGACTGAACTGCTAACCTCAGAACACTTGTTAAAGTAAGCCACTTTGCTTTCCAGTTCCATTTCTTTAAATATTTTTTCTTAAAACTAACCAACTTTCCTTAAATATGCAAACGTTAGTTTTTCAACTGCAGGCATTGAATCACATAATTGTTAGCTAAATTTTAAAAAGTTATTTATTAAATTTATTGCATAGGTGCAGAGAAGCAGCTACACACATTGATGAGTCATCTTTTCCTGCAATAAATGCTAATGATGGATTATTAGTACCAATTAAGCGAAAAGTAAGTATATAATTAATGAAATATCCCGGCGATTGTATAGTCATTCCTTTCACTTTCTTATAAAAAAAAAAAAAAGGGAGCTATGCCTTGAAAAATCAAACTTAAAGGACATAACAGGTATACAGGGTATGGCTTGGTTTTGTCATTTCTTTGAAGGTAGATCAAAGGAGTGGAGTAGCCACCTAGTAATTAGAACAAGGAAGGGAGACCAAGGTTCAAATCCTACTTACCTGCTCGTTATGACCTTGGACGAGTCACTTTACCCTTTGCCTCAGGTACAAACTTTGATTGTAAGATCTCTGGGGATAGGGAAATAGTTTACAGTACCTGAATATAATCTGCTTTGAAGTACTGAAAAGCAGAAAATAAAAATCTGATAAATTTTAATACACCACCTATAATAGTTGTCTTCTGGTGCAGAATGTTCTAAGGAAAATCATATACAAGAAAAGTATTGTGAGTAAAGTGAAAATGGTGAATTTTGAGTATCCGTTTAGTTTGTTTTGGCATTTTACTGGTACTCTTGTGAAAGTTGGATTCACCACAGCATAAATACAAAGTTTCAGATGTGTAGTAATTTCCTTTTTTTTTTTTAAAAATTCCTTTCATAATTAGTTTGATTTAAATTTTGGGCTGATCTTTTCATCAGATTCACTCTCCAGAAAACAAGTTGTGCAATATAGAGAGCCCTAATTTTCTTATGTACATAATTGATGAGAATAACAGTCCTTTTGAAATTATCTAAGCTTTCTCTTCAGCCAGCCAGACCAATCCAGATGCATCGGCTATGCTTCCTAGTCAGCAGATGATGAGAGAACTGGTTTGCTGCAATCACCCTATATAAGATCCCATGCTGCATTTAGCTTGCCCATATTCTCTATATCAAGAAGATGGTAGGTAAGCATATCCCGTGCACTCTAAGACCTGGATTAGGTCAGGTGAAGCAAAACTAGTGGATGTGGCTGTTTCTGAGGTGATTTATTTCAGGGTACCCAATTTAGCTTAGCATGTCGTTACCTCCTTCCTGGCTATTTGTTTTCTGTCTTAAGTCACTCTACTGGGGCTATATTTGTTCCCTTAAAAAAAAAAAAGTGGGAGTTTCTTGTCCTTTTCCTAGGTCTTTCTTCCCTATTCTGCCTCCTGTCTGAGCTAATAAAGTTAAAAAAAAAAAAGGAATATAAGGGTTTATCCTTTGATTTGAAAGAGGAAGCTGCCCTTCCAGTGCTGGATTAAAGCAGAATGGCAGGTTTATTTTATTCTTTTTGCCTATCTGTTTCGGAGCTGAAAACGAAAGTGGTCATATTAGGCTCTTTGGAGTGCGGGAAACAACTTCCTGCATGTACTCTTGGAGAGTCTCAGTGGGAGAGGAAGCCTTTGCTGGCAGTGTGAAAAGAAAAGCAATCTGCATGAAGGAAAAAGTGAGCAACTGATGGATGCAGTGGGCGTGCAGGAGAATCCATATAGTCAAAACGGCTGGTCTGTCTGCTGCTGCCGATAAGTTTTCTGTTGTGGAAGGAACGGCAGTCATTTTGGAATCACAGGGAGGAACTGGCAGGGAGCTGTGGCCTCTTTCCCTGCTTCCCAAAGACCTGGAAATCATGTTAGGTGCTTCGGGTTCAAACAATGCTTTGATGACCAGACCGGGTAGAACTTTCACTTCAGATTCTGCCTCCTCATGGTCAGTGGTCTCAACTGAGTTTTTAAAATGTCTGCATCAGGCATTTTGTATGGGACAGAGCTCTGCCCCTTGAGGCTCCTCTTCCTCCTCAGCTTGGTTGCAAAGATACGTGCTATGCCCTCAAAAATGAGACCTAGAAAGGCTGTGGAAGTTCTCAGAGGATGAGTCCTCTGATACTGGAGCTTCTTTGGACACTTTTAAAGGTTCAAAGCTTGAGGGAAGAGAGTAGGATTTGGAATAAGGAGAGTATTCTCATTGGGAAGAGAATGGCTCACTGGTGGTGTGCCTATTTCATAAAGAGGAATTGGCTGGTCTGATTTTAGTTCTTAGTGGGTATTGCATATCAAGGAGGACAAGGAAGTAGAGAGAGCCAATCCGGATGAAAACACAATCATGGAAAGTTTGGGAAAACCCACCAAATTTTTTCCACATCATAGGCCATTTAGGAGTCGATAACTAGTGAATGGGAATCTCCGGAGGCTAGATTTAAGGGTGTCAAGGCGATGTCTAAGCTGTACCCTCTAAATGGACAGGAGAAGGAGAGCCTGAGTGTTCCAAAGATAGATGCACTTGTTTGGCAGTGACCAGGAAGGCCACAATCCTGGTGGAGGGAGGCGCATCCATCAAAGATGCTCAGGTCAGAAGGATTGAATTGGCTGTCAAATAGACTTTTGAGGATTGTAGTTTACAGTGACACTGGTTAGGGCGGGTTGTCTCTTGCAATGTATACAGAAAGCAGACTTGGAAGGTGCTGCTGTGGAGGACACAACTTAAATGGAACCAGGGGTGGCCGCCTTAGCAGATACTTCAAATGATTTGGTACAAGGCACTGCTTAGTGTAAGGTCTCGATTGTGGTGGCAAGGCACTTGCTTTGTCTGCGTAAATGGTCTGTAGATTCAATTTCCAAACCTCAGTTGGTTAATTTCCTTTGAAAAGAAAATTGCTTTTTGGAGAGGACCTAGAGACTTTTGTTAAAGCCTTGGGAGAGTCGAAGACACCTAGATTGCCAGAAGATAGGTTCAAGGGTGCTACTCGTTCTTCATCATCCAGGAGTCAATTTCAGGATCTGAAGTGTGGAATGTCAGGGAGATAGTCTGGTTAACAATGACCTAGACCTTGCAGCAGACTTCACCTTCATAGCAACAGAAAAGGAGGTAAAGATACTGGTTTGAACAACACCATTGTTGTTCAGAGCTCTCAATGAAAGTTTAAGGGACTCATTCTTCAGTATAGGAGGTAGGCAGGCATATGTTAGCATTTATTGGAATCGGTCTAGATCATGTCTGATCATGGATTCTAGAGGTAGTCAGGTAAAAATAGCTACACTTTCAGATGTTTTTTATGGTGTCTCTTTTCATACTGTTTAAAAAGTGAAGGCCATACAAGTGACTCAACAGGTGCTTGTGGTTAGGAGCCATAGTTCCAGTTCCTTTTCCTCAGTGGTCAAGGGAGGTATTCAGTGTATTTTGTAGTACCAAATAAGCATGAACGTTTGGATCTAAAAAGGGTCAAAGGGGCTCTCCTTACAAAATGGATACTAAGATCAATCAGGGTAGCAGTAAGATTATAATTTCCAATTTCTCTGGATCTGACAGAAGCATATTAGCATATTCCAGTAAGGGAGGACCATCAGATGTATATTCCTTTTGCCGTTCTGGGAGATCACGTTCAGTTTTGGGCCCTTACTTTTGATCTGGCTACGGCTCCAAGACCATTTTCTAGGAAGGTGGTGATGGTGTTGGATGTTCATCAGAAAGGAATTTTGGTGCATGTATTTCTGGATGTTTGGTTGATCCCGGCAAAGTCGCCTTAGGAAAACAAAGTGGCTACATCCATCATGGTACAGTTCTTTCAGGAGCTAGGCTGGGCAGTGAACTTTAAGAACTATTTATTTCCATTACTGTCTTTGGAATATCTGGGGGCACATTTCAACATAAGTCCAGGTCGGGTACTGAAGATAGAATTCTGTAGCTACAGAGTCAGGTGATGTCCTTGTTGATAGGCCAGAGTCCCACAGCTTGTGACTTTCTACAGGTGCTGGTCTATATGGCAGCATTGTTGGATCTGGTGCCTTGCGTGAGGGATGATATGAGAACATAAGAAATTGCCATACAGGGTCAGACCAAAGGTCTATCAAGCCCAGCATCCTGTTTCCAACAGAGGCCAAACCAGGCCACAAGAACCTGGCAATTACCCAAACACTAAGAAGATCCCATGCTACTGATGCAATTAATAGCAGTGGCTATTCCCTAAATAAACTTGATTAATAGCAGTTAATGGTCTTCTTCTCCAAGAACTTATCCAAACCTTTTTTGAACCCAGCTACACTAACTGCACTAACCACATCCTCTGGCATCAAATTCCAGAGCTTTATTGTGCGTTGAGTGAAAAAGAATTTTCTCTGATTAGTCTTAAATGTGCTACTTGTTTACTTCATGGAATGCCCCCTAGTCCTTCTATTATTCGAAAGTGTAAATAACCGATTCACATCTACTCGTTCAAGACCTCTCATGATCTTAAAGATCTCTATCATATCCCTCCTCAGCCGTCTCTTCTCCAAGCTGAACAGCCCTAACCTCTTCAGCCATCACAACTATATCTTTTTTGAGATGCGGCAACCAGAATTGTACACAGTATTCAAGGTGCGGTCTCACCATGGAGTGATAGAGGCATTATGACATTTTCCGTTTTATTAACCATTCCCTTCTTAATAATTCCTAACATTCATCTAGGCTTATTGGTTAAGGGTATTAATCCCATGCTTCTTTTAAGGATAGTAACTGCTGCTCTGTTCTGGTTACTCCCATGCTCATCAGTTCCACAGATTGTAAAAGTCAGGTGCCTTGATGGTTGCTATGGCTTATGGTGTCAAAGGTGGAGGAGATATCTAGCAATGCAGGATGTATGAGTGTCCTTTGTCCAGTCCTTTGAGGAGAGAGTCTGTTAGGGCGATTAGGAGGGTTTCCGTACTGAGGTACTTACGGAAGACAAATTGTGATGGGAAAAGAATATGATGTTTTTCTAGATAGTCTGTTAGTTGCAGGTTTACTACTTTTTCCAGAATTTTTGCAAGGAAGGGTAAGTTACAGATTGGGCGATAGTTAGCCAGTTCTGTGGGGGCAAGCTTCGGTTTCTTTAGTATAGGTTTGACTATAGCTTGTTTTAGTGAGGTTGGAACACTTCCAAGGGTGATTGACCGGTTGATGATGTTGGCTAGTGGTTGGGATATTATGTTAGGGATGGACAGGAGGAATTTGGTAGGAATCGTATCTGGTGGGTGTGATGAGGGTTTCATTTTCTTTAAAAGAGTGATTCTTTTTCGGTGGAGGCAGTGGTCAGTTTAGGGCGGCATGTGGGTTTTTTGGAAGGACTTTAGTGGGTGAGGGGGCTGTTGGAAAACGTGTCATGAGTTTGGATATTTTGTCGTGGAAAAATTGTGCTAGGTCTTCACATTTTGTTTTGACGTCCTCTTCAGGTATGGGTGAGGGGGAAGTTTTGGTTAGATCTGAGACATATGCGAATAGGGCTCTGGTGTTAAATTGTAGATTATGGATTCTCTGAGTGTAGAAGTCTCGCTTCGTTTTAAGGATGGTCTCACGGTAGATGTGTAGGGAAGATTTGTATTTTGCAAGTTGTGTGGGAGAGGCATCTTTACGCCATTCCTTTTCCAGTCTTCTTAGGTCGTGCTTCATCATTTTTAATTCTGGAGTGTACCAAGGTTTTTTAATGTTGTGTGAGGGGTTTAGTTCTTTAGTATGTAACGGGCAGATTTTGTCAGCAATGATGCTAGTGAGGTGATTCCAAGATGAAAGTGCAGATTTGGTGTCAGGTCAAGTTTGTCAAGATCATTGGAAAGGGCTGTGATTAGGTAGTCTCTGGTACATGGCTTTCTGAAGTGGATGGTATTTTTTTTTGTGTGTGTGAGAGTGGCTGTGTTTTTTTAAGGAAAGGTTTGCTCTAATGAGGTAATGGTTAGATCAAGGAATGGGGGTGCAGGAGGGAGCGTCTGGGAGGATTAGAAAGTTTATAAAGATTAAATCTAGCGAGTGGCCTGCCTTGTGTGTGGGGCTTATTTGCTTGAGGCCCATCGCATTGAGTGAGGCCAGGAGTGCATCACAAGTGGGTGAGAGTGATACGGAGTCTACATGGAGATTGAAATCCCCGAGGATGATGGCAGGAGTGTCCATTGCTATATTATCAGCTTTGAATTCAATGATAGGGGATGAGTTTCTGTCGGAGACCTGGGGGGGTGTAGACTAAGCATATTTGAAGTTGTGGTGATTTAAAGAGACAAATTTAGAATTTGGGTGCAGGGTTGACAGATTGGGATATCAATCTGAGGTCTTTTTTTTGCTGCAAGTAGGAGACCTCCACCTCTTTTCTTGGGTCTTGGTATGGAGAAGATGTCATATGTGTGGGTAGGGAGTTGGTTTAGTAGTACTGTATCAGTTTCTTTGAGCCAAGTCTCTGTTATGGCACAGATGTCTGGTTTGACATCCAGAAGGATATCAAGTAAGGGGGGGGGGGGGGGGGGGGTTTGACAATGGATTGGGAATTGAAGAGAATGAGGGTGAAAGTAGTGAGGCCAATGAATTGTGTAAGCGGGGTTACCATAATTGGAAGTAATGATCTGGGGTAAGAGCAAGGGTGGGTAAAGTGGACCCAAGTTTTGCAGTTCAAAAACACAGACTTTGATGAATGGGGAAGTACCTGGAGGAAGAACTAGTACGCTGGGAGAACGAGAGAGATGTGGAACAGTGGACCAAACTAAAAGGAACAATTACCAAGGCAACTAATGTATATGTTATAAAAGTAAAGAAATGCAAAAGAAAAATGAAACCTATCTGGTTCTCAAAGGAGGTGGCTGACAAAATAAAGGCTAAAAGAACAGCGTTCAAGAAATATAAAGGATCCCAAAGGGAGGAGCACAAAGAAGAATATCTGGTAGAACTGAGAGAGACAAAGAAAGTAATCAAGACGGCAAAAAGTCAAGCGGAAGAAAGGATCGCCAAAGAGGTAAAGAGATGTGACAAAACATTTTTCAGATACATCAATGAAAAGAGAAAAGTTCAAAGTGGTATAGTGAAATTGAAAGGTGAATAGGATCAATGTGTGGAGAGAGATGAAGAAATGGCAGAAATATTAAACGAATACTTCAGTTCTGTGTTCACTAAAGAAGACCATGGAGAAGGACTGTTGCTAGTTAACAAGAAATTACAGGGGAATGGAGTAGATGTAACTCCATTTATAGTGGCCAATCCGGGATACAATGAGCTGGTAAGTACCCAAACATTAAATAAATCCCATGCTGTTAATGCTGGTAACAAGAAGTGGCTATTCCCTAAGTCAGCTTCATTAATAGCAGTTTATGGATTTCTCCAGGAACTTGTCCAAACCTTTTTTAACACTATCAACACAACTCCCTGACCAGCTTCTGCTGTAACGCTGGCAGCCACCACTTACTCCCTGTGCTCGGCGTCCTTTTTCTTGCCAACCCCCCCCCCCTCCCCCTCGCCACACCTTTCGCCCTCCCACTTGTTACACTTTTGACTTTGTCAAGTGACCACACTGAAACAGTTATTGGTATCAAAAGGCCGCAGCTTTATTTCTATTAACATATTAATCAACTTCCTTGGGGCCACCCGAGCCGGTATGCTGTCCGTGACTGCCCGCCGTAACCAAGCCAGGTGTCCTTTAGCCATGGGCCCCCGCCGAGTCCCCGCTCCCAGGCGGGGGTCCCGCCATTGGCGCATTCGGCGCCCCACCTTTGCGCGACCGGCTCCCACGCCGCCGGCACCACTTCCAATATATCCCCCGGCCCGGGTAACCGCCATAACACGAGGTAGGGGTACCCTTGCCTCGTGTCCCCCACTCAACTAATTAGCTGCGGCCTGTACCTTGCTTGCATACCCTGCTTCTATGGCATCCTGCAATGCATTATTAAATATATCATATCCAATATCAGACAAATGCACACCATCCTCTCTGAATAATCCCGGGCACCTATCCTCCGCCCATTGGTGTCTGATCTGTTGTATCCCTCGTTTACTTGTCCACACTCCATTTGTCTGTTAATTTTCTTTCTGCCTCTATTCCATAATTTGGAGTCTTTCCACTTGGGTCTTGGTATAATTTCTGACCATACCACGGTTGTCTCCGGGTACAGCACCGCTATGATATTTAGATCGTTTTTTACCTTGTTGATCAAACTCTTGCATGTTACCGCACTCAAGTCATTGCCCCCCAGGTGTATGATCATTACATCTGGAGCCGCCCTGGAATCTTTCAGGCGCCATAACAAGGGCAGTAACTGATCCCAGCCCATGCCGGGCTTTCCTGTCCATGAAACGACCCACCCTTGCGTTGCCAATCCCAGGTGCTGTCCGTAGGGTCGCCCGATCGCTCGCTTGGCCGCCCAACGAATGTACGAGTGACCAATAATCCATGCTATTCGGTGCACTCGTTGTTGCTCTGTAAAATATAATCAGAAGATTGGTTAACATTTGCAGCAGACACTCTGTCCAACCGCACATATGCCTTGACTGCATTCGACCTCCATCTTCCTATTTTCTTTATCGTGTCTTTTCCTAAACCAGCCTGTGCTGCGCTTGTTGCTGCTCCAATTCTGAAGGAATGCGAGCTGAATTTCGTGTCCCACTTTAGCTTGTTTACTGCCGCTCTCAAGTCTGCTGTGAATTGAAATCTTGTCAAGGGAGAGCCGTCGCTATGAATCAGCAAGTGTTTTCCTCCTTCTGGTCATACGGCCAAATATTCTCTTGCATTCAAGATGGGGCATGTATTACAACCCACAACCCGTTTCGGCCATAACGTGGTGCCTCTCGCCTGCTGATCCGTCTTAGACCTGTGTATTTTGATGCTTAGGGCTACCTCTGTGCACTCGACGTTCTCGCGCAGCAATCTGCCATGTCCGTCGTCCTTCTTGTTGGGGGCCACCAATTCGCTGACCCGTAAGGCTCCGAAGAAAGCCAGCGTGAATGCGACTCTAAATAACCTGGTCTCGTATGCAGATGAGCAAACCTCTGCCAAGGTCCCCCATAACATTTTCAGCCTGTGTTGTGTAATAGGATGTCTCCCGTCTCTGGTCGCGCCAGTCTTCCTTGCCCATCTTGCCAGCATCTTCTTTAAAATGAAGTATTTTGTGGGGTCGCCCCACCCGCATGCCTTAAAAAAGAAAGCTGCTCCTGCTAGGCGCTTGATGACGGCATTTCTGGATACTCCGCTCTCTTTTGACGTGTCTATGAATTTGACCATAAGTTCCTCTGCGGCTGGTCCTCGTCTCCACCCATTCTTCTCCAAGAAGCTGGTTACCTCCTTGAAACCTTGACAATATGACGCCCAGGTTGACGGTGCTACCGATCTGCTGAGTAGTTCTCTCGTTGTTGCAGACCAATTTCCCATAGTCGTGCCGGCATTGCGGTTGCTGTTGTCTCTGCCGTGGGTACCTGCTTATGAAATAAATTCCATTTAGCACGAGATAAAGCGTCAGCCGCGCCATTCAAGACCCCTGGGACGTGTTTAGCTCTAAGGGTTATGTTGTGGCGTAATGCCTCTAAAACTATCTCCCTCAGCAGGTTGACTACCATCGGGCATTTCGCCGACTGAGTGTTCAGCACGTGAACAACCGATTGGTTGTCGCACCAGAAAATAATGTGTCTATTTTGGAGTTTTGTGCTCCACAATACTAACGTCACCCATATGGGGAAAAGCTCCAAGAAGGTTATGTTCTTCGTTATACCCTTCTCTTTCCATTCCTCCTGCCACGGTTCGGCACACCATGCCCCTTGACATAGTGCTCCAAAACCCCAACCGCCTGAAGCATCCGTTTGTATGTTCAATTCTGTACTCGACATTGGTGGGTCTTGTATGACTGCCACACCGTTGAAATTTTTGAGGAAGGAATTCCATACTCCAAAGTCCGCTCTTATCTCTTTCGATATCCGAAGATAATGGTGCGGTCTCTTTATCCCTACTGTAGCTGTAGCTAACCTTCGCATGAAGGCTCTGCCCATGGGAATCACCCTGCAAGCGAAGTTTAGTGTTCCCAAGATTGCTTGCGCGACCTGGAGCGTTATTTTCTTTGCCGTGATCGTCTGTTTTAAAATGTCGCGCAGCTTGTCTAGTTTTTCTTTCGGTAATCTAGCCATCATTTTTTCAGAATCTAACTATATTCCCAAAAATGATAGGATTGTTGTTGGACCCTCATTTTGTTACTGGCCAATGGCACTCCGAATTCCTCCGCCACCCTCTGGAAGTCGGCAAGCAGGTCTCCGCATGTGCGAGAATTTTGTGGGCCCACGAATAGAAAATCGTCCAAGTAAAATAAAATCACTAAATAAATAAATAAATACTGGATGACGTTTTTGGATTCCGTCCTTGTTGCTACAACCCAATGCAGAAATGAGCTGAATAGCTCGAAGTATGCGCATGAGACTGAACATCCCATGGGCATGCATTTGTCGAAGTAGTAATGATTGAACGTAAATCCCAACAACGGGAAGCTATCCGGGTGCACTGGAAGTAACCTGAATGCAGACTCTGTCTGCTTTTGCCATCAGGGCCCCCCTTCCGCATGTACGTAACAGCGACACTGCCATGTCAAATGATGCATACCGCACGGAACATCATTCCGGGGGGAGATGATCATTTACTGACTGGCCCGGAGGGAATGACAAATTCTGTATAAGCCGGAACTTTCCTTTTCCTTCTTGGGAATTACTGCTAATGGTGAAACGAACATGCGCTGGTATGGTTGTTGTGTGAATGGACCTGCTATCCTTCCAAGTACTAGCTCCATTTCCAACTTCTCGTGGACTATGTCTTCGTATCTTGTTGTTGATGGAGCATTGACTGTGTTTGTTGTTTGTATTTGTCCTTGAAAAGGGATGATGAACCCTTCCTTTAACCCTTGCCTAATCCTGTCTGCTTTTTCTTTGTTCGGGTACATTGCAGCGCCACACCCAATGCATTTTGTCATTGGGTGTGGCGCTGCGCAATTAGTGCAGACGTGTTTAAATTTGCAATCTTGAAATGAGCATACGGCTTTGTTGAATCGCCAACAAGTGTTGTCATGAGTCGCTGCCTGTCTTGTGGTCTGCCTGTAAGGTGATGTCCGTCTTGCGCTCCTTGCTCTCATTCCTTGGTCGGATGACTTGCGCGTCATGTGCTCTATCCAGAGGCTGACATCCTGCGTTCCCCAAGTCATGTACTGGTTCTCTTCCATCTTATCGCGGAACTTCTCGTCATAGTTCAACCATGACCAGCCCTCGTGTTGTTGGTATGCTCTCATGATGTTGACCGCATAGGTCAGCATGGGTCCGTATTGCGACGGATCCTTCCGCCCGACCACGCTGGTCATATATAGGAATGCCTTCGTCCAGTTGATTATGTTCTTGGGTATTCTGATTTCCTTATCTTTTATTGTTGTTGAGTCTTTCGACGACTTTCGCTCATCTGGTTTTCGTCGCCCGTGCAGGATGCTAAATATATCAATATATTTTCTCCTGCATATTTTCTTTCTCAGTTGTTTGGGAACTTCCTCCCAAAGCTCCGATAATGTTGTGAGCGCCTGTGGCCCCCTTGCCTCTTTATCTATTGTTTTAGGTGCGTGCTGTTCGCTATCTGCACTCGAGCCTGTGGAGCTATCGGAGCTGGTGCTTGCCCTACGCCTGCGCTTCACCTTGCGCTTCTTTTTGGTGGCATGGCTGCCTTCCGTCCCCATGTGCCCCGACCCTGACGGCATCGGCTTTTGCCCGTTGTCCCCTTCTTTGTGCCCGCACTCACCCGCACTGCCTTGCTCAGCCTGTGCTTGCTGTGCCGCTTGACTAGTCGATGGTTGTTCCTCATCACGTCGCTGTTCTTGCGCCCCTCTCCGTAGGGTCTGTCCCTACTGCGTCCGAGGCCTGTGCTGGTGTGTCCGCTCTTACTTCAGTGCCACCTGTGTTTCTGACAGGCCACGGCTCTTGATCCCCTTCTTGATACTGTGATGGCCCAAGCGGCGGCGCCGACCAGGGTCCCCATGAAGACCGGACTTAGTGGCCGGTCAATTCACCCTGTGGGCCCTCCCATGGTCGTCTCACCGGACCCCATCCGCGGTACGGACCTGGATCACCCCAGCCCGATCTTGGGCCGTCATACCATCCTGCGCCGTCTTGATTCTGCCACCGGTGATCCATTTGATTGTCGTATCCCCATTGGTCCCATGGCCGTGGCCCGCTGCTCTGAAAGTTCGGGTGACTCATTCTGTATGTGTACCATTCTTCGTCCCTCCTGTTGGCGTGGCGTGGCGAGTGTCCTCGGGCACCCCGGTGTCCTGCCCACGGCTCGTGCGCACTGCTTCTGTCGCGAGTGTTCTCTCCGATCACCTCCCCTCTTGCTGGTTCCACTGCTTCCAATTCTGCTTATTCCTCGATTTCTGTTGCTTGCTGCTCCCCTCTTCTCTGGTCCGGCAACCTAATGGTGCCCCCTCTTCTTCTGCTGGCCGCTCCTCTTGTTCTCTTCGTACCACGCAGGCTCCCTGGTGCGGTTTTGGGGGTCGTTCCCCGTTTGTCATTGGCTTTCGCAGGTGCTGAGGATCTGGTCACAATCTGTTTTCTGCCTGCTGTCTTGGCCCTCTGCGAAGCTCTTCCCGTTCTGCGGGATGACATGCTGCCTATGATTGCCGCAAGAAATCAGTGGGTTGTTATTTGCTGTCCATACCATTAATCTGCTGCTAAACATAACGTTTAATATCACATTCAAACATTCACATTTCAAACATTTTATCTCACCTTCCAGACCCCGCCTGCATTTGCAACCATCCACCCCCCCTCTTTTTCCTTTTTACATCCTCTTAAATTTCGTGCATTCCTCCACATCCCTCCTGTCTCCCATCTCCCCCAAGGTAGGCACCCCCCCCCTCTCCTACTCCGTCTTGTGGCCCACCACGATCCCAAGTTCCTGTGTCCAGCGGGCCCCAATCCCCCCCCCTTTTTTTTTTTTGCACACACAATAAAATACAGCCTGGGCCTCGAAACCAAAAGGCCCGCTCCTCCCTTGCCTGACTGTTTCCTTCTTGCGGTCTCCCCCGCTCCGTGGATTCAGCAGCACAGACTCCCGGGGCGTGTGGGCCCGCCACAAAGGGCAGAGAGCTTGCCCATGTTCACGTTGGGCCACTTCCGGACAGCCGGTGGCCCCCCGTCGTCCCCTCTGACAGCCGTGCTTTTCCTCCTCCCTCCCTTGTAGCCTTATCAACCCGGGGGCAGGGCCCAAATCACAAAAGGATTTTTTTTTTTTTTATTTACCCTCCTGCATTTTTTAAACATTTATAATTTATTTATTTATTTATATATATATATAACTGCAATTTTTTTTTTTCCTAAATTTATACTTGCTGTTGCTTTCGCATGTGGCTCCCCTCTCTGCCGGTCCTGTTGTGCTCCTGTATCGCTCCTGCTCCCTCCGGCAAGCAGCCTGCACCGCGTGGCTCCCCCTCTGTGGGCACTCACTGGCCGCAATCGCCTCGCCGCCGGTCGCTGTTGTTCCCGAGGGATGCCGGCTCTGTCTCCTCGCCGCCCGAATCGCCGCCCGATCAGCCGCGGCACATGATGTTGTGCACGGGCTTACCTCGCGGCCTCCGACCGCAGAGCGCCGCGACTCGTCCTGGGTCCTCAGGAGGGGGAAAAAGGGCGGGCCTGCTCCGATCGGCCCTTTAAAGGGGGCGCCGCGTCACCGGCCCGCACTGCTGTCGCCCGCCGATGATGCGGCGCCCCTGAGTGGGACGCGTCATCAGCGGCGCCCGTGTCGCCGCCGATGACCCGCCCCACTCTCGTCCTCCGCACCCGTCTCGTCCCTGCCCCCCGATGGCCGCCGCACATCGCGGGTGGTGCCCCGTTACGGGGCTGGGCTCGGCCAGTCGTCTCGAGCCCCCTGATTTCTATTTGACGAATCAAACAAAATTGGAACAGCCCAAAATAAGTAAATCCAACTAACTTACCCTTTATTCAATCAATGTTATTTTAAGTACAAAAACAAATTTATAAATTTTAAAGCCTATAGAAGAAATAAATCAATAGCAGGATCTAAATGCTTCATTCGATTCTGAAAAATGTAAATCACAATTATAAATTTTAAGAACTAATACCTCCCTACTCTTCTCAATATCCAGATCTGATCACTCCCACACATCCATACATGTGCACTCACCATCATTCATATAGACAAACATGTTAAAAAAACAAAACAAAAGAGGAACCAAGATGGCCGCGGGAGCGGATGCACATTGATCTGCTCCGTAGCCCCCGTCCTCACAGTTTCCAGTGATTCTTTTTTCTTTCGAATTATCAATGCCACATAAGAGGAAAGGGAAAATCCGGATTTTTCCTCCCACTCCGGAGAACCCTGAGGGGCAACGGCTGATATATCAATATGCTATCCCTACACCAAGAACGAGGACGTCGACCCCCATTGGTGAGGAAGGGAAAGGAGCCCTATACTCACCCGGGGAACTATCTCTGACGCCTCCGGACCCTAAAACGCCGGTTCAAGCAGCTCTACTGTTAGACTCTGTGCCTGCTGAGACGCCGTTGGAAACTTCCTCCGGCCATGCTCAGTTGGGAGGCAAGCCCAGAGTTGTTACAGCGGGGCGGGGGGGGGGGGCAGTCTACGCTCCTGCTTCTGCTGAGATTGTGCGAGTGGTGGAGAGAGAAGCCAGTGGAGAGGGGACATCTGAGCTGACTGCTCCGTTTACCCCACAGAGAATTACAAAACCCTTGATAGTTACGCTTGATTCAATGCCACGAAGCTCGACGGACAGGCCTATAAACTGGAGGAGGTTTCCAAAAGAATAAACAAGATTGAAACTGACCAGGCGAATCAAGAAAAAGTCTTAACAAAGGTAACCGTTGATGTAAAAAAATTACAAGATTTAAGTGCAGCTACAGTAAATGAGAGACTATCGTCTTTGAGAAGATTGGAGTCGGTAGAAAATTACCTAAGATATTTAAATTTAAGGCTCTTAAATTTTCCTAAGGTTATGGGAGAGTTGCCTTTGCAGACCTTTAAAAAGTTTGTTATTGAGACTTTAAAGATACCTCCTGATAATGTTCCCCCTGTTAAAAAAAAAATATTCTTCTTAAGACAAAGGAGCACCTCAATATTGCCTGGTTTAGGGATGGCTATGGAAAATCTATCCAATTTCCTAGAGACATCAACTGTGGAAATAATAGAGAGGTCTGCCCTGTTTGTGACTTTTTATGCAGAAAATGATGTTGGTTTGATAATGAATTATTTCAAAAATTTGAATGTTTCCTTTTTGGGAGGTCAGGTTCGTATCTTTCCAGATTTGGCAAAACCAACGCAAATGCGAAGGAAAAAATTTATTTCTCTGCGCCCTAAAGTTTTAGCATTAGGGGGAACCTATGTTTTACGGTACCCCTGTAGGTGCATTGTAAAACTTTTAGGGAATACATATGTATTCTTCAGTCCGGAACAACTTCAGGCCTTCCTAGAAGCACGAGAGCATGACCTGCATCCTATAGAGCAGGATCCTATAAATATACCTGATGTGTAACCCGCCTTACTTGCAAATTGTTCTTATGTTCTCCTTTATTTCTGTTCCTCCCTAGTTTCCTACGAAGTTAGAGATTGTATGATTTTTGTCATGTTCCCTTTTATAACAAATTCAATTCAAAAACATTTTTCATGTAAAGAACAATATCTTACATCTCTTGAGTTTCTATGCAAAATTTTCTTTGTATTAACTGAAATGATAAATAAAGAATAAAAAAAAAAACAAACAAAAAAAACTTAAAAATCATATACAGAGAATACCATGAACAATTTCAAAAACCACTCCTGGTACAAACCAGGGTATTTAGCTTATTATGTCCATTGGAAGATCCAAAATATTTCAGATGTAATATTCCAAAAAATCGTATTCCAAGGAGAAAGTTTTTTTAAACGCCAGTCTAATAAGTCAAAATGTCAGCGTCAGATGACCAGCTTCCAAATATTGTATGTCCGATGAAAGGATGAAAAATTGTATTCCCTTCTATCTGTGAGTCTGCGTTGCAGGAGCACAGCGAGCTCAAATGTTCTCACCGTGGGACAGAAGACTCCTGTTACCTTCTATTGTTGAATTTAAATTCCAGGAATTGTGAATGGTTTACATTTGCTTCGTACTTTTCTTTGTGGATTGTTTGAATGAAGACTCTTTGTGAATCCCCTGATGCAGGCACTAGGGTGCCGAAATGCTGTAGCATCGGGAGCATATATTTGCTCTAGTTTTGCTCTGCGTTGGGCACTCCTGATACATAATAGAGTGAAGAGAACAAGAGTTTTGTGGTGTCCCATGACCCACTCTCATACTCTTTTATGAACAGTCATTTTTCTTTGTTTGCTAATTGTTAAACTGAGTTGCAGTTGGTTTGGTATATGGGTTGCTTCTTGTATGTTAGTTGTCCCTGATGGAAAATAAATGTTTCATTGACACATGTCATAGGGAAGATGATCCATGTTTGTGAGACCATTGAGCTGCTGTTACTCCTGGAAGATTTCTGTGCTATTGTGCAGCTCAGAATTCTCCTCTGCAGAATTTCAAAATTTGTTCAGAATATGGAGGGTTGGAGAAGAGGATGTGAGAATGAGAGGCTGTTTTTTTGTGTGTGTGCATGAGAGAGCATGGGAGTGTCTGTTTGGTAGAATATGCATGTGTGGGAGCCCCTGTATGTATGTAAGAGTGAACAAATGTGTGTGTGTGTGTACATGCGATAGAGAAGAGAGTTTGTGTGCAACAACTCCACCTCCCTACCTTATCAACTAATCTTCAACAATCTCAAAACATTTATAAATGAAAAGTTCCCAGATATGGAAAGTGATTTTTTTTTTAAACCCTCATCAGTTTTAATCGTTGGGTGTTATTTGATGTCTGCTTTTTTTGGAGTTTGGAACATTTTAAAAAATGTTTGAGTTAAATTATTGGATGTCATTCTATTTGTCAGCTGTTTGAAATATTCTTTTTAATAGTATGTTTTTACTATTGTTTTATATTTCTTGATTTTATTTGATATTTTATGAAGAATGGCAATAATTCTATTTTTCCATTGTTGCACTGCATATAGAGTCTGCTGTTTAGTTTTTGTTTGCACATTTTTAATTTTTACTTTATGGTCTTTATTCCTTATTTGGTGAGGTTCTGTCTGTGCTCTGCCTGCATGACCAAACTTTGTTTTCACATTTTGATGTTGACAGAAGCCTTGGAGAAAAAAATCGAGCTATTTAAGAAAACTGACTTTCATGCATTTTATACATTTTTTGCCTTACATTGGTCCAAAACTGACATCTAATATTTCATTGCACTGCTTAGTGTTTTCATCCACTACTATCTTGCAGCACAAATGTATGCAACCAAAAGATTTTATTGAAAAGACACCTGAAAATGATCGAAGACTGCAGAAAAGACTGGATAAAATGGTTAAGGAACTAGATGTACAAAAAGCAACTGTTGGTGAGTAGTACAAATTCTTAATTTTTATTTTTGTATGATATTCTACTAGTCACAAAAATGACAAGAGGTGGCTAGCACCTTAATTGACTAACCAATTTATTGAGGCATGAAAAGCATACTTTAGAATGTCTCTGTGATTGCCAGAAGTCTGAATAGCAAGTTTGGAGAGTTAGAATGTATGGTGGCATATGAGGATATAGACATTATAAACCTCTTAGGAACCTGGTGGAACCAGTGTAACCAATGAGATGCTGAGATACTAGGGTATAAATTATATCGATGTGACATGGTAGATCGAATTGGTGGAGATATGGCAGTGTATTTAAATGGTGGCATAGCTTAGCATTATAAAAATTCTGTAGGAAACATGCTCTGGAATTCTTATGGATAGAAATTCATATGTGGTGGGTAAGAGTATAGCAGTGGGTGTATATTACTGTCCATCTGGTGAAATGAAGAAACAGGGTGAAATGCTAGCTGAAATAGAAAAGTATCACAATAATATGACACTGACCCAGGTAGATTGGGTCAGTGTCTCATCAGGACATACTAAGAGTGGTTAAGATGGTAATTTTAAAACGAGTGCACAGCTGCTTTATACACGCATGGATGGGCACATGAACGAACATACACTGGAATTTTAAATGCCTACCATGCGTAAATATGCTCCTAATTTTAAGTTTACTCAAGCAAACCTACTTCATGTATCTTCAATAGGACTTTATCGGCTTTAATGTATGAATGTAAGCGAATTTTAAAACATGCTCGCACTTGGGACATTCTCAGTTGGTTTTTTTTTTTCCAAATAATCCACCAGTTTGCCAACTAAATCTGGAGGTCATCCAGACAGCACTGGTTCTTCAAACTGCATACCACCTAGTTAACCTGGACCCCTCACTCTGTTTTATAAGCCTAAAACCACAAGATCTGTGACTTACTCCTCATCAGGAGCAGCAGTAAAGTTATTAGGCTAAGAAGCCACTGTGGCCTCTTGTTTTAAAAATCAGAGTTAAAAAAACATCTTTGCTCCGCCCCAGAATGCCTATGCCCCACCCCACAGCACCCCTTTGTTACTCGCATATGCATATATACACATGTAACTTCCAGTTTCTAAAAATTAGCTCGAGTGCGACCCAAATACTCACATATATGGTCTTTTTAGTGCGAACAATGTTTTTAAAATTCAGTCCTGAGGTTTTACATGCCAAAAATGGCTGCTTCATTCTAGAACCGAGGAGAGAGACGTGGAATGGGCGACCTGGTGTTTGAGGTTACAGTGGTGGGGCCTCTAATCAATAGTAGTAATTATGCAATCAAATTTTTAAATCACTGAACAGAGAACATTAAACTACTATAGTAGCATATAACTTTAAAAAGAGAGACTATGGTAGAATAAGTAAACTAGAAAACGCTGAAAGGACCAGTTGCAAAGGTTAATTTTTGTATGAATCATGAATATTGTTTAAAAACTCGTGTTTTGAAATCCAGATAAAATGGATTCCATGCATTAAAAAAGTCAATAGAAGATCAAATGGTTGCCTGCATGGTATAATGGTGAGGTAAGAGGCAGTTAAAGCCAAAAGGGCATTGCTCAGAAAAATGTAAATGGACCCAAAAAGAAAATAGGCAAGAGTAGAAGCACTGGCAAGTTAGATATAAAACAGAAATAAGACAGGCCAAGAGAGCATTTGAGAAGAAGCTTCCCAGAGGGAAAGATTAATAATGCAAACTTTTTTCCAACTTCATTTGAAGGGAAAAGCTTGTGAGGATGTCATTTTGGCTGCTAGATGACCAAGAAGTAAAATGGGTGCTCAAACAGGACAAAGAAATAACAGAGAAACTGAATTAATTCTTTGCCTCTTTCTTTACTAACAGGCCGATACAGTACAGTGCGCTTCGATGGAGCTCCAATGGAGCGCACTGTTAGCCGGCATTTGGACGCAAGTTTTGGACACGCTAGCTTTACCCCTTATTCAGTAATAGCGCGTCCAACCGCCCCGAACCTAATAGCGCCTGCAACATGTAAATGCATTTTGATGGCCCTATTAGGTATTCCCGCGCGATTCAGAAAGCAAAATGTGCAGCTAAGCCGCACATTTTGCTTTCAGAAATTAGCGCCTATCCAAAGGTAGGCGCTAATTTCTCCTGGCACCGGGAAAGTGCACAGAAAAGCAGTAAAAACTGCTTTTCTGTGCACCCTCTGACTTAATATCATGGTGATATTAAGTCAGAGGTCCCGAAAGTGTAAAAAATAAAAAATATTTTAAATGGGCCCGCGGCTGGCAGGTCGAAAACCGGACGTTCAATTTTGCTGGCGTCTGGTTTCCAAACCCGTGGCTGTCAGCGGGCTCGAGAATCGACGCCGGCAAAATTGAGCGTCTGCTGTCAAACCCGCTGACAGCCGCCGCTTCCGTCAAAAAAGAGGCGCTAGGGACGCGGTAGTGTCCCTAGCGCCTCTTTTTACCGCCAGGCCTAATTTTAATAAATTAAAATACTGAATCGCGCGCTGGGAGAGCATTTTTACGGATCGGCCCATAAGGAGGATGTTGGGACACACCCACACCTGAAACATTCTTGGTGATTGAGAGACTAAGACAAATCTGTTAATGGAGGATGTAATGGATCAATTTACTAACTGTAAAGAGTAATAAATCATCAGGACCAGTGAGCCTGACTTTCATGCCAGGCAAAATGGTTAAAACTGTTCTTAAAAACAAAATCACTAGCATATCTGTAGATGTGGCTTAATATAGGGTAGAGTCATTATGGGTTTTGTAAAGGTATTTTCTTGTCTTTATTTAAAGTTTTTTTTTATACCGGTATTTGTCGAAACATCATATCGGTTTACATGTAACGTGTAACGGAAGGGAAATACATTAAACAGGGTGAATGCTGAACTTGGAAAGGTATATAGAGGATAGTTAACAAACTTTGTTAGTCAAACATTGCATATCGTCAAACATTGCATGTCGTTGAGGAGTAGGAGGGGGTTTAAGTTTCTTAAGAGTGGAGTTTGAAGAAAGAATAAGCCATGACATTGGAGTTAGTATTTACCATTAGATTAGGCAGATAAGATTGATGCGAGGGGGGGCGGGGAGGGAAGGGTAGAGGGTTGAATAAATGGGGGGTTATTCCGGGAAGGCTTTTCTAAAAAGCCAAGTTTTAAGCTTTTTTTTTTTATTTTTGGGTGCTTGTTTCCAGTCGAAAGTCTGATGGCATGGAGTTCCAAAGTGTGGGACCTGCTATAGAGAAGGCACACATTTTAGTGGAAGTTAGACGATAGGTCTTGTGAGGTGGGATGTGGAGGTTGCCTTTGTGGATTGCTCTGGTGGGGCATTCAGAGGCATATAGGTGAATGTGGTTGCTAGTCCAGTTAATGTCGTTGTGAATGGATTTGTGAATAATGAGTAAGTTCTTGTAGAGGATGCGGGCGGAAACTGGCAGCCAATGCAGATCCTTAAGGATTGGAGTTATGTGGTCAGTTCTACGCGTGTTAGTATCCTGGCTGCAGCATTTTGGAGTATTTGTAGGGGTTTAATGTAAGAAGCAGGGAGTCAGAGAATGATTGCATTGCAGTAGTCAATTTTCGTAAGGATGGTAGCTTGTAGGATGGTGCGAAAGTCGTTGAGGAGTAGGAGGGGTTTAAGTTTCTTAAGAGTGGAGTTTGAAGAAAGAATCTTTTATCGTGGCGTTGATGAATTTTTTAAAATTGAGTTGGCTGTCAATGGTGACTCCAAGGCTATGCGCTTGTGGTTGGAGGGAAATTGTGGGTGCATGCTAATTTCTGTCTAAGTACTTGGTGGTGTTATGCTGCGAAATGAGGATGAGTTCTGTTTTAGCAGTATTCAGAGCAAGGTGTAGGCCGGTAAGGAGGTGGTTTATTGAGTTGAGGCAGTTCTCCCATATTTTGATGGCTTTGTCTAATGATTCTTGGACAGGAATGAGAATTTGGACATCGTCCGCGTAGAGGAAGTGTGGGAGCTCTAGGTCGGTGAGTAGTTGGCAGAGGGGGTGGATGAGAGTGCGGATCCTTGAGGGGACCCCTTAGGTGGGTGGGTGTGGATTCGGAGTTTTCAATTTTGACCATGTAGCGCCTATCCTTAAGGTAGGAGGTAAACCAGAGGAGGGCTGAGCCAGTGATACCGATTTCAGATTGATCCTGAAAGGAGGACTGCAATCCTTGAAAACAATTCTATCCAAAAAAAAGACTTTACCAATCTGTTAAATCTTTTTTGAAGGTGAGCCAGTTAATATAGTGTATTTAGATTTTCAGAAGGCATTTGACAAAGTTCCCCATGAGACAGTTCTCAAAATATTAAAAAGTCATGTGATAGGATGCAGTAGCCTGTTGGTGGATTGGTAACTGGCTAAAAAGACAGGAAACATAGTATGACTTAAATGGTCAACTTTTCAAATGGAGAAAAGTTGTTAGTGGAATACCACAGAGATCAGTACTGGGATCTGTGCTGTTTTAACTTATTCATAAATAATCTGAAAAAGGGAATGACTAGTGAGGTGATCAGATTTGTAGGTAACAATTATTTAAAATTAAATAAACTACAGATTGTGAGGA
The DNA here is from genome assembly GCF_901001135.1 of Rhinatrema bivittatum. Taxonomy (NCBI): domain Eukaryota; kingdom Metazoa; phylum Chordata; class Amphibia; order Gymnophiona; family Rhinatrematidae; genus Rhinatrema; species Rhinatrema bivittatum. Next base: position 418,115,665 of record NC_042617.1, on the reverse strand, counting down.
ACTGCAGGAGGACCTTGTAAAACTAGGAGACTGGGCATCTAAATAGTAGATGAAATTTAATGTGGAAAAGTGTAAAGTGAAGCACATAGGGAAAAATAATTGCAACTAGAGGTACACAATGCTGGGTTCTCTGTTGGGAATAATCAGTCAGGAAAAGGACTTTAAAGTTCTTGTGGACAATATATTGAAATTTTCTTATGTGGCAGTGATCAAAAAAGCAAACAATGCTATGAATGATGTGAAAAGGAATTGAGAATAAAACAAAATATCTTGTCTCTGTATTGAGCCATATTGCCACCACACATTTGAGTATTGTGTGCAGTTCTGGTCGCCCCCATTTCAAAAAAGATAGTGTGGAACTAGAAAAGGTACATAGAGGATAAAGGGATCGAAAGTTCTCCTTTATGGTGACAGCCTACACAGGTTAGGGCTCTTCAGCTTGGAGGAAAGACAGTTGAGAAAGGACATGATAAAAGTTTATAAAATCAGGAGAGGGGTGGATAGTTATTTACCCTTTCAAATAATACTAAAACAAGGGGACACTCGAGTAGTGGGAGGCAAGATGGCGGCGTAGGCAGACGCATATTCGTTGAGCTCTTGATACCTGCAAACTTTTCTTTTATCTGCAAAAAATGCCGGCAAAACAGAAGGGCAAACTCCGCACCTATCTTTCTGATGCGGAGCTTATGGCCGAACAACGGTTGATAACTTCATATGCGTCTGCTAAGGTATCTGAGATGGGTGGAGCGAGCTCCGCTGAGGGAGCCACCAAGGAAGCGCTGGACTCCCCTGGAGAAGTCACCCTAAGCTCCCCGGATCCTCGGAAGCCCGACATTTGCAAATCCTCCCAGCTGCCCGACGACAGCGGAGCAGCAGACCCATGAGGTAGTTGCGATTGGCTCAGTAGAAGGAGGTCAGAGGGCAGAAGACGCCGAAGGGCGCAGCATGACTCTGAGAACCCTGGAACCGCAGGGGCAGAAAACTTGATTCTCGTGCCCCCAGTATCAACCCCTGTTCGGGAGGAAGACACAGAGACATTGAGAGGAGCGACTTCGGCAATAGTGGGGGAAAATCAACTGGCTGGAATATTGCTGGTGTTAAAAACGGGTGAGTCCAATTTAAGACCCCGTTTTCAAATGCCTACTAAGCCAGATAAAATAACTTTAGAGGCAATATGGGACATAATGGCAGCGTTGGTGAAATTGATTGGTAACTTTCAGGACAATATGGAGATAGCAGAGCAGAAGTTGGAAGTATGTGAAAACCAATTGGGAGAGATAATGCCAAGGCTGGCAACAGTTGAGGCAGAAATGAAGAAAAACCAAGAATGTAATGTAAAGATTATAAAGGACATTAATCTGGTATCAAAGAGATTGAAACATTTGGAAAATTTCTCAAGACATTTGAATTTAAGATTCTTAAATTTTCCTAAAGTGGTTAGTGAGCTCTCATTTATCACATTGAAAAAGTACTTTGTTGAAAATTTGAAGTTTCAAGAGGGAGAAATCCCCTTAGTAAATAAATTGTATTATCTGCCAGTAATGAATAAGAGTAGAAATGTATTGCAAATGAATGTGAATGAAGGGAACTTAACCAAGTTTCTAGAAGATTCTGCAATGGAATATTATGAGACATTCACCTTAATGGTATCCTTTATATCAGAAAAAGATCTATCAGAGATTATGAAACGTTACTTTCGGAATATTGAATCTCAGTTTAGAGGGGCACAGATATGTGTTTTTCCAGATTATGCTCCTGATACCCAGAACAGGAGACGTGAGTTTCTTGCAATGAGATCTCAAGTTCCTGCATTAGGTTTTTCTTATATTTTAAAATATCCATGCAAATGTGGTGTTAAATCTGCAAGAGATATTTTTGCTTTCCATTACCCTAAACGCTAGGAGGGTAATACTTCCCTTTGATGTACAACAACATTAATTCTTGGATCATAAGTAGATAAATACCTTTTGCTACGTTAAGCCAATACATGCTATGTTTTTCCTTATTTCTTCCTTTGGGTTTCTGCCTCCACTCAAAGGTTTCTGTGTGAAATGCAATATGTAATGTTGGAATTAGATAAGATTATTCTTTTGGATAATATGGAAAGGATGTAAAATATTGTGACTTCTTTTCTTTTTCTGTAAGTAAGTGATGGCTTGCTGTGAATTTTGAAATGCATAAAAACAAAAACAAGGGGACACTCCATGAAACTAACAACCAGAAGATTTAAAACAAATCATAGATAGCACTTTTTCATTGTGTACAATCAAGCTGTGGAATCTGTTGCTAGAGGACATGGTCAAGGCAACTGGTACAGTGGGGTTTAAGAGGGTTGGACGTGTTCTAGGAGGAAAAGTCCATAAAACATTATTAGTTAGTTTCTTAGCATACGGACAGGTGAATCTAAAACCAGTGGGTTATGCACCTCTACCAGAAGATGAAGACGGAGCAAAGCTGACATCACATCATATATGCCCCTGCAGTCATAGTCCACCAGCATTCTACATCTCCAGGAGATGGTGGACATACATCTTCCCTACTGGGGGGATTGCTTTAAAAAAAAAAAAAAAAAAAAAAAGAGGATTATTCGCCCCACTCTCCATACCTTATGGTCTCTCCCTCAGATGAGAATTCCTGAGGTGATTTCCGTGGTCTCAGATGAGTGCCTTGGTCTGGTAGTTGGTTTTTCAACTGGAGAGGACTCAGCCATAAAAAATAAATAAATAAAAATAAAAAAAAACCAGCTGAAAAGCAAGCGGGTGCAGGCAGCAGAGTGCAGCAGTGAAGGTTTGTCTTCTCTCCCCGCAGCCAGAGTCCGACCTTGTACTCTGCGGGATGGGCTGAGCTCAGGCAAAAAGGGTAAGTTGAAAGGGAGTTGGGTAGGGATTCCTCCCTCCCCTTCCGGTCGCCATGCTCAGTGTGCAATCCGGTCATTCCCGCCTCTGATCGAGTTCAGAAGACCGGGAGGGGGGGGGGGGGGTAGTCTTTGCAGCTAGGTCCTGCTCTCAGGCTCGTCTGGTTCGCTGCGTGGTAGGCTGTGGTGGCATTTTTGTGTGCCGAAGAATGCCCTCTTCAGTTTCCGTTGGATCGTGCTTGTGTGCCCAGCAATGCGGCCCTTTGTGTGGTTAGTGGTGCACCTAGTTGGGCGCATAGGAGTGCCTACTGGGGCACCCACTTGTATACACACGCATGCGTTTTTTTGCTTGCGCTATCTAAGCGTTCTGGGGAGTTCAGTTTGGGCACTTATATACATTTTGGGTCAACTTTTGTCAGATGCCTGTTAGGGCGTATTGAAAAGCTGATGACGCCCATAGCGAAGAAACCTAAGCGCCTTGTCCTATGTGTTGCTTGTCATATTTGGGCATCTCAGCCTGGTGTTCCCTCTAACTTGTCAGGGCTGTTTGGAGACTTAGGGAGAATTGCTTTCATCTGATTTTACTAAGCCTGGTTCTTCCCAGCCTGGTGTGGGAATGGAAAAAGAGCTGCTAGAAGGGTTGCCTGATTTTGGAGCTTCCCTTACTGGTTCATCAGCGGGGGAAGATAGTTCAGTGGGCTGCCCCCTGGTTTTGGCATGTATCCTTCTGCCTTTTCTTGAGTAGAATTGTTTTCAAGGATTGCAGTTCTCCTTTCAGGGTCAATCTTAATAAGTCAGTGAAATTTTGCACGCCTGGTGCTGTGGATTAGCATTGGGGTACGCCTGGAGCCGTTCCTCCCAATAGGGACCCAGAAGGCACGGATGATGGGACTGATCCTTACTCCCTGGAGGGATTGGGAAATTCCTCCAGGGTGGGAGCCATATAGAACTGTGTTGCGATTCTTTCATAGAGATGAGTTACTGGCTCTGTTTTCCCAGACATTGAAGATGCTGGGAGTACCTGAGGCTGAATCCATGTCTGAGCCAAAGAAAGATCCCATTTTGACTTCCTTGTGTAAAGCTTCATGTTTCTTCCCTCTTACGGAAGCCATTCAAGAATTACTTGATCCCGAATGGGGCGCTCTGGAAGCTAATTTTAAAGGCGGACGAGTTGCGATCTGGTTGCAAGGGAGCAATTGCATTTTCTGAAGGTAGATGCATTTGTGTGTTGCTATTACCAAGCAGACGACTATTGCCGTAGAAGGGGGAGTGGCCTTGAAGGATGCACAGGATAAAATTGAGATTATCCTTAAGCACACTTTTGAAGCAAGGGCAATGAATTTGCAGATAGTTTCCTGTTCCTTGGCAGCTTGCTCTTGTTTACTGCTCTCTCAGGAGATCGATGAATCTGATGTCAGTTCCAGTGCAGTGGTGGAACCAGCAGCCGCCTTTTTGGCAGAGGCGGACTGTGATTTGGTCTGCACTTTGGCCAGAAGGGTGGCTTTGGTAATAGCGGCTAGGCATCAGCTATGATTAAGAAATTGGGCAGCTGAGACAACCTTGAAGCCTAATCGTACGAAGTTGCCCTTTAAAGGCTTGCTCTTGTTTGGGAGTGAGCTGGAGAAAATGTCCAATAAGTGGGGTGAGTTCCCAGTTCCTCGATTACCAGAGGATAAGAAACAGGTGCCACAAATCTTCAGCACTAGAGGTTGTACTAGGGGTTCAGACGTTTTCAACCCTACAGAAGAGTGGCCTTTCAGAGGACTCAACCTTTGGGTAGTTCTCAGTCCTTTTGTCTCAGGCAGCCCAGATGGGGTGCAGGCTCAGGTAGTGGGACTCCCCGAGCCTCCAATGAAGATATGCTGACCCTCCTCCGGGATCAGAAGATAGTTTGTGCCTCTTTTTTTTTTATTGGAGTTGGGTCGAGATCGTTACAGACCAGTGGATTCTAGAAGTGATAAGAGATGGCTATGCGCTGGAGTTTCTCAATGTTCCTCGGGACGTTTTCATGGTGTTTCTCTGCAACTCTCCATAGAGACAGGCAGTGGAATGTATGCTGTCAAGGCTCCTCAGCCAGTGGGCTGTGGTTCCAGTGCCTATGTCTCAAGAAAATACAAGCTGATATTTCATTTATTTCGTTGTGCACAAGAGAGAGGGCTCTTTTCATCCCATCCTGGATCTCGAATGAGTCAACTGCCATTTGTGTGTGACTCGTTTTCACATGGAAACTTTGTGCTCAGTGATAATGGCAGTACAGTCAGGGGAGTTTGACATCTCTGCACTTGTCCGAGGTGTTACCTACATATTCCCATCTGACTGAAGCATCAATGATTTCTGCGTTTTGCGGTTTTGGGGTGTCCGTGCTCAAAACTGATATCTTTTGGTTTGGCCACCGTACCCAGAACATTTTCCAAGGTTATGTTGTTGAAGGTGGTGGCAGAGCTAAGAGAGGATGGGATTCTGGAACATCTGTACTTGGGCGACTGGCTGATTTGGGCCAGGAGTCTGGAAGAGAGCCTCCAGTTCTTGCACAAGGCTATCTCCTCATTGCAGGAGCTAGGTTGGGTCGTGAACTTGGCCAAGAACAACCTTCAAACATGACAGTCATTGGAGTATATCTATGTTCAGTTCGTCACAAAGCAGGGCAGGGTGTTCCTGCTGGAGGGCTGTCTTCAGAAGTTGATGGTTCAGGTGCGTCTATTGACAAACACGATTCGTTCCACAGTGTGGTCTTATCTACAGATACTCAGATTGATAGCAACAACCCTGGAGGTGGTGCCATGGGCAAGGGCATATGTGTCTTCAGCACACTCTGCTGTCTTGTTCGAGCTCACGTTCTCAGGACTTTGATTCGGCTCCACTTACCGATGGAGGTCTGCATACATCTGCAGTGGTGGCTGCAAGTGGATCATCTAAGAAAGGGGGATTCCCTAAGATCACCGGACTGGCTAGTACTCAAAACAGATGCGAGCCTCCAGGTTTCAGGAGCTTACTATCGGGCCTTGACAGTGCACTTGCTCTGGACTACAGAGGAGTCTCTGGAGCATCAGTTGGCTGGAAGCCTGTGCTTGAGATTCAGCGACTGATTGCATGGTCGAGCGGTCCAGATAATGTTGGACAATGCAATGACAGTGGCTTAAATCAGTTGGTAGGGAGGAGCCAAGAGCCAGCAAGTGTCGCAGGAAATAGACCAAATTATGGAATGGGCTGGAAGTGCATCATCAGGAGATCTGCTTGTACTTTGCGGGAAAATACAATATAGGAGCTGACTTTCTCGCAAAGTCTGGATCCATGAGAATGGGAATTATCAAATGAGGCATTCCAGCTCATATTGGATCTTGGGGGCCTCCCGTTTCTGGACCTGCTGGCGATTTCTCGCAATGCGAAGGTTCCTCGCTTCTTCAGTCGCAGAAGAGATCAAAAATTCTTGGGTACTGATGTCCTTGTGTAGGAGTGGCTGGAGGCAAGCTACTGTATGCCTTCCCCCATAGCCCATGTTGGGCAGAATGATTCAGAAGATTGAGAGTCACGTGGGGATGGTGCTCCTGGTGGCACCAGATTGGTTCAGAAGAATGTGGTATGCACACTTGTGAAGGTGGACTCTCCAGTTTCTGGCTCACTGGAATCTGCATTGGCAGGGGCCTATTCTTCACGAAATCTGACTCGATTTTGTCTTATGGTATGGCCCTCAATAGGGCTCGGTTCCTGAAGCGTGGATATTCTGCTGCGGTGATTGCCAACTTGCTACAAGTGAGAAAGTTCTCCACTTCCTTAGCCTATGTGTGGGTTTGGCAAGTGTTTGAGGCTTGGGATTTAGATCGAGGGGTTCCTCCTTGTTCGGTTAAGATCCTCTCATTTTGGAAGTTTCACAGGATGGATTGAGTAAAGGGCTGGCCCTTAATTCATTAAAAGTACAGGTGGCAGCTCTTGCTTCTTTCTGAGGTCAGGTGAATGGTGAACTCTTGTCAGCTGATCCAGATGTGGTTACCGGTGACCATATGAAGTCTTAATCTAGTTTTGGATTTTTTTGGCTGGTCCCACTTTTCGACCAATGCGTAGCCTTTCCTTGAGGTTACTGACCTTGAAAACAATGTTTCTTGTGGCAATTTGTTTGGTGCATTGTCTTTCTGAACTGCAGGCCTTGCCTTGCCGGGAACCCTTTCTGTGGCTGACTCCGGGGGCGATACAGCTGTACAGTATTCCTTCATCTTTTCAAAAGTGGTTTCAAATTTTAACTTTAATCTGTCCATTTCCCTGCTGCCTCTGGACAGGGAAGGAGATGTGGAGGAATATCGCCTGTTACCACCCTTGGGTAACAAGAAGTATGTCTTGAGGTAGTTGGAGGTTTCTAAACCTCTCAGGGAGATGGATCGCCTATTTTTTTTCCATGGGGGGAGTAAACAGGGGAAGCCAGTGTCATGAGTTGCGATAGCCTGCTGTATTAAGGAGGTAGTCTCAGCTGCATATGTGGATGCTGAGCAGCCGTTGCTTAGTCAGGTTAGGGTTCATTCCACTAAGGCTCAGGCAGTGTCATGGGCGGAGGTTAGATTTTTGTCTCCCATTGACATTTGCCGAGCTGCAACATGGTCCTCCTTACATACTTTTTCTAGGCATTACTGCCTAGATGTGCAGGCCCGGAAGGAAACAACCTTTGCGTGTGTGGTTTTGATTGGACCGCAGGCAGCCTCCTGTCCTGTTTGGTACATCCCACTGGTTCTAGATCCACCTGTCTGAATGCTAAGAAAGGAGATTACTACTTACCTGCTAATTTCCTTTTCATTAAGGACAGGTGGATCCACCTTCCCACTTTGGCTGCCAGATGGTTGTGCTATTGTCCTGCCTAGCTGCGTGTTTTGTCTGAGCTCAGTGTTTTCCTGTTGGCTGAGTGCTGGAATGGTTATCTGTTAATCAAAGTTTTGTTTGTCCACAGTTTACTTTTGCAGAAAATACTGGCAGGCTGATAGCACTGCAGAGGTATATATACTGTGATGTCAGCTTTTCTCCATCTCCATCTGCTATTAGAGGTGCATAACCCACTGGTTCTGGATCCACCTGTCCTTACTAAAGAAAAGACAATTTTCAGATAAGTAGTAATTTCTCCATATCTGAATAATCTGGTATCTTATAGATGTTCAAATCTATTTCCATTAACCTTTAGCAAAATTTATTTATTTATTTAGAATCTGATATTCCAGTTTTATTATTTGATGAGGATGCTTCATTAATCTATAGCCCCAAACCAAAGATTACAGACTGTTACAGTGCAATGGAAAAAAGAATAAAGGAAATGAAGAACAAAAGGGAAAATCTTTCCCCGACTGGTAAGAGATTTTTTTTTTTTCAGTACAGTAAAGGTAGTTATTTTATTTATTTTACTAACTTATATACCACTTGTCAATGTTTCTTTTGTGAAAAAGGGAGGAGCTTAAAGGTTAGAATAGGGCCAGGAACCCAAAACATGAGTTCCAAGTTTTGATTTTGCAACTGATTTTGTGATCTTGGACAAGTCATTTTACCTCTTGTTGGTTTTGGTACCAACTTAGACTTGTGAGCTGTGGCAAGCAGGTATTCATTATACTTGCATGCAGTTTGTTAAATGGTTTCTGATTTAATATCATATTGACGACTGATTAGTCATTAATGTACTCATTAAAAAAAATGTAGAACTAAGCAAATATCCATGATTGCCTTTGTAATGACATTTGTGGTGAACTGTTGCCTTACACTGATGTTAGTTTTGTTTCACTGATGAATTAATGTAGTTGTTCAGCATCTCTTAGCCTAACCTAATTGGCATAAGAAAAATCCAGTTTGTAAATATGAGGTAAGAAAATTTGTCTATTGGACCATGGCCTGAAGTGAAAAGACCAGCAGGAGCCCATCCCGTCATAGCCTGAAGTGAGAAGGAGACTGGCAGGGCCATGATGGAACCCATCCCACTATGGCCTTAAGTGAGCAGGAGACTGGTGGGGCCGTGGTAGAGCTCATTCCACCATGGCATGAAGAAGCCCCAAAACTCTGGGTGCTGCTCCTCATTCCTGCCCGCACGGCTCGGAAGAAAGAAGTTGCCAGAGCCACGTGAGTAGGAAGGAGGAGGAGCGTCGGCCCATGTGCAGAAAAAGAGCAATGTCTGTGACAGGGCCGTCGCAGATCCCATCTCGTGTGGCCCAAGAAGGAGAAGGTCCAGAAGGGAGAGGGAGGCTGACGCCCTGTAGAGTGTTGAGAGATTGTGAGTGTGTGTGTGTGTGTGTGTGTGTGTGAACATGTGAGAGAGAGCCTGTGTGTGTGACTGCATTTAGGAGAGAGCCGGTAAGTATGAGACAGCATGTGAAAGTGAGAGCTGTGTATGTGAGAGAGCATGCAAGACATATGTGTGAGACAGCATGTGAGAGTGGGAGCCTTTGTGAGAGCATGTGAGTATGAGAGCCTGAGTGTGTTTGAGGGAGGAAGGGAAGAAAAGTGGAGAGAGAAGAGACCCTGTCAAAGGAATTTGTAAAAGATGGAGAAAGGGAACATGGGAAAGCCTGTGACTCTCCAATTAGAAAAATAAGATCAGACAAAAGTAAAAAAATGTATTTTAAATTTTTAGTGAAATGTTATCTTTGGGAATGCGCATTACATATTTGTATCTTTTTTTTTTTTTTTTTTAATTTTTTTTTATATTCAGCATTCTACTTTCAGAGTCTGATTTCTCTGGCTTTCCATTTTATTTTTGTTTGCATGTTTCTAATTTGTAGTCTGTTATTCTCCTAGGACAAGCAGGAAAGTAGTCCTCACATGGGTGACATCATCAAAGCCCAGCATAGAAAACTTGTCAGTTTCTAGAACTTTCACTGGAATACTGAGCATGCCCATCATGCCATTATCAACGCAACCACGCATGGTCCCCCTTCAGTCTTTTCAATTCCGCAAATTGTTTGCCTTGTGATTGTGGAGCTCTGCTCTTTGTGTTTTATTTTTCGATATTTTTCTGCACCAGATCCCCCTTCTCCCCATTGGCGCTTCAATAGGGCAGCATGGTAAGTTTTTTGTTTTTTTTTTTTTTTTTCCCTTCTTTGCGGTCGATTCCCAACAGTACCGTTCCTCAGTGACTGCTGGTCATTGATAGCTCGCCGGCTATTTTTTCATGGCTTCAGGTTTTCGCCAATTGCTCCCAGTGCTCACGGACCATGTCCATTACGGATCCGTGTGAGGTCTCTATCCTCTACCTGGGGGCTTTGCACAACTTCAGGGGTGCCATCTATGCAATCAAATGACCCCCAAGGTCATTGGGCTTGATTGGACAAAATGGAGAAGCTCTTCGGATCCAGAAAATCTGATCCTTCAACTCTAGCATTGGGCAACTTGACTGCCATGGGCCGTGGGGAACCGATGGACGTGGTTCCATCAGTGTCTGTTCCCACTCCGGGGCCCTCACAGGAACAAGGGGCCAGGGATAGGCCCTCCTCAGTGTTGTTGTGCTCCAGGACCTCAGGTTCTTCTTCATCTTGGCGCCCGGGAAAGACTGGGCTGAGCACCATGGGAAGCCTCGGAAGCATAGACACCAATCACCATCATTACACGGTACCGGACTCGGGGCGGCACCAGTGTTTACATTGATGACCCCATGGAGAGGAGACATCGACCTCCATCATACCTGGGAGTTTCTAGAAACTTTGACTAGGCACACTGAGCATGCCCTATGCCACAAGTCCATGTGGAGGTACCTCTTCAATCTCTTTTTGTTAGCCTCACAGTTTGCTTGAGCTCTAAAACTTTTGGCTTTTTGTCTCGTGGAAAACTTCATTTTTGTGTTTTTTATATCTGTCTTCGAAAGTCCATTGCTGGGTCTTGGTGCCTCCCCATAGTGCCCCAAGTCAGGTATTCTGGTAAGCTTCCTTTCATGGTTGGTTCCCCCCATGGTGGTGGTGCCTCTGTGCTCATCTTCCATCTCCGCTTGCCGCCATTGTTCCATGTTTTTTCTGTTTCGCTCTGTCATGGCCACATCTGGCTTGTGTCGATGCACCCAGTGCCCGAGGACCATGTCAATCACTGATCCTCATAAGGTTTGCATCCTCTACCTGTGGGCATTAGATGACGTCAGGGGTCGCTGCTTATGTGCCCAGATGATCTTGAAGGGATGTCTGCTTTGACTCTGCAAGATGGATAAACTGAGTCGAAGAATTCTGAGCTTTGGCATTTGAGGACCTTGGAGCAGCACTGATGGACACCATGCCATAGACATCAGTGGGACAGTCTGCTCCATCGAGGTCGTGAGTGGATAGGGGCACTAAAGACAGACCATTGTCTATTTCCTCTGGGCTGAGGGCGTCTGGTTCATTGTTTTCGACCTTGGAACCGAGGAAAGACCTGGCTGAGCATTGTGGGAAGACCAAGAAGCATCGGCACCGGTACCCATTGATGCACGGTGCCAGATACGGGGACGCACAGGCTTTTGCTACAATGCCCCCAAAGCGACCACGTGGCAAGCAGCGCCAAATCTCCATCTATGCCTGGGGTCTGCGATGATCTCCACCATTCCTGGTGCAAGTCACCGATCCTCCTTGCAGGTCCGTGGAAGATCTGGCCACCTTTCCATCCTCTAAGTCTGTTGGCATCGGCAATGTTTGAGGAGGAGCTGGAGCATCAAGTCCAGCTATTGGTGGAGTGGGCACTGCAGGGCTTCAGTCCCATGATGATAGCACTGGAGCCGGTGCCTCCTGTGCTCATACTGCTTCTGGAGAAGCTCAGTGTACTTATTGATGCCTTACTGACCCTGCTGGCATCTGTTCCTGGATGGCACTAGTGCCTGGCGGGTACACTCCAGTTCCATTGGTGCCTGCACCTCTGGATGTTGGCTGAGTACCTAGGGTCCCTAAGTCCCTTGGGGGGATGATCAGACGGAATCCTTCTCCAGGGATTCAGATGGTCTCCCGTCAGACTCTTCTCCTCCAAAGGAGCGAAAGAAGACCCTGCCTGAGGACTTAACCTTTGTGTAGGGTTTATCAGGGTGATGGTGGAGGCCATCCCATTCCAGCTTTTGACTGAAAAAGACGCTTAGCACAAAATGCGTAAGGTTCTTCAGTTTGTGGAGCCTCCTAAGTAGATTGTGACAGTCCCAGTACTGTCACAATCTACTGCTGAGTATCTGGTAACACCCCTCTCACAGTGCCTCCCATGAATAAGAAAGTAGACAGGGTTTACCTCATCCAAAAGGCTGCCAGATTTGATAAGCATCAGCTGCTCCACCAATTTGTGGTCGAATCCGCTCTCAAGAGGGCCGAGTGCTCTTGGACCCACTCCTCAGCACCTCTGGGGAAGGACCACAGAGCGTTGGATGCTCTTGGGAGAAAGGCACCATATGTATTGACTGCATCTCTGCCTACCAGCTCTACATGAGTGAATACGCATGGACTGAAGTGGAGGAGGTTTTTTGTGTGGTGTGAGCAGAAGACCCTAGCTCCATTCTCCTACCCCACACAAAAATTGCTTGACTACCTTCTACAGCTGTCGGGGGCTGGCTTAAAAACCATCTCCATCAGAGTTCATCTTAGCCATCTCTGTACAGCCTATAGCTGTATGTTTCATGCGGGGCATGCTTCAATTGAAGCCTTCCCGAAAGTCTCCCAGTGTGTCTTGGGACCTCAGCGTAGTGTTGGCTCAGCTGATGAAAGCTCCTTTTGAGCTGCTGCCCTCATGTGACCTGAAGTACCTGACCTGGAGGTCATATTTTTGGTGGAGATCACTTCAGCTCACAGGGTCAGTGAGCTCCATGCCTTAGTGACTTATCCACCTTATACTAAGTTGTAGCATGACAGGGTGGTCTTGCATACGCACCCTAAGTTCCTGCCTAAGATGGTGATGGATTTCTGTCTTTACCAGTCAAAATGAGCACTGCACAGTGTGGGACTGCAAGCAAGCCTTAGCCTCCTACCTGGAGTGGATAGAAGCCCATAGACGACAGGTCACCCAACTTTTTCTTTTGACAAGAATAGGTCGGGCGTTGCTGTTGCCAAACAGACAATATCCAATTGGCTTGCAGATTGCATCTTCTGTTATGCCCAGGCAGGGACTGCATCTTGGGGGGTCATGATGAGGCTCATTCTGTCAGAACCATGACAGCATCTGTTGCCCACTTGTGAGCAGTTTCCATAGAGGAGATCTAAAAGGCTGCAACGTGGAGTTCTCTCTACACATTCACATCCGATTACTGTCTGGATATGGATGGCCAACATGATAGTAGGTTTGGCCAGTCTGTTCTCTAGAACCGGAGGTGTTGAACCCAAATCTCCCAACGCTAGGGCTCATTGTTTGGGTTCAGGCTGCCTCCCCCTCAGTTACCAACAGCACTGGTGTTGTGCTGTTGGTACCTTGTTAGGTGTCTTGGTTCCCTTTTGTGTTCGTGTGGTCCTGCGTATACATCCCAAGTTCCTGCCTAAGGTCGGGACTGGTTTTCAGATCAATCAGTCCATTGTGTTGCTCACCTTTTTTCCAAGGACCCATTCCAATCAAGGGGAATGGGCTTTACAAACATTGCAAGAGAGCTCTGGCCTTCTACTTAAAACGTTCAGCAGGCCATAGACAGTCCACCCAAATATTCATATATTTCGATAAGAACAGAATGGTGGTCATCGTGGGTAAACAGACCTTACCCAACTGGCTGGCAGATTGCATCTCATTCTGCTATGCGCAATCAGGCCTTCAGCTGGAAAGCCGAGTTAAGGCTCACTCTGTGAGGGCTATGGCGTCATCGGTGGCCCACTTACAGGCTATCCCTGTTGCCGAAATCTCAGGGCTGCGACGTGGAGCTCCCTACACACGTTCGCTGCCCATTACTGATTGGACAGGGATGGTCAACAAGATGGTAGATTCAGCCAAACTGTCCTGCGCAATCTCTTCCAGACTTAAACACAACTCTTCCTACCTAGGGCCCCCTAGTTGAGACCAGGCTGTCTCCCTGCCATCCAACAGTACCTCAGATGTTTTTTATGCCCGTTGGTAAATTGTTCGGTAATTGTTAGTCTTGGTTGTTGCTGGGAACAGCCTGGAGCTTGAAATTCACCCATCTGTGAGGACTATCATCCTGCTTGTCTTAGGAGAAAGAGCAGTTGCTTACCTGTAACAGGTGTTTTCCTAGGACAGCAGGATGTTCTCAGGAAACCCGCCTGCCACCCCGCAAAGTTGTTTTTTTTTCTCCTTTGTTTTCTTATTTTATTTTTCTCTCGTATTTTGCTATGTTACAAGACTGAAGGGGGACCTCACGTGGACGCGCTGATAGCAGCATGCTGGGCATGCTCAGTGTGCCAGTCAAAGCTTCTATAAACTTTGAGAAATGTTTTCCGTGCCGGGCTCCATCTGATGTCACCCATCTGTGAGGAGTAACATCCTGCTGTCCTAGGACAAAACCTATTACAGGTAAGGAACTGTGACTTCTGCACCCCGTGTAAGTTAGGCTGTTCACTAGCTTTGTCAACAGTCTCTGTGAACCTCTGCTGGGTCTCGTGTTGATCAAAATAAATTGCTGAGTAAGGGTCGTAAGCTTTCTTATAATGGCTAATGCGCTCCCTATTGTCAAGGCCTTATAATTTTAATGCAGAGTGACTCACCAATAGTACTTGATAAGGTCCCTTCCACCATGGCCGTAAACAGTGATTTTCTTTTAAACGCTTTGTAGTATACAAATTCATTTGGTTGGATATCCGGAAAGTCTGTAGTTTGTGGGCTTTGGAACCCCAAAGAAATCTGTTTAGCAATTTTTTTGTTCTGTAGATACAATTGTAGCACAAAATGTAGAATTAATTCATCTTGTGTCAAGTTTGTCTGTTGGCAACTTTGGCATAGTGGGCACAAGCATAGGGCCTACCAAACAGTATCTCATGTAGAGTGAGTCCATGTTTATGGTTAGGCATATTTCTTATACTCAAAGCCAAAGGTAAAGCATCAGGCCACTTCAAAGATTTTTCATGAGTAATTTTTCCCACTTTAGTTTTATATATGATTGTATTTCTCCACCAATTTGCTGGCCTGTGGTCCATACGGTGTATGACAATGTAACTTTATACTCGGGGCGATCCCCAAATCTTGCATTATCTGTCCAATGATATGGGGGCCTCTGTCACTTTCAATCACTTCTAGAATTCCAAATCTTGGAATTAATTCTTTCAACAATTTTTTTTTCTTCTACAGTCTGTGAGTCTGCCTTAGTGGTTGGAAACTCTTCTCATTATCCAGTAAAAAGACAGATTACTGTTAAAATCTACCTTCAATTCATTGCCTGTGGCATGTTTATGAAATTCATTTACAGTCGCACAATTGGGCCTCAAGGGGCAGTCAAATATGAGGGTGTAACAATCTTTTCCCCATATTATAAAGAGCACTAGTGGAACTATTTTTCCTATCTTTGGTGCCCACCAATGATCCAAAATGTTTCATCACCCCCAGTTTTCCAGAGTGAGAAATGGAATGAACCACTCTGGCAAGGTAAGGAACAATGGAGGCAGGGGCAACAGGGAGTTGATTTGGCCCAAGCCATAGTCCAGTGGGGGAGCAAGTGCATTCCTGATGTTGCGAGAAAGGGAGGAGCTTGCCCCCGCTATCTAACACATGACCCAACTGTGTGTTGCCCTTATGTGCTCATTTCTTAAAACCAAGGGTTTGGGAGCCCGGCATAAACTGTGCGTTACCCTGTAGGGGAAGCAAATATGCGCATTGCAGGGGGATATGGAATCGTTTACAGAGACGTTTCCATGCCTGTCTAATGGGTTCTAGGAGCTCATGTCCCCTCAGCAGTTCCGGTAATTGAGCGGTCGGCGCCTGCACAATAAACCGTAAGTCTAATGGGGTAACTAGCGTCCGATCAGCCTGAATATGAGTGTAATGACCGGAGTGCAATAGCCAATCTCGAACAATGCGGAGATTACTTGGTAAGTTGTAAAGGGCTAGGTCAGGGACTCCCATCCCTCCCCTGCCCCACCGTAACTGTAGTTTCGTAATGGCAATCCTGGGTCTCCAGCCTCTCCAAAAAAAAAGGTGCGAAGCATGGAGTCTAAAGCCTGCAAGTCACACCGTTTGAGCAGGAGCAGTAAGTTCTGGAGTATGTATAGCCAATGGGGCAATACCGTCATCTTAAAAAGATTGATTCGGCCCCCCCTCCCCCAATGAGAGCGGCAGATTTCTTTATGAATGAAGTCTATCGCACGTGCGTTGTAATAGGGGGGAGGGTATATTAAGAGAAAATAATACCCCTGGCTCCACTGATACCCAAAGCCCAGGTACCTAAAACGGCCCTCCGCCCAGCGCAGGGGGAAGGGCCCCTCCCATTGCACCCGAACCGATGCAGGGTAGCTGAGTGCTTCCGATTTGTCCCAATTTATCTTAAGCTCTGAAAAGATCCCAAATGTTTGAAATAGCTGGAGAAGCGGGGGAAGTGATCTATGGGGCCGAGTGAGGAACATCAAAATGTCATCAGCGAACGCTGCATATTTGAACACTTGTTGCTGAAGCCTAATCCCTCTAATCTCCGGTGTGGGGATTGTATTGCTCGCAATAAGGGCTCTAAGGTCAAAAGAAAAAGCAACGGGGACAGAGGACATCCCTGCCTCGTCCCCCTGGAGACAGTAAAGGGTTGCGGCTGCGTGGAGTTCGCAATAATAGTTGCAGCGGGTCATGATAGAGCAAATAAATACTTTGGAAAAAGAAACCCTCCATGCCCATATGTTGCAGGAGAGAGAACATATAATTCCAATCAACCCGGTTGAAGGCCTTCTCCACGTCCAGACTGACCACTAGGAAAGGGTCCCCCACCCGCCAGCACAAGGCCATAGCCGCTGTCACCCATCGAATATTTGTCAGGCATATCGTTCCCTGACCAATCCCACCTGTCCCAAGGAGATCAATTTTGGTAGAAATATCACCAACCGTTCTGCTAAAATTTTTTCTAAAAGCTTTTGGTCCACGTTCAAAAGGGAAATGGGCCGGTAGGATGCCGGGGAGAGGGGGTCCCTTCCTGGTTTTGGTATCAAGATATGTGCGATGATTGTATGCTCCAGATATGACCCCCTTTGAATTAAAACATTAAAAGTTATGGATAGCAGGTCACCTAGCTCGCCAGACAGGGTTCTATAAAATTCAGCTGTATAACCATCCGGTCCCGGGGTCTTAAGGCGCGGTGCCAGGTGGATAACCTGAATTACTTCTGAGACCATAATGGGTGCGTTTAAACCGAGCCTGCTGCCTCCGCTGTTAAACACGGCAAGGATAGTGGTTGGTTCTCTGCTGCAGAATAAAGATCTTTGTAAAGCCTCCGAAATGTAGCCTAAATGCCTGGAGTATCGTTCAATACTCTACCCCCAGCATGCCGGATAGCCGTTATCTGTTTTGGGTGGCATGAGGCACGAATTAAATTGGCCATAATTTTCCCCGCCTTGTTTCCGTATTGGTATAAGTGGAATTGGTAATATTGTATACTTTTTCCCCCCCCTCTGGTGAAGTAGGGTATTCAGCACGGATTGTGTGGCCATCATAGTCTCTCTATTGGCCTCTGTAGGGGCGCGTATATATGTCCTCCTCACAGTCTAGAAAGACTCTGTTAGGGAGATCAAACGCTTGTCCAACATTTTCTTACGGTGCGCTAAATATGAAATTATATCCCCCCTAAGAACAGCCTTTGCCGTGTACCAAAACAGAATTTGATCCCCCGCATGTTCTTGGTTGGATTGGGAATATGCTAACCATTTTGCTCGCAAAAAATCTTGGAAATGGACATCCTCCGCCAAAAAATATGGGTAACATCATAAATTCTTTGAGGACGATGGCGTCGACCATCGGAGCTCCATCCAGATAGGGGCATGGTCTGAAATACTAATCTCAGCAATTTGTGCAACCCCCACCTGAGAAACGTTGGGTCGCTCGAATCTGTCTTGTGCGCACAGTTCAGCAATTTTGCAATTACCACCCTGGGCTTGTCATTATCAGCGCGTTTGGGGCCAAGGCGGTGTGCTCTTTCCACCCTGAGGGGACCGTGGGCATCCGACAATTTTAATTGAGCAGGCAGCCAGCGCTCCAAGAATCGCGGCAGATTATTTTCTTCAGGAACTTCAGGTAAGCCCACGAATCTTAAATTCGAGTGCCTAGCCTGATTCTCCAAGTCTTCTAATTTGGAGGAGTGCTGTGTTGCCGCCAACTTCGTGCTGCGATCTCCGCCTGGGCGGCCTGGAGGCCATCTTGCTTGGCGCCTCCACCTCCGAGCCACCCAGCAGGGATCCGCGCTGCTCAATGAAAATTTAAAAAAATCCTTATTTCCAAGATTTTTCAGCGTACCTGTCTGCCCAATGTCGTACTTTGGCTCCGTATTGCTCCCAGCTATTTGAGAGGGGCCAGCGGGCAGTTCTCATATACCCGGCTAAAGTGAGGGTACAGACTACCTCGGGGGTCTGTTGGTTCACAGAGGTATCTGCTCTCCAGCAATAAATTGGCTCTTTCCCTGCCAGCCCTCCCTCTGCTGCACCACGAAACTCAGAGGGTGACAAACCCTGCCATACCTGCTTGCAGCTCTGACAGTTGTGCCGAGAGTTTTTGCAGTTCGGGAGTTATTGCCGCTATCACTGCCGCCGTTATCGCTGTGGGACCCGTGAGCAGATCGGAGCCGGATTCAGCCGTTCCCGGCCTCTCCTCCGCCGATGGCTTGGGTGTTCGGGCCTTGTCCTTATCTTTTTCTTTTTCCTTCTTGGATGCACAAGAAGCCATTTTTTTGAATAGAAGAAATGAATGAAAATACACCAGCACACAAGGAGAGAAGCGACAGAATTTGCAAAACAAGAGAAAAAAATGTAAAAAGTAGGGCCAGCAGACAAGGAAAAGCAAGTGAGAAATGCACATATACAGCTGGAACTATAGTTACTTCAGCAACTGAAAATATATTAAAACCTGACACAGGATGTTGGGGAGGTACCCATAATGGAGAAGGTTTTCATGGGTAATGATTCAGATGGACTGAATCAAATCACTGTGAACCTAGAAGATGTGGTAGGCCTGATTGACAAACTGAAGAGTAGTAAATCACCTGGACCGGATGGTATACACACCAGAGTTCGGAAGGAACTAAAAATTGAAATTTCAGACCTATTAGTAAACATTTGTAACTTATCATTAAAATCATCCAATGTACCTGAAGACTGGAGGATAGCAAATGTAACCCCAATATTTAAAAAGGGCTCCAGGGGCAAGTCTTGCCTCACAAATCTGCTTCACTTTTTTGAAGGAGTTAATAAACATGTGGATAAAGGTGAACCGGTAGATATAGTATACTTGGATTTTCAGAAGGCGTTTGACAAAGTTCCTCATGAGAAGCCTCTAGGAAAAGTAAAAAGTCATGGGATAGGTGGCGATGTCCTTTCGTGGATTGCAAACTGGCTAAAAGACAGGAAACAGAGTAGGATTAAATGAACAATTTTCTCATTGGAAGGGAGTGGACAGTAGAGTGCCTCAGGGATCTGTATTGGGAACCTTACTTTTCAATATATTTATAAATGATCTGGAAAGAAATACGACGAGTGAGATAATCAAATTTGCAGATGATACAAAATTGTTCAGAGTAGTTAAATCACAAGCAGATTGTGATAAATTGCAGGAAGGCCTTGTGAGACTGGAAAATTGGGCATCCAAATGGCAGATGAAATTTAATGTGGATAAGTGCAAGGTGATGCATATAGGGAAAAATAACCCATGCTATAATTACACAATGTTGGGTTCCATATTAGGTGCTACAACCCAAGAAAGAGATCTAGGTGTCATAGTGGATAACACATTGAAATTGTCAGTTCAGTGTGCTGCGGCAGTCAAAAAAGCAAACAGAATGCTGGGAATTGTTAGAAAGGGAATGGTGAATAAAACGGAAAATGTCATAATGCCTCTGTATCGCTCCATGGTGAGACCGCACCTTGAATACTGTGTACAATTCTGGTCGCCGCATCTCAAAAAAAGATATGTTTGCGATGGAGAAGGTACAGAGAAGGGCTACCAAAATGATAAGGGGAATGGAACAACTCCCCTATGAGGAAAGACTAAAGAGGTTAGGACTTTTCAGCTTGGAGAAGAGACGACTGAGGGGGGATATGATAGAGATGTTTAAAATCATGAGAGGTCTAGAACGAGTAGATGTGAATCGGTTATTTACTCTTTCGGATAGTAGAAAAACTAGGGGGCACTCCATGAAGGCACATTTAAAACTAATCGGAGAAAGTTCTTTTTTACTCAACGCACAATTAAACTCTGGAATTTGTTGCCAGAGGATGTGGTTAGTGCAGTTAGTGTATAGCTGTGTTTAAAAAAGGATTGGATAAATTCTTGGAGGAGAAGTCCATTACCTGCTATTAAGTTCACTTAGAGAATAGCCACTGCCATTAGCAATGGTAACATGGAATAGACTTAGTTTTTGGGTACTTGCCAGGTTCTTATGGTCTGGATTGGCCACTGTTGGAAACAGGATGCTGGGCTTGATGGACCCTTGGTCTGACCCAGTATGGCATTTTCTTATGTTCTTATAATTGCATCACAGATAATTGCATCACAGATAAATGTGATTTTGTAGTACATAACTGGAAAAGTTTATATATTTTGTTGCTGGGTGCAATGTGCTGATGTTGGAAGGCCTGTACATAGAGGCAGAATAAATATCTCATCAACTGAAAACTTTAAATACTGTATCATTGCTGTACTAGAAACATTGGAAACATGACCCTGACAGAATTACAGAAAATTAAGATATGATCATTTGAGAAATTCCCAGTTCATCTGATAAAATAAAAAAACTTGATGCTAGAAAACTGTATACAATTGTAAAAAGAAAAGCAAGAATATTACTAATAGATGTTTCAAAACCAAGCAACTATTCTCTATTACTTATGGACAGAGGAAGAAGATAAGCGTACTGAGAAAAATATGGGAAGAAGATACAGAATTTGTCCCAATTGTATTGGGTGCTACCGGTTGGATTAAAAGGAACTTTCAAGCTGTCCTTGATTTCTATGTATAGTATACTTTTATGAGCTCCAGAAGGAAGCACAAAGTAAGCATTAAGAGAATTAGCAGTAAGTTTATATAAGATGTTACCTTTTCATTGGATTAACAATATTTCTTGAAATTCTGAGGTGATTGCATGCTACATCTGCATATTAAAAAGGTTAATTTGTTTTACTTTCTAAAAATAATTCTGTTTCTTGTACGCCTGGTTAATTTGTTTGGTTTCTTATTTTTTTTGGGGGGGGGGGGGAGCGGGGAGAGTATCCTAATGATCACTGGGAAGGGAGGCCGGGCATATAGGGGTAGGGGAGAGAAGAGAGATGGCAGAGATCTTGGGATGGAGGAGAATGGGATAGGGGTTGTAGAAGGAATGGCAGAGCCGAAACAGGGGAGGGGAAAGGGAAACAGGATGAAGGAGGAAAGGGAAGGGGAATTTGGGATTGGGGATAGAGGAGGCTGAGATCTAGGAACAGTGAAGAAAGGAGGATCCTCTCCATCCCATGCCATCCCCTCTACTCTCTGATTTGGGCTTGGCATTATGAGGACCACAGTAGTGTGTAACACTTTGGACTTTGGACTCACAGTTACACACAGTAGTTACTCACAGTTACACACAGTAGTGTGTAACACTTTGGACTGTCCCCTCCTCCTTGTGCTGATCAGGGAAAGACTGAAGTAGTTCAAATTGTTCTGTTCTGTGGTTTCATGCACAGTTCAATTTGCCACAGTCTGGGTACAGGCCGCAGAGGAGGATACAGCTTGAAGTGCTGTGCCATAGTGTTTTCAGTCAAGCTTGTATCTGTACAAGATTCAGAGGATAGAGATGTGTGGGCTACTGCTATCACTTCTGCTTTGACCTTGTCCCCTGGTCTCCGACAGCAGTTCTGTGGAAAAAGTGAATTTTCTGGTAAGGGCACTGCTTGTAATATTTCCTTATCTAGGCAGTTTTTATCATTTTTCTTAGAGCAAAAGCAGGATGGCAGTCCTCACACATGGGTGACCTCATTCGATGGAGCCTGGTATGGAAAAACTGTCAGTTTCCAGAACTTTGAGCCTCACTGGGCATGCCCTCAGCATACCATTATAAAATGCATCCACAAGGGGTCCCTTTAGTCTCTCTTACCTCAGAGCATTCCAATTGCAGTTATGCCTCAATCTCCTGGTCTGGGTATTTTTCTTAAGGTTTTTTGAAAATTTTGCGCTCTCAGCCAAGGAATTGTTCATGTGGCATTCTGTGGGCTTTTCCTAGTTAGTTGTCCCAAGGTAAGGTTTTTTGGAGTTTTTGTTTTGTGGTGTTCCTTTCTGGCAACAGGTCCCTTTGGTGCCTATCGGCCATTGACCCATTGCCACCATAGAGTTCAGTTATACATCCCTTTTGTTTCAGTCCGACATGTTTAGTGCAGGGGTGGCCAACTCCAGTCCTTGAGAGCCACAAACAGGCCAGGATACCTACAATGAATAAGCATGGGATAGGTTTGCATACAATGGAGGCTGTACATGCAGATCTATCTCATGTATATTAATTGTGGAAATTCTGAGACCTTGACCTGTTTGTGGCTTTCAGAGTTTGGAGTTGGCCATCCCTGGTCTAGTGTGTTCTCCAGCGATGCCCCCTTTACAAAAGGACTATGTTTATCACAACGCCTATTGTATGTGTCCTTTTCTTGGGGCATCTCATGATTGTCCATAGGTGTCACAAATGTGTGTCCATGACCCAATTGTACTTATGGCTAGAATCTTCAGGCATCTGAAGACTGATCCATTGGCATTGGAGGCATCAACACTGAGGGACTTCTAAGCTACACCAATGAAAGTTGTCAGTGGCATCAGGGGGTTAAAGTATACACGAGGAACAATGCTTGTACTTTTACTCATGGGAAATGTAAGCAGGCTCAGAGTTAGAGTTAGGTAGAGGATTTACCAGTTCCTCAGGGTTCTGACCAAAATAGTCAGTTGCTCTGATTCAGAACCCGTTGACTGTGGACAGTGCAGCAAGAGAGTCCTCATTACCAGATAAGGATGAATTGGGCTCTCAACATGTGTGGAGGTATGGCTACAAATTTGCAGACCTCTTTGAAGAGGAGATGTCTGCGGGTCTTCCCCCTCCAACCATTCTCCTCTACCAGATAAAAGGAAGTCTCTACCTAAAGACCTCTCCGTTGCAGGTTTTGTGAGAAAAATGGCAGAAACCATTCCATTTACATTGCAGATGGATGAAGAGGTTCAGTACCAAGAGGCTGGACATTCTCCTATTCATGGAGCCATCTAAGGAGATCATGGCTGTCCCAGTTTGAGATCCTTCAGTTAGCACAGATAATGTGGGAGAATCCCCTCTCTGAATCCCTTTCCATAAATAGCGAAGCAGATGTGGTCTGGCTCATCTAAAATCCTCCTGGATTCAAGCAGCAGCAGCTATCATGCCAATCTGTGTTTGAATCCTTTCTCAAAAAGGCCAAGAGATCTAGAACCTATTACTCAGTGCCCCTGGGGAGGTATTAGAGCTATGGATACTATTGTGAAAAAGTTTTCATGTTGCTATGCTCATTTCCTGCACAGTATTTTCCCAGCTCTTCATGGGCCAATACATATAGGACATCCTGAAGCAAGTGTAGGGAGTGGATTAGTAGCTTCCTCAAAAGCAGTAAGGCACCTTCAAGTCACTGATGGACAAAGGATTGAAGTGTGGAAACCATGTGGTTTGTTTGACATATGTTTTTAAACTGCATTGAGAGTCTTTGCTGTGGGGATAGAGGACTTGGCTGGCTATGAGTCTCTGATCTCCATTCAGAAGTGCAAAAAAATTTGTTGACATGTCATATAAAGGAGACAATCTCTTCAGAGATAGCGTCAAGGATATTGTAGCACAGATCCAAGGTCATTGTGCAGTGCTCCAGCATTTCTCTGCTGGCACTCCAGACCCTGCTGCCACCTCCAGAGCAGAGGAGATGCTATCCTCCACTCCTAAGTTCTGTTCACAGCAGGTCCCTCGTGCCTGTCTAAGGCCTAAACGGCAACCCAATCAACATCTGGGTGGGGTTTTGACTGGACTGCAGAGAGCATAGCCAGGATCTTGGTACCAGTGCCAGAGGAGCTCTCGGTTGGGGGACAGCTGCAATTTTATGTAAACTGGTGGCCCAGTATAATCTTGGATATGTGGGTCCTCAGCATCACCATAAAAGGGTACAAATTTAACCTACTAGCTCTCCTGTCAAATCGTCAATCATACCTGCCTTGGGTGTCAGTTGCCCGCAGTATTCTAGCCTGTTCTACCAGGGCAAAGAGCGGTGATCCTATACCGAAGAACACAGTGGGAATCTGTTCCATCCTAAACCTAAGGATCTTGAAATAATTTATCAAAAGAGAAAAGTTCAAGATGGTTTCCCTGGGCACTTTAATCCTATTTCTTCAAAAAGGAACTGGCTATGCTTTCTTGATCTCAGGGATATTCACATAGTGATTTTCCCTGGTCATAGTAATTTTCCCTGGTCATAGTGATTTTCCCTGGTCATAGTAAATATAACCAGATTTGTAGTAGGAAACAGCCACATTCAGTGTCGTATTCTGCCGTTTAGGCTAGCATCTCCTTCATATGTCTTCTAGAAATACCTGGCCCTGTTGGCAGTGCACTTACGCAAACTGGGGATGCATGTGTTTCCTTAGTTGGTTGACTGCTCAAGAGCCCCCTTTGGGCTGGAGCCAAGTAATCAATGTGCCTGACCATCTAGGTGTTGGAGTTACTAGAGTTCATTATCAACTCCTCCAAGTCTCACATCAGCCCATCACCTCAATTGGATTTTAGCAAGCTCTGCTAGACACAGCTCAAGCGAAAGCCTAACAACCACAGCAGAGGGCCACTACTGCTTTGGCCACAGCTGAAGAGATCCAAATGTCTAGATTGGGTGACTAGAGAACTGGATTGGGGAAGAGTGCTCGATGTAATTTACTTGGATTTTAGGAAAGCTTTTGATATGGTCCCATATAGAAGACTCCAACAGAATGAGAAGCTTGGAGTGATCTCCAAGGTGGTGGCATGGCTTATAAACTGGTTGACGGATAGAAGACAAAGTGTGATGGTAAATGGAACCTACTCTGAAGAGATAATGGTGTTAAGTGGAGTACTGCAGGGATCAGTGTTGGGACCGGTTCTGTTCAACATCTTTGTCAGCAACATTACAAAAGGGATAGAAGGTAAAGTTTGTTTATTTGCAGATGATACTAAGATCTGCAACAGAGTGGACACGGTGGAGGAGTAGAGAGAATGAGATGGGATTTAAGGAAGCTGGAAGAGTGGTCAAAGATATGTCAGCTAGGATTCAATGCCAAGAAGTGCAGTGTCTTGCATCTGGGGTGTGGTAATCCGAAAGAACTTTGTGTTGGAGGGTGAAGGGCTGATGTGCACAGAACAGGAGAGACACCTTAGGGTGATAGTGTCTAACGACCTGAAGTTGACGAAGCAATGGGACAGGGCGATAGCTAAAGCAGAATAATGCTGGGCTGTATAGAGAGGAATATCTAGTAAGAAAAGGGAAGTGATAATTCCCTTGTACAAGTCCTTGGCGAGGCCTCTCCAGCAGTACTGTGTTCAGTTCTGGAGGTCATATCTCAAAAGGGACAAAGAATGGAGGCGGTCCAGAGAAGGGTGACCAAAATGGTGGGTGGTCTCTATCAAATGTCTTATGAGGAGAGGTTGAAGAACCTGAATATGTATACCCTGGAGGGGAGAGGAGGAGCAGGGGTGATATGATACAGACCTTCAGATACTTGAAAGGTTTTAATGATCCATGGTCAACAGACCTTTTCCATTGGTAACAATTTAGTAGAACTAGGGGTCACGATTTGAAACTCCAGGGAGGAAGACATAGAACCAATGTCAGAAAATATTTCTTCATGGAGAGGGTGGTGGATGCCTGGAATGACCTTCTGGAGGAAGTGGTGAAGACTAAAACCGTGACGGATTTCAAAGGGGCATGGGATAAACACTATGGATCCCTAAAATCTAGAGGATGGGAATGAATGAAAAGAAGCACAGGGATAGTGGGTCTGGGGGTAACCTGCACAGAGCAGCAGTTACTACCATGGGAAGCTTGCTGGGCAGACTGGATGGACCATTTGGTCTTTTTCTGCCGTTGTTACTATGGAGATGGAGAACTAAATGATATATTGCATCAGTAGGCAGGGGAGGTACAGAAGACTGACCAGCTGTGGAGCTGGGCCATCTCTTGGGAAATGGTTCTCAGTGCCATTCACTTGGGCAGAGTGGAGAATGTGATAGCAGACTGTCCGTCCTTATAACCACACAAGTGGTCCTTTAATCGGGGGGGGGGGGGGTAGCAAACAAGATCTGCTGCTGGGGAAAACCAGTGATGGATCTGTTCCTGTCTGCTTGGAACAAGAGGGTCCCACTCTTCTGTTCCAGGCTAAGGGCATGCAGCAAACTAGCCTCTGATGCTTTTTGCCCTGCATTTTGGCAAAGGTGTTCTGTATGTGTATGTTCTGATACTGCTTAGTAGTGAATGATTTTTGAAGCTCAGATAAGGGGGTCGTTATCTTCAGGGCTTATTGGCAGTAGGGAGAATTTCATTTGGCATAATAGATAGATAGAGGTCAGATTTAACTCACAAGAACAGGACTGTGGTAAGACCTCAAAGTATAGACAGACAGAGAGATGTAACGGAAGAGGAATTTTTTTTACCCAATTTTTTTTCTCTTGCTAGTCTAGTCTAGGAACTTGTGACCTAAATTGGCCAATGTTGGAGACAGGATGCTAGGCTCAATGGACCTTGGTCTGAACCAGCATGGCAGTTCTTATGTTGGTATGAATAAACCTGCTCTGTTAAGCTGAGTGAGTGTGTGCTTGGTATGAGTAATGCTCATATTCTAATTTTTTTTCTCTCTCAGTATTCTTATATCCATGGTATTACTAAGGAAGTGCTCAGATTGAAGGAGATATATAGTAAAAGGAATACTGTGAGGGATTAGTGTTCGAAGCCAATAGGTAGTGCTATAAATTGGCAGAATATAAAGGCCAGGACTTCCCAAACCTTTCCTTGGAATCCCACAGCCAATTGAATGAATATGCATAAAATAAATTTGCATATTCTATCACTAGGATATGCAAATTAATTTCATTCAGAATTCATTGCCAGTATCCTGAAAATCCAACTGTCTCGGGTGATCCTCAGGACAAGTTTGGAAAACCCTGAGAGAGAATTAGCAAATATGAGTCCTTTTTTCCTAAACTAGGATAAGTACTAGAATTTGGGTTTACCGAATGCTTATGATGGGGGGGGGGGGGGGGGGGGAGGGAAACAGGTTAGCTCAGTAAGTTAATGGAGGGTGGGGAAGGTAGAGAATTTTATATAATAACTTTTTATGTATTAATATCTTTTATCCATGATTGATTTTATGAATGTAGAATTTATCATTTTACTTGTTTTTAGCTTCCCAAATGATGGCTGAAACTTGTTCAACAACGTTTGGTTCACCTGTTTCTATATGTAAACCTCTATTTGATTGCACCACTCCTGATTCAAGTAATGCTGCATTCCAAGGTATGTAATAAGTGTTTGAAATTGGTATTATACTAATAATGTTGCAACACAATTGTGTTGATCAATCTTAAGTAGATTGTAAAGAAAACTAGTATGACTTGTTATAATACATAACATGTAGCTTCTGTAGTTAAGTAGTTTGAGCCTCTATGAAATGAGTTGCTTATCTTAGTTAAATTCTTAGAACTGTGCACATACAGTATAAAACTATAATTTCTTATCTTTCAGACAGGTTAATCCACACCAGTGGATTATGCACCTCTACCAGCAGATGGAGAGAGAGCAAAGCTGATATCATGATATATATACTCCCCTGCACTGACATCAGCCCGCTAGTATTCTCCTTCTCCAGCAGATGGTGAATGTGCATTTCCCTACTGGGGATTGCTTTAAAAAAAATAAATAAATAGAAAATGAAAGGAGAAAAGAAGGAAATCAATTCACCCTGCTCTCCTGTGGTAATACCTTTATGGTCCCTCCCTCAGTCGAGTTTTCCTGAGGTGATATCTGCAGATCCCTCGCTTAGAGTCCCTCTGTTCGGTAGCTAGTTTTCCAGCATGTACTTAGATGTAGCGAGAGAAACAGCTGAGAGGCTAGCATGTGCAGGAAGCCTAGCACGGTGGAGAAGGCCTTTGCCCTCTCCCCCCGCAGCTGGAAACTGACTGTACTTGGCCAGGATGGGCTGAGCTAAGGTAAAGAGTAATAAAAAAATAAAATAAAAAAATAAAGGGTTTCCATTCCCCTTCTGGTCTCTGAGACTTGGTGAGCCAATCCGATATCATGGCAGCTTGGCGGGTAAGCAGCCTTTTGGCTAGATCCCGCTTTCCGGCTTTGCTTAGATGTGGCATTTGCGCGCTTTTATATGGTTCGGGCTTGCGCGCCCAGGTGAGTACCTATCTGGAACCGTGTATTGTGAGCCTATATTTTGGATACTTATTGGTCAGGCCTTGTTTTTGGATGCCCTGTTCTCATTTGCTTGTATGGGCATGCAGCTGGGCACATAGTTGTCAGATGCTATGGAGGCGTACTGCTCCCGGGTATTTACCTTGTGTTCCTTGCCATATTCAGGTATCTGAGCTTGGTGTCCCCCCCCTAACTTGTGTCAGCGATGCTTGGAAAGTTATCTCTGGCTGCTTTTACTGAGGCTGCCCTTCCCAGCATGATGTGGGAATGGGACCGGTGGGGGACCTGTCAGATTTTGCCTGGTTTAGGGGCTCCCCTAATTGGTTCGCCAGCAGGGGAAGGCTACTTAGTGGGTGCAGGATCGACTCTCCCTAGTTTTGGTATGGACCGTGGCGATGTTTGCATGCTTTTCTACGTGCAAGTCTGCTGCAGAACGCTTGGCGGGTTGAGCAGCCTTTTGGCTAGGCCCTGCTCGCAGGATTTGCTCAGTCACTGCTTGCTAGGCCTAAGTGTTCAGGATTGCAAACTGCAGAACCTTGCACGCCTGGTGCTGCAGTTAAACGTCAGTACGTCTACACCTGCTGATAAGGATCTAGGTGGCACAGATGATGACGATGACCCTTACTCCCTAGAGGATGAGAAATTCCTCCAGGGTTGCAGCCGTATAGAACAATATTGCATCTTTCATAGATGAGTTGCTGTCTCAGATCGCCCTGTCACTGAAGATGCTGGGGGTGCTGATGCCATGTCTGAGCCAAGCAAGAATTCCATTTAGATTCCTTTTGTAAAGCATTATGGATCAAAAATTGATTGATCTTGAATGATGTGCCCCGAAAGCTAATTTTAAAGGGGGATGAGCCTTGGTAGTGCTGTACCCCTTGGATCCTGCAGAGAGAGAGAGAGAGAGAGAGCAGTTATACTTTCTGAAAGTGGATGCGCTGGTGTGTGCTGTCACCAAGCAGCCGACTATCCCTGCGGAAGGGGGAGTGACTTGAAGGAAAATGAAGGCTATCCTTAAGCAGGCCTCGAGGCAGGGTCAGTGAATTGCAGATGGCCTCTTGCTGCTCCCTGCTGGATTGCCCTACTCTCTCTCAGATGCAGGCTACAATTTGGTCTGCACTTGGGCCAGAAGAGTGGCTTCAGTAATATCAGCCAGATGCCAATTATGGCTGAGGAATTAGCTGATGCAACCTCCAAAGCTAATCTTATGAAATTGCCTTTTAAAGGCTCGCTGTTTGGGAGCGAGTTGGAGAAGCTGGCTAGTAAGTGAGGCGAATCTCAGATTCCTCAGTTGCCGGAAGATAAGCAGTTGCTGCGCCCCTTTGGTATGAGGGGTTGTCTCAAAGGTTCCAAATGTTTTGTCCCTACAGAGGGACAACATTACAGAGGTCTCAGCCTTTTGGCAGATCTTAGCCCTTTCATCCCAGATAGCCCAGGCAAGGTGGGGGCTCGGATAGTGCAACCTCCCAACCCTCCTAATGAAGGTTTGCCGACCCACCCAGGGAACAGGAGATGGATGACGCCTCTCTTTTTTATCAGAGGTGGGTCTAAATCACATTGGATCAGTGGGTCCTGGAAGTGAATCGAGAAGAATATGTGCTGGAATTTTGCAGTGTTCCTTGGGATGAATTCATGGTGTCTCCCTGCCACTCCCTGCAGAAGAAGCAGGCGGTGGAGTGTACACTGTCAAGGCTTCTCAATCTGAAGGTTGTGGTTCCAGTACCCACGTCTCAACAAAATATGGATCGATAATCCATTTATTTTATTGTGCCTAATAAGGAGGGATCCTTTCGTCCCTTCGTGGATCTCAAAGGGGTCAACCGTCATTTGTGGGTGACTAATTTTCGCATGGAAGCATTACGCTCACTGATTATGGCTGTGCAGTTGGGGGAATTCTTGACTTCCTTGGATCTGTCCGAAGTGTACCTCCACATTCCCATCCATGTGGAACACTGTTTTCTGCGTTTCGCGGTGTTGGGGCGCTATTATCAATTTTGCGCACTGCCATTTGGTCTAGCCACCACTCCCAGAGCTTTTTCCAAAATTATGGTGGTGGTGGCGAAAACACAGAGGATGGGATACTAGTATACCAGTATTTACACAACTGCTTGATTCGGACCAAGTCTCTGAAGAGTGCCTTCTGGTGACCTGCAAGGTGATTTTCCTGTTACAGGAGCTCAGTTGGGTGGGGAACCTAGCCAAGAGCAGTCTTCAGCCATCTGTCATTGGCGTACCTGGGTGTACAATTCAACATGATGCAAGACAAAGTTTTTCTGCCAGAAGCTCATATTCAAAAGTTGGTGTCTCAGGTGCAACTCTTAGTGAACAATATACGCCCAACAGGGCTTGGAACCACCACAGGAGGTGAGAGCACACTTCTATTGGCAGGTGGAGTCAAATCTCATAGTCCCGAGAATGCGGGTTCCAAAGAGGCAGGGAGCGCTGAAGGAGACGCATATGTGCCCTCACCCACGGCACCGCTTTCAGGGTTAACATCAACTGTTCATAACCAGAGACGTATATCTCTCGAGGAGTTGACAGGGCGAGGCGTATATCTCTCGGCCCTCAGAAGGCTGGCAACCAAGAACAACTCTCAGCCTTATATCTCTAAGCAACAATCTTTATTAAGTAAAGTAGGAAAATAAGAGTAAGATAAGAAAGCAAGAAAGTATAGACAGTTTCTTGGGAGTAGCTGAAGCTGCCTAACAGTGGTGTGCTCCAAATTCTACTCAGTCTCTATATGGTACATTGCTTTGTTATATACATGTATCACTGGGAATGTTTTACAGTTTTTTTTTTACTTTTTCGGAACTGCTCCTTATTTGGAATGGAAAGTTACTGAAACCTACTAAAGCTAAGGCTGCCAGGTGCCATATCTGGTACACTCCCTTCTTCCCCGTTCAGTAGTCAGGCCTTGAGACGTGGGCAAATTTCTACACCAACTGTTTTAATTTCCCACTCAAGGTTATTGCTCATATTAACAGAAATGCCTTCTTTTACTTGTGCTGAGCTGTCCTTTTATTTTATTATTTAATCCAGGTTATCCTCATTCCCCTCTTGAAGGATTATTGCTAATAATCTTTCACTTCGGATGGCCCGTATCTGGCTGTCTTAGGTTGTCCGGAATGGCCCATCCTAGTGGTAGGTTATCCGAATCTTACCCGTCATTGCCAAGCATACTGTTTATACCACCGGTTTACATTAGGGATTCAATCTCGGGAGCACGTGGCTCAGCATATTGAGTTTGCACAATGTTATTCTGAGAAACCATTATCTTGGGAGTGAAAGGCATCTTTGGTCAAAGTCGTTGCAGGCATGAGCAGATGCATGGGAGACAGAAACATAACAGTAGGCATAGGGCAAGGAATCCAATGGCAAAGCTAACAAGGCCTTGCAAGTGACTGCCTAAACTAGAGAACCAGGAAGAGAAAGTGTTCCATCACGGCACTGACAAACCTCCTTCAAAATCACTAACTTGAAGTCTAGCTAAGTTTTGTATCTTTTGCATAGCATTGTGTACAATATTAAAATGATTTACCATGACAGTACAACATTCTGAACTATTTAAAACAGTGCATAAGCCACCTTGTGCTGCAAATATATAATCTAAACCATGTCGATTATATGTAGAAACAATGGTAAGTTCATCAACAGTGTGTTGCAAAGCTTTCAATGCAATCCGTAGCTCATGTGTCATAACATGTAATACTGATTGCAAATGTCTAATAGCCATTCCTAACTCAGCAGCAACTGTGGGTTGGGCAAAGGGTAACCACGAGGTGTAACTAAGTGCATCTAACCTAATTTTAGTTAAGGGATAAGTAGAGTTAATATAATCTAACGAAAGTTGAATTGCTTATTTTTCAGGAACAGCTGAGGGAACATTTCTATGAAAACGGTCATGAGTGGGTTTTAACAGTGGAACCATTTTTGTAAAGTAATTAAATATAACCAACACAGAGAAATCATATGACTTGGGGAGTTTGAGAAAAACTATTCATCACATAACCAATAGTGTCCAACATAAAGATTCGTAAAATTTTGTATCACAGAATAATTCACTGTCATAAGGACCATAAATGGAAAATTGAATTGTCCTCCTCGTAGAACACAAGGAACAAGAAAGGAGTTAAGTTCAGGTCTAAGGACTGTGCAAGCAATGTATGTGGAATTGAAGGTGTCGGTGTAATGGGTTTCTGTAGCCAGGTGCTCAGCTTCTGTTAGTCATTATACATGTTACACAGGGTGAACCTTCGGACGTGGAAAGGGAAGTGCTGGTAGAGGAATTACATTTCCTTAGAAATCAGAGATGGAAGGTCTGGGTAGAATGGTTCCTTTATGAATAGCCCATGTGCTATTGCGGGTGTAAAAGGTATAATTGCAAGAAATTGGGTTTTGGGAAGTATTTTATTTATTTTATTTAAACAGTTTTATATACCGTTGAATGGACAAATCCATCTCAACGGTTCACAAAATTGAAAAACATAATACATCCTAGAAATAATTAGAATGAAAATACATAGTAAAATAATATAAAATATCTAAGAACAGGAAACTAAGAAATATAAGGTTAACCAAAACTATAAGTAAAATATTATCATTAAAAAGATTAAAAGACTAAAAGTTAAAGGAAGAAGTTGTAAGAGCCATTTACATACAGTCATCGCCTTGGGATTCTGTTTTGTAATCTACTCATCTATATACACTTGCCGAAATAGCCAGGTTTTTAAATCCTGCCGAAATTGTTTAATATCCTGTTGTACTCTCAAGTCCGGTGGTAATTTATTCCACAATTTCGGACCTGCAATTGATATGGCTCATTCTCTCACTTCGCAAAAATGGGCTGACAATATTCAAGATCGAGAGAAGACCCTTATTCAAAGATCTTAAGTCCCGTTGAGGTACATGTAGTCTTATTTTCGTGTTAAGCCATTCAGTAATGTCTCCATATAAAATTTTATGTATAATGCAAAGCACCTTAAAAGTTATTCTCTGGTCGACCGGTAGCCAGTGTAACTCTTTCAGAACTGGCGTTATATGTTCACTCCTTTTGGTACCTGTTAATATCCGAGCTGCGGTGTTTTGCAAAACCTGCAACGGTCTCAGAACACTTTTTGGCAATCCAAGGAGCATTGCATTGCAATAATCCAATCCAGTAAATATCATTGACTGTAATACTAATCTAAAGTTCTCTTGTGATAACAATGGTTTAAGTCTTTTCAACATTATCAGCTTTCCATATCCTTCCTTGATTATCTTTGAAATATGTTTTTGGCAATTAAATTCTGTATTGATAAGGAATCCTAGATTCCTTGTTACATTTTCAAATTTCATATTCTTAAAATCAGTAGTTAAATTTAATGTTGGCTCCTCATAAAACCTTTTCCTATCTAAAATAATAAATACTGTTTTTTCAAGGTTTAAAATCAATTTCAGTTGTGACAATACTTGTCTGATAATTTCTAAGTACATTTTAATAAGTTTATTTGTTGCATCTAAATCAATCTCAATAGGGAACAAAATCTGGATATCGTCTGTGTAAACGAAATATGTCAGGCTAAGACCCGCTAGTAAATGACAAAAAGGCAATAAATATACATTGAACAATGTCGCAGATAATGCTGACCCCTGTTGTTAGCTGCAAGCTCTCTGACATATTCTCATTTACTTTAACAGCGAATGATCTATTACTTAGAAAAGACCTAAACCATTTTAGTGTTATATTTGTTACACCTATTTCCTCCAGTCTAGTTAACATTGCTAAGACAAAGATAACCATTTCTAGGTAGCTCAGCAGTGAGTAGGGGATGTGCAATATTACTCAAGTATTGTGTCCATGTTTTTCCTGCTAATGGATCCTGGGAAATGTTATGATGGTCACAGGCGTTAAATCATAGTATGTGGCATAGTTGAACTGGTAAGGTGATTGCTGGGATATGGGAAACGGCTCTAGGGTGAGGAATACAAATAATTCAATCAGTAATGTGGGAAGGTAGAGTCTTAACTAATTCATGGATACCTCAAACCCATAGGCTAGTCTGTCCTTGGAAGGGAGCTCGTCCAATGGGAAGCTCAATCGTCAGGGGGTACATGCACATCAAAATACATACAACTGGTAGCAAGAGTAGCATTATGTCTTTCGGCTGATGTCTAATGTCCTTTACGTGTGTCCAAACAGTGTCTCCTTCCAGGCGGACGGCAGTAGGAGTGGCAGCAACAACTTTGTAGGGTCCCAGGTATACTGGATCCTTCCAAGTCTTGTAAGTGAAGTGTTGTCGATAAACCAAATCTCCAATGGCAATGGGAAGTTCAAGGTGGCCCTTCACGGGGTCTTTATCTGAAAGAGAACAAGAAATTATTTGTAAAGCGTGTCTAAGGCTGGCCCAATATATAGGGAAATCGTCCAGCTGTACCATCTCAGTCAAGGATTTCCACGGCATGGGGCATCCTGTGCAGATCTGAAAAGGGGACAAATTATGCTTTCAAGTAGGGGCCTGTCACAGATATAACAAAGCCCATGGTAAACAAGTGATCCAATCACTCTTCAATTCCATACTAAGAATTCAAAGTTGGGTCTTCAAGAGTCCATTGCACCGTTCTACCAGGACATTGCTGGTCAGTCGATATACAGAAACTCGTCTGTGATGACATTTCAAAGTTGAAACTAGGGTATCAAGTAAATAATTGTGAAAATGAGATCCATTGTCAGTAGCAATCACATTTGGAAAACCAAACCGAGGGATGATGTGCGTACAAAGGGCCAGATGACTGTAAGAGCACATTGTTTTCTGATACAATTTCCCATAAGTATTTTTGAGAATGTTTAAATCAAGAAACTGTGAATGATAGGTTCCTCTAATATTGTGGTTAGTTAGTTGTAGATTTACATTGAGAAGGATTCATAAGCCTAAGGAATATAATAGTTTGTGAGTTCATTACAAAGGGCTTTTGCCATTTCGGCTCCTGTCTCTTTCCTGCAGGAGCATGCCTCTATCCACTGGGAGTAGGCATCGACACAGACTAAAAGATAACTATATGGTTCCTCATGGCCAGTCATATCAGTGAAATTACAATGCCATTCCAGGCCTGGGCCTGACGGTTTGGTAATGTGACCTTGTTCTACACGTGGACCTCGTCTGGGAATAGCAGTTTAGCATATCACACAATGGGAAACATAGTCATGACATATTTGAGTAAGTCCTGGGGTCCACCAAAGCTCATGAAGACGACTGGCTAACTGTGTGGCCGGTACGTGAGCAGGGAGATGCAAGTAAGGCATTAATTTTCTAAGGCCTAGGGCAGGGAGACACATCTTTCCCGAAGAATGCACATAAAATACTTAATCATGTCCTTCTAAAGTGTGTATACTGGCTCCTGCTGCAATCCATGAGTGCAATTCCTTCTGTGTGTGAAGTTGTTGTAATGCAAAAGCATGCGTAAGAGAATATTTATCATGGAATGTAGGTTCCTCATCTGTACTATCTGAGTCATTGAGAATTGTGGGTATTGTATTTTGTCCAAGTCATAAACAGGACTAGGCTCCGGGCCTTCTGTGTTAGAGGTCTCTCTCCGAGCTTGTGCTCTTGTGGTTACATAAGCACTTTTTGGGAGGGTGGCAGTAGCTGCTTGATCAGCTAAGTTGTTTCCATGTGCTTCCCTGGAGAGTAGATGGTCCTGGTGTGCCTTGACCCATACTATGGCTATTGTGTGTCCCTTGTCAGAAAGTGTGTGTAGGGTAGTGAACAGCTTGTCACATAAGGGTAAAGATGCTAAAGTAGTGCCTGAACTAGAAGCATTCCTCTCCTCTGCCACTTTCGACGGTATGTGTGTAAAGATGCATATATGTAATGTGAATCAGTGTAAACTGTAACCTGTAAGTCATGGTTTCTAGTAGCATGTTATTCCAAATACTGTGTACATGCCCAAGTGACTGCACATAATTCTGCTTCCTATGCTGGTAAATGGGGTGGCAAGGCAAAGGCATGTTAGTGGGTTGGGGTCTTTCTTTGGTAAGGTAATTCTATTACTACAAAGCTCGTACCTCCTCCCTTTCCACCTCCTCCTTATCTCAAGCTGCAGCTGCTGCCACAATACCTCTCTCACAAGCTGACTTTCCTAATTCTACAATAGAAAATTTTCCTGAGAGATACAAAACAGGTAAATCACTCTGCATTCCCTCTGCTGTCCATGAGCGGCGGCCTTGGGTTACCCATAAATCTATTGGGATGGAGGAATCAAAATACTGTAAAGGACGAACTGCGCATGCATCTAAAATAAGTTGACTCAATAACCTTTTTTCTTCTTCAGATAAACATACCGGGGATTTTCCAATTCCTTTTGAATGGGCATACAAAAAGAGTGTTCGCTCACTAAAAGCAGGGATCCATAAACGGCAGAAGTTAAGCAAACTTAGGACGGCATGGACTGCTTTGACTGTTGTAGGATTTCCTAAAGTAGCTAAAGCAGCAGTTATGTCTTCTCTTAGGATTCTAGCTGTGGGGTCAAAACAGCCTCAATACTCTTAGTAGTCATTTCCTTAAAATTAACATTACCATGCCATAACTCACTTCATCAGTTACACTTACGCGCACCTTCAAAACAACTTACAGTAATAACGTTCTGTTCAAACAAAACTCTTTCCAAAAAGGAAGAGCTCATTCAATTCTGTATTCCCTGCACTGACAAGATACAGATTTTTATTTGTCTTCTCCTGAGAAACACTTTCCTGCATCACCCACTCACCCCCCTTTTCTCTCTGCAGTTAACCTCTTAACTGCCAGTGTCCTTAATTCCAAAATAAAGGCAAATAGTAGAAACACTTTCTTTTAAGTCTAATCACCTGGGAAGACTCTTACATTTACTAAAGAAACTACTGTGAATATTTTACCTAAAGAAAGAAATCCTAATCTGTTCTAACCACGTGATTTTTAATATATTAAAGCAGAAAAGTAAAAAGGAATCTTATCTCATCTCTATCAGGTCTCTGTATAAACAATTTCAAGCATCTACTTTGTTTAAAGAGCAAGGCACTCAGAGCTGAGAAACTAGTCTTCATACAAAACTAGGTACTATGAGTAACATACAAATCTTATTACCAACTATAAAAACAGACGGTCCAAGGCGGTAAATGTAAGGTTCCCTGTACTATAGACTAACCAAGGGTTAAATTCTTATTCCTTGCTCTCATAAGGGGGAGGGGGAGCATATACAGCGTGGAACCGATCCTGAACTCTGGGAATCTAATCCATTGCCTATCTTACGCTCCCGAATAACCATAAACATACTAAAATTATGAAAATGTCATGTTAGACTTTCCTGTCTTTTTTTATGCTCAATGAATTGGAGTACTTACACAGTCTGCCATTGTCTTACAATACTCTTCAATCCTTTTATCAAGTTTCTTTAAATTCTTATCCAATACTTCTAATGCAGCTGGGTCATCATGCTGATAACCACAGGTCCCAAAATTTTCACTATTTTGTTCTAGGTCCTGACTTACTGTCATTTGATCCTTATGGTCATGTTCTCGTTCCAGAGACGGAACTGGTTCTGGTATAGATTTTATTCCCATACATTTCCTCTCAACAGGTGTACACTGAACTCTCCTAGTAATATCAACCCAAGCAGAATCAGTCTTGATGATAGGGGGGGGGGCATTGGCACTCAGATGTCAAATCAGGATAGATAGGCGTATAACCAGATGCTGTTACAGGAGTTTCACTGAACTCACTAGATTTGGTCTGGGTCTGAACAGTGAGATATGCTGTAGCGTGAGGGGAAGGGGGAGCATCAGGAACTGGGATTTCAATTTTAGGAGGAGTGTCTCGGGGCTGGCATGCACTGTCAGAGTTCAAATAAATCTTAGTCGTAATAAACCAGCTGTGTACTTGTCTATGATAGTTTAGCTTAGTATCATTGTCTGAGTATGCTGGATGTATGTCAAGATCTGGGAAAGCTGGCTCTCAGCAAACGATCCTCCAGCTGGCCAGGCTAGGAAGGCATCAGCAGCAGACCAGTTTACCCATTTATCATGACATTTCTGTATCTATTTCTCATTAGGGCAATGGTAACTAATTATTTGTGCAACTGGGGTATAGGCGCCTATGCCTCCGGTGCAAAAGTAAGAGTTTTCTTACAAAACCGTCGCATCCTTAAATGAAAATAGATATGAAATTCTTAAGAAAAAGCAAAACAGCACAGCTATGATAAGCACACCAAATTCAGCACAAAAATATAAGCAGTTAAAACAAAACTGAAACTTACCCCTATGATGGCGAGTGCGATTCCTTCACTTACCCGTATCTCATCAGCAGTGTTATCATGTGATCATCACGTTGAGGGGTCACCAAGAAACGTTCATAACCCGAGGCATATATCTCTCGGGGAGTTCAAATCATTACCCAAGGCGTATATCTCTTGGGGAGTTGAGAGGGTGAGGCTTATATCTCTCTGCTCTCAGAAGGTTGGCAACCAAGAGAACTCTCAGCCTTATATCTCTAAGCAGCAATCTTTATTAAGAAAAGTAGGAAAATAAGAGTAAGATAAAGCAAGAAAGTATAGACAGTTTCTTGGGAGTAGCTGAAGCTGCCTAACAGTGGCGTGCTTCAAATTCTACTCAGTCTCTATATGGTACATTGCTTTGTGTTATACATGTATCACCGGAACGTTTTACAGGTTTTTTTTCTTTTTCGGAACTGCTCCTTATTTGGAATGGAAAGTTACTGAAACTTACTAAAACTATGGCTAAAGCTAAGACTGCCAGGTCACTCCCTTCTTCCCTGTTCAGTAGTCAGGCCTTGAGACATGGGTGAATTTCTACACCAACTTTTTCAGTTTCTCACTCAAGGTTATTGCTCATATTAACAGAAATGCTTTCTTTTACTTGTGCTGAGCTGTCCTTTTATTTTATTATTTAATCCAGGTTATCCTAACCCAAGTACCTGTAGATAGGACCAAACTTTGACAAGCACACTGAGCATGCCCAGCTTGCCGCGAACCATGCATCCTCTTCAGTTTTAGAGTATGCGAAAAATGAAATTAAAAAACTGAGAGAAACCCAACTCTGCAGGGTGGCAGGCAGGTTTTGTGAGGACTAACATCCTGCTGTCCTTGGAGAACACCTATTACAGGTAAGCAACTCTTTTTCTCCAAGGACAAACAGGATGTAGTCCTCACATATGGGTGATTAAGTAGCTCCAGGCCTCTCCGAACAGGAGCAGCAAAGAACAAGTGCCAACGTGCATAACAACTGCAGCTGCAGTAACCAGAGGAGTAGGCCTGCGACCAAGGATAGGGCCCACAGAGGAAAGAGT
Organism: Rhinatrema bivittatum; assembly: GCF_901001135.1. Classification (NCBI taxonomy): domain Eukaryota; kingdom Metazoa; phylum Chordata; class Amphibia; order Gymnophiona; family Rhinatrematidae; genus Rhinatrema; species Rhinatrema bivittatum. The sequence goes on along the minus strand of NC_042617.1, from coordinate 418,076,048 downwards.
TGAGTTTTCATGGCTGGAAGAGGTTACGGAGGACGGACTGACTGAAATGACTGCCCTGCTGGCAATCATTGATCAGGCAGTAATGTGAGGAGAAAGTGTGGAGGGTTATCCATGTCACTGCCCTGTAGATCTCATGGATGGGAATAGCACACCCAAGTGAGCCACCAAGACCGACATGGCTTGGACAGAGTGAGCCTTAATGTGACCATCAAGCTATAAACCCGCCTGTGTGTAGCAGAAGGCGATGCAGTCCGCCAGCCAGTGGGATAGTGTCTGCTTGGAGACCGCAACTCCTAATCTGTTCTTGTAAAAAGAAAAGAACAGCTGAATAGAGACATGGTGGGGCACTGTCTGTTCCAAATAGAAAAGCAAGCACCCTCTTACAATCCAGTGTGTGCAGAGCACGTTCACTGCGGTGAGCATGAGGCCATGGGAAAAATGTCAACATGATAGATTGGTTGAGATGGAACTCCGAAACAACCTGGGATATGAACTTGGGGTGAGTCCGTAGGTCTAGCCTGTCGTAACAAAAATTTGTATAGGATGGATATGACACCAATGCTTGCAACTCACCTACCCTGCAAGCCGATGTGACCGCAACTAAGAAGATCACCTTCCATGAAAGGTACTTGAGAGATCACAAGAATGCAATGGTTCAAACGGAGGTTTCATGAGTGGCGAAAGGACCACGTTGAGATTCCAGGAAACTGCCAGGGGGCGAGTGGGAGGCTTCAATTGAACCATCCGAACCCCGATGGTATGCCCCTGTGGCACTGAGGTGGACCCTGACTGACGTGGTCTGCAGACTGGACTCAGAAAGGGACAATAGGTAGTCCAAAGGTGTGGGAGGGGAGCAAGAGATGGGATCCAGACTGCTACCCTTGAGCCATAAAGAGAACAGTTTCCACTTCAGATTACAGGACTTCCTGGCAGAGGGTTTTCTGGACTAGAGAAGGATACGGGATACCCGCTCCAGTAGGCCGAGGGCTTCCACAGTCACCCAATCAACATCCATGTTCTGAGGGCCAGAATCTGGATGTTGGGGTGACGGAGTCTGCCCTGATCCTGGGTGATGAGATCGGGGCCATTCCCAAACGGATTGAGGGGTGTGCCTTGAGGTCCTGAAAGGTCAGGAATTAGACTTGATGGGGCCAACAGGGAGTGATCAGGATCTTGGAGCCTCGATCCTGCTGCAACTTCTTGAGTGTCCTGGATATGAGCAGAAGGGGCGGGTAGGCGTACAGCAAGCCCATTCCCCAGTGGATCGAGAAAGCATCCGCTATCGATCCTCTGCCCCTCCTGCCGAAGGAGCAAAACCGATGCACTTTCCTGTTTTCCACGGAGGCCAACAGGTCTATGTCCGGGGTCCCCCAGCAGCAGAAGATGCTGTTCGCCACCTCCTGAGGTGCCTGAATGTCCAACTCAAGGTTGTCCACTCCCATAAAATACACCACCTGGAGAGTGATACCATTCTTGATGGGCCATGTCCAGAACTGGACTGCAACCTGGTTCCTCCTTGTTCAGTACATGGCCACCTGATTGTTGGTCTGAACCAGACCTACCTTGTTCACGAGAATCTCTCAGAACACCCACAGAGCATAGTGGACTGCTTGTAGCTCCAAGAAGTTGATCTGGAGCCAAGCCTCCTGAACTGAACAAAACCCCTGGGTGTGGTAACCCAGAAAGTATGCTCCCCATCCCGTCTGAGAAGCATCAGTGATGAGTGTGGCCTTGAACTGAACATTCCAAAAAGGACAACCCCACTCCAGATTTATGGGTAGTGTCCACAGGAGGGACTGCCACAACCTTTCGGTGACTATGATGCAAGCATGCATGACCTGCTATGCCTGACACCACAGAGAGCACAGCATCCATGGCGCATGTTTAGCCGAGCGAATGGGGTGACCTGCACAGTTGCTGCCATATGGCTCAGCAGAAACTGACGAGCAGAGAGAGATGGACAGCTGGAGACATGTTTTGCAAGAGCTGCTTGCTAAGGTCTCTGCCCTTCCTGAGAGAGGCAGGCCCTCTCCTGGACAGTGTCCAGGTGAGCCCCAATAAAGTCCATCTGTATGGCCACCTGAAGGTGGGACTTGGGATAGTTGATCAAGAATCCCAGGGTCTCCAGAGTTTCGATTGTGAGGCACGTATAAACAGTATAAACTGTTTCTTGGTAAAGGAAAAGTTCAAGATGGTCTCATTGGGCACTCTGATCCCCCTTCTCAGGGCAAGGGACTGGCTCTGCTCCCTTAATCTACAAGATGCGGACGCCCATATCCCTATTTTCTAGGTGGATCGGCATTACCTAACTTTTCTGGTCGACGGGCACCAATATCAGTATCTAATTTTGCCCTTTGGCTTTGCATCTGCGCCCTGGATTTTCAAACGTCTGGCAGTTGTCTGTACCCAACAGGATACCAAAAGTACTACAAGATTATAGTATAAACGCTTATAAGAAATATTGATCAGTCATAATAGGCTTCATCGTATAAGCAAAATTGCTAGATGATTTGCCTTATTTATAATCTTCGGTCAAGATCCAAATTGGTAGGTAAATTTTTTAAAGATATTTTCATTTGCAATGCATATAATTCGTTTATATATCTTAACTTGTGGCTATCGCTGATAATGTTGGGCTCGGAAGCCGTGAGTTGTCAACACGCAAATCATCTAGCAATTTTGCTTATACGATGAAGCCTATTATGACTGATCAATATTTCTTATAAGCGTTTATACTATAATCTTGTAGTACTTTTGGTATCCTGTTGGGTACAGACAACTGCCAGACGTTTGAAAATCCAGGGCGCAGATGCAAAGCCAAAGGGCAAAATTAGATACTGATATTGGTGCCCGTCGACCAGAAAAGTTAGGTAATGCCGATCCACCTAGAAAATAGGGATATGGGCGTCCGCATCTTGTAGATTAAGGGAGCAGAGCCAGTCCCTTGCCCTGAGAAGGGGGATCAGAGTGCCCAGTGAGACCATCTTGAACTTTTCCTTTACCAAGAAACAGTTTAAATTTCTCAGGTCCAGTATGGGCCTGAGGTCCCCCGTTTTCTTGAGAATTAGGAAATACCTGGAGTAGAACCCTCTGCCCCATTGGCTGATTGGAATAGGTTTGACGGCTTGAGTGGAAACGAGGGCCGAGAGCTCTACCTGAACTATCCCAATGACACCTGCCCCTCTCCACTTGGAAGATGGGGAAGAGCAAGGTGGAAGTTGCTGGAAATGCAGCCGGTAACCCTGGAAAACGATGGATAGGACCCAGAGGTCTGATGTGATCAAGATCCACCGAGCAGCAAAAAATTGGAGCCAGTGTCCCATAGGCCACCAGTCAAAATCCAGTGGCAATTCGATGGCAGAGCCATGGGACAGGCCTCTGAGCCCTGGCCCTCTGTGCAGGCGGGTAATATTTATATAACGTGAAACAGCTAGTTTTTTTTACAACTGAGAGTAAAAGCACTTAAGTATTATGTATTTTTTAGATTATGAGGCAGATAGAAAGGCCGCCTCAGATATTGCCGTGAGGGCTTCCTCGTAGGCTCCGTGTCTGAAGTGCTAGTTGACAATTGCTGAAGGGTTTCTTGATGATCTTTCAGCTGATCTATAGTCTTCTTAATCCAGTCTCCAAACGGGTTCTCACCCGTACACAGCATGTCAGCGAGACGGTTCTGTACCTCTGGGCGCAAGTCGGAGGCTTATAGCCAAGCTGTCCAACAAACGCCAATGCCTGCTGCAGCGGATCGCATGGCTGTCTCGAAGATGATATAAGCTGAGCGGACTTTGTGTTTATCACACTCCAGGACCTGCTGGACGATAGCCTGAAATTCCTCCATTTTTCTTGCAACAGTGGAACAGAAATGGGATGCTCCCAGAGGCGGGTTACCAGTTCCTTGAAAATGTCATGAACTGGTACTGCCACCACCTCCTTCGGGGCATCAATGAACTGCAGGATCTCAAGCATTTTGTGCCTGGAGTCCTGCTCTGTTAATAATGTGAGGCACACATTCACTGAACTCCAGGGCCCGCTTCCACAGATTCTGGGAATATTGCCCCAAGTACAGCTGGTAGCAAGCTATGTGGACAATGAGCATGGCACCCTGAAGTACCTGGCATCCCAACACAAGAAGGGCTTTATGTTCGCACCCTGGCGGAGCCAAGGCATGGGTACATACCCACATAGCCTTTTTCAGGGCTGACACTACCACCACCGATTGGTAGGGAAGTTGACGACGGTCGAACCTAGTCGATGGCTAGACTAGGTATAGAGTGTCTGTTTTTCTTGCAACGGTGGAACAGAAATGGGATGCTCCCAGAGGTGGGTTACCAGTTCCTTGAAAATGTCATGAACTGGTACTGCCACCACCTCCTTCGGGGCATCAATGAATTGCAGGATCTTGAGCATTTTGTGCCTGGAGTCCTGCTCTGTTAATAATTGGAAGGGCACCGACTCGGCCATTGCCTTGAAAACTCCACAAAGGAGAGGTCATCGGGGGAAGATTGCAGTTTCCTCCAGGGGAGAAGGTTCAGAAGGCAGATCCTTCGAGTCCTCAGGAAAATATTGATGCCTTCTTCTCCCAGGGGTCATAGGGGGCTTCACCCTCGCTGATACCCTCTGAGTATGCGGGGGCTGAAGGCCTATCTCACCTCAAGGCACTTCCTCCTCAGAGGAGTCGCTCACCAGTATGGGGGCCAGTGGCAATGGCAGCGGTGCACCCAGAGGCCATTGGGAGGCTTGGGACACTGGAGCCGGCTGTGAGGGTAGTATTTTGAGCAGCATGTCCAATCTCTATAGCAAAGGTGCAAGCACCAGTGGACCAGGCTCCTGAGGCAGCGGCGGTACCCAAGGAACCGGAGGCTTTAGGCCCTACAGGGCCCAGCCGACCGCCAGCCGCACACACCTCTCTAACTCCTCCTCAAAAGCCTGCGAGGATAAAACGGGCTGAGGAAGAACTGGTGGAATCGGTGTTTTCCTTGGCTGAAGGAGAACCGTGCCCTTCACCAGTGCTGGTGGAGGCCTTGGGGTTGGAGGGAATGACTTCCTCCACCCTTGACCACGTCATGGGAGGCACAGAGGTTGATACCTTCTCACGGTCTGGTTTGGAGGCAGAAGAATCTATGCCGATGCTTCTTGGACCTTTCTGAACAATCACCGCGGTCCTTGCTCGATGTCGAGGACCCCAATTGGGGAACGGGACAGGGATAGCGGTCAGTCCCCCGCACCAAGCTCAGGACCCAGTTGGGCTGGGGCAGGAGAACCTGATGGCGCCGCGACCGGGGGCTTCTTGCCAAGCGGGGTGGAGGTTCCCGACACCAAGGAAGGCTCCGATCGCTTGGACACGAAAAGTTTTTCCATTTTGTCGAAATGAGCCCGACAACCTTTGGGGTCATCTGGGCTCAGAGGTCACAGATGCAGACATCATGGGAAGCCCCCAGGTAGAGGGGACAGACCTCATGGAGGTCTGTGCTGGACATAGTCTGGGGCACTGAGGGCACCAGTGGAAGCCAGTTGAGGCTACAGGAAAAAGACAGAGTAGTGCGGTCGATGTTCAGCAGGTTACGAAGGGAGAAGGACCCTACACGACGTGTGGAAGGCAAAATCATTTTGCAGTAGCAGAGTATCAAAAAGAAATGCAAGCTCCAAAACAGCGAGGTGACAGCTCCACAAAAAAAGAGATTGAAAAGGGGCGCATGGTTAGCAGCATGCTGGGCATGCTCAGTGTGCCTGTCAGTTTTTCATGCCGGGCTCCATCTGATGGTCACCCATGTATGAGGATTAACATCCTGCTGTCCTTGGAGAACACCCGTTACAAGTAAGCAATTCTGCTTTCTTCCTTGTTCAGTTAAGATTTTGCTCACTTGGGAATTTTTACAGGATGGATTAAATAAAGGGTTGGCCCTTAATTCCTTGAAGGTACATGAAGTTGCTATTACCTGTTTTAGGAGCCAGGTGAATGGTGAATCCATATCATCTCATCCTGATATGGCCCATTTCTTGAAGGGAGTGAAAGATCTTCATACTCCCTTATAGTTACTGGTTCCTTTGTGAAATCTTAATTTGGTGTTTGGATTTCTTGGTGGGCCCTACGTTTCGAATGCTGTGTAGCCTTTCCTTGTGGTTACTGACCTTGAAAACAGTTTTTCTGGTGGCAATTTGTTCTGTGCGTCACAATTCCGAGTTGCAGGCCTTGTCTTGCTGGGAGCCATTCCTTCGGGTGACTCCAGGAGCATTACAGCTGCATACTGTTCCTTCATTCTTGCCTAAAGTTGTTTCGGATTTTCACTTGAATCAGTCCATTTCCTTGCCGTCCTTGGATAAGGAAAGAGATGCAGAAGAATATTGCCTGTTGCATCCCTTGGATTTATTTATTTTATTTATTTATTTAAAAATATTTCTATACCGTCTTTCACAAACAAAGTTTGACCAAAACGGTTTACAAAGTTAGATTATAAAAGAAATAAAAAATAGATAAATAAAATTGTTTTAACTAAAAACAGTGAGAACTAAAGATAAAATAAAAATAAAATAAAACCAAAAATGATGTAGGCATTTCAAGAGACGTGAGGTATTGAGATGTTTCTAAACCTTTCTGAAAGTTGGATCACCTGTTTGTCCATCATGGTGGAGGAAAACAGGGTGAACCAGCTTCGTAAGCTACAATAGTTAACTGGATTAAGGAGGTGGTCACGGCTGCAAATGTGAATGCTGAAAAGCCGTTCTCCTAGGACAAGCAGGATGGTAATCCTTACATGTGGGTGACATCATCCAATGGCGCCTGGCACAGAAAACTTTTGTCAGTTTCAAGAAGCTTTGACCAGCACACTGAGCATGCACAGCATACTCCTATCTGCGAGAGGTCCCCCTTCAGTCTCCTCTTTTCCATGGTGCAGTTGCCTTGCGGTTTGTGGAGCTCTTGCCTTTTTCTTGTTTTCTCGACAAGTATATTGGGTTTTTTCCCAGATTCTTCGTCTGGTCGGTGCCTCCTCAGGTTGGTAGGTTTTTCTTACTTTGCGTCGATTCTCGACTGTTCACCGCGCGGTGGCCCCATCCTCCGGTGTCCCTGGTAGTTCTAGGTGTTCCCCGCCAATATCGGTGCCAGGTACGTGCCTCCTCAGGGACCCGAGGAAGAGCTGGTCCCCTCCCTCAGTCCTGGCCACACCAGACTTTCAGGAGGAGTTGGACTGCAGGGTACAGTCCGATGTGCTTAAGGCACTTCAGAGCATTGAGCTGCTGGTGCCATCGGCCCCCATACTGGTATCCGAGCCCCCGCCATCTGTTTTAGCACCCCTGCTAGAGCATTTGGACATCCTTTTAGGTGCCTACCAAAGCAACTGGTGCTCGAGGGAGCCTCAATTCCTCAACAACCACTGATGCCCTCCTCCAGAGTGATCCCGATCCTCGGGTCCTCTGAGGAGGAAGAGGCAAGCCATGGTGTGGTTCCGAGACCACAATTTCCCGAGCCTAGGCCGGGCCCATCTGGACTTTTGCGGCCAGTCCCCTCGATGCCAGGGGAACCGTCGATGCCCATGGTTCCTGTGCAGCCTCCGAGGCCATTGGAGCCCAGGGCTGATGCCCCACACGTGCCTCGTCCATATCACATGGGCCCTAATGAGGAGGAAGGGCCTTACGACCCTTGGGGAGATGATTCTACGGAGTCTTCCTCTGAATATTCGGATGACCCCCTCTCGGAGCCCTCACCGCCGGAAAAACGGTGCCAGTCACCCCCAGAGGACCTGTCCTTCGCGGGGGTTGTAAGGACCATGGTTTACACCTAGATGTCTTTGAGAAAGCAGCCTGTGTAGCCATGGTGGAGATCTGTGCCCGAAGGATGGCATGGCTTTGAGCCTCTGACCTCCAACCGGAGGTCCAGGAACGGCTAGGCGACCTCCCCTGCACAAGTGAAAACCTCTTCGGGGACAGGATCATCTTGACACCCTTCAACAGCTGTCCGCTAGTGCCTCCAAAGGCTCGTCCTCGGCCAGGAAATCCTCCAGACCGGGATCCCGGAAGGCCTTTTACCAGCAGAGAAAATATTATCCAGTCTCCCTGGCTCATGCACCAGCTCCAGGGGCCGTCCTCACCAGCAGCAAGCGCCTAGACCCCAGCAAGCCCCGGCCACGGGCTTTTGACTGGGGACGGGGGAGCGGAAGTCAATCGACCGTACCCCTGACACCAGATCCCCCAGTAGGAGGCAGGTTTCATGGCTTCACCCATCGCTGGGAAGAGATCACTTTGGACCGATAGGTCCTTTCTATCTATTAGGGGTACCGTATGAACTTCAGCCATCTCCCAGGAACCTCTCCCCCATGTCCATCATGGGGTTCATCAGCCCGCCCAGCAGGTCATATTTCAAACTGAAATCCCCACCCTTCTCACAGCAGGTGTGTTAGAGCCAGTCCCTCGCTCCCAGCAGGCCAAAGGGTTCTATTCGAGATATTTCCTCATTCCAAAAAGGAATAGTGGCTTGCGCCCATCCTCGACCTCCGAGTGTTGAACACATTTTTTGCAAGAGAAAAGTTCAAGAAGGTCTTTCTGGGCACGCTAATTCCCCTCCTCAGAGAAGGAGACCTACTTTGCTCCCTCGACCTCAAGGAAGCGTACGCTCACATAACCATTCTCTCATCCACAGGAAGTACCTCCACTTTGTGGTGGGAAAGGCTCATTACCAATACAGGGTGCTGCCCTTCAGGTTGGCTTCTCTCCTCTGCGTTTTCACCAAATGCCTGGCAGTGTTGGCTACCTATCTGACATCGATCGGTACGTTTTTCCGTACCTTGACAGGGGCCCTAAGTGCGCTGGCTCTGACGGTGCAGGCACTTCAGATGTTAGGGTTCATTATCAACTACCCAAAATAAGAACATAAGAAAATGCCATACTGGGTCAGACCAAGGGTCCATCAAGCCCAGCATCCTGTTTCTAACAGTGGCCAATCCAGGCCATAAGAACCTGGCAAGTACCCAAAAACTAAGTCTATTCCATGTAACCATTACTAATGGCAGTGGCTATTCTCTAAGTGAACTTAATAGCAGGTAATGGACTTCTCCTCCAAGAACTTATCCAATCCTTTTTTAAACACAGCTATACTAACTGCACTAACCACATTCTCTGGCAACAAATTCCAGAGTTTAATTGTGCGTTGAGTAAAAAAGAACTTTCTCCGATTAGTTTTAAATGTGCCCCATGCTAACTTCATGGAGTGCCCCCTAGTCTTTCTACTATCTGAAAGAGTAAATAACCGATTCACATCTACCCGTTCTAGACCTCTCATGATTTTAAACACCTCTATCATATCCCCCCTCAGTCGTCTCTTCTCCAAGCTGAAAAGTCCTAACCTCTTTAGTCTTTCCTCATAAGGGAGTTGTTCCATTCCCCTTATCATTTTGGTAGCCCTTCTCTGTACCTTCTCCATCGCAATTATATCTTTTTTGAGATGCGGCGACCAGAATTGTACACAGTATTCAAGGTGCGGTCTCACCCTGGAACGATACAGAGGCATTATGACATTTTCCGTTTTATTCACCATTCCTTTTCTAATAATTCCCAACATTCTGTTTGCTTTTTTGACTGCCGCAGCACACTGCACCGACGATTTCAATGTGTTATCCACTATGACACCTAGATCTCTTTCTTGGGTTGTAGCACCTAATATGGAACCCAACATTGTGTAATTATAGCATGGGTTATTTTTCCCTATATGCATCACCTTGCACTTATCCACATTAAATTTCATCTGCCATTTGGATGCCCAATTTTCCAGTCTCACAAGGTCTTCCTGCAATTTATCACAATCTGCTTGTGATTTAACTACTCTGAACAATTTTGTGTCATCTGCAAATTTGATTATCTCACTCGTATTTCTTTCCAGATCATTTATAAATATATTGAACAGTAAGGGTCCCAATACAGATCCCTGAGGCACTCCACTGTCCACTCCCTTCCACTGAGAAAATTGCCCATTTAATCCTACTCTCTGTTTTCTGTCTTTTAGCCAGTTTGCAATCCACGAAAGGACATCGCTACCTATCCCATGACTTTTTACTTTTCCTAGAAGCCTCTCATGAGGAACTTTGTCAAACACCTTCTGAAAATCCAAGTATACTACATCTACCGGTTTACCTTTATCCACATGTTTATTAACTCCTTCAAAAAAGTGAAGCAGATTTGTGAGGCAAGACTTGCCCTGGGTAAAGCCATGCTGACTTTGTTCCATTAAACCATGTCTTTCTATATGTTCTGTGATTTTGATGTTTAGAACACTTTCCACTATTTTTCCTGGCACTGAAGTCAGGCTAACCGGTCTGTAGTTTCCCGGATCGCCCCTGGAGCCCTTTTTAAATATTGGGGTTACATTTGCTATCCTCCAGTCTTCTCAGCTGGACTTCATAGCGGCCAGGCTGGACATGGCACAGGAAAAGGCGTTTCTTCCCAGGGATCAGGCTCTTGCCCTCGCCTCACTAGCCATCCTTGTCCGGAACAGTCTACAGGTGTTCACCCACCTTCTGCTCTGTCTGCTAGGCCATATGGCAGCTTCCGTCCATGTGACCCCTCTTTGCCCGCCTGTGCATGAGAGGACTCAATGGACCTTGCGATTCCAGTGGTGGCAGGCCTCCCAGGACCTTGAGACTCTTGTTGCAGTCACAGACCCTCTGCGAGTGTCTGTCCTGGTGGGAGTTCCTCTCCAATTTGGAGAGGGGGATTCCCTTCCAAATTGCTCCACCTCAGGTGATGCCTCTCCACATTGCTGTGGAACCCATGTGGACGGGATCCACACGCAGGGTCTCTGGACCGTCAGTGAAGCCCGCTGTCAAATAAACTTCCTGGAGCTTCGGGCAATCCAATACACCTTGTGGTAGCGATGTGGTATATCAACAAGCAGGGAGGCATGGGCTCATTCCTCCTCTGCCACGAGGCGGTGCAAGTGTGGAGCTGGGCCCTTTCACAGGGGATATCTCTTTGAGCAACAGACCTACTTGGTCATCTCAATGTTCTGCCGGACCATTTAAGCCGCTCCTTACAGCCACGTGAGTGGTCCCTCAAACTGGAGGTAGCGGCTGAACTATTTTGTCATGGGATACGCCGGATTTGGACATCTTTGCCTCCACTCACAACCACAAGGTGAGCAGGTTCTGCTCCCTAGTCCTGGGGGGCGGACGTCCAGCTTACAATGCTTTTTTTCTTCACTGTGGGAGAAGCCTGCTACATACGTATCCCTCTACCGTTCCTCTTGAGGATACTGCTGAAGCTTCAGCAGGATAAGAGGGACCATGATCCTCATGGCATGAACAAATTTAGTTCCCACTTCTGCAGGACGTGTTGGTATAGGCACCCATTCGGCTGGGGATGGTGCCTGATCTCATTTTGCAGAATCAGTGTGCTCTGTGCCATCCGAACCTCCAGGCATTGGCTCTGACAGCTTGGATGTTGAGTTTGTAGTCCTCCAGCCCTTGGCACTCTCGGACTGCGTCTCCTAGGTCCTGGTGGCGTCTCGGAAGCCTTCCACCAGGAAGTCCTATAGCCTGAAGTGGAAAAGATTTTCCATCTGGTTTGCAGGACATGGATTGGATCTTTTCTCATGCCCCCTTCCTCAGCTGTTGGTCTACCTGTGGCATTTTTCCGAGTCTGGGCTTCAGGCCAGCTCCGTCAGGGTGCACCTTAGCACTGTTAGTGCGTACCATCAAGGTGTGCTATTGCATCTGTTTGTCCAGCCTTTTCATGCGGGGCCTCCTCCAGCTGAAGCTCTCTCTGCAGCCCCTGGTTGCTTCCTGGGATCTTAACATTGTCCTGGCGTTGTCATGCGCCCTCCCTTTGAGCCTCTGCAATCATGCAACCTGAAGTTCCTCACCTGGAAAGTCATATTCCTGTTGGCGATCATGTTGGCTCGTAGGGTTAGTGAGCTTCAGGCCCTTGTCACATACCCTCCTGCATCCTAAGTTTCTGCCCAAAGTTGTCACTGATTTTCACATCAGTCAGTCTACTGTTTTACTCACCTTCTTTCTGAGGCCTTACTCCCACTCAGGGGAACAAGCTCTTCATACTTTGGACTGTGAAAGGGCCTTGGCTTTCTATCTAGATTGCACTGCTGGCAGGGAGTCATAGTGGGTAAACAAACCTTGTTGAAATGGCTTATAGATTGCATTGCCTTCCACTATGTGCAGATGGGCCTTTTGCTACCCGGCAGAGTAAAGGCTCACTCTGTACTGGCTATGGCAATGTCGGTGACTCATTTACGGACAGTCCTAGTCGTCGAAATCTGCCAAGTCGCAACCTCGAGTTCTTCACACGTTTGCGACTCATTGCTTGGATAAAGACTGGCGTCAGGACAGTGCTTTTGATCAATCCGTCCTGTGCAACCTGTTCCTGGACTGAACCCAACTCTTCATGCTTCTGTGGAAACCAGACAGTCCCCACTGAACTACAGTGCCGCAGTTATGTTGTGCCCGTTGGCACCTTGTTCGGTCGCTGTTGCTCTTTCCTGTTCTCAGGGACAGTCTGGAGCTTTTTGTTCACTCATATGTGAGGACTACCATCCTGCATGTCCTAGGAGAAAGCGCAGTTGCTTACCTGTAACAGGTGTTCTCCTAGGACAGCAGGATGTTAATCCTCGGGAATTTCATTGCCTCCCCATGGAGTTGGGTTCTCCTTCCGGTTTGTTGCTTTATTTTCTCGCTTGGAATTTTTCCTTCTATGTTACGAGACTGAAGGGGGACTTCGTGTGGATGCTCCGATAGCGGCATGCTCAGTGTACTGGTCAAAGCTTCTAGAAACTTTGACAAAAGTTTTCCGTGTTGGGCTCCACTGGATGATATCACCTACATGTGAGGATTAACATCCTGCAGGAGAGCACCTGTTACAGGTAAGCAACTGCACTTTGCCTACTCAGGTTAGGGCTTATTCCGGTAGGGCTCTGGCCATGTCATGGGCGGAGGTGATATTGCTGTCTCCCATCTACATTTGCCGAGCTGCGACAGGGTCCTCCTTACACACCTTTTCCAGGTATTATCGTCTGGATATTCAGGCCCGGGAGGACGCAGCCTTTGCACGTATGGTGTTGACTAGACTATGGGCAGCCTCCCACCCTATTCAGGAGTAGCTTGGGATCTTCCCACTGGTCCTGAATCAATCCATATGCTAGGAAATGAGAAATTACTACTTACCTGATAATTTCCTTTTCCTTAAAGTGCATAGAAGGATTCAGTTTCCCACCCTGGCTGCCTAATGATTGTGTGATGGTCCTCTTTTGTGGCTACATGTTCACTTGGAGTACTGGTAATTGTTCAACCAGTCCCTAGATTAGTATGCATGCATTCTTGCCTGAGTTCAGTGTTTCTAGTTGGTTAAGTACAGAAATGGTTGTCTGTTTTTTATTCACGTTTTTTGCTAGTCTGTCCACAGTTGCTTTTGAAGAGAATATTGGCAGGCTGATGTCACTGCAGGACTCTATATACTGTGATTCTGTTTACTCTTTCAGATAATAGTATTAGGGGCATGCCATGAAGTTAACAAGTAGCACATTTAAAGCAAATTGGAGAAAGTTTTCACTCGGTGCTCGATTAAGCTCTGGAATTTGTTGCTAGAGGATGTGGTTAATGTAGTTTAGATGGGTTTAAAAATGGTTTGGTCAAGAGGAGAAGTCCATAATTTGCTATTAGTCAAGTTGACTTAGGGAATAGCCACTGCTTATTACTGGAGTTAATAGCATGGGTTCTATTTAATGTTTTGGTATTTGCCAGGTACTTGTATTCTGGATTGGCCACTGACCTTTTTGTTTTTTGGCCACTGACTGAAACAGGATGCTGGGCTTGATGAAACCTTCAGTCTGACTGAGTATTGTAACTTCTTATGTTTTTATGTGCTCTTTCTGGCTAGGCAACTCTGATTCAGAAGAGGATCATAGGTTGTTGGAGGAGGTCATGCTGTAGTTAAAGGATTGGGTAGCAGAAAACTCTGAGAATCTAGTTGGTGTCCTGTGACTCTGCAGCCTTTTACCTCATGGGATTTGCTGTCCCATCTTGTAGCCTTGTGCTCATAACCTAGACTCTCTTTGCCACTCTGGCATTTTCCCTTCTCCTTTATGGTAATCTCTCCACCTGAACTACATGCTCATTTCCTAGTTCTCATTACATGCTATTCTGGCACTCACTTTCAGATGTAGATGAAGTTCCCAGATGCTCCACAGCAAAACTTGACCCTTCATTTGAATGTGTCTTATGTCTGCTTGATACCTTGCCTTTAATTACTTCATAGATATTGATTCCAGATTACCTTGAGTGGAAGGTCTGTGTTTTAAGATGCAGGGTTTCCCCTACCTCAGTGGCTATCATCTTAGCTGTCCTTGTTGGCCCTCTACCCAGGAAGGCCCCCATGTCTGCCTGCATTTGTGATTAGAGCAATTAATTGTTCCAGGGACTGCTTATTGACTGACTGGTGTAGGTTGTTTTGTGGGACTTATCAAGAGTTTCTGGTCTTGGACATTAGCTGATCTGCCTTTTGTGAGCCTCTCTCTGCAGCTGTAGCTACCATACTGTCTGGACCCATGGTAGTCTCTATATGCCCAAATTGCATGGCCTTCCATATTTCTCCCTTTCAAGCACCACATACAGAGCTACAGGGAGCAGGCAGGCTGTTTCCAGCTCTTTGCCAGTTATCTCTGTGTTGGCCAGTTGATCCCAGGGTGCATTTACTGACAATGGCATTTTGGAAGCAGGAGAGAGAAATTTTGGCTCCAGGGTGTTGTCAAACTACTTTTGGAGTGACATGGAGTTAGTATATCTTGGTGGTGACCTTGGCACCTGGTCCTACCTGTTCACATGCTGGCTAGTTCTTGACCACTCTCCACCAACAGTTTCCTGTGATATGGCTGTCCTCTCATAGAAGCAAGGTGCTTCAGGGTAAGAAAGCCATGACAGAACCTGGGTGATCCATGTCTTTAATAGCCAACACAGCATGTTTCCTCTTGGGCTGATGGGGAATTGGGCAGATACACAAGGAAGATGACCATCCAGAAAGTACCTGTAGTCTTCTTGCAGTTGATAGTGAAGGGATGTCAGACACAGAAAGATCAGCACTACTCAGGTGGGCTAGGTTTGCGGAGGATGACATTTTCTGTGTTTGTGGAACAGCTCTAGCTGGCATCGGCAGTGTATAGGATAACATGGAGACTGTGGGAAAGAGCGTAGCAAAACAAAGGCAAAGAATCCAGCTTCTCTCCCCCCCCCCCCCCCCCCCCCCCATAAATTCACCCTGCCAACCGCCAGCCACTTTTCCTATTGCATCCTTAACAGGTCTTGGCATCCTAGCTGGCATCATGGGAAGAATGAGGAGGAGACGTAGGTGTTCTATTTCATTAAACAAAAACAAGAAATAAATTGAGATAAGATGTCACTAATGCTTGAGAGGTGGGCTTCTTACTTTGTTTCTGAAAGAAATCTGTTCTTTCCATGAAACGTCATGCTTATGTGGCATAAAGTGGCCTCCTATTTTTCCCTCACTGCAGCTTTGTAAAGAATTTCATTGCTTTACTGGTAATATTTTCTTTAGGTAATACTGTTGCAGGTTGGTTGTCACTTTCAACTCTTGACTTGTATAAAAGTCAAATGAGCAAGGAGATAAAAGAACTTTGTGAAAGGTAGGTTTGTGAAACTCATTTGCAAACAGCATTAGTAGTTATCGCTTAGAATTTTGTATATTTTGTTCATTGTTCTAACTTGCAGTATTTCTGCTGTTGATATGTTTCAGAGAAAATCAGTGGAATTCTGGACTCAAGTTATGATGACATCTGTAAAAGCTTTAAGTGCAAACAAGAGGAAAATGTGACACTTCAGTGCATGCAGGAAACTGAAAAAATATCTGCATGTATAGTAACTTCAAAAGA
The DNA here is from genome assembly GCF_901001135.1 of Rhinatrema bivittatum. NCBI lineage: Eukaryota > Metazoa > Chordata > Amphibia > Gymnophiona > Rhinatrematidae > Rhinatrema > Rhinatrema bivittatum. Next base: position 418,060,177 of record NC_042617.1, on the reverse strand, counting down.
TGGCCCCTTACCTGTGTTTAGTAATGAACTAGTTCATTTGACTCCCAGGAAACCGGACATAGAGACATCAAAGAAACAGTTGCATTTTCAAGGAATCAAGATAGGAGAAGTACTAGATTCTGGAAAGAGAAAATGTATAATGTATGAAAATGAGCACCCTGGCCAACCTGACTTATCCTTCATATCAACTGCAAATATGCAGAATAAGGTTGTGTATGCCACACAGTACCTAGATGAGAGAATCCATTCTGAGAAACCAACAGAAATGATAAATGATAGTAATAAATTTAATTCTACAGATGCCATTGTTCCATATCTTACAAACAAAAAATCGTTTATTAGTTCCCCAGTTTTATTATATCAACAAGGTGTTAAATGCAAATTGCAAAAGAACTCAATGAAAGATAGTTTATTCTCTAGCTTGAATTCAAGAACACCAATATTGACTTCAGGAAGTTCTGATGAGGGTATCTCACCAATGTTGGCTATACTTAACAAGTCTGCACATGTTTTATCAGACAAAGAGGAGGAACTTCCAGATTTTGAGGATTATTTTTCACCCACTAACTTGAAAGAAACCAAAACAAAATTCACCTGGCTTTCTTTAAGAGCAAAGTTGAGCAAATCGCCCAGCCCTCCTCTAAGAGGGCTGGGAAAAAAGGAACTTTCAAGGAGTAAAAGAAAAAAATCCCCAGAAGATACTGTCAAACAATGTCATAAGAGTAACAAAAAATCCAGAAATGTTCCAAGTAGCAATAGGGTGCCCAAACAAACTATAAATTCACAATCTGAATTAATTTCAAGTGACATATCAGATGACAAATATGATAAAACCTTGGGAGCTTCTAATTGCTCTCTTGGTTCTGAAACAAACAAACAATCTTGCATATTGAATGCCAATATTAGTAGATTTCCAGCTGGATGTGACTCATTCAACAGAAATAACTTCTTACAAACTATAATACCATCTGACTTTGAATCCACTTGTGAGACTTCATCACCAGCTTCAAAAACATTGGCAACTCATGTGGAGAATGCTGTTCCAGCTAAAGCATTGAATGGTTTGCAAGGCAGAACCAAGCTGAATGCCCTTGAGGCACGAGAACAGGAACTAATTTTGACAGACTGCACAGAGCTAGCATGGTCTACAGGAGAGAGAGAGAAAATTCTACAAAAAAGATTCAGTAAAAGTATGTGAATTTTTCTTAATCCTGGTAGTGATTAAATATATTACTGTGAACATTGTTAGAAGCAACCAAATGGGGTCAATATATTCATATTAAAAGTAGTTTTTATGTACTGGACTTTATATAAAAAAAAAAGAATTGGACTTTTAAAAATTATATTGTAGGTTACATATTAAATGTTAGCATAATTTAGCATACTGTTAATACACTTGAGTTAATAAACAATTGATTAACTTAATTCACTGTATTGTTGAAACTAGTAAATATAACTTCTGCCACCTTCAGATAACAGTTCTAATTAAGTTGATGTTCTATTGGCAACAAAAAATTTCAGAGATTGCTTTCCAAATTTAATTAGTAGAAAATCTGTGAGACTATGAATCCAGACTTCCTTTTATAATAAGGAATTTTGTTTCATTAACATTTTCTATTGGTAAGATTTTTAGATCACAGGGATTATGGTTTTTGCAAATCACTTATTTACAGTAGAAGATTTGTGATTCCTAAAGCAGTGTTGAAGATCAGCACATAGTCACCAATATACTTTTTGTAAAATAATGATTTTGGGACTATATCATAAGAACACAAAGCTCAGTGTCCTGTTTCCAACAGAGGCCAAACGAGGCCACAAGAATCTGGCAAGTACCCAAACACTAAGACGATCCCATGCTACTGATAGCAGTAATAGCAGAGGCCATTCCCTAAGTCAACTTGATTAATAGCAGTTTGCTAGCATGTAGCCAGATGGACTCAGGACCAATGGTTATTGTGCTCTTCTGCTAGCAGATGGGAAACGGAGTCAGATTTCCAAGCTGACATCACTCTAGATATACCCCTGCAGTAACCTCAGCTCTTTAGTATCTCACCGTCTCGTAGCAGATGCAGACACTATCCCACACACTAGAATAGTGTTAAGAATTACAGCAAAGAAGAAAATTTACCTTTCCTAGCGTGTAGCAGATGGACTCAAAACAAATGGGTATAGTGTGCTCGTGCTAGCAGTTGGAGACGGATCTGACGTCAGCACGGGTACATATACTCCCGCAGGAAGTGCAGCAATTCAGTAATTTCCGTCTCCAAAGCAGTTTGGAGCTACCCCACGCTCGCTGAGCATGTTTCCAAATTCTAACGACTAAATTCCTAGAAGAAACCAATTGAAGCATGCCCCGCACTCCTGTGGTGATACCACTCACCCAGTTGAGTTTCCCGAGCTGACTTCCGTGGTCCCTCGGAAGCGAGAGCCTCGGTCCAGTGGCCGGTTCGAGGCAGGGACCTAGCCCCCAAGTGAGAAGGGCTCGGGCGCGGCTTGGCCCCCGAGCGAGACGAGTTCGGGCGCGGCCTGGAGGCAGCCTCGGTCCCGGTGTGGACTTGGCCCCCGAGCGAGACATCTCAACATCGGCAGACTGCTGTCCAGATACCTGGAAATGTCAGAAGCAGTACGAAAGACGGACCACCTGTTCGTCCTGCACAGCGGGAAGAAGCAAGGGGAAGCGGCCTCACGGCCAACCATCGCCCGCTGGATTAAAGAAGTTATCAAGGCAGCCTACATAGAGGCGGGAAAACCACCGCCTCTATAGGTCAAGGCTCATTCTACCAGAGCACAATCGGCCTCTTGGGCAGAAGCTAAGCTGCTGTCGCCTGCAGAGATATGTAAAGCGGCGACGTGGTCCTCCCTCCATACCTTCTCCAGATTCTACCGTCTGGACGTCCAGGCCAGGGAGGACACAGCATTTGCAAGGGCAATCCTAAACGGTCCTCGGGCAGCCTCCCGCCCAGTCCGGGAGTAGCTTTTGTACATCCCATTTGTTTTGAGTCCATCTGCTACACGCTAGGAAATGTAGAGATTACTTACCTGATAATCTCGTTTTCCTTAGTGTATGCAGATGGACTCAGCATCCCGCCCGGCTGCCATCATACATGGGGATTCACCGACTCACGGTAAGCCATGTTTTCTTATAATAGGCCATACACCCTGCTGGGTGTCGACGCCTTCCGGTTGAGAACACTGGCGGTCTCCAGCTACTATCAATCGGTCAGGGTAATCCTGTTCATTTAATCGATCGGTCAGCTATAGCTTTGCAAGGAAGATTACTGAATTGCTGTACTTCCTGCGGGGGTATATGTTACCCGTGCTGACGTCAGATCCGTCTCCATCTGCTAGCACGAGCACACTATACCCATTTGTTTTGAGTCCATCTGCATACACTAAGGAAAACGAGATTATTAGGTAAGTAATCTCTACATTAAGGAAGATCGAGCCCCGCTCTCCTGCGGTGATACCTAAGGATCCCTCCCTCAGTCGAGAATTCCTGAGGTTGATCTCAGATATCCCTCAGAGGTGTGCCTTGGTCTGGTAGCTGGTTCCCGATGTGGACTTAGCCCCCAGTGTGGCTGAAAGGCAGCAAGTGTAGAAACAAGTGTGGTGGTGAAGGTAAAGCCCTCTCCCCCCACAGCTGGAGACAGTCCGACATGATCGGTAAGCAGAGACCAGGTAAGAAAAAAACCTTTAAATTTAGGTTTCCGGTCTCAGGAGCTTGGATTGCTATTCCGAATTAGTCCCTGGCGAGGTTAGAAGGGAGCACCAATCGGGTAGACCGGCCTTCATTGGGCTAAGCCCCGATCCTGTGCAAGGGTCCACACACGTGGGGACCCTCGTGGGGCGCCATCTTCCCTTCTCGACCGCCGGTGTGTGCGGGGCATGCCGGCCGAGGCGCCTTACTTGCGCACGTCCAATACAGATGCGCGCACAGCTGAACGCACCATGTGCGCATATCTACACGCACAGCCGTGTTTACAACTGCATGCGCGCAAACACATAGAGACAATGGCACCGGCACCCAAGACGACCAGAAGGCACTCTCTTCGCACAGCCTGCCACATAATTTTATTTATTTATTTAAAAACTTTTATATACCGGTATTAGTATGCATACATCATACCGGTTTACAATGTAACTTAAAAGGCAGAAATTACAATGAACAGGGAGGGCGAACAAGGAGGAGTATACAAAGAGCAGGAGGTGGAGGAATTAAAGCAATAAATAAAACTGCAACGGACTATTTACAGGAATATACAAGGCGTAGGCAAGATACTTGCGGAAGTCAGTGTGCTTAATCAGGGTAGGCTTGTCGGAAGAGCCATGTTTTAAGTTTTTTTCTGAACTTGGCGTAACATGGCTCTAGCCTGAGAGTGGTAGGGAGGGCGTTCCATTGTTTAGGGCCTGCAATGGATAGTGCACGGTCCCTAGTAGAGGAGAGGTGGGCTTTTTTCAAAGGGGGAATGGAGAGTGTGCCTTTGTTGACAGTGCGAGTGGGTCGTTCAGTGCGTATAGGACGAAAGGGTTCATCCAACCAATTGGAATTGTGCGAGTGGATGGACTTGTGCACTATGGTTAGAATTTTGAAGAGAATTCGGGATGCGATGGGGAGCCAGTGGAGTTCTTTGAGTATAGGGGTAATGTGATCAGCTTTCCTTGAGTTGGTGATGACCCTGGCGATGGCATTCTGGAGCATTGTAAGGGCTTGGTGGTGGAGGAGGGTAGGCCGAGGAAGAGGGCATTACAGTAGTCCAGCTTTGAGGAAAGGGTGGCTTGGATGACGGTGCGGAAGTCATGATAGTGGAGGAGGGGTCTGAGTTTCTTCAGGATGTGAAGCTTGAAGAAACCTTCTTTGAGGATGGAGTTGATCTGTTTTTTGAGATTGAGTTGTTGATCTATGATAACCCCAAGGTCTCTTACTGTGGGTTGGGGTGTTATGATGTTGAAAGCTGGATCGTTGGAGATCGGTGGTTTGGGAGGGAGGTGAGGAGAGATAAGGAGCAGCTCTGTTTTGGAGGAGTTTAGAGCAAGGTGGATGTTGGTGAGGAAGTCATTTATGTTGGCAAGACATGTGTTCCAGAAGGCAAGGGCATCTGAGAGAGAGTTGTGAATGGGAATGACTATTTGAACGTCATCTGCATAGAGGTAGAATTTGAGGCCGAGGTCTGTGAGGAGCTGACATAGAGGTGTGAGATAAATGTTGAAAAGGGTGGAGGAGAGGGAGGAGCCTTGTGGGACACCTTGAGAGCCGCACAGCCTGAATTGGAGTCCTGCCTTTGTCAACATTGCGAAGAAGCCCAGGGGGAACCATAGCCTGGCCCCTTACTGTCGAGAGATGGTTCTGGAACTACTGACGATAGCTCCCCGGACCTATGCATCTCAGAGATGGCTTCCCCACAGGAGGGCACCTCTGGGGCCCCTACTCAGACTCCCCCTGGGGTTAACATGGACCCAGGGACCTTCTCCTGGTTGGAATTTTTCCAAGGGCTGCAAGCCTTCGTTCAGGCGCAATCAGCCCCAGCTGTGCCCCAGGCTCAACCCCCGCCGGAAGCACAAGATCCTCCCGGCTCGGACGCCTCGAGACATGCTTTGCCTAGCCAAGAACTTCCCTAACAAGGATCCAGACACCTCAGATGAGTGACTCCCTGGAAGAAGGAGAAATCCCTCCAGGAATGGAACCATACCGACCCATGCTTCGCTTCTTCCACAAGGACGAATTTCCAGCCCTTGTTTCCCAGACTCTGTAGATGCTGGGTATTCCTAGCACGGACCCTATGGCAGAACCAAAGCAGAACCCCATCTTGGTGTCCCTTCGTAAGGCCTCATGCTACTTTCCAATGATGGAAGCCATCCAGGAACTGATTGACCTGGAATGGGATGCCCTGGAGGCCAGCTTCAAAGGGGGTCGGGCCTTGCAAGCCCTATACCCTCTAGAACCAGCGACCAAGGAATGCCTGCATTTCCCGAAAGTGGACGCCATGGTCTGTGCCGTCTCAAAGCGAACGATTCCCGTTGAGGGAGGGGCTGCATTGAAGGACACTCAGGACAGATGATTGGAATTCATCCTTAAGCAGGCCTTCGACGCAACAGCAATGACATTGCAGATTGCTTCCTGCTGCGCACTGGTGGCACGTTCCTGCTTGTTCCTCGAGAGAGAGGCAAATAACTCTAATGTATACTGGTGAGTGACGATGGAACCTACAGCAGCCTTCCTCACAGACGCAAGCTCAGACCTGGTGTGCACCTCAGCCAGGGGCTGAATTGGTCTGCAGACGCGACATCTAAAGCAAATCTCACAAGAAATGCCTCTTAAAGGATCTCTCTTGTTCGGAAGCAAATTGGAGAAGTTAGCAAGCAAATGGGGCGAATCCCCAGTGCCTCTGCTACCAGAAGATAGGAGTAAAAGATCTCAGCGTCCCTCCCCCAGAAGAACTAAGGGCAGAGGATTGCAGCGCTTTAGATCCTACAGGAACTCGCAGTTCCAGGCACCTCCAGAAGATCCCAGCCCATTTAGAACAGACAGACCAAGAGGCGAGCAGGCCCGGGGGCAGGCTTCAGCCATGCTCCACAAAGAGAATGGGCCGACCCATCCACAGCAAGAGGATATAAAGGCTCGACTTGATGTCTTCCTCCAAAGATGGGTCGAGAGAAAGTCGGACAAAAGGTTCTAAACATCATTCGAGAAGGTTACTTTCTGGAGTTCCACAGCATCCCTCGAGACAAATTTATGATGTCACCCTGCCACTCCCACTTCAAGAGACTGGCAGTACAAACCACTCTGACAAGACTACTCAGTCTGAAGGCAATAACTCCGGTTCCCATGCCCCAACAAAATATGGGGCGCTATTCCATCTATTTTATCGTTCCCAAGAAGGAAGGATCATTCCAGCCCATCTTGGATCTCAAGAACGTCAACTGTCATCTGCAGGTTCTACACTTCTGCATGGAAACTCTTTGCTCTATAGTAATGGCTGTACAACCGGGAGAGTTTCTAACCTCCCTGGACCTCTCCGAAGCCTCCCTTCACATCCCAGTCCATAAGGGGTCACCAGCGCTTCCTGTGCTTTGCGATACTAAGTCACCATTACCAGTTCTGAGCACTACCCTTCGGCCTAGCAACCGCCCCTAAAATCATGGTGGTTGTGGCGGCAACACTGAGGAAGGAAGGGATCTTGGTACACCCTTACCTGGACGATTGGCTAATCAGGGCAAAGTCTTCGGAAGAGAGCCGGCAGGTGACCAGCAGAGTCAAGAGCCTACTGCAGCAGCTCAGTTGGGTCGTGAACACTGGCAAGAGCAGCCTGCAGCCCTCTCAATCGCTAGAGTACCTGGGGTCGTTTGAACACCAAACAGAACAAAGTCTTCCTCCCTCCTCCAAGGAGAAGGAAACTGATGGAACAATTACGATGATGGATGACCAATGCACGTCCCAAGGTTTGGGACTATCTTCAAGATCTCGGCCTCATGGCATCAACCCTGGAGGTCGTTTCTTGGGCAAGGGCCCATATGCGACCGCTCCAGCGTCTTTACTGTCACAGTGGAACCCATTGTCCCAGGACTGTTCTCCTCCAGCTACCAGCAGAGGTACATTCTCAGCTCCAGTAGTGGCTATAGGAAGACTACCTAAGCAGAGGAGTAAGCCTATCCCCACCAAACTGGGTCTTGCTCACCATGGATGCGAGCCTGTGAGTTTGGGGAGCCCACTGTCAGGAACTGACGGCCCAGGGACAATGGAACAAGGAAGAGGTGGAATGGAACATAAACTATCTGGAAATTCGAGCAGTCAGACTAGCGTGCCTGAGCTTCAGCCACAGACTCCGAGGCAAAGCAATTAGAGTTATGTCGGACAGCAGTTGCTTACATCTACCACTGGTGAGGAACCAAGAGCCAGCAGGTGTCTCTGGAGATAGACCCTCTCATGGCATGGGCGGAGATAAACCTACAAGGGATCTCGGCCTCACACATCGAAGGAAAAGACAACATTTCAGCAGACTTCCTCAGCAGAGAGAGCCTGGGATCCGGGGGAATGGACGCAGTCAACCACAGCCTTCAAACTGATAGTGAATCGCTGGGGCCTCCCAGCCATGGATCTACTGGCCACCTGTCTCAGTGCCCAAGTTCCCAGGTTCTTCAGCCACAGATGAGAGCCACAATCCCAAGGAATCGACGCTCTTGTCCAGACTTGGCCAGAGAAAGACCTACTGTATGCTTTCCCTCCATGGCCACTACTGAGCAGGGTCATCCGCAAGATAGAACATCACAGGGGACTAGTTTTACTAGTGGCCCCGGATTGGCCAAGACGACCGTGGTACGCAGACATGCAAAAACTACTTGCTGGGGACTCTTTGTACCTACCTCCACACAAGGACCTTCTCCGGCAGTACCAGATTCTCCAAGAAGATCCGCCTCTATTCTCTCTTACGGTCTGGCCATTGAGAGGAATCGCCTGAAGCGCGGTTACTCAAAGGCTGTGATTGACACCCTGCTCCTAACACGCAAGTTCTCCACATCCCTGTCATACATAAGGATCTGGAGAGTATTTTGAAGCCTGGTGTGAGGACCGTGGGATTCTCCCGTAGACAGCCAAGATTCCCATGATTCTGGAGTTCCTACAGAACGGTATGAAGAAGGGGTTGTCACTCAACTCCCTCAAGGTCACTGTCCTGCTTCAGAGCTGAAGTAGACAGTATCCGGCTATCAACCTATCCGGATTTGTCCCACTTCCTGAAGTGGCCGGTGCTTCTATGGAATCTCAACTAGTATTAGACTTCCTAGCTGGGGCTTCCTTCAGATCAACACGCGGTCTGCTACGTGCCTCTTAACATTGAAGACTACATTCCTGTTGGCAATATGTTCAGCTCGTCGTATCTCCGAACTACAGGCACTATCCTGTCGGGAACCGTTCCTTAGCTGCACGCCTGGAGCCATACAACTGCGCACTGTCCCCTCCTTTCTACTGAAAGTGGTTTCCAAGTTTCACTTGAACTAAACAATCTGCTAGCATCTCCAGATGACCATAAGGACTCTGTAGACTCACGCCTTCTTCGTCATCTAAATGTCTACAGACTCCTAGTACGGTACCTGGAAAAATTGGAACTGATGCGCAAAACATACTGCTTGTTCATTCTTCACAGCAAGAAGAAACAAGGAGAAGCTAGCCTACATAGAGGCAGGAAAGCCCTTACCTCTACAGGTTAAGGCTCATTCTATGAGGACCAGGCAGTCTCTTGGGCAGAAAACAAGCTGCCGAGATCTGTCGGGCGGTGACGTGGTCCTCCATACACACCTTCTCCAGGTTCTACTGCCTGGATGTTCAGGCCTGAGAAGACACAGCTTTCGCAAAGGAGGTATTAAGTTGGGCACGGGCAGCCTCCTGCCCTGTCCGGGAGTAGCTTTTGTACATCCCATTGGTCCTGAGTCCCTCTGGCTACATGCTAGGAAATGGAGAAATTATTTACCTGATAATTTAATTTTCCTTAGTGTAGACAGATGGACTCAGCATTCCGCCCACGGCTGCCCCAGAAAAGGAGAACCTCTGATAACAAACCTCGAGACTAAGTAAATATGGGTAAATCGCTGCCTACCCCTAGTTCAAGACACCCACAGTTTGGCCGGTGTCGGTATTAATTGGTTGAGTGCACTGGCGGTCTCCAGTTTGGAAATTAGTTGAACCAGTTCACGTTCTAATCAAGTTTAATCAAGTTATTTAAGCAAAGATATATCCACAATGGCTTTTCGAAGAGAATACTGAAGAGCTGAGGTTACTGCAGGGGTATATCTAGATTGACGTCAGCTTTGAAATCCGACTCAGTCTCCCATCTGCTAGCAGAAGAGTGCAATACCTATTGGTCCCGAGTCAATCTGTCTACACTAAGGAAAACGAAATTATCAGGTAAGCAATTTCTCCATTAATGGATTTCTCCTCCAAGAACTTATCCAAACCTTTTTAAAACGCAGCTACACTATCTACACTAACCACATTCCCTGGCAACAAATTCCAGAGCTTAATTGTGCATTGAGTGAAAAAGAATTTTCTCTGATTAGTCTTAAATGTGCTACTTGCTAACTTCATGGAGTGCCCCCTAGTTTTTCTGTTATCCGAAAATGTAAATAAGATTCAGATCTACTTGTTCAAGACCTCTATCATATCCCCACTCAGCCGTCTCTTCTCCAAGTTGAACAGCCCTAACCTCTTCAGGCTTTCCTCATAGGGGAGCTTTTCCATCCCTTTATCATTTTGGTCACCCTTCTCTGTATCTTCTCCATCGCAACTATAACTTTTTTGAGATGCAACGACCAGAATTGTATGCAGTATTCAAGGTGCAGTCTTACCGTGGAGAGAGAGAGGCATTATGACATATTCCGTTTTGTTAACCATTCCCTTCTTAATTCCTAACATTGTTTGCTTTTTTGACTACTGTTGCAGCACACTGAGCCAACGATTTCAAAGTATTATCCACTATGAAGCCTAGATCTTTTTCCTGGGTGGTAGCTCCTAATATGGAACCTAACATCGTGTAACTACAGCAAGGGTTATTTTTCCCTATATGCAACACCTTGCACTTGTCTACATTAAATTTCATCTGCCATTTGGATGCCCAATCTTCCAGTCTTGCAATGTCCTCCTGCAATGTATCACAATCTGCTTGTGATTTAACTACTCTGATAATTTTATATCATCTTCAAATTTGATTACCTCACTCGTCGTATTCCTTTCCAGATCATTTATACATATATTGAAAAGCACCGGTCCAAGTACAGATCCCTGAGGCACTCCACCGTTTACCCTTTGCCACTGAGAAAATTAACCATTTAATCCTACTCTCTCTTTCCTGTCTTTTAACCAGTTTTTAATCCAAGAAAAGACATCGTCTCCTATCCTATGACTTTTTAGTTTTCTTAGAAGCTCTTAGAAGCCTCTCTTAGCTTCTGAAAATCCAAATACACTACATCTACTGGTTCACCTTGATCGACATGTTTATTAACCCCTTCAAAAAAATGAAACAGATTTGTTAGGCAAGACTTCCCTTGGGTAAATCTATGTTGACTGTGTTCCATTAAACCATGTATTTCTATATGCTCTGTGATTTTGATCTTTAGAATAGTTTCCACTATTTTTCTCGGCACTGAAGTCAGACTCGCTGGTCTACAGTTTCCTGGATCACCCCTGGAGCCCTTTTTAAATATTGGTGTTACATTGGCCCTCCAGTCTTCAGGTACAATGGATTTTTTTAAAAAAATTTTATTTATAGAATTTTCAAAAGTTACACAAATACTTCTTTTTTGCAATAAGAAAGAAAACTAAGTGCAATCTTCCAAATTAATATAACATTTAGAGGTACACTAATACATCAGTTATCTTCTATAATCAAGGAAATTTAAGTGAAACTATCTTAAATCATGAGCTATATTCAGAAACAAAATTAAGGAAGATAATAGTGCAACGTTACTGCCCCTTCTCTATTCTATAGCCGGTATTTCATTAACAAGGAAACTTTTAAGATGCTCTGGGTCATCAAATTGAAAATATTTCCCCTCGAGTTTTACAACACATCTACAAGAGTACTTCAAAAGGAACCCCCCCCCCCCCCCATCTATTACTTTTTTTCTCAATTGCAAAAACTTCTTGCTACGAAGCTGTGTACACTTTACTAAATCATGGAAAATCCAAATTTTTTGGCAGTAATACATTGTCTGTCTGTTACGGAAAAACAATTTCATTATATTATCTTTATCTATTGTGAATGCAAATTGGACCAAAAGTATACCGCTATTTTTAGCCTCAAGGTCCTCATGGGACTTTTGTAACAAATCATAGATATTTAAGGAATTATCTACCCCAACATTCTTAAGTTCTACTACCTCTCCTTGTTGAGCTGATTGAATTTCCTCTTGTCCACCTTTCCTGGTACCTACATAATAAGCTCTTATAATAACCGGTACACATTTTTTTGGGGATATTCAGAACTTGTATAACATAATTCTTAAACAATTCCATTGGGCTCATTTGTTTTATAATGGGAAAATTAATAACTCTTAGATTTAAGATTCTAATTGAGTTTCCTAGAATTTCAAATTTTTTCTGAAACTCATCTTCGGTCTTAATTTGATGGCTCTGTATTTTCTCAACTTGCATCAAATGTTTTTCTATTCCTTCCATTTCTTTTTGTTGTTTCTCATTTTTTTCCATATTTTTGCTTTAAAGAGTTATTAATTTCCTTAACATCAATTAGATTAGTAATAGAAGCATCAATTTTAGCCATGTAATTCCACAATGTTTCTAATGTTACATTGGTAGGTTTCATCATTGCTGTAGATTTTAAAACTGCTATATCTTGCTTTTTTTTTTTTTTTCCTTTAAGAGGATTCTCTACTTTTGGAATACTTTCTAATTTAGGATTAGAAATCAAACTTTCTAACTCTCCCAATCCAGATGACTCATTCATATCCTGACCCTCCAGATCTGTTATCATCCACTATTTTCTCTGGCATATTTACAGTTCCATATCCATTCCCTGGAATTTCTAAAGGGTTGCACCCTTCCTTTCCAGGTGGTGGAGTAGCCGGTGCCCCTGGGCTTAAGGATGTTTCTTCGACTGAACCCCCTCCTAATGCGGTCAATTCCACAGGGGGGGTATCATGGGGCATCTCTAGCCATTCCATTACAGTCTTTTCCCTGGAGCTTATATCAACAGCACTAGAGGAAGGCCTCAATCTTGCTTTCCTTTTAGTGTGTGGCATTTTAGTGTAAGAAAACCAATAGAGGCAAAGAAAAAAAAAACAACTCTGCTCCAGGTATAAAGGGTAGGTAGACACCATTGCTATATTAGTAGGTTCCACTAAAATGGATTATTTTAATGATAGTTTACAAATTATAACTAACAGATCTGAAATTTCATTTTTGAGTTCCTTCAGAATCCCAGGATGCAAACCATCCGGTCTAGGTGATTTGCTACTCTTTAGTTGTCAATCTGGCCTACTACATCTTCCAGGTTCACAGTGATTTGGTTCAGTTCATCTGATTCATTACCCTTGAAAACCATCTCCGGAACTAGTATCCCCCCAACATTCTCATTAGTAAACACAGAAGCATAGATTTAATGTAGTCTTTCTGCAATGGCCTTATCTTCCCTAATAGCCCTTTTAACCCCTCGGTCATCTAACGGTCCAACCGACTCCCTGACAGGTTTCTTGCTTCGGATATGTTTTAAAAAAAAAAGTGATCTTCCAATTATTCTAACCTGAGAAACTACAGAAACAGTTTTAAAAAAACTGCTATATGGCATAGCTGGCGTTGTTACAGTTGACTAAGTTTTAAGTGTATTTTCAGGTCCAACCTAACCAGCTAGGACTGAAAACAGGCCTAAATCTAGTTGACTAGATTTAAGCTAGCTATCCCTGTATACAGAGATAACCAAACATTTAGCTGGTAAATTCCTACCCTACCATGCCTTCCACAAAACCCATTCTCACAGAACAAGCAGGATAGTAGTCTTCACATATGGGTGACATCACAGGATGGAGCCCAATCATGGAAAACTTCTGTCAAAGTTCCAGAACTTTGACTGGCCCCTACTGGGCATGCCCAGCATGGCACTAACCCTGCAGCCAGCAGGGGTCCCCCTTCAGTCTTCTTTTTTCCACGCAGCAGTAGCCTCGCGGTAAAGGAGCTCTGAAGAGATTCCTGACAGGAATTTTCCTCACGGAATTACTAAAAGTTAATTGCCCCACAGGGGTCCCCCCTCTAACTTTTCTCAGTCTGCAGTACTCCGGTAAGTTTTTACCTGTTTTTCCGTCGATTACTGTCTAGTTTGGCCCTCGCCGCCTACTGGCTATCGACCGTACCGCGGCTCGATTTTTTCCGATGGCCATGACGGGGTTTCGTAGGTGCCCGGACTGTACCCGCACCATGTCTATCACAGACCCCTATAAAGTCTGAATAATGTGCCTAGGACGCGAGCACAATGTCTTGACCTGCACCAAATGTGCCTTAATGAGACCGAAGGGTCGCAAGGCCAGAATGGAGAAGATGGAACTTCTCTTCCGTGCTCAAACCCTGACTCAGTCCATCGCATCGATGTCGTCTGAACCGGCACAGTCAACTCCGCGCCAGCATCGACCACCGACCGGTGATGACCGCCATAGACGACTTCTCGGCCATCGACACCCTCCACTCCCCCTCAGGATCGAGGGGATCATGGAGAAACATCGCCATCGACACCGGTAAGACTCAGACCATCGAGGGAGTGAAATCATCGACCTCGCCATCGTCCGAGCCGCTGTCGAAGAGACCCCGTCCAGGAAAGGCACCGACCATTTCTGGTCGGTGCCTTTCCTGGACGGGGTCTCTTCGAGTCCCCGAGGCAACCCTCACGCGATTGGGGATCGGGAGCCACGACTCCGCCTTTAATGGTGGTCCCTCCGGCTATGCCTCTGCCTCATTCTTCTGTTCTGGAGCCGCGGCTGATTGCTCCAGGTCTCCAAGAAGAACTGGACCGGATGGTTCAGGAGGCCATCGACAAGGTAATGCAACGTCTTCAGGTTCCTCCGACACCGGCACTGTCTGTGGAACCGATCATTGACCTGATTCTGGCAGCGCTGGCACCGCTGCTATCCAGGATGGAAGCGCTTATGAGCGCTTTTCCTCCGATGGTTCTCGGGTCTCTGGCTCCGATGCCCTACCCATTGACTGCGTCAACGGGAGGAGAAACACTGTTTCCCATACCTCCATCGGGAGCTCTGCCTCTGCCATCAGTGCCGATACGTTCCTCGCCACCGACCCATCCATCAGTGCCGATGCATCCGGCGCCACAGAGTCATCCATCGATGCCCTCTGCCTGCACCGGTGCTTTCGATGCCATCATCGGTACCTCCGATAATTCCTCCGATTCCCTCTGAGCCTAGACCGGACCTTCAGGTCTACAACCACCCTGTCTCCCTCTAGTTCCTAGAAGAGCAGGTGCTGATCCTTATGACACTTGGGATGATGACACTTCATCAGACACCGATGATTTACCTTCACCCACTGAAAGTAAGAAGTATTCTCCTCCAGAGGACATCTCCTTTATAAACTTTGTGAAGGAAATGTCCGAATTGGTCCCCTTCCAATTTCAGACTGAACAGGATGATAGGCACCAGATGATGGAATTGCTCCAATTCCTGGATGCCCCCAAGGTAATCACATCTATACCCATACATCAGGTCCTTCTCGATCTCCTCAAGAAGAACTGGGAACATCCTGGTTCAATTGCTCCAGTACACAGGAAAGCTGACACTACCTATCTGGTACAGTCATCCCTAGGTTTTCAAAAATCACAGCTTGATCACCACTCGGTCGTTGTAGCGTCTGCACAAAAAAGGTCAAAGAGATCAAAGCCTCACTCATCTGTTCCTCCTGGAAAGGAACAGAAGTTCCTAGATAACATTGGTCGCCGAGTAATCCAAGGGGCCATGCTCATCTTCCGAATTGCCGCCTATCAGCTTTATATGATCCAATATAGCAGGGTCATTTTTAAGCAGATACAGGACTTCTCAGACTCCCTGCCTCAACAATTTCAAGAACAATTACAAACCCTAGTCAACAAGGGTTTTGAGGAAGGCAAGCATGAGATTAGAACATCTTATGACATTTTTGACACTTTTCTACCAGAGTGTCTGCAGCTGCCATCTCAGCGAGGTGGTGGGCCTGGTCAAGTCTTCTGACCTTCGCCCGGAAGTACAAGACGGGTTATCCAACCAGCCTTGTGTCGGAGATAATCTGTTTGGCGAGCAGATTCAGCGGACGGTAGCAGAATTAAGACCATCATGAGACCATAAGACAGCTTTCTTTGATGCCTTCTGACTTCTCCTCAAAACAGCCCTTCAGAAAGGACTCTTAAGAAGTCATTCTTCCTTCCGAAGAAGTTTTACCCGCTACCATCCAGATCCCGTACCACAAGACCTTATCAAAAACTGCAGTCTCGTCAAGCTCATATACAAAAACCACAAGCAGCTCCTCAACCAGGACCTGCTTCAGGTTTTTGACTTCCACTTAGAGAGCAGCAGCTACATTCCTCTGTCGCACATACCAGTGGGAGGTCGATTGTGCACTTCCACAACATGTGGCATCCAATCACAGCCGACCAATGGGTATTGGCAATCATTTCTCAGGGTTACCATCTGAACTTTCTTGTCCTGCCACCGGACTCCCCACCTCTACAGACGTGGAGAACATCCAACCACTCCATTCTTCTGGAACAAGAGGTTTCCCTCCTTCTCCAGTCAAAGCAATAGAACCCGTTCCATACTCTCAGCAGGGCCTAGGGTTCTAATCCCGGTACTTCCTAATCCCCAAAAAATCGGGAGGTGTCCATCCTATTCTAGACCTACGGGCCCTCAACAAGTACCTTCAACGAGAAAAGTTCAAGATGGTCACCTTGGGATCGCTTCTACCTCTTCTACAAAGAGGAGACTGGCTCTGCTCTCTGGACCTCCAGGATGCATACACCCACATTATAACTCCAGCTCATCACAAGTTCCTGAAGTTTCTAGTAGGCCCCAAGCACTATCAATATCGAGTGCTCCCATTCGGCCTAGCGTCTGCGCCACGAGTCTTTACCAAATGCCTCGTACTTGTTGCAGCTTTCCTCAGAACCCAAGGTGTTCACGTCTACCCCTACCTGGACGATTGGTTAATCAGGGATCCCACTCAGCAATCTGATCTGTCGTCCCTCAATCTAACCTTACACACTCTAATTTCGCTAGGATTTCTCGTCAATTATGACAAATCCTACTTAGTCCCATCTCAAACCTTATCATTCATTGGGGCAGACTTGGACACCTTACAGGCAAAGGCTTTCCTACCTCGACAACGAGCACTGACTCTTGCGTCCCTTGCTCACCAGCTGCAGTCTCAGCACTCCGCGACTGCACGCCAATTTCTTGTCCTCCTTGGGCACATGGCGTCCTCAGTCCATGTCACACCAATGGCCCGCTTGGCCATGAAACTCATGCACTGGACTCTGAGGTCTCAATGGACTCAAGCTATTCAGCCTCCGTCAGCCATTGTCCACATAACAGACTCACTCCGTCTGTCCCTCGCCTGGTGGAAAAATCAGACCAATCTCCTCTAAGGATTGCCCTTCTAGGCTCCAAATCCTCAATTCATTCTAACTACCGACGCTTCCAACCTCGGGTGGGGAGCGCACGTAGCTGATCTGCAGACACAAGGCTCTTGGTCTCCAGAGGAAGCCAAACACCAAATACATTTCCTCAAACTTCGAGCAATCAGATATGCTCTCAGGGCCTTTCAGGATCGACTCTCAAAGCAAGTCATCCTGATTCAGACAGACAACCAGGTGGCAATGTGGTACATCAACAAACAGGGAGGCACAGGCTCCTTCCTTCTGTGTCAAGAAGCTGCGCAGATTTGGGAGGAAGCTCTCTCCCATTCAATGTACCTCAGGGCCACCTGGTTTCCGGGAGTACACAATGTCTTGGCAGACAAGCTGAGTCGTGTCTTTCAACCGCACGAGTGGTCTCTCAACCCCTCGGTAGCGAACTCAATCTTTCAACAATGGGGATATCCTCGGATAGATCTCTTTGCGTCCCTGCAAAACCGCAAAGTGGAGAACTACTGTTCTCTCATTCGCAGCAAACACTCAACCCAGAGACGCATTCTCCCTCTCTTGAAAACCGGTCTGCTCTACGCATTCCCTCCACTTCCTCTTCTCTCGAAGACTCTCGTGAAGCTCCGTCAGGACAAGGGAACCATGATCCTGATAGCACCTCACTGGCCACGCCAAGTGTGGTTTCCAATACTTCAGGACCTCTCCATCCGCAGGCACATTTCATTGGGAAAGGACCCGCTTCTGATCACTCAAAACGTCGGGTGCCTACGACATCCCAATCTTCAAGCCTTGTCCCTGACGGCATGGATGTTGAAAGGTTAATCCTTCAACCACTTAACCTTTCTGAGCCAGTTTCCCGTGTCTTGATTGCTTCACGGAAGCCTTCCACGAGAAAAGCTTACTCTTATAAATGGAAAAGGTTCACGTCATGGTGCTCTTCTCAGTCCCTTGACCTCTCTTCCTGTCCAATCCCGAAATTTCTGGATTATCTCTGGCATCTATCAGAGTCAGGTCTTAAGACTTCCTCCATTAGAATGCATGTCAGTGCGGTAGCCTCCTTCCATAAAGGTATCGGGGATGTCTCTTTAACCGTACACCCCCTTGTAACACGTTTTATGAAGGGGCTGCTCCACATCAAGCCTCCGTTACGTCCTCCGGCCCCTTCTTGGGACCTTAATCTGTTTTTGGGTCGGCTCATGAAACCACCATTCAAGCCTCTTCACTCTTGTGAACTTCGATATCTCACATGGAAAGTGCTTTTCCTTTTGGCTATCACTTCAGCTCGCAGAGTTAGTGAATTGCAGGCCCTAGTTACCTATCCGCCTTACACTAAACTTCTGCAGGACCGGGCAGTACTCCGCACTCACCCGAAATTCTTACCTAAGGTAGTTTCGGATTTTCATCTAAATCAATCCATCATACTACCTACCTTTTTTCCCAGGCCCCATGCCAACCCAGGAGAAACAGGCTCTGCATACACTTGTCTGCAAATGGGCTCTAGCGTTTTATCTAGACCTACAGGGAAAACATTCAATTGTTTCTCTTTCCACCCAAACAAGTTAGGGAAACCTGTGGGTAAGCAGACTCTCTCCTCCTGGTTGGCAGACTGCATATCCTTTTGCTACCAGCAAGTGGGCATTCCATTTCAAGACCATGTTAAAGCACACTCTGTGAGCGCCATGGCGACTTCAGTAGCACACCTACGATCGGTGTCGCTTCCTGACATTTGCAGGGCTGCCACCTGGAATTCCCTCCACACTTTTGCAGCCCACTATTGCTGGACAAAGCTGGAAGACAAGATTCCATCTTCGGCCAGTCTGTCCTTCGTAACCTATTTACAACGTGACATACCAACACCCTTCTGCCTGCCTGGTGGGGTTCAGGATGCCCTCTACCAAATTCCACCCCAGTTGTTGTGCCTGTTGCACGCCTTTGGGTACATTTGGTGCATGTTCGGACATCCTCAGCTTGGTATTCACCCATATGTGAGGACTACCATCCTGCTTGTCCTGTGAGAAAGCAAATGTTGGTTACCTGTAACAGGTGTTCTCACAGGACAGCAGGATGTTAGTCCTCACTAAACCCGCCCGCTGCCCCGTGGTGTTGGGTTCGTAACATTTTGTTTTATTTTTCGGCACTTTCTGTAGCTTTCAAATAAGACTGAAGGGGGACCCCTGCTGGCTGCAGGGTTGGTGCTATGCTGAGCCTGCCCAGTAGGGGCCAATCAAAGTTCTGGAAACTTTGACAGAAATTTTCCGTGATTGGGCTCCATCCTATGATGTCACCCACATGTAAGGACTAACATCCTGCTGTCCTGTGAGAACACCTGTTACAGGTAAGCAACATTTGCTTATTTTTATTAGCTAAATATAGCCATTTAATGAAATTAGTCTAAGAAATTGCCATACTGGTTCAAACCAAGAATCTATCAAGCTCAGCATCCTGTTTCCAACAGTGGCTAATCCAGGTTGCAAGTACCTAAACAGTTAAATCCTATGTTACTAATTCGGGTAAAAAGTAGTGGCTAATCCTTAAATTAGCCTGATTAAAAGCAGTTTATGAACTTGTCCAAATCCTTTTTAAACCTAGCTATGCTAACTCTCAACAATATCCTCTGGCAATGAATTTTAGATCTTAATTGTGTGTTGTGTGAGAGTTTTCTTTGATTTGTTATAAACAAGCTACTTGATAACTTCATGGAATGTCCCCTAGTCCAGAGCTTCTCAACTGTGCATGGCACACTGTTGTGCTGCAGTAAGATCTGTGCTGTGCCACTGTAATCTCCCGTCTCCCCTTTTTTGTCCACTGTAGTGTTGCACTGCAGCAGGGGTGTCGTTAGCTTCAGGCACATGGGGCCTGAGTCTGTCGCCTCGCTATTTTTTTTCGATCTCAGCTGGGCCCCGGCTGAAGAAAGAAGTCTATTAGGGTCTTGTGGCTGAGGAAAGAAAGTTCCTGGTTGTGTCTTTTCAATGCGGCCAAAGAAAAAATTGCCAAGTCAGCCTGGGCTGTTTGGCCAATGAGAATACATTGCTACGTTGCGACAGGTTGCTCTACCTAGACGTTCAATGCATGTTGTGGAAGAGAGATGGCTGCAAAAGGACCAAAGGGAAGAGACTGCTGCTACCGGCGAAATGCATATCCAGGGAGGAGAGAGAAATGTGATAGCTTGTGTGGGTGAGTGTGAGCAATAGCATCTGCGATACGTTGTGTGTGTGCAAAAGCATTTGTGAGCAGTAGCATGTGTGAAAATGTATGTGAGTGATGCTTGGGTCCAATGAGGTAAAGGGTAGATTTTAAATGACTCGTGAGCGTTAATCCCGGCGTTTACATGCGTGGTCAGATCTTTTTAATGCTGGACGAATTTCTGAAGAGGCCCAGCCACACGCGTAAACGCCAGCTTGCGAATAAGTGCCGGACTTTTTTGAAGGGGGGGGGGTGGTGCGGGCCACGACAGCGTAATTGATCTCTGTCCAAAGACCGGGCTGCCAGTGCGTGCAACTTATTTCAGCTCAGGAGCTGAATTAAGGTGTGAAACAAAAAAAAGAAAAAGGTAGGGTTTAGGGGGTGCGGAGGAGAGGGGAAGGGAGATTGTGCAGGGAACTGGTGAAGGCTGGAATGCGTTGCCGTGCGGAAATTGCAAAATCCCCCCCCCCCCCCCCCCCGCGTGCGCATCTGGCATGCAAGTGCACTCGGCCCACAGATTTTCTATCACATGCGCATATTAGAAAATTGGCGCATCCATGTGTGAGTACCAGGAAGTGCGCGCAGAGTGGAAAATCTATCTTTAACTGTTAATGTCTACATATCCCAGGAAGAGAGAGAGCATGCAAAAACATATAGGGGAGAGAGATCGTGAGAGGAAGTGTCTTTGTGTGTGTGAGAGAGAGAAGGATCTCTCACAGATGGTTGCGTGTGTGCCTGTGAGAGAGATTGGGAGCCTGCTTGTGTGTGTTTGCGAGAGAGAGAGCACGAGAGAAATATATTGAACTTATTTGTGTGTGTGTGCCTGTGGGAGAGAGACTGAGAGCTTGCTTAGCATGTGCCTGTGACAGGAATTGGGATCCTGCTTGTTTGTGTGCGTGCGAGACAGAGGGATTTGGAGCCTGCTGCTTTGTGTGCATGTGAGAGAGGGAGAGATTGGGAGCCTGCTTGTTTGTGTCTGTGAGTGTGTCTGAGAGAGAGAGAGAGGGATTTGGGAGCCTGCTTGTGTGTGTCTGTAAGAGAGAGGTATTGGGAAGTTTGCTGCTTGTGTGTGTGTCTGTAAGAGAGAGGTATTGGGAAGCTTGCTGCTTGTGTGTGTGTCTTTGAGAGAGAGAGGTATTGGGAAGCTTGCTGCTTCCCAATACCTGTGTGCCTGTGAGAGAGAGGGATTGGGAAGCCTGCCACTTGTGTGTGTGCCTGTGTGAGAGGGGGATTGGGGAGCCTGCTGCTTGTGTGTGTTCCTGTGAGAGAAGGATTGTAGAGCCTGCCTTGTGTGTGTGTGTCTGTGAGAGAGAGTGTGATTGGGGAGCCTGCTTGTGTGTGTGCCTGTGAGAGAGAGTGTGATTGTGGAGCCTGCTTGTGTGTGTGCTTGTGAAAGAGAAAAGGGATTGGGAAGCCTGCAAGTGTGCCTGTGTAAGCGTGTATGGCTGTGAAAGCCTGTGTCACAATCAGGCTCTCACAGGCACACATACCCACACACAATGTGTTTGAGGGAGAGAGAGCCAGTGTGTGTGAGAGCATAGGCATATATAAGAGAGGGAGTGAGTCAGGGAATCATTGTGTTGTGTATGTGAGAGAAAGAGAGAAGATGCTGTCCTCCCTCCCCTAATTCATGACTATCCCAGGGTGACTGGAAATCAAAAGATCCCAGGTATGGAAAGCAGCAGTTTTAGAAATCATTTTAATTATTGAGTTGTATTTGATGTTTCTGCTGTTTTGAAATATTTTGTTCGTGTTTTGGAAAATTTATAACAAGTTTTTTGTTTTTTTTTAAATTATTGGATGTTGGCTGTTTTAACATTTATTTTTGTATTAGTATGATTTTAATATTATGATTATTTTATACCTTGATCTTATTGCTTGGTTTTTGTGAGGAATGATTCTGTTTTTCCATTGTTGTATTGCATAATACAGTCAGGCTTGTGGTTTCCAGTTCAGGTTTTTGTTGGCATATTTCTATTTATACTTTGACCTTTCTATTTTGTTTTGGTGAGGGTCTGTCTTATAGAATGTTAATTCTTGCTGTGAAAATGATAGTGCTTTTCATCACTGGCTTTTATGGCATTATGGTCATCCCTTCTTCATTTCTGTTTTAACAGAGGTTTGTTCTTTATTAATTTCACCTGCATGCAGAAAGCAGTTTTGAATGTTGCGGAAAATATTTTTTCATACACAATTTATTTTCACTCCTGTTGATAGATATTAGGCAATTATTTTAAATAAGAGATGGACTTAGCCAATGTTTCCTTTAAGGATTGGGTTGCTGTGAGCATAAAAGTGATGGGCTTTTTGGATCAAAGAAAGTAGTGTTCAAAGGGTAATATAACCAAAAATGTATGCAAACCGTAAAGCAATCCTTAAAGGGAACACTTGGTGTTGGGGAGAAGGAGATTGGGATTGGGTTTAGAGAGAGAGAGTGCTTCTAGGATTGGTCCTTCAGGAAGGAAGGTAGTACTATTCAGTTTAGTTCAAAGTACATTTCCTGGCATTTTCACAGTCACATGACCAGTGACCAGCAGGTATGAATATATGCAACACTGTAAAATTGGTTGGGTACTTCATGAGGATCAGGCACACTTGAAAGCATGCCCTGATATAAAAATAGAGAAGCTTTGCCTAGTCCTTGTATTATCTGAAATAGTGAGTAAACAATTCATAATTAGCTGTTCTTTCCTCTCAAGATTTTATAGACCTCCATCATATCCCCTCTCAGCCATATCCAAGCTGAACAGTCCTAACCTCTTTAGCTTCTCATGGAGGAGACCATTTCATCTACTTTATCATTTTGGTCACCCTTTTCTGAACTTTTTCCAATGCAGAGATATATATATATATATATATATATATATATATATATATATATGTGTGTGTGTGTGTGTATATATATATTTTATTTTTTTTTAATGCAGAGCCCAGACTTGCACACACAGTACACTGTCATTAAACTTCAGTCAGAATCATTCTATTGCAACTATTTTAAGAATGTGGAATCTGAAACACATCAAATTTTCAGCAATTACATGTCCTCGTGTACATTTATTTATAGTGATTGGTAGAATCCTTTTGGTCCAGTTTCTACTGTTATAAAATGCCATTTTAAAAAAATATTTCCTGTTTTCTTTTTCTTATATGGGTCTTTGTATTCCTTCCTTTAAATATTGTCATGGATTACAAACAATAGACTACTTTGAGCTTTTTAGAAATAAGTATGTTAAGGAGCTAAAGTTGGATTTCTAAGGACTCTTAAATTAGGTGTATTTGTTTTTATAAGTTCAAAGTAAAATTCCTTAGAGGCCATTTTCTTAGTCATTTTCTATTTGTTTTGTCAGTTCATTAGAAGAGGCGAAAGCAAAATGAATTCTTCCTAACAGTCCCTTACTCTAATCAATGTAATTATTAGTATTTAGTTTTTGTCAGTATTCATGAATTCCTTAAATGTTAATTACATCTAAGGAAAATCATTGTTGAAAATGATCCCATCTAGACAGGAAAGGTTGGTAATTCTCTAAAAATTTAGGAACAAATTAAAATTTTTATTTTCCTTTTCTTGATGATCTTAGGCTTTTGCTATTAAATTAATTTTCTCTGAGAATAAGACGGTAGACCTCACAGATGGTAGATGTCAGCCAATAGAACTCGGGTTGGAGCTTTTATCCAACTGAACGAAATGCCCTACTAAGAACATAAGAACATAAGAACATGCTATACTGGGTCAGACCAAGGGTCCATCAAGCCCAGCATCCTGTTTCCAACAGTGGCCAATTCAGGCCACAAGAACCTGGCAAGTACCCAAAAACTAAGTCTATTCCATGTTACCGTTGCTAATGGCAGTGGCTATTCTCTAAGTGAACTTAATAGCAGGTAATGGACTTCTCCTCTAAGAACCTATCCAATCCTTTTTTAAACACAGCTATATTAACTGCACTAACCACATCCTCTGGCAACAAATTCCAGTTTAATTGTGCGTTGAGTAAAAAAGAACTTTCTCCGATTAGTTTTAAATGTGCCCCATGCTAACTTCATGGGGGACTTTCTGCACTAATGGAATACTTGCAGGGCCCTTGTGTTCCCTTTTTCCATGAAGGCAACAGTTTGTTCTTGATCAGCACATGGAGGAATAAGATTTTACCATTTTTCTTCAAGTTTTCAGTTGCAGGTGCCTCTCTCTTCTGACCCTCCTGTGGTGCCCAGTCGAGTCTTTTTTTTTTGTCAAGTTTTCTTTCCTGGAGAGCTTAGTTGGCCATTTTATTTTTTTTTACTGCAATTGATTCCTTTGATTTCGTTGCAGCTATTTTTCGGCTGATATCCCTAAAGGAACCAAAGATATGCATGTTCAGCAAGCACAGTGCCTCCAGTTCAACTGTTCAGTATCAATTACAGTTAGCACAATGTGTCTGTAGTTTTTCTGGAGGATGGACACAATGTTTCTGGCTCTAGCTGTCATAACAAACAGAGACCGTTGGACCTGTATCTAAGCCAATGAAAAGCTCTTTGGTTCAAGTAAGTCTGGCCTCTCGGCTTCAGCAGTATCGAAACTGAAAAACCCAAAGCTCTACAAGATGCTGCTAGTCCATTAATACTGAGGGGGTATTTTCCTTTATCAAAGTTGTAGTAAATAAAAACAAAACCCTGCTTTTGTGCTGTATCCAGGGGAAAAAATATCCTGTTAAGAAAAAAAAACCTCATACTGAAAATACTGAGTATGTTTTAATTTACCGTATTTTTCGCTCCATAAGACGCACCTAGGATTCAGAGGGGGAAAATTAAAAAAAAAAAAAAAATGATGTGCTAAACCAGCTCTGTTCCCGGGCATCTGTGCGTCTTATGGAGCAAATTAGGGGAGTGCATAACAATTTTTTTTGTCCCCATTTCGTTTTTGGGTCTGGGGAGGGCCATTTCGGTCCACTCTCCATGTAAGCTATCCCACCGCGTCATTTGCTTATATGCCCAGTTGTATATACAAACCACCCACCTACGCACCAGATTCCCTAGCACACAGATACTCTTCCCCTCCCCCCCTTCCCCCCTCCCCAAGATTCACCAGTGAGGTACCCGTCCTCACCCTGATTTCAGTGGAGGAATGGCATCATCCCATGTTGCCTGCTGTAAGTATACCAAATAGGAATTTTCCTATAACCTGTATGCATATATTTCCCCCCCCCCCCCCCCCTATTCTTGATACATCTCCAAGAACAAATCTTTGACAATCCTTAGAGTAGTCAGTCCTCAGTCCCTTATTGCTGAAGTCCTCACCCTCAAAAGTTCTACCATGCATCCAGTTGGCATAGAGATGAAAAGCACATTATTAGGCATCTCCTCGAACCGTATAACTGGCCCAAAGGCCTCCATGCAGGGTCACCGCGTCACACAGCAGCCGAGTCTGCTGGGTTGCTTTGCTCCTCCTGTCTTCTGAGACGCTTGCCTCCCTTCCCTATTCTCTGTCATCTGGGAGCCGCTACGTTCCCTGTAGAGGATCCCTGTTCTGTCTGTGATTTTACCGCTATTCCTTGCTGCCGCAAAAACTTTTCAGCCCCCTCCGGGGTCCTGGCTGTGCAGGAATGGCCGCTGATGTTAAATAATATGCCAAAAGGATACAGCCATTTATAGCGCACATTTTCTGCTCGAAGAGTATCAGTGATGTTCTTCATTGCCTTGCGCTTCTGCAGCGTGACGGCTGATAAGTCATTAAAAAGTTGGCGCGCTGATCCTTTCCACATGATATTCCCCATAGCTCTTGCTTTGTTCATAACCTGTTCCTTCACCGGGAAACTGTGTAGACAGGCTATAATATTCCGAGGGCGATTGTTTATAGGTCTCCCGAGTGCTCTGTGCGCCCTGTCTACTGCGATTGCTTGGGAGTACGGCTGTGGGTCCTCAGAGCTTAATATAGCCTTGCAGATGGCTTGCACCACTCCGACATAGTCCATGGACCCCTCTTCCTCCGGGACCCCTCAGATCCTAATATTATGTCTATTTCTGTTTTCCATGTCTTCCATTTTGTTAGCCAAATCTTCGTTGGCTTGTTGCAGTGCTGTGATCTCTTTGCTGTGCTGCGTCAGCGCCGCAGCATGTTCATCGGTGGTCTGCTCCAGCACGTGTACTCTCTCACTGATTTCTGCCAGCTCGGCCCGTATGGTTCCCACAGCTTCCTGTAGTTCAGCTTTAAAGGCTTTAATTATCTCTTGCTTCATATTATGGAGCCACGATTTCAGCTCCTGCCGTGAGGGGGTATCTTCCCCGTCCATCTCCCGTTGTTCCACGCTTATCGGCGCCTGAACCGGCGCCATGACACCTTCGTCCCCGGAGGCCAGCGTTTTCGGAGCCGCTGCAGTCCCGCTGTAAGAGAACTCACTAAGGTCGATTGATCGTCGCCGGGTTGCCATCTGCTTCCCTAGTCGATGCCTTGATAACGTTTTGGAGGTACTTGTGCAATTATTATTCCTCTTTCAAACCTCAGCTACATGGAGCTAAAGTATCAGGCGGCCATTCACAGGGGATGACGTCACTTCCTCCTCGGTCCACTCTCCAGATCAGAAAACTCTTTCTGTGGGAACCCATCCCAACCCTTTAAATTTAATTTACAACCCCCCCCCAAAACCTGCGAAAGGTCCCTGTGGTACAGCAGGGGTCCGGGAGCGATCTCCTGCGCTTGGGCCATCAGCTGCCAGTAATCAAAATGGCACCAACGGCCCTTTGCCCTTACTATGTCACAGGGGCTGACCAATGGCACCGGTAGCCCCTGTGACATAGTAAGGGCAAAGTGCCGGCGGTGTCATTTTGATTACTGCAGCCGACGGCCCTTTGCCCTTACTATGTCACAGGGGCTACCGGTGCCATAGGTCGGCCCCTATGACATAATTGTCGAGACACTCGGGGTATGTGATAGTTCTCAAGGGGGTCCTGGTGTAGCCATTGATATGCTCCAAGTAATACAAGAAGATGTGACCCCCACTCCTGCTTCCCATGCTGTTTTGGTATTGCCAACTTTTGAGGAGTTTAATAGAGGTGGTGAACGGCAGCTTAGCTACCACTAGTATTTCAGCATTATTGATGTCAATGCAGATTGATGCTCACTCAATTCTAGAGACTCATTTGGTATGGCATTGATGCAAAGACCTGGAGAGGTGTCTGCTTTGATTTCCGCTGCACTGATGTCAATTTACAGTGCATTGGAGGAGGAATCTCCACTTAAGTGTAGGATTTATCTGGGTCTAGACAACAGTCAAAGGGAACACTCACAAGGCTTCTCTGCTAGCCTAATGCAGACTCGAAAATCCTAATGCAGTATTCTGACTCAGAATCGGACTATTCTTGGGTTATGCTTCAGAGTCTGAATACTATTCTGAGTGGTAGGGCTTAATAGGTCTCCCTTAAGAATTCTCTTCTCCACAGGAAAGGAAAATATGTCCTGAAAAGCCTCTTCTATGCCAAGTTTATTAAGGAGATGACAGAGACTATTCCATTTGAGTTGGAAAAGGAGGCTGAGCTCAGGGTACAGCTGTTGAATTGTCTACAATTCCTGAATTCTCCTAAATCCTTGACAATCTTAAGGAGGACCAGATAAACTCTTCCTCCCCACCCCCTGCACTTCCAGTCACTAGGAAGGCGAATTCAATGTATTGTGTCCAGATGTCTTCTGGATTGGTAAAACTGCAACTGGCCTCATCAGTCTGTGGAAGAATCCACTCTCAAGAAGGCCAAGGGGACAAGAATTTACTCTGCATGTGAGTCATGCACCTTTGACCTTGTTGGGAGGAAGGTTTACAAAAACACTATGCTGTCTTCCTGCATGGCATCCTTCCAACTTTTCATTGTCCAATACATGGAAAACATTCTACAAAAAGTGTCACGTTTTCTCCTCCAGGTAAAGCCTGACAAGGAGTCACTAGTAGACAAAGGGTCAAGAGTATGGAAAATATCTGGTCAGGCTGAACTACTATGATTTTTGAAACAGTATCAAGAGTTTTTGCTACTGGGATAATGGGAATCTTTTATGGCTGTGAGCTTCATATGTCTGCCATGATATGCAGGATAGGCTTGCAGACATGCCCTGCAATAGAGAAAATCTTTTGGGAGATAAATTCAAGGAAGAAGTAGATCAATAAAAGACCACTATGCCATACGTCAGACCTTCTCTGCAGCTTTTTCTGACCTGCCTTCCATTCAGCTAGTGGGCAAAACCTATGATGAAGTTTTGACTGGATCCAGGAAAACCTAGCCAGTACAGTATCCATCCAAGAGAAACCTACCTGTGGGAAGAAGGCTGTCTTTATGCAAACCATTGGCCCAGAATAACATTAGACAGCTGGGTTATTGGTATAATTCAAAATAGGTATAATTAAAAAAAGAGAGAATTTGAAAAGAAGTTGGCTGTAGAGGCAAAAACTAACAGTAAAAACTTTTTAAAATATATCCGAAGCAGAAAGCCTGTGAGGGAGTCAGTTGGACCGTTAGATGATCGAGGGGTTAAAGGGGCACTTAGAGAAGATAAGGCCATTGTGGAAAGATTAAATGATTTCTTTGCTTCGGTGTTTACTGAAGAGGATGTGGAGAAGGTTTCCATGGGTAATGATTCAGATGGACTGAATCAAATCACGGTGAACCTAGAAGATGTGGTAGGCCTGATTGACAAACTGAAGAGTAGTAAATCACCTGGACCGGATGGTATACACCCCAGAGTTCTGAAGGAACTAAAAAATGAAATTTCAGACCTTTTAGTAAAAATTTGTAACCTATCATTAAAATCATCCATTGTACCTGAAGACTGGAGGATAGCAAATGTAACCCCAATATTTAAAAAGGGCTCCAGGGGCGATCCGGGAAACTACAGACCGGTTAGCCTGACTTCAGTGCCTGGAAAAATAGTGGAAAGTGTTCTAAACATCAAAATCACAGAACATATAGAAAGACATGGTTTAATGGAACAAAGTCAGCATGGCTTTACCCAGGGCAAGTCTTGCCTCACAAATCTGCTTCACGTTTTTGAAGGAGTTAATAAACATGTGGATAAAGGTGAACCGGTAGATATAGTATACTTGGATTTTCAGAAGGCGTTTGACAAAGTTTCTCATGAAAGGCTTCTAGGAAAGGTAAAAAGTCATGGGATAGGTGGCGATGTCCTTTCGTGGATTGCAAACTGGCTAAAAGACAGGAAACAGAGAGTAGGATTAAATGGACAATTTTCTCAGTAGAAGGGAGTGGACAGTGGAGTGCTTCAGGGATCTGTATTGTGACCCTTACTTTCCAATATATTTATAAATGATCTGGAAAGAAATACGAGTGAGATAATCAGATTTGCAGATGACACAAAATTGTTCAGAGTAGTTAAATCACAAGCAGGTTGTGATAAATTGCAGGAAGACAATGTGAGACTGGAAAATTGGGCATCCAAATGGCAGATGAAATTTAATGTGGATAAGTATAAGGTGATGCATATAGGGAAAAATAACCCATGCTATAATTACACAATATTGGGTTCCATATTAGGTGCTACAACCCAAGAAAGAGATCTAGGTGTCATTGAAATTGTCGGTTCAGTGTGCTGCGGCAGTCAAAAAAGCAAATAGAATGTTGGGAATTATTAGAAAGAGAATGGTGAATAAAATGGAAAATGTCATAATGCCTCTGTAACGCTCCATGGTGAGACCGCACCTTGAATACTGTGTACAATTCTGGTTGCCGCATCTCAAAAAAGATATAATTGCGATGGAGAAGGTACAGAGAAGGGCTACCAAAATAAGGGGAATGGAACAACTCCCCTGTGAGGAAAGACTAGGAGGTTAGGACTTTTCAGCTTGGAGAAGAGACGACTGAGGGGGGGATATGATAGGGATGTTTAAAATCATGAGAGGTCTAGAATGGGTAGATGTGAATTGGTTATTTACTCTTTCAGATAGTAGAAAGACTAGGGGGCACTCCATGAAGTTAACATGGGGCACATTTAAAACTAATCGGAGAAAGTTTTTTTTTACTCATCGCACAATTAAACTCTGGAATTTGTTGCCAGAGTATGTGGTTAGTGCAGTTAGTATAGCTGTGTTTAAAAAAGGATTGGATAAGTTCTTGGAGGAGAAGTCCATTACCTGCTATTAAGTTCACTTAGAGAATAGCCACTGCCATTAGCAATGGTAATATGGAATAGACTTAGTTTTTGGGTACTTGCCAGGTTCTTATGGCCTGGATTGGCCACTGTTGGAAACAGGATGCTGGGCTTGATGGACCCTTGGTCTGACCCAGTATGGCATTTTCTTATGTTCTTAGGTACAAACTGCACATACTGGAAACTCCACCAGACTACCTATCAAGGCGCTCATGGTTTACCTGTCAGCATCAAAAAGTGCTTTTTACGGATCTCTTTTCTCTCTTAGATGCCAAAGTTATCAAACCTATTCCACTGTGGGAACGAGGTCAGGGATTTTATTAAACAGTTTCTGACCCCGAAAAAGACAGGAGAACTCATCTCATCCTAGATTGGAGGGCCTTGAACAAATTTCTAGTAAAGTTCAACTTTTTTTTTTCTTGGCATCTTAATCACTTTCCTGGTAAAAGGAGACTGGCTATACGCCCTGGATTTAGAGGATGCCTATACTTAGGGAGATTTCCAGGCTACAGGTAATGTCTCAGATTTGTACTAGGGAAATCACAACATTCAGTATTGCATACTGCCATTCAGCCTGGTGGTCAACGTCATGCATACTCAAGAAATGTTTAGCAATGATACCAGTGCAACTTTGCAAACTTGGGAGTATGTGTTTTCCTTTCTGGATGATTGGTTGATCAAGAGCATGTATCAAGGAGTTGCAATTGATTTAATGAATAAAATTATCTGGGTGTTGACATTACTGGGTTTTGTCAATTAGTACCCAAAATCCAGTTAAACTGGTCATCTCACTTGAAGGTCAGAAGAGCTCTGCTAAATATAACTCTGGCAAAATTCTTCCTTCCACAAGAAAGGATAACTAACCTGGTATCCATATGCAAAGAATAAAGACGCGGCAAACAGCATGGGATATATTATGGATGTCATAGCCTTGGCACATCTCTACATGAAATCAGCCCAATAGGGCCTAATCTCAGTGAAGGCACACCATGCAAGATCTTCAAGCCAGTATACAAATCACTGAGCGACTCTGGGTCTTGTCCTGGTGATTAGACTAGAGGAACGTGGCTGGGAGTGAGATTGGGAGATGACTTTCTAAATTGTCATAACAAATGTATCCAACCTGGGCTGGGGAGTACATGGGTGTGTAGGGGCTTTGTACCTAGTGTCTTTGTTTTGCTTAGGATAAACTTCACATAAATCTCCTAGATGTAGTTTGATCTGGCTTTCAGAGATCAGTTGGCCACCAAAATTCAAATTCAGAGAGACAACCAAGAGGTCATTTGCTATGTAAACAAGTAGGGATGAAGTAGGATTCTATGTTGGGAGTCTGTCAATATCTGGTCTTGGAGAAATCCACAAAAAGAGGATGGAGGGAATGCTGCACTTCAAGCATACATTAATGGACAGATGGGGAAGCACAGCAGACTTTAATAAGTCCCAAAACAACTTCAACGTTGTAAATTTTTCAACACTTTATTAGCTGCAACTCCATTGCTTAAAGAGACAGTGTTAAAACAGGGCCCCCGACACGGACCCATGTTTCGCCAAACGCGGCTGCATCGGGAGGGACGTGTTTAAAGCGGGGTTCATATGCTGTAACAAAGAAACATTATTTAAATAAGAGGGACTCAAAACTCAAAAGAGGGCCCTGTTTTAACACTGTGTCTCTTTAAGCAATGGAGTTGCCGCTAATAAAGTGTTGAAAAATTTACAACGTTGAAGTTGTTTTGGGACTTATTAAAGTCTGCTGCGCTTCCCCTTCTGTCCAGTATCTGGTCTTGGGCCATTTTGCAGGAAATGACCATGAGAGCTATGTAGCTTTCTGGAAACAAGGATAGTATCATAGCATGCAAACTGAGTAAGATCCTGGAACCACACAAAAGGTCCCTAGTGGAGGGGAAGCAATTCAGATATTCTGTGAGTGGGGAACACTCATAGTCGATCTGTTTGTGTTTCCTCTGAACAGAAAGATTTCTCAACTTCGTTCCAGTAGAAGATCATAGGGCAAACTAACCTTAGAAGCTACTTTTCTAAATTGGGGAAGGGTCTCTCGTATGAATAATCTTTCGATTTCTCTAGAAGGGAAGACCCTGCTAAAGCTCAAGAGACAGAGGGACTATGATTCTCATAGCTTCTTATTGACCGAGACAGATTTGGTTCCCACTCATTTACCTACAGTACCTGAATGTAATCTGCTTTGTATTGCCAAAAAGTGGAATATAAAAATCTAAATAAAATAAATAAAAATAGATGTCCATAAGGGAAACAATCAGGTCAGGGAATTCTTCAACCATCTCACGTAGAACAAGTTATACCTCGTATCCAGTTCCTAGATATCTCAGCCTGGATTTGAGAAAATATCAGATTCCCTAAACCTATAAGTGGACATGTCTTATATTCTTCTGTCTTCTGGAAAAGCTTCCATCAGATCATCTTATGGTTTTAAATGGGTGAGGTTTGCTCAGTGGTATGCAGGAAAGGCCTTAAATCATTTTGCCTGCTTAACATAAAAATGCTTGTACTTTCTCTTTTGGAGTGGGTCTGAAAACCAAGTTAAGGGTTCACTTTAGAGCAACTAATGCTTATCACCATATAGAAGATACAGCCTGTAGTTATCTCTTCCCCCTTTGCCAACTCCTATTTAACCTAGGCCAATGATGGCCAACCTTTTGAGCTCAGTGTGTCAATTCATAAAAAAAAAACCGAGCATAACTAGGGTGGTGTGTCACTTCTAGAAAAATCCATAATTTTGTGATATTTGTAGCTCTAATCAATAACAAAAAGTTATAATTTTAATATGTACTGTATTTATTAATAAAGCAAAAACAAATAATTCTTTACCTTACCTGCTTAGTGACTTTTTTGTTGCTGAATTTCATTGGCTAAATCTTCAATTGAAGGTTGGTATTTCGTACACTTCAAGTCCAAGCAAGCGTTACAAACTTCATCTGTCAGTCGGTTTCTTTTATTGGCTCCCATTCATTTTCACACCACTCCCTCCCCATCCCCCAGGCATGCACACATTAATTCTCACACACACAGACCCCCAGGCAGGCACCCATGCATTCACACACATACACCCCCAGGCAGAGTCCCATTCATACACATGCACACACTAAAGGCAGAACCCCCTCTCTTTTGCCAGCAATCTCGGAACCTCTCTCATTCCTCTGCTGTCACTGTCACTGCTGCCACATGGCTATTGGAGAGGTGCCGATTGCTGCTACTGACACTGAAGCCCATTCTGCTGCCTCCTCTGTGCAGGCCCCGTGGGCTTCCACTTTCTCCATGCTGATCTCGTACATTGTGAGATCCGTAGAGAAAGTGCTATTCTTGCACATTCCCAAAGATTACATGTGCCAATCACTAAAAAGTAATTTTTTTTTTTTTTTTTTTGCCTTTGCTGTCTGATCTTAGTTTTCTAATTGGTTGGTCACAGGCTTTTTTTTTCCACCTTCCCTTTCTTATTTTTTTGCCAATTCCTTTTATATTGTCTTTTTTTCTGTTTCTTTTCTCTCCATCTTCTTCCCTCAAACACAGTCAGGTTCTCATTCTCACATGCATTTCTCTTTCTCACACACACACACAGGCTCTCGCTGGCACATGCTCTCTCTCATACAATCATTCATACACACAGGCTCATGCTCTCTCGCATACAATCATTCATACACACAGGCTCATGCTCTCTCTCATACAATCATTCATACACACAGGCTCTCACTGGCACATGCTCTCTCTCTCTCTCTCATACAATCATTCATACACACAGGCTCTCACTGGCACATGCTCTCTCTCATACAATCATTCATACACACAGGCTCTCACTGGCACATGCTTTCTCTCATACAATCATTCATACACACAGGCTCTCACTGGCACATGCTCTCTCTCTCTCATACAATCATTCATACACACAGGCTCTCACTGGCACATGCTTTCTCTCATACAATCATTCATACACACAGGCTCTCACTGGCATATGCTCTCTCTCTCTCACAAACACACAGAGGCTCTCACATATGCTGTCTCTGCAAACATTCAGGTCTTCACTCCCACACACAGTCTCTCAGCTCATCTCAAACTCGCACACATGCACACTCTACAGACCCTCAGCCTGTCTCTCACCTCTGGGCCTCCTCTTCATGGGTCGCCGCAGGATGGGCTCTGCAGCGGCCCTGCTACCGGGCCTCTTCCTCTTCTCGGGCCGCTGCGACTTGGAATTCGCGGTGGCCCGTAAACGCGAATGCTGCTCCTCTTCTGCACGCGCTGATGCTTCACCTCCTTCCTGCCCACGCGGCTCCGGCAACGTTTACTTCCGGGGACGCACAGGCAGGAAGGAGGAGGAGCATCAGCGCGTTTATAGAAACATAGAAACATAGAAATGACGGCAGAAGAAGACCAAACGGCCCATCCAGTCTGCCCAGCAAGCTTCACACGTTTTTTTCTCTCATACTTATCTGTTTCTCTTAGCTCTTGGTTCTATTTCCCTTCCACCCCCACCATTGAAATATCTAGCTTGATTAGTTAGGGGTAGTAGGGGTAGTATTAGTTAGGGGTAGTAGGGGTAGTAATGTAGTTTAAATGCGTTCTTTGTCTTGAGCCTCATTTCTGCGCCGCATGAGCCTTCCTGCGCCCGGGGGCATTGGTGGAGGGGTCCGGAGGGTAGGGGGATACTAAAAAAACAAATTTTAAAGGGTCGGCGCAGCTGAAAAAGAAAAGGCTTGGCGCAGCCAATTAAAAAAAAAAAAAAAAATTCCCGATAGTCCTTGAAACGCTGCGCGAGTCAGCAAAAACGTCTCGGCGTGTCACCTCTGACACACGTGTCATAGATTAGCCATCACTGACCTAGGCCTTACCCATTTCATCTACGTGGACGATATCCAAATTCTCATTCCTATAAATGAATCTGTCTCCAAATCACTCAAGATCTGGGACAACTGCCTTAACTCCATTAACCTGCTTCTCAAAAACCTCAACCTTGCCCTCAACCCATCAAAAACGGAACTACTCATTATCTCTCCAGACTTAAATCACCTCTCCCCTCCAGACATGACAGTTTCAACCACCCACCAAGTAAAAGACCTAGGTGTTATTCTAGACAACCAGCTGAACCTGAAAAAATTCATTAACACCGCAGTAAAAGACGGGTTCTTTAAACTCCAAGTTCTAAAGAAATTAAAACCCCTCCTCCACCTCAGCGACTTCCGTATAGTCCTCCAAGCCACCCTATTCTCAAAAATCGATTATTGCAACTCCCATCACCTAGGCCTCCCAATGGCTACCATCAAACCTCTCCAATTGCTCCAAAACACCGCGGCCAGAATCCTCACCAACACCTGCAAGAAAGAACATATTACCCCCTCATCCTCAAGGACCTCCATTGGCTCCCCATCACTTAAGAATAATCTATAAGAGCCTTACTATCATCCACAAGTCACTCCACAACCATCGCACTCACTGGCTGAATGACTTTAAAATACCACACATATAACAGACCCGTCAGATCAGCTTACAAAGGATCCCTCCACACACCATCTCCCAAACTGTTCCACCTTGCTGCTACCAAAGCACGGTCCTTTTCATTAGCAGGACCCAAATTATGGAACTCCATGCCTCCAGATCTACACGTGGAACACTGCACTCAAACCATAAAAAAAAACCAAAAAAACCTCAAACTGGCTGTTTAAACAAGCCTTCACATAGACAATTCATTCTCTGATTCACCCTACCGCTATCCGCCTGTATCCCTTTGCCCATGATCCCCTTCCTAATTTTACATAAATTATTGTATATATCCACTGTATCTTGCTTTAGTATGGAATACATTGTATATACGCAACAGTTTAGAAACCACTGGATTCCAGTGGTCACACCTCTACTTCCTAGTTAGTCAAATTATGCTCTATCTAGTTAACCATGACTTCCTTACCACTTTAATTTCTGTTTTCTTTTTCCCCTCCAAGTTACCCCCCCCCTGTTCATTGTAACTTTGTCTCTTTGTTGTGTTAACCAAGTTCTTTGTAAACCGATGTGATATTTTATATGAATGGCAGTATAGAAAAGTTCTTAAATAAATAAATATTGAAGCCTCCCTTCAAACTTTCTGCTGTGTCATGGGACCTAAAATTGGTATAAATTCACCTTTTCGAAATTGGATTCCTGTACTGCACTAAGTGCCTAAGCTGGAAGGTAGTAATGTTGGTGGCAGACATGTTGGCATGTAGTGTCAGTGAGTTCTACGCTCTAGTTACTTATCCCTTCTTCATCAAGGTTCTCCACAGTATATGCATTCTAATTTCCTACTTAAGATCATGTTAGATTTCCACCTTATTCATGCTTATACATTTTTTTCTAAACCACATGTTCACAAAGATGACATGTCTTGCACAGTTGGGAAGTAGACCCACCTAGGTATGGGTTCTGGTTGCCCAAATCATGCTGGACCTACTTCATTTGATGCTTCCAATCAGGCCTCCAGCCATGTCTTGGGACCTCAGTGTGGTTCTGTCCCAATTAAGAACATAAGAAATTGCCATGCTGGGACAGACCAAGGGTCCATCAAGCCCAGCATCCTGTTTCCAACAGAGGCCAAAACCAGGCCACAAGAACCTGGCAATTACCCAAACACTAAGACGATCCCATGCTACTGATGCAATTAATAGCAGTGGCTATTCCCTAAGTAAAATTGATTAATAGCCATTAATGGACTTCTCCTCCAAGAACTTATCCAAACCTTTTTTGAACCCAGCTACACTAACTGCACTAACCACATACTCTGGCAACAAATTCCAGAGCTTTATTGTGCTTTGAATGAAAAAGAATTTTCTCCAATTAGTCTTAAATGTGCTACTTGCTAACTTCATGGAATGCCCCCTAGTCCTTCTTTTATTCGAAAGTGAAAATAACAGAGTCGCATCTACTCGTTCAAGACCTCTATCATATCCCCCCTCAGCCGTCTCTTCTCCAAGCTGAACAGCCCTAACCTCTTCAGCCTTTCCTCATAGGGAAGCTGTTCCATCCCCTTTATCATTTTGGTTGCCCTTCTCTGTATCTTCTCCATCGCAACTATATCTTTTTTGAGATGCGGCGACCAGAATTGTACACATTATTCAAGTTGCGGTCTCACCATGGAGCGATATAGAGGTATTATGACATTTTCTGTTTTATTAACCATTCCCTTCCTATTAATTCCTAACATTCTGTTTGCTTTTTTGACTGCTGCAGCACACTGAGCCGATGATTTTAAAGTATTATCCACTTTGATGCCTAGATCTTTTTCCTGGGTGGTAGCTCCTAATATGGAACCTAACATCGTGTAACTACAGCAAGGGTTATTTTTCCCTGTATGCAACACCTTGCACTTGTCCACATTAAATTTCATCTGCCATTTGGATGCCGAATCTTCCAGTCTTGCAAGGACCTCCTGTAATGTATCACAATCCACTTATGATTTACGTACTCTGAATAATTTTGTATCATACGCAAATTTGATAACCTCATTCATCATGTTCCTTTCCAGATTATATATATATATATATATATATATATTGAAAAGCACCGGTCCAAGTACAGATCCCCGAGGCACTCCACTGTTTACC
Source organism: Rhinatrema bivittatum (assembly GCF_901001135.1). NCBI lineage: Eukaryota > Metazoa > Chordata > Amphibia > Gymnophiona > Rhinatrematidae > Rhinatrema > Rhinatrema bivittatum. Next base: position 418,022,165 of record NC_042617.1, on the reverse strand, counting down.
CTTTTCCTCCGAGAAAATTGGCTGTTTAATTCTACTCTGTTTCCTGTCTTTTAACCAGTTTGTAATCCACGAAAGGACATCGCCTCTTATCCCATGACTTTTTTTTTTGTATAAACAATTTTATTGGTGAGAACAGATGAACATTGTAAGTAAACAATAAAAGAAGTACAGAAACTGCACCATTTTTATCCAGTTCGTCCCCTGAACACCCCCCTACCCCCCCTGTTCCCATCCATCTAAGAGTCCCTAAAATAAAAGTGTGGAATAGAGTATAAGTATGAGTTCCTCTAGGGTAGACGTGTCTCATGATTACGGCGTGTGTGTCAGTCAGTGCCCCACTCGTCATATTGATCGGGCGGCCATAGCAATCAAGGAGTAACAAACATAACTATGTCCTCTGGGAGAATAGTAAAATGTCCTTAGGTGTCCCAAGTAGCACGCCAGCGCAAATACGGGTCCCATGTTTGTTGAAAAGAGCGCAGGGTCCGGCTTCTCTCCGCAGTCAGCTTATTTAATGTGCAGACCTGGTCCAATCTTTGGAGAACAGCCGCGAAAGTAGGTCTTTCCTTCCGTTTCCAGTCTTTTGCCATCTCTAATCTAGCTGTAATACATACTTGAATACAGAAAGGATGTGCAGAATAGGTGCCATCACCTGCTACTGCATGTAACAGTGCATACGCCATGGTTAGCTTCACTGAGACAGATAACACTTGAGCTAAGAAATCTTTTACTTGTGACCACAATGGTGAAATGCAGTTTCCTGACCACCATATATGCATAAATGATCCCATAACTTTACAATCTCGCCAACATGTCCCATCACAGTGTGCATAAAATTTACTAAGCCTTTCAGGAGTGATGTACCACCGGTATAGCAACTTATAGCCATTTTCAATGATAGAAGAAGAAATTGAAGCCTTACATATGTGTAGATAAATTTCATCCCACGTCTCAGAGGATATATCTCTAGCTAGATCCGTCACCCACGCCTGAATATAGGACTGTGATACCGTGAGCCTGGTATTCAGTAATTTATAAACTTTGGAGATTAGACTCCTCGGTTGCATTGAAGGCGAACAAAATCCCTCAAACAGAGATTTCCCTAATGATAATGCAGTCTTGATGTTTGGACTCTGACAGAAATGGGAAAGCTGATGATATGCAAGAAATTCTGTGACAGGTAAGTGATATTTCTGACATAGAGAAGCAAAGGGAGAGCATCCTATCCCCCTCCCCCCCAAACATGTCCTAACATAGTCACGACTGGAAAGCTGCCAGCGGAATACCTATGGGAAAGTCATGATTATGAAATATACCAGGTGAGTGGAAGTAGTCTTTCCTGCCCACCAATTTCTCCTTCCACTTGTCCCATATTTGATTAGTGTGCATAGTTGTAGGTAGCATGAAGGGACACTATCCCATGACTTTTTAGTTTTCTTAGAAGCCTCTCATGAGGGACTTTGTCAAACACCTTCTGAAAATCCAAATACACTACATCTACTGGTTCACCTTTATCCACATGTTTATTAACCCCTTCAAAAAAATGAAGCAGATCTGTTAGGCAAGACTTCCCTTGGGTAAATCCATGTTGACTGTGTTCCATTAAACCACGTCTTTCTATATGCTCTACGATTTTGATCTTGAGAATAGTTTCCACTATTTTTCCCGGCACTGAAGTTAGGCTCACTGGTCTATAGTTACCTGGATCGCCCCTGGAGCCTTTTTTATATATTGGGGTTACATTGGCCACCCTTCATTCTTCAGGTACAATGGATGATTTTAATGATAGGTTACAAATTTTAACTAATAGATCAGAAATTTCATTTTTTAGTTCCTTCAGTACCCTAGGATGCATTCCATCTGGTCCAGGTGATTTGCTACTCTTAAGTTTGTCAATCTGGCCTACTACATCATCCAGGTTGACAGTGATTTTGTTCGGTTTGTCTGACTCATCACCCCTGAAAACCATCTCCGGAACTGGTATCTCCCCAAAATCTTCATTTAGTCTTTCTGCTATGTCCTTATTTTCCCTAAGAGCCCCTTTAACCCCTCGGTCATCTAATGGTCCAAGAGACTCCCTCACAGGTTCTTGCTTTGGATATATTTTTAAAAGTTTTAATTATGAGTTTTTGCCTCTATGACCAACTTCATTTCAAATTCTCTCTTCACCTGTTTTATCAATGTTTTAAACTTAACTTGACAATGCTTATGTTTTATCCTATTTTCTTCAGATAGATTCTTCTTTCAATTTTTGAAGGATGCTTTTTTGGCTAAAATAGCCTCTTTCACCTCATCTTTTAACCATGACTGTAATTGTTTTGCCTTCCTTCCACCTTTCTTAATGTGTGGAATACATATGGACTGCGCCTCTAGGATTGTATTTTTAAACAATGTCCATGCGTGTTGAACACTTTTAACCTTTGCAGCTGCACCTTTCAGTTTTTTTCTAACTATTTTCCTCATTTTATCAAACTTTCGCTTTTGAAAGTTTAGTGTTAAAGCTTATAAGTTAGACTTATTGTCCCCCTTCCAGTTATTAGTTTAAATTTGATCATGTTATGATCACTGATGCCAAGTGGCCCCAACACTTACCTCTCACCAAATCCTGTGTTCCACTAAGAATTAAATCTAAAATAGCTCTCCCTCTTGTTGGTTCCTGAACCAATTGCTCCATGAAGCAGTCATTTATTACATCCAGGAACTTTGTCTCTAGCAAGTCCTGATGTTACATTTACCCAGTCAATATTGGGAAATTGAAATCTCCCATTATTATTGCACTGCCAAATTGGTTAGCTTCCCTGATTTCTCTTAGCATTTCATCATCTGTCTGACCATTTTGTCCAGGTGAACTGTAGTATACTCCTATCACTATACTCTTACCCAACACTCATGGGATTTCTACCCACGTGATGCCAATTATGTCAATCTCATCATTTGCTGCTATACACTCTAACTCCTCCCATCTTACTTCTTAGACTTCTGGGATTGGCACACAGACATTTCAAAGTGTGTTTTTTGTTTGTATTAACAATCTGCTTTTCAGTTGTTAGGGATAATTTGGAAATCATTAGCTTCAGTGATTTTTTATATAAAGGCACATGGACTGTTTGCTTTTAATGGAACCTCTCTGTTGGGAAGCCCTAACTCTCCTGTTTCATTAGTATCCTTCAAGGATACATTTCTCCGAACCATGCACTGCCGAGTGACTGTCTGCTTTCCTCCTTGTTCTAGTTTAAAAGCTGCTCTATCTCCTTTTTGAAAGTTAGTGCCAGCAGCTTTGTTCTATTCTGGTTAAGGTTGATGAAAGTTTCCTTTAAGCAACTGCGCTTGTGTGACCTGAAGTACCTGACCTGGAAGGTTGTACTTCTGGTGGCGGTCACCTCAGCATGTAGGGTCACTGAGTTTCTGCATACATGTCCTAAGTCTCTGCATAAAATGATGTTGGGATTCCATCTTAACTAGTCAGTTGTACTTCCAACATTTTTCCCAGGCCACATGCCCACCAAGGTGTACAAGCTCTGCGCAATTTGGACTTCAAAGAGCCTCTGCCTTCTATCTGGAGAAGATTGAAGCCCTTAGAAAAATCCCCAGCTTTTTGTGTCTCTTGATTCCACCAGACCTGGAATTGCCATAGTCAGTTACATATTGTCTAATTAGATAGCAGATTGTAACTCTTTCTGTTATGCCTAGGCAGGTCTAATTCTAGATGAGCATGCCAAGGCTCATACTGTCTGAGCCATGGCGCAGCGTCAGTGGCCCACTTAAGATCAACCTTCATGGAAGAGATCTACAAAGCTGTGCCATGGAATTCTATCCACACATTCACATATTATTGGTAGGGATTCACAATGCAACAGTAGATTTCTTCTATTTGTCTTCATGATGCTTTTGGGATTTACTCTCCAACTCTACCCCGTCCCTCCTCCTACCCAGTCCCATTGCTTTGATTTCCAGGATGTCTGAAAAATAAAGAAAAAATTGCAAAATGCCATGTTGACAATAAAAATGTTTGCCTGTTAGCATTATTGTTCTTACCCTTTTTTATTTCTGGGCAACCTGTAGCCAGCAATTTCCATCTGTGAGGACTGTTTTATCCCTCTTGTTCTTGGATAAAGCAGAATTGCTTACCTGTAACATGTTCTCAGAGGACAGAATAAATTTTCACTGTCCCACCCTCCTCCCTTAAGAATTGGTCACTCATCTGTGTTTCACTGATGTGGGAAGTATCTCCCATGCTTAACAGAATTTTTTTTTAAAGTTAAGCTTTGGAGAGCTCTGACCCCAGTCCTTTCATCTGACATTTCCCATCTGTAAAGCCTATGTATCTTGCTACCTTTGGGGAATACACATGTAAGGTAAGCAATGATGCTATCTAACTCTAGCTACTGTGTAATTCTGGAAATCTTTTGCATAAAAAGTATCAATTAAAAAAACATTTCATAAAGTCGCTTCTTTGTTTTCCATTGAAACTGTTTTATCTAAATGAATGTGCTTTATGATTGTTGATGTGAAACATTAAACAGAATATGTAACTGTTGCCTATAGATGAGTTTATTTTAATTGAGTGAGGGGAATTGTTTCTAGAAGACATTATTTTGAGGGGGCAGGTAGGACAGCTGGCTGTTTCCTCCTGCCCCTTTAGGACTTCTAGGTTTATTGGAACTGTAGCTGTGATCTGGTTTTGAATCTTCATTTGCAATTACCCAAGGATTTCCCCCTCTTTTATGACAGCCTCTGATACTGTGGACATTATTTATTCAAGGTTATGGGTCCATGATATCTAAGGCAAGACCTTGAATTGGTTCTTAACTTTTCTGCAAAGTAGAATGAGGACATATTCGGGAAATGTTATCTGGCTGCAGCGCTTACAATGCAGAGTACCTCAGGCTTTCAGACTGTCTTGTATTTAATGTATATATTGAGCCTCTTGCTCAGATGATCAACAGAGTACTTTTTAAATATGTCAGAAAAAAGTGAAAAGGCTTAATAAATATTTGAAAGAAGTAGAGGTGCAAAATACTGCAGTGTGCTTGGTTTCAGGGGGCAATATCTCATAACCATATCTCTCCCATCCTTAAGACTTTGCATTGGTATTTAATTAGCCAGAGGATTGATTCGAAAATAATATTTCTGTTGTTAGAACTTTAAATAATTGGGGGAGACCAAGATTGCTGCACTCTAGGGTGGACGCAGGAATGCTCTCTCTGATACCTGTTGGAATTAAACTTATTTTTCCCCAAATATTAACGTTGCCGCATACCAAGAGAAAAGCGAAATTGAGAGAAGCTTTGGCTTCTTCTCCCTTACCTTTATTTGAATCCTCTCAATCACGGATAGAGGTGTTTTTCTCGACTCCTCTACAAGTACCGGAGGGAAGGGCCGCGGATGTGTCTGGTGGGGCGCGAATGCCAATCCTCGTGGCCGAGGAAACATCTTTAAGACCCGGTGCCCCAGCGATCCCACCTCCCCCCTCTGCCGCTTTTGCTGATGTCTTGGAGGAAATGTTACCTTCACCAACGAAAATAGTTAAACCAAGGAACTGTCTGCCCCAAGAAGTGACACTATTTTGGCACAAACTTCAGAGCTCTGTAAGGGAGATTCTAAGGGCATTCTGGGAAAGTTCTCACCTGATAGCAGAGAGAAGGTGGTGGGGAACCCTTCAGAAAGACAAGGTGAACCAAAGGTACGTTTAATTATTCAGCCCTCCTTGACTCATCCCTCAGTGATTAACTTAGAGGCAATATGAATGTGTTAACATCTTTGGAAAAAGCAATATGTTCTTTAACAGAAGCTATGAAAGAAAATACAACGAAAACTGAGAAAGTAGAATCTCAAATATTGGCGGCAGATATTAGAATAAAAGAGTTGGACACTAGCATGGCATCTGTAGAAGCAGTACAAATTTATTTATTTATTTCTGATTTTTATATACCGATTTTCATGCATCAAATGCATATCAGACCGGTTTACAGTGAAACAGTGTAAGCAGGAAAAATAGTTCCTTAGTCTAAAACATTGAACATCTGTAACAAACTAATTGTACATAGAGCAAAAGGCTACACAACATTACTAAGGTAAACTTAACAAAAATATACATACAATTATTTTAAAAGGAGCACGAAGATTAGCACAAATGAAGCTAATACAATTGAATACCAGTCATCTTAAGAAATTGGAAAATTTAGAAAATATATTGAGGTTTAAACTTAAGGATCCTGAATTTTTCATATTTGAAATTAATACCCGCTCATGATATTTTCAGCAATTTACCTTATAAGGATCCTTAAGTTACCCAAAGAAGCAATACCGGCAATTACTAAAATTTTCTATTTACCATCATCTTTGAAAGAGGCACCAGTGGATCAAGTACAAGATAATACTTTAAACATCTCGGATATTATGGAACTTTCTTGTGAGGCGGATATTCAGATCAGAGGAACTCTGCCTGTAACTTTTGCGTTTCCATCAGAGAATAATTTGATATTAAGAATTTTTCTTCGAAATCAGGCTCTTTTGTTTCATGGCCAGAAGATCTGGATGTATCCAGATGTAACGAAAACTACACAAGAGAGGCTTAAGAAGTTCTTGTCAATGAGAGCTGAAGTGTTAGCACTTTGAGCTAGGTTTATACTGAAATATCCGTGTAAATGTTTGATTAATTATCAAAATTCAAATTGTGTTTTCTGAAACATCTCAATTAAGTGCATTTATAGATTCACACTCCTAAAATTTGTTCTGAGGGTTGTATGGGGGAATACAGAAGTTTTTGTAGGGGAACAGATTTCCTGGAGAAGATTGTTCTTTATTAGTCGCTCCTATACTCATCATTGGTCTCCCCCTATTTTCTCTATAATATGGAGGTACTTTATTTTTGTTATTGCTATTTATCATAATTTCCTGGATTATAAAGAATTGATTGTAAAAGTATATCTTATTGTGTTTACAGGTTATGCTTGTATGTAAATTTGAAATGCAAATAAAATTTAAAAAAAGACTTTATATAATTGTACTCCACAGTATCTTAATTCCCATGTACTATACCACTTCCCCGGGGTGAGCTTTGTGGTCCTCCCAACTCTTGTTCCTCAGAGTCCTAGAGAAAATTAGAGTAGGAATCCTTTTCTTGTGCAAAACCATTTTATTGGAATTCCATCACAGAAGACTGTTAAATTAGTGAAAAAATTAGCTTATCCCAGGACAAGCAGGATGCTAGTCCTCACATAAGGGTGACATCAGTAATGGAGCCCTATACGGAAAAACTTCTGTCAAAGTTTCTAGAAACTTTTGACTGGCACAGTGTGCCCACTGAGCATGCTCAGCATGCCATGATATTCTCAGCCACAGGGGTCTCCCTTCAGTCTTCTTTTTTCCGTGGAGCCGTTAGCCTCATGGTTATTTGGAGTCCTGTGAGGTGATTTTCACCACATAAAGTTTATAAAACAATAGGAAAAACTTCAGAACCGCAGGGGTCTCCCGTTTTTTACCATCATGGTAAGTTTTTCTCTCTGTTTTTCCAGTTCCGTACCATCTATTTCAACCGCTAGTTGTCGACGGCTGTCCGACTTTGCTGTGGCCTCGGGGTTTTTTTTAAATTCTTTATCATTTTCATAATTTATAAAGAAAACAATTTTATATAGGTAGAATTATCACAGTTGGATATAACAGAAACCTCTATGACCACAATATTAATCCTGAAAAAATAGTTAACTATATCCAAACTATACCTCCTTAACAAAAGTACACTTTTGAAAAAGAATAGAGAAAATATTTAACATTCTACCTTTAACAACATAAATATTACACTTGAAGTAAATAAAAGAAGAGGCAAGGGAAAACTAAGTGAGAGAATTACAGGAATCTGTTGCATACATATGGCATTAACATAGGTTACATACCGGAGCTATTACATTTAATTACCCTTACTTAATTAACCGGGGAAGAAGTGGTAGGCCTACGGGCATTTACAAATTGGCGAAACTGTTCTACCTGGAAAAATATAAAACAGTCATCCCCTTTTTTAAGAATGCACTTGCAGGGATAGCAAAGTGTGAACATATATATCCTAGGGAAACAACATCCTGCCTTAAGGACAAAAATTCTCTCCTTCTAATTTATCTGTGCTAAGTCAGGATATATTCTTATTGCTTGACCATAAAACACTAAAGGAAACTTTCTAAAGAAACTACGCATCACATTATTTAGGTCTTGCACAGAAATAAATGCAACTAGCAAAGTATTTCTTTCTAATACATCCGTATCAGAGTTCTCTAAGAAGCTGGTTAAATTTATTGGGATAGTTGATACTGCGGCTGTTCCTATACCATAAGGTTTACTATTCAGGAATCTACAAAAATTAATAGATGGCATATCATCATCAGAAAATCCTAGACCTTCTCTTAGGAGCCTTTTCAGTGTAGTAAAGGGAATCTCTCCAGCAACTTTAGGAAAGTTAAGAATTCGAAGGTTTAAATGCCTAATGTTATTTTCTAGGGTTTCCAAACTATTGGAGCATGCCATCTGTTCTTTAATTACCGCCACGTTAACAGCTTGAAGAGACTGAATTTTAATTTCAGTCTCTAAAACTTTATTTGTCTCTGTGGTTTGCTTCTGAATTCCAAGTATTTTTTGCTGAAAATTATAATTTAGGGAGTCCATTTTAGTTTCCAATCTTTTCATCGAATGTCCTTGACCAGCTACTACTTGAGAGTCACTGCGTCCGGTCTAGATGGTAATTCTGGGGACTCACCATATGCGCCGGGAGATGATGTAACTTGACCTCCGTTCCCTGAAGCCTCCTCGTTCCTCCTCCCGAGGCAAACTTCTGATCCAGAGGTTCCCGAGGCTCCCACACCGGCAGAAATCTCAACTTCTGCCCGGGTAAGTTCCTCAGCTCCCGGCGTTGTAGCAGTCAGTTTCCACCCCCCAGTCGCTCCGGCCACGTCATCGACCTGCGACTGGGTAGTGACTCTGTCGGGGTCACGCCGCGCCGGAGGCGGTCTGATGTCAGGGCTGAAGGATGCCTCGTCCACCAGAGCTCCCAGCTCTCCCCCGCCGGGGCTTGCATCGGGTTCACTGGTTCCTCCTTCTTGCTCCAGCTGGCGCATAAATTGCAGGATATCTAGTTGCCCCGATGGAGGTAAGGATTCTGGTGGAAAGATCCTTACTTTCCCCTTTCTTTTGGACGGCATATCTCACTCGCTATAGCAACAACAGGAAATTCTCGGGCAACCTGCATTTAGCGATCTGTCTATGTTGCCATCTTGCCTCTAGGCTATGGCCTTGGGTTTTAAAAAATGCCCAATTTGCTGCCGTACTATATCCATTACGGACCCACACTTAGAGTGTGTACTTTGCCTCGGCAAAAAACACGATGTCTTAATGTGTTCGAAGTGTGCCGAGATGACACTGAAAAGCAGAAGACTCCGGATGGAGAAAATGGAACACCTGTTCCATTTGCAACTAATGCCATCGACGTCCACGCAATCGTCTCCGGCTGAAGCGATCCGTAAAGTTGTCCTCAAGAAGCGAAGACCAGATGAAGCGGGGGATAGGCCGTCGCCATCCCCGTCTAAGTCCTCGATACAATCGATGTCGGTCATTGAAAAAAATCCACCGAGGGCAAACAAAAGCATCGAAATCAGAAGCCGCACGATCCTGAAACCGACCCGATATCCGGTGGTCCATCGAGGGATTCTGAATCGGCACCAAAGAAACCTCGGAGAGAGGAGGTTTCACTGAGGCCTTTGACACCGAGGCGATCCCCAATGCCATCACAGAGACCATTACCAACGACACTGTCGATGCCATTAATGCCAGTGCCTGACTTGTCTTTTTTGCACCAATATTGGCAAAAAACTAGACACTCTTATCGGTGCCATTCCGATAAAACCTCAAGAGCCATTGGTTCCACCACCGACTGGAAAAGATATTGCACAAGAACCATTGATTCCAGACCCAATCCCAGGTCCATCGGGGATTCCACGCTCCCACCCACCAATGTCACCATTATTTCCATCAAACCAATGGAACAACCATTGAAGCCAAAGGGGTTTATACCTTCTACACCTCTTCGGTCCCATACACCGGAGACATGGCAAGATACAGACACTGATACCTCTTCAGAAGAAATCCTTTCTGAACCATCTCCTCCAGAAGAAAAGGAGAAAAATCTCCCCTGGAGGATCTATCATTCTCAAATTTTTTCAAGGATATGGCCAATATACCATACCCTTTCAATTACAAACTGAGGAAGATGCCAGGCAAAAGACCCTGGAAGTACTGCAATTCATGGACCCAACTAAAGAGGTTTTAGCTATTCCGGTCCACGAAGTTCTTGTTGAACTATTGCACAGATTATGGGAGCATCCCTGCTCCATACCTCCAGTGAACAAAAGGACTGATGCGACATATTTGGTCCAGTACATCTCTGGTTTCCACAAGACTCAACTACCTCACCACTCAATGGTAGTTGAGTCAGCACAAAAGAAATCGAAAAGGGTAAAAACTCCCTCTTCAACCCCACCAGGCAAAGATAATAGGTTCCTAAACAACATTGGCAGAAAAATGTTTCAAGGTTCTATGTTGGTTTCCCGGATTGCGGCCTACCAATTGTATATGACCCAATACCAACGTAATTTATGGAAACAGATACAAGAACTTTCTGAAGCTCTCCCTCAACAACTTCAAGAATCCTTCTCATCCATAATTCACAAAGGCCTGGAGGCAGGTAAACATGAGGTTTGTGCAGCATACGACTCCTTCGAAGCTGCATCCAGAATGTCTGCCGCCGGTATCAGTGCTCGAAGATGGGCCTGGCTCAAGGCATCTGATTTAAGGCCTGAGATACAGGACAAACTAGCTGATCTTCCTTGTGTAGGAGACAACCTGTTTGGGGATAAGGTAAAGGAAGAGCATTCAGAAACTCTAAAACAACTGCCTCTGCCTCAAGAGTCTCAAACATCATCACGAAGACTCCCAAGAAAAGAGTCCAAGCGCCCGTACTATAGACCGAGGCGTTAATATCCACCTCCTGCCCGTGGACGCTCATCTAGGCCGACTCAAAGATCACAGTCTAGACAGCCAAGAATAGCCAGAACACAATCCCCTCCACAGATAGGGTCCACTTCAGAGTTTTGAACAGCAGCCTATCTTCCAATCCGATACCAGAATTACCGGTAGGCAGTCGGATCACATTCTTTCACCACAATTGGTCATCCATCACCACGGACCAATGAGTTCTTTCTATCACAACTCAGGGGTACCACTTGGACTTTCTCACTGTACCAAACGACACTCCACCCACCTCATTTTGGACAGCAAACTACCAATCCACACTTCTGCAAACAGAATTATCCATCCTTCTGAGAGCCAGGGCCGTGGAACCAGTTCCCCGACCTCAGCAGGGCAGAGGATTCTACTCCCGTTATTTCCTCATTCTAAAGAAAACAGGAGGCCTACTTCCCATTCTAGACCTCAGAAATCTCAACAAATTTCTGAGAAAAGAAAAATTCAGAATGGTTTCTCTAGGCACCATATTACCTCTACTTCAAAAAGGAGATTGGCTCTGTTCTCTGGATCTTCAAGACGCTTACGCTCACATTCCTATATTCCCTCCTCATCGAAAGTATCTTCGATTCCTAGTGGGTACTCAACATTTCCAATACAGGGTGCTACCATTCGGCCTTGCCTCAGCACCTCGAGTGTTCACAAAATGTCTAGCAGTGGCAGCAGTTCACTTACACAAGCAAGGCGTGCACATATTTCCTTATCTGGCGATTGGCTAATCAGGAGTCAAACAAGACAAGGAGCTCTCAATTCTCTCAAGCTCACAATAACTCTACTCCATTCCTTGGGATTCCTCATCAATTACCAAAAATCCCACTTTACACCGTCTCACCTGTTGCAATTCATCGGAGCAGACTTAAACACCATAATAGCAAAAGCTTTCTTACCATAGGACCGTGCACAGACACTAGCTTCGTTAACAGACTCTCTACGAGCACATACACGAATAACAGCGCATCAATGTCTCACACTATTGGGTCACATGGCCTCCACAGTTCACGTCACTCCTATGGCCAGATTAGCCATGAGATTCACTCAATGGACACTCAAAAACCAATGGATACAAGCCATTCAACCAATATCTTACCATATCCACGTAATGCAGGAACTATAGTCCTCGTGCCTATGGTGGACAAACCTGGACAACTTGCTCAAAGGCCTACTTTCCAGCAACCAATTACGTAAGTGACGTTAACTACAGATGCATCCACCTTAGGCTGGGGAGCACACATTGGCCATTTACAGACCCAGGGTACTTGGACAAAACTCGAAGCTACATTTCAGATAAACTTCCTAGAGCTTCGAGCTCTACGTTATGCGCTTCATGCGTTCAAGGACTGCCTTTCCCACAAGACTGTTCTGATACAAACAGACAACACAGTAGCCATGTGGTACATCAACAAGCAGGGAGGTACGGGCTCGTATCTCCTTTGTCAAGAGGCAGCCCAGATTGGGACTGGGCCCTAGCACACTCAATGCTCTTACGAGCCACTTATCTAGCAGGAATTCACAATGTAGTGGCTGATTGCCTCAGTCGTCAATTCCAACCTCACGAGTGGTCTCTAGATCCAGAAGTGGCGACCAAGATTTTTCAACATTGGAGCCATCCAACAGTAGACCTCTTTGCATCACAACTGAACTACAAAGTGGAACATTACTGCTCCCTGTACAAGCAGAAAAACCGCTTACCCAGGGACGCCTTTGCTCGCCACTGGAACTCAGGCCTTCTCTACGCGTATCCCCCGATACCGCTAATAACCAAAACCCTAGTGAAGCTACAACAGGGCAAGGGGTCCATGATACTCATAGCCCCGTATTGGCCTCGACAAGTATGGTTTCCAATACTCCTCGATCTCTCGATCAGAGAACCAATTCGCCTGGGCACAGCACTCTCTCTCATAACTCAGGATCAGGGCAGGTTGCGTCATCCCAACCTTCAATCCCTTTCCCTAAACAGCATGGATGTTGAAACCTTGATTCTGCAATCTCTCAATCTTTCAAATAATGTCTCTCAAGTGCTTGTAGCTTCATGAAAACCCTCCACACGAAAGAACTATCATGCTAAATGGAAAAGGTTTACTACGTGGTGCACACAAAACAGGGTTGACCCTTTTTCCTGCACTATATCATCTTTATTAGACTACCTATGGCATCTCTCAGACTCTGGTGTACAGACCTCATCTGTAAGAGTACACTTAAGTGCAATATCAGCTTATCACAATACCGTCGGAGATGCACCAATATCAGTGCAACCCCTCGTTAGTAGATTTATGAGAGGTTTAAATCAACTAAAACCTCCACATCGCCCACCGGTCACAGAATGGGACCTTAATGTGGTCTTAACACATCTCATGCATTCCCCCTTTGAACCCATGGATTCCTGTGATGTTAAATTTCTCACTTGGAAGACTATCTTCTTAATAGCCATCACGTCGGCAAGAAGGGTCAGTGAGTTACAAGCACTCACATACTCACCCTACACAAAATTCCTTCCCTTGGTAGTTACGGAATTCCACTTGAATCAATCCATCATCTTGCCTACTTTCTTCCCAAAACCGCACTCTCACCAAGGGGAGAGGGCTTGACACACCTTGGACTGTAAACGTGCGCTCGCGTACTATTTAGATCACACTACAGCCCAAAGGAAATCCACCCAGCTTTTTGTTTCTTTTGTTCCAAACAAACCTGGAAAAGCGGTGGGCAAGCAGACTTTGTCTAATTGGCTTGCCGATTTGTATACAATTTTGTTATGAAAAAGCAGGCCTTCTTCTCCAGGGGCGAGTAAAGGCTCACTCAGTAAGAGCAATGTCATCCTCAGTAGCACACTATCGTTCAGTGCCACTAGCTGACATATGTAAGGCCACAACATGGAGTTCTCTTCACACCTTTGCGGCTCACTACTGTCTCGACAAGGAAGGACGACAAGATTCAGCCTATGGACAATCTGTCTTAAAGAACTGGTTTCCAGCATGATCCAACTCCTTCCACATCCGATTTTTCATGATTTCAGGCTGCCTCATTTTTCCCCAACAGTAAACCAGTTGTTGTGCCTGTTGCACAAGTTGTACACTGTTGGTCCAATACAAACATGACTCAGCCTGTAGCTTGCTAATCACCCATATGTGAGGACTAGCATCCTGCTTGTCCTGGGATAAAGCAAAATTGCTTACCTTATAATAGGTGTTATCCCAGGACAGCAGGATGTAGTCCTCATGAAACCCACCCACCACCCCGCGGAGTTGGGTCCGATACGTTTTATTATTTCATTTTTGCTAACGCTCATTGCTACAAAAGAGACTTTAGGGAGACCCCTGTGGCTGAGAATATCATGGCATGCCGAGCATGCTCAGTGGGCACACTGTGCCAGTCAAAAGTTTCTAGAAACTTTGAAAGAAGTTTTTCCGTATAGGGCTCCATTACTGATGTCACCCTTATGTGAGGACTACATCCTGCTGTCCTGGGATAACACCTATTACAAGGTAAGCAATTTTGCTTTCTTTTAGAAAACTATGCAAAGCTTTGGCTGTTTGTGGTTACCTTTGTGTAATTTCAGATTGATGTAGCACATGCAGTTATTGGATCTTAGGTTTTTTTCTTTATTTTCTGGAGGTTTCTATTTTTGATTATTATTTAAATAGGAGCCTGTTTGATTTAGGGACCTTATATATGTGTTTAATTAGATTATGTGATCTCAGTTTTATTGTATTGATTATTTGAATATCTTGTGCACTATTTGTAGGCTTTTTTTGAGAGAAGTTGTTTAAAAATATGAAAAGAAATCAAATCCTCTAACACTGCAACAGTCATTACAGCTACTATTATCGGCATGGAGCCGGTCCTGTGATCATGTAATTACTAACCCTAATGCCTAATGTTGCTGTTGAGCAGTGACTGGGACTCCCTCCCTTTCAGGGACTGTGAGTGCTGCTTCCACAGCATCCCTACCTGGCCCAAGAAGCTGAAGACTTGACCCATGATTTGAACCTAGGTCCTCTGCATGATAGCATACAGTACTGCCATCAGGCTAGCCCCATGAGCAATGATTCAAATTTATTTTTCTTTTTGGCCAGCTTTATGGTGCAGTGTTGTGTACAATGTAATTTGCACTTTATTTTTAACCTTTTTTTTTTTTTTAAAGCTTTCTTTGATTCAGGAACATTAGCCCTGATACAGGCCAATGCAATATCGGCACACGTTAAACAGGTGCTTATAATTGAGAACCTGCTCTCAACTTGTGCCGATCCACCTCTCCCGGATGCTCTATTTAATATTTAAATTGGCTGCCGCGGTAAAAAGGAGGCACTATGGAAAATTTTGCATCCCTAGTGCCTCCTTTTGTATCGGGTGCTCGGGAGAAGTGAATCGGTGCACATTCAGAAAGCGGGTGCTAAACCATTAGGCACGGGTTAGGAAAATGGACGCACGTTAATTGACCATCCCTTTTCCTAACTTGCCTGCTGGCACACTTTTTTTTTTATTAGGGTTCTCCTTTTTTTATTCCTCTGACTTAATATCGCCACAATATTAAGTCAGAAGAACTACAGAAAAGCAGTATTTTCTTTCTGTAAACATTTTGGGCTCAAGAATTAATACCTGCTCCGGGGTAGGTATTAATTTTTGAGGGTGAAAATATGCGCGTCTGCACATTTTTTATTTTTTGTATCAGGGGGAAATAACTAATAACCTCATCAAAATGAATTTACATGTGATGAGCACTGTTAGCTTTGCACTCGGATGTACATTTTGGACATTAACGCCCATTTTGCATCAGGGGTTATGGACACATGTCCAAAACACACGTTCAATCACATGTTGAGCTGAGCGCCATGCCCAGCACATGGTATTGCATCAGCCTGTTTGTTTTTTCAATTGTTAACTTGTTTTTGTTTTTAGATCTTTTTCTTTGAAAAGCAATATAGTTTTTTTAAATTATTTTCTTGTTTTCATTCCATTTCAAATGTATTCTGTTCAATTTTGCTGTAGTCTGATAAATGAAGCATCTTCAGTATACTCTGCTGTTATTCACCATCTTTCTCTCCTCTTTCCTTCCTGTATATCTCCCTATCTAATTCGCTACTTGTTTTGGTCTCCATTTTTCTTAGTCTATCTGAATCTTTCTCACTCTGATCTTCCCATAAGAAATGCCATGTTGGGTCAGACCAAGGTCCTGTCACAGACAGTAGCCAGTCAGTGGATAAATTACCTGAGCCCAGCATCCTATCTCTGATTGTGGCCAGTCAGTATCTCAAATACCCAGCAGATCCATAAAATAGATCTATTTTCTGTTACTCACTACTAGGGATGGCAATGACATTCCCTAGTCTACATGGCTGCTAATGTTTTATGGATGTTTCCAACAGGAACTTGTCCATACCTCCTTTGAAACCCTGCTATACTAGTCACCTTGACAATGCCCCCTGGCAACAGATTCCCCAGCTGATTTTACTTTGAGTGAAAAAGCACTTTTTATAATTTGTTTTAAATCTGCTAGTTTTTAGTTTCATGGTGTCCCTTTGTTTTAGTAGTTTTTGAAAAGGTAAATAATCCTTTACTTACCCATTCTACCTCGCATATGATTTTATAAACTATCAAATGATTTTATAAAACTATCATGAAGAGCCCTAGCCTGCAGAGTTCCTTCCTAGTCTTAAAAAAAAAAAAAGTTAATTGCATATATTAAGGTTCAAGTCATCATTCCAGAGAGTTATCTCTTACAGAATTAGAGTACATAGCACACTGTTTATAGAAACTGAATGTGAATAAAGCTATGGGGTTGGGTGGGAGATATAGAGTATAAGAGATTCTCAGATCTCTTTGAAAGATCTTTGAATATGGGAATGGTTCCACAAGTGGAGAAAGATGGATGTTGTCCCACTTCATAAAAGTGATCAGAAGATAGGAACCTGTAAGCCATTTAGTAGTGGAAAAATTAATGGAGACTCTCTTCTAAATGAAAGAACAGTGAAGTAGAACATAATCTGCTTTGAAGTGCCGAAAAGTGGAATACAAATCAAATCTTTTTTTTTTTTGTTCAAACATTTTTTTATTGAAGTTTACACAAAAAAAACCCTGCAACATTGAGGAAGGTGTATTCCTAAACCAACCTCAGATTCAAAATTCCTACAGCTATAAATTTACAATCTTTTGTTCCCCAATCCCTTCCCCTCCTCCCCAGTAGAGCTATGCAGGTGAGATGGTTTGACGTCTGTGAGTAGCCAAGTAGAAATGCCTTTCATTATCCTATGCATCGAAGAACTAGTCATTCTTTACTAAACTGCGTGCGCGATGAGGCAGGCGTTGCAGATATGGGTCTCAAATTGTAAGAAATGTTCGGCAACGTGGTGATTCTCAGGACACCAAGCTTTCCATAGTAGTAATGGCGTGAAGGTGGTTTCTCCAGGCCCAGAAGGACGGCGAGTCAGAGGAACGCCATACTAACAAAATCACTTTTTTCCCACTAGGCATGCTTTTTGCAAAAGTAGTCGTGAGCCAGGATCCTTAAGCCGAATAGGGGAAACACACCCAAATAGGAACCACATGGGGGAAAACAGAAAAGTCACATCCAGTAAGTCCTCCATGTAGTCCGCTACTTTGCGCCAAAAGCGTCTCACAAAAGGGCAGGACCAAAAAACATGAGAGAGGGTGCCCACTGCATTATTGCAATGAGTGCAAGTAGCCGAAGACGCTATAGTCAATTGTCGTGCCACTAGAGGTGACACATACGCCCAGCATAAAAATTTAAATTGCAACTCCCGGTAATACATGTTGGTAGAGATCCTGGCTATGCGCCAAAAACCCATCCGTAAAATCCCCATCATGATTCCAACGGGCCTCTAAAAGAGAGCAAATATCCAACCGTACATGTTGACGCATATGTTTATAATAACCAGACAAGGAACTTTGTCACGCTCAAAATGAAAGACTTTATCCAAAGTATGGAACACCGAAGGCTGCTTAGAGACTGCAGGTAATGCACCAATATAATGACGAATTTGTAAGTATGAAAAAGTGTGGGAGGCCCCTAGACCATAAAGGTCGCAAAATTCTGCAAAATCTAAAATTTCCCCTTCCTGCGTAAGAAAGTGCCCCAGGAATGTAATGCCTTTAGTTTTCCATATTCTGAAATTACCAGATTGGGATCCCAGGGAGAAGTCAGCATGCCCCATTATAGGGAGAAAGTAAGCACATAATTGGAGATTTGCAAGAGCTTGGATAGCCGCACCCAAGTTTGCCGGATGGGCTTAATTAGTGCTGACTGAATTAAAAATGGTGAGAGGCGGTCAGACACTGCCTGCAAAACATATGAAGGGGCTCGTGGGTATGTAACTGCAATGTCCGCTCCCAAAGGAACATAGTGCGATTTGCTCAGAAGCCAATCTCAGAGCACTCGCATGTTGCAGGCTAAATTGTATAAGACCAAATCCGGGAGCCCCAAGCCTCCCTCCCCCCGACGTGTTTTCAACCAGGAAAGAAGTAGCCTGGACTTCCCACCCCTCCAAATAAAGCGGCGGAGAGCACCATCTAACCTAGCCAGGTCTCTTCTCTGCACCAATAATGGTAAATTTTGTAATAGGTAAAGACATTTTGGGAGAATGGCCATCTTGAATAAATTTATCCGGCCCCCTAGGGAAAGTGGTAAGGTACTCCAATTAGCCAAAATATCCTGAGTTTTTCGAAGCAACTTTGGGGTATTCGCCTCGTAGGTCTGTTCTGGATTAGTGGGGATAAGCACACCAAGATAGCTAATGGTATCTCCAGCCCATTGCAGAGGAAACTGATCTGGCCATTGATCTTTCAGATCATTAGGAAATGCTAAGGCAGAGTACTTAGATTCAGTTAGTCGCAACCCTGAAAAAACCCCAAAACCCCATATCAACCGCAACAATGGGGGCAGCGAAGCCTGCGGGTCTGTAATAAAAACAAGTAAATCATCCGCAAATGCCACACATTTAAAGATATTTGGGCCGAAACGAACGCCACGGATGGCAGGCTTGAGCTGAATGGCAAGCAAAAGAGGTTCCAATTGTAATATAAACAATAGAAGAGACAAGGGGAAGCCCTGTTGCGTACCCCTTGTCACAAAAAAGGGCTCAGATTGTGCCCCATTGGCGGTGATTACAGCCTGAGGACTTTGATACAGCAGCTGGATGGCTTTGGAAAAAAAAACCCTCGAACCCCATCTTTTGCAATATATAAAATAAATAGTGCCACTCCACTCTATCAAATGCCTTTTCAGCATCAAAACTAATGGCCAAATATGGGGGTAGACATTTGCTGGCACATACGCAGAGTATTGACCAAGTTCAATGTTATTTACTTACTTATTTACTTATTAACCTGCTTTTTAGTTATTAACTGGTTAACCATTTTATATACTTCTCTCAAATTAACTATTTATGTTCATTTATGTTTATTTATGTTTATTTATGTTTCATTATGTTTTCTCAAATTAACTATGTTCAATGTAAACCGCTAAATGTTCAATGTAAACCGCTAAATGATCGTTTCCTTAGCGATAGTTATGGTTCCTTGTAAACCGGGGTGATATGTATACTATACAGGAACCCCGGTATATAAATTCTTTAAATAAATAAATAAATGACTATGTTAGCTAAAGCATAACGCTGGTGCACAAATCCTACCTGATGGTCCCCAATAAGAGTAGGAAGAATGATGGCGAGCCTGTCAGCCAATATCTTAGCTAACAGTTTCTGATCGTAATTAAGAAGAGATATGGGGCGATAAGATTCGGGTAATAGTGGATCTTTACCGACCGTAGGTATCAGTGTAATGTATGCGAGGTTTGAGTTGATAGGAAACGAGCCTCGATCTATTAGGTCTGTAAACATAGCCACCAGCGGATGGGATATGGAGCCTGCAAGGAGCTTATAAAACTCTGCTGTGTATCCATGAGGTCTGGGGGCTTTAAAGCCTTTAGATCGATGAATAGCGAGCCGAACCTCTGCCTCTGTTATAGGCATATTAAGTCCATCCCGCTGATCCCTTGTTAAACAAGGAAGAGATAGTTGAGCACAAAATTCGTCGCAAGCTGCAGCATTCCAGCCCTCGGTTGCATACAAGGAAGAGAAAAAAAATCGCGAAAACAACGCAATATAGAAGGGAGTATCTCTTAACATCTGACCATGGGATGATCGCAGTGTCAGGATAAAGCGGCACGAACGCTCCGATTGAATTAAGTTGGACATCATCTTCCCCGCTTTATTACTATATTAGTATAATTGAAATTGGTAGTATAGGTGACTCTTTTTAGCCCTTTGATGTAGAAGGGAATTTAGTGCGTGCTGTTGGGATAGATACAGGGTTCGTGCCTCCTTCGTTCCCGATACAACCAATTGAAGGCGAGATTTACGCACTTGAGCGCTAAGTGTCAAAATGCGATGGTTAAGTACCTTCCGGTGGTGTGCGACATAGGAAATTATGTCGCTCCGCAATACCACTTTCGCGGCATATCTAGACAGTTTGAGACTCATGAGCCCGGTTAAGAGCTGCATAATCTGCCCATTTAACTCATATAAACTCCCTACATTTTTCATCAGAGGCAAGAAAATAGGGGTAGCGCCAAATTTTCGGTGAAGTTGTAGTATCCAAGAACCGAAAATCCACCCACACCGGGGCGTGGTCCGAGACCACAATGTTATCAATGCCTGCATCCCGGACACGATGAAAAACATGCGAGCTAACGAGGAAGTAATCTAAACTCGAAAAGTCGCATGCGCCCGCGAGACGTGAGTAAAATCACATTTGGTCGGGTGGAGGGTGCGCCAAACTTCTAACAAATGCAAAGTATTTTCTAGCATTGCAGGGCCTTTACCAATACCTGGTTCCCGGTGGCAGCTCTGGGACGCATCCACCTGGGGGTCTCGAATGGTATTGAAGTCCCCCCTTATAATCAGAACCTTGGTTAAATAAGGGATCAAATGAGTATAAAGTCCTCTGAAAAAACAAGAATCATAAGTATTAGGCGCATAAATATTGCACATTACCACAGTCTGATTAAAAAGCTGTGACCAGAATGAGATAGCGACCCTGGGGGTCTTTTACCTCCTTGCAGATTTTGATGGGGAGTTGCTTATTGAGTAAGATTGCGACCCCCGCCGACTTAGAGGAAGCCGAAGCAAATCTTACTTCCCCCACCCAAGTGCGACAAAGTTTCACATGCTCAAGATCCTTAAGGTGAGTTTCTCGCAAAAAAGCCACTGCTGCAAATTTTTTCTTCAACAGATTTAGCACCTTAGAGCGCTTGATAGGGGAATTAAGCCCGCAAACATTCCAGGAAATAAATCGTGTAGAATTACTCATGGTTCCTTAAATAAGAAAAATGCCATTGCTGAGTGGCTCTGATTTTCCCTGTGGGAACCCTCCCAGCTGAGGTCCCCACATAAGCCCGCCTCCTCATGAAGCAGGTTAGTACGAAATGAAAGGCCAACTGAAGCAGCTCACAGACCTGCTCGAATCTACCTCCCCTTCCAAACCTACCCTACCCTCCCTCCCATACCCCCTCCTACCCCCTCCCATCCTCCCCCTCCCAATCTCCTCTGATTTCCAACCCCCATTCGCCTAAACACCCATGCCATGTAGTCCCCTGCTAAGGAGACTCGGAGATCCAGTATTGATGTGTCCCGGGTCCACTCCAGTGACTGTCTACATTGTCCATACAACAGAGTTCCACAAGATCTCATCCCAAATGAAGGCGTTCTTGTATATCCATCTGAGGGGAGCAGATCATAGACTCCAGCCCTACAGTGTGAGACACAGGCAATAACAGAAGGTCCCCAATAATATAGTTCAAAAACAGAAACCCCAACGTTGGTATGATAGGGATGACCCGTTGTCTAAAAAAAAAGTCAAAACACAGTGAATAGACAATAACAAACTCGAGACATGAGAGATACAGGCAAACAATCAGGGTGGGAAATGACTAGGAGCATACCCCACTGTCCGCAGCTAGCTGCAATTATAGCTTGGCCGTTCTGCTACCCAAGTGTCCCCAAGGGAAGTAAACCCCTGCGAGGCCCCCACGGGCTGGTTCCAAAGATTATTACAGGGGATCCATCCGCTTGTGATGAATCGGAGGGGCTGCTGCAGATCAAACATGTCGAGCCGCATAAAAAAAACTAGGGCCCGCAGACCAAAAAGCCGAACAGCCCTGCCAACTCAAAGGTTGCAAACGAAGTCTGGCCAGTCCTATCATCCATATCTTATGGACGAGAAAATCACTATTTGTGCTCCAAAGGGGGCGATCCGGCTGGTATCTACAAGTCCAGAGCGCAAGGAAGTAGAACTTGAAGAAAGAGTCCCACTGTGCAAACCTCTGACCTGACAAACAGATGAGAGGCGCACTGTCTGCCTCCTGAGCACTGAGGATCTGGTAGTGTGGCCTATGTAGTCTCGGGCAGAGAACTCCAAAATTGTTAATGCAGTAGCGACGTAGCACTGTATGAGTCATTGGGTGGTCAGAATAGCATTTCCCCGATTAAAAAAATAACAAAAACAAAAAACAAGGGGGGAGAAAATCTGGGTACGAACAATCGTAGAATCTAGCTTAAAATATGGGACCCCAGCAATGTCTTGGACTCTCAGGTCATCAGTACTCGTAACTCCCCAGCAGTCAATAACGGAAACAGTGGGTGTTCTTTGTGTAACAGATCCCATAAAGGAGCAGTCCGGCTCCTCTACATGCATAGATCAGCAATTTCTGCGCCTTCAGTTGCCCACCTCGAGCACACCTCCGGTTTCTGAGAGAAAAATATATCCAACCTTATGTAGCTGGCTATCCCCTCATGTTTGAGTCCTGTGAAGCTAACACATCCATCAACGAGAAAACAATTGAATAAGTAAACCGGAACAAGTATGGCGCTCATTTAAACAAGAGGGTCCTGGTTAAGTAGTCCCCTCGCCGGGTTAAAATCACAGGGCGGAGGTACCACTCCTAAATTCCAAGAAAATAAACTAGAACTTGGTACTTGCAGGACATCAGCCTACAACAAAGCTCCAAAGTCAACAAGGCAGAGTGTCCAAAAAAGCTTGCGCTGCTGCTGGCATCTCAAAATAATGTGCTCGGTCTGAGTGCCAAACTCGCAGGCGAGAAGGGAACAGCAGTGAGAATTTTATACCCCGATTAGGAAGGGTAGAGCAAATTGGCATGAAGCTCCGGCGAGCTTCAGAGACTGCTTCCGAGTAATCTTGGAACACTTGGATGGGGTGGTCTTGATACCGCAGCTCCGATCGCATTCGGGAGGCCCGCCAAATCTTGGACTTGTGGGCTGAGTTTAAAATTTTTGCGATAATTTTTGCGATAGTTTCCCTTGTAAATGAGGGAGCGCCATTGCCTCGGGAATCCACTCTTCTAGTAAAGTGCAGAGAGATCGGTCGTCCATTTCCTCCGGAAAACCTAAGAAACGGAGGTTATCCCGCCAAGATATGGAGGTTTTCCAGCTCGTCCACTTTTACGTGCAGGGTTAGCAATTGCTTATCCCTGTCCGCCATTTTGTTCTCAGTCGTGGTTGCATTGTCTTCTAACAAAGAGATCCGGCTTTCAGCTTGATCCAGCCGGTGGTGAAGTGCGGATATAGTGTCTTTAACTTCCCCTAACTGGAACGTTATGTAAGCCAACTTGTCGTCCAGGGCCTTCTTAATCGCTTCCTTTATGTCTGCGATAGTAAGTGTCATGGGAGGGGAGGGATACTCACCATCACTTAACGGCCGCCATCTTAGTTTCGGGAGCCCTTGGTTTTTCCTTCTTATGCTTTCTCCCTTTAGAAGTCATCACTGGTGAAGTTTTGTTCATAAATCGAACGATTGACATAAGCACTGTTTACCAGGATATTTGCAACTCTAAAATAGTAGTTTGCGCGCTGAGATGGATTGCGCTAGGCGGAGTGGGCCCTGGAGCCAGTGAGAGACATGTCCTCCTGGCTCAACACATCACGTGATCTCCATAGATAAATAAATCTTAAATCCCTCAAGTAGCACAATCTAAGGCCAAGGAGTAATTTTAGCAAATTGTGATTTGTCAAGAAGTCTGAATTTCTTTGATTGTGTGACTAGGCAATTAGAGCAAATGCTGGATATGGTTTACTTAAATTTCATCAAAGCTTTTAATATTGTCCTGCACAGGCTGCTCAAATATGGTTGCCTGCATTGGAAGCTGGTTGGATAATAGAAAATGAGAGTAGTGTTAAATGGAGTTTACTCAGGATGGGATTTAGTGGAGTTTCTTGGGGATTAGGGCAAGTTTTTATTTTTTAAGATTGGAGAACCCTAAGGAAGTAGACAGTGAAAAGATCTAAGAAAGTTCAAGAAGTTGAGTGCCTGCAGCTGAGTTTGAATGCACCGACATGCACTTGGGGTACAGAAATTCATGGGAGTGGTGTGCAATAGGGTGTAAAGCTCTGATATGCACCAAGCTGGGTCCACAAATCTGATAATCGAAAGGTAGCAAACCAGTGCAACAAAATTGATGTCCGAATCAGACAAATGCAAAGAGAGGCGTGATCAATAGAAAGGAAAATGTGGTAATGCTTCTGTTCAGGTTGTTTGTGAGACCTTATCCAGACTAGTTCTGGAGGTCATAACTCTAAAACAATAGAGACAGAATGGAGGTGGTTCAGTGAATAGCTGCCAAAATGGCACAGGCTCTGCATCAAATGTTCTATCAGATAAGACCTAATGACCTAAAAATGTATATCTGAGAGAAGATAGGCTTTCTATAGTAGAGACATTAAAATAAATAAAAGGTATATAAGAATTGAGCATTTTTCATTGGAGCATTATTGTAATATTTTTACTTTTATCTGGATTACTTCTCATTTGTTAACGGAGTATGTTTGTGTCAGCTTTTATGTTGTATTATTTTTATGCTTTTATGTTGGTTGTTATCTTATTAAAACTGATGTACTGTGTTTTGTTTTGTTTTTGTTAACCACTTTGGTTTCATGTTGAAAAGAAAGAGGGTATATCAAAGTTTATCTAGAACAATAGAACAAGAGGTTTAGATGGGGTAGATTCAGAAGTAACTAGAAAATATTTCTTCACAGAAAGGGTGATGAATGCATAGAATTGCTTCCCAGAGGAGGTAGTGCAAAGAACAATTACTGAACGAAGAAATGGTATAAGCATACAATCCCTGATTGTGAAAGAGTGAAGGTGAAGACCTGAATTAAATTGTGCAGACAAGATTAATCTTATGATTCTTTTTTATTTGTTCAAAAAGTTCATTTATTGCAAACAAAAAAAATAGCAGAAGCCTTTAGAATACAAGCCTTTAGAATACAAACAAGTATAGTTTCTTTTTATTTCCCCCCTTCAATTTATCTCGCCTAGTTACCTTTCCCTATTTCCCAAACCCAACCCATTAATATCACAAAGACGTCTTGCACTCCCAATCCTACATCTTTTCTCAGCCCTATCTCCTAATAATCCTCTTATTCTAGATTCAAAATACTTCTTTCTTTCCTTCAATAGTCCACTCTCAAGATCCTATCCTACCTTATCCTACCTTAATCTATCCTACCTATCCTACCTTAATCTAATCATGGAACACTATTCGAAACTAACCCCAAGAATGAGTTTAACATCTGAATATATTTCTTCTAGGTAGCCAAAAACAACCTTCTCTTTTGAAAATTAACATTTGATGTACCGCTGTCCATTTTGCATCACGTTAAGCAAGAAATTTTGCCATTGCCAAAAAGATGGGCCTTGTTCCTTCATTGCTCCAAGATGATTTTCTTGCCCAACGCACAAGCCTTTCTAGCAAATAATGTAACTTTGCAGGTCTTGAATAGCATAGGTGGAAAATTTTCAAATAGTAAAGCCTGCAAAGTCAATGGAATCCCATAGCCCAAAATCTTCGACACACGTGATCACTTCAGACCAAAGCAACTGAATCTCTGCAGAGGTCCTTAATCTCTTTTTTGATTGTAAGAGGGAGATTTTCAATATAGCCACCTCTGCAGATTTTGTACTAGCAGAGGCACAGTTTACTTCCCTGAGCCACCATCTTTTAAATTTATGGTGTTCTACATCATTCAGATGAGTTTCTTATTATAGGACCCGATGTGCCTACTTCTTTTTCAAAGCAGACAAAATCTTAGTGCGTTTGGTCATAGATTTAATCCTGTATACATTCCATGAAATTATTTTCACTTCATCACGCTTCACAATCTCAGTCTATTATTAGCTTTATTTTGAAGATTCAACCTTTGGTGTCAATACAGCAGGGGCGAGCCCTCTCAGCAGGGGCCTTCCTAAGGAATTCTTCCCCATATAGCAAAATGTTCTCAAACAAATAGGGCTGTTTTAAGCCATCAAATGAAGCACCTATAAGTTGTCAAACACACACACCCCTCAATCACCATCACCATTGTCTTATGGTTCTTATCTGCTGTGAAACTGTTTCCAAGTCATCAAGAAATATTAGTTGAGAACCCATGATATAACTTGCGCCTCAGTACATTCTGTGGGAAAATAAGTGCACTGAGTTTTCCAATAGCATAAGAGGTAGGGATATTCATGCATTTTAAACAAATGTGAAAAATATAACAGGCCATTTTTGGTTTATATGAATAATACAAATTGAAAATAGTCTTTGGGTGAAAATACCCCAACATTTTGAGGCATTTTTGTTTTTTCCCAAAAGAAAACATAGGCCCTCTGGCAACAGGAACAGGCCTCAACCTAGACCCATCCCTGGGGCCTGGCCTGAAGCCAGGTCCCATCATGGAGGGCCTAGGCATGATGGGGCCTGAACCAAGGCTGGGTCCTGGTGGCCAAGGACTAGAATTGTGGCTAGGCCTTTCCCGAGACTACATACCAGTTGATGAGACCCATACTTAAACTCAGGTCCCGACACCAGGGCCCCAGCCTAGACAGAGGCCCAATGCCAATTGCCTTGGACCCAGCTAAGGCCATGTCCCATTGATGAGGACTAGGCCCAGGCTTGGTCCCATCACCAGGGTCTGGACCTAGGCTAGGCATAAACCCAGGAGCAGGCCTTCTGGCATCTTTCGTGATCTGGTGACTAAAAAGGATATCCTTTGCCTGGAGAATGAGCCTCTATTACATTACTGCAAAATATTCCTCCAGAATGAACAGCACCATTTATTGTACAGTTATACAACAAAATGGAACCATCTGCTATGGAGGAAGGTGCCACAGTATTATTACTGCAGAGTATTCTCTGAATGGAGGATGTCATTTTTAAGTGCTGGATCAAGAAAGATATCAGAAGGCCTGCTCCTGGGCCTCTGCGATCTAGCAATGAGACCCAATGTCAGACCTGAGTCTCAGTGAAGGATCCAGAACTTGGACCTAGGCCTGGTTCTCAGTGATGGAAACTGGCCTCTTTTTGTTAGACTTGGGCATTAGGTGTAGGACTTTGGCTATGGGACCTGGTGTAGGGCCGGCCTGAGCTGGTCCCTGACATTAGGCCTTAAGCCCTGACCTCGATGATGGAACCCATTTTTGGACCCAGGCCTGGGTTTTGGTAATGATAACCCAGCCTCGGGCCGGGCACTGGAATTGGACATAGTCCTAGGCCTGTGCGTAGTGATCCAGGCCTAGGCCTCTGCAATTGAGACCCGGACACTGCCCAGGTCCTGGCATCAGACTTGGGCCTTGGCATCTGGATACGGACCTCAGCGACCAAGACCTGGGCCTTGAAATGAGACCCTGCTTTGACCGGGCTATGGCAATGGGACCCAGCCTTCTGCCCAGGCTTGAACTTCAGTGACTGAGCTCAGGTTTGGGCCTGGTCCCTGGCCTGCTTTTCTTTTGCATTGAAGTGCTTGTGGCCTTCCCTCATTGATATCATTGGAAAACGAGAAATGAATGAATGAATTTTTTTTTTTATCCATTTCAATATTATAACAATGAAAACATAAAGTAATATAAATTCCTCCCATATAATAAGTAATAAGGGGGATCCCTAGAAGGTAATTAGAGCGATTCTATATATTATTCAAACATTTTAAAATATATACTCATTATGAACATGCGGTCGAAATATGGCACTTATGTCAAGTTTTTTGTTTGTATATGATACTTATTGTCTTTATGTGGTTAATTATTTTAATTGCTTGTATTTATTTTGCAAATTGTGTTTGTTTTTGTTGTGAACCGTTTTGTAAAGGCGGTATACAAACAATTTTTAAATAAAGAAAGAAATAGGAGTATTCCAAGCCTTAAGTTAAATGCCTCTCATTTTGAGTGCTTTTAGGTGTGAGCATTTATAAAAGATCTTAACTGCAATGGTTAAAAACAAAAACATATTAAACATTTTGAAATTTCACAATACATTTACATGGATAGCATAAAGTAAATTGAATTCCACATGACAACGCTTCTGCTCTCAAGGTAGAAACTTCTTCCTACATTCCTGTGTGACCCTAGTCACATCAGGATATATCCACACCTTATGCTCGTGGAATAAGGATTCCCTATTCTTAAGAAAATACCTAAGAACAGGATTTCGATCGTGTTCAAATTCAAAGGAAATAACTAAAGTCAGTAAATTTCAGTAATTCTGTTATGTTCAGGGAGTGTTGATCCTGGTTTTCCAATCTAGATGTTTCTAAGATTTTGTGTGTCATATAGTAAGTCTTCGTAATTAGAGGCATTACTTCTGTTGGAATCTTTAAATTATTTGCTAAATAAGTCTTAATGAAATCTGAAAATTAATAGCCCTTAAAATCAAAGATATTAAGGCATTCTTAATATTTTCAAATTTCTTAACAGAAATAGCCTCAGATTGTAATAGATTGTGCTGTATTTTCTCCATAGAGGTAACTTTTATCTATTGCTTCTAACCTTTCTTCACATTGACACACTTTATTATCTGTGTCTATTTCACGTTTGTTAGTCTCTATAAAGACTTGAGTCAAAGAGGTAATCGCAGATTCAATAGAGACTGTGTTCCAAACAGAATCTAATGTTACTGTTCCAGGTTTGATCAAAGTAAACACAGTATCTCTTGTCAATGTAATACCACCCCGAGGGAGGAGTCATATCCACTTCGACCAAGAGTTCACAATATGCCACAAACCCAACAAGAAGTTAGAATGAAAATGATGAAATCCAAGACTGTAGAACATTTTGAATTCATATGAGGTTAGTTTACATTCCATCTAAGGAGATGAGGTCAGTTAACATTGTCTAAAATTATAGAAACATATCTAGAACAAGAACGAGGCCAATTGACATTCCATCTAAAATTATAGAAACATTTCCTAGCATTTAGCCAGATGGACTCAGGACCAGTGGGTTATGTGCTTTTCTGCTAGTAGGTGGGAGACGGAGTCAGATTTCAAAGCTGACGTCACTCTAGATATACCCCTGCAGTAACCTCAGCTCTTCAGTAACTCTGTCTCCTAGCAGATGCGGACACTATCCCACACACATTAGAATAGTGTTAAGAATTACATTACAGCAAAGAATTAAAAAAAGAAAATTTGCCTTAAAAAAGATCGAGCATCGCTCTCCTGCGGTGAAACCCTCCCCCAGTTGAGACTTCCTGAGGTGATTTCCGATATCCCTCAGAGGTGTGCCTTGGTTCGGTAGCTGGTTCCCGGCGTGGACTTAGCCCCAGAGTGGCTGAAAGGCAGCAGGTGCACAACCGAGCAAGGTGGTGAAGGTAAAGCCCTCTCCCCCCGCAGCTGGAGACCTTCCCGGCACTCGATTGGTAAACGCCGAGACCAGGTAAGCAGAAAACTTTAAATTCAGGTCTCCGGTCTCCGAAGCTCGGATTGCTGTACCAATTCGATTTCTTTTCCAGCGAGGTAAAAGGGAGCACCGATCGGGTTAAGCAGCCCTGGTTGGGCTAGGCCCTGATCCGGTGCAGGGGTCCATGTGGAGACCATCGGAGACATCATCTTACGCATGGGAGTGTCTGCGCCATCTTCCCTTCTCGACCGGCGGAACGCGCAGGGCAGGCCAGGCGGTCGATGCACCTAACTTGTGTGCGTCCAGTACAGACGCGCGCATAACTGGGCCACGTGCACAAGCGAACGCACACCGCGTGCATAATTGAGTGCACCCCACACGCGCAACTACACACACAGCCGTGTTTGTAATTACACGCGCGCATTGAAGCTAGAGGCAATGGCACCGGCACACAAGGCCAGAAGGTACTCTTTGCACAGCCTGCTACATAAGAGCCATGCAGCCTGAACTGGCGTCCTGCATGTGCCAATATTGCGAGGAAGCCCAGGGGGAACCAAAGCCTGGTCCCTCACTATCTGGGGATGGGTCTGGAACTACTACAGATGATAGTTCCCCGGATCTATGCATCTCTGAGATGGCTTCTCCACAAGAGGGCACCTCAGGGGCTCCTACACAGACTCCCCCTGGGATTAGCATGGACCCAGGGACCTTCTCCGGGTTAGAACTTTTCCAAGGGCTGCAAGCCTTTGTTCAGACACAATGAGCTCTGGCTGCACCCCCGGGCTCAACCCCTGCTAGAAGCACAAGATCCTCCCAGCCCTGCTCGGATGCCTCAAGACATGCCTTGCCTAACCAAGAATTTCCCTGACAGGGACCCAGACACCTCAAATGATGTTGGCGACTCCCTGGAAGAAGCAGAAATTCCTCAGGCCTGGAACCATATCGAACCATGCTTCGTTTCTTCCTCAAGGATGAACTGCCAGCCCTTATTTCCCAGACTCTGGGTATTCCAGGCACGAACCCGATGGTGGAACCAAAGAAGAACCCCATCCTGGTGTCCCTTCGTAAGGCCTCATGTTACTTCCCAATGATAGAAGCCATCCAGGAACTCATCAACCTGGAGTGCGATGCCCCGGAAGCCAGCTTCAAAGGGGGTCGGGCCTTGGAAGCCCTATACCCAGTACCAGAGACCAAGGAACGCCTGCGTTTCCTGAAAGTGGGCGCCATGGTCTGTGCCGTCTCAAAGCGAACAACAATTCCCGTTGAGGGAGGGGCTGCATTGAAGGATACTCAGGATAGATGATTGGAATCCATCCTTAAGCAGGTCTTCACAACAGCAATGCCACTGCAAATTGCTTCCTTCTGCGCACTGGTGGCACTTTCCTGCTTGTTTCTCTCTCTCGAGGCAAATAACTCCAGAACCAATACCGGTGAGACGATGGAACCTGCAGCAGCCTTCCTGATGGACGAAAGCTCAGACCTGGTGCGCATCTTAGCCAGAGGCGTAACCTCTGTAGTGGCAGCCAGAAGATAACTATGGCTACGGAATTGGTCTGCTGATGCGACATCTAAAGCAAATCTCACAAGAATGCCCTTTAAAGGATCTCTCTTTTTCAGAAGCGAATTGGAGAATTTAACCAGCAAGTAGGGTGAATCCCCAGTGCCTCGGCTACTGGAAAATAGGAATAAAAGATCTCAGCGTCCTTCTCCAGAAGAACCAAGGGCAGAGGCTCGCAATACTTTAGACCCTACAGGAGCTCGCAGTTCCAGGCACCTCGTCCCTCCTGAATGTCCCAGCCCTTTCGGAACCGATAGACCAAGAGAGGAGCAGGCCCGGGGGCAGGCTCCAGCCAAGCTTCACAATGAGAATGGGCCAACCCATCCACAGGAAGAGGAGATAGGGGCTCGACTTGCCCTCTTCTACCAAAGATGGGTTGAGATAACGTCTGACAAATGGGTACTAAACATCATTCGCAAAGGTTACTTTCTGGAGTTCCGCAGCATCCCTCGAGACAAATTTATGACGTCACCTTACCACTCCCACACCAAGACACTGGCAGTGGTAACCACTTTTACAAGACTACTCAGTCTGAAGGCAATAACTTCAGTTCCCATGTCCCAACAAAATACGGGGTGCTATTCCATCTACTTCCTCATGGAAACTCTTCGCTCCGACATAATGGCAGTACAATCAGGAGAATTTCTAACCTCCCTGGACCTCTCCGAAACCTACCTTCACATTCTAGTCCATCAAGATCACCAGCATTTTCTATGCTTTGCGATACTGGGTCATCATTACCAGTTCTGAGCACTACCTTTCGGCCTAGCAACCACCCTCAGAACATTCTCCAAAATTATGGTGGTCGTGGCAGCAATACTGAGGAAGGAAGGGATCTTGGTACAGCCTTACCTGGATGACTAGCTGATCAGGGCAAAGTCTTCAGAAGAGAGCCGGCAGGTGATCAGCAGAGTCAAGAGCCTACTGCAGGAACTCGGGTCATGAACACGGGCAAGAGCAGTCTGCAGCCCTCTCAATCTCTAGAGTACCTGGGGGCCTGTTTCGACACCAAACAGAACAAAGTCTTCCTCCCTCTCCCGAGGAAAAGTAAACTGATGGAACAATTACGACGATTGATGACCAATGCACTCCCCAAGGTATGGGACTATCTTCAAGTCCTTGGCCTCATGGCATCAACCCTGGAGATCGTCCCGTGGGAAAGGGCCCATATGCGACCACTCCAGCACTCCTTACTGTCCCAGGACTACTCAATTCGCCTCTAACTACCAGCAGAGTTACGTTCTCAGCTCTAGTGGTGGCTACAGGAAGGCCACCTAAGCAGAGGAGTAAGCCTATCCCCACCGAACTGGCCCTTGCTCACCACGGAAGCGAGGCTGGGGAGCCTACTGTCAGGAACTAATGGCCCAGGAACAATGGAACAAGGAAGAAGCGGACTGGAACATAAACCGCCTGGAAGCTCAAGCAGTCAGGCTAGCTTGTCTGCGATTCAGCCACAGACTCCGAGGCAAAGCGATTCGAGTAATGTCGGACAATGCTACAACGGTTGCTTACATCAACCGCCAGGGAGGAACCAGGATCCAGCAGGTGTCTCGATAGATCCTCTCATTGCATGGGTGGAGATAAGTCTACAGGGGATCTCGCCCTCTCACATCGCAGGAAAAGACAACGTCTCAGCAGACTTCCTCAGTAGAGAAAGCCTGGACCTGGGAAAATAGACACTGTCTACCATAGCTTCCAACTGATAGTGAATCACTGGGCCCTCCCAGCCATGGATCTACTGGCCACCCATTTCCGTGACCAAGTCACCAGGTTCTTCAGCCGCAGACGAGAACCACACTCCCAAGGGATCAACGCTTTCGTCCAGACTTGGCCAGAGGAAGACTTACTGTACGCCTTCCCCCCTCCCCCCATGGCCACTACTGGGCAAGGTCATCACAGGGGACTAGTTCTACTAGTGGCCCCGGATTGGCCAAGACGGCCATGGTACGCAGACATGCAAAGACTCCTTGGTGGGAACCCATTGTGCCTACCTCCACACAGGGATCTTCTCAGGCTGGGTACGATTCTGCACGAAGATCCGTCTTGATTCTCTTACGGTCTGACCCTTGAGAGGACTCGCCTGAAGAAGCTCGTTTACTCAAAAGCTGTGATTTACACCCTGCTCCAAGTGTGCAAGTTCTCCACATCCCTGTCATACATATGGCTTTGGAGAGTATTCAAAGCCTGGTGCGAGGACCGCGGGATACTCCCACGGACAGGCAAGATCCCCACGATTCTGGAGTTCCTACAGGACGGTATGAAGAAGAGGTAGTCTCTTAACTCCCTCAAGGTTCAAGTAGCCGCACTGTCCTGCTTTAGAGCCGAAGTGGACGGTATCCGGCTATCATCCCATCTGGATTTGTCCCGCTTCCTGAAAGGGGTTAAACAACTCCGACCACCCCTAAAGTGGCCGGTGCCTCTATGGAATCTCAATCTAGTATTAGACTTCCTAGCAGGGGCTTCCTTCACTACGCGTGGTCTGTCACTAGTCCTCTTAACATTGAAGACTGTATTCCTGGTGGCAATATGTTCAGCTCGTCACATCTCCGAACTACAGGCACTATCCTGTCGGGAACCATTCCTTAGGTTCACTCCTGGAACCATACAGCTGCTCACCGTCCCCTCCTTTCTACCGAAAGTGGTTTCCAAGTTTCACTTGAAACAAGCCATCTCCCTACCATCTCCGGACGAACATAAGGACTCTGAAGACTCACACCTTCTTTGCCATCTAAATGTCAGCAGACTCCTAGTGGACCTGGAAAGATCGGAACCGGTGTCCAAAATGGATCGCTTGTCCGTTCTTCTCAGCGGGAAGAAACAAGGAGAAGCAGCCTCGCGGGCGACCATAGCCCGTTGGATCAAAGAAGTAATCAAGGCAGCCTACATAGAGGCAGGAAAGCCCTTACCACTGCAGGTTAAGGCTCATTCTGTGAGGGCCCAGGCAATCTCTTGGGCAGAAACCAAGCTGCTGTCGCTCGCTGAGATCTGTTGGGCAGTGACGTGATCCTCCCTACACACCTTCTCCAGGTTCTACTGCCTGGATGTTCAGGCCCAAGAAGACACAGCCTTCATGAGGGCAGTATTAAGTGATCCATGGGCAGCCTCCCGCCCTGTCCGGGAGTAGCTTTTGTACATCCCACTGGTCCTGAGTCCATCTGGCTACACGCTAGGAAATGGAGAAATTACTTACCTGATAATTTCGTTTTCCTTAGAGTAGACAGATGGACTCAGCATCCCGCCCACAGCTTCCCCAGAGAAAGAGAACCTCAGAAAGCGAACCTCGAGGCTAGGTAAATACGGATAAGCCACTGCCTACCCTTAGTTCAAGACACCCACAGTTTGTCCAGTGTCGGCGTTGATTGGTTGAGTGCACTAGCGGTCTCTAGTTTTGAATAAGTTGAGCAAGTTTAATTAAGTTAATTAAGCAAAGATATATCCACATTGGCTTTTCGAAGAAAATACTGAAGAGCTGAGGTTACTGCAGGGGTATATCTAGAGTGATGTCAGCTTTGAAATCTGACTCGTCTCCCATCTGCTAGCAGAAGAGCCCATAACCCACTGGTCCTGAGTCCATCTGTCTATCTAAGGAAAATGAAATTATCAGGTAAGTAATTTCTCCACTCTTAGACAAGCACAAGGTAGCTAATGCTGGCAAATTCTAAGAAAACATTTATGTATGAGAAAAGGATTAATTAACTTGGAGAATGAAAGCAAATTACCATACAGCCATTCAGATTATTTGTTTATAATAGCCAATAATTGAAACTTTGACACTTATGTAACCTAGTTTAGGTGTTGAAAATATACAACTGAAATTCTAGATAATGCTGTATTATCAGTAATATTTGAGAGGAAGTTTATGCTAGTGTTTTGCCTGGAACTCGTCCGCTCCTTAAGGTACCTTATTTAATGTCTAAGATTTATATTATATTATCTCTGTAAATTAAAAACTTTCTCTACAGCTAGTGGCTTTAAGCATTCTTATTTTTAATGAACCACAACAGTCTGACCTGCTCCACATTCTCTGTTTACCAAGCTGCCTCCAAATTATGTACTTCTCCAGGGAAAGGAGTGTGTGTGTGGGGGGGGGGGGGAACAAAAATTCCTGCTAGCCTATTCGGCCCTTACTGCTTGACCCATAACTACACAGGTGAGGCTAGCCCCCTTGGCCTCTTGTGTGAAGGCTGGGTGAGTGGAACTGGAAGGCCCCAGGAAAAAGGAAAAAAACCCCTGCAAGGCTTTCTGTTGCTGTTTTTCTCTGTCCCCAGTGAATCGCCAGCCTAACCAGAAATGTTGCAAGTATGCTGTCTCTCCCCTCCCCTCATCCAGACAGTCATTACCAGCACATCCTACACCCAGTAATGCTGCCACCATAATCACTGGTCTGGGCTGGAAACACTGTATCCTGCTCTGTTGGTGATCGCATGATCACCAACAGAGCTGGAGTGGCTCAAATGTGGGAGTCCTGCCTCCTCTCTTTTAACTGCAGTCACCATCACTGCTGGCTGCAGAGGGAGAAGGTGACTCAAGACACTCCCTCATTTTCTTCCTGCTAGCTCTGTTAAGAGCATAAGTTGCCATACTGGGTCAGACCGAGGTCCATCAAGCTGAGCATCCTGTTTCCAACACTGTCCAATCCAGGTTATAAGTACTTGGCAAGTACCCAAACAAGTAGATCCTATGCTAGAAATGCCAGTAATAGTAGTGGCTATTCCCTAAGTCTGCTTGATTAATAGAAGTTAATGGACTTCTTCAGGAACTTATCCAAATGTTTTTTAAACCCAGCTACACTAACTGCCCTAACATTCTCTGGCATCAAATTTCAGAGCTTAATTGTGTGTTGAGTGAAAGACTTTTCTCCAATTTGTTTTAAATGTGCTACTTGCTAACTTCATGGAGTACCCCATAAACCTACTATTATCTGAAAGAGTAAATAATCGATTCATATTTACCAGTTCTAGACTTCTCATGATTTTATAGACCTAGCATATCCCCCCCTCAGCCGTCTCTTCTCCAAGCTGAACAGCCCTAACCTCTTTAGCCTTTCTTCATAGGGGAGCTGTTTCTATCCCTTTTATCATTTAGGTCGCCCTTCTCTGTACCTTCTCCAGTGCAACTTTATTTTTATTGAGATGCGGTAATTAGAATTGTTCACAGTACTCAAGGTGCGAGTTCACCGTGGAACGATGCAGAGGCATTATGACGTTTTCCATTTTATTCAGTTTTCCCTTCCTAATAATTCTTAACATTGTTTGTTTGCTTTTTTGATTGTCGCAGCCATCTGAGCCGATAATTAAATATATTTTCCATTATAACGCCTAAATCTTTTTCCTGGGTGTTAGCTCCTAATATGGAACCTAACATTGTGTAACTACAGTATGAGTTATTTTCCCCTATATGCATCACCTTACACTTGTCCACATTAAATTTCATCTGCCATTTGGATGCCCAATCTCACAAGGTCCTTTTGCAATTTAACAATCCGCATGTGATTTAACTATGAATAATTTTGTATCATCTGCAAATTTGATCACCTCACTTATTGTGAGTTTTTTAAAAGGGGCATTTTGGGGGAGAGTGGTGTTGAGAGGCAGTGAGCCTAAGTGTGAGGGTTAAGAAAGATTTGAGCCTTAAAGGGGAGGTTAAGCATGGTTATAGTGGAGTCACTGTGGGAAGGAGAAAATCTTGCCTCTCAAATCTACTACATTTTTTTTTTGAATGGAATTAGAATCGTGGATAAAGGTAGTATATTTGGATTTTCAGAAGGCATTTGACAAAGTCCCCCATGAGAGGCTTCTAATAAAATTAAAAAGTCATGGAATAGGAGGTAGTGTACTCTTGTGGAGTGGAAACTGGTTAAATGACAGGAAAAAGAGAGTAGGATTAAATGATCAGTTTTTCAATGGAGAGAAGTAAACAGAGTGCCTTAGGGATCTGTACATGGACTGGAACTTTTTAATATAGTTATAAATGATCTAGAAAGGAGAACAAGTGAGGTGATCAAATTTGCAGATGAGACAAAATAATTCAGAGTAGTTAAATTTATTTATTTATTTAGATAGTTTTATATACCGACAACCGTTTGCACATCGTGTCGGTTTACATGTAACTTACAACCAAAGTAAATATAGGCAGTGCCTTTACAAAGAACAGTAGAACAGTAAACGCAGTAACAGATAAGTAACAACTAGATAAATTAGAAATGGGGATTGAGACTAGGAGAGACAAAGGAGGGAGGGGGGAGGAGGGAGGGAGAGGGTCACTGTTACCCCTCCACGGTACAAAGGGGAAGGTTATATACAGGATTTGGTAAAAATATTTGTTATGTACAGGGTATATACATGATTATATAACCCTGTATACAACACTCGTGGGAAAGAGGTTATATACATGGTTATATAAAATTCTTTATATACAAAGTAAGGTGAGGAGAGGAGGGCTAGAGGGGGCAAGTGTTAGTGCTGGGTACTGAGGGGGGAGGGTTGGTAATTGATGATGAAAGGGGGTAGGCTTGGAGGAAGAGCCAGGTTTTAAGTTTCTTTTTGAAGTTAGGTGTGGAGGTTTCAGTGTGTAGGTCAAGAGGCATAGAGTTCCAAAGGGTGGGCCCTGCGAGGGAAAGAGCTCTGTTGGTTGTGGAAATGAGTCTAGTGGATTTTATGGAAGGAGAAATTAGGGTTCCACGGAGTGAGGAACGAGTAGGTCTTGTAGAGGTGCGAGGGAGGAAAGGTGGGTTAAGCCAGTTGTAATGTTCATTGATGATGCTTTTGTGAATGAGGGTTAGGGTTTTGTAAATAATTCGTGAGTGAATGGGAAGCCAATGGAGCTCGATGAGGGTGGGAGTAATGTGTTCTTTCTTATTTATATTAGTGAGGATACGTGCTGTGGCGTTCTGAAGGAGTTGTAAAGGTTTGATGTAGGTAGCGGGGAGGCCAAGGAGGAGAGCATTGCAGTAATCGATCTTTGAAAAGATTATAGATTGGAGTACAGTACGGAAATCAGAGAAATGGAGGAGGGGTTTGAGTTTTTTGAGGGTTTGTAATTTGAAATAACAGCTACTGAGAATGGATTTGATGTAAGGTTTGAAGGAGAGTTGGTTATCGAGTATAACACGCAAGTTTCGTGTATTAGAGGTAAAAGAGGTAGAAGAGAGGGTAGGGGGTATGGGTGTTGGCGAATGTTTAGAAGAAATGAGAAGGAGTTCAGTTTTTTGGGGATTGAGGGATAGGTGAATATCAGTGAGGAGCTGGTTGATGGAGGAAAGAAGAGTCCCAGTTTTGGAGTGCGGTGAGAAAGGAGTTTGTGAAGGGTATGAGGATTTGCACGTCATCTGCATAGATGAAGTGTGTAACCCCAAGGTTGGAGAGGAGGTTGGTGAGAGGGAGCATGTAAATGTTAAATAGGGTTGAAGAGAGGGAGGATCCTTGGGGGACACCACAGTCGAGATTAACAGGTGAAGATACAAAGTTGTCAGTGAGGACTGTGTAGCTACGATTTTGGAGGTAAGACTTAATCCATAAGAGAGCAGTGCCGGTGATTCCTATGCTGGTCAGGGTGTTGATAAGGATATTATGATTCACGGTATCAAATGCGGCAGATATCTAGCATAGCAATGAGGTAGGAGTTTCCAGCGTCCATTCCTTTGATTATGGTATCTGTTAGGGAAAGGAGAAGGGTTTCCGTGCTGAGATGTTTTCGGAAACCAAATTGTGTTGGTTGGAGTATGTTGGATTGTTCAAGGTAGTCAGAGAGGCGGGAGTTTACTAGTTTTTCAAGGACTTTGGAAAGGAAAGGGAGGTTAGATAGGTTGGAGGGATCAAGAGAGGGTTTTTTTAGGATGGGCTTGACTACTGCTTGTTTTAGGGAGTTGGGGACCAAACCTTGTTCAAGGGAGCAGTTCACAATTTTGGAGAGTGAGGTAGCAATGGTTTTAGGAATGGCGAGTAGGAGTTTAGTGGGAATGGTTTCTGAGGGATGGGAAGAGGGTCTCATCTTTTTTAAGATGTTCTCTATTTCTAGAGTTGAAGAAGGTTCAAGTGAAGAGAGTATGGTGAGTGTGTGTGGGGTGGGGAGGGTTATATTGTTGGTATTGGCAGTGAATTTAGCAGTAATATTGGAGATTTTATTTTTAAAGAATAGGGCAATTTCATTGCATCGAGACTGTGTGGAGGGAACCTGAGGTAACAAGCAGATTGTGATAAATTGCAGGAGGATCTTGCGAGTTCGGAAGATTGGACAACCAAATGGCAAATGAAATTTAATGTGAATAAGTGCAAGATGATGCATATAGGGAAGAATAACCCATACTGTAGTTACATCATGTTAGGTTTTTTGTTAGCAGTTACTGCCCTGGAAACAGATCTAGATGTCATTATGGACAATTCATTGAAATTGTCAGCTCAGGGTGCTGCAGTGATCAAAAAAGGAAACAATATTATGAATTATTAGGAAGGGAATGGGGAATAAAACTAAGAATGTCATAATGCCTCTATATCGCTCCATGGTACGACTGCACCTTGAGTACTATGTTCATATCTGGTTGTTGCATTTCAGAAAAGATATAGATGTGCTGAAGAGGGTACAGGGAAGGGTGACCAAAATGATACAGAGCATGGAACAGCTCCCCTAAGAGGAAAGGCTAAAGAGGTTAAGGCTTTTCAGCTTGGAGAAGTCTACAAAATAAGAGGACTAGAACCAGGTAAGTGACTTTGTTTACTCTTTGAGATAATAGGACTAGGGTGCTCTCTTCGAAGTTAGCAAGTAGCACATTTAAAACAAATCCGAGAAAATCTTTTTCAGTCAACACACAAGCTCTGGAATTCAATGCTAAATGTGTTTAGGGCCGTTAGCTTAGCTGGGTTAAAAAAAAAGGTTTGGACAAGTTCCTCAAGGAGAAGTCCTTAAACTGTTATTAGTCAAGTTGACTTAAGGAATAACCACTCTAATTACCAGCATTGATAGCATGGGATCTATTTAATATTTGGGTACTTGCTAGGTGCTTGTGTCCTGGATTGGCCACCTTTGGTAGGATGCCTGGGTAGATGGACCCTTGATGTGACCCAGTATGGTAACTTTTTATGTTCAAGTGATCCTTTAAAAAAAAAAAAACAAAAAAAAACAAAACCCTAAAAACTGGCTTGCAGGCTTGAAATTCGATGGGGACTTGGGGATTGGTGAGATTTCAGGGATTGGATGGGAATGTGGGTACTCAGTGTGTGAACAGAGGAATGGAGACTGAGATCTTGAGTGGGAGGGATGGGTTCTAAGCATTTGGGTGGATGGTATGTGTAGGGATGTTAGATGTGCTTTGGTGTGGCAGGGTATAGAAAAGTAGCATGGGATAGAGGATGTGAAATTGAAGGATCTGGAGGGGGATGGGAAGGGAGTGAGAGAAGTTGAAAATGGGTAAACTGTGGAGGATGGGTAATAGGAAATGGAGCAGGGGGTAAGAGACAGAAGAAAGGGATGGAAGATGGGAAAGGGGATAAGTGACTGGAGGTTCTGGGGGTGATGAGAAGCAGAGGAAGGTAGATGAGGGTGGGGGAAGGGATGAGTACAAAAGGTGAAAATGGGGACCTAGGAAGTGGTTGAAAGACAGGGAATAAACTGGGGAAGGCAGTGAGTGATGGGGTAATAGGTTTACTAAGCGGATTGGGAGATAAAAAGTTGTCATAGGTAAGATGTGAAGAGAGTTTGAGGTTCAGAATGTGAGAGGGAGAGAAGTGAAATCCTAGCTGTGAGTGGGATAGAGAAATGGAGAAAAAAGTTGATAGATCAGTGTCTAAGATAGATGAAAGAGAATACATAGATTTTATGTTTTGCCTTCTAAATCCAAGCACATTTCAGTCAGATATAGGAGATACTTCCCTTCCTTAGCTTAAAATATATTTACTAAGCATTTTTCTCATAGATATTTAAACTGGCTTCCCTGTCTGATAGCTCACTGCTCTAATAGGTTACTACTTCACTCTGGGGAAAGGCCTTGGAAAAGGTTTTAAGAGAAGACCAACATAAGGAAAGTAGGAAAGAGACTGGAGCTATCCTGATTAGAAAAATAAAATGCTCATACAGCAAAGGTAGAAAAAAAAAATAATTTTCAGTTTTTAATGAAAGGAATGTCAACTTTGGGAATGTACATTTCTTATATCTTTGTTTTCTTAGTGTCCAAATAGTTGAATCCAGAACAAGTGGGTTATGCTTATCTATTAGCAGATGGAGATGGAACAAGGCTGACATCACAGTATATATATACCCCTTCAGTGACAACCTGCCAGTATTCTCTGTCTCCAGCAGATGGTGGACTTCCATCTCCCAGCTGGGGATTGATTCAAGTTTTAGAAGGAGAAAAACTTTATTTGCCTGTTCTCCTGCGGTGATACCAAATGGTCCCTTCCCCAGTTGGGAATTCCTGAGGTGATTTCTGTGGTCCCTCAGATGCGTGCCTTGTTCCGGTAGCTGGTTTTTCAACTGGCATGGACTTAACTGTTTGAACAGCTGAAAGGCAGTGGGTACAGGAAGCCAAGAACGGCGGTGACGGTATATGCTGTCTCCCCCCGCAGTCGTAGACAGACTCTGTACTCAGCCAGGATGGGCTGAGCTCAGGTAAAGCTTAAATAAAAACAAACAAAAAAAAAAAAAGAGGAGGGTTTTTTGTAGGCCTTCCTCCGGTCTCCGTGTGCCGATCCAAAGTTCGTTCCTGTCCCCGAGGTAGTTAAAGGACATGGGCAGCCTTGGGCTAGGCTCCACTCTTAGGCTTTTCTCTGTGCACCGCATGCTATCCCGCGGTGGTGTTTTCACATATTTTCCTGCACATTAGGCTGCCCTCTTCAGGAATGTCAGTTCATGCGAGTGCGTCTGGCTGTGCGCCCAGTATTTGGATACTGAGTTGGATGGCTGCTTGCAGCATCTGTTTTAGGCACGCGCTTGCCTGTACGCACAGTCT
Source organism: Rhinatrema bivittatum (assembly GCF_901001135.1). NCBI lineage: Eukaryota > Metazoa > Chordata > Amphibia > Gymnophiona > Rhinatrematidae > Rhinatrema > Rhinatrema bivittatum. The sequence continues at coordinate 417,979,923 of NC_042617.1, read as the reverse complement.
GGGCTGCATTGAAGGCACTCAGTTTCTGGGTGCCCATCAAGCACAGACTTATAGCTTAAATTTTGGACATATTTTTTAAAGTACGAATTCAGCTGGACGCATGCTTTTCAGTCGCCTGTTAACTGTACTGACAGACTGATGGCGCCTAAAGCTATGAAACCTAAGCACTTTACCCTCTGTGCTGCCTGTCATATTTGGGCATCTCAGCCTGACCTTCCCTCTAACTTGTGCCAACGCTGCTTAGAGGCTCAGGGAGAATTGCCTTTATCTGATTCTACTAAGCCCGGTTCTTCCCTTCCTGATGAGGGCTTGGGTAAAGACATGTCAAAAGAGATGCCTGACCTTGGAACTTCCTTAACTGGTTCGTCGGCGGGGGAAGGTAGTTTAGTGGGCACAGGACAGGTGCCTCCTGGTTTTGGCATGAATCTTTATGCCTTTTCTTGGGTGGAATTTTTCAAGGATTACAATCCTTTCTGTAGGCACAGTCTTCTGCCTCAACCAATCTTGCCAGGTCAGAGTAACAGGTAGTGACTTCCCACACACCTGGTGCTGCGGCTAAGTACCGAAGTATTCCTAGATTGGCAGCTGGTGTTCCCGATAGGGATGCAGGTGGCATGGATATTGGAGTCGATCCTTACTCTCTGGAGGATGGGGAAATTCCTCTGGGATTGGAACCGTATAGGACTATGTTGTGGTTCTTTCATACAGATGATTTACTGGCTCTGATTTCCCTGACAGTAAAGATGCTTGGGAGTACCTGGGGCTGATTCCATGTCTGAGCCAAAGAAAAATCCCATTTTGGTTTTTGTGTAAAGCCTTTTGTTTTTTCTTTATGGAGACCATTCAAGAATTGACAGATCTTGAGTGGAGTGCCCCGGAAGCTAATTTCAAAGGGGATTGAGTCTTGGAAGGCCTATACCCCTTGAATCCAGTGATGAGAGAGCGGTTGCATTTTCTGAAAGTGGACGCGGTTCTGTGTGCCGTCTCCAAGCGGATGACTATCCCTGTGGAGGGAGGAGCAGCTTAAAAGATGTGCATAGTAGGACTGCGGCCATCCTTATGCAAGCATTAAATGCAATGGCGATGACCTTCAGATAGCCTTTTATTGTTCCCTAGTGGCTTTCTCCTGTTTATTTCTCTCTCAGGAGGCCGATGATTCTGGAGTGAATTCCAGGGCAGTTATGGAGCCAGCAGCCGCCTTTTCGGCAGATGCGGGCTGCAATTTGATCTGCACCCCAGCCAGAGGATGGCTTCGGTAATAGCAGCCAGGCTTAAAGTTATGGCTGAGAAATTGTTCGGCTGGTGTGACCTCAAAGGCTAACCGTACAAAGTTGTCCTTTAAAAACTCGCTCAAGTGTGGGAGCGAGTTGGAGAGAATGGCAATAAGTGCAGCAAATCCCCTGTTCCTTGGTTGTTGGAGGATAAGAAGCAGGCGCCACACTCCTTTAGCATGAGAGGTCATGCTAGGGAATCCAAGCATTGTCGACCCTACAGAGGAGCGGCTGTTCAGAAGACGCAACATTTCAGTAGGTCTCAGTCCTTTCGACCCAGATGGGGGTGCAGGCTCGGGTAGTGGAACCCCCTCGAGTCTCTCAATAAAGATGTGACGTTTCATCCCTGGGAAAAGAATTAGGGGGTCACCTCTCTCTCTTATCAGAGGTGGGTCAAAATTGTCATACCAGTGAGTCTTGGAGGTAATACGAGATGGATATGTGCTGGAGTTTCGCAGTGTTCCTCGGGATGTGTTTATGGTGTCTCTTTGTCACTCCCTGCAGAAGAGGCAGGCAGTGGAATTTACGATGTCAAGGATCCTCAGTCTGAGGACTGTGGTTCCAGAGCCCATGTCTCAAGAAAATATGAAGCCTATATTCCATTTATTTCATTATGCCCAAGAAGTAGCGCTCTTTTCATCCTATCCTGGATCTCAAAGGGGTCAACTGTCATTTGTGGGTGACTCATTTTCACATGGAAACATTGCGCTCTGTGATAATGACCATGCAGTAGCTCAATGGTTAGCTAAGATATTTGAAGCCGATTTTAAACTGTGTGCGATTGTCACAGCTGTATAGTAGGGTATTGGTACTGTAAAAGGTTGCCAGTTTAACCATTTCTGCCGTTTTGTCTTCTCAGTAGTACATGTATCTTCTCCAATAGTTTGTATTTATCTCTGTTTCTACGTATAAGCTAGATATTTGAAGCAAATGTATAAGCATCCAGGAAATTTGATCTAAACTGATCTTGTTGACTGATCCCAGAATTGTGGATTCCTCTGTTAGAATATATTTTAAAAGCTTCCTATGAATTGCTTTTTATTATATTAAGAACTTTTCAAATCTGTGTCTAATTTGATTTCATTTCCTTTGGTTTTTAGATGTTCAAAATACAATTTCAACTTGTGGCACATATGATTTATGTGACACATTTAAGAAACAAAGAGAGAGATATGATGAGTCCAAGAAAAAAGTGAGAGCCAAAAAGGTCAGTCTAACTCCAAGGAATGATTTAGTATAAATATCTGATAGAAAATGTCAGTCTTTGGTAGTCAATATCATGGCTAGTCTGAATGTTGAATGGCAGTGAATAAAGCATGTTCTTAGATTTGAGTGAATTTTGGTTCTCTTGAAAATGAAATATAGATAAGTTGACTAAGGACAGGATATGTATTGTGTGATGTAGATTAATATTATTTATTTCTAGGGGCTGTGCCCCTACTCGCTTCGCTCACCATCCCCATTAATAGACTCTCCACTCTAGATTCCTTGTTTGTACTTAGGTGAAAAATACAAGGAATGGCTTAGTGGGGAAAGTGACTTTAATGAAAAGAAGTGCAGGGTAAGAGCACCCTTGACTGTTAAGATAACACCCAAAAGAAGAGAAAGTGGTAATTGAATCAAAAAGTATATTTTATGACTCCATGACCTGAATGTGTAAATTGAAGTTTTGTACTTGTTCTGTTGGAGTGCGGAGGAGTGGGGGCCTAGGTCCCTCTTTATGTGTGGCATTGCCTCCTAAATCAGGGTCACATGCTCGGGCCCTCCTGTGTCCACCATCATGTGCAAACGCCATGGTGCAAAAAATGCTGGACTATGTTCGAAGGGATGTGGATCAAGATGACACTGATGATGATTTGAGTTGCTCCCCTGTTGAGGAAGGGGAAATTCCCCTGGATTTAGAGCCACATAGAAATCTCCTCAGTTTCTTTCACAGAGAGGAGGAGTTAGGTCTGCTTACTCAGACTCTGAAGACCCCTGGAGTGGCTGGGAGTAATTCTTTGGGTGTGCAGAAGAAAGATCCCATACTAGTCAGCTTATGCAAGGCTTCATGTTTTTCCCCTCCTGGCTGCGATTCAAGAGTTGATTGACCTCAAATGGAGCGCCAGAGGCAAGTTTTAAAGGAGGACACCCTTGGCAGGTTTATATCCCTTGGTGCGTTGGTGCGTTCTGTCAATAAGTGAACCACTATACCAGTTGAAGGAGGGGAAACTGTAAAGGATGCTCAGAATAGAAGGATTGAAGGTATCCTTAAGCTAGCCTTTGAGGCCATGGCGATGAATTCGCAAATTGCCACTTGCTGTTCCCTGGTAGCTTGAGCTACTCTGCACCTCTCCCAGGAGTCTGGGGGAATGGTTTTGGATGGAAGAGCAGTAATAGAACCGGAAGTGGACTTCTTAGCTGATGCAGGCTGTTACCTTGTTCACATTGCTGCCAGAAGTGTTGCTTCCATAATGGCAGTTAGACATCAGCTGTGGCTGTGCAATTGGTCATCAGACACTATTTTAAGTCTAATCTTACCAAAAGATGGTTCTGTTTTCTTTGGCTGTGAGTTGGAGAGAAGCTCAGGTCTCTCGTTTGCTGGAGGAGAAGCCGGCTTCAAGGCCTTTTTGAGCAAGTGGCCACTCTCGAGATGTCAGGTGTTTTCATCCTTATAGGGGATCTTCCTCTGAGAGACCCTGTCCCTTCGGTAGGTCTCAGTACTTTCGCCCCCAGAAGGCCAGAGGCTCCACAAGTTGAGTCTCTCAATCATCCCATTGAAGGTTTGCAGACTCACCTGCTAGTACAGGAGATAGGCGGCCGTCTATCTCACCATTATAAGAGATGGGTCCAGATCATGTTGGACCAGTGGGTCCTGGAAGTCATTCGGAATGCCTATGATCTAGAATTTATTTGCATTCCTTTGACTGCCTTTATGATTTCTCTGTGCAGCTCCCCTCAGAAGAGGGTAGCAGTGGAATATACATTGAAAAGACTTTTGGAGCTGAAGGCCGTGATTCTTGTTCTCAAATTACAAAAAATACGGGTATCTATTCCTTCTATTTTGTCGTACCCAAGAAAGAGGGGGTCCTTTCGATCCATCCTGGATCTCAAGAGTCAATCATCATTTGTGGGTCACTCATTTCAGAATGGAGACTGTAAGCTCCATAATAACAGCTGTACAATCAGGGGAATACCTCACGTTTCTGGATCTGATGGAGGCATATCTGCATTATTCCCATTCGCCAGGAACATAAACGGTTCCTAAGGTTTGCAATTCTGGGACATCATTACCAGTTTGAGGCTTTGCCTTTCGGGCTGGCCACTGCACCCAGGATCTTCTCCAAGGTCATGGTAGTGGTAGCAGCAATCGTATGGAAGAACAGTATCCTAGTTCACCCCTATCTGGACAACTGGTAGATTAATGCCAAGAGCGTGAAAGAAAGTCACAGGGCCTCTTGCAAGGTGATCTCCTTATTGCAGGACCTAGGTTGGGTGGATAATTTGTTCAAGAGGATCTTATAGCCATCTCAGATGCTGGAGTATCACTGTGTTCGCTTCAGTACGGAGCAGGGCAGAGCGTTTCTGCCAGAGAATCAAATTCAGAAGTTGGTTGCTCAAGTTCAAACCCTGAGAAGTCCTGTTCACCCGACAGTGTGCTCTTATCTTTAGGTCTCTGGTTTGATGGCAGCCACGCTGCAAGTTCCCTGGGTGAGGTTGCATATGCGAACTCTTCAACGCATGTTGCTTTCCTGTTGAAGTCTGCAGTCGCAGGACTATGTGGTGAGGCTTCTCTTACCATTGGAGGTGAGAATCCAATTGCAGTGGTGGTTGTAGGTAGATCATCTCAGGAAGGGTGTTTCCTTGGAGACATTGGATTGGTGAGTGCTCACGACAGATGCAAGCCTCCTGGCTAGTGGGCAGCCCTCTTTGTTGTGGCAGCGACCTATTCTTCACAAAGATCCAGATTGATTTTGTCTTACGGTTTGGCCCTTGAGTGGGCTAGGTTGTTGAAGCATGGTTATTCACCTGCAGTGATTTCCACTTTACTTTGGACCATGAAATTTCCTACATCTTTTGCCTATTTGAGAGTTTGGAGAATTTTCGAGGCCTACTGTATAGAGCAAGGTTCTTAGCCTATGAAGTGAATATTCCATTGATTTTTGGAATTTTTACAGAGGATTATGTAAAGGTTTGACCCCTAACACCTTGAAGGTTCAAGTAGCAGCCCTCACTTGTTATAGGGGGCGAGTCAGTGGTGGGCCCTTGTCTTCCCATCCCGATATGTCCCGGGAGTTAAGCATCTTCGTCCTCCCTTGCGACTGCTGGTGCCTCTGTGGGACCTTTAATCTACTCCTGAATTTCTTGGTGGGTCTGACCTTTTGGCCACTAAGTGGCCTTTCCTTGTGGCTGCTTATTTTGAAGATGGTTTTTCTAGTGGCAATCTTTGGCACGTCAGGTTTCCCACGTGCCAAATAGATTGCCATAAGCCTTTTCTGCATATGACTACAGAAGCGATACAGCTTTGGGCTGTGCCTTTTTTTTTTTTTTTTTTTTGCCAAAAGTGGTTTTGGAATTTCATTTGAATTAATCCATTTCCCTGCCACATTGGTTTGTAAGGATGACATCACTGCTTGGCAAATTTTGTCAGGAGAGAACAACCTGAGCCCTTATAGAATGCGGTCTAATCTGCTTTGGCAAAGGAATGCCAGCATCCACATAGGTGGCAGTAATGACTTCCTTAATCCTGCGGGCTTTAGTTTCCCATGTCAGCAGTTCACCTTGTTTACCTCCATCATGGAATACAAACAACTGATCAGACTTCCGGACACTCACACTCAATAACAACCAAAAAATAGAATTAGAAGAGAAAGTACGGAACCTAGGAGTAATAATTGACACAGAACTAAGCTTAAAATAACATATCTTTAAAGGTAAAGGAAGGATACGCCAAACTCATGGTTCTCAGAAGACTTAAACCACTTCTAACAACTGCCAACTTCGATCAGTGTTACAAGCATTAATTTTTGCAAGCACTGATTACTGTAACACCCTTTTACTAGGTCTACCACACACCTCACTAAGACCACTACAAATTTTACAAAACACAGCTGCACGAATTTTGACCGGTAAAAGTAAAAGAGACCGCATTACTGAAAACCCTGGCTGAGTTACACTGGCTGCCTATTGAACAAAGAATACAGTACAAAACACTATGCGCCATATATAAATTAATACATAACAATAAAGCAGAATGGCTGAACACAGCTCTTCGCGTACACGTCCCCAACAGAAACCTGAGATCAGCCAACAAAAGCACTCCTAACTATTCCATCAATCAAAACAGCAAGACTAGCACAAGTAAGAGAGAGAGCACTATCATTAGCAGGACCCATGCTATGGATCACCATGCCCTTGGAGTTAAGATTACAAAGAGACAGCAAAACCTTTAGAAAAAATGTAAAAACCTGGCTCTTTAAACAAGCTTATCAAAAAGAGAAGGGAGAATAAAACCCAGGGAAGTCTAAGGTACAAACAATCAAACACCCACACACATTGCCGTAATCAATGTGTGTAGTTTTTATTTTTTTGTTCGTCACTAAAAATTACAATTATAAAGCTAGTATTGTATTCAAAACTGATTTAAAGAGAGTTGGACATGATTTATAACATTTACCAATTAATATTGTTTACAAACTGTTACCGAACCATTATGGCACCTGTGTAGCATCATTATTTTTATGTGCCTTACTGTAAACCGTTGTAACGGGATCCATCTTAACGACGGTATAGAAAAGAGTTAAAATAAATAAATTTAGTAACCATCAAGTATCACAGCAAATGATGCTTGACATCCAAGCTATGCAAAAGATGATACTCGCTCATTTCTGTCCCTGACCAACGTGTCAGGGAAATGGATTGATTCAAATGAAACTCTGAAACCACTTTTGGCAAAAAAAAAGGCACAGCCCAAAGCTGTACCGCTTCTGTAGTCATATGCAGAAAAGGCTCATGGCAAGAAAGAGCCTGGAGCTCAGAAACCTGACATGCCGAATAGATTGCCACTAGAAAAACCATCTTCAAAGTAAGCAGCCGCAAGGAAAGGCCACTTAGCAGCCAAAAAGTCAGATCCACGAAGACATTCCTCTACCACTGTCTTCCTTAGAGGAAAGGAAATTATCAGGTCAGTAGTAATTTCTCCTTTCTGTGAAAATGATACTTCTCACTACTGGCTTTTACGGCATTATGGTCAATCCCTTCTTCATTTCTATTTTAACAAAGGTTTGCTCTTTATTATCTGCATGCAGAATGCAATTTTGAATGTTATTACTGAAAATATTTTTTCATACACATTTTTTTGCACTAGTGTTAGTAAATATTAGGCGATTATTTTAAGCACATTTTTGACTTAGCCAATATTTTCTTTAAGGATTGGGTTGCTATGAGCATAAAAGTAGGCTTTTTGCATCAAAGAAAGGGTAATGTAACCAAAAACTTTTACTCATGTGAAAATTTTTTGCACACCGCAAACCAATCTTTAAAGGGTACACTTGGTGTTGGGAATGAGATTGGAATTGGATCTTGAGAGGGTTTGGGTTTAGAGAGAGAGAGAGAGCTATTGGGGTTGACCCTTGTGGAGGAAAGTAGTGCTGTTCAATTTAGTTAAAAGTACATTTCCTGACATTTTCACAGTCTCATGACCAGTGATTAGCACGTATGAATGTATGTGACATTGTAAAATTTGGTTTAGTGCGCCACGAGGATCAAGCAATAGATTTTGGATCAGCAGCTTTCATTTAAATTTGGTTGTTATACAATTATCATCCTGTTATAAGAGAAGTTTTATGCCTAAATGTTATTCAAGGGTTACTAATTTGCATTTGTCAGCCTGATTGTGTTCACAATGCCCAGCATTTATATGAATAGAACTCTCCTAGGACAACCAGGATAGTAGTCCTCACACATGGGTGACATCATTGGATGGAGCCCGGCACGGAAAACTTATGTCAGTTTCTAGAAACTTTGACTGGTACACTGAGCATGCCCAGCATGTCACTATCCACGTGTCCACGCAGGGTCCCTTTTCAGTCTCTCTTCCATGGAGCTGTCATTTCACAGTTGTGGAGATTGTGCTTTTTCTTTTGGCAAAACTATGTTCCACTGTCATTTTTCAACTTTTCCTGCGCCGGATCCCTCTTCCTACTCCACAGCTTTAGTTAGTCTTGTGGTATGGTAAGTTCTTCGTTCGGTGCAGTCTATTCCCGGTTGCAGAGTCCTGCGGAGCCTACAGTCATTGAACATTCGCCAGTTGTTTTTTCATCATGGTGACGACGGGTTTTCATCTGTGCGTCCAGTGCCCTCAGACTATGTCCCTTACGGATCCGCACAATGTGTATATCCTATGCCTGGGGGCATCGCACGACATTTGGGGATGGTGTTTCTGCAACCAGATAACCCCCAAGGGCTGGTGCGCCCACCTGGACAAGATGGAGAAGCTGTTCGGATCGAAGAAGTCTAAGCCCTCGAAACCAGCATCGGAGGCATCAACTGCAAAGGGCTGTGGGGAATCTATTGATACCGATCCCTCGGTGTCCACCCTTCCATCGGAGCTTCCAGTAGAGATGGGGGCCGGAGACCGGCCTTCATCGGTCTCCTGTTGCTCAAGAACTTCTGTATTATCTCCTTCCTCTTCTGTTCCTGAGAAAGACTAGGCTGAGCACTGGGAAACCCCAGAAACATTGCCACCGGTCTCCGTCCTTACATAGTACCAGGCTCGGGTTGGCACCGGTTTCTGCTGTATGCCCCCGAAGCAACCCTGTGGTGAGGAGGTACCATCCTCCATCGATGCCCATGGTCTGAGGCGTTCCCCACCTTTCCTCGGGACTCTGAGGGAGATTTGGCTATGCTTTCTCCTCCTCAGCCCATCCTGTTGTTGGCGCCCTTCGAGGAGGAGCTGGAACACAATCTGCAATTGGAATTTGTTAGAGCCTTGCGGGGCATCGAGGCACCGGCCCTGCCGGTGCCTCCACTCGTGTCGGAGCCTGTGCCGCTGCTGGAGTGCTTTGATGCTCTTCTCGGCGTCCTCCCCATGCATTTGATGCTGGTACCTGGGGTGCCATCAGCCCCAATTGGCACTGCCGCCTCCTCTTGGTACCATACCTATCATGAGGAGGAAAGGCCCTTCGATACCGGAGGCACCATCAAGGCCTTTGGTTCTGTGGCCAGCATTGCCTAGTTCGGTTCTGAGTGCTTTGGGGTCCTCTGTGCCATTGGTGCCCAGGCTGCGGGACCTGAGAAGGGCCCTACCACCGGCTTCTCCAGGTGATTGTAGTGATGATGATGGCCCTTATGACCCATTGGGGGGGGGGGGGTAACACCTCTGAGTCTTCCCCTGATGATTGCAGTGGCCATCCCTCAGACCTGTCTCCTCTGGAGAAACAGCGCTGTTCCCTGCCTGAGGACTTGACTTTTACTGGTTTCCTGCAGGCCATGGCAGAAGCCATTCTGTTTCAGCTTCTGATGGAAGAAGATGCCAGACACAAGATGCTGGAGGTCCTCTAATTTGTGAACGCCCCAAAGGAGATGGTGGCTGTTGCTGGCCATGACATATTCAATGAGTTACTCCTTAGAATTTGGGAACACCCCAGTTCCGTGTTTCTGGTGAATAAGAAGGTCGATGATGTGTACTTGGTCCAGCACTCAACGGGTTTTGAGAAGTGTCAGCTCCCACACTGTTGGTTGTGGTGGAGTCTACCCTGAAGAGGGCCAAGCGTTCTCGCACCCATGCATCCGCTCCTCTTGGGCGTGAACACAGGACATTGGATGCACTGGGAAGGAAGATTTTTCAGGGTGCCACGTTGATTGACCGTATCACCTCCTACCAGCTATATATGATTCAGTATTCTTATAACCTCTGGAAACCGATCCAGGATATGGCTGATCACCTGCCTCAACAGCAGCAGGATGCTTTCTTGATGGGCAACCGGCAGGGTCTTGAATGTGGCAAGCATGAGGTGTGTTCCACCTATGATGTCTTTGAGATGGTGGCAAGGGTAGCAGCCATGGGCATTGGTGCCCACAAGCTGGTCTGGCTCCTTGTTTTGGATCTCCGCCCTGAGGTGCAGGAGAGGCTTGTTGACCATCCATGTACCAGTGAGAATCTCTTTGGTGACAAGGTGAAGGGATTCTATGGCTTAGTTAAAGGATTATCATGAGACTCTCTAGCATCTCTTGGCCAATACATTGGACCTGCTGTCCTCAGCTAAGAGGTCCTCCCTACAGGATCCGAGGAAGACCTTCTACAAGCAGAGGAAATACTGTCATCCTGCTTCTTGCATCTGATCACAGCAGATGAGCTCTAGGGGCCATACCAGGCAGCAATGCCCCCCCCCCCTCCCCGCCAAACCCTGCCACGGGCTTTTAACTGATTGCAAGGGAGCATAAACTAGCCACCTGTACTCTTAACACAAGACCCTCCAGTCGGATGCCGGCTATAGTTCTTTGTGCACAGTTGGCCCAGCATCACCTCGGACCAGTGGATTCTGTCCATGATTCATCAGGGGTACAGGCTGAACTTTCTGGGTGTCCCTCTGGAGCCCCCCTCCCCGTGCCCCTCCTGGGTCCAATGATACATCAGGACATGCTTTTGGAGGAGCTCTCCTCCCTTGTAATGACGAGGGCCATCAAGCCCATTCCGCTGAAGCAGCGGATGGGGGTTCTACTCCTGATATTTCCTGATTCCAAAGAGAATTGGGGACTCCTTCCTATTCTAAACCTGAGAGCCTTGAACAAATTTCTAAGAGAAAAGTTGAAGAGGGTCTGTTTGGGTGCCCTGATTCCCCTCCTGCAAAGAGGGGACTGGCTATGCTCCCTCGATCTAAAATACACTTACACTAACATCGAGATCTTCCATGGTCACAGGAAGTATCTAATAGTTTGTGGTGGGTGGGCGACACTTCCAGTACAGGGTGTTGCCATTTGGACTAGCCTCAGCCCCACGCATCTTTACCAAATGTCTGGCCATGGTGGGTGTGCACCTCTACAGGCTGTGGGAGTGCAGGTGTTTCCCTACCTGGACGATTGGCTGGTCAAGAGCGCTACCCAGGCTGGAGCAGTATGATCCCTGCACTTGATCATTCGGGTATTGGACTCCCTGGGAGTTTATCAACTACCCGAACTCCCATCTTGACCAGTCACCTCAGTTGGGCTTCATTGGGGCCCTGTTGGACATGGCTGGGGCCAGAGCTTTTCTTCCTCATGATCTAGCGCTCAAGCTGGTGTCCATGGCGGGAGTGGTCCAAAGGAGCCGGCAGATTTTGGCTTGCCACATATTGCAAATCCTGGGTCACATGGCCGCGACCAACCATGTTACTCCCTTTGCTTGCTTACATATGCACAGAGCTAGGTGGACCTTGTGGTCCCAGTGGCAACAAGCCACCAGGACCTCCATGTGTACATTCACATTACTCCGCCTCTCCTGGACTCCTTGAGTTGGTGGGGGAGTCTTTCCAATTTGAAGCAGGGGGTGTTCTTTCAAAATCCCCCTGCCCAAATTGTACTCACCATGGATGTATCCAACCTGGGGTGGGGTGCCCATGTGCAAGGGCTCTGAATCCAGAGCCTGTGGTCTGCCCAGGAAGTTGTCAAATAAACTTCCTGGAGCTCCACACAATCAGGTATGCCCTTTGGGCATTCAGAAATTGGCTAGCCAACAAAGGCGGTCCTGATCCACACAGACAAACCAGATGGCGATGTGGTACATCAACAAGCAGGAAGATATGAGGTCGTTCCTCCTGTGCTAGGAGGCGGTGCAGATTCGGTCATGGGCTCTGTTCCAGGTATAGAAGCATTGATGGAGGCAGGACGGCATGGATGGGGGTACCAACCGCAATGAGGGCACCGAGGGAATCGATGAGAGCATTGATGACCTTAACGGCGGCGGCCCTGGCAGCAACGGTAACCGTGGACGTCCCTATCCCTCTAGCCCCAATAGCCCGGTGGAGGATTGCAGGAGGACACTCGCAGACTTTGTGGGGCTAACTGAGGATGAAAAATATAGGGAGAAGGGAGGCCGCAATTTGGTTGGTAAGCCTGGGAAACCGTTAGTGAGGTTACAGGAACTGACCGAAAAACAGGGCATATTACTTACTGAGCATCGATTTAAATGTATGTGAAGGGAGACCCGTGTAGGGAAAATTATTTGTGAAGTAAAACTTCAAGAATTTCCATGAGGAAAAGTTGTGAGAAATCTCTCAGAGCTCCTGAACGCAAGGCAAACTGCAGCGTGGAAAAAAAAGAGCCTGAAGGGAGACCCCTGTGGACATAGGGATAATGACATGCTGGGTATGCTCAATGTGTTCAGTGTTCCAGTCAAAGCTTTCTAGAAACTTTGACAGAAAAGTTTTCCGTGATAGGGCTCCGTCCAGTGACGTCACCCATATGTGATGACTACATCCTGCTGTCCTGGGAGAACACCTGTTACAGGTAAGCAACTCTGCTTTTCCACACTTCCGCTTCTTACTACTGTCTGGACAGGGGTGGCAGACACAATAGCAGTTTCGGCCAGACTGTCCTTCGGAATCGTTTTCAGCTGTAGAATCTAACTCTTCCTGCCTAGGGCCCATTATTCGGGTTCAGGCTGTCTCCCTCTATTAGCAAGAGCACCAGGTTTTTGTGTCCATTGGCACCTGGTTAGCTGTCTGTTGGTCTCTTTGTTTGGGAGTAGCCTGTAGCTAAGGATTCACCCATATGTGAAGACTATCATCCTGCTTGTCCTCAGGTGTTCTAGGACAGCAGGATGTTAGTCCCCAAGAAACCCGTCCGTCACCCTGCGGAGTTAGGTTTCTCCTATGTTTGTTGTTTTATTTTTTCGTAATTCTATGTTACAAGACTGAAGAGGGAACCCCGCATGGATAGTGGCATGCTTGGCATGTTCAGTGTACTAGTCACGTTTCTAGAACATTGCTTTAAGATTTTCGTGCCGGGTTTCATTTGATGATGTAACCTATGTGTGAGGACTAACATCCTGCTGTGCTAGGAGAACACCTGTTACAGGTAAGCAACTCTGCTTTCTCTGAAGATATTTTTGGGGGTTTCATTTTTATCAAGACCACTAGGGAAGAAGCAAGAGCTGAGGGGCCAGATGTGGGAATAGTGTTCCATCATGCTACATCCTGAAGACTAACATAGTTGTATCCATTTTTTAGGTTTCACTTGTTGAATTGTATATAATTTTCACCAGTGATTTTAATACAGATTTCCTTTTCATCAATCCAGACAAGTGGGTTATTTCCCCCCTTCAAGCCAAAGGCTTAGGCAGTCATTGTGTATGTGTGTCCCTTAATAGCTTTATTTGGTGTCCTGTCCACACCAAATTTTCAGGAAATATCAGGGGCACATAAGGACTCTGACAAGGTGTTTTTTTTTTTCTTCAGATCTGTGCATATGTACAGATGCATAAGAAATTCTATTGCATTGTGAGACCAATAGTCTATCAAGCCTAGCATCCTATCTCTGACAGTGGCCAGTCCCGGTTCATTTGGAAGTACCCAGCAGATCCCAATTGGAAAGTCTGTTCCATATTGCTCTTTCCCAGAAGACTTGAGCACATCCAAGTCTGGCTAATATTTATGGACCTATCCTTCAGAAATTTGTCCATGTTCACCTGTTCCATACCATTTATAATTTTATAAACCTCTATCATTATCCCCTTTAAGAAATCTCTTTTCCAAGCTGAAGAATCCTAGCCTATTTTAGCCTTTCTTCATAAGGGAGCTGATCGATTCCCATAATAATAATTTTGGTTGCCCTACTCTGTACTTTTCTAGTTATGCTATGTCTTTTTGAGGTGTGGCAACCAGAACCACCCACCATTCTCAGGGTGTGGCCTCACCATGTATCATTTTTATTTCATTTATTATTCATATACCACACCAGACTTGTTCTCTGGCTGTAATTGCATGTTCAAATGAATATAATAGCAAAATAATTATGCACCACTGGCAACCAATGCAGCTGTTCTAGCAAAGGAATTGCATGGTCCCTTATAGTAATATAATGTAAGTCATCTTTCAGCTTCTGTTGGGTCACCTCCTTTTCTTTATTCCTTATAATGAAGGCAATATACTACCCCTGGAGATAAGTTTTTTTTCAAGGCATCCCAAAACATCCTTTGGGAAATTGCAATCTGAAAAGAATTAGATTTGCTCTATTATGCAATTTTGAATGAGATAGAAACATGCATCAGAAAATACCCACCTTAATGTTCCTCCAGTGTCCAGCATAGTAATGATTGCAGCTAGATCAGCGATCACTATATTTTATGTTACAATCTCTCTCGAGGGAAGTCTGACAGAAGCATAAAAACCATATCAATTCTGGAATGTGATTTTTCAGTATTTGCAGAAAAAAAAAGTAAAATCACTTTGCCTTGGATGAAGCAAGTACCAAATATCTATTAGTTCTGATTCTTCATATGCCATCTTAAACATAGAAATGACGGCAGAAACGGACCCTAAGGTCCATCCAGTCTGCCCAGCAAGCTTATGGTACTATCTGCCGTGCTGTACAGGTCATCCCCATACTTATCAATTTCCCAGACCATAAAAGTCAGGACCCTTGTTGGTTGCTGTCTGAGTTCAATTCCCCGTTACCTCTTACTGTTGAAGCAGAGAGCAATGTTGGAGTTGCATCAAAAGTATCAGGCTTATTGGTTAAGGGTAGTAACAGCCGCATCAGCAAGTCAACCCCATGCTTATTTGTTTTCCCAGACTGTAAAGGTCAGGGTTCCTTGTTGGTTGCTATATGAATTCAGTTTCTCTTTTCTTCTTTTCCCCTCTTTTTTTCTTAAATATTTTGGACTTTATCATTGGCTGGGCCCATACTATGGAACACGATGCCCCCTGAACTCAAATTACAGAGCAATCTCAAAACTTTTAAGAAAAATTTAAAAACATGGCTCTTTAAAAAAGCCTTCACTAAAGAGTCTGGAGGGTAGAGAATGAAAGTACAGGGTAATGCAGATGAGAATGAATTTACTCAATCCTACATTTAAGAAGTAATATCTCAAAGAGATAGTAACTCAATAATATACCTGGACTTGACCAACAATGCTCAAATAATGATTTTATTTATGAAATTGTAACCAGACTTTATTGGCACCTGTTAGAATGTAGGATAACCTACATTTACTTACCTTAGTCTATGTGCCTATTTGTAAACCGTTGCGATGGTATATAACTTAGCGACGGTATAGAAAAGTTTTTAAATAAATAATAAACATATGTTGGTTATTGTGGGTTAAATAAGTGCCTTAAAATCCAGAAATTATCCCATAGAGCTACATTCCCCTGCAGTTATTTTCAGACAACGGATCTTGAGCAATGTTTCCCAACTTTTTCAAGCCCAAGGCACATTTACATTAACAAAATATGCTGTGTGCCACAAAATCCCTCCATGGAACAGGTAATGTGAACATGGAGAGGGCTCATATAATCAAAAGAAGACCTAGGGAAGCACTGAAAGCTGCACCAGTCTCTTCCAATTTTTAAAATAAAGGGAGAGAGGAGTTAGAGACAAACACGAACTCGTCACAAGTGGCCAGTTCTCTCTGTACACAAGTACAGGAGAAGGGAGAAGTTGGCGTGAGGCAAACAACTGGCTCAGTTAAAAACCTTGGCAGCTGCTAGAGCTTCTCCACTACTGCCACTACTAACATTCAGAATGGGTTGTATCCAGCGCTTGGTGCACGCAATCTCCATCTGACTCAGCCTGAGCAAAAGCTGGAAGGACTTAAAGGAGAAGCTCAGAAGGGGAAAGATGAGGTGCTGAGTGCCCTGTGTCTGCCACACAAAGCAGGACCCGGGTATCCTGCTGCCCATTGATTACCACATTCCAAGGTTCATGCTGTAGTTAGGAAGAAGCGTGCATGATTACATGTTCTCAGAAAGGACTGCATGTTTAAAAGCTGGCGAATCTTGTTACGGTGAAGTGATGCGAGAAGAGTCCAGGTGCTGGTCTGGATCTGAACATCAGACAGTGTTGACTTTTTCATGGCACGCCTGATCAGGTCTGAAGGCACACCAGTTAGGAAACGCTGATCTAGTGCCATAAACTCATTGATTTTGCAAAATGGTCATTGATTGGGGGCATATAAATTTAAATTTTCTAACCTGTTTGCCACCTATTCATTATAGGATGTACAGCCAAAAAATGTGTTTTCTTTCCAATTTGTTTCACTTTGAAAATTAATGTTGTGTGGGGTTTTTCTTTTTTGTTACATTTTTGTTTTTTAGTGCACCAAAAATCAAAATTGTGTGCACTCATTTTTTTTAATGCACACTAAGAAAACAAATATTAAACAAATGCATCTCCCTATTATTCATGTCAGACAATCTCCTAAGTTCGTTATTTCTTCTACTCTAAAGGTGGCTGCTTTATCTATAAAACTTGCTACCCCCTTTCACCTTATAGTTATAACTGGTGAAAAAGACTTGGCCCACTCATTCTGTGTGAATTTTTTTCTGATCTGTCTCTTAAATGTGTCCCCTGTTGAAGTGAAGTCATGGTTCCAGAATTCTTGATTGAATTCAGTGCTTTTCACCTTTTTATTGGGTAGTTATCAAAGGCATTAACGTGGAGACACATTTTGAGGGGCAAAAAATGTAAAATTTCTTCCAGGATTCTCAGCAGAAATATAAACCAGCTTGTAAGTGAAATCACAGAAGAAAGTAGAGATTCTAAAATTATCTGACAATAGAGGTTTATAAAGTGCAATTTTAAGGGTGTATTTTTCATGCAATTAGGTGTTTGGATACAAAAATATAGGTGTTTGTGGATGTTTTCCTGGCGCAAAATGTAATTTGTGGTACATTTTTAGGTGTATTCTATTTAAAAAAAAAATTCAGTGTTGATGCCTTTATTATTTCAAAGTTAAAATTAAAATCAGCATTTGCAAAGATTACAAGTATGTGCATTGCATAGTAAATTTGCAACGCATGTGTGAATTGGAAATGCTTAATATCAGATAAGCTTCATATTTAAAAAAAAAAATTGCAATAATTCTCATTTTCATAGTAAATTTACAACACCACTGGGCTTTGATTAGTGCTTTTTTTGGAGTGTACAATCAGGACCAGCAGCAGCTGTGGAAGTAATTGACTCTGGATCCCCTTCTGACCTTGTTTCTCTCTCAATTTTGTACACCCAAGGGATGAGGACTACAGAAAACAAACCTCTTCAAAACACCCAAGGGATGAGGACTACAGAAAAAGATACGCTGATACGCGCGTAGCCGTGCGTATCAGCTAAAATCCAGGATCGGCGCGCGCAAGGCTGCTGATGTCGTGTAGCCGGCGCGCGCCGAGCCGCGCAGCCTGCCGCCGTTCCCTCCAAGGCCGCTCCGAAATCGAAGCAGCCTCGGAGGGAACTCGCTTTCGCCCTCCCCTCACCTTCTCCTCCCTTCCTCTATCTAACCCACCCCCCCGGCCCTATCTAGACCCCCCCTAACCTTTGTCGGGGGATTTACGCCTCCCGGAGGGAGAAGTAAATCCCCGCGCGCCAGCGGGCCGCTAACGCGCCGAGACGCGACCTGGGGGCAGTTCCAGAGGGCGCAGCCACGCCCCCGGACCGCAACGCCGCGTCCCGCCCCCAAAACGCCGCGCTGATCCAACACGCCCCCCTCGAAAAACCCCGGGACTTACGCGAGTCCCGGGGCTCTGCGCGCGCCAGTAGGCCTATGGAACATAGGCGCACCGGCGTGCAAGGCCCTGCTCGCGTAAATCCGGGCGGATTTACGCGAGCAGGGCTTTTAAAATCCGCCCCTATGCTATTGCTGAGTAAGAATTTGTCATTTTTCCCCATTCTCTTCATTGTATTTGTTGGTGGTGACATCACAAATGCATTCATTTCCAACCTCCACCCCGTCTTCTAGTTTAAACACTTGCCAATGTAATTATTCACTTAGGATTTTTCTTCCTGCCACAGAAAGATTTAGGCTACCTTTACAGTATAGCCTCTCTTTAAAACATTCCTCCTTACACCATATTTTGAGCCACATTTTGAAGAGGTTTGTACAACTTAGACTTTCTTCTACTTTTCCACAAACAGGCAAAACATCTAAAAAGGCAAAGGTCTTTAAGATCCTTTCCATGATTCTGTAAATCTCTCTATACTACATTGATATTGCTTTTAGCCAGGTTATTGGTCTCCAATTGGAGGATGTGTTGAGTACACACACTGTTACATAGGGGTAGATTTTCAGAGGGTTACATGCGTACGTTACACGCATAACCCCCGAAAACCTACCCCAAACCCCCTCTGCATGTGCCTAGCCTATCTTGCATAGGCTTCCGGTGCGCGCAAAGCCCCGGGACGCGCGTAAGTCCCGGAGCTTTCCTTGGGGGGGGGGGGGGGCGTGCCAGGGGTGTGACGTGACCGGTGCGTCATCCGGGGGCGGAGCCACAGGAGTGGTTTCGGCTGGGGGGCGTTCTGGGGCATGGCCATGGCCTCCGGACCAGCCCCGGACCGGAACATGGCACGCAGCAGCCGGCCCGGCAGGGGTAACTTTCGCGACAGAGGTACGGAGGGGGTTTAGATAGGGCCGGGGGGGGGGCCGGGTTAGGTAGGGGAAGGTGGGGGGAGGCAGAAGGAAAGTTCCTTCCGAGGCCGCTCCGATTTCAGAGCGGCCTCGAAGGGAACGGAGACAGGCTGCGTACGCAGATTTATAAAATCTGCCCCATAGGACCTGTTCCTCCCTCCTAAAAAAAAAAAAGTCTTTGCTACAGAAAACCAGGACCATGAAAGCACTGCAGGATACTGTCTTCCAATGCTGCTGTGCCTAACAAACAGTTAAGTGCTGTTTTTTTTGGTTTTTTTTTTAACTGCTTTCATTAGAGAAAGAAGAGTAAGAAGAGTGAGGAATATACTTTTTTAAACTGCAAGTGCTACTGCAAAAGGGGGTTGTGAAAGCACAGAAGCTGAAAAAAATATGACATTTTCCCCTCAGGAAGAGAGAAAGCTTATTCCTGCCCATTCCTTTGGTCCTTCTTCCTGGCCCATTCCTTTAAGAAATGAGCCTGAGAAAGTTGTCTGCCATATAGATAAATAAGGAGCAAGTTTTTAAAAACTATTGGAAAGTGGGGACAAAAAAAGGTTGTGTTTTTTATTTTAGGTTGTTAGTGCTAAAGTTGTAGGAAGGACCAGCTGACAAAAAAAAAAAAAAAGGCAATCTTTTTCTGTAGTCCTCATCCCTTGGGTGTACAAAATTGAGAGAGAAACAAGGTCAGAAGGGGATCCAGAGTCAGAAGAAGTCTACTAAAAGATCCAGAGTCAGAAGAAGTCTACTAAAAAAAAAAGGCAATCTTTTTCTGTAGTCCTCATCCCTTGGGTGTACAAAATTGAGAGAGAAACAAGGTCAGAAGGGGATCCAGAGTCAGAAGAAGTCTACTAAAATCAAGCGTACTTTTGTTGGCGCCTGGTGCGCCAACAAAAGTACGCAAAGGTGCACTTTCTTAAAATCTACCCCATAGAGTAGGAGAGGAGACCAGGTATGATGCCATAGGGAGTACTGAGCCAAGGAAAAATAGCTGCAAAGCAACAGTGTGCTCACAGTCGAATCATTAAGGCTCCAGATTGAAAACCCTAATGGTGAAGGCAGACTTAGGCATAGTTCTGAGAGTCCCATATATGGGTTATAGCTATACCTGGCTAGAATCTATTTAATAAGGACAGAGATGGCAGAAAGAGGGAACGAGTAGTTCTTTATGTAAAAAAAAAATGATAATAAAGTAACTGAAATGCAGGGTGCATGGGGAAAAGTGGAGATACTATGGACCATCTTAGAAAGGGGTGATGTGTAGAGCACACTCATGTGGTTGGATACTACCAATCTGGAGGAACTAGACAGATGTCTGCCTGGAGACATAAAAAGTAGGCATGAAGGGCGAGGTGGTGTTGGTAGGAAACTATAACCTGCTAGATGTGGGTTAGAGTATCCCAACTGTGGAATGAGCTAGAAGTAGAGAGATTGTGGATGCTTTTTAAGGGCTCTGCTCAGAAAGTTGGTGCTGAAACCTACAAGGAAAGGGATGATGCTGGACCTGGTTTTTATAAACAGCAACAGTATCGCCAATATCCAAGAGGGGATCCATCTGAGCACCATCGATAATCAGATAGTATAATCTGATATAATGGCCAAGGTGGAGTGGAGTTGAACAAAGTGCAAAGTCCTGGATTTCATAAATACTGAATTTGATAAAATGTCAAAGCACTTTAACGAAGAGCTGATAGAATGGGAAGATATAGCGGAAGTTGAACAGTGGGCTAAATTAAAAGGGCAACACATTTTTATGTAAGGAAGGTAAATAAAAGCAATATGGTTTCCAAAAGAGGTGGCTGAAAAATTAAAGGGCAATAGATTAGCATTCAAAGAGTTCAAAGGATCTCAAAAAGCTAAACACAAGGTAGAATATTTGGCAAACCTGAATGGCACACAGAAAGAAATCAGGTTGTCAGAAGTATAAATAGAAGAAAAGATTGCTAAAAAAAGCAAAAGAAGATGACCACACTCTTTTCAGGTATGCCAGAGAAAGAATTGTAAGATTAAAAGCTAACTAGAAGCAATGTGTGATGAACAATGAGAGCACAGAAATGCTAAACAAATATTTCTATTCAGTGTTCACTGAAAACCCCCCTGGAGCAGGACCCGTTGATGGCTTGCATTGTTTAGTTGGGAGTATGATAGATACCATAGCAGTCACAGAAGAAGATGTTTGTATGGAACTTGCAAAATTAAAGGTGGACCAAAGCCATTGAGCAGGATGAAGTACAACCAAAGATAAAAAGGGAGCTCAGAGAGGTTCTGGCAGGTCCACAGAAGGACTTGTTCAATAGACCATTAGAGACGGGAGTGGTTCCACAAGGTTGGAGGACTGTTATGGTCCCTCTTCACAAAAGAGGCAACAGAAGAGTTTGGAAACTACAGACCAGTAAACTTTACCTCAGTGAAGGGAAAATATGGTGACACTGCTGAAGGCAAGTATAGTGAACTGTTTACAATCTAGTCTGTTGCAAGATCTCAGGCAGCATGGATTTTTAGCAGAAGCAAATTGTGTCAAATCCGATTTTTTTTTCTATTGGGTGACAAAATATGACTGAGTGTGCACTAGATGTGGTTTACTTGGTTTTCAGTGATATTGTCCTAGCCTTATGAATAAACGGAATAGCTTGGATATAGGTTAAAAAGTGATGGACTGGATTAGAAATTGGCTTAGTGATAAATGACAGAAGGTTGTGGTAAATGGAGAGAGGCAATTAGTAGAGGCCACAGGAATTGGTCCTCAGCTGGTTCTGTTCAATATCTTTGTGAGCAATATTACAGAAGGGTTAGAAGGAAGCCTGTCTCTTTGTGGATGACCCAAAGATGTGCAGCAGAGTGAACACACCAAAAGGAGTAGAGAGAATACAAAGTGGCCTAAAAAAGCTTTAATTATGGTTGAAGGCTTGACAGTTAAAATTCAGTGGAAATAAAGTTCAGAGTCATGCATTTGAGATGCAGAAATTCAAAGGAGCTATACATGATTAAGTGGTGAGGGGAAGAGGAATGCACTTGTTAGGAAAGAGACTTCAGGAGGATAGTGTCTGATCTCAAGGTGGTAAAATAGTTTTACAATGCTGTGGCTAGAACTAGAGGGATGATATTTATTTTATTTATGATGGTTTATTAATTGCTTTCCAGACTAATCTTCCAAAGTGATTTACAACATAATTTAAAACAAATAATCACAAATAAAACAAAATTAAAACATTATCATAAAAATCCAAAACCTGGCCGACTGACAAAGATAATGTACACCTAAACCAAATTTTCCACCCTAACTGTACAATTTCACTTTCCTAGACCTAAATGAAAAGAAGGGAGCTGATTAATAATTTTTAGGTTTTTTTTATTTTTTTAAACTAGTACCCTGCAAAGTAGAGATTAACCCTCCGTATGCAGTGGCAATTCTAAAATCCCATTACTAAACATAGGACTGGTCTACTGTCCTCCAAGTTTACTACTAAAAGATTGCTCACTACTTGTTGAATTATTCGCTAAGGTGTTTCCATCACCAGAATCAACATTAATTGTAGGAGATTTTAACTTCCAAGTAGACAAAACACTGAGATCCCTAGCCTGTGAAATGTTCTTAGAAGCAATGGAAGCCCTGAGATGATCACAATTTGTCTTGGAAGCCACTCATAAAGCGGGCCACACTCTAGGCCTAATATGTGCTAATACAAGTAATCACCTAATCAGTACTTCGCACATGATATTGCCCTGGTCCGATTAATTAATAAAAACAGAAATAGCCTTCACCAACCAAATCCATAATAGTATAGATGATCAGCTTACTTTTACCTTCAGGAAAAAGATAGAGATGGAAGTACTTGATGAAGCAATAGAAAATAAGCTCCATGAAATAAATCAAACCAATTCAACATCGCCATTTGATTCCTGGGATAGTCAATGACATAGCTGAAAAACTTAGTCCTGTGCAGACAAAATCTATTAACAAAGAAAAGAATAACTCCAAACATAAGAAGCCCTGATACAATAATGAATTAAAAAGCACCTTAGAAAATTAGAGAAACAATGGCGGAAATGCCCATCTGCTGAATCCCTAGGAAAATTTAAATCTTTCCTTACAAAATACCATACACTAACTAATAAAGCAAAAAAAGATTCCTACACTAAACGAATTCATGGGGTTATATTTAATTCTAAACTGCTCTTTAAGGTTGTTTAAACATTTAATTAAAGACCCAACATCTTGAGAAACTACAACTTCACAAAGGCCTCTTGCAATGAATATGCCACCACATTCTTAGACAAAATGGATAAGTCAAAAAAAAATTCCCTATCTGTTCTCCAACAAAAGTACCTGAATACTCAAATAGCATGGATAAGTGGCCAACGTTCAAGAGAGTATTGAAGCTGGAAATTAGCCAAATCATTGCTAAAATTAAACCTGCAACTCGCCCACGTAACCCAATTCCAGTCAGTTCCTTGAAACAAGTGCACCATGTTATCACTCCGACAATCACTGCCTTAATTAATCATTCACTATCAGAAGGAATCATGCCACATGGATTAAAACAATCGGTAATAAAGTTGATCCATAAGTAATAATTCTTTTTCATTTACTCCGTTTGTAATTTTATTGTTTAAAAGCCGCTGGTCATGAATGTTTATTGTGTTATTATTTTAATGTTAGTTTTAATTTGTTTTTATTTGTTAAGTTTACTCATTATGTATGTTTGGTTGTAAACCGTTTTGATTAATTCTTTCGAATTGTAAAAGCGGTATATAAACATTTTTAAATAAAATTTAAATAAAATCCTAAAAAATAAGACTGGTAAGAACTGATGATTGGGACAACCAATTGCTCCATAAAACTTTCATTTATTCCATCCAGGAACTTTATCTCGATAGAATGTCCTGATATTACATTTACCTAGTCAATATTGGGATAATTGAAATATTCCATTATTACTGCATTAGCAATTTGGTTAGCTTCCCTAATTTCTCCTAGCATTTCACTGTCCGTCTCACCATCTTGGCCACGTGGACGGTAGTATACTCCTATCATTATACACTTCCTCAACACACAAGGGATTTCTACCCATAAAGATTCCCATTGGTTATCCTCCTTCCACTATGTCTCTGAGATGCCAATTAAGTCTGTCATTCACTGTTATATGTTCTAATTCTCCCTTCTTACTTCTTAGACTTCTGGCATTAACATACAAACATTTCAAAGTGTGGTTTTTGTTTGTATTTTCATTCTGCTTTTTAATTGATAGGGATAAACTGGAATCTTTTAGCTCAAGTGGGTTTTTAATTACAGGGCCTTGGACTACTTTTCTTATTATTGGAACATCACTGTTGGGATACCCTAATTCTAATGCATCATTAGTTTCCTTTCAAGATACCTCCCTCCGAACCATGCACTGCTGAGCGACTGTCTGCTTTCCCCTTAGAGCAGCTTTTAAACTAGAACTATCTCCTTTTTAAAGGTTAGCGCCAGTAGCCTGGTTACACCCTAGTTAAGGTGGTTCCCATCCCTTCGGAAAGGACTCCCCCCTTTCCCCAAAAGGTTCCCCAGTTCCTTACAAAACTGAGTCCCTCTTCATTGTACCATAGTCTCATCCACACATTGAGATTTTGGAGCTCTGCCTGCCTCTGGGGACCTGCGCATGGAACAGGAAGCATTTCAGAGAATGCTACCTTGGAGGTTCTGGATTTCAGTTTTCTACCTAAGAGCCTAAATTTGGCTTCCAGAACCTCCCTCCCACCTCCTATGTTGTTGGTGCCCACATGTACCACGACAGCTGGCTCCTCCCCAGCTGTCTAGAATCCTCTCTAGGTGACACGTGAGGTCTGCCACTTTCACACCAAGTAGGCATGTTACCAGGCGATCCTCAAGGCCAACCAGCCACCTAGCTGTCTACATTCCTATTAATCGAATCACCATTGGGCCGATACAGTAAAAATCACGGGAGAGCGGGCGAGTGCCCGCTCTCCTAGCGTGCGCACAGGCCACTCTCCTGTGCGCGCGATTCAGTAAATTAATTTATTTAAATTAGGGCCCACGGTAAAAAGAGGTGCTAGGGACACTAGTGCGTCCCTAGCGCCACTTTTTGGACAGGAGCGGCGGCTGTCAGCGGGTTTGACAGCCGACGCTCAATTTTCCCGGCGTCGGTTCTCAAACCCGCTGACAGCCATGGGTTTGGAAACTGGATGCCGGCAAAATTGAGCGTCCGGTTTTTAACCTGCGAGCCACGGGCTGATTTAAATTTTTTTTTTTAAATTATCACCATATTATTAAGTCGGAGGGTGCCCAGAAAAGCAGTTTTTACTGCTTTTCTGTGCACTTCCCCGACGCCGGCAGAAATTAATGCCTACCTTTGGGTAGGTGCTAATTTCTTAAAGTAAAATGTGTGGCTTGGCTGCACATTTTACTTACTGTATCACGCGGGAATGACTAATAGGGCCATCAACATGTATTTGCATGTTGCGGGTGCTATTAGTCTCGGGGGGGGGGGGGGGGGGGGGTTGGACGCATGTTTTACTGAATAAGGGGTAAAGCTAGCGCGTTGAAAACGCGCGTCCAAATGCGGGTTAACAGTGTGCTCCGCCGGAGTGCACTGTACTGTATTGGCCTGTATGACAGCTGACCTAGCCCTTCCCTCCTGGGCAGTAGCCCTGGAAGACACATCCTTAGTACTAGAGGACAATGCACCTCCTGGAAAACAGGTCCTTGCTATAGGATCCCTTTCCTGCTGCACCAGGTTGATTGTTCCCGAACATGAGACCTTCTTCCTCCAAGGCAGCACCAGGGCTGCCAGTCTGATGTTGGGACATGGCTACTGTGTCCCTGAAGGTCTTATCTATATACCTCTCTGCCTGCCTCAGCTCCTCCAGGTCTGCCACTCTAGCCTCCAGCGATTGAACTCGTTTTCTGAGAGACAGGAGTTCTTTGCATTGGATGCACATGTACAACTTCTCACCGGTGGGTAAAAAATCATACATGTGACACTCGATGCAAAAGACTGGGAGGCCCCCCTATTGCTGCTGGACTGCTACCTTCATCTCATATTTGTTCAGTTCCTAGTTAAGTTTTAGATTGCTATGGGAGTAGGAATGTGTGTAATTAGGGTCCTTTAAATGTATTAATGTATTCACTATATGTCTGGTAGTGGCCTACAAGGGAATGATCAAACTCTCAATAAGGTGTTGGGAATTCATGAAGTTAAAAGGTGGATTTTTTTTTTTTTAGTGTGAAAGTGGCACCACCTATAAATTAAAGGATGAGCTAGGGGTGGGTGGGAGGGTTGGGAAATACAAACACTCTATTTTCTGTTTATTAGCTGCCTTACTGTCTATTTTAAAATAAACACATTAAATAATATACCCCAATAGTTTACTTCTCCCCAATACTTTTAAAGAATTTCCCAAGCAAAACTTACTGATTCCTTTCAGCCACCAGTCTTCCCCCAATTCCACTGAGAACCACAGGGAAACACATTTTTCCCCAACAGTAATCTAATTTTTCTATTCTTTCTAAATGAGCAGTGTTCTCCAACAAATTAAACCAACCATTACTTATCTCATTCACATCCTCATTATCCATCTTTACCTAAAACTGACCTAACAGTTCCGCCATTCTCTCTGAATTTATCTGCATCAGTTTTACTCCATCTCTTTATCAACTGACTACTTTTTCGAGTTATCAGATTTCTCATTCAAGAATCTAAAACATAACTTTACCAGAAAATGATCTAACCATGCAACATTTTCTGTCCCCCAAAATGTTAACCCACCCTCCTCGCAAGGTAAAGGAGAGCCAAAAAACAGATCTAAAATATGCCCCCTCTCATTTGTTACATTAATAACCATTTGCACTAGACCATCTACTCCCAGGGTATTCAGAAAATCTTGTGAACACATCACAGAACCTTGATCAGAATGTATATGAAAATCGCCGGAAACTAAAAGATAATATTTAGAAGCCTGATTTAAAAGAATTTCCAATACCTCTTCCATTTGTTGTACCAAAAGACCTGGCTGACAATATCAGAGAAAGAGAACAATAGGGATAGCAAAATCTAATTTTGCTAACATTCACATCCTAACACTGGGTCCACAAACAATTGCCTACGAGAGAGGGAAGTTTGAAAAATAGCTTCTACCCCTACACGTTTTGTTTTCCTATCACAAGTAATCAACCCATATCCCTTTGGACAATCCAAAGGATCTAGCAATATCACTATTACCCAATATGCTGCATAGAGAGAGGCATAGCCAGTAGAAAACAGGAAGTGATATGTCTGTGCAGGCCATTTGTGAGGCCTAACTTAGAATAATGTGATCAGTGCTGGAGGCAATTTCTGGAGGCTAGAGGTGGTTCAGAGAGAGACAACCAAAGTGGTCTGAAGACTGCATCAAAAGACATTGAGATGAAACTTCAGGTCCTGAACATGTATACCATAGAGAGGAGATACAAGAGGGTGTGTATGTGTGTGTGAATATGATACAGGCATTTAAATACCTAAAGATATTAACACACAAACTTTTTCTAGGATAAAGGAAGCTATAGAACTAGGGGGTCACAGTTTGAAGCTACAAAGAGTAGACTAAGGAACATCATCACAAAATATTTTCTCTGAAGACAAGCAGGATGGCAATCCTCACACATGGGTGACATCGGATGGAGCCTGGCATGGAAAACTTATGTTAAAATTTCTAGAACTTTGACTAAGCCACTCTGAGCATGCCCAGCATGCATTATTCCACACATCCATGCAGTTTCCCTTTAGTCTCTTTTTTTTCTGTAGAGCCTAGTGTATCACAGCAATTGAATATCTCTTAAACGTCTTTGAAATTTTTTTTTTTTTTTTTTTTGCATATTGTTAAAAATCCTTCTTGCGGTATCGATGTGGGGTGGTCCTTGTTCTCTCCTTAATGTCTTGAGCCAGGTTTTTCAACATTTAAGGTAAGTTTTTTCTTTAGCTGCCATTACCTCCAAGCGATGATGCCTTTGATGCCCGCTGTAGGCCAATCAGACATAAGATGCTGGATATCCTCTGGTATGTGGAACCTCCCAAGGAGATTGTGGCAGTCCCAGTACATGAGATCCTTGTAGAGCTGCTGATGAGAATGTGGGAACACCCCCTTTGTTGTTCTTGTCAGTAGGAAGGCAGATGCATTGGATCTCATCCAGAAGGCTCTCATTTGACGAGTATCAGCTACTGCACCAATCTGCGCACTCATCCCATTTCTCTGCTAGCATCAGCCCCACATGTCTACATCTCAAGCCTACCTGACAACTTACATAGCGAAACCCTTTAATCACAAATGGTTATCCCTCTGTCCTTCTCTTTCTTCTATTCCCAAGTTTGATCTCCTTGTTATATGTAACTTTTTTACCTCCTCTGATTATTTTACTGTTAAACGGTTGATAAGAATGTTTACCCCTTGTTCCATGTAAACCGATTTGATATGACACCGGTCATGAATGTCGGTATATAAAAGAATTAAATAAATAAAAATAAAATGTCTTTTCAAGATGTCTGGCCATGGTGGCGGAGTACCTGTGCAGACTGGGAATCCATGTTTTCCCTTACATGGACTGGTCAAGAGCACGCTTCAGGCAGGAGCAAAGGAGTCTTATGTGCTCAACCATCTGGGTGTTGGAGTCACTTGAGCTCATCATCAATTACCCCAAGTCCCATCTCAGCCAGTCATCACAATTGGACTTTATTGGAGTCCTGCTAGACACGGCTCAAGCCAAGACTTTCCTGTTGCATCAGAGGGCCATCACCTTGATGACTATTGTGGCAGAGCTTCAAATAAGCCAGCAGATGTTAGCATGGCACATGTTAAGTCTTTTGGGTCAATTGGCTGCACTCCCTTTGCATGTTTTCATATGCAAAGAGCCTAATGGACACTAAGATACCAATGGTGTCAAGCTATTCAAGGGCTTTGGGACTGCATCGGAGTAACTCTGTCTTTCTGGGACTCTGTCTGTTGGCAGGAGGATTCCAGTCGGGGGGGGGGGGGGGGGGGCGATTCTTCCAAAGTCCTTGAGTCCAAATTGTATTGATAACAGATGCATCCAACCTGTGGTGGGGATTTCAATTAGATGGGCTCAGCATCCAGTATCTCTGGTTCGCCCAGGAACAGTTGTGTTAAATCAACTTCTTGGAGCTCCAGGCAATTAGGTATGCTCTGTGGATTTTCAGAGATCAGCTGTCCAACAAAATTGTATTGATAGAGACCAACAACCTGGTGGAAATGTTATGTCAACAAGCAGGGAGGTATGGGCTCATGCCTTCTATGTAGGGAAGCAGTCTAGATATGGTCATGGGCTCTCTCTCAAGGGATAGTGCTCAGGGCGATATATTTGGCCGGAATGGAGAATGTGATAGCGGACAGACTGAGACATTCATCCCTTCCAACCTCACAAATGGTATCTGGAAGCCTGGAGGTAGATCTGCTCACTGCACCTTGGAACAGGAAGGTTCCTCAGTTCTATTCCCTGTACAGGTTACATGGCAAACCAACCTTGGATGCCTTCGCTTGTCATTGGGGCCTTCTGTATGCGTATCCTCCAACTCTACTGGTGTTGAAGAATTTGTTGAAGCTTTGCTAGGACAAAGGGACTATGATCCTCATAGCCCCTCACTGGCCGAGACAGGTCTGGTTTCCACTCCTCCAGTAGATGTCTTTCAGGAAACTGAGGCTGAGGACTTCCCCAGATCTCATCACCCAGGATCGAGGCAGGTTGCAGCATCCCTTCCTCCAGGATCTGTCGCTTATAGCCTGGATGTTGAGAGGCTGATTCTATAACTTCTCAATCTCTCGGGAGGTGTGTCTTAGGTCTTGGTAGCTTCCAGAAAGCTGTCCAATAGAAAATCCTATGCTCTGAAGAGGAGGAGGTTTTCTGTGAGCAGAGGGCCCTTGCTCAACACAAAAAACTACTTGATTATCTTCTAGACCTTTTGTAGATTGGTCTGAAGACTAACTCTGTTTAGGGTTCACCTCAGTATGATTGGCATATATCAAGATGAGAAGTATAAGCCCATCTCTGCAGCCCATAGTTGTACGGTTTATGTGAGGTCTGCTTTTATTGAAGCCTCCCCTAAGGCCTCCTGCTGTGTCCTAGGATCCCAGCAAGGTTTTAGCTCAGCTGATGAATGCTCACTTCAAGCCTGTGTGCTCCTGTGACTTGAAGTGCCTGACCTAGAAGGCCATAATTTTGGTGGTGGTCAGTGAGCTCCAGGCATTAGTGAATTACTCGCCTTATACTGTTTTTCCATAATAGACTGGCCATGCTCACACACCGTAAATTCCTGCCTAAAGTGATGTTGGACTTCTATTTTAAGTAGTCCATCTTACCAACATTTTTCCCCAGGCTCCATTTGCATCAAGGCGAACAAGCCTTGATGCAAATGGCCAATAGCACGCTAGATAGAAGCCAATAGTCAGCCCATCCAACTTTTTGTTTCTTTTCATCAGAACAGGATGGGCATCGCTGTTGCCAAGCAGATGCTTTCCAATTGGCTAGCAGACTGCATCTTCTGTTATACCCAGGTGGGATTGTATCATGGAAGCCATGTCAAGGCTTACTCTGAGAGAGCCTTGACAGCACCGGTGACCCACCTGCGAGCAGTCTCTATGAAGGAGATCTGCAGAGCTACTACGTGGAGTTCCATCCACTTATTCACATCTCATTACAGTTTGGATAGGGATAGCTGATGCAACAGTCATTTTGGCCAGTCTGTTCTTCGGAATTTGTTTAAGTTATAGAACCCAACTCTGTTCTTATTTTAATTTTTCATTCATCATTTCTGTGTTATAAGACTGAGGGACCCCACGTGGATGCTTGGTATAATGTATGCCAAGCATGCTCAGAGAGGCTCTGTTAAAGTTTTAGAAAATTTGACATAAGGTATCCATGCCTGGGGTTCCATCCAATGATGTCACCATGTGTGAGGACTGATATCCTTGGAGAACACCTGTTACAGGTGAGCAACTCTGTGTGTTGTGTTAATTTAATTAGAAAGTATGTTTTTAATTGTATTGTTTTGCCTAAAACCACACAATGCTTACTAATTTAACTGTACATGATATATGTTTGACTATAAACTGCTTAGTACACCATTGTTTTAGGTGGTACATAATCGTTGCAAAATAAAATAAATCTGAGGCCATAGCCGCTCCCATGGCAGTCTCATGCATCTGTAAATAAAACTCCTGTTTAATACAAAATTAATTATGATAAAGTGCAATCCATGCTATGGACATTGAAACAATTTAGTATTCTATTTGGTTCTAGTTTTCTGGTTAAAGTGGAAGCTACAATATCAAGTGCTGCTTGTTGAGGTATGTTTACATATAATGTTGCAATGTCCATGATCAAAATTGTGTCAGGAACGAGGGAAATATCACATAATTCCCTCAACACGCTTGACAAATCCTGTACAGGAACAAGAAGTGCTGACAGACTTTAATTTTCAAAAGGGCATAGCAATATTATAACATACGCACGTATATTATCAAATAGCCTAGGCGCGCGTATGTGTGCGCCTAATTTTGCAAGTAGGCATGCCCAACCATGCAAATTGGGTTTCAGCCATGTGAGGGAATTTTATATCCAGCGTGAGTTCACACCATGACCAGTTTCACCAGTTTGTCCACCAGTTCACACAGTATAGAGCTAGATCCTGCAGTCCCCCCTGGTTTAATAGTCTGCACTTCCTCCAGTTACCCCAGACCCTCTAAACCCTTCAGAGATGGCTATTTGTTTTTTTTAAACTTACACCTCCTCCATAGCAGAAATAGTTAGTTGGCACTGGACCTGGGCACACAACCAGGTGTATTAGTATTTATATGTACGTTTCTTGGCCCACACCCTGGAACGCCCACATCCCCACCCAAACCATGCCCACACCACATTCCTTTTTGAATCAGAGTGAGATACATGCATGTAGGTGGCTTTTAAAATCTGCTGGGCACACACAAGTCATATCTGCATGCACATCTGCCGATTTTGGTGCATGCCTGGCTTTTAAAATTAATTTTTAAAGGTTTTAAGAAAAATATCCACAAAAGTAGACAACAGTTTTAAAATGGAACCATTTGCTAAAACTATAGGTCATCCAGGATGGGCAGTGCAAGATTTGTGTATTTTAGGTATGGCATATATACCAGGTATCCAATAAAATTTACTCAATAGTGGCTCACTTCCTCAAATTTATATTCAAACAAAATTTCAAAAACTTGAGGAAAACTGCAAACAAGCAGATTTTATATTGACAATGACACTTAAAAGAAGACTTTAGTAATTCTTTTCTTAAGTCAATTCATTTTTCTTGACTAACGCAACGGAACTTACGGTTTGGCTTAACATGATTCCTCCTCTCATCTTCCTCATTCAAATATGGCGCTCAAACGCCGTCTTTCTCACTTTACCGGATGTCAGCTGTTTTATGCTCGTAACATGAATGATAATCCAACCTATCAGCTACAAGTATACCGACCAGTCTACTTCTTTATTGAGACCCGCAGGGGCAACAGTATTCAATTTAAAAATCCATCGCTGTTCACGCTGAAGCAGGCAAAGATTTAAATCCCCTCCTCGCTCGTCTCTCTCAACGCTGTCCAAAACTGTGCTCAATAAGCTTTCAAAACTGTGAGATTTATCCACACAGTGCTGCACTAACGGGGCTTCCAGCTTACCCAGTTTCAATGCACTCTTGTGCTCTATTAGACTAGTTTTTAATAATCTAGTTGTTTTACCTATATATATATATAAGCCCACATGGGCACCATATAGAGTAAACTACATTTCTTGAAATACATGATGTTCTTCTTATTGGCTTAAATTTTCTCAATTTTTCCAATGGTATATCAGTGTTAGAATGGGCACATGGCACAAGACCCACATGGAAAATGTCCCTCTCCTTCCCCAGAACTGTCTACTGTTGCCTTAAAATGTGACCTCACCACCTGATCCTTGATATTAGACCCTCTTTTGAAGGCTATTAAAGGCTGTGCTTCAAAGACCGTGTGAACTTGTAAGACATTCCAGTGGCGTCTGATGCTACGTACTACCTCATTCACTCCCAAAGAATATGGTAACACACATGTTAACCGTTTAGTGGGTTCTTTCTGTGCCCATTAGCCCATTCTAACACTGATATACCATTGGAAAAACTGAGAAAATTTAAGCCAATAAGAAGAACATCATGTATTTCAAGAAATGTAGTTTACGCTATATGGTGCCCATGTGAGCTTATATATATAGGTAAAACAACTAGATTACTAAAAACCCGTCTAATAGAGCACAAGAGTGCATTGAAACGGGGTAAGCTGGAAGCCCCGTTAGTGCAGCACTGTGTGGATAAATCTCACAGTTTTGAAAGCTTATTTAGCACAGTTTTGGACAGCGTTGAGAGAGACGAGCGAGGAGGGGATTAAAATCTTTGCCTGCTTCAGTGCGAACAGCGATGGATTTTTAAATTGAATACTGTTGCCCCTGCGGGTCTCAATAAAGAAGTAGACTGGTCGGTATACTTGTAGCTGATAGGTTGGATTATCATTCATGTTACGAGCATAAAACAGCTGACATCCGGTAAAGTGAGAGAGACTGCGTTTGAGCGCCATATTTGAATGAGGAAGATGAGAGGAAGAATCATGTTAAGCCAAACCGTAAGTTCCGTTGCGTTAGTCAAGAAAAATGAATTGACTTAAGAAAATAATTACTAAAGTCTTCTTTTAAGTGTCATTGTCAATATAAAATCTGCTTGTTTGCAGTTTTCCTCGAATATATACCAGGTATACATGGATTTTTCAGTCAAAAACTGAGGTAGATTTTAAGTGTTACTCGTGGAAAAATAGCCAGAGACGTGCGAATGTGGGTTGCATGTGAGCAATGCAAATTTTAAGAAGCCGCAAAGACACGCATGTATACCCATATGTGTGCCAAGTATAAGGATGTGGAAAAGGGGCAGGGTATGGGCATTCCGGGCCACACGCATAACACCGAATTTTTAAAAAGCTGACCGTGGCACGTAACTTTACTGCAGGTCCTGATGAGGAGCAAGTCTAGAGATCTTGAGTTTAAAGGCTTTAGCACAGCATGAAGGTTCGGGGTCAAGTGGGGGAGGGGGGGTGGGCTTAGTGGATGAAGAACCAGAGGGGTCTTGAAGATATGTATATCAACTGGAAAACTGTTTTTCCCTCGCACGAGTATGTTTTTAAATCCTCCTGCAAATTTGCATAAAAGCCGCTAAAGCCCTAGTGGAAAAACATTGGGACATTTACTGAAGCCGCCTCTTAAGATGCACTCACATATGCGTGGCAGGGGGGGATTTTAAATATCTGCGCACGATATAAAATTGTAGCGTATTTCTGCTCGTGCACAGATACGTGCATTTATGGGCGCGGGCCCATTCCTTTTAAAATTACCCAAAAAATGTGTTAAATTCCTAAAGTGCTGCTATTTCAGACTAGATCTCAGGTGTAGGATCCTGTAACAGTATCTCGGTTATATACTACTGTTATTTTTGAATAATGTCTGCACTGCCCTTGTTACTGGTGTGAAAACCATTCTAGTTCCAGTTAAAGCTTCCTGTACCCTAGCACTTTACATAGCATCTTTTATTAATTTGTTTTCTTTCTCTCTACTTGCACCATCTCTGTCTCTGGGATGCTTGCATAGCTACTTCTAGTCTCTTTGCTATAATATGATACAGTTGTACTTAATTTCTTTTCTCTCAAAATTTCTGCATTTCAAAACTTCCGAAAGGCTGCTAATTTCCATGTGTACACTTCCCTGTCATTCTAATCAGACCCAAGACTTTCTGAGCCCTTGAACCAACTGTTCCCATTGTTTCCCTTAGTTTCTGTGTTATCTATATTAGACTGTGCCATTCTTTTCAGCTAGGTTGCAAACTTCAGATCTGATATAATTAGATGAGCGTTAAAACTGTGCGCTGAAATTTAATGCACAGCATCTTAAAGCACAAGTTAATTTTTTTAAATTCCCTAAGCAGTAAGCTAATTGTATACTAACAACTGAGCACCCCTGCAGTGGACAATGAAAGCCATCACTATAAGGGTGATCAATGAAAGCTCCTTGCTCCAACCCTATCCTGTCCTGTCTTCACAGTGCTGCTGATTGCTGCAAAAACAGAAGGTAGGGGCTGAATCAAGGAGCAGTGATTTTTCACTGTTCATCCTTAATCTATCCCATTCTATCTGCAACCAGCAGCACAGGAGGACAGGAAGGAAAGGGAGCAAGATAGAATGGCAAAGAAGAGCTAGTCAGCTCCCTGCTCCAGCTCTCTCCATCCTGTTTAGCCCCCCCCCCCCCCTCCACCTGCTGCCTGGAAGTGGTCTCCTCTCTGTTATACTGTCCAGAGGAAAGAAGATGGAATGAATACTGCTCCAGGCCCAGCAGATCACTGTGTTACCAGGACTTGG
Source organism: Rhinatrema bivittatum (assembly GCF_901001135.1). Classification (NCBI taxonomy): domain Eukaryota; kingdom Metazoa; phylum Chordata; class Amphibia; order Gymnophiona; family Rhinatrematidae; genus Rhinatrema; species Rhinatrema bivittatum. The sequence goes on along the minus strand of NC_042617.1, from coordinate 417,944,643 downwards.
GATTCAGCTAACAGAGGGTAGGAGAGAATAATCTAGAATACCAGTCAGATCAGAATGATTTCATTGTGACAGAGGATGAATGCTTTTGGGGGGGGGGGGGGGGTGAGGGTGAGAGTGGTGAATATTGTGGGAGGTAAAGAAAACCGAGCCATAGCATGTTATGAGTTACCCAAGTTCCTTTGTTTTATGGATGATGTATGTTTTTTTTGTTTTGTTGTATGCCCTGTACATTGATTATTTTACATGATTTGCTTTGTGTTTTGTTGTAAACCACTTAGCATAGTTTTTCTGATATAGGTGGTATAACAAAATCTGTAAATAAATAGTGAGAGATATGAATGCTTGAAGGAAAAGTGGTCCATGAGGTGGTGAATGCATTTTGGACAGTGACATGAAAAGGGGTGAATGTTGGCAGAGTTGAGGGTGATGAATGTTGGGAAAGAGGTGAGGTGAGATTTGAATGCTGTTGGACAACACAAGGAGGAGCTGAATGCTGTGGAAAAGGTGAGGAAGAAGTGAACTTTATCTTCCTCCCTGTCTCCCTGAAGTTAACAATGCAGATTGGACTGTTTAGCACCTTATTCCTTCCCAAGATCCATACTGCCATGAGTTCTGCAGCAAATGTGAGGGGAACCAAGGGAGTGAGAGAGATGGCCAGGATAGGGGATTACATGAGAGCCATTATATGAAAGGGATATAAGTGTGAAATGAGGGAAGCGTGGACAAGAAAGTCAGGAACGGGGGGATTAAGTGGTTCAAAAGAACTGGGAGAATGGCACTAGCGAGGTGTGAGAAAGCTATACTGGGAGGTTGTGTGTGACAAAGCCAGAGGTGGTGATTGGGGATGATAGAGCCAAAAATGTCAAGTTGGGGGTAAGGAAGAAGTAGTGATGAGGGTAGGTATGAGAGAGAGCCAGAGATAGCAAAGAGAGGATAGTGACAGAGAAGGGATTGGGCGTGAAAATGAGTGACAGAGCCTTAGATAAAAAGGGCTGGGCTTGGGTAAAAAGAGAAGCTATCAGGTGGGTTACTGTACTGGCAGAGTGAGGAGAAAAGGGTACAGGAAGAGTTATGTAGAGGCTGCCGAGCCTCCATAGTTCTTATGGGGTGAGGGATGTTATCCTCAGGCTGCTGGGGGAAAAGTACAGAGTAGGGAGATTGTGAGTGTGAGAGACGGACATTGGGCAGATTGTGAGACAGAGATACTGATCAGAGACTGGTGGGGATAGGGTGGGAGGATTGACAGACTTGAGGAGACAGGATGAGGAAAACAGAGAGATTGGAAGGGACAGGATGGAGGAATTGACAGTGACACAGTATGGAGGCAGCATTGAGATAGATTGGTGGGGTTAGGATGGGATTTAGAGAGAGAGGTTTGCCACAGGGTGGGGGGTATTGAGAGAAAGATACTGGTAGGTATGAGGGGAAGGGGGTTGCTATTGGGATTCCTCACCATGCAGGGAGTTGCTGGGCAATACATTATCAGTGCCCCAGGCAAGGGTTGCCTTTGACATTCCCTTCCCCTTTTGGATTTGTACACAGACTCAAAAAGATAGTGAGGTGTGCTCTAGCTTGGTACTCTGGGCAGTAGCCCTACTTTTCTACCCCTTGCAATGGCCCAGCTCTTTAAAAATGTGAGATTTTTTGGTAGTGTACATTGTTTGGCTTTTGGTGTATGGAAGGTTGGCCACTACAGACTTAATTTATTCATTGGTTTAGTTAATAGTTTTTGTGTGTTTATGCTTATTCATATTTATATTGTATATTGGGTTGTAATTACTGAATTTTATTTAGCAGGTTTGAGTAATATTTTATATTAGAAAAGCAGAATATAAATACAAAATGTATTAAGACTAGGTATCTTTAATTCCACTTAGGTTACAAAATATAATGTGTAAATATGACTGCTTTTGAAATGAGGCTTTTTTTTTTTTTGAGTATTTCATTTAACAAATATCAGCACTGTTCATTTAGTTGACCATTAGAGTGCGCTCCTGTATCAAGCAGCCCAACATGTTAGCAGCTGTGTTCAGTTGTACTAATCTGAAAAGTTGTGTAGTTTTTCCAATAATGGTTTTTATATTTTGTTATAATTTTATTTATACGAAGTTATTACAGAAGCAAAAGCTTTACAGTAAAAAAATAAAATGGAAAAACAGGAAATTCCCTTACTTGTCACATCCATGATAGTAAGCCACAAGAAAAAGGGAATTCCAGGATCTTAAAGGAAAATGAAAAAAGACAACTGACATCCAGGCTGTTGAATCCAGTTCAAGCAAAAAAAAGTAATCAACCTTTCCGAAAAGGCAATTAGCCTCCAGTCTTATTTAGCATCTGCTGATAGGACTCTAATAATAATGAAAGCTGTTCTGGAAGAAAGTGTATCAATATTAATAGGTAACTTTGCACCTACAGGGGTAAATCAAAAGGAACGTAATCCCCAAAGCAGTAATCTAGAGTCTCAAAGATAAAGTCTTTTGTTTATGGATTTGGATCTCCTTTGTTACATCAGGAAATAGTCTAATCACTGCTAAGAAACCTTTTTATGACAGAGGAAGAACGGTTTAAAAATCCATTCAAGATCAGAACCTAGAATCAAAGTCACCAATGATATGGCATTATTTAGGGATTCTGGTAAGAACTTAGAAGAAGAAATACTCTCCAGAGATGTATCTACTTTGTTTCATCATATGGTAGGATTCGTCCATTGCTCCTACCATGTGACAGGGATCAGCCAATGGCACTGGTAGCCCCGGTCACATGGTAAGGGCAAAGGCCACTGATGCCATTTTGATTATTGGCAGCAGACGGCCCAGGAGTGGGAGATTGCTCACGGGCCTGCCTCTGGAGACTGCCTGGCAAGAGACCGGGAAGCGCCAAGACAAGGTAAGGTAGAAAACTTTTTTCTCTAAGTCTCTGGTCTCCAAGGCTCTGATAACCGCACCGATCGTCCCACCGGCGTCTGTCTAATCGGGTTGAGCAGCCCCGACCGGGCTAGACCCCGATCCGGCTCGAGGATCCTCCCATGTGGAGACCCTCTGGGGGGGCCGCCATCTTGCCTGTGTGGTCGCTGGCGCCATTTCCCCCCTCCCCCCCAGTCGCCGCTTGTCCGCACAACTGAGCCGTGCGCACAGCAGTGAGCCAGGCGCATAAAATACTTGTGCGCACAGCGCCGCGCACAAAGGAGGCCGAGCGCACAACTAGGCCCGTGCGCACAGCCACTCGCGCATCTTCAGTTACTAGGCGCACCCAGCGCACAACCAGGCCTCCCAGCACATACATCTGTACAGGATACATGCGCAAATCATGGCACCGCCGTCCAAGACAGCTAAAGGCCCAGTCCTTTGCCCGGCATGCCACCTGAGAGTGGCACAGCCCGAGGTGACCTCCACCCTGTGCCTGCTGTGCGAAGAAGCTCGGGGGGAGAAGAGACAAGGTCCCCCTCAGCCTGTAGAGGACGCTGGATCTACCAGCGAGACTACCCCGGACCCTCTCTTCCCGACTCGGCCCTCCCACAGTGGGGACCTTGGGGAACGCCGTAGGACCCAATGCGGTCCCAGGCAACTTCACCTGGGAGGGATTCTTCGCAGAAGTAAAATCCTACATCCACGCACAGACAGGACCACCAGAGCACAACCACAACCCCCGCCAGTGGCCCAGAACCTCCCAGGGCCCTCCCGGCCTCCACCAGATGAGCCACCCCTGGACAAATACCTCCTCTTAGGGGACACAGATGATTCGGAGGAGGAACCAGAACCCCTGGAAGAAGGGGAACTCCCTCCAGGAACGGAACCGCATCGCACCATGAGGCGCTTCTTCCCAAAAGACGAATTATCAGATCTTGTAACCACAAGTCTGAAGGCATTGGCCATCCCGGACACATGCAACACAGCAGAGTCGAAGGCGAGTCCCTTCCTGGCCGGGCTCCGCCAAACCTCATGCCATTTCCCTATGCTACAGGCCGTACAACAACTGATCGACCTGGAATGGAACGCCCAAGAGGCCACCTTCAAGGGGGGTTGAGCCCTAGAAGTCCTCTACCTCTTGGACCCCGTGACGAAGGAACTCCTGAGGTTTCCCAAGGGCGACACCTTGGTCTGCGCCACCACAAAGCGCACCACCATACCAGTCGAGGGTGGAGCTTCCCTCAAGGATGCCAATGACAGACGGCAGGAATCCATCCTCAAGCAGTCTTACGATGTATCAGCTATGACCCTACAGATTGCTGCTTGCTGCGCCGTGGTAACGCGCGCCTGCCTGGCGATGGCCAGGGACGCAACTACGCCAATCGAGGCATTACACCCAGCAATATAATTTCTCATGGATGCGACCTCAGACCTGGTGCGCACCTCAGCCAGGAGCCTCTCGTCCATAGTGGCATCTAGAAGACAGCTCTGGCTCCGAAGCTGGTCAGCCAACGTGTCCTCAAAGACGAGGCTCACAAGAATGCCCTTTAGAGGATCACTCTTCTTCGGAAGCGACTTGGACAAACTAGCCAACAAATGGGGCGAGTCCCCAGTACCCTGCCTACTGGAGGGCAGGAGCAAGAGGAACAAACGCCCCTCTCCCCGGGCACCCAAGGGCAGAGGATCCCAGCGTTATAGACAATACAAAAACACTTACAAAGCCCCCCGCCGGCAAGGGGCAGTCCTTTCGGAACAGACACACAAAAGTGGAGCCGGCTCAGGACCAGGCCCCAGCCGCAACACGAAATGAGAATCAGCAGACCCATCTACAGGAAGAGATCATAGGGGGCAGGCTTGCCCTTTTCTACCAAAGATGGGTCAAGATAATGTCGGACAATTGGGTCCTATCCATCATCCAAGAGGGATACTACCTGGACTTCCACAGCATCGCTCGGACAAGTTTGTGATTTCTCCGTGCCACGACCCCTCCAAGAGGAAGTCAGTGGAAACTACACTATCAAAACTACTCGCCCTAAAGGCAATAACACCTGTGCCTCCGCACCAGCAACATTCGGGGCACTATTCCATTTACTTCACCGTGCCCAAGAAAGAGGGAGCATTCCAGCCCATACTGGACCTTAAGACTGTCAATTGCTACCTGAAGGTACCCCGCTTCCGCATGGAAACCCTGCGTGCGGTCATAAGGGCAGTACAACCGGGAGAATTCCTGACCTCCCTGGATCTGTCAGAAGCCTACATCCACATACCGATCCATCGCACCCACCAGCATTTCCTACGCTTCGCGATATTGGGCCATCACTACTAGTTCCAGGCCCTACCGTTTGGGCTGGCTACGGCTCCCCGAATGTTCACCAAGATCATGGTGGTAGTAGCGGCAGCACTGAGGAAAGAAGGAATCCTCGTGCATTCATACCTGGATGATTGGCTGATCAGAGCAAAATCGCCAGAGGAAAGCCAGCAAGCAACCACCAGAGTCAAGGAACTACTGCAGAACCTCGGGTGGGTTGTCAACACAAGAGCCACCTGCAGCCTTCCCAATGCCTGGAATACCTGGGAGTCCGGTTCGACACCAAAGGGAGCAAAGTCACCCTTCCCCCTACAAGGAGAAGGAGATTGATGGAATATCTACGAGCATTGTTGAATTCCACTCTCCCCACAGCATGGGACTATCTCCAAGTCCTCGGACTCATGGCATCAACCATAGAATTTGTCCTGTGGGCAAGGGCCCACATGCAGCCCCTACAACATTCCTTACTGTCTCGATGGAACCCGATGTCTCAAAACTACTCTGCCCCCCTCCGGCTACTGGCAAAGGTTCGGAACCAACTACGATGGTGGCTACAAGAAGACCACCTGAGGGAGGGAACAAGCCTATCCCCATCGGAATGGACCTTGTTCACCACAGACGCAAGCCTGCGGGGATGGGGGAGCCCACAGCCAGGAGCTAACGGCTCAAGGGCAATGGGACGAAGAAGAGTCGGCATGGAACATAAACAGACTGGAAGCCCGAGCAGTTAGATTAGCCTGCCTATGTTTCAGCCACAGATTCCGGGACAAATCAGTCAGTCATTTTGAACAACGCCACAACAGTGGCCTACATCAATCGTCAGGGGGGGAACCAGGAGCCAGCAGGTGTCTCTGGAAATAGAACCCCTAATAACGTGGGCAGAATCAAACCTACAAGGGATATCAGCCGCCCACATCGCAAGAAAAGACAACATCACTGCAGACTACCTCATCAGAGAGAGTCTGGATTCAAGGGAATGGACACTGTCGACAACAGCCTTCCAGTGGATAGTAAACCACTGGGGAACACCAGCCATGGATCTTCTGGCAACAGGGTCACACACCTGGGTTCCCAAGTTCTTCAGCTGAATACACCAGGGAATTGACGCCTTCGTCCAGACCTGGCCTCAGGAGGACCTACTGTATGCCTTCCCTCCATGGCCACTACTGGGCGGAATCATCCGCAAGATAGAACACCACAGAGGGCTGGTACTTCTAGTGGCCCCGGACTGGCCAAGAAGGCCGTGGTACATGGACATGCAAAGATGTCTGGCGGGAAACCCTCTACGCCAGGGGTGGGCAATTCCGGTCCTCGAGGGCCACAAACCAGTCGGGTTTTCAGGATATCCCTAATGAAAATGCATGAAATAGATTTGCATACAGTTCTCTCACATGTATATTCATTAGGGAAATCCTGAAAACCCGACTGGTTTGTGGCCCTCGAGGACTGGAATTGCCCACCCCTGCTCTACGCCTACCTCCACACAGGGATCTACTCCAGCAAGGACCGATCCTCCACGAAGACCCAACGAGATTCTTGCTTATGGTCTGGCCATTGAGAGGTCTTGCCTGAAAAAGAGTGGATACTCAGGACCAGTGATAGACACACTGCTCCGAGCGCGCAAGTTCTCCACCTCCTTAACATATATATGAGCATGGAGAATATTCGAAGCCTGATGCGAGGACGGCGACATCCTTCCACGGACAGTCGAAATCCCCATGATCCTGGAATTTCTGCAGGACGGCATGAACAAAGGGTTGTCTCTCAACTCCATCAAGGTACAACTGGCCGCCCTGGCCAGCTTCAGACCCAGGGTGGATGGCAGCAGCCTAACGGCCCACCCAGATGTCTCCCGCTTCTTGAAAGGGGTCAAGCACATTCGACCACCTCTAAAGTGGCCAATCTGGAATCTCAATCTAGTGTTACACTTCCTAGCGGGAGCCTCGTTCAGACCAACTCGTGGTCTGTCCCTATGGCTCCTGACCTTGAAGACTGTGTTCTTCGTGGCAATCTGCTCAGCCCGTCGAATCTCCGAACTTCAAGCACTATCATGCCGGGAGCCGTTCCTTAGATTCACGCCAGGAGCCATACAGCTGCGCAATGCACCCTCCTTCCTGCCAAAGGTGGTCTATCACTTCCATCTAAACCAAACCATCTCGCTGCCATCTCCAGATGAGCATAAGGACTCGGAAGACTCATGCCTCCTTCGCCACCTGAACGTCGGCAGACTCCTAGTCCGATTCCTGGAAAGATTGGAACCTGTACGAAAGACGGACCATCTGTTCGTTCTTAACAGCAGGAAGAAGCAAGGGGAAGCGGCCTCACGGGCAACCATTGCCTGCCAGATCAAAGAAGTAAACAAGGCGGCCTACGTAGAAGCAGCAAGCCCCCACCTCTACAAGTCAAGGCCCATTCCACAAGGGCCCAGGCAGTGTCCTGGGCAGAAACCAAGATGCTGTCACCTGCAGAGATCTGTCGGGTGGCAACGTGGTCCTCCATCCACACCTTCTCGAGATTCTATCGCCTGGATGTTCAGGCCAAGGAGTTCACAGCATTCGCAAAGGCAGTACTAAATGGGCCATGGGCAGCCTCCCGCCTGGTTTGGGAGTAGCTTTTGTACATCCCATTGGTCCTGAGTCCATCTGCTACACGCTAGGAAATGGAAAAATTACTTACCTGATAATTTCATTTTCCTTAGTGTAGACAGATGGACTCAGCACCCAGCCCATGGCTGCCTCGCAATCAAGAAGCCCTGCGGGAGCCTCCCTTTGAGTGTAACACAAGCACAGGTAAGCCAACCCTTATTTTTAGTTCAGACACCCATATTACCAGGTGACGGTGCTTCTCGGTTGAATGCCCTAGCGGTCTCCAGCTAGAAACCTAGTCATCCAGTCCGAGTAATCAAGTTTCAAGTTAATCAAGTTAACCAAATTAATCAAAATTATCCAAACACACATATATCCATAATTGCTTTTCGAGGAGAAAACTGAGGAACAGAGCCTCGTGCACAGGTATATGTAGTGCTGACATTAGATTGAAATCTGACTCAGTCTCCAACTGCTATCAGGAGCACACTATACCCATTGGTCCAGAGTCCATCTGTCTACACTAAGGAAAATGAAATTATCATTTAAGTAATTTCTCCATTAGTTGAGCTGCTTCCACAGGCCAGGAACAGGAGAATGAGGCCTTTTATGGCCCCAAAAGCCTCACTCCACATTGCTACAAACAGGAGGAGGAGGGACAAAAAGGGGCTGTTTGCTTCCATTAGGAGCATCAAACTGCTTTTATCCATGTTTAGCAGAGGTGTGGATTAGAAGTACTGACTGCAGCCCTCAAGTATGATAAACCCCACTACTGTACTAACAGGTAGATCTTAAAAACATTGCCTGTACAAAAATGGCCCCATAATACATATTTATTTATTTATTTATTTATAATTTTTTTATATACCGCCGCTCATCAAAGATATCATGTCGGTGTACAGTGAACAGGAACTTACGCCGGAGCATTATACATTTAACAGGGTTATATAAGCGTTATACATTTAACAAAGGTAGGTATATAAATATTTGAACATAAAACAAGTAGAATCTTTTAGAAACAGAACTATCATTTAGGTATAAATTAACTGAGCTGAGTTAAACAGAACTGGAAAGTAAAGGGATTCTAGGAAATTAGGTGTGAGGTTAGGGACAGGTTAGGAGGAGATGGAGTTCTAAATTAGAGGTGATAAGAGGGGGGAGAAAGCGCTTCGAATGCAATTAAGAGCAATTATATGGATGGGTATTTACAGTAAGAGCAGAAATAGGGGAAATTAGAGATGGTGTATAGACAGGGGGTGTTGGGTAAATAAGGCAGGGAATATAAAGGAGAGGAAAGACATATATATTTCAAGTATAGGCATGTGTGAATAACCATGTCTTGAGTTTTTGCTTGAATGTTTTGGGAGATGGCTCAAGGCGCAGTTCGGTGGGCATGGTATTCCATAACAAAGGGCCAGCAAAGGAAAGCGCTCGTGCTTTGGTGGAGGCATGGTTATATAGTTTGGGTGAAGGGGTCTGTAATGTGCGAGGTATTGATTTCTGGTAGGTTTAATAGAAGTTTGAAATTGTAGTGAATTATTAAACCATTTCATTTCAGGATTGTGGAGGGCTTTATGGATAAGTGTTAATGTCTTGTAGTGTATGCGAGATTGAATGGGGAGCCAGTGTAACTCCTTCAAAACTGGCGTAATATGTTCCTTTGAGTTTGTGTTAGTAAGGATACGGGCTGCAGTATTTTGCAGGATTTGTAAGGGGCGGATGGCATTTTTAGGTAGGCCTAGGAGGAGTGAATTGCAATAATCTGTTTTGGAAAACAACATGGCTTGTAGAACTGTCCGGAAATCAGATGTGTGAAGCAAGGGTTTCAATTTTTTGAGTGTATATAATTTGAAAAAGCACTCTTTAAGGATTGCACTGATACATTTTTTGAGGGTCATTTGGTCGTCAATAATGACGCCTAGGTCTCGGACTTGGTGAGAGAATTGTATGTGCGTTGATGTTATAGGTGAGGTAGGAGAAGCATGTAATGGGGTAGGAGGAGATATGATCATGAGTTCTGTTTTTGTGGAGTTGAGGGCAAGTTGTAAGGAGGTTAATAGATTATTGATAGAAGCGAGAGTAGTGTCCCAGATTTCAAGGGCTTTGGTTAAGGATTCCATTACTGGAATAAGAATTTGTACATCATCAGCATACAAAAAGTGTGGAAGCTTAAGGTTGGCGAGGAGATGGCAAAGCGGTAGAAGATAGATGTTAAAAAGGGTAGATGAAAGTGAAGAGCCTTGCGGGACTCCTTGCTTCAGGGGGATTTCTTTTGATAGGTGGTTGCCAATTTTGACTTTATAATTACGGTTGGACAGGTAGGAAGCAATTTTAGATCTAATTCTCAGTGGAGCACAGGACTTGGTGAGAGAGGTAACGGTGGTGGGGCCACTTGGCAATAGTGATCATAATATGATCAAATTTGATTTAATGACTGGAAAAGGAACAGTGTGCAAATCCAAGGCTCTCGTGCTAAACTTTCAAAAGGGAAACTTTGATAAAATGAGAAAATTTGTTAGAAAAAAACTGAAAGGAACAGCTACAAAAGTAAAAAATGTCCAAGAGGCGTGGTCATTGTTAAAAAATACCATTCTAGAAGCACAGTCCAGATGTATTCCACACATTAAGAAAGGTGGAAAGAAGGCAAAACGATTACCGGCATGGTTAAAAGGGGAGGTGAAAGAAGCTATTTTAGCCAAAAGATCTTCATTCAAAAATTGGAAGAAGGATCCAACAGAAGAAAATAGGATAAAGCATAAACATTGGCAAGTTAAATGTAAGACATTGATAAGACAGGCTAAGAGAGAATTTGAAAAGAAGTTGGCTGTAGAGGCAAAAACTCACAGTAAAAACTTTTTTAAATATATCCGAAGCAGAAAGCCTGTGAGGGAGTCAGTTGGACCGTTAGATGATCGAGGGGTTAAAGGGGCACTTAGAGAAGATAAGGCCATCGCGGAAAGATTAAATGATTTCTTTGCTTCGGTGTTTACTGAAGAGGATGTTGGGGAGGTACCCGTAATGGAGAAGGTTTTCATGGGTAATGATTCAGATGGACTGAATCAAATCACGGTGAACCTAGAAGATGTGGTAGGCCTGATTGACAAACTGAAGAGTAGTAAATCACCTGGACCGGATGGTATACACCCCAGAGTTCTGAAGGAACTAAAAAATGAAATTTCAGACCTATTAGTAAAATTTGTAACTTATCATTAAAATCATCCATTGTACCTGAAGACTGGAGGATAGCAAATGTAATCCCAATATTTAAAAAGGGCTCCAGGGGCGATCCGGGAAACTACAGACCGGTTAGCCTGACTTCAGTGCCAGGAAAAATAGTGGAAAGTGTTCTAAACATCAAAATCACAGAACATATAGAAAGACATGGTTTAATGGAACAAAGTCAGCATGGCTTTACCCAGGGCAAGTCTTGCCTCACAAATCTGCTTCACTTTTTTGAAGGAGTTAATAAACATGTGGATAAAGGTGAACCGGTAGATATAGTATACTTGGATTTTCAGAAGGCGTTTGACAAAGTTCCTCATGAGAGGCTTCTAGGAAAAGTAAAAAAGTCATGGGATAGGTGGCGATGTCCTTTCGTGGATTGCAAACTGGCTAAAAGACAGGAAACAGAGAGTAGGATTAAATGGGCAATTTTCTCAGTGGAAGGGAGTGGACAGTGGAGTACCTCAGGGTTCTGTGTTGGGACCCTTACTGTTCAATATATTTATAAATGATCTGGAAAGAAATACGACGAGTGAGATAATCAAATTTGCAGATGACACAAAATTGTGCAGAGTAGTTAAATCACAAGCAGATTGTGATAAATTGCAGGAAGACCTTGTGAGACTGGAAAATTGGGCATCCAAATGGCAGATGAAATTTAATGTGGATAAGTGCAAGGTGATGCATATAGGGAAAAATAACCCATGCTATAATTACACGATGTTGGGTTCCATATTAGGTGCTACAACCCAAGAAAGAGATCTAGGTGTCATAGTGGATAACACATTGAAATCGTCGGTTCAGTGTGCTGCGGCAGTCAAAAAAGCAAACAGAATGTTGGGAATTATTAGAAAAGGAATGATGAATAAAACGGAAAATGTCATAATGCCTCTGTATCGCTCCATGGTGAGACCGTACCTTGAATACTGTATACAATTCTGGTCGCCGCATCTCAAAAAAGATATAATTGCGATGGAGAAGGTACAGAGAAGGGCTACCAAAATGATAAGGGGAATGGAACAACTCCCCTATGAGGAAAGACTAAAGAGGTTAGGACTTTTCAGCTTGGAGAAGAGACGACTGAGGGGGGATATGATAGAGGTGTTTAAAATCATGAGAGGTCTAGAACGGGTAGATGTGAATCGGTTATTTACTCTTTCGGATAGTAGAAGGACTAGGGGACACTCCATGAAGTTAGCATGGGGCACATTTTAAAACTAATCGGAGAAAGTTCTTTTTACTCAACGCACAATTAAACTCTGGAATTTGTTGCCAGAGAATGTGGTTCGTGCAGTTAGTATAGCTGTGTTTAAAAAAGGATTGGATAAGTTCTTGGAGGAGAAGTCCATTACCTGCTATTAAGTTCACTTAGAGAATAGCCACTGCCATTAGCAATGGTTACATGGAATAGACTTAGTTTTTGGGTACTTGCCAGGTTCTTATGGCCTGGATTGGCCACTGTTGGAAACAGGATGCTGGGCTTGATGGACCCTTGGTCTGACCCAGTATGGCATTTTCTTATGTTCTTATGTTCTTAAGTAAACCAGTTATGAGCAGTACCAGTTATTCCAATCTCGTGTAGGCGTTGGAGGAAAATTTGGTGGTTAACGGTATCAAAAGCCGCTGAGATATCCAGGATTACTAGAAGATGAAGTTGATTTCTATCTAGGCTTTTGAGAAGGTAATCAGACAGTGATAAAAGAAGAGTTTCAGTACTATGTAATTTGCGAAATCCGTATTGTGAGGGAGAGAGGATTTGGTGTTCTTCTAAATAGTCACTAAGTTGACGGTTGATAGTTTTTTCTAGGATTTTAGCAATAAATGGGAGATTAGAGATAGGGTGGTAATTGGCAAGGTCTAATGGGTCAAGCTTAGGTTTTTTTAAAGTAGGTTTAAGGATAGCAAATTTGAGAGAGTTGGGCACTTGCCCAAATTCGATGGATGCATTGATAATGTTAGAGATAGGGCTGGCTACTGGATCAGGGACAGTGAGGAGGAGTTTTGTGGGGATGGTATCAGAAGGGTGAGAGGAGGGTCTAGCTTTTTTGAGTAGGGATTCAATTTCAGTTGTTGCTGTGTTTTCAAAGATTGTTAGCTGAGGTGCAGAGTCTTTTGTGTGACAGAGGTTATTGAATTGGGGCATGTGGGAATTGTGGGGGAAGCGTGTCATAATTTTGTTAATTTTGTCCTGAAAGAAAGAGGCCGGTTGTTCGCATTTGATTTTGGCTTCTTCTTCTGGGATGATATTTGGAGTGAGGTTAGTAAGTGAAGTGACATATTCGAACAGCACTTTTGGATTGAATTGAAATTGGTGTATTTTACCAGCGTAGTAATTCTTTTTAGCATTGTTGATCATCTCACTATAGTTTTGCAGCGAAGTTTTGTATCGTGCGAGTAGAGTAGGTGTGGGTTCTTTACGCCAATTTTTTTCAGCTTTTCTAAGGGCTTGTTTTAAGTCTTTTAGTGTCGGAGTGTACCAGGGTTTTTTTGTATTTTTCTGAGAGGAGAGTTTTTTTGTAATGAGGGGGCAAATGTTATTAGCAACTGAGAGGGTGTATTCATTCCATGATGTTAAAGCAGTGTCAGCATTTGATAGATCAAGGTTAAACTGGGTGTTGGATAGAGCTGTGGTAAGCTCGTCTCTATTGCATGTTTTACGGTATTGTATAGTGGTAGAGCAGATTGGGAGGGGCGGAGGTCTTTGTAGGGTGTTAGATGTTCTTATGATATAGTGGTCAGACCATGGGATGGGTGTGCATGATAGAGAATCAGTTACGATGTGACGGTTGGTAAAAATGAGGTCGAGTGAGTGACCAGCTTTATGTGTGGGCATGTTTATGATTTGCTTGAATCCTAGTGATTTCATGGCTTCCAGGAAGGAGGAGCAGCTAGGTGTAAGGGGTGTTGTGTTGACATGGAGATTAAAGTCTCCTAGGATAATAGCTGGGGAGTTGATGGAGATATTTTTAGCTATATATTCAATGAGAGAAGAAGGGTTATTGTTAAGAGTTCCAGGGGGAGCATAAATGAGGCAGATTTGTAGAGAGGGGGCTTTGAACAAGCCAATTTCTAATTTAGCTGGGGGGGGGGGATGGGTTGGAGTGTGAGTTTGAGTTGTTTGTTGGTGGCTAAGAGAATGCCTCCACCTTTCTTTTTTAATCGGGGGATGGAGACTATATCGTATATATTGTTGGGGAGCTGGTTAAGGAGAACATTGTCAGTGTCTTTCAACCATGTTTCTGTTATTGCACAGATGTCTGGTGTTTCGTCTGAGAGGATGTCGTTGAGTATAGAGGTTTTTTTGTTTAATGATTGTGCATTGAAGAGGATGAGTGTGAGTGCTGTGAGGCCGATGATTTGTGTGAGTGGTGGGGAGATCATGGTTGTGTGAATGCTTTTGAGGTATGATCGTTGTATGGCATGAGGTGCAGTAGGTCTATGTCTATAATAGCTGAGTGTTGGGATGTTTAGCATTTTGAAGCTGCACAGGAAATAGTGAGTGTGTATTTGTGTGTTTATGTGTTGTGTAAAGTGAGGTTGTATTTTGTGTTGAGTGTAGCAGTCAGTAGATTGCGGTAGATGAGGGCTGACAAAGTGGAGGATAATAGGAAGCAAAGTAGCTTATCTATAATTAAGGGGGAGGGGGGAGGGAAGAAAAGGGGAGTTTGAGTACGTGAAATTAGAGTTAAATAAGGATAAGTAGAAGAGTGCTTAAGAGGGGTGCTTCAAACTCTAGGTGCTTTAGGCCTTAGGTGCTGTTGTATCCAACCAACTCTAGGTAAAGACAGGACAGTAATCTAGGTAAATACAGGTAAGCAAGTAAGATAGGTAAATGAGACAAGTAAGCGGCTTTAGGTACTGTTATTTCTAACAACATCTAGATTAAAACAAGTAAACACTTGCCTCTAAAGGCTGCATCCAAGGTGTTTTGTTTTTTTTTATGATTGTTGCAACAACGTTTGATGGCAGGGCATAGCACAGAGCTTTATATTGGGTCACAAGGGTCACAAAGGGCGCACGAAGGGGCGCTCACTCCGGCGCGCGGCGCCGTTTGGGTGAAGATTTAAAGGCCTCAGTGGCCGCGTTTGGTTGGCTGGCGGTGCGGCTCTGCGATAGGCTGGTCCCCGGAGGGACTGGCTGGAGGCGGAGTTATCGGCGTGCTGCGTCGGGGCTGCCGGCGGTGGATGGATGACCAACATATGTTGGTCATGTGTGAGCCACACAAATTTTAAGTAGCCAGGAAGTATGTGTACATATCAGTGCGAGATATATAGTGTCAGATTCTCTCTAACAGTGTCTTTTCTCTCTCTCTCTCGCCCCCCCCCGGGGCACTTGTGTGAGTACGCACATAAAGGCTTCACGCATGTGCTGTAGGGATATTTTAAGTGATGTGAATGTACTTGCACAATATAAAAGCTATGCAGCCTCTAAGACATTATTGATAAATGGATTAAGAAAGCTATTGCTTTAACTTACATTTCTAAGGGCTTGTTGGTTCCAAAGGATTTTAGGGTCCAGGCCACGAGAGGTCAAGCAGCTTCATGGGTGGAGACCCTGAGGAGATTTGCAGGGTGGCCACGTGGTCATCTTTGCATACCTTCTGAGACCATTTCCATGATATGTACTTTGCCTTCTTCAGGGCTTGGGTCCTGAGTCAGGTTTATCCAGCTTTAGTACTCCCCATATGTCCTGGTCAGGTCAGCAAAGATAATAAGGAAGGGAAAGTTAGGGTCAAAACCTCATAATTTTCTTTCCTTGAGTCCAACCAGAACCAGTTTAGAGTCCCATCCGTGATAGATGGCTACCTGCTGGGTATATATTTCAGGTTCTGTTATGCAGCTTCTTTTAGGATTAATTATTAAGAAGTCTTGTTGATTCTCCTTGTTCTTTGGGGTGAAGATTGGTGATGATTGTTTTGTTAGTTATACAGGAATGCTGCAGCCTTCACATTGCTCTATAAGGGGTAATGTCAGCGAATCAGATTTCTTCTCTGTCTCCATCTGCTGGCAGGGGTGCTAAACCCATATATCCTAGAGTGGTCTGGTTGGACTTTAGGAAAAAAAAAGCTCTGATAGGAAACTTAATTTTCTCCTAACTTGCCTGCACACCTCTTGGCCCTGTCCCAGAAACCCCCTAGACCGCCGCATTTTTGCATGCATAAATCAGTCCATGAGACTGAAAATACACGCATGCTTTAGATTTTTATAAAAAGGCGTGTACACGAGTACAAACTAATTATGGGCATATATGCTAATTTTACATGCATAAATGTTTTGAAAATGTACCTTGTGTCTAAATATTGACTTGTTATGGCTTAAAGTACACATGTATACTTAGTGTTGAAAAGTAGCATAAGATATGTACTCTATAATTTCAATATGCCTATTATGCAAGTACATTTTTAAAATTTAAATGTGCATGCTTAATTTTAAGCCACACTCCTGGAATACTTATGTAAGCAACTTGTGAAAGTATATTCATCCAACAATTTTACCTGCCATTAATGTATATTCTATGTATGTAGATCTTGACTATGCCTTTGAAAATGTACGTCTTTATCTTTTCTCCAGTTCCATTATGTGCTTGACTTAGTTTATAAAAATATTACCATACCATTTCAACATAGGCCAAAATAACACCTACTGGCACTTGAGATTTTTCCTTTTCCACTATCACCAAGAAAAATGCATTTATTGCTAAAAATATGACATGACAAGAATTACAATCCTCAATTCACTCAGTACAAACTGATAAAGATTGTGTCGTCATTGCTGAATTTGAATATCTTCACTAATAGGGATGACAGGAAAACTTTTTTTATTTGTTTTTTTTAATTGTCCGAACTCTGGCAAATTTGAGGAAAACATTTCATGATTAGTTTTTTTAAAAAATCCTGAAAATTTAATGAAAAGTGCTTATTTTTTTTATATGTGACTTTTTTTTTGTTTACTATTCAGTTTCTCATAACTTTTACCTGTTAGATTTTATAATTGATGCCTATTGGGAATAGATTGAATTGTATCTCTTTATTGTTAGGGATGGATTTCCAAACCTAACAGGATGCTGCAGAATACTTGAATTTGAGTTCTCAATCTGATTTTTTTTTTTTTTTTTATGTTTGGCTATCTGTAGTCACTAGTCCTATAATTATATGTATCATTTGTATGAATCATTCATATTTAATAAGGAAAATAAAAGCCTAACAATTTTAATTTTTCTTTCTCTTTTATTCCTCTAGCCAACAAGATCGTTAGTCATGACCAGTATGCCCTCTGAGTAAGTTCCTTTTTTTAAATTCAGATCTATTTATTATTTAAACAATTACAACAAGAAAAATAAAAACACAAGTGTGGAATACAATAAGAAATAATGAAGAGAGGAAAAACAATAAAAGAGAGGAAATTCCTGATGGTGGTAGAATTAGGAACAACAAAATGACTGCACAAACGCTGACAAAACTGGAAGAGAGAGTTTCAAAATATTTATCCAAGGGTTTCCACACTACTGCCTACTTAGAATTTGGTGAACTTTTACAGCAACTGATTGTTCTTATTTATAGTACACACAAATTGAATACCACCAACAGTATTCATTAAGCAAAGCACTATTCTTCCAGAATGGTAAGAGATATTTTAACATAATTGCTAAGAAACAATCCAATAGCTTCCTATATGGGATAGAAAGATACATAGGGAAGGCTGCCACATGGATAATAACTATGCAATATGTAGGCAGACACTGAAAGTTTAATATTTGTAAAATGGTATGCTAAAATTGATAGTTTATAGGGCAAAAAAAAACATATGGGATAGAGTGGCTTTAGGAGAATTACAAGATAAACAATGATGGTTGGGAGCCAAGCCAGCCCTAAATAATTTCCAAGGAGTCCAAACAGCTTTATGCGTAATAAAAAAAAAAAAAAAATTGCGTTATGCTGGAAGGTAATGAAATGCATAATGATGTATTCCAAAAATAAGACCAATCATCATTAATACAATCTACATCAGTGAGCCAAGCCTTATGTAAACCTATTAAAACAGGAAAATGTCATTTTTATCGCTTTATATGATGTGGAAGCTAGATGGCCCAGTGGGCCAAATTCATGTTGCAATCCTAATACCCTAGAGGAGAGTATTTAAAACATATTTAGAGGAAAAATCAGAGCTAATAATATCCCGGAGTTGTATGCAATAATAGAATTGAGACTTAAGCAAGTGGAATTGTCCTTAAATCATCAAATGATAATATTTTAAGATCATTTTATATGGAAGTCAAAAACCAAATGCTATTAGATTGGCATATCTTCCAGTTTAGACACTTACCACCAAGCTTGATATGAGGGAGGATCATAACAGGTAAAGCTGCAAATGGGACTGAGGGGATAAGATATCGCTTCATATTTAGCCATCTGGGATTATCTGTAGCATGCAAAAAATCTGACATCCAATGATATCGTTGCTGAAGTATATAAGCCTGATGGCAGCTATAAAAATCGGGAAAATTAACACACACACACACACACCACCACCAACACACACACACACACCCCTGGCAACTTTTATTTGGGAAAGCACACTTTTTGGAGGCTTCTGCTGCCATAGGAAACGAGGTAACATACAATCTACCTGCTTATAGAAGTCCCTGCAAAAGAAAATAGGGATCATAGAAGAAAAATGTATTCTAGGAGAAAAACCATTTTAATCATATCTAACAGTCACCACCATGTAAGATGGAGAAGGATTCATGAAGCTGTTGTAAAAGGGATGTTTCACAATGATTGTTGGTTTGCGAGATAGTATGAAAAAAATGTATATCTAGATATTTAAGACTATCATTTCTTTGAAAGGGTAATTTGTCAAATCCACATGTCTCAGAAGATTCAGTGGTATTAATTCAGTCTTTTGCCAGTGTTACGAATGCACCCTGCGGGCCCTGAGGAGGGACGCGGAGGCGCAATAGTCTGCTTCTGGGAGAGAGTGAGCCCTTGGCCCACAGGTCGACTCAGGGAGGAGCCACAAGACAAGTGAGCGAGTGCAGGCATGGGCGGAGCAAGTACACTGGAGCTGGGACGAACAGGGTCAGCCCCCCACTGAGCTACACACCCCAGTGATGTCAGACTGAGGCAGAGGGCTGGGAACGAAGAGACCAAGAACTGGAACAGGAGACTCCGGATCCTAGAAACAAGAGAAGAGTCAGAGTACATAGAAAAGGTGAGGACACTTGGAGACTTGGCTGAGATGAGACTCTTAGAGACTTGGACGGTACTGTCCCTCAGGATGCCCTACACAGCCCAACGTGGACTGGTCATGGACCACCCTGTCCCACTGCGTGTCCTACACAACCTTGGAAGGCTGGTTACGGACCACATGGAGAACAGAACATGCACAGTAGTGAGAAGAGATCTGGACAGCGCTTGGGAGAAGCCCAGCTGGAAGGAGACTCCAGTCACCCAAAGATGGACACCGGATGAGACGGATTTACTCCCATGAAGGACGGCTGGAGACGGAGTCCGGTAGAAGGCAAGGCTGCTTGTGGATTCTTCAGGATAGAGATAAGGAATGAAGGAGGATGGAACAAAAGGGAATGGTACCGCCGAATACAAGGGCAACTGGATGAGTGGACATCTAGACATCTGCACGAGAGGTCAGGAGGACAACAGGACGAGTGGACAAACGGACATCTGGACCGGCAGACAAGCGGATGTTGGATGAGAGGACATCTGGACATCTAGACACAGACGAGGAACTCCAGGACGGGAAGCCGAGGATTGGAACATACCTCGCAGGAGATCCAACAAGGGGCAAGACCCAGGACATCGGACGGAGACATCAGGAACACGAAGAACATGGAACGAGAAGTCATCTGGCCAGGAGGAGCAAGATGGACCACGATGGAGCACCACGGAGCTGGTGAAGTCCATGGAGCAGATGTAACTCCATTTGAAGGCCCTGAGGAACTGAAGCAGGGCCTTTAAATAGGGCAGGACCAGGAAGAGCCCTGAAGACGTCATCTGGTGGGGCCGAGCAATACTTCCTGTCTCTGGCCCTTTAAAGCAGGAAGAGAGGCACGCGCCCATGCCTAGAAGGAGCCCCAGAGGAAGGTGGGTGGAGTTAAGGCCTGCAGCAGCATCCTGCTGCGTGGAGGAGAGGAAGCAGGCCGGAGGCGGCTTCTGCCGCGAAGAGCCACGCTGGGGGCAACTTCCTGCCCTGAAGAAGAAGGAAGACGGCGGCGGGTCTGTGCCGCTGAAGAGGAGCTCTGATGGCAGCACTCAGGCCGCGGAGGAGTTGGCGGCGTGGCTCCAGCCGCGCAAGAGGAAGCAGCAGCAGTAGCAAGGCTGCAAAGATGGAGAGGCGCAGCTCGGCAGCGGTCTGGGCTGCGATGAAGACGGCAGCGTTGGGCCAGCACAGGAGAGAAGGTGATAGCCTTGTCCGCAGGATGGGGTCCACGGGCAGGATCGTAACAGCCAGTTTACTCGGTAACCTGAAAATGCTGAATAAGCTGTTATGAGGGAAAATAGATTAGGGAGAGAATAATCTATATCCTTGACATACAATTATGAAATGTAATTTATCTATTGTACTCAGCTTAGCTCAAAGTAATCTGTTATAGGCAGTTAACAAATGTTTTTAAATAAATAAAGCAACAGGACATCATCAGCATTAGCAGAAAGCTTATATATGTCAGCGCCTACTATTATTTCCAAAATTTCAGGATGTTTGATAGCCAGCAAAAGGGATTCCATGCCAAATTGAAAAGAAAAGGGGATAGGGGCATCCCTGTCTAATCCTTCTATGTTGTTCAAATCTAGAAGAAATTCTGTTAATATATAAACTCGCTAGTGATTTATGATAAGCTGTATCCCTGCCATAAAGTTGGCACCAAAACCAAACTATTGTAAAGTAGCAAAAATGTAGTCCTATTCAACCCTGTAAAATGCCTTTTCGGCATCAAGAGAGAGGGTAATCAATGGAGAAGGAACAGATTTGGCCAGATTGAGCAAGTACAGAAATTAAAGGAGAATTGTTAAAGATGAACTGATCTTTAATGAAGCCAGATTGATCTTTATGAATTAAATCACCTGTAGTATCGACTAGTCGAAGAGCTAGGGTTTTAGCAAAGATCTTAGTCTTTATTAAGTAGTGAAATAGGTTTGTAATTTGAAACCAATTTGGGATCCCTTCTTGGTTTAGGTAAAACCACAAAACTGGCATCAGAAAAAAAAAGGATCCATAGCAGGGGACAATAACAGATTAGAGAAGTAAGTATATAATCTCGGAAGAATTGTTTTGCTGAAGGCTTTATAGAATACAACAGAAAATCCATCAGGCCCTGGTGCTTTCTCACCATGTAGCGCTGAGAGAACATTAGAGAACTCATCCACAATATGTGGACTGTCCAACTTTATTTGTTGTGCTGAAGAAAGAGAGAGATGTTTTACCTATGAGAGAAATAGGTTAACAGTAGAAGAAGAATCTTGAGTTTCAGACATACACAAGGTACGGTAAAAAGTCCAAAATGGCTCTAAGATTTCAGAATCAGTAATAGCCAAGTGAGCATCATCAGTGTGGCTTGCATGCATGTTTAACTATTTTCTTTTTAAGGTTTTTAGCTAAAAGATGACCACATTTATTATCCTTAGAACAGTACAGAGCCTTTTGAATAAACAGTCTTCCCAGCCTGGGCACTTAAAAGCTTGCTATAAGTGTTCCTAGCTTTCTGAAGCAAAAATAAGAAGATATTATCAGAAGTGGAAATATGAATTTTCTGTAGGCATTAAACCTCTGTTAGGAGCGAATTGATCCGGCTTCAGAGTTTTTTTGCGAGAAGCAGAACTATAGCTGATTATTTCACTGTGGATTGTTGCTTTGAAAGCAGCCCATACCATGGGAAAAGAAACAGATTTAACATCATGTTTGAAGAAGTCATCTATTTTCTCTTGAATATAGAGGAGAAAGGTAGGGTTCCCCCAAAAGGCTCACATTAAACCACCAAATATGATCTACCATAGATGTTGAAGTAGTGATATGAAGAGTCACTGCTGCAAGATCTGAAATTAAAATGGGATGGATAGTGACAGAGAGAACATCAGACATTTCTCTAAATATTAGAAAATATTCGGTTCTAGAGTAGGAAGAATGGGGAAAGGAACAGTAAGTATAATCCTTATCTGTGGGATGCATTATTTGCCAAGGATCAGAGATCCCACAAGAAGTCATGAGGCTGGAAATGACCTTTTGCAACTTAAGTATGTTATTTTTTATTTAGATTTTTTATCCAATAATGGATCCAAGGGTTGATTAAAATCGCCCTCAATAATAATTTTAGTAGGCTCATTATCTATGATATGAGAGGTAAGTTGTTTAAAAAATAATTACAGGGTCATCAGTGTTAGGAGCATATAAGCTTTAAAAAAAAAAAAGTTAACTTTTTGCTTCCGATAACAACGAAATCGGAAACCATCTTCCCTCTTTGTCCATGACATAATTCAGAATGTGGACTCCTAGTCATTTATGAAACAAAATTGCTACACCATGCATCTTTATAATCGCTGGAGAAGAAAGCACCTCTTCCACCAAATCTTATTTAAGCTTGAATGACTCTAAAGAGGAAAGATGTGTTTTTGACAGATAACTACATCAGATTTCAAGGATTTTAAGTAGGATAGCACTTTTTTATGTTTAATGAGGTGCGAAAGAACATTAATATTCAAGGAAACTACAAGAATGTCAGAGAGATTATCCATAGAATTGTACTGGAAAAGATATAATATTCCATATCTGAAACAGCAGCATAAGAAAGTAAGTGGGAATACAAAACATGATTATAAGCGATGAAACAAATCCAACCCTCAAAAATCAAATAGAAAAAATATAACACTGATTTCCTTTGTTATTATGATTGATAATGATACATTACCTGTCATTCATTGATGTATGTAATGATTTGAAAAGTTTAATAAAGTGTAAATTTAAAAAAAAATATATATATATATGTATAACACAGTCTTCTTGAGAAAGATGAAAGAAACAAAGCCCATAACAATGGGAACAGGCAAAGGCCAAACATGGGCCTCATGGCAGGAAGCATAGCCAACCAAGAACTAGCTCAAATATGATGATAAACATCACCCAAACAATACATGAAAGCATTGAACAGGATGTTGGCATCTGAAAAGTCATCATATAGCAGTGTTCCAAAGGAAAAGGTATTAGCTGTTAGTCTCCACAGAATCGAAAAACATACTGAAGGGAGAAATATGGGAATGTAGGTCTAAAATTGGGATCAAGTAATCATCTCATATAAGGATTCCAAAGTAGAAAGGAAGGTGCTTAATTCATCCGGAGATTCAAAGGATTGCATTTTGTTATGGCATGTAACTCACATTCTAGTAGGATACACGAGACCATATCATGTGCCTAGTGATTGCAGTCTCGATCTGAGGGCAAGAAAGGCCTTCCGTTTCTCCACCGTGGTTTTGGAAAGGTCAGATAAAAACCAGGGAATGGCCTTTTAGGTTACATCGCCTGCTGGTACCAAAGTTACTTTAAGATGATCGGTCTGAGATATCTGGAATTCTTCAGAGGCCTAGAGGGGATCCAGTGAGCCTTCTTAATTTCGAAGGGAAGTTCGAACTGAATGTTAAGGCAAGTAGAAATCATTCTGGTAAGAAAAGCAATATTATTTGAACCTTCCATTCCTTCTGGAACACCTAGAATTCATATATAGTTTTGGAGGTTTCTATTTGCAGTGTCCCCTAGATCGTGTTGTAGTTGAACAACCTTGCGCAATGCAAGCTGGAGGGGCTCTATTATAACAGTCATTGACACCGTTTTTTATTCTATGGCTTCCAGACGTTCCTGAAATGCTGATACTCATTGTGAAAGAGATGTATCCTCTGTTCAAATTGCCAAAGTGGTGTCCATGTTTGTTTGAAGCATTTCTTTGAGCAATTTAAGTTCTTATAGGACCAGACCGCAGATGCCATGGATTTATTTTATTTATTTATTTATTTATCGTATTTTTGGGTATGGAACAAACCTTTACATCTGTTTACAATCTCATAATAAAACACAATATCAACATCAAAAATAAAAATAAATACATACATCATTAGTAAAAAAAATCTAAAACTTCTTACAATTAAAATACCTAACCTAAAAATCACTCAAACATAAATCCTATTTTTTCATTTGTGTCTTGCAACAACCTGTGTCCTGCATCGCTCATTTGTTACTCTCATTGAAAGCCTGTTTAAACAGCCAAGTTTTAAGTAGTTTTTTAAATTCTGGCTGTCTTGTTTCTAGCCTTAATTCAACAGGTAGAGTGTTCCAAATCTTGGAAGCTGCAAGGGATAGTGCCCTTTCTCTAACTGATGTTAGTCTAGCTGATGATAATGATGGAATTGCCAATAGTCCTTTGTTTGATCTTAAATTGCGCTGTGGTGTATGTAGTCTTATTGATGCATTTTTAACCATTCTATGTGTTCCACGTGTATTGCCTTGTGTAAAATTGTTAATGTTTTATATCGTATTCTTTGTTCGATTGGGTTGTGACATCTTCTCTGGAGTTGGGGGATCTTGCTTGGATATTTAGAGCCTGCAGCAACTGCAAAGGCAGCTTCAGTCTTTCCGGATTTGAATCCTGATATCCTCACTTTGTAGTGCAGTGAAAAATATAAAGAGAAGATAAATATAAAGAGATATTGGATTATACAGCAGATCTTGGAGAGTGTAGAAATCAAGTAGCCATCTTGTAGCTGTGCAAGAGCATACCCCTCTCTCTGAGTAAGTTCTAAATATTTGATGTATTTCTATTTAGTGCAATATTTTAGAAGACTGCTGGTAAGCTATCATTTTTAATCCCTTTATTGCAATGGTGATTCTTAGGTCCACACAGGTGACATCTGACTTTTTTGAAAAGTATTGTGGTTTCTGTGTTAGTCTACTTGAATATGTAAAAATAAGGGCAAAGATACAAGTTGTAGGTGATAGTTTTATTGGACTACTTTAATAAATCTGTGACTAGTTGTTAAACCTTGATGAAGCGAGCATAGCTCTTTAAAAGTATCCTATAGATGTATTTAGTCCATTTCTGTTACGCTCTCCTCCTCCTCCAGAGGGGAGGAGTTAGCTATCTGTAGTGCTTAGCCCGCCAAGAGGGCGAAGTTAGTAATCTGATAGCGAACTGCTGTTAGATGCTCCTGTAAGGAAAGGAGGTAGCAATCTGGTATGGATCAACTCCCCAGGGAAGAGGAGTTGGTAGACTGTTAAATGATACTCTTCTGAGGAGAGGAGCTAACAATAGGTATATTGTACTTCGCTACTGAGATAGCAATCTATCATGCCTCCACTACAGAGTAGCAATCTGTTATATATAGGCTGCTGGCAAGTCCCATAGAAAGAGAAGGTAGCTAATCTATATAATACTTCCATAGGTGGTGGTAGTGGTTGGCTCCCACAGAGTGATGATAGTGTAAGGAATGACCACTTAGAGGACATGGTGAATCCCTGGGCCGATGGCAGATGACAGCGCCCCTAGGAGGAGATCCTGAGAGGAACCACCGGCTAGGCTAGAATATGAAATAAACACAATAGTTCTTTATTAGGCTGGAAGCTGGACCACCAGTGGTGGCAGTAGTGAGTCGATATGTCCGGCAGGGCTGAAGTCCTTCTGATACTGGAATATAATCTCTGGGTTGCTGAGCCATAGAGAGAGACTAGAAGTAGTGAGTAGACAGGGTATACTGGATACAAGATGGTACACTCACAATAGTAGATGTCTGCAACAGTCTCTATGCCACAGAGAGTCTTCAGTACATTCAGGAACAGGAGCCGTAGGCGAGCACTGGTTCCTACAAACAGTCTGTAATAAGAACTCACAATAGCTGTATATGAAATGGCTTCTAGAGTAGAAGAGAATCTGTAAAGGATTCTAGGAACATGGGCCCTCATGGAGCGAGTACCGGTTCCTATCTGCAATCTTGCCAATATAACTCTTGATCTCTCTATCTGCGATAACGTCTTGGACGGAAAGGAGTCTTCAGAGCTATAGGAATGTAGGCCCTCGTGGAGTGAGTACTGATTCCTATCTACAATAGGGCTCACTGTGTTCACGTCTGTGATCACTTCCAGGCAATGAAGAGTCTTCTGAGTATTCTGGCAATCTGAAATCAAGAAGAGAGAGCGGAGCCCCTGTGGAGCGGGTACTCCTGGTAAGTTTGAAAAGGCCGAGCAATGGAGAAGGATTCCCCTCGCTGACTCGGATTGATATTGCAAGTATTGTGGACTGTCGAAGCAAGTCCTGTTGGAGTTCCTTGCTAACTCGCTAGAGGTTAGCAAACAAAGACCTTTTAAAGTGAAAATGAATGACGTCACTAGGGGGGGACGCCCCCGAGGTTCGCGCCCTTGCTGGTACAATGTTTGGAGCACGCACGCGCCCTTACGTCATCGGGAACATGGCGGATCCGTAGCGTCCGGCCAGCCCTGGGATACCGGGACCAAGAGGCAGGTAGAAGCCACGGCTGCAACTGTCCATCAGAGCCGAAGGAAGTCATTCCCAAGGTAGAGAGGGTGGAGTGAGGGGCGAGAAGAGGCACAAACGCAACAATTTTATAAGGTATTACTTACAATTTGTTTGACACTTATTTCTACACGTATTTTACAAAATAATTTTGAAATCGCAATAACTTATTGCATGGTTTACCTAGGTAAACATGAACATTTTTTCAGCACAAAGGTTTTCCATCTCTACAAAGCTCTCAGTAGGTACCATGCAATGTTTATCCAAAATCTCTCTCTAGGTGATGACAAACATTTTGTTTCAATAATGTTTTAATTCAAGGAAATGTATACGTAACCTAACATTGCACATGAAAAAAGTCAACCATCCTTCCATTGCCTTTAGTAGCATAGATTCCTTGTAAAATCACCCCTAGCCAGGCTACAGCAACTTTTGACTGAATTCCCTTCCTTCACCCAAGCCATAGATACACCACTCCTGGACAACAAAATGGGATACTTTAAAATATTTGAGGATTATGAACCAATGCCAATTGTTTAATCTGTAGCCACGATCCTATGTAATAAATTCATCAAAGGTGGAGCTTAGCAGCTTGCTAACTAAAGATGCCCTCATCCTTTACTGGGATGGAACAGCCCCAAGATAACGTGGAAAAATTTATAGCAGTTAGTCTAAGACCTTCATATAAATGAATATGGTATAACTGACCGTGTCTGATTCTGAAACAAGGTAAATAGATTATGATTGATATACAGATGAGTTTTGTAGATGGTCAGGAGAATTCTCCTGGAATGAATAGGTTTTGGTTTGGGACACATCTACCTGCAGGGAAATTTGCATTCAATGTATTACAAAAATACACAAAATATATAAATTTTATATATCTAATATATAACCTGAATGAAGGAATAACCTAGTGGTTAGAGCAGCTGACTGAGAGCCAAGGACGTGACCTTGGTCAAGTCACTTCACCCTTCATTGTCTCAGATACAAACTTAAACCTAGAGCCATTAAGTCACTATGGTTTGTTTTTTTTGTGGGAGGGCTCCCACTGTTGCAAGAGGGGGTTTGCCGCAATAGTGGGCTTCTCTCCCAAAAAAAAAAGCAAAACACCATGTGGCAAAATAATGCGGCTACTGGCCTTTTAGACATGATGGCAGCCCCAACCTCAAGGAACCGACGAGAGAGGGAGCAATTTTAGATCTAATTCTCAGTGGAGTGCAGGATTTGGTGAGAGGTAATGGTAGTGAGTCCACTTAGCAATAATGATCATAAAATGATCAACTTTGAATTAATGAATGGAAGTGGGACAGCAAGTAAATCTACGGCTCTAGCACTAACCTTTCAAAAGAGAAACTTTGATAAAATGAGAAAAATAGTTGGAAAAAAAACTGAAAGGTGCAGCTACAAAGGTTAAGATTGTGCAACAGACATTGACATTGTTTAAAAAAAAAAAAAAAAAAAGCCATTTTAGAAGTGCAGTCCAGATGTATTCCATGCATTAAGAAAGGTGGATGGAAGGTCAAACAATTGCCAGCATGGCTAAAAAGAGAGATGAAAGAGGCTATTTTAGCCAAAGATATTCATTAAAAAAATTGGAAGATGGATCCATCAGAAGAAAATAGGATAAAGCCATAAGCATTGGCAAATAAAATGTAATACATTGATAAGACAGGCTAAGAGAGAATTTGAATATGTTAGCCATAGAGGCAAAAACTTTTAAAAATATATCAGAAGCAGAAAGCCTGCAAGGGAGTTGGGTGGACTGTTAGATGATCGAGGGGTTAAAGGGACACTTAGGGAAGTTAAGGCCATCGTGGAAGGACTAAACAAGTTCTTTGCTTCGGTGTTTCTGAAGAGGCGAGATAGCTGTTTCGGGGACTGTTTTCAAGGGTGAAGATTCAAATGAACTGAACCAAATCACAGTGAACCTGGAAGATGTGGTAGGCCAGATTGACAAACTGAAGAGTAGTAAATCACCTGAACAGGATTGTATACACCCCAGCATTCTGAAAGAACCCAAATATGAAAGTTCAGACCTATTAACAATTAATTTGTAACCTATCATTAAAATCATCCATTGTACCCTTTAATCGATAATGGCCACCCAATCCTTTCCCCACGAAAGAGTACCCCTCCACCCTCCCTTTGGAAGGATTTCCTCCTTACCTGATCCTGAATTGAGGACATTGCACAAATATCTGAAAGAAAATCTAAAAAAGGAATTTATTTAGCATTCTACTTCAACTATAGGAGCCTTAGGTTTCTTCATACCCAAGAAGGATGACTCCTTGCTTACCATCATAATTCAGAGTAAATACCCTGTCCCACTTATTTAATTATTCTAACATCTTAGAGAAGCCTTATCTGTGCTACAAGGGGAGATGAGTGGAAGACAGCTTTTAGAAAAGTTATGGACAGTTTGGACGCCATAACTCACTCTCCATATTCCAGCATTTTAACGATATTTTCAGACACACATTTGACCAATTTATTTACCTATGTAGATAACATTCAGAATTTTTCTAGAGTACTGATAGAATACAAACAGTCTGTGCCTTTATATAAAATACCTCAAAATTTATAAGGTAATCTTCAAGCTGGAGAAATGCAAATTCAATAAAGATCACCTGGGGTCTGGAGAAGAGAGAGAAGAGGCAAAGGGACCCGAAGGGGATCAGAAAGTCCCCGACGTCTGACGTCATCAACGCGAGACCATCGAGGGACTTTTAAAAACTGCCCCATTGTGGCGCAGTGCTGAAGCCGCGCGCGCCAAAGGGGTGTGTGGCTTACTCTTTTTTTTTTTCTCCTCTACCAAAATGGATTTCATCGTTAATGGATATTTAACTTTGACATTCCACATCGATCTTCCTAAGTAAGTGCAACTCTCTCTCCCCTTAATTTCCATTATTTAAAACTTCAAGAATATATGGGGAAAAAGAGGAAAGGATCTGTACGTGTGTTTCCCTTCAACCCTACAGACCCTCCTTTAAGGACCCAGCTGACTATTGAAGGTTTTATGCAACCAATTACAACCAGTACACCTTCAGGAATGTTGGGAATTGGCACAGAATCATCTTTGCCTGCATCCCCAGGGACTTCCATCTCGCTCAGTCCTGAACTTCGCCTGCCACCAAACAAGGACTCTGTTTATAGTAGATCCATGGGAGGGTCAACTGCAGCCAAACAGAGCTGCATCAGATCCCCCAAGGGAGGGGGATACTGCTATATTGAATCCCCAGGCAAATATCAAAATGCCTGAGACCATCGGTGATAACCCTGGAAACACTGTGGACTGCAATAAAAGCTCTAGAAGCCTCTTTAAGGGTTAAAATAGAAAATATTAATAAATCTGTTGGCATGATTCATTCTCAGATACAGGGGCATGACACTGCTATTAAGAAAAATATTGAATCATTAACTAATTTGGAGAAGCATTGTGATGAATTGGGGAAAACTGATTTGGCATTGATAAAAGGACAAGAGTCTAATTCACATAGATTAGAAATTCTAGAGAATTACTCTAGAAGATTAAATTTAAGGATATTAAATTTCCCTAAATCACCAACTATCACTCCTATTGATATGTTAAGGAAATTTTACATTGAGACATTTAAAGTATCTCAAGATACTATTCCCCCATAACAAAAGCATTTTATATTTCCTTGAGAACTACTGAAAATCAAAGTATTTCCCCTATACAGTCAAACAATCTAGAAAATTTGACAGATTTCTTACAAGACTCTCAAATTAACATTGAGAGTCGTGCTACATTACTAGTAGTGTTTGCCCTTGAACCAGATAAAATATGGACAATGAAATTGTTCTTTTGGGCTACTGAGAAAAAGGTTCCTTGGTCAACAGCTTACAATATTCCCTGACCTTGTTAAACCTACACAGATGAGACGGAAAGTATTCTTATTGAAAAAACGAGGATTAGATTTAAGTGCTACATTTTTGTTACAATATCCATGCAAATGCTTGGTAAAATTAGGTTCCATTAAATATATTTTCTTTGATGCACATCAGCTAGAAGGTTTTGTTACAGAATAGGAAAACCCCTATAAATATTTCCTCATAAATATTATCACATGTATTTATTGGAATAAGAAAATGAGCAGAAATTGATTATATTAACTGGTTTATTTCTTAATCTTTATTATAAGTTTAACAGTCCCCATTTGAGGTCTCTTTGAACTAGTGTTTCCTGGGATTTTGGTAAGTGAATAGGAAATTGTTCTATTCCTCTAAAATGTTCAACATTTCGTTTGTCATGTTGGTGGATATACATTGTAAAATTTTGAAAATAAAGAATTAAAAAAAATCACATTGGATCAGAGTGTAGGCATGAATTCTAGGAAGATCATGCAAATCGCAAAATGTTCGGGTCACAGAGAAGTTAAAGGGATACAATACTTTCTGGGATTAACAAATTTGTACAGAAGGATTTTCTAGAGTAGTGGAATTGATCATATTTGCCCTCCTAAAGAAAAAACTCTGTTTCCAGTGGCTGACAGCAGTCCAAAAGGCCTTTGATGCTTTCAAAAGATGATTGATCTCATCAATTATATGCTTAATAATCAGACATTATGTAATAACATCAACTCTTCGGGTATAGTAGTGGGGCTCAATCTATGCATCAAGGCCCAGACAAAGACCAGGACTGGTGGAGAATCTCAAGATATAACTAGCTGAGAGATCTCTGCTGTCATGAAGAGCTACTAGTACATTGCGAACTGATGCAAGTTTGCTTTTTGAAGTTTTTCGTCATGGATTATTTTTTAGAGCATTCCCCTGAAGTAGGCTACAGTTTATTGTTGCCAAAATGTTGCTATCTGGATTGTCACAGTTTGTAAACTGCTCACTTGCTGGATGGTGTTTCAATTTTCGGATCCGGTTTTTCAAAATGGCATTCTATTTCATTTTGTTATTGGATTGATGTCAGTGCTGCTTCATCAACTAGGTCAGTGTATCAATTTAGTTTCCTTTGACATTACATATGATTTAATCAATTTTGATGGAGTTTATACATCACCAGGTTAAGAAAGTTTTACTTAATTTACTAATATAAATAAAATTAGAGGAATGTTTTTACTGTAGATGATTATACTCTTGGTGTACAACACACTTGATATGACATCTGTTTAAGATTTTTTTTAGGGAAATTTAAGATTTGTTATATTCTTTCTTGGTTTTTGATCTCATATTAGTGTAAGGTAATGTATACACTGTTAGAGTAAAATTATATAAAATAAAAACACAACACTAATGAAACAAACATGGAGAATTCAAACTCTTAACAAGTAGTAAAACTTTTGGTGCTAGAGCTAATCGATTGAGAATTTGACCATCTTCAGAGTACTATTAGCAACATGTCAACAATTGGTGATCAATGCAAAGAAATCTTAGTATTCTTCCTTGATTCAAAAAGCTGGAAATAATTCCAAGACTCTGTTCAATATAGTGATCATTTAACAACTTTTCATATGACTTAATCTGCAAGCTCGTGAATGATTCTAAACATGTTGATGCAGATGCGTTTTTGCAATTCGTTTCATTGAAGCTAGCAAAAATGTCTCTTCTTTTAACAGTTCTTCTAGATTAGCTAATCACAGCATCTCTAAAGTTGATACAAAATGGAATTCTTTTGAGCCCATTACTATGGAGGTCTCTAACATTATTACTGCGATGAATGTTTGTAATTGCCCACTTAATATCTGTAGAGTTTGTTCTTAAGATGGTAAGAGTCTATATCTCCATCCATTGCGTATATAGCTAGCCTCTCCTTTTCTAAAGACTATGTACCTGAATCTCTCAAAATGACTGCTGTTTGACCACTTTTAAAAAAGCCTTGCCTTGATAAAGATGTTCTAATGAATTATAGTCTCTTCTCTTTTTCTCACTTTCCCTGCAAAGATCATAGAATCAATAGTGTTAACTGTCTGATTTTGTAGAGGAGAATGGGGTTCGCTACCAGCATCAGTATGGCTTTAGTAAGTCTTTGAGTACTGAGATATTATCTCTTATTGATACCATCGGAATAGGTTTTGACAGAGGACACAGCTTTATCCTAATTATGTTGGATCTAACCGCTGCATTAGATACAGTTGTCCATGCCCTTTTGTTACATCGCCTTCAAGAGCTTGGTATTTTGGGGCAAGTATTAGACTGGTTCCAATCATATATTCAGTGGAGAAAACAACAAGCTTGGATTAATGGCAGTTCTAATTACTATCCAATGCCTTCAGGGGTTCTGTAGAGCAATGTTCCCTCTAAGCTATGCACGCATGTGGGCGCGCACGGCCCGTGAAGGCCGCGCACATGGTACAAAGTTTAGCTCTCAGAGTTTTTAATCCTAGAGTTTTTTCAGAAACTAGGCAAATTATTAGGCATAAAATCATTATACTTGCACAGCAATGATGGGAGACACCTAACGTGCGCTACATAATGTCTGTTACTTAGAATTGACTGCTAGCCTGATAGGTCATTAATGGAATGAGATCAGGGAGAGTTCATACTCCCAACCTCCAAGGCCATGGCATAGCTGCAGCGGTTCAGGGTACAGCGAAACAGTGTGGATGGGATGCTAGCATTGCTAGCCTACACAATACACACGCGTACCCCGTCCGGTCCCGCTCCGTTGCCCGACAAGTCCGGCGTGAGCATGTAAATCTGGCGCTGATCCGTTCTCTCGGGCGTATGCATGCACGCGACCCTACCCCCGACTCATCCCTTTCCATCCCCCAGATATTCTCCTTGGCCCACGACGATCCCCCGCTCCATGAACAGGACGCAATAAATGGCCGTAGCGGGTCAGACTGAGGGTCCGTCGAGCCCAGTGGCGTCCGATACATGCCGTAAGCGCCCGGCGAGCATCCAAAAACTGTCTGTCCCGTGCCGCCGACGCTAGCGACTTGTACAAGAATCTATGCTCTGCATCAGCAGCTAGATGACTGAGTGTATATGATGCAATGTGGTAATATAAATTATAAAGAACATTAGAAAAAGATAGTGTCAACTGGTTGTTTAAATAAGTTGATAATATTTAAGTAATTACAATTAAGATAAAATTTGAACGCATAAAAACCAAAATGAGTAAAGGTGTTAAACGCAAGAGAACAACTACATCATTTAAATCTGAATGGCCAGATGAGACTGTGGAAACTAATACCGCGAAGTCGCACGGCCTAACTCGTGTAGCCCTGCAAGAAATGTTTTCATATGATGAAGACAAAGGAGTCATTTGTCTGATCTGCACTGAAGCGAAAGCTGGAGGAGAGTTTTCTATGGGAAAAGTTGAAATGAGGTCTGGAAACTGGATTTCCTCACAAGACATCTAGTAAGTAAATCTCACATTGACAGTGTAACAAAATTGAAAAATATGAATCCACCATTTCGTGGTGGGTTGAAGAACCTGTTACTAGAGACTTCAGAAGAAAAGCAAAGGAGGCAAATCGTTGTAGAACGGAAGTGTTTAAATCCAGATGAGATAAAGGTCCTGATTGACAACGTCTTGCTAGCCATCAAATTGAACTCCTCTATGCTGGCTGTCACAGATATAAATGAACACATGGCAAAATTTGTAAAGCTGCCAGATAGTTGGAGAAGTAAAAATTACACATTTGAATTTCTTGAAGTCATCAACAGCGTTGTTCAAAATGATATAATGCAAGAAATTTTTTCGGCATTGTTCCACACTTTAATCGTTGATGAAAGCACTGACATATCTTTGACCAAATGCTTAATACTTTAAGTATCGGCCTAGCAATGCTTTGGATTGCAAAGTATCGTTTGGTGGCATTTTGCGATTAGAAGATTGCGTTGCTGCTTTAATTGTATCTGCCATCAAACTCTTTTATACAGCAAACAAGCTTGATTTAAGGAAGATGGTTATGTTTACATCGGACAGAGCCTCTGTTATGTTAGGAAGAAAAAATGGGGTAGCAGCGCAGTTGGAAAAAGAAATCCCACACCTAACTCAGCAACACTGTGTAGCACATGGTGAAGTTTTAGGAATAACTGATACATGGAAAGAAATCAAACTAATGAAGACATTGAAACTCTTATCAAAACTGTGTACTCGGTTTAGTAGATCTATTTCGAAAAGATTTAAATTTCAAGAAATCGTTGATGCCTCAGAGCATGATTCAGTGGCATTCAGAACTTTAAATGAAGTACGATGGCTGTCGAGGCATTTTGCTGTGCAAGCTATAGTTCGAAACTATGCTGAGGAGGACTGGAAGGCTCATCTGCATACTGCTCCCAGCATCCCTCGGGAGAGGAGTCCAGAGGTCACCGCAAACGATCCAGGGATTGACTTCCAGAGACCCCGCACCCTTTGCAGTAGAGGAGGACAGGAAGGCTCATCTGCATACTGCTCCCAGCATCCCCCGGGAGAAGTCACCGCAAGCGTTCCACGGATTGACTTCCACAGCCCCAGCTTCCAGAGGCCCCGCACCCTTTGCAGTAGAGGAGTACCGGAAGCCTTCCATTAACTGTGTGAAGATTAATTTAAGATTAAAGAGGATTGGTAAGTATAGCTTTCAGAAATTTTTGGGCTTATAAAAGTTTGGTGAAAGGTGAAATTAAGGGATATATTATTTATTTATTTTCTTTATTTATTTAAAATCTTTTCTATACCGTCGCTAAGTTATATGCCATCGCAACGGTTCACATTTATTTATTTAGAGTTTGGGTGTGTCTGAGGTAATAAGCAAGCCAGAGATAGTTAATTCTAATGTCTGTCTTTCCCACCCACTCAACCCTTGATTTTTAGGCACAAGACACTTTCTCATTAAAAATCAATCAGGGTCTTATCTAAATTATACTATTGTACCAGCCCGTATTGAAAGTTTAATCATCCCCTTGTAGGACATTAGCTGATTAATTAGTAAATTCACCTGTAAATTTAAAGTACCCTCATTCCAACTCCCTTAGTATCCTAAACTTAACTAGGAACTCAATAAAACTAAGATGAAGGCAGCTGTCCAGCAGCAAGAGGGGGGATTTCCAGTCTTTTGCATTGAGTGTCACATGTATGATTTTTTACCCGCTGGTGAGAGATTGTATGTGTGCACTCGGTGCAAATAGCTCCTGGCTCTCAGGGATCGAGTCCAATCTGTGGAGGCTAGAATAGCAGACTTGGAGGAGCTGAGGGAGACAGAGAGGTACATTGATGAGACCTTCAGGGACATAGTAGCCAAGTCCCAAATCCAGTCTGGCAGCCCCAGTGCTGCCTTGGATTAGAAAGGTCTTCCAGTAGGAGAACATCACCCTGGTGTTGAAGGAAGTTATCCTGTAGCAAGGACCTGCTCTCCAGGTGATGTATTGTCCTCAGTGCGAGAGGACAAGTCTCCCAGGGCTACTGCCCAGGAGGGAAGGGTTAGGCCGGCCATCATAGTTGGTGATTCGATTATTAGAAATGTAGATAGCAGGGTGGCTGGTGGACGTGAGGACTACCTGGTGACTTGCCTGCCTGGTGCGAAGGTGGCAGACCTCACGTGTCACCTAGATAGGATTATAGACAGTGCTGGGGAGGAGCCGGATGTCGTGGTACATGTGGGCATTAATGACATAGGAAAATGTGGGAGAGATGTTCTGGAAGCCAAATTTAGGATTTTAGGTAGGAAGCTGAAATCCAGAACCTCCAGGGTGGCATTCTCTGAAATGCTTCCTGTTTCACGTGTAGGTCCCCAGAGGCAGGCAGAGCTCCAGAGTTTCAATGCGTGGATGAGACGATGGTGCAGGGAAGAGGGATTCAGCTTTGTAAGGAACTGGGGAAACTTTTGGGGAAAGGGGAGACTTTACCGAAAGGATGAGCTCCACCTTAACCAGAATGGAACGAAGCTGCTGGCACTAACTTTCAAAAAGGAAATAGAGCAGCTTTTAAACTAGAACAAGGGGGAAATCCGACACTCTCTCAGCAGTGCATGGTTCAGAGAAATGTATCCTTGAAGGATACTAATGAAACAGGAGAGTTAGGGCATCCCAACAGAGAGGTTCCATTAAAAGCAAACATAGTCCATATGCCTATATGTACCAAAACTAATGTTTTTCTGAATTATCCCAAACAACCGAAAAGCAGGTTAAGAACATAAGAACATAAGAAAATGCCATACTGGGTCAGACCAAGGGTCCATCAAGCCCAGCATCCTGTTTCCAACAGTGGCCAATCCAGGCCATAAGAACCTGGCAAGTACCCAAAAACTAAGTCTATTCCATGTAACCATTGCTAATGGCAGTGGCTATTCTCTAAGTGAACTTAATAGCAGGTAATGGACTTCTCCTCCAAGAACTTATCCAATCCTTTTTTAAACACAGCTATACTAACTGCACGAACCACATTCTCTGGCAACAAATTCCAGAGTTTAATTGTGCGTTGAGTAAAAAAGAACTTTCTCCGATTAGTTTTAAATGTGCCCCATGCTAACTTCATGGAGTGTCCCCTAGTCCTTCTACTATCCGAAAGAGTAAATAACCGATTCACATCTACCCGTTCTAGACCTCTCATGATTTTAAACACCTCTATCATATCCCCCCTCAGTCGTCTCTTCTCCAAGCTGAAAAGTCCTAACCTCTTTAGTCTTTCCTCATAGGGGAGTTGTTCCATTCCCCTTATCATTTTGGTAGCCCTTCTCTGTACCTTCTCCATCGCAATTATATCTTTTTTGAGATGCGGTGACCAGAATTGTACACAGTATTCAAGGTACGGTCTCACCATGGAGCGATAGAGGCATTATGACATTTTCCGTTTTATTCATCATTCCTTTTCTAATAATTCCCAACATTGTTTGCTTTTTTGACTGCCGCAGCACACTGAACCGACGATTTCAATGTGTTATCCACAAACAAAAAACACACTTTGAAATGTCTGTATGCCAAGGCCAGAAGTCTAAGAAGTAAGATGGGAGAGTTAGAGTGTATAGCAGCAAATGATAAGATTGACATAATTGGCATCACAGAGACTTGGTGGAAGGAGGATGACCAATGGGACAGTGCTATATCAGGGTACAAATTAAATCACAATGATACGATCAACTTGGTGGGGGGTGTGGCACTTTATGTCCGGGAGGGTATAGAGTCCAACAAGATAAAGATCATACCAGAGACTAAATGCTCAGTAGAATCTATATGGGTAGAAATCCCATGTGTGTTGGGTAAGAGTATAGTGATAGGAGTATACTACCGTCACCTAGAAAAAATGGTCAGTCAGTCTGATGAAATGCTAAGAGAAATCAGGGAGGAGGACCGGACTGACTTTCCAGCCCAGCCCCGGAACAACCCCTGCCGCTGGAAGTCTCGGCGCGAGAAGGAGGAGCCCACGAGCCATAAAAGGCGGCTCTGGAGCGGTGCGCCATTGAGGACCGGACTGACTTTCCAGCCCAGCCCCGGAGCAACCCCTGCCACCGGAAGTCTCGGCGCGAGAAGGAGGGGAGCCCACGAGCCATAAAAGCGGCTCAGGAGCAGTGCGCCTAAGGGGCGCGCGCGGCTTGGTCCGGATTGGACGGACTGACAGGAAATTCTGGTTCCGGTCCTACCTACTGAGATCTACGTGAGTAAAATTGCATAAACTTGGAACTTTCGTTCTCAAACTGTTCCTGATTTTTCAAGTAAATAGTTTCCTTCTATAATGCCTGCAAAAAGGAAAGGGAAGGTAAGGGTCTTCCTTCAGAGACCCTGCCCCCATTAATGCAGCTAGAGATCGATCGTTTCATGACACAGCTAAGAATTGAGGGCACCAATGAATCTATTGGGAGCTCCCCGGAAGGAGAAAGGGTAGCTCCCCTAGACGAGGCTTCCCTTAGTCCCGACCAACGTCCGCCTCCAACTCAACGTGGAGTCAACGGAGATGCAGCCGTGTCGCCCACTGAAGATGAGGGGCGAGTAGCGGTGAATGAAGGAGCAGCCTCCGTCTTGGAAGTGGGAAGTGGTGGAGTAGAGGTGAGTGGAATACAAGAGGGAATCCCCCTAGAAGAGGGGGGAGTAGTAGTCCCTGTAAGTTTACATCAAGACTCTCCTCTATATGGTTACCCAGAAGAACATCAGCCCACGTTATTAAGATCTGAGACGGTCACATTGCGAGCTATTTGGGATTTGGTGAGCAATTTGAATGTGACACTGAATAGATTAGAAGGGAAAATTGACTCGGTTTCCTCAAATCTTCAGGGTCAGTTTCAATCTTTGCAGCAACAAACGATGGAAGTTACAAATAGAGTTCAAGAAACTGAGGAAACATTTAAATCTATTCAATCCCTGAACACTGCTATGATTAAAGACCAAATAATGTGTTCTAAAAGATTAGAAATGTTAGAAAATAATGTGCAACATCTGAATGTTAGGTTTCTTAACTTTCCTAAAATTGCAGGAGAAATCCCATTTGTTTCGGTAAAGAGATTTTTACTTGAGGTACTTGGTTTTACTGAAAATAATTTGTTATCCATTAATACATGTTTCTTTGTTAAAAAAAAAAAAAAAAAGACCCTCTCAAGTAGCTGTTTCTATCCCTGCAAATCTCACTAGTTTCTTAGAAAACTCAACTACGGATATTTTAGATAGATACCTTAGTAGTATCCTTTATTACAACATCAGATATCAGTAAACTTATGAACAGTTATTTCCAGAAGTATCCTGTATCCTATTATGGTCAAAATGTAAACATTTTTCCAGATTTAGCCCCTGTTACTCGTAATAAGAGACGAGAATTCTTAGCTGTAAGGCAAAGAGTTATCTCGTTGGGATATTCCTTTTTCCTTAGATACCCTTGCCAATGTATCCTAAAAGGAGGAAATGAGTCTCTTAGTTTTACTTTGGTAGATCAATTGCGTAATTTCACAGAAACACGAGAACCAGCGACATCATCACCAATAGCTCTAAATGTGTAAGGTATAAGGATAAAAAAATAAATAAATAAGAAAGCAGTGTCAAGTGCTTTGATTGTGCTTAAAGAATAATTTCTATTGAATCTCCGTGGTCCAAACGTAATCTCAGTGTATTTTGTTATTCTTTTAGGTAATTACTTTACAAATATAAATTGATTTCTTTTTGCTTTAGGGGATGCATCTCAATCAGAATCCTATTTTTTGTTTATATTTGAAATGTATGTTTACA
This sequence comes from Rhinatrema bivittatum, assembly GCF_901001135.1. Taxonomy (NCBI): domain Eukaryota; kingdom Metazoa; phylum Chordata; class Amphibia; order Gymnophiona; family Rhinatrematidae; genus Rhinatrema; species Rhinatrema bivittatum. The sequence goes on along the minus strand of NC_042617.1, from coordinate 417,904,996 downwards.
TTTTCAATGCAATATATTGAATGTAAGTTCTTGTTTGTAAAATGGAAAATGATAAATAAAGAAAAAAAAAAAAAAGAGAAATCAGGGAAGCAAACCAATTTGGCAGTGCAATAATAATGGGAGATTTCAATTACCCCAATATTGACTGGGTAAATGTAAATCAGGACTTGCTAGAGACATAAAGTTCCTGGATGTAATAAATGATTGCTTCATGGAGCAATTGGTTCAGGAACCAACAAGAGAGAGAGCTATTTTAGATTTAATTCTTAGTGGAACGCAGGATTTGGTGAGAGAGGTAATGGTGGGGCCACTTGCAACAATGATCATAACATGATCAAATTTAAACTAATAACTGGAAGGGGAGAGATTGAAGAATCTAAATGTACACCCTGGAGGAAAGGAGGAGCAGGGGTGATATGATTCAGACTTTCAGATACTTGAAAAACTTTAATGATCCAAAGACAACGACAAACCTTTTCCGTAGGAAAAAAATCAGCAGAACCAGAGGTCACGAGCTGAGGCTCCGGGGAGGAAGACTAAGAACCAATGTCAGGAAGTATTTCTTCACGGAAAGGGTGGTGGATGCCTGGAATGCCCTTCCGGAGGAAGTGGTGAAGTCTAAAACTGTGAAGGACTTCAAAGGGGCGTGGGATAAACACTGTGGATCCATCAAGTCTAGTGGGCATAAATAGAGAGGAGGCAGCAAACACTGCACGGAGCGGCAGTAGCCACTGAGGCATTCACGGAGCGGGATGCCAGTGGCCAGTAGTTGGTGTTCCACCTTCAGGCAGCAAAACACTGCACGGAGCGGCAGTAGCCACTGAGGCATTCACGGAGCGGGATGCCAGTGGCCAGTGGTTGGTGTTCCACCTTCACGGAGCGGAAGGATGGAGGGCTGCCATCTCAAAAAAAAACAAACAAACAAGCAAACAAAACAGGGATGGGTAAGGGGCAGGGGTGTGGCCTGCTGGTTGCGGCGGTTGCTACCCCTGATTGAGTTGGATGTTCACTGGGATGGCGCTGCTCTCTGCATTGGTGGAGGGGTGGAGGGGAGTTGGGGCCGGAGGGTGCTGGAAGCCAATAGAGACGGGTGGGAGGGAGGAAAAGGGGGGGGAAAAATGGATAAACTGCGTGGCTTGCTGGGCAGACTGGATGGGCCGTTGGTCTTCTTCTGCCGTCACTTCTATGTTTCTATGTTTCTATGGGACAAAAAGTAAATCTGCAGCTCTAACACTAAACTTTCAAAAGGGAAACTTTGATAAAATGATGAAAATAGTTAGAAAAAAACTGAAAGGTGCAGCTGCAAAGGTTAAGTGTTCAACAGGCTTGAACATTGTTTTAAAATATAATCCTAGAGGCGCAGTCCATATGTATTCCACGCATTAAGAAAGGTGGAAGGAAGGCAAAACGATTACAGTCATGGTTAAAAGGTGAGGTGAAAGAGGCTATTTAGCCAAAAAAAATCCTTCAAAAATTGGAATAAGGCTCCATCTGAAGAAAATAGGATAAAACATAAGCATTGTCAAGTTAAGTGTAAAACATTGATAAGAGAGAATTTGAAATAAAGTTGGCCATAGAGGCAAAAACTCATAATACAAACTTTAAAAAATATATTCAAAGCAAGAAACCTGTGAGGGAGTCGGTTGGACCATTAGATGACCGAGAGGTTAAAGGGGCTCTTAGGGAAGATAAGGCCCTTGCAGAAAAACTAAATGAATTCTTTGCTTCTGTGTTTACTAATGAGGATGTTGGGGAGATACCAGTTCCGGAGATGGTTTTCAGCAGTGATGAGTCAGACGAACTGAACGAAATCACTGTGAACCTGGAAGATGTTGTAGGCCAGATTGACAAACTAAGGAGTAGCAAATCACCTGGACCGGATGGAATGCATCCTAGGGTAATGAAGGAACTAAAAAATGACATGTCTGATCTATTAGTTAAAATTTGTAACCTATCGTTAAAATCATCCATTGTACCTGAAGACTGGAGGGTGGCCAATGTAACCCCAATATTTAAAAAAGGCCCCAGGGGCGATCTGGGTAACTATAGACCAGTGAGCCTGACTTCAGTGCCGGGAAAAATAGTGGAAACTATTCTCAAGATAAAATCATAGAGCATATAGAAAGACATGATTTAATGGAACACAGTCAACATGGATTTACCCAGGGGAAATCTTGCCTAACAAATCTGTTTCATTTTTTTGAAGGGGTTAAACATGTGGATAAAGGTGAACCGGTAAATGTAGTGAATTTGGATTTTCAGAAGGTGTTTGACAAAGTCCCTCATGAGAGGCTTCTACGAAAACTAAAAAGTCATGGGATAGGAGGTGATGTCCTTTCGTGGATTACAAACTGGTTAAAAGACAGGAAACAGAGAGTAGGATTAAATGGTCAATTTTCTCAGTGGAAAACGGTAAACAGTGGAATGCCTCAGGGATCTGTACTTGGACCGGTGCTTTTCAATATATATATAAGTGATCTGGAAAGGAATATGAGTGAGGTTATCAAATTTGCAGATGATACAAAATTATTCAGAGTAGTTAAATCACAAGCAGACTGTGGAGAAGTGCAAGGTGTTGCATATAGGGAAAAATAACCCTTGCTGTAGTTACACGACGTTAGCTTCCATTTTAGGAGCTACCACCCAGGAAAAAAATCTAGGCATCATAGTGGCTAATACTTTAAAATTGTCGGCTCAGTGTGCTGCAGCAGTCAAAAAAGCAAACAATGTTAGGAATTATTAGGAAGAGAATGTTTAATAGAATGGAAAATGTCATAATGCCTCTATATCGCTCCATATTGAGACCACACCTTGAATACTGTGTACAATTCTGGTCACCGCATCTCAAAAAAGATATAGTTGCGATGGTGAAGGTACAGAGAAGGGCAACCAAAATGATAAAGGGGATGGAACAGCTCCCCTATGAGGAAAGGCTGAAGGTGTTAGGGCTGTTCAGTTTGGAGAAGAGATGGCTGAGGGGGGATATGATAGAGGTCTTTAAGATCATGAGAGGTCTTGAATGAGTAGATGTGAATTGGTTATTTACACTTTTGGATAATAGAAGGACTAGGGGGGCACTCCATGTAGTTAGCAAGTAGCACATTTAAGACTAATCAGAGAAAATTATTTTTCACTCAACGCACAATAAAGCTCTGGAATTTGTTGCCAGAAGAGGTGGTTAGTGCAGTTAGTGTAGCTGGGCTCAAAAAAGGTTTGAATAAGTTCTTGGAGGAGAAGTCCATTAATGGCTATTAATCAAGTTTATTTAGGGAATAGCCACTGCTATTAATTGCATCAGTAGCATGGGGTCTTCTTAGTGTTTGGGTAATTGCCAGGTTCTTGTGGCCTGGTTTTGACCTCTGTTGGAAATAGGATGCTGGGCTTGATGGACCCTTGGTCTGACCTAGTATGGCAATTTCTTATGTTATGTTATTACAATATTTCGAGGAAGAGCGGGAAAAAGACCCAATTGCCAAATACTGCTTCAAGAAGCTGAGCACTTCTGAGTTTAGGGTAGCTCTGGAAATTTTGAATAATGTTCTATCAGATTTGGCTTTGTCTTTTCTTCTTCAGAAGAAGGGTTTAACAACTCTAGAAGCTCACCATATAGCTCGAATCAAACTGAACAAGATCAGAAGTCAATATCTAACAAGCTCACCTCAGTGGAGTCAGTGTAAAAGCACTATTACAGGTACCAACCAATAGTGCAGTTGACAGAAGCTCGATGATCACATTTATCTATCTCTTGTGTGTCCATCTGTATGAAAGGTTTCCAGAAGAGGAAGTACAGGCATGGGCTGCACTTGATATTGGGTCACTTGTCAATTGTGACTTCGATTTTGGAATTTATAACATAAAATCACTTTCTGCTCAATATAAAGAGTTTCTGCCTGAGGATTTAACAGTAGTTGATCAATACAACGACTTCAAATTCGTTGTTGCTGAGAAAATCAAAGACAAAGTTGTTTCAAATTTGTCATCTATGTTGTCATTTGTAACTCAAAATGAACAATTCAAAGACCTCGCTGTGTTGATGGATATTGGAGGAACATTCATGGCATCTAGTGTAGACTGTGAACGTGGCTTCAGTTTAATGAACGCTACAAAACCAAATCGCAGAATCTGTTACAAACGGAGCATTTGGATATGGTCATGCGTGTGAAGAACTATCAACTAGATGTTGGAAATATAGATATTGACAGAATGTATAACGAATGTAGAAAAGTCAAAGGCCACAGGGAACAAATTTAAATATTATGGACTGTGAAGTTGTGAACTGAGTTATGAGGCACAGTCACCCAGTATATATGGTATAAAACAAATAAACTGCTATGCTTTCTACTTGCTACACCTTAGTAGCCTCTTTAGTTAGGAAGTATATAAACATGTTAACATTTCACTTGGTCTTCACTTCTTTTTTAACTCCAGTAGGCTGAGTTATAAGTTTGGATGCACAACATTAAGTTAAGTTTTGGAAAAGTTGCACACAACAAAATTTTTGTGCACATAGCATGTCGGAAATTAGAGGGAACATTGCTGTAGAGGTCAGCTCTTTTGGCCGCATTGTTTAACATTTACTTGGCCTCTATTTGTCAACTATTGGAAGTCATTGAGAAGGGTTCAGGATTTATGCTGATGATATTCAGCTTTATTTGCCAGTAGGGAATTATTGGGCTGTAACAAATGAAAAAAGTTCCAACTGTATGACTGCAATTAAATCCTAGCCGACAAATAAAAGGCTCACATTTATTTTATCCAAGATGAAATCTGCCTTGGACATAGGGACCCTATTTTAAATCCTATAATTGTTGATGACAATGATGTGACATTGGTCTCACAAAGGAGAAATCTTGATATTGTAATTGACCAGAATCTTTCATTTGTCTCAAAGAAAAATCATAATTAGAGTTGGATTTTTTTAAACTACGATTATTGCGCACCCTGAAGCAGTTATTATAACTGCTTGATTTCCAAACAGTAGTACAGGTATCAATAATACTTCTTTTTGACTACTGCAATGCTCTATATTTAGGTCTGTTAAAATAATCCAAGGGAACAAAATCCAGTCAGTAGGAAAAAAATCTTTTTTTTTTTTTTATAAATTTTCACAATCTTAGCAAGTCTCACAACAGTATTATCAAGTAGATTACTTATACAGCCAAACCCTAATGTGCCCTAAGTCATTTATTAGCTGTAGTGGTGATGACAAAATATTGTCATTACCACAGTGTATGTGATGTCAGATATATTTAATAAAATAATTTGTGTATTAGAGGTATGGGTGTTTTGTGAATGTTTGACTGTGTGAGTACAGTGCTTTTCAAACATTTTGACAGGTGGCCACACCCACTTACAGTTTAAGCCCCACTCCTGACCCTCTTAGCCTATCCACGATCTCTTCTGGGTTAAGCATCGCCCTGGCCCAGCCCCTTGACATCTGTCATAGCCCCACCCCTTATGTCATCATCACTTCTGGTCGCGCCCCCTCTCTAGCCCTGGTCGATGATGCCCTTGTTTCTCATTCTAAACAAAACATCTGAGCATACTCAGGAATGATGTCATGGTTTGTAATGTCATTCCAATATGGCTGCCTGCACTTGGTTCACAGTGTCAGAATTCAAACACACTTTTTCGGTTATACTGCATAAGCGCGGCTGTGATGTCATTTCCAGACCCTCCAGAACAACCACCATCTTGAAGGCGCGTCATTTCCTGTCTAAAAGCCACTGCCACCATCTTGAAAAATGTATTTCTGGTTCCAGTCTGCGTCATCTACAAGAGCCATACAGGGGCGTGAACGGAAGTGATGTCATCAAAAAGAGTGAGGTGTTCGCAGGGCTATGACTGATATCCAAGTGGACGGGCTTAGTGCAGAGAAAGGGGCAGGGCTTACCGCAGAAGTAAATGCTGACTAGCTGAAAGGGGGTCAGTGGGTGGGGCTTATCCCAGAAGTGCGTGTTGCTGCCTTTCAAAACAGTTTTGCCATTTACCGTATTTTTCGCTCCATAAGATGCACTTTTTTTCCCCGAAAAGTGGGGGGAAAATATCTGTGCATCTTATGGAGCGAATATAAAAAAAAAATTAAAAATATAACAAAACACCTGACCCCCCCCCCCCCCAGACCTTCCAAATTAATTTACTATATCCCCCCACCCTCCTGACCCCCCCCCCCCCCCAAGACCTGCCATAAGTCCCTGGTGGTCCAGCGGGGGTCCAGGAGCAGTCCGGGAGCGATCTTCTGGACTTGGGCCATCGGTTGCCAGCAATTAAAATGGCACCGACGGTCCTTTGCCCTTACTATGTCACTGGGGTCGACCAATGGCAGCGGTAGTCCCTGTGACATAGTAAGAGCAAAGGGCCGTCGGCTGCCAGTAATCAAAATGGCGCCGACGGCCCTTTGCCCTTACTATGTCATGCTCTACCTGCGTTCAAGGACTGCCTTTCACACAAGACTGTTCTCATTCAAACGGACAATACAGTAGCCATGTGGTACATCAACAAACAGGGAGGTACGAGCTCATATCTCCTTTGTTAATAAGCTGCTCAGATTTGGGACTGGGCCCTGACACACTCCATGTTTCTCCGGGCCACTTATCTAGTGGGCATCCACAATGTAGTTGCAGATCGACTCAGTCATCAGTTCCAATTACACGAGTGGTCCCTGGATCCCTCAGTAGCGACTAGGATATTCCAACATTGGAGGCAACCAATAATAGACCTCTTTGCATTGCACCTGAATCACAAAGTGGACAGATTCTGTTCTCTACACAAACAGAAAAACCAGCCAGCCAAGGACGCCTTTGCTCGCCTTTGGAACTCAGGCCTTCTATACGCGTATCCTCCGATACCGCTAATAACCAAAACTCTAGTGAAGCTGCAACAGGACAAAGGGTCCATGATACTCATAGCCCCTTATTGGCCTCGACAGGTATGGTTTTCCACGCTTCTAGACCTCTCGATCAAGGATCCAATTCACCTGGGTGTAGCTCCCACTCTCATAACTCGGGATCAGGGTCGGTTGCGCCATCCCAACCTTCAATCCCTATCCCTGACAGCATGGATGTTGAAAGCTTGAGCTTCCAACCACTCAGTCTTTCAACCAATGTCTCTCAAGTGCTTATAGCTTCACGTAAACCTTCAACACGGAAGAACTATTCTTCGAAATGGGAAAGGTTTACTTTGTGGTGCAGACAAGAGTATTGATCCTTTCTCCTGCCCCACAACTTCCCTACTAGACTATTTATGCCATCTTTCAGACTCTGGTCTCCAGACATCATCTGTAAGAGTACATTTAAGTGCAATCTCAGCTTACCATAACAAGATGGGAGATGCACCAATATCCATACATCCTCTTGTCAGTAGATTTATGAGAGGTTTAATTCACCTTAAACCACCAATTCGGCCACCAGTCACAGAATGGGACATGAATCTGGTCTTAACAAGGGTCATGCGCTCTCCCTTTGAACCCATGAATTCCTGTGATCTTAAATTTCTCACATGGAAGATTATCTTCCTAATAGCCATTACATCGGCTACAAGCACTTGTCACATACACACCCTATACAAAATTCCTACATGACAGAGTGGTTCTCCGGACACATCCAAAATTCCTCCCCAAGGTATTTAGGAATTCCACTTGAACCAAGCCATAGTTTTACCCACATTCTTTCCAAGGCCTCATTCTCACAAAGGAGAAATGGGCCTTACATACCTTGGACTGTAAACATGCGCTAGCATATTACTTAGACTGCACTGCAGTCCATAGAAAATCCACTCAACTCTTTGTATCTTTTGATCCAAATAAACCGGATAAAGCAGTGGGTAAACATACTCTATCTAATTGGCTAGCAGATTGCATACAGTTTTGCTATGAAAAAGCAGGCCTTCCTCTCCAAGGGCGAGTAAAGGCGCATTCAGTAAGAGCAATGTCAACCTCAGTAGCACACTATCGTTCAGTGCCAATTCTTGACTTATGTAAAGCAGCAACATGGAGTTCTCTTCACACCTTTGCAGCTCATTACTGTTTAGACAAAGGACGACAAGATTCAGCCTACGGACAATCTGTCTTAAAGAACTTGTTTCCAGTTTAATCCCAACTCATAAGAACATAAATTGCCATGCTGGGTCAGACCAAGGATCCATCAAGCCCAGCATCCTGTTTCCAACAGAGGCCAAAACCAGGCCACAAGAACCTGGCAATTACCCAAACACTAAGAAGAAACCATGCTACTGATGCAATTAATAGCAGTGGCTATTCCCTAAGTATAATTGATTAATAGTCATTAATGGACTTCTCCTCCAAGAACTTATCCAAACCTTTTTTGAACCCAGCTACACTAACTGCACTAACCACCTCCTCTGGCAACAAATTCCAGAGCTTTATTGTGCGTTGAGTGAAAAAGAATTTTCTCCGATTAGTCTTAAATGTGTTACTTGCTAACTTTATGGAATGCCCCCTAGTCCTCCTATTATTCGAAAGTGTAAATAACCGAGTCACATCTACTCGTTCAAGACCTCTCATGATCTTAAAGACCTCTATCATATCCCCCCTCAGCATCCTTCGACATCCAACCTGCTGTGATCTTCGGCTGCCTCATTTTCAACGACAATACTTCACTGTTGCTTCACTACAGAATGACTCAGCCTCTAGCTTGCTAATCACCCATATGTGGGACTAGCATCCTGCTTGTCCTCGGATAAAGCAAAATTGCTTACCTTGTAATAGGTGTTATCCCAGGACAGCAGGATGTCCTCACGAAACCCACCCGCAACCCCGCGGAGTTGGGTCCGATATGTTTTATTATTTTATTTTTTGCTAAAGCTTATTGCTACAAACGAGACTGAAGAGAGACCCCTGTGGCAGAGAATATCATGGCATGCTGGGCATGCTCAAAGGCCTCATAGGGCCAGTCAAAAGTTTCTAGAAACTTTGACAGAAAGTTTTCCACAATAGGGCTCCATCAATGATGTCACCCATACGTGAGGACTACATCCTGCTGTCCTGGGATAGCACCTATTACAAGGTAAGCAATTTTGCTGTACCCTATAACTACTTGTGGTATATGACTATGAATTAATTTTATTGCTCTTTTATTTATATGAATCTAGAGCTAATAACATTTTGTGAAAATTTATAATAGATTTTTTTTCTTACTTAGGATTTTGTTCCCTTGGGCCATTTTAACATTGTATATGATAGGGGACTGTGTTTTAGTACCTACTATTTTTAGGTCTCCCAGTTGTTGCAACTAAATCAGTGCAGCTTAGATTTGGGCTTTCAATTCATGAACATATTAAATCTGTGTTAGCTGACCTCCATTGGCTCCCTGACCAGTACAGGATTATATATAAGGCTGTTGTATTGGTTCATAAATTGTTTGCCCTTTCCTCTGATACATGAGTTAACACAATGTTAAAATCATGCAAGTCAATTATAGCATTACGCTCTTCAGATTGGACTCTGTTAGAAGTCCCTTCCTCTATGTTGGAAATTTTTCAGCGTGCCTTTTCGGGTGCCTCTTCTTTGGAACAATTTGCCTTATGAAATGAGATCACTACAATGTATTAAAACACTTAAACAGCTAAAAACATTACCCTTTGAACTAGCTTACTCTGATTATTGCTGTGTTTTTGACTATTTTTTTTTAAACTCCGTAATATTTAATGCTTTGTGCTACACAACTTCAAACTGTTTTTAGTTTGGTCAGATTTTATATTATATATGTTGGTTGTAAGCCACTTAGGGCATGTGCACATAAGTGGCATATACCGTATTTTTCGCTCCATAAGACACACTTTTTTTCCCCCAAAAGTGGGGGGAAAATGTATGTGCGTCTTATGGAGCGAATATAAAAAAAAAACAAACAAAAAATCTAACCACCCCCCCCCCCCCCTGACTCCCCCAAGACCTGCCGACTTAATTTACTGCAACCCCCCACCCTCCTGACCCCCCCAAGACCTGCCGACTTAATTTACTGCAACCCCCCACCCTCCTGACCCCCCCAAGACCTGCCAAACGTCCCTGGTGGTCCAGCGGGGGTCCAGGAGCGGTCCGGGAATGATCTCCTGGGCTTCGGCCGTCGGCTGCCAGTAAACAAAATGGCGCCGACGGCCCTTTGCCCTCACTATGTCACTGAGACCGACCAATAGCAGCGGTCGGTCCCAGTGACATAGTGAGGGCAAAGGGCCGTCGGCGCCATTTTGATCACTGGCAGCCGCGGCCCACGCCCAGGAGATCATTTCCGGACCGCTCCTGGACCCCCGCTGGACCACCAGGGACGTTTGGCAGGTCTTGGGGGGGGTCAGGAGGGTGGGGGGTTGCAGTAAATTAAGTCGGCAGGTCTTGGGGGAGTCAGGAGGGTGGGGGGTTGTAGTGAATTAAGTCGGCAGGTCTTGGGGGAGGATCAGGAGGGTGGGGGTTGTTAATTTAAAGGGTTGGGATGGGGGGGGTTTGGGGGGGAGGGGTTCCCAGAGAAAGAAATGTTTTCTGATCTGGGGAGTGGACCGAAATGGCCCTCCCCAGACCCGAAAACAAAATGGGGAGAAAAAAAAAAGCTATGCACTCCCCTAATTTGCTCCATAAGACGCCCAGACGCAGAGCCGGTTTAGCACAATTTTTTTTTTTTATTTTCCCCCTCTGAAGCCTAGGTGCGTCTTATGGTCAGGTGCGTCTTATGGAGCGAAAAATACGGTAAATAAATTAATCTTATTCTTAACTGTCTTTCATCCTAAGGACTACTTAATACCAATCTACCCATTTGTAATCCTTTGTAAAACATATTTGTAATGCAGATTCAATATACTCCCTTTCAACAGAATAAATACTAGCTGATAAATCACCCCAGAGTTTGGGTAAATAGCAAGTTTTGACTTAACAAAACTTACATTTTGCTTTTCTCTAACAACCAATGGCAGTTTATTTCATAGAGCTGTACCATAACTAAATGCACTGTTACAAATTAATGTCAATTTAGCCCTAGTGTAGCACCATGTGCAGTAAGAATGGCCAGAGAATAGACACAGGTTAGGCTCTGACTGAATATTCAGGGACTTTATTAAGGTACAACAGAAAACACACTGTGTATCTTCATAGCTTATAAACAAAAGAAGTAGTACCACAACTTAATCTCTTTTTTGGGTCCTTTCTAAGGTTCCTCCTGTTTTTTCCTGGGCCTGACTAGATATACACCTTCCCAGGGGCTTCCTCCCGGACCTGATCTCTGGATCTGGTACCTTAAGGTATTCTGGGGTTTTCGCTTATATAATCCTTCACACCTGTCTACAGGCCCCTGCCACCATCTTCAAAAATGTATTTCCGGTTCCTGTCTGCATCATCTACAAGGGCCAGACAGGGTGGCGTGAACAGAAGTGAAGTCATCAAAAGGGCAGGGTGTTGGCAAGGCTATAACTGATGTCAAAGGGGGCGGGGATAGTGCAGGGCAGGGCTTACCCCATAAGTAAATGCTGATTGGCTGAGAGGGGGTCAGTGGGTGGGGCTGTTGCAATGACCTTAATGACAAAACACATTTTGAGAACAAATTTGCCAGGTTTTCCAGGTCGCCTCTTAATACACAGTGAAAAACAAAAGTCAGAATCTTAAACTTAATTCTGGCCTCCACTGGCAGCCAATTCAAGTCTTGCAAAATTCAGAAATAAGTTCAAATTTCCCAGCTTCTGCTAAGAAGAAAAATTTAGTATAGTTTTGTATTTTTTTTCTTAACTTTACTATTTTTTGTTTTTTATAGATTACTGGGGGTTTTTTTTAGGTAATTTCATTTAATTAATCGATACTATCTCCTATTTTATTTTATCTCTTGTTTTTATTTTATAAAAGTTTTTATTGTAAACCATTTTGGTCAGCTGTTGTCTGTGAAAAGACAGTATAAAAATGTTTTTAAATAAAAACCGTATGGTGGTATTTTAGAGCAATTGTAACAGCTTCAAGCTAGTATCTGAATTCCCTGATATAGTGAATTGCAGTAATCAATTCTAATAGTGATATTAGTATGAATTACAATAGCCAAGATGACAAATGGTGGCACAATTGTAATAATCTTAAGCCATAAAAATAAATGCTAACTATGGAACATATTTGAGGCTTAATGAACAGATCTTTATCCAACTTAACTGCTTAACTTGTAAATTCTTCTTGTGGTGTTACCTTCATTCCTAGAATTTCTGATTTTATTGATAATCATAAAAAGCTTAATGTAAATATGTAAGAATTGCATTTTAGCCAGTATACTATTTATATAAATGATTCACCGGTGCCTTTTCTGATTTTTGTTTCACTTTTTATTTTTGCAGAAAACAGGATGCCCTTATTCAAGTGGTAAACAAATTTGGAGGCTTTTTATTTTCAGACAGTGTGTGTGAAACTACTACCCATGTAGTTGCTGGAAACCCACGGCGCACTTTGAATGTAATGCTAGGAATAGCTAGAGGCTGCTGGATTGTTTCCGCTGATTGGGTAAGACTATGAAGTTATATACAATATATTAGAAACATTGTTAAGAAATTAAAGTTAAATATCTTGTGTTGTAGCTTAACAGTTCAATTTTAATTTCACTACTCCAAAGCACATTATTCCAAAATGATTCAGGCTTATTAAGGTATTGTTTTATATACTTTAGATATGTAAAATCACAGGCAGCGCACACAAGGCGGGGTAGACGTAGGCCATAATCATGCGGCAACGCATCATCCGTCTTTCTCAGTTCCCTCCCACTCCGTCCAATTAATGAGGGAACTTCCCTACCCCCTATCCTAACCACTTTTCCCCTATCCTACATTTAGTCTTAAATGTGCTACTTGCTAATTTCATGGAATGTCCCCTGGTCCTTCTGTTATCTGAAAGTGTAAATAACTGATTCACATCTACTCGTTCAAGACCTCTCATGATCTTAAAGACCTCTATCATATCTCCCCTCAGCCATCTTTTCTCCAAGCTAAACAGCCCCAACTTCTTCAGCCTTTCCTCATAGGGGAGCTGTTCCATTCCATTTATCATTTTGGTTTCTCTTCTCTGTACTTTCTCCATCGCAACTATATCTTTTTTGAGATGAGGTGACCAGAATTGTACACAGTATTCAAGGTGCAGCCTCCACAGAGGCATTATGATATTTTCCGTTTTATTAACCATTCCCTTCCTAATAATTCCTAACATTCTGTTTGCTTTTTTGACTGCTGCAGCACACTGAGCCGGCGATTTCAAATTATTATCCACTATGATGCCTAGATCTTTTTCCTGGGTGGTAGCTCCTCATATGGAACCTAACATCATGTAACTACAGCAAGGGTTATTTTTCCCTATGTGCAATACCCTGCACTTGTCCACATTAAATTTCATCTGCCATTTGGATGCCCAATCTTCCAGTCTTGCAAGGTGCTCCTGTAATGTATCACAATCCTCTTGTGATTTAACTACTCTGAATAATTTTGTTTCATCCGCAAATTTGATAACCTCACTCGTCATATTCCTTTCCAGATCATTTATAAATATATTGAAAACACCAGTCCAAGTTCAGATCCCTGAGACATTCCACTGTTTACTCTTTTCCACTGAGAAAATTGACCATTTAATCCTACTCTCTGTTTCCTGTCTTTCAACCAGTTTGTAATCCATAAAAGGACATCGCCTCCTATTTCATGACTTTTTAGTTTTCTTAGAAGCCTCTCATGAGGGACTTTGTCAAACGCCTTCTGAAAATCCAAATACACTACATCTACTGGTTCATCTTTATCCACGTTTATTAACCCCTTCAAAAAAATGAAGCAGATTTGTGAGGCAATACTTTCCATGAGTAAATCCATGTTGACTGTGTTCCATTAAACCATGTCTTTCTATATGCTCTACGATTTTGATCTTTAGAATAATTTCCACTATTTTTCCTGGCACTGAAGTCAGGCTCACTGGTCTATAGTTTCCCGGATCGCCCCTGGAGCCCTTTTTAAATATTGGGGTTACATTGGCAACTCTCCAGTCTTCAGGTACAATAGATGATTTTAATGATAGGTTAAAAATTTTAACTAATAGATCAGAAATTTCATTTTTTATTTCCTTCAGTACCCTAGGATGCATACCCATCCAGTCCAGGTGATTTGCTACTCTTTAGTTTGTCAATCTGACCTACTACATCTTCCAGGTTCACAGTGATTTGGTTCAGTTCGTCTGACTCATCACCCTTGAAAACCATCTCCGGAACTGGTATCTCCCCAACATCCTCATTAGTAAACACAGAAGCAAAGAATTCATTTAGTCTTTCTGCATTGGCCTTATCTTCCCTAAGAGCCCCTTTAACCCCTCCGTCATCTAACGGTCCAACTGACTCGCAGGTTTCTTGCTTCATATATAATTTTAAAAGTTTTTATTATGAGTTTTTGCCTCTACGGCCAACTTCAGTTCAAATTCTCTCTTCACCTGTCTTATGAATGAATGTTTTACATTTAACTTGACAATGCTTATGCTTTATCCTATTTTCTTCAGATGGATCCTTTTTCCAATTTTTGAAGGATGTTTTTTGGCTAAAATAGCCTCTTTTACCTCACCTTTTAACCATGCTGGTAATCGTTTTGCCTTCCTTCCACCTTTCTTAACGTATGAAATACACCTGGACTGTATTTGTAAACAATGTCCATGCCTGTTCAACACTTTTAACCTTTGCAGCTGCACCTTTCAGGTTTTTTCTATTTTCCTCATTTTATCAAATTTTCCGTTTTGAAAATTTAGTGTTAGAGCTGTAGATTTATTTATTGTTCCCCTTTTAGTTATTAGTTTATATTTGATCTTGTTATGGTCACTATTGCCAAGTGGCCCCACCACTGTTATCTCTGTCACCAAATCCTGCGTTCCACTAAGAATTAAATCTAAAATAGCTCTCTCTCTTGTTGGTTCTTTATGGTTGAATAATATTTCACCTGCCTTGTTTATGTAACACTTTAAAAAACTAAATCAGGAAAAGTATTATATAAATGAAATTTACTCTAAAACAAAAGGCCAAAAACTATTATATATATGTATATAATTTAGTCCTTATTTGGTGGCTACTTGGCTTTTAGCTTGTCTCTTGTATTCATTAAATGAAACATCTCTTGTCACTATCTCTCAATAGTTTGCAAGAATTGATGGGATCCCTTTGCCCTGATACTGTTTATTCATTGTTGTAGCGTCCTGGTGAAATCACTTGCCATGCTCACTGTTCTCTGCTTCACAGTTTGGTGGAAAAAAAGTCTAGATGAGTGCAAAATTGTATCTTTAGTGACATGTTGCAGCCAAGACTTTTGTATTCCTTGAGGAGGTTTTACACCAACTCCTTGCAGTTGTCTGCCTTATTGGTTCCGAGAAAATTTGTTATCAATAACTGGAAGGCTTTCCTCATCATCTTTGCCTTGCTACGCAACGCATAGTTAAATGCATAATCTTGAAAAAGATGTAAACTGAGTTATGATTCCACCATCTGTGACTTCTAGGAATAACATAATCCAATTCATATCATGTATGATACAGTATAAGCTTCAGATTGCATCATTCATTGTTGTGCTCAAAAAGCAAGTACTGTTCAAACCATTCATAGATTTATTCATAGATTCAGTCAAAGATGTATAAGTCATATCTGGTTTAATTTAAGATCCTTATCCTCCACAATTTTCCCCAAGTCAAATGTTGTATATACTGATCCAGTAAGCATATCTTGAAAACTAAAGCCAATCAACAATCTTAAGCATCATTTTCATTCTCAGTTACCCAGATTTATTAAAGTTTTACTACATTCGTTTCAGAAGCATTTTGGCGATAGACAAGTGTAATATATATTATGACATTAAAAAGTACACTTGAAATGTTCTAATGATGCTTTCCACCTATCGGAAGAGATTTGCAGCCCTTGCTCTTCCAATGGGCTTAATACATATGTCCAAGGCAACTTGGCCAAAGCAGATTAAAGGAAATATTTTTTTAAGCTTGATTACCAAGGAGTGGAAAGCCTTGCGCTGGTGTACGGGAAGGCCCTGGAATGTCTCATTTTCTCTCCCCATATCACAAAATCCTTCCTGTATACCAGGCCTAAAATCCACTTTTTGCTGGTTGGAGGGAAAGGGGTATACATTTTCTGCAACTTTTGGTAGATGCAAACTCTGGTCTCTTTGTAAGTTTCTCCCATCTACAAGAAAGCTTTCATATCCCAAGTTCACATTTTTATGGCTGTCTGCAAGTCTGACATTATTTTCATTCACTGGGGCTGACAGAGATCAGATCAAAGCAGAGCTTAAATGGCAATGAAGTAGATCATGTAGCAGGGGGTAAAATAACTATATCAGGCTGGTACAAGCTCTGCAAATCCCGTTCACAAGGGTTGGGACTTCACAATTTAGCAGATTATTGGCAGAAGGAACTAGAATGTATGATATCTGAAGTCGTCCTGGGATCAGTTTTTGAAGATCTGAGTAGATTGCCAGTTGAGGTAACTTTGAAAGAAATGCAATTCAAAATCATACATCACTGTCATATAGATAGAATACACCTGTGTAAAATGGGTATGGTGGACTCTGAGGAGTGTCATAGGTATCATGTAAAATTGCGTTCTCACACCTTTTTGTAACTTGCTGTCAGATTTTTTTATTTTTGGAAGGAGGTCATTTTGGATGTTCAAAAGTGCTCTGTAACCATGCTCTTCCGAGGCAATGTGCTGCTGTTAGGGTTTGAGCATTTTTCGTTCAGCCATACCTTCTATCACAAAAAGCCGTTACTTTTTTGTCAGTTGCTCTACTGATGGCTCATAAATGCATTTTGGCGGAATGGATTACAGGGAGTTCCCCTTCCATAAGTCATTGGAAGGAATATATGACCTCTTTCATGCAGATGGGAGAGATATGATGTCTGTCTATTACATCGGAGGGTCCCACAAGAATATCTCTCCATCTGGTGCATTTTTCATGACACTTTGACACCGCAGACCCAACTCAGACTGAAAGAATTAGGATACTCAGTGAGGTGGTGGGAGACAGGTCCTCACCAGGAACTGTAACCCAATCATAAGTATACGGGAGGAGGGGAAGGGGATATGTGTGTGTGTGTGTGATTGTAGGATGGTTGAGTTTGTTTTTCTGGGGGGACAAATAGGTAATTGTTACGATTGCAAGTATAATAAAAACAGGCATGGGGATGATGGCATGTGATTTTGTTTGATTATTTGGGCGCTACTACACTTATTCTTATTGGCTGATTCGGTTTGCTTGAATGTTGAAATTTTTTGTTATTCTATGGTTTGTAACATCACCTCAATGCCTCAATAAAAATGATTTTGGAAAATAAATAAGTTCGCTTGATTCATCTAAAAAAACCAAAACCAACAAAGCAGAGAAGCTTGACGAAAATGACTAAATATAATTCTAATAGCCCACAATTTAAGAGGAGACAAGAAGAAACAGAAATTTGCAAAGAGAAGCTTCTCAGCACTAGGTTGTTACTCAGAAAATAAAGATTACCTGACAGAGACAAATCTTCATATAGTGCTGTAGTTCCCCATACAGCAATCAAGATGTGGAGCTAACTGCAACCAACTTGGATTTAGTCTGAATAAATTGCTTTAGATATTCTGGTTCCCAAAAGATATCTCAGTCCATGAAACTTAAGCATTTATAAGAGAACCATCTGAAAGAGCATGAGACCTCATTGATAGAAACAATGTTTCCCTTGTGTAGGCTTGGAGATATCTGGAAATAGCTACTTCAAAACCCCAACATAAGTCCCCTCTATAATGGAACAGAGTCTCGAGTAGAAAATTTCTATCTATTTATAAGACAACACCAAAACTGTTGCAGAAATATACTTCTTTAGAAGTTTGTAACAACTGAGGAACATCTAAATTGTCCAGATTTAACTGCATAGCTGGTTGTACTTTTTCTACATTTTCCAAAATCATCTGAGACAAATAATAAATGTTAGCAGTCAGAGGCAGTGCTTCAACAGAATAATTTAAACCATCTGTCAAATACTTCAGGAACACTTCTCTTGCAGAGATCATGGCATTTCTAGGAAAATTTGAAATTCTAAAATTGTATATAACCTTTTGTCTGTGCATGAAATAGTTTTACATTTAGAAATGCATTTGAAAATTACCTTCATACTTCACCTCATTCGAATAATTTAAAATTAAATGTAATAACCTTCACTCTCTTCCTCTCCCACCTTCCCCTATGCTCGATCTCTCTGTAAATTCTTGTTCTCTCTCTCCCCTGTCTATGGTCTCTCCTTCCCCTTCCACACTTTTGCTCCCCCATGACACCTTTTTCCTCTCCTCCTTCCCCTTCCTCTCCATTCCTGTGCTTTCTCTTATTCCTTCCTTTTCTCTCCCCCTCCCACCGTAGGCTTGATCCCTCCTCACTCCCAGCTCCATCTCTTCAGCTTCCATCATATCTGTGTGCAGCAGCCGTTGCCTTCACTTCCTTCCTGATCTAATGCCTCCAACCTAAGGCAAAGGCAACTTATCTTTCTTCCTGGCCCTGAAGTCTAATGATGCAGTAGCTGATCATTCTTACTGGCCTGATGTTACTGCTTTTCCCTTCTGGCATGGTGTAGTGATGTAGCCTTTGACCTCACAATCATCTGCCTTCCCAGGTTGCCATATTCTGCACAGGAGGGGAATTCTACTCACAATTCCCCCAGGAGTATATCATGTATGCTCTATTTTAAGGGGACAGTTAAATTATTACATATGATCTTTTACTGGTCAAAAAATTCTTAATTCTTTGGGTTCTGTGTGCTTTAAAGACCTCCTCAAGCATTAAATGATGGGGCATTATTTATCAGTCTGCTACAGTATGCTTTATTTCTGTGCATTAACATGATTATAGAAACATAGAATAAGATGGCAGATAAAGACAGCAAGGCTTGTGTAATCTGTCCATTTTCTCTTTTTTCTCCCAGTATCACAAATTGTGCTTGCTCTCTGGCTTTATCATACCGATACCCATACCAGTTGTATCTGTGAATAAAGATTTCCTTATGTTGCTCCTGAGTCTACTTCTTTTCAGCCATATATCAAGACCTCTTGCTATGGAATTTTTTACATTGAAAAATGTTTGACTCTTGTGCCTTATTTATATCTTTGAGGTGTTTGAATGTCTGTCATAAATCCCTTTCTCTCATCTTTTCTAATCTTTATATCTGGCCCCGTATAATTTATAGTGCAGATTCTGCATATTTTTGTAGATTTCCTCTGGTCTTCTGTTTTCTATCTATATTCATTTGGAGATATGGCTCCAGAATTGGACAGACAAATACTCCAGATAAGGTTTCACCAATGATTTGTAAAGAGGCAATATCTTGTATTTCTTATATTTAGACATTTAGATATTTCCCAATGCACTAATGCATTTCTATTGTGTTGCCATTGGATAGTTGCACTGTTTTGCAACCTTGAGACTGAAAACCATCAGATTTCTGTCCTTTTTGCATATAAGTACCTCATTCCCATCAAATATTACTGTCTTGGATTTTTGTACCCCAAATGAATGACTGGAATTTTTTGTGTTAAATCATAGTTGATAAATTCTTAACCATTCCTCAGTTTTTACAATTTAATGTTTATTAAAGTTTTTAATGGTTACAACATCGAATGAAAACTCATGATACAGTGCAAAAGAATAAAGTCAATACCTAGACACATACCGTGTTCTTGTCTGTACATCATATAGTGTAATCCGATTTTCCCCCCTCCCTCCCACTACCCATATAGTGGAGCCGTATTTATCTGCAAAAACCTAAAATTGGTACCAAATACAGTCTATTACCGTAAATACAAGCACATGAGATCAAAAGAAACAATAATAAAAACAAGTTTGAGAGAGCGCGTACATATCTAGTTGCGGGCAGAAGCATTGGCTAAAAGTAGAGCAACATCACTGACTCAGCAGGTAGTCGGAAAAGGGTTTCCAGGACTTTCTGAAGGGAGCTTCTAAGCGATGTTTCATCGCGGTTAGTGCTGCTAAAGTATAATATGATTGTAGTTTAGCTAATATGGCCTGTAAAGTAGGGATTTGAGTCGTCTTCCAGTGACAGGCCAACAAAGATCTGGCCGCTATAAATACATGAACACAAAATCTGTGATACTTAGATTCTAGGCTATCTGGGAAGACATGCAGGAGAGCCATCTCTGCCGACGCCCTTATCGGCTGTGATAGAATCTGTCCAAGCCACTCAAAGAGGGATTGCCAAAAAGGCGTAATCACAGGACAGTCCCACCAAATATGTATATAGGAGCCACTTGCCCCACAAGCTCTCCAACATAAGTCAGATAGAATCGGGTAACACCTATATAATTTAACTGGGGTAAGGTACCACCTATAAATCATCTTTAAACAGTTCTCTTCTACTGTGGCTGAGATCGAGCTAGAGCGTGCCTTCAGAAAAACCTGTCGCCACGTGTCTCCTCCCAGGGATCTGCCCAAATCTGATTCCCACTGAGCTTGGAATCCACAGGGGTGTGATGGGTTTGGTATAAGTAACTGATAGTTTGGAAACTACACCTTTTATGACATCACAATGCTGAATGTATGACTCCATCAAGGACTGGCCCGGCCTCAAATATGAGGATCTCTGGAGGAGGTGATTAAAGTGTGCCACCTGCGCATAAGCCAAAAAATCTCTGTGGTCTAGGTGAAAAGTGGCAAAAGATTTGTCTCTAGGCATAACAGTTCCCTGGAACAACATTTGTCCAATGGAATGCAGGCCCTGAGACCTCCAAGCCGCTAGCCTTGCTGATTCATAACCTGTAGGGAATTGGATATTATTCTGAAGGGAGGATTGATAATAATATAAGTATCTCCTGACCAATCTTTGCCTGCAAGCAGCCCGCAAGCGTAGTGTGACTCTCAGGGACTCCGGCATTTTACCCACTGGACGCCATGTGTTACGGCGTTGCCACATCATAGCTGCTAATTCCATGGGTCCTACAATGGCTTGTTCTATGTGAACCCATTGCTTCGGCGATAGGCGCCGATAAATGTCTATACAGGCCCATAGTTGGGATGCGCTATAGTACCAAGCAAGGTTAGGAACTGCCAGGCCTCCTCTAGCTTTAGGTAAGTACATCACATGTCTAGCCACCCTCGGAGGCCACCTCCTCCAGATGACATCAAAGATTTTCTTTCACCAGGATCGGAGAATGGCCGCAGAAAGATATATGGGTAGCGAAGAGAACAAATACAGGAGTTTAGGCAAGATGGACACTTTTACGATGGCTATTCTGCCTAACCAGGAATAGACGTCCTTATTCCACCTACTCATATCTGTGACTATCTTGGATATGAGTGGTCTATAATTAATGTCATGTAGATCAGGTAAATGTGATGAAATATGCACACCTAGATATTTGATAGAGGATTTTGCCCATTTAAAGGGAAGTTGTTGGCTAATAACTTGCCGGTCCTGAGCTGGTAAGTTAATATTTAGTAGCTCAGATTTTTTCAGGTTGACTTTGAGACCGGAAACCCTGCCAGAATTTTGCGGCTCCCGCATGACTCCCCTTAATGATTGTTGGGGGTCCGTCAACATAAGAAGGACTTCGTCAGCGAATAATGATAACTTATATTGAGTGGCCCCCAATGTGACACCTTTGATATCAGAGGCATGTCTTATTTTTGTGGTCAGGGGCTCCAGGTAAAGGGCAAAAAGTAGGGGAGATAGTGGGCATCCCTGCCTAGTTCCCCGCCCAATGTGGAACGCCGATCCATACCCATTATTCACCTTAACCCTGGCCTGAGGGTGATCGTATAGTTTCTGTATCCACTTAATAAAGAAGGACCCAAATGCCATCTTACACAAGGTGTGAAAAAGAAATGGCCAGTGGACCAGGTCGAATGTTTTCTCAGCATCAATTGAAAGCAATACTGCCGGTTCCTTCTCCTCTCACACCCACCACACCAAATCCAGCACTTTACGAATGTTGTGTGCCGCCATGCACTGCGGCACAAACCCCACTTGATCAGAATGTATTAAGCCAGGGAGTCTCAGGGCAAGAAGTCTCGCTAGGATCTTGAGATCAACATTAATTAGATAGGGCGGTAAGAACTACATTGTGTTGGGTCCCGCCCAGGCTTGGCAAGTACTGTTATGCCTGCGACATTGGCCTGAGAGCTAATAGAACCATCTCCACAAAGGTTATTAAAATACTGCGCTAATGGTTCGGAAAGTGTTTGGGCAAATTTTTTATAATAGGCCCCTGATAGACCATCGAGGCCTGGAGATTTACCCATCTTCAAAGATTTAATTACCGCATTTACCTCCCCAGCAGTAATCGAGGAATCTAAAGAAAGACATTGCTCTGGGGTAAGGGTAGCCAGTGAAACTGACTGCAGGTACTCCGCAATCTGATGGCCGTGGATTGATTCCTCTTTACTGTAAAGTGTCTCATAAAAATGGGAAAACGCAGCACGAATGCCTGAGGAATCCGTAAGTATATCTCCACTAGGCCCTTTAATCTTGGCGATGTTGTTTTGGGATATACGAGCCTTCAACTGTCTAGCCAGGAAGCACCCTGCTTTGTTCCCTCCCTCACAGTATACTTGCTTAGTGAGGTCTAGGGAGTGCAGTAAGTGACTATTATCTAGTTGATGGAGTTCAGATTTTAAGGCCAACAGCTTAGTATAGCAGTGGTGGGACCCATTCTGCATATGTTCCTTAGTTACTTTGTTGATCTGGGTCATTAGGGCAGATCTAGCTTGCGTTTGTTTACGTTTACATTCTGTAGCTCTGGAAATAAATAACCCCCTCACCACTGCTTTGGAGCAATTCCACAGAGTGCTGGGGGAAATGCCAGGGTCTGCGTTCAAAAGAAAATATTCTTGTATCTGTGCCTCCAGAGTTTGAACAAACTTGTCATCCCGCACGAGGGATTCATTTAATTTCCAAAATCAATCTCCCACATCCCTGACTCCCAACTCTACCTCCATGAGTACTGGAGCATGATCTGACCACGTAATGGCTTTGATGTCTGCTTTGCGGACTTGGGGGCATAATAGTTTATCTACCAAAAGGCAGTCAATCCATGAATAGCTGTCGTGAGGTGCAGAGTAGAATGTGTATGTTCGAGAGTGAGGATGTCTATGCCGCCAGATATCAACCAACTGCCAGTCCTCCATTAAACTTTTCAATTTACGACGATTGGACGAGTTGACAGGGGCCCGGCCAGTAGAATTATCCAGGGATTGACATAGGATAATGTTAAAGTCACCTCCTACAATAAGAGCCCCCTCAGCATGCTTTAGTAATAGGCTATGGAGTTCCTGGAAGAAGACTTCTTGGTCCCGATTGGGTGCATAAATAGATACTAAGGTATATATGGTAGTACCAACCCTTATCTTTACCAGCACATATCTACCAAATGGGTCTACAACTTGCAAAAGAAGATCATAGACCAGCTGGGCAGAAATAAGTATTCCAGTACCTGCGTATTTGTTAGATCCCCCACTGGAAGCCAAAATAGTGTGTGAGAATTCCTGAGACCTTAAAAGATGATTATATTTACGTCTCAAATGCGTTTCCTGGATAAAAGTAATATCAGCTTTAAGCTGCTTTAATTCCCGCTTCAGGAGATATCGCTTCCTATAGGAATTAAGCCCCTTTACATTAAGTGAAATTATAGTAACCATGTTTAGTGAACTTATAAGAAAAACATATGACGGAACCCACCATGTCTGATATTAATCTGAAAACAAAATCTGCCAGCCATATTTCGGCCTGCTGCTTAAAGTATAAAATAATATAGGCTATATGCTGTCCATTCAAAAAAAAGTCCCCATGTGAGCTCCAACATTCCCCCTCCCTACAAGGGTCAGATTCGCCACCCTTTCGCGAATCAATGGTCGTGGGGTACATCATGAGCGGCATTCTGAGCCGCCATCCCGCCTCCCCCTCCCTGCAATAACAAGATAAATAAAACATTAACATTCAGGCAACATTTTAGTAGCAAAATAGTGATGTTCACTCGACCCACTAATAGTGGAAAAAATATACTGTCGACTGCAATGTTTCTGCATCGAAAAGAAAAAGAAACAGCAATCGCAGAGACTGGTCCTGCGACGGTAAGTAGTCAGCTGCATCCCTCTGCAGATGAAGTTCAGCCCTCGTTCGTGCGCTGGTCGCTGAATTGCGTACGCTGTTGGCGAAGGCGGCCTCTCCCAGGGCCCGGCCGGCGCCATCTTGATGTATTATCGGGCAATGCAGGGTTCGGCTTAGCTGTCATGGCGAACATGGTCTCCAGACCCGCCTGCAGGAAGCAGTCCACCGCCTCCGTCAAAGACTTTACCTTGTAAGAAATCCCTTTGTGTTGGAATATTAGCGCAAATGGGAATGCCCAACGGTAGCGAATGTCTGCTTGACGCAGGGCAGCAGTCACCTCACATAGTTGATAGCGTTTTTGCAGCATTATAGGAGCCAGATCATTGTAAATGGAAATATGTAGGTCCTGCCATCTCCACTCAGGATGCGCACGTACTGCTTGAATAATCTGTTCCTTAGTCTTGTAATGGTGGAACTTAACTATAATATCACGGGGTTGGTTATCCCTTTTAGGGCCCAAAGCCCGATGCGCTCTTTCCAGGTCAATTTTGGGCTCTTCCTCATTCAACGGTGCATCCTGTGAGTGCAGGTTTAAAAGATGTTTGCATAGCAGGACCACAGTTTGCTCGCAGTTTTGATATTGATATGTCTCTGGCACCCCCCGAAAGCGCAGGTTTGCCCTTCGCGCCCTATTCTCAATGTCTTCCACCTTTTCTGCGAGGGCTTCCAGCTCCGAAATAGATTGTTTAGTTTGGGCTGCCAGGGAGTCCAGAATCTGACTGTGGTTGTCTGCTTGAGAATCTAGTTCGTCCACCCGATGTCCCATAGCGCAAAGATCCTCTTTCACTTCGGTAATGGACGCCAGTAACTCTGTTTTATGGGCCTTGAGAATCCGCCCTCAGCTCCATAAACCAGCTCCTAATCTCAGACTGGGTCGGAAGGTCCGCATACGTGCCCTCAGGATTGTGCTTGGCTAAACCAGCAGGCAGTTCTTGCGATCCCGCCTCAACGTCAACGTGGTCAGGAGGCTGGGAGGCCTGTTCCTCTCCCACGTTCGTGAGCTCCTCAGCCACTTTGGTGAAGGAGAATTGTTTAAGATCGGTCGTCCGCTTTTGGGAGGTCATCCTGAGTCGTTCTCACGTCGAGATATACAATCACGGAGGAGTTGGGTCGAGTTTGCTTTGCAAAAATTGCCTTTATTGCGATTGAGGTTCGCGGAGCAAGCGGTTCAGGTGGCCATTTTGTAGCGCGGCTCAACAGGGCCCCAACCATTCCTCAGTTTTTCTATTGCATCTAGCGTATTCACTTTGTTACAGATCTTGGAGTTTCTTTTTCAGGCAAAGCCTTGACTCCATCGACCGCTTCGACATCGTCTGAGCCGGTGCCATCGACCTCTCACCAGCAGTGATGCTGCCCGACCGGCAACGACTACTCCGAAGGTGTCGACTTCTTCCTCATCGGCTCCGGAGAAGGACCGAGGAGAACATTGTGAAAAGCGTCGACACAGTCATCGGAAAGCTCAGCCCGCTGATCTAGGCAAGCCCTCAGCATCGACAGAGCCACCGACAAAGAAATCCAGTCCATAGAAGTTCCCATCCTCCTCTGCGACTGGGTCACCGAGGTGTTCCCCCACCTTCGTTGGTGCCGGTAGCCGCGACTCCACTTTCACCGGTGGACCCTCCGGCTACGCTAATATTGCCTCCTACTCCGGAGCTGGGGTTGCATGCCCCAGGCTTCCACGAGGAATTGGATCGGATGATCCAAGAGGCCATCGGTAAGGCACTGCAGGTCTTCCAACGTCCATCGGCGCAGACACCGATGCCAGCCCCAGTCACCGACCCATACCCACGGCGCTCACACCGCTACTTGGCAGACTGGATGTGCTGATCGGTGCCCTTCCTCCAGTGGAACCGAGGATACCTTTGTCATCAGAAGACAAGGAAACACCGATGCCGGAACCTATCCCCGGATCGTTGTGGATCTTGCCACCGATTCGCCCGTCGATGTCACCGGTTCCATCAGTGCCTATTCTGCCATCGATACCGCATCATCCTCAATCGGTGCCACCATCGATGCCGTCGGTACCTAAGCCTGATCCTTCAGGAATAGCTCCATTACTCCCCTCTGGAGATACTATGGGAGCCGGTGATCAACCTTACGATCCTTGGATCGATGATTCTTCCCAGGATACTGATGATCTACATTCAGAGCCACGTCTCCCTGAGGAGAGAAGATGTTCTCCTCCAGAGGATCTGTCCTTTATTAATTTTATAAAGGAAATATCTGAAGCCGTACCATTCCAACTTCAGACAGAAGAGGACTCCAGACACAAAATGCAGGAAGTGCTCCAATTCGTAGATACACCCAAGGAGATCATGTCCATACCTGTTCATGAAGTTCTCCTGGACTTGCTGAAGAGAAATTGGGAGCATCCAAGCTCTGTACCACCGGTGAATTGGAAAACAGATGCCAACTACCTGGTACAGACAGCCCCTGGTTTCCAAAAACTACAGCTGGATCACCATTCTGTGGTTGTGGTCAGCCCAGAAAAAAGCACGATGTTCTAAACCTCATTCTTCCATTCCTCCAGGGAAAGAACAGAGGTACCTCTATGCATTTGGCCATCATGTTTTCCATGGATCAATGCTTATTTCTCGCATTGCCTCCTACTAGTTATACATGACCCAATATAACAGAGACCTATTCAAGAAGATCCAGGATTTATCTGAATCTTTACCTTACCAGCTTCAGGATCAACTTAATGCCTTGGCTCAGAAGGGTCTAGATGCTGGCAAGCACGAGTTCTGTGCTGCCTATGATATTTTTGACACTGCCTCTAGGGTGTCCGCAGTGGGAATTACTGCACGAAGGTGGGCCTGGCTGAAGTCCTCTGTCTTAAGACCAGAGATACAGGGCCAATTGGCTGACCTGCCCTGCGCTGGAGACAATCACTTCGGGGGACAAAATCCAGGAGACTGTAGCACAGCTCGAAGACTACCACGAGATGCTACGCCATCTTTCATCCGTGCCTTCTGTTTTCCCGTCCACCTCTAAAAGGACATTCTGAAGAGACACTAAGCGGCCGTCCTTCAAGCCTCGGAGATATTATCCTCCTGCTACTCGAGGTCGCCCCTCCAGACCTTACCAGAATGGTCAGGCCAGACAATCCTGGCCTCAGAAGACTCAGCCAGCACCTCTACTGGGCCCAGCTGCTGGATTTTGATGCCTCGCTGGAGAGCATACGCCAACCTCCTCTGCCGTCCGTACCCGTCGGTGGTCGGTTGTGCCACTTCAACATATGCACACGATCACTTCAGATCAGTGGGTTCTCGCTGTACTGACTCAAGGTTACCACCTCAACTTCCTAACTGTACCGGCGGACTCCCCACCTCGGCTGATGTGGAGATCATTCGACCATTCCTCTCTTCTGGAGGAGGAGGTTTCAACCCTCCTGAAATCCCAGTCAGTAGAACCAGTGCCCCTCTCCCAGCAGGGGCATGGGTTCTATTCCAGGTATTTCCTCATCCCAAAAAAGTCAGGAGGCATTCGTCCAATACTGGACCTGTGTGCCTTAAACAAATATCTGCAGAAGGAAAAGTTCTGGATGGTAACCTTGGACTTTCTACTTCCTCTTCTACAAAGAGGAGATTGGCTTTGCTCTCTAGATCTTCAGGACGCGTATACACATATCTCGAACACTCCGTCTCACTGCAAATTCCTTCGATTCCTGGTCGGTCCCTGTCACTTTCAGTACTGGGTACTGCCGTTCGGCCTAGCATCCGCACCTCTCGAGTCTTTAGTGGTCTCGTAGTGGTCGCGGCCTACTTGAGATGTCAAGGCTTCCATGTCTACCCTTATCTCGACGATTGGCTGATAAGGGCTCCAAATCAAAGGGATGCACTAGCCTCCTTATGTCTAACTATCCATACGTTGCTGTCTCTCGGGTTTCTGATCAACTACCCCAAGTCCAGCCTAGTTCCATCTCAAACGCTATCCTTCATAGGAGCCGACCTGGACACCATGCAGGCAAAAGCATTCCTCTCTCAGGATTGAGCTCGTACTCTCATATCCCTCGCACAATGCCTCCAGAATCGAGATTACTCGACAGTTTGTCATGTCCTCATTTTGCTGGGTCACATGACTTCCTCTGTACATGTTACTCCAATGACACGCCTCGCCATGAGAGTCATGCAATGGACTCTAATGTCCCAGTGGTCTCAGGCTTATCATCCAATGTCCAGCATTTTCCATGTTAGCAAGCAGCTCCGCCTGTCACAGGCCTAGTGGATGCAGCTCTCCAACCTCTTTCAAGGCCTTCCCTTTCAGGTTCCAAAACCTCAAATTGTCCTAACAACGGACGCCTCCAATCTAGGTTGGGGTGCTCATGTTGACGACCTACAGACTCTCAGGGTACCTGGTCTCCAGAGGAAGCCAAACATCAGATAAATTTCCTGGAACTTCAAGCGATCAGATATGTCCTCAGAGTCTTTCAGGATTGCCTCTCAAACAAGACCAACCTGATTCAAACCGACAACCAGGTAGCAATGTGGTACATCAACAAGCAAGGGGGAACGGGCTCCTACCTTCTGTCAGGAAGGTGCACAGATATGGGCATGGGCTCTTTCCCACTCGATGTACCTCAGAGCAACCTACTTGGCGGGCGTGGACAATGTTCTGGCGGACAGGTTGAGCCGGACCTTTCATCCGCAGAAATGGTCTCTCAATCCCATGGTAGCGGACACAATCTTCCAACGTTGGGGTTATCCACAAATAGATCTCTTTGCGTCCATTCACAACCGCAAAGTAAAGAACTACTGCTTGCTCACTCGCAGCCACCACTCACAGCCAAGGGACGCCTTTGCCCTCTCGTGGTCCAGCGGTCTCCTCTACGCGTACCCTCCACTTCCACTCATATCGAAGACTCGTGAAGTTACGAAGGGACAAGGGTTTAATGATTCTGATAGCCCCTAACTGGCCACGCCAAGTCTGGTTCCCAATCCTCCGGGACCTATCAGTTCACCAGTGCATCCCTCTAGGGAAGGATCCGCTTCTGATAACTCAGAACGAGTGCCTACGCCACCCCAACCTCCAGGCCCTGTCCCTGACTGCCTAGATGTTGAAAGGTTACTTCAACCCCTTAACCTTTCAGAGTCTGTATCCCGAGTCCTGGTAGCTTCACAAAAGCCTTCCACGAGTCTTATCGTTCTAAGTGGAAAAGGCTTACGGTCTGGTGCACGTTCATGTCCGTATACTCCTTCTCTTGTTCCACAGCGAAGTTTCTGGACTATCTCTGGCACCTGTCCGAGTCAGGCCTGAAAACTTCCTCTATAAGGGTGATGTCAGTGCGGTAGCCACTACGGCGTGGGAGATTTCTCTATTTCGACACAACCCTTAGTCACACACTTCATGAGAGGTTTGCTCCACCTGAAATCTCCATTGCGCCCGCCTGCCCCTGCTTGGGACCTTAACGTGGTCTTAGGACTACTCATGAAACCTCCGTTTGAACCCCTCCACTCCTGCAATCTCCGCTAACTCACTTGGAAAGTGATTTTTCTTCTTGCTATCTCATCCGCTCGCAGAGTTAGTAAGTTACAGGTATTAGTCACCTACCCCCCCTTACACCAAAATTCTACATGACAGAGTGGTCCTCCGGACACACCCTAAGTTTTTACCAAATATAGTGTCTGATTTTCATCTTAATCAATCCATTATCTTACCTACTTTCTTTCCAAGGCCCCATTCAAACCCAGGAGAACAGGCTCTACATTCCCTGGACTGCAAACATGCCCTAGCCTTTTATCTAGAGCTCACATCAGCCCACAGGAAGTCCACTCAATTATTTGTTTCTTTCGATAACGTCAAATTGGGAAATCCAGTGGGAAAACAGACCCTTTCCTCCTGGTTGGCGGACTGTATCTCCTTTTGCTAC
The DNA here is from genome assembly GCF_901001135.1 of Rhinatrema bivittatum. Lineage (NCBI taxonomy): Eukaryota > Metazoa > Chordata > Amphibia > Gymnophiona > Rhinatrematidae > Rhinatrema > Rhinatrema bivittatum. The sequence goes on along the minus strand of NC_042617.1, from coordinate 417,875,012 downwards.
CAGCAAGCAGGCATTCCGCTGCAAGACCATGTAAAAGCGCACCCTGTTAGGGCCGTGGCAACCTCAGTGGCACACCTTCGTTCGGTGCCACTTATTGATATTTGTAAGGTTGCGACCTGGAGCTCTCTCCATACCTTTGCAGCCCATTTTTGCTTAGATAAGGCTGGCAGGCAAGATTCCATTTTTGGCCAGTCTGTTCTAAGCAACTTATTCTCAGCTTAGCTACCCAACATCCTGCCAGTGACCCGTTCAGGGTTTTCAGGATGCCCTTCTACCCAAATCCACCCCTGTTGTTGTGCCTGTTGCACGTCTTTGGGTGCATTTGGTGCATTGCTCGGGCATCTTCAGCTCGCTACTCACCCATATGTGAGGACTACCATCCTGCTTGTCCTGTGAGAAAGCAGAGTTGCTTACTTGTAAGAGGTGTTCTCACAAGACAGCAGGATGTTAGTCCTCACGAAACCTGCCCGCCACCCCGTGGAGTTGGGTTCTCTTGCGATTTATTTTATTTTTCGCACGTACTTCTTGCTATACAGGAGACTGAAGGGGGGACCCCTGCTGGATGCAGGGTTAGTGCCATGCCCAGTAGGTGCCAGTCAAAGTTCTAGAAACTTTGACAAAAGTGTTCTGTGATTGGGCTCCATCCTGATGATATCACCCATATGTGAGGACTAACATCCTGCTGTCCTGTGAGAACACCTGTTACAGGTAAGCAACTCTGGTTTCTCCTCTCTCCACTTTTAACAACTAAGGATTCTCTGTGCTTATCCCATGCTCTCTTAAACTCTATATTTTAGCTGCTACCATTGCCCACTGCAAGTGGGCATTCCTGATTCCACTACTTTTCAATGAAAAATATTCCTGGAAGTAGCTCTTCATTCTACCCCCTCAGAGCCTCATATCATGACCCCTTGTTCTAGAGCTTCCGTTCATTTTAATCAGGTTTGCTTCTTGCACATTATTAATACCTTTCAGGATTTGAATGTGTATCATATCTCCTGCCTCACCTCTCTTCTAGGATATACATGGTTAGATTTTTAAGTCTTATCTCATAGGGCTGCTAAAACAAACCCCACACCATTTTGGTAGCCCTTCTCTGGATCATCTCAGATCTATCTATATCCTGGTTTAACGTCTCCAGAATTGGACACAGTACTCTAAGTGAGATCCCACTAATAAATAACCTGTATGATGACATGATCGCCACCTCTTTTCTAATAGTAATACCCCCCCCCCCCCCCTCTTATATGCCCCTGGTCTTGCTACTGCCTTGTTGCATTATTTCCCTACCTTGAAATCACAGGATATTATCACCCCAGGTCTGTCTCCTACTTCATGGACATCAGTACCTCAGCCCTTATTGTATACTGTTTCTTTGGATTCCCATGTCTAGAAACATAGAAACATAATGGCAGAAAAAGACCATATGGCCCATCCAGTTTGCCCATCTATCCAATTAATTTAGCATTATAATTCTCATCACTTCCTTAGAGATTCCCTGCATTTATCCCATGCTTTCTTGAATTCATATACTGTTTTTGTTTCCACCACTTCCACTGGGAGGCTGTTACATGCATCCACCACCCTCTTTGTAAAGAAACATTTCCTAAGATTACTCCTGAATCTGCCGTCCTGTCATCCTCATTTCATGACCCCCTAGTTCTAGAGCGTCCTTTCCATTGAAAAAGGCTCATCTCCTGTGCATGGAAACTTATCGTGCCTTTCCTCTAAAATGTATAATTCTGAGCTATTTTGTATTGGAACTTATCTGACAAGTAATTGCCCTACTCTTCAAGTTTTCTTCGATCTTCTCATTCCATCTACTTCTTTAAGTGTTTCTAAGAGGATACTGCCTGCTCGCCCGCCGCCCCCCCCCCCCCCCCCCTCTCTCTCTCTCTCTCTGGAATACTGACAGAGCTACAGAAACATACCATTTACTACCTTATATATGATCCGAGAAGCCCATGAATACATAGTCATTTATCTAAAAATCAGACTTATTTCAGAGTAATACACACAGCTTATGCCTCTTAGTTAAGAAACTTATACTGCAATCCTTAACAGCATGTACGTATAATGATTAAAGCTGTGCATATATTATAGGTGAACTCAGAGCAACACACAAGATAACCTTGATAAGCTTTGGATGTTGTTAATAAACTTAGCTAAATGTCCCCATAATTCTTAAAAGATTACCCTCAGTTTCACCATGGAAGATGTCTTTATTGTTGAGCTGAGAGGGAAGCTAGAGTTCACAGAATCTCTCTGCCAATGGAAGCACACGTTAGTGGCTCCAGACAACTGTGGAGCTAAGAGGAGTTATCTGATCCCTAGAGAGGAAAAATATACTTCCTCTCTGGCTAGAAAGTGGCAGGCAGGAGATTTCTCTTACGTGCAATGCCCTCCAGGATACTGAAGCTCATCTGCTTGGCTGCAGGGAGCAGCAGAGAACGATGGCTTGGATATAGTCTTCTGATGGTGTTAATGGATCTTCTTTACTACTGCCTCCTTTGTTCCTCTCCCATGCTGTTTATAACAACCTGGGTATGCATATTCAGGAGCTCATACATAGTAAAATAGGAGCATGAAATGGAGTTTCGTCTTCACTTTGGGCTGCTACATACACACACACCCCAAGCGGGATCTCCCCTCCTCCTTGGAGGGTCATCCGTCCAGTGTGTGACAGATGCTGACTAGGCTACGTGACAGCTGACCTGTCTGATAAAGCATGCCACTAATGAACAGTTTTTCCTCAGAGTAAATTCCATGTATCACTATCAATCAACCAGTTTTTAATCCAGTCCATCGCTTTGGGGCCCACCCCAAATTGCTTAGTTTATGAACCTCCTTTGAGGAACCATATTAAAATCTTTGCTGAAATCCATGTAAACCATAGTTAGCACACCCCTTTGATCTAATACTCTAGCCATCCAATTAAAGAAATTGAACAGATTTGTCTGACAGCTATATCCTTCTTTTCAATCCATGCTGCCTTAGATCTTGCAACCTGTTGGTTTCAAGATAATTCACTGTCTTCCTTTGGGATCTGCTGGATAACTTGTGAAAAGGATTGGACATTATCAGAGACTTTATGCTGGGCTTGATGGACATTTGTTCTGACTTTGTATGGCATATCTGATCTTTTATTATTATTATTTTCACAAATATACAAATCAGTCCAGACAATCTTAAAGAAGAAATACCATGATATAAAACAAACAACAAAAAACAAAAGGAAATAATCTAAAATGAGCCGTCAACACCATGTGTAATTAGACCTCAGTTGGATGGGGATTATTAGGAAATAAACAATGCTTCAATATCATAAAAGCAGATTCAAGGCAATCTTATATTAGTCAATCACTTTAATTGGCAACTAGGTGAATAGATGAATTATGAACTTGACCCTGCCCTGCATGAAACTAATAAGCTGATCTGGTTCAAACAAAATATACTTACTATTCCCTAGCTTTATTTCACATTTGTAAGGAAATCGAAACACAAAAGCACCCTCCTAAAGCAATTGCCACCTGCTTTTTACTCAAAAACAATTTCTGTCTTTATGTGGATCTAGATAAATCGGGGAAACATTGCCATTCTATGGCCATGAAGCATATTTTGCTTGGCACGAAAAAACAGTTTCAAGTCCAATTCTTACTTGGTTCCAGAGTGAAAACAGCCAAAAACATAGCCCTGGAAGTTACTTTAGCTGAAAATATTTTTAAAAAGCAGTAAGGTGTAAACTATAGCTCAGCTCTTCCAAGTGGATTTGATGTCCACCCCCCCACCCCACATGAAAGGTTTTCATTTGACTGTAGCTCAAGTTGACTTATATTTAATGACTTGAAAGTCATTTTTAGACTATGGAGTTGTTTCGATCTGTGCTGTAGTCACTATTTAGACAACTTGATTTTTATAATAGTTTGTATATCGGTCTTCCTAAGAAGCATTTGTGAGCACTGCAACTTTTCCAGCGCGTATTCTGTCTGACGTTGGTCGTTATGAGCATATAACTCCCGTGCTTATGAGAAGCACTGCTCCCTATCACCCAAGGATCTCGGTTTAAGATAGTGGTTCTTGTATAAAAATTGTTATACGCTGAGAAGTCTTGTACCTTGGCCAGATTATTAACTAAATATGTTCCTGGTGAAATGTTAAGGTCACAAGGAGATAATCTTTTAAAGGTACCATCCTTAAGTGACTATAAATTAAAATCTACCCGGGGCAGAGCTTTTTCCTATATGGTTCCTGTACTATGGAATATGTTACCCAAGCACCTGCGGTATATGGAAGATATCAAATATTCAAGGAAACATGTTAAGGCATTTTATTGTAATACTGTTTTTAATATGGTAATGTTTGTTTTGTTATGTCGATCAATTATTGGAAATTTTGGATTATAAAACGTGCTAAATATTTACATTCTGGTAGAGAGTTATGTCCTTTTTCCCATAGGACTTACAATCTAAGGGCATGATTTACTATAGCTTTTTCCTTATTCCATGTTTATGGGGGAAAAAGCTTAGTAAATTAGGCCTCCAAGTCTGTACCTGAGGAACAAAGGATAAAGTGACTTGTGCAAGTTCACTGGCTTTTCCAGTTTTATCAGCCTGCTGTTCAAACCACTAGGCTACTCCTCCACTTTTGTATGGAAGAGAACTCAGGAAAAATCTATCTGTTCAGTGCTGAGTGTGATCACATAATTTATATAATTGGTGAACTGCTATACTCAGAGAATATCTGCATTAGGCAAGCAATTATGCTTTGTTGCTAGCCATGGCAGTATGGCTGTGAATTTTTCAATGTTTTTCCAAACTAAACTTAAACATACTATATACATACTGTTGAAACAGTACTAGCAGATAAAGCTACCCTTTTATATTCTAATGTAGGCATGAGTACTTAAGAATTGCAGCCATCCATAGTGGTGTTTTATTATCTTGAGTGTGTGTTATAATTATGTAAAAAAAACAAAACAAAACACTATCTTACGTATATATTATTTGTGAGGTAAAATGTAATACTAATGAATCAATGAAATAATCCTCCTACCCTCAATTTCTAATAATCATATTTTCACAATAGACGCTTGAAAATGTCCATCATCGAATTGTGCTATTGATTGGTCATTACTCATTCACAGCTCATCCTATAATATGCATATTTTCTTATTTTTCAAAATTTTTTTCTTTTGCAATTAAAATGTAATTTATATGATTTCTCTTCAAAATATAGAACCACAAAGGGAACTTATCCCAATGTCCAAGGCTTGGAAACTATGCCGAAGAGTGCCATAGCTGTAATGCCCACTGTAAATCTAACCCTACGCATGACCATGTTTCAAACTTCAATAGTTCTTCAAGGGACGGTGTTTCACTTGTGTCTGAAGATAATAACATGCATGAATATCATTTCAGTGCATCAATGACAATATAATACATTAAAAAAAAACTTAGGATTATTTCATTGATTCAAGTATGTCATAATTGCTTTTTATTTAATATCTAGATTTTGTTTTGGTAAAAATGAATTATGTTAATTTGAATCACATTTTTTACATTTGTATTTTGTATTTTTTGTTACCTTTTTGGTATTCTTCGCTTTGAGTTCTATTTGATTTTAAGCGAGTAAGAAATGTTTTAAAATACAATACAGTAAATTTGGTATACTGGAGCATTATGCTTAACTTTGGCATATCTAGCAATATGGCATGGTTGTCCAGAGTGGTAATATGGCTGATTCTACTGGACATGAGTCCCAGATCTCACTGAAAAGGAAAAAGTCCTACTGACATTGATAACATAAGTATGATGATTATGGCATCTGTGTTCAATAAGTTAAACATTACTTTTGCCTTTAAAATGTGCTAAAATCTTTTGAAATTTTATAATATTAATGCAACACCCTTCCATCTTTGTTTATCAGATGTGTGGTGGAATTTTCTTTTCTGAAAGGATGAGGAAACGTTTCATTCCATTCAAAGTAAAAGCAAAGGAAGTGTTTTGTCTGACCATGCATTATGGAAAAATGTAATTTGAATCTCTCATCAGACAGTTATATTTTCAACCTTTGCTACAATCAGTTTGTAATCGTCCTGTTGGGAATAGTAAAATGAAGCAGCTGCTACCTACCTATTCTGCTCTGTAGCACTAAATGTCCTTGATCCTTGATCCCAAATTCTGATATTCTGCCCCTGTATTCTTTCAGGGCAACCAGAGTTTATTACCATCACTGAAACTTGGTGCCTGGCACAGTCAGCTCTTGAAATGAGGATAAGCTAGATTTATTCCCTGGAGGCTCCACTGGACCAAGAATTGCTAACCTCTGTCAATGCTTTCCTGATGACATCTTTTAAAAAAAATGTTTGTTTTGATAGTGGCTTATTATAATCCACACTATATTCTTTAGTTAAACAAGATTTTCACATGCTTTTTGAGGTCTGTAATGAATCAGTTTAGTTAGATTTGTCTCTCTTCATTGCTAATTAGCACTATCTTGCATGCCACAGAGCTTGAATATTATCTCATTAATCACATACAAAGAATAAATGTAATATTAATTATAGTATCACAATTTTGTGGCATAATTCAGATATGTTGGAAAAGAACCAGATGCTAAAAGTATGAATTATTCCTTTGCAAAAATAAGCTATTATGTTTGAATAGTTTTAAGAGCATGTAGACATGGATCCATTCATTATTATAATTTTTATTTAGTTGATATCAGTGTATGTGATAATTTACATGTTCTAATTTCCCTGTCCCAAATAAATTAGTATCCAAATTTGACTAAAAAGAGATTGTGATCTACTTAGTCACACTGTGTATGGTGAATTGAGAACAGATGTAACCTAGAGTTGTTTGGAAACAATTTGAATTGAAGAAGTAAATAAGATTAATGAAGATGTCACTATAATTTAAATTCCATATAAAATAGTCTTGTTGATAAATCTAGAGTTTTGAAGAATGAGAGTGTTCAAGTGAATGACCTATGATTAAATATAAGGCTGAATGCAATAAAATGTATTTTATTATTTATTATTTATTTAACACATTTCTATTCCGACCTTCATGGTTGAGGACCATATCAGATCGGTTTACATCGAATTGGGGAATTGAACCAGTAAGTGTAACCATTGGGGAATTGAATTGGGGAATTGAATCAGCGAGTGTAACCAAAAAACAATTACGGTATACTATAAGCAGATGAAGCCTGCTTCACAATGGTCACAATAAGGCATTAAAATAATTTTTTAGATAAGTGTAGATATTTTATATCAATGAATTGAGAATTGAACCAGGATCCCTCCATTTACATTTCTGTACTCCAACCATTAAACCATGATATCAACATTTTTTATTTGTCAATTTTGAAATTCTGGTTTGAGCATTCATATTGCTTTCAAACCTTAGAACTAGATTGATGCCTTTGCATCCCAACTTTTACCTTCTCTGCTTTTTTAGAACTGAAATCTTTTGGTTTGCTAATACTTGCATCCTGTAAGTACATTTCCCAATTAGTTAGAGATAACCTTCTTCATTATTTGATCTGTCCAAGGAGTCTCTTTATGAATCAGTTTTGCTGATGGTGAAATTACTAATGCCATATTGAAGTTACTCTGGTAATTCCTACAGGAAGCACATAACAGACTTAAATATTTCTACCCCAAAACAGCTTTGTGATTTAGATGTGCTCTGCTTACCTTGTAGGATACTTATGCAAAATGCTTTATACTGTATGTTTCTATATTTAGACATGGGTCAATTTTCAAAGGTTTTAGATGTCTACTTTGGAAATTAAGCATATAAATTGGCTCCTTTGAAAACTGACAAGTTTAGGGGTCTGGTTTCCAAGTTGCTGAAATTTAGGTGCCTAAAAGGTGGGCAGCTAAGTGGCTAGAGTTAGGGCATGGACAAAATGTTAGGCCTTAACACTGATTTTTGCACTAGGTATCAAGGTGCCTCAATCTAGGAAAATAGTCTTAAATTTACAATTCTAATTTTTAGTTTTCTAAATTTAGGGGAGTATTCAGTTGAAAACATAAGTGCTTAAATTAAGCTGAAAATCTATGTAAATTTGGGTGCCTAAAACATAGAGAAACTAATTTAGGAAATGAGCATTTATTTTTAACATTTACCCTATTGTGTCTACTGTTTCTGGAGAAAAGATAAAATTATGGCAGAAGCATGCAAAGGTGAAGCTCATGGTAAATTGCTCTATTGGTACCTTCCAATCTGACATATTGGAACATATTTGGAACATAGTAACTGTAGCACAAAACTGTATCTCATCTTCTGTTCAGGCAATTGCATTTGTAATTGCAATGTGTATGAGCATTTTATAACGGCTCTTACCAAAGACTGATTTTGTCATTTTCATTTAAAAAATATTTTCATCAGTCTTTTACAGCCATACACCCTGCACTTCCCTCTCCCTCTCCGAATCCTACTAGTACTTACCCATCCTTCCTTACATTTTCCCACAGACATACAAACATTTAGATCATTAATGCATCTCCTTGGGAAGATATAACTACAGTTTTATTATACATGGCTTATGTAATATGTGATGTACAATAAGTTGAGACCTGAAGCTCTACACAGCTTAAGCTAAAAACCAGGGCCGGCGGAAGCACTAGGCGAACTAGGCGATCGCCTAGGGCGCTGAGCATTAGGGGGCGCCGAGCCGCTGATGGCCAGTGGCCGCCGGTGGACGTTATCCCAATAGCGGCTGAGCGGTGAACTACTGCTATGCTGTGTGCCGAATACACACAGCAAGAAGATCGGCGGGGCCGTGGTGGAGCTCAAGTCACCACGGCCGGAAGAAAACAATCGCGTCTAAACATGCTGGTGCTCCAGCTCCTTCCTGCCCGCGCGGCCCCGGAAGAAAAATGTTGCCGGAGCCGCGCGGGCAGGAAGGAGGAGGTGCATCAGCCAATGCAGGAGCTTCTCCTCCTTCCTGCCCGCGCGGCCCCGGAAGAAAAATGTTGCCGGAGCCGCGCGGGCAGGAAAGAGGAGGAGCATCAGCCGCGTACAGAAGAGGAGCAGCGCGGCTCGAGAAGTCCGGGGCCGCTGCAGAGCCCATCCTGCAGCGGCCGTGAAGAGGAGGCCCAGAGGTGAGAGAGAGACTGAGGGTTTGTACAGTGTGTATGTGTGCATGTATGAGATGAGTTGAGAGACTGTGTGTGGGAGTGAGGACCTGAATGTTTGCAGAGACAGCATGTGAGAGCCTCTGTGTGTGTGTGAGAGAGACAGCATGTGACAGTGAGAGCCTGTGCTTGAGCAAGACAGCATGTGGGAGTGAGAGAGAGCCTGTGTGCCAGAGTCAGACAGCATGTGCCAGTGAGAGACTGTGTGTATGAATGATTGTATGAGAGAGAGCATGTGACAATGAGAGCCTGTGCTTGAGCAAAACAGCATGTGGGAGTGAGAGAGAGCCTGTGTGCCAGAGTCAGACAGCATGTGCAAGAGAGAGACGGTGTATACATGATTGTATGAGAGAGAGCATGTGAGAGTGAGTGCCTGTGTATGTGTGTGTGTGAGAGAGAGAGAAAGCATGTGAGAATGAGAACCTGACTGTGTGTTTGAGGGAAGAAGACAGATGGAGAGAAAAGAAATATGTTATAAAAGGAATTGGCAAAAAAATAAGAAAGGGAAGGTGGAAAAAAAAAAAGCCTGTGACCAACTGATTAGAAAACTAAGATCAGACAGCAAATGTAAAAAAAAAATAATTATTTTTTACTGATTGGAACATGTAATCTTTGGGAATGTGCAAGAGTAGCACTTTCTCTATGCGGATCTCACAATGTACCATGAGGCCTGCACAGAGGAGGCAGCAGAATGGGCTTCAGTGCCAATAGTAGCAATCAGCACCTCCGCAATAGCCATACAGCAACAGTGACAGTGGCAGCAGAGGAATGAGAGAGGCTCTGAGGTTGCTGGCAAAAGAAAGAGAGGGGGGTCTCTGCCTTTAGTGTGTGCATGTGTATGAATGGGAGTTTGCCTGGCGGTGTATGTGTGTGAATGCATGGGTGCCTGCCTGAGGGTGTGTCTGTGTATGAGAATGAATGGGTGTCTTCCTGGGGTTTGTATGTGTGAGAATAGATGCCTGCCTGTTTGTGCTGTATGTGTGTGTGTGTGTGAGAATAAATTGGTGCCTGCCTGGGGGTCTGGGTGTGAGAATGAATGTGTGCATGCCTGGGGGATGGGGAGGGAGTGGTGTGAAAATGAATGGGAGCCCGCCTGGGGGGTCAGTGTGAGAATGACTGGGAGCTTGCCTGTGTGTGTGTGTGTGTGTTTGTGTGAGAACGATTGGAAGCTTGCCTGGGAGTGTGTGTTTGTGTGTATGTGAGGGAGCCAGTGAGAGCATGAGTGTGTATGAGAAAATCCAGGGGAGTAAGAGTTTGTGGGGGGGGGGGTGTGGAGGGGGAGAGAGTGCCTTAGAGCCTGAGTGTGTCAGTGTCTGTGAGAGCGAGAGGTTATGGTTGGGTATAAGAGCATGAATGTGTATGTATGTGACAGTGTATGTGTGAGAGAGAATGGACATGTGAGTATGTGTGAGAGAGAGAGGATAACCTCAATCAAGAGCTCCCATGTATGGACAGCAGGGGCTTTTTAAAATCCTTATTAGTTTTAATTATTGTGTGTTATTTGATATATGTGCTGTTTTGAAATATTTTATTGGTTTTAGGAAATTGTAAAAAATGTATATGATTTTAATTAATAGAAATTCTATTTATCAGTAGTTTTAAAATATTATTTTATTAGTATGGTTTTACTATTATAACTGATGCTTATGTTCTGATTTTATTTGTTTTATGAAGAATGGTGGTTCTGTTTTTCCATTGTTAATACACAGAGTCTGGCTTCTTGGGGTTTCCATTTCAGTTTTTGTCTAATTTGTGCTCCTTTATTTTGTATTCTGTATTTGGTGAGGGTCTGTCTCTGCTCTGTGTGTGTGACCATGATGAGAGATTCTGCTAGCATAGGGATCTATAGCAATCGGGTTTGTTTTGTTTCCTCAGTAGGTGGAGTATTGGTATTCTAGGACCCAGTGTAATATTTACCCTTGCTTATTCACAGGTAGGGTTATTGTTGTTTGAGTCCTTGGTGTTATTACTGTTATGTTATGATGGGATTGCAGTATAGATTTTGAGTGTCTTTTTTTGTGGTGTTTTGTGTTAGTTCACAATGTGCCTGGCAGTGGAAGCTGTTTGTGCTGCTGTTACTGTGAAGTGACACCAGAATTTGAAAATATCTTTCAGTATGATGAGCTGTAAGGGAAACATCCAAGCTCCATTGTTTGGGGGAATTTCAGTGGATGCACAGAGTTACAGAACTGGAGGTACAGGATTTATATTGACCTTCTGTTCCTTCCTATATATTCCTGACTTCACTCTCATAGCCACATAGAATCAGTTGACTGAGGCTATCAACATAATTTTATAGTGTGAAACTGGCCAGCTTTTTAAAATAACGCAGAGGACCCTTTGGACTTTTTTATTAACACTTTTTTTTAATAACCAATTTTAAAGCAGGATCCATGCTATAGAGGTGGGTGAGATGAAGAAATGTCATTTTTGGCGCCCCCCCCCCCCCCCCCAATTCTTCTGTCTGGAGACACCACTGATTTTCTGTGACCTTAAGCATTAGTACAAGAAGGATTAAGGGGGGATGCTGGAGAGGCACACAAATGCATTGGCCCCCGGGCACCGGAGACCCTTGGTACACCACTGGGTGCGAGCCATATGGAGCCGCAAGTGGTGGCAAAGAGGAGTGGAGTTTGGCAGGCCGCAAGCAGTGCCCAACCTGCTTGCGACCCAGAAAACCCCAGTCAGCGGGCGTGATCGAGAATGAGGTAAGGGTCGGGGCCGAGACCGGGGGGGGGGGGGGCGCAAAGGAGAAGGCTCGCCTAGGGCGCCAAATCCCCTTGCACCGGCCCTGCTAAAAACATTCCATAATTGTCTTAATCTGTTAAGTCCTTAAGAGGTATTATGCTAAGATAAACCAATGATCCATTGAGCTGTCTGTGACATTAGCAAGTTTGGGTCATTTTGAAGAGCCCAACAGATTCTATTAGGAAAGTCTTGAGGTGAAGAGAATAATTGAAGTCCAGAGCTCTGAAAGGGAGAGATTAATTGAATCTCTCACTAACGGCTCGATACTGTAAGGCCGCGGTAGAAACAGTGCGGCAGTGTCAGGCGCACCCTTCCTCCCCGCACGCACAGTTCTCTTGACCTAGCGCCTGATACTCTCTTCTAATTGCATTTGAAATGACAGGTACCAGCGCACCCAGGTTACTGTATAGGCGCTTAATACAGCGCCTATACAGTAACCTGGGTGCGCTGGTACCTGTCATTTCAAATGTCATTTCAAATGACATTTGAAATGACATTTGAACAGGCGGCGGGGGCGGGTGGATGCGCGTTAGCTTCAGACAGGCGGCGGCGGGAGCCGGGGGGGCGGTCACGTGTTAAATCTAGGCCGGGTTAATTAAACGATCTGTCCATAATAATTCACTCTCAGCTCTCGCCAAGCACTGGCAGCATCTAAACTACAGCCGGGGGAGGGGAGAGAGAGCTGGATTGTGAACAAGACATTCAAAGCCGTACGTCAAAAGCCACAAACATCCCCCTCCGTGGCCACCGGGAGCACGGTCCCGAAAGGGAAACGCTTCCTCCCCTCCTGTGTCCTGGAATATAATCGTCTTGCTCTCGTGAAATAAACAAAAAGAAAAGCCATGATTGATGCACAACTTGAATTCTGCGGGTGCTTTCAGATTTGAAATGCCACCTTGCTGATATCTCTATCTGTTAGCAAACTAGCATTGAATTCCCAAGAAACAGAGATCTTAAGGATCAAGACGAATGATCTGGGTATCTATTCTATTTCCATCTGCACAGAGTGAAATTGTGCAGGATTTTCTACAGCTGTAAAAAGTCTGATAGTTAAATTGGACTCTGTTTTCACTCTTGGGTCTCATATTTCATGGGTGGTATGGGAATGCCTTAAGTTGAGATCTATAAGGAGGCTCTGGGTATTTCTTGATGCCAAATCCTTCCATTCAGCAATTCTCTCACTGGTAATGATACAGTTCGACTACTGTAATAGCCTATGCATGGACTTCTCTGAGCAACTTGTGTAGAACACAAGTGGTCCAGGACGCTGCAATGAGAGTGGTACATGAAGCATTCTAAGCACATATCAATAAGCACACTTTTGTGACCTTTGCATTGGCTCACTAATAAGGCCCATATACAATTTAAGGCATTGTCATTGATTTTTCAGGTGATGAGGGAAAATGGTTCCTTTCAGAATTAAATTATAGTGGTAGACCCCTAAACATTTGTGTCAAGGAACATTGCTTGCTTTTTCCATCTTTAATAAGATGAATAAAGCTGATTTGAGGGCAAGAGCCCTTTCAATAGTGGCCTTCTGTTTTTGGAATAATTACCTCTGGAGATCTGGTTGGAACAGAATTATCTTCCATAAACAGGTAAAATCATGGATTTTTCTTTGGGCCTGATGAATGGCTGAGTGACTTTGAGGAGGGTTTGGGGTTGATGTTGGTACTAGTTTAACTAATGGGCATGGGGCTAGGAGATGATGGGATGTGGGCTGGGTCATATGTAGGGCATGGTAATAGGCTGCTATTTGTTTTAGGGTGGGGAATTTGTATGATTATATCATCTGATTCATGTATGTATGCTTGGACACTACATTGGGCGGCTGCTATGAGACTGGGAATGCAATATAGAAAAACAAATTAGTTTTAAGGGTGCAATAATGTAATGTAACTTAAAGCCATTTTTAGCTTGACCTTGAACAGTTACTCTTTATAACCTGAGGAGGTTAGTTATCCTTATAAATTGTTTTGTTTTGGTTTTTTTTGTCTTTTATTGACATTGTAATATGAACTGCATTTGAACCTTCAGTGCAGGAGGTTTTAAAAACAAGTGTGCAGATGTTCCTAACAGTAAGACAAACCACTAAATGAAAACAAATAATCTCCTTTTGTAGTTATTGTCTGTATACATGTACTTTAGTTTTTAGCCAGAAATGGAAACTAACAGTTCATTTTCATTGCCTGCCGTGTAGCAAAACTAGAGTTAGAATGAGTAACTAACAGGTCATTAACATTCAAAGCAGTTTGTGCTGCTTATGTGTATGCATTTGTATTGACTTCATTTAGTGTGCCTTCTGTGTCAGTATAAGCTGTAGAGTCCATATTCAGTAGGACATTTAGTGGACAAGCTTTTGGGACTGCAGGACCTGCCATCTGGAACACCATGCCTACGGATCTCAGACTTGAACACTACCTTTTAACATTTCGAAAAAACTTAAAACCTGGCTATTCTTACAAACCTTCCCGCAACAGGTTTGAACTATGAATAAAAGACATGTAGGAAAGCACTCCTTATAGATCCAGGCATCCCCTAGTTTTACCACTTGTTTAAGTCCTTCTCCTTTTTTCTGTAGCCGCTTGCTACCTCGATGTCCAAGTTCACTCCACCTTTTTTTTGTAACTTTGCCTCTTGTTCAATGTTAAGTTAAATTAATGTTTACCCCTTGTTCCATGTAAACCGGCATGATATGATATGTATCATGAATGCCGGTATAGATAATGCGGGCATCCAGGACATCACTCGCTCGCATCCGTCCTTTTACATTTTAAATCATTACAACAGACAACAGGTTTTGGGTTAACAGGGCCACAGCTTTAATAACAACCTGGAGGCCCGAGCCCCCTTAACATTACAATCTTAATCAACATACATCCCTAACCGTCTGCCGCTCCTCCAGCAAGACGATCCTCACCAGCCACACGGCTCGTCCTTCGGCCCCTCACCGAGTTCAGACTCCTACCACCTGCCAGCAAAGGAGCCAACCCGGTGGGCCACCGCCGCCAACCAGCAAGGAGCCAGGCCAGCCAGGTGACCCCCACCGCCAGCCAGCAAGGAGTCCGCAACTGACAACTACCCCAGTTGTCACCACTCTCGAATTGCCCCAGAAGTCCATCTTATCAGATAACCACTGTATAGACTGTATTGGCTCGGGCCATCCGCCATAGACATGGGCATGACATGTCCCGTGACCCCCCAAAGATGCAGCCCCGACTACAAAGGAAAAAACTCCTCCAAGGCCTCCTGAATCGAATTAAGGAACAGGTCCATCCCGATGAACGAGAGGTGAATCCCGTCCTTACCGAAAAGCCCTGTGACCTTCCCCCAAGACCATTCATAGCGAATGTGCCGTCCCCCAATAGCACCAGCCAGGAGCCAATCTGCTGGTTGGCTTTAGACAGACTTCTGCGCCATATCACCTTCTCCGATTCAGCAGGCCTTACTATAATGTCCGACCAACGCAGCACAGTAGTGGGCAACAGCATGGATACCATCATCAAATCTTTGCGGACCATGCTGATGAACTGCCGACCAGACATCTTCCCCCAATCATTGCCCCCCCCAAAATGTATCACCAGCGCCCGCGGCAAACCAAGCCGCTCGCGGCCCTGGCGCACGCAAGGGTTCAATTCATCCCACACCATTCCTTGACACCCCAACCAGTGTACCCGAACCCCCCCCCCCCCCCCCCCGCTTGTGTAAGTCCAAGTGAGGCCCGTAGGGCCGTCCGCAGGCATGCCTGTGAGCCCAGTAGGTGTAAGAATGCCCAATAATCCATGCAGACTTCCCCGTAGGCGCTGCATCTGAAAAGAAACAAGAGTTAGACACCCCTCAAAAATGTCCCGGACTGGGACGGACATAGCCCTTGAACGAATCGGACCGCCAGCAACCTATTCTACGAATCACCCCACCTGGTAAGCCCGCAGACGCCGCCGCGGTCGCCGCCCCGATTCAAAAAGAATGAGTCCCGAAGCGACTAACGTCCAATCCCACGAATAACAAAGCAGACCGCAGAACCACTTCAAATTGATACTTGGTCAAGGGACGCAGGTCCACATGAACCAGGAACTGCAATGGCCCCGACGCTCGCCACCAGCAATACTGCATCACGTTGCCCACGGGGCAAGAACGCAGGCCCGGCACGGCTCGCAGCACCACAGACGACCCCTTGCCTTGTTGGTCCGTCTTAGATCGGGGAATACAAATCACCACTGACCGGCTAGTGACTACCACGTGCCTTGCCAGTAGTCCCAGAAAGTCCACACTTGCAGCGGACCGAGCCGCTAACTCGGAAGGCCCCGAAGAAGACGAAGGCCACCCGAAAAAGAGCCGTTTCGTAAGGAGAGAAGCAAATACCCGGTAACATGTTCCAAAGTCGCAACAGAATATCATGCGTGATTGGAAGACGCTTGTCCGAACTCCGCCCCACCTCCCTGGCCCAGCCGCCCAAGACCCGCTGCACAATGAACCGGCCCGACGGAAAGCCCCACTCGTGAGCCCTCATAAAGAACGAGAACCCCGCTAGCTGCCTCCCCACGGCCGCCTTCGAACAACTGCCCGCCCTGGCTTGCTCCAGAAAACGGAGAAGAGAGACATCCGAAACTGGACCCCCCTTCCAGCCCTCAGAAGACAGAAATGCCACCACTTTCCGGGCGCCACCCACGTAACTTGCCCACGTTGAGGGAGCTAATGAAGCCCGCAGCAGGATCCAGGCTTCAGGGAACCGAAACTCCAAAGGGAAGATGGCACCGCAGCTCCACAGGGATCCACTTCCGGGACCAACTCTCGAAACAACTCCCACTTGAAACGAAAAAGAGAGTCGGCCACACCATTAGCGACCCCCGGCACATGACGGGCCCATATGGTCACATTTAGGGTCATACAACACAATACCAATTCCCGCAGCAGTTCGGACACCCAAAGGCACTTAGCTGCTCTCTTGTTCATGACTTCCACTACCCCCATATTGTCGCACCAAAACACGTCCCTCTTGCCCCGGAGCCGCGGGCCCCAAATGTGAAGAGCCACCACAATCGGAAACAATTCTAGGAATGTGATATTTTTCGTTACTCCTGACTCCACCCATTCCCCTGGCTAACCCGCCGCGTACCAGGATCCTTGAAAATAAGCGCCAAAACCGATGGACCCGGCCGCGTCTGTAAATAGGTCCAAATCATGATTGGAAAGAGGATCCAATTGCCAAAAAGCGGTCCCATTGAAGGCAACTAGGAAGTGGTCCCAAATGGGCAAGTCTTCCCGCATCAAGACCATCACACGCACCCGGTGATGACGCTACCGAACACCCGCCATGGCATTTGCTAACCGGCGCAAAAATACCCTGCCCATAGGAATCACTTGGCATGCGACGTTGACTGCCCACCAACGATTGCAACTCCACCAGGGTCAACTTGGGCCGCCACAATGCCGTGCGCACCAACTCCCTTAGCTGAACGACCTTGTCCATTGGCAACCGTGACACCATCGCAACCGAATCCACTTCGATCCCCAGAAAAACCAATTTTGTACACGGGCCCTCCGTCTTGCCAGCCGCCAAAGGGATCCCGAATTCACCAGAGACTTCCTGAAAACACCGCAAAAGAGTCAGGCAATCACTCGAACCAGTCGCACCAACAAACAAGAAATCATCCAGGTAATGGACAAGGTTTGAGGACCCGGACCGCCTTCCCACCACCCAGTGAAGGAAGGAACTGAATGCCTCGAAATATGCACACGCAATAGAACAGCCCATTGGCATGCATTTATCAAAATAGAATGCCTGCTGGAAACGAAAACCCAATAAATGAAAACTCTTCGGGTGCACTGGCAACAGCCGGAAAGCCACCTCAATATCAACCTTAGCCATCAACGCACCCGGACCGCAGTACAAAATCACGTGCACCACTGAGTCAAATGAAGCATATTTCACTGCACACAGCTCCTTGGGGATGCAGTCATTCACGGAGTCCCCGTCCGGGAATGACAAGTTATGAATCAACCGGTACTTCCCCGGCTCCCTCTTCGGCACTATCGCCAGCGGGGACAATACCAAATCCGAAAATGGAGGAGCCGTGAAAGGACCGGCAATCCGACCTAAGGCAATCTCGGCCTGCAACTTATCCCTCACTACTGAAATCAAACGTTTTACCGAAGGACAATTCATCCCACCGGGACCCGCTCCAGACACGGGATCCGGAACCCCTCTGTAAAGCCCTGAGTCAATAACGCTGCCACACCGCCAATCGGGTAAACCTGCAACCACGGACGCATCGCTGCTATCCAGATAGGAGTGGCAGCCCTACCCAGACTCTCATTTTCCTGAACCTTTGGCGCCGGAAGCTGTGGCAAGCCCGTCATCCTGCCTCTTGGCACACTTAGTTGCAGGATGTCCTGCTCCACAACTAGAGCACGCGTGCCGAAATTTACAGTCGCTGAACATACACAAGGAGCGGTTAAACTGCCAGCAGACATCACTAACGCCTGATCCTGCCTTACCCGTGCCACCCGCGGGGAAACCCTGCCGAAATGGCCGGTTGGAAGCAGGACCCAGAGATGCCCCCACCCCCAAACTTCCCGCGGGCACCTTAGAGGCCATTTGCGTCAGCCACAAACCCACATCCTGCGTGCCCCAAGACATGAATTTGTTTTCTTCCATGCGGTCCAGAAAACGCTCGTCGTAGTTCAACCACTACCACCCTTCTTATGTCTTGCTTGCCGCCAATATCGCATCCGCGTATGACAGCAAGGGGCCATATTGCGTGGATCCCGATGGCCAATCACGCTTGCCAACCGCAAAAAGGACCGCATCCAGTTGTGAATGTTCTGTGCGACCTTCATCTGTGCTCCCGGAAAACGCTCGCTTTTCCCCCGCTTCTTTTTACCTTTTCGCTTCCCACGACGCCCCTCCAACAATTGAAAAATGTCAAATTTTCGACGATGAATCTTCCTCCTAACCGATCTTGGCACCTCCTCCCATAGCTCCGTGAGGGCAACCAACGCTTGGGTGCCCCGAGCCACCTCCCCCGGCTTGGAACCAGCTTTCACTGATGCCACAGAGTCTGCCGACGTGGAGGAAGAGGACGACGATGAAGAAGACGAAGACTCAGAGGAACTATCGCGCGCCCGCCGTTTCCTAGACCTGGATTTCTTGGCCGATGCCGTCCTAACCCTACCCCCAACTGCCCCTGAGTCTGTCCCTTCCCCGAGCCCCTGCCCAGGCCCCCTTTCTATGTCCACCCCCACCCTGTCCAGAAGGGCGTCAGTCGCCCCCCTTCCACTCTCACCCCGTCCCCGTTGGCAAGGGGACCTTGCCACCGTCGCCAAGCCTGGAACGAGTGCACGGTCCACCTGTGCCCGCTGCTCCGTCGTGGCTGCCTCATTCTACCACTCCTCTTGCCTCGAAGGGCCCAACCCTCTCCCACCAGAACCACCTGCGGAGAAACAAAAGCAGGCGCAGGAGAAGGAACCAACCCAGTCCCAAAATTCCTTGTCCTGCCCATCCCAGAACTAGGGACCGTGGCAGCACACCCTGCCCAACCATCCCCACCCAGGCCGAGCGACCCCGCAGGAATGCCCCTGCCCACGGATGGAGACCTCAAAGGCTGAGCCCGACCCGGACCCCTCAGGACAGGAAGGCTGTGACGCCGCCCCCCTTCCACACACCCCCACCGAGGACCTCCCGCGACCCGTAGTGAAACTCTCACGTGCCACAGACTGCCTCTCCTGCCGCCACACCAAGGGTGACTGGCTAGGGGCACCTGACCATTCCAGCCATTGCCCTCCATCATCAGACCCCCTCAGCTCCCCAGGACCCCCTGCCAGCACCTCCCTGTGCCAATCCGGCTGGAGACCCTGACCAGGAGGTCCCCAAGAAGAAACCCCAAAAGGAGGCAAGTCGAAGCCCGGTAGCTCACTCGCACCCAGGTCTGTGTCGCTAAAAGGCCCGACCAAAGCCCCCCCCGGTGGACGCTGCAGCCCCACCTGCCTGCCCCCTATCCACCACAACCTCCCGCCCCGGAGCCCCGCGCCCCACATCTCCCCCTGCACAAGGCTCCTCCCTAGGTAATCCAGCTCCTCTTCCCCTCCCCCCCCCCCCCCCCCCCACGAGCACGCGAAAGAGAGCGAGAAACCAGCGGGACTCTCCCTCTGCCGGCACCATGGGCCATCTCGGTAAGGCCCGGAGCAATCCCCAATGCGGGGCTCTCCCCTTCCCCGCCCCTACTGCCGCCGTGGACCGCCCTTCACCCAAGTCTCCACCAACCACCACCTCACTCACCCAGTCCACATCACCTCGACTCCCGCCACACACCGGGTCCCGCAAAGCCCCGACCTCCTCTGGCTCTTCTGGAACGAAGGCACCTTCTTCTGAATCCATCGCAGGCCGCTCTCCGCTTCACTGCCGGGGACGCGAACCACCACCAGCCGAACGCCGCCCCTCCCCTCTGATCACACCCACGCCGAGCTCGAACCGCGCCCCGACAACCAGCACAGCCTCCCGATAGACGCTCCCCTGCCGTCGCACTGCCCTTTCCTCTTCTTTAAAAAAAATTTTTTTTTTTGAAAAGAAGAAGAAAAAAGCGGCCGGCCGGCTCCCAGAGCAGACGCGACGAACTGCAGAGCCAACGTCGTGCTGCTCCAGGACTCCGCCTACCATCTGCACTCAAAATGCGCCCCAGCCAATCCCGGTCGGCCAGCACAACAGCTCTCTATCTCCCCCCAATCAATGCGCTCCTCTAGCGGAGCCTATACCCCTCCTATCCACGGCCCCCCTCCCCACCTCTTGACCCTCAACTGACCCTAGCTACCTTCTACACGCTCCCCCCCCCCCCCCTCCTTAGGGCGCCACCACAGGCCCGGGCCAGCTTTCCGAGTGTGCCTGGGCCCACATTACCCTGTCCCGCCGGACATTAAGTCCGCCGGGCCTCTCAAAAGCGTTAAATAAATAAAATAAATAAGTAGCTGGATAACTTGTCCTATATATTCAGCAGGATAAATGTTCCGCTAAATATACTTGCTTAAAGTTATCCAACTAACCATAACCGGATAACGTTACACACAACCGGATATTCTATTTGAATATCGCCGGTTACGTATAAATTTATTTGGCTATGGTTAGCTGTATAACTTGAGATTTAACCAGATATATTCCAAAACGAATATATCCAATTAAGTTACGCTCAAGAAAAAAATAAAATCGCAATGCGGCTTGTCCCCCTGCCTTCCTTCCACCAGAGTTGCAAAGGCCCTCCGGGGCCACCCTATCCACCCTCCAAAAACAGCCCACTTAAATAAAATAAACATTTAATAGTGCTAGGAGAACCCCTTCCCCCACCCACTGCACCAACTCCCCTTAAATATGTACATTTTTAATTTAGTAACCCTCTGAATCACCAAACCCCCAATGCCCACCCCAACCCTTTTCCTTCTCCCATTCACAGCTGCTCACTACCTTTATTTAAAATTGATGGCCAGGATCGCAGTAGCCTGCTACTGCAGTCCAGGCCCGGTGCTTCTGAGGATGCTTCTGCCATTGCTGGGCAACTACAATGGAGCCATTTAAGGGGAAGTTGATGCAGTGGGTGGGGGATAGGGTACTCTCGGCATTATAAAATTTTTATTTTATTTAAATGGGCCGTTTTTGTGGGGTGGAAAGGATGGCCCCAGAGGGCCTTTGCAACTTAGGTGGGAGGGAGGTTGGGGGACAGGCTGCATTGGGATTTTTTTTTCTTGAGCGTAACTTAACAGGATACATTCTTTTTTTAATATAAGGCTCCATGAGGCTGGATAACTGTAGACCTGCTTCCTTAGTGGAATATACCTGATATTCAGTTAAGTTAGCTGGATAATGGGACCCCTCCCATGGGAATGCCCCCAAAATGTCCCTTTTATATCCGGCTAAATCATAGCTGACTGATTTAGCCAGATAAGAGGCTCAATATGCCTTTTAGTCATTTAGATGGATAACTTGTGATTTATCCATGTAAACTGAATCGTGGGATATTTCAATTAGGCTTCATTATTTTGAATTTATTTCATCCTGGGGTATATAGATCTGTGCTTTGCAACAGTTTTTGTTCATCCTTAGTTATGATGTTTAAATGTTGCTCACTGCATCTTTTCTATGCCTCCATTTTTCTTTTCTGTTCCTCTACAAAAGGAATGTATATATAGATTTATAAAGCTCAAAACTCAAAATTACTGCCCTTTTGTTAAGATGCTATCCCATTGCTAAGTGCTAATACTCAGAATATAGATTTTTTTTTTTTCTTAATGTGCATTTTGAATTTATTTATTTTTATTTTTATTTTTACAATTAAACTTAGATTTTGCATCATATAATTGTCAGTTTCATAGCTTAGCACTGACCATGTATACTCTGGAAGTGAGGAGATGCAGGGGAGATATGATACAGACCTTCAGATACTTGAAAGATTTAAATGATGCACAAACGACAAACCTTTTCCATTGGAAAGAAATCAGTAGAACTAGGATTTATGAAATGAAAGTCCAGGGAAGATGACTTAGAATCAACGTCAGCAAATATTTCTTCACGGAAAGTGTGGTGAATGCCTGGAATGCCCTTCAGGAGGAGGCAGTGAAGACAAAAAACAGTGAAGGAATTCAAAGGGGCAGGGGATAAACACTGTGGATCCCTTAATGTTAGAAGATGGAAATGAAGAAAAGAGTGCATAGGAGTAACTTGCTGGTGCAGCGGTTATTACTCTTTATCAATAAGCCTTCATACTGTTGATGCAACTCCATCATTGCTCTCTGCTTCAACAGCAGGGGTAAAAGAGGAAAAAGGGAATTGGATTCAAACAGCAACCAACAAGGACCCTGACTTTTATGGTCTGGGAAACTAATATCTGGCACAGCAGATACTACCATAAGCTTGCTGGGCAGACTGGTAGGACCATTTGTTACGTTTCTGCTGTCATTTCTATGTTTCTATGTATGTGTGACCATTAATAGGGTGGTGCAGGTATAAACATGCACTAAAAAGCCCAAAATCATGTAAGGTAATGATAAATTGAAAAATATAATCTACTTTTGTGATTTCAAACCCCAGCCACAATCTGGGTGTATGCCCAAGGACTGGAATTATAGGATTATGATCAGAGGTTTTGATAATAGAAACCCAGAAAATCGGGATGTGAATGACCAGGGTTTTTTGGAGGGGGAGGGGGGTTAAGGAAATGTTAGTGACATGCTAATAATAGTCCTATAGAAGTCTTATTTTTTTCTTCAGAGGGACATAAGAATCTTTCACTAAATTCTCATTTCCTGTAATTGCAAATGTTTCATCTCATGTTTGAAATGTAATAAAATTGTGCATAAATGAATGACAAATCTTACTGCTGAAACTCATTTCAGGTGCTTTGCTCTCTGGATCATGGGCGCTGGATCCCTGAGGAACCATATGAACTTTCAGAACACTTCCCTGCATCTTCTGTAAGTCCAGTGGTATTTTATGACTTTAATAAAATGTGACTCGCATCTCCCCCTAAGGTTAATGCCTATGAACTTTATCAATAGAGATTTTTTTTTAACATATGTTGCAAATGGAAGGCCTTTATTGAATAAAGTTCTGATATCTTATAAAAAATATATTTCAAGTGCCTATAGAATCACAGAAGAGGCAATATATTTGCAAGCTTTTCTAAAACATGAAAGATACATTTCACTTGCAATGGTGCCCTGTAATTCAACAATGAATCTTTTTAGACGCCTCGACCGTGTCAGATGTGTACTCGCTGCCTCCTTCCCAAATGATCCGTAACTCCACCTCCCCTCCCATCCCCAACCTTCCCTCTAGTTTTTTTATTGCATGGATATGGCCGCAGTATAAGTCAAATTACAATACAAAATTCAACCATTAATTAACCCTACAATATTATGCAATCCCTATAGGGTGATATGCCCTCGCCCAAATTGCAGTTCATAAAGCTAATTATATATTATGCTAAAGTAGTATTCTGGCATTGTTAGGGACGCAGGTCTGTCGAAGCCTTGCCCCTTCGACAATGTCCTGGTCTGTAGCAAGAGCATGACTCACTTGTTCATGATGCCACAGAGTAATCAGGCCAATCCCAGCCGTCAAAGCTGAAGACTTGACAGGCAACGCGTCTATACTCTCACCCACCCCATGCAACACAGTGGCAGGAGATACCTACTTGGTATTCTCTGCCTGGACAACTTTTAAAATAGCACTTGCCGTGCACCCTTAAGGAATGGTTGACCCCTGCCACAAGCCCATAGTAGAGATACCTCACTTGCATTGGGCACCCCACAACCCAGCTGCGGCCATATCCCAATAACATCAATTCCGCCTAAAGCAATAGTACCTTTACAGCCCAATGCCCTAACATGGTAGAGCCCACCAATTGCTGAAAATGCCTTTAGCTGTATCTACTATTGAGAAGCTTGCTCAATTACTTGTACACCATGATTATTCCGCAAGAATACTGCCTACTACTGCCGAGATAACACGTCCCTGTCTCTATCAAAAGAGGATATTGCAGGTCGGCACCTCAGAAGCATGATTGCCTATATTCAGATAGGTAAGCCATAAATAATGCTGCAAACATATTGCATATTGCTACCTAAGGTAGCACAGCCCTTCTGAAGCCAAAGTATATTCCAAATTGGCACCAACATGTGCAATTCAGGAATGGCAATACACTCCATATATTTTCAATCTCCTGCCAAAACCTCATCAGGTCCAGCAGGATCCCTCTGCACATGAAAGGGCAGTCAGTCTGGTGTGGCGGGTGAGGGAAGACTGCCATGTATGCGAAATTCGTGCTGCTAGCAGGCGGGCAACTGGACCCAAGTTGCCTCCTTCGGCCTGCAAGCATGTAGTCCGGTGCTGTGGGAAATGGCCCACCCAACGCAATGCCCTTTTCAAAGAGGAAGGCAGTGCAAACAACTCAGGAGAGAGCACAGAGGAGTTGGGAGATCGCCAACCAGGATGGACTCCCAGATATAGATGCACAAATAGTGATGTGAGTGGAAGCATCCCCATTGCGGAAGACCCTGTTTCTCAAGGCCAATCGGCTGAAGGCAAGCCCACGGGCCTACTGCCTCAACATGCTGCACCTCTGGATGACTGCTCCCAAATTCACGAAGGCACAGATGGCTAGCACTGATCTGGGGGAACAGACCTCAAATTTAGGGCAGTTCAAGGAAAGAAAGCTGTGAAGGGAAGCAGAGGAACTCTATCCTTACCCTGCAAAAATCTGCCTGAAGAAGAGACTTGTGAGAGGACCATTTCTGGTTTAAATTGTGTTCCCTGGCACTCTCACCAGCTTCTGTACCCGTCCTTGGAAGCAGAGAATCTCCACTGTTGTGGCCTCCCCCCCTTAGCTGGGGTGGGGGTTCAGCTCATTTCTCTTTTTATCTTACTTTTATTCAGTCTTCCTCCCAGTACAGTATGAACAGCTGTGACCTTTAGTACAGTAGAGCATATTAAGTTTTGGAAAAATGCCCATTCATTTAGTTGCCATTTCCAGTTCAACAAACATTTGAAATGAGGATATTACCTTGTGTTCCTAATTGTACCTGAATTGATATGGTAAATATCACAACCTATAATAAACTAGACTGATTCTACAAGGTAAAACAAGAGCCATAATTCATATTCATCCAATCATTTTCAGTTTCCATTTCCTTTTTAGAGGAAGAAGAGATCCATGGTGCAATAACATTGAGATTGATGTTCATATTTTTCTTCTACACACATTGAATTAGAGGCTTCTTTTATCTTGAATTCAAGTTCTGTGCCAGTATTTGTTAGTTGGCTCTGCATTTATCTGATATATTTCCAACAGAGCTGTAAATAAATTTCTTAATTGATGCAGATTTCTTTCCTCTCTGTCCAACTTTGATGGCTCTGCTCACTAAAAAATCTCATCTCTGCAGTTTCTGTAAAAGATTTTAATTGTTACAAATTTTCATCTTAAAATTAAGTGCCAGTTGATATGTTCAAAAAGTGTTATAAGATGAAAGCAAAGCAAACAGCTAAGAATTCATTCTAGTACAGTAGTATATTGCTACAGTTTTTCATGGTGTTAACTGTTTGAGAGGGCAAAATGCTGGTTTAATTGACGATTGAACCTTGCTCTACTAACCACTACATATGTCTATGGTTAAAACTAGCTTTTTTAAGTTCCTTTTACTTCCATAAAATATTTATTTATTAAATCTCATAATGTTTCTTGGCAAGATGAAATTTTGTGCTTCTTTAGAGAGTTTTGAACTAAATATTTTGGGTGTTCTAGAAATCTCCTGAGTCAGGAGCAATATAGATTGAATTTGGTCCATTATCCAACAGAGTAAAGAAGCACGTTTAGATTAGACCAGTTAGCTTGACATTGATGAATCGCAAAATAATGGTATCCTTTAAGAGTTAAAGGTATTTCAATTATGGTCTTTTTAGTTTCGCCCTCTGTTCTTCTATTTCACCTGTCTTC
Source organism: Rhinatrema bivittatum (assembly GCF_901001135.1). NCBI lineage: Eukaryota > Metazoa > Chordata > Amphibia > Gymnophiona > Rhinatrematidae > Rhinatrema > Rhinatrema bivittatum. The sequence continues at coordinate 417,848,642 of NC_042617.1, read as the reverse complement.
TCCCTGTCTGCCAGTACCCCCTTAAGATACTTCCCCATTTTAGCAAAATCAGTATTTTTGAAATCTAGTATTTTAAGCTCTGTGTGATTCTCTTCTGCCTTGGTCTTATATCAAGCCAAGTTATCTGATGATTACTGGTACTCTGCTTTTTTTTTAGCCAGTACTTCATAGTACTTACTACCAGCACCTTTTTTTACCCTCTTTATATCAGCCTCTGGGAGATGACTGGAGGATTAGGGAGCAGAGTAGCTCTACTTTGATTCAATGTTTTTTTCTCTGCAGAGCACTGACCAATAGAATTGGGGCACCAGCCCAGTATGCCATGACCAGGGATAATAAAGAACAGCACCAGAACCTAGTGATTGCCATATATTAACCATTTTGTACCCTGTAATTTTAATTACTGTTATTAGCATTATTATATATTTTGTCTTTTTCCTCCTTTTAACCACTTTATGTATTACTTTGCCAACACATGTACATATTTTGTCATGACAAAGTTTCCTGAATTTAATTATGAGGAAAGCAGCAGTGGTGCCTCTTTCATCTTCCTTCCCCCACTGGTGCTCTTCCCATGCCATGATGGTGGCTGAAGAGGTACAGTAGGTAAAAACATGCTCTCTATATGATCTACCTGTAGGGGGGAAGATGGGAAGAGGAGGAGGATCATGCAGTGACTGAACCTGGTAGCTCATTGCAGGGAGTGGGGCTACCTTGGGGGGGCAGGGCACTAGACAGTTGCCCTGATTTCCTCTGACCCCAAGGATGGCCTTTCATCTGAGTACCAGCACCTTTTTTTCTAGAGAAAAAAAATCACTGCTGGTGTTCAGAAGAGTGCATTCTCTATTTTCATAAATACAAGATCCAATATCACTCCTTCCCTTCTGGATTCCTTCATCATTTCTAAGGAATGGCGGAATGCTTGGCAGTTAAGGTTCAATGGCAAAAAATGCAGTCTCATGCGCTTGAGGTACAGAAACCTGTATGAGTGTGACATAATAGGGAGGTGCCTCCAGTAAAATTTCCTATGCCATTAAAGTTTAGTTATTGAATTTTTCATACTGTTAAACTGAAGAGCAGTCAAGATTTGGACATGCAAGGCATGAGGCATGTCTCATCTTGCAGCTACGCGTATGGGTAATACTGGACTAGTCCATCCTCGTGTGATTGCCAGTGATGTACAACTTGAAAAAAGAAAAATGTAACCTTCTATCTTGGAGGACATTCCTTGGAGTGAGTATGATTAGGCCTTGTAGCCCGCTGCCAAAATAAGCAAGATTCATGGAAGAAATAAGAATAGGCTGGACAAATACTTGTCTGCTAAGAATACTGATGTAGAGATAAGGGGTAACAACCATAAAATGTCTCCTCCATTTACACACTGCTGTATTGTTGCAACATTATAGCATGCTATTTTTAATAAAGGACCTTCATCTGTGTGGCTGGTATATGCACCTTTTTCAGGTAAATCACCATTTGTATAATCTTTGGTCCTCGTACAGTTTTATTTCAAACATTTTGAACTGCAGTTAAAACTCTGAACATAACAACTTAGCCCCAGTGCACTATTTCTGCATCAGGGAGATGCTGTCTATGAAGAAATATGACATGTTCCCCCTTAAGGCAGAAATATCGAAACGCAGGCTCGTATAGGAGAGTTAATCGTGGGTCTCAGTAAGCTAAGAGCACTGGGGCTAAGTTCTTGCATTCAGAGTTTTAATTGCAATTCAAAAGTTTTGTAAAAAAAAAAACAAACAAAAACTGTATGAGGACCAATATTGTAGACTATTGAGAGTGGATTACCTGAAAACGGTGCATACACCAGCCACACAGATGAAGGCCCTTAATATTAACAATAATATGTTATAATGGTGCAGCAATTAAGGAGTGTAAAAATGTAGGAGAAACCTTGCGGTAATTATTTCAGTACTGTTTAGTGATTTCTCAGTTTATGGTGAGATAAGGGATAATATCCATTCATACAATATGTGAAAAATTAAGGGATATAATAAGCACGTAACATATAGTCTTCTGGATTTTTGGTAATGATATGATTTCTAAACATTATTTATCTCTACAGACATGGAAGCTTATTAAGACCCCATGATAAGCTCTACCAGCATACACATGCTTTCATAGCCCTTTTAATAATCAGAGTTCAGATCATTATATTTTGTAGATTTTAGAGGACTATTTGTTACGAGATAAGGGCTAAATCAACAATGCATAGAGTTGTTTTTTTTTTCTTTTTTGGCAAGGTACGTAGACTTATAGTTCTCATTGCCAGCATACTATGTTACTGCAAATCAATGAAGCCTAGTATAAATCTGATCAAGATGGAATTTTAAATAGAGCTCTGTGACTGATTTTAGATACAAGTATTATTTTCAACCAGGCAGCTTCATTTTATTTCTTTGAACTTCCTATTTAGCCAGAACCTGCTCCATCTAGGATTATAATACCATGAGTCTTTGCATGCAGCTATCCAGGATTTCCCTTATATTTTTATTCCCTTGTATCTCTTGTAATCAAAACAATGCAGTGACAGTCCTTGTTACTGTTGTGCAATCAATATAACTCTTCTAGGAACTATGAATGCAGCCTTTTCAGCTGCCTCTCGCCTACTGAGTGAGAGATCAAAATTTGAGTTTGGGAATCTAACCTAGGTATGTACATGATAGTGGAAAGCACTGCCAGAGCCATTGGGTCATTCTCCCAGGACAAGCAGGATGGTAGTCCTCACATCTGGGTGACTGAGCCCTATCATGGAACACTTTCTGTCAAAGTTTCTAGAAACTTTGATTGGCACGCTGAGCATGCCATAATCCCTGTAGCCACAGGGGTCTCCCTTCAGTCTCTTTTTTTTTCCACGCTGCAGTTTGCCTCGCGGTTAGGAACTCTTTGAGAATTTTCTCACAATTTTTTCCTACGGAATACTTGAAGATTGCTTCTCCAAAAACTTCCCTCATACGGGTCTCCCATCGTGACATCGGTATTTGTCGCTCGGTGAGTCAATTCCACTGTCTTCGATCGGTTCCTGCCACCCCTTTCTTCGGTGTCCACAGGCCATCAATCGTTTTTGGGGCCTCCCTTTTTTTCCATCATGGCAACAGGTTTTAGAAAATGCCCGGAGTGTCCCCGTACCATGTTGATTACCAACCCGCATGATGCCTGTGTGCTGTGCCTCGGCTCATCACACGACGTTCATCAATGCCCAAGTTGTGCCCAAATGACCCCGAAAGATAGGCGGGATCAAGTTAACTCAATTGACATCCACCCAGTCGTCACCGGCAGGAACATCGAAGAAACTTGTCGACAAACCTCGCCGGGCGCACCAGAGCAGCGGTGACCAAACGTCACTGACTCCATCTAGGGCATCCGCATCGTCTTCCTCTGTGCCGGAGAAAGACCGGACCGAGCACAAAGGGAAGCACCGATGCAATTCTACTCCCGGTGCCGGCACAGACACCACATCGGCCTCGATGGCTATCAAGCCGATTGCGAAGAAGACACGGATAGAGAAGCCTCCAACCCCCTCTCCACCCAAGCAACCAAGGCGATCCCCACCGATATCGGTGCCAGGTACTGAGCCCCCACAAATTCCTGTGGAGGTGCCAGTAGCGCCTTGCCTGCCTCCCCCTGTAGCTGCGATATCTACACCAGCTTTCAGGGAGGAACTGGACGGTCTCATCAGCCAGGCAGTGCTCGATGCCCTCCGAGACTTACAGCCATCAATGTTTACACCGCTGCTCAACCAACTGGATACACTTATCGATGCCCTTCTGACACAGCCTAGGCCACTGATGCCAAAGCAGCCCGCAAAGTCTCTGAAAGCCCCAGACCCATTCCTGGGTCATCAGAAGACGAAGGCATGGACTCCAGTCCTCTCCCAACACCGATTCCACCGATGCCGGAACCGATGCCTGGTTCATCGGGGCTCTCTGGACCGAGATGCCCACATTTTCCCTTGACGCCTTCGATGCCGCCGAAATCCACATCTGTGCCACTGCATTTTCCATTGAGGCATTTGAAGGATCCATCGGTGCCGACATGTCCTACAGTACCAACCTTCTTCCCTCCTTCAGGATCTCAGCTAGTGACCCTTTCTAACACATGGGAAGATGTTGACACCAACACATCTACGGAGGACATCTTAACAGAACCATCTCCTCCGGAACAAAGGAGAAAATCTCCCCTAGAAGACCTCTCCTTTGCAAATTTTGTAAAAGAAATGTCAGAGGCAATCCCCTTTGACCTGATTACAGAGGAGGAAACATGCCATAAAGCATTGGAAGTTCTCCAGTTTGTTGAGGCTGCAAAGGAAGTTATGGCTGTCCCTGTCCACGAGGTGCTCGTGGATCTCATCATCTCTGGGAGCATCCTTGTACTGTCCAAGCAGTGAATAGGAGGACAGATGCAACTTATCTGGTCCAGCATATTCCTGGATTCCAAAAGCCACAACTACCCATCAGTCAGTAGTGGTTGAATCCGCACAGAAAAAGGCCAGGCGTCTGCGCCTTCACTCTTCAACACCTCCTGGCAAAGATCAAAAATTCTTGGATATATTGGGTAGCAAGATGTTTCAGGGCTCTCTGCTAGTGTCACGCATAGCTGCATACCAACTTTACATGACACAATATCAAAGGAATCTCTGGAAGCAGATTCAGGGAATAGCTAACACACTTCCCCAACAACAACAAGATAGTCTCAACGCCATACTACAGAAAGTCCTTGAGGCTGGGAAACACGAGGTACGGGCTGCCTACGACTCCTTTGAAACTGCATCTCGCTTGTCAGCAACGGGAATCCGCGCCAGGAGGTGGGCCTGGCTGAAAGCATCTGACTTGAGACCTGAAGTCCAAGACAAACTCGCTGATTTGCCATGTACCGGTGGCAACCTATTCAGGGACAAGATACAGGACGCAGTGGCTCAACTAAAAGACCATAATGAGATCCTGCGTCAATTGTCCACGATTGCTACTGAGGCCCCTTCCTCTGCAAGAAAGCCCACGAGAAGAGACTATAGAAAACCATGTTATCACCCATGCAGATACTACCCACCTACATCTTGCGTGAGGCCAACCAAGCCATCTCAGAGACATCCTCGACAGCCCAAGCCATCCAGGCCTCAGCCAGTCCCACAAACAGGCCAAACCTCTGAATTTTGAAAACTATCCAGAGAACAGCAGCCACTCCACAAACCCAAATCCAAGCTTGCCAGTAGGAGGTTGGATTCACCATTTCATACAAAACTGGCTCGCCATTACCACAGACCAATGGGGTTATATCCATCATAACCCAAGGTTACTATCTCAACGTTCTCAAGATACCCCTGAATTCACCACCCAAACCACTGTGGATACAAAAGGATCACACAACTCTTTTAGAGTCAGAACTGTCCACCCTCCTGAGCGCCAGGGCTGTAGAAGCCGTTCCCCTGACACAGCAGGGCAGAGGGTTCTACTCCCACTATTTCCTAATTCTGAAGAAATCAGGCGGCCCCCCGCCCCATCCTAGATCTCAGAAATCTCAACAAATTTCTACAAAAAGAAAAATTCAGAATGGTGTCTCTAGGCACCATGCTTCCACTTCTACAACACGGAGATTGGCTCTGTTCTGTGGACCTTCAGGATTCTTATGCGCATATTCCCATCTCTCCACACCACCGCAAATACCTGCGTTTCACAGTGGGGCATCAACATTTTTGGTACAGAGTACAGTGATACCTCGGTTCTCGAACGCCTTGACTTTCGACCAAATCGGTATTCGACCAGGAGATTCGAGAAACTTTTGTCTTGGAATCCGAACAAATATTTGGAAATCGAACTTCCGAGATGAGCCGAGTTGAGCCGAATGGCGTTCATTCGGCCCAGCGCGCCTTGCTTGCGTCATCAGTGTGAGTGCAGAGAGAGAGTCACGCTTTGTGGAGAGAGTCACGCTTTACACTGAATTTAACCCTTAGACATGGGTCCAAAGAAAGCCAGAAGTGGTAATGCAGACAAAGGTAAGCGGAAAGCTGTGAGAACAACTATTGAGCTGAAGAAAGAAATCATTGCCAAATATGAACAGGGCACACGTGTTTCGGATCTGTCTGCTGAGTATGGCGTGCCAAAATCAACCATCTCTACTTTCCTTAAGAATAAAGCTGTTATAAAGGCTGCCAATGTTTTATTTCTTGTTGAGACTCATGTTTTTCTACATATTATATACAAATTAGGCCAGTAAATAGGCATTTTCTGGGGCTTGGAACGAATTAATCCAGTTTCCATTATTTCCTATTGGGTTTCATTGCTTCGGTTCTCGAACAATTTGGTTCTCGACCGTCCTCCTGGAACGAATTATGTTCGAGAACCGAGGTATCACTGTACTACCTTTCGGACTAGCTTCCGCACCTCGGGTGTTTACAAAGTGCCTAGGGGTGGCTGCAGCCAACCTACATAGGAACAATATACACGTCTTCCCTTACCTGGATGTTTGGCTAATCAAAAGACAATCCAAACATAGAGCTCTTGACGTGCTCGATCTCACCATAAATCTGCTACACTCCTTGGGATTTCTCACCAATTACCAAAAATCCCACCTGAATCCATCTCACCTTTATCGGAGCGGAATTGGACACCACAGTTGCAATAGCTTTCCTACCCAACGACCGTGCAGACACACTCTCCAGACTAGCTGTAACTCTGCGCACAAAGAAAACAGCCTATCAATTCCTAATGTTACTGGGCCACATGGCTTCCACGGTCCATGTCACTCCTATGGCCAGGCTGGCCATAAGAATAACTCAATGCACTTTGAAATCTCAGTGGCTCCAAGCCACTCAGCCTCTTTCATCCCAAATCCATGTAACCGACCAGCTGCATCTCTCACTTCTCTGGTGGACAAACAAAGCCAACTTGCTGACAGGTCTACCCTTCCAGCAACCAGTTCCACAAATAACCTTAACCATGGACACATCCAACTTGAGTTGGGGAGCTCATGTCAACAACCTTCAAACTCAAGGTACTTGGACACAGCTCGAAGCAACGTTTCAAATCAACTTCCTGGAGCTTCTAGCCATACGTTATGCTCTATATGCATTCAAAGACTACCTTTCATACAAGACTGTTCTCATACAAACAGACAACACAGTTGTAATGTGGTACTTGAACAAACAGGGAGGAACAGGCTCTTATCTCCTCTCCCAGGAAGCTACACAAATCTTGGCCTGGGCCCTTGCACACTCCATACATTTGTGGGCCACTTATCTGGCAGGCATACAAAACGTAGTAGCAGATCGCCTCAGTCAACAGTTCCATCCACATGAGTGGTCTCTGGATCCTGTGGTAACAACCAGAATCTTCCAATGCTGGGGTCAACCAACAATAGACCTCTTTGCATCCAAACTGAATCACAAAGTGGACAGATTCTGCTCCCTGCACAGGCAACAGAACACATTAGCCATGGTACCCTTCGCTTGCCCCTGGAACACAGGTCTCCTAAATGTGTATCCCCCGATACCGCTGACAGCCAAACCTCTCGTGAAACTGCAACAGGACAAAGGGTCAATGATATAGCCCCGTATTGGCCTCGAGAAGTATGGTTTTCCATGCTTCTCGACCTCTCGATCAAAGAACCCATTCGCCTGGGCACATTCGCCTGGACACTTTCATAACTCAGAACCAAGGCATGTTATGCCATCCGAACCTTCAAACCCTATCCCTCACAGCCTGGATGTTGAAAGCTTGATCCTAAAAACCGCTCAACCTTTCAACTGATGTCTCTCAAGTGCTTGTAGCCTCACGAAAGCCTTCCACACGAAAATCCTATCATTCTAAGTGGAACAGATTTACCATATGGTGCACGCAAAAAGGTATCAACCCCTTTTCCTGCCCCACTCCATCTCTATTAGACTATCTCTGGCACCTTTCAGACTCTGGTCCCCAGACTTCTTCGGTGAGGGTACACCTGAGTGCCATCTCAGCGTACCACAAGGGTGTAGGGGATGCTCAGATAACTGTGCAACCCCTTGTGAGTTGGTTTATGAGAGGACTTCTGCAATTAAAGCCCCCTCTACAGCCACCAGTCACTGAATGGGACCTAAATGTAGTACTTACAAGGCTCATGCTCTCCCTGTTTTAGCCTTTGCACTCCTGCGATGTTAAATATCTTACATGGAATGTTCTCTTCCTAGTAGCCATTACATCCGCTCGAAGGGTTAGTGAGTTATAAGCAATTGCCACATACTCACCCTATACCAGGTTCCTACATAAGAACATAAGAAAATGCCATACTGGGTCAGACCAAGGGTCCATCAAGCCCAGCATCCTGTTTCCAACAGTGGCCAATCCAGGCCATAAGAACCTGGCAAGTGCCCCAAAACTAAGTCTATTCCATGTTACCATTGCTAATGGCAGTGGCTATTCTCTAAGTGAACTTAATAACAGGTAATGGACTTCTCCTCCAAGAACTTATCCAATCCTTTTTTTAAACACAGTTATACTAACTGCACTAACCACATCCTCTGGCAACAAATTCCAGAGTTTAATTGTGCGTTGAGTAAAAAAGAACTTTCTCCGATTAGTTTTAAATGTGCCCCATGCTAACTTCATGGAGTGGACCGAGTGGTCCTCTGTACTCACCCAAAATTCCTTCCCAAGGTGGTTACTGACTTCCACTTGAATCAGTCTATAGTCTTGCCCACATTTTTCCCAAGGCCTCACTCTCATCAAGGCGAGAGAGTTTTAAACACCTTGGACTGTAAGCATGCACTTACATTTTACCTAGCCCGCACTGCAGTCCATAGGAAATCTACCCAACTCTTTGTTTCTTTCGATAAAAACAAACTAGGAGCTGCAGTGGGCAAACAAACTCTCTCCAATTGGCTAGCAGACTGTATTGAATTCTGCTATGACAAAGCAGGCCTTCCTCTCCAGGGACGAGTGAAGGCGCACTCAGTGAGAGCCATGGCAACCTCAGTAGCACACTATCGTTCAGTACCGATTGCTGAGATCTGTAAAGCTGCAACATGGAGCTCTCTTCACACATTTGCAGCACATTACTGCCTGGACAAGGAAGGACATCAAGACTCTGCCTTTGGCCAATTCGTCTTGAAGAACTTATTTCCAGTATAATCCCAACTCCTTCCACATCCATCTGCTGTGGTTTTCAGGCTGCCTCATTTCTCCCAACAGTACACCAGTTGTTGTGCCTGTTGCACAAGTTGTATGCTGTTGGTCCAAATTAAATATGTCAGCCAGTAGCTTGCTAATTACCCACATGTGAGGACTACCATCCGGCTTGTCCTGGGAGAAAGCAGAGTTGCTTACCTGTAACAGGTGTTCTCCCAGGAAACCCACCCGCCACCCCGCGGAGTTGGGTCCAAAATCGTTTTATTTTATTTTTTCGCTCGCACCTTTTCCTACTAACGAGACTGAAGAGAGACCCCTGTGGCTACAGGGATTAATGCATGCTGGGCATGCTCAGTGTGCCAGTCAAAGTTTCTAGAAACTTTGACAGAAAGTGTTCCATGATAGGGCTCCATCTATTACATCACCCACATGTCATCCTGCTATCCAGGGAAAACACCTGTTCCTGGTAAGCAACTCTGCTTTCCTGCATAATGTCATACTTTCATGTTCCTTAAAAGTACAACTGTTTTACATCAGAAAGAGTTTCACTTTAAAATAATTTTTCTTGAAACTTCGTTTGTGCTTTATATTAGTGACCTCCAAAGCTTGATCTATAAGAACATAAGATTTGCCATACTGGGTCAGACCAAAGGTCCCATCAAGCTTTGTATTCAGTTTCCAGCAGTGGCTAATCCAGGTCCCAAGAATCTGGCAGGATCCCAAAAGGTAAATAGATTCCATGCTGCTTATTCCAGGGATAGTAGTGGATTTTCCCAAGTTCATCTTAATGCTTTATAGACTTTTCTCCAGGAACTTTCTAAACCCAGCTACACTAAAAGCTTTCACCACATCTTCTGTCAATGAATTCATGGGCTTAATTATGCATTGAGTAAAAAAAATATTTTCTCCTATTTGTTTTAAATATAATAGTAACTTCATTGAATGTCCCTTAGTCTTTGTACTTTTTGAAATAGTAAACGATTTGCATTACATATTCCATTCCATTTTGCTCATCATATCTCCCATCAGCCGTCTCTTCTTCATTCTGAAGAACCCTAACCTCTTTAGCCTTTTCTCATGGGGGAATTGTTCCATCCCTTTTATCATTTTGGTCACCCTTCTCTGTTCCTTCTCTAATTTTGATTTTCCTAGCGTGTAGCAGATGGACTCAGGACCAATGGGTATAGTGTGCTCCTGATAGCAGTTGGAGACTGAGTCAGATTTCAATCTGACATCAGTACTACATATACGCACGAGGCTCTGTTCCTCAGTTTCTTCCGTCTCCATAGCAGTTCGGGACTTCACACACGCTTGCACAGCGTTAGAAAACCAAACTCCAAATTTAAAGAAGAAAGAAAGAAATCTTACCTACAGACGAGCCCCGCTCTCCTGCGGTGATACCTAAGGGTCCCTCCCCCAGTCGAGAATTCCTGTGGTGATTTCCGAGATCCCTCAGATGTAGCCTCTGTCCCGGCGTGGATTTAGCCCCCTGAAAAGGGAGCAGCTGAGAGGCAGCAGGTGCAGACCGAGCATGGTGGTGAAGGTATTCCCCTCTCCCCCCGCAGCCGGAGACCGCCTGGCAAGAAACCGGGAAGCGCCGAGACAAGGTAAGGTAGAAAACTTTCTCAAAGTCTCTGATCTCCAAGGCTTGGATAGCCGCACAGCTCGTCCATCCGGCGGCTGTCTAATCAAGTTGAGCAACCCAGGCCGGGCTAGACCCCGATCCAGCGCGAGGGTCCTCCCACGTGGAGACCCTCCGGGGGGGGGCCGCCATCTTGATCGCATGGTCGCCGGTGCCATTTTCCACTCCTTCGTCACCCGCTTCGCCCGCATCCTGAGCAGTGCGGTCAGCAGCGAGCTGGGCGCATAAAGATACTTGGCCGCATAAAATACTGAGGCGCATAGCAGCGTGCGCATTTGTGCCTTGCACACAGCGATGCACATAACAGGGCCGTGCGCACAAACAGACCCATGCGCACAACCGCTCGCACACCCTCGGGCTCTACGTGCACGACGTGGGCGCACCCAGAACACACAACAAGCCCCCCGGCAAGCGCATCCGAGAAGGATTCACGTGCAAATCATGGCACATCTGGCCAAAACATCTGAGAGACAGGCCCTCTGACCAGCCTTCCGCCTGAGAGCGGCGCAGCCAGAAGTCGTCACCACCTTGTGTCTGTAGTACGAAGAAGCTCTGGGGGAACCGAGACAATACAGTCCCAGGTAACTTCTTCTGGATGGGATTCTTCGCAGAGCTGCAATCCTTCATCCACGCACAGTCAGGACCACCGGTGACAAAGATACAACTCTCACCAGTGGACCAGGAAGTCTCAGAACCCCTGGAAGATGGGGAAATCCCTCCTGGAACAGAACCGTATCGATCCATGATGCGTTCCCCCCCCCCTAAGACGAGCTGCCAAATCTCGTGGCCACGAGCCTGAAGGCATAGGCCACCCCAGATACTAGCACCACAGCAGAGTCCAAGATCGTATCTGGTCGGGCTCCGTCTGACCTCATGCCATTCCCCAACACTACAGATCGTTCAACAAATGATCAACCTGGAATGGAACGCTCCAGAGGCCAGCTTCAAGGGAGGTCGGGCCCTAGAAGCCCTCTAACCCTTGGACCCCTTGACTAAGGAACTTCTGAGGTTTCCCAATATCGACGCCCTGGTCTGTGCCACCACAAAGCGCACCACCAGACCAGTCAGGGAGGAGCGGCACTCAAAGATGCCCATGACAGTCTGCAGGAATCCACCCTCAAACAGTCCTTTGTGATTGCTATGCCCTTACAGATCGCTGTGCCGTGGTGACAAGCGCCTGCCTGACTATGTCCAGGGACATAACTACGCCAATCTAAGCATTAGATCTGGCAATCTTATTTCTTACGAATTCGTCTTCAGACCTGGTACACATCACAGCCAGGGGCATCTCATCCGTAGTGGCAGCCAGAAGACAACCCTGACGTCGAAGTTGGTCAGCCGACCCGACCTCCAAGACAAAGCTCACAAGAATGCCCACTAGAGGAACTCTCCTGTTCGGAAGCGAACTGGATAAGTTAGCCGACAAGGGAGGGCGAGTCCCCAGTACCCTGGCTACCGGAGGACAGAAACAAGAAGAACCTGCTCCCCTCTCCCCGGGCACCCAAGGGCAGAGGATCTCAGTGTTTTAGATCATACAAAAACACACACCACGTACCTCGCCCCTCCAGCAGGGGACAGTCCTTTCGGAACAGACACAACAAAAGAGGAGCCTGCTCGGGCCCAGGCCCCAGCCGCAACACTCAATGAGAATCAACAGACCCATCGATGGGAAGAACCCGTGTGGGCCCGACCTATTCTACCAATGATGGGTCGAAATAACATCGGACAACTGGGTCCTAACCATCATCTGAGAGGGATACTACTTGGACCTTCACAGCATCCCTCCGGACAAGTTGTGAATTCTCCATGCCACTCCTCCTCCAAAAGGAAGACAGTGGAAACTACACTGACAAAGCTTCTCGCCTTAAAGGCATTAGCACCAGTGCCCATGCACCAACAAAATTCTGGGCACCACTCCATATACTTCATCGTCCCCAAGAAAGAGGGAACATTCCAGCCCATCCTAGACCTCAAGACCTTCAATCACTGAAGGTACCCTGTTGTCGCATGGAAACCCTGCGTTCGGTCATAAAGGCAGTACAACCGGGAGAATTTTCAACCTCCCTGGGTCTGTCGGAAGCCTATCACCACATACCAATCCATCACAATCATCAGCGTTTCCTAAACCTCACAGTATTGGGCCATCCTACCAGTTCCAGGCCCTACCGTTCGGGCCAGCTACGGCTCCCCAAACGTTTACCAAGATCATGGTGGTTGTAGTGGCGACACTGAGGAAAGAAGGAATCCTCGTGCACCCATACCTGGACGATTGGCTGATTAGAGTGAAATCGCCAGAGGAAAGCTATCAAGCAACCACCAGTGTCATGAACCTTCTGCAGAGCCTCGGGTGGATCATCAACACATCCAAGAGCTGGCTGCAGCCCTCCCAACTCTAGAATACCTGGGAGTCCAGTTCGACACAACGGAACAAGGTTACCCTTCCTCCTACAAGGAGAAGAAAATGGATGGAACTACTACGAGCATCTCTGATCTCCGCTCTCCCCACGGCATGGGACTACCCCCAAGTCCTCGGACTCATGGCTTCAACCATAGTAGGCGTCCCGTGGGCAAGGGCTCACAGGCAACCCCTACAGCATTCCCTGTTCTCACGGTGGAACCCGATATCTCAGAACTACTCCGCCCCCCTCCAACTACCGGCAGAAGTTCGGTAGCAGCTACAGTGGTGGCTGCAAAAAAACCACTTGAGCAAGGAAATAAGCCTATCCCCACCTGACTGGATCTGGCACACCACGGATGCGAACCTGCGACGGTGGAGAGCCCATTGCCAGGAACTAACGGCCCAAGGGCAATGGGTCAAAGAATAGTCTGCATGGAACATAAACCGACTGGAAGCACAAGCAGTCAGACCAGCCTGCCTACAATTCAGTCACAGACTCTGGGGAACATCAGAATCATGTCTGACAACGCCACAACAGTGGCCTACATCAACTGCCAGGGGAAACCAGAAGCCAGCAGGTGTCTCTGGAATTACAACCCCTAATGAAGTGGGTGGAAACAAACCTACAAGGGATATCAGCCACCCACATCACGGGAAGAGACAAAGTCACTACGGACTACCTTGGCAGAGAGAGTCTGGACCCAGGGGAATGGACACTGTCCACCGCAGCCCCCAGCTGATAGTGAACCACTGGGGGACCCCAGCCATGGATCACCTGGCAACCGGGGTCTTCACCTGAGCCCCCAAGCTCTACAGCCACAGACGGGAATCGCTATCCCAGGGAATCATGTCTTCGTCCACACATGACCACAGGAGGTCCTGCTGTATGCCTTCCCTCCATGGCCACTACTGGGCGGAATCCGCAAGATAGAACACCACAGAGGGATAGTACTTCTAGTGGCCCCAGACTGGCCAAGAAGACCGTGGTACATGGATATACGAAGATATGCGGGGGAACCCTCTGCGTCTACCTCCACCAGGGATCTACTCCAACAAGGACCGATCCTCCACGAAGATCCAACGAGATTATCGCTTAAGACCTAGCCCTTGAGAGGTCTCGCCTGAAGAAGAGCGGATACTCAGGGCCAGTAATTGACACCCTGCGCCGGGCGCGCAAGTTTTCCACATCCTTAACCTATATACGAATATGGAGAATATTCGAAGCTTGTTGCGAAGACCGCGACATCCGGCTGTGGACAGTCAAAATTCCCATGAGCCTGAAATTCCTACAGGACGACGTGAAGAAAGGGTTGTCACTCAACTCTATCAAAGTCCAACTGGCTACGCTGGCCTGTCTCAGAACCAAAGTGGATGGCATCGGTCTAGCCGCCCATCCAGACGTCTCACGCTTCCTGAGAGGGGTCAAACATCCGACCACCTCTAAAGTGGCCGATACCCCTATGGAACTTCAAACGGGTACCAGACTTCCTTGCAGGAGCGTCCTTCGGACCCACGCGCAGTCTGACCCTACGGCTCCTGACCTTGAAGACGGCATTCCTAGTAGCATTCTGCTCAGCTCGCCGAATCTCCAAACTTCAAGCGTTATCATGCCAGGAACCGTTCTCCATTTCACACCGGGATCCGTACAGCTACGCGCTGTACCCTCCTTCCTTCCAAAGATGGTTTCTCCCTTCCATCTTAACCAGTCTATCGCACTACCATCCCAGACGAGAACAAGGGCTCGTAAGACTCACGCCAGCTTCACCATATTAACATTGGTAGACTCCTAGTCCTATATCTGGAAAGATCGGAATCCGTACGAAAGACGGACCATCTGTTCGTTCTTCACAGCATGATGAAACAAGGGGAAGCGGCCTAGCGGGCAACATAGCCCACTGGATCAAAGAAGTAATCAAGGCAGACTACTTAAAGGCAGGCAAGCCTCCACCGCTGCAAGTCAAGGTCCATTCCGCAAGGGCCCAGGCAGTGCCCTGGGCAGAAACCAAGATGCTGTCACCCGTCAAGATCTGTTGGACGGTAACGTGGTCCTCAATCCATACCTTCTTGAGGTTCTACCGCCTGAATGTCCAAGCCAAAGAGGACACAGCATTCACAAGGGCAGTCCTAAATGGATCACGGGCAGCCTCCCACCCATCTCGGGAGTAGCTTTTGTACATCCCATTGGTCCTGAATCCATCTGCTACACGCTAGGAAATGGAGAAATTACTTACCTGATAATTTCGTTTTCCTTAGTGTAGACAGATGGACTCGGCATCCCACCCATGGCTGCCCGGTAAATACGGGAACCTCGGAGGACATTCCCCGAGAGCAGGATAAGCGCGGGTAAGCCAGCTCTTACCCCCAGTAAGACGCCCACAACGACCGAGTGCCAGCATTTCTCGGTTGAATGCTCTGGCAACCTCCAGCTAGAAATCATATCAACCAATCCAAGTTAAACAAGTTAATCAAGTTAGCCAATCTCACATTTATTTATTTTATTTAACACTTTTCTATACCGACCTTCATGGTAGAGACCATATCAGATCGGTTTACATCGAATTGGGGAACTGAACCAAGAACAGTAACCAAAAACAATAGGTTGAGCATGAAAAAACAAAGTTACATTTAACAGGGAAATTAAACTTGGAAGCATAGGCTGCTGGAAGGAAGGAAAGGCTTGAGATAACGGAGGAATTATTAGTATAAACAAAGCAGAGTCAGGGGGCTCTTATTCTGGACATGGGTAATATGGAGATCCATTGCTCCTGAAGGAAGTTCTGTCGACTATTGTGTGTCATGGGTATCTGAGAAGGCTTGGCGGAAAAGCCAGGTCTTAAGTTTTTTCTTAAATGTTAGTAGGCAGGGTTCCATTCTGAGGTCAGCTGGGATGTTGTTCCAGATAGTTGGGCCTGCTGTTGAGAAGGATCGGTCTTTAGTTGAGGTGAGGCGTGTGGCTTTTGTAGGTGGGGTCTGTAGGGTTCCTTTATATACTTCTCTAGTCGGTCTGTTGGTGAGGTGGAGATTGAGGGGGAATTCGAGGTCCAGATGCAAGTGATTGTAGATGGCTTTGTGGATTAAAGTGAGTGATTTGTGGAGGATTCTGTACTTCACTGGGAGCCAGTGTAGGTTACGTAGGATGGGGGATATGTGTTCTCCCCGGTTGGTGTTAGTCAGGATTCTTGCTGCAGCGTTCTGTATCAGCTGTAGCGGCTTAGTGGTAGAGCTGGGGAGTCCCAGGAGGAGTGCGCTGCAGTAATCGATTTTAGCAAATATCAAGGCTTGCAGAACTGTTCTGAAATCGTGGAAAAAAAGTAGGGGTTTGAGTCTTTTTAGGGCTTGAAGCCTGTAGAAACAATCTTTGGTTGTGGTGTTGATCATTTTCTTGTGGTTTAAGTGGTTGTCTAGTAATACCCCGAGATCTCGTACGTGGGTATGCATGAGCTGGGTGTTAAGGTTGGTCTGTGGGAGAGGGTTGTCTTGGTTAGAGGAGATGAGGAGGAGTTCGGTCTTGGATGCGTTAAGGACCAGATTAAGGCTGTTAAGAAGGTTGGTGATCCGATTTAGGCAGTTGTTCCAGTGCGAGAGTGCTTTTGCGATGGATTCTGTTATCGGAATCAAGATCTGCATGTCATCTGCATACAGATAATGAATAAGGTTAAGGTCTGTTAGAAGCTGACAGAGTGGGAGGAGGTATATATTGAAGAGAGTGGGTGATAATGATGATCCTTGGGGTACTCCGAGTGAGGACCTTGTCGAAGGAGATTCTTTATTATTTATTTTAACTTTGAAACTTCTATTACTAAGGAAAGACGTGAACCAACTGAGGGCTGAACCTGATATACCTATTTCTGCTAGGAGAGTCAGAAGGATGTTGACGGTTGACGGTGTTGAAGGCTGCCGAGATGTCCAAAAGAACTAGAAGGAAGGAGTGGCCCTTGTCTAATCCCAGAATGATATGGTCTGTTAAGGAGATGAGGAGTGTTTCTGTGTTGCGAGATTTGCGGAATCCGTATTGGGAAGGGAAAAGGATGTTGTGATCCTCTAGATATTCTGACAGCTGAGTGTTAACCAGTTTCTCTGTAAGTTTGGCTAAGAATGGTAGATTTGAGATGGGGCGGAAGTTAGCAGGTTCTTTGGGGTCTATGTTGTGCTTCTTGAGGAGGGGTTTAAGAGAAGCGGATTTTAAGCTATCTGGGTATCTCCCTTGTGCTAATGAGCAGTTTATAATATTAGCTAGAGGTCCTGCGATCATGTTTGGAATCAGTAGCAGGAGTTTGGATGGTATATTGTCCGTTGGATAGCTAGATGGTTTCTGTCTCTTAAGGAGGGATTCAATCTCCCCGGTAGATGTCAGATCGAAGTTGTCGAGCTTGATTCCAGTGTGGGTGTGAGTAGTGGAGAATGTAGAGCATGTGGTGGTGTTGGTAGGTAGGAGAGCCCCAGGGTATTTGTAATCTTCTGTTGAAAGAAAGTAGCAAGTTCATTGGCCTTGGATTGTGCTTGTTCATCAGGTATCGTTGGTGGGGATGACTTAGTGATTTGTGACACGTAAGAGAAAAGTGCCTTGGCGTCATATTGGAGGTTGTGGATTTTACTTGCATAGTATTCTCTTTTTGACTTTAGGATTGCGGTCCTATAATGGTGTAGGGTTCCTTTGTAAGATGAGAGTGTAACGGAGTTGGGGGCTTTGCGCCATCTATTTTCTTTGTGGCGAAGGATTTGTTTCATCCGTATTAGCTCTGTGGAGTACCATGGTTGATTTCCTTTCTTTTCAAGGTTTATTGTTTTGGAGACTGCAGGGCATAGTTTGTTAGCCACTGCTTCCGTGATGTTGTGCCATGAAAGAACTGCAGAGTCTGTGTTGGATAAGTCCAGGTTAGAGAGTTCTTTCGTAAGATGGTCGCTGAGAGTCTCGGATGCACATGATTTCCTGTAGTGAATGGTGGACTGAAGCTGCGGGCTGTAAGTTTGTTGTTTAGCAGTGATCTTGGTGGTTATCAGAAAGTGATCTGACCAGGGGACTGGGGTGCAGGTGGGTGTCGATGAGCAACTGAATTTTGAGTTGATGAAGATGAGATCTAGCGTGTGTCCTCCTTTGTGAGTCGGGTTGTTGACGATCTGCGTGAATCACATTGCGCTGAGAGAGTTGAGGAAGGTTTCGCAGTTGGGGGAGAGGGGTGAGGCGTCGGTGTGTAAGTTAAAGTCTCCCATGATCATGGTAGGGAGGTCAAAGTCGATGTGCTTCACTATGGATTCGATGAGGGGAGATGCGTCCGCTTCAAGTAATCCCGGCGGAGCATAGACTAGTAGTAGTTGCAGATGTTGTGATTTGACTAAGCCCAGTTCCAGTTTGGACTCGGACTTGATTGTATGTGGAGTAAGTTTGAGTTCTTTTTTGGTTGCTAGTAGTAAGCCTCCCCCTCGTTTTTTGTGTCTGTGGGTTGATAGTATTTCATACTTGTGTATAGGTAATTGGTTGATGAGCGCGATGTCGGAGTTTTTTAGCCATGTTTCTGTGATGGCACAGATATCGGGTTCTGAGTCCAGTAGATAATCGTTGAGGATGTGCGTCTTTTTAGTCAGTGATTGTGCATTAAATAGAGTTACCGAGAGTAGTGTGAGTCCTAGGAACTGGGTAAGAGGGGTGATCATGATTGGTATGAGGGATCTGTGACTTCTTGAAGGTAGTTCTGGCGTAGGATAGGTGCTGGTTTGGCGACGGAGATGTCTGATTGGAATTTGATGAGTTAGTCTTTCTTCCGGTAGATGTGATGGCAGGATTTGTTGCCGGAGTAGGATTTGAGGTGATGGGGAATTAAGGTTCCGACGAGACGATGGCGTTGGCATAATGGGTCCTGTTAAAATCGTGTTACTGCTCTGGTGTGGCTTGAGTGCTGGAGAGCTTGGAGTCACGCTGGTGTGGCTGGATGAGTGCTGGAGAGCTTGGATTCACGCTGGTGTGGCTGGATGAGTGCTGGAGAGCTTGGAGTCACGCTGGTGTGGCTGGATGAGTGCTGGAGAGCTTGGAGTCACGCTGGTGTGGCTTGATGAGTGCTGGAGAGCTTGGAGTCACGCTGGTGTGGCTGGATGAGTGCTGGAGAGCTTGGAGTCACGCTTGTGTGGCTTGATGAGTGCTGGAGAGCTTGGAGTCACGCTGGTGTGGCTGGATGAGTGCTGGAGAGCTTGGTGTCACGCTGGTGTGGCTGGATGAGTGCTGGAGAGCTTGGTGTCACGCTGGTGTGGCTGGATGAATGCTTGGAGTCACGCTGGTGTGGCTGGATGAGTGCTGGAGAGCTTGGAGTCACGCTGGTGTGGCTGGATGAATGCTTGGAATCATGCTGGTGTGGCTGGATGAATGCTGGCGTGGCTGAGTGAGAGTCTGGAGGTACGCTGGTGTGGGTAGCCACTCAGTGGCTGCACGAAGGGGCAGCCACTGAGTGGCTGCCCCTTCGTGCAGCCACTGAGTGGCTATACATATATACACAACTGCGTTGTGTATATATGTATAGCCATTATATTGTGTATATATTGTGTATATATATTGTGTATATTGTGTATATAAAGTGGCTATACATATATCCACAACTGCGTTTCGAAGAGAAAACTGAGGAACAGAGCCTCATGCACGGGTATATGTAGTGCTGATGTCAGATTGAAATCTGTCTCCATCTCCAACTGCTATGAGGAGCACACTATACCCATTGGTCCTGAGTCCATCTGTCTACACTAAGGAAAACGAAATTATTAGGTAAGCAATTTCTCCAATTTCTTTTTTTTTTTTTTGTGAAATGGTGATCAGAATTGTACGCAATACTCAATATGTGGTCACACCTTTGAGCAATATAGAGGCATTATGATATTCTCTGTTTTATTCTCCATTCCTTTCCTATTAATTCTTAGAATTCTATTTGCTTTCTTGGCTGCTGCTGCACATTGAGCAGAACATTTCAATGCATTATCCACGATGACAACTAGATCCTTTTCCTGAGTGGTGACTCCTAATGTGTAACCTTGCATTGTGTAGCTATAGTTTAGATTGCTCTTCCCTAAGTGCATCAATTTGCAGTTGTCAACATTAAATGTCATCTGCCATTTGTATGCCCAGTCTCCCAGAATGCAAGATCTTTGTGCAACTTCTCACAATCCTCTTGTGATTTAACAACTTTGAATAATTTTACATTTGCAAATTTGATCTCACTCATTGTTCCCATTTTCAGGTCATTTATAAATGTTAAAAAGTAGTGGACCCAGGCCAGAGGTACTCCACTATTTACCTTTCTCCATTGAGAAAATTGACTATTTAGCCCTACTTTCTGTTTTCTAAGTTTTAACCAGTTCCCAATCCTCCTATCCCATTACTGTTTAACTTCCTCAGAAGTCTCTCATGAGGGACTTTGTCAAATGCTTTCTGGAAATCCAGATATACTATATCAATTGGTTCACCTTTATCCACATGTTTGTTTATACCTTCAAAAAAATGTAGCAGATTGGTGAGGCAAGACTTCCCTTGGCTAAATCCATGTTGGCTTTGTCCCATTACATTATATCTATATGTTCAGTAATTTTGTTCTTTATGATCATTTCTATCATTTTGCCCAGCACTGATATCAGGCTGACTGGTCTATAGTTTCCTGGGTCACCCCTGGACCTCTTTTTCAAAATTGGTGTTACGTTGGCAACCATTCAATCTTTATAGTAGATAATAGGGATGTGAATCGGGTGATCGATCGTCTTAACGATCGATTTTGGCTGGGGGGGGAGGGAAATCTGATCGTCATGGTTTTTGGTTTTTTTAAATCGTAAAAAATCGTAAATCGGGGGAGGGTGGGAAAACCAGCACCCTAAAACCCACCCCGACCCTTTAAAATAAATCCCCCACCCTCCTGAAGCCCCCCAAAATGTTTTAAATTACCTGGGGTCCAGTGGGGGGGGTCCCGGTGCGATCTCCCGCTCTCGGGTCACGGCTGCGTTAAAAGAAATGGTGCCGGTGGCCCTTTGCCCTTACCATATGACAGGGCAAAGGTAGCGCCGGCGCCATTTTGGCCATGTCACCTGACGTCACGAGTGCAGGAGATCGCTCCCAGACCCCTGCTGGACCCCCAGGGACTTTTGGCCAGCTTGGGGGGGCCTCCTGACCCCCACAAGACTTGCCAAAAGTCCAGCGGGGGTCCGGGAGCGACCTCCTGCACGCGGGGGCCGTATTGCCAATATTCAAAATGGCGCCGGCGCTACTTTTGCCCTCACTATGTCGACATATCCCCACTGGACCCAGGTAATTTAAAACATTTTGGGGGGCTTCGGGAGGGTGGGGGATTTATTTTAAAGGGTCGGGGTGGGTTTTAGGGTGCCGGTTTTCCCGCCCTCCCCCGATTTACGATTTTTTACGATTTAAAAAAAACAAAAACCATGACTATCAGATTTCCCTCCCCCCCAGCCAAAATCGATCGTTAAGATGATCGATCACCCGATTCACATCCCTATTATCTACTATAAAGATTGAATGGTTACCAACGTAACACTATGTTGACATAGTGAGGGCAAAAGTAGCGCCGGCGCCATTTTGAATATTGGCAATACGGCCCGCGTGCAGGAGGTCGCTCCCGGACCCCCGCTGGACTTTTGGCAAGTCTTGTGGGGGTCAGGAGGCCCCCCCAAGCTGGCCAAAAGTCCCTTGGGGTCCAGCGGGGGTCCGGAAGCGATCTCCTGCACTCGTGACGTCGGGTGACAGGAACCAAAATGGCGCCGGCGCTACCTTTGCCCTGTCATATGGTAAGGGCAAAGGGCCACTGGTGCCATTTCTTTTAACGCAGCCGTGGCCCGAGAGCGGGAGATTGCGCCGGGACCCCCCCCCCCCCCCACTGGACCCCAGGTAATTTAAAATATTTTGGGGGGCTTCGGGAGGGTGGGGGATTTATTTTAAAGGGTCGGGGTGCGTTTTAGGGTGCCGGTTTTCCCGCTCTCCCCCCTCCCCCGATTTACGATTTTTTGACGATAAATCGGGGGAATTGTTATTGTATCGCGGCTCTAACGATTTTTGACAATTTAAAATATATCTGACGATTGTTTTAAATCGTCAAAAAACGATTCACATCCCTAGTAGATAATTCTAAAGATATTTTACAGATTGTGTGCAATTTCATTTATCAGTTCTTTAAACATTCTGTGATGTATTACATCTGGTGCAAGTGATTTCTACTCTTTGGTTTGTCTGTTTGCCTTATTACATCTTCCTGGTTCACTGAGATTTATTTCAGTTCCCCTGAATCATCACCTTTAAATAAAATTTCTGGCATGGGTATTAACCTTATATCTTCCTCAGTAAAGACTGAAGCAAAGAATCCATTTAGTCTCTCCACTATGGCCTTATCTTCCCTAAATACCCCTTTTATCCCTTGCTGATATAATGGTCCAACTGATTACCTGAAAAAGTTATTATGATTTTTTTGCTTCCATGGAAAACTTCTTTTCAAATTCTCCTTTGCCTTTATTATTAATGCTTGGCTTCTAACTTGCCAGTGCTTTTTTGAAAGATGTTCTTTTAGCTATAATAGCTTCTCTCACCTTGCTTCTAACCATGCTTGTAGTTGTTTATCCTTCTTTCCACCTTTTTTAATACATGGAATACATCTGGCCTGGGCTTCCAAGAAGGTATTTTTAAACAAGGTCCATGCCTGTTGTAAATTCTTAACTTTGGCAGCTGTTGCTTTTAGTTTTTTCCTAACCATTTATTTCATGTAGGAATTTCACCTCCTTAGCATGTCTTGATGTGACATTTACTAAGTCACCCATTATTAATGTGCTGCCTTTTTTTTAGGTTCCCTAATTTCTGTTAGCATTTCATTATCTGTTCATTCTAGCCATGTGGATGCTAATACGACTCCAATACTATTTATTAGGGATGTGAATCGTTTTAGGACGATTAAAATTATCGTCCGATAATTTTAATATCGTCTTAAACCGTTATGGAACACAATACAATACAGATTCTAACGATTTATCGTTATAAATCGTTAGAATCGTGAGCCGGCACACTAAAACCCCCTAAAACCCACCCCCGACCCTTTAAATTAAATCCCCCACCCTCCCGAACCCCCCCACAAATAACTTAAATAACCTGCGGGTCCAGCGGCGGTCCGGAACGGCAGCGGTCCGGAACGGGCTCCTGCTCTGAATCTTGTCGTCTTCAGCCGGCGCCATTTTCCAAAATGGCGCCGAAAATGGCGGCGGCCATAGACGAAAAAGATTGGACGGCAGGAGGTCCTTCCGGACCCCCGCTGGACTTTTGGCAAGTCTCGTGGGGGTCAGGAGGCCCCCCACAAGCTGGCCAAAAGTTCCTGGAGGTCCAGCGGGGGTCAGGGAGCGATTTCCCGCCACGAATCGTTTTCGTACGGAAAATGGCGCCGGCAGGAGATCGACTGCAGGAGGTCGTTCAGCGAGGGTTCCGGCGCCTCGCTGAACGACCTCCTGCAGTCGATCTCCTGCCGGCGCCATTTTCCGTACGAAAACGATTCGCGGCGGGAAATCGCTCCCTGACCCCCGCTGGACCTCCAGGAACTTTTGGCCAGCTTGTGGGGGGCCTCCTGACCCCCACGAGACTTGCCAAAAGTCCAGCGGGGGTCCGGAAGGACCTCCTGCCGTCCAATCTTTTTCGTCTATGGCCGCCGCCATTTTTCGGCGCCATTTTGGAAAATGGCGCCGGCTGAAGACGACAAGATTCAGAGCAGGAGCCCGTTCCGGACCGCTGCCGTTCCGGACCGCCGCTGGACCCGCAGGTTATTTAAGTTATTTGGTGGGGGATTTAATTTAAAGGGTCGGGGGTGGGTTTTAGGGGGTTTTAATGTGCCGGTTTTTCGATTTTTCGATTTTTAACGATTTTTCACGATATTTTACCCCCCCAAACGGCAACAATACGATTCCCTCCCCCTCCCAGCCGAAATCGATCGTTAAGACGATCGAGGACACGATTCACATCCCTACTATTTATCCCCCTTTTCACATGGAATTTCTATCCACAAGGATTCAGTATGTTTTTAATTTGTATTAACAACCTGCTTATCAGTTGACAGGGGAAATTTGGAATCTCTCTGCTCTGTCTGCTCTTTACTTGAAGACACCTGGGTTAATTTAGCATTTATTGCAACCTCTATCTGCAAGCCATACCTCCCCTGTTTTGTTAGACTCTTTCAAAGATACATCATTCCAATCCATGCCCTCCTGAGCAACTGTCAGCTTTCCACTATCATCTAATTTAAAAACTGCTCTATCATTTTTTTAAAGGTTAGTCCCAGCAGTCTGGTTAAGGTGGAGTCCATCCTTTTGGCAAAGGCCCTCCTCCTTCCCTAAAATACTGCCCTGTTCGTAACAAACCTAAAGCCCCTGCACCATCGTCTCAGCCATGTATGGAGGCTCCATTGCTCTGCCTGCCTTTGAGGGTCTTGTGTGTGTCATGGGGAGCATTTCTGAGAATGCTATCCTAGAGGATCTGGATTTTAACTTCCTTCCTAAAATCCTAAATTTGGCTTCCAGAATCTCCTTCCTGCATATTCCTATGTCTTTGGTGCCTACATGGACAAAGACAGCTGGCTCTTCTCACTGTCTATGTAACATGTAAGGTCCGCCACTTTCACACCAAACAGGCACGTCATCAGGTGATCCTCACGTCCACCATTCACCCAACTCTCTACATTTCTACTGGTCAAATTATCATCTACAACAGCCTTCCTAACCTGCCCCTCCTGGGCAGATGCCCCTGAAGACGTATTCTCATTGCGAGAGGATACATCATCACCTTGAGGGCAGGACCTAGCTTCAGTATTGCTTCCTAGCATACCAAGACAATGCTCTCCTTTCAGGTGACCTTTCTCCTCCAAGGCAGCGCAGAGGCTGTCTGAGAGGAGGTGGGACTGCTTTACTGTGCCCGTGAAGATCTCTTCAATATATACCTGTCTGTCTCTCTTAGCTCCTCCACATCTGCCATGTTAGACTCCAGAGATCAGACTTGTTCTCTGAGGGCTTAGAATTCTTTGCATCGATTTTATATGTAAGGAAGGACCACTATAAGATGAAGCTGCCAAAGAAAGTCTGAGTCTTGGAAATAAATCTTTTTCAAACTTTTTTACCATCAGTCATCATATCTTCAATTTGGCAAATACCTTGTAGTCCACAGAAATCCAGTTGATTTTGAAATACAAAGTACAGTACTTTTGTACTTTTGTACTTTGTGTTTGAATATTGGCTTTTTATATATGACAAGGTACACACATACACTTATGCTATCTAAAATGATGGTGAAAAGTACGCAAGTCTGCTATGCATGTACATTTTTAAAATGTTAGTGTGTACACACCATTTTGTTCAACAACCAAGTTATGCTCCCTGGTAACACCTCTTTTTATTGTGGCTAAAAGTACACATGTGAACATAAGATATGCCATACTGGGTCAGACCAAGGATCCAACAAGCCAGTATCCTGTTTCTAAAAGTGACCAATCCAAGACACAAGTAGCCAAACATTAAATAAATCTCAAGCTACTATTGCTTATTAATTAATAGAAGATTTTTCCTCTAGGAACTTATCCAAACTTTTTTTAAACCCAGTTAAACTAGCTGCTGTAACCACATCCTCTGGCAATGAATTCCAGAGCTTAACTATGCACTGAGGGTCTGATTTTAAAAAGCATTTACATGCGTAAATCTGGGTTTTACGCATGTAAATGCACTTTACTCGAGTAAGTGGGCTTTTGAAAATTGCTACAATATATGCCATTGAATCGTCCATAGGATTTATTCGCATAAGTGCACTTTACGTGAGTAAATGGCTTTTGAAAATTGCTACAATAGTAGTTACATTTATGCGCGTAACTCCTTTGAAAATTACCCCCTGAGTGAGAGAATTTTCTTCAATTTGTTTTAAATGAGCTACTTGCTAATTTCATGGAGTGACCACTAGTCCTTCTGTTATCTGAGAGAGTAAATAACCAATTTACCTTAACTTGTTCAAGTCCTTTCATGATCTTGTAGACCTCTATCATATTCCCCCTCAGTCGTCTCTTCTCCAAACTGAACAGCCCTAACTTTCTTAGCCTTTCCTCATTAGGGCAGCCTTTCATGCCCCTTATCATTTGGTCACCCTTCTCTGCACTTTCTCCAGTGCAACTATATCTTTTTTGAGATGTGGTGTCCAGAATCTCACTCATTATTCAAGATGCGGTTTCACCATGGAGCGATACAAAGGCATTATGACATTAATCATTTTATTTGCCATTCCTTTCTTAATAATTCCTAACATTCTGTTAGCTTTTTTGATCGCCACAGCAACTGGTCCGACGATTTCAATGCATTATCCACTATGGGCCTCATTTTCTAAAGTATTGCAAGCCTGCGATACTTTAGAAAATCGCGCTAATGGGGGCCGGGGGGTCGACATGGAGGGCGGTCCTGCGCTAGCCGGCAGCAATCGCACTGCCGCGGTGCGATCACTGTCTGTTTTGCACGCAATAGCTCCACCATAGAATGTGTAGCTATTGGGTGTGAAATAGGATACGAAAAGGCACCTACCTTTTTGCTGTCCACGGCGTCTTCGCGGAGTCGGCCCCGGTGACGCCCCGACTCCTCCTCTTCCGGGGCCGACTCCGCCCCGATTTAGGTAGCGCAGGCCCTATGTCACCTAGATCTCTTTCCTTGGTGGTAACTCTTAAGATAGAACCTAACATTGTGTAACTACAGCAAGGGTTATTTTTCCCTGTATGCATCACCTTGCACTTGTTCACATTAAAGTTCATCTGCCTTTTGGAAGCCCAATCTTCCAGTCTCGCAAGGTCCTCCTGTAATTTGACAATCCACATGAGATTTAACTATTCTAAATAATTTTGTGTCATCTTCAAATTTGATCACCTCACTCATCGTTCCCCTTTCTAGATCATTTATAAATATATTTTAAAAAAACAGTCCAAGTACAGATCCCTGAGGCACTCCATTGTTTACCTTTTTCCACTGTGAAAACTGACCATTTAATCCTACTCTGTTCTGTCTTTTAACCAGTTTATAATGCATGAAAGGACATCACCTCCGATCCCATGACTTTTTAATTTTCTTAGAAGCCTCTCGTGGGATTTTGTCGAACGCCTTCTAAAAATCCAAATACACCACTTCTACCAGTTCACCTTTGTTCACATGTTTATTCACCCCTTCAAAAATATAAACATGAACTTTTAGCCAGCTGTACATCCACTTAGGCGGCTTCAGCCTTACTACCTGCATAAACCCCATTTTTACCTGCATATTTATCAATTAAGTCTGAGAAAATCTACCCCAGAATGTACCACAAATCTACTCCAAAATGTTTTGTCTTATAAAAATGATCAATATTCTGTCATTGAAGTATTAAAAGATTAGTCTGCTCAACAACTTACTCATAATGATATGTTAAGTCTTATTTCATGTTTCCCTTTTGTCAGATGCTATGTATTTTTACCTGTCCTGAGACATTTAAATGTTTTGCAAGACATACAATATTATTTTTATCAAGGTTCCTCCTTTACAGTATTTTCATATTCTTGTAACAAAGTATTTATACACAGAAACAGAACACCTTTCTTTGGCATTTAATTGACTGAAATTATTTTACATAAATTAGTTACTATAAGAAAACAGAAGTGGCCTTTGTATAAGATGTTATGTAATAAATGATATACTTCTGGGACTTTCTTCAATTATCAACTAAATTAATTGCAAAATGATAGTTATGCTGAAACCACAGTCAATAAATGTAGTTACAGTTCAAGGCACTTAGAGGATTAAATGTTTGAATATACTGGTCTTTTAGGAGCTTCTTGAATAAGCTGACATGCTGAACAAGAAATTTCTTATTTAAATCTAACAGTGGTTTGCAGCACAGCTAAAAGTTCTAAGATCCTTTAAAAAAATATGTTGCAAATTATAGATCTATGTATACTGTACACAAAATAGAAAAAGTCCACACTGCAGATAACCATACTGTATAGCCTATATAAAAGTGTCATGTTCAAAGTCAATGATAATGTGTATCAGATGTGTTCTAAAATGAAGTGCATTTCACAGTTCCAGTTATTTATGAAGCTATACACTCAACACTTCATGACAGTGAAGTTTCAAGTTTCTTCACAGTTTCTTTGACATGGTATTCCACTAAAGTCATAAAATCTGATTCTTTCGTACTTCAGATTTTCCTTTGGTTGCCTCAACAAATCGTTTTCAGCTAAAGAAAGTTGCTAGGAATTGGAACATGTTGATCCTTTTTGGAATATTGATGTATTTCTTTGCAGTGAAACATGGGCAATTTGTGTATTTTAATCCTTTGCAAATGAAATAGTTGAAGACTGTATAATACAAAAATATTCCACAGAATGCAAATATATTTAGAAATCTGCAGGTCTGATCATCATTGTTGTAGCTTTGAGAGAGTAGCCTGATCCTTTCCAGTAGTACCATTTAATTCCATTAAATTTGTTTGTGTTCTGTCCCAATGAATAGTACATCCCGTTCAGGTTAGAAGGACCACAAGCATCAAACCACCAGCCTGTAACAAGACACAGCATAAAGGATTAGAAAGAAACCAAGCACTTGTTTTAACTTATTTGTATTTATTTTCTTATATTTATAACCTTATGGCTCATAGTGGCACATAAACCAAACTAAAAATACAAATTAGTACAGAAATCTAGCTAATCCAGACATACAATACATATAAAAATAATTGCAAAATCAAATAAAACAATTAAGCAAACTAAAAAAATTAGTGTTGACCTAATAAGCAAACCACCAGGCATCAAGGAAAAGCAAAACAAAAAAGCCAGTTCTTTTGAGAATGTAAAATAAAAACTGTATGGAATTTGTAATCTGTTTAGAAAACATCTGAAACAATCAAATATTTTCTTTTGCAGTAAAGAAATAGGACCTACAGGAGGCCATTTTTTAAAAAAGTTGTTCCATTGAAAAGAAAAGTCTAACCTATAATTGTAGCAGAGGTGATGGGTGGGTTCTTGATATCAGTTTGTTTTTCTTCCATTTGCCATGCCTCTATCCCCCAACTGGGTACTCTTGAAGTGCACACAATTGGTGGTCAGGGCAAAAGCATGACAAGTGGAAGAGGAAGGAAATAGAACACCATGGACCCATCAGTATTTTTCTCAAAAAGCTTATATGCTTTTTTTTTCTGATCTATTTCTTGTTATATACACTCTCAGATGGCTTTAATATTTTGCTCTAAGTTTTAAAATAGAATTATACCAATATATCTCAGTCTCTCAAAAAGGAGCCAACTTTTCTATATTGCTGAAATCATATATCTTGAGAATATGAAACCGCTGGGAGGCTATGAGGCTCAAAGCGGTAAGCTCTGGAGTAACTTTAGAGCTTATTTCTTCACAATGGAGTGGTGAATATATGGAATAGTTTCCGATGGAGGTGGTGGAGGCAAGGACAGTAACAAAATACATGCTTATCTCCTGCTTATCAAGGCATAAGAACATAAGAAAATGCCATACTGGGTCAGACACCAAGGGTCCATCAAGCCCAGCATCCTGTTTCCAACAGAGGCCAAAACCAGGCCACAAGAACCTGGCAAGTACCCAAAAACTAAGTCTATTCCATGTTACCATTGCTAATGGCAGTGGCTATTCTCTAAGTGAACTTAATAGCAGGTAATGGACTTCTCCTCCAAGATCGTATCCAATCCTTTTTTAAACACTGCTATACTAACTGCACTAAGTATACAGGATACTTAATTTCAAAGAAATGAAGGGGAAACCAGGGATCAACTGTGGTCTAGGACATTGCAAAAGAAAGCCAGTTGAGCAGACTAAATTGTCCTTATGGCCCTTATCTACTGTCATATTCTAGATTTCACTGCAGATAAATTGTCATCAATTCCGTGGCACTTTTTTCTATTAAAATAACATGAAAGTTCAGCGTTTTAATTAAAATTGAACAGATTATTTTTCTTTTCTTTGAGACCAGCACAGTAAAAAGTGGTTGCTGTAGAATATTTTATTTTCTGCAGTAAGGAATGATCTCTTCATAATTGTATTATTTTTCTGCTGTTTTAAAAATATCCTGAAAACAATGCCAAAAGTACTACCGGTACATAATATAAACGCTTGTTAATAATGTTGACCAGTCATAATAGGCTTCATCATACAAACCAAATTGCTAGATGATTCGCCTTATTTTTAATCAGTCAAATCCAAAATCATGGAAAATATTTTTAAAGATTTTTTTCAGTTGCAATGTGCAAAGTCTCTTTTATATGCAATATTTTGTGACTTATCTTATAAACATCGCTGATGATATTAAGCTTGGAAGCCATGAATTATCAACACGCCCGACATAGGTCCATGTTTCGAATGCTGCCGTTCTTTGTCAAGGGCTCAAAAATCAGCCCTTGACAAAGAAACGCTATGTTGTGAATTCTTCAAACACTTAGGACTACAAATACAACGCTGAGAGTAGAAAATCACCTGGACCGGATGGTATACACCCCAGAGTTCTGAAGGAACTAAAAAATGAAATTTCAGACCTATTAGTAAAAATTTGTAACTCATCATTAAAATCATCCATTGTACCTGAAGACTGGAGGATAGCAAATGTAACCCCAATATTTAAAAAGGGCTCCAGGGGCGATCCGGGAAATGCAGACCGGTTAGCCTGATTTCAGTGCCAGGAAAAATAGTGGAAAGTATTCTAAACATCAAAATCACAGAACATATAGAAAGACATGGTTTAATGGAACAAAGTCAGCATGGCTTTACCCAGGGCAAGTCTTGCCTCACAAATCTGCTTCACTTTTTTGAAGGAGTTAATAAACATGTGGATAAAGGTGAACCGGCAGATATAGTATACTTGGATTTTCAGAAGGCGTTTGACAAAGTTCCTCATGAGAGGCTTCTAGGAAAAGTAAAAAGGCATGGGATAGGTGGCGATGTCCTTTCGTGGATTGCAAACTGGCTAAAAGACAGGAAACAGAGAGTAGGATTGAATGGGCAATTTTCTCAGTGGAAGGGAGTGGACAGTGGAGTGCCTCAGGGATCTGTATTGGGACCCTTACTGTTCAATATATTTATAAATGATCTGGAAAGAAATACGATAAGTGAGATAATCAAATTTGCAGATGACACAAAATTGGTCAGAGTAGTTAAATCACAAGCGGATTGTGATAAATTGCAGGAAGACCTTGTGAGACTGGAAAATTGGGCATCCAAATGGCAGATGAAATTTAATGTGGATAAGTGCAAGGTGATGCATATAGGGAAAAATAACCCATGCTATAATTACACAATGTTGGGTTCCATATTAGGTGGTACAACCCAAGAAAGAGATCTAGGTGTCATAGTGGATAACACATTGAAATCGTCGGTGCAGTGTGCTGCGGCAGTCAAAAAAGCAAACAGAATGTTGGGAATTATTAGAAAAGGAATGATGAATAAAACGGAAAATGTCATAATGCCTCTGTATCGCTCCATGGTGAGACTGCACCTTGAATACTGTGTACAATTCTGGTCGCCGCATCTCAAAAAAGATATTATTGCGATGGAGAAGGTACAGAGAAGGGCTACCAAAATGATAAGGGGAATGGACCAACTCCCCTATGAGGGAAAGACTAAAGAGGTTAGGACTTTTCAGCTTGGAGAAGAGACGACTGAGGGGGGATATGATAGAGGTGTTTAAAATCATAAGAGGTCTAGAACGGGTAGATGTGAATCGGTTATTTACTCTTTCGGATAGTAGAAAGACTAGGGGGCACTCCATGAAGTTAGCATAGGGCACATTTAAATCGGAGAAAGTTCTTTTTTACTCAACGCACAATTAAACTCTGGAATTTGTTGCCAGAGAATGTGGTTCGTGCAGTTAGTATAGCTGTGTTTAAAAAAGGATTGGATAAGTTCTTGGAGGAGAAGTCCATTACCTGCTATTAAGTTCACTTAGAGAATAGCCACTGCCATTAGCAATGGTTACATCGAATAGACTTAGTTTTTGGGTACTTGCCAGGTTCTTATGGCTTGGATTGGCCACTGTTGGAAACAGGATGCTGGGCTTGATGGACCCTTGGTCTGACCCAGTATGGCATTTTCTTATGTTCTTATAGAAAAGTTTTTAAATAAATAAATAGAAGGAATTTGATTGTAAGAAAACAGCTTTGATAAGTCTATTGATATTTTTTCATGTGTTTTGAGATTCTCTGCAGTGGAT
Organism: Rhinatrema bivittatum; assembly: GCF_901001135.1. Taxonomy (NCBI): domain Eukaryota; kingdom Metazoa; phylum Chordata; class Amphibia; order Gymnophiona; family Rhinatrematidae; genus Rhinatrema; species Rhinatrema bivittatum. The sequence continues at coordinate 417,816,268 of NC_042617.1, read as the reverse complement.
TGCTGATGTTTTGTAATTGTTTAACACCCATGCTATATTTAATTTGTATAATTTGAAGCTTGAATTTACTTATTCAAAGAATTTAATTTGTTGTATTTGCAATTTTTTGAAACTGGAGACAATCTTAGTTTAGTTGATTGATTTTCTTGATTAGTACTGTATTGGCCATGAATGTTAAATGGTCTCAAATATAAAATGACCCCTTGTTTCTGAGAGGATGAAATTCGAAAACCATTTTTCTCCTCCTGATTTCTTTCCTATCTTCTATTTCTCTTTGCTTTTTCCCCCACCACATTCCTTTTTGTTACGTTTTCTCCTCTCCTGTCGCCCTTGCTTTTCTTCACCCTCTTTTTTCACTACTCTGCTGATGACTCCCCTGCCAGCCAGATGCAGGCCACTGTTGTCTCCTGGATTGCTGGAACTGCTGCCATTGCCATTGTTTCCCCCACTGTTGTCTCTTTTCACAGTTCGCTCTTACCCATTGCTGCCGCCTTCCTTGTTGGGCCCAGACTTGAATCCAATACTTCCTCCCCCCACCAAACCCAGAAACGTCACTGCTGCCTTTAACAGGATTGGGCCAATAGGTTGCCACTGTTTCTACCCACCATTTCTCAATGACCCCAGTCCATCTATAACTATCTCCCCTAGCTCTCTTCAGCATCCTTGCCTGATAGCCTTGATCTAACCACTGCTTCTTCAAGATGGTGCTTTAAATTCTGCTGGCTTGTCCTGTACTGGTATTGGTGAGATGTTACTACTATCTCTTCCATCAAGCTAAGCTGAAAATATAAGATGAAATTGGAAACACATAATTTAAAAAAAACACGCTGTCAAATTTAGCCAATACAATAATTGTTTTGTTATAAGATTGGCATTTTTATAAACCCTTAGAAGGAGCTGTCACATTCTGTTTGTATAGTTAGAAATTACAAGTGGTATCATATTTCAGAGTAAATACTTTTTATATATTTTCAAGTAAAAATTCACTGTTAGCATTTCTGTATGTCAGTTTGTGGATACTGTCAGTAGGTAGGATTGTAAAACATGGCCAGTTATGTCCATCATAAATTGTTTCAGTGCCAGTAAAAATAAAATTGTGAAACAGAAAACCAGTCATACCTCCTGTTGCCATTTGTGAACATTTGCAAATACATTTGTCGTTGTCTGCATCCTTTGTACTAAAATCATTTCCTGGTTGGCTAATGCTATTTATTTTGCCTGCAGTCCCTGTGTATCCTTTAAGGTGAATCCTGTGGTGATATAAAAAAGAAAATATTAGATGGAAGAAGGCCATTATTGATTTGCATTACTGAAGTTATTTTGCAATCTATAAAGTTTGTCAAATAAAGGGTTCTGTTCTGCTTTGGTTAATGTACTGATGTTTCTCACAGGACAAGCAGGATGGTAGTCCTCACAAATGGGTGACATCGAGGATGGAGCCCTGTACGGAAAACTTTTCTGTCAAAGTTTCAACAAGCTTTGACTGACACTGGCACACTGGGTGCACTGAGCATGCCCAGCCTGCAATTATCCCTGTGAGCCACAGGTGTCTCCCTCAGTCTTCTTTTTTCCGCTCTGCAGTCAGCATAGCGGTTGGAGCTCTGTGAGGATTTTTTAACTAATTACCTCATGGAAACACTTAACTTTTCACTTCAAAAAACACTTTTCCCTGCACAGGTCTCCCTCCGCGTACGTTTTTACGACGCTCGGTGAGTACTAATTCTTATTTTTCGGTCGGTTCCTGTCACTATCTTAAGGCTGTTAACTGACTGAAGCCTTCCCTTCCCCAGTTTTTCAGTTAGCTTTAAACAGCTTGCGAGTATCTCTGTGACACTCTGCTTGCTTATGCTAGTGGGGTAGGGATTTTTTCCTTAACTTTAGGACCTCTGTAGCTTCAAGTCCTTCGTTCCCTGGTACCCTCACGCAGTCGATACCCTATCGCTACACCGGGACCCTCCTAAACCGCCCTGGGCTTTTATATGTCATCAGCGCCCCTCCCCCCACGGTGCCCTGATGCCTTTATCCATGTTTTTTGCTTTTCAGTGCTACCAGGCTTTTTCCTCCTATGCACTGTTTTTTTCCTTGGGCTTCCTCGGTGCCGTCCCTACCCGGATGCATGCCATTGACGCACACGCTGTTAGTCACTGCCATGCATACTCGGGTCGCCGCCACCGCTGCCCGAGACACTTTTTAACGATCCCAGGGTCACTTCATCGATGCCACCCCCCCTTTTGGGGATGCCATCGATGCCCCATCCTCCCCACCGATGTCCAGCCCTTTTCCATCGGTGGGCATCGGTGCCACATCGATTCGTCGGTGGGCATCAATGCCGGATGGTCCCCATCGGTGGACATCGGTGCCGGATGGTCCCCATCGATGGACATCGGTGCCGGATGGCTTGTCCGTCGATGGCATTGGTGCCGGATGGCCATCCGTCGATGGCATCGGTGCCGGGTCCTTTTGCATCGATGGACACCGATGCCCAGGTGTTTCATCCATGGGCATCTATGTTAGAATGCATCCATCGAGGGCAGTCGATGCCAGGCTGCTCCCATCGGTGAAATTCGATGCCCAGGTGGGTCCCATCGGTGGGTATCCATGCCGGCTCGATTCCGTGGATGGGCGTTGATGCCAATGCCAGCCTTATGGCTGGCATCGATGCCCATGCCGATTCCAGGACTGGCGTTGATGCCGGGATGGAATTCATCGACTGGGAGATCCATGCCATCGATTCCATACGTGTCCATATCGATGCCACCGACACACGTGTCTGGGGCACCGATGCCATGTACACTTGGAAATCTGAGTCTGTCCAAATCGATACCATCAACGTCTGTGGCCCTATAGTTGATGCCCGTGGCCATGCCACAAACGGCATAAATGCCCGCCTCCATGCATCGATGCCCTCGACACCTCCGTTTTCCTTCGGTGTCCTTGACGCCCTATTGATTCGACTTCGACTCAGTCGATGCCGGTATCTTTTTCAATAACGGCAATGTTTTTCGATTATTCGATTCCACATCGTTTCAAAGATACCTATGCCACTGCTGTCAGTGCCCGTCACTGTCATCATTCTCCTGGCCAGTCATCGACGATTTTTCATACCCATTTTGATGATATCCTCGAAGCCCCTTAAGTTGCCTTCAATATCGTCAATACCGACATAGCACCGCCACATAATACCCTCGCCTCCTCACATTGCTCCACGCTTTGGGTTCTTTTTTAAGCCCCGTATTAGCTTAAGACACTCCATTGTGTCAGGAGCAGAGCAGGCGTGCTGACAGTTCGTCATCGATCGCCTTCCAGGACGACGAGGGCTTCCATCTCGGCGCTGGGGAAAGACCGGGCCGAGCACCGTGGCACCCATCATCGCCGACATCGTGATCGTCCGCCGCTGACGCCATCCAGCACATCGGTGCCATCCTTCTCCAGGCTGGACAACGCTCGGGCAGAGCGACATCACCACTGCCATCAGCACTGTTCCTACAGTTTTGGCAGTCCTTGGTGATCCAGAACTTCCGGATCCAGGTCCGACAGCTTCTGCATTGGCGTCACGACACATCGAGCCGCTGTGACGAGGGAAGGGAACATGAGTTTCCGTTAGGGCTCCTCTGTTCCTGGCGTGCCCCCACCGTCAAGTGGTGTGGGACTATGGCCATCTGTTACACTTAGCAGTCTAAACGCCACTCACGCCTGGCCTGTCTCCTCTGTACCTGTGCCACCATACCGGGTTTCAGAGCGAGATGGACGTTTACGTCCCCGGCCTTACCCTCGAGGACTCCGGAGACCGTCGGGGTCAACAATCTTCACCGGCTCGTCTTGCGGCGATCCACGTCGGATGGTAAGTACCCGCTTCGGCGGCATTCCCATAGAGTTGTGTTCTCCCATTCGGACCGTGGTTCGAAAAGTTCTGGGTCATGTGCCTTTTAGAACTGTATTAGTGTCACATATCACTATGTTAGCTATGTTAGCCACAATATCAGGAGAACCCCTCTATCTTCTTGGGATTGCAGCAGGGCTTCTTCTCTTGTCAGTAACAAGTCCCTGTGCCGACCAATGCTCTGACTCTTGGTTCCCTCCCAACCAAGGTCCAGCTGCATTGGCTGATCTGCTAAACATGAGATTCAGCAACCATTGCCCCATGTACAAGTCCACCTTGAGGCCTGGCCACAGGTCTCAGTGTCTCCTTGTACAGCATACAGAAATGCGGGTACCACTTACCGCTCACACACCTGCAGGAGCCTACATGATATCCTCCATTGGGACACCTCCTGGTCTCCCATCTGGTCAGATATCAGAGCGGCCACCCCACCTTGTACCAAAGTCCCGGTACACTCCCCCAGGCGCTACGAAGTGCAGAGGGGAGAAGGGAGGGGGGTTGGGGAGTTTTAATTGCACTATTCTTTCTTTTAACAGAAAATAGTTACTCTCCGCACATCCTGGACCTAAGAAAATCCAACTTTCTTTAGACGTCACAGGTACAATGGTATCTTTGGTTACCATCACTCCATACTGCAGTAAGTACATTATTTTAATGTTTCTATGTGCTTTATGGTGAGTCAACATTACAACCCCAAGCTCTGCCGCTGGCACCAGCTTCGGTAAGTGAACTGTCTCTTGCATCACTGTTGGTGAATGCTGTTTTCTCTGCGGAGTGTAACATCATTCACTTTCCTTGCATAGACTACTGCTAACCACTTTCAGTACATGCAAGGAGCTCTCACTTTTTTCAGGACTCACTATACATTTACTAACTGGGATTACTGTCACTGCCATAAATCCCTTCTGTAACACTTCTGGACACCACAGTCTTAAGACCCTCTTGTCCAGCATGCGCACAGACATTCTGATACATTGTTATATGTCCCTGCGCATATTTTCCATAACCTCAGCCTTTCAACTTTTCATGGTTGGGCTATGGGGTTTCTTCCCACTATGCATTTTTCTCATAATTCAAAACTGCTATGGGTTATATTCAGTGACATTCTATACTCAATGGACCTAAGTGGTTTCATTGCTTTCGTCCCTGATTCTTATCCCAGTTCGAACTAGGACCTAGTCTCCTTCGACTCATGCTCGCAATTCCTTAGGGTTATAAAGTTTCTCCTGAAAGCTGTCAACCCATTATGCATCTATTGCACTCCAGCATAGTTTCTCATAAACGTCCTGGACGTTGCACCCATGAGTTATGCCCTTATGCTTTCCAATACTGCTTTTGCAACAATTCTTTGTGCATACAGACAGACAGCATAGGGACAATGTGCTTTCCAACTCATAAGCACGCACAACCTCTTAGCTGCTCTGCTAGACAGCTGCGCAGCTCTACCCTTGGCCCTTGTTCACTTCATGCATCCTTGGGCCACATATCTAAGAGATTTAATGAACGCTCTATCTGACCTTCTCCACGTAGGTTCTATCCTCTCGAATGGTCTCAATTACATGTGTACAGGGCAAATCTTTTAACGCTGAGTTTAACTAAACTTTCCTCTGCGTCTGCATCATTCCATACGATGCACAGGTTCTGCTCCCTACACATGTTTCCTATGCGTTCCCTTAGATGCCTTTTCTTCCATCAAAGGCCTCTTCAATATATCTCTTCTGCTGCCTCTTGTAGCCAGCATTCTTCTAATGTTGAACTGGGAAGGGGTTCAGTATTCTTTTCCCCACTCCCTGACTGAGATCAGTATGCTTCCCATACTTCTCAATCCATCATATCAGTAACCTTTTATTCTCTCACCAGTCAGTCCCAAATCATAGACTTACTGATGTTCTTAGGTTCTGGTAGCGTCACAAAACCTTCTAAACATAAATCTTGCCGTTTAATATGGCAGGCTTTACCTCCTGACGCTAAAAAAAAAAAAAAAAAAAAAAAAGAGGTATTACCCCTTTTACTTTTCCACCATTTTTTCTTACTCCCTCGGATTCTGTTCTCCAGACATCCTCCACATAGATACACCTTTCTCTTAGGAGGTGTATCGTTTTGGGAGTTGGGTTCCCGTTTTCGGTAATCCTCTCTGAGTCGGCTTACCATGGATTATCCACTGATCAAGCCGCCTCTATTTCTCTAATCACGGAATGAACATATATATTCTCCTTATAAGTCTCATACATTCTACGTTTGAGCCTTTCCATTCCTCTCTTCCACAGTTTGGCAAGGGAACTTCTTTCCCTCTTAATGTCATTCCTGCCAGCAGGGTCCGTGAGTTATGCACTCTTTCCATACTCACCTGACTCCGTTCCTCTGCCACTGAGTAGTTCTACGCATTCAACTTTCTATCCTTTTCAGGTAGATGTTGTATCTCCTTTCCTCAGGAAATACTCTATTAATTTTTCCTAACCTCTCTCTCTCGCCCTAGGGAGAGACTGGGTTTTCCACATTCCTGGACAGTAATGCTGCGCTTACATTCTATCTACATTGCACTGCATTCCATGTGAATTCCACTTGACTCTTTCCTTCATGCAAGGGTCAAGCTGCTACTTCCAGTGGCCACACAGACCTAATCCTTCTGATTAAGTGGTCTATATTTCCTTTCCTACCAACAAGCAGACATTTCACTACAACACTGTGGGTATCCACATACTGTTGTGTCCGTCTTAGCCTTAACAGCTTCCCTTTGGTTACTGCTGCTTGTACTTTTTTATCAGGTTGCAGCCTGGAGTCCTCTCCATACCTTCGCAGCCTATTATTGCTTACATTTGACTAGCCGGCATGCTCCATGTTTGGCCAGTCCGCCCTACTCTTACTTTTTTCAATTCACTACCCAACATCCTTCCACGAACCCATTATGGTGTTGCGGATGCCCTCCGTTCCCATTTCCACCTCAGTCGTTACGCCTTTGCGCATCTGCGGTGTATCTGGTGCATTCCCGGGCATCCTCAGCTCGGTACTCACCCATTTGTGAGGACTACCATCCTGCTTGTCCTGTGAGAAAGCAAATGTTGCTTACCTGATGTAACAGGTGTTCTCACAGGACAGCAGGATGTTAGTCCTCACGAAACCCGCCCGCCACCCCGCGGAGTTGGGTCTGTATACTTTTATTTTAGTTTCGCTTGCGCTTTTTAGCTATAAGACGAGACTGAGGGAGACACCTGTGGCTCACAGGGATAATTGCAGGCTGGGCATGCTCAGTGCACCCAGTGTGCCAGTGTCAGTCAAAGCTTGTTGAAACTTTGACAGAAAAGTTTTCCGTACAGGGCTCCATCCTCGATGTCACCCATTTGTGAGGACTAACATCCTGCTGTCCTGTGAGAACACCTGTTACATCAGGTAAGCAACATTTGCTAAACCTTGCTTGCCATAGATTACAGAGAGATGCCTAAGAGGAGCAGCACAGTTTAAGATTAACCTTAGCTTCTGTGTCTTTAGTCCATCCTTGTTTTTTGTGGGTTTTTTTTTATTTTGGAACATGATATAAGAGCTTAAAGAAAGGAAAAAGCAGTCATCAGAATTCTGACGTCTCATTAACCTGTCTTTCACTAGATGCCAGTGTTTTCATTGGTAGTATACTAAACTAAACTTGCATTGCACTCTAGATAGAATGTCTGTATTATGAAGTGATCAATATCCCACATACATTCCTATTCCTTTTCTTGTTAAATAATTTCTAATTAATTTTACAATAAGCAATATAATGTAATTACATATATTTGCAGTCTTTCAAACATACTAATCAGGGCCATTGGAATGGAAGAGACAGGCAACAACCCAAGGCATCATCTAATGTTTAGTGGCATAAAATGTCAATGTGTTACTGCTGCCAGTAATGAATTGCCGATACCTCACCAGTATCGCAAGGCCCAATGTGAAACGAGATGTTCCCTTTGTGACCATCCACCAGCAGAAGCAGGCCCCTGTGGGATATAAAGCCATGTAAGGTAAGCTGACATTTTGAATGGTGTAGCTGGCAGGCTAGGAATCCTCTCCTGCTGCTTTCAATTAGTGTGCCACCAATGATTAGATAAAGGTGGTCCTGCTCAGCGGGCAAGATGAGAAATGAGGTTCAACATGCCCTGGGGTGCATGCTTCTGCTGGGGGAAGGAGGATGGACATCCTGGCCCACATCTTGTTAGTCCCTGGAGGCTAATGGAAATAATTTACACCTCATGATATTTAACATGAGTTGTAATGACCTTATGTTAATACTAATGAGTTGCTTGCATGCATTTGTATGTGACATAAGTGTGTTAAGACCAACAGGATTAATGTGCATTAAATTCTAGTTTAACATGCATTAAAGCTTTGTTAGATGTTGCACTCATTAGTACACTGGCCCCAAATTTGTTATAATAGATTTCAAAAACATTTGTTTCAGAAGGAAATCACCTTATATCTCTACTATTGCAGTAGCTTGTAAAGTACAACACAGTCATGCCCTTTTAAATAATAAAAAACCACAGTATCTTTCTTTTGGCTATAACATATTATTGTATATTAAAACACAGTTACATTTTAATAGAAAATCTTTTACAACCTGCCATCTTAATTTTTAATTTATTTTTGTAATAATGTTAATAGACAAGGGTAATGATCCATTCTGCAAGGTTGTCTCTATAGGCATTCCAATTACTTACTTTTAAATAATACTTTTTTCTGTTTTGCTGAAGAATCTAACTCTTACCAGATGAACAAATATTTTGTTTGGATTAGAGGCATTTTCTTCTAGCTGTGAAATTTCTTAATATCAAAAGAATATAATTCAGTCATTTCCTTTCGAAACTGACTTTTAGTATTTAAAATACAAATGATTGGCATCATAATTTTTATGCCAAGTATTAACTTTGTAAAATAGACTAGTATTATTCCTGATTTAAAATATTCATGGAAGACAAATTTATATACTGTATAAACTTCTACTGCAAAGAGAAATAAATCATGTTCTACCTTGTGATCTATATTGAGCTAGGAGCTTAATCCATTTTTATAAACATGATATCTTTTGTAGGTTGTGATATTTTTTTACTGGATAAACATAAGTATTGTTCAAAGGTGATGATATACATAAGCTTTTAACAATATCACTTTTGTCAGATAGCTTGTCACATCTAAAGATGGATCTTTGTGGTTTTGAAAGTTCATGTTTATTATCTTTGGATATCCTTTTGTCTAATAAAAAGGCTATCACAACCAGCAAAATATCCAGTTTTACCCAGAACCATTGTCTCTATTAGAATAGTTGTTTTCAACCCAGTATTTGGAACCCACCAGACTTGTCTAGATTTCAGGATATCATAAAGAATATGCATGCGATTATAATTATGTGCAAAAGTTTATACACCCCTGATCAAATTGTATGTTTCAATGATCTGTAAGTGAATAGAAGCCGACACTCTCTGCATGGTACAAATTTAAACATGACAACTTTCTGCAATTTTCAATGCAAAATCATTTGCCAATGTAACAGATTGAAAATAATAAAACAGTGAATATGGCATGTGCAAAAGTTTGGACCCCCTTCCAGTTGATTCATTACTCCGGCTTTTTTTTTTGTTTGGTTTTTTTTAAGTTGTTAGTAAGGACCAAAAGATTAATTGTCTTGTTGGGCATTCAGTTAGGTGAAGAAAATTCCACAGTTGAACAAATACTCTGACCTTTCTAATCTCTCAAACTGTGATTGTTCTTTCTGGACTACAGCCATGGGCTCCTCAAAGGAGAAGGCTATATATATACAAATGCTTCCATCCAGCAATTTCAACTGTCAAAAATATTGTTAAAAAAATGGAAGTTACATGGAGCTGTTGAAGTCAAGGTAAGATCTGGAAGACCAGGAAAAATCTGATACAACTACCCAAAAACGGGTCAGTTCTTCAAAACAGAAATCACAGATCACGTAGATGACCTTGCAAAAAGTTTAACTAACACTGGAGTAGTTGTCCATAGCACAAACAATAATGTTCTTACACAATAATGTTCTGCATGACAGAGTTGTCAGAAGGAAACCTTTTCTAAGATCCTATCACAAAAGTCATCATTTAAAGTATGCAAAATAAGTTTGATAAGCCTAAACCTTTTGGAGCACATCCTAGAATTTAATGTCCCACAGTCAATGAAGAATTGAAGCTGAAACGAGGTTGGACCTTTCAGCAAGATAATCTGTTAAAATCAGCATAAAGTAATGTTACATTAAAAATTGCAGAAACTGTGACATGTAGAGATTGTCGGCTCCTTTTTTTCTTAGAGATTCATTGAAAAATACAATTTGACCAGGAGTGCCTAAATATTTGCATACAATTATAGATTTGCATACAACAAAGGCAATGCATGTAGGCAAATTTCAGATATATTCATTGTTGATATTCTGAAAACCAAAATGATTGGGTGGTCCTCAAGGACCAGGTTGGGAAACACTACACATCAATAGTCTGCTACTGCTAATAAAGAAAAAGATGATTTTCCCAAAATTGTTTGTAATTTGAGGAATGCACAAGATGTTTGTTAAAGGAAAATTTGAACATAGTATTGCAGCATATAGTACTGCAGCCAAACCATATATAATATATTACAATCCAGTGTTCATATGTTTGTAGTTCAGCTATAAAATTTGTACCTACCTGTAGTTTTGTCCTTCACTTTCCAGATAAAATTGTTCATACAGTGAATAGGCTTCATTTCCTTCCCAGTCTTTCAAAAGTATTTTGAGAACATAACGTTGGTGATTAGTCAATTGAGAAACAAATTCATTTCCCAGCCAATACTCTCCAGAAACTTCACCAAATCCCTGTAATCCAAATTATAAATGTAAGTATCTTAATTTCTGTGGAATTGTGACTTTGAGGTTACCACTCTAATAATTTCTAATGTAATGGAATTCAGCCCTGCAGCTACTATAAACATAAGAGATAATATATAGTAATTTTCCATTCAGTAAACAATTTCTTTTCACTGATCATGACCAAGAGAAGTTTCTGTAAACTTTCAGGCCGATACAGAACAGTGCATTTGGACGAGCGTTTTCGACGCGCTAGTTTTACCCCTTATTCAGTAAGGGGCAATAGCGCGTCCAAAACGCACATCCAACCCGCCCCCAAAACTAATAGCGTCCGCAACATGCAAATGCATGTTGATGGCCCTATTAGTTATTCCCACGTGATACAGAAAGTAAAATGTGCAGCCAAACCGCACATTTTACTTTCAGAAATTAACACCTGCCCAAAGGCTGGCATTAATTTCTGCCGGCACCAGGGAAGTGCACAGAAAAGCAGTGTAAAAACTGCTTTTCTGTGCACCCTCCGACTTAATATCATGGCGATATTAAGTCGGAGGCCCCAAAAGTAAAAAAATTAAAAATTGGCCCGCGGGTCAGAAGACGGACGCTCAATTATGCCGGCGTCCGTTTTCCGAACCCGTGGCTGTCAGCGGGTTTGAGAACAGACGCCGGCAAAATTGAGCATCGGCTGTCAAACCCGCTGACAGCCGCCGCTCCTGTCAAAAAGGAGGCGCTAGGGACGCGCTAGTGTCCCTAGCGCCTCCTTTTACCGCGGGCCTTAATTTGCATAGGCCACCCTCCTGAATCGCACACCCAGGAGAGTGGGCTGTGCGCTCGCCGGGAGAGCGGGTGCTCACCCTCTCTCCCGCGTGTTTTTCTGAATCGGCCTGTATGTATAGTAAAATCCAAGAGTTGTCTATAGAAATCATTTCACGGTTATCATGGATTTTGTTTATTCCATGTGTATGTCTGTCTGCATATATCTACATATAGGGAGAGAAATATGTATACAATGATATAATTATCCATATGGTCAATCAATGAAGACTGATTTTATAAAGTCAATGGCATATATGTCACTTTTGAAATAGCAAACATAGGCCATATAAGGAAGGCTGATGTAATTTTGAATGTATATTTTTCATATAGAACAACAATTGAACATTTTCAAGGCTCTACCTTTCCTACTTACTGCAGACATTCCTTGAGATATATGGATTTATCCTTATTTAACTAAGTATCTTCTGTACTTCTCCCATAATTTCATGAATTTTGTTACTGGCCTTGATCCTGCATCCTCTGTTGGGATACTATTTCAACTATCCACCATGCTTTTTATGAAGAAATGCTTTCTTGCATTACTTTTGATTCTTGTCTCCTTTCAATCTTACAATACCAGCTCTGGCCTTTCTTTGATATATCTGAAAAATGTTTTGTCACCTTGCTTTACCTCTTTGTTGATCATCTCTTCCACTCAAGCTTTTGCCATCCTGATTTCTTGACTTATCTCTTTTGGCTTTACCAGATATGCTTCCCTGTGTGTCTCTTTTTGTATTCCTTTGTATTTTCTGAATGTTTATCTTTTTGCCTTTATTTTTTCAACCACCTCTTTAGAGAAGAACCATATAATTTCCTTTTCCTCTTTTATTTATTTACTTTTCTTACATAAAGATTTGTTGCCGTTATAATAGCTTCTTTTCATTTAGCCCACTGTTGTTCCACGTCTCTTATCTCCTAGTCTTTTAGCTCCTCTTCAAGGTACTTCCCTACTTTTTCAAAGTCCTTATTTCTGAAATCCCATTACTTTGATCTTCATGTGACTTTTCTCCATCTTAACTGCTTTATCAAACCATATCATCTGATGATCATTGGCACTCAGATGGGCATCTACCCAGATATTAGAGATACTATTTTCATTCATGAGCCTCAGGTCCAGTAGCACTACTCCCCTCATGGGTTCTGTAAGCATTTATCTAATCGGAGCCTCTTAAAAGGCATCCACAGTTTCCCTACTCTTACAGATTCCACAGCAGGGATTCTCCAGTCCACATTTGGCAGATTAAAATCTCCAATGAGCAACATTCCTCCCTTCTTTCCCACCTTTTGGATGTCTTCAGCCAAATCTCTGTCCTTTTCTTCTGTCTGATTCGGAGACCTGTAGACCCACATCAGTGTAAATGGAAATGCCATCATCTTTTTGAAGAAAACCCACAGCACTTCCTCCCTCTCCCATACCCCCTACATTTCAGTTGATTTAGAGCTATGCCTCCCTGTTTTTGCCCTCTCAATCTTTGCTCAACAGGCTATAGCCCAGGATGACCATTCATCAGATTTGCTGATCTATGTCTCTATATAGCAGCAATATTCACTTGGGTGTCATATTTATTCACTTGGCTATATTTATTTACTGCGTCATATCTATCCACAGTCATATTTACTCACGTTGTCTCATTTACTCACAACTATGTTACTTGATGCAACTGGCTGATATGTACTCACTTTGCTATACAATTATGTTACTTGATGAAACTGTCTGATTTGTAAATATCTCTTTGTACACTTTCTCCCCCCCTTTTCTGATCCTAGTTAATTTTCCCTGTTTTATTGTAACTTTCTCACATACTTATTATTGTTTTACTGTATTTAAAGTTTCAATTGGGAAATTTGTTTATTATGTTACGCTTTACCCTACACACATTGTTAGCTGTAAACCGGGTTGATGTGATATTAGTCATGAAACTCGGTATAACAAAAATAATAAATAAATAATAATAAATAAATAAATATCCAAGTCTGCCATACCATCAAGGCCGAAAATACTGAGAATTTCTTACTTATAATATTAAATGTGGCCTATAAAGAAACTTATATTCCAGCGACCATCATAAAGCACAGGGTCCAGTTTGTCTTGTATAATCATCAGTTGCTTGAAATAGTGGTTATTTGTTTGGGTGGATTGAAGCTCGTGCAAAGTCACAATTATAGAATTCAATGTCCTGCAAAATATAATATGGGCAAAAACTGCACTTATCTGATAGTTGCCACTTGTTGCTGAAGTTCGAAGGCTGTGTGCTCTTGCCCATGTTGTATGCCTGATTAAAGAATACCTTCACCTGTTCGGGCTATGTGCTTGTGCCGATGATTTGCTTGTTCAGATGATACATGTATGGGTGATGGTGTGCTTGCACCTAATGCTGTCAGAACACTTGCTGTCAACACGCCTGACACTGCAGATTTTCAGACGAATCTCCTTCAGGGGAACAGCTGACTTTTCAAATCCTTACATGTTCTGCATACTCAAATCCTACTTATACAACGTGAGTGCAATCGGCTCAGCTCCTCTGCATGTTGTAGTAAAGAACATATTCCTTTGGCATGCCACAATTGGAAGTCCTTGGGGGTAGATTGTTGGTGCTTGAGACAGCTTGTGTTCTTTTGGATTGAAAAGATTCAAACCATTTAAGGACGCTGCCCTCAGTGCCAGTGTTTCCTAATTGCTGAATCAGGAGTTGTGATCAACTTGGTCAAAGGTAGCAAAAGATCTAATAGAAGTACACCCTTTGTCTGCATTAAGAAGAATACTGTTGGTGATAGCCAATAGGACTGATTCAGTTCTGTGACCTTTCATGAAGCTGGATTGGTGAAGGAGTATGATATTCTTGACATGGAAGTCAAGGAAAACACTTTTTCTACTAGTTTGGATAGAAAGGGGAAGCTGGAGACTTTGTGGTAATGATCAGTTATTTTGGATCAGAGCTTAGTTTCTTCAGAATAGACTTGATTGCTTATTAAGTGAGCTTGGTTGGAAGACTTGAGAAAAGATGACATTGAATATGGAGCATAGCTATGGTGCTAAGTCCTGTTTCCATGTTGCAGGTAAATCTGGGAGGAATTGGGTCTAAATAATTTGTAGATTGGATGATTTTTGAAGGATTTTTTCCACCTCTTGGGACATGATAGTTCTAAAGTCAGACAGTGGGATGCTGGAGGGGTTGGGGTGGTCTTGCCAAGGATAAAGAGGTGGATGGAGATGGAAACACATCAGAGGAGTTTTTCATCGCTTTGATTTTATCCAGGACAAATGTTGCAGTCTTCTGCAGGTGTGGTCTCCTGTAGTGTTTGTAGTTATTTCAGTTCTGTTCTAGTTTAAGTGGTTTACTCAGTCTGTGCATAAATAACTCTAATTGTTTGAAGATGTAATCTTTTTTTAGCTTGTAGAATGACTGCTTTATATTTTGTTTGGGTGTTTTTCGTAAAGGTAGAGGTTGTCATCTGTTTTGTGTTTCCACCATGCTCACTCTAGTTGATGAGATTGCTGCTTGAGGAGAAGACCCTTGTGGTATCATGGGCAGTTTCTAGGATTTGGGCTTGAGAAGGGCTAGAGTATTGATAGCTGATGTGAATTTGTCATTCCATTATTGGACCAGGAATTTGGATGAGTCTGTAATAGTTAAGTTTACCAGAATGTTAAGGATGTTTTTTTAAACTGTGATAGAGAACAGGTTTGAATTGGGATGTGAGATTGGGTATATTGTAGCATTGGTCTGGAAGCCCATATCAGGTAGTGGTCTGACCAGGAAATTGGATCCACTGCTATTGTGTTAGGATCAAGGTTAATATTTGCAGAGCAAAATTTAGATCGCGAGAGTGACTATGAAGAGTATCTTGATTAGTTGAGTGAGGCTGAAATCCTCTGTTGCATCGCAAGATAGCTGCATTACTAATGGATGGATTTTTGCATGGTAGTTGAATTCTCTTAATACTATGAGTTTATGGGACATAGTGGCCATGTCACATAGGAATTCAAAGAGTTTCAGAAAGGATTATCTTGTGGGCAGTATATAAGGCCAGTTTTGGCACTTCGCTGCCTTGGAATTTCAAAACAAGCAGTTAACGTTAGTTATATGGATGGTGATCTAGAGACAAGGTGTGGCAATTCCTCCTCCACAGTCCATGGTTCAGGAGATGTATTAGCATCCTGAAGGAAAGTTGGGCGATGGTTACAGTGTCACCCTTTCTCATCCAGGTCTCCTTAAGACACAGGATGTGGACCTTGAATTCTTCAATAAGTCGAGGACATGGTGAGATTTTTTTTTTGCTGATTGTATATTGAGAAGGCCAATTCATAGACAAGAGAGACAACTTTTAGGTTTGGTATAGGTCCTGTGTTGTAGGGTGAAGTTGTTTGGTTAAGGAAGTTCTCCTCTCCCAAATCATCTGTATGAATGGACCTATTGATTAAGAACATAAGAAAATGCCATACTGGGTCAGACCAAGGGTCCATCAAGCCCAGCATCCTGTTTCCAACAGTGGCTAATCCAGGCCATAAGAACCTGGCAAGTACCCAAAAACTAAGTCTATTCCATGTTACCA
The DNA here is from genome assembly GCF_901001135.1 of Rhinatrema bivittatum. Taxonomy (NCBI): domain Eukaryota; kingdom Metazoa; phylum Chordata; class Amphibia; order Gymnophiona; family Rhinatrematidae; genus Rhinatrema; species Rhinatrema bivittatum. The sequence goes on along the minus strand of NC_042617.1, from coordinate 417,800,192 downwards.
TTGCTAATGGCAGTGGCTATTCTCTAAGTGAACTTAATAGCAGGTAATGGACTTCTCCAATAACTTATCCAATCCTTTTTTAAACACAGCTATACTAACTGCACGAACCACATTCTCTGGCAACAAATTCCAGAGTTTAATTGTGCGTTGAGTAAAAAAGAACTTTCTCCGATTTAAATGTGCCCTATGCTAACTTCATGGAGTGCCCCCTAGCCTTTCTACTATCCAAAAGAGTAAATAACCTATTCACATCTACCCGTTCTAGACCTCTCATAATTTTAAACATCTCTATCATATCTCCCCTCAGCCGTCTCTTCTCCAAGCTGAAAAGTCCTAACCTCTTTATTTCCTCATAGGGGAGCTGTTCCATTCCCCTTATCATTTTGGTAGCCCTTCTCTGTACCTTCTCCATCGCAATTATAACTTTTTTGAGATGCGGCGACCAGAATTGTACACAGTATTCAAGGTGCGGTCTCACCATGGAGCGATACAGAGGCATTATGACATTTTCCGTTTTATTCACCATTCCCTTTCTAATAATTCCCAACATTCTGTGATCTTCTGTTGTGGTTGTATTTCCTGGCCTACCTCTTCCTCCCTTGACTTTGTCTTAAGTGCAGGTTGTTTTGTCTTGTTTATAGGGTGTGTTTAAACTCAGATTGGATGCCAAAGTGGGAGTTACTTGCATTACAAATGGTTCTCTTGACTGCAGGTGTATCCCCCATAATAAGTTGATTCTACTGAGGATTATATACCAGGTAGTAGTTTGAAAATAGTTACTGTTGGAAGGCAATAAGCAGATAGGCAGTGAGTCAGGAGACAAATGTTTGGTGCATTAATACCAAAGTTGGGCACAAAAGACCCTACCCTTTTGTGTGGCCCTTCAGCACTGAGCCCACTAGCAGGAGGACCTGCCTATGATGGCCTCTAAAATGACTCCTGGTGCTGCCACTGATGGTATGGCAGTCTCTGGAGGAGCTGGCTATCCCTCTTTCCAGCCCAGATGTAAATGGAGAGGGATGGGGTCCTAGTGAGCAATGGTGGGGTCTCACTTCTGGTGGCAGCTGCTGCTGCTGCTGCTCTTGGGGCCTGCAACTGTATGATCTTCTAGCCCTAAAGGGGGCCTTCTGGTGCTACCACTGACGGTGGAGGCTTTCCAGCGGAGGAGACAGCCATCCCTCAGTCCTGCCCAGGTGCTTCAGTGGTGGAAGGGGATAGGAGCTTAGTGAGTGATGATGGAGTCTCTCCTCTTCACCTCTGGCTACTCCTGGGGCCTACAGCTGCATAGTGTTCCAGCCCTAAAGGGCCAACAAAGCAGGAGGGTAGGCTATCTAAAAAAAAAAGCCGTGAGGGCAACAAAATGGATTAGACGCCAAATAATGTCCGATTAGAAATTTTATTAATGGAGACGTATTCTTTGAAAGGTGAGCCCGACTCAAGTTGTTTTGCCCCCACACTGGGGCTGCCTCAGGGGCTGTATGTAATGATTCTTTAATGTATATAAGTTCAATCTCATAACATATATTTCCTCTGAGAGTTTTTTAGGTGCATAGGACCAGCGTGTGCCGCCTCCACTCTAATCGCAAAAGAGTGCCAGCCCCTAAGACTCAAAATGTTTGCAATTAGAGACGGCACACACTGGTCCTATACACCTAAAAAACTCTGAGGAAATATGTTATGAGATTGAACTAATATACATTAAAGAATCATTACATACAGCCCCTGAGGCAGCCCCAATGTGGGGGTGAAACTCGGCCTGAGTCGGGCTCACCTTACAAAGAATACGTCTCCATTAATAAAATTTCTAATCAGCCCTAAAGGGGCCTCCTGTTGTTGATGGTGGAGTCTGTGCCCCCTATACTCAGGCCCTGACCAGGCAATCTCCAGATTAAACAACTGTCGAATTGACCGACAAGGACCACCAACAAAGGGTCCCTCCATGTGCCATCCCTAAAGAAAGCACACCTCCCAGCTACAAGGGATCGGGCGCTCTCCATTGCTGGACCTATGCACTGGAACTCATTCCCAACCCACCTCAGACTTGAACCTTGCATCACCAAATTCAGAGCCCAGCTCAAAACCTGGCTATTCAAACAAGCCTTTCCCCAACACCCTTGATGAATATTGAATTGTGATGGATCATGACCTGAATTTGACTATGACCTTGTTCTTATGACATTATAGTTCACTTGTTGTTTGTTCCTATGCTTCTCTGCTCTCCTTATGGTTTTTTGTACCCCTTACCCTTCCCCTGTTACTTGTAATTTCCGTTGCTTTTGTTCCATGTAAACCGAGGTGATGTTTCGACTAACATCGGTATAGAAGACTTTTAATTAAATAAATAAATAAATAAATAAATAAATAAATAAATAAAGTCTTGAACCGGGGGGAAGACTATAGCCACATCCAATCACGGGTGACTTTAGAAGAAACAGCCCTACCTTTTTCCCACCAGGTTTGGAGTCTGGATTTCAAACTGGATTCTAGACTCATCACTGAAGCCCAGGTATTTTCAGTAACTAAATCCACAATCCAACATTTATGCCATTCCCACCACCTTCATCCCTTCCTTGATAGCCTGGCTATTGCACCGGTAATCCAGGCCTGTGTAAACTCTGCCTGGACTACTGCAACTCTTTAAACATTGGCCTGCCCAAAAACTCGATTGCCACCTGCAGCTCATATACAATGCAGTTGCACAAACCATACAAAATGCCAGAAAATTTGACACTCACCCCATTCTACTAGCTACCAATTTTCAAAACCCTGGTTCTGGTTTTCAAGGGCCTCAAAAGCTTGGCACCACCTTATCTGAAGAACCGACTCACACCTTACATTCCCACCTGCCCACTGTGTTCACTACCTCAAGCTTGCTTAGTAGTGCCAGCCCCCAAGACTCAAAACCACCAGAAAAAGAACCTTCACAGACTCAGTTCCCACCCTCTGGAATTCTCTGCCACTTGAAATCAGGCTTGTCCCAGACCTCCTCACTTTTAGGAAGTGACTGAAAACCTGGTTATTCATAGCAGCTTATAGTTTACAGCCTGAACCTGTACTTCTGACCAGATCCCCGATGTTCTACCTTAGTCCAAAGGAACCACATAAACTGCTTATCTACTAGGCCTTTTCCCCTCTATCTTACTGTAAACATTTACCTCACTAGAAATCATGTTATGCTAGAAATCATATGTTATGCTATGCTTGTATATTATAAATTTTCTATTGTTCATAATTAGGTTTACCTCCAGTTCTGGATTTGTCAATAGGCACCCGTTATGCTTGTGCCTAGAGCAGCAAATATTTTACGGCAGCAAGCTGGCTAAGATTTGCTGCCTTCCATCTCTGAGAAATCTTATTTAGCAGAGAATAGCCTACTGCTACCTGTAACTGCCCTTTACAGGAGGTGGGGAGATAAAAAAAAAAAAAAAAAAAAAAAAAAGTGCCTAAGGGTGGCAAAATCAATTATTTTTTGTCTTTTATTACCATCATTTTTAATCACACTATACTTGCTATATTTGTCTTCTATTGATTTGTCTGTAACTCACTGTTGGCTAGATGTCTGTCTGTTCTAATTTTGATGTAACTCTTATGGGGGAAAAGCATGAAAAAAAAGATGAAATTTAAGATACATTTCTTTACACTGGCCTAACAAGGTACCTAATTCTTCAGTCTTTCTTCTTAGAGTGCCATAGAAATATTGTAAATAAATATATACATAATTTTGGCACTGAACGTCATTCAATTTCAGATACTATATGCAACAGCAAAATTGCTAAAACTGCATTGATATGTATTAAATTTATTAGGCTTGTGAAAAATTGCCAATAGAAACAACTATAAATTCCTCAATAAAAGTTACAAATGTTGAACTATAGCAAGATGGTTGACTTTCAGAAAAAAATGTAACTTTCTTTTACAAAACAAACACCACATTTGCACGTCTCTTCTTAGCTAAACAGTTCAAGTTACACTGGCATCTTTTCAGTTAGAAAATAGCTTATTTTAGTGCAAAGAAAAAATAATTTCATCCTGCCTTACTGCCAACTTTGGTTCATGAGTTTATATTGCTCTGAAGTCCTGGTTGTGTATATCTGGAGAACAGTCCAAACAATTAGAGCTTTAAAGACATTATTACCATCTTGTATTCTTTCCATGTTCGATGAAAGTCTACACCTCCGTCTATGCGCCGCTGAATAACAGTCCATCCTCCTCCACTGTTGTCCATGTCACAATATGTCTGCCAATTGTAAATCATATATACAATAATTGCATGCCCTGTGCATACATATTCTACAATATCATTCAACTTATATTTTGTGTATCATGATGTATAACACACATCATTTACTGTTAATATTCTAAACACATTCTGATGAAAAGTTATCCATTAGAGAAAACTAGTGGCACTTAAAACTTTTTATGCATTTTATTTAGATAGTACCTATTTCTGTATGGATGGTTCTATTTTCAAAAGCCTCTGAAAAAATGACATTTATTAACTCAGTTATCAGAATATTTTTGTCAATAACTTTTTATTGATATGAAATATCACTTTTAATTTCAAATTAGTATTTGAAAAAAAAAATTTTGGGGGGGGGTAGTGCAGGGAGTAGGGTAACTTCTGTAGCTCTTTCTCACAATATTTGAGGGACCTTGATCTTTAATGCAATTGTGCCCATATCAGTAAACAATTTTTGTCAAATAATTGTTTGCATGGATAGTGATTTGAACTAAGCTAAAAGCAAGGGCATGAAAAGGAGTGATTATGAAAGAGCAGCTATCTAATAAAATCTATTGTTAAGAACACTATTGGTATAAGAAGCATAGGAGATGTTGGTAGAAAAGGACCATTTCGTCCACCCAGTCTGCCCATTTTTGCCTGACTCTTGTGCTCTCATAGGTTTTGCTTGATGTATGATCTTCTCCTTCCCACCATTAAAAAGATCCCTTTGTATCTATTTCTTGCATGCTTGAATTCTGCCACTCTTTTGGCTCTGAAAACCTTTGCTGGAAGTCTATTTCAGGTGTCTATTACCCTGTTGGTGAAAATGTATTTTTTTCATATTTTTTTTTCGCTTCTGTCCCTTCTTTATCATATGATGACCCCTTTCCCTGGAACTTTTCATTCTATGACAAATGCTGCTTTTTGTTTCTTTATTGAAACCTGCTAGATAAAGGTTTCTATCATTACAAAATGGATTTATAAAAAATAGTCTTTATATATTCATTTTGCTAAAGTGCTATACTAGTAGCAAAATTCACTGGGCTTTTGTCGTCACTATTTGCTTAATCTGGCCTCTAATTGGATCACATTTTAATTACTTCCTTATTGGCCCCATCCAAGAATGAGAGCACTTAAGAAAGTTTTTCAGGATTATAATAATTTTTCTTTGCAGAATTTGTTTAAAAATGTTTTCATTTATATATATTTTCTTACTAAATAGCCTTTAGTGAGTTGCCATTGCTGACTGCTAAAAAAAAAAAGTAATAGTTCAGAGATTTGAAGTCACCCATATATCCTGTTTAGACATAAGATCCATAAAGCATAGTCTTAATATTAAAGCATGATTACTTGCTAAGTTATATATGTACAAAGGTAAAGACTTTATGGAGAATAATATCTCTTAAACAATTGACACATGCTCTGCTGCTTTAAGAAATTTGTTGTGAATGGTGAGCTGGTCAGGCATGGACTCAAAGGAAACTACCTAGAAGTTTAAGAAAAACAACTGTTGAAATGTCACGTAGAGTCGCGACCTGTTTAGCAGCAATGCCTGGAAGCTGTTTAAAGAGAGGAAACAACAGAAGATTTGTCAAAAAGAGAAAACAGGATCCAGGTTTTATGAAAAATAGTAAAAGTGAGACTATGAAAGGAAATAACTGCATCACAGTGTGATGCTAGAGTATAGATGGGAGGAAGGGAATGGCTTTAGGAAATAAGTGACTGGTTCATTTAGACAAAACTAAATGGCTAGATTCTTATAAATTTATTAGGATTAAATGAAATAATTGGAAAAATTCCAATAGCTTATTCTTTTCAAGTGCAAAGATGGCACACAGATCAACTCAGTCAAACCTTAATTTTAGACTAATATAATATTTTCTAAATAGCTTTCTTTAGAATTATTACAGAAAGTTAAGTGGGAGAAAAAGATGAATGACTTAAAAGTAACTCTGCCTCAGCACGTACCAAAAAGAGATAAGTAAAGAAATGACTGTACAGTCTTCTCAAATGTGAGGAATGAGAATCTCACATGGAAGTGATAACTGGAATATTTTGCAAATGGAATAAGATAATAACATTACTGTCTGTGACCCTGCCTGAGCAATTTATTAAAGTAAACCAGTATATGATTTATACACTTGTGTAAAATTCAGGTTATACCCAATGAATATTTTAAGTCACAACATTATATTACACAGCTTACAGATGTCTTAAGGAATGATTAACACCAATGTGTCGAGCTTGTTATACCACTGATAAGAGACCTTAAGAAGAACCGGCATATATGGATCTGTTCTATGTTCTCTGGGCAACATCAGAAATCCTCAATTTTAAAATTACTTATTGTTCATGTTTTATATTATCAAGAATGTCATGAAATCTTGCTCATGAAAAATATATGTAAAAGATGGTGAGATGATATGAAATTTTCTAATTTCAGTAGTATAGCATAGACTAATAATTCTATAAGATTTAGAAACATGAGACTGTTACTTTGTGAGGTTGGGTCATATAATTTGTAGAAAAGCAGGCTACAAATATGTATAGTCAGTGGATTTAAAAAAAATGCAAAGATTAGAAAAGAAGCAGAAATATTCACACACATATCAGAAAGAAATGAAGACAAGCTTCTTGGATTACAAGAAACCATAAAGGTATTTCATGCACGCTTTTGATGAACATGCCACTGCTTGGCTCAAACACCGAATAGCTATACCACAACATGGACATGAAGTTGGATGTCTGTCAGCAATGATGATTGAGTTAGTCTGCCATACCCAGCAAGTTTATGGTTAGTTTATAGATCAACTATAGACAAAAAGGGAAACCAAAATATCTTAAATAGGAAGGCTTTTTTTGATTACGATTTTGAAGTGAATATGAATTCAACTTGCTGAATTAAGATTTTAAGGTGTCGGCAAGTTGACAAACCCTGGAAGAATGGGGCTGAAGTTCTCTTTCAGGTTCTGTTACGTTTTGATAGTCATTACATCAGCAATTTTAAATTGATTACAAATTCCGTCCGGTTTCAGTTTCAACTTGAAAAACCTGAGATCAGTTTGGTACGATTTATGGTATTTTCGCTGTGGGGCTACATAGATAAGTATTCACTAAGAAAGATTTTTCAGAGAATTATTTTAATCAATTGTTTTTTATGTTTGATTTTTCAGTATGAGACTGTTGATTAATAAAACCCCTGATGAACCTTTTTTAAAGTGAAACATCGGCCGTGTCGTGCTTCATTTAGAATTTCATCATCAGGGTTTTGAAACTATTTGAAACTCTTTGATTCACGTTTTCACAAATCTGTTGATTCATTTGAGTATGAGACACAAAAGATATAAGGTGGATGATAGAAAAGACCAGTTGGTTCAGTTTCAGTTAAACACGCCGTCTGGCTTGCTGGCACCTTAAAATCTTAATTCAATAAGTTGAATTCATATTGACTTCAAAATTGTAATCAAAAGTAAGCTTTCACTATTTAAGATATTTTGGTTTCCCTTTTTGTCTGTAGTTAATTCCCTTATGGGTTACCTTGTTGGCTCTGTTGTATTGTAGTTTATAGATCAGACAACAAACTCTTCAGTGGCTGAAATGTGTACAGGATGTTACCCACACAGGGTGTTAGGATCTGAGCTACAGTCACTCACAAAGGAAAAGGAAAGAGCAGCCATCACCCCAGTAATAGCAATAACATAGAGTTTAGAAGGACTATTGAAATTACTATGAATATGCACAGATATTTTACTGAAATAAGACATGATAGTATATCCAATCACAGTGGGGGAAAGCAATTGAAAAAATGTTGAATATATCCTTTGAAAAAGCCATCAACCAGTGCTGTTTCAGGGCTTTTAATTGTAGATAATGATACAATAGTAAAGCCAGGCAAGCAATATAGGTCTGAGAGAAGTATTTTATGTACCCCTTGGGAGGTAAAAAGGTGTTAAGAGGAAAAGAAATAAAACATGCTCAGACCTACTGGCCTTTGCCAAATGAAAGGGGTCATTCTGTTTCCTGTTCTACATTGACATAAAGGTCAGTAAACAAGTGCTAAGTGAAACCTATTTATTAGACTAACTTAATACATTTGTGAATAGCTTTAGAAATTTACAGTATGCTTCCTTCAGGCCAGTGTGGAATGTGCTACAGATGATGCCTTTTCAGTGAGATTTTTCCTGTTGTGAATGGTAATTTAATGCAACATTTAGGTCATAAACAAGATAAAATGGGAACACATGTAAAATGCAAAACAATTATGTACTATAATATAGCCTTCAAGCACATAAAAGCACAACACAGTGTCTGTTTATCAAATCCATTGCCACAGCAGTTTTTGCTTAGGCAGTTCTGTCATATATAGCAAGTAGTTAATGATTTAAAATTTATTGCAGAAACTGTTTAAATAATAAGTGGTTGATAACTCGGGTAGTCTTGGCAGTGTCACTATGAAAGATTTTTACTGAGGGAGTACTATGAAAGCCTTCATTTTTCTTTGATTTTGCTGAGTAGCTTAAATGAAAATATTATATTCCCATCTTTTATTTTCAAGGAAAAACAGATATTTTCTATAATGAGTAGAATCTAGCAAAACTGTGTAGAGTCTGCCGCATGAAGAAAAACTCACGAATCTAAATGTGTATTGTCTAGGGGAACAGAAGAATACCTTCTTTATAATATCGGCAATTAGAATATTAGGTATTAGGAATGGAATGGAAAATGAAACAGAAGATATAATGTCTGTGCATCAATCCATGGTGCGACCTACACCTTAAGTATTGTGTACAGTTCTGGTCGCCCCATATTTAAAAAAAAAAAAAAAGTTTGTCTCCTGATTTTTTGAGTTAGGCCTCTAAATTGGCCCTTTTGAAAACTTACTCAGGTTGAGTTTCTAAATTTAGGCTCCTAGTTTCATTAGTCTCCTAAATTTAGGACCCTAAAAAGTCTGTGGCTACAGGGGTGGAGTTAACATGGGGAAACACAGGTAATTAGCACTGATTTTCAGAACTAGGCACCTAACTTACAGGTCGATACAGTAACGTTCAGTTAAAGATTCCCCGACTGTAACGTGCTGGGAGCGCACAATACAGACGAGTAAGGCCATCCAGCGATACAGTCTCCAGTTTCACGCGTCCTTAGCGCTTCCTAAAATAGACACATAACCCTTTCCGCACCCAGCATGTAAATGAACGAAAAAGCTGTATAATGAAGGAATTAGCTATTCCCCTCCGATACTGTAACGGGCGCTGATACTATCTCCTCAGTAACGTGCTGTTTTGCCGCGGCCTTAACGTGTTAGTTTACCGCCTCCCCCTAGTAGGTGTTAGTGTAGTGTAGTGCCAAAATCGCATGGGAAAGGGAACGGGAAAAGAGAGGTTTTACTTTTATTAAGAACTGTTATAATTTTTTAAACACTGGGGGGGTTCTTTAATTTTCTGGGGGACCTCTCCCCAATCCCACACTTGTCTGCACTGTAACTGATCCACATAATTTAAAGAACATAGGGTAGGCAGCGAGGGGGCAGGGGCAGCGGGATCGGGGGGCGGGTAGGTGGAAAAAAAAACAAACTTTTCTGAGCCATCAGCAGCGACGGTGGGATCCGGGGGTGGGGGTGGGGGGGGTGGGTACGTGTTCGATCGGGCGAGTAGGCAGGTAGGCGACAGCGGCGGCGTGAGCCATCAGTAGCGGCGGCGTGTTCGATCGGGCGGGTGGGTAGGTGAAAAAAAAAAACTTTTCTGAGCAATCAGCAGCGGCAGCGGGATCCGGTGGGGGGGGGGGGGGGGGGGGTACGTGTTCGATCGGGCGAGTAGGCAGGTAGGCAACAGCGGCGGCGGCGCAGCAAAAAAACCCAAAGCGACAAAAGTAACTTACTTTTCTGGGGCAGCGGGATCGGGGGGGGGGGAGGCGGCGTGTTCGGGCGGGCGGGTAGGTGGGGAAAAAAAAAACTTTTCTGAGCCATCAGTAGCCATCAGTAGCTCCCCCGACGAAGACAAAAAGATGGCCGCCTGCACGGGGGAAAGCGTGCAATTGGCCGCTGAGGACGTGACGTCACACCCCGTGACGCCAAACGTCGTGACGTCACGTCTTCAGCGGCTAAATGCACGCTTTCCCCCGTGCAGGCGGCCATCTTCGTCGGGGGAGCTACTGATGGCTCAGATCGAACACGCCGCCTACCCCCCCCCGCCCCCGATGCCGCTGCCCCTGCCCCGCTGCCGCGGAAAAGTAAGTTACTTATGTCGCTTTGGGTTTTTTTTGCTGCGCCGCCGCCGCTGTCACCTACCTGCCTATTCGCCCGATCGAACACGTACCCACCCCCCCCCACCCCGGATCCCGCCGCCGCTGCTGATGGCTCAGAAAAGTTTTTTTTTTTCCTTTGGTTTTTTTTTGCTTGCCGCTGTGTCTCACCTCCTCCCGGAGCAAGACTGCTTTCGTGCCCTGCTCCGGGAGGAGGTGAGACACAGCGGCAAAGCAAAAAAACCAAAGGCAGGAAGTAAGTCGCTTCGCCGCCTCCCGCCTCCCTCCTCCCAGTGCCTGTCATTTCAATGACATTTGAAATGACAGGTACCAGCGCACCCAGGTTACTGTATAGGCGCTGTATTAAGCGCCTATACAGTAAAATGGGTTGCGCGGGCATAACCCTTCCCTAACGCTTCACAGCCTCGGCATGCATTTGCATGCGATTAGAAGAGAGTATCAGGCGCTAGGTCTAGAGAACTGTGCATGCGGGGAGGAAGGGTGCGCCTGACACTGCCGCACTGTTTCTACCGCGGCCTTACTGTATCGACCTGTTACTGGGTCAGTTGTCATTTCACATTAGGGCCTTATCGTGCGCTACAACACCATAATTTGTGTGATAACTAATGTAACACAAAACACGTACACAAATTGAGTATTCAAGTGGGAGGAGTTTGGGCAGAGTAAAATGGAAATGAGGGTCTGCTAGTGCGGCTTGTGATAGAGTAACGCACGCTATCGCAGAGTTTAATGCCAGAAATATACACTTTTCTTTTCTTTTTTTTTTGCAGTATGGTGGAAAAACTATTTATCACAGGGGTGGGCAAGTCCAGTCCTCGAGGGCTGCAAACCAGTCGGGTTTTCAGGATACCCCTAATGAATATGCATGAAATAGATTTGCATACAACTGAGGCAGTGTGTATGCAGGTCTCTCTCATGCATATTCATTAAGGATATCCTGAAAACCCGACTGGTTTGCAGCCCTCGAGGACCGGAATTGCCCACCCCTGATTTATCATGTTCCTGTTGTCGATATGGCGGTATTATCGCAGTGATTATTGCGTGCGATAACGAGGAATTATAACAGGCGCACCTACCAGGTTTTCTTACCTGGTCTAGCTTCCTAAAGCCATAATATTTGTTGCAAGTTTAATTGTTGGGGGATAATGAATGCTTCGGGAGGCAGGCCACAGCTAACAAGCGGAAAAAATACAACCTCAAGAACAGACAAGGCCTGTTCCAAGCCCTCCCAGGGAAGTCCCTGTATCGGAGGCCAAGCCATGGGCCCCACAGCGTTGAGGCCCAGCGCAGCGCCTAGCACACAAGCAGCCACAGTGGAAGAGATACAGGGAGTGCATCTTTCTACCACAAACGTCTTTGCTAGTTATGCCAGAGGACTATGTGGTTTTTCAGGTATCACCTCAACTCTCGGGCTATCCTGGATTTATATGTAGAAATCCGAGGGGATTTGGATCCAATTACTGAAAGGTCCCACACTGTGCTTGGCCTCACCAAACTGTTGGCCACCATGCATTTCATGGCAACCAGCTCCTTCTAAATGACAGTAGGGGTCATGGAGGGAATGTCCCAAACCACTTTTTCACACTGTCTGGACCAGGGTATCATAGCAGTCTCTGACCACATTAATTACTACGTAGCATTTCCTCAGGACTTGATGGACTTGGAGAGGCTTTTATGCCTTCGCAAACTTTTGCAATGTTCTGGGAGCTATTGACTGCACTCACGTGGCCATCATTCCACCCCGTGACAGGGAGGAGATGTACCGCAACAGAAAGCTCTTCCACGCCATCAATGTGCAAGTGCTCTGATACTCGAATACGCATCCTCAACATGGTGTCCAGGTAACTGGGAGCCACGCAAGATTCCTTTATACTTAGGCAATCGGGCCTGTGCGAAAATTTTCAGGACTGCCTGTACAGTGACAGTTGACTCATAAGTAAGAGAGACTCTTCTTTCTATATTCCATCTCTGGCTATGTGTTTGTGGCAAATGGCATGGACATGGGGGGGTGGCTGGGGGGAGGAAAAGCATCGTTGCCATGACAATTGGCTTGCACAGTTACATCTGCAGGCCACTGCCCTAGGGCCTGGCTTTTTCTCCCCATGCTGCAGAGGCCTGCTAATCTTGTGAGGGCAAACAATGCACCAGCCCTAAAGCTTTCAATGTGTTCATTTTCAAAATGGCCCTTTTCCTATCCTCCCATTGGGAGCTATTTAAATCTCACTGGTTAATGACAAGCTTGAAGTGTCCATACTGCTGGTACTGCACAATCACGTGTGGCTAGTTAGTGATGTGTCATGCAGATTGTCAGCCCCAGTTTGTCTTGAGCCTCACTCACCTCAACCAGAAGCAGTGACCTGTGCATGTTGGTGGCCTGGCATATTCCCTGTGTCGGGGATCACAAATTGGTTTTTATGGACGACATATGCAGAGCAGGCGGGACATTTGCAATCACACCATGAGGTACTGTTTTTTTCAGCTAACACAAGGGTGGCAGCTCTTTTGTATTGCTTAAAGGTTGGCAGTCTGCTTCACACCAGTAGCCTTAGCTCAGTTGCGAGGGCCTGGCAAACAATTGTTGAAATACCCAAATGCGATTTAATAATCTAGAAGAGCTGAGCTACTCTTGGCTACTGCTATCCTGCACATATACTGCCCCAGAACAATGTGACATGCACTTAGGCTATGCAGATTGGCCTTTAAGGGTCAGGGAAAGGTACAAGCTACCTTAAACAGTCTTATAGGATGCTGTGGATTGCAAGCCAGATCTGCAAGTAACAAAACAATGATTGATGGCTTAAATCTGTCTTTGCTGCAGGAGATTCTGGGTACAATTCTGGCTTCTCACCCCCGTGGCCACTGCCAACTTGCCGGCAGAGACAAGGTACAACAAGGCCTTATGTGCTACCCGCTGTGTCATCAAATGTATCCTCGGAGTTCTCAAAGTCGATTTCGCTGTTTGGACAAGACCGGGTGGAGCTTTAATGTATACTCCACCCAAAGTTGGAGATATAGTGCTGCTGTTCTGTATCTTCCATTATCTCGCTCTACTCCATGGACTATGAATGGATATAGTTCCGGATCCCACATGAGCCGAGGACAGCATGCTGAGTAGCAGCCAGCTTCAACAAAACATTATACAATGCTACTTTGCCTGATAGGCCTTACCTACCACATCCCCTTCCAGGGAAGGGAGGCCAGTAAACTGTTAACTGCTGCGCTCGCTATCATCTTTCTTTCTCTCTGTCTGGGTCACTGTGTAACAGAAAACACATATGCCTACTGAGGATTCGTCTTGACATTGGAGCCATACAATGTACTGGAAAAGCAGTTGTGAAAGTAAAGATGACATAAAAAATATGTGGCTGCCATAAGGTATTTTGCTTCATAGTAACACTAAGAGGCATGTGTGGCACATGGGTTTGTGAATCACTGCCAACACAGTGTTCATAGTTTGGCCTATCTAGCACCGTGTGGCTTACCGGCCCTCCCCTGTGGACCCCATCTTAGTGCTCACATGTAGAGGAGATAGTACCACAAGTGTGATGCCATCCAGCTAGTCCTTGAACATGGAGAGCTACAGCTCTGGAAATGCTGTAACTATCAAATAGCTCTGAAGCTTAAAGGCATAGCCTAAATGTACAGGTAGACAAAGGTTTCAGTGACAGAGTTCCCATTTTACTGCCTCATTCTTTAGCTGTCATGTGTACATGTGAAGTTATACACCTGTACTGGTTCAGCTTACTGTCAAATGAGCGTGACAAGACAGCTTGACAAGACAGCACTGCATCACCAGTTTTAGAGCCACTGCTGACTGTTTTCCAATTGGATCCAGATTTCCTGGATATGTTGATCCAGTCCTGGTCTTACTCCCCCCTGCATGCAGGTATTGATAGTTTTGGTTTTTCTCAGAAAAGCTATAGGGAATTTTGATGAAATCTCTGCATGTAATTTGTTCCAAACTAGGACTGGATTTACCTGTCCTGAAAATTGGATCCAGTTGGCAATCCTTTTGATGACATCACAGTGCTCTAGTAGCACGCCTTCCCTTATAGCCTTGTGTAAAGGGCCTGTGCTACCTGGTGCCATTTCCACAATGTGCACAGGTCCTTCCAAGTAGTATACTTCTTGGTGGTTGCATGCACCCTGACACACATGCATCTTACTCCACCAGCCTATGCAATTTGTAAATGATAATGTGCAGAACATGAGGGCCCTGGCCATTGTGATCTCATATAGGTTCCATTAGCTTCTAGGTGAACCTACACCAGGATGCACGTCTGGCTCTGTGAAGGCACAGGATTAGGAATCAGATGGTGTCCTGCCTTCACTACTATTTTCCTATGAGCTCGGAGATATCACCGTCACTGTATACTTTCACATGTCTCTAAGAGCACACACATCTCTCCAGAGCAAAGGTTAATGCCATAGAAGCCAATGGTTAAGTGTGTTTTATCCTCCTGCCTTCAAATCACCTGTCTTAGCTACACTTTCAGAGATATTGAGATGTCTGGGTGCTGCAAGGCCCTTGCCCATTATGGCTCACTGATAGTCATGTAGTGCAACTGTATGTACATATGTATGTACCCAGAAAATATGCAGAGTATTTTACTTTGAGCAATAGCTAGTATCTCTTACAGTCCTGGTGCAATCTGTTATCACCCTTAAAGCACATAAGCTGAGTATTCCTGCGCCAAACAGCTTGCAGATAGTTCTGTTTGCAATTTCACTCCACGCATTTCTGTGGTTTAATGGTTGTAGTCCCTTGCTGATCCACATATCTGTCACGACTTGTGGGGAATCAGGAAGAGCTGCTGTTATTTAGGCTGTGCCTCATGTGGTGTAAGTCACTTTTACAGTTAGTGGTGAGCAGGGCAGATGTGCTCCTATATACTCAATGATCTGCTCTGTGAAAAGCGTTAAGGCTAGAGAAACTGAACCTACAAGCTGCTGAACGTATAGGCCTACTGCTTCCAAAGGTATCGTGGTTGGCATGATGGTGTGTTGGTCTCTTGCCAGACATGCATTTAGTGCCACCTAAGACTTTGAGGGGTCCATGTCAGTAGCTCAGACAAAGTAGGTGTCATATATGCCTCTGACAGATGTGTTTTATGTGGCTTGGTATACATAATCAGTGTCACGGAAGTACTCGAACTCATTAGCAGATATGGACAAGCTGCCACACACATCAGTGTTTGATGACAAACATTTCAGGAACATACTTATTGCCCATGTGTAGGTGCACAAAGTGCTGCAGTTAGACCGTACTCAAAAGATAAGTGTGCCATCCCCATAGCGGGCTGCCTTCAGGATCTGGATACTATTTATTTATTTTTATTTATTTAAAGCTTTTCTATACCGGCATTCATGATATAATCATATCATGCCGGTTTACAAAGAACAGGGGGGTGCAATAACTTTGTTCTTTTAACAAGTGCAGAGGAAGCAAAAGTTACAATATAACAGGGTTTTTGAAACTGGGGAAGGAAGAAGAGAAGGAAGGAAGAAGAGAAGAATAGACATGAATAATAGAATCTTTTCAGAAGTAAATTAATTTACATTGTGCGGTAATGTCTCTTTATGTATATTATTTACATAATGCAGTAAAGTCTCTCAATGGATATTAGACTCGGGAAAGGCTTGCTTAAATAGCCAAGTCTTAAGCCTTTTTCTGAATGTTAATAAGCAAGGTTCAAGTCTAAGATCAGGTGGTAAGGTATTCCAAAGAGAGGGGCCCACCGTAGAAAAGGCCCGGTCTCTGAATGCTATATGGTGTGTTGATTTAGTTGGGGGAACGGTCAGGGATCCTTTGTAGGCTTCTCTGATGGGTCTGGATGATGTGTGTAGTTTGAGGGGGATTTGTAGGTTGAGAGGGGCTTGGGAGTGGATGGATTTATGGATGATGGTGATGGACTTGTGTAGGATTCTGTAGTGTATTGGCAGCCAGTGTAGATTTATTAGAATGGGAGAGATGTGGTCTCTTCTTCTGGAATTTGTCAGAATTCTGGCTGCCGCATTCTGGAGCATCTGAAGTGGTTTGATGGATGAGGACGGGAGACCTAGTAAGACAGAGTTGCAATAATCCATCTTGGAGAATATTACGGATTGTAGGACTGTTCGGAAGTCATGAAAGTGTAGGAGTGGTTTCATTCTTTTGATTACCTGCAGCTTGTAGAAGCAGTTCTTGGTTGTGTTGTTAATAAATGTTTTTAAATTCAGATGTTTGTCTATTACTACGCCTAGGTCTCTAGCTTGTGTAACAATGGTGCTGACTGGAGCAATTTGTGGGGAGTTGCTGTTTTCGGGGGTGATGAGGAGGAGTTCCGTTTTGACCGAGTTTAGAATTAGGTTTAGGTTTGCGAGGAGTCAGTTGATCTCTTGGAGGCAGTTTTCCCATTGTTTGAGAGTTTTTGTGATAGATTATTTGATGGGTATCAGAATTTGTACGTCGTCTGCGTATAAGAAATGTTTTAGTTGTAGGTTCGTCAACAGTTGGCATAGAGGAAGAAGGTATATGTTGAATAGAGTTGGGGATAGTGAGGAACCTTGAGGAACTCCTTGTGAGGAATTGTAGCGTGGGGATTCTTTATTGTTGATTTTAACTTTGTAACCTCTGTTACAAAGGAATGTTTTGAACCATGAGTGAGCAGTGCCTGTAATTCCAATGTCCGAAAGGCGGTTAAGGAGGGTGGCATGATTGACAGTGTCAAAGGCTGCCGACATGTCCAATAGAATTAATAGGAAGGACTGTCCTTTGTCCAAGCCCATGATGAGGTGGTCTGTTAGCGATAAGAGTAGGGTTTCAGTGCTTAAAGCCTTGCGGAACCCGTATTGTGTGGGATGTAGTATTTCGTGATCTTTGAGGTAGTTAGAGAGTTGTGAATTGACCAGTTTTTCCAAAATCTTTGCTACAAAAGGCAGGTTGGAGATAGGGCGGAAGTTATTTGGATTCTTGGGATCCAAGTCTGGTTTCTTTAGTAGTGGTTTAAGAGAAGCGGTTTTTAGGGCGTCGGGGAAGATTCCCTGTGATAAGGAACAGTTTATAATGTCCGCTAGTGGTTTGGAGATGGTTTCGGGTATTAGCAGGAGCAGTTTTGACAGTATTAGGTCGAAGGGATGGGTGGAAGGTTTCATTTTCTTTAACAGAGATTGGATCTCTAATGCGGTAGTAGGTTTGAACGAATCCAGTGAGATTTTTTTGTTGAGGAGGTGGTAGGAGCTGGTCAGAGGGGTGGGGCTCGGTGGCAGGAGGGTTAAGAGATTAGTGATTTTACTTTGGAAGAATAGGGCTAGTTCATCGGCTTTGGATTGAGCTTGTTCATTGGGGATGGACGGTGTGTTAGGTTGTGTTAGTTCGGATACGTAGGAGAAGAGGGCTCTGGTGGCGAAGGTAAGGTCGTGAATCTTGAGAGCGTAGAAATCCCTTTTTGCCTTTAGGGTAGAGTTCCTGTAGTGGTGGAGGGCAGTTTTGTAGGTGGAAAGTGTGCTGGGACAAGGGGATTTGCGCTTACTATCTGTAAGCTTACTATCTGTAAGCTCATCCTTACCTTAAGATGAGCTTACTATCTGTAAGCTCATCCTTACCTTACTCTTATTATACAGATCCCTGAGCCATGCCAGTACAGGGGTTCCAGCCAGTCTGTGGAAGTCTGCCTGGTCCCAATCAGCAGCAGCCCTCTAGGCCTCTGCTGTTGGCCTGTGGACATTCTCAACACAATACTCCCTCACTCCTCCTCCCTAATTGTCACACAGCAGCTGATACTCTGTTCCAGCTATCAGCAAGACGACGTCATATTTGGTTTACTGTGAAAGGTACAAATGGTTGGGGACAGTCTTGAGTCATGATACAAGTGAGGGGGTTGAAGATCAAGACTTGTGTGAAAATGACTCTAACTTTCCCTTAATACCACACAAGCTCTATATGTACACAGTATACTGTCACCCAACTAGCTACTGTCCATCTTACAGACCCATGTAAGCAGAATTTAGCTAAGAGTATGTAGTGTGAAGAAGGCAACAAGAGGCAATACAGAAGGTCCTCAGTAATAAACTTCTTCTTTAGCTCTTGCTTTCTTCCTTAGGAACATATACTGAGCGTTCAGTTGTATGGCCTACCCCATATGGTCTTGCCTGCTAAATAAGTGACTACTTGGAATGTGTAAGGGTATTCTAGCATACAAGGTCATGTGGAGGGCAAGCCTTATACCTAGTGAACCGTTAACACAAAAACCACACAATAAAGGAGCCAAACAAGCAGTGTATTTTTCAAAGCAGTGACCACTTTATTAGGGAGTACATGTTGACTGCTGCGACCAGCGTCATAACATTGTGTGTTTGCAGCAGTCTGATCTCGCAGAATCTGGTTCTGCCTGTTCACAGCCCTCCTGAGGCACACTAGCTCTGCCCATATGTGTCAAAGGTGTACCCCATGCCTCCTTTCGAGCTGGTCCAGCTGCTCGTGCATAGACTCCTCTATTGGTGGCAGGGATGTTGGTGCTGATGCCAGGCCTTATGCCAGTGCTGATGGCACTGCTTTGATGGTGGTGTGGCGTGCAGGAATTTGGGCCTCCAAATGTGGCATGATGGGGCTTCTGGGTTGCTCCTGCCAAGGGTGTGATGCTTCGGGCAGACACCATGGTGTGCTGGCTCAAGGTTGTGATGAGTCTATTGAATCCCACTCAAGGCTTAGTTCCTCCATGAAGCCAGAGAGGTTGAGGGACACATTGAGTGGTCTGGATGAACCCCCAGGGGTTGCAGCAACTACAGTGGCTCCTGAGCCGCTGCCTCCTCCTGGCTCACCTGGGTCAGGGCATCCATCAGGAAGGGCCAGTGCAAAAGGGCTGCTGCGTTGCTGGTCCCTGGGGCTTCCTAGCTGGGACCTGCAACTTCGTGGGCGAGAGTTGTGAAAACAAAACATAAGATATAAGTACCAATGGCAGCAAGTATTCTTTTTTAATTTGGCATCAGAGGTACACTCTGCTTTTTAGTATCATGAGCATCTTATGCCAAATGATGTGGACACGCGTTGCCTGCCCATTTACAGGTGAGGTCAACTTACTGGCTATGGCTCGCGTGGTGTCCAGCTGCTAAGCCATGCCCTCGAAGACATCTGATCCCAGCCTTTGCACGAAGTGCTCCTCCATGGGCGTGAGGACAATGGGACAAGGGGCTCTTCCTCCGGTCCACTTTATATATTTATTTCTGGCCACCATCTTGGCTTTCAGCTGCACTCTGATGTCCCAGTACCTGCGAGCCACCTGCTTCCCACTTCGTTGGACTCCGCTGCGCCTGGAGAGGCCCTGGGCTATGTTGCACCAGATCTGGCCCTTGGATGCCTTTGAGATCTTGGCCGCCCAGTTGCCAAACTGCTTGGCATAATGATGAAGGACCCCTGCAATGACCACCCCATTTTCCTGGACACTGAACTTGATACCCCTAAGATGAGGGCATCCTGCTGCATGGCTACCAGAAGGTGGATGCCACTTCCACTTCCAGAGAGGTGTCCTCCCTTTTCTCACACTCCCTCCCACTCCCTTTCCTTTCTCTTCCCCTCCTGCCCCTGCCCTGCAAACTCCCTTCCCTTCTGACCCCTCTATCTATCCCTAGCCTTCCGTCCTCTTCCTTCTGTCCTTGCTTGCCTATCCCCTTCCCCCTCTCGCCGCCTTCTATCCCTTCCTTCCTGCCTATCTCTACTCCTGTCCCTATTCCTACTCTTCCTTCCCCTAGCACTCCTGCCCACATCCTTTCCTCCTTCCTTCCCCTCCTCTCCTCATGCCTCTCAAACTCCATCCTCCTCACCACAAACACAACTCCTCTACACTCCTCCACCAACATTACTCCATTCACCACTCCTCACTCCACTACCACTATTACTCTTCACTCCTCCACCACCACCAGTCCTCCACACCAAAAGACAGACAGACAAACTGGACTAACAAAAACTTTCACTCCAACAAAGAAGACAAAAGGCCAAGATAAAGGGAAATAAGGCCTACTACTTCCCTCTTACCCGCGACCGCCTCCAGCGCCGACCACGAGGCACCCCCTGCCTTCTCTCCGCAGACGCTCCACCGCCGTTCTGCTGCTTCCGCTTCTGCTGCCGACAGCCAATCCAGCGCTCCCATCTTCGGCAGCCAACCCGGCGCCTGGACTCCCTCGCCGACCAGCCAATCGGGGGACAGCCCCGATTGGACTTTAAATTCTTCACAGCTCCTAGGCGTCGCGCGCCGGGCGTCGCGCGCCGAAGGAGCACGACAAAGGGGCCTGCCCCTTTGTGCGCCCCTTAGTGCAGACCTGAGTGCAGACATCTGGAGCATCACCATCCTACTAATGCAACCATTGGACAATTGCAGTAAGTACAGAACAACTCTCAACATCAACCCGTACTACTGCAAGCCCTCAGCAAGCATATTATATCTTCATCACCGCCAATCAGAATCTACACCCCAGGGTCATCACTATACTATCCTACCACCAATTCAAAGGACCACATCTAAATTAAGCACAGCGAACCTAAACTATACTACTCACATAACCAAACATGACTTTATCAACTATTCCCATCATCCACAATTTCAGGAGATTCACAACAAAAAAACAAGCTACACCACAATCCTTACAAAAAAGACTCATTCCTATCATCATTTCACCCCTAAACCAACTACTCGGCCTCTCACTCTTCACCTTATCACTGTTGAACGCACAGTCTTTGACTAAGAAAACTCACCTCCTGCATGACTACCTGCTGGAAACAAACACTGACCTTTTTGCAGTCACTGAAACATGGTTAAAACCAGAAGACATCGCCATTATCAACCAACTCCCTACGCACTCGCACAACATATTCTCTATTCCTAGACTCAAAAAACGAGGAGGCGGTCTCCTCCTTGCAGCAAGAAAATCATTGGGAATGGAGCTAAAAACTACTATATCATCACACTCCCTGGAATTCGCAGTATTTAAAGCTGCCCACCTACAAATTGGTCTCATATATGCTACCCCAGGTTACCTAGAATCTGATCCTTCACCTTTGATTGAAAATATAACTAAGCACATTAATACTGACACACCAGCGATACTCCTGGGGGACTTTAATCTTCACGTGGATGTATCTCCTCTCTCTCCGAGCTGTGAAACATTCCTAAATACACTAAACTTCATGGGTTTTAAACAACTAATTAAAGATCCTACCCACAAAGCAGGCCATACGCTGGACCTCATTTTCATAAATCAGCAACTTTCTTCCTCCTCTCACCCCACATGCCTCACAATCCCCTGGTCGGACCATAAACTGATCAACACTGTACTAAAAATAAACCTACCTACTCCTCCAAAAAAGCTAAATAACACTATCCAATTCAGGAAAATATGCAGCCAGGAGACAATCAACAACAGCCTAACAACTGAACTTAACAATCTGGACTTCACAAACGCGGACTCAGCCATATTATCCTGGGACAACATCACCAAAAAAGTGGCCGATGCTTCATGCCCAACTATCACCAAAGCTGCCCGAACAAATAAAGACAACAAAAAACCCTGGTACACACCACAACTAAAATCCATAAAACAGGAGCTCAGAAAAAAAGAACTACATTGGCGTAAAAATCCAACAGCTTCTAACCTCTCGACATTCAAGTCCACGATGCACCTATACAGAACATCCATCCTCCAAGCAAAAAGAGATTTCTACTCACAAAAAATACACCATTTCATCTTTGACCCCAGAGCGCTCTTCTCACTAATCTCATCCCTCACGAAACCTCCATCGACAGACATACCAGATGATAAAGCGGCAAGTAAAGCAGAAGAACTTGCAATTTACTTCAAGAATAAGATCCCAAACCTACTAATGCAGTCCAAGAACAACAACAATTTTACGCCAGTCACACCACATATTACCTTCCCATCACAAAAGACATGCCTGAGAGAATTCGAAATGACTGCCTCTTTAGAGATATAAAATATCCTAAAAAAAATCAAACCCTCCTCACATCCTCAGGATACCATTCCCATCAATCTCCTCATCTCATGCGCTAAAACCATATCCAAACCCATTGCACAAATCATCAACTGCTCCCTATCCCAAGGGCTAGTCCCAGACTCTCTCAAAATGGCAATCATAAAGCCACTCCTGAAAAAACCCAACCTCTCACCAGATATCCCATCCAACTTTCGCCCAATAGCTAATCTACCGTTCATCGCTAAAATCCTAGAACGAGTAGCAAATAAACAACTCACAGAATACTTAAATGATAACAACATTCTCTCTCCAGCCCAGTTTGGTTTCCGCCAATCTAGAAGCACAGAAACCCTCCTAATCTCCTTAACGGATTCCATATTACTGAATCTTGAAAAAAGATGTCCTTGTCTACTCATCTTACTAGACCTATCAGCAGCATTTGATACGGTCAATCATAACACATTAATAGATCGTCTGTCAGACATTGGAATTAGAGATACAGCTCTCAACTGGTTCAAATCGTTCCTTAAGAACAGACAATATAAAGTCAAGGTCAACAAGGAAGAATCTCAACCAATCACCTGCGACTTGGGAGTCCCTCAGGGATCATCACTCTCACCAACCTTATTCAATATATACCTCCTCCCACTCTGCCAACTCCTGCTCAACCTCAAACTCATCCACTACTTATACGCAGACGATGTACAGATTCTAATCCCCATCACCGAATCTCTCCAAAAAACTCTGGATTTCTGGAACACATGTCAACAAGCCATCAATAACTTACTCACAAGCCTAAATCTTATCCTCAATCAAAACAAAACAGAATACCTACTCATTTCTCAAGATGGAACCTACTCACTTCCCAGCACCAACTTATCCACCGAAATAACTTTGTCACCACAAGTCAGAAATCTAGGAGTTATACTTGATCACCAAATGAATTACAGAGCGCTCATCAATAACATAGTAAAGGACGGATTCTTCAAATTACAAGTCTTAAAAAGACTCAGACCACTACTCCATTTTCAAGATTTCCGATTGGTTCTACAAGCGATCATACTCACGAAAATAGATTACTGCAACTCTCTTCTAATAGGCCTACCAGCAAACGCCTTAAAACCATTACAGATGTTGCAAAACGCTTCGGCAAGGATCCTAACCAAGACCAACAAAAGAGACCACATCTCACCCATTTTAAAAAGCCTACACTGGCTGCCCGTCAATTTCAGAATACTCTTCAAAGTGCTCTCATCAATACACAAAGCACTACACAACCTAGCCCCACTCATGCTCAAAACCCCTCTCCAACTCCACACCTCTACTAGACCAGTGAGACATGCCTACCGAAACAATCTCCAGATACCACCAATGAAATCAGCTTTAAGCAAAAGAGCATTCTCCACAGCTGGTCCTAAACTCTGGAATACGCTCCCGCCGGAACTCAAATCAGTGCAATGCCCCATTATTTTCAAAAAAAGACTTAAAACTTGGCTCTTCCACCAAGCTTTTCCATAACATCAGACAGCACAAGCTTCTCTGCCAAGGTCCCCCTTTAAATCATTTTCAATCAAACCATAAGAGAACTATATAAGAACATCAGTTGTTGTCAACAACCTATAAGAGAACTATACAAGAACTAGACAAGTTCAATTCTAAAAACTCTTTGAACCCCTATTCAATACCCCATAGAACAACACAAAGAATTCCATAGAACATCACAAAGAATTCCCCAAAGAATTCTTCAACTTTAACTCCTTGGCAGCCCAAAAGTACAAAATGCAATTCCCAACCTCCTGACAGTCTTAAAAGCTATACACAACCCCACACAGAAGTTATCTGCCTCTGCCTATATTAGGCTATGTATATTGTATTTCTTTGTTTAACCCCATATATTCATTTCCAAGTTATTCTTCCTGTTCTCTGTAAGACATTTGCTTGTCACTGTTATTGTTCAAAATGTAAACCGAATTGATCAGTAATTCTGTTATTGGAAAGTCGGTATAGAAAAGTTCTAAATAAATAAATAAATAGATGGCAACAGAAGACCAGACAATGCACTCAATCAAATCAGAAAAAGCTCCTTCTCACTAAACCACTCACCAACTCTCCTCTCCTCTCTCTCCTGTGCCTGACACATTCAAAGAGGTAGCTGCAGGAAGCCAGGATATATAAAACGAAAAAATTATGAACCACGCACTAATTTACGCTAGCCATGTAAAATGACGCAGTACGCGGAGATGCTATGCACAACACGCTAAAACAATGCACCGTGCGCTGACGTAACACAGCATGCATTATTTGCCTATGCGATGTGGCAGGCTGCAAATTATCCTAACCATGCCCTTTTTTATCACAGGTTCTATTTTCGCTATTTTTATAGCAATTTGATGAATCTACGTCTTAGGCTGCTTAATCTAGGTATATGAATAGCAGTCTTAAATTTAGGATACAAAAAGTTCGGGACCAAAATTTATGTGATTTTTCAACTGAAAATAAGTGCCAAACATAGGAATCTAACTTAGAAGCCTAAATTTAGAAGTTTAGCTTTTTTTGAATATCAGCCTCAGTGGAACTAGAAAAAGGTAAAGACCAGGGTGACCAAAATGAAAGGGGATGGAAAAGCTTCATTATGAGGAAAGGCTAAGCAGATTAGGGTTCTACAGCACGGAGAAGAGATGGCTAACATGAGATATGATTGAGGTCTGTATAATCATGAGAAGGATGGAGCTGGTAAATAGAGAACAATTATTTCCAAAAGTACTAGGATTAGAGGAGGCACTTAATTAAGCTAATAGGTAGCACATTTAAACCAAATCAGAGAAAGTGATTTTTTTTTTTTTTAATTATTTACACAAACTGAAATTTGATGCCAGATGATGTGGCAAAGACAGTTACCATAGCTGGGTTTAAAAAGGGTTAGGACAAGTTCCTGGAGGAAAAGTCTATAAACCACTTCTTAACCCTGGTTATGAACTAGAAAGATTGCCACAATTCTCTGGGATCCTGAGTACTTGTAACCTAGATTGACCACTGTCTAAGATAAGCTGCTGCACTTGAAGGATCTTGATATGATCCACCATGGCATGTCTTACATTATCACATTTTCCATGGCAACCATACTACTTATCCAGGAATATTGAGAAATGTTCTTGATAGAAAAGATGGAGAATGTATGAGACAGCCTCATAACAACGGTGATGGTGACGAGGTAGGCAATCGTTTGTTAACCGGGGCCACATCACTGACTTAGGTCTGTATCAAGAGGAGGTCTCCCTTGGAATTCTCTCTCTCATGCTCACTCGTACATGATCTCTCCCTCTCTGCTCTCTCTCACCTACACTCCTATAGGATTCGGCAGAAGTGGTAGCAAGGAACTTGTGGGCTCCAGACCTCACAATCCCCCCTCCCCTCGCTGACCACTACTATTCTCCTCTATCTCTGGTACCTGGCTCCCCTTTCTTCATTGCCTGCAGAGCGTCTTCCTGCTACATTCGAAGCCGCCCTCATTGGCACTGGATCCTCCTTCATCCTCTGTGTGTGCACTCTTCTGAAAGAAGTCTATTGCTCCAGAGGCTCAGAACTTGCATGTGGTGGAAAGGGGAAGATGCCATCCTAATGCGTGTGTGGGATTACCCTTATTTCCTACCAACTGTAGGGGAACATTTACTCCCTATTCCTCCCTCTCTGTGGAGAGTGTCTTCCCACATTCCTGTGTTTTCCCCCTTTAGCTCTTGGGGGGAGGGGGTAGGCAGGCATTTTCTGTGTAGAAATGTAGAACGTTTCCACAGCCTGCCACCACCAACTCCTCTCCTTGCGACTGCCATTTTGGCAGACAGGGGCTGCAGCCTGCATTCCCTTCCACCAGGAGTCACTACTACCCTGCTCACATGGTTCTCTTTACTATTCTCTCGGTAAAGCCAGTTCATTTTTTCCATGGAAATTCTGTCTTTGCGGCAATTGCGTCCCAGATTCACTGTGCCTATACCAGGCACAGTGTCGTGGTATATGTGGGGACCAAAGACATAGGAAAATGTGGGAGAGAGGTTCTGGAAGCCAAATTTAGGCTCTTAGGTAGAAAGCTTAAATCCAGAACCTCCAGGGTAGCATTCTCTGAAATGCTCCCTGTTCCACGTGCAGGTCACCAGAGGCAGGCAGAGCTCTGGAGTCTCAATGCGTGGATGAGACGATGGTGCAAGGAAGAGGGATTCAGTTTTGTTAGGAACTGGGGAACCTTTTGGGGAAGGGGGAGTCTCTTCCGAAGGGATGGGCTCCACCTTAACCAGGGTGGAACCAGACTGCTGGCGCTAACCTATAAAAAGGAGATAGAGCAGCTTTTAAACTAGAACAAAGGGGAAAGCCGACAGTCGCTCAGCAGTGCATGTTTCGGAGAGAGGTATCTTCAAAGGATACTAATGATGCATTAGAATTCGGGCATCCCGACAGTGAGGTTCCAATAATTAGAAAAGTAGTCCAAGTGCCTGTAACTAAAAACTCACCTGAGGTAAAAAATTCTATCAATTAAAAAGCAGAATGAAAATACAAACAAAAAACAAACTTTGAAATGTTTGTATGCTAATGCAAGAAGTCTAAGAAGTAAGATGGGAGAATTAGAATGTATAGCAGTGAATGATGACATAGACTTAATTGGCATCTCAGAGACATGGTGGAAAGAGGATAACCAATCGGACAGTGCTATACCGGGTTACAAATTATATCGCAATGACAGAGAGGAGCACTCGGGAGGAGGTGTGGTGCTTTATGTCCGGGATAGCATAGAGTCCAACAGGATAAACATCCTGCATGAGACTAAATACAAAATTGAATCTTTATGAGTAGAAATCCCTTGTGTGTCGGGGAAGACTATAGTGATAGGGGTATACTACCATCCACCTGGTCAAGATGGTGAGACGGACAGTGAAATGCAAAGAGAAATCAGGGAAGCTAACCAAATTGGTAGTGCAGTAATAATGGGAGACTTCAATTACCCCAATATTGACTGGGTAAATGTATCATCGGGACACTCTAGAGAGATAACGTTCCTGGATGGAATAAATGATAGCTTTATGGAGCAATTGGTTCAGGAACCGACGAGAGAGGGAGCAATTTTAGATCTAATTCTCAGTGGAGCACAGGACTTGGTGAGAGAGTAACGGTGGTGGGGCCGCTTGGCAATAGTGATCATAATATGATCAAATTTGATTTAATGACTGGAAGAGGAACAGGGTGCAAATCCAAGGCAGTCGTGCTAAACTTTCAAAAGAGAAACTTTGATAAAATGAGAAAAATTGTTAGAAAAAAACTGAAAGGAGCAGCTACAAAAGTAAAAAAGGTCCAAGAGGTGTGGTCTTTGTTAAAAAATACCATTCTAGAAGCACAGTCCAGATGTATTCCACACATTAAGAAAGGTGGAAAGAAGGCAAAACAATTACGGGCATGGTTAAAAGGGGAGGTGAAAGAAGCTATTTTAGCCAAAAGATCTTCATTCAAAAATTGGAAGAAGGATCCAACAGAAGAAAATAGGATAAAGCCTAAATGTTGGCAAGTTAAATGTAAGACATTGATAAAACAGGCTAAGAGAGAATTTGAAAAGAAGTTGGCTGTAGAGGCAAAAACTCACAGTTAAAACTTTTTTAAATATATCCGAAGCAGAAAGCCTGTGAAGGAGTCAGTTGGACCGTTAGATGATCGAGGGGTTAAAGGGGCACTTAGAGAAGATAAGGCCATCGCGGAAAGATTAAATGATTTCTTTGCTTCGGTATTTACTGAAGAGGATGTTGGGGAGGTACCTGTAATGGAGAAGGTTTTCATGGGTAATGATTCAGATGGACTGAATCAAATCACGGTGAACCTAGAAGATGTGGTAGGCCTGATTGACAAACTGAAGAGTAGTAAATCACCTGGACCGGATGGTATACACCCCAGAGTTCTGAAGGAACTAAAAAATGAAATTTCAGACCTATTAGTAAAAATTTGTAACCTATCATTAAAATCATCCATTGTACCTGAAGACTTGGAGGATAGCAAATGTAACCCCAATATTTAAAAAGGGCTCAAGGGGCGATCCGGGAAACTACAGACCGGTTAGCCTGACTTCAGTGCCAGGAAAAATAGTGGAAAGTGTTCTAAACATCAAAATCACAGAACATATAGAAAGACATGGTTTAATGGAACAAAGTCAGCATGGCTTTACCCAGGGCAAGTCTTGCCTCACAAATCTGCTTCACTTTTTTGAAGGAGTTAACAAACATGTGGATAAAGGTGAACCGGTAGATATAGTATACTTGGATTTTCAGAAGGCATTTGACAAAGTTCCTCATGAGAGGCTTCTAGGAAAAGTAAAAAGTCATGGGATAGGTGGCGATGTCCTTTCGTGGATTGCAAACTGGCTAAAACTGAAGAGTTCGTTATTGAAACTTAATTAGTCATGATTGTTTCTGTAAGCTCATCTAAGCTCATTTATGCTCCTTTAAGCTCCTTTATGCTCCTTTATGTTTCTCTGTTAATTGTTACAATGTAAGCCGCCCCCGAGGCGACAGTTTTACTTCCTTGTACACCTGTGTGATATGTATTTTATACAGGAACATCGGTTTATAAAAACTAAAAATAAATAAATAAATAAAAGACAGGAAACAGAGAGTAGGATTAAATGGACAATTTTCTCAGTGGAAGGGAGTGGACAGTGGAGTGCCTCAGGGATCTGTATTGGGACCCTTACTTTTCAATACATTTATAAATGATCTGGAAAGAAATACGACGAGTGAGATAATCAGATTTGCAGATGACACAAAATTGTTCAGAGTAGTTAAATCACAAGCAGATTGTGATAAATTGCAGGAAGACCTTGTGAGACTGGAAAATTGGGCACCCAAATGGCAGATGAAATTTAATGTGGATACGTGCAAGGTGATGCATATAGGGAAAAATAACCCATGCTATAATTACACAATGTTGGGTTCCATATTAGGTGCTATAACCCAAGAAAGAGATCTAGGCGTCATAGTGGATAACACATTGAAATCGTCAGTTCAGTGTGCTGCGGCACACTGAACTGACGAAAAAGCAAACAGAATGTTGGGAATTATTAGAAAGGGAATGGTGAATAAAACGGAAAATGTCATAATGCCTCTGTATCACTCCATGGTGAGACCGCACCTTGAATACTGTGTACAATTCTGTTCAATGACACAATCATACTCTCAATGGCTAAAGAACATTTCTGCTTGCTTTTTGCTCAAAGCATTTGCAAAAGCATGATACTACATTGGAAGGCCTGTGGGTATTTCCATTACAGAGGTCACAAAGATGGAAGCTATAGACTCCAGGTCTAGAACACAAGAAGAGAAGCAAGAGGAGACCAAGAGACAGTCTGTCCTGAATACCAGTTAATGAATGGGTTATGTAACTGAAGCCATAATAGCCCTAGGAGAACCGTATAGGAAAGTGATTTGAGGACTCAAAATGAAATGGTTTTGGAATGCCACGTACCCACTAGTAAATTCAGGTCCTTTATGACCCGTGCCCCCTCCCCCTCTTCATCCTTGCAGACCATATGGTTGAAACTGTCCCACCACAAGAGAGAAATGGGGATTTTCTTTAGGTACTTACTAGTTCCCAAGGAAACTGGAAGAAAAAGGAAAGATTCAAGATGATTTTCCTAGGTACAATTCTCATTCTTTTAGATTGAGACTATCTATCTTTGGAGCTCAAGGAGGTGTACATCTACAAAGGACTACATGCATGTCACAGGTCATATCTTCAGTGTATGTTAGGAATACAGTGCTAATAGTTTCATGTTCTACTCTTTGACCTAGCTCTTCTTCAAAGGTATTTGCCAAATGTGTTATGGCTGTTGTGTCATATTTCACAAGGTGGGAGTGCATGTATTTCCCTAACTGGACAATTGGCTGATTAAGGGCATATTTCCCGCAAGGATGAACAAATCGGTGTGGATTATCACTCAGAGGAATTTATCATCAGTTTTCCCAACTCATCTGAGTCCATTATCTTAATGAAGCTAAAAGGAGCTTTATTATACATAGCATAAGCCAAGGTCTATTTCCCTGTTTAGATCATTAAGTAGTCACATCCACAACATGAAATAAAATTCAGTCAGCAAATGTTAGCCTGGCCAATGTTGAGAATGCTAGACCTAACTGCTACAATGGTTCGTGTTACTCTTAACTTCTTAGGAGACAAGTCCAATAGACCTTGAAGTTTCAGTGGATTCAGGGCTGCATGTGATCTCGGAAAAGCTAAGAAAATGTTTGTCTAGTTGCTCTCCAGTTCGACTAAGAGTCTCCCTTTTCATAGTCCTCCACATCAAATTATTCTCACTATAGATGCATCTAACTTAGGCTTGGGGCTTACCTAGAGGAGATGCTCACCCAGATCCTCTGGCCCATCTAAGAAAACTAATTTTATATGAGCTTCTTGGAGATAAGGCAGCTTTGAGCACTCTGAATTTCTTCAGAAATTGGGTGGTTAAAAAAATGTATCCTAATGCAGACTGACACCCAAGTAGTTGTGTTCTGCATGAAAAATGTGGGAGAAATGAGATCTTATCTCTTATATTGGATAACTGTCAGTGTTTGTAAGCTAAGTTATAGTAATTCAGAGTAGCTGATTAAGAACTGAAGCCACTATTTGAATTTAGTAATGTAATACCAATAGAAAATGTAAGTGAAGTGATAGTCTTTATACAAAAATCTACAAGTGTTCCATTTTATACTTTATTCTTTTCTCCTACATTATTATTATTCACTGCCTGTTTAATTTATTTTGCTTATCAAAAATTCTAAAAGCTTGTACCATGTGATGACTATTTGATTTACCTACCCTGCTACTAGGAGAGTGGTAAAAGTGTTTATTGGGTGCTGTGGGGCTGGAAAAAGTGGGCAAGAATTTGTCTATCCTAGGTTCTATCTAGTAACCCACCATCCCCATCCAGTTTCCCCTATGATTAGGGGAAACTGGATGGAGATGGTTTTCTTCAGATACAGCTTTCCCACCCACCCCCTTTACTTGGCACCCTTGTTATGCTTTATAATCTAATTGCCATATTAAAATTCTAGAATAGTCTCTTTTCTGTTCCGTAACATGTGCAAATATATATTAGGATTAATACTCAGCCTTAAGTACTAGACTTGCACAATAAAAAATGCATGAGATGATTCTATTACATTACCAATAGAGACAATATGTTCTTTAATTAAATGTATTTACTGATCAGACTAGAAATATTTGTGGTTCTCTCTAGATTACTTTTATTCTGCATATCAAATCTAACACTATTTAGTTTATTATATTTAGAAAATATCCTACCTTGATATGTTCTGTTGTGTTGGGTACAGTCATTGTATAGATGCCACTTGTTGTAAGCCCTGATTTGTAAGCTTCAGCACAGTCCTTGAAAATGATTTGTTCTTCTGTAGCCACAAAGGCAGTCTTGCCAGCTAAAATGAATAAACTCCTTTTAAAATCATATTTTTAAAGAGATACACAAGATACATTTCTTAGTCGGTAAATATAGTATATACTGTAAAGGTTTATAATTCAGTTGCAAAAGGACATGCTGTAATATTTTTAAACCCTCCCTTATATCCATCATTCTTGTAGCCAGAAATTTTGTTTCTCTGAGTTAAAGTATGGGGCAAAGCTCTCTTCAGAGTTTGGATGGGCACTCTGTAAAAAAGATATCACAGCACTGCCAGGCTGAGGAATAGATATGTAAAGATCTAATTTAGAAAAGGGTTTTCCACAGGTAATGTTAGAAAACCTTGATAAATCAGACCCAGAATCTCAAAACATATCTGGGTCTTCCTAATGGATAGAATGCAGTTTTGCCATTAATCCATTTGATCATCCTACATTTTAATTTGCTATAATGTAGTTAATATAATATCCACAAAATGTTTAACTCAATCAGGAAAGAGCTGCAAAATCTCAATGTTAGCAATGGATAAAAGGTGAATCTTCCGGCACAAGAAAATCAGTGACAGGGAACAGAAGATGCTTTTTTAAATGTGCCAGATGAGAATGTTTTGTGGCAAATAGTGTCAACATTTTTATTTTCATATCATACTGCCAAGCCAGTCCAGAGAGTTCTTACAAATGGATTAGGTTCCCCTACCAGCAGATGGAAGCAGAGCACAAAGACTTTCTCCATCACATTAAGGATAGATGGTACAACACAGAGAAGCTCCAAGTAAACTCTGCCTCCAGTAGAGGGTAGGACACACTGGTGGTAAAGCAGGATTTTATTTTTATTTTTTAGAAGATGCTGACATTACCATGGATCAGATACCTGGTTATGCCATGAGAGCAAGGCCAAATGTAAGGTTCCCAGTCACGAGGGGAAGGGGAGAATGTCTCTCTAGAAAAAAAAAGGGAGACAATAGAAAGGGGTCTTTAATTCAACCTTTTTCAGCTATCTGGTATTTTGAAGAGAATCCTTGGCCCCGCCCCCTCCTTTTTCCCTGCCTGCTTGTCACTTTAAGAAGAAGTTAAAAAAAAAAAAAAAAAAAAACCACAGCAGTGGCTCTGAGCTCTGCACAGAAGGGCCTTTTTGCAGCACGTACAAGTTGAAGCAAACCAGTTTATAGTCTCCTTACTTACAGGGTGAGTGACCTGTTCTAGGAAGAGGGTTCATTCGTTACCCGATGCTACAGCAAAGCAGAAGCTATCTCAGTGCTGACATGAAGAAACAGGAGCATTACTATCGCTGTCCTGCATACAACTCCAGAGACAGCTCCTTTTCAGAGATTATTTTTCTGGCATGTGGGTGGGGAAGCCATGATCTTTATGGGGGTGCTGCTGGTCCTCTGGGGTTTTTTCCTCTCTATGCTGAAGTTGAGAGATGGCTTTATCTGAATGGGAGATCCCTGAGAGTGGGTTCAAGGGTGGAAGAAACCTTCTTAGGTTATTCCCTTTTGGTTCTTGCCACTGTACAGCATCTGTTTCTGATGTCTAATACTGATGCTTTGGACACTGGTCACAAGTCGGACTGCAATTCCTGTCAAGAGCAGCATTTCTCTTGAGGTTCCCCAGGATTGGAAGAATGAAGTTCAGCTGAAACCCCTGTTTACTGTCTCAGTTCTGGCAGTCTGAATTTCACTTAGTAGGGTTTTGTGATTGGAGCTTCTTTGTGCTGGATTCAGCAGCTCCGGAGACCCAGTTAGAATATAATCTATGGCATTTCAGCTGGTGCCCTTTATGATCATGGTTTCCTCAGCTTCCTTGAGAAGCTTCTCTGGCTTCTCAACTGGTTTGCAAATTTACGGTTGGAGTCTTGGCTGGATAAGCTTCCTGTTTGGCAAGCTCCTTGTCGGGGAAGATCTGGAGCAGATAAGAATCTTGTGGATCCTAAGTCCCAGAGACTCCCAGTCAATAAGTCACAGTTTTCCTTTAATGCTAATCATGTTCAAGGTCAGCTATAGGACTCTAAGTGCTATTGGTCAGGAAAGCAATCTTTTCTTATTCCTTGCAAGGCTCACAGGATGCAAGGGAAGAAGGTCAGTCCTTTTGTAGTTTCAGAAAGCCAAGGGGCGGATTCAGTCCCCATCGCTAGAGCCCCGTCAGTCATCTTACTGAAGCTAAGCAGGTCTTTCCCTGGGGTTAACTCTTGCTAGCAACAGTTTTTCCTGGACCTGACCCACATATCCTCAGAACAGTGGGTCTTGGATGTGATCCATTTTCGTTCCACTCTGGAACTTCATGCTTCTATCCTTGATGCCTTTATGATTTTTCCAGGTGATATGGTGACCAAGCGGAGGGCAGCACCCAATGCTTTGGTGTGGCTTCTGCTCTTGAAGATGGTTGCTATGGTGCCCATCATGGAGGGGGGGAATAAGTCTTTATTCCATTTATTTTGTGCTTCCCCAGAAAGACAAATCTTTTGAGATACATTCTTGATGTGAAGGTAGTGAACCTTTTGCTTGTCTGTTATGGCCATCCATCAGGGCGAATTCTGTGACTCCTTATTCCTGGTAGATGTGTACTTTAATATTCCCATCAGGGAGAGGTTGAGTGGTATTTCCACTTTTGTATTCTGCTGGAACATTTTCAGCTCCAGTCCCTTTTGGGCTGGTGACCGTGCCATGGACATGCACCAAGGTAATGGTGGTGGGTGGTGTCAACTTTTTGCAGAAAGTGTTTTGATTCTTCCCTACCTGGTCAATGTGTTGATCAGATCAAATTTGTATCAAGAAGGTATTCATACATCCCGCAGAGCAATCCAAGTCGTATCAGACTTGAGTTGTTTAGTTTTTGTCAAAAAGAGCAGCAGTCTTGCTCCTTCTCAAGCTCTGGAGTGTCTGGGAGCACATTTTAATATGGAGATCGATTGTGTGTAGCTGATGGAAAGAAGGATGGACATGTTAATTCAGAAGGAGTGGTGTTACAGGATTCTGTTGAGCATGAGTCTTAGGACTGACTTTGACTTCTGGGCTCCATGGCTATCATTTTGTATTTGGAGCTTTGAGCTAGAGCTTACATGGGTCCCTTTGTAGTCAGCTCTCCTGTCTTGGTAGTTGTCTCAGTATCAGGATTATGTGGCATGTCTTCTCTTGCTAGTATTGGTGAAGAGCAGTCTTTGATGGTGGCTGTTTCCACGGAACCTGATGTGGGCTGTCAGCTTGGCGATTCCTTCCTGATTTCTGGTCAAAATGGATGCCAGTTTGTTCAGTTGAGAAACCCATTCAAAGGGCTCTGAACTTCTCGGGAATTGTCAACCATCAATCATCTGGAAACCATAGCATTACAGCTGACTTTCTGACATTTCGCTTTATTCATTTGTGGGAAAATGGTCAGAGTGTTGTCCAGCAATGTGCCAGCAATCACATATGTGAACAGGTAATGTGGAACCGAAAGTCGGGAAATGTCTGAGGAGATGGATCTTCTCTTTCCATGGGCAGAGAAGCATCTGAAGATCTTATCAGTAGCCCATATTGCTGGCCATGTGAATGTATAAGCAAGTTATCTGATTAGAAGAGTGCTCCATATGGATCTGATGACTACTCGCAAGAGTACCAAGGTTCCTGAATTCTTGTAGTCTTTGCAAGGAGTTCATCTCCAAACACATGGATGATTTGGTGCAACCTTGACAAAAGGAGGACCACTTTTATGTCTTTCCCTCTGGTAAACAAGGGGCTGCAGATGATTAAAGCCAAGAGTGATTGGGTGATCCTCTTAGCACCAGATTAGTACTGAAGACTGTGGTATACAGTTCTAAGCAGGCTTCAGGTGGACTCTCCCCTCCATCTGCTGGATACTCAGGTACTCCTGGTACAAGGTCCATTCGTCAAGGACGATCCCATTCCATTCTCTCTCGCAGTTTGGCTCTTGAAATGCCTTACTTAAAGAAGGAATCCTCTTCCTCTGTTTACATCTTGTTGAGTGCTCGTAAGGCCTTCACTTCTCTGACTTATAGCCATGTCTGGCACATTTTTAAGCTTTTTGCAGGGGACACTCAATTTCTCCTTGGAATTCGGATCCTCCCTGTATTTTAGCCTTTCTTCAGTCACGGTTGGAGAAGGACTTGGCTTTGAATTCTCTGAATCTGCAGGTTGTGGCTATTTCCTGCTCAAGGCAAGCTTCAGTAGCAATTCTTCCAGATGTGGATCATTTATTCTGGAGTGAGTTAAAGATTTGCATCTTCCTTTCGAACCATTGGTTCCTCAATGGGATCTCATTCTGGTCTTGAGTGCTTTGGTCTCCTTTATAAGCCTCTGAAACAGGCTTCTTTGATGGTTTTTACCTTGAAGGCTGTTTTTTCTGGTAGCGATTTCTTCTGTGAGCAGTATTTTGGAAATTCAGGCATTGTCTGTTTCCATCCTTTTTATCTATAGTGATTTCAGTATTCCATTTGTGTCAGCCTGTCACTCTGCCAGCACTAAGGAAAGATATCCAGGATGTGAACAAGATTTTGAAGTATCTAGATGTTCATTATATTTGCCTTCATTATTTGGGTATGTCCAGTTCTTTCAGAGGCCTGACAAGCTGTTTGTCCATGTAGAGTTACCTTAGCTCTTAGTATTAGGGATGCATTCTCTCCTGCCTGGCTGCTTAGGTGCTGGTGGGTTCCTGAGCTTATTCATGCCCATTGTACTAGGGCACAATCCTCTTCCTGGGTGGAAATAGTGGCTATAGGCAGAGCGACTACCTGATCATCCTTGCTTTCCTTTGTGAAGCATTATCGCTTGGATGCCCTTGTGAAAGGGAACTCAGCTTATGGTACTGGTATCCTTAGGTGGCCCTTACTTTTCCCTCCCTCATTAGTGGGACTTTGGTATTTCCCACCTGTCAGGCCTCACTGGATTGGTGTAGCAGCATGATATGGAAAGAGAAATTTTCTTACCTGTTAATTTTCATTCCATGAATCTTGCTACACCAGTCCAGAACCCTGCTGGGAAGTTGGGCCTGCCTGAGTCAGTTAGGATATTGATTACTGCATCCTGTATGTACTTATTGCTGAAGGTTAAATCTTCCCCTCTTTTTAAAATTCTCCTGTTTTTATCATATTCAGCAGTTATTCAACAGGGTGGTGGTTGTTGGACGTTGTTCTCTTCAGTCATGTTGGAAGTGTTTAATTTGATTTTAAAATTATATTAATGCAGTTTGTTTTTCAGTTCTTTGTCAAGGATATACTGCATCCCTGTACATAGTGGTAATAATATTACAAAGAAAGTCTTTGGGCTCTGCCTCATCTGCTGGTAGGAGGACATAACCCATCTGTAAAGATTCACTGGACTGGTGAAGCAGGATGGATGGAAAGAAAAACAGATAAGAACATTTCTCTTTGTTTTATGGTTTGTTTTTTTTAAGCAATGTGACTGCAAATCGCTTAGAATATAGGATAACAAGGTAAAAAATTTTTTTAAATAATAATAGTAGAATATAGTAGAGAAAGAAGTTGGAGAATAAAACATGAGAGGGGGATTGGTGAAAAATAAGATCAACAAGGTTTGTGAACTGGAGGCTTTAGAGAATGAGTAAGACCAGACCATTTTGAATAGGATTTTGAAAGAAAGATTTATTCATCCTATACTCAGTTGCTGTTGCATTTAAATCTTCAATAAACTACAGTACATTGCTTTTTATTAAAATAATATTACATTACTTACAATATAAATTTGTGTTTGGGCTCTATTATAACTCCCCCTGTCTTATAACTATTCATTTTTTCTGATAGTTTATTTTTTATATTTTTTAATTTTTTAGCAATAAATGCTTAACTTCTTATGAAAACTCTCTATTTAAAAATCTTTCCTTGAGTATGCCTACAGCGGTTTTTGTTATATTGATACTTTTCAGTGTGATGTTTGCATGTGGTTGTAATGCCTGAGGATATTTAACAGATCCAGATTTACCTTGATCCATAATATTGGCCATAATGTTGATGTAAGAAGAAACAGCTTCTAAGAACTTTTAAATACTTATGGCATCCTTAGATATAAGAATCAGAATGAATAGGGATGTTATTTTTAAAGCCATCTGAATTATTTGGTAGGACTGTTGGTCTAAGGCTCTTAGGGATTATCTAGTCATTTGATATCACAATAAAAAACTTAACTAGTGTAACCTGAGAAGCAATGACCCCATTGCCACCTGCTATACCCTCCTCATATCCTGATCCCTTGAATCAGCAAGTGGGATTAAAAGGCCAAAACTTGGTTTTCCCTGTGGGTAGTGATTGCATCTGTTTATGGTACCGCTGGAGGGCCCTATAAGATAGACTTCAGTGGGTCAGAGCTCAGAAGAAAATTTCAATTAAAATAGCTTGGCTTCCAAAATGGAATTACCTTACTGTTGGTATGGTGTGCTATAGCTGCTCTTGTATAGTGTGTATGACAAGGAGTAACTGGATGGTGACAAGATCACATGCTTTCCTTGGATCACTGTTAATCACTTGATGACAATAGCTTGGGTAAGACTGTACCACTACTAGGCTATATGAAAAGGCTGGGCCAGTTCAGCAGGTGGCCACTATTCCCCACACAAAGCACCCCTTTCTCCCTGTCTTGTCTGCGTAAGGTACTGAACAATTAATGAACAGGACAGGACCTGGAATGCATCCTTAGCCTGATAGGAACAGCTCGTGGTTCCTATATTCCTTGTTTGTAGAATGTCCCAGTTGAAAGAGACAGACAAATAAACTACCAGACCATGTGACTTTAATGTGCCACTGTCTCTTAGTAATTTAAGAGTGAGAGATTTCACATAAGGAAGGAAAAATTAAAGGGATGAAGAAAAGGTTTAGGGAATTGCTGCTTGTCATAATGTAAGATTGACTGCAATAGTAATTTAATCTAAGCAGTACCAAGTTTCATAGTATTGTGCTCTGACTAGGAGCAGGGGCAGATCTATAATGAGGCAGGGTGGGATGGCCACCTCAGGTGGCAAAATTTTGGAGCAGCAAAATGTACATCTCCCCCCCCCCCCCCCCCCAAAAAAAAAAAAAACAAATGCCAGGCAGTGGCAACACCTTGCCACCAGATTAAATGGTTAACTAAACATTGGCAGGGTTCCCAACCCCTGCTGGCAACCATACAGAGACACATTAACAGATTATGGGACCTTTTATATGTAAGAAAGCACAAATGAGCCAAGCCTGATGATTGTTTATGTTCTATGTCTATGTACTTCTTTCTATAAACATTTTAATGTTAGCCACCTTGAGCTATGGACATATGTGGGATACAAATGTTTTAAATAAATAAATTGAAGATTATAACACCTTAATATGATACTGTGTACTTTTCAAAACAGGTGATTTAATTTACTGTTAGTTGTATATGTGAAATAAGATAACTCTGAACAAACTTAAGATCCAAATCCTGAATCAAATATAGGACAAGATTTTAGAAGTATTATGAGGCTGCTGATTAGAAAGGTTTTGTTCTATAAGTATATACATATTGTCTGTTGGAAGATTAAAGTGGTAGACTTACAGTTTGCTGGAGACACCATCGTAAGTAAGTTGTGAACAGTCTCCATCAGATCATGCTGCTGTTTTTGCAAAACAGAGTTGTTCGCTGTGGCTGTTACTAATTGTTTCTCTAGCTCCTCAATGATCGAATTTTGTCTGGACACTAGCATTTGAAGCTTCTCTTTCTCATCTTTCATTGACTGTAGCTGAACTGTGTGCTTGTCTTCCATATTCAGAACTTTCTTTTCTAGGAAACTAATAAGAAATGTTAGTGGTGTTGCATTATTTTTGTAGAAGAAGTAGATAGCTTAGCCTCTTGGCAGAAAGTTTGTTTGCTTTCTTAATTCAGAAGCAAAATTTCTGCCATCTATTGTTTTTCTACACTACTAAGTAAAACTAAATGCAAATGTTTACTTTTGAATATAATACTGTAAATATAGTATGTTGCTGTGTTGCACTTATCACTTACATTTGATCTATACTTATACAAGTTAAATACTTAGAGATGATAAAATTTTTGGTACCAAGTAAATTAATGCAGTGTGGTCTCCTTGTGCTTATTGTTATGGAAAGAGTATTCTACCATCAAAATGCACTAAATTAGATCAAATAGCCTTTTCAAATGATCATTTTAACCAAAATGCTAAATGGGCCTTACTGGATATAATTTCCTTTCAGATGACTGCTAAGAATAAGCAATGAAAGTATTCTGTTTCTATAACTTTTGCAGTTTATTACATTCTGTAATTGGCATCATGTAGTATTCTGATGTTTCAAAAATTGCACATCTACTAGATATCTTGGGTAAAGTTCTAAAATCACACGTATTATAATCTGAATTTTTTTCTAAAGTCCATGGTCTTTTTAGAGCAGTGGTTCTCAACCCAATCCTCGGGACACCCCTAGTCAGTCACATTTTCAGCAGGGCTGGATTTAGGAATAGGCAACATAGGCACGTGCCTTGGCTGCCAGATTCTGAAGGTGCCCAAAACCTGGGATTTCCTATGCTGCTTCTTGATTTCTGGGGGCAAAATCTCCTACCCCTGATCCCCCTTCCTATGGAAGCCACAATCTTAAATCTTGCCCTGGTTTTCAGGATGTACACAATGAACATGCATGAGATAGATTTGTAAGCACTGCCTCCATTGTATGCAAATCTTTCTCATGCTTTTACTTTGTGGCTATCCTGAAAACCGGACTGGCTAAGCATGTCCCGAGAACTGGGTTGAGAACCTCTCTTTTAGAAGATAATTTACCTGGTAAATTGAATGGCTGAACATTGCCCTCCTCTACCTGGCTGAAAGTATGTGCCAGTTTCCACAGCATACATAATTTTAGCTGGATTGAGAGGCGGCATTCCCAGGGTAGAGGAAGGGCAGATTAGGAAAACAATACAGATCAATTTGATTTTTAAACTTTATGCACATAATTTCCCAGCAAATTTTAGCCTGTATAAATTGCAGGTACAAAGTTCTTTGCTACTTTTAACCTACAGAACTTGTAGATGATTATCAAAGGAAAACTATTCATATAGCTTTACTTTGACAGTTAGCTTTTGTATCTGTGGACTTTGCAGCTGCAAGGTTTATTTGAAAATTGCATTCTCAGAGGACAAGCAGGATGGTAGTCCTCACATATGGGTGACATCATAGGATGGAGCCCAATCAAGGAACACTTTTGTCAAAGTTTCTAGAACTTTGACTGGCACATACTGGGCATGCCCAGCATGGCACTAAACCTGCAGCCAGCAGGGGTCCCCCTTCAGTCTTCTTTTTTCCGCGCAGAGATTTCTGACAGGAATTTTCCTCACGGAATTACTAAAAACTTTCATACTCCACAGGGGTCCCTCCTTTGAATTTTTGAATCCGCGGTATTCCGGTAAGTTTTTACCTGTTTTCGGTCGATTCCCATCGAGTTTAGTCCTCGCGGCCTACTGGCCATTGACCGTACTGCGTCTCAATTTTTTCAGAGGCCATGGCTCAGGGTTCCGTCGGTGCCCGGACTGTACTCGCACCATGTCCATAATAGACCCTCATAAAGTCTGTGTAATGTGTCTTGGGTGCGAACATGATGTCTTGACCTGTACCAAATGTGCCTTAATGACACCTAAAGGTCGCAAGGCCAGAATGGAGAAGATGGAACTTCTCTTCCGTACTGAAACCCTGACGCCGTCCACTTTGCGCCAGTATCGGCCACCGGCCGGTGACCGCCCGGTGTCGACAACTTCTCGGCCTTTGACTAACTCTACCCCCTTCAGGACCGAGGGGATCGTAGAGAGAAAAACATTGGCATCGACACCGGATGTCTCAGACCATCGATGAAGGAAAGTCATCGTCCGAGCTGCCATCGAAGAAACCCCATCCAGAAAAGGCTCCGACCCTTTCTGCGACCGGGTCACCAAGGCAACCCTCACCCAGACGGGTATCGGGAGCCGCGACTCTGCCTTTAACAGTGGTCCCTCCGGCTATGCCTCTGCCTCCTACTTCCCTTCTGGAGCCGGGGCTGCTTGCTCCAGGTCTCCATGAAAAACTGGACCGGATGGTTCAGGAGGCCATCGATAAGGTGATGCACAGATTGCAAGGTCCCCCAGCGCAGAACCAACCATCGATCCCATTCTGGCAGCATTGGCATAGCTGCTCTCGAAGATGGAAGTGCTTATAGCCGCTTTTCCACCGATGGATCCTGGGTCACTGATGGCTCCGGTGCCTTCCCTGCTTACTCTGTCATCAGGAGGAGAAACACTGTTCCGCATTCCGCCATCGGGTGTCCTGCCACTGCCTAAACCATCGATATCGATGCGCCCATCTGCGTCACCGATCCATCCATCGATGCCCTCGATACCTGCACTGGTATCCTCGATGCCTTCATCGTTGCCTCCAGTACTTCCCTCGATGCCTTCGGAGTCTAGACTGGGACCTTCAGGAATACCATCATCCCGTCCTCAGGTTCCTAGAGGGGCAGGTGCTGATTCCTATGACACCTGGACCGACGATTCTTCTCAAGACACCGATGACTTGCATCGCCACCTTCTCCCACTGAAAGTAGGAAGCGTTCTCCTCCAGAGGACCTATCCTTCATAAATTTTGTGAAGGAAATGTCTGGTTCCCTTCCAATTGCAGACTGAAAAGATGACAGACATCAAATGATGGAGCTGTTACAATTC
The DNA here is from genome assembly GCF_901001135.1 of Rhinatrema bivittatum. Taxonomy (NCBI): domain Eukaryota; kingdom Metazoa; phylum Chordata; class Amphibia; order Gymnophiona; family Rhinatrematidae; genus Rhinatrema; species Rhinatrema bivittatum. The sequence goes on along the minus strand of NC_042617.1, from coordinate 417,757,660 downwards.
CTGGATGCTCCCAAGGAAATAACCTCCATCCCTATTCACCAGGTTCTTTTGGATCTCCTAAAAAAGAACTGGGAACACCCTGGTTCTGTTGCTCCAGTCAACAGAAAAGCTGATACCACTTATTTGGTCCAGTCAGCTCCAGGATTCCAGAAACCTCAGCTGGATCACCAATCTGTGGTTGTAGAATCTGCCCAAAAAAGGGCAAAAAGATCAAAACCCCACTCTTCCTTTCCCCCAGGTAAGGAACAGAAATTCCTGGATGCCATTGGCCGGTGTGTCTTCCAGGGATTGATGCTTATCTCTCGGATCGCCTCCTACCAGCTGTATATGACCCAGTACAACAGGGTCTTATTCAAGCAGATACAGGACTCTGCAGAGTCCCTGCCTCAGCAATTCCAGGAATAACTTCTAACCCTAGTACACAACGGTTTAGTGGCAGGGAAGTATGAAATAAGATCTTCTTATGATATATTTGACACCGCTTCCAGGGTATCTGCAATTGCTATTTCAGCAAGAAGATGGGCCTGGCTTAAGTCTTCAGACCTGCGCCCTGAAGTACAAGATAGATTATCTGATCTGCCCTGCATAGGAGACAATCTGTTTGGCGAACAGATTCAGCGGAGGGTGGCGGAACTCAATGACCATCATGAAACCCTTCACCAGCTATCTCTGATGCCCTCTTAGTATCCTCCAAACAGACATTCAGGAAGGATACTAAAAAGTCATTCTTCCGTCCAAAGAAATCCCATCCAACACCATCTAGAACTCGTTCCAAGAGACCTTTCCAAAAGGCCCAGTCTCGTCAACATCGTAAACAAAAGCCACAAGCAGCTCCTCAGCCCGGCCCTGCTTCCAGCTTTTGACTCCTGCATAGAGAGCAGCCAGTTTCCACTGCCTCTGTTGTACCATTTCAACAGGTGGCACACAATCACCTCAGACCAGTGGGTCCTTGCATAATTTTTCAGGGTTATCGCCTGAACTTTCTCACCATTCCACTGGACTCCCCACCTCTACTGATGTGGAGTACATCCGACCACTCACTACTCCTGGAGCAGGAGGTCTCCCTCCTCCTCCAGTCCAGAGCAATAAAACCAGTGCCTTATTCACAACAAGGCCTAGGATTCTATTCCCGGTACTTTCTAGTCCCCAAAAAATCAGGCGGCGCTCATCCAATTCTGGACCTACGTGCCCTCAACAAGTACCTCCACTGAGAAGAGTTCAAGATGGTAACCTTGGGTTCCCTCCTTCCTCTTCTGTAAAGAGGAGACTGGCTCTGCTCTTTCGATCTCCAAGATGCGTACACACACATTGCAATAAATCCATCTCATCGCAAGTTCCTGAGATTTCTAGTAGGCCCCAAGCCCTGTCAATACCGAGTGCTCCCATTCGGCCTGGCATCTGCACCATGAGTCTTCACCAAGTGCCTCGTAGTAGTAACAGCCTTCCTCAGGACTCAAGGTGTTCACGTCTACCCCTATCTAAGACGATTGGTTGATCAGGGCTCCCACTCAGCAAGCTGCTCTGTCATCCCTACGTCTTACTTTACACACTCTGATTTTGCTAGGATTTCTCGTCAACTACGCAAAATCCTGCTTAGTCCCATCTCAAACTTTATAATTCATAGGGGCAGACTTGGACACCTTGCAGGCAAAGGCATTTCTGCCTCGACAGTGAGCTCTCACTCTCATCTATCTCGCACACCAGCTACAGTCTCAGCGCCGCACGACTACACGCCACTTCCTCATCCTACTGGGACACATTGCGTCCTCAGTATAGGTTACCCCAATGGCCCGCTTGGCCATGAGAGTCATGCAGTGGACTCTAAGGTCACAATGGACTCAGTCCGTCCAACCTCTGTTGATCACTGTCCACATCACCGAATCACTCCGTCAGTCTCTAGCCTGGTGGAAAAATCAGATCAATCTCCTCCAAGGCCAGCCCTTCCAGGCTCCAGACCCTCAAATAATTCTCACCACCGATGCTTCCAACCTTGGCTGGGGAGCCCATGTGGCTGATTTGCAAACACAAGGAACTTGGTCTCCAGAAGAAGCCAAACACCAAATCAATTTCCTGGAGCTGCGAGCAATCAGATATGCTCTCAGGGTCTTTCAGGATCGCCTTTCCAATCAAGTCATCCTGATTCAGATGGACAATCAGGTGGCCATTTATTTATTTATTTATTTATTTATTTATTTATTTATTTAAAATAATTTATATACCGGAGGTTCCTGTATAATATACATATCACCCCGGTTCACAAAGAACAGTAACTATCACTACAAATAGCGGTTTACATAGAACAGAATAAAAGAAGTTTTACATTGAACAAAAACTAAGTAAACAAGTTTTTACATTGAAGTCAGCATGTGTAAATTTCTGATTAACAAAGGAAGAAAAAAATAGATCTGAATAACTCGTTGTGGGCTTGAAAAGACTTTTCTTCGTGTTCTTGGCTCTAGGGGAAAGCTTGTTTGAAAAGCCAAGTCTTAAGTTTCCCTTTAAATGTAGGGTGGCATGGTTCCAAACGAAGGTCTGGAGGGAGCGAGTTCCAAAGTGAAGGGCCCGCTGTGGATAATGCACGTTTCCTCAGAACGGATTTCGCAGGTTGTGTGATTAGTCTGTTCTGATAGGCGCTTCTGGTTGGTTTCACAGATGTGTGTAATTGAATTTGGAATGTTAGGTTGAGAGGTGCGATGTTGTGTAAGGCCTTATGTATCATCATTAAAGACTTGAACTGGATCCTGCATTTAATCGGAAGCCAGTGGAGATGGTGGAGAATTGGGGTGATATGATCTCTCTTTTTGGCATTTGATAGAATTCTTGCAGAGGCGTTCAGGACCATCTGAAGTGGTTTGATGGTGCATGCTGGAAGGCCTAGGAGGAGAGAGTTACAGTAATCCAGCTTTGGGAGTATGATGGCTTGTAAAACCATGCGGAAGTCTCTGTATAGGAGGAGAGGTTTGAGTTTCTTTAATGTTTGAAGTTTAAAGAAACATTCTTTTGTTGTGTTGTTGACGAATTTGTTGAGACTGAGTCTGTTGTCTATGATGACTCCCAGGTCTCTAACTTGTTGCGTGGTGGAGAGCCCTGCGGTGACCGGATGTTGATTAGTGTTAGAATGTGAGGAAGGGGTATAGTTTTCCGGAGTTATAATGAGGATTTCAGTTTTGTTTTTGTTTAGAACCAAGTTGAGGCTGGTGAGTAGATTGTTGATAGCTGACAGACATTTATTCCAGAATGATATGGCTTTGTGTATGGAATCTTCTATAGGGATGAGGATTTGAATATCATCCGCGTATAGGTAATGTCTTAGCTTAAGGTTAGTGAGAAGTTGACAAAGTGGGAGTAGATAAATATTGAAAAGAGTCGGGGAGAGGGATGATCCTTGTGGAACCCCCCTTTTGGATTCGATGGTGTGGGACTCTTTGTTGTTTATCTTGACCTTGTATGTTCTGTTCTCCAAGAACGATTTGAACCAGTTAAAAGCTACTCCTGCAATGCCGATGTCTATTAGGCGTTGCAGGAGGCATGAGTGGTTAACGGTATCAAACGCTGATGAAAGATCCAGGAGAGCGAGGAGGCAAGGTTGGCCCTTTTCTAGGTTGAAAATGATAGTGTCTGATAATGATGTTAATAATGATTCGGTATTCATAGACTTACGAAAGCCAAATTGGTTTGAGGTGAGGATGTTGTTTTCGTCAAGATATTCTGTAAGTTGTTTGTTTACAACTTTCTCCATAACTCTGGCAATCAACGGGAGGTTTGCTATGGGTCTAAAGTTTGCTGGGTCTGAGGTGGGTAAGTTGGGTTTTTTGAGGAGCGGCTTGAGCATGGCTAACTTGAGTTGGTTCGGGACATGTCCTTGAGTGAAGGAGCAGTTAATAATGTCTGCTAAAGGTTTGGCTATGGTGTTGGAGATCAGACTCAGTTTGTTGGATGGAATATGGTCTGATGGATGGGAGGATGGTTTTATCTTCTTGAGAATATTCTCTATTTCTAGAGTGGATGTGAGCTCAAAAGTGTTGAGCACTGTTAGTGAAGTGTTAGGTTGTTTGACATTTGGGTGCGATGGTTGTTGATCTGTTGGGAGTGGTGGTTGAGCGGTTGAATGAGGTGTTTGTTGAGTGGGTGATTGCGAAGATTGGGGGGTGAGGTTGATTACGTGTTTTGGATGTGTAGATGGTCCCTTGAGGGGGGCTAGAAGTGAAGTGATTTTGTTGTCGAAGAAGTCTGCCAGTTCGTTCGCTTTGAGTGCTTGATCGTCTGGAATGGTAGGTGCTGGGGGTTTTGTGAGGGTTGATACATAGGAGAAAAGAGCTCTTGAATCAAAAATGAGGTGGTGGATTTTTTTGGAGAAGAATATTCTCTTTGTTGTGTTGATGTTGTTTCTGTATGAGTTAAGGCATGATTTGTAGATGAGGAGAGTGGTTGTAGATGGGTTTTTTTGCCAATTTTGTTCCTTGCATCTCAACTCGTGTTTATGATTTTTTAGCTCCGGTGTGAACCAGGGTCTCCTGTTGTCTTTGATTGGATTGATAGATTTAGTTGTCATGGGGCAAATTTGATCTGCAACCTTTTTAGTGATGTTGGTCCATGATGAAGTTGCTGAGTTTACGTCGGATAGGTCTAGGTGCTCAAGTTCCTTGGCTAGGTGTTCACCGAGTTGGTCTCCTGAGCACTGTTTCCTAAGCGATATAGTTATAGGTTGTGTGGATTGTGGTGGAAGTTCTTTTATTTTTAAAACCGATGATATAATTCGATGGTCTGACCAAGGTATTGGAGTGCAAGTTGGAGTGGTGTGGGTTGTGATACCTTCATTTATAAAGATAAGGTCCAGCGTATGGCCTGCTTTGTGGGTTGGTTCAGTCACTATTTGTCCGAAACCCATATTGTTGAGAGAGGAGAGAAAAGTTTTACAGTTGGTAGAATGAGGTTGGATATCTACGTGCAGATTAAAATCTCCCATGAGGATGGTAGGTTTCGTGGAATTTAGGTGTTTTGCTGTAAGTTCTATGATGGAGGATGGGTCAGCTTCCAGTATTCCGGGGGGAGCATAGATTAGGCCGATAGTCAGATGTTTTGAGTTGAATAGGGCAAATTCAATCTTTGATATGTTATTGGAAGTCTGCAAAGTCAGACCCAGTGTTTTTTTGGCTGCGAGGAGAAGTCCACCTCCTCTTTTTTTGGGTCTGGGAATAGAGAGAACATCGTAATCCTGTATGGGTAACTGATTTATTAGTGCAGTGTCGGAGGGTTTTAACCAGGTTTCTGTGATAGCACAGATGTCAGGTTTTGTATCGGATAGGTAGTCGTTGAATATATGACTTTTCTTAGTGATCGATTGCGCATTAATCAATGTGAGTGAGAAGAGAGTTAGTCCAAGGAATTGAGTGAGTGGTGTCAGCAAAATGGGCCTGAGCCTCTGTTGACGATTGTGATGGGGGGGGGAAGGGGGCTTTGGTGTTCTCCATTTGGGATTGTGTATGATGGGAATTGTGAGGGGGTGCATGTTGGGATGTAAGTGGTTGAAGTGGAAGACTGTAGGAATTGTTACGGTCAAAAGGAGTGCTAGGCGAATGTTGTCTGAAGAGAGCTGGACGAATGTGGTTTGAAGAGTGCTGGGCGGATAATGTTAGAAGAGTGCTGTATGTATGATGGGCGTATGTTGGGCGAGTGCAGTCCGGAGAGTGATGGGCGAGTGCAGTCCGGAGAGTGATGGGCGAGTGCAGTCCGGAGAAAGATGGGCGAATGTTAAGCGGAAGCTTAAGGAAGACCTGGTGGTAATGGATGGACGTGTAATGAGATGTTAAAGATCCTCTGAGGAGTCTGCTGGCAAAACTGGAAATTCTGCGAGCTTTCTTTGTGAAGTTGGTTTGGATTGTGCAGATCAGGGGCTTGGAGTCTCTGGTGCCACTACCTACCTGTATGTGGTTTGGTTACCAGTTCTTTAGTAGATAGCTGGGGCTTGAAAGTTAAAGCCGTTCTTTAGTGATGTTTGTGCTTTGATTTGTTGGTGCTGATATATTGAATGAGCTGGTAGGAGGGCAGACAAAGATGGAATGGAATTATAGAATCAGACCAAAGACCAAGATGTAGACTCGGGGCTTCCTCGGGGCCGCGCTGAAGGCCATGTGGTACATCAACAAACAGGGAGGGACGGGCTCCTACCTACTGTCTCAGGAAGCTGCGCAGATACGGGCGGAGGCACTCGAACAGGGCCACCTATTTGCCGGGAGTGGACAATGTGTTGGCGGACAACCTAAGTCACGCTTTCCATCCGCATGAGTGGTCCCTCAACCCCACAGTAGTGGACTCAATATTCCAACGTTGGAGTCATCCTCGCATAGACCTCTTTGCGTCACCTCAAAACCGCAAGGTAGATAACTTTTGCTCTCTCACTCGCAGCCAACACTCTCAGCCAAGAGATGCATTCTCCCTCTCATGGGCAACCGGTCTCCTATATGCATTCCCTCCACTTCCACTTCTCTCGAAGACTCTCCTGAGGTTACGTCAGGGCAAGGGATGCATGATCCTGATAGCACCTCATTGGCCTCGCCAAGCATGGTATCCAATCCTTCAGGATCTCTCCATTTGCAGGCACATTCCCTTGGGAAAGGACCCGCTTCTGATCATTCAGAACGGCTGGTGCCTATGCTACCCCAATCTTCAAGCTTTGTCCCTGACGGCCTGGATGTTGAAAGGTTAATTCTTCAGCCACTTAACCTTTCGGAGCCAGTTTCCTGTGTCCTGATTGCTTCACAGAAGTCTTCCACTAGAAAGTCTTACCTATACAAATGGAACAGGTTTACGTCATGGTGTTCTTCTCAATCCCTTGATCCCTTTACCTGTTCCACCACGAAGTTTCTAGACTATCTCTGGCACTTGTCAGAATCAGGTCTAAAAACGTCCTCCATCAGAATGCATGTCAGTGCGGTGGCCGCCTTCCATAAAGGTGTCGGGGACGTTCCTGTTTCGGTACAACCCCTCGTGACACGTTTTCTGAAAGGCTTGCTTCACCTCAAGCCTCCACTGCGTCCTCCGGCCCCTTCCTGGGACCTCAACCTGGTTTTAGGTCGGCTTATGAAACTATCATTCGAGCCTCTCCAATCCTGTGATCTTCGCTTTCTCACATGGAAAGTGATTTTTCTTCTGGCGATAACATCTGCTTGCAGAGTTAGTGAGTTACAGGCCCTAGTTACCTATCCGCATTACACTAAACTTCTGCAGGACCGGGCAGTACTCCACACTCACCTTAAGTTCTTGCCTAAGGTAGTATCGGAGTTTCACATTAATCAATCCATTATACTACCTACCTTCTTTCCCAGGCCCCACTCCAATCCAGGAGAACAGGCTCTGCATACCCTTGACTGCAAATGGGCTCTAGCCTTCTATCTAGACCGTACAGCCGCCCACAGGAAAAGCACTCAATTGTTTGTCTCTTTCCATTCCATCAAATTGGGGCAGCCTGTGGGTAAGCAGACTCTCTCGTCCTGGTTAGCGGACTGCATATCCTTTTGCTATCAGCAAGCAGGCATTCCACTTCAAGACCGTGTTGAGGCACACTCTGTGAGGGCCATGGCGACTTCAGTAGCGCACCTACGCTCGGTACCGCTTCCTTGTCTAAGCATAATTGCCATTATTGCTTAGACAAGGCCGGAAGACAAGATTCCATCTTTGGCCAGTCTGTCTTGCGCAACCTTTTTACTACTTGATGTACCAACACCCTTCCGCCTTCCCGTTAGGGTTCAGGATGCCCTCTACCAAATTCCACCCCAGTCCTTGTGCCTATTGCACATCTTGGGTACATTTGGTGAATTTCTCGGACATCCTCAGCTCAGTACTCACCCATATGTGAGGACTACCATCCTGCTTGTCCTGTGAGAAAGCAAATGTTGCTTACCTGTAACAGGTGTTCTCACAGTACAGCAGGATGTTAGTCCTCACGAAACCTGCCCGCCACCCCGCGGGGTTGAGTTCGTTACGTTTTCTTATTTTCTTTTTCGGCACTTCCTGTAGTTTAAACAAGACTGAAGTGGGACCCCTGCTGGCTGCAGATTTAGTGCCATGCTGGGCATGCCCAGTAGGTGCCAGTCAAAGTTCTAGAAACTTTGACAAAAGTATTCCGTGATTGGGCTCCATCCTATGATGTCACCCATATGTGCTGTCCTGTGAGAACACCTGTTACAGGTAAGCAACAGTTGCTATCTTTAGTGAAAGTAAGTGTTGCATCGTCACTCTCTGTACCTTAAATGGAAATTAAACAACCATTTAGGGGTCCATATTCAGTGAGCAGGAAAGTTACCCAGGAAATGTAACCTGGCTGTTCATAATAATAAACTCAGATAAGTGTTCCATTAGATATATCTAGCTAAAGTTACCCAGGTGGTATTAGGACAGCTGTTTTTTTTACCAAACTCATCCAACTAGCTTTGGTCTGGTAGCAGTGAGTGTCAGCACTCACTGGCTAAAATTTAGCTATGCCCCCCCCCCCCATCACAGCCTGTTTTTTATCTGACTATATTTTACTTGGGTAAAAAGTTACCCGGGCAAAATGTATTTGGGGAACAGGGGGAAATGTTCAATTCTCAGTTGTCTGAGTAATTCAAAAAGTTACCGAGAATATGGCCCTTTGACTTTAGACCTCTTAATGTTCTGAGGGATTATATGTTCTTACACTTCCAAACTTGTTTATACGGAAATTTAATTTAGGTTACAGTGTTCTGTCCTTTATTTTTACTGCTTTAAGTGTTTCATCCGCATTTTGTGATTGTAAATAATATTAAAGTGCCACCTAAAGCACAAAGAATAAAGATTCAAGTCAACAATTAGAATGGGTTAATCTCCTATGTAATGAATAGAAGCACAACTAATAAACTAAACATTGTGTTTCTTCACACCCATATGAACATTTAAATTTGGAATGATCCTATCACAGTAAAGCTACAATATAAGGGGAGAACATAAGAAATTGCCATGCTGGGTCAGACCATCAAGCCCAGCATCCTGTTTCCAACAGAGGCCAAACCAGGCCACTAGAACCTGGCAATTACCCAAATACTAAGAAGATCCCATGCTACTGATGCAATTAATAGCAGTGTCTATTCACTAAGTAAATTTGATTAATAGCTGTTAATGGACTTCTCCTCCAAGAACTTATCCAAACCTTTTTTGAACCCAGCTACACTAACCGCACTAACCACATCCTCTGGCAACAAATTCCAGAGCTTAATTGTGTGTTGAGTGAAAAATAATTTTCTCCGATTAGTCTTAAATGTGCTACTTGCTAACTTCATGGAATGCCCCCTAGTCCTTCTATTATTCAAAAGTGTAAATAACCGATTCACATCTACTCGTTCAAGACCTCTCATGATCTTAAAAACCTCTATCATATCCTCCCTCAGCTGTCTCTTCTCCAAGCTGAACAGCCCTAACCTCTTCAGCCTTTCCCCATAGGGGAGCTGTTCCATCCCCTTTAGCATTTTTATTGCCCTTCTCTGGTGATTTTATTTTCAAAATTGCTAAATTTAAGATTTAGGAAAAAGTTCCACAGTGATTTTTGCACAAGATTTTGCTTGTACAATTTTTTTCTGGCACATTTTTTTTCTAGCACGGAAGTTACAGGAAATTAAATTCTTGCACAAAATATATGCTGTTTCAAAATTGTACAATGCAAATTTTTATTCTTTTTCTCTTTAATGCTCTACATTTACCTAAAACCTAGAAGGTGGATTTTCAAAGAAATTATGCCTGTAAATGTAACATACTATTATAGCAAATTCAGAATGCTATTTACCTGCGTTAAGTACACTTATGCCCATAAAACCTATTGATAATTCAATGGCATTTTTGTAGCAATTTTCAAAAGCCCCCTTACATAGGTAAAGTGCATTAACACATGTAAAACTCAGTTTTAAGCATGTAAATACTTTTGAAAATTAGCCCTAAGACTGGCTAGAGGCATTGCAGGATACTTACTGAAATTAGGGCCCTCTGTTCCCCTCTGGAGATGAGGGAGTGGAAAAGAACCTCTGAAGACATACCTTTCTTTTTTTTTTTTATTTGGTTTTTTATATAATACAAAGGTTATTTTACACAGAACTACATTTCAATTAACATGAAACATTGGTACAGTGTAATGAAATAGAGATACATTTAATACAACAATGAAGTCACAATGAAACTGTGATATATCAAAATGGAAGTCGATGAACAATAATGACACTTAACCAACACACACCAGTCATATGAAGAATTCAAGCAAACTTGTGAATGAAAAAATGATCATTAATACTCATACTTTAATTCCCCATCTTTGCAGTCTGTGTTATGGGCCTGAAACACTATAGCTAAAGCTAAGATAATTAAACCTAGAATGGGAATCCAAATTTTCGCCCCAGCTCTCTCTCCACCCCCTTCCCCCTCCCTCCCTCTGTGCATAGGGTACTTATAGGATAATCAGCCTGTATATTTAGACTGCTAAGTGTAGAAAGAGAAACCAGAAGCCAGATATAGGAGAAGCCAACAAACGAGATATATGAGAAGTGACAAGATCTATTGATTAGGAATAAAATTCTGTAGTTTAAAGTCCCTTCTACCTTGGGCATAGCATACCATGGAGTTTTTCCAATCAACCAAATTAGCCTTGCAAGACCCTCCCGGAGCTACCAGTGAAGTCTTCTCTGTGTTATATTCCTGAAAATCTCCAACGCCTCCGATTTATCCGCATTGATTTTAAGTCCTGAAAATGTCCCATAATCAGTTTGGTATGCCAATACACGGGGGAGTGACGATTGTGGATGAGTACAAAAAATCAAAATGTCGTCCGCAAAGGCCGCCACCTTAAATTGAGGTCCCGAGCTGGCCAGCCCTGTGATATTGTCATCTTCGGATATGATTTGTAATAAGGGGTCAATGGCCATAATATACAGCAAGGTGGATAAGGGGCATCCTTGGTGGATTCCCCTTTGTGGGATAAATGCTTGTGAGGTATGACCATTGGCGAGGATGTGCGAGGTTGGGATTGTGTATAGAAGGGATATATAGTTGAGATTTCTTTGTCGCCCAAAGCGTTTTAACATCGAGAAAAGATAGCCCCAAGAGACCCAATCAAATGCTTTTTCCGAGTCAAAGCTAACTGCCATGGCCGGAATTTGGTGAGTTTGACAGTAAGCAATTGCTATGATAATCTTAGTGATATGTGAACTAGGCATCCTCCCTTTAACGAAGCCCACCTGATTAACTGAAATAATCTCTGGAAGAGTGGATCCCAGTCTTGTGGCTAATATTATAGCTAAGATTTTGAGATCACAGTTCAGCAGGGATATAGGTATATATGATGCTGGATGCACTGGGTCTTTGCCAGGTTTAGGGAGGATTGTAATATAGGCCTTATTAAAATTTGAAGGAAATTGGTGAATATCTATCACTTGCCTATAAAAGGAGCCGAGGGCTTCTGTGATTTGTTTTCACCTAAAATTTTATAATAATCGTATGAAAAGCCGTCTGGTCCAGGTGCTTTACCTGGTTTGCTAGTTTTAATGGCTGTTAAGATTTCGGCTTCCGAGATGGGAGAATTAAGACGCTGTAATTGGGACGGCTTAATTTTGGGTAGTTTAACTTTTGCAAAGAATGAATCCTCTTCTTTCATTCCCCCCAGGTCTATCTTCTGTATATAAATTTTCATAAAAAGACCTCAATACCTCACAGATCTCTGCACCCTGAACCGCCCATGATCCTTGGGGGGTTTGCAATTTTTCAATATATGATTTCCGTTGTCGTAGGTGTACTAGTCTAGCCAGTAATGCCCCTGACTTATTTCCATACCTAAAGTATGAGTGCTCCTTAAATTGGTAATTTTTTAGAGCCTTCTGGTGTAAGTAAGATTGCAAGGAGCTTAATAGGGCATAGTATTTAGCTGAGTTCGATCTAGAAGAAGAATTTATCATATCTCGCTTGGCACTCTTTAGTTCAGCATCTAGTTTTAAGATCTCTGCATGTAAATGTTTATTTCTACTCGTCACATATGAAATTATTTCCCCCCTTAGCATGGCTTTCCCCGTTTCCCAGAACAGGCCCGGGTTATCTTTATGTTGTGCATTCGATTCTTGAAAATGGTCCAACTTATCACGTATGAAATTTTGGAATGGGGTATCAGTTTTCAGATATGTTGGAAATTTCCACCAAACATTTAATGGTGTCCACCTATCCAAATTTAGATCAATCCAAATTAGTGCATGGTCTGATACCACAGCGGTTCCAATATTTGCTGAGCTAATTATGGGAAAAATAGAGGTTGAACCTAGGATATAATCAATCCTTGATAAAGTACCATGTGCTTTGGAAATGTGTGTAATCTCGCTCACTATTATGCAATACTCTCCAAAGGTCAATGAGATGCAAATCATGACGTATCTGGCTAATATAGATTTTCTGAGTTATGCGGGTCACTTTTACAGGAGGTGCAGAGCGATCTACCAGTGGGTCATGGACACTATTAAAGTCCCCTGCCAAAAATAGATACCCTTTCCCATGAGTCAGATTAGTTATGGTATTGAAGAAATTGGAATTTGGAGAATTCAGTCCATAAATGTTACCAATTGTAATCTCCTTACCATTTAATTTCCCAACAAGGATAATGTATTTGCCCTCTGAATCATGAAACTCTGAGAGTAATTGAAAGGAGACACTGTGATGTATAAGAATCGCTACACCTGCCTTCTTACCTACTGCAGGGGAGAAAAAATTGGCTCCCACCCAATCTTTTTGCATTTTCTTTCTTTCATCAGTGGTAAGATGAGTTTCCTGAATACATGCAATATGGACTTTTGATCTTTTAAGAAATTGTAACACCTTGGCGCGCTTTATGGGACTTCCCAGTCCGGTAACATTCAGACTGGCCAATCTCATATTGTATCAAGTGATGCCTATTATATTTCTTAATCTGTCAAAGATTGTCAGCAATTTAGGACCATGGGCTCCCCACCCTAAACCTACAGCCAAGCTCCTTGTCACCTGGTTATGCACTTCATTTATTTCATAGCTTACCCTCCACAGTGAGGGGGCTTCAAAACTCAGAAGGTGTATGTACCCCCATGCACAGATCAATACAAAAAAAAGAAAGGGGAAACACTCACTACCTATACCCTCCCCCCAACCCAACCCCACTAAACATATCATTAGTCTATCTCCATCTAGAAGAGATAGGGGGGACATGATACTGATGTGCTGTGACCCCGCTCCCCCAAACCAGCACCTTTCAATTAAACTGAAACTAAGCAACTTGTTGTACACCCAGCAGTATTGGGAAAAGAGAAACTGTGATGTGATCTCCAAATGTAAATAACATATTTATGAAAAGGAGCAAAAAGTAAGCAAAGCCTTTAACCAATACTTCAGTGGCCCTGCAGAGCACATAAGTAACTAAATTAAGCTCCCGATATCAGAGAGAAAAAGTATACAGCAGACATCCAGAGTGAAATGAGTCACTGTGGGAAAGGCTGAAATCTCCTGTCCGCGTTTTTTTTTTGTGATGTGCTCAGTCAAAGGCCATGACACCCGGGCATAGGAAAAATGTCCCGGTCTTTTACTGTAATACGGGGGATGATGCCAGAGGCCGCTTCTCCACGAGCACTCTGTACTTAAGATCTTACTTCAGGTCTCTGCAGCAACGAGGGGAAAAAACTGCCAGGTGAAACATACCAACGATTGTACGCCTCTTGTTATACACCCAGCAGTAGTGAGAGAAGCGAAACTGGAATGTGATCTCCAAATGTAGATAGTGTATTAAGGAAAGGGAGTAGAGATTTAGCTAATCCTTAAACCAATACTGCAGTGGCTCTTCAGAGCACAACAGTAACTGTAAAAAGCTGCTGACACCAAAAGGGGATAGTACACAGCAGGCATCCAGGAATGAATTGATTCACTATGAAAGGCTGTAGTTTCCTGACCACGGGTTGTTTTTTTTTCCCGTATTTCTCAGTCGGCGGCCATTGCACTCGTGCATGTGAAGAAGGACTCAGTCTTTTGCTGTAACACAAGAAAGATTGTCAGAGGCCACTGCTCCACGAGCGCACTGTATGGGAGATCCTACATCAAAACGCTGCCACAACGCGGGGAAAAATCTGCTGGGTGAAACATACCAACGATGGTAATTGAAGAAAAGAGAAACATGTGCTCAGTCAGATGTTAGCTCTTCCACAAACAGTCTCGCAGCCTCCAACTCAGAAAACACATGTTCCTTTCCTCCATGTTGGATTCTTAGGATGGCCGGGTAAGCAAGCTGAAATCTGATGTTCTTTTTATATAAGTCGGTGCACAGCGGGCTGAACATCTTGCGCTTCTGTGCCACTTGTGCTGAAAAGTCTTGGAAAATACGGATTTCAGCATTTTGGTATACGATCTTCTGCTTTCCCTGGTAAGCTTGTAGTATTTTTTGTTTATGTGCCCAATTCATAATTTTGGCAATAATTAGTCGGGGCCGCCCTTCCCCATCTGTCTGCCTGCCAAGACGGTATGCACGCGCGACACGCAGGGGCTCACTTAGGTCCTGTAGCGTAAGAGCCTCCAGGAGCCATTGCTCTAAGAAGGCTTCCAAATGTTTCTCTCCCGCAGTCTCAGGGAACCCTGCCAACCGTATGTTGCTACATCGTGCCCTGTTCTCCAAATCATCTATTTTTCCCATTTAGGTGTCCGCGATTTTTTCCAGGGCAGTGATTTTATTTAATAGACTAGCATTATCGTCCTCCAGGGTAGAGACGCGGCTTTTCACATGATCCAGCCGCAGATGGAATTCAGCTAGTGCGTCCTTAACTTCTTTAAGTTGGGACCAGAGCTCTTGGAAATGGCCATCTAGTGCCAACACCACCGCGTTAGTCACACTTGTTGTTAGTTCATTTTGGGAGTTAGTCGGTGGATTAATACCCGGCGAGGGGTCCGCCATTTTGCTTCCCACGCAGACAGATTTTTCCTTATCTTTTTTTGTTCCCTTCAGTGGCATACCGCTCGTCGCTTTCAGCATAAATTTATCTGTCGACATGGAGGTTTAGGTATCTGAAAAAATGAGTGAGGACACAGCCAGGATGCCTGTGATTTGTGCTGATTCAGGAGAGTGGGGCACGGAGCCTGAGCAGAAAACGTCCGCTCAGCTTCACCGCATCACGTGACCTCCCTACCCTCTTTTCTAAACCAGTGTTTGTAGCTGGCCCACAAGCCTCTGCTCCCTTAAAGGATGGGAGTATCCTGTTTAACCTAGTCCCTTATAGATGCAGGGGCTTGTGGATCAGTGAAAGGACACTAGCATCTGGGGTACTCGCACATAGAATCGGGGCTTGGGCCCTGTATGCCAGTGCCTAGCAATGTGCCAAAGATTGACCCATAGATTTATGAAGAACAAATCTTGCCAATACTAATAAGAGAGAGGTCTTCTGGACTAGTGGTGATCCTTTGCCAGAAATTGTTCCTGTTCTTCCTTTGCAGAATATTGGGCTTCAGTTTCAGACTGAGATTAAATCTCTGTATTTTAGATTTGGCCTTCACAATGAATAATAACTGCTGTGACTACAATGGAAATTCTTTGCCTTTGTTTATTAAGGCAACTATTCCCTTTTTTTGCAGTGATAGGACTATAATAGAGTAATACAAACTGTAGTTTTAAATGATTTAGACTGCTGCAATGCTATTTATGTAGGACTCCCTTAGAAAAGTGTGTGCAGATTACATATAGCACTGAAAATGGCCGCTAGATTGATCACAGGAAGTAGAAGATGGAAGAGAGCCGTGCTGCTTCTATTCTGATTATATTGGTTAGGTCAGTGGTTCTCAACCTTTTTCCTATCGTGACACACCTGACAGGCCACGCTCAACTGTCACTGCTCATTACAATTCACAGTGGAAATAAAAAGTCCGGTAACTATTTGTATTGTTTAAAATGATAGAAGGAAAAGATACATATTCTGTCTGAAGAGAAATTGCATAAATAGTAAACATCCCACACCAAAACAGCACCAATTTCCAGCACTTAAACAGTAACCACCTTCCTAAGAACAGGCAACACTGAAAATATTACACCAGGCCTTAAGACACCAATGCATCTCCTGTTAGGAAAACGGACCAAGTCAGGCTGCTATAGAGCCCTACACAGAAACTACATGCCAGCAGAGAACCTCACCTGAATCACTTGTGCTGACCCTCACCTAACAAAGAATAGAGAGACCAAAACGCATAACTAGAAGCATGCAGACAAAAACTGAATTGGGAACTGCAACAAGCCAGAGTCTCTGTATGCAGTGTAATAAAGGAAAAAAGAAACATCACCCATCCTTATAAAACAAATCAAGAAATATAATATCAGTAGCAGTCAAACTGTACTAACAAAAAGAACAGATTAGTTCGAAACAGCTGATGAGTGGAATATCCAATAATTAAAAACTCATAAAAAAATTTCTACATACCAATAAAATATTTCAAAATAGCAGACACAAAGACCCAGTAATAAAAAGTAAGGATACAAAAATTTTTTTGCTCTGCATACCTGGGAACATTTGATATCCAGGTGTCCTGAGATTGTTTTGAATTAGCAGGAGGAGGGGTGATTTGCTTGGAACTTTCTCCTCTCTCTGTCACATACCAGCGCTCTCTCTCACACTGGCTCTCAATGACACACCTATACACACATGCTCTCAGTCACTCACATATACACATGCTTTTTCTCTCACTTATATAGGCTAATTACACATTTGCACACTTGCTGTCTATCTTTTCATGCTTACACATACAGGCTTTCAATCACACACATACATGCTGTACTTTTCTCTCACACACAGACTCTCATTCACATGCTTACAAACATGCTTCTCTCTTTCTCTCACTTTTACACAGGCTCTCAATCACATACTCACATGCTCCCTCAACTAAACCAGCTCTCAATCACACACAGACACACATGCTGTCTTTCTCTCACTTTCACACAGGCTCTCAATCACATACTCACATGCTCCCTCACCTAAACCAGCTTTCAATCAGACACAGACACACATGATGTCTCTTACTTATACACACAGGCTCTTAATCATACATACACATGATCTCAATCATACACACATACTCTTTCACACAAACAGGTTTTCAATCACAAATTTACACATACAGGTTCCCAATCGTAAACTTACATTCATGCTCTCTCTCTCACAGGCAGGCTCTCAATCACAGACATATACTCTCTTTCACATATACAGGCTCTCACTCATTTACATACATGCTATCTCACTCACACACACATACACACACAGGATCCCAAACACACATGCTTGTAGCTCATTCACTCTCTCTCCCTCCCCGGAACTAGCAGCAGCAGCAGCAGCCTCCTCCCAACCCTAACCTCCTTCATTTTCAGCCCTTGCGGAGAAAGGAGTCCCATCGGCCGCGGGGGTTGATGTTCTTCTTCATTTTTCTCCGAGCCGCGCTACTCATTCCTCAGACCGCGCCTCTCTTCTGTTTTTCGGGCTGATGCTGACCACACTAGCATGGTCTCTTCTTCCCGCGCACTCACCCGCTGCTCACCATTTCCTCTTCCAGGCCGCGGGGGGCGGGAAGAAGAGACCATGCCGATGCCGCTGACTCCAGCTGTTCTGCCGTGTTCTGCCCAGACCGAGAGCATTTTAAGCCCGGGCGGAGGAGGACCTGGGAGCAGCTGGGTCAGCGAAGGACCGGGAAGTGTGGCGACAATAGATCTGAAATTATTCTTGGCCTTACTTAAACTTTCTTCATGCATTACATAATTTTATGTCTGCTTTGTATCTCTTCTCAGTTGTCTTTTTTTCAAGCTTGACGAGTCTTTGTTTTTTAATTTCTTCTACAGAAATGTTCATACCCCTAATGAACTCTGTTGGTCTTTTCTGGACCTTTTCTAATTGTATGTATGTATGTATATATATGTGTGTGTATATATATATATATATATATATATATATATATTAGAGGAAAACAGAAAGTAAAATGAGTGTAAAATGCAAACAAAGGGATCGATTTTAAAAGTGTTGCTCGCGCAAACATTCTCAAATGCGCACATATGTAGGCCACGTGCAAGCAACGCAGATTTTAAAAAGCAGCAATTTCTGCGCGTATGTACCCATGCAGATGCCAAAGAAAAGGGGTGGGGCATGGGTATTCAGGGGTGGAGTCAACATTTATGTGCATAACTCTGTCTTTTAAAATCAGAGGCTGCAGCGCATGTCGGCTTGGTAGCCGCATAAATTTACTGCTGCTCCTGATGAAGAGCAAGTCTATAGATCTAACATTTTATGGCTTACAAGACAGGGTGAGGGGTCTGGGTCACCGTTGGGGGGGGGGGGGGGGGGGGAAGGGCATGCAGGATAAAGAACCAGAGGGATCTGGAATATCTTGATATTGACTGGGCAAATTAGTGAACTGATTTGAAATAATGAGAATGTCTCTCGCATGAGAATGTTTTAAAATTTGTGTACATACAATCATTAAAGCTGGCAAAGCCCTATGGGAAATACACAAATTAGGTTTGATCGAGTAAACTCTTAAAATTAGGAGCATACTTATGCACAGTAGGGGTATTTTAAATCATACATGCATAGGTGCTTGCATGATTTAAAATTCAAGCATTGCTCTGCTCGCACGCCAATATAGGTGTGTATGGATTCACAAGTGCATGTTCTACAACTGGCTGATAATGTAGTTGCATGTTTCCTCAGTTATAATTAATGCTAATTTATATACTTTGTGTATGTGTGTTTATAAACACATATACATACAAACAAAAATTTATACTGGTATTTGCATATATATATATATATATATATATATATATATCTTTAGTGAACAGCATGACAGCAAGAGGAGCATATTCCTGGTTTCTGTAGTGAGGTTTACTGGAAAATATTTGCTCCCAATGAAAAACTGAATATGTAATCATCTTTGCACAGTATATAGTACAGGATGTTTTTCTCACATTCAGGATGCTTGAACACCGTAGTCAATGATCCTGTCCTGAATAAAACTCACACTCATCTACTTGTTCTCAGTTACTAAAATAAAAAAAAATTATATATATATTTCCACTTTTATGCTTTCTAAATTTTTGTTAAATTTTGCTTCAATAAATATGCACTATAGTTTCCTTAAAATTCTTAGAGATGTTTAGGAAAGGCCGTAAAAATAGAGTGAGAAAGAAACACAGATGTGTCATTCTATATGGAAATGCTTTTTTATCTTGCTTCGGAGGAAGAACCTCTGAACTCTGGCACATTTATTGTTTCATGCAAACAGATGGTATTTCCTCTATTGATCAGATGGGAAAAGTTGGTTATTCCATTAATAAGCTCTTAATTAAAAACACTTTTGTACCGTAGCTCACATTGCAGACAGTTCTGTTACATTTGAAACGGAAATAGTTTTTCTGAAATGTTGACATGTCGCTACATACCAATTACAACAAATTGTGGAAAAACACTGAATGCAGAGTTGGGTGCTGGCACTCTGTACATAACAGGTGTTACAAAAGCACATTCGTCCTCTTATATTTAACTTTGGAGGAACACAAATCTGTGATATGGATGATATTATTTGGGCCAGAATACAAGAGGATAACAAATAGGCAAAGTTCCATAGATAACCTGATACAATTTAATAATCAATCATATATTGTAATACATTAAAACATAAGAGTGGGAATGAGCTCCATTCCAGGCAGGTAGTATCAAGTTTTACAAAACTAACCCCATCATTCATCAAAAAGTGTTGTTAACGCATTGATAACGCCCACGATAAGGAAAAGGGGCGTGTTTATGGAAATTTTGGAGTTACCGCATAGTACGATAACTTACCGCTTCGCTATTTTTCACATCCTGCGCTAAGGGGGGGGAGAGAGAGCGCCTATCTACAAGGCCCTCATAGTAGGGAAGTATTTATATCTCTTTAGGAGGGCCACCTAATAGGTCGAGGTGAGATGGTGGTGGTTTAGGGTTTACGGGCCAGTTTTGCATGTAGAGTGAGCCATGCGAACAGCACAGTACACCTTGGTAAAGATTTGACGTCATTTGGAGTGAGGAAAGTCTCACAAAGATGAAATTTCTACTCCACCTTACCTTGACCTATTAGGTGGCCCTGCTATAGAGATATAAATAGGTGCACACAGTGAGGCCCTCCCCAGAGGCTTGCTGTCTCTCTACTCCACTCCTCCCCCTCCCAAGCCCAGAAATGGCCAAAATGCACCAAATATTTATCGTGAATTGCATTATGGCCATTTCGGGCATATCGCACAGCTTAATGCCAGAGAAAAAGGTGTAGTTATTTCCGGCGTTAAAACCGTGCGATAGCATGCGTTATGCTATCGCACAGTGCAATATTGCCCCTAATTTAACTAATTCCTGCCCAAACTTCCTCCCCAATCCCACCCCCAAATAATTGCATTCGCGCCATACGCTACATTGTTTTTCGCATGCGTTATGGCGTTATCGCATTATCGTGTGCATTAATGCCATAACGTATTTTGATGAATGATGCTATTTGTTAGTTTCCTTATGGGAAAGAATATTGTGCAAACTTAACATAATAATTCAAGAGGTGTATGATTACCTGTTCTTTTCTTGCAACTTTGTTATTTCGTTGGTTTGATCAGAAATCTGTTTTTCTAATTTGTTTGTTGAAAGAGAATGCTCCAGAAGCTGACGTTCAAGTCGTGTTGTTTGATTTAATACCTAAATATTGACATGTAAAGAAGCGGTACAGATCAAAAAGAAATCTTGTTTAAAAATCAATAAAAAAAAGTTACATTACTTCTCCCAGGACAAGCAGGATGGTAGCCTTCACTTATGGGTGACGTCACTGGACGGAGCCCTATCACGGGAAAATTTCTGTCAAAGTTTCTAGAAAGCTTTGACTGGCACACTGAGTGCACTGAGCATGCCATTATCCCTGTGTCCACAGGGGTCTCCCTTCAGTCTTCTTTATTCTGTGCTGCAGTTAGCATCTCTTTCAGGAGCTCTGTGACAAATTTCTCACAACTTTTCCTCACGGAAACACTTGAAGTTTTAGTTCACAAATAATTTTTCCCTACACAGGACTCCCTTTGCGTACATTTAATCGACATTCGGTGAGTACTATGCCCTGTTTTTCGGTCGGTCCCTGTCACCTCACTAACGGTTTTCCCGGCTTACCAACCGAATTGCGGCCTCCCTTCTCCCTATGTTTTCATCCTCAGCCCCACAAAGCCTGCGAGTGTCATCCTGCGATCCTCCACCGGGTTATTGGGGCTAGAGGGATAGGGACGTCCACGGTTACCATTGCCACCAGGGCCACTGTCGAGGCCATCGATACTGTCAATCCCATCCATGCTTCCATCGATTCCCTCGGCGCCTTCGTTGCGGTCGATGCCCCCATCGATACCGTCGGTGCCTCCATCCATGCTGTCCTGTCTCCATCGATGCTTTCATTGATGCCATCGATGCCCGCATCGATTCTGTCAGTGCCATTGATGTTTACATTGATGACACTAATCCCTCCATGAAGTCCATCAATGCCATTGACGCCCACATGGATTCCATCGGTGCCATCGATGCCCGGGTCGATGCCCATGTCGATTTCATCCATGCCATCGATGCCCGGGTCCATTCCATCCATGCCACCGACGCCCACATCGTTTCAGTTGATGCCCTTGGCTATTTCATCCATGCCAGCAATGCCCGGGTCCATTCCATTGGTGCCATCGATGCCCGGGTTGATGCCCTTGTCTATTTCATCCATGCCATCGATGCCCGGGTCCAGTCCATCCATGCCACTGACACCCACGTCGTTTCCATCGATGCCTTCGTCGATTCCATCGCTACCGTCGATGCCGCCATTGATACCCTCGATGCCACCTTCAATGCTGCCATCGATACCGTCAATACTACTGGAGCACCTAAACGCAATGCTCTCAACTAAACAAAATGCTCCATACTTCGGGTTCCTAACCAAAAACTAGACAGTGCCAGGAGCAGTGCAGGCATGGTGAAAGTCCATCATCGCTCGCCATCTGAGACAGTGAGGGCATCCACCTCGGCGCTTGGGAAAGACCTGGCTGAGCACTGTGGCAATCATTGTCACCGGCACAGTGACCATCCGCCACTGACGCAATCCAGGACATCAGTGGCATCTTACTTGGTGCTGGAGAATGACCAGGCTGAGCGCTGAGGGAGACATCGCTACTGCCACCGCCACTGTTCCGCACATCAGTGGCAGTTCCTCTGTGCTGGAGAATGACCGGGCCGAGCTCCGAGGGATACTTATTCCGCACCTGCGTCAGTCCATTGAGTTAGTTGTGAAGCGGGCCTGGGTTCATGAGTCCTGTGCTCCTCTGCTCCCGAGGTGTTCCCCACTGACACCTGTGCCGGGTACTGAGCCACCACAAAATAATGTTGAAGCACCAGTTACATCTAGCCTGTCTCCTCTGTAGCCGCGCTACCGTACCAGCTTACAGAGTTGAGCCAGATTTTTACGTCCCTCAGGCTGTCCTCGATGCCTCCCGAAATCCACGGAGCCATCGATATTCACTGATTCGTCCTTCTGCGATCCACCATGAAGGACGGTAAGTACTCTAATCCCACTTCAGCTACAATCCCATCGAGACCTTGTCGCTAAATTGGGCAACATGGTTTTGGAAGGTTCTAGGTCGCATTCTCCTCCAAGAACCGTATTAGTGTCACATATTGCTATTGCCAGCTATGTTTGACACAACACCAAGAGAACCTCTCTACCTAATAGGAGTCAATCCAAGCAAGGAGCTCTAAATTCTCCACGACTCACTATAAATCTACTACCTGGGATTTCTATTTAACTACCATTTCTGTTTAACTACCAGTTCTAGAAGCTACTATCGCAACGAACTTCCTGCCCAACAACCGAGCAGACATCCTGTCAAATTCCTACAGATCTCTGCGCGATGGCAACATAGCCTCAACCCCTCAATTCTTTCATTGATGGGCCATGGGGTTTTTTCACTATCCATTTCACTGATATGCCCAGACTGGCTATGAGTAAGATTCAGTGGATTTTCAAATATCAGTGGCTCCAAGCTGTTCAACCTCTTTCGTCCCTGATCCATATTACTGATCCAGAACCAAATCCTCAGATGGTCCTGGACATGGTCGCATTTACTTAGGGTTAACGAGTTTGAATCCACATCTTCCCAATCCAATATACGTCTATTCCACTCCATACAGAGTTTTACATCAACTTCCTGGAGCTTCGAGCCATGAGTTATGCCTTTTATGCCTTAAAATACTGCCTCTGCAACAAACCTTTGTGCATACAGACAGACAGCATAGTGGCAATGTGGTATTCGAACACACAAGCACGCACAACCTCTTAGCTGCTCTGCTAGGAAGCTGCGCAGTTCTAGCCTTTGGCCCTTGCATACTCCATGCATTCCCGGGCCACTTATCTAACAGACTTACCAAATGCATAAATGTTTCCATCCTCTCAAATGGTCTCTGACTACATGTGTAGTGAGCAAAATCTTCTAGCGCTGAGGTCAACCGACCTTGCCCTCTGCGTCCCAATCGAATCATACAGTGGACAGATTCTACTTTCTACACATGTATCGGAATGCGTTCCCATGGACACCTTTGCTCGCTCTGCAACAAAGGCCTCTTATGTGTCTCTTTTGACACCTCTCGTAGCCAAAACTCTCATTATGCTAGAACAGGACAGGGTTTACTGTTTCTCAGACCCACGTCCTGACAGCAACAAATATGCTTTCCCATTCTTCTCAACCTATCACTCCAGTAACCAATTTGCCTGCTCACAGGTCAGTCTCATATCACAGATTCACTGATGTTCTCAGGTACTGGTAGCGTCACAACAGCCTTCCACACATAAATCTTATCATTCGAAATGGCATGATTTACCACATGGCGCATACAAAAGGGTATTAGCCCCTTTTTCTACACCATTCCTTTTCTCTTACGCTTTCTAACAAACCCTCAGATTCTGGTCCCCAGACATCCTCCGCATGGGTACACCTCAGTTCCAATTCAGCGTACCACTTGGGAGTGGGGATGCCTGATTAACGGTTCAACCCCTTCTGAGTCAGCTTACCATGGGTTATCCACTGATTAAGCCGCCTCTATGTTCACTGGTTATAGAATGGGGCCTACATTTAGTGCTTACAAGACTCATACGTTCCCCGTTCGAGCCTTTGCATTCCAATAACTTTAACAGTCTGACATGGGAACTTCTTTGCCTTGTAGCCATTACTTCTTCCAACAGGGTCAGTGAGTTACACACCCTTGTTGCATACTCACCCAACCCTGTGTTCCTCCGTGACCGAGTGGTCCTACGTACTCACCCTCATCTTCTTGTTAAGGTAGACTCAGCCCCTCACCTTACTCAGAATATACTCTGCCCACTTTTTCCCCAACGCCTCTCTCTCACCAGGGCGAGAGGGTTTTCCACTCCTTGGACTGTAAGAGTGCACTAGCATTCTATCTAGTTCGCACTGCACTCCATAGGAATTACACCTATCTCTTTCCTTCTTTGACAAAAGACAAGCTGTGAGTTCAAATGGGCAAACAGACTCCCTCCAACTGACTAGCAAACTGTATCGAATTCTGCTATGACACACCAGGCCTTTCTCTCTAGGGGAGAGTGCAGGCACATTCTATAACGGCCATGACAACATCAGTACCACACTATTGTTCAGTACCAATTGCCAACATCTGCTAGGTTGCGACTTGTAGCTATCTTCACACATTCGCAGCCCCCTACTACTTATCAATGAATTTCTGTCAAGGCTCTGCCTTTGGCCAACCTGTCTTTAAAAGCTTTCTTCCACTATAATCCCCAACTCCTTCCACAACCACCTGCTGTGATGTCAGGCTGCCTCATCATTGCCAATAGCACCCCAATTATTGTGCCTCCGCACGAGTTGTCTGTTATTGGCCTGTTGTAATGTGAGTCAGCCTGTAGCTTGCTAATCACCCATATGTGAGGACTACCATCCTGCTTGTCCTGGGAGAAAGCAGAGTTGCTTACCTGTAACAGTGTTCTCCCAGGACAGCAGGCTGTAGTCCTCACGAAAACCACCCGCCACCCCGCGGAGTTGAGTCTGCTAACATTTATTTATTTTAGTTTTCGCTCGCGCTTTTTGCTACAGACGAGACTGAAGGGAGACCCCTGTGGACACAGGGATAATGGCATTCTGGGCATGCTCAGTGCACACATTGTGCCAGTCAAAGCTTTCTAGAAACTTTGACAGAAAGTTTTCCATGATAGGGCTGCATCCAGTGACATCACCCATATGTGAGGACTACATCCTGCTGTCCTGGGAGAATATCTGTTATAGGTAAGCAACTCTGCTTTTCAGACTATCTTTAGTCAAAACATATTTATAATACAAATATGTAAAAGACTATAGAAGAGGCGCCCTCTGGAGATGAGGAATCTAGATTCTTATCTTTCCTTCTGCAAAGGATTAAAGGACTGGCTCTTCACTCAGGCCTCCTCTTAAGTATGAAGAGAATATGACAGGCTTTACTCCCCTATAGATTTGTTTGCAGAATTTTGCAGTATTTAATAAAGTTTTTATTTTATACAAATTTATTAATTGTATTTGGATCGTCTCTGTTACATCTGAGATCTCCAGTATCTCTATGGTCTCTTTTATTGCCTGTAATGCTGGTGACAACTTAGTAGATAGTTTGACTTGCACAATGTATATTTTGTCTGTGTTTATTATTATTTTATGTTATAGTGATTCTTAAAACAGAAATTGTATATTGTAACATGCTTAGAGCATTAATTTGATCAGGCGTGAAACAAATTTAATACATAAAAATAAACATTGTAATTCCTTGCATTACAACATTGTTGGAGACCTAGAATGGATATGGTAACATACTCAAACAAAAGAGCAACATCTCCTTCCTTTTGAGTTAAGTGGACAAAGTCACACAGCTAAGTATAGTGGGATTTAAGAATAACATATATTTTAAAAGTGATTGCTAGAAATAAAAAGGTAAACATTTTTCGATTACCATGATTGATGTTTAGCGACATACATTTTTTAGATGATTTAGCCTTTTGAGAATAAATATTTTGTGAAGAAATTTTGAAGGAATTTCGGTATATGATTTGAACTTAAGGAGGTTTACATACTGATACTGTTTGAAGCCCATTGCGGGCAAGAGACAATGGATTAAAATGTATACACCTAATATTCTGATACCATTTTCCTCCTATTGGTAAAACATTTTTTGAATTAAAATAAGATTTTGAGGTTTTTTTGTTTGACTATTTTGTCCTTGCACCTCATATATTTTTTTGGTTTTTGGATTATTTTATAGTAACATACTAACATAGTACTGACAGCAGAAAAAGATAAAATGGTCCATCTAGTCTGCCCAGCAAGTTTCTTATGGAAATAACTGCCGCTTCATGCAGGTTACCCCCAAAACTGATGTTAAGGGTAGTAATATTATAATCAAAACCAAACACTGTCAAACCCATATAAAAATTACTATCAACATTTTTACAAGGTGAGCAACCTTCTTCATAATTCAGATAATGCTGCTTGAATGTGCTATGCTTTAGGACTTGGCCGTAGAAGCAGTCCTGCAATTTTTCCCTAATGTCTGCATATCTGTACCCAAAAGCCAGGGCCCTGATTCCCCGCCCCCCCCCCCCCCCCACCCCCGCCATCAAAACGGAGAGTGATGTTGCAATTGCGTCAAACTCATGAAAGCTATTTGGTTAAGGGTAGTAATCCCTATGCCTTCTGATGGGATAGCAGTTTTCAATAATATATTGTTATAAATTAAAAATCTACTTGCACAGCATGTTGAAATGCTAATATAATATAACAATAAGTAGTCAACCCTTATTAGTATTGTGAATGCACAGTTGTTTTCATTCTGTATTTCTTAATTCTAGATTTGCTACCTTCAGTTTGTGTCATTCAGATTGTGCTGCATTTTTTTAAAAGAAAGTAATGTAGGAGGAGACAGATTATGACTGTATAAGATTTTACAAAAACTGGGTAATTCAAAACTTTGACTAGATGACCAGTGAATTAGATCAGGGTTAGGCACTTGTTGTGGTGTACTTGGATTTCAGCAAATATTTTGCTATTTTCCTACATAGGAGCCTAGAGGTGGGCCCCCAAAGTGGTGGATTGGTTTAGAATTTGTTTAGATAGACAGCAAAGGGTGGTGGTAAACTGAATTCACTCTGTGGAAAAAACTGATGCCTCAGGAATCTGTCATGAGGTCAGTTCTGTTAAATAACTTTGTGAGTGATAATGTGGAGGGTTTAAAAAGAAAAGATTGCTTTTTTTTTCAAATGACACTATGATCTGTAAGAGAATGGACACTCCTGAAGGAATAAACAGAAAAAGATGTGATCCAACAGAGTTCATGGAGTGGTTGAGTGCTTGGCAATTAAGATTCAGTGCAAAAGAGTCCAGAATCATGCCTTGGGGGGGCAGAAATCTGTGGGAGCAATACGTGTTGAATACTGATGTGCACTAATCAGAAAAGAGACGTTGCAGATGATCATGTCTGAAGTCTTCGAGGCTGCAAACGTGTGTGATAAGGTGGATGCCAGAGGGATGCTAGGGTATAGAGGATAAGGCATAACCAGTAGAAAAAAAGGTTGTGACAATGCCTCTGCACAGGTTGTTAAGACTTCATCTAGAATATTGCACCCAATTTTATTTTAGAAGGCTGTGTTTTGGAAAGGATACAGAAAGGCTATCAAAAGTAGGCCTCTCCATAAGTTGTATGGGATAAGAGGTAAGAACTTAAATATGTATGCTCTAGAGGAGATATGGGGGATACAGACAGATTTAAATAGCTCACATTCTCAAAGAAAAGAATGCTATAGAACAAGAAGTCATGGTATGTGTCTCCAAGGGTGAAGGGGAATGGTGGATGCATGGAATAATCTGTTGGAGATGGTACAGACAAATCAGTAATGAACTTCAAGAAAGCATGGGACAAGCAAGAGGAGCCCTAGTTGCAAAGAGATCAACTGGAGTCTATAACTTTCACTAGGAATGAAACGGGGTAGACCAGATAGTCCTTATGGCAGTGTTGCCCAGCCTTTTCCAGCCCAAGGCACACCAATCTCTAAGGGGCAGGTAATGTGGACATGGAGAGAACCCACATGGCCAGAAGGGCTAGGAAAAGCACTGAAAGCCCACCAGTCTCTCTTTCAAATTTTACAAATTTTAAAACAAAGGGGGGGGGAGAGAGTGCAGAGGCACACAAACTCATTACAATGGGCCATTTCCTCTAAATGCAAAGTGGAGAAGGAAGAAGTTGGTGTGATGCAGTCAGCAGGCTCAGTTAGTGATCCTGGCTGCCACATGTGGTTGTTAGTGCTCCTCCACTGGTGGTGTTCCCAGCATTCAGAATAAGTAATGTCCAGTGCTCAGTGCATTCTCTTCCTGTCTTGCTCAGCTTGGTGATAAGACAGAAGGTAGAAGGAATTAAGTTAGGAAGCTCAGGAGGGGTAAGATGAGGAGTTGTGTGCATTATAAAGGGTAATTTTAAAAAGTTATACATATAAATGTAACATACAGTACTATCAATAATTTAAAAAAGCCACTTACATAAAGTGCACTTACACATGAATATCCTATGGACAATTCAATGATTCATAGCAATTTTCAAAAGCTCACTTACATGAGTAAAGTGCATTTTCACACGTAAAATCCAATTTTAAGTGTGTAAATGCTTCTTAAAATTACCCTCTGTGTCTGCCTCACCAAGTGGGCCTGGCTATCCATGTCCTGCATGCTGTTCATTGATTAGCACACTCCAGGGTTCATTCTGTAGCTAAGAAGAAGCCCCATGCATGATTACACATGTTCCTAAAAAGACTCTCCTACTTGTTTAAGAGTTACCACTAGTGACTCTTGCTGTTGTGAGGTGCCAGCAACAGAGCCCGGTCTGGATCTGAGCATCAGGCAGTGGTCACTTTTCCATGATACACCTGATCAGGTCTGAAGGCACACTGGTTGGGAAGTAGTGCCTTATGATCCTCATCTCTCATCATATTCTCTGTTCTTATGTTTAAATTGTGCTAGAGATTAAAGAATATAATTAAAAAGCATCCTTTCATATCATTTGAAAATGTTTCTTTCTTTATACTTTGCAAATAAAAAATTATTCAAGAAAAATGTATGGAAATAAAAAATCAACAAACAAAACAAATATAAGGTGATACTTTTTTATTGGACTAAATACATTTCTTGAGTAACTTTTGGGAGTTACCATGCTTTTCCTTGGTTCCAACAGAATCCTAAGGAAAGGAGTGTTAATTCTTGAAAGCTAGTCAATAAAATGTCACTTCCATGCATTTAAGTGAACTAATATGGCAACCACACTACTTTATCCAAAGAAAATGTAAAACACACATTAATGCATATGTCCCCTGAATTTATTCAAATCCTTCTCCAGGTGTGCATTTGTGTTTTTGTCTAAACTCCTGACATCAGTGCCTGATTTAGAAAATTACATCACTAATGAGGAAACAGTGTTTGGTATGCAGAATTTTGTACTGTTGTGGACCTTCTCACGTGCTCACTAGACAATATTGAATCAGTTTTTGCATTGTATTAAGGCACTTTTCAAGCTTTCCTAATCTGTGTGAAGTTGACTGTCCTTGGCAGGAAGAATTGGTTACTCACATCCTTCATGTTAAGCGGTCATTCAGGATGTGATTTCACACTTGAGTGTAATTGAGAATTGTTGCCAAAGAATAAGTGTCCTTGGGAGAGCAATATTTGGTTTAATCTCCTTATATTGTCAATTAAACCCTTAACCCAGTCACTACTTTTTTTTAAAAGTAGAGGGAAAACTAGTCACAAGCATGTGGGGACCTTTGATTTTAGGGATTTTCACTAAATTACTACTTAAATGAAAAATGTCCTTTGTGATATCAAGGTGTCCCAATAGCAAATATCCTTTTCTTCCCAAAAGTACATTTTTGATGGTTTTTAGGATTTCTCGGGCTGGGATTTAGTTTTTTTCTTTGCCCCTGATAAGTGTAGGGGTGGGGAATATATTATATCTGAATTTAATTTCTGTGTAATTTATAAACTGTTTATGAATTATTATATGCAATATACATTAATTTATGTAATTGATCTTTTGTTTTCATTATTGTTAGCTGGCCTGGGTCCTTTTCTGAAAAAGCGTGGGATATAAATGCAAATACATAATACTTATGAAAAGGAACAACTTAAATACATTTATAAAAGTTTTCAAAACTTAACACCTC
This sequence comes from Rhinatrema bivittatum, assembly GCF_901001135.1. NCBI lineage: Eukaryota > Metazoa > Chordata > Amphibia > Gymnophiona > Rhinatrematidae > Rhinatrema > Rhinatrema bivittatum. The sequence continues at coordinate 417,727,372 of NC_042617.1, read as the reverse complement.
AAAATTCCTGGATTCTTATTTAAGGATAACCTCAGAAGTAGACTTCCTTTAAAACACATTGAAAATTGTTCAGTTCAGTTTTTACTCTAGAAATGAATATATTAGGGATGTGACAAGCATCATTTGGATGTATACAGCTCTTTTCCAGCATGCTTTAAGACTTACTTAAATACTTCATAAATATACAAGCAGCCACTTCTTTGGATAACCTGGCAGCACATTTCTAGTACCTGGACTACACAACAGATTCAAAAGGGGGAAATATATTTCTACAGTCCTACCCAATTATGTTTATGTGCCGTGGTTGAGTAGGCTTTGAATTCACATATCAGGATTTTTTCTGATTTCTGGTTTAATGTTCTAACCACTAACCTAGATTTGGATTCACAAGTTTATGATAGAGAAGATGGAATTTTCAAAGTATCGTGGTTTTTTAGCACATTATTCTTTCCATTTGCTATTTTTCTATTTGATATGGGCTGCATGTTCGGTGTACTATAAAATAAAATACACACATGTAATTCTAATGCATATTCCGTATTTGGGGATTACTAAAAGTTGTTAAAGCAGAGCCTCCTGCTTTAAGTCACTTAGAAAACAAGTTTAGTGATGGAGTTGTTCTTCTGACCACTAAATGCTTTAAAATGACAGCAGTTTAAGAAGCATGTACCATAGTTTATACAAAAGTGATTACTGTGAACTTTGAGTAATTCTGATTTTAATTTCAGTATTTTTCGTTAAGCAACATGTGCTGTCAGGCAAATTTACAGAGCAGGCAGACAGTGTCTCATAGATGATTAGATGAAGGGGAAAGGGAGGAAATTAGTACTGCAGAACAAGCCAGAAAAGCATAAAAATCCAGTGTGATAGAGAATGAATTGATTGAGCAAGAGGTTTTAGGTCTTTTGTTAGATAATTACATTAGGAATATAAATTACAGTTCAAACTTGAAACCCTAACCATGTATACACTCGCCAAGTAGGCATGATTGAGCAGTTTCCTGTAATGTGGCGTTAAATATAACATTTTACTGCCCAACCGCATACCAACTAGTTGAAATGGTATTTGGCTGCAGCTGAGTAATAAATAAAATGTAAATATAAGATGTTGGGCGGAACCTAAAGAGGCCAAATTTCAGACTCTTTATAATGCTTGCTGGCCTGCAGGATGTTTTTTAAAAAGGAAACTCCCTTTCCTGGTGGGGATGACAGGTACAGAAGTGCTGCAGAGTTGGCAGGTACAAATTCTTCACCAGGAAATATGTGGGGGAGAGTTAAAAGTGAACTCCCTGTGTGTACTATGATGGGTTGGCCAGTACAACCCATTTTCTCCTTGGAGAAAAGTATGCACACAGAAATTTCCCCATACTGAGGGAGGTTTCAAAAGGGTTTTCTCCATAGCAAAGCACCTATTTACCCGCGGATGATCCCTTTTAAAAATTATCTCCAAAAGATTTGTTGTATCATGCAGTGTCATCCTAGTAGAAACTGAAGAATGCAGAAGATAATTTGATCTGGATTATTTTATGTCAGCATTAGGATTTGTATCCCACCTTTTTAAACTATTGTTCACCCAAAATGAGTTACCAAATATCTTATCAAAATGTCATTACTTTCTAATTGTACTTATGTTAATTTTAAAGAACGTAACTATTAACTATTTGTTCTAAAAACAATAGGTTGAAAGTTGTTAGTCTAGTCTAGAAGAGAACAGAAACCTAAGGAGCCTTGTATTTCGTAAATACAATGACATCAAACTGACCGGAAAGCCTGGCATTGAACTAAGAAGAAAATCATCATTATAATATTCTGCTACACTGCAGACATGATGAGGAGCTGAGATTATATGAGGCAGATTTGAAGTTTAGAAAAACATGTTTTGCAGGTAAGACTGTTGCAATGTTCATAGATATCATCTACAGTGTTAGACATTTTGGCAGTCCACACTAATAAGCCTACTAATCCTGGAAAATGATTGCTGTTGATATGCTGCCAGTTATATTTACAGCAGTAGCATAGTAACTCACACCATTGTTAGGCTGTTCAATTGACGTGCCCCAGAGTGAGCTAATCAACCACTTGCAGCAGCTGCAGTACATTTTTTCCTTTTTGTTTCAGCTGCATGGGGCTCATCGTCAATTTATCAAATTGGATATCGGCCGGTGCATCAAATATTCAACTTGGAATGTGCTATTTAAAAATGATTCCACTGACTTCAAATAGATTTCAGCAGAAATTCAGCCATTTGACAGCTTAGAGCCAAATGTTGGTATAGTTTGTATCCCATTTTGATTAGCTAAGGGTACATTATTTACTGTTATATTTAGGAACTAACCACTTGTGATGAAACTCTACCAATTTAAAGAGCACAATTGCCCCGCACCTGCATATTAAGTCCCATCCCTCTCCTCCCTCTCTCTCCAGCTCTGTCCCTCTCCCTCTCTATGGAAATTGAGCTCCGCCCCTCTCTCACTGTATTTTCCAATCCACTATTACCACATCTAAAAATTGAGCTCTGTTCCTTCTACTGGCTGTACTCTCCAGCTCTACCCCTTTCTCTCTCTCCCACTCTCTCTAAATTATCCAGTCCACTCTCTACCACCATACAGAACACCTGAGGTCATCCTGCACTCTTTACTCCATATATCTTAATTATGCACTTCCTATATGTCACAGTATTTCCTTGTCCTTGGATGGGCTTTTACTACTAGTATTTTGATAATCCTGCAGTGCGACTCTTGTTTTCATCCAAATGCCAGTAATTTTATATACAATGAACTATGTTAAGTTATAAATAGTTGATCATTTTCTCTTGCTGTAGTAATAAAGAAAAGCATCCTCTGAAATGAATGCACTTGTGAAATTATAGTATTTAGTAGAGGATAACCTAGGAGACCAATATATAACTGAAAAACTGAGGAAAATGACTGAACATGGAAGTCATTTCTTGAAGTATCCATGACCAAATGCTGTTGTTATTACACGTGAAATATAAAAAAAAATGCATTTCAAATTTAAGTTGTAATTTAATCTACTTATGTTCTTCATGGGGAAATCGATGTGCTATGGACACAGTTGCTAAGAAGAGATGGGTAAATGGATAACTAGAACAAGTAGACTGTGAATTGGGTCTAAGGATTTGCTAATTGAGCATAAATGGGGTTAGACTGAAGATTCATGCTGTTGGTGGTGATATCGTCAAATGGGTTAGTTTTGCGCATACCACGAGAAGTGTGAACCTGACACATAAGCCAGGATATGTTGAGTACAATCTCAGTTTCTCACATTTACTGCTATTGCTAGTCTTAAAACTTGCATTGTGCCAAAGAGAGCTAGCTTCCTGGATTTCATAGGATGTAATATGTAAAAGGCAACCCATCAAGATGCACGCAGAAAATAAGAACATAAGTGCCATGCTGGGTCAGACCAATGTCCATAGAGCCGTCTCCTGTCTCTGTCAGTGGACAGACCAGGTTACAAGTCCTGACATATCCCAAATAGCTGATCTGTTTCACTCCCATGGTTAAGCAATGGTTTTCCCAACTCTACCTTGCTACAACTGTTTATGGACTTTTCCTTCAGGAACTTATTCAACTTTCTTTTGAGCCCGCCCCCCCCCCCCCCCCCCCCCCTTCTATATTAGTTGCCTTGACCACGTACTCTGGCAACAGATTCTATAACTTGATTGTGTGCTGAGTGAAAAAATACTTCCTATGATTTGTTTTAGATCTGCCATTTGTTAGATCTGTCATAAGAACATAAGAATTGCCATACTAGGTCAGACCAAGGGTCCATCAAGCCCAGCATCCTATATCCAACTGTGGCCAAGTCAAGTTAAAGTACCTGGCAAGTACCCAAACATTAAATAAATCTCAAGCTACTGTTGCTTATTAATTAAAAGCAGTTTATGGATTTCTCCTCTAGGAACTTATCCAAAACCTTTTTTAAACCCATCTATACTAACTGATGTAACCACATCCTCTGGCAATGAATTCCAGAGTAACTATGTGCTGAGTAAAAAAGAATTTTCTTCAATTTGTTTTAAATGAGCTACTTGCTAACTTCATGGAGTGCCCCCTAGTCCTTCTGATATCTGAGAGAGCAGCGCTAGCTTAAACAAGTCCGGGAACACCACGAAACAGACACCTGAAGAAAAACTGCAAGAATTCTTGTACAGATCACATCGTGCAGGGAAAAGAGACAGAACTAGCGCTGTTCTCAGCACTGCTTACTGTCAGGAGCGCTTTCCCGTCCCCTTTTTGAAATCAAAAGAGAGCTCTTTACAAATCGAGGCTGTCTCCGGAGCTATATTCAATTTGCTGCTAACAACGAAAATATAAAACTTCTGTGGTTCAGTGAAACTTCAGTGAAACCTTTTTTACACTACATTGAAAAATGCAAGGGACATCCACGATTTTTTTAAAACATGACACCCTGAAGAAGCTATATATATAAGTGAAACGGGGACCTCTATCAGGGTCCTCATTGCTTTGAATTTTTCTTGTATCCATGTGTAGGTTGGGTTATGAAAGTGATTTTTTAATGTGTGTCTGTTTTGTGGGTTATTGGTGTTTACTAGAATGTATGTGTTTGGAAGTTTTAATTCCTATTATGTTCTATATGGCATTGTTATATAACTGGGGTCCCATTACTGTAAAAGCTCTTGTGTGTGTTTCCTTCAAGCAGACAAGTCACAAGGGGATATCCAATACATTTCGACCTTATCTGAGCATCTTTCCTACTCATATTTCTTTATATTGCAGTCTTCTGTCAAGAGAGATTTTTAGTTTTGCTTAGTTTTCCTTTCAGGAAAGTTGCCTTAGTACATTTGTCCAAGCCAGATGTCATCCTGATGTCATCTGAGAAGCTCTTCACCACTCGAGTTATTCTGCTAAATGATCATCACAGGATATGTAACGTTTCAAATCATCTACAAATAGGTGCAATATCATCTGTGTCTCTAGGATTAAGGCTAAACAGCACAAATTGTTAATGAGACTACTCGTTGGATTAAGTGATAGGGAATTTCTTGAAATATTCCTCATTGGATCTTTTTTTTTGTTTATTTAAAATCATTTATATTCTCCAAGGACAAGCAGGATGGCAGTCCTCACACATGGGTGACATCTTGGAATTGTTGCGACCGTTGCTGCCTGATGTCTCCACTCCACCCCCCTTACCTCTTCGGCGACTCCCTCTTTGGTTGATGGAAGTTTGGTTGCCGCGGCGTCATCTTGCCGTTCTCCTCCGGCGTCCCCAGACCGGCTAGACGCTGCTTTCCGCTATGTTCTCCTGAGGGCTAAGGGCGCGCACGCTGCACGGCCCCGACTCAAGTACCAGCTCTGGCGCAAACCTCAGGGGCGTCCCCCTGAGATGACGTCATCCTCACTGGATATTTAAGGTCTCTCGTCTTGCTAGCTAATCGACAGGCCGATACAGTAAGGACACGTAAGAGAGTGCGGCAGTGCCGGGCGCATCCTTGTTTGCCGCGCGCACAATTTGGTTCACATACCGCTCAATACAGTATTCAAATTAGATGCAAATCCAAGTGGCGTCCAAAGCGCGTCAATGAAGTGGTAGGCGTGCGCGATCCATCTTACTGTATACAGCGCCTATACAGTATCCAGGGTGCGCTGGTACCTGGTATTTGAAATGTCATTCCACCAGGTAAGTTCTTTTCTACAGACCCCGCTGCCTTGAGCACCTGGCTGGACGTCCAAGCCGCGACCTTGGACATCTGGCTTGGACGTCCAGCTGAGCGCTCAGGGCAGCGGGAAGGTCCATGAACGGACGCCGCAACTCTCGTAGAATAACCTCGTTCCTCCATGTATTGCTGATGTCCTTTACCAAACTGCCACTTCCTCTGAAATCTCTCCAGACAGTGAATCTACAGCTCTGCACAGGAGGCGAATGCAGACCCCTGGCTTTCCTTTCCCATTAGCTCTTATTTGTTAACTCTTCCTCGTGTGTGTGTGAGTGAGAGAGAGTGAGACTCTACTTACGAGCATGGGCTCTGCCTTCAGTCTCTCGCAGGTCAGGAGCCATCTCCAGGCGGGGAGGACGGGAGAAGGAGATTCCAGATCCCAAAGGTTAGCGTGACCCGAGTGCCTCCTAGGCAGTGATTCCCTCCTCATCGGATGCCCTCCTTTTGGAAGCCCCAAGACCTCCGTGGCCCACGACCACCCCCGCTGCCACACATGGCCATGGAATTGCCACCCTGCCGGCTCCTCGGATATCGCGACCTCCCGCTGCCTTGAGTGCCCGGCTGGACGCCCAAGCCGCAACCTCGGACATCCAGCTTCGGCGTCCAGCCGGGCACTCAAGGCAGCGGGAGGTCCATGAACAGACGCCACGACCTCCCGCTGCCTTGAGCGCCCGGCTGGACGCCCAAGCCACGACCTCAGACGTCCGACTTGGGCGTCCAGCCCGGCGCTCAAGGCAGTGGGAAGGTCCATGAACAGACGCCACGACCTCCCGCTGCCTTGAGCGCCCGACTGGACACCCAAGCTGTGACCTCAAACGTCCGACTTGAGCGTCCAGCTTGGGCGTCCAGCCCGGCGCTCAAGGCAGTGGGAAGGTCCATGAACGGACGCCGCGACCTCCCTGCTAAACTGCTCTGCCACGCTTGGGGAGGAGAAGAAGGGAAGGCTTTCGGGGTCTCCAGCTCCCTTCTTTCCGGAACTTTCCGGAAAACTGGCGCAGCGGGGGGTTGTCGCCTGCCTCTTTAGGGCGTCCCCGCGGTGGCAGGGCAAGCGGGCCCAGATCGGGCCTTCCCAGCTGCCCGGCACTAGAGTGAAAGGAACATGTTTTAAATGACTTTTGTGCAGAGAAGGTTGAAGGAGGGAGATCCAGAGTGGGCGAAGATACAGCTCAAGGCAGCGGGAAGCTGACTGAACACCACACTAACGCCAGGGTCAGGGTAGGCGGTAAATTTGCAGGTTAAAGACGCAGCAAAATAGCCGGTTAAAAAGGCAATAATCTGGGCGAACGTTACTGTATCAGAGGGAATAGCTAAATCCATCATTAACATATCATATACATGCGGTGGGCGGAGAAGGATATGCGTCCATTTCAGTTAGCGGTAAGGACGCGTAAAACCGGATATTGAATCACGGGTTCGCCTTACGCATCCAAATTGTGCGTCCAAAGCGAGTTAGAAACAGGGTAACCGAGGCCGCGCTTTACTGTATCGGCCTGGTTGTTAGCAAAGGTTAAGGTTACGTTTACCTAGCTTCCTCCAGGTATCGCTGAGGATGGGATTTGCTCTCCGCATACCTTGCTAATCTGCCTCCTTGGACTTTACCAGGGGTGCCCGCTCCTCGGGGGCCTCGCTCTCTCTCTTGCTTTTCAGGTTGCAGTCTGGAACCGGTACTCGCTCCTCGAGGACCCACGTTTCCGGACCTGCTACCGAATACTACTTCTGCCAGGAAGTCACCACTGCCTATAACACCAGTGAGTTACCATCTCTCTCTCAGAGCTTTCCCTGGAACCAGGTACTCGCTCCTTGAGGACCTACTTCATTCCAGCATCTGGGCTACTTCAAGAGACTATTGTGTGAGTGTTACCATCAAGTTTCTGTTCCTGAACTCTGCATACTCTACCTACTCACTATCTCAGTTTCTCTACAGCTCAGCCATCCTGGGATCGCTGTTCCAGTGCCTGAGGGACTACAGCCCAGCCGGGCTCTTCCAGCTCATTACTGCCACCTCTGGTGGTTCACTATACAGTGAACCACCAGAGATCTAGTGTGTGTCTGTCTCCCAACTCTGAGCCTGACCGGTGGCCCCTCTCAGGATCTTCCCCCGAGGGCATGGTCATCTGCCACCGGCCCAAGGATCCACCCACAATTATCACAAATAATAACAGGAATGGCGTCCTGCCTGGAACTTTAATCACAAAGATTCTTAAACTTTCAAACATGCCCTACTAAGCATGTGCAGCTGCAGTTATTACCCTGCCCCCTAGGCAGAATCCCTCAGTTTTTTGTTTTTTTTTTAACTGCAGAGCCATTCAGTTGCTGGAGTCGTATTGTCATGGTATTCGGTTTTGCTCTCTCCTCACAGTTTTTGTAATATGATTTTTTTCTAGAGCTGCAGCTGTTTTTCTTTTCCTTTATCTTTTAGTAGTTTTATTTTCTGTTTGCTTTTTCGTCTTCTTTCCACTCTCTGCCAGCTGCATGGCAGGCCTTAGTCGCTGTGCAGCCTCGCAGAGTCTTTTATTAATAAATACTGAACCTACAGTTTAGTTTGTGTCCTCTCCTTGCCTTGTCTGCTTTTGTACCTTGGTCGAATGCTGGCAGATCTGACAGAATGTGGTCTGTGAGTGATCCATACAGGATGCTGAGCCTGGGTACTCACCCAAGTTCTACCTGGGCAGGAGTTCCATGTCATTTTACTAATTGACTGGCAACAATGGAGGTTCGGACAGTGAAGAGATCGAGGACCACACAGTTCCTGTGAGTGGAGAGAGCTTATCCTACTCACATTCTAAGGAGCTAGTCTCCAAAGGCAGGAGCCCTGCATGATATAATTTCCCCTCCTGCTTGTCTGTGATGGCGGTACAGTCTCCTTGTGAGAGAGGGTGAGCTGGAGCAACTGCAAGCAGCTGCCATGTCCAGTAACAGTTGCCGTGCACACCCATGCCAGTTAACTGACGCATCGATGTCAGGACAGATCAGGGACCAGGACTGCCAGTGAGCATATGGTTACTCTTGATGCCATCAAGGTTGCTGGGGCGCTTTGATCCCATCAAGGTGGGATACCACCCTCGAGGACATAAGGGCCGTGACCGTGTGTGCCATCAAGCGCTGTGCATGCTGTCGAGTACGCTGGCTGGGCTTCTGTGCCATAGGCGTCAACGGGTGCCATAGACACAATGAATGTCATGGGCGCTCGATGCACCAGAGGAACGGCATCAACCCCAGCATCATCGAGCAACATGGACCTCTGTGCAGAGGAGTAGCGGCACCGACCTCTAGTGTCACGGTCCGGACTGCATCTGGGACAGGTTTGCTATCAATCCCACCCCAAGTTATTTTCATGTTCTCAATTTTTGTTCAATTGTAAAGTATTTTCGCTGTGGTTACGTTATATGTAAACCGATATGATGTCTCCAGCAAATGTCGGTATAGAAAAACTGTAAATAAATAAATAAAGCACCATGGTCACTCTAGATGCCATCGGAGCCGTCATTGATGCCCTAAATACTATCGAGGGGCGGGCCTGCTCTCGAGGCCATTGAGCGGTGGAGCAGCCTTCATGGCCATTCATTGCTGCTCTCGGCGATATTGAGCACTATCGACGAGGCACAGGGATCGCCATTGAGTGCCTTGATTGCCCTCAAGGCCATCAACCACGGGGGGGGGGGGGGGCTCCTGAGAGTCCTCAAGTGCCACTGAAGCCCTCAGGCAACAGGGGCTTCAGACCTTGGACGACCTTGGCGCTGTTGAGTGCCATGGTCACCTTTCACCCGTGGTATCTGCACAGTGGTCCGATGCCCTTGAGGTCCCTTTGTGGTGTCTGGACGGAGCATTGAGGGCAACAAAAGAGGTTTAGACGCCAAGAAATGTCCAAATGCAACTTTTATTAAAATGGAGACCAATGATTTTTTTATGTGCCCGACTCAGGCCAGAGTTTCGCCCCACTCCGGGGCTGCCTCAGGGGCTGTGTGTGTCGATGTGCAATATTTAAAATCAACAATATTCTCAAATGAACCGGTTTAGTGGTCAGATCCGTTTTGCACTCACGTGGAGATCGAGAGAAACGGGTACATGCGCTGAAAGCATCTGACCACTAAACCGGTTCATTTGAGAATATTGTTGATTTTAAATATTGCATATCGACACACACAGCCCCTGAGGCAGCCCCGGAGTGGGGCGAAACTCTGGCCTGAGTCGGGCACATAGAAAAATCATTGGTCTCCATTTTAATAAAAGTTACATTTGGATATTTCTTGGCGTCTAAACCTCTTTTGTTGCCCAAATGGCTTTTTTAGATAGCCTACCCTCTTGCTTTTTTGGCCCGGAGCATTGAGGGAGCATCATGGTGTCCCATCACTGACCTACGGCCAATGCCGATGATCTTGGGGGCCCTGAGCCACTGGGATCGTGGGCATCAGAGGCCCTATCGGGCTTCAAGTACCATCAGTACTTATAAGCACTAGGATTGCTGTTGAAGCTATCATCAGCCATGGGTGTTGGAGCAGTACACCATTGAGCTCACAGGATCGATGCCCTTGTGGCTATAGGTGAACTAAGGGGAACATTCAATGGCACCAGCAGTAATCAGTTCCTTAGGGCACCAATGTGATGTGTCAGTGCCATGTTAGGGCCGCAGAGCCTCTGGCTTCAGGTGCCACTGGCGTACTTGATACCACCGGTTCATTGACGCCTTCAGGCAGCAGGGTCTCCATCAGTGCACTGACCCCCCAAAATTTTCAAATTTCAGTGTTAGTGAGTCATCCATGCCTTCAATTGTTGAGGGCCATAGATGCTGCCAGGCTATCGACAACCACAGGCACCTGGGGCACTGTTGATGGCACTGTATACTGTCACACTGCAAATCTGCAGTATGGAAATTGCCATTGAAGCTCTGGGCACGGCATCTTTTGGTGGCATTGATGCAGACACTTTATTGGTGATCATGAGAATGCTATAGCACCATGGGCATTGTCAACACAGTGTGTACCGGCGGATGTGTTCGGATGCCGCAGGATACTGCTGCAGAGCACCATGGGCACTGTCGATCACCATGGACTTTGCTGCTGCCAGTACATGATGGAAAGAGTGGTGAGCCATTCATAGAACGCCGCCCACTACCATGTCATAATCAGAGCCCCAGTGGTACTGCGGAGGCCATCGTCACGCTGTTCCTATTGACTCCATTAGGAGTTAGTGCAACAGTAAAGTGCAGCATGTGCAGTTGGTATGGCGAGGTTTGTCTAATCCCAGCATCTTAGGCACTGGCAGGCAGCATTCTCTCTGTCAGTTTGGTACACATCCATGCCAAATTTCTGCCATCGTCGCATCAAGGTATCAGCTTCCTCATCTGTTCTGTACCATAGGGTGCTAGGGAAACTGGTGAGAGGGCGCCATCCCTAACTCTGTGATTGATTTTAGGTGGTTTTCGGTTCTTGCAGTGCTGTGGGATTCCACCCACAAGCACGGCGAGTGAGTTTGTAGGTGTGCCGCCATTTGCAGGATGGGATACTGCTGTGAGAGTACTGGCATCTCGCTTTTAAAGTGGAAGGCACTATTCTTCCAGTTGCCCTTCAGGGTATGTCTGTGTGTGTGTTTCCCTCATGGCGAGCACAACAGGTTGTGCACCACAGCCATAGGACTGGCCTAAGACTGCATTTCTGGTCGAACCCCTATGGGGGTGGATTCAAGGAAGGTAGTGTTGGGAGTCTTCCCCTTCCTCAGAAAAGGAGTATGTCTCTGGATCTCCTCCCATGTTAACTCACAGTTGAATCCCCTTCTTGGGGAAGCCCCTGGGCCTCTGTCCATTGCAGGTCTATCGCCGAGCTAGAGCCTTGATTCTTTTGAATCAGTTTATCTCCTTGTAGGCCAGGACCAGCAGAAATTGGGGTCCATCCATTGATTACTGTGGTGGTGTAACCTGTTTGATAGTAGTTGTAAGTGACAGATTTGGTCACTTATGAACCTCAGTGACTGCAATCCAACTCTCACCTGGAGAGTTGGCAGGTTTTCAGGATCAGGAGGTCCTGATTCCCATTGCTTTCTTGTCCCTACAGAAAGAGGAGATATGACTGGCTTTAGAGAGGCAACCCTTATGGGTTCCCTCTGGATGCCTGATTGTAAACCCCTACAATGGGTGGCCCTCATTCTCCGTTTTCCTGAGAAGGGATTTCACTGCTTCTGATTGGCACTCATTCTCTTATTACTGTGGGATCTGAGATCAGGTCGGATGATAGTGCTCTTCATTGGTCTATTTCATGAGGGAGCCATTCCAGATTGGGTCTCCCCCTCGTACTTATGGTCTCCTCTTCAGGGTACCTCCCTGGTGAAGATTAGGGGTTTCTCCTGTGCGGGAGTCACCTTTGATACCTGCTGAGCTCAGTTTGTGTTTTTTGTGGATGATCACTTTTGCCAGTCATTCTTGCCTGCGGGACCTTACCTCAGTGAGGAGGGTTCTAGCCCATTTAATTGGCAGTTATGCCTTTCAATCTCTCACCATATCCATGGCTGAGAGAGTTGGAGGAAGAGGAACTCCGCAACAGAGGGACTACTCTTTTTGTATACTTCCCCATTTTAGATAACCCTGTCTGTGGACAGAAGAGTCCTGGTTCATGTAACAATTTACGTTAATTGGACCACATGCTTCTTTGGGGGAACTATATATAATCATGGCTGAAGGATGGATACTTAGGCCAGGTTGGTGGGCATTCTGTTTTGAGATCAGACTGACCTGCCTTTGACTCTTAGGGTTTCTAGGCCGGTAAAGAAATCCTGTTCTGCAAGAGTTTGCACTTGCAACATTCCTGCTTCCTGACTCATTTCCAGCTGTTATTTATTTATTTGTTTTTATATACCGCCGCTCATCAGAGCTATCGCGTCTGTGTACAGAGAACAAGAACATACGCCGGAGCGTTATACATGGAACAAGAATAATAGTTTAAATCTTATACAAAGCAACTAATACAAATTAAATCTTATATAAAGCAGCTATTAAAACAGAGCTCTAACTTAAAACATATTTATAAGGTAACATATAAAGCAAAGATTAGCGGAAAAGGTGGGGAGACTGGGAGGGAAAAGAATAATAGTTTAAATCTTATATAAAGCAACTAATAAAAAAAACAGAGCTATAACTTAAAACATATTTATAAGGTAACATAAAAGCATAGATTGGCGGAAAAAGGTAGGGAGACTGGGAGGGAAAAATATATAATTTGGAAGAGATGGGCAAAGAAAGGCGTTGAATCTTGGAGAAAGCATATGAGCGAAAAGAGAAACATGAGTAGGGAGGCGTAGCGATTACACTATGAATGGAGAGAAAAGCATAGTTAAGGGAGTGTAGCGTTTACATAAAGGGTTATATGGGGTGCAAGGGTAGCAAAGATGAACGTGAGAGAGTGGCATAATATAAGAAAATATTTATTGTGAGGAGGAGGGAGGTAGAGAGTGGCAGAGCGTGCAGGAATCATGTGTAGGCTTGGGTGAATAGCCATGTCTTGAGTTTTTGTTTGAATATCTTGGGAGATAATTCAAGACGTAGTTCAGTAGGCATGGAATTCCATAACGTGGGGCCAGCTAAGGAAAGGGCACAGGCTTTGATAGATGCATAGTTGAATAGTTTGAGAGAAGGGGTTTGCAATGTGGCTAGGTATGGATTTCTAGTTGGTCTGTTAGATGTATGCAATTGTAAAGAGTTAGAGAGCCAATTCATTTCAGGATTGTGGAGGGTTTTGTGGATGAGGGATAGTGCCTTGTATTGTATGCGATATTGAATGGGGAGCCAGTGTAATCCCTTTAGAATAGGGGTAATATGATCCTTTGAGGTAGTGTTAGTGAGTATACGAGCGGCAGTATTCTGCAGGATCTGTAGAGGGTGGATAGAATTTTTAGGAAGGCCTAGTAGAAGTGCATTACAATAGTCAATTTTTGAAAAGACCATTGCCTGTAAGACAGTGCGGAAGTCAGAAAAGTGGAGTAGAGGTTTAAGTTTTTTGAGTGTGTGGATCTTGAAATAGCATTCTTTGAGTATTGTGTTAATACATTTTTTGAGTGTCATTTGGTCATCTAGAGTGACTCCTAAATCCCGGACTTGGTGAGAGAATTGGGTATAGAGAGAGGTTGTAAGTGTTGTAGGCGTGGTGAGTAAGGGTGTGGGAGGCGATATAATCATGAGTTCCGTTTTTGTGGTATTAAGGGCAAGTTGGATGCTACTTAAAAGGCTGTTAATAGAGGTAAGAGTGGCATCCCAGATTTCAAGAGCTTTTGATATAGAGTCAGTTATAGGAATGAGGATTTGTACATCGTCGGCATACAAATAGTGTGGAATCTTAAGGTTGGTGAGGAGATGGCAGAGGGGTAAAAGGTAAATATTAAATAGAGTAGATGAGAGTGAAGAGCCTTGGGGGACTCCCTGCATAAGGGGAATTTCCTTTGATTCGTGATTGCCAATTTTGACTTTATAATTACGGTTGCAAAGGTACGAACTAAACCAATTGTATGCAAGACCAGTTATTCCAATCTCGCAAAGTCGCTGGAGTAGTATTTGATGACTAACTGTATCAAACGCAGCTGATATATCTAATATTGCTAGAAGATGGGATTGCCCTTTATCTAGACTCTTGATAATGTAATCAGAAAGTGATAGGAGGGTTTCTGTGCTATGTAACCTCCGAAAGCCATATTGGGATGGAGAAAGGATTTGGTGTTCATCTAAGTAATCGCTGAGTTGGCGGTTGATAGTTTTTTCTAGGATTTTTGCAATGAATGGGATATTGGAGATGGGGCGGTAATTGGCGGGATCAGTTGGGTCGAGCTTAGGTTTTTTCAGGGTGGGTTTAAGGATAGCTTGTTTTAGAGGATTTGGTTCATTACCAGAATCAATGGATGTATTGATAATGTGCGATATGGGAAGGGCTATTAGATCAGGGACAGTGAGAAGGGGTTTTGTGGGGATGGTATCAGAGGGGTGGGATGAGGGTCTAGCTTTTTTGAGTAGGGATTCAATTTCCTTTGCCATAGTGAGTTCAAACATTGTGAGGTTTACGGCAAGGTTGCTTGAGTGAACGGGGTGAATACTTTGGGGTATGTAAGGGATGGAGGGAAAACTTGTCATGAGTTTGTTGACTTTATCATAGAAGAATGTTGCTAGTTGTTCGCATTTTGTTTTGGCCTCTTCTTCTGGAATGATATTTGGAGTGAGATTGGTAAGTGAGGTGACATATTCAAATAATGCTTATCAGATTGAAAAGTCTGCCCTGGAGGGGCAAGTCCCTACTGGAATCAGCAGTGAGTTATTCAGTTGGAGTTGAGATGTACAGCCTAGTGGCCTTATCTTACCCCTACAGCCCAGCGGTCTGCCTCCTTGTGTTTTTTGCTCCTTCTGACTTCCAGTCAGAATGTTGGGGGTAGGGGAAGAAAAGCTTGGGCTTTCGTGATATGTCTTAGTGTATACCTGCAGGGAACGATACACCACCTTTTTCCCTGTTTTTTCCACCAAGTTCTGGCCAGTAATGCCTTTAGCTTTTCATACTTGACTGGGTTGTCCAAAGTGCCTTCCTGCTCACCTGAACTAACTTATAAACAGGATGGATAGGCCTTCCCTTGACAAGGTGAAGTGTGGGTGAGCTTCAAGCCTAGGGTTTGGCCTAGCGATGCTATTTCATCCTCTCACAAAACTGACGCTGACCTGTGTGGTTAGTTATGTCTGACACTTTGGAAGATAGGATCTGCCACAGACCCTACCGTTGTTGCTGATTCTTCCAAGCGTTACATGGGTTTTTTCTGCCCATTGTGCCTATCAGCCAAACATGGGGCACACTTCTGCAAGTGCATTCTGTCATTCAGATGCCGGTGAAGTGCGGTGTTTTCCTGGAGGGCTCTCTGGCCACAGTTGATTTTTCGGTTGCTTGTGACACTGAAGGAAACTGTGTGGTTTTTGTCCAAGAGTTCTTCTCCTGGTTGCTTCTCTAGGCCTTTTCCTGTATCCAGGTAGTTCTAAACCTACTGACGTTGAAAGGGGTTGCTGATCTGAAACCCTGCTAGAAATAGTTTCCATAATGCAAAGTATGTTTCTTCCTACCATTCGCATCACTCCCCTGTCTTAGGCTCCTCTGCTACGCATTGGGGTTTTGTATCTGTCTGTTCTATGGTTTTCTTTTTGTAGAACCTGATTCTTTTCCCACCTAGACCCGTTTTTGGGTTGGCTGCCTCAGAGGCAAAAGGGAGAAAGGTGGTGCTTTCAGCACTGTGTGGTTTCCTGCTTATCCTGCTCAGGCAGTCTATAGCTTGGGACTACCATCCTGCTTCTCCTCAGAGAAAGTAAAGTTGCATACCTGTAGCAGGTGTTCTCCTAGGACAAGCAGGATGGTAGTCCTCACATGTTTCCATGTTTCCATAATGTTCCATCTGATGGAACCCGGCACAGAAAACGTTTGTCAACGTTTCTAGATGCTTTGACCAGCACACTGAGCATGCCCAGCATGCTGCTATCCATGCGAGGTCCTCCTTCAGTCTCTTCTTTTCAGCGGTGCAGTTGCCTTGAGGTTCGTGGACCCTCTGTTCCCCAGTGGCCACAGATGCCCTTCACCAGAGCAATCCTGATTCTCGGGTCGTCCAAGGAAGAAGATATGGCCGTTACTGTGTTTCTAGACCATGGTTCCCTGAGCTCTTGCCGGGTCCTTCCGGCCTCCCATGGCTTCCGGTCCCCTTGATGCCAGGGGAACCGTCGATTCCTGCGGTGCCCTCAAGGCCATCGGAGCCCAGAGCTGATGCCCCTCATGGATCGCACCCTGGTCCCAGGAAGGGAGGAAGTAGGAAGGGCGATGACTCCACAGAGTGGTCCTCCTTTTATTCGGACAATCCCCTCTTGGAGTCCTCCCCTCTGGCATTGGTCGTGGGCCCCCCCCCCCCCCCCCAGGACCTGTCCTTTGCAGGATTTGTCAGGGCCATGGCTTCGGCCGTCCCCTTTCAACTGCTCACTAAGGAGGAAGCATGACATAAGATGATGGAGATTTTCCAGTCCGTAGCCACTCCTAAGGAGATCATGGCGGTTCCTATCCACGACATTTTCAAGGACCTCCTTCTCTGCATGTGTGAGCCCCCCATTTCTATCTCCCCCATCAACAGAAAGACTGACACCACTTACTTGGTGCAGCAGGCGATGGGGTTTGAGAAGCGGTACCTCCCCCACCAGTCGGTGATCATGGAGTCCGCCCTAAAAAAAAGGCCCAGTGCTCCCGTACCCATGCCTCCACCCCTCAGGGACGTGAGCACAGGGAGCTGGATGCCCTGGGCAGGAAGGTCTTCCAAGGTGCCATGCTGGTGGCCCACATCGCTGCCTATCAGCTCTATATGACCCAATACAACCACCAACTCTGGAAACTGGCACAGGACTTTGCAGAGGTCCTATCTCAACAAAAACAGGAGGCCCTTTCAGACATTGTTGGGTTTTGAGGCCGGGAAACACAAAGTGCATTCCAACTATGATGTATTTGAGACAAAGGCCTGTGTAACTGCAGTTGGCATCGGCGCCAGGAGAATGGCATGGCTCAGAGCCTCTGATCTCCGGCCAGAGGTCCAACACAGGCTTTATCCCCTGCACAGGTGAAAACCTCTTTGGGGATAAAGTCCAGGATGCAGTAGCACAATTGAAGGACCATCACACCTTTCAACAGCTTTCTTCTAGCGATTCTGATGCCCTGTCCTCGGCCAGGAAGTCCTCTAGGCTAGGATCCCAGAAGTCTTTCTACAGGCAGAGGAAGTATTATCCTCCAGCCTCCAGGGCTCGCACACCTCGCACCAGCTCCAGGGGCCGCCCTCGCCAACAACGAGCGCCTAGGCCCCAGCCGGCATCCCAGCAAGCCCCGGCCATGAGCATTTGACTGGCAGCGAGGGAACCGAAGGTCAATTGACCGTACCCCTTCAGTCGGATCCCCCAGTTGGAGGCAGGCTCTTGAGCTTCACCAATCACTGGGAAGAGATCACGTCGGTCTCATGGGTCCTTACTATCATCCGTCAGGGGTACCATATAAACTTGTCGGCTCCCAGAGACCTCTCCCCCATGTCCATCGTGGGTTTCATCCACCCACCAGGTCACATACTTCAGTCAGAACTCGCCGCCCTCCTCCTGGCAGGTGCAATTGGAATCGGTCCTTTGCCTTCAGTGGGACTGAGGGTTCTATTCAGAGTATTTCCTTGTTCCGAAAAAGAATGGTGGCTTGTGCCCCATTCTCGACCTCCAGGCATTGAACAAGTTTCTCGTAAAAGAAAAGTTCAAGATGGTTTCTCTGGGCACGCTGCTCCCACTCCTCAGAGGAGGAGACTGGCTTTGCTCCCTCGATCTCAAGAAGGCTTATGTGCACATTGCTATCTTCCCCAGCCACCAGAAGTTCCTCCGCTTCATGGTGGGGAAAGCACATTACCAGTACAAAGTGCTGCCCCTTCAGGCTGGCATCGCCCCCCGTGTTTTTATGAAATGCCTAGCGGTGGTGGCCGCCTACCCCAGGCATCACTTGGTGCACGTGTTCCCCTACTTGGACAACTGATTGCTCAAGAGTAACTCCCGCTTAGGAGCTTTCCATGCTCTGACTGTGCAGATGCTGCAGGCTTTGGGGTTTGTTATTAACTTCCCCAAGTCTCATCTCTGCCCGACTCCTCAGCTGAACTTCATAGGTGCAAGACTGGACACGGCACAGGAAAAAGCTTTTTTGCCCAGGGAACGAGTGATCGCCCTTGTCTCGCTGGCTACCCTTATCTGGAGTAGCTGGATGGTACCAGCCTGCCTTCTGCTCCGCCTGCTGGGCCACATGGCAGTCTCTGTCCATATGACCCCTCTGGCTTATCTCTGCATGAGGAGGGCCCAATGGACCTTGCGGTCCCAGTGGCGACAGACTTCCCAGGATCTCGAGGCTCCTGTCGCAATCACGGACACTGCGAGTGTCTCTATTCTGGTGGGAAGATCTTTCCAACTTGGAAAAAGGGTTTCCCTTCCAAACCTCTCCGCCCCAGGCGATTCTCACCATTGATGCTTCCTCTCAGGGCTGGGGAGCCCATGTGAACGGTATTCACACGCTAGTTATCTGGTCTGCCTCTGAAGCCCACTGTCAGATAAACTTCCTGGAGCTTCGGGCAATCTGGTATGCCTTTGGGCATTCAGGGACCAGTTGTAGTCCAAGGAAGTTCTGATTCGGACAGACAACCAATACCTCTGAATTGTTCCATGAGACAACTACACCTCAAGTATTATCCTCAAATCTGGTTGTCTAGTTTAGAAAAGGTATAGTGGAACTAGAAAAAGTACAGAGAAGGGAGACCAAAATGATATAAGGGATGGAATGACTCCCCCAGGCTAACTAAGTCATGAACAGGCTACATAGGCCATATGGACATTTTCTGCCATCAAGTTTCTATGTTAGAGCTCTTCAGCCTGGAGAAGAGAATACTGAGAGAGAGATATGGTAGAGGTCTATAAAATCTTGAGTGTGGTGGAACAGATAAATAGGGAATGAGGACACAATATGAAGCTAGTATCTAGCACATTTAAAACAAATTGGAGAAAGTATTGTTTCACTCAGTGCACAATTAAACTGAAATTTTTCCCAGAGGATGTGGTGAAAACAGCTATTGTTGCTGGGTTTAAAAAGAGTTTAGACTCGTTCCTGAAAGAAAAGTCCATAAACAATTATAGCCATGTAGACTTGGGAAAGCCACTGTTATTCCTGGTTATGCGCTAAAGGATTAGATCTATTCTTTGGGGTCGTACAGGGACTTGTGACGTGGATTGACTACTATTGGAGTCAGGATGCAGGCCTTTAATGCGCTTTTGGGGGTGAATTTTATAATTTTGCGCGAGCGCGTACTTTTGTTCGCTCACCAGGCACGAACAAATGTACGCTGGATTTTATAAGATACGCGCGTAGCCACACGTATCTTATAAAATCCGGGGTCGGCGCGCGCAAGGGGGTGCACATTTGTGCAACCTGCGCGCGCCGAGTCCAGTGCGCGCTGCCTGTTCCCTCCGAGGCCGCTCCGATTTCGGAGCGGCCTCGGAGGGAACTTTCCTTCGCCCTCCCCCCACCTTCCCCTACCTAACCCACCCCCCCGGCCCTATCTAAACCCTCCCTTACCTTTGTTGGCAGATTTACGCCTGCTGAAAGCAGATGTAAATCTGCGCGCGCCAGCGGGCTGCTGGCGCGCCATCACCCGACCCGGGGGCTGGTCCAGAGGCCTCGACCACGCCCCCGGGCCCGCCCCCGAAACGCCGTGTCATTTACGGAACGCCCCGACACGCCCCTTTTACGAAGCCCCGGGACTTACGCGCGTCCCGGGGCTCTACGCGCGCCGGCGGCCTATGCAAAATAGGTGCGCCGGCGTGCGAGGGCCCTGCACGTGTAAATCCGGCTGGATTTACGCGCGCAGGGCATTTAAAATCCGGCCGTTGGTCTGACCCAATATGGTATTACTTATATTTCTTGAAAGAATAATCTGGTTAAATAAGCTCTGTCTAATTCTCACTGTTGTGGATTATGAAAATTTATTTTGTAACTTCTGGATAATATATATTCCAGTATAGCTTAAAATGTTACATCTTATTATACATGATTTAATATGTACTTGTATAATCTGTAGGAGTGTTCATAATCATAATGCATGAACTATACAATAGCAATGTAATTTGCCACTCCTCCTCTAACTTGGCTTCCTGCTACTTCTCAAGGTACAAATGAGTACTAAGTGGCTTTTCAAATCCTCAGAATCCCCACCTTCTTTTCCTTGATTGCACAGCTCCAGAATAGGGAAAAGCTCTGCTTTTTGGGGAGGGGAGGAGGAAATGGCTGTGATAGCCTCCAGCCAGTTATTACTGGATTCCTCTTAGCCTCTTCTCCATTACCCTTTTCTTGTTTATTCCAGTTTCTCCATTCATCCTCCCAAGAGCTGCCACCTTCTTCAGGCTGCCCTTTTATGTGTTTTTTTTTTAGCCCTAGTAGGGTGGGCTAGTTTGGGTGAAGCTTGGTTCTTTGCTCTCTGGAAGCTTCTGCCCTAGGGGTCACCCTTTTGTCTCTCTTCCTTTTGTACAAATGTATTTGTACCAACAGTACTTAGAGAATTTTTTCCCTGGGATTTAACTTTTGGCCCTGTTGCCTTGAAATCTTCAGCCAATCAAACTGTTTTCCTTGTGGGGAAATTATCCTCTGTCACATACTGTCAAATATATTTATATATAGTGTTCATACAGCAATACCATCATCAGCCTGAATGCTTCCCTTTAATTATATTCCCATTTCAGCTTTGAGTAAGAACAAAACTTGAGCTATCCCCTAAATTTAGGGATATTTCTGAAGACTGCATATACATGTGTAACTTTAAAAAAAAATCATTATTTACCTGTGCTTCAACATCAGTTAATTTGCGAGTTTGTTCAGCTGTTCGATTTAGTAGGTTGGTTCCTATCTCAATCATCACTGCAGTATGGTTCTGCACTGCATACTGCTGCATTTCTACCATCTCTCTCTTCATGCTGTCCTGGATATAACTCTCCAGCTGTGCAAAGAGAAATAGTGAAAGAAAGCATGTTTATTTTTACCAGAATTTGATAATTTATATGGAAAATACTAGTACAATATAATCATACTGCTCTGGTTTTTAATTACAATCTTTAAAATGTTATTTTAAGTCTTGAATCTATGCCATTAATTGTATTGAATCCTTTTGGTTATCTACTTTAAAAGTTTTTGTATCTGGTGAGAAATTAATATGCTGTGAAATATCTCAATAATTGTTTTAATGTAACATTCACAAGTGCTTAAATTACAAATTTGTCCTTTCTTGTCTCTCATAACAATGCCACTATCACAAATACAAAAAATATAGTTTCCCACTTATTGCATGTGACTGCTTGGCAGAAAGAGAACAGCTTCTAATTATTTTTCTTTTCAGTACAGCGTTATTGTATATGGCATCTTTCATAGAAATGTATCTCACTGTTTCAAGGTGAAAAGAAAGAGGTGTGACTGCATACCAGATTGTGCAAAGATTTCTATTAAGGTGATGGACAAAAATCAAAGGCAAGTGAATAAAGATGGGTTTGAAAACTAAGTCAGGATCCATGATGGCAACTGCTGTGGAAATCCTGTACGCTTCTGGCTTGATTTTTCAAATCTTAACTGTGACAAATTGCTTTGACCATATTCTATAAAGACAAACAGTTCACCTAGTCACACAAGTGGGTATCGTCAACCAACATAGCACATTTTCTAGAGTGTTCCAGCAAAGACCTGAAGACCCCTCTAGGCATGGGCAGTAGTTTCCACATTGCTTCAACTGCATGGCGTGCCTCATTTTGTCTCTCTCTCTTGTTATAATGGTCACGCTTTTGAGTTCTGCTCATATTTCACTGTTCCTTGCAGTATTTTTTGTGGATTTTCTCTCTCCAGCTTTCCCCTTAGGCAACAGTGTGCCTGGTGTTTTTTCTTTTCTCTCTGTTTCATAATTAGGATTTTCAGTGTTGATAAAGTTGCTTTCCTTTTCAATGTCCTTGTCAGCAGGCCTTTCTTTCAATGGCTTCTGTCAGGCCTCCCAGCCATGGTCTCTTTTTTTTCTTATTGAGCTGTCTGCTTTAAAATTGTATTTTCTCTTTGTTTGCTGCATCTATTTTTCTGACAGCAGAGAGACCACTTCAGTAAGTGCCCACACTGCAATCAGAAGATGTCCATCACTGGACATTATAAAACACACTAATAATATTTGGCTGAGGATCATGATTGTTCCACTAGAGCACTGACTCCAGTATGTTGCTGAGGACCATCGAGTTCTGCCAGATGAGATTTCTGCTGAGTTCCATTTAGATCAGCAATCTTCAAAGAGAAGTTTTGGAGGCAGATAGCCAAAGTGGTTTCTCAGTATATGAAGAATGTGAAGCAGTATGCACTGATTTGCTCGACTCCACTTGGAGTGTTGAATGACCTACCTACTGAACTGATGTGCTTTTTGGGTCCTGATTCAAGCGTCACGGATTGATGTTGGCACTGAGCCGTAATTGAATGGTTTCTGAAAGATAAACTTCTGCAGACATACATCGAAAGTTGTCTCTTGGATCTAAACGATGGATGATTCTAAAGAGTCACTTCCAGTTTTCATAGAGAATGTCTCTCTTGAACATTCATGGGCGTTCCCTTATGAGTCAGAGGAGATTTACTCCAAAGAGGAATTCTCATCTGCACTCCCCACAGACCCTTCTACTCCACAGACAAAATAGGTCTCCACCTGAAAACATTTCCTTTTCAGAATTTACTCAGTCTATGATTAAGTCAATTCCCATTCAGTTGCAGATTGAGGAGGAGCCCAGGGCACTATTACTTGGCTGCCTCAAATACCTGGATATCCCAGATGAATCACAGCAGTGTGCCTATCCATTCTCTCTACTAGGTATTCAATAGAATGTGAAGAACCACACACACACACTCCTTGTATTTCTTATTGCAAAGTATATTGTGTATGTATGCATAAAAACACAGAAATATTACATTTTTTAAATAGCAGAAAATCAGTTGCTCAAAGTGGAAAAGGCTATGCCATCTCTTTTTTTTTTTTTTACTTTTTATTTAACCGGTTGCATACCAATGAGTCAATATACATAAACTAATACAGCTGATTTCTGGCAAGAAAATGTGCCTAAGACACACAATACATAATGCACAAAGCATAATATTAAGCAATCTTTCCGGGCTGTATAGTATTTCTAATAACGGTCCCATTTACCATTGTACTTAAACTTCTGACTCTTCAGGAGGTAATGGAGTCTTTCAATATCAGTAATGTCTCTAGTTTGAGCCTGTCAATAATCTATACTGGGATAAAATTTCCATGTGCTAACAATTGTAAATCAGACCACCAGGAGATGCTACAACACTAACTTCCTATGTCTAACATCCCAGATCCTGCCCAAAAGACAAATGGCTCTTGACAAATGAAAAGGACAGTCAAGAATACCTGAAATTTCTTGTCACATCCGACCAAAATCGATTAACTCCAGGACACTCCCTCCATATATGTATGTATGTGCCTGACTTTCCACATTCCCCTTCAACGGTTAGGACTCACTCCTTCATATATTTCAGCAAAGTAGCATGGTGTACGATATGTTCTATGTAACAACTTAATCATCAGCTCGATTCTTAATGCAAAGTAAACTTTTATATGCAGACATCCACAATTTTTTCCAGTCTATCCATAAGAGTAAGATTCAGGTCATCATTCCATTTATCTATTGGGCATCAGTGGTCACTCCTAACTTAGCCATCACTATTCCCTTGTAGATAATAGAGATGCCTCTGGAATTAGCTTCCAACTCTACAAAGAAATATTCCATATAGTTAAGTGTGCAGCAGGCTAATCCATGTTTTAAAATAGTTGAAAATACTTCTTTCATCAACCGTGACAAGGATGGAAAAGAATTATAGCAAAGCAGGCACATAGAGGGAGTACAGAGTAACATATGGAGAATTTTAGAAGCAGGAAAAACAATTTGGCCCTGGATCTTGAAAGAGACAAAACTAACAAAATTCGCTAAAGATAGTAGGAATCTGAGCTTTTATTTTGGTGTAAGTAAGGAGTCAATGCATTGAGATTTTAGACATAGTAAATTCTAGAAAACTGAGACTTGGTACCTTCTAAAGAGTTTCAGTAATAGAGCAAGAGGACACAAAGGTATTGTATGAGTATTTATTTTAGCAGGGAGAAATTTGACAATGCTGTAGATGTAAGCAGTTTTTAAATATGTGAGAAATGAGAGGCAAAAGACAGTTCATTACTAAGAGGAACAGTAAGGTTACAAACAGAGGTGAAAATATGTAAGATTAGATTCAAGGAATGAGATATAACAGATGTTTTTAATAAAACTCCTCCTACGCAAGAAAAGTACTCTCTTTGAAATATTTAGTTGTAAGAAATTGAGGTAGAGCCAATACTTGAACAAAGAAAACAGATGGCAAGGAAGAGTCACAAAAAAGTCAAATAAGATATACTGTATATAGTGGGGGCAACAATCTAAGATTTTTTACACATTTTGAAAATTGCTTTCCTTTTCCTATATTGAAAAAGTAACAGTGCACGTAATTTTACGCGCACAACAAAATAAGTGGAGTTAGAGTGAGGGAGTAAAAAAATATCTGAAGAGTATTCTTTTCAAATTTCCATGAATACTTTACACCTGCTTCCATGGAAGTGTAAAATATGTGGATACAAATATATCAGTGTTATACATTCTGGCTGCTTTTTCAAATGGAATCTCTGCATTTCAAAATGAGCTTACAAGCTCTGTGGGGAAACTCAAAATTGCTCTTAGTTAAGTGTCATTTGCATCAAAGTGATAATGAAGTTGAAGATAAGGGTGGCCAAGGTAAAGGAGGTTTTTCTTTCTTTTTTTTTTTTTTTTTAATATACTTTATTTTTATTAAAGTTTAACATTCCAAATAAAAGACATTGGAAGGAAATACAGAGGAGATATTGATGATAGTATACAAATAGGATAATAATAAAAAGGAAAAGTTACACAGCATTTCACCTCTTAGTAAACAAAAATAAATACAAGGGGGGAAGGGAGAAAAGGGTCTAAAGGCAAATAGACCACAAGTCAAACAAAGGAAAAGGAAAATAGACAGCGCACTGCTATTACAATACCCACAAACTAAATGTCATCTTTAAGTAGGTTGAGGGGAACAGCACACCTAGCATCAATGAAGTCTCTCAATTGAGCAGGGTCAAAAAAGATAAAACCTAACTGCATTCAATACCACTATACATTTACAAGGTATCTTACAATGCAAGAAGCCCCCAGAGATAACACATCTGATTGCATGGCAAGAAACTTTCTTCTATGGTCCTGAGTGGACCTAGCAAGATCTGAAAATACCCATATTTTCTCCCCTTTAAAGGGTATATCACATTTACCAAAAAATAAACAAAGAACATTATCTCTATTTTATAGAAATATAAAACAAGCAAAGTAGCTCGATTTATGAGATGGCAAAGAAGAGTTCTCATGAAAATCTGTAAAATTCAAAAAAGCTTCTTGTAATTTCCTATCCGAGTTCTTAACAAATGGTAAATAGGCCTTTTGAAAAAGAGGGTAAGCAGATTCTTGAATTTGTAAAACTTCTTTCATGTAGAGCTTAAACATCTCAATAGGAGAGAGTAATTGAATTTAAGGAAAGTTCAAGAGACTTAGATTTAAATTCTTAGATGCGTTCTCCAAAGCTTCTAATTTTCGTGACACCACAGAAGATTTACCACCTGCTTAGTTTGTAATTCCTTAATATCAGAGACAGATGTCTCCAGATTGGAAATAGAACTTTCACAAACAGCCATACATTGATCTTGATTTAAATACTTAGCATGAATGTCAAGTGTGATGGTAACTAAAGATGAGACAGACTTCTTGACTGATTTGAGAACACCCCATAAACTGTCCAAGGTTACATGAGCTGGCTTGGTCAGCACAGGTCTAACTTGAAGAATAATAAGGGAGTCTCAAATCTCTTGAGAGCCTGAGACCTTGCCAAATGACGAGACCTCACCCACTGCCAGGGCACTGGGGGCCGCTCCCTCAAACGAACAGTCTGTCTCCTGTTTCTGGAACTGCTCTGCTGCCTCAAAACATGATCCCTCAGCAGCAGCAGAAACAAATGCTGTCCGAAGAAGCAGGAGGAATGCCGGAAACTGCGTCTGCCTTGGCGATTCAGCTCCCGTGTCAGCGGCAAATCCAAGAGGCAGAGGTAATGACCGAGTGACCGGGCTAAGTGATGTTTCAGCAATCGGGCTGGCCCCCACACCGGCCAAGTTAACGGTCCATGTCGAAGAGGGTGTTGTAAGTGTGAGCTCAGGCAAGGTGGTCTGCCACATGGCATCGGCTGAAGGGTAGGAACGAACAACCCCTTTCCTCTTCTCCATAATCTCAGAGTAGGAAACGCAAAAAAAGCAATGTGAAAAGAGAGAAACACCGGAGCTCGGGCCTGCATGTCTCAGTAGGGCGCCATCGTAACCACGCCCCCCCACAATCCATGCAGTTTTAAAATGCCCAAAACTTAATGAGAAGGGCCCAAAAAACATGATTTAGAGCCTCACGATACACTCCATTATCTTACCCGGGGACCACTCTCCAAGGATTATTTACTTGGCTAAGAATGACTTGTAGTCGCCTCCCTAAGGATTCTACCCTGAATAGATTTGCTCCTGTTCATAGCCCATACCCATGTAGTTAATTATTTTATTTTCCTCTCATGGAAAAACATTGGAGCCAGCCAATGCCACACTGTTTCCTATGACTCTATGCTGTTCCATTGAAAAAGAATCAAAAAAAGTCCAGGTTCAGAGCCGTTAATATTTTTAAAGAAACAGTTCAGTAATGGCTATGGCACATTACAGCACTTTTTTTTTTTAAATGACTTTAACAGTTTCTACCTATCTGACTAGTATTCCAGCTCACTAACCACTCAAGTTAATGCCTCTTTCTTTCTCCAAGGACAAGCAGGATGGTAGTCCTCACACATGGGTGACATCAGATGGAGCCCAGCACAGAAAACTTTTGTCAAAGTTTCTAGAAACTTTGACAGACACACTGAGCATGCTAAAGAGGGACCCTGTCCACGCAGGGTCCCTCTTTAGTCTTTCTTTTTCTGCGAAGCTGAAGCCTCACTGCTGTGGAGCTTGTGCTCTTTTTCTGTGAAAAACTATCTTTTTTTTCATCCTGAGTCCCATCGGGTCCCTCCTGCATTTTTGGGGGATTTTTCCCAGGCACTGCTATAAGTTTTCGCGTAGTTTGTGGTTGATTACCGACAGCACCACCTCCCGGTGGCCGCCAGGCATTGAATGCGCCTGCATTTTTTCCCATAGCGTCATCCGGCTTCAGCCATTACCCTAGTGGACCCCCCCACGAGGTCTGTGTCTTGTGCCTGGGGGCATTGTATGATGTCCGTGGCTGCGATCTTTGTGTCCAGATGACACCCCCCCCAAAGCCCATCTGGCGCGCCTCAATAAAATGTAGAAATTATTTGGTGCCAAGAAATCAAAACCGTTGACATCAGCGTCAGGCACTTTGACGCCGAAGGGTAAGGAGGTCTCTGTCACGACCCCCTCGGTGTCCCCTCCACTACAGGTACCTGGCTTAGAAAAAGGTGTGGGGAACCATCCGAGATCGGTGTCCTCGAGTTCCAAGTTGGGATCTTCGCCATCTCCCTTGGCTCCAGGGAAAGAATGGGCCAAGCACCGGGGAAAATCCAGGTCCTCGTCGTCACTGACTTCGGACCACGAGAAGGCTTCGGCATCATCCTTGCTGTCTCGAAGTGGTCCCAGACTGAGGACGTCTTGCTTGCCAAGCAGCCCGAAGGACCGCAGCGATCCCCACCAATGCCAGTGAAGGGTACAGATCCCCCCTACGGTTCCGGGGTCGATCTGATTTTGCTGCCGCCTCCTCCTCCAGCTGTCCTATTCTCAGCAGCCTTTCAGAAGGAGTTGGAGAGACGTGTGTGGCTGACGGTCAGCCGGGCCTTGCAAGGCATCGAGCCACTGAGACCAGGATCGCCACAGAAGCAGACTCCATCAGTGCTTGCAGCTTTGTTGGAGTGGCTGGACCTGCTGCTCGGTGTCTTACCAACACAGCCTGCCCCGATGCCCCGAGTTCCTTCGTTATCAAAGGGAGCATGGATATGGCCTCCAACAGTGGCTATCCCAGTGAGTGACTCCTCTGATGAGGAAGGACCATTGGGGTCGATGGCGCCATTGCTGCGCAAGGCACCCCGACCGGTGCTAGCTCTCCTGGGACATTTGGGATCAATGCCTTCAGAGCCACCAATTTCCCCTGGTGCTCCCGATGCCTATGGGGCCTTCAATGCCGGTGCAAACACCCCCCCCCCCCCCCTCGGGTTCTACCAGTGCTTTGGTGCCTGCACCGGGTACCACTGGGGGCTCCATTTCAAGTGTCTCCAGGTACACAGAGTGAGAATTATGGCCCCTATGATCCTTGGGAGGGGGAGGCGTCCTTTTCTTCGGAGGGCTCTGAGGACTTGCTTTCCGAACCCTCTCCCCTGGAGGACAGGCGTAAGTTCCCCATGAGAGAATTTGACCTTTGGGTTTGAAAAGGCTATTGCAGAATCAGTGCCGTTCCAGCTCTTAACAGAGCAGGATTCCAAGTATAAAATGTTAGAGGTCCTACAATTTGTTGATGCTCCTAAAGAAGTGATGGCTGTGCCAATGCATGCCATATTCAAGAAAATGGTTGTCCAGCTCTGGGAACACCCCATCTCCATCCCTCCAGTGAACCAGAAGACTGATGCTGTCTATCTAGTCCAACCCACCACAGGATTTGAATGCCATCAATGTCCATACTAGCCAGTGGTGGTGGAATCCTCCTTAAAAGAAAAAGCAAAGAGGTTGCGTACTCGTGCTCCGGGTTGTGAGGACTGAGCCCTGGGCGCTCTAGGAAGGAGAGTCTTCCAGGGATCCATGTTGGCAGCCAGAATCGCCTGCTATCAGCTCTATATGAGCCAATACTCCAGAAACCTCTGGAAACAAGTCCAGGATATGGTGGAGCACCTCCCACAGTTTCAGGACGATTTCCAGAAGGTAATTCAACAGGGCCTTGAATGTGATAAACATGAAGTCCACTTTGTGTACGATGTATTTGAAACAACGACAAAAGTTGCTCTGTCTGGCATTGGTACTCTGCGCATGGCTTGGCTTTGCGTTTTCGACCTCCAACCCAGTCTGGCAGACCTACCCTGTACAGGAGAGAATCTCTTCGGAGACCAAATCAACGAGGTGGTAGCACAGCTGAAGGACTAACATGAAACCCTTCAGCAGTTATCAGCCAGCGCCTCGGACTCTCAGTCCTCAGGTAAAAAGTCACCCCTGGTAAAAAGTCACCATTGGCAATACACAAGATGCTCATTTTACCAACCACGGAAGTATTATCACCTAGAACCAATGTGTCTTAACCATCGTTTAGTGGGGATATAGATTGTGTTTCCAATGGACACCTCCAAGATCTCCTCTGTGACCCTGGTGGAGATCTACAGAGAACCAGCAAATACTTCGGCTAGAGCTCTCCGCCCTCTTAATGGCTCGAGAGATCGAACCAGTGCCACCAAGTCAGCAGTGCAACAGATTCTACTCCAGGTATTTCCTGATTCCCAAGAAATCACCCAGTACTAGATCTAAGGGCGTTGAACCACTTTCTTGTCAGAGAAAAATTCAAAATGGTCTCATTGGGAACTCTGATCTCTCTCCTCAGGACTGGAAACTGGTGCTGCTCTCTCGATCTCAAAGATGCATATACCCATATTCCCACTTCTTCCGGGGATTGGAATTACCTCTGCTTCCTGGTAAGGGTTGAACACTATCAGTATCAGGGTGCTGCCTTTTGGCCTCATATCGGCATCCTGTGTCTTCACAAAATGCCTGGCAGTGGTGGGGCTTATCTCAGGAGACGAGTACATGTCTTCCCCTACCTTGACGATTGACTGATCAAGAGCAACTCCAGACAGGAAGCATTGCATTCTCTTCTCTCCACCATAGGTGCTCTGGAGCACCTGGGATTTCTCATCAACTACCTGAAATCCCAACTTCTTCCATCACTGCAGTTGGACTTCATTGGGGCTAGGTTCAATAAGGTCCAGAGAAAGGCCTTGCCCTGGGAATGAGTGCTGAACATCGTTTCCCTGGCGGGGGTGAACTCTCGCTGCCATCATGTCTTGGCGCACCATATCCTGCACCTTTTGGGGACATATGGCAGTGATGGTCCATGTCACACCCTTCGCTCGGCTGCACATGTGCAGAACGCAGTGGACATTGCACTTTCAGTAATGCCAGGCCACCTAGGACCTTCAAGCTCGCATCTTAGTCACCACACCACTTCGACAATCCCTCATGTGGTGGGAGACCCTGTCCAACCTGGAGAAGGGGGATTTCTTTCCAGGTCTCTCAGCCTCAAATTATTCTCACCACAGATGCTTGTCACACGGGTTGGGGGGTCCATGTTGCAGACCTCAGCACCCAGGGCCACTGGTCCTTGCAGGAGCAACGTCTCCGGATCAACTTCCTGGAGCTCCGGGCAGTCCAATACGCCCTATGGGCATTCCGGGACCACTTGGCCAACAAGGTAGTTCTTGTTCAAACCGGAATCCTGAGACAACAGTTCAAGACCAGTCTGTGCCTTGACAAGTGTCATACATGATTTTTAACAATTCTCACATATGACATCAATATGTGACTTTGGGCAAGTCACTTTATCTCCCATTACCTCAGGTACTTACTTAAGTTTTAAGATGTTTGAGACAAGGACTTATTTGTGGCAAGACTTGAAGACTGCAGTCCACAGATGATCCACAGCCAACCTGAAAGAGCTTGAGCTCTTCTGCCAAGAAGAATGTGTAAAAACTACATCATCACACTGTCTTGACTGATATTAATGCAAAAGGGGTTTTCATAAAGTATTGAGCCTTAGGAAGCCAAATTTTGAAGGCACCAAAAATCTAGGCCAAAGAGGAACCTCTTTCTACTTTTAGGGTTGTGCATGAGCACAGCTTCAAAGAGTTATTACTTTTGCGCTGTGAAACCCCTCTCCCACTACCTGTTCTCTGCTCCCAAGTTCTGGCTGTGGGTCTCAAAATCTTAAATCTGGCTCTAAGAGCATGTTGTTAAATCACTGAAACAAACTCCTACTTTAATGCATTTTAATTTGCATTTTTTTAGACAGAATATGAAAAATGTACAGGGGTGTGAAGACTTTTGCAAGCACTGTATGAAAAAGATTTACATACAATGCAACTGAATGATGTTAATATGCCTTTTCACTAATTAACCTAAAATTGCAGGTTGTCTTGCATTTAAGGACTAGAGTTCCCTATCCCTAGTATTAAAGAGCATATTTTAGTTTAAGAGCAATATTCAACAAAGGGTTTATTTATCATTTAATTTCAGCTCCACATGTAGCTTGAAAAGGTGTCTTAAAATGGGCTGGAATCTGAACATTGTCTTTATAAACTCGTTTAATTTACTTCTTCCTTTTTGAACAGCTTATAGGTTCTTTCTAAAGAGTTTTCACAGAATTTGTGTTGCGTTATATTCTGTACTTAGTCACATATGAATTATTTCTGTTCTCATGTAGGAAATTCATGTATTGTTTGTATAAGAGAATGGGAGTTACTCTCTCCTGTTTTAAGTAGTGGAGTCACTTTTCCCAGAGCTGTCTTTCACAATCTAACAACTCCTTGTACCTTTTCTGTAATTAATGTTTTGAGGACACTTATGCATCTCTTTAACTGCCAAAATATAATACCTTGTTGTGACATGCTTTGTGGCTCAACATCCCATAGATAGCTTTCCCTAGAGAAAGATCAATATTCCTCATTAAATTTCCATATTACAGTGACTTATGGTAATGTATTTTGTATTTGTCAATAACATATTTTTTAGAGAGGTTGATTGCCTCTTTTTCAATGTATTTATAGCTGAAGAACTTGCTGAGCAGTAAAGTAAATTAAGACTATAACAGGAGTGACCAACCCTGGTCCTCAAAAGGCATAAACAGGTCTTGTTTTCAGAATATCCACAAAGAATATACAAGGGGAGATATGGCTAGATTTTAAAAGGCATGCGCATGTAAAATCCAGGGTTTACGTGTGTGGCCGGGCCTTGTGTGCACCACGCAAATTTTCAAAGAGGTCTGGCCACGCATGTAAACCCTGGTACGTACACAAGTGCTGGGGGGTTGGGCTGGGACAGCACCATTAAACGCTGTCCCGAAGACTCGCATGCTGGCAGCTGGCCGGTGCGCGAACTTACTTCAGCTCAGGCCCTGAAGTAAGTATTAAAACAGAAAAACCAAGAATAGATAGGTAGAGTTTATGTTGTGGGGAGAAGAGGGGAAGAGAGAAGGAGTTTAGGTAGTGGGGTAGGGAAGTTCCCTCCCAGTCCGCTCCTTAATTGGAGTGGACTGAGAGGCAAATGAGGAAGACCCGATTGCATCGCCGCGTGGAAATTGCAAAAGTCCCCCCTCCTTGTACGTGCTGCCCGCACATGCGCGCAGCCACCCAATTTTATAACATGCGCACGCCAGTGCACGCATGTTATAAAATCAGCACGTCCATAGGTGCGCGCCAGGAACCGCATGCACATGGACGCATGCTTGTTATAAAATCTACCCCATAATGTATTTGAATACGTAGGAGGCAGTGGGTAACAATATCTCCTGCATTTTGTGAATAAACTAAAAAAACCAAACAACCCTGTTTTTGGCTCTTGAACACCAGAGTCGCCGCCTCAGTACTATAAAATACATACTGATATATTAGAATTGAAATGAGTAACAAATAATGGATCTAAATCAATACCCCCCTCCAGTGTATCTCTTCCCTGGTTTTGTTAAGGGCTATGCCCTAAAGTTAACTGTATTTATCTGTTCTTTGTAAGGGCTTCGCCCATAAAGTTCATGTTTTACTGTGAACCGATGCGATGTGCGAACGGACATCGGTATATAAGAGACATTAAATAAATAAATAAATAAATAAATAAATATTCTTTGGGATCTGCTGGGTACTTGTGACAGATTGGCCACTGTAGAAGACCAGGTGCTGGGCTCGATGGATCTTTGGTCTGACTCAGCAAGACACATTTTATATTCTTAAGATACAATACTCAGTATTATACTTTTTTGAAGGGAAATGGCATATGCCTTATATAATAAAAAAGTTTTACATTCCTTTCATTTTCATATGAAATCTGAGTCTGACTTTGTGTGGGCATTTGATGCAGGCTGGAAATATTGGTAGGGTCACTCTCAGCTCTTGCTTGTTTTCTTTTAATGCATCTCAGGCTTGAAATATTTACCTTGTCAAACATGGAAGGAAAATAGAGAACATATATTCTGAGATTGTTAAATATGTCTGACACAATAAAGCAGAATATTGACAGCTGCTGATAAAATATGTTGTCAAACTTTATTATCATAGTGAAATCTGGTCTTAGTTCAAAGTTGCTTTTGAGTCATGATTAGAAGATTTGCATTTTATTTTGGAAAAGAATTAAGACTCCCCAACTAAGACTGGTCTCTGAGCTGAGGCCAATTAAGTCCATCATCATCATTTTGGGTTGTTTTTTCATAAGAGTTCAACGCGTGTTACATCAAATTATAACAGATTGCGACAACAGTGAGCTATGGTATGCAATTAATAGCAGTCAAATACAGTAAAATATAGTGGGATTAAAAATGATGGGAATAGGCAATACTAATTATAGACAATAGAAATTGTATAAAACACAAGTATAGCATAACAAATATGATTTCCAGTGAGGTAATATTTAGTAAGCCAGCGGGTAGACAAGTTATCTAGCAAAAGTTAGCTGGATAGCTTGTCATAGACATTCAGCGGGATACATCTCCCATTGAATATACTTTCCTAAAGTTATCCAGCACTCTTTAGCAGTGTACCTTTAAACCTAATTGGGTATATTCTGAATATAGTTGGGTAAATTTACCCAGGTACCTTTTATTAAAAAAAAACAAAACCTAGGCCTTCTAGCTAGATTCTCTGGCCCCTAAGAATAGTTTAAGATACTGTGGGCTAACACTTGATCCCCTCCCAATTCCCCTAACAACCAACATTTTTTAGAAAATGCCGGTCACAGATATCCAAGACCAGCCCCTCTTCC
This sequence comes from Rhinatrema bivittatum, assembly GCF_901001135.1. Lineage (NCBI taxonomy): Eukaryota > Metazoa > Chordata > Amphibia > Gymnophiona > Rhinatrematidae > Rhinatrema > Rhinatrema bivittatum. The sequence goes on along the minus strand of NC_042617.1, from coordinate 417,692,980 downwards.
ATGATATTACATGGAACCCCCTTCTGTCCCCCGCCCCACCCACCCATAACCTCCACCCTCTCTATCACCTCGCCTTGGAGCTCCCCAAACTCCAGCTGGTGTTGCGGTGCAGCATTATCCAACCCCAGCTGCTTCCAGTGTTGCTGTCAGAGCAATGCTGGAAGAAGCCTGGTGTGGGTAAGACTATATTGCACTACCAGCTGGAGTTTTCATGGGTCCAGGAAGGTGGGACGTTTTGGGGGCAGAAGGGTGCTCAGTGAATTTGTATGGAATATTGATGGGGGAGAGCAGCGTTGGATCAATATGACCCATATCTTTTTTTTTTTTCTTTTTAAAATTTTGGTGACTGGGGTGTTGGGAGGCGGATTGGGCACTAGCCCACAATACCTTTAAGTATCGTGGAGGGCTGTGGAATTGGGCCAGAAGCTGAGCAGGTTTTTTGGGGGGTTTTTTTTAAAAACACTTGGCTAGCTATATTCTGAATATAGCCAGGTAAGTATTAAGTTATCCAGGTACACACACCAGGATATCTTTAGGAGTACTCTGAAGCAGTCCAGCTAATTTAGCTGGATGAATATTGGCTAAGTTAGCTGGATAATATTTCTCTGCCGTGGAATGCTCTGCTCCGCCTTGGGTTTATCTGGCTACAACTTAGCTGGTCAGTGGAGGCTCATATTTAAACCCCAGATTTTTCCAGCTAAGTTCTTTGAATATTGACCTCCCTGTGTTCTATGTCACAAGAGAATTGAATTTGAGTCTTAGGTCTCATGGGGCTGCCAGGAGACGGGGAGGAAATGATACACTGCATCTTCTGCTGCAATCCTGCTCCCAAAAGAATGATACTGAAAATAAGTCTCGAAAGACACTTCTCTCCTATCTTCCTGGTATGGATGAGCATGTGTCATCTGGGCACATCATCTAGGGTGGGAGGTGTGTATAAAACTGAGCAGTGGTAATAAAAAAAAAAAAGAACAGCTTTCCAGCCACTTTGGGCCTCATTTTCCAATATCGCATTGGTAACGCATTAGGGGGCGTTACCAATGCAAATGAGGCTTCTTTCGTGCAGTGGGGAAACATTGCGTGCGGCGATGTTTTCGCCATTCGCGAAAACATTACCGCCGCACACGATGTTTTCCCAGTGTGCGATGATTCTTTCAGTCTTTTATCGCGGTGCACGATATTTGCCGGTTTTTGGACTTCAATCATCGCGGGCCACGATAGTCCCAGACAGCCTGTTTCAGGCTCCCCGGGGGGGGGGGGGAGAGAGAGAGAGAGAGAGAGAGAGCGCCTTACTATAGTGCCTATGCCCTAGACAGGTATTTGAATCCCTATGGTAGGGCCACCTACTAACTCGGGGTGGGGATTAGGTATGAGCGTCGGGGGTTGGGGGCCACTTTCGCATTCCACATGAGACCTATGGACAGAACAGTGGTCTCTAGTGCAGATTTGCTGGCCGTCGGACTGAGGACGCTCACTCCAAGAAGTGGTTTGGGCAACGTTCTCTCTACCTGTTACGGCTATGGCTGCTGTGCAACCGCCTCACCACCAGGGGTCCCTCTAGTGCTGGCTCTCCTGACAGGCCCAGTCCATCTCCCTTCTCCTCTCTATGTTCTGGGCTGTCCCTTATAACCCTGCCTGACAGTTCCCTCAGTGCTTCGGCATCGAGCTCGCCTGGGCTCCCTGCTCTAGCCTTCCTTGCTTGCTGTGCATTTGGTCCCTGGACCTTCCCTTGCGCGGCCTTCAGGCCTTATTCCTTGCCTTGCCTTGCGCGGCCTTCGGGCCTTATTCCTTGCCTTGCCTTGCCTTGCGCGGCCTTCGGGCCTTATTCCTTGCCTTGTCTTGCCTTGCCTTGTGTGGCCTACAGGCCTTCTGTGTGTGTGTGGCCTACGGGCCTTCTGACCTGCCTTGCCCTGCTTACGGTGTGTGGCCTACGGGCCTTCTGTGTGTGTGTGTGGCCTACGGGCCTTCTCTGCCTTGCCCTGCTTACGGTGTGTGGCCTACGGGCCTTCTGTGTGTGTGTGGCCTACGGGCCTTCTGACCTGTCTTGCCCTGCTTACGGTGTGTGGCCTACGGGCCTTCTGGGTGTGTGTGGCCTACGGGCCTTCTCTGCCTTGCCTTGCTTACGGTGTGTGGCCTACGGGCCTTCTGTGTGTGTGTGGCCTACGGGCCTTCTGACCTGCCTTGCCTTGCTTACGGTGTGTGGCCTACGGGCCTTCTGACCTGCCTTGCCCTGCTTACTGTGTGTGGCCTACGGGCCTTCTGTGTGTGTGTGGCCTACGGGCCTTCTGACCTGCCTTGCCCTGACCCAGCCTAGACCCAGACACTGCTACTTGCTGCCTGCCCTGACCCAGCCTGAACCCAGACACTGCTACTTGCCGCCTGCCCTGACCCAGCCTAGACCCAGACACAGCTACTTGCCGCCTGCCCTAACCCAGCCCGAACCCAGACACTGCTACTTGCCGCCTGCCCTGACCCAGCCTAGACCCAGACACTGCTACTTGCCGCCTGCCCTGACCCAGCCTGGACCCAGACACTGCTACTTGCTGCCTGCCCTGACCCAGCCTGGAACCAGACACTGTTTCTAGCCATTCCTGTCTCTCTCCACCTGGAGCCACCCTGCTGGGTGGTGTTCACGACTCCTGACCGGAGCCCAAGCGTAACACTACCTAGCTTGATGGACACTCTACCTGGGCAACAACATGCTAGGTGGAGAGAATGTTGGCCAAATCTCCTCTTGGAGTGAGCGTCCTCACTCCGACGGCCAGCAAATCTGCACTAGAGACCACTGTTCTGTCCGTAGGTCTCATGTGGAATGCGAAAGTGGCCCCCAACCCCCGACGCTCATACCTAATCCCCACCCCGAGTTAGTAGGTGGCCCTCCCATAGGGATTCAAATACCTGTCTAGGGCATAGGCACTATAGTAAGTCAGTCTCTCTCTCTCTCTCTCTCTCTCTCTCTCTCTCTCTCTCTCTCTCTCTCTCTCTCTCTCTCTCTCTCTCTATCGTGGATGGCGATAATCCTTTTCTGGCTCGTAGCGCAGTCCATAACGCACATTTGAGGTTGTAGTTATTAGCCGCGATAGCAGCCGCGCTAACACTGCGGCTGTTTCGCCGCACACGATAAACAGGTTCCCACTTTACATATGCTCCGCCCCAACTCCGCCCCCTGAATACCAAATTACTAATTTGCATTCGCAAATCGCGTTAACAGCTGTTAACGCGATTTGCGAATTTATCGCACGCGGTAAAGTGCTTGGAAAATGAGGCCCTTTGTCTTTTACTTTGAGGTTCAGATGTTTCACTACTGTGAAACATACTTGTCCATAGGATTGGAACATACAAGCATATTTTATAATTATCTAATCTGTTTTGTACGCAAATTGGAACAATGGAGTATAAAGTTAAGAAATGTAGATGCCATTCCCTCCTGACAACTTAATGTCATATGATTGATGTAGTATTGTGTGATTTTATCCTTTCTTCATCATGTGCTTACACAGAGTAAAGTACCAGCATGCTGTGTGGTGCTTACTACCAGCCAACAACCAAATCCCCCAAAATTATCCCCCATGCATTAGTTTTCAAAAATGTCATTGCACACCTGACAACATACTGCCTTACAGTACACTCATTAGGAAATACTGTATTGGAGTTAATATGTAGTGGATTATGTTTTAGGGTTGAAAGGAAGAACAAGGAAATCTGAAGCATTAAAAGGAGACTTTTTTTCATGGTATACGTAACATGTTGGGAATTTTTCCTTTTATGCACAGAGACAGAGAAAGTCAATTAGAAATTGGTATACATTGCATAGAATTTAAGGAAGTCATCACCATGGTGAATTCATAAAAAATATAAACTTTCAGAGCAAGCTTGACTTACACAAAGTTACTAGTAAAATAAGATTTAAAAAAAACTTACTTATATTAAGCTAAGACTCTCATAACAGAGGCATATATTTATGTTCAGATTTAAAACCATTTGTTTAGATATAAAACCATTCCTGTCATTCTTTGTTAATATAGATCACTTTAAATAATAAAATATGACAGAAAAATGTGACTAGTTGCCAAGAGAAAGAGAGGTTTAATCATGTCACACTTTCAAACTATCCCATTATTGTCAAGTTGAAGAAAAAATGCAAGCTTAAAACTGGCAAGTGAAATGAAAACATTTACAATGTGTGATCAAATCAAAATATTTTAGTTATCCATTAATAAATGCACAGTATTAATGAAACCAAAAGTGATAGAGGTAAGGGAGGGGGAGTTAAAACCAAAATAGTACAATCAATTGGAGATGTGTCAGTAAAGGAGAGTAAAATCCTCATAAATCTGAAGTTTCAGACACACCTTTTTTGTGTTTTGAAAACAGCATAACTGAGCAATTAGGACACATAAGGAGTCCAGTGCAACAATCCAAGCATTTGTGTATCCTTAATCTGAGTGCTGGTAGTTTTCAGGCCTTAGGCACCAAAAATGTGATATTTTCTAAGTGATGGCTCTTTACTTCAGACTTTGGACTCATGATTTGCTTTTGTATTATAGCATGCTGCAGTTTGAATCTGAGCCATTCATTTCTTTCTATGATCTTTTGGTCCCGTTCCAGGGTTCTGCTTGGAGTTAAGGTCACTAGGCTGGTTCAATGTCAGTGCTGTATGAACTTTGACCTTTGTGGGTGTGGACTTAGTTACAGTAGCCACTCACACATTGATTTCCCTCATTGACAGCCTATTTGATAATTGCCCACATAACTCCCTTTAGTACATAGATGCCTAAAATGGCCAATGAGATCGTCTGGTACATATTATATCTTTCTTTATGTGGGGGAGATGTAGTTTAACAGCCATGATTTACATGGTCTTTTCAATATCGTAAATAAATAAATATAGATTCAGGAATCTTAAAATGTTTTCTCACATCCTGTTTGTAAAATGATAGGATCCTCCCAACTTTGTCTTTCATTCATTGTAAGTGCAAATTTAGTTTTTCCTGCAGTTCAGACAAAAATTACTGATTTGTGAACACAGAAATTAAGGTCAAGAAATAAGCTGCAATATATTTGTGACTGGCTTTTGAGAGCTATGCCTCTTTCACCAGGTCAATGCAAAATGAGCTAGGTATGAAGTTGCATGTTGAATATTGTGAATGATTTGTGAATGAATTTAAAGGTACAGTTCTTCCCAAATTATGGATCATTCCGATTTAACTCCTTAATTCTAATTTAAGGGAAAAATAATATGCAACGACAAATAAAAGAAAACCAGTAAAGTAGTTTGATAAAGATGATGGGAAAAGACTATGAATTTTCAGAATGTGCAACTTTGGATTTTGCTACACATACAAAAAAAAATATAGAAATGTATTTATTTCTTTAGTATACACATGCAGGCACATAAATGAGCCTCTTAATTATGTGATTTCTCAGAATTATGAATGTGCAAATATATGCAGACTAAGACAAGGGGAGTGTTTATAAAAGTAAAACGTTACTTAAGCTTTCTTGTAATAATCACTGCTGAATATATACTCAAATATCTTCATAAAAATAGTTTCATGTAATTATAGTTGAATGTTGTCCAGATCAGAACATTTATTTTTCTTCTTTGCGAATGAAAGTCTCCCTCTTCTACAAATTTGGTGTTCTTTTGCAAACATAGCTACAGTTTATAGAACAAATAGAATCCATCTGGCACAAGTACATAATTTTTGGCTGGGATAGTATCAGTTTAAAACTGGTTTGTTGCCCTTGGTGCTTGGGGCAGGAAGTCCCTTTAGACTGCTGCTGTTTCTCAAGAAAAGCTCTTGAGAATATGGATGGGAATGCTTGAGAAATTTGCACTAGGAGTTCTCCGCGTGCCCTGTTGAGTGCAACTGTGCCAGTAAAGACCTCCAGTTAAACTTTTCAGCCTGTCTTTATCTCTCCTCTCTGTCATCAGACAGAACGTTGAAGATTAGCAATATAAATTAATGCAAATAATACTGTAGATATGGCTTGTTTGACAACAGAATTACACTGTCACTTCATTTACTCTATAACAGAGTATGTAAGTAATGAGTAAGAAGTGAAAGATATTATTCCATTTTGGGAGGGGGTGAGAGAAAAACATAAAATGAAAGAATTTATTTCTAAATAAAACAAAGACGCTACGTCTTTGTTTTATTTATTTAATGTGAGGGTTAAACCCATATATAAAAAAAAAAAAACCTGAACGCTTGGAGCTTAATTCATCAAGGATGTTTCCCACAGGCACAAAATGGGGAGAAATTTTGGATAAATCAGTTCCTTAATTTTTCATTTTAGAAAATAATTTGGAATGCACTCGGATCCCAGGATAGGGGATGATTTTTCTGCATGCATAACCTCTCTCTCAAAGAAGATGTCGCTTCAGACCATACCAACAGGTGTGGACAAACTTTACTGGACCGCTTTCTCTGGGGAAGAGAAGTAGAGCTGGGAGGATAAATCTTTTATGTTAAATATGAATTAGGTTTTACTTTTTTTTTTTTTTTTCTGAAGCAATAATTTAATTTCCATACCAGTACTTAAAAAAAAAAAAAGGTTTCCAGTGTTGCCAATCCAGTGCTTTTTGTTTTAGGATTTGTATAAGTTTTGATCGTTTCTATCCATTTCTTCCAGTAGTTCATTGTACTATCTATATTGGTCCTGAATAATACTGCATTCTTTGTAAACTGTGATATGTTCTATTAACCCAATAGAAGAATCACTCACATCTATATATGTAAATAAAGGACCTATGTGGTCTTTTGGATTATTCTTATTGGTCTAAGAAAAGTATTTTGTTAGCAATTAAACAAGATGATAAAAATGTAAGTTAATTTGGGGGATTGTTTACTAAACGTTTTCTCCCATTTTGTGCCTATAGAAAAAATGCTTAGTAAATACAGGGCCCTGAGTTTGTAATGTGCATCAACTATCCAAACAAAAATACAAAATTCTCATTATGTAATGTGATATTTAAACTATCATGCTTATTTTGTTTCAGAGATTCTTTGCTTCCTGGGGATCACAACAGGAATATACTGTATTTTTGCAATTAAGATTAGCCCTTTATCACTAACTACTTGTCTTTCCCAACTATAAGAATATAAGGTCCATCAAGCCCAGCATCCTATTTTCAACAATGGCAAATCCGGGATAAAAGTACCTTGCAAATACCCAAACAGTAAATAAATCTCATACTACTGATGCCAGTAATAAGCAGTAGCTATTCCCTAAGTCAATTTGATTAATAATAATTTATGAACTTCTCCAAGATCTTGTCCAAACCTTTTTTTAAACCCAACTATGCTAACTACCTTTACCATATCCTCTGGCAATTAATTCCAGAATTTAAATGTGCTACTTGCTAACTTCATGGTGTTGCCTCCTAGTCCTTGTATTATCTGAAAGAGTAAATAACCAATTCACATTTATCCATTCTAGTCCTCTCATAATTTTATAGGCCTCTATCATATCCCCCTCAGCTGTCTTTTCTCCAAGTTGAACAACCCTAACCTTTAGCATTTCCTCATAGGGGGAGCCTTTCCATCCCCTTTATCATTTTGGTTGCCCTTCTCTGACCATTTTCCAATGCAACTATATCTTTTTTGAGATGCGGCGACCAGAATTGTACACAGCAGTCAAGTTTGTGGTCTCTTCATGGAATGATACAGAGGTACTATTACATTCTCTGTTTTATTCACAATTCCTTTCCTAATAATTCTTAACATTTTAATTGATTTTAGGCTGCTGCACCTCACTGAACTGATTATTTTAATGTATTGTCCAATTTTTGATGCCCAGATCTTTCTCCTGGGTGCTAATGCCTAATATGGAACCTAATATTGTGTAACTACCACATGGATTACATTTCCCTATAAATCACTTAGCACTTGACCACATTAAATTTCATCTGCATTTGGATGCCCAATCTTCCAGTCTCACAAAGTCCTCCTGCAATTTATCACAACCCACTTGTGATTTAACTACTCTGAATAATTTTGTGTAATCTGAAAATTTGGTCACCTCACTCATCATTCTCCTTTCCAGAGCATTTATAAATATATTTAAAAGCACCAGTCCAAGTACAGATCCCTGAGACACTCCACTGTTTACTTTTCTCCACTGAGAAAACTGACAATTTAATCCTCCTCTCTGATCTTTTAGCCAGTTTACAATCCACAAAAGTACATTGCCTCCCATGACTTTCTAATTTTCTTATGAGTCTCTCATGGGGTCTTTGTCAAATGCCTTCTGAAAATCCAAATACACTCAATCTACTGGCTGTCTATATGTTCTGTGATTTTGTTCTTTAGAATAGTTTGTACGATTTTTCGTAGCACTGAAGTCAGGCTTATCAGTCTATAGTTCCCCGGATCACACGTGAAGGCCTTTTTAAATATTGGGGTTACATTGGTCACACTCCAGTCTTTCAGGTACAATGGATGATTTTAATGATAGGTTACAAATTATTAATAATAGATCTTTGAGTTCTTTCAGAACCCTGGGGTGTATACCACCTGGTCTGGGCAATTTGCTACTCTTCAGTTAGTCAATCTGGCCTTCCAGGTTCACAGTGATTTGTTCAAGTCATCTGAATCATCAGCCTTGAAAACTGTTTCTGGAATGGATATATCCCCAACATTCCCAACTATTTTTGGTGTAAGTGTTATTCTCCATATTGTCCCAGTGTCCTACTCAAAGAACGGCTTCTTAAAAAATTTGAGACATAATGGGTTAGCAGTGATGATAATCAGACATTTCAATTTTCCACCATGTTAAAAATTCTAATTTGAGTAAAATGAACAATTCTAACTAAAACAAGGCACAGTACAGATTAACTTTACTACAGATACATTTGAAATATATTCCATTACAGTAAATGGAAAATTGTAATGACTTCTGTACTGTAAGAGTTCCAGAGAATAATTTTCAATAGCATGCATAACTCAGCACATACAAGCATAAATAGGTGTGCTTAAGGTTGTGCCTATGTTTTCGAAGCTGTGGGAGCTGCACATTGCATATTACCCCACTGAAAGTATGCATGTATGCTTCAGTACACACACATTTTTTTAATCCAAGGAACCGCATAGTTTATATATCTACTTTATAAAAATACATCTATATATTTTGCATGTTAAATAATTATATGTGCGTGTAATAACTGTTTATGTACAGAGGTAGGTATTTAAAGTTGGCTGACATACACGCATATCTCACTTATGAAAATCATTGTGTGTTTATTCCCAAGCACCAGTTTGCTGAGACCTCCATAAGTTGACCCAGACCTTCACAATTTCACCCCTACCATCCACCACTTGCTCCAGACCCTACATCCAATAACTGCAGACAAAAGAGAAGTCAGATTTAATATTTGCAACTTGATTAACAGGAATAAGGCATGTGCACATGTTTGATGATATAAAGCCAAAGTCTGTTTATAAAACACTGTATGTAAATATGCACGTATTTCCAAACCCCACCCTGGAATGCCCTGAAAGCACTCTGTCCGTACATACTTTTCCACGAGGCAACAACAGTGAATGCATACTCCCATCCTTCTGAAAATGTGCATGCTGTGCACAGAGACTACTTCTGTGCATACTGCATATTTTGATTTTACATGCTAAACTATATAAGTCTTTGAAAATTACCTCCCACAAAGACCTCCCAATCCAATGAACTTTTCAAGGATCTATATTTGCAATAATTTTCAGGGATCTTTCTTTTTTTTTTTTTTTTTTTTACTTTTTGGGAGACTGCTGCACTTTCCTTTATAATGTCATTCACATGGACATATTTTCATTCAAAAATGAAGATGCGTATGTTTAATTACTGTCATAATGGGGGAATGTTCACTTGAGCCCTAGGGTTTCTGCTATCCTGGCAAGGGCAAATTTTATTGCACACTAACTCTATCTTCATGCTGAGGATACATTTAATTGGTGTCTAGATTTCTGTGCTTCATTTCTAAGGGCACATTTAGTTAAGGTTTAAATATCTCTATCCTTATGCAAAATTTACATGAAACCAGGTCCTCGATATCTCTATCTCTGAATGAGCAAAGTTGATCATGCCATGTATACAGTAGCCAGTACAACAGAGTCTAATTGACAACTGTAATGTATCAAGAGTCATTCTCCAAAGTTTGCAGTCTTTTCATTATAACCTATCTGGTTTCTTACATCTTGTGCACATTTAGTAAATGACTGATCAGCTTCTGGGAACAAAAGAAAACAATTCAGTTGTAGATCTTGCAATGGAATTTGTGGAAGCTCAGCAGAGCTGCAACTGCTGGTTCCTTTTCATTTCCGTGAGGTCCCCTGCTGTGTGTGGTTGTTCTTCCTCCCCTCAAAGCCGAAGTACGTCACCCAAGTATTTCCTTTATTCTGAAAGTAGTATGCTAGAATGTTTAAAGCTTTTGTTTTCTACATCTTAATTTAAAAATGGTACTGTTCCAGTATTCAGTTTGCACTCGAGGAGAAGAAATCTTCAGGCAACTGTGGGAAACAGTTCGGTTTGGTGGCTATGAAAGGGAATCTCTTTAATATTTTAGGGCCTGTAACAGTCATACCTGGTTCCAAAATTCAGCATTTCACAACATACTCCTTATAAATGACAAAGTTTTCTGTTTGAAAGCATATATTTTAAACATGCTTGAGATTCTTAACGCATTGTGTATATAAGTTAGTAGGTACACAATATTTAAATGGATTGAATTTCAACTACTCTTACCACAGTCTCCTGTTCTGTTGAAACTTGTCTAAGAATTGCATAAAGTAATTTTGTCTCCACATATAAGCAAAGCATGGGTCCCAGTATGATTTTACAATTTTTCCCTATGAAAAATGTGGTCAGGGAAGTTCTAATATCACTTGTATTTGTTTCCTGACCTGAGGTCAAGATGCAAATGTTCATACTAGTACATATCCCTGTCTCTTCCTGTCCTGCTGTCTGATTAAACAAAAGCATGCCTTCAGCAGCTAGTACTGACTAATAATGAGTCTCTTACAGCAAAAACTGGCTAGAGAGCTTATTATGCCCTCATAATCTGTTTTACAGCTTTCACTTTTTCAAGTTTTATATACTTGTAATTCTGTTTTTTCTGGCATTGATGCACATGTTGAATGAAGTATATACTAGTTAAAAGATCAATGGGCCAATGCAGTAAAGTGCGCTCAGGCCGAGCGCGCTGTTAGCCCCCAGTTGGACGCGCGTTTTCGGCGCGCTGTTTTTACCCCTTATACAGTAAGGGGTAATAGCGCGTGGAAAACGCGCAGTCAACCCCCCCGAAACTAATATCGCCCGCAACATGCAAATGCATGTTGATGGGCCTATTAGTTATTCCCGCGCGATACAGAAAGTAAAATGTGCAGCCAAGCCGCACATTTTACTTTCAGAAATTAACGCCTGCCAAAGGCGGCCGCCATCTTTAAAGATGGCGCTGGCCAGCCAGTGCTCCTACCATGTGACAGGGGCCGGCCAATGGCATGGATACCCTGTTACATGGTAAGGGCAAAGGGCCATCGGCGCCATCTTTATGATTGGCAGCCGATGGCCCGAGAACGGGAGATCGCTCCCAGGACCACCACTAGAGCACCAGGTAATTTAAAAATGTTTTGGGGGGTTCGGGAGGGTGGGAGAAGTTAAGGGGTCATCTTTAAAGGGTCGGTGGGTGGTTGTTTTTTAATCGGCGCCATTTTTGAGTGGCAGTCAAAATGGTGCCGATGGCCCGAGAGCGGGAGGTCGGTCCCCGCGCCCCCACTGGACCACCAGGTACTCGTAAAAAGTTTTGGGGGGATTCAGTGGGGTGGGGGAAGGTAAGGGATTAGTTTTATAGGGTCGGGGTGGGTTTAGGTGTTTTGGTGTGCCGGTTTTCCCGCCCTCCCCCCAAATAACTCCCATTAGTGGACACTAATGGGAGTAACGATTTTTCACGATAAATCGTGAAAATTTCTATTGTATCATGCACTGTACCGATTTTTGACGATTTAAAAAATATTGGACGATTTTTTTAAATCGTCAAAAAACGATTCACATCCCTATTATAAAATAAGAGGAAACTAATGGTACATTTCATCTCTTTGAAACAAAATATTTACATAGTTATGTATTTTTCTCTTATATGTATGTGTGTTGTGTGTATAGATATATAACGTGTGTCTGTACCTCATGAATTGTGGATGACTAAAGTCAAACATCTTTGATTGAGTTCTACGATGTTATTGTTTGCTATTGGTGAATTCCTTCTGTAGCAAGAACAAATTTGTCTGCTGTCTGGAATATTTGCAGGTCATGCTCAGGGCTGTTTTTAACATTATGGCCCCTCTAGGTAGAGGAGCAGGAGTGAGAGGCTTTTGCCCTTAGAAGCAAGGAGTGGGAGAGGGAAGGCTAGTTTTTGGGCACTTTCAGAATCTGGAGCCCTAGGCATGCGCCTATGTTGCCTATGCCTAAATCCGGCCCTGTTTATACTACCTTTTAAATGAACAACAGGAAAGTTGTAGTATTGTGAATTTTTGAGACCTCACAGTCCTCTTCTTCAGATGTTTCCTGTCTGCAAATACAAGCAAACAATTGTGGGGCTAGAGTAGGGATTTTCAGGGGAGAGGGCTCCTCGTTTAGTATCTCTGCATCAATGCGTTTTTCAACTATTCTGGTGCTGTACTTGAAAATGCATATCTGTATGACCCTATTTGTCTTTCAATGCTTAACTGAGAGGAGCATTAGAATTTAAGAATAAGACTAGTAATCAGCACAACTCCTAGGACTCATGATTTCTGTTCCCATTTCTGCTACTACATTGCTGCAGTGGCAAGTCATAAACAAATCAGATTACTTCAACATGCCTTTATTTATCTCTGCCTACGCTCATTTGGATAATGATAATTTTCCATTTCCTTTCTCTCTTTTGAAAGCTGTCATGCAGTGGCTATATACACTGCATCTTAGTTAATCATAATGCTTGTTCGAATCCTGTTCAGATTTGGAGATACATTTTCACTATTTCAATTAGAATTTAAACAAATATTAAGTTGAGAAAAATTCTCAGTATTTCAAAAGATAAAATATTCAACCACATATTTATCAATGGTTTATACCCACCTTTCTGGACACAAAGTGGTTCACAGATATTACATAGTAACAATAAGTAAAATGTTAAAATCACAAAAATAGAGTTGGTAGCCACAACAATACATAATTAAAACAGTAATTGTAATTCATCCCCCATCCAAACGTTGCAGTAGCTATGCCCCCATGCATTCCATCCATCAGACATAAGACAAGGCTTCCCAAACCTATCCTGGGAACTGCACAGCCAGTCAGGTTTTCAGAATATCCACAATGAATATGCTTGAGATAAATTTGTATATACCAACTCTTTATGGCAGGGATGGCGAACTCCAGTCCTCGAGGGTCGCAAACAGTCCATGTTTTCAGGAAATCCACAATGAATATGCATGAGAGAGATCTGCATGCACTGCCTCCATTAGATGCAAATCTTTCTCATGCATGCTCATTGTGGATATCCTGAAAACCTGGCCTCTTTGCAACCCTTGAGGGCTGGAGTTCCCCATCCCTGCTTTATGGTATGCAAATTTATCTCATGCATATTTACTGCAGATATCCTGAAAACCCGTCTAACCGTTGGGTCCCCAGGACAGGTTTGTGAAACTTTGATCTAGGAAAACCTGACCAGATCAATAAAATCCACTATATAACAATCTTAAATAACCATGCTCCCCTCCCAACCAGAAATCACAAAATTGAAATGTGACACGTCACCACCAGAAGCCCTCTCTTTTCTATAAATGCACCCCAAACTCTTCCACTCCACCCAGACTTCTCCAAACCTCTTACCACAACCATTAGCTGGGAACAAGCTGTCAATTGCTTTCACAAATCTGGCGTCAGGAACTGGACAATTGTTCCCAACTCAGCTATGATAGAGGTTCGGGGGGAGGGAGTTCCAGATAGAGTGGGTGGGTTTATGGGAGGGTGTGCTTCTGACAGTGACATATATATTAAATTTCAATTTTGCTATTTCGGGGATGTGGGGTGAGGAAGGATGTTTTTTTGTACCTATGGGCCTGCAACATTGTTCTGAACTAGCAAAGGCCTCATTTGCTTCACTGGGGGTGGTGGTGGTCAATAAATTTAAAAAAAAAAAAAGAAAACTATGACTGCATTACTAGCTATATTGTTTTGAATATAGCCAGTTAAGTTTAAAGTTATCAGGGCACACGTGTCTGGATAACTTTATTCAAGGATATTCAGCAGGATATTTCTTCTGCTGAATACCCCTGATAACTTATCAATTGTATGAGTTTTTTTGAGTATTGACCTCTGTAAACATTTAGCAGTTACTGCTATTGTATTATACTTTTCAGATCCCTGTTTGTGGTGATGGCATAACCTTTACCTAGACTTATTATATGGCCCTGTTCAGTGTTATTATATAGAAAGATCAATGTAGGAATATCATTCAACTGGAACTTTTTGGCATCTAAATCATAAAAATACAAATTTTTGCACATTTCAGTATCAACCTACTTTATTTGTACTAGCTTTCTATTAAATTTTTATCCTCACAGATTCAGTATAAGATTAAACAAATTTGGATAAGAATTTGATATAAAAACATTCAAGCTATTATACCTGGATTGTTCTTTGTAATACAAGACATTTATTTAATGGAACAATATCCCCTTCAAGTCCCTCCTTACCACACCCCTTCTCTGTAGCCTTCCTGTAATGTTCGCCTTTTTAAAATTTTTCATTACATAAGACCTTTTCTTAAAGTGTTTGGCAGCTTCCTGGTAGCATGGTAACTAAAACGCTACCATGGCTCCAGCATGCTTGGCTCTAAGTATGTCTAAACTATAATAGATAAATGAATGCTGCATGCACCCTGTCAGCTTTTGCCAACCTGTCGAAAATCCAATGTGCTTGAAGTCGAAGCCATGGAAGTCTTTTATTAACAGACTACCAGGAAGCTGTTCTCCATTTCCAAAGTCAGTGTAACTTGCTTAAGTATCAAAAAATGCACACAGAGTAGCATTTCAATCTTGCCAAACATTCCGAGAGGACTAGAGGGAAGGGAGGATATTGTGCATTTAATTAAAACTGCAGAATCTTATTTCATGAAGAAAATATTGTAATTTAGATTTTAAAAAAAATAGTGAGTATGTAAGATTTTTAATTTTATTATAAATAAAAGCTACTTGAGCTCATGTTGCAAAATTCCTGGATATTCAGATGCCCAGGTCAGTGAAAAAAAAAAATCAAAACAAAAAAAAAAAAAACCTACCTCTGGGGCAACTAAAAATGGCTAATTCCTGACCAATATAACATCCAAGTTTATATCTATCACTACTTTTTCTTACCAAAGTTTCCAGGAGCTGCAAATGGGACTGAAGATTTTCTAAGTAATATCTTTCTACTTGTGTTCAATTCTTATTTATGGTAAAAGCATATGTTCAGAAACTGCAGCTGCTTTCTTCAATAAGCTTCAGGCATTTATATGGAATATATTATCAGACGAAGATACTCCCTAAAAGTAAAAGGCTGTTTTTGATGGCTATTAGCTAGTAAACTTTAAACCTGTTAAAAGAGACATTCTATGACAAAGGAGGCCTCAGAAATGGAGGGGGAGAGAAAAGAAGGCAGGAACGGAGAAAGAAAAACAAAACCAGGGGCAGATGCAATAAGATACTCGTTGAAAACAGGCACTTGTATTGCACGCCCGTTTTCCTAATGCATACGCAGCCACATCCTCTGGGCACCAGGTGCACTATAGAAGAATCATGTGTCCCTAGTGCTCAAATGTATCGGGCACCCACAAATGCAATGGGTGCTCAATACAAACATCCGCTTTTATCCTGCTTCTTCTGGCTGATTTTGCTGAGGTTGCTGAAGATGCCCATAGCTAAGCGCCTCTTGCTATGGGTGTCTAAATTGTGCATCCAGAAGATTTAATGTTTCTATACCGCAAGCAGTAAATGTAAGTGTCACATGACTAAGTAGGAGGAACCACAGAGGACCATATTTTTTAAATTTTCCATGATCCCTGGAGGTGGAGGAAAGAATTGACTTTACTCCACCTCCAGGGCTGGAGTTAAATTTGCCGTGTTAAAAAGTATGTGTTGGACGCCCAGCGATTTTCTTCATTGGGGGGTAATAGCTAATAGCCTTATCTACATGGAATTTACATGTGATGGGCACTATCGGCTATGCATTTGTTTGGGCATGTGTTTTGGGCACGCTAATCTCCTTATTGCATCAGGTATTAGTCTAGCGCGTACAAAACGTTCGTCCAACCGTGTGTAAACCTGTGTGCTAGGCTGGGTGCACATTATTGCATCACCCCCTAGTGAATTAAAAAGAAAAGAAGCCTAGAATATGGCAGCAGTGTAGAGCCCATTTAATCTGCCCAAAGTCCTTCCCGCTGCATGCTGTAGAACCCATTTGATCTAAGGTTTCCCTTCATTTTGTAGCGACTAGTGTCCTATGCTTATCCCATCCTTTCCTAAATTCTGTTACTGTTATCACCTCTACTATTCCTCTAAAAGGCTGTTCCATATTACTCTCACTCTTACCCGCCTTGGGGCCTTCTAAATGGAAATGAACAGAGAGAGAAAAGCAACAAGAAAATATTCACCAAACTTAAAAGCATGGTAATGGAGAATTCAGAAAGCAGGGGGAAAGCACTACAAAATAGATTTGGAGAAAACGAAGTAAGAAAGTCAGAGAACAAGGAGATGACATATTCAGTGAATACAAAAGTTGAACAAGAAAGCATGGAAATTAAGTTAAAAAATGAGCATTTTCCAAAAAGGTAAATATTGTTTGCAGTGGGGTTAAAGTGGGAGTGAGGCTGGAACCTTGGCTGTTAAATCCCATGAGCAGAGATGCATCTTTTGAACTATCAGTATTTGCGGACATGTGTTCATATACTCAGGCAGGTTCTTTTTTCAGTTGCCAGCCCAACTGGCACACAGATTTTATTTTATGCTCTGCTTAAAATCTTAATTTTACAACTAAAATATTATGGCCAGAAATGCTCATGGAACAAAAGGTGGGCAAAGTAAGTGTAAAACCCCTGCAAGTCTTTGCTAGTACACTTTTAAAATAGCACAAAATGATTGTGTTTCTTTAGAATTACCCCACCTTCCATATATTATTGTGTTTGGATATTCACACCTTTTTAGTAGGACATCTTTTGCACAAGGATATCATTTCCTGCCTCTTCAAGACAGAAAGGGTGGTACGACAAACATCTCACAATATTTTGTACATATGTTTTTGCTTGCACAATTCTTTCCTGTGTATTTTCCCCCTGCCTGGATTGGCAGGAAATTAATTCTTTGGGCAAAAGATGTCCTTTTTCAAAAATGTGTAAAGTAACTTTCAGGCTTTTTGTATTTATTTGAGCCAAAAAATAAATGTGGCCCTATGAATTCTGTTTTCAGAAATGAGCTTTGGAAGCCCTCTATGTTTACAGCTTGTAAGTGTACTTAGTTATTCTTTCCTAAGGCATCTCTGGAATTGATGAAGCATAGGATTATAAATTCAAGCTCCAGACTCCAGATTAATCCCTTATTATAGCAAATGCATTCTTTACAGTAATGATTTCATCAGTGAATAAGTCTGAGATTTTACATGGAAGATCAATAAATCTTTCTAACATTTAGCTTTCAAAATCCAAAGGCAATAGTCTTCGAAAATTATATTGATAATTGGATGCATAGTTTATTCTTTAAAAAAAAAAAAAAGAAACTGCAGTTTCCTCTAACTCTTCTATACCTCCAACTCAATCAGAGCCAGGGCTGTGATTGGGCGTCATAAGTCTTTATTCACAACTACCTGTGCATTTTTCTTCTATTTTATATCACTTCTTGCCCACAACGTAATCATTACAGTGAGGGTCTTGGGCTAGGGACCATGTACCTGAACTTCTTCTGAAACCCTGCAATTATGGGCTCTGAATCCAACTAGCAGGTGTCGCCCTTAAGCAATGATCATCATTTCCTTTCCCCTGGGGGCTGCAGCATCCCCAGCCAACCTGGGGATCTCACAGAAAACCTTTTTGCATGGCAGTGCACAACATTTCCCATCAGGTCAGCCCATGTTTTATAATACTATGTAACCCTCCCCAATTATTATTTTAGCCTATTAAGGCACTGACATTATAAAAAACAAGGAACTGCATGATTTCATATTATCCACCACTGTTTATGATGATCTTCCCGAGATTAATTTTACAGCTGGGACAAATCCCTACTAAAAGCAAAATATTGTACAGAGATAACATTCTGTTGTAACTTGCCAGTGGAGTGATAATGCAAGGTAAACTTTAAAGTTGAAAATACAACTTAACAGCTCAATACAAGACCCAAAAATATGCAAAAAAAAAAAAAAAGGAATGTTGGTTTTTTTTTAAGTTGTTTGTATCATTATATAGCTATCAAAAAATTATGGGTATTTGCAGATCTCTTGAGTTGTGGCATTTCTTTCTATATAATTCAGCTTTGGTGTAATAGTTTCTGAATTAGCTTGAATTAGAGTGGAAATTACTTCAGTACCAAACATGTACTGCTCAGTTTGAAAAAGAATATATAATTGTGCAACATTTGATAAATATGCTTGACAAAATTTATGAAGTTAAAGAAAAACAGACACATCACATTTAAAATTATAAATCAATAATGTTATCTCAAGCATTTTTCATTTAAAAAGGTGACTAGCGATTCCAAATATCCTTGAGATCCAAGTATAATAATTAAAATATTTTATAATTTATTTTAATTAATTTATATCCCACCTTTCAGGTACTTCAAAGTGGATTACATTCAGGTAGTGTAGATCTTTCCCTAGTTAGTCCCAGAGGATTTACAATCTAAGGGGGTCATTTTCTAAACTCTGGTAGTTTTCCCGGAGGCGAAAATACTGCAGGATTTTCAAAGTAATGGTACTTGGCACTGCTGCTTTGTAAATCCTGCGGTATTTTCCTTAGTAGAATAATGATATCAGGAATATACTGCTGTGTTAAAAGGCCCCAAAATTTTCTCATGATGGTGGTCCCAGAACTGTGGGGCCATCATGTCTTAAAAGGGCTGATTGGCCCTGACTAATATTCCCCCCATATGAAAAAGGTCCTGGAGGTCTCCAAAGATCCTCTGTACCACCCCTTCCCACCCACCTCCCACTGCCTCTGAAGGCAGCTGAAGTGTTTAAAAAAAAAAGAGAGATTTTTAATTTTATAGCTCCAAATAGGCCCTGTCTCCAATCCCTCCCCTAAACTTTAAAATCAGCCTCCCCCTCTTCCCCCCCCCCCCCTCCCAGGTCTGGATCCCCCTGCACTAAAAATAGAAGCCCTTGTGCCCAGGGGTGGCCATTTATTAAAATGGTGCTGGCTGGAACTTGCCTTTTCCCCTATCAGTGTCATTTTGTAAAATTGCCACCACTGGGCCCCTACTACACCATCGGGGTTTTTGTTGTAAGTGAAGAGGTTTCCGGAGGGTGGGGGACAGTGATGATAAAGTTTAAAGGGAGGGTTTGGGGCAGGGCCTGCCTGGAGCTATAAAATTAAAAATGTTTGGTTTTTTTTATATTATGCCCACCTCCAGGGGCAGCAGAGAGAGGAGCAGGTGATCTATGAAGGTATGCTAGTTAGAGACATTTGCATTAGCATCCTGATACTTTTGAGTTGTAGCTAACTTTAATTCAAATAACATAGCTTGCCATTTTTGAGGCAAGTCACATTATTTATTTGCATGTTTTGGGGTATGAATGAGCTGATTATTCTAAATATCTTGTATTATCAGTCCATTTTCTGCCTGGCAAACAGCCTAACGCAGATTTGTAAATGAGGTCCATAGTTTGAACCTGAGGCAATGGAGGGTGAAGTGACTTGCCCAAGGTCACAAGGAGCGACAGTGGGATTTGAACCCTGGGTTGCAGCCTGCTGCTCTAACCACTAGGCAGCTGTTCCACTCCTTATAAGCTGAGTGTTCTTATTATGATCTTATGTTAGGAATTATTTCCATAAAAAGGAATATATATGAATATATATATATATATGACTTTGAGAAGGTGATCTTTTAAGTGTAATATTCTAGCAATAGGAATTTGTATCCTTTAAATAGAAGGAAGTGTGTACCAGCCAGATAGTGACCACAGCTAAGCCACAAACCCAAACCATAAGGGCATGTAGTATCACCCAGTTATTTTTATGGTCTGTCATCACCACTGTAGCACGTACTATGCCCCACAGGTTTATAAAAGTATGTCAGTATATATGTCAGTTCCGGTTGCTTCATGTCAAAGAGATATAGCAGAACTAGAAAAGACAGAGTGAAAGGTGATCAAATAATAGGGGATGAAAGCTCCCCTATGAAGAAAGGCTAAACAGATTACAGCTCTTCAGCCTGGAGAAGAGAAGGCTAAGAAGAGATATGATAAAGGTCTATGAAATCTTGAGTGTGGTGGAATGGGTAAACAAAAAATTATTTAACTTTTCAAACAGTACTAAGACTAGGGGACACTACACGAAACTGATAGGTAGCACTCTGAAAACAAATCTGAGTATTTTATCAACCAGCACTCAATTCAACTGTGGAATTTGTTGCAGAGGATGTGGTGAAAGTGTGTTAGCATAGCTGAGTTTTAAAAGGGTTAAGATAAGTTCCTGGAACCATGTAATTTGAAAAACCACTGTTTATCCCTGATTATGAGTAAGAAGGATTAGACACATTCCTTTCTGAAGACCTATAGATCTAAAAAAAAAAAACTGCAGGATGACCAATAATATATTTAAAAAAAAAAAAAAAAAGACAAACCTGGAACCAGACAAACATAAAAACTACAACCCAGTATCCAATATCCCCTTCCTAGGGATATTAATAGAACAATCAGTAAGAGCCCAATTTACATGATTGGTTAGCAGAAAAAAAAACTTAGTTATACCTGTACCAATCTGGATTCAGAAAAGATCACAGATTAGAACCAGTCCTAGTCACCCTGTTGAATGATCTTCTTAGATATTACTATAGAAGCCAGGCAGTAGTGCTAGTGCTACTAAATTTCTCTGTAGCCTATGACACTGTAGACCACAATATCATATTATATCAACTAGCAGAATCTAGCCTAAATGGAAAGGTTCTGACCTGCTGCAATTCATTTCTATCAGACAAGCATTAATCTATTAATTTTGCTGACACCATGTCTAAACTCAGGTTCTTAAACTGTGGGGTCTCCCAAGGCTTCATACTATCACCCACACTCTTCAATATATACCTCAAACCACTGGTAAGACTAATCAGAACTTTTGATATAAAAGCCTACATCTATGCAGATGATGTCCAGCTTGTACTACTGATGGACCCAGACCCACCTACACTGATAACTAAGGTAAGCAAGTGTCTTACAGCCATCAAAGAATGGATTTAAAAAAAAAAAATTATCTAAATCTAAACAAAATGGAGATTCTATGAGCACAAAACATGGATAGACAAATTCCTGACCTAAAAATCCCATTTGGAGCCTATAAACTCTCAATAAAGACGCAGGTCAAAAGCTTCAGAGTCTTAACGGATTTGGAGCTGTTCATGCTGCCGCAAATGCCAGCAACAGTAAAGAGCTGCCATTTTCAATTATGAAACTTATGCAGACTGTATTTGCTCATCGAGAAGAATAACCTATTCACAGTTGTTCATGCCATGGTAACCACTTGGCTGGATTACTGCAATGCACTATACAAGGTTGAAATAGATAAAGCTCTCCACTACTCCAGATAAATCAGAACTCCACTGCAAGACTGATGGAAGATGCAAACTACATGATTACATCATACCTGCCCTACAAAAGTTGCACTGGTTACCAATACCATACAGAAAAAAATCGAAAACTTTGAATACTGATGTATAAACCTAAGAGGAGACGAGTCTGTCTACCAGAACAAAAGGCTATCTTTATGCATGCTGTCCAAACTGCTAATATCCTTACTCGTATCTTCAATGCCAATTCCACTGTCAAAAGAAAAGATACCCAAAACATAGAAATGATGGCAGAAGAAGACCAATAGGCCCATCCAGTCTGCCCAGCAAGCTTTCACACTTATTTTCTCATACTTATCTGTTACTCCGACTGCTGAGTTCAGGGCCCTTATTGGTAGCTTTTTGATTCTAATTTCCTTCCATCCCTGCCATTGACGCAGAGAGCAGTGTTGGAGCTGTATCAAAGTGAAGTATAAGACTTAATGTTTGAGGGTAGTAACGGTCGTATCGAGCAAGTTACCCCGATGTTTGTATACTCATACTGCTCAGATCAATGCCTTGTTTAGATGTTGGCTGGATGTAAATTCTATTTCTTCATTCCCCCTGCCATTGAAGCAGTGAGCTGCACTGGATATGCTTCTAAGTGAAGTAACAGGCTTAAATTGGTTTGGGGTAGTAACCGCCGCAACAAGCAAGCTACTTCCACACTTATTTGTTTACCCAGTCTGTGCTACCTTGTTGGTTGTTGCCTGAATGATATCCTCTTTTCCACATTTCCTCTTGCTGTTGAAGCATAGAGCAATGTTGGAGTCTCATTAACCGTGTGAATGTTTATTGAATAAGGGTAATAATCACCAGGTAGTAGCAGTCATTACTGCAAGCCAACCCCATACCTCTTCTATTCATTGCCATCCTCCTGGCTTTATGGATCCACAGTGTTTATTCCTACAAGCCACCCTCATACCTCTTCTCTTCATTCCCATCCTCAGGCTTTATGGATCATTCACTCAGATTCTATTCTCTCTAAGCAATCTAAAGAAGCCAACATAAATAGGAAACATTTTAAAAAGATGGATTCATTGTTTTATGACATACATTAAAAAAATTGTTCCATTTATTCTGACCTTCTCATAAACCATTCTGATAATTTTAAAACAATATTCATTATGTGCTCTATTTCTAGCCTTAAATTAATACACATTAACTGTCTAATCCTAACAGTAGAGTTTGCTGCTTAAGTATCAGGATTATCTGTATCTGAATGCTCTGGGGTATGACGCTCCTGATTTTTGTCAAGAAACTTAACAGCCATGTCTTTTTCCAGGAAAATATGCAACTTTTTATGTAGAATTTGCAGTTGAGCTGGACAGAGCAGAGCAATCAAAGCTTCCATCTTTTTGCCAACATTTTAAATAGCACTGTTTCACGTCATTTGCCCTGTTTAGAAGGGCCAAGTTCTGGGAAAAGCACAAACTTTTCATTTCCATAATTTATATCCTTGTACTTCTTTGCACTATTATTCTGTTTTGTCAATAAAATCAGTATAAGATGCAACAAAAGACCCTTTCTATCTAAAGACTATTTCATAGGGCACAAAACACCATTCCATACACACAGGATCTTCATTTATATCTGATGAGCTTAAAAATCATTGAGGTTGTACATTACTGACAGCATTGGCATTTTAACATAATGTGCAGTGTGCTGTATGGTGATGGTATTTGTGAAGACACTGGTCTCCTACAGAATGATGAGTATGGTCAGGCTAAGTTCTACTGCAACCACCCTGTCACAATATATCATAACAAATTAACCTCAGTGACTACTTTATTCTTTCTTACATGTCAGTGTCCTCAGAGGTGTAGCTATTGTATAATATGATTGGTTCTCTTAAGTATTTTACTTATTGCATTACTTATAATGAAAGGTCAGCAAGCCATTTTTTTAAATTAAATTAATACATCTATGAGTTACACTCCCTTCAACAAGTCAGATACATGCTATAGTTGGCCTTAGCACACATCCTAAAACCCTGAAGGTGCCCAACCCACAAGAATCTGCAGCATGCTTTCTGATCTGCCAAAAGTAATGTAACCCTTAAAAGCTTTTCACAAATATATTAGGTTAGTCTAAAACACTATTGCCTGCGAGTTGTCTAACCTTTATTTCTACAATATTTAAAATAGACTAACATGGCTACCATATTATTTCATTCAAAATGAGTTACTGTAATGTACAGTAACTCAGTGCAGTGTTGAACCAGATGAGATGGTGAACATTTTGCAATTTTCTTTTTATATCTGCATCATGAATTTCCAACATTTCTTCTCAGGTAGAAAACAAATTCTCTGTCACCATCATACATATGAGTCTAAGCAACTATACTTTTAACTTTTGAATTGGTGAAGAGATAGATGCTCCCAAGATATCTTTGAGTTATCTTTCTGAAATTAAGAAATCAACAGTTATCATATCATTTGCATTCAGTCCAGCATTCATTAGCAAGCTTTTTTATTGCAACTTTTTCCATGCTCTGTTCCAATGTTTGCCATTAGCTTTTGAAAATGGGCCACATAGGAGAATTATAGGAGGAAGAACTCTTCCAAAACACCCTCTCCCAAATAATCTCTCTAGTGTGATAGCCACACATTTCTCTGCTTCTGGACTTAATCTGTTTTGAAACATAGACAAATAATGGCAGAAATAGATCATATGGCACATCTAGTCTGCCCATCCACCAAATTAATTTAGCTTTATAATTCCCATCACTTCCCTATAAATCCCCCATATTTATCCCATGCTTTCTTGAATTCAGATACTGTTTTTGTCTCAACCACTTCCGTTGGGAGGTTGTACCATGCATCCACTGCCTTCTCTATAAAGAAATATTTCCTAAGATTGTCTGTCTACCCTCTTATACCCTCATTCTACGACTCCCTCATTCTAGAGCCTCCTTTCCATTGAAATGTGCATGGAAACATTTGAGATATTTAAATGTTTCTATCATATCTCCCCTATCTAGCCTTTACTCTAGTGTGTTCATGTTTAGATCTTTAAATCTATCACCATGTGCTTTAGAATGAAGACCACTGACCATTTTAGTAGCCACCCTCTGGACCAACTCCATTCTGTGTATATTCTTTTGAAGGTGCCGACTCCAGAATTGAACACAGAATTCCAAATGAGGTCTGCCTCTCTCTATCTCTTTCTGCTGACCATTCCTCTCCCTATGCAGCAAAGCAATTTTCTGACTTTTGCCTTCACTTTATCTATCTGTTTGGCCATCTTAATATCATCAAATACAATCATCCCCAAATCCCACTCTTCTTTCATGCTTAGAAGAATTTCACCTACAATACTGTACCTCTACCTTGGGTTTTGTCATGGCTCACTCCAGTATGGGTCTGGAAAATGGGTATAGTAGCAGATGGACATACTTTAGGGGGAGAGGGTTGGCATTCAGCACCAGGCGTGTTTGCCTGAAGTAGCCACCATTCCCCATGGATTGAGCTCTTGGGTTCAGGCGGCCACCAGGTATTTTCAGGAGCAGGCAGGCCAGAGGTCTGGAGAGCACAGGGGAACCAAGGGAGGACGGAGCAGAAGGCCAGGACAGGACCAAATCAAGGGCCAGAAGCTGGAAGCCAGAACCAGGAAGCCAGGAAGCTAGAGGGTAGGAACAAGGCCAGACAACAGGATACATGGACTGAACTCAGCATTGGGCCATTGGACCTCCAAAGGTGTTTCCAGCTAGGCTTCCTTATATATTGCTGTTAAGAACCACACCTATTGCTGGTTCAATAGGAGACCTTTAGAGGCAGGCCTCCTTAACATTTCTTGCTCTGGAATCTGTGTTTCTGAATCTCCATGGCTATGTCACCAATTCTTCTGCTTTGAACACCCAGGTCTGTGGGTTTGAATTCCGCTGACCCTGACAGAATACCCCCGCTCTCATCTTTAGCTTTTTGGAGTATTCCTGATGGAACCTGCTCACTAATTCCCTTGCATGAACATTGTCGGCCAGCTCCCAACTGCGATCTTCAGAGTTATAAGTGTCACTGGATTAATCTGCTGCTGGATTTAGAAGGGTCCCATGAACTTCTGGTTGAGTTTGCTGGATGGTCTTTTACTCTTGATGTGCCTTGTGGAAACCAGGACTTTGAATCCTACAGCAAACTCAGGAGCCTGCTAACAGTGGTGATCCACAAATTCCTTCAGTGAGTTTTTGGCACGCCCTAGTTCACCTTGAATTCGCATATGCAGCTCTATTAACTCTTTCACATATTGTATGGTTGCGGGGACGTCTAACTGTCTGTGTTCTCCTAAATGAAATTGAGGGTGAATACCAAAATTTGCCAGGAACTGGGAGATTTTGGTTGACAAATGTTCTGAATTATTTTAGGCAAATTCCGCCATTGGTAATAACTATACCAAGGTATTTTGGTGGAAATTACAAAAACTGATACTGTTCCAGTGTCTGATTTACTTGTTCCATCTGTCCATCCATTTGTGGG
This sequence comes from Rhinatrema bivittatum, assembly GCF_901001135.1. Lineage (NCBI taxonomy): Eukaryota > Metazoa > Chordata > Amphibia > Gymnophiona > Rhinatrematidae > Rhinatrema > Rhinatrema bivittatum. Next base: position 417,666,690 of record NC_042617.1, on the reverse strand, counting down.
TGATATGGGGAGGACAGGTGAAGCTGGACATCCAATAGTTTATTTCCTTCCAGAAATGTGCTACAAATTGGGAACCATGATTATAAACAATAAGCGATAGCAGACTGGCAACGTACCACTTCACAGATTAGTAAATTCACTGTTTCATTGGGATGATGGAAGACCACCAGTCGCTATCAAGTGGGCCATTTTTGTAAAAGAGTCTACCACCACCAAGATTGTAGTTTTTCCCTATGTTGGGGGAGGTATAGAGATCCACTCCCAGAGTCTGTAGGGCATTAGTAAGGGTAAGAGTAGTCCGTGTGGATGGTGCCGAGCTATCTTGTTCCTGGCACATGCTTCATAGGAGGTAACATACTCTGCCACTTCTCAAGTCTATCCTGGCCACCAAAACATTCAGACAACAAGTTGTTTGGTCTTGCAGCAACCCAAATGCCCTGCCAGTGGAGAATCATGGCAACTTCATGTAATGGACCTTATTGTTAGGTTACCATGGGCGAGTCCATATTATAGATAGCATAGGTTAGTTGAGGGGAAGGATTCCATGCCAATACAGCCCCTCCTTTTGAAGGTGTTGGGATGGCCATCCCTCTGAAGGTTTTAAAGCAGCTACATAGAGGGAGTGTGGAGGCAGTCCCTTTTATTTTTGCTGAGGTTAAGAGGCAGTAAGGAGCTGTTTTGCTCCACTGGCTTTTTAGACCTAATCAGTGGAACCAGGCTCAATCAGCCTGGGGATCCTGATTAGGGCCAGGAGGGGGTAATACTTCCAGACCACTTTCTGGCTGGTTGGGATTTCCCTTTGGGTTTTTTCCTGGGTTTTGTATATCCTGATTTGTAGGAAGCCTGTTGGAACCCTGTGTACCTCCTGGACTCAGGAAGTGGGGAACCTTGTTTTTGGGGCTGTATAGTTTAGGGAAGACCTGCCCCTCTACACCCTCGAAGAGGACTGAGGAGGTATGATGACCCAGTGCCAGGACCTTCCAATGATAACTTCATTTGGAGGGGGAAAGACTTTGTTTTGAGATCAGGAAGAAGAGTTTAGCTGTCCTTTCCTACATGAAAGGAACACCATGAGCTGCTGTTCCTTTGTGGATGCCATCTAGCCAGGATCCAGAGGGCAAATAAAAGAACAAGGAGCTAATAAACTGTGAGTAAGAACCTTTCTTGCCATTCTCGGGGATGCCCACCCAGAGTCTTCACTCCAGGGGAGAAAGAGAGGTAAATTTCAACTTTCTGTGTCAAGACTGGTTTTACTCATTGTTATCCAGGGTTGGAGGGGAAGCCCTACTAAACTCATAAGGTACTTGTCCACAGAGGACCTCCACTTTTACACAGCCTGGAGCTCCCTGAACGGAACATTGCTATAGAGATTCAGAGAATTAACTGTTATCAAGTCGCTTTCCCTGTGGCGCTAAGGACCAAGTCATTTGTGCCATTTTACAGCTACTTATCTATCAATAAACCTTATGTTTGGACACTACTGAGTCTGGAGTGACTTTTTACATTTATAGCCCACAGTGGGGATTCATGCAAGTGTGTACCCTTTTCCCAGGGATATAAAGAACTACAAGCCAACCTTAGGACTCGAGATCATGAAAGGAAACTTTCCCCCACCCAATAAAGAACTCACACTTTGTGGAAAAAGAGAATGTGGTTCAGCTAGCCATACGTTTTGCAAAGTCATCCTGATATACACCCATTTTTATGATTTACATTAACTCCAGGTGTCTAACTCCACAAGTGAAATTCTTTGGCCAGAGAATAGAAGAGTAGGATTCCAAGTTTACCGGCTCTTCTTTCCTGCATGACAGAGCATCCACTTTATTATTCATAGAGACTGGTTGGTAGGTCCGGACAAAGTCATAAAGCAAAAGAATAGAGACCATCTGGTGTAGAGGACGATCTGGTTGTATATGTTCTTTAAAATTCTAGATTCTTAAGATCAGTGAAGATTTGGCCTTGACGACAGGCTCTTTCCAACAGATGGCGGCATTCTTCAAAAATCATTTTGATAGTTCTTTATCAAAAACATAATTCTTCTCGGCTGGGGTAAGTTTGCGAGAATAAAATATGCAAGGATTCAGAAAATATTTTGGCCCCTTCCTTTGTGAGAGTATTGCACTGATAGCTCTCCTAAATGCATCTGCTTGCACAATAAACGGTTGCTGAGGGTCAGGGTATATTAAAATTGAAGTGGTTGTAAAACTGATTGTTGGTCCATTTGAAGGAAGACCCTTTCTTGAGTACCTCTTTAAATGGCACTGCCAACTTAGAGAACCCCAGGATAAAGTGGTGGTAAAAGTTTGCAAATCTCAGGAAGTGCTGGATTTCTATGACATTCTTTGGGTTAGACCACTGGGCCACTACACTGACCACCTTCAGGTCCATCTTTATCCTGTCAGGAGAGATCATGTGGCCCAGGAATTCCACAGTCTGTTTATCAAATTCACATTTTTTCAAACTTAGCATACAGCTTATGTCTTTGAGGACATTCCAGGACCTAACAGACTTGTGCCTAACATGTTCTGGGTTTTCAGAAAATATCAGAACTTCATTTAAATAAATCATCACACACTAGTCCAGCATGGCTTGAAAAATCTTGTTTACAAAGTGCTGAAAAGTGGCGGAGGCATTCCGAAAGCCAAACGGCATCACAAGGTACTCAGAGTGTCCATATCATGTTCGGAAGGCTGTTCTCCATTCATCCATTTCTCAAATGAGAACCAAATTATATGCCCTCCTCAGGTCAAGCTTGGTAAATACTTGTGTGGCTTGAAGACATTCCTGTAATTCACTTATCAGGGACAAGGAATAACGGTTATTGATAGTAACCGCATTCAAAGCTCAGTAGTCTATGCAAGGCCAGATGATGCTATCCTTCTTACGTACAAAGATGGGTACTCCATGCAGGTTACTCATGCCTTCCAGGAAACACAATGCAGTCAAAGCACTTCTGTTTTGGGTTGCAACTGCCACTCCTTGCAGGTTATCTCAGTGCTTCATTACTCTTATCTTGCCACTTGGGATCCCCTCTATTTATCCCATGCTTTTTTTTTTGTCTGTTACTGTTTTTGTATTCCCCACCTGCTCTGGGAGGGCATTTAATGTATCCACCACCCTCTCTGAGAAGATATTTCCTGATGTTGTTCCTGAACCTACCCACTTGGAGCTTCATATTGTGATCCCTGATTTGTCAGCTTCCTTTCCATTGAAAAATCTTTGCTTCTTGAGTACCTTTCAGTTATTTAAATACCTGTATCATACCCCCTGTCTTGATTCTCTTGTAGGGTATACATATTAAGGTCCTTCAGTCTCATCTTATATGGCTTTTGATACAAATTCTGCACCATTTTGGTTACCTTTCTCTGAACCATCTCTAGCCTTTATATCTTTTTTGAGATGGGGCCTCCAGAACTCATCACAGAACTCTAAGGTGAGGCCTTACCAACTACTTGTAAGGAAAGAAGCATTATCACCTTCTGTTTTCTACTAGTTATTCCTCTCTATGTAACCAAGCATTCTCTTGGTTCTGGCCACAGCTTTATCACACTGTTTCATTACCTTGCAATTATCTTACACTATCACCCCAAAGTTCTTTTTCTGGTTGGTGCACCTAAGCTCTTTACCACCTACTGCATACCGCTCCTGTTTATTTCTGTACCCCAAGTGTAGGATTGTTCTCTTTTTGGCATTGAGTCTTAACTAGTGTTGAAAATTATATCAACACATAGCCATTCAAACATCCAAAGCAGCAGATTCCATTTGAACGTAATAATGTTCACAAAACAACATTTATTTATATATATATATATATATATATATATATATATATATATATATAAGGAATCAAACCTGATCATTGATAGAAAATAGAGACCTCTAAATTGTATCATTTCTATAGATCACCTCAAGCCTTTGTGTATCCTTTATGAAGTATGGCCTCCAGAATTGAACATAATATTATAGGTTAGGTGTCACCAACAGTTTATACAGAGGTATTAACACCTCTTTTTTTTCTGCTAGTAATACCTCTCCCTATGCATTGTAGTATCTCTCTTGCTCTGGTTACTACTATTAAATTATCATCCTATTTCATCATTACCATACCTCCATAAAATCATTGAAAATATAGTACTTCAGCAACTCACAAAGTTTCTCTACTCATGATATTCTGGATCAATATTGATTCGGTTTCCGCAAACATCATAATACTGAAACACTCCTACTCTCCAGTTTTGATACCCTTAGACGTGGTTTTGACCAGGGAGAATCCTTTGCTCTTATCTTACTTGATATTTCAGCAGCATTTGACACTATAGACCATATGCTTCTCACTCGACTTCAATCTTTGGGTATTGCAGGTTCTGTATTGTCCTGGCTTTTTTTCTATTTTACTTATCGCACATACAAAATCAAGGTTGAATCTGAAACATCTGCTTGGATACATTAAACTGTAGTGTATCCCAAGGCTCAGCTTTATCAACTGCATTATTAAACATCTACTTGATCCCCTCGTGTCATTTTCTTGCCAGCCTTAGAGTACAATATAAGCTGTACGCTGACGACATACAATTCTTTTTTCCACTTAAAACTCACAAATCTACTTCACTTTTTTAAAGGAGTTAATAAACAGGTCGATAAAAGTGAACTTGTAGATATAGTGTACTTGGATTTTCAGAAGGCATTTGACAAAGTTCCTCATGAGAGGCTTCTAGGAAAAGTAAAACGTCATGGGATAGGTGGCGATGTCCTTTCGTGGATTACAAACTGGCTAAAAGACAGAAAACAGAGAGTAGGATTAAATGGACAATTTTCTCAGTGGAAGGGTGTGGGCAATGGCGTGCCTCTGGGATCTGTATTGGGACCCTTACATTTCAATATATTTATAAATGATCTGGAAAGAAATACGACAAGTGAGGTAATCAAATTTGCAGATGATACAAAATTGTTCAGAGTAGTTAAATCACAAGCAGATTGTGATAAATTGCAGGAAGACCTTGTGAGGCTGGAAAATTGGGCATCAGAATGGCAGATGAAATTTAATGTGGACAAGTATAAGGTGATGCATATAGGGAATAATAACCCATGCTATAGTTACACAACGTTAGGTTCCATATTAGGTGCTACTACCCAAGAAAGAGATCTAGGCGTCATAGTGGATAAGACATTGAAATCGTCGGTTCAGTGTGCTGCGGCAGTCAAAAAAGCAAACAAAATGTTGGGAATTATTAGAAAGGGAATGGTGAATAAAATGGAAAATGTCATAATGCCTCTTTATTGCTCCATGGTGAGACTGCACCTTGAATACTGTGTACAATTCTGGTCGCCGCATCTCAAAAAAGATATAATTGCGATGGAGAAGGTACAGAGAAGGGCGACCAAAATAATAAAGGGAATGGAACAGCTCCCCTATGAGGAAAGACTAAAGAGGTTAGGACTTTTCAGCTTGGAGAAGAGATGGCTGAGGGGGGGATATGATAGAGGTGTTTAAAATCATGAGAAGTCTAGAACGGGTAGATGTGAATCGTTTTTTTACTCTTTCGGATAATAGAAAGACTAGGGGGCACGCCATGCAGTTAGCATGTGGCACATTTAAAACTAATCGGAGAAAGTTCTTTTTCACTCAATGCACAATTAAACTCTGGAAGATATGGTTACTGCAGTTAGTATAGCTGTGTTTAAAAAAGGATTAGATAAGTTCTTGGAGGAGAAGTCCATTACCTGCTATTTATTAAGTTGACTTAGATAATAACCACCGCTATTACTAGCAATGGTAACATGGAATAGACTTAGTTTTTGGGTACTTGCCAGGTTCTTATGGCCTGGATTGGCCACTGTTGGAAACAGGATGCTGGGCTTGATGGACCCTTGGTCTGACCCAGTATAGCATGTTCTTATGTTCTTAACTTCATGTATTGATATTGAGAAATAATTGTGCATTGCTTGTCCAATATTCCATACCTGGTTAACAGCTACAAACTTGCTCTCAATATTTCAAAAACTGAATTTGGTTTTATCTCCTTTCCCGAATCCATATATCCCAACTGGAGTTATTTTCAAGAATTTTAAGATTTAACTTTCAAAATCTGTTCATAATTTTGGTGCTATTATTGATCCTGCCCTTTCAATGCAAGGACACATTAAATCTCTCTCATAAGCTTCGGTTGTTATATCTCCTGAAACCACTATTAGATCCTGTCTATTTCTGCACTATTCTTCAATCTCTTCTTTTTTCTAGTCTAGACTATTGTAATTCTGTTTCTCTGTCTTGCTTACAGAATCTGGCCCCTTCAAATCATTCAAAATTCGGCAGCCAGATTATTGATTGATTTACCAAATTGTAACCATGTAACTCCAGTACTACAGTCACTACATTGGTTACCTATCACATTTCGTGTTCAATATAAATTGGCAATCACCATCCAAAACCTTCTTTATAATATTACCTCCCCTTGAATCACTGCGGTTTTAAAAATAAGTACCCTGGCAAGATTGCTGAGATCATCAAGTCATTGCCTATTAGTTGTTCCCTCCCCCTAAATTACACATCTGAAAGAAACTAGAAAACAAACTTTCTCAATAGCAGAGCCCTTATTCTGGAACTCCCTTCCAAATGAAATCAGATTATTAAGAGCCCAAATTCTTTAAAAAGGCATTAAAAACATTCCTATGCCAAAAACCTACTCTTTATAAGTATTTCATCTTAATATTTTTGTGGGCTATACTTTTGTCCTTTATTGTGTTTTTATGTTATTTTATGAATGTTATTGATTTTTTAAATTATGTATGTGCCTCGAACCCTGCCCTGAATGTAGGAAAGGTGGGTAATAAATGTTTTCAAAAAATAAATACATTTTATTACACTGTTTCAGTATATTAAGATTATCAAACAAAATCACCACTAGGTCTTGCACCTAATTGCCTCACATCAGCTTCTTCCTCCACTATCTTTATGAACATAAGAATTGCCATACTAGGTTAGACCAAGGGTCCATCAAGCCCAGTATCCTGTTTCCAACAGTGGCCAATCCAAGTCACACAAGTACATGGCAAGTACCCAAACATTAAATAAATCTCAAACTATTGTTGCTTATTAATTAATAGCAGTTTATCAATTTTTCCTCTAAGAACTTATCCAAACCTTTTTTAAACCCAGTTACACTAACTGCTGTAACCACATCATCTGGCAATGAATTCCAGAGCTTAACTATGCGCTGAGTGAAAGCTCATTTAAAACAAATCAAAGAAAATTCTATTTGCTAACTTGCTCCCTTGGATTTCTGCAATCTAAATACATGATTCTGCACTTTTTTGAATTGCATTTTAACTGCCAAGCACTCAACCACTTCGTGAACTTTCTTAGAACATTTTAAGTCTGTCTGTCTCCTTGGGAATGCTCTCTCTATTGCAGATCTTAGTGTCATTTTCAAAATAGCAAACTTTCACTAACTCTTCCGCAATATGAATCATAAACTCATTGAATAGAACAAATCCTTGGGGCGCTTCACTAATCATATTTCTTTCCTCTGATTGAATTCTATTTACATTACCTTCTGCTATGTATCACACAACCAGTTTCTAATCCAGCTCACCATCTTGAGCCCCACCTCCAGATTGCTGTGTTTATTTATGATCCTCCTAGATGGGACAGTTTCAGAAGATTTTCTGAAATCCAAGTAAACCCATCTAGTGCATGTTCTTGATCTAATTTTCTTGGTAACCAATTAAAGAAATTAATCATATTTTGCAACCCTGTTGGATTTTGCAACCCTGTTGGATTACTGTCCTCTCCTTCAGTAGAGCCTCCATAAATTTTTCCATCACTGCAATAAGACTACCTGGCCCTTAATTTCTAACTTCCTACCCGTTACTACTTTTATTTAGGGAGACAACATTCTCCCTCTTCTAGGGGTCAATGTAATAAAACCCACAATAAAATCAGAGTTAGATTTTAGTGTGGGTTTTATTTAATGCTTGAGTTTAAAAAAAAAAAAAAAAGTCTCCACAGGATACAAGAAGCTAATGACATACAAATAGACCAGGATTTAAAAGCATGCCTATCTGGAAAAAACATGCGCTTTTTAACTCATAGTCCGTTTGCATACCATTCAGGCTGATACAGTAAAGCGCGGCCGCGGTTGCCCGTTTTTTAACCCGGTTTGGATGCACGTTTTGAGCGCGTAAGATGGACCCGCGATTCAGTATCTGCTTTTACGCGTCCTTAGCGCTTGCCGAAAAAGACGTGTATCCATTTCCGCCCGCCGCATGTATATGATATGTTAATGATCGGATTAGCTATTCCCCCCGATACAGTAATGTGCGCCCAAATTATCGCGTTTTTAACCAGCTTATTTACCATGTCTTTAACCTCAATGTTTACCCCCTACCCTGACCCTGGTGTTAATGTGGTGTTCAGTCAGCTTCGGACCGGACAATGTCATGGACAACATGCATATAGTGGCTCTGGTGATCTTTTTCATTTGGTTGAGAAGCAGAATGAGAAATGCTCGAAATGCTCGGCAAGCGAATTCTACAAGGCAGATTGGAGAGGCCAACAGGGGAGCCCAGCAGCAAGGAGAACCCAGCCAACCGGAGAACCCAGAAGCAAGACCGGAGGGAGGTATGTGTTCAACTGTACCATCCATCTCTGGGCATCTCTGAGGCTCCGGACATGGACGCCTCTACGGACGCCGGACAGATGGGAGCCACGCCAGGCCTTCCTCCGGCATCTGCTAGGCGTCCTGAGGCTCCTGGGGTCCAGCGGAGACAAGGATGCCTCTACGGATGCCTTCTGGGGTCTGCTAGGCATCCTGAGGCTCCAGGGGTCCAGCGGAGACATGGACGCCTCTACTGACGCCTTCCGGCGTCTGCTAGGCGTCCTGAGGCTCGGGAGGGAGGGCCAGCGGCGCCTATATGGACGCCTTCCTCCTGCATCTAGAATTAGGCATCCCTGAGGCTGCTGATTGTAGTAAACACTTAAATAAGAACACATAGCTCATTTATGAATATTAAAAGCTTAGCTAAAAACGCATAGCTCATTTAAGAATACAAACTTGAGAATCCACAGTGTTGCAGATCCATGTATGTACTGTTAAACAATTTATATGTGCTGCTAGTAAAACTATGTACACCAGAGAATCCACATCCGTCTGATCTTGGACGCCCGGATAGAGGCGGGAACTTCCATGAATGGAAGCCACGACCTTGGACGTCCAGCCGGGCACTCAAGGCAGCGGCGGCCATGAACGTTGGAAGGCAGCGGAGCCTCCGATCATGGATGCCCGGATAGAGGGGGGAACGTCCATGAATGTAAGCCCCAACCTTGGACGTCCGGGCGCCCGGACGTGGAAGGTTGGGGGTGGCCTCCGAACAAGAGGACATCCGGATGCTCAGGGCAGCGGCCTCGGTGTCCATGCGGGGTCTGTAGAAAAGAACCATTCACTTACCTGGTGAAATGACATTTGAAATGACAGATACCAGCGCACCATGGATACTGTATAGGCGCTGTATACCGCTCTATACAGTAAAATGGATTGCGAACACCTACTGTTTCATAGGCACGCTTTGGATGCTCATTTGCCGCCGCTTGGATTTGCATCTAATTTGAATACTGAATCGAGCTGCTTATGAACCAAAATGTGCATGTGTCAAACGCGTGGGCGCCCGGCACTGCCGCACTTTTTCTTACACTTCCGTACTGTATCGGCCTGATTCTATGCTAAAAAAGAAAAAAACAAGTTTCCCGACCTCCCAAGTGGCGCTCTCGCCCTCCTGCTTGGCCTAATGTGGCATTGTAGGGCTGAGTGGGTCAGCTCGACAAGCATGCTGAACCCCCCCTCCCTCTCACCTTTTAAAAAAAAAAAAAGTTAGGCCAGGCAGGTCAAGGTCTGGTCCAGGTCCGGTAAGTCCTCCTTCCCTTCCCCCAGCCCCTTCCCTCTCACTTTAAATAAAAATAAATTGGGTCAAGCGGAACTCCCCCCTCTGGAATCTCCTACCCTCTCCAAATTGCCCCCTACCAGACAACCCCAGCCAGAGAAGCCCTTATCTCCTACAGCAGAGGTGTTCCCTCATTGGCAGCCAGGGGCTTTTCTAGGTACGTAAAATATCCGGAGCATGAGCCCAAAAGTTTTTATACCGCCCATTCCAAGATTTAGATAAATGATTTGAAGAATCACATTTACTTCCTCCCTCCATGCACGATCTTCTAAAAATACATTAGATATCATACTTTAAATTCTTTTAAGCATTTATAATGTTTTAATGTTTTGTAAATATTATAAAATGTAATTTATCTATTGTACACCGCTTAGCTCAGAGTGATCTGTTATAGGCTGTTAAATGATTTTAAATAAATAAACACTGTATTTCACTGATAGAAAAAGTACAGATAAAGAAAAACAAAGATATTGTATAACAGAAAAAATATATAAAACATACTTTCAGAACTGCAGGATTTTGCATTTCCTGAACACACATTTTGCATTTCCTCTCCTACAAATGCAGAAAGGAGCCTGAAAAAAGGGGTCATATATTTAACATAATATAAACTGTTCCCTTAGAAATTATTTGAAAGCATTATTCTATGCCACCTCTTTTGTAAGTTAGCAAAGCGGTCAATGACTGAATCCTCAGACACAAAATCCAACATACTTTTTTCAATCAAAAGCACTGCCAGGTATTGTAGTCTAGTTTGTCTCAGCGTGCTTCTCAGCCAGGTATGCAGTCGTCTTAAAACACTGAATAAGCTTTCACAGCTATAAATACTCACTAGGATAATTAGAACAACTTGTACCACTTTCTTGTTTGTCTCACAGTGCAGATCCAGGATGCCTGGTGCTGTAGCTACCATGTGTGCTTGGCGGGGGGAGTGAGTGAGACAGAGAAAGTAAGCTAGCATGTATGTGTGTGAGAAAACGTGTATGATTGAGACTGTAAGTAAGAGAAAGAAGGCATATGTAAGACAGAGAAACTAATGAAGGAGGTGACTGTGTGTGACAGAGCAAGAGACTGATCAGGGAGGTGACTGGTATGTGTGAGAGAGAGAGAGATTGGTCAGGGAGGTGACTGCTGAGTGTGAGTCAGACTAGTCGTGGGCCCTAAAGAAGAAGACCGTGAGGACAGAGCTTCAGCAGCCATTGCTGCTTCTGGTGTATGCTATTGGCCTGCAAAGGAAAGGAACAGGAAAGTTACTGGAGAAAGTAATTAAAGGTGGCTGTTTAAGGTTATTTTTCTTGACTAACTTCCCTTTTAATTATTGGGTATTATGTGATGTATCTGCTGTTTGAAATATTTTATTGGTGTTTGAAGAATGTTTAATAATGTTATAAGTTTGTAATGATTGGATGTTATTCTATTTATCAGTTGTTTTGAAACATATTTTTATTCTAGTTTTAGAATTATTATTTTATATTTCTTGAGAAATGTATAAATAGAAATGTGTAGACAAAAACTGAACTGGAAACAGCAAGAAGCCAGACTGAGTGTATACAGTACAACAATAGAAAAACAAAAATATTAACTTGATGGTCACTTTATTCTGTATTTGGTGAGGTTCTATGTGTGTGACCCAGGTAATGGTATTACTCAAGCTTGTAGTTTCTGTGTAGAGATCTATAGCAGCTTGGCTTGTTCTGTTTTCCTAATAAAATGTATTTTGATGTTTAGGGCCTGGCTAAATATTTGCAGTATTGCCTTTTCATAGATAGGGCAGTTATTGTTTGTGTGTGTTCCATAATGCAGGTGTAACTTTTTGCGGATTAGTTTGTGTACATTATTGCATATCCTGGGCCTATGTTAGGAGCTATATTTCTGCTTCCATTTCTCCAGTTTGCACTGCATGCAGAGTGGCTTTTTTAGGCTTCCATTCCAGTTTCTGTCTCCATATTTATAATCTGTGGTCTTTCTGTTCATGGTGAAGGTCGATTCTGTGTGTGTGACCGAGGTGAGGTATTTTATTAGCATGTAGGCATTCGTATTAATCTTATTTGTTGTGTTTTCTCAATATGACATGCATTGGTGATAAATTACTATCTTTTCATGGGAAGGGCTATTACGCCTGGTAGGAGGAAGAATTTAGGTTGCCATTACTGAGATGATACCAGAAATATATTTTTTGTATGGTGAATTGTATGAGAAGTGTCCTAGTTCTGCTCTGCACCCATTGTTGGGGGGTTAGGGCGATTTCTGTAGATGCAGAATGTATGTTTACATTTAGCCCAGTGACCGTCGTGTGTTCAGTGTGTCACGTATGTGAGAACCATCTGTCAAGTGTATCCAAACTGATAAAAGGTTGAGAACCACTGCTGTACGTAATTTACACAGCTTACTAACAAACCAGCAACTGTTGGAGATGTCATTTCTGGCAGTCACTGTACAACAGCTGAAAAGTTTTGTATCAGTGTAGGAGATACCAGACATTTCACTACTGTATGCAACCAAATATGAACATTGACTCCGCAAGAGGGATGCTGACTTCATATACTGGACACTGACATGTACTATATGCTTCAACAGAAAAACAAGATGAGGAACTTTTGACCAGAATAACAATATATGCCCAGGTTATCTGATCTGCATGTTTAATTTAGCACTATAGCTCTTTCCACAAACAATGAGCTAAGACTGCCAGGACGGAGGCGAAAACAACCTAAATCTGCTTGGGGACAAAATACAGCCTATCCAAAGAGCAGTTTAACAGACAGGTCAGCTCACAGAAAAGCGCTGATACAGCAGGACAGCATGCTGGTCAAGAAGTTACCGGACCCGAGACCAGACCCCAGCCCAGGGTCGCCAAGAAGCAGTAGCTACAAACCCGCCCCTGATGAGACGGAGGGGCTAGCAGTCAAATGAAGAAGTGACACCATCTGTCCCTGTTTGACTATGCATGAGCTGTTTACATATGCATGTCTGGACTGTTAAAAGCAGCTGGGGAGAGGACACAGTGGGGGTGGTGACCAGCTGAAGAATTCCATACACACCAGCAGAAAATGACACCCAAAGCTTCACTCCTGCCCCTCCCTGCGGTGAAGCAGAAGAGCTACTTTGTCTTAGAAATCTGTACTTAAGAGAGTCCTGCCTGTTACCTGGCTCTCTTTTCCAGGACTGAGAAAGCCTCCTCAGCCCAGCAAACGACATGGACCAAGAACACAAGCTCTCTTCAGCAAAGATGGTCTCCAAGACCTCCAACCAGAGACTGCTGCAGTGTGAAACAGAAGGTAATCTTCTAAGGTTATGGGGGGTAATTACATTTATTAATATACCCAAAGCAAATTAATATCTCAGATATGTTAATTTTTACTAATGATGCAGAGCTTACTCAGTGTAAACCTGTGCTGTGTTAAGGATGTTAGAGGCATGTGTTTATCTTATTCCAACTGCTAAGTCTGAAATGTCTGAAAATAAAGCAGTCTGATTCTGAGACAAACAGGAGTCCTTTCCACATATAAGGTAATACATGGTAAGTTTCTGTAGCAATGGCCAGTATCCCCCAGGAAGGAGGAGGGGGAGCAGGCAGTCTCCTCCCGGCTATGTATGCCCTTATATTTCAAGTGTAATAAAAAAAAAATCAGTAACTTCCTTGATTGCCTTACACGTGTGACAGAGTACCAGCTTGAGTACTTGTATCATCATAATTATTCCACTTGTATCATCATACTTCTGTGCTACACATTGAAGACGGTCTTACTCATTGACTCTTAGGCTATGTTGTATTGCTTCAGTGATTGAATCATGAGAAAATCTTCGAATTCACTGAATCCCAAAAAATGTTCTTCCACTGCACTTATTTCTGGAACACCATACCAAACAGGACTAATTGCTCTTTGTTTGTCCCTTGCTTCATCTGCCTCTATTGCATACATTCCTGATTTCTTCAATTAACTGACTGTACTGCATTTCACTTCTTCAGAACTGTACTGAATAACTTCATTCTGAGATGAAGGGGAAGTATAGCTATCATTGGATGGTGTTTGGTAATTTTAAAGAAATGGGTCCATTTTCTCAGTAAATGTAAGCACTCAATACAATTTCCTTTGTTTTGGCATTCCTTGCTTTCATCATGACCTTAAAGTTATTGCTTGTTTCCCAAGAAATTCTGCAACACAATGCACCGGAGGTACTCCCTTCTTTCTCTGATTTGATCTTTGCTTGCTGCTTTAACTGTTCCATTACATTGCCTTACATCTTACTGTCTCTGAAGGCCGTGCAAGCCAACATGCTTGCCTTATGAACTGTCTTTTCATGTTCTTTAAAGGAGTCTAATGCTCTCTTCCAGTTTTTGAAGCCGTAGTTAATCAGTGCATCCATGTTACATTTGTTTTGATCCAAAGTTTTTGCATGCAAAACAAAGTGCAGCATTTTCTAGGACAGATATTCCAACCATCCATGTTTTTCAAACCAATGATACTGAAAGTGGTTATTTTTTAATCCAAATTAGTCATAAGGATACTGCGCTAACCTTGGCTGTGCTGGAAATCTCTTGATATCTCCTAAATCAGAAGCCTCAGAAGCTGACTTGACACTTGATGCCTTTGCCTCCATGTCTTTACTGGAGCCTTCCTCCGCACTTGATTTGGCTACTCTGCATTCCCTCGCTCCTCCTGCTGACATTGCTGTGATGTGACCTTACTGATAAAATTCTACCTGATATCCATTACCTACAAAGAAGGAAAATTTACCTCAAGTCTCATTTCTTAAGAATATAGTTACAGAATATGCATCACTTTTGTAGCCTCTCTCTTGACAGCATTTCAGTATATCTACATCTCTTCTGTGGTACAGCCTCAAGCTCTCTTAGAACTCTTCTCATTCTGCCTGCTTCCTTAGGGGTGTCTACTCTGTTGCAGAACTTAGTGTCATATATAAAAATATAAGCTTTTCCTATTAATCCTTCTGCATATCGCTCACAAAGATACTGAATAGAAATAGCCTCAAGACCAAGCCCTGAAACAATCCACAATTAAAAGACCTAGGGAAAGTCTCTTTTGCTTTTAGGAATTGCTATTGATGTTTGTCTATTTTTGATATTGAGTTTTTAACTGATTCATTTTTTGTAGACCACTTGGAGCCATCCTGATAGGGCAGGTAATTAAATGAAAGCAAATAAATAAAATGATATAACATTTTAATGTACAGCTCATCACACAAAAACTACTCAACTTCTGGTGTCACTTCATTATCAACAATACAACTCCATTATCAGGCACATTGTGAGCTAATACAACATTCAGCAGAAAGGGTACTCAGAATCTAAAACAAATCATCTATCGCAAACCTGCTGGACTAAATCAGTGTAAGACTCAAACAGAAACAATTCTACATATGAAAAGCCAACACTGCAAATATTATAACAGGTCCTAGAACACCAACACATTTCCTACTGCAAGAATAAAACAAGCCAGACTGCTATAGATCCTTATACCTGTACACAATTAAAAAATTATACATTTATAGATTTTACATTAAAAAAAAAAGACATTCAAAGATAAAAATATTTACATGCATCACTGTGATGCCAACCAGAAAACAATGAAAAAAAAAATTCTGAACCCATAAGTAAAGCATGTTGGATATGGGGTTGGTCCTCGGAAAGCCCAGAGTAAACTGAATTACATTTACAATATAGTATACTTGTCATACCAAAGAGGCACTGACTGCTGGTACTCAAACAGTAACAATCCTACCTATGAAAAAGCAATACTGCAAATATTCCAGCAAGCCCTATAACAAACACCAAAACACCTCCTATAAGAAAAACAGAATAAGCCAGGTTCCTATAGATCCCTACACAAAAACTACATGTTAACAGAATACCTCACCTTGGTCACATATGCAGAACACAGACAGACCCTCACCAAATACAGAATAAAGTGTCCATAACATTTATCTAGAAACATATAGGCAAAAATTGAGCTGGAAACCACAAGAAGCCAGACTTTGTAGGCATTACAACAATGGAAAAACAAACTTCACCATTCCTCATAAAACATCAAACAATAAAATCAAGAAATATAATTATAATATTAAAACCATACTAAATAAAAAGAATATTTCAAATTAACTGTGAAATAGAATATCCAGTAATTAAAAACTAATAAAACTATTTAAAAATTTTCCAAACACCAATAAAATATCTCAAAACAGCGATTGTCCGACCAATTTTAAAAAATAGGGCCTAGACTATTAAGAATTATCCAACTTTAGACTAATTTCTTCACTTTCTTTTGAAACAAAAATTCTTGACTTTTTTGTTATCCAACAGCTAAATGACTTCATAGATGTAAACTTTATTATTTTCTTCAGTGGTTAACATCATGAAAACATAAGAAAAATGTTACAATCGAATTAAATTTTTACAGATATCAATCAAAATAATAACATTTATTTGTTACACATATCCCATAAAATGGGGGAAAAAAAGAAATATGTATGGATAATTATCCATAGATATATACTTTCCCATATAATACCCTCTTATAAACTTCTGGGCATTACTGGGAAACAAATTAAACACAGAAGAGAGAGAGAATTTTTTTCATTTTGTAATGGATGTTGCTCTCTGATATCTGAACGGGATTTTTATCAATCAAAACGTTTCCAAATGAGTAGGGTCTATAAATCCAAATTTTTTCCCCTGATAGGTCACGTAACAAGAACATGGAAACTTTAAGAAGAATGTTGCCCCAAGTACCAACACTCGACTTTTTAAAGATTAAAAAAAACTTCCTCCTTGCTTGTGTAGCACGTTCCACATCCGGGAATATTTGGACTTTATGACCACAAAATAAAGCATCTTTATTTCTAAAGAATTTTTTAAACAATATATCCTTGTCCTGCTCAGCCATAAATGATACAAAAAGGGTTGCTCTATTATTAATCACATCAACTGATTCTTCCAAGAAAGTTGAAATGAGCACTACATTCTTGACTGTTTTCAATTTGGTTTCCTCAAGGCCCTTAGCACGAAACTTTAGACTTTTTCCACCAGGGCTTAGACAGTGGGAAGAAGTATCTGCTGGGTTTTCTTTTAGACATCTCATCTGCCTTTGACACCATGGATCACTAGATTTTACTATTTCGTCTTGAAGAAATTGGATGGTCTGGTCTTGTACTGTCCTGGTTCAAGTCTTATATGTCCAATCCATCACATCAAATTAGAATCATTACCAATTGTTCCTCTTGATTGATATTCCCTTTGGAGATACTCAAGGTTCTGCTCTTTTAGCCTTATTGTTTAATATCTATTTAATACCTATAGAAAAACTACTTGCGGGACTCAATGTGGGATATTCTATTTTTGCAGATGATATTCATTTCTATTTTGAACGCCAACCATCCTGGGATGACACCTTGAGAGTTCTATCTCTCTACATGTCCACAGTTAAAGCTTGGATGAGACATAATAAATTATCTTTAAATTTAATGAAAACAGAACGTTTACAGCATACCTCCGCCTTTGATATTCCTACCACTTTAAACTGTAACAACGTGCCCTTGTCTATCTTACATCAAGTACAAAATCTTGGCGTCTGGTTAGATTCTAGACTTTTCTTTCAACACCAATTAGATCTGGCTTTTTAAACTGAATTTACTTTGCAGCCTAAAGCCATTGATTAATGCTGATGACTTTCGCTCGGTTGTCCAAGCTTTAATTCTGCCATCTGTTGAATACTGCAATGTAGTATATTTGGGTCTCTGATCCGTGGCTCTAAAAGCACTTAAGCTGCTGCAAAATGCTGCTGAAAGGCTTGTCTCAGGTATGCACATTCAAGAGCATATTATGCTTGTACTTTTCAGTTTGCATTGGCTTCCAATCCAGTGGCGGATAAAGTGTAAAACCTCTGTGAATGGTATACCACCTGCTTCAGATTAATTGTTTTTCATGAGCTAATGCTCTACTGAAGATTCACACTTCCACTCGTAACTTGCGATCACAAAACAGAGATGTGCTGGAGGTACCCTCTCATAAAGGGCCAGATTTTCAAAAGGGTACACGCGTAAGATACGTGCGTACCCCCCGAAAACCTGGCCCAAACACCCCCTGCTCGCGCCAAGCCCTGGGATGCGCATAAGTCCCGGCACTTTCCTGGGGGGGGGGCGTTTCGGGGGGTGTGTCGCGATCCATGCATTATCTGCGGGCGGCGCCGCAGGTGTGGTTTTGGCCTGGGGGTGTTCCGGGGGCATGGCCGCGGCCTCCGGACCAGCCCCTGGACCGGAACATGGAGCGCGGCAGCCGGCCCAGCGCACACAAAGTTACGCCTGCTTTGAGCAGGCGTAACTTTCATGATAGAGGTAGGGGGGGTTTAGATAGGGCCGGGGGGGGGTGGGGAAGGGAGGGGAAGGGCGAAGGAAAGTTCCCTCCAAGGCCGCTCCGAATTTCGGAGCGGCCTCGGAGGGAACGGAGGCAGGCTGCGCGGCTACACACGTATCTCTTGAAATCACGCGTACTCTTGTGTGCGAACAAAAGTACGCGTGTGCGCAGATTTATAAAATCTGCCCCAAATTGTCTCTGCTTCAAGAGACTAGAGAGGGAACATTCTCTATTGCAGTTCCACAGTTTTGGAATTCACTAGCCATCCAATTGTGACTAGAGACAAATGCTAAACATAAGGCTGAACTTAACTGACTTGTTCTGCCTGGCCTTTGCATGACTTTTGTGTTCTAGTTTCTAAAATTCCAGCTGATATGACGAGCTGTTACTTATAGATGTTTTTGCTATATTTAACCTATAGTGTATGGTATGTCTAAATGATTATGTACGTTTCTTTTTATTGTAAATCACCTAGAATTCTGTACAATTGGCAATTCATAAATTTTAATAAAATATAAACATATCAAATAACATCCAATAATTAAAACTAATAAGGACTTTAAAAAATCTCCTGCTCTGCATTCCTGGGAATTGTTTATTTCCAGGCATCCTGAGATTTTTATGAATTAGGGTAGGAGAGATTTATTTATTTATTTATAGATTTTTATATACCGGGGTACATAAGTAACATCACCTCGGTTTACATTCAACAATAATTCAGCATTGCGCTTTACAATGAAACATAGTAACTGAACAAATGCAGAAACTTTCTCCTCTCTCTTTTCCTCCTATCTCCCACACGCACGCATGCACACACACATGCTTCACTCTCTCATGGATGCACACACACATACTTGCCTCTTTCACATAGGCACATGGATGCTTCCCTCTCTCTTACATACACACACACAAATACACTCCCATTCTGTCACTCACACATGCTCTAGCCTCTTTTGCTGGGCTTCTTTCTCCGCTGGCTGCAGCTGGATGGGTTTCTTCCTCCTAACCAAGTTGAAGTATTTCAATTCATTCTTTTACCCTTCACATCTCCCATCTCAGATACAACCCCCTTCTCCCCAATTTGTTGTATTCTCCCTCCCCAGGCTTGAACTACTCCCCTCTTCCATTTCATCTCCTTGATCCCCTTGAGGGGGGGCAGGGGGGGAATCAAGCTTCAGTGGGGATGGAAGAGAGGGAGAACTAGACTTCTATCCTCACTAAGGCTTGACACTTCCTCTCTCTCTCTCCTGACTTGCCCAGGAAAAAATAAATATCAGCTGCCTCCACCTTCTAACCTGAACAGCTGAGCTTCATGTAGGCTCTGTGCAGGCTGCCCCTCACTTGTCTTCATCAACAACAGCAGCAGCTGCTGCTGCCTCCTTCTAATTCTAGCCCTGTACAAGTCACACTCTTCCTCCCTCCTCCTCCTTCTTCTGTCTCCCTTCAACTTCTGGCTAAAGACGCAATCCCTGGCTTCTAGCTCTCATTTTGCTCAGGGGTGACTGCCCATGGCCCGCCCCTTTCTGTCTTCCAATTGACTGCACGGCGGTGCAGCACCAAAAAGGACAAAAGCATCAGATCCACGTTCGATCTGCATGGGAATGGCTTAAAATTGTTTGCTGCCACTGGTTCTCCCTGCATCATGTTGCTCCATTGCTGCCGCTGCCTTTCCCTTGTTTCTCTGTTGCCTCAGCTGCTGCCCCTCAGATATGTAGCTGAGACTCAGGGCACTGCTGCTTGGTCTCAGGACATGGGCCCTATGTGCCCAACACTAATGACACCATTGCTGGCAGCCAAATGGTCCCTCCACTGTCACATGTCAGTGATAGAACCAATCCACTTTTAGAATTCTGAAAAGACAGCTTTCTAAAAGGGGATTGGTCTTTTCACTAACAGTGGAGGACCAATCGGCAGACAGTGAAGGGGTGAATATTTAATATTAAGTATTTATTCACTACTTCACTGTCAGCCAATCAGTCCTTTACTGTCAGTTATCAGTGAGAAGTCCAATCCCTTTTCAGAAGTCTGTCCTTTCGTTGACATAAGATAGTGGATAGACAAATTGGCTGCCAGTAAGGAAATAACTCTGCTGGAGGAGGTAAGGTCTTTTTTGGGTTGAGGGATTTGCAGGACTCCCTCTGTTTTAATGGATAGGGGGTTCCAGAGGTAGGAGTTACACGTGGCCTGATTTCTTTTTTTTAAGGTGATGGGAAAGGATCTGGGAGGGGGAAGGATGATCTATTAGAATCGACCCTACCCTGCCTGGCCCAACTCTTATTTTAGGTAAACAACAATAAACATTCCAGCACTCCCGCTGAAAATATCAAAGTAGCAATTAAACTTATAGGGACCAACAATATACAAAGATATAGCAGGACAAGCTAATGTAAAACGGAGGATAAACAATCCAAAGGTCCTGCAACCAAACAGGGCTAGTGAATTCCAGCAGAGTCTGCGCCTTCTCGACGCAGCACTAGAGAAAAGTAGCCGCCCTGTCCAAACTTAGAGCAACCAGCAACAAGAGTGTAGACACAGCTCATCCTTGTGGGCCGTGATCCGGATGTCTCCGGAGCCTCTTATCCCCTCGGTTAATCCTTTGCCACCTGGGCGGATCTTCCTTGCGCATAGGTGGCTTAGGAGCCGCGGGCAGCTCCGCAACCGCTCCAAAGCCCGCCGCCTGTAGCACCTGCGAGGCCTCCCCCGGGGTTTTCACTCGGTGCGCTTCTCCTTTCACTGAGAAAGACAGCCCAAACGGTAATAGCCATCTGTAGCGGATTTCTTCCCTTCTCAATAGCTCAGTAACAGGCTTAAAGTCCCGCCGTTTTTTAATGGTCACCGAGGAAAGGTCTATAAAGATCATGACCTCGTGGCCTTGCCATTGCCACTTGTTTTGTCGCCGGGCAATGCCTGCAATCTTCTCTTTTAAAACATAGTCCTGGAAACAGGCAATAATATCCTTGGGCAGATTGTTAATCCTCGGGCCCAGCACCCGGTGTGCCCTAACAAGCTGAACCTCCGTTGTCTCATGGGGGGGCTGGTCCGGCTCGCCAGCAGTCAGGAGCATGGTGCAAATCTGTTTAACTACAGCCCCACAATTTGCATAGTCCGCGAGCTCAGGCACACCCCGAAAACGGAGGTTGTTCCGGCGGGACCTATTCTCTAGATCCTCAACCTTTTCTTGGAGACGGTCCACTTCAGTTTGGATGAGGGTAAGGTTTTCACGATTTACCTTTACTTCCTCACTGTTTGCCTCTGCTCTGGTTTCCACCTCGAACAGGCGCTTCCCGTTCTCAGCCAGGTCCCCTTTAATATCTTCTATCGATGCTCGCAGATCGGCTGTGTTAGCTGCTAGTTCATGCTTTAGATCCGCGAACCACCTCTGCATGTCCGCCCGGGTAGGTAATTCTGAGGTATCCAGCTGGTCTTCTGTGATCTCCACCGGCGATTCCGCCGCGGCCACGCTGCCGGCCGCCATGTTGTCTTCCAGCGAGTCCTCAGGCAGCGCTAGTTTGTAGTAGGAATACTTTTTAAAATCGAGCGGTTTTTTCCGACTCGACATCAGCGAGGTGCTGGGGTGCTCTGTATGCAGTTTGGTCCCAATTCGGCGCCGGGGGAGTGCCCGATTCTTTTAGATGCTGTGTCGGATCAGAGGAGCCATAGATTCAGGCTGCTGTCAGCATGGATGACGTCACTTCCTCCATCCCCAACTCTTATTTTGCAGTGAGAGGGGGAGCGGGCTTGCCATGCTTGGGAGGGAAGAGAGGACTCTCCCACTGACTCACCCAGTCCTTCCGAGTGGGGTTTGATGTCCTCCTCTCTACTGTGGAAAATGTAACTCCTGCCTCTAACCAAGATTTAAATTTCCCATGGTAAAAGAAGACGCGCTTAGCAGCTTCCCCACTAGCATGCCTCTTTGCATTGCAGAGTAATAGCTGATAAGTCTTATTACCCTGCAATGAGCATGAGATGTGCTAATCTTGCTGCAGGTTTTAACTCCTGGTGGTTTTTGGTGCTAAAACACCTGGTGCATACCGGAGTTAGGTTACCACCAAAAAATGAATGCTAAAACAGGAGTTAAAACCCATGGTAGGATCAACACAGATTATCCCATCAGCCCCCTATTCCTACAGGGATAACTTCTGTCTCCAAAGATATATTGAACAGATCCTTCAGTGTACTCACAAGAACCTTTGGGGTTTTTTTTGTTTTGTTTTGTTTTTTTAATGGCATTCACTATTTAACAAGCCCCTATCCTGTTTAATGGCTATAATATATTTCTTCTGCTATTTACCATCTTTCTTTTCTAAGCCTACTTTTGCCTTTCTTTCATGATTAAAGTATTGTCTCTTTATCACACTACTCCCACCAAAATGTTTTGAGCAACATAATTTCGGCATGGTTACTACCTCATATTACTACTGCTGCACTTGATATACTGATATCTATCTATACCTGTATATGAACAGATAGATACACATTAATCTAAGGGATAGGATGTATTCTCAATACTGTAATTATTACTAACCACACTGTATACACTTACAATAATGATGCATAATAACCATCCCAAAAAGCCTATCTCAGCTTTTTTTTTTTTTTTTTTTTTTGCTGAGTTGCAATATAACATACAAGACTAGCTCATCAACATATTTGCTTGCACCACTATCAGCTCTTATACATATCACCACCCTTACATACACTGTACAACCTATCTATTCACAGACATCACTACAGACTCTAGTAAATAGAAAGCACCAAGCATATTATTTTATAAGGAATATGTTGATATAAACAATATATTTTTAAAATTTAGTATGCATTGTCTATGGAGGGAGATGCATACTGGCCATGGAGTCATTTTTGGTGTTTGTTGCTGGTAAAAGAGACTTCTGATCTGATGCCTGCTCTGCAGCTCTCCCTTCTTAGTAAGGAGGATTTCATTCAGTGACTGAAAAAGAATAAAAACAATTAATACTGGAATACATCAACCACCCTTAAACTCTACCTTTTAACATTACATTAGAGTTAAATTTAATGCTACATTACTACTACTACTATTTATTTCTATAGCATTTCTAGATTTATGTAACACTGGTACTGTTAAACAAATCTTTAAAAAAAAATTAGGTATACAAAGGATTATTATATAAACAAATTAAACACAAAAGAATTTGTTGTCAGAGGATGTGGTTAGTGCAGTTAGTATAGCTGTGTTTAAAAAAGGATTGGATAAGTTATTGGAGGAGAAGTCCATTACCTACTATTAATTAAGTTGACTTAGAAATTAGCCACTGCTATTACTAGCAACGGTAACATGGAATAGACTTAGTTTTTGGGTACTTGCCAGGTTCTTATGGCCTGGATTGGCCACTGTTGGAAACAGGATGCTGGGCTTGATGGACCCTTGGTTTGACCCAGTATGGCATGTTCTTATGACAGTGATCCAAAAATCAAATTATTTAGAGATCTATATTATAAATCATCTCTGGGTACAATTACAACAAATACTTTAATACAAAATGTTTATAATCCAAATTGATAACATTTTATTTTGAATTCATATTCCTTTTAAAGACACAATTTTCGGCTACCTACTGGTAGCTGCCTTTAGAAGATATACGGTATATGATTATTGATTGTGATCAGAGACTTTTGTTAGGTATTAATCTGTTAGTATTTCACTTATTTATTTAGGATTATTCTTCTTTGGGGAAGTTATAGTTTTTCTTATGTTTATTTGTTATGGCTATTCATGTTACCCCTTTATGAAAAATATTAATTTGAAATGTTATTAATTTGGATTAATACAAATTGTATATTAAGGATTTTTTGTAATTGTACTTACAGATGATATATAAGTTAGAGCTAAGTAATTTGATTTTTGTAATGCTCTTTTTTTTGTTTGCACTATACAGAAACACAAGAGAGTACCTGCATCATGGTGCTTATAATCTAGTCGAGAGGTAAGACAAATAAAGGTCTTCAGGAAATATTTTAATAAAAAACATGCTGCAAATTCAAAAGGCTATGATAAAGGAGAGCCATGGTTAAAAATTGAAAAGCAGCCTTAGCAGAGTTGGATTTTAGGCAAGATTTGAATATGGCTAGAGAGGGGGCATGTTGAACCTAAATCAAGAAGATGATTTCAGGTATCCTTGCAGCAAA
This sequence comes from Rhinatrema bivittatum, assembly GCF_901001135.1. Taxonomy (NCBI): domain Eukaryota; kingdom Metazoa; phylum Chordata; class Amphibia; order Gymnophiona; family Rhinatrematidae; genus Rhinatrema; species Rhinatrema bivittatum. Next base: position 417,642,218 of record NC_042617.1, on the reverse strand, counting down.
ATGGAAAGCACAGAGTTGGGAGTTGGTGATGGAGGAGAAGGCACACATAAGAGCAGCTTGCCCAGTGAAGTGGAGGAGTAGCCTAGTGGTTAGAGCTGTGGGGTAAGAACCAGAGTTCAAATCCCACTACTTCTCCTTTTGACCTTGGATAAGTCACTTTACACTCCTTCGTCTCAGGTACAAACTTATAGGGTCATTCATCAAAATGTGTTATGGAATTAATGCCATAATGCATGCGATAATAACACTAGTGCATGGCGTGAATGCAAATTTTGGGAAGGGGCGGGATTAGGGAGGAGTTTGGGTGGTATTTATGAAAACGAGGGGCAATATCGCACTGTACAATAGCATAATGCATACTATCGCACGCTTTTAATGCCGGAAATAACTACGCCTTTTATTCTTGCGTTAAGCTGTGTGATATGACCGAAATAACCTTAACACAATTCGCGATACATTTTTCAAATTGCATTTCGGCCATTTCTGGGCTTGAGAGAGAGCGCCTCTGGGGAGGCCTTCACAGTATGCACCTATTTATAGACCTATAGGAGGGGCATCTAATAGCTTGAGGTGAGGTGTTGGTGGTGGTTTAAGGGACAGGAGACAGGTTTTCGTTCATAGTGAGACGTACAAACAGAACAGTACACCTTGGTGGAGGTTTGATGTCATTTGGAATGCGGAAAGTCTCACAAAGATGAAATTTTGTACCATGTTATCTCTCCCTAGCTTGATGGTACCCTGTTATAGAGTCCATCAAGCTAGGGCGAGAGAACATAGTAGAAATGTCATCTTTATGAGACCTTCACTCCAAATGATGTCAAATCTTCATCGAGATGTACTGTACTGTTCGTACATCTCACTATGAATGAAAACCTGGTTCCTGAACCCTAAACCACCTCCAACACCTCACCTCGAGATATTAGCTGGCCCTCTTAAAAATGAGATAAATACTTGACTACTATGATGGCCTTATAGATACTCTCACTCTCTCTCTCAGCATGAGATGTGAAATAGGAATTATCACAGGGAGCAAAAAGTTTACCGCACTCCTTAATACTACCGATGCGAAGTGCTATGTTACTACATGGTGTGGTATTTTTAAAATTTCCATAAACACACCCCTTTTTCTTAGCACTGGTGTTATCCATGCGTTGTTATAGTATTTTGATGAATCTAGGGGCTAGATTGTGAGCCCTTTGGGGACAGGGAAATACCTACAGAATCTGATAATCTGTTTTGAAGTGCTGAAAAAGCAGATTTAAAAAATTGTGGTACCAAGGAGAGATATTTGGAGAAATAAGAGATGAGAGATAATGAGGATCTGCAGAGTGAATGTACTTGGAGGTGAGTAGGAGAAGCTTGATTTGTAAGCAGATAGAGAATCAGTGAAGATGGGCCAAATGATCATAATGACATTGGAGGAAAATGTAATTTATCTGAATTTTGAATAATTATAGATTATGGTTCATTGAGATACTTGTAAGGAGCAGGTTGCAGTAGTCTAAATGGGAGGTAATGAGAGAGTGGAAAAAAGTTTTGGTAGTATTTCAGAAAGAAAGGGTCAGATTTTGGTGATGCTGTAGAGTAAAAATGATTGTTATATGATCATGTCTCCACTGGTCATTTCTTTAACAGGAGGATTAAATCTCTTGCTAAAAAAATAAAATGACCAAAAGTACAAACATATGCAATACAGCAATATCTGCTGCAGTATCCTTGACAAAGATCAATCATTTTCTTTCAGCGAAACTTACACGAGACACAGCAGCTATGCCATTATACAAGTGTCAGCATGTGAAACTGTGATTATATTCTTGCAGTCATATACACAATCATGAAAGTACTCCTAATCAGGATACAAGAAAGGTACTCACAAATAGCAGAAGACTATCCACCAAATCACTCCTGCAGAGTTTTAGAATCCTTCCCACCACTCATTAGCCCACTATAGCACTTTCCCGTCAATATTTTCTTCCCTGTAGTAGGTGGGTGAATGGAAGGATGGGGTTCCAGTTGCTACTCTGCACCAACATCAATGTGTTGATTTCTTGTCTTTCTATAAAACAGGGCAAGATAAGTGAATACATCACTATACATAATCCATAAATATATTATGCACTGAACATTTCCTACATAGGCATTAACCACTTAAAAAGATAGGACTCATCAACTATATGCACATCTAGATTCTATGTACAATGCAATATATAAATAAAAGTAATAGCATGATCCTTACTAGTGTATGGAGTAAATATTCCAGGGGACATCCTCCAGTGCCAATATTAGTCTATGCAATCATCTCCCTACACAGGTGCACAAAGCATGATGGTGCTTCAACCTCTATTAGTTTATCAATTGGGGGGGAAAAAACACATGATAGCTATGAATTTACAGACTAGTCCTTGACCACAAGAGTGACTCCTCGGGTAATTATAAAGTCATGGGATAGAAAGCAATATCCTATTGTGGATTAGTAATACCTTAAAAAAAAATCTAGTGATTGGCAAGGCAAGACTTACATTTTCTAAATCCATGATGGCTCTTTCCTATTAAGCCATATCTATCCATATAGTCAGTAATTTTGTTTAAGAATAGCTTCTACAATATTCCTCGGAACCATTCCTGGATTACCCTTGGAACCTCCAGTCTTCAGGTACTGTGGCTATTTTTAATGATAAGTTATAGATTACTAGTAACAGATCGGCAATTTCATATTTGAGTTCTTTCAGAGCACTAGGGTGATATATTACTCTTTACTTTATCAATTTGTTCTTTTACATCTTTCATTTTCACAGTGATTTACTTCATTTCTGATATAGGTATCTCCCCAACATCCTTCTCCGTAAAGACCGAAACAATTCATTTCGTTTTTCTGCTATGGCCTTATTCTCTCTAAGTGCCCCTTTTAACCCTTAATCATCTAGTGGTCCAATTAGCTCAATCACGGGCTTTTTGCTTTGAATGTTCTTGAAAAAATTTGTATCATTAGTTTTTGCCTCCATGGCAAACTTCTTTTCATATTCTTTCTTGGCCCACCTTATTAATGTTTTACATTAAACTTATCAGTGCTTATAGTCGTTCCTATTTTCCTCATTTGGATCTGCTTTCCATTTTCTGAAAGATGCCCTTTTGGTTTTAATTGCCTCTTTCACCTCACCATTTAACCATGCCGGTAGTTGTTTGGTCTTCATTTGACCTTTTATATTGCATTGAATACATTTTATCTGGGCTGCAAATATGACATTTTTTTTAACAATGCTCATGCCTCGTGCAAAGTTTTAACCTTTGTAACAACTCCTTTTATGGTTTTTTTCTAATCAATTTTCTCATTGTCTCCTTTTTTAAAGTTAAATGTTTTGCAGTGTTTTTACTTAATGTCCTCCCTTTGGTGATTGTCAAATTTGATTGCATCATGATCATTATCGCTAAGTGGCCCCACTACCATTATTCCTTGCACCAGATCTTGCATTCCACTGAGGACTAGATCTAAAATAGTGCGCCCCCCCCCCCCCTCCCCGACTTGTTAGTTCCAGGTCCAGCTGCTGCAAGAAGCAGTCATTTATGGCATCTAGAAACTACCTCTGAAGACTGTTCTGATGAGACGTTTACCCAATCAATACTGGGGTAATTGAAATTTCCCATTATTATTGAATTTCCAATTGTATTTGCCCTTCTAATATCTGTTAGCATATCACTGTCTGATTCTTCATCCTTACCAGATGGACTGTCATATATACTTGTTGCTATGTTCTTCCTTGTCACACATAGAATTTCTAAGATTCCACAGTGCATTTTGTTTCCTTCAGGACTTTTATCCTTCTTAATGCTATTCCATTCTTAACATATAGTACCATCCCTCCACCAATTTCATTTACCCTGTCATGTCGATTTAATTTGTTCTCTGGTATTAGTGTCCCACTGATTATCTCCCTTCCACCAGGCATCTGAGCTGCCTATTATGTCTATATCTGCCATACTTTCTAACTCTCTAATCTTAGATTTTAGATTTCTAGAATTCACTAATTCACAAGGATAAACAGCACCAAAGAGGAACAAACTTGGGCCTACATTTTTCATTCCGCTATAAATATAGCGGCATGAAGAGCTGCAGCCAGAAAAGGGGTGGGGGAGGCTAGTGTGCATCCGGCCACATCGCGATAGTACGTTTTCGCCCGTCGCGGTTGCAGCTGCGGCGCACACTACCGCCCCCATAGAGCCCCTGCAAAAAGGTGTAGTTATTTCCAGCGCTACTGCAGGCGATAATGTATAAACAGTTATTGCCTGCAGTGCAACCGAGCTCACAATTTTTTTAAATCCTGCCCAAACTCCTCCCATTTCACTCATTTAAATTTTAGCATCGTGATGCGATCGTTATTGCATGTGTTTGGGTGTTACTGCACACGATAATGATCCATCGCGTTTTGAAAAATTACCCTGTTAGATTGTGAGCCTTCTAGGGAGAGGGAAATACCTATATATAGTATCTACCGTATATGTAATCTACCTTAAAATGCCTGAAAGGCAGAATATAAAACAAAATAAATCTGTATTCAGAAACTGCTTATTACTAGTTGATATAGGTAATTTGAATTTTTCATATTTGCCAGATCTTTATTTAATTCCACCTCAGCTGCTTCAGTATTTTACTACAATCTCTCAGGATATTCTAATTCCCCTAGTTTTGCCAGTATCCTTTAAAGATACCTTTCACACCAAGCTATGCACTCCCGAGTGACTGCTTTCACTCATCATTTGATTTAAAAATTCCTTTGTTTCCTTTGTAAATATTTGTACCAGAAGCCAGATTCCAGCTTGGTTAAGATGGAGCACATCTTATCTGAATAGGGTCTTCCTTCCCCTAAATGTTCCCCAGTTCCTAAAAAATCTAAAACCCTCTTCCCTGCAGCATTTTCTCATCCACATATTAAGACTTCTGGAGTCAGCCTGCCTCAGGGATTCTATTCATAAAGTGGGAGAATTTCTGTAAATGCAACCCTGAATTTCAATTTCCTATCTAAAAACCTTAATTTGGCTTCCAGAACTCCCTCCTGCACCTTTCTATATCAGTGGTACCCACACAAACCACAACAGCTAGTTTCTCACCAATGCTCTCTAAATCCTATGTAGGTGTCACATGAGGTCAGTTACCGCTGTACCACACTGGCAGTTTACAAAGCGATCCTCATGTCCACCAGTTAACCATCTTCATGTCTAATGATCAAATTGCAAATTACATATAGACACATGCTCCCTGAAAAAGGATAAGACATCACCTGAAGGGCAGGTTTTATCTACAGGATCTCTTCCCAGCACACCAAGGCAATACTCCCCCCCCCCCCCCCCCCCCCAGGTGACCTTGCTTTTTCAAAGCAGGAGTTGCCAGACTGGAGGTGGGACTGCTCTATTATGTCCCTTCAGGTCTCCTCTATATAACTTAGTGTCCTACATTCTAGCTTCCAGAGATCAGATGCATTCTCTCAGAGTCTGGATCTCTTTGCACTGGGTGCATACTTACAACTCTAACCAGTAAGTAGATAATCATACACGTGATACTCAGTGGAAAAGACTGGATAGCCCCCATCTAGCTGCTGAACTGTTGTCTCAATCTTAATGTTATTGAATTGTTAAAATTAATTAAAGTTTATAAGGCAAGGGGATGCTTAATCCAATTTAAAATGAATTTAAGGAACTTTATTTTAATCTGTGTGACAATGACCTGCAACAAATGTGTAATGCCTACTAGCTGTCATCCAACATAAGAACATAAGAAATTGCTATACTGGGTCAGACCAAGGGCCATCAAGCCCAGCATCCTGCTTCCAACAGTGGCCAAACCAGGCTACAAGAACCTGGCAAGTACCCAAACACTAAGAAGAACCCATGCTCCTGATGCCAGTAATAGCAGAGGCTATTCCCTAAGTCAGCTTGATTAATAGCAGTTAATGGACTTCTCCTCCATTGGAATATATCCAAACTTTTTTAGATCCAGCTACACTAACTGCACTAACCACATCCTCTGCCAACAAATTCCAGAGCTTAATTGTGTGTTGAGTGAAAAATAATTTTCTCCTATTAGTTTCCAATGTGCCACTTGCTAACTTAATGGAGTGCCCCCTAGTCCTTCTATTATCTGAAAGAGTAAATAACTGATTTACATCTACCCGTTGTAGACCTATCATGCTTTTAAAGACCTCTATCATATCCCCCCTCAGCTGTCTCTTCTCTAAGCTGAACAGCCCTAACCTCTGTAGTCTTTCCTTATAGGGGAGCTGTTCCATCCCCTTTATCATTTTGGTCGCCCTTCTCTGTACCTTCTCCAGTGCAACTATATATCTTTTTTTGAGATATGGTGACCAGAACTGTACACAGTACACAAGGTGCGGTCTCACCATGGAACGATACAGAGGCATTAGGACAAGGCAGTAAAGATGAACCTATGTTATCTTACTACATTCATCAGCATTAAAGGGATCTAAATGTATATGCTGAAGACATTTCTTGTTTTTTGTTTTTGTTTTTTTTCTTTTTGGTTTGGGTTTTTTGGACATCAATTTTATTTAAAAGTGATACATGATAGAGTATGCAAGGATTTCCTGGAAGAGGAGAAAACTATTTAAGATTCCTTTTTGTGTGTATGTGAGGGGGGGAGGGGAGCATTACAAATTATGCATTACTAGCTTGGTGTAACCAGACTTTGTTGACCTTCAGGTCACTGCAAACACATTTCCAGTACAAATGTTTTCTGCAGAATGTTATCCCTTCACCCAAATGTTTAAATCATCTTGTGATACATACTGTATAGTCTAGATCCACAGTACAAAACTAGTTTTAACATTTTGGTGTCTACATCATGATTTTGAACTCAGATTTTCTCATTCATGTTTTATCAAGTCTTAATAGTATCCTTTTGTATTGTTTTTAAGTATTTTTTGTGACCGTTTCAAACCAGGTCTCAATTAATTTTAGTACATTTTTTGTTATGGTTAATGCCAACCTAGTTCAGCACAACAGAATTTTCATTAGTTTAAGGGAAAATCCATTTACTTGGATTTGTCTTATATAATAGCTACTTATTTATTTATTTATGTTTTTTTTATATACCGGCATTCATGATAAGATCACATGCCGGTTTACATTTGAACAAGGAGTGCAGGATAACATAAAACTGAAAACTAGTGCATTGGAAATGAAGTTACAATGAACAGGGGTAATGGAACTAGGAGAAGAGAGAGAAAGGCATGTGTAGGTTAACACTTAAAAGTATCAAGTCAGTTTTGATTATATTTATGGGATATAAAGAGAAAATTATATTCGATATCCTAAAAGATCACCAAATTCTGAAAATATCAGCATAAATATGGCATGGCTTAAGCTTAAAATATACTGAATAAACCAATTTCAGTCAAGGTTTATGCAAGTAAAGTATAACCAGATAGTTTTGTGCAAAATCCAAACCTGTTCATCCATCCCTAGCATAAAACAATTTGCATTAATTCAAACAGGATCACAACATACTTTACAAAATTATTTTACAAATATATGTAAAGTCACATATAGGCTGGATGGCCATATAGCTCAAGCATTGCAAAGGAATAAGGAACAGTGTTATAACTGTAATCTACTTGCAGTATAAAATACTCAGAGGAGATTGTTTTTCAAGTATATTTGTTTGAAGTAATTGCCTTTGAAGCAAATATATATAGGAAAGCAAGAAAAGAGCAGCTTTTAAACTAGAACAAAAGGGAAAGCTGACAGTCACTCCGCAGCGCATGGTTCGGAGGGAGGTATCTTCAAAGGATACTAATGAAGCAATAAAGTTAGGGCATCCCAACAGAGAGGTTCCAATAATAAGAAAAGTAGTCCAAGTGCCTATAATTAAAAACTCACCTGAGCTAAAAGATTCCACTTTATCCCTGAAAAGCAGAATGTAAATACAAACAAAAAACTCTCTTTGAAATGTTTGTATGCTAATGCCAGAAGTCTAAGAACTAAGATGGAAGAATTATAGTGTATAGCAATGAATGATGACATAGACTTAATTGGCATCTCAGAGACATGGTGGAAAGAGGACAACCAATGGGACAGTGCTATACCGGGGTACAAATTATATCGCAATGACAGAGAGAGCATCTTGGAGGCGGGGTGGCATATTATGTCCGGGATGGCATAGAGTCCAACAGGATAAACATCCTGCATGAGACTAAGGGGCAGATTTTCAAAGGGGTATGCGCGTACCCCCCGAAAACCTGTCCCAAGCTCCCCCTGCACGCACCAAGCAAGCCCCGGGACGTGTGTTGGGGGGCGTGTTGCAGCGGCGTGTCATCCAGGGCGGGGCCGCGGGCATGGTTCCAGCCCGGGGGCGTGGCCGATGCCTCCGAAACTGCTCCCAGGCTGCCTCAGGCAGGCATAACTTTTCAAACAAAGGTAGGGGGGGGGGGGTTGGGGAAGGGAGGGGAAGGTGCGGAGGGTGGAAGTTCCCTCCGAGGCTGCTCCAATTTCGGAGCGGCCTCAGAGGGAATGGAGGCAGGCTGAGTGGCTCAGCGCTCACAGGCTTCCGATTTTGCGCAGCCTTGCGCGCACTGACCCCGGATTTTAAAAGATACGACGTACTCTTGTTTGCGCCAGTCGTGTGAACAAAAGTACACGCGGGCGTACATTTTTAAAATCTTCCCCTAAATGTACAATCGAATCTTTTTGGGTAGAAATCCCTTGTGTGTTGGGGACGAGAATAGTGATAGGAGTATACTATTATCCACCTGGCCAAAATGGGGAGATGAACAGTGAAATGCTAAGAGAAATTAGGGAAGATAACCAAACTGGTAGTGCAGTAATAATGGGAGATTTCAATTACCCCAATACTGATTGGGTAAGAGAAACATCAGGGCATGCTAGAGAGATAAAGTTCCTGGATGGCATAAAACACAGTTTTATGGAGCAATTAGTTCAGGAGCCAACAAGAGAGGGAGCAATTTTAGATCTATTTCTCAGTGGAGCAGAGAATTTGGTGAGAGAGGGTAACGGTGGTGGGGCTTGGCAATATTGATCATAATATGATCATTGATCATAATATGAATAAATTTGAATTAATGACTGGAAGGGGGACAGTATGTAAATCCATGGCTCTAGTGCTAAACTTTCAAAAGGAAAACTTTGACAATGAGAAAAATGGTTAGAAAACAAAACCCAGAAAGGTGCATCTACAAAGGTAAAAAGTGTGCAACAGGCATGGACATTGTTAAAAATTACCATCCTAGAAGCACAGACAAGATGTATTTCATGCCTTAAGAAAGGTGGAAGGCAAAACAATTACCGGCATGGTTAAAAGGTGAGGTGAGGTGAAAGATCTTCATTCAAAAGAAAATAGGATAATGTATAAGCATTGGCAAGTTAAATGTAAGACAATGATAAGACAGGCTAAAGGAAAATCTGAAAAGAAGTTGGCCATAAAGGCAAAAACTCACAATAAAAACTTTTTTAAAAATGTCCGAAGCAGAAAGCCTGCAAGGGAATCAGTTGTACCGTTGGATAATCAAGGGGTTAAAGGGGCACTTAGAGAAGATAAGACCATTGCGAAAGATTAAACGATGTCTTTGCTTCCGTGTTTACTGAAGAGGATATTGGAGAGATACCCATTCCAGAGAAGGTTTTCATGGGTGATGATTCAGATCAACTGAACCAAATCACAGTGAACCTGGAAGATGTGGTAGGCCTGATTGACAAACTGAAGAGTAGAAAATCACCTGGATCGGATGTTATACACCCCTGGGTTCTGAAAGAACTAAAAAAATGAAATTACAGACCAATTAGTAAAAATTTATAACCTATCATTAAAATCATCCGATGTACCTGAAGATTGGAAGGGAGTGGGCAGTGGAGTGCCTCAGGGATCTGTATTAGGACCTGTACTTTTCAATATATTTATAAATGATCTGGAAAGAAATACGACAAGTGAGGTAATCAAATTTGCAGATGATACAAAATTGCTCAGAGTAGTTAAATCACAAGCAGATTGTGATAAATTGCAGGAAGACCTGAGACTGGAAAATTGGGCATCCAAATGGCAGATGAAATTTAACGTGGTTAAGTGCAAGGTGATGCATATAGGGAAAAATAACCCATGTTATAGTTACACAATGTTAGGTTCCATATTAGGAGTTACCACCCAAGAAAGAGATCTAGGCGTCATAGTGGATAACATGTTGAAATCATCGGTTCAGTGTGCTGCGGCAGTCAAAAAAGCAAACAGAATGTTGGAATTATTAGAAAGCGAATGGAAAATAAAACAGAAAATGTCTTAATGCCTCTCTATCGCTCCATGGTGAGACCGCAACTTGAATACTGTGTACAATTCTGGTCGCCACATCTCAAAAAAGAAATAGTTGCGATGGAGAAGGTACAGAGAAGGGCGACCAAAATGATAAGGGGCATGAAACGGCTGCCCTATGAGGAAAGGCTAAAGTAGTTAGTGCTGTTAAGTTTGGAGAAGAGACAATTGAGGGGGGATATGATAGAGGTGTTTAAAATCATGAGAGGTCTAGAACGGGTTAATGTGAATCAGTTATTTACTCTTTCAGATAATACAAAGACTAGGGGGCACTCCTTGAAGTTAGCATGTGGCACATTTAAAACTAATCAGAGAAAGTTCTTGTTCACTCTGCGCATAGTTAAGCTCTGGAATTCATTGCCACAGGATGTGGTTAGTGCAGTTAGTGTAACTGGGTTTAAAAAAGGTTTGGATAAGTTCCTAGAGGATAAATCCATAAAGTTATGACGGTAAATAATAAGCAATAGTAGCTTATGATCTATCTAATGTTTGGATACTTGCCAGGTACTTGTGACTTGGACTGGCCATTGTTGGAAACAGGATACTGGGCTTGATGGACCCTTGGTCTGACCCAGTATGGTATATCTTATGTTCTAACTGAGTAAACCTCAGTCCAGAAGAAGTGCTGACAGCAGAACTTTCATCTGCTTGTGGTAATTAGACTTGCTGGGAAAGAGCATTTTAAAGAAAAAAAAACTCTTGCAGGGTTAAACTATTACTTGCTCATATATTGTGTGCTAGTTTTAAGGTTAGATTTTGATCACCAGTGTTAGAAATGTGTATATTTTAGGTAAATAGACTTTACATTATTTCTGTGAGCTAGTAAAGGTTAGTATTTGATTGCCTCTTGTATTTACCCCAGAGTTCTAAAGGAACTAAAAAATGAAATTGCAGACTTGTTTCTGGTAATTAGCACACAATCATTTAAAATAGCCTCAGTACCTGAAGACTGGAGGGTGGCCAATGTGACGCCAATTTTTAAAAATGGCTCCGGGGTGATACGGGAAACTATAGACTGGTGAGTCTGGTGTCAGTACCAGAAAAAATGGAAGAAGCTATTCTTAAAAACAAAATTATTTCCTGCATAGACATGTGTTAATTGAGGAGAGTCAACATGGTTTTGCAAAGGGAAGTCTTGCCGTACCAGTTTACTATAATGTTTGGAAGTGTTGATAAACATGTGGAGCAAGGTGAGATGGCTGATATAGGGGTAGATTTTAAAAAGGTGCGCGCAGGCATACATGAGCGCATGCTACCCGGCGCACGCACATGTACGCCAGATTTTATAAGTTATAAAATTGGGGGTCGGCACGCACAAGGGGTGCAGTTTGCGTGTGCTGAGCCAACACCGAGCCGCTCTGTCTTCCCCCGTTCCCTCCCAAGCTGCTCCGAAATCGGAGCGGCCTTGGAGGGAACTTCCTTACCCCCCACCCCACCTTCCCTTCCCCTACCTCCCCGCTCTCTCTCCCCTACCTTTCTTTTTCTTTTTTCTTGTTTTAAAACTTACTTCAGCCCTGGGACTGAAGTAAGTTGCACGTGCCGGCCAACTGCCGGCGCGCGATCCCCGGCACAGCAGCGAATGGCCTCTGGCTCCGCCCCTTCCTGCCCCCTTAGTAAAGCCCCGTGACTCACACGTGTCCCGGGGCTTTATGTGCGTCGCTGGGCCTTTTGAAAATAGGCCCGGCGCGTGTAAGCCCTCTGAAAATCCAGCCCATAGTGTTTTTGCATTTTCAGAAGGCATTTGACAAAGACTGTCATAAGAGATTCCTCAGCAGATTGGGAGGTCCTATAATAGAAAGAAGTGTCATATTATGAACTGGTAATTAGCTAAAAGATGGAAAACAGAAGATAGGACAAAATGGTCCGTTTTCCCAAAGTCATCAGTGGAGTGCCCCAAGGGTCTGTATAGGAACCTGTGCTATTTAGAATATTCATAAATGATCTGATAAAGGGAATTGTGAGTGAGTAGACCAAATCTTCAAATGACACAAAATTGTTTTGAGTCATTAAAACAGCAGATTATGAGGAACTGCAGAAGGACCTTGTGAGCCAGAAAACAGGGCTTTTAAATGGCAGATGCAGTTTAAAATGGACACACAAAGACTAATGCACATAGGGAAAAAAGCTGGGTTCATATTAGGAGTCCCCCACCCAAGCAGAGGACCTTAGAGTCCTTGAAATCTTCACCTCAGTTTGCAAAAGTGGTCGAAAAACAAATAGAATGTAAGAAATTATTTGGAAAGGACTAGAAAACAACAGAGAATATCATAATGTCTTTGTATAGCTCCATGGTGCGATTGCGCCGTGAGTATTGTGTGCCGTTCTGGTCACCCCATCTCAAAAAAGACATATTGGACTTAGAGAAAAGGTACAAAGAAGGACATCAAAAATGATAAAAGGGGATGGAAAAGCTTCCTTATGGAGAAAGACTAAACAGATTAGGGCTCTTTAGCTTAGAGAAGAGCAGATTGAGAAGGAATATAATTGAGATTTATAAAATGACGAGTAGGGTGAAAAGAGTAAATAAGGAATGGTTATTCATTCTTCCAAATACACAAGGGCTAAGGGACACTCCATGAAACTAGCAACCAGCAGATTTAAAACAAATTTTAAGAAATATTTGTTTCACTTGGCACAAAATCAAGCTATGAAATCTGTTGCCAAAGGATACTATCAAGGGCATAGGAGGGTTCAAAAGAGGGTTGGATAAGCTCCTGAAGGAAAGGTCCATAAACAATTATTAGCCAGGTATACTTGGAGTGAGATATAAGAAATAGATCAACTATTGAGGATCTGCTGAGTTTCAATCACCCAGACTGACCATTGTCAGTTACAGAATGCTGGGCTCAATGGATTATGGTCTGACCTAGCATGGCACATCTTATGTTCTTACTTATTTTGTATAGACCACCTATCAACATTTCTAGGTGGTTTACAACAGTACAATCATAAATATTGGCTACATAACATACCGATTACAGGACAAAACAATAAAACAATACAGCATTCAGATGCTGCAGCTCACCATAAAGAATATAGTTAGCTTCACAGCATAGTGGCCTCAAGCATAAAAACACCTAAGCCAACATTTTGTCAAGCCTCATCTCAGGTCCTCAGTTACTACCAGCCTCAGTTAGATTGTTTGCTTGACTAAAAAAAAGATTTTATCACCTTTCTAAAAAGTAAGGAGCATTCCATGGGTAGAGTGTTCCAGAGAAGAGGTACCTGAACACAAAATAGTCACGAGACTAATCCAGTCTAATGTATCTGAACGGTGGAATATTAAGTAAGCACTGGAAGAAAGATCTTAGAGGGGGCGTGTTGGCTGGTATAGTTTCAAGGTGGCATTATGTTATTAATTTTCTTTACACAATTGCTGCACTTATTTAAACTGAGTCACACAGGTAAAGTAACTTACTCAATGTCACACAAAGTAATCTGTAGAAAGAAATGTGTTAAAATCATATCCCTGGATTCCTCCTATTTCCTTTCCTGTATAGGCAGCTTATCATAGCACAGATAGCATCTTAGACATTTATTTGATTATGGTACTTTTTATTGTAGCATAAGGAACTGTATGACCTGAAGAAAATAAACTTCACTATTTATGCACTCATGCCTGGTGATGTTGCACATGGAAATTTGAGTACTAGCAATGCACTTTTCAATAAATATTTGGTTGCAATGCACATTTTAAGAAATGTTTGGTTGGAAGGATGTTTTCCAATTGCTGTAAAGTTGAAACTGGCTGATAAGGAATTTTGTTCTTTGGGCTATAAAGGTAATATTTTTGGATATTAGAAAATTATTAAAGGCCATATTACTAATGGAGCATAGGGTCCTATGAACTGGACATAGCACCAGTAGTGGACCTAGATTTTGTGTTCACACAAATGTATGATCATCAGTGCTGTTTTGCATTAATCACAATGGGCTGAATTTTCAAAAGCATTTATTTACTCTAATAAACATGGTTTTATGCATGTAAATGGGCTTTTGAAAATTGCTCGGTGGAGGGATTGTATGCATAGAAATAGGCATAGAAGTGATTCCATGTGTACTTTTACACGTATGCCAAAGAGCTGTTCGGGGGGTGGGGGGGTGGGTGGATAGCATTTACACTCATACTCTCAGTTTTTGACATAGTTCTGTTCTTTAAATACCAATGGAACTTCAACATAGTTTCAGTGTGAAGCAATTTGAAATACTTATTCAGTCACAGAAATGAATAACAGTAAATGATAGATAAAGACCAAATTGGTCCATGCAGTCTGTCCAATAGAGATTAATCCAATTTAGGTATATGCACATAAAAAATCCCATATTCAATCCAATACCAACTCCCTCCTCCCCCCAAATCTCTTACCTGTCCTCTTAAACCCTTTTCCTACCGCTGTCCCAAGCAAGCCCAGAATCTGCTAAAGTGATGCCCCCTCTCTTCTATAAGCAGGCCATTTCAATCTCCGCCATCTTCAGATTTGTTTCTCACAAAACAAATACCCCAAGCTATAACATCCTGATGCAGTTATTCCACTGTTGTTTAGGCTGTAATTGCTGTTTACAGCAGGTTACCCTAATACTTGCTCCATGTGGGTTACCCCAATGAACTCCTGGAAGCACAAAACAGTCAGACCGCTCTTGTTATAAAAAATGCTGCTCCATGTGGATTATCTAGTGCTTCTCTGTTTTTAAAATTCTTCTACACTTTTGTCTCTACCACCACCTCCAGAAGGGCATTCCAGTCATCCAGCATCCTCTCTGTGGAAAAAAATGCTTCCTGATATGTTTCTAAATCTACCCCCTTGGAACTTCATATCATAACCCCTAGCTTTACAATTTCCTTTCCATTGAACAAGATTTGATTCCTGTGCATTGTTAATTCCTTTGTTATTTAAATGTCTGTAATATATCCCATCGATTCCTTCTCTCTTCTAGGGTATACATATTGAGGTTTTTCAGTCTCATAGGGCTTTTGTTGAGGACCTCACACCATTTTGGTTGCTTTCCTCTGGACAGCATAACTGAACATAGTATTTTAGAAGTGACACCATCCATGACTTGTAAAAAGGGGTTATCACCACCTTTTTAAAACTGTTTGGTTTTTTCCTCTCCCTATGCACCCCAGCATTCCTCTGGCTCTGGCTAATGCTTTTTCATACTGTTTAAGTACTTTGAGATCATCAACCACTATCTCTCCTGGTCAATACACATCACCTCTTCACCATCTGTCACATACCACTCCCACTGATTTCTGCAGCCCAAATACATGACTCTGAACTTTTTAGGCACTGAATTTTAATTGCCAGGCATTCAACCACTCCTTGAGCTTTCTTAGATCACTTCTCATCCTGTCTCCTCCCTCATGGTTGTCTAGTCTACTGCAGATTTTTATGACATCTGCAAAAAGGCAGACTTTTTCCTCTAACCCTTCTGCAATATTGCTCACAAAGATATTGAACAGAATTGGCCCCAGGGCTGATCCCTTAGGCACTCCACTAATTTATTTCTGAGAGTAAATTCATTTTTCTACTACCCTCTGTTGTCTATCACTCAATCAGTTTCTAATTCAGTCCACCATATTGGGACTCATCCCCAGACTGCTCAGTTTCAGGTCAATACAGTAAAGTGCGGCCGCGGTTACCCTGCTTCTAACCCGCCTTCTACTCACAATTTGGCCGCGTTAGTCCAACCCGCAATTCACTATCCCCTTTAACCCATTCTTACCGCCTCTTTAAATCAACGAGTAACCCCTTCCGCCCGCAGCATGTATATGAGATGTAAACGATCGGATTAGCTATTCCCCCCATTCAGTAACGCGCGCCCCGACTATCGCCTTTTTAACCTGCAGTTTAGCCGCATGTTTAACCTGCTAATTTACCGCCTACCCCTACCCCTGCATTAGAGGCAGGGGTAAGGGTAGATGGCAAACTTTCCCCCAAAAGAAAACCTAAAAACCTAAAATCCCCTCCTCCCGAAGCGACTGGACATGTAAAATATTGAAAACCTAAAATCCCCTCCTCCCAAAGCGACTGGACATGTAAAATATGTGAATAAGTGTAACCAACTTACTTTTTGTTTCTTTTTCAGCCCTTTCAGCCTTCTCTGCCATCCTCCGGAGGGGGCAGCCGGCGGCGAAAGCGGCTTCCAGCGGCCCACGCCGGCGAAGACGGACGAACGCACGCCCGTAGTGCACGGGCGCTCAAGCCAATGAAAGCACATGGACGGGCGTGCGTGACGTACGCCGTGTCGTCACGCACGCGCGTTCATGTGCTTTCATTGGCTTGAGCGCCCGTCAATTTGGGTGCTCTAGCCAGCGAAGCGCATGACGTCACAGCATACGCTTCGCTCCAGCGAAGCGTACGCCGTGACGTCATGCGCTTCGCTGGCTCTAGCCATTGGCTGGAGCCAGCCAATGACATTTGAAATGACAGGTACCAGCGCACCCAGGATACTGTATAGGCACTGTATAAAGCGCCTATACAGTAAAATGGGTTGCGCGGGCCTAACGCTTCTTGGACGCGGCTTGCATTTGCATGCAATTTTAATACAGTATCGAGCGGTCGGTGAGCCGGACTGTGCGTGCGGCAAATGCGGGTGCGCCCGGCACTAACGCAGCTCTTCCTACCGCTCCTTACTGTATCGGCCTTTTTATTAATAAGCCCTCTATGTATTACAGCATCAAAAGTTTTGCTAAAATCCAGGTAAACTACATTCAATGCATGTCCTTGATTTAATTCTCTTGTCATTCCATTGAAGAAATCAATCTGATTTGATACAATCTGCCTCAGGTAAAACTATGGTTCCTTAGATTCTGCAGTCTACTGAATAATAGATAGCTCGCTAGTCTTTCCTTCAGTAGAGTGTTCATCAATTTTCCCACCACTGAGATAAGGCTAAGCAGCCCATGGTTTCCAGCCTCTTCCTTATTACTACTTATGTGAAGAGGGGCCACATCCATTTTTCTCTACTCCAAAGGAGTTACGCCTTTCTCTAGAGATCAGATCCCATTGCAGATCCACCAGAATCTCTCTGAATTCCCTTATTATCCTGGCTGCATTGCATCTCACCCGATGACTATGCTACTTTCCGTTTTATTTATTTATTTATACAATTTATGAATCGCTTTCCAGGTTTTACAGTAAAATCTTCCAAACACTAACACACTCTTCCATAAATGGTGTCATGTCTATCCCACTCCATGTACCCTTGGGCAACAATCAGCAATCCTTCTCCAGTCCCTTCTTTAGTAAAAACAGAACAGAAGTATTGTTTAGTATTTCTTATTTGTTTAGCATTGCTGTATTTTTCTCATCTCTGTCTACAAATTGCTCCCAGCATCCTCTTAATCTTACAGCTCCACTTCTGGCCTGCCTTCTTTCACTGACATACTTGAAAAAGTCTTTTACCTCCTTTTGCCTCTTTAGCTATCTTTTCTTCCATTTCTGATTTTGAAATTCTGACTTCCCACTTATTTCAGCTTTACAAGATATTTTTTTCCTATGTTGTTTTTTTAAGATCCTTTTGTACTTTTTAAATGCTAATCTTTATGCCCTTGCTTTTTTAGCCTTCTCTTTGGGGAGCAATATTGGTTAGTAACTGAGATATTATCCTGACTTAAGTTACTCCACAGCACAATAATAAGCATGTTCATGTCATTCACACTGTAGATGCAACAAAAAAGGTGCATTTCTCTGCATATCATCAGGTCATTAACACACAGTTCCAGTGGTGTAGAAAATACCTTTAACACTAGCAAACAGTTGAAATCTGAAACAAAATTACTTAACACAAGAAAAAATTAAGTTAAAATAGATGCTGCAATTTCACATAACTATTAAATGGGTTTATGGTTTGTATTTTTTAAATTTCTCTTTCATCTATACATCTACAGTATATCTATATCTGAACAATCAATATTCTTAAGACAGTAACATAATAATGATGGCAGAAAAGGACCAAATGGTCCATTCAGTCCTCCCATAAACTGCTTATGGTAGTCTCTGCCCTGTCATGCAGGTTACCCCCATGTTCCTCTTAAGGGTAACCACTGCCTCTCTGTGCAGTTATCCCCAAGCCTTATGATAACCCATAAAAAATTTGCTGCTAGCAACATTTTTACTGGGTATTGAGCCTTCTTGAAAATTCAGACAATGTTGTTTGACATGCTTTACTTATGGACTTGGCTGTAGAAGCAGCCCTGTGCTTTTTTCCTTATGTCTGTGTAGTAACATTCTTAAGACCCTTTTACTATATGACTGAATTCCTCACTTTTGAAAGGAATTATGTTCCTCTAGACCATTATTCCTAACCCACTGCACAATGATTTTTACATAGTAATATGGTAATATTGGCAGAAAAGGACCAAATGGTCCATCCAGTCTGCCCTGCAAGCTTCTTATGGTAGTATCTGCCGCGCCATGCAAGTTATCCCATGTTTCTCTTAAGGGTAGCAGCTGCCGCTCCATGCAGTTTTTTGATGAGCCTTTTTGAAAATTCAGACAGTGCTGATGTGTTTTGCTTATGGAGTTGGCCTTAGAAGCGTACCTGTACTTTTTCACCTATGTCTGCATAACAGTACCTCAGACTGTAAAAATCAGGGCCTGTGTTGGTTGTCGCCTAAATCCAATTCCTCTTCCAAGCCCACCACCACAACCGCCATCAGAGCGGAGAGTGATGTTGTAGTTGTGTCAAAAGCATCAAGCCTTATTGTTTAAGGATAGTAACTGCCACACCAGCAAGTTACCCCATGCCTTCTTTTCTTTATTTATATTTGATCCTTATAAATCAGTAAGAATGAAAAGCCCCAATGCCTGAGATGATTTTTGTACAAACCAAATAGCATTTGGCATGCTGCTCTATTTATGCACCTTGTTTCTTATTTTATGGAATATTCATGTTTCTTTACTGGACGGTTTCCTATTTGACTTCACTTTGAAGTTTAACTGCCATATTTTGTCAGTCACCTTTTTACCACAATGTTCAGTTCCAGAGCCATCGCTGGTTATGTCTCATTATTATCCTAATTCTGTCTGAAAAAACATCCTAATACAAAATAGTAAACTGTGCATTTATCAAATGCACATCCAGATTGAATAGTTATTTTTTCCCATTGATAAGTGATACTAATTTATCTGTCTCTGAGAATGAAATGCTGAGACATACATGGTGGTATTTGAACCTGGAAACATCAGGTGTACAGAGATGTTACCCTTGCGGATTTTAAAGGCGCTACATGCGCCAAAGCCAGAAAATATGCGTGTGATTTGGCCCAGCGCATGCCACGTGGATTTTAAAAACCGCACAAGTATGCACGCATCTCCTGGTACGCACACAAACCAAAAAGTTCAAAAAGGGTCAGGGCATTGGTGGGCCGAATGTGTAACAT
Source organism: Rhinatrema bivittatum (assembly GCF_901001135.1). NCBI lineage: Eukaryota > Metazoa > Chordata > Amphibia > Gymnophiona > Rhinatrematidae > Rhinatrema > Rhinatrema bivittatum. Next base: position 417,622,509 of record NC_042617.1, on the reverse strand, counting down.
GAAGTCTGTGCATAAGTATTTATGCGCACAAGCGCGCCGGGGTCCCCTACCGCATAACTTTACTTCTGCTATGGGCGGCATGTAAGTAATAAAATAAAAGCTAGGCTAGTCGGTGGGGTTTTAATGGTCAGGGCTAATAGGGTAAAAGGGAGTCGAGTTAGCTTGGAGGTTTAAGAAGTCCTCTCCTTTACTGGGGCGAACTGGGAAACAGGTAATTGTGTCGGCCTGCGTATCTACTAAAATCCCCACGCTTAACGCAAGTGAGGTGACATTTGCGTGCACATGCATGCGTCAATATAAATTCGTGTGCACATGTATAGCCAATTTTATAACAGGCGCAAATATGCGCACATGTACATGCATATGTTATAAAATCGCCGCACACGTGTTTATGTGCGTGGGTCTTAAAATTCGCCTCTTAGCTTCCCTAGAAGACTATGCCCTCTAACTTGACTTTAAAAGGCCTATGTACTAAGCATTTTCCCCATAGGTGCAAAATGAGACATTTTGCTCATTCATTTATCTAGATTGGAAGATCTGTAAAGGTAATAGAACGATTATTTTTTGTAATATAGCTTATTAGGGGTCAAAATACTCTTTAAAAAAAAAAAAGCTTCAGTTGGGAACTTATACAGTAATATACATTAAAAAAAATATCCTGCAAAACCTTTAATTAGCTACACAGTATTGGCAGGGGAGGGAAGATGAGCTTATTCATTTTTCAGCAAATTTGTATAGGATGCGCTATAGAATATTACTTTAAAGGCCTTACCTTTTATTTTTGTTAGAATTATTACATTAAATCAATACATTTGTATTTCAATAATTGTCAGCTATTTAGCATTGTTAATTGTCTCACCTGCTTATGTTTAGACTGGTCAAAAAAAAGGGATTGTGGGCTGTTTGGTTAAATAGATTTGGAGTAACTGTACTGACTTTCATGTTGTGACATTTTATTGAGGGAATGTGCTTTAGTAATGTTGCATTTCATTCTTGGCCAATATGTGTTTCTTGCTATGTATTTTAATGATCAGGCTATTACTAAGTAAATCAGAAATACTGCCTTAATTCTAAATTACCTGTATTGTATCTACTTGACTACCATTTTTTGTCCCCTGCAATATCCTGACAAAGATGTGCAAGTTGTAGCCTGTTTCTAACAATTCATGGAGAAAAACACACTACTTTATTTAATAGAAAGCCACACGCGTATGTGCAGGGGAATATTTAGTAGAGAGCACATAGGGTAGCACTTAGAATTGGGTGAAAAAACCAAGATGTTAAAAAGTCACATGTGCACACATCTCTTAGCAATGATATAAACATTTTTATATTTTTTTAAATGATCTAGTCTATGCCAATATCTATAAATGACTGGAGCAGTACCTTATGGACATTTTATTGGTTGTTTTTGCTGTATTTATCAAAATTTCCCTTGGTAATATCCAAGAACTCAGAAATTATTCTATGATATATGCTGCACTGTAGTTAAACTTCACTATTTCTATGACATATTTTTACATCAAATCTGTTATATCTGTTGTAAATTATGCTTGCTTATTCTGGAAGATCACTAGTCTGCTAGTCTAAACATTTGTGCTGTATTGAAATGAAAATGTTATTTATCTGATATTTACATCATGCATTAATGGAATGCTTTAGTGTCCATTAGCTGCTTTACTGAAACAGAATTGTAAAATGATTTCTTTCTTTGTGATATTTATTATAACTGATGGAATCTTTCTGACCTTTTTCCTGTAAAAACATTTTGCGTTGTGCATAAAGTCTAGGAATTTGCTGTACATGGTTACAGGAAAACATATCACTTTTCTTTTTTTCTACACTTTAAACTCAGTATTGAATGAGAAGAGCTGTACATAAGATTCAAAACAAATCTTCTAAATGCATAATTTGTGTAATTTTAGATTATGGTTTTCTTAGAATGACCAGGTATAGCTGTCTGATAAAGCAGATTATTTTGATAAACTTAGAACTTGGTATATGTTATAATTATAAGAAATCTGAAAAGCTATGATATATTAATCTATTAATTTTCTTCCCTACAAGCCCCCTCCCACTGCCAGTTTATAAGTAGGTTTCTTAGTTATAGATAAATATGCTAAAGGCTGTGTCTGATAAGGTAAGATATATTCTGTTGTTTGAGAATAATTAGCTAAATGTCAGATTGTCCCAAGTATTAAAAAAAAAACAAAAAAAAACTTGTGAACTATTTTAATGTCTGTAAAATGTTCTCAAGCTACTGTTTTTACCCTTGAATTATTTGAATAAACTGGTCAGAGAGAATATTCTGAAGGTTAATCCATCTTCCTTCCTCCTTCCGCCCTTTTGATAAAGATTCCAAGCTTCAAAGGGAATGGTTTGGTTTCAGCTAGTGCTGTATATGTACACAGTATGAAATAAAATTGCTAGTAAAAGTAGAAAGCACTTTGCCAAGACTCTCATCCCTAGTAGTTACTAGATTTAAAATATTCTCCTACCTTCATTAGCCACTGAGTATTATTTTCCATGATGTTTTCGAGGAGTTGCAGTCTTTGTACCGAATCATCGTAATCCAAGGGAGCATCCCTCTGCACTGCGTTAGACGCGTAGGAGTTGTGGGTCGGCAATTGTCCGCCTCAGGTAGCAGAAACGTGTAACTACATGCTCCGTGCTGGACCTGATACTGCTTCTTGCTCATCGTGTCCATGTTTTTCCTAAGGGAGTTGTACCCTGAAGCAAGAATAGTTTCAAAGTGCAAAAGGAAGACAGATAGAAGAGCAAACCACATCTTTTTTTTTCGTACTTCTGTCCTTAAAAAAAAAAATAAACCGATTAAAATGTATTTTAGTGCAGTTGAAAAAAAAAAATTCCAGCTTCTCAGCTTATCTCCACCAAAAGTCTGTACAAACACATGCAAAGCACTTAGAATGAGTCCTTTAAACTTACTTAGCTGTAAACTGATTTTTAAACAACTATTGTCTTCCTTCTAGCTCCCCTGTAAACAGAAACTAAACACTGAGGCAGCCCTGACTCTTCAGTTGCAAGTTCTGTGTTGTGTTTTAAAATAAGCTCTGTTTTTCCTTCTGTTTGTTTCTTGGCAAGAGGTGTTGCAGCTTCAGTATTTGAATCAATCACATTCCTCTGACAAGAGAAGCCAGACATGTGGAGTGAAACTGCTCCTCCCTCCTGGCTTATCCGTTATCTTCCTGTAGGGGGGTCACTTGTGTGGCAACAGGAAAACTAGAGTTCTCTGAAGTGCTGATCTCAAAACCTCTGGGAAACCGGGACTGGTTAGAAAGCCCTTATAAATTCCATAGCACTGCCCTTATTAAGCATTTCTTAGGCATCAGTCCTCTTCCTTTGTAACAATGATTTTACATTTGAGGCTTATAAAATAGCTGTAAATATACATCACACACTTTTTTTTTTTTTTTTTTCTCATAAAAAAAAAAAAAAGAAAAACTGAAAATTTTTTACCAACACCAAAAGACCTTTGCTTTGGCTCCTGTTAACTACTTTGTATAAATTGTGTGATGTTTTGATGATCAACCAAGAGCAAGCTGTAGCTTGTCCTCTCAATAAGAAAAAAAAACTGATGGAAATTAGGAGGGGTTTTTTTTTCCCCAAAGCAGTTATTTTTTAAGGCTTGACTTATTGATGCCTTGGCACACCATTAGAAAAGCAGTAAGAGCTTTAAAAGTAATGTTACGCCCTCTGTGAGTGAATATCACTGTTCACTGCAGTCAAGAAGATTGGCTTGTTTGTGATACCCTCTCTTTTGGGAAATATTTTCTCAGGTTATGCCACTTACTTTTGTAACAACGGTGTCGCTACAGTTAAATTTTTCTTCCTTGTAAACTTGTTGAGGTTGTTCTTAATCAGTTAGCTATTTTAAATGGCATCTGGCAGTTTATCTTCCCCTTTTATCAACTGTGCCATCAGGATACTAGACTTCTGTGATATGGTTATTTTGTTGAAGCACTAAATCTGTGATAAAATGATTATGCCCATCTTTATTAACAGTCTTTTTTGGACTGGCAGGTTCTTCCTGCTCTTTTGGGTTTCTAACTCAGTTGGAACCATTCTCTGTTGAGTGACAGTAAGCTTTCATTCAGAACTACTTGGGATTTTTACCCCCATTTTTCCATCCCTTCCCAATGCTGCCCGGCCATCCTGTCAAGTGTTTTGGCCAGGAGCCACAAACCATGGCTTCCTCTAAAATCCAGCAAACATGGACCCTGAATCTGGTCACTAAATATCACCGTTTAGTGTTGGCTGAGGCTTCCTCCCCCCCCCCCCCCCCCCCCCCCCCAGGGCTATGGATGCTGCCTCCCCAGCATCCCGATACCAGCCAGCCTTTGGATTCACTCCTTTGTGCCCCTTGGGAGAGATCCAAGGGCCATGGCTCCTCTTGGGAGGAAGGTGCTAAAGGGAGCTATGTTTATGGTTCACATAGCAGCCTACCTGCTCTTTATGGGCCAATAAATGAAGGACATTCTGAAGCAGTTGCAAGAAGTGGCCGAGCAGCTTCCTCTGCAACAGCACGATACCCTTCAGTCTCTGATGAATAAGGGTGTGGAGTGTGGAAAGCACAGGGTCCCTTCGACCTTCGATGTTTTCGAATCCGCATCAAGAGTATCTGTTGCAGGGATCGGTGCCCGCAGACTCGCCTGGGTGCAGGAATGACTTGCTGACATGCTGTACACAGGAGAGAATCTCTTCAAAGATTGTGTGAAGGATGTGATGGCACAGATCCATGATTACTGTGTGATGCTTTAGCAGCTCTCTACTAGCAACCAAGATCTGACCTCATCATCAAGGAGGACTCTGAGATCAGGGCCGAAGAAGTCTTTCTGCTATCTGAGGAGACACTGTCCTCTGCCATCTCAGTCTCAGCCACAGCAGGTTCCTCATAGCCACCCCAGGCAACTTAATCCACTCCAAGGGCGGGGTTTTGACTGCACTAGAGAGAGTGTAGCTAAGATCCCAGTACCCATGTCAGAGGGCCCTCCAGTCAGGGGCAGGCTATAGTTCTACACAAGCCAGTGGCCCAGTATAACCTTGGATGGATGGGTCCTCAACATTGTGTGAAGGGGTACAAGTTAACTTATTGACAGCCCCTCCAAATCACCCTCAGAGTCCATCTTGGGGACTCATAGCTTGTCAGAAAGTGCTATTCTCAGAGCTCTCCTTCCTCTTAACGGCCAGAGAGGTCAAGTCCATTTCACCAGGGCAAGGAGGGCTAGGATTCTACTCCAGGTACTTCCTAATTCCAAAGAAAACCAGAGGACTCCATCCTATCCTAAATTTAAAGGCATAGAACAAATTTCTAAAAAGTGGAAAAAATTTTCTCACAGGACAAGCAGGATGGTAGCCCTCACAAATGAGTGACATCACAGGATGGAGCCCAATCACGGAACACTTTTGTCAAAGTTTCTAGAACTTTGACTGGCACCTACTGGGCATGCCCAGCATGGCACTAAACCTGCAGCCAGCAGGGGTCCCCCTTCAGTCTTCATTTTTCCGTGCAGCAGTAGCCACGCAGGTTAAGGAGCTCCACAGAGATTCCTGACAGGAATTTTCCTTATGGAATTACTATTTATTTATTTATTTGTTTGTTTGTTTTTATATACCGACATTAAACATGGGTATCACATCGGTTTACATGATAACTTTTGTGATAATGTGACGGAGGTCATATTATCTTTACATTGTAACATTATTAATAACACAACTATGTATTGATTTAACAATGTAACATTATAAACAATGACTAACAAACGTTAATACATTTCTTAACATTGTCTTTAGCTTACCTGAATGTTAGTGTTGAAATATGTTGTTTGTTTGAGATGTTATGAGGTCTCTTGGTGGGCTGTGAGATCTCTTGGAGGGAGTAGGGATGGATCTAAGTAGTGTGGGTTAATTGTTGTTGGAATACTTTTATCCCAACAAAAATTTACCCTCAATTAACCTACACTTATCCCAAAAGTTGGGAAACTTTTATACCCCACAGGGGTCCCCCTTTCGAATTTTTGCTTCCTCAGTACTCCGGTAAGTCCCTTACCTGTTTTCGGTTTGATTCCCGTCGAGTTTGGCCCTTGTGGCCCCACTGGCTGTCGACCGCACTGCGGCTCAATTTTTCAAAGGCCATGGCACGGGGTTCCATTGGTGCCCTGACTGTACTCACACCATGTCCATGAGAGACCCCCATAAGGTCTGTGTAATGTGCCTCGGGTGTGAGCATGATGTCACACCCGAGGCACATTCCAGAGGGAGCACTGAGAGGAGAGGATCACCTTGCTGGTGGCTGAAAGGAATCTGTAAGTTTTTGCTTGGGACATTGCCCTAATACTTTTGATAAAGACAAAGTTAACTTTTTGGGAATATTATTTAGTGTGTTTGTGCTTTTAATAGTCAGTAAGGCAGCGAATAAACAAGTTAGACTGTATTTTTAAATGGTCAGTCATTAAGGCAGCTAGTAAGCAGTAGTTTATTTTTTAAAGTCTGTAAGGCAACTAGTAAGCAGAACTGAGTGTTTGTATTTAAAAAAAAAAAAAAAAAAGGTAGCCAGAAGCTAGAAATAAGCTAGGAGCAGTGTATACCTAAGTAAAAAGGTTGAAAAGTTCAGTTCAGTTACTCACCTTGGAAAGGTGTTGAGGTAGTGTGATTTGGTTTGATTAGGTACCAACATTTGATAATCAAGAGAGCAGTGAGTCACTCTGGCTGACTAACTGAAGTTAGACTGTTTGGATTTCCCAATCCGCCCACCCACCCCTAGCTCATCCTTTAATTTATGGGCAGGTGCCACTTTCACAAAAAAACCAAACAAAAACTTAATTGAGAGTTTGATCAGTCACTTGTAGGCCACTACCAGACATATAGTGAATTCACTAATACATTTAAAGGACGTTAATTAGTCACATTCCTACTCCCATAGCAACCTAAAAGGAACTGAACAAAATTGAGCTCCTGGCTCTCAGAGAATGAGTCCGATCTCTGGAGGCTAGAGTGGCAGACCTGGAAGAGCTGAGGCAGACAGGTATATAGATGAGACCTTCAGGGACATAGTAGCCAAGTCCCAACTTCAGACTGGCAGCCCTGGTGCTGTCTTGGAGGAAGAAGTTCTCATGATTGGAGAGCATCAATCGGGTGCAGCAGGAAAGGTTCCTATAGCAAGGACCTGCTCTCCAGGTGATGCATTGTCCTTTCACACCGAGGATATCTCCCCAAGGCCTACTGCCCAGGAGGGAAGGGTTAGGTCGGCCGTCTTAGTTGGTGATTCGATTATTAGGAATGTAGATAGCTGGGTGGCTGGTGGGCGTGAGGATCGCCTGGTAACATGCCTACCTGGTGCGAAGGTGGCAGACCTCACGCGTCACCTAGATAGGATTTTAGACAGTGCTGGGGAGGAGCCGGCTGTCGTGGTACATGTGGGCACCAACGACATAGGAAAATGTAGGAGGGAGGTTCTGGAAGCCAAATTTAGGCTCTTAGGTAGAAAGCTTAAATCCAGAACCTCCAGGGTAGCATTCTCTGAAATCTCCCTGATCCATGCGCAGGTCACCAGAGGCAGGCAGAGCTCCGGAGTCTCAATGCATGGATGAGACAATGGTGCAAGGAAGAGGGATTCAGTTTTGTTAGGACCTGGGGAACCTTTTGGGGAAGGGGGAGTCTCTTCCGAAGGGATGGGCTCCACCTTAACCAGGGTGGAACCAGACTGCTGGCGCTAACCTTTAAAAAGGAGATAGAGCAGCTTTTAAACTAGAACAAAGTGGAAAGCCAACAGTCGCTCAGCAGAGCATGGTTCGGAAAGAGGTATCTTCAAAGGATACTAATGATGCATTAGAATTAGGGCATCCCGACAGTCAGGTTCTAATAATTAGAAAAATAGTCCAAGTGCCTAAAAAATTCTTACTCATCAATTAAAAAGCAGAATGAAAATACAAACAAAAAACAAACTTTGAAATGTTTGTATGCTAATTCCAGAAGTCTAAGAAGTAAGATGGGAGAATCAGAATGTATAGCAGTGAATGATGACTTAGATTTAATTGGCATATCAGAGACATGGTGGAATCAGGACAACCAATGAGACAGTGCTATACCGGGGTACAAATTATATAGCAATGACAGAGGAGCACCTGGGAGGTGGTATGGTGCTTTATGTCCGGGATGGCATAAAGTCCAACAGGATAAACATCCTGCATGAGACTAAATACAAAATTGAATCTTTATGGGTAGAAATCCCTTGTGTGTCGAGGAAAACTATAGTGATAGGAGTATACTACTGTCCACCTGGTCAAGATGGTGAGACGGACAGTGAAATACTAAGAGAAACTAGGGAAGCTAACCAAATTGGTGATGCGGTAATAATGGGAGACTTCAATTACCCCAATATTGACTGGGTAAATTATCATCGAGACAAGCTAGAGCGATAATGTTCCTGGATGGAATAAATGATAGCTTTATGGAGCAATTGATTCAGGAACCGACGAGAGAAGGAGCAATTTTAGATCTAATTCTCAGTGGAGCACAGGATTTGGTGAGAGAGGTAATGGTGGTGGGGCCGCTTGGCTATAGTGATCATAATATGATCAAATTTGAATTAATGACTGGAAGAGGAACAGTATGCAAATCCACGGCTCTCGTGCTAAACTTTCAAAGGGGAAACTTTGATAAAATGAGAAAAATTGCAAGAAAAAAACTGAAAGAAGCAGCTACAAAAGTAAAAAGTGTGCAAGAGGCGTGGTCATTGCTAAAAAATACCATGCTAGAAGCACAGTCTAGATGTATTCAACACATTAAGAAAGGTGGAAAGAAAGCAAAACGATTACCGGCATGGTTAAAAGGGGAGGTGAAAGAAGCTATTTTAGCCAAAAGATCTGCATTCAAAAGTTGGAAGAAGGATCCAACAGAAGAAAATAGGATAATGCATAAACGTTGGAAAGTTTAAACTAAGACATTGATAAGACAGGCTGTGAGAGAATTTGAAAAGAAGTTCGCCGTAGAGGCAAAATCTCACAGTAAAAACTTTTTTAAATATATCCGAAACAGAAAGCCTGTGAGGGAGTCAGTTGGACCATTAGATGATCGAGGGGTTAAAGGGGCACTCAGAGAAGATAAGGCCATTGCGGAAAGATTAAATGATTTCTTTGCTTCGGTGTTTACTGACGAGGATGTTGGGGAGGTTTTCATGGGTAATGATTCAGATGAACTGAATCAAATCAGAAGATGTGGTAGACCTGATTGACAAACTGAAGAGTAGTAAATCACCTGGTCTGGATGGTATACACCCCAGAGTTCTGAAGGAACTAAAAAATGAAATTTTAGACCTATTAGTAAAAATTTGTAACCTATCATTAAAATCATTCATTGTACTTGAAGACTGGAGGATAGCTAATGCAACCCCAATATTTAAAAAGGGCTCCAGGGGCAATCCGGGAAACTACAGACTGGTTAGCCTGACTGCAGTGTCAGGAAAATTAGTAGAAAGTGTTCTAAACATCAAAATCACAGAACATATAGAAAGACATGGTTTAATGGAACAAAGTCAGCATGGCTTTACCCAAGGCAAGTCTTGCCTCACAAATCTGCTTCACTTTTTTGAAGGAATTAATAAACATGTAGATAAAGGTGAACCGGTAGATGTAGTGTATTTGGATTTGTCAAACGCCTTCTGAAAATCCAGTGGAAGGGAGTGGGCAGTGCCTCAGGGATCTGTATTGGGTCCCTTACTTTTCAATATATTTATAAATGATCTGGAAAGAAATAGGATGCGTGAGATAATCAAATTTGCAGATGATACAAAATTGTTCAGAGTAGTTAAATCACAAGCAGATTGTGATAAATTGCAGGAAGACCTTGTAAGACTGGAAAATTGGTCATCAAAATGGCAGATGAAATTTAATGTGGATAAGTGCAAGGTGTGATGCATATAAGGAAAAATAACCCATGCTATAATTACACAATGTTGGGTTCCATATTAGGTGCTACAACCCAAGAAAGAGATCTAGGCATCATAGTGGATAACACATTGAAATCGTCTGTTCAGTGTGCTGCGGCAGTCAAAAAAACAAACAGAATGTTGGGAATTATTAGAAAGGGAATGGTGAATAAAATGGAAAATGTCATAATACCTCTATTGCTCCATGGTGAAGACCACACCTTGAATACTGTGTACAATTCTGGTCGCCGAATCTCAAAAAAGATATAATTGCAATGGAGAAGGTACAGAGAAGGGCTACCAAAATAATAAGGGGATTGGAACAGGTCCCCTATGAGGAAAGACTAAAGATGTTAGGATTTTTCAGCTTCGAGAAGAGACGGCTGACGGGGAGTGATATGATAGATGTGTTTAAAATCATGAGAGGTCTAGAACGGATAGATGTGAATCGGTTATTTACTCTTTCGGATAATAGAAAGACTAGGGGGCACTCCATGAAGTTAGTACGTTGCACATTTAAAACTAAATGGAGAAAGTTCTTTTTCACTCAATGCACAATTAAACTCTGGAATTTGTTGCCAGAGGATGTGGTTAGTGCAGTTAATATAGCTGTGTTTAAAAAAGGATTGGATAAGTTCTTGGAGGAGAAGTCCATTACCTGCTATTAATTAAGTTAGAAAATAGGCACTGCTATTACTAGCAACGGTAACATGGAATAGACTTAGTTTTTGGGTACTTGCCAGGTTCTTATGGCCTGGATTGGTCACTGTTGGAAACAGGATGCTAGGCTTGATGGACCCTTGGTCTGACCCAGTATGGCATGTTCTTATGTTCTTATGTCCTGACTTTCACCAAATGTGCCTTAATGACACCAAAAGGTCGCAAAGCCAGAATGGAGAAAATGGAACTTCTCTTCTGTTCTCAAACTCTGACGCAGTCTATTGCTTCGACGTCGTCCGAACCGGCGCCGTCCACTTCACACCAGCATCGGGCACCAGCTGGTGACTGTCCGGCGTCGACGACTTCCCTGCCATCAACTACCTCTACTCCCCGTCAGGATCGAGGGGATCATAGAGAGAAGCATCGATATTGACACCGAAAGCTTCAGACCATTAGTGAAAGAAAATCATCGACTTCACCATCGTCTAAGCCGCCATCGAAGAAACCCCATCCAGAAAAGCATTGACCCTTTCTGGGACCGTGTCACCGAGGCAACCCTCACCCGCGACTCCGTCTTTAATGGTGGTCCCTCCAGCTATGCCTCTGCCTCCTTCTCTCCTTCCAGAGCCAGGGCTGCTTGCTCCAGGTCTCCGTGAAGAGCTGGACTGGATGGTTCAGGAGGCCATCAATAAGGCGATGCACAGATTCCAAGTTCCTCCGCCGAAACCGGTGCCGGTTGTGGAACCGACCACCGATCCCATTCCAGCAGCATTGGCACCGCTGCTCTCGAAGATGGAAGCGCTTATAGCCGCTTTTCCACCGATGGATCCTGAGTCACCGATTGCTCCGGTGCCTTTTCCACTTACTCTTGTCATTGGGAGGAGAAACACCAGTGCCCTCGATGCCTGCATCGGTGCCTCCAATACGTCCGTCGATGCCTTCAGAGCCTAGACCAGGACCTTCAGGAATACCTTTGTCCCGTCCTTCTCAGGTTCCTAGAGGGACAGGTGCTGATTCCTATGACACCTGGACTGACTATTTGTCCCCAGACACCAATGATTTACCATCACCACCTTCTCCTGCTGAAAGCAGGAAGCATTCTCCTCCAGAGGACTTGTCCTTCATAAATTTTGTGAAGGAAATGTCTGAGTTGGTTACCTTCCAATTACAGACTGAGCAAGATGATAGGCACCAAATGCTGGAGCTGTTACAGTTCTGGATGTGTCACTTTTCAATTAGACACTAACAGGTCTTATCGATCATTCACCTTCCTCATTTTTTTAATGCAACAATTTTTTCTTTTTTATTTTTCAATAGATAAAAATGTCCTCCGTTTACATTAACCAGAATGACTCTTTCAAAAATAGTTAAACAGCATTGCCCTACACGGGCCGGTGTTTCGCTGGGTAAGCTTCCTCAGGGGCATATAGATAATTGCAACGAGAGCCATTTATCTAAAAAAGATTATAAAAATGTACAAGTAATAATATAAAGGAAGGAATGAAAACAAGTACTTATCTTAAACCACCTTGGCTACCTTTTTCGACGGGACCAGACGTCTCAACCATCTTACAGAAGAAACAAAACGGAGGAACCGGAACCGAGGCTGGCGTCCCTTTAAATACGCCATTTTGAATTGACGTCAGCCATCATTAATGACGTAATCATTCTGCCAAAGAAAAATCTGTCAATGGTGATTGAAATTAACCCAAAAATGCATGTAAATCCAGTTCATTATTTAATCCTAATGGAAAAACAGTTTGTAAACGATAGATCCAACGTTGCTCTGATTGTAATAAAATGCGCTCACGGTCGCCACCGCACCAATGTAGAGGAACATGATCTATTGCACAGAAACGTAAGTCCTCAAAAGTATGTCCCTTATCCAAACAATGTGACACTAATAGTCATATTGTTTGGATAAGGTCACATTTAATGGTAATTTAAGTCTCCCATTATTACTGCACTACCAATTTGGTTAGCTTCCCTAATTTCTCTTAGCATTTCACTGTCCATCTCACCATCTTGACCAGGTGGACGGTAGTATACCCCTATCACTATAGTCTTCCCCGACACACAAGGGATTTCTACCCATAAAGATTCAATTTTGTATTTAGTCTCATGCAGGATGTTTATCCTGTTGGACTCTATGCCATCCCGGACATAAAGCGCCACACCTCCTCCCGAGTGCTCCTCTCTGTCATTGCGATATAATGTGTACCCCGGTATAGCACTGTCCCATTGGTTATCCTCTTTCCACCATGTCTCTGAGATGCCAATTAAGTCTATGTCATCATTCACTGCTATACATTCTAATTCTCCCATCTTACTTTTTAGACTTCTGGCATTAGCATACAAACATTTCAAAGTTTGTTTTTTGTTTGTATTTTCATTCTGCTTTTTAATTGATAGGGATAAGTTAGAATTTTTTAGCTCCGGTGAGTTTTTAGTTACAGGCACTTGGACTACTTTTCTAATTATTGGAACCTCACTGTCGGGATGCCCTAATTCTATTGCATCATTAGTATCATTTAAAGTACCTCTCTCCGAACCATGCGCTGCTGAGGGACTGTCGGCTTTCCCCTTTGTTCTAGTTTAAAAGCTGCTCTATTTCCTTTTTAAAGGTTAGCGCCAGCAGTCTGGTTCCACCCTGGTTAAGGTGGAGCCCATCCCTTCGGAAGAGACTCCCCCTTCCCCAAAAGGTTCCCCAGTTCCTAACAAAACTGAATCTCTCTTCCTTGCACCATCGTCTCATCCACGCATTGAGACTCCGGAGCTCTGCCTGCCTCTGGTGACCTGCGCGTGGAACAGGGAGCATTTCAGAGAATGCTACCCTGGAGGTTCTGGATTTAAGCTTTCTACCTAAGAGCCTAAATTTGGCTTCCAGAACCTCCCTCCCACATTTTCCTATGTCGTTGGTGCCCACATGTACCACGACAGCCGGCTCCTCCCCAGCACTGTCTAAAATCCTATCTAGGTGACGCGTGAGGTCCGCCACCTTCGCACCAGGTAGGCATGTTACCAGGCGATCCTCATGCCCTCCAGCCACCCAGCTATCTACATTCCTAATAATCGAATCACCAACTATGATGGCCGACATAACCCTTCCCTCCTGGGCAGTAGGCCTTGGGGAGATATCCTCAGTGCGAAAGGAAAATGCATCACCTGGAGAGCAGGTCCTTGCTACAGGATCCTTTCCTGCTGCACCTGGTTGGTGCTTTCCCATCATGAGACCCTCTTCCTCCAAGGCAGCACCAGGGCTGCCAGTCTGAAGTTGGGACTTGACTACTATGTCCCTGAAGGTCTCATCTATATACCTCTCTGTCTGCCTCAGCTCCTCCAGGTCTGCCACTCTAGCCTCCAGAGATCGGACTCGTTCTCTGAGAGCCAGGAGCTCTTTGCATCGCATGCACATGTTCAACTTCTCACCAGTGGGTAAAAAATCATACATGTGACACTCTATGCAAAAGACTGGGAAGCCCCCCTCTTGCTGCTGGACTTCTGCCTTCATCTCAATTTTGATCAGTTCCTAGTTAAGTTTTAGGTTGCAATGAGAGTAGGAATGTGTCTAATGTCCTTTAAATGTATTAGTGAATTCACTTATGTGTCTGGTAGTGGCCTACCGGGGTCTGATCGAATTCTCAATAAAGTGTTTGTTGGTTTTTTGTTTTTTTTGTGAAAGTGGCACCTGCCTATAAATTAAGGGATGAGCTAGGGGTGGGTGGGTTGGGAAATACAAACAGTCTAACTTCAGTTAGTCAGCCTGAGTGACTCACTGCTCTCTTGATTAACAAATGTTGGTCCCTATTCAAACCCAATCACGCTACCTCAACACCTTTCCAAGGTGAGTAACTGAGCTGAACTATTCAACTTTTTTACTTAGGTATACACTGCTCCTAGCTTATTTCTAGCTTCCTGCTACTTTTTTAGGGGGGGTTGTGGTTTTTGTTTTTTTTCAATACAAACACTCAGTTAATATTAAATACAAACACTCAGTTCTTTAAAAGTCTAGAGGACAGTTTTTAAAAGTCTGGAGTTTCATTGGGCTCATAGTGTTTATAGCCATAACAGTTTTGTTCACCCACTTAAGGTCTACCTCAATGGAGGAGAATTGCAAGCATTAGGTTTCAAACTGATCACAGATAAACCAACACACAAACAGGCCGATACAGTACAGTGCGCTCCGACAGAGCACACTGTTAACCTGCCATTACCCCTTATTCAGTAAGGGGCGGAAAACGCTCATCCAACCCACCAAACCTAATAGCGCCCTCAACATGCAAATTCAGAAAGTAAAATGTGCAGCCGAGTCACACATTTTACTTTCAGAAATTAGCGCCTAGCCAAAGGTAGGCACTAATTTCTTCCAGCACCAGGAAAGTGCACAGAAAACTGCTTTTCTGTGCACCCTCCGACTTAATATCATGGCGATATTAAGTCGGAGGTCCCGAATAGTAAAAAAAAGTTAAAAAAAAAAAAAATTGGACGTCAGCTGGCGGCTGTCGGGTTGAAAACCGGATGCTCAATTTTGCCGGTGTCCGGTTTCCGAGCCTGTGGCTGTCAGTGGGCTCGAGAACCGACAACGGCAAAATTGAGCGTCGGCTGTCAAACCCGCTGACAGCTGTCGCTCCTTTTGCCCGTTTCTACCGCCGGGCCTCATTTAAATACTGTATCGCGTGCACAGGCGAGAGTGGCCTGTGCGCGCACCCGCTCTCCCGCGGACTTTACTGAATCGGCCTGAAAGCTGGCCACTCATTAGATCTTACTTTCATTAACAGTAGCTTCCTTGAAAACATAAAAACCGAATACACACAAATCCCATGGTCAGACCAGTTCCTCATTAACTCTCAGATCAAGCACACAAGACCAATAATAAAGCAAAACATAGAACCAGCTAAATTCTCATACCATCCCCCTTTCAACACCGATATACTCAAAGACCGACTAATTGAAGAATTAACACACATCAACCTCGCAAATAGCCACAACGCAACAAACGACTGGTTAAACAGAACCACTACTTTGGCTAACGAATTAAACCCTATGCAAATGGCCCACATAAAAGAACCAAAGCTAAATAATCCATGATATAGTGAACAAATCAAAGAATTAAAATGAAGCTTTAGAAAAAGAGAAAAAGAATGGAAAAATAACAAAACTTCTGAGAATTTAACAAAGTACAGAAAACAACTAGCATACTACAAAAAAACAATTTTAGACACCAAACAAAAATGCTACAGCTCAAAAATAGAAAAATTTTCAAATAATGCCAGAACCCTATTTAACATAGTAAAGAATCTAACAAGTGACAATACAAACAACCACTTAACCCTACAAGAGAACCAATGCAACGAGGTAGCTCAATTCTTTAAGGAAAAAATCGAGAACCTGAGAAAAAAAATCCCTAACACTACAAAACAAGAGATTAAAATGCCCACTAGAGACGTTAGTAACTGGTCTGAATTTGAAGAAGTATCACAAGTTGAAGTCGAGAAAATGATAAATCAAATGAACCCTGCTACCCACGTAATTGACACCATTCCCATTACTGAACTAAAAAAACTAGCCAATACAATAACCCAACTTTAACTAAGATCATCAACCTCTCTCACTAGATGAAGGAGTAATGCCGGATACTTTGAAAGCAGCTATTATCAAACCAATAATTAAGAAAAAGAACCTCGACCCCCTAAATCTCAATAACTATAGACCAGTCTCAAATTTACCCCTATTAGCCAAACTAATTGAAAAAACAGTACAAAAACAATTGTCAAACCACATTGAAAGTAATAACATATTATACCCAAAGCAACATGGGTTTCGCAAACACTACAGTACTGAAACTCTGCTACTAGCTTTATCAGATAATATATTAAGAGGTTTTGATACAGGAACACACTACATTCTAGTTCTATTAGATCTCTCCGCAGCATTCGACACGGTAAATCACAAAATACTACTCAGTAGACTGAAAGAAATAGGCCTCACTAATAAAACAATAAAATGGTTTGAATCCTACCTAAACAATAGATGTTTTCAAGCACAAATCAAAAATACACTCTCAGACAAAGTCACACTGCTAACCGGTGTCCCACAGGGATCAGCCCTGTCGCAACACTCTTTAACATTTATCTCCTCCCGGTATGTCACCTACTAGCGGGACTTGGAATCATACATTACTTATACACAGACGATATACAGCTACTGCTACCCATTGTGGCTTCCAATTGAACAAAGAATTCAATATAAGGCTTTATGCATAATTCACAAACTAATCCACGATGAAAAAGCTGACTAGCTTAACACTGCACTGCGCGTACATGTCCTGCAAAGAAACCTGAGATCTGCTAATAAAGCTCTACTAACTCACAATCCTCCACGAAGAATTCCCCAAATTCCTAAATTCCTTTTAATTGAACCTCTGAGTTATCCTCTTCATTTGAACCTCTGAGTTATCCCCGTCACCCTCAACCTCTGGTACCCCCCTCCCCCCCCCCCCCCCCCCCGTTTACCCTAGTATTATCACTTTTCCCTTCTCCATTCTTTTTCCCACCATCCTCCCTTCTTTGAGCTCACTCACGATCCTCTCCTCTTGATTCTTATTTAAACAATTGTTCAGCTCAGACGCTGTTCTTACCTCCTTGTAATTGATCCAATAGCATCGCTCTGGAATGACCATGAACTGCTGTACATTTTGTATTATAGTTCACTTTATATAGCATTCTAGCTCATTAGCTTTATATGTAACACATAGCTCCTCAAATTTAACATTTAGTTATTCTACTGTTCCTTATAATTGTTACTGTTACTGTTACTGTTCCTTATAATTGTTACTGTTACTGTTCAGGGTTCGTCTCTTTCCCCTACCCTGTTCAATATATTTCTACTCCCTTTATGCCAGCTACTCAATAGTCTCAATCTCACCCACTTTATATACGCGGACGATGTACAAATCATAATCCCCATCTCAGACCCCATCTCTACTCTAAATTTCTGGAACAACTGCTTACACGCCATCAACCTTCTGCTCTCGAGTCTCAATTTGGTCCTAAATACTTCCAAAACGGAACTACTGGTTATCTCCCCTTGTGACAACAACCCCCTCGCAAATAATGCTAGCATCCCATTAGCAAACCAGGTCAGAGATCTTGGGGCCACCCTTGACTCTAGAATGAATTTCAAAAAATTCATTAACGCCACAACCAAAGAATGCTTCTTCAAGCTACAGGTCCTGAAGCAACTTAGACCGCTCTTACACTTCAAGGATTTCCGTTCGGTGCTTCAAGCCATACTGTTTTCAAAGATCGACTATTGTAACGCTCTATTACTTGGTCTGCCCGCTTCGTCCACCAAACCTCTTCAGATGCTGCAAAACGCAGCGGCTAGGATCCTTACAAACACTCGTCGCAAGGACCATATCACACCAATACTAAAAATTCTACACTGGCTGCCCATCCAATATAGAATACTTTTCAAGGCTCTCACCATCATCCACAAATCAGTCTACCAGCAATCCACTCTCCAACTCACCTTCCCACTTGAATTACATACTTCCGCAAGACCGATCAGAACTGCCTACAAAGGTTCGCTCAAGGCCCCCCCCCCAACAAATCATCGGTCCACAACACTATTCACAAGCAAGCTCTTTCAACAGCAGGTCCACTACATTGGAATTCACTTCCACAAGACTTACGCCAAGAACAATGCCATTCAACTTTCAGAAAGAAATTGAAAACCTGGCTGTTCGCAGAAGCCTACCGCTGAAGGATCTCCTCAACCATCACTGACTCTCACTCCCCCACCCCTCCCCAATCCCTTCCCCCCACCCAACCTCACCCTTTCCTTCTCCCTCTGGACATACCAGGCTAATAACTGCCTAGGATAAACCTATGTTTTTGTATCTTACAGTTTTTGTTGATTTATATATTTATCTCTCTCTAATTGTTTCTTAGTTTAAACTCTGTACTGTCTTCCATTGCCCAGGTTTTATGCTCCCTGTTTAATGTAACTTTACTTTCTACCTTGATGTTAATTGGTTTCCCCTCAGTTACATTGTAAACCGGTACGATAAGACCTAGTCTTGAGCATCGGTATAGGAAAAGAAATTAAATAAAATAAATAAATAAATAAAAATGTAAGGGCTCTGCCAATATGTAAATGGCTCTGCCTAAATGTTCCTAGTTATATGTAAACCGATACGATGTGCAAACGGCTATCGGTATAGAAGAAACCCTAAATAAATAAAAAATAAATAACTATCCCCTCTGTCAAAACAGCCCGCCTCACGCAAGTAAGGGAAAGAGCACTATCACTGGCTGGCCCATGCTATGGAACACCATGCCACTCGAAATAAGGCTGCAGAGAAATTTGAAAATATTCAAAACCAATCTAAAAACCTGGCTCTTTAAAACAAGCTTTTTAAAGATAAAGAGAAGGAGAAAACCAGTTGATTGATAAGGACTCACCAAACTAGAACTTGTTACTTGTAACCTACAAGTGCATATTAATGTTAAATTCAAACCACCTAATATGTTCCCAGCAGACAAGCTTAACTTACACACTTAGTTTATTGTATTAAATTGTTACCGTACTGTGATGGCACATGATTAATTTGTAATCTATACCTTTCATATTTTCATTATTGTGCCTTGCTGTAAACCGTTGTGATGGTTATCTAACTTGACAGTATAGAAGAGTTTTTAAATAAATAAATAAATAAATAAATAAATAAATACGCTGGCAATATATAATTCTTTCCAAATATTCACATCCCACTACTGTCGAGATATTCCCTCCTAGTCAAATAATAGGTTTGAACTGTCCATCCTTCACAGTCTCACTGAGTGATAAAACCCAACTAAATCCATTCTAGGACCCAGTAATATAATTTCAGGATGAAAAAGGGGGTTTTCTCCCAACAGAACATTTCCTGATCATTCATGGTGATTCTTGTTTTTCCCCATTCTTTGTTGAAGACAACCCTTAGCTAGGAAATTCCGGTTCTGTGGCAAAGTGAACCTAAGTCTTCAGACAAAACAAAGATGTTTGCTTTTAACAGATGTTCTCTGAATGAAGACAAGCACCCAAGCCCTCCCCCCCCCCCCCCCCCCCCACCACACACACACACACACTCAAAGCTGGTTTATAGAAGTAAGTGGAGTTGTGAAGCTGTTGCAGTGTTGGAAGTACTGCACATGAGCAGTAAAGGTCATCAGGCTTTTCCAAGAATCTCTGGTGAAAACATCTGTTAAGTGCTGTGTATGAACATGTGCCCAACCTGTGTGTCTAGTGAGCTGCCATCTTCAGAGAACACCTTTAATAGGTAAGCAACTTTGCAGTTTTTATTATTTATTTAACTGTTTAGCATTGGCAATTTGGAATTAGGTAGTTAAAGCTTGTCTTGCATTTAAGATGTTTGTCACTTTAGCTGATTTTATTTATTAACATGTTTTACTGTGTTTTTCTTTTTTAACTATTGTTGCCCTTACACTTAAGAAGTTAGGTTACTATTTTTGGTCATTATAACTTGTGAAGTCTGTTTAAATCTAGCAATATAATTTTAGTCCTATGTTTTTGCTTGTTTTCTTTAGTTGGAAATACAGTTTATTTTTATTGTATTTATTTATTTAGACATTTTATAGACCTTCGTTCCATATAAAGATTGATACAGAAAAGAACAAACACTACTCAGTGTACTAAAAGTAGAAAACACTATCCAGTGTACTAAAAGTACAAATTAAATGCATGCCATAGAAGTCAGTTTTGACAAAATGATGTACTGTATATTTTATCAAATTTGAAGTACAAATGCCAAAAAAGCTTTTTGTCAGATGTGCTTAAGATAATTTCCTATACTGTGAAGCAGCAATTTCTCCTATTCAACTAGTCATGTTTTTATACCATCCAGTAATATAAGTAAGCTACTCTCAAATACAGATGCCTAGAAACCATTGACATTATCTCTCCCAATTATCTGTCAGTTTGTAGCTGCACAGCTTCTGTTTGACAGGACAGTACATACAAAGACACTTCTGTTAAATGACTAGCATTGAAGCATTAATGTTAATGGTACAGGAATGAAAGAAACTGACTCTTACTTGCATATTTACAAGTATATTATAAATCTACTTGTAAATTTTACACCCGCACATTTACAGATTAAGATTAATGGACTGAGAGTATATTATTGGTATTCATTCAAATATTCAGTGTTTGAAGAAGCAGGTGAGAAACAGGGAAATTTATTCTGTACAATTTATACGTGTATATTTTGTGTCACATGCTTATAGAATTCTGGAATAAATTATAGAATTATTAGGAATAAAAATATAGTAACAGCCTGTCAATCATTTGATTATATATTAACATTTTCACAGCACTACCTGCATTTAAAATATAGTTGCTGTTTTGGCAATTGGCCGGTCCATTTAATATTACTACCATGTGTTTCTTGACTAGCTATATTATCCCCTTTAGAACCTGTCTATAATAACTCCATTTGTCAACTCCAATAGGTAACTATGGGGGTCATTTTCTATCAGTATCAGCTTGATAGGGGCGGAGTCGGGACCGGAAGAGATGGAGTCGGGGCGGCGTTGGGGCAGACGAGGCAGTAATTTCACTGGTGGCAATAAGGTAAGACCCGTTATCGCCGCCAGTAGCACGCCCAATAGCACCACCTTTCATTGTGGCCTATTGGGTGCGAAAGCCGGCAGTGATAACACTGTGGTGGTGCGATCGCTGCTGGCTTTCGCAAGCCCGCCCGCCCCCCCCCCCCCCTCCCACTTCGGCCCTCTGTTACCACGGGATTCAGTAAGCTCTGCGTCATAAGAAAATCCAGGCCTATATGTTTTTTCTCTCTGGTAACTTTGTGGAAAGGTTTTCCTCAGGAAAATATGACAGGAAAGTCAAGATGCATAACTACACAATTCAATATTATAAAAAAAACTCTTATTGGAACTGCAAACCCATAGATCAAACCTTAAACAAATTCAAACCTCTTCAATCTTTTTTTTTTCCTTATTTTTCCTTATGGAAGACATTCTAAACAGGCTGGTTGCAGTGAGCAAAGATCAATGAATGCATTTCCCTCACTCTCATGGCAGTTTATTTTATTTAAAAATGTTTATATACCACTTTTACAACATATGTCGGTCAAAACAGTTTACAGGTTAAAATAACATAAATAATTTAAAATGACATAAAAAAGAAAAACATGAGACTTATAGACAGCGAAATAATAGTAACATAAATATATACAGACATCGTGCCTGGAGATCCGAGAGTTATCAATACAGATGTAGTTTAGTGCTATATAAGCATGAAGGGAATGCTTAGATGACAATATTAAGTAGCAGTGAATGATTTACAGGTTATTGAGAATAGGAATGTTTTAAGGGGGGTTTTTATTCTTTGAGAAGATATCTGCCTTAGGTCATCAGGGATGGAATTCCAAATTGAGGGGCCAGTGACTGAAAAGGCACTCCTTCTGGTGATATCAAGCCTGGCTAATTGAACTGTCGGTACCTGCAATAAGTTTTTGTGCTCAGTGTGCTGCAGCAGTCAAAAAAGCAAACAATGTTAGGGATTATTAGGGAGGTGAATAAAACAGAAAATGTCATAATGCCTCTGTATCACTGTATGGTGAGATCACATCTTGAGTACTGTGTACAGTTCTGGTCACCGCATCTCAAAAAAGATATAGTTGCACTGGAGAAGGTATAGAGAAGGGCAACCAAAATGATAAGGGGGATGGAACAGCTCCCCTATGAGGAAAAGCTAAAGAGGTTAGGGCTGTTCAGCTTGGAGAAGAGACAGCTGAGGAGGGATATGAGAGAGGTCTTTAAAATCATGAGAGGTCTAGAACAGGTAGATGTAAATCACTTATTTGCTCTTTCAGATAATAGAAGGACTAGGGGGCACTCCATGAGTTAGCAAGTAGCACATTTAAAACTAATCAGAGAAAATTATTTTTCACTCAATGCACAAGTAAGCTCTGGAATTTGTTGCCAGAGGATGTGGTTAGTGCAGTTAGTGGTTTTAAAAAAGGTTTGGATAAATTCTTGGAGATGTCCATTAACTGCTATTAATAGTTTGACTTAGGGAATGGCCTCTGCTACTACTGGCATCAGTAGCATGGGATGATCTTAGTGTTTGGATACTTGCCAGGTTCTTGTAGCCTGGTTTGGCCTCTGTTGGAAACAGGATGCTGGGCTTGATGTACCCTTGGTTTGACCTAGTATGGCAAGTTTTATGTTCTTATCGTAAGT
Organism: Rhinatrema bivittatum; assembly: GCF_901001135.1. NCBI lineage: Eukaryota > Metazoa > Chordata > Amphibia > Gymnophiona > Rhinatrematidae > Rhinatrema > Rhinatrema bivittatum. Next base: position 417,599,637 of record NC_042617.1, on the reverse strand, counting down.
TTCTGCTAGGTTGATAGATGCAAAGTTAAGTGCATAACCATGTGGATGAATCGTTACATGTCAAATTGTATATAATTGAGAGAATTTTGTATTGTATTCTATATTAAATTGGGAGTCAATGTAAAGAGTATAAGATTGAAGAAACGTACTTTTCGAAAGGTTCTGGTCAGGATGCGGGCAGCGGAGTTCTGAATTAACTATAGGGGATGAAGGGCATTGTCGTGTAGACCAAGTAAGAGCTCATTACAGTAATCCGGTCCAGTAAAAATTAGAGATTGGAGTATACAGATCTCCAAAGTATACATATCAGTGTGATAATCCATTCTTATTGTCAGGTCTGCTGAACTAGTTATTTAATTCAATGTGATATTCTGCTTTATCAAAGAGCATATGAAGCATATTAGAGAAATAATATATGGAAAAAGTACACTACATAAATATACTATAAAAGCAAATAAAGCAAAGCACATAATGAATGTATAACCATGTTCTATACACAGCTAGTTCATGTTATAATCCAATGCTATAAATAAATCTGAACAGATATTACACACAAAATGATCTGCATCCAAAAACTGAAAGGATTACTGAACTAGAAAAACTTAAATTTCTAATAGAAATATAAAACCAGAATAATCACAGCTCTATGTGCTTTGATTAATTTTTAAAAATCTGGCTTAAAAAGCCAGGCTTTTAAGAACATAACTGCCATACTAGGTCATACCAAGGGTCCATCAAGCCCAGCATCCTGTTTGTAAAAGTCACAAGTACTTGAAAGGATCCCACCAGTAGATACCGTAGATCCCTTGCTGCTTATGCCCAGGAGTAAGAAATGGTTAATAATTGCTAAATGCTAAATGGCATGATTAAATACTCATAACGCTCGACTTGGATGTCTTATGCAAATAGATTATATCCTTCTCACAGGTTTAAGTTTAGGAAAATGTTTGCCCCTTGTTAGGCAGTCAAACAGCTCAGAGATAAGAGGTAGTAGGTATTGATTCTTTTTTTGTGATAGCATTGAGGCCCCTGTAATCTATACAGGGCCTGAAAGAACCTTCCTTCTTGCCTATGAAGAAGAAGCCTGCTCCAGTTGGGGAAGAAGATGGCCAAAAAAAGCCCCTTACCAAGTTCTCAGTGATATATTGGCTCATAGCCTCGATCTCAGGAACTGATAAAGGATAGACCCTCCCCCACGCAGGTACTTTGTTGGGCTGAAGGTCTATAGCACAATCATAGGAGCAGAGGGGAGGCAATGTTTCAGCCTGCTGTTTGGAAAATACATTGGAAAAGTCAGCATATTGTGGTGATAGTCACTGTCATGAGAGACATCTAATTTGACTGCCTTCTCATTGACTGTGGCCAGAAAAAGGGGATTCACAATCTGGCAAAACTGTCCTCATCAGATACAGAGGAACAAAGTCCAATGCACAACTACACAAACTAACAGTTCTTCATAATCTCTGGAACTGGATTGCTTGGGCTAAGCCCAAACCTAGCTAGAGCACTATTCTCCTTTTCAAATACTAATTCTGACCAAAGCCCAGTTATCTTGTTCTGAAATGAGATTGCAAATTTTTGTATTAAACAACAGACTATTCATAGCCGCCTGCTCTCTCAGAGTTTACCAAATTCTAAATTTCTCACAGGTCAAGCAGGATGGTAGTCCTCTCACATATGGGTGACATCACAGGATGGAGCCCAATCAGGGAACACTCTAGAACTTTGACTGGCACCTACTGGGCATGCCCAGGATGGCACTAAACCTGCAGCCAGCAGGGGTTCCCCTTCAGTCTTCTTTTTTCCACACAGCAGTAGCCACGCAGCTTAAGGAGCTCCATAGAGATTCCTGACAGGAAATTTCCTCACGGAATTATTATACAACTTTCTACTCCACAGAGGGTCCCCCACTTTCATTTTTACGTCCACGGTGGTCTGGTAAGATTTTTTACCCGATTCCGGTTGATTCCCGTCAAGTTTGGCCTTCACTGCCTACTGGCCGTCGACCGCACCGCGGCTAAATTTTTTCACAGGCCATGGCGTCGGGGTTCTGTCGATGCCCGGACTGCACCCACACAATGTCCATTACTGACCCTCACTAGGTATGTGTAATGTGTCTGGGTAGCGAGCATGATGTCCTTACTTGCACCAAATGTGCCCTCATGAAACCTAAAGGTCACAAGGCTAGAATGGAGAAAATGGAACTTCTCTTTCGGTCAAAAACCCTGACGCCGTCCATAGCCTCGACGTTGTCTGAACAGACACCGTCTACATCGCACCATCATCGGGCACCGGCCGGTGTCCGACCAGCATCGACAACTCCATGGCCATCGACACCCTCTGTTCCCCCTCATGAATAGGACAGAGGTGACCGTCGAGAAAAGCATCGACATCGCAGGTCTCAGACCGTCGACGCAGGCAAGGCCTCGACGTCGTCTTCGTCTGAACCGCCATTGAAGAAAGCCCGTCCAGAAAAGGCACCGTTCCTATCTGGTTCAGGGTCACCGAGGCAACCTTCACCGGGACCGGTGATAGGAGCCGCGATTCCACCTCCAACGTGGTCCCTCCGGCTACACCTCCTCCTCCCGCATCGGGGCTTCATGCTCCAGGTTTCCGGGAGGAACTGGATCAGATGATTCAGGAGGACATCAGCAGAGCGATGCAAGGCTTCAAGGTTCCATCGACACAGATACCGGCACCGATGCCTGAACCGGTAGCCAATCCCATTCCAGCAGCGCTAGCACCGTTACTCACGAGAATGGAAGCACTGATCGCTGCTTTTCCTCCGAGGGATCCAACGACTCCAATGGACCCAGTGCCTTCCTCTCCGATTCCTCTTTCATCGACGGAAGAAGGAGAAACACCATTCCTTCCGCCATTGGGAGTCCTTCTGATGCCTAGATCATCGGTTTCACTGATTGCATCTTTGTTTCCATCGGTGCCACCAAATCCGTCCATCGATGCCCTCGGTGCCACCATCAACACCATCGATGCCTTTGGTGCCTCACCCGCTACCTTCAGGTATACCAAGTTTTTGTCCCTCCAAGGATACTGGGGGTGCTGGAGATGATCCCTACGATACCTGGACTGAAGATCCATCCCAGGATACTGATGACTTGCCATCGCCACCCTCTCCTGCTGAAAGCAGGAAGCGTTCTCCGCCAGAGGACATGTCCTTCATTAATTTTGTGAAGGAAATGGCTGAAGTGGTTCCTTTTCAACTTCAGACAGAACAAGATGATAGACATCAGATGATGGAGCTTCTTCAATTTTTAGATGCTCCTAAAGAACTAACATCTATTCCCATCCATGAAGTCCTCCTGGATCTTCTCAAAAGAAATTGGGAACATCCTGGTTATGTGGCACCAGTCAGTCGGAAAGCTGACACTACATACCTAGTCCAGTCAAATTCTGGTTTCCAGAAGTCCCAATTGGACCACCATTCAGTGGTTGTTGAGTCAGCCCAAAAAAAGCCCGAAGATCCAAGCCTCATTCTTCCTATCCTCCAGGAAAGGAACAAAAATTCCTGGATGCTATAGGTCGCCGTATCTTTCAAGGGGCTATGCTTATATCCCGCATCACCTCTTATCAACTTTATATGGCCCAGTACCACAGGGTCCTCTTTAAACAAATACAGGACTTTGCTGAGTCCCTACCTCAGTTGACACAATTTTCTTTCATTTCAATCTTTCCCTTAGATTAACAAAATGCTTCAGATTTATCAACCCACTTGAACTCTACCAGCATCACAACGAGGCTTATTAGATGTTCACATGTTGCAACATGCTCGCTTTGCAGTTACAAGGGAATAAGCTTTTTCCATGGCATCTCCAGTATTATGGAATTCTTTTCCTCTGGAACTACGTTTTCATCATGCACAAAATTATTTAAAACAATGTTAGCCTGATTGTTGAGGCAAGCTTTTCCCTAAGCTCTATCAATTTTACAGTCCTGATGGCAGTATTTTGTCTATTGTTGTTGTTTTTATTTATATAAATTTTATGTATGTTTTGCTGTTTACTACTTGGGGCTATGGGCATAAATGATATATACATATTAATAAATATAAATACAAATACAATTTCCTTTGCACATCCCAGCTGACCTCTTTGTGTACCTTTTAGTGAGCAGCTTCATATACAGGCTTTCACAGCATATACATAACCATTGCCTCTCACTGAGCCCACAGTATAATCACTGGTCCAAGTTATCACTCATAATAATTCATAAATGGATATCCTTTTTTAAAATGTTTTCATATATGCAAATACAAATATCCATACTTCAAAGCACTCTGATACTCTTGTCTAGGTCTCCCCACAGTATCTCTGGGATTTTGAAAGCAGTTGGTTTTCTGATTGGGGGTGGGGGTGGAGTTCCTTATACTCTGCTTCCTCAATACTTTCTTATTTTCTAGATAGCATTTCTGCAGACAGATTAAACGACACACTATTTAAAAGATAGCACTTCACACCATGAACTAATCAAATGCTTATACTATTCTTATCTTCTTATTCATGCATGGACTGCCATTGATTCATTGGTTATCTTAATATAAATCTGAAAATATAACCCCTGTCTCATTCACATTGTGGATACTAAGCTGTACCATTCCACTTCCATATTAAGGCCCTCTTGTTGTATGTACTTCAAATTATAAATCCAAAATTCATGTTTCACTTGACAGGTCAAAAATCATTTCCAGCCTATTTAGAGCATCCTCACATCTTTTCTTGAGCATTGAAAGTGCTGGTTGTCCTTCAGTCCTGGCTATTGTCTTCTTCCAGAATCTCTTTAAGGACATGATTGGCATGAATTAGTCCACTCCTTCCAAATAAATATTTTAAATAAATAAGATGTCACCTCTTCCTTGGATACCGTGCTAGCCTACATTTTCCAATTCATTTCCTGTAATATGCAGGAGAAACAACAAATATAAAGATATTTTTATGAAATAGCTCACTTTCCCAATATGATTAGTGCAGTCGATTGCACTTACCATATATGGGCTTAGCACCCTCTAGGTCCCAGGAAGCCATCTATTGTTGTCATAAGCTTTATCGTAGTCTGAACCTGCTATTGTGTTGTAACTATTTTATATTGGAATGGTCATTAAATATATTTCATTTAGTATTTCTTCTCCTTCCATTTGTAACAATGTTTGATTTATTTACAGTTTTTAATACAAACAAATCAGACTTGACTATAAAACTTTAGTCAAGATTGTCATTTCCATTTAATTAATTATCCATGCAAATGTTTGGTTGGTGTTTTAGACACCTTCAGCTTACCTTCAATTGTGCTTCTTCAATCTTTTAATGCATTTATTTACTAAGAACATTTCTCACTGAAAGAACCTCTGAGCCTATGGCATCTATTTTGTCCCTTCCATATTATTACTAGCTTTTCCAACAGGCGTAAAGTGTGTTGAAACCCCATTTTCCTCTCCTTCATGGATCAAGCATTCTCTTTGACATGTGTAGACAACATTTTTGTTCTGAGGCAGCTATATGGTAATACCATCACAGAAACTGGAGCTCAAAACTCCTCAGTAAGCAAAGTTGTTCATCCATTAATCATATTTTCCATTATATGTTGAGTCATGAAAGATTATTTTATGTTAAGAAATGTGATCCTGCAAACATTTCCTTGATGTTATAGTCTTGGAGATGGTCTTTGGCACAGTAGGAGCACTGTCAAATGTTAAATCATGATTGGATTAAGGCAGCATTACTACCCAGAGCATTTTTTTAAACTTTATTTATTGAAATTTTAAAGGCAATATTTCAAGAATAATCCTTAAAACAGATATGACATTGAAATACTATAAACACCACCAAATTACACTAAATAAATAAAACTGAATCGATATCCACAAAGTGCATGACAGAGGATCTGGCCAAAAACTGAATAAAAGAAAGATAAATCAAAATAAAAACCCATCATAAACCAAAGCAGTAGCCAAATTATTATATTATAGCCTTTATAATATTCCCAATGACAACACAGACAAATAAATTGATATGGTGCAAATGAACAGAATAAGGCATATATTTTACAGGTTTATCTCTCAAAAAATTAGAAAGGAGAAGGATTAAAAACCATGAGTGTTTTGATATGAAAGTAAACATATACAGGAAAAGGTGAGAAAATCGCAAACACTCAGTTGTAGCACTCTAGCTCTTTTAAGTCTACGAATAACTTCCTTCTTTTCTGAGTAGCTTGAGGCACATTTGGAAACATTCAGATTTTCATATTCAAAACAAAATATTCATAAGATGGAAACTCAGATTCAAGATCCGCGACCTGTCTAATTCTAAAATAAAATTAACAGAGTAAAATTTGTTGCTGTAATATTTTGGCCAGCCACGGGATGTCCCACAACCGGCTGCACTTACCCTAAAAACCAAGATGCTGCCATGTGCCCTGGATGTCCCTAGGCACACACATGTGTGCCATGCCTATAATTAAAGACTCTGCGACAGGAAACTGAGCTGTCAGCGCTTGCTGATGTCGTATGACTGGGTATTTAAACCCCTTGCCTCAGCAATAGATCCTCCTGCCTAGCAGTGCAAGTTGCTTAAGAACATAAGAAATTGCCATGCTGGATCAGACCAAGGGTCCATCAAGCCCAGCATCCTGTTTCCAACAGAGGCCAAACCAGGCCACAAGAACCTGGCAATTACCCAAACACCAAGAAGATCCCATGCTACTGATGCAATTAATAGCAGTGGCTATTCCTTAAGTAAACTTGATTAATAGTAGTTAATGGACTTCTCCTCCAAGAACTTATCCAAACTTTTTTTGAACCCAGCTACACTAACTGCACTAACCACATCCTCTGGCAACAAATTTTCTCCAATTAGTCTTAAATGTGCTACTTGCTAACTTCATGGAATGCCCCCTAGTCCTTCTATTATTATTCAAAAGTGTAAATAACCAATTCACATCTACATCTTGCTTCTGTGTTTCCTTGCCTGCCTTACCTTGTCGTTATCCTGCCCTGCTTGTGTTCCAGTCCCTTGGTTCTTCTCCCCGTCCAGTCCATTTATCTCTGCCTGACTTCCTAGTTCTGACCTTGCTACGGACTTGACTACTCTTGCTTGCTGCCTGTCCTGACCTTAGCTTGGACATGGATACCATTTGTTCACTGCCTGCCCTGACCTTGGCCTGGACCCAGATACTATTGCTGCTGCCAGCCCTGACCTTTAATTGCTACTCAGCCTCATCTGACCGTTCCTTACTGGGCTCTCACCTAAATCCTGACCCCTGAAACCCAAAGGCTCAACCTGTGGGGAACAGGGCTGTATAGGGGAAGCTCTAGAATCATCCCAGTAGAGACAAGAATACCTACTGTCAGCATGAGCCTAGTAGGTTCACCTGCTAGGCTGTTTCAACCATGCCGTAGCCAAAGGGCTCACATTTGTGACAGTTGCCACTTGTTCTTTGATTTTCTCCAAAAGTGACATTTTTTTCTCAACTGTTGGAAGCCATTTCTCCCTTGATCCTCTCCATCTCCCCCAGAACACTTTTTATAGGAGGGGTGAAATATTCCTTGGTAGCTGGAGGCCAAGCCATAATACAAACAAAATTCCTGTAAAGAGTACAAATACTTCTACCTATAACATATTATGTCTACTAATCTGTATGTATATATATATATATATATATATATTTATTTATTTATTTATTTTTAACTTTTATATACCGACATTCTTGCATTAAATGCAAATCATGCCGGTTTACAGTGAAACAGAAAAAGCAGGAAAAAATTCCTTAGTCGAATACAATGAAACAGCTTAGTTAACAAAGGAAACATAAAAATAAATTTTTACATATACACAAAGGTTTGCACGAAGGGGTGCATAAAGGGGAGAGCACTTTTGTCGCGCGCCTTTGGCGCGCGACACCTGGTGTTGAGGCTGTCTTAACTGTCCGATGTTAGTGACATCATGGGGGGGGCGGGTCTAACGAACGCAGCACTTACATCGCTGCTTCTTTCCAGTTCCAGGTGAAGATCAAGCTGTTTCCTTCACTTCCCCTCCCATGACTGTGGGGTGAGAAGCGCTGCAGGGTGCCCCTTGATGTTATCTGGCTTCCCACACGTGACGCCTGGTGTTGAGGCTGTCTTAACTGTCCGATGTTAGTGACGTCATGGGGGGGCGGGTCTAACGATCACAGCACTTACATCGCTGCTTCTTTCCAGTTCCAGGTGAAGATCAAGTATATATAATCTAATTACAAAGTTACCCAAATATCTACATACATAACAATACTTTGAGATAATCATGAAACTGACAAAAGTCTATTATGTTGTTCTAAGTTACAGCTCTGAATGTCAAAGTGGCCCCTAACCCCTACACTACTACCTAAACCGCACCTTGAGTAACTAGGTGGGCCTGCCTCCCTCCCTCCCCAAACAGCTTAAAATACTGAAAACACTATTTGTGAAAAGATTGCACAGCTTAACACAAATGAAAAAGGTGTAGTTATTTCCGGCGTTAAAACTGTGCAATATGGCTTCACAAATTGCGAAGCAGCCCACATGGACAGAAATCCCGCCCCAAACTCCTCCCCCATTTCCAAATTAGCATCGCACCATGCAAAAAGCCCATAACACGGCTTGCAAAATAACTCCCCCAGATTTGAATTTTATTGGTATTCCAGGTCATGTAGCAAATGCAAAAAGAAAGGTAAAACCTGTGCTTGCTCCACCTCAAGCCAATTTGGAGGCTCTTCTGTTTGCAAGTTCAATTTTCTAATTGTATTTTCTAGATTCCCAGTCTTATGTAAGGTTATATGGAGGTCAACATTCAAAAGCTTATATGGCATATTCAGCCTCTTATCCAGCTAAATTAAAGCTGGATAACTACTTAGCTATCTATAATTTAGCCATATAGAAAAAGGGACATTTCAGGGGTGTTCTAGAGAAGGGGCTGAGATATCCGGCTAACCTAGCTAAATATCTAGTATATCCAACTAGGTTAGGTTAAGCAGATAACTTTAGACCTGCTTCTGAGCAGGTCACTGCCTACCCTACCCCACCTAATCCTTCTGCCTGCCCTAGTAGTATGGCTGCCCTGAGCTTCTTAGAAGACTGCAGCAACCTGAATGAAGTGATCATGGTTAAAACCAAACTTCAATGAGTATAGGACGGCCAGATGTTTTGGACAATAGCCTTGCTGGTTTTCATGGCTGTATGGATTGTTAGTATGCCTAGTGCCCCTCAGCCTCAAGGAACAATCCCTTTCCCCACCCCCACCCCCAAGCCACAACTTTTGCCTGATTTCATTAAAAATATTATAATGGAAATCCCCTGGACTTCACCTCCCCTTCCTTTCAAGAAATACTAAACAGGCTCACCCCTCCTGCACCTAGACTCCCCCATCGCCCCCTCAATTTCCTGAATCAATCTCTGCTGATCTGTTCAGCAGCACTGGAAGCGTAAGCTTCGCTTAGTTTACATTTCCAGTTCCTCCCAAGTGGTGTTATGCTTGCTTAAGTAGTAAGTTATCCAGCCACACAAGGCCTTGTGTGGCTGGATAACTTTAGACCTGCTCCACAGGTCTAAAATTATCTTCTTAACCGGATATCTGAAGATTGTATAAACAGTGATTCTATTTCAGAAAACAAAATAGATACTCAGTAATTAATTAATATGTGCACACAAAAAAGAAAAACAAAGGTGAAATAGTAAATTTTATGTTCCGTACTCCTGGCTGAGACTGTGTGCTGATTTTTCATTCATATGTTTGATATTTACAAACAAGTGTCTATATGAAAGTTCTCTTTTAATAGTTTTCCTGTATACTTGTGTTAATGTATTCTGCCTTGAGGCGACTGTTTTAATGTATTTCCGCCCTGGAGGCGACTGTTCAGTTCCTTGTAAACCGGTGCGATATGTATTCTTTACAGGAACATCGGTATATAAAAATTAAAAATAAATAAATAAATAAATAAATATGGGTTTGGGTTAAAGTAAGTCTCTTAATTAGGAATGGACTAACTACAGAAAATATGAGTACTTGAGAGACTTAAGAAGAATTACAGTAAACTAGTTCATATGAAGCTCGAATATAGTTTGAGAATTTTAGGTCTGCAAGTGGATTTATTACTTTGAAATCTGACAATGTATGAAAATTTATCACACACACAAAATGGATTCCTTTAGTATCTCTACACAGTGTCAAAAATCTTTCAGAGATTACAGAATCTTTCAGAGATTACAGAATGTCAATCAAAGCACCCATCACCTTTTCCATACTCCAAGGTGGTAGACTCAGGGTCAATGTCAGGAAATATTTTTTCATAGAAAGGGTTGTGGTTGCCTGGAATGCCCTCCCAAAAAGAGTGGGCTAAGTTGGTGACAGATTTCAAAATTGTATTGGATAAACACAAAGACTCTTTATTTTCAAAAAGTGAAGAGACAGTGGAAACATGAACTAGTGGCAACATGGGCTGTGAACCTGCACAGAGTGGTGGGTACCGCCCAACAACAGTGATTTGACTGCATTGGGCTACTAAGAGCAAATTAGCACAACATGCATGGGGTGGTGGTGATGACCCTAACGCAGTATTAAGACTGATTATTGTTTCCAGTAGTGAATTGAAGTAATCTGAACGGAGTGGTGATTACATCCTTAACAGCAGTAGTATGCAGTGCCGGTGGAAGGGTGTCTAGCTGCCCTAAGTGGTGGTGATATCACATGATATCTCTCTCTCTCTCTCAAATTGCACATGACAAATGACCCCAGCTCCTCAAAGAAATACATACCCAACAACAGAAAATGCTCTCCAGCTCCATTCCTCACCTGCGCCACTTCTCATCTCACCCATCCTTTCAAAACTGCTTCCCCGTCCACTTCCTGTACCCTAGGCCACTACCTACCCCACCTAATCCTTCTGCTTGCCCTGGTAGTATAGCTGCCCTGGGCTTCTAAGAAGACTGCAGCAACCTGAATGAAGTGACCATGGTTAAAATCAAACTTCAATGAGTATAGGACGGCCAGATGTTTTGGACAATAGTCTTGCTGGTTTTTATGGCTGTATGGATTGTTAGTATGCCTAGTGCTAACAAATGGAGGAGGACCTTGATGTTGGAGTGGTATTTGTCTTATTTATTATTTATTTATTAACGCTTTTATATACTGACATTTGTTTGCACATCACTTCAGTTTACAGTAGAACAATTGAATGAAAGGAAATTACATTTTAACATTTGGAGTAACTAGGATATCATAGTATGAAACAACTAGGGAGTTCAGAGTGAGTGAAAGGAGATAGGAACATAGAACAATGCAGAGAGGAACAAGTAACTAAAAATTGTTGTAACTGTATGATGTATAACCATTTCGGGAACATGATTATGTGGGGGGGGGGGAGCTTGTGTCTGCTTGCGTGAGCGTGTGAGTTAGTGGTAGGGCTTGCTTAAGACCATGTTTTAGCTTTTTTTTTTTTTTTTTGAAGCTTTGTGAGTTGGGTTCAAGCCTTAGGTCTGGGGGCATTGTGTTCCAGATGATAGGGCTGGCAATGGAGAGTGCTCGTTCTCGCATCGAGGATAGGTTGGTGAGTTTGGGAGAGGTTATTGGTAGCATGCTGTTATTGGCAGATCTTGTGGATCTTCGAGGGTTGAAAATGGAAGGTGGAGTTGAACCAGTTTGTTTTGGTTGTATAGTGTTTTGTGAACTAGGGTGAGACTCTTGAAGCGTATTCTGAGGTGTATAGGGAGCCAGTGAAGGTCTTTTAGTATAGGGGTAATGTGATCGTTTCTTCTGGTGTTTGTGAGGATTCTGGCAGTGGCATTCTGAAGCATTTGAGGGGCTTTAGGAAGTTTGCTGGGAGTCCTAAGAGTATGGAATTACAGTAGTCTATTTTGGTTAGGATGGGGGCCTGAAGGACTGTTCTGAAGTCGTTTTGATGACAGAGGGGCCTTAGTTTTTTTAACACGTGGAGTTTGTAGTAGCATTTTTTTATGGTTGAGTTTATGAATTTTTTTAGGTTTAACTCATTGTCTATTATGACGCTAAGGTTTCTAACCTCTTTTTCAGTGGGGGGGTTTGGCTTGGGTGGGGTAGGGTCTTAGGGATGATTTTATTTATTTATTTATGTGTACGCTTTTATATACCGAAATTTAGCTAAAGGCCTTCACTCCGGTTTACAGGTATAACAACATGTTACAAGCGAAACACATAGGGTCTAACAAACATCGTACAAGCAGAACACAACTGATATATCAATAGATATGGACTGGTTAAAAACCTCTGATACAAATTGGGAATATATAGCATCTTATGTGTAAATGGCTTGGGTATATCATCAGTTCTAAGGAGAATAACTATACGTTATCATCGGAGGAGATGTTTATCGTGTGAATGATTAGCCAGTCCCTTCTTTGTAGATTTGTTTGAAGAGCCAAGTTTTGAGTGATTTTTTAAAATATTTTAGTGTTGTTTTGTGCTCTTAGGTGTTCGGGTAGGGAGTTCCAGAGGTGGGGTCCTGCTATTGAGAAAACTCTGTTTCTTACGGTGGTGAGTTTGGCGGTTGAGACAGAAGGTATGTCCAATTGTAATTTGTTTGTTGATCTCGTATTGCGTTGGGAGTTGTGTCTTTGTATAACGGAGTTAAGTGCTGTACTTTCCCTGTTGTGTATTGCGTTGTGGAGAATGGCTAGAGCAGGGGTCAGGAACCTTTTTGGCTGAGAGAGCCATAAACGCCACATATTTTAAAATGTAATTCCATGAGAGCCATATAATATGTTTAAAACTAAATACAAGTAAATGTGTGCATTTTATGTAAGATCACACTTTTAAAGTACAATAAGTCTCTGAAAATATTACACCAGGCCTTAAGACACCAATACATCTCCTATTAGGAAAACGGACCAAGTCAGGCTGCTATAGAGTCCTACACAGAAACTACACGCCAGCAGAAAACCTCACCTGAATCACGTGCTGTCCCTCACCTAACATAGAATAAAGAGACCAGAAACGCATAACAAGAAGCATGCAGACAAAAACTGAATTGGAAACTGCAACAAGCCAGAGTCTCTGTATGCAGTGTAACAAAGGAAAAAAGAAACATCACACATCCTTATAAAACAAATCAAGAAATATAAAATCATCAGCAGTAAAACTGTACTAACAAAAAGAACATATTTCGAAACAGCTGATGAGTGGAATATCCAATAATTAAAAACTCATATAAAACATTTCCAGATACCAACAAAATATTTCAAAATAGCAGACACAAAGATCCAGTAATGAAAAATAATAAGGATACAAAAATTTTTTTGCTCTGCATACCTGGGAACGTTTGATATCCAGGTGTCCTGAGATTGTTCTGAATTAGCAGGAGGTGGGGTGGTTTGCTTGGAACTTTCTCCTCTCTCAGTCACATACCAGCGCTCTCTCTCACACTGGCTCTCAATGACACACCTATACACACATGCTCTCAGTCACTCACATATACAAATGTTTTTTCTCTCTCACTTATATAGGCTCTTAATTACACATTTACACACATGCTGTCTATCTTTTCACGCTTACACACACACAGGCTTTCAATCACATAAATACATGCTGTCTTTTTCTCTCACACACAGACTCTCATTCACATGCTTACAAACATGTCCTCTCTTTCTCTCATTTACACACAGGCTCTCAATCACATACTCACATGCTCCCTCACCTAAATCAGCTCTCAATCACACACAGACACACATGGTCTCTCTCTCTCATTTAAACACAGGCTCTCAATCACATACTCACATGCTCCCTCACCTAAATCAGCTCTCAATCACACAGACACACATGGTCTCTCTCTCTCATTTAAACCACAGGCTCTCAATCACATACTCACATGCTCCATCACCTAAACCAGCTGTCAATCAGACACAGACACACATGATCTCTCTCTTACTTATACACACAGGCTCTTAATCATACATACACATGATCTCTCTCACACACAAAGGATCTCAATCATACACACATACTCTTTCAAACAAACAGGTTTCAATTACAAACTTACACATACAGGGTCCCAATGGTAAACTTACATTCATGCTCTCTCTCTCACAGGCAGGATCTCAATCACAGACATACTCTCTTTCACATATACAGGCTCTCAATCATTCACATACATGCAATCTCTCACTCACACACACAGGATCTCAAACACACATGCTTGCTCGCTCATTCACTCTCTCTCTCCCCCTTCCCCCCCCCCCCGGGAACTCACGGCAGCAGCAGCCACCTCCCAACGCTAACCTCCTTCATTTTCAGCCCTCGCGGAGGCGAAGGCGGAGTCCCATCGGCCGCGGTTGAAGATTTTCATTTTCCTCCGAGCCGCGCTGCAGTCTTCTTCCCGTCGGACACGCACCCGATGCTCTCCACTTCCTCTTCCGGGCCGCGGGAAGAAGAGAGCACGCCGGTGCTCTCTTCTTCCCGCGGCCCGGAAGAGGAAGTGGAGAGCATCGGGTGCCTGCGCGGGAAGACCCGCGCAGGCACCCGGCTGACACCCGATGACTCCCGCGCAGGCACCCGGATGACTCCAGTCGGCGTGCTCTCTTCTCCTCCCCCCCGCGGCCCCGGAAGAGGAAGTGGTGAGCATCGGGTGCCTGCGCGGAAGAAGAGACCACGCTAGTGTGGTCTCTTCTTCCCGCGCAGGCACCCGATGCTCTCCACTTCCCCTTCCGGGGGGGGGGAGGAGAAGAGAGCACGCCGGTGCCGCTGACTCCAGCTGTCCTGCCGCGTTCCGCCCGGGCTGACAGCATTTTAAGCCCGGGCGGCGGAGGGACCGGGGAGCAGCTTGGGTCAGCGGGGAACCGCGAAGTATGGCGACACTTGTCTGCGAGCCAGATGCAGCCCTCAAAAGAGCCATATCTGGCTCGCGAGCCATGGGTTCCCGACCCCTGGGCTAGAGCTTTATATTCAATTCTCTTTTCTATAGGTAGCCAATGTAAGCTTTTTAGAATAGGAGTGATGTGATCATATCTTTTGTGACTGGTGAGGACTCTGGCTGAGGCATTCTGTAGCAGTTGGAGCGGTCATATGGATTATGTCATTGTATTTATGGCTTATTAATAAGATTTCAGTTTTGTTGGTGTTTAGTGCTAGGTTCATTTGGTTGAGGAGTTTCTTAATGGAGGTGAGGACAGGGATAGGAAAAGGGTTAAAAAATTCAGGATTTGGACATCGTCGGCATATATGAAGAATGTGAGTCCTATGTCGGTTAGTAGTTTACATAGGGGGAGCATATATATGTTGAAGAGGGTGGAGGATAGGGAGGAGCCTTGAGGGACGCCATGTGTTAGTTTGGGCTCAGATTCATTATTGCCAATTTTGATTTTGTACTGTCTGTTCTCTAGGAATGAGATGAGCCAATGTAGTGCGATGCCAGATAGTCCAATTTCAATTAGACGGTCAATGAGGATGTTGTGGCTAATGGTGTCGAATGCTGCTGATATGTCTAGCAAGGCTAGGAGGAAGGATTGTCCTTTATCTAGATCTCTGAGGATGGTATCGGTGAGGGAGAGTAAAAAGGTTTCCGTGCTAAAGAATTTCCGGAAACCAAATTGGGAAGGGTGTAGTACATTGTGTTTTTCTAGGTGTTCTGTTAATTGATTGTTTACTACTTTTTCTAGGATTTTTGCAAGGAAAGGGAGGATGGATATGAGTCTGAAGTTGTTTAGTTCTGAGGGGTTCAGTTGGGTTTTTTTAAGATGGGTTTGACTAGGGCTTCTTTTATGTTGGTTGGTACATGTCCCTGAGACAGGGATGTGTTGATGATATCTGCTATGGGTTTGGCTATGATGTTTGGGATAGATTTTAGATGTTTAACTGGGATTGCGTCGGCAGGGTGTGATGCAGGGTGAATTTTCCTAATAAGTGATTCTATTTCTGAGGAGGAGATATTTTCGAATTCATTAAGGGCGGCTTCTGGGATTTTAGGTAGGGTAATTTTGTTTGAGTAATGGGAGGGAGGTTGGCCATTATGTTAGTGACTTTATCCTTGAAGAAGAGGGCGAGTTCATTACATTTTGTTTTGGCTTCGTTGTCCAGTGTAACTGTTGGAGATATTTTCGTGAGTTCGGAAACGTAGTAAAACAGGGCCTTGGGGTTGAATTGGAACGCGTGTATTCTTTTCGAGTAATAATCACGTTTTGTTTTGAGGATTACTGTTCTATAGTTGTGTAGAATGGTTCTATATTTGGTCAGGATGGTGGGGTTGTGGGAGTTCTGCCAGTTTTTTTTAATTTTTCTGAGGTTTTGTTTAATTTTTTTTTTTAGTTCTGGGGAGTACCAAGTGTTTTTGTTGTACTTGGAGGGATTTATGTCTTTAGTTATTAGAGGGCAGAGTTGGTTGGCGATGTTATTTGTGATGGTGTTCCATGTAGCGAGGGCAGATTCAGTGTTTGTTAGATCTAGGTTTTTTAGTGCGGGGGAGAGTGCTTCAATCAGTTCACCTTTTTTGCATGGTTTCCTGAACTGAATAGTAGAGGAGTGTTTGGGAGAGGGACGAGCAGTTGTGATTATGGAGAAGTTTTTGTGGTTTAGGGAGTGAATGGACCAGGGAACGGGGGGTACATGAGAGGGGTTCCGATGTTTGTATGTGTGTGTTTATGAATATTAGGTCTAGGGGGTGTCCTGCTTTGTGAGTGGGGGAGTCGATGATTTGTTTGAAGCCTATGGCTGCGAAGGAGTTGAGGATGACTTCACAGGAGGGGGTTAAGGGGATGGAGTCAATGTGTAGATTGAAATCGCCTAGGATGATGGCAGGGATGTTTGTTTGTTTTCGGTGATGAATTCAATAAGTGGGGAGGCAGCGCGTTCCAGGAGGCCCAGGGGGGTGTATACTAGGCATATTTGGAGTTGATTGGATTTGAAGTAGGCAATTTCGTAGTTAGGGGCTGAGTTAGTGGTTATTAGTTTGATATTGAGTTATTTCTTTGTGGCTAGTAGAAGGCCACCGCCTCTCTTTTGATCCTAGTGATGGAGATGATGTCATAAAGGTGAGTACGGAGTTGGTTGGTGAGGACAATGTCAGTTTGCTTGAGCCATGTTTCTGTGATGGCGCATATGTTGGGATTGTGGTCTGTTAGGATATCATGCAGGATGTGTGTCTTTTTCACTAGGGATTGGGCGTTGAATAGAATGAGAGAATAAAGTGAGGCCTAGTAGTTGGGTCATGGGGGAGATTAGGATTGGAATTAGTGATCTTTGGTGAATGGCAGGTTTCCTGTTGTAAAGTTTCTTGTGTGGTTGGATTGTTTTGTTTGTTGGAAATTGCATCGTGATCTTGATGGGATGTAATTTAGGATGATGAGAGAGAGGGTAGAGGGGAAGGTGGTCTGTAACGTGAGAGGGTCTGAAGAGGGGGAATTATGGGGAGATATACTGAGCTGGTTCAGGGGGTGGGGGGGTGAAAGCGATGGTCTAGGGAGCAGGAGGGGAGGTACTCGATGATGGTGCTTGGCAGTGTTCTTTGCAGGGGGGAGGGGAGGCCAAGGAGGCTGGGGGGAGAGTGGGATAGAGGGGGTAAGAGAGTGAAAACATGGTTCGATATATGTGGGGGGGAACAAGTGGTTTGAGGCTAGGGGTTTTCCGGGAAGGAGAAGGGACTAGGTGATGAAGAGAGGTCGAGGGTGGGAGTAGGAAGGTGGGCAGCAAATGAGGGGGTCAACACAAAAGAGCGCACTAAGGAGCATGCCCCTTAGGTCGCGCTCCTTTGGCGCGAGACGCCTGGGGTCCCGGCCTTACTTTTATGTAGTACTAAATAGCTGGCGTGATGTCACTAGGGTGGTGACGTCAGTCACTGCCGATGACGTGGGTGCTGGGCGGGTCTTCGGGCTGCGTGGGGGCTCCGGATCTAGGAGGCGCTGAATGGCCGACAGGGATGCGGTCTGACTCCCTGACCCCAATGGGTCAACGCTGATAGCGCGGGGCCGGCATTATCGGTCGCAGTGGGGCGAGGAGGTGAGCCCTCACCAGTTTTAAAATCTTTGAGTCGCCACTGATGACATGGGTGCTGGGTGGGTCCGGATCGAGGAGGCACTGAACGGCTGACGGAGGGACACGGTCTGGCTCCCTGACCCCGATGGGTCAACACAGATAGCTCGGGGTCAGCAGGATCGGTCACAGCGAGGTGAGAGGGCGAAGAGGTGAGCCTCACTGGTTTTTAAATCTTTGAGTCGCCACTGATGACATGGGTGCTAGGCGGGTCTTCGGGCCGCGTGGGGGCTCCGGATCGAGGAGGCGCTGAACGGCCGATGGAGGGACGCGGTCTGGCTCCCTGACCCCGATAGGTCAATGCCGATAGCGAGGGGCTGGCAAAATCGGTCGCAGTGAGGAGAGGTCTTGTAAGAATCTCAAAGAATGGATGTGATAGAGGCCAGTACATTATCAGATTCTTGGCATGCTTGGGACTGATGGAGGACAGGGATAGGAAAAGGGTTAAAAAATTCAGGTATAAAACGTGGGGAAACAGTGGGGAATAGGTATTCAGTTATAAATGGATGTATGCTTAGCTAATCAAAGTGGAAGAATCTCGCTTCGGTAGATTGAATGGACTAATCTGGTCTTTTTCTGCCATCATTTACTATCTTATTATCAGGCCGATTCAGTAAAAACGCGGGAGAGCGGACGAATGCCGCTCTCCCGGCGCGCGCGATTCAGTATGTAAATTAGGTGGTGCGGTAGGAAATGGCAAAAAGAGGCACAAGGGACACTAGCGCGTCCCTAGCGCCTCCTTTTGACCCGGAGCGGCAGCTGTCAGCGGGTTTGACAGCCGACGCTCAATTTTGCCGGCGTCTGTTCTCGAGCCTGCTGACAGCCACGGGCTCGGAAACCGGACGCCCTCAAAATTGAGTGTCCGGTTTTCGGCCCAACAGCCACTAGCCCAATTTAAATTTTTTTTTCTTTTTCTTTTTTTTTTACTTTTTACATCCTTCGGGACCTCCGACTTAATATCGCTATGATATTAAGTCGGAGGGTGCACAGAAAAGCAGTTTTTACTGCTTTTCTGTGCACTTTCCCGGTGCAGGCAGAAACTAGCGCCTACCTTTGGGTAGGCGCTAATTTCTTAGAGTAAAATGTGCGGCTTGGCTGCAGATTTTACTTACTGTATCCCGCGCGCATACCTAATAGGGCCATCAACATGCATTTGCATGTTGAGGGCGCTATTAGGTGCCGCGGGTTGGACGCGCATTTTCCGCCCCTTACTGAATAAGGGGTAAGGGAAAACACGCGTCCAAGGGCAGGTTAACAGTGCGCTCCGTCGGTGCGCACTGTACTGTATCGGCCTGTATGTATGTTACTATGCAAGGAATGCACTGCATTAATACAAGGCTATATGAAAATCTTATAAATAATACACTAATACATCATGCAACTTTAAATGCAAACCAAAATGCTTTTCTAATAATCCACAGGCCCATTTTCAAAGAGCTGCTGATAAGCAAAGATAACTGGTTAATTTCAGCCAGTAATCTGTAGGTATATTTCAGCTGAACTTAACCAGTTAGGTGTGTTGCTAAAATGCACCTAAATCTAGTTGGTTAAAGTTTGCCTAGTTTTAGATGTGTAAGTTAACTGATTAGAGCTAAATGTTCACACTAAGCATCTAAATTATTTCCTTTAATCTGACCATGCCACATTTGTTGACCTGAGATTGAAGAGGAGTAGAAATGTCATCACTGTCTCAACTCCCTTGTTAACTCAAACATAGTTTAGAAAAAGTGACTCTAGCAATTCTCACTTATTGCAGTAAGGGTTGTCCTCTTTCTCATAGCAAATGTAAATACAGATGGGACATTTGCTTGATAAAAATTATTTTTAAGGCCTTCATTTTCAAAGGAATTTTCGTGCATAAAACCTTTCTTTATTCGCATAAGCGGTGCTTTGAAAATCAGGGGGGGGTCTGCTTGTAAAAGTACATAAAACCCCATTTCATACGTACTTTTAACAACATAGGCCGAGGTGTTCCAGTGAGTGAATGGGGCAGGGAAAGAATTTACACATTTACCTTGAAAGTATGCGCATAAATGTACAGGCAGAAAGTTACACCTGCTCGAGAGCACGTTTAACTTTCTGTGTGTATGTGTATGCACGTACTGGGTTTACCGGCGAATTTTCAAAATGTACTTACTTGGGCAGTTATAAAATAACTCTTTATGACAAAATTCAATATGGTAACCCACTTAGATGACTATCATAAACTGTAGAGGTTCAACTTGCAAATTTCAAAATGTTTATTATGCCCCAAAATAAAAAGCTTCTACTCTTTTCAGTTGTTCAAGAGAAGAATTTGGTAGAAACCATTTACAAAGGTTACAAGCATAAACATCTGAATAAACAAAAATATTGAGAGAAATAAAACATTGTGATCTCTTTACTGTTTTTACCCTTTTTTAAAAAACAAAAAAAAAAGCAAATGATGGGTGCCTGAAGCCAGTTGCTTGTGAGTTATTTCTGCTGCTTGAATCATACATCTAATGAATTCTTTTTGGGAAAAAAGTCATTATAACTGGTTTAAACAGTAAAGCTGTAAGCATATGACTGTAACATAACACTCGGTTTCTTTTCTTGGTTGCATTATTGCTGCTCAGGCATGAAAAACAGTGCCAATGAGGCTCTTTGTTTAAACACTACTTCTTTCATGTTTTCTTCGTCAATGAAATGCCATTTGGAACTGAATCGTTGATGTCAGCCAATTTCTCTTTAGAAGACACCTGACAACAGAGTGGGAAATGTGTGCAAACATACCTGTTTTGAGAGTTATATTATTTGGCTGTCTAAAATATTTTCAAGAAATACATCAAGTAAACCTGATGGCAAGGCTAAACAGCTCAGGCTGTAGTTTCAACTTTGATCAAATGCCAGATTAGATATACACTTAGCACATTCCAATGGGGATACATAAGTTGCTTCCTACATTTGTGCTGCATACTTGCTGTTTACTGAGCTATAGCATTTACATGTTTTAGGTAACAATTTTTTTTATTTGCTCTTTCATTTCTTTGCAGATTATTTTATTTTTAGGATTTCTGTTTTTTAGTAAAGTTGGGAGAAAAAGGAATACAAGAATACACTCAAATAAAACCAAGTAGTGGAGTAAAATGAATGTGCATGATTTGGAGAAGAACTTCTAGCGCATGCTCTTTATATCATTTTGCAAAACAGGGAAAGTGATGGAAATCAAAATAACATTAAATTGAAATATTAGAAAATGTAAGTTACAGTACATAATAAGAGGCTGATATAATAAACCCTGTGCAAAAACTGTAGTAAAGGTTTAGCACCAGTTTCTCTTACTGCACACGTTAAAAACACACAGCCCCACTTGATACAGTAAACTAATGGTGTGCAAATCAAACCGGCACTAAGAATCCACAGTAAGTGCAAAACATGTCAAAACAGGAGTTAAAACCGAAATGCAGAACACCGTAGTAAAACAACAGCACTGCAGTATTCCCTATTGGTTGGTAAATGTTGCCTAGGCAGACAAGTGGTGGAAAACACATTCCCAAGACAGCTGCTTGCAGTAAATGTCACTTTTTTAATGTGTCAATGTCTCTGTTACACTCTCAACTTTGGCTTCTTTTCCCTGTGATAGTGTGGTTTTCTTAGTAAGCAGTTGGTAGTCCACTACATGCCAGAACAACGTGCCCAGCATTACACAGAATTGGTTTTCTCCCTCAGTACCTTAGCGTAGATTTCAATCCCTAACTCAAAGGATACAGGTTGGTCTGCTTCCCAGGAAATTCCTGGCTTGTGTCTCCCTCCTCCTGCCTCTCATAAGAACATAAGAATTGCCATACTGGGTCAGACCAAGGGTTCATCAAGCCCAGCATCCTGTTTCCAACAGTGGCCAATCCAAGTCACAAGTACCTGGCAAGTATCCAAACATTAAATAAATTTCAAACTACTATTGCTTAATTAATAGCAGTTTATGGATTTTTCCTCTAGGAACTTATCCAAACCTTTTTTAAACCCAGCTATACTCATTGCTGTAACCACATTCTCTGGCAATAAATTCCAGAGATTAACTATGTGCTGAATGGAAAATAATTTTCTTTGATTTGTTTTACATGAGCTATTTGCTAACTTCATGGAGTGCTCCCTAGTCCTTCTATTATCTGAGAGAGTAACCGATTTACATTAAATTTTTCCTTTCATGATTTTGTAGACCTCTATCATATCCCCCCTCAGTCGTGTCTTCTCCAAACTGAACAGCCCTAACTTCCTTTATCTCATAGGGCACCTTTTCTATGCAACTTATCATTTGGGGCACCCTTCTCTGCACTTTCTCCAGTGCAGCTATATCTTTTTTGAGATGCAGCAACCAGAATTGCTCACAGTATTCAAGTTGCAGTGTCACCGTGGAGCGATACAAAGGCATTATGACATCCATTGTTTTATTTGCCATTCTCTTCTTAATAATCCTAACATTGTTTGCTTTTTTGATCGCACAGCACACTGAGCCGACAATTTCAATGTATTATCCACTATGACGCCTAGATCTCTTTTCTGGGTGGTAACTCCTAAGACAGAACCTAACATTGTGTAACTACAGCAAGAGTTATTTTTCCCTATATGCATCACTTTGCACTTGTCAACATTAAATTTCATCTGCCATTTGGGAGCCCTGTCTTCCAGTCTTGCAAGATCCTCCTGCAATTTATCACATTCCACTTGAGATTGAACTATTTATAATTTTGTGTCATCCGCAAATTTGATCACTTCACTCGTTGTACCCCTTTCCAGATCATTTATAAATATATTAAAAAGCACCAATCTAAGTACAAGTCCCTGAGGCACTCCGCTGTTTGCCTTTTTCCACTGTGAAAACAGACTATTTAATGCTACTCTCTATTTCCTACTTTTTAAACAGCTTGCAATCCACAAAAGGACATCGCTTCCTATCCCATGACATTTTAGTTTTTTTAGAAGCCTCTCATGCAAGACTGTTGAACACCTTCTGAAAATCCAAATACACCACTTCCTCCGGTTCACCTTTGTCGACATTTATTCACCCTTTCAAAAAAAATGTAGGAGATATGTGAGGCAAGACTTCCCTTGGGTAAATCCAAGCTGGCTGTGTCCCATTAAACCATCTAAATGTTTTGTGATTTTATTTTTTGTAACAGTTTCCATGATTTTTCCTGGCACTGAATTCAGGCTCTCACCGGTCTATAGTTTCCCAGATCACGCTGGAGCCCTTCTTAAATATAGGGGTTCCATTGGCCATCTTCCAATCTTCAGGTGCAACAGATGATTTTAATGATAGGTTACAAATTAACTGAAATAAGACTGAAATTTATTTTTTTTAGTTCTTTCAGAACTGTGGGGTATATGCCATCTGGTCCAAGTGATTTTACAACGCTTTGGTTTATCAATCTGGCCTACCAAATCTTCCAGGTTCACCGTGATTTGGTTCAGTTCATCTGAATCATCACCCTTGAAAACTGTCTCCAGAATGGGTATCTCCCGAACATCATCTTCAGTAAACACCAAAGGAAAGAAATCATTTAATCTTTCCGTGATTCCCTTATCTTCCCTAAATGCCCCTTTAATCCCTCGATCATCTAACGGTCCAACAGACTACCTCGCAGGCTTTCTGCTTTGGATATATTTTTTCAAGTTTTTGTTAGGTTTTGCCTCTATAGCCGCCTGCTTTTCAAATTCTCTCCTAGCCTGTCTTATCAGTGTCTTAATTTAGCTTGCCAATGCTTATGCTTTATCCTATTTTCTTCTGATGGATTCTTCTTCCAATTTTTGAATGAAGATCTTTTGGCTAAAATAGCCTCTTTCACCTCACTTTTTATCCATACTGGAGTTTGCTTGACTTTCCTTCCACCTTTCTTAATACGAGGGATACATATGGGCTGTGCTTCTATGATAGTATTTTTTAACAATGTCCATGCCTGTTGGACACTTTTTACCTTTGTAGCTGCACCTTTCAATTTTTTTAAAACTATTTTTCTCATTTTATCAAAGTTTCCCTTTTGAAAGTTTAGTGCTACAGCCATGAATGTACTTACTGTTTCCTTTCCAGTCATTAATTGAAATTTGATCATATTATGATCACTATTGCCAAGCAGCCCCACCACTGTTACCTCTCTCACCAAATCCTGCGCTCCACTGAGATCTAAAATTGCTCCCTCTCTCATCGTTTCCTGAACCAATTGCTCTATAAAACTATCATTTGTTCCATCCAAGAATTGTATCTTTCTAGCATGCCCTGATGATTCACTTACGTGGTCAAAATTGGGGTAATTGAAATCTTGGGCTATGTAAACAATTATTTTCAAGAGCCTGCTTTATGATAATCTCTATGGATGGAGGACTATTTTAAGAAAAATTGAAAAAAATGCCATAAAAATATTTTTTGAAGTATTAGAAAATGATGAAGGTGAATGATTAGAAGACCGGTTGATGTCTTTTATTCAGAAGTCACACAATGTCAGGTTTGCTGACACCTACTTAGGCTATAATTCAAAAATTTGTTGGGTTCCACACCGTTTGTTTTTTGGTAATCGAAATTTCCTATTATTACTTATATCAGTGACAGACATTTCAAGGTAAAAATTGAAAACCATGAATCCAACCCCATCAACATTACAAGGGGAGTACCCCAAGGCTCCTCCCTGTCATCCACACTCTTTAATATATATCTCCTTCCCCTCTGCCACCTACTCTCAAACCTTGGTCTCCCCGCACTTTATCTATGCTGATGACATGCAAATTCATATACCTATCACTGACTCCATCTCCAACGCCTTTAAAAAATGGGATAATGTCTTCTCCATCAACAGCCTACTCACTCAACTTAACTTAGCCTTAAACACTAACAAAACCGAACTCATGATCATCGCACCCCAATACCCCCACCCATTATCTATCTCCACCAACTCTCCCCAGCCACCCCCCCCCCCCCCCGACTTTTCTCAAAACGTAAGAGACCTAGGTGTAACCCTTGACTCCCAATTCAACCTCCAGAAATTTATCTCCTCCACCATCAAGGACTGTTACCATAAACTACATACCCTCAAAAAACTCAAACCTATCTTGCACGCTAGCGACTTTAGAACAGTCCTACAAGCCCTCATTTTATCTAAGATAGACTACTCAAACGCACTACTCCTAGGGCTACCTAAGAACACTACAGCCCCATTGCAGCTGCAACAAAACGCAGCGGCTCGTATATTAACAGGTACAATCAGAAAAGAACGTATTACACCCATTCTCAAACAACTTCACTGGCTCCCCATCACCTCTAGAATTCAGTTTAAAACCCTCACCCTCATACACAAAGCTATCCACAATCCAAACATGCTTTGGTTCACAGACACTCTACACATTCGTTCCACCTCCAGACCCACCAGAATGCCATATACAGCAACTATACACACACCATCTCCCAAACTCTTTCAACTGGCAGCCACCAAACAACGTGCCTTATCGTTAGCTGGACCTTCTCTATGGAACACAATGCCCACCCAGCTACACCTAGAGACCTGCCCTAAGAAATTCAGGCAGAAACTCAAGACGTGGCTGTTCACGCATGCCTACACATGATCCCCCCTCTGCCTACATCCCCGTCCCACTACCTCCTCCTCTTCTCCCATCCCCTCTCCTCCCATCTAGCTCCTCCCCCCTCAGATTTCCTCGCATCTCACCCTCCTCTCCCCTACTAGTTCCCCCCTTCTGCCCCCCTTGCCCCTCCCGACACCCTCCCTCTCTTCCATCCTCAGCCCTTCCTCACCCCCTCCCTCCTACTCCTCCGTGTTCCTTTGATTTTATATAACTTGTATATATGTATCTAAACTTGTTTCGTGTTTACTGTATGTACACCAAAACCCTTTGATTGTATATAACTTGTATATATGTTTCATAACCTGGTTCATACTTACTGTATGTACACCAAAACCCTTTTAACCCGTTCCTTTCCCTATACTCTCCCTCCCCCTCCCCTAAGTTATATTATCAGTTACATTGTAAGGCCCTGTTGGCCAAGTTCCTGTTACATGGAAACCGATGTGATGTTTTCTTAACGAGGATCGGTATATAAAAAACCTTAAATAAATTACTGCACTACTAATTTGGTTAGCTTCTCTAATTTCTCTTAGCATTTTACTGTCCGTCTTACCATCTTGGCCAGGTGGACAGTAGTATACTCCTATCACTATACTGTTCCCCAGCATACAAGGGATGTCTACCAATAAAGATTCAATTGTGCATCTAATCTCATGCAGGATCTTTATCCTGTTGGACTCTGTGCCATCCCAGACATAAAGCGCCACCCTGCCACAAAGATCCTCCTCTCTGTCATTGCGATATAATTTGTATCCTGGTATAGCACTATCCCATTGATTATCCTTTTTGCACCATGTCTCTGAGATACCAGTTAAGTCTGTCGTCATTCACTGCTATATCCTCTAATTATCCCATCTTACTTCTTAGACTTCTGGCATAAGCATACAAACACTTCAAAGTGTGTGTTTTTGTTTGTATTAACATTCTGCTTTTCAGTTGACAGGGATAAATTGGAATCTTTTAGCTCAGGTGAGGTTTTAACTATAGGTACTTGGATGACTATTATTCTTATTGGAACCTCTCTGTTGGGATGCCCTAACTCTAATGCTTCATTAGTATCCTTCAAAAATGTATTTATTTATTTATTTATTTTAAAACTCTTCTATACCGTCGTTAAGTTGGATAACCATCACAACGGTTTACATATAGGCACGATAAAAATTATGAGTGGTATAGATTACAAATTAATCATGTGCCATCATAGTACGGTAACAGTAAAGTACAATCAGCTATTTGTTTAAGTTAAGCTAATCAGTTTGGTATGACATTTTATCAGCAGTACAAAATTAACATTAACGTGTGTTTGTTTGGTGCGTCCATGTTAATCAATTGTTTTTCTCTTTCTCTTTGTCTTTATCGAAAGCTTGTTTATAGAGCCAGGTTTTCAGGTTAGATTTAAAGATTTTCAAATTTCGCTGGAGCCTTAATTCAAGAGGCATGGTGTTCCATAGTACAGGGCCAGCCAGTGACAGTGCTCTTTCCTTACTTGAGTGAGGCGAGCTGATTTGACAGAGGGGACAGTTAGTAGAGCCTTATTCACAGATCTTAGATTTCTGTGTGGGACATGTACGTGCAGTGCTGAGTTAAGCCAGTCGGCTTTTTCCTCATGTACAAGCTTATGAATTATACATAGAACCTTGTATTGTATTCTTTGTTCGATTGGGAGCCAATGTAGTTCGGCAAGTGTTCCTTTTATGCGGTCCCTTCTTTTTTTGCCAGTCAAAATTCGCGCAGCGGAGTTTTGTAGTATTTGCAGCACCCTTAGCGTAGATTGTGGTAGCCTAGAAAAGGCTTGTTGTTGTCTTTGGATCATTAAAGTTTTTCAAGTATCTGAAAGTCTGAATCATATCACCCCTGCTCCTCCTTTCCTCCAGGGAGTACATATTTAGATTCTTCAATCTCTCCTCGTATGTCATCCGATGAAGACCCTCCACCTTCCTGATCGCCCTTCTCTGTACCGCTTCCATCTTGTCTTTGTCTCTTTGTAGATACGGTCTCCAGAACTGAACACAGTACTCCAGGTGAGGCCTCACCAAGGACCTGTACAAGGGGATAATCACTTCCCTTTTCTTACTCGATATTCCTCTCTCTATGCAGCCCAGCATTCTTCTGGCTTTTGCTATCGCCTTGTCGCATTGTTTCTCAGACTTCATATCATTAGACACTATTACCCCAAGGTCCCTCTCCTGCTCCGTGCACATCAGCCTTTCTCCCCCCATTGAATACAGTTCATTCGTATTTCCACTCCCCATATGCATGACTTTGCACTTCTTGGCATTGAATCTCAGCTGCCATATCTTTGACCACTCTTCCAGTTTCCTTAAATCCCATCTCATTCTCTCCACTCCTTCCGGCGTGTCCACTCTGTTGCAGATCTTAGTGTCATCCGCAAAAAGACAAACCTTGCCTTCTATCCCGTCCGCAATGTCGCTCACAAAGATATTGAACAGGACCGGTCCCAATACCGATCCTTGCGGTACACCACTTAAAACCGCTCTCTCTTCAGAGAAAGTTCCATTTACCATCACACATTGTCTTCTGTCCGTCAACCAGTTTGCAATCCAGGTCACCACCTCGGCACTCACTCCTAAGCTTCTCGTTTTATTCACCAGTCTCCTGTGCAGAATCGTATCAAAAGCTTTGCTGAAATCCAAGTAGATGACATCGAGCGCTCTTCCTTGATAGGTTACAAACTTTTACTAATAGGTCTGAAATTTCATTTTTTAGTTCCTTCAGAACTCTGGGGGTGTATACCATCCGGTCCAGGTGATTTACTACTCTTCAGTTTGTCAATCAGGTCTACCACATCTTCTAGGTTCACCGTGATTTGATTCAGTCCATCTGAATCATTACCCATGAAAGCCTTCTCCAGTACGGGTACCTCCCCAACATCCTCTTCAGTAAACACTGAAGCAAAGAAATCATTTAATCTTTCCGAGATGGCCTTATCTTCTCTAAGTGCCCCTTTAACCCCTCGATCATCTAACGGTCCAACTGATTCCCTCACAGGCTTTCTGCTTCGGATATATTTTAAAAAGTTTTTACTGTGAGTTTTTGCCTCTACGGCCAACTTCTTTTCAAATTCTCTCTTAGCTTGTCTTATCAATGTCTTACATTTAACTTGTCAATATTTATGCATTATCCTATTTGATCCATCCTATCATTGTGAAATAATTTGTACCCTGTATTTCACTGTCCCATTGGTTAACCTCCTTCCACCAGATCTCTGAGATGCAAATTATATCTACCTCTTCATTCAGTGCTATGCATTTTAATTCTCCCATCTTATTTTTTTTAGACTTCTAGCATTTGTATGCAGACATTTCAAAGTATGTTTTTATTTATATTGACAATCTGCTTATCTGTTGACAGGGATAATTTGGAATCGTTCTACTCTGTCTTCTTACTCAAAAGCACCTGAGCTACTTTAGTAATTATTGCAACCTCTCTATCAAAATCCCCAGATTTCTCTGTTTTGCTAGTATCTTTCAAAGATATATCATTACAAACCATACCCTTCTGAGCAACTGTCAGCTTTCATCCATCATCTAGTTTAAAAGCTGTTTTGTTCCCATTTTAAAACGAATGCCAGCATCTTGGTTACACTCTGGTTTTGAGGGTGTAAATAAACATGTGGATAAAGGTGAACCGATTGATATAGTGCATTCAGATTTTCAGAAGGCATTTAACAAAGTCCTTCATGAGAGACTCCTCAGGAAATTGGGATGTCATGGGATTGGAGGCAGTGACCTATTATGGATTGGTGACTGGATAAAAGGCAAGAAACAGAGGCTGGGACTAAATAGTTTTCCTAATGGAGCAAGGTCATTAGTGAAGTGCCCCAGAGGTCTGTATTGGGACCTGTGCATAAATGATCTGGAGAAAAGAACAATGAGTGAGGTGATCAAATTTACATATAACACAATTGTTTCTTGTCATAAAAAAGCAGGGGATAGTGAAAAACTGCAGAAGAACATTTTGAGTCTAGGAGATCAGGCTTCTAAATAGCAGATGCAATTTAATGTGTACAAGAGAAAGTAATGCACATAGGGAAAAATATTCCCAATTACAAGTACACAATGCTGGGCTCCATGTTAAGAATCACCACACAAGAATAGTATTTTTGATCATGCAGTACTCCACAACTTGTTCAAATAACAGCTTCAACTATCCCATCATCCTCTTTTTTCCAGGTTATATGCTTTTTTAAATTTACAAGTGAAGATTTTATTTTAATCCATACAGCACTCATTTTGGGACTCCCCACTTGAGGGACTGTTTGTTCTAGCCTGTCCAGAGATAAAGCAAAATTGCTTACCTGCATTCTCCATGGACAGACAGCAGAACAGATTAACCACACAATCCCACCTTGGTCCCCATTCAGCTGAAATTTAGTTTGTGAAATAACTGAAGAGACTTGTGCAGCAGAGGAGCTCCCACACATGCTCAGAAAGTTTTATTTGTTCTTTCTCAGCTAAGAGAGAGCATATTCCATCTCTGTGCAGTTTTATGTCGTCACCCACTTGTGTGGCTGATTGGTTCTAATGTCCATGGAGAAAACCTGTTACAGATAAGCAACTTTGCATAGCCTCCTAGAATCTGTTCTCCAGCTCACTGCTGCTTTAATGCTCCAAAATGAGTCTTGTCACATGGGGGGAAATGATTAAATGTGGAGCTGTTTTCTTGAAAATACTTTCTATTGACTTTTTGTTGTCAAGGATCTTATTACATTAATATAAGTTTTCTCAAAATTTCATAAAAAATGCTCCCTGTATTTGTCAGGTCAACAGTGAAGCTGAATGAAATTGATCTGTTTAAAATCTACAGGTCATAAAAATGAGGATGTTTTTTCTTCACTGCCAGTACAGTTGCTAGCATGATGAATGATTCTTGTTTTTCTCCATACTTTAATTAGAATGACTTTGCATTTGCCAAAGAAAATGTTGGATCACAGACAAAAAGCAGAGCATAGGAACAGGGCTTGATGTAATAGCTTATTTGTAAAGGAAACACAACTTGTTTGGTATTTCATTGAAACAGGAAGTTCATAGCCCTGTACACAGAAGTGCAACAAATTCTCAGGTGCTAGTTGAGTCATCTGTTGTTGGAAGTATTCTAATTGTAGTTTTCCTCTCGATTTGCTTTTAATCTTCAATTTACAGGAAAAGTAGGGAAGGAAATGACAATGTACTTAGATAATGTACAAACTTTTTATGTTAGTCAATCTTGATGAAGAATGCAGCAAAGCAGGTGCAATAGAAAGTGCCATCTTGATATGATTTATTTTTGTCAATGTGCAGATATGCCTCAGTAAGACAAACTATCATCCATTTGTTTTTAAAAGCTTTTATAGTTTATGTTCAACTCATCTGCTTTATATTGTCAGCAGTTTCTGTAAAAGGACTTTGTTTATGGTAAAGGCAATTTTCAAAAGCCATTCACTCAAGTAAATACCCATTTACCTGGCTAAACTGCCTGTTTGAAAATAGTTCACCCCTTTTCTGGGTGAAACAATGTGTAGGGATCAGCAGAGCACTTAATTTTTATGCACATTCAAAGTAGACCTTCCCAGGGGCACATTTGGGTCATGGCAAGGAAATAACATGTAGATTACATTTTCAAATCTATACACATTTTCAAGGGAAAAAGGACCCACAGAAAAAAGCATATTGTAAATCTCTGCAGGTATTTTTTTCCTGGGGCAATTTTCAAAGGAAAAGGTCTCTTTGTACTTTCCCTTTGAGAATTAGTGCAAGGTTTACAAGTAAAAGTATCTATGGATTTTGTATCTCTGCAAATACTTTTCTAAACTGTCTTTTCTATGGGGCAATTTTCACACATGTACTGTGCCCTTTGGAACCTACTTGGGCATACTTCTGGCGACAAACAATCTTTTTGGCTATATGGAATAGCTATTCTCCTAGGACAAGCAGGATGGTAGTCCTCACACATGGATGACATCATCAGATGGAGCCTGGCACAAAAAACCTATGTCAGTTTCTAGAACTTTGACCAGTGCTGATACCTCTGGATAAAGGCCAAGCACCTAGTGCCCCATCCCCTTTGAATTACAGTGAGGATGAGGCCCCTTATGACCCCTGGGAGGATGACTCTGCGGAATCCTCCTCCAAGGACTCGGAGGGTCTCCCCTTAGAATGGTCTTCTTCAAAGGTTTTGTGAGGGTGATGGCTGAGGCCAGCCCTTTTCAATTGATGATGGAGGAGGATGCCAGGCACAAGATCCTGGAAATCCTTCAGTTCATGGAGGCTCCTAAAGAGATCATGACAGTCCTAGCGCACGAGATCTTTAAGGAGCTGCTGTTGAGGATCTGGGAGCAACCCCTCACAGTACCTCCTGTAAACAGGAAGGCAGATGGGGTTTACCTGGTCCAACAGGCTTCCGGATTCGAAAAGCGTCAGCTGTCAAACCAATCGGTAGTGGTCAAATCCGCTCTCGAGGACCAAGTGCTCTCAGACTCATGCTTCAGTGCCCTAGGAAAAGGATCATAGAGCAGTGGACATTCTTGAGAGGAAGGTATTCCAGTGGGCCATGCACATGGCCCACGTCGCCTCCTACCACCTCTACATGAGCAAATACTCATACAACGTCTGGAAGCAGGTATAGAAGGTGGCCGAGCGGCTGCCTCAACAGCAGCAGGACACCTACTTAAGACTGATGCTTCAGGCCCTGGAGTGTGGAAAACACGAGGTTCTGTCAATCTATGATATTTTTGAGACAGCAGCAAGAGTCACTACAGCAGAAATCGGTGCACGCAGAATGGCATGGCTGTGGGTCTCGGATCTCCGATCGGAGGTACAGGAAAGACTCGCTGACCTGCAGTGTACAGGGGAGAATCTCTTCAGAGATAAGGTGAGGGACACGGTGGCCCAGTCGCAAGATCACCATGAGATCCTCCAGTATCTCTGCCAGTATTTCAGACCCACCCTCCTCAGCTAGTAGGTCTGCAAGGCAGGGTCAGAGGAGGTCTTTCTACTGCCAGAGTAAATACTGTCTTCCAGCCCCTCGCTCCTGTTCGCACATGGTGAGCTCTCGCGGCCGTCCGAGGCAGCAGTGAGCTCCCAAGCCCCAGCCGGCATCCCAGCCAAATCCTGGCATGGGATTTTGATGAGATTGTAGGGAGTTGAGCCAGCCACCTGTACCTGAGACATTGGGCTACAGTTCTTCACCAGTCGGTGGCCCAGTATAACCTCTGGACCATAAGAACATAAGAAATTGTCATGCTGGGTCAGACCAAGGGTCCATCAAGCCCAGCATCCTGTTTCCAACAGAGGCCAAACCAGGCCACAAGAACCTGGCAAGTACCCAAACATTAAGATCCCATGCTACTCATGCCAGTAATAGCATAGGCCACTCCCTAAGTCAACTTGATTAATAGCAGTTAATGGAATTCCCCTCCAAAAATTTATCTAAACCTTTTTTTTTTTTAATTTTATTTTTAATCATTTATAATTACAAAGCAAGTCAACCAAACTCACTTACAGAAAAACGGAATGCTTTTACACACAAAAAAAGAAACATATAACCACATTATATCCCATCATATGCAGTAAAAAGCATTCCCCTTTTTAGAAATCTTAATAGAGGGACAGCATATAGGAAGATAATAATAAAGCAAACAATTACAAATAAATGGCTTTACATAGATTAGAGACCATCATTCAATTTTGATCCTTGTTTAAGGCTTTAATCCGGGGGTAACAATTACTCTCCTTGCATTCAAAAAAGATTTTAATTGCTCGAGGTAGAAAAAATATAACATTCTTTTGATGATTTTACAACACACTTACAGGGATACTTAAGAACATATGAGAAACCAAGAGCAATCACCTGAGATCTCATGGCAAGAAATGCCCGTCTCTTATCCTGAGTAACGGGGGCAAAATCTGGAAATGCACGAATCTTAGATCCCCTAAATTGGAGATCAATATTTTTAAAGTATCTTTTCATTATCTCTGTTATATCTTTTTCAATTATAAATGATACTAACAGTGTAGCACACTCATAATATTCTGAAGCTGAATCCTCTAGAAACCTAGTCAGATTACCTTTATCTAAATCTATTTGCTCTTTTTCTCTGTTTCTAACTGATATAGGTAAAAAATACAATTTATTCACTGATGGTATTTCACCTTCTTTAAATTTTAACACCTCTTTGAAATACTTCATAAGGGTAACATAGGGTAATTCCCCAACCATTTTCGGAAATTTAGAAATCTTAAATTCACATGTCTCGAGTGGTTCTCTAGAAATTCCAATCTCTTAGATACAACATTTAAATCCTTTATGATTTTCACATTACAGTCTTGAATTTTCCCCGTCTCAATTTTAACTTTTTCCAATCTCGGTTTCATCTCTTTTATCTGCCTGTCGAAAACCACCAAATTTTGTTCCACATCATCTAAATTGTCTTGAAAATCCCCAATTGATTTTACCAAGGCAGCCATTATATCCCAAATTGCCTCCAAAGTTATTTTGTCCGGCCTACCAGGCATTTGAAACTTCTCTTCCAGGGTCAATCAACACTCCTTCAAGCCCCTCAGCCACCCTCTCTGTAGTCAGGGTGGATGCCGGGATCACTGCGGTCAAACCTTCGGCTCGCGTTGTCTCAGGGCCCGCTGAGGACTGCTTCGGGATGCTGGCGCTTCCGCCCTCTGACCTCCTCCTAACCAGGTCGCATCCACCGCGTCACGGTCCTGCGACTCAGCTGTCGGAGGGCTCTCGGGAAGTGGAGTTATTTCTGGCTTGCGTGGATCTGGGGGAGAAAGAGTAACTTCTCCGGGTAGAGCCAATGCTTCCTCAGTGAACTCCACAGCGGAGTTTTCTCCTCCCATTTCGATGGCCCTTCCAGGTACGTAAGATGTTATTAATCGTTGAGTGGCCATAACTTCCGAATCAAAAGGGAAAATTCGGAGTTTGCCTTTTCTTTTTGCGGGCATAGTTGAGAAAATCTTAGCAGAAATCGGAGCTCAAACGCCTACGTGTCTGGCTATGCCGCCATCTTGCCCCTCTCCACCATCTAAACTTTTTTAAACCCAGCTACACTAACTGCACTAACCACATCCTCTGGCAACAAATTCCAGAGTTTAATTATACATTGAGTGAAAAAGAATTTTCTCCGATTAGTCTTAAATGTGCTACTTATTTATTTATTTATTTATTTAACTTCTTTTACTATACCGACACTCAAGACCAGGTCTTATCGTACCGGTTTACATTAGAACATGGGGAAACCAATTAACGTATAAGTAGAAATGAGAAGTTACATTAAAACAGGGAGAGTAAAAACATGGATGTCGGAAGATAGGACAGAATTAAACTATAACAGAAAGTAGCTAACTTCACTCCATGAAGTTAGCTACTTGCTAACTTCATGGAGTGCCCCCTAGTCCTTCTATTATCCGAAAGTGTAACTAACCGATAAACATCTGCTCATTCAAGACCTCTATCATATCCCCTCTCTTCAGCCTTTCCTCATAGAGGAACTGTTCCATCCCCTTTATCATTTTGGTCACCCTTCTCTGTACCTTCTCTATCGCAACTGTATCTTTTTTGAGATGCAGCGACCAGAATTGTACACAGTATTCAAGATGCGGTCTCACCATGGAGTGATACAGAAGCGTTATGACATTTTCCGTTTTGTTAACCATTCTCTTATTATAACTCCTAACATTCTGTTTGCTTTTTTGACTGCTGCAGCACACTGAGCCAACAATTTCAAAGTATTATCCACTTTGATGCCTAGATCCTTTTCCTGGGTGGTAGCTCCTAATATGGAATCTAATGTTGTGTAACTACAGCAAGAGTTATTTTTCCCTATATGCAACACCTTGAACTTGTCCACATTAAATTTCATCTGTCATTTGGATGCCCAATCTTCCAGTCTCGCAATGTCCTCCTGCAAAGTATCACAATCCGCTTGTGATTTAACTACTCTGAATAATTTTGTGTATCATCTGCAAATTAGATAACCTCACTCGTATTTCTTTCCAGATCATTTATTAAATATATTGAAAAGCACCGGTCCAAGTACAGATCACTGAGGCACTCCATTGCTTACCCTTTTCCGCTGAGAAAATTGACTATTTAATCCTACTTTCTGTTTCCTGTCTTTTAACCAGTTTGTAATCCACGAAAGGACGTCACCTCCTATTCCATTACTTTTTAGTGGTTTCAGACCATCGTCTGTCAAGGGTACCAATTGAACCTATTGGGTGTCCCACTAAATTCTCCTGCTTGCCCATTTTGGCTGCCAATAGTGCATCAGGAGGTCTGTTAAGGGAACTCTCCATCCTCTTAATAGCCAGGGTGGTTGAACCTGTCCCACCAAAGCAAAGAGGACAGGGATTCTAATCCCGGTACTTCCCGAGTCCAAAGAGAACAGGGGGTTTCTGTCTCCTCCTAGACCTTAGGGCCTTGAACAAGTTTCTCAAAAAAGAAAAGTTCAACATGGGCACCCTGTTTCTCCCCCTTGAAAAATGGAGACTGGCTATGCTCCTCTGATTTAAAGAACGCATACACTCACATTGAAATCTTCCCAAGTCACAGGAAGTATTTCAGATTTTTGGTGGGAAAAACAGCACTTCTAGTACAGAGTGTTGCCGTTCAGGCTAGCATTGGCCCCACGTGTCTTTACAAAATGCCTGGCCATGGTGGGAGCGCATCTCTGCAGGCTGGGAGTGCATGTCTTCCTTAGCTTGAACGACTGGCTCATCAAGAGCGCCTCTCAGATGGGCAGATTGGTCCATGCGCTTGACCATCTGGGTGTTGGAGTCAACTACCCAAAGTCCCATCTCAACCTGTCACCTCGATTGGATTTCATAGGAGTCCTGCTAGACACAGCTCAGGCAAGAACTTTCCTGCCATGATCCAGGGTGGTCACCTTGGTGTCCATAGCGGCGGTGATTCAACAGAGCCAGCAGGTGTCAGCTCAGCACATGTTGAGGCTGTTTATTCCCTTGGCATGTTTACACATGTGGAGAGCCCAATAGACCCTGAGGTCGCAGTGGCGCCAGGCCACCCAGAACTTCCAGGCCCTCATCCGAATCGATCCATCTCTCTGGGACTCTTTGTCCTGGTGATGGGATCTCTCAAATTTGGAATGGGGAATATCTTTCCAAACTCCCCTTACATAAATTGAAACTATATCATGGGTTATTTTTCCCTATATGCAAGGTGATACACAATGTAGGTTCCATATTAGGTGCTACCACCCAAGAAAGAGATCTAGGTGTCATAGTGGATAACACATTGAAATTGTTGGTTCAGTGTGCTGCAACAGTCAAAAAAAGCAAACAATGTTGGGAATTATTAGGAAGGGAATGGTGAATAAAATGGAAAATGTCATAATGCCTCTGTATTGCTCCATGGTGAGACCCCACCTTGAATACTGTGTACAATTCTGGTCGCTGCATCTCAAAAAAGATATAATTGCGATGGAGAAGGTACAGAGAAGGGTGAGCAAAATGATAAGGGGATTAGAACAGCTCCCCTATGAGGAAAGACTAAAGAGGTTAGGACTTTTCAGCTTGGAGAAGAAATGGCTGAGGGGGGATATGATAGAGGTGTTTAAAATCATGAGAGGTCTAGGATGGGTAGATGTGAATTAGTTATTTACTCTTTCAGATAATAGACTAGGGGGCACTCCATGAAGTTAGCTTATGGCACATTTAAAACTAATCGGAGAAAGTTCTTCTTCACTCTTCGCACAATTAAACTCTGGAATTTGTTGCCAGAGGATGTGGTTAGTGCAGTTCGTATAACTGTGTTTAAAAAAGGATTGGATAAGTTCTTGGAGGAGAAGTCCATTACCTGCTATTAATTAAGTTGACTTAGAAAATAGCCACTGCTATTTCTAGCAACGGTAACATGAAATAGTCTTAGTTTATGGGTACTTGCCAAGTTCTTATGGCCTGGTTTGGGCACTGTTGGAAACAGGATGCTGGGCTTGATAGACCCTTGGTCTGACCCACTATGGCATGTTCTTATGTTCTAACCATGGATGCATCGATCTTGGGTGGGGAGTTCATGTAGTGGGACTCCGCACCCAGGGCCTATGGTCCACCCAGGATGCACAGTGTCAAATCAACTTTCTGGAGCTTCAGGCGATCAGGTACTCTCTGTGGGCTTTCAGATCCAAACAGATAGCCAAGTAGTGATATGGTATGTCAACAAGCAGGGAGGCACAGGATCATACCTCCTGTGTCAAGAAGCGGTCCAGATCTAGAGATGTGCATTCGTTTTTGCCGAATTGGAAAATTGCAACGAAATTGTCCAATTCGGCATGTTTCAGGGAGCCCAAAAAAAATCAGGATTTTCCTGTTTTTTCGCAAAAATTCGTTTTTCCGGTTAGCGCGCACTAACGGGAGTTAGTGCGCGCTAACTCCCTGTTAGTGCGCGCTAAGTCCTGTTAGTGCGCACTAACAAAAACTAACAAAATCTAACGGTTTTTGTTAGTGCGCGCTAACAGGAGTTAGCGCGCACTAACGGGGAGTTAGCGCGCACTAACGGGGAGTTAGCGCGCACTAACTAAAAATCGATTTTTCGCGAAAAAAAAGACCCGAACCGAAAAATAACGACATTTTTCATGGTGGCCGAAAAACGAAGAACGACACGAACACAAAAAACGATGCACATCTCTACAGATCTGGTCCTGGGCCCTGTCCCACAGGATGGTACTCAGGGCCATGTATCTGGCCGGGATGGAGAATGTGATAGCAGACAGAATGAGCCGAGACTTCAGACCCCACAAATGGTCGCTGGACCCCAGGGGGTGATGAATCAAATCTTCTGCCTCTGGAGAAACCCATACGTGGACTTGCTTATATCCACCTGCAACAGAAAAGGGGACTCAGTTCTGCTCCCTGTACAGGTCAGACAGCAAGGCAACCTCAGATTCCTTTGCTCGCCAGTGGGGCAAGAGTATTTTGCACGTGTATCCTCTGATTCCTCTGGTGACAAAGACTCTCCTGAAGCTTCAAGAGAACAGGGGAAATATGATCTTCATAGCCCCTCATTGGCTGAGACAGATCTGTTTCCGTTCTTTCGGGAGTTGTCCATCCGGAAACCGATCAGTCTGGGGACTTCCCCAGATCTCATCGCACAAGATCAGGGCAGACTGGGCATCCCAACCTCCAGGCCCTGTCGCTCACAGCCTGGATGTTAAGAGACTAAACCTGCAGCTGCTTGATCCTTCAGATAATGTCTCTGGTCCCAGTGGCTTCTAGAAAGCCTTCCACTAGAAAGTCTAATGGGCTGAATTGGAGGAGGTTTTCCATGTGGTGTGAGCTGAAGGCCCCACAACAAACTGCTTGATTACCTTCTACACCTATCAGAGGCTAGTTTGAAAACCACCTCCCTTAGAATTCATCTGAGTGCAATTGGCACATACCATCAAGGTGTAGATGGTACGCCCATCTCTGTACAGCCTACAGTTGTACATTTTATGTGGGGCCTGCCTCAGTTGAAGCCTCCCCTAAGGACCTCCCTCTGTGTCTTGGGACCTCAATGTGTGGTATTAGCTCAGCTAAAGAAAGCTCCTTTTGAGCCACTGCACTCCTGTGACCTGAAGTACCTGACCTGGAAGGTCATATTTTTGGTGGTGGTCACTTCAGCGCACAGGGTTGGCGAGCCCCAGGCCTTAGTGATTTATCCAACTTATACCAAGTTTTATCATGACAGGGTGGTCTTCCATACGCACCCTAAGGTGATGATAGATTTCCATCTTAACCAGTCAATCGTCATACCAACATTCTTTCCCGTCCCCATTCACACCTAGGCGAATGAGCACTGCACAGTCTGTATTGCAAGAGAGCCTTAGACTTCTATCCAGAGCGGATAGAAGCCCATAGACAGTCCACCCAACTTTTCATTTCTTTTGACAGAAATAGATTGGGAGTTGCTGTTACCAAACAGACACTATCCAGTTGGCTAGTAGACTGCAACTCCTTCTGTTATGCCCAGGCAGGACTGCATCTTGGGTATCTTGTCAAGGCTCATTCTGACAGAGCCATGGCAACTTTGGTGGCCCACTTGCGAACGGTTCCAGTGAAGGAGATCTGCAAGACTGCAACTTGGATTTCTCTCCACTCATTCGTATCTCACTACTGTCTGAATTGGAATGGCCGAAGTGACAGTAGGTTCGGCCAGTCTGTCTTTCTGAATCTCTTTGAGGGTTAGAACCCAACTCTTCCTGCCTAGGGCCCATTGTTTGGGTTCAGGCTGCTC
Organism: Rhinatrema bivittatum; assembly: GCF_901001135.1. NCBI lineage: Eukaryota > Metazoa > Chordata > Amphibia > Gymnophiona > Rhinatrematidae > Rhinatrema > Rhinatrema bivittatum. The sequence continues at coordinate 417,559,798 of NC_042617.1, read as the reverse complement.
TGTTACAAACAGCACTGTGATTATTGTGCCCATTAGCACCTGGTTGGTGTCTGTTGGTCCCCTTTTGTGTTGGGGAGTAGCCTGTAACTAAGGATTCACCCATGTGTGAGGACTACCATCTTGATTGTCCAATGAGAAAGCAAAATTGCTTACCTGTAACAGGTGTTCTCCTAGGACAGCAGGATGTTAGTTCTCACAAAACCTGCCCACCACCCCGTGCAGTTGGGTTTCTCCTATTTTTTTTTTTGTTTCATTTTATTGTAATTCTGTGTTACGAGACTGAACAGGGTCCCCAGTGGACACGTGATATAGGGCATGCCCAATATGCCTATTCAAAGTCCTAGAAACTTTGACATATGTTTTTTGTGCCAGGCTCCATCCGATGGCATCAACCATGTGTGAGGACTAACATCTTGCTGTGCTAGGAGAACCCCTGTTATAGATAAGCAACTCTACAGTATTTACTTGTGTATTCTCACAGCCTAGTACTCAATTATTAATCCTAAAGCCTCCAGCCCACTTCAGTGGGTTTTCAGTGTGGATACTTAGATGACTATGACTCAAATAATGGTGCTTTGAATTGTGAGACTGTAAAATGGTGGTATGTATAGGGTGTTTTAGGGGAAGGGTAGGTTAGGAAATATAGGTAGAGGGAAAGGGAGGGTAGGTCAAGATGAATCTGAGATTGTTGAGGAGGGGAGAAATTGTAATGGAAAAAGTTTGTAATTGTCCTTGCATAGTTGATCTGCTGTACATAAACAAATGTGTGCTGAGTGGTTGTTTGTATTGTTTTCTGCTTTCAATAAAAAGTTCATACTAAAATACCTGCAGTCTTTTTCACCTGCTTTTTGTGGGGATAGATTTTGCAAGGAAAATAATGCCATAAACTTGAAAATACAATCTATGCACATTATTTTCCAATTCTACCCAAAACATGTCTTGGGAAATGCCTTCACTAAATATGGCTAAAAAGTAGACATGTACTTTTAGTCATATTGAGGAACAGCAATTTTCAGACAGTCAATTTTTGCAGGTACATTGCTGTTTACCCATGAAAATGACTTTGAACATTATCTTCAATTGCTAGGATTGAAGTTGTTGGAAACAAATTTAATTAACTATGACTGATCAACTTTCTGCTACTGTGCAAACCTTGTTCTTTTATCTACATACCATTTACAGAGTATTCTGGGAAAGAAAGGTATGTAATTCATTATATCAAGGTTGCACTACAACTTTGGTCAAGTGGCTACATCTATTCCAAGATACCACTGCCAAGAGTCCCTGGATTTTGCCTCATATGATGGGACAAGATCAGGTCGACTCCATTTTGCAAAACGGCATTGATGGGTCCGGAGCTAGGGAGCACTCCAGGCCCCCACTGAAGAGCAGTTATTTCAATTAGAGGTATAGGGGTGGAGTCCAGCTGTCACGTCCCCACTCAAGACCACCAGGGTCCTCTTTTGATGCTTAGGGGAGAAACACTAGACCCCAAGGATAATTCTTTATTTGGATGGGGGAGTTGTATGGCTAAGGAGCCACTTTTTTTGGATTAAAATGAAGAGTTGGGGAAGGGAGCGGGCCTTCACCCCACAATTTCTCTTTAACTATTTTTTTTTTTATGTGGAGCCAGAGCCACTTCGGAAGGTGGTGGGGGGAGGCGGATGGAGGTCGCCATTGATACCCAGGGGCTTTTTGGTTAATTTGGAGAGGGGTGGATTTTGGGGCCTTGGGCCCTTTAAATACTGGTGGCCACTGGACGAGGTGGGCCACCATTGCACGATTAGGCCCTGTACTGCGGCGCAAATTTTTGTCTCACGTTTATGCCACAATAAAAAATCATGCCACAGTATGGCCATGGTAGTTTGCTGGGAAAGGGCTCTGTATTATAGAAATGCCCCACCTCATGATATTTGGTTCCTCCTGCAATAAACTATCAAGCTTAGTAATCTCCTTCTTAGCAGGCTAGAATTTAGCTGGATAAGTGCACAAATCTTAATTTAGCCGGATAACTTCTGAGTTATCCGGCTAAATGCTTTTGAATATGAAGCTCGAAATATTCACAAACCTTCTGCAGATTAGCTAATTTTTCCAGTAGAATGGACAGATGACCTATTCCTTTTGTATTGACTGTTTATCAATGTAAGCTGAATTTTCAACCACCTTATGTGCAGAAATCTGTAATTTTTCAAACTGCTGTTTAAGGATGTTAAACAAGGATAAAGTGGATTTCTTATCCATATTTTTCCTAAAGTAATGTTTTTATTCCCTGAGAAAAGAATTAGTATTAATACATTTAAATGCATTTGATGAGCAAAAAATGTATCTTACTGGGACAAAATTTGGGTTATGCCTAAAACTGTTACATGGATATTATATCCTCTAATATCTTGTTGAAATCCTGTTGGTACTAGGGACTTAAGACCATAAGTGTTAATGGCTTAGTTTGTTTTTAATTCCAAGATTAAATTATACTATCTGAATTAATAAAATCAATCTGATGCTATCCATCAAAATAATGTTAACATAGGTATTTATTTAAGACAATCAAGGCAGTATTTTACATGGAACCATATCTTGTATTTCTCCATGAATGGCATATCATGTTCACATTTATGCAACTTTGCTTTCAGTATACATGAACAAAAATAATGGAAGCTAGATCAATGAATACATTTTAAAGACAGAATATACATTCATAGTGAAATCCCATTTTTGTTTTGCTATAGATTTAATGAAGATTCTTGGCCCAGCTTCTGCCACAGAGGCAGTGCAGCGTTCACAGTCCATGGGGGGATAGGGGGTGTTACCTGCTGACCAGACTTAGCTTGTACAGGTATTGGGTTCAGAAGAAAGCTGTAGTCGGTAGCCCCTGTCCAAGGACTGTCAATGCAATGGCTATGCTAGGTTGAGGGTTATAAAATAGGCGAGAAGCCTCCAGTCAGTTGCAAATGAAGGCTTATGTTACTGCAACCCAATAGAGGTCAGTTCCAAATTAACTGCATTCCCAATAAGGCAGGAGAAACTACCAGGCCAAAAAGGGTTAACATATTTATTTATTTTATTTATTTAAAATTTTTATATACCGGCATTCATGTTGCAAACACATCATGCCGGTTTACATATAACAGGGGTGTACAGTAAACAATTCAATAACCTATTTGTGTAGAAGGAAGCAGTTACAAATAACAAGGTAATAGAACTGGGAGGAGAGAAGAAAAGAAAGAGAATAACATTAGGTATAGGTATTTACATTAGTAATAACATTTTTACATGTGGAAGTGGTAGAATCTGGCTGAATAGAATTAATCGGTGTCCGGGAAAGCTTTTTTAAACAGCCAGGTCTTAAGTCTCTTCCTGAAGGTTGGGAGGCTGGGCTCCTGTCTAGGTCCGGTGGGATGGAGTTCCATAGAAGGGGGCCGGCTGTTGAAAAGGCCCGATCTCTCAAGGTAATGTGTTTGGTAGTTTTGGCTGGGGGCACTTGAAGAGATCCTCTGAGTGTGTCTCTTGTTGGTCTGGAGGAGTTATAAATTTGGAATGGGACTTGTAAGTCGAGTGGGGTGTGTTGATGGATGGTTTTGTATATTATGGAAAGAGATTTGTAGAGGATTCTAAAGTGAACAGGCAACCAGTGGAGATCTTTTAGGATTGGAGATATATGGTCCCTCCTCCTGGAGTTTGTCAGTAATCTTGCCGCAGCGTTTAGTAACATCTGGAGGGGTCTAGTATAGGAGGAAGGTAGGCCCAGAAGGATAGAGTTACAGTAATCGATCTTAGAAAAAATGATAGCTTGTAGAATGGTTCTGAAGTCCTGAGTGTGGAAGAGTGGTCTAATTCTTTTCAGAACTTGGAGTTTGTGGAAACAGTCCTTGGTGGTTCTGTTGATGTAAGCTTTAAGGTTCATCCGGTTATCAATTAATACTCCTAGATCTCTCACCTGTGTAGTAGTTGGGATAGTTGGAGGATTAGAGATGGCATTATTATCTGGGGAGATGAGAAGCAGTTCTGTTTTAGAGGAGTTTAAAACTAGGTTTAGGTTAGCCAGGAGATGTTTAATTTCGAAGAGACAGTTTTCCCAGTGAACCAATGTTTTTGTGTAAGATTCTTTAATGGGTATCACGATCTGGATGTCGTCGGCGTAGAGGAAATGTTTGAGGTTAAGGTTGGAGAGGAGTTGGCAGATAGGTAAAAGATAAATGTTAAAGAGTGTAGGTGACAGTGAGGAGCCCTGGGGGACACCTATGGATGCGTCCATTCGTGAAGATTCTTTGTTCTGTATCTTAACCTTGAAGCCTCTGTTGGAGAGAAAAGATTTAAACCATGAGAGAGCTGTGCCTGAGATACCTATAGAAGCCAGAATGGAAGTGAGAATGGAATGATTGACCGTATCAAAGGCGGCTGATAGGTCCAGTAGAATTAAGAGGAAGGATTGGCCTTTGTCAAGGCCCATTAATATGAAGTCAGACATGGAGATGAGGAGGGATTCTGTGTTCAGTGACTTGCGAAATCCGTATTGTGATTGGAATAGGATTTTGTTTTCTTCTATGTATTCGGAGAGTTGAGTATTGACAACTTTTTCTAGAATCTTGGCTATGAATGGGAGATTGGCGATAGGACGGAAGTTGTTGGGGTCTTTAGGATCCAAGTTGGGTTTCTTGAGTAGAGGTTTGATGGAGGCCAATTTGAGGTCGTCAGGATATAGTCCTTGGGAGAGTGAGCAGTTTATGATGTCCGACAAGGTTTTAGCGATGGAGTCAGGGATGGCCAGGAGCAGTTTGGTGGGGATAGTATCCAAAGGATGGGAGGAAGGTTTCATTCTTCTTATAAGAGTTTGTATCTCTAAGATAGAGATGGGTTCAAGTGTTTCCAGACCATTGTTGTTGAGGGATGATTGTTGAAGAGACTGGTAAAGAGCAGGGTCGGTGGGATTAGAAGGCAGATGAGTTAGAAGGCTGTTGACTTTGTTGTGAAAATGAAGAGCAAGTTCTTCAGCTTTGGGTTGTGCTAGGTCGTTGGGAATCTCCTGTGGGATGATTTGGGTGAGATTGGAGACATAGGCGAAGAGGGCTTTTGCGTCGAAGATTAAGTGGTGAATCTTGGATGCATAGTAGTCCCTTTTGGATTTAGAGGTAGTTGACTTGTATTGATGGAGGGTGGCTTTGTAGATGGATCGTGTATTGGTGCTTGGGGATTTGCGCCAGTCGCTCTCTTTCTGTCTTAGATTTTGTTTTAGCTTTCTTAGTTCTTCCGTGAACCATGGTTGTCTTTTGGAGGCGTTTGGGAGTGATTTTTTGGTTGCTAGCGGACATAGCTTGTCGGCTATGGAATCTGTGATGGCTTTCCAAGAGCGGAGAGCTGTGTTCGGGTTTGAGAGATCAATGGATGGAAGTTGAGAGGCTAGGTGGGAGCTGAGGTCTTCTGTAGAGCAGGATCTTCTGTATGGGAAAGATGGTGAGGGCCCTTTGGAGGTGGAGGGTTTGTTCAATGAGAATGCGGTTGAGATAAGTGAGTGATCAGACCAAGGGACCTTCTTGCTTTTGAGGCGTGAAGAATGTTTGATGCCTGGGTTAATAAAGATAAGATCCAGCGTGTGGCCTGCTTTGTGTGTGGGTTTGGTAACTAGTTGTTTGAAACCCAGGGCTGAGAGGGCAGAGAGAAAGGATTCACAGCTGGATGATGGGGTAGGATTGTCCACATTAACATATAACTGACCTGGTCACAATTCCACCAAGTTATACTTAATAGTAATCATATTTCCCTATAAAAAAAAACAAAACAACTTAAAATATTTGTATTTCCCAAAAATACCAAATACTTCAATGAGAAATTGCCATACAGGGTCAGACCAAGGGTCCATCAAGCCCAGCATCCCGTTTCCAACAGTGGCCAATCCAGGCAACAAGCACCCGGCAAGAACCCAAACACTAAGTAAATCCCATGCTACTGTTGCCAGCAATAGCAGTGGCTATTCGCCAAGTCAACTTGATTAATAGCAGTTAATGAACTTCTCCATGAACTTATCCAAACCTTTTTTAAACCCAGTAACACTAACTGCACTAACCATATCCTCTGGCAACAATTTCCAGAGCTTAACTGTGCATTGAGTGAATCAATTTTCGCTGATTAGTTTTAAATGTGCTACTTGCTAACTTCATGGAGTGCCCCCTAGTCCTTCTATTATCCGAAAGAGTAAATAACCAATTCACATTTTTACCCATTCTAGACCTCATGATTTTAAAGACTTCTATCATATCCCCCCTCAGCTGTCTCTTCTCTAAGCTGAACAGTCCTAACTTCTTTAACCTTTCCTCATAGGAGAGCTGTTCCATCCCCTTTATCATTGTGGTCGCAGCGGGAGCCTCGATTAATATAAGGCTTGACAGTAAATACTCGGAGGTAAGGGATATTGAAGGAGACTGTTGGGAAGGGGAGCCAGCCAGCAGAGAAAAGGAGGGGCCTTAGGAAAGGGGAAAGTCTGTGGTGGTGCCACACTGTTTTTTGTTTTCTTTCTCTTTTTTATTCCTGAGGTCCATGATGGCATCTGAAGCAATGATCAAATTGATGGAACAAATTTAAAAAAAAGCAAGAACTAACACATAGTATGATACAATAGATGTTGGCCAGTAAACACAACAACAATCACTAATCTCCTTGATAGTCTAACATTCCAGGAAGACTAAAGCCTTATTGGAACACCATAAGCAGCAATGGCATCCCATGAGCAAGACAGAGGACTGGCAAGGGCTGAAGAATCAAGTGGATGGGGTCTGCAGATTTGGGTGAACACCTGAGGAACTCAGTGTTCCAGGTTGCAAAGGATGATGACAAACCTACTCTTTCTATTGAAGATAAAAAGTTCTTAAGAATCATGGACAAAGTATTATTTAAAGATGATTCAAACAGCTGGGTGGCTCCTCTACCATTTTGAACACCCAGACCTCAGTTCCCTAACAATAGATATCAAGCTTTTTCACGATTTTCTTCATTACAGAAGACTTAAAGAGAAAACCAGAGACAAAAAAAACACTTTGTAACCTTCATACAAAATATTGACCAATGGTCTTGTAGAGCCAGCTCCACCTTTGAAAAAGGATGAAGAGTGTTAGTACCTATCTATTTTTGGGGTGTGTCATCCTCAGAAACCAGGTCAGATTTGAATCGTATTTGACTCCAGCACTCAATTCCAAATGAAATGAAAAAGAACCTAAGAAATTGCTAATCTTCAATGAAATCCAAAAGACACCACACATTTCAATGTTCATATGTGTAATGCATTTGTTAAAGTCATCTTAACTTTTATATTTGTCAGGTTTCTTGGGGCCCATGGTTACTCACAATTCAATCAATGCACTGCATACAGGAGGTGAGATTGCAGCAAATAGTTCTAAAAGGCTGGGGCAAGATGATAGCCAAATGCCTCAGAATCAGGGACCAAAGCAAGATCTATTGGTTTTTGAAGCTAAAAAAGGCTGGCGTAGAGCAGGCCTCTGAAGCAGGAAACAAGACTGAAGATTCACAAGCAAAAAGTATAGGTGGTCTTCTGGTTGCTGGGAACAGCTTCCTAGCTCCCAGCAACCTCTCTTAACTGAGCCCCAGCAAATCCTGGTGCTCTAAGGGTGTTGCCACAAACCTCCAAATGCAGTCTTTTCTCCAGCTGTAGTTTAGTTGCTGGTAGAGTGGCCAACTCAGAGTACCTGAAAAGAACACTCGCCTCCCAAAAAAAAAAAAAAAAAAAGAGGACAAAATGCAGGACAAAAATTTGCGTTGCATTTGCATATATAATTAGCTGAAATGAATTTTAATATGCAAATATGTTTACATAGATGCAACATTACAAATTATTACTATCATTTAAATAGAAATACAATGCACCATATTGTAGAAGATTATAACCAAGTAATGCAGATTACGGTTTGTTTAGATTTCAGGTACAATAATGCCCCTTCCCCAAAGAGCTTACCATCTATGTGGGTTCCTCACCCCATCTCTTGCTCTAGCTCCCTAACCTCACAACCTTTTATATTCCATGCAATCCAAGAGGGCTTTTGCCACTTCAGAGGTTGTCAGAATGTTTTACATAAGTAAGTGACTGGATATATGATAACAGGCTAGTTCTAAATCTGCAGAATCTTCCACTAACTGAGATTGAGATAAAGATGCAATCATGTAAAATTACACTGCCAGTGGTGACTGAAGCATGAAACTTGGGTTTTGTATTGGACTCACCTCTGAACATGAAGTCACAGGCAAAGGCAATAGCGAAAACAGCATTCTATAAATTGTGCCATCTTAGGCATTTAAGGCACTTAGAAGTTGATATTCAAAAGCCATTTAGACTGCACCGCTGAATATACCCTGCTAGTTTGATGGATACATGTATCCAGCTAACTAGCTGACTCGCACAGTGACTGAAAATGGACCCCTTAATTCCTCCGCAGGACTTTAGACTTGGGATACAGACAATAATATCTCCATTTGACTACTGTAAAACACTGTTTATGGGGTGCTCAAAATCATTCCTTGCAATCATTACAAACTGTTCAAAAAGCAGCCACAAGATAGTTATGGGTACTCGCTATTAGGAAAGTATTGCAGCCAAATTGTTTGAATTACATTGGTTACCATTTCAACAACAGGTTTTATTCAAGGTGTCATGTATTACTTCACATTTTGTGAGGATATCCATTGCCTAAATAAGCAGATTAAAAAATAATGCCATCTCAAACATTGCATTCAGTGGATAAATAGCTAGTAATCCCCATACTGAAGGAGGCTAGATTGCAGGATACAGGGAAAAGAGCATTTTCTGGGACAAGGCCAACAAGTGTGTGTGTAAATATGTACATGCCTGGATGCATGCCCAGGTCTACTGCTGTGTAACTTTTCTTCTGCTTGAAAGAGATGCAAGTTTAAAAATAGCTGTTTTGGAGGGGTTTAAAGGGTCTGAAGTAACTAGGTGGTGTGCAGACTATTAAACCAGGGGATTTTGGAGGGCCTAGCTGAACATTGGGCGAACTGGTGAAACTGGTGATGGCATGGATGCACCCCCATTATAAAATACCGTGACTTATATGGTAGAATCGAGATTTACACACCTAGGCATGTGCCCATTTAAAATTGGGCACACATGTGCATCCATCCAGTGTATTTTATAACATGCACGCATGTTATTAAATCACTGCATCAATGTGTGCATGCGGTTTGAAATTTACCCTTTTAATATTCTTGCTTTCAAGAAATTTTCATTGCATCCAAAAGCAAACCTGACACCAATGTTTCAGCAATTTCTCTGCCTCAGGGATCTAACATTTTTCATTTGAAATACAAAGTCTTCCAACATGTCTTCTGTGTGAAGTTACTGGGATACTGACTGCTCTTAGAAAAATGAAGCAATTAAAACAATATTTATTTATTTGCTTTTATATTCCGCCTTTCAGGTAATTCAAAGTGGATTGCATTCAGATACCATAAGTATCTCCCTGTCCCTAGAGGGCTTACAGTCCAAGGGCCTGTTTTACTAAGGTTTTTCCTCCCATTCTGACTCTGGGAAAAATGCTTAATAAATGAGGCCCTAAATGTTTAGCTGAGGCAATAGAGGGTAAAGTGATTTACCCAAGATCACAAGGAGCAGCAGCAGGATTTGAACCCTAGTTTCCCTGGTTCGCAGCTCACTGCTCTCACTAACTTATTGGGGTAAAAATGGTCTAGCTTTGGCAATGAGAAAACTAGATGAGTCTTTTATACTCTTCTTCTATCTGAGACCTGGATAAAGAGGAATCTTGCAGTTGACTACACTCCGTGGCTAGCAGCTGAGATACATCCTTAATAAAGGGCATTTTACTCCAACTTCTTTTCTTCTCCACCTTTGACTACTGCAACTCCTTACTAATTGGATTACCTCTCTCAGCCCTCAAGCCACTCCAAATCTTACAAAACTCAGCTGCCAGAGTCCTAACCGGCACAAAAAGAAGTGAACACATCACACCAATTCTGACAGCACTTCACTGGCTACCCATCAACACACGTGTTGCATACAAATCAATGACTATAATCCACAAAATCCTAAATAATGATAATCAAGGTCTTAACTCACTAAACATAATCCCTCAAAAGCCTGCAAGAAACCTACGATCCAATAACTCTGGTTACCTAAACATTCCCCCTGTCAAAGATGCACATCTAGCAACCACAAGAGAAAGAGCCTTCTCAATTGCCTCACCCAAAATGTGGAATACCCTACCTAAATTCTTACGAATTCAACAAGACCTAAAAACATTCAAAAAGGACTTAAAAACAATAATGTTCCGCAAGTTCCTCACTGACTTTCAACCATCTAATCTTCCCGACTTTCAACTGAACTCCTAATCGCTTACCCCATAATTCACCCTTTTCCCCCTATTCCTACTTCCCCTCTCCCTCTATCCTAATATTATTTCATTCTGGACTCAATATCTATTTCTCTGATATTGTTTAATGGTTCAAATGTTTCTGTACTGCTACCCATTTGTTAAGAATCTGTTTACTGTTCTTACTAATGATCAGTTACAAGATATTGTACACTTTTGTAAACCGTTATGATGGCTCAACCGAATAACGGTATATAAAACTCATCAAATAAATAAATAAATTGAATAATTAGACAGACTGCATGGGCTGATCTTTTTCTGCCATCATTTACTATGGGGCTGATGCAATATTTTGGAGAAGAAAGCGGGCGCTGAACAGTCAGCGCCCACTTTCTTAATGCGCCCCCAGGTGCCCTCCATGCATTATTTAAATTAGAGGGTCGCGTTAGCAAGGAGAGCCCGAGTGCATCGGCCCTCCACCAGTTAGGAAAGCCGACGCCAAGTTTATTGGCATTGGTTTTCCTAAACCGCACAGCCAGTGGGTTCAGGAAATGGACACTTCTCAATTGAGCATCAGTTTCCTGCACCCGACTGCTGGTGATTTTTTTTAACCTTTTTTTTTTTTTTTTTTGGTTAGATTAGTTTACTTTTTTCTCCTACTTAATATCGCAATGATATTAAGTAGGAGGCAGTACAGAAAAGCAGTTTTTTCTGCTTTTCTTTACTGGTTTAAGGAGCACACATTTTTTTTTGTTTTGCATCGGGAGTGAATGCCTAATAGCCTCAGTCACATGCATTTGCATGTGATTAGCGCTATTAGATTCACTCCGCATTGGATGTGCTTTGTAGCGGCGCTAATCCCTATTGCATAAGGGGATTGATTAGCGCCTATACAACCCGCGTCCAACTGCGGGTTATACAGTGCGCGCGGCCCCTATGTTTCTACATTCTTTTGTGTTGTATAGATTTAATGTACAATTCCAGCTAGCGCATTAGTTTAGCCACAACTATTACAGAGTTATTTCACATAATAAATTTTGTAACTGAGATATGTAGTTGCAAGTATAGTATTCTGAGCAAGAATCAAGAAACTGTGAGATTAATTAAAAAAAAATAAAAAAGGATAATGGTTCTGCAGATTGAAGTAACATAAAACACATAATTTCACACATTACCTCTTGCATAAGGCAATTATCCAGTAATTTTTAATTTTATTATTGAAATATTTGTCAATAAACTTGGGTTTCATACTCCAAGAAACAACTCTAATTTTTTTTAATATTATGCAATGATAAAAGAACAAAGATGCTTCCTCACTGTTCAATAAGGAATATTTATTTATTTGTAGAGTTTTATATACCGTTATTCAGTAGAGCCATCATAACGGTTTACAAAATATGCAATTATCATACAAAATTTGCAAATAGCATACAATCAAATGGAGTTAACATAGTAGTTGGGAACAGTAGAGTTTTGTGAACAGTAAACATTTTTTCTTAGTAGTTGAATAACAGAATAGTGAGGAGAACATTTTCAATGAACTTAATGAATCAAGTGAGAGAGCAGGGAGGGGTGAAAAAGGAGGGTACATCAGGAAAGCATGAAGAAGGAGGATTATGCTTGCGAGTTCTGTTGAGGGCTGGGATGATCAGGTGTCAGTTAGAATAGAGTTTGCGGAATAAAAATGTTTTTAGGTCTTTTTTAAATGTTTTCAGGATGTGCTGGGTCCTCAGTTCTTTGGATAGGGTGTTGCAAATTTTGGGGGAGGCAATGGAAAATGCTCTTTCTCGTGTAGTTGAAAGATGAGCGACTCTTAAGGTGGGGATGTTTAAGAATCCTGCGTTGTTAGAGCATAGGTTTCTTTGTGGGTTTTGGGGGGTTATGTTTAAGCCTTTTAGTCCCTGAAGATCATCATTTAGGATTTTATGAATGATGGTCATTGATTTGTAGGTAATTCGTGCAGAAATAGGTAGCCAGTGAAGAGAGGATAAAATGGGTGTTATGTGTTCGTTTCTTTTTTTTCCTGTAAGGATTCTGGCAGCTGAGTAGGAGATCTGTGTTAAATGGTGGATGGTAAGATATTATTTTTGGGGTGCTTTGAAGTGTTTTTAGGTTGAGTTTAGCTTGGATTAGGTGATGGTCAGACCATGGTATTTCTGTAGTGTGAGTAGAGATTGATTTCCAAATTTCAGTGTTGATAAAGATGAGGTCATTTACCACAAGGAAGCAAACTGAAGTGTGAACTCGGAGAACTTTTTACTGAACAAATAAAAATGTTAGTAGTATTTTGGAGGAGAAAACAAGGAAATCATTCTTTTTATGTTAGTGGAACATTTAGAACAATATAGCAGAAGCAAAATTATATTTCTAAGCACGGAAATTATAAAAGAATGTAGTGAGATCAACTGGCTGAAAAATGAAGCATATAAAACAGATTAATCGGGGGGTTTCTAAAGTTATTTCTAGATTCCCAAGATAATTTCTGTTCCCATCCCTTGTATCTTTCAACTCTTAAATGAAGTTGAAAAAATAAGAAATTTGGCTCCCACTACCGGGGTGTCTTAATGGCATTTGGCAATATATAGTCACCATTCCTCAAATTATATTTTGTGTTTTTGACAAATTATAATGTCCAATTTTTGTATACATTAAAAGATAAATCTGAGGGAGACAATGTCATGTTAGATTACTGTTGTGATAAATTATCTTGGAAAAAGGTCTTTGGGGAGCTTCTATATAACCCTTCATAACTGCCAGCCTTTCTTTTTTAACTCCCACTTATTTTGTTTTTGCTGGAAATGGAAATGTTTGTCTTATCAAAATAATATCTCTCTGTATCCTAGCAGATGAAATAAAGCTAATGACAGTGTTTATCAGTAATGAATGAAACCTGGTATTGGGAAGATTTGCTTTCATTCATGTAAGGGTGAATGCAAAATGCTGTATTGGCCCAATTACAAGACAATTTTTAAAAAATGTTTTTCAAAAAGTCAACCTCATCTTATAACTGCGGGACTAGAGGTTGGCAGAGGAATTCAGTATGCGACTAAGGAGAAGGAAGAGATGCCAAATGAGATTCAGGCTGCTGCTGCCTCCTCCTACCCCAGCTCCAGATGGGGGGCCAAGAAACAAGCAGCAGCCTGATTGGCACTAACAGAGAAACGTCAGTGGCCAGAATGGCAAGCAGAGCAAAAGAGGGGAGAGGAGAGAGAGAAGAGGTAAAGGTCCAGAGGGGAGAAAAGAATGGTCTTTTAATTGTAAGGGGACCCCCTCAAATCTGCCCCTTACTATGGAGTTCCTCTTAACTGTAATGGCCACAATACTCTCAACAGACCTAGTGTACTAGTAGTATAGGATCAGAGATCTCAACAGACTCTGCCCCTCCTAGTTAGGTCAGTGTAGGTGGAGTGTTTGAGGTTTAGTACGCCTAGGTGGGAGGTGCCATAGGTTTACTAAACTGCTGTGTCCATGTGACACAGATTCAGAGGGAAAAGGAGATTCAGATTGGAATCAGGAAAAGCCAGGCTACAATCTCCCAATGCAGTGGTGCTAGTGGGGTCTTTATTTTCACAGGAAAAGTACCTGGAGTGGAACCTTCTCACAACTAAGGAGAAGAGTCCAGAAAAAGAAGAATTCCTGTCCAGTGAAGGGGACTAAGACCCAAAGGAGGTGTATCTGATACTTCGAGGAAGGAAAAATTAAGTGAGGAGATTACCAGGAAGCTGAAATGTTGTATTGTTTGGCCAGTCTCAGGAAGGCCCCCACGACCGGCCACACTCACCCAGGACACAAATGTACTTCTTTACAGCTCCCTTGCCGCCATCTGAGTTTTGCCACTGCCCTACTTAGGGCACCTCCTAATTGTCAGGCCCTCCAGGCCATTTAACTCCACTGAATCCTTGAAACTTTGCCTCAGCAACAGGTCCTCCTGCATTGCAGATGGGGTTGCTACTTGTCTCTGTGCCTTTTTCCTACCTTACCTTATTATTGTCCAACCTTGCCCAACTCTGTTACCTTGCCTGTCCGCCCTTTCTGTGTCTTGGTCCTCTGTGCCATGCCTTATCTTGTTTTGTCTGTCTGTCTCTGCCTGAATCTTGATTCTGAACTCTGCTATGGATACTGACTACTTTTCTGAACTGCTGCCTGCCTTGACCCCAGCTTGAACCTCAATCTGCCTTTTCACTGCCTGCTCTGATCTTGACTTGGACTCTGAAACTGATTGCTCGCTGCTTGCCCTGACCTTGGCCTGGATCCGGATTCCATTGCCAGCCCTGACCTCTGCCCAGAACCTGACTTCGTCTGACCACTCTTTACCGAACTCTCACCTAAGCCCTGGCAGCTCCTGGAACCCTTAGGGCTCAACTTGTGGGGAAAGGAGCTGGTATAGGTGAAATCCCAGCTCCAGTCCTAGTAAGAGTAAGTCCAGCTGTTATCAGTGTGGGCCTACTAGGTTCACCTGCTAGGTTGCATAAACCACGCCAGAGCCCAAGGGCTCACATCCATGACAGTTTCTAAGGCCAAGAGCTCAGTGGACTCGTCCCCAGCTCAGGCTATGTCAGAGTTGGCCCTTCAGATACAGCAGCAGCAAGTCCAGTTCAACAATATAACCGATATAATCCAAGGCCTGGCAGTATAAAATGGAAACCATGCAGGTTCACGACCCTGCACCTGCACTGGCATCTCCTCCAGTCATTCCTGCCTGATATCTGGGACCCATGCTGCATCTCCCACCACTGCCTAGGTATGAGGGGGATCCTAATGCCTGCTGAGATTTTATCAATCAGTGTAGGATGCGCTTTGAGCTGCAGGCCATTATGCTGTCTCTCCTGGCGGAACTTACTCTAGCCTGGGTATCACCCTTCTGGAAATGGGACTATTCTCTGGTGAAGAACCTAGATAACTTTCTCCAACAATTCCGGCGGTATTCAGTGAGCCTGGTCAGACCTCATCTGTGGCTACTGAGCTACTCTGTATCAGACAGGGCACCCGCACCATGGGCTACTATGCCAAAAGTAGATGAAATGTGCAGAAAACCCAGAACATAAGTGGCCCCTATATCAAACTCGCATTGGAAAACATCCAGAATGGAAAGCAACAAGATTTTGGTACTATGAAATGAATGAAATCCAAATTGAAACCAATCCAGTACGTGATTATCATCAAGGAAAGTTTGGAGCTGCCTCAATACACAGCTCTCAATCAGATTTTCCAAAAAATTAGTTTTCTCAAATCAATGTCAAGAGAAGCAAGGCCTCAAAAAACACAGACGTATAGGTAACAAGAAATCCTGGAGGGGCATAGGTGAAAGATAAACGCCATGACAAAGCAGAATGAAATCAAGAAACAAGAATCTACAGAAATCTGAACAAAGTTAATAGACTTCTTAAAAATAATGAGACCATCCCCATGCTTAAGTTTACAAGGTTGTGAGATATTGGAATATGTTGGTTGACAAAGCTGTTTTAATACTACCCCATCGAGGTCTAAAAGCCCAGACTTAGAGAGACATAGCAGATCTGGTTGTTCATCAGTCAACATGTCAAAAATTACATCTACTTGCTTTCTTATTCATCAAATATAAAGATATAGTAGAAAATGTGAGATCAGGAGGAGGAAGGAAATAGCTTTAAGCAGCATGGACAGACAACAAAATGCTAATAATACAATTGATAAATGCCACCATAATGACCCATACCTTGGATAACTAAAATAGTGTAGCCATCGATAACAGACAAATCGGTGGGAGCCATCACAGTCGGAAATATCAGAATGAAGTAGTTCACCATAAGGTATCTATCTACACCGGGAAAACACTTGGAATGCACAAAGGAGCAACTCCTTTGTTATGCTCCTTCATGTGTGCAACAAAGTGAGCGTACACCAGCATAGACCCCAGACATTTAAGCCGGCCTCCTGAGGATGTCAGAAGGGGAGGGTCCAATTATGGGCAGCAGGAATAGGAGAAGCAGGGCTGCAAAAATAGTAGCAGAGAAGATTATGCCACGCGGACAGGTCAACTGGCACCACAGTGACTCTGGGCAGGCAAAGATGGGCAGTAGAGCTTGACTCTATGGTGTAGAGCCTGGATGTTAAACCAGCCTCCTGATGATGTCAGCAGGATGGGAAGGGCCAATCACAGATGGGCAGGAAGTAAGAATAGGAGAAACAGGGCTGTAAAACAGTAGCAGCAAAGATCATGCCAAGCAGACAGGTCAGCTGGCATTACAGCTTCTCTGGGCAGGCAAAAATGGGCAACCCCAGACCTTTAAGCTGGTCTCTCAATGATGTTAGCAGGTGGAAGGAGCCAATCCCAGGTGGCAGGAATATGAGAAGTAGCCTTGGTTTGTAATTGAGCTCCTCCACAATGATCTCCAGCAGGAAAAAATGAATTTGGACAACTTGAATCCACTATGGCTTGATTATTTTTGTCACTTACTTTACAGACTATTTTTAAAGATTAAAATAAAGCATATTTTTCAGTTTGTTATCTGATAAACCTGTTCAGAATAAGAAGTAAATGATCAGTACATTATCTGTACTAAAGTTTTCTAATAGCACAATCACAAATACTATTATCTGTTATTGGATTTTGCTTTTTCGTATCAGAATTTCAACAACTTGTAGCAAGGACATTTTGATAATCGCATATTTATTACAGTTTTCATCTTAAAAAATAGGTCACTTGTTTATGGGATATTTTTCTTTAAAATTTTGAACTGAAGAAAGACCTTCTCCAAATATCTTTAAGCATGAATTGAATATCTGCCAAACATTAGATTTATTTGCCAAACATTTTCTACAATGTTCCCACTGGAACTTTCTCTCTTAGAAAATATATTGTAATTAGCTTTTCTTATCAGTCTCTGTGATTTGATGGAAGTAAAGCTTGTCTGCCAACACTATAAAATGTTATTAGTAACAATTGCATACTTTGCAGCTTTTTTCAGGGGAGGGGGGGGTTGCATGGAACAGGAAAAAAAACAAAAAGTTTAATAATACCAAGTCTTTTCAAATAAATGTGCCCTATACATGAGTAATTTTTCAGAGTGCATCTAACTGCAAAGTTACATGCATTCTTTTAAGCACACACAAAACAAATTGATTTTCCAACATAAAGTTGCTACATAAATTGTTAGAATATCAAATTGTTATACTACTAAATGTGCACATGTAACTTTACCTGTTTTAAAACACAAAAATGGTAACTTTCAAAGGGACGCATGGGTGAACAGTGTGTGCGCGTTGGCACACTCCCAAGGATGCAGCAATTTTATAACATACGCATGTATATTATAAAATAGACTGGGCGCACATATTTGTGTGCCATATTTTGCAATTGGACGCGCACAGCCATGCATATTCAGGTACGAGCCACACAAGTGGGGAAATTTTATAACCGACGTGTGTCCACGCCATGACCAGTTTCACCAGTTCATCCACCAGTTTGCCCAGTATAGAGCTAGATCCTCCAAACTCCCCTGGTTTAATAGCCTGCACTCCCCCCAATAAATCCCAGACCCTTTAAACTTCTCAAGGATGGCTTTCTTTTTTTTTTTAAACTTACACCTCGATAGCAGAAGTAAAGTTAAATAGCACCGGACCTGAGCACGTCCCCAGGCGCTTACGTATGTGCACACATATCTCTTAACCATGCCCTAGAATACCCATATCCCATCCAAACCATACACACACCACAACCCTTTTTGAATTGGAGTGAGATATTTGCACTTCGGGAGATGTGTGCACATGTAAGTGGCTTTTAAAATCCACTGGGCATACTCATGTCCTATATGCACACACATCTCTTGATTTTTGCATGCTTTTAAAATTCATCTCATAGTGTGTAAGTTATACATGCTATTGGCATGCTGTTTATGTACAAACATATGGGGAAATGTAAATTACGCATGTAGATTCATTATATACCCAAAAGGAACACAGGCCACATTATGAAGAAGTTTGCATATTTTTAGACAGTTGAAATTTCACTTAAGCACATTTAGTCAACTCTTTATTTTCCTTGCATAAATCCCAAATTCATTTTTTAACATGTACTCCTTAATGTATATTTGTCCTTTACTTGTACTCTTGGAATACTTTATTTTATTTAGGCGTTTTATATACTGTCATTCAAAAGAAGATCACAAGGGTTTACAAAGTCAGCATTAAAATTCTTGGTCGACATTCACATACTGTGTCAACATTCATATTCTAGGTCAGCACAACAGCAAATGCATATTCTAGATCATATCCATACATATTCTAGGTCAACACATTGGCAAATATATAATCTAGTACATATTCATACATTTTCTAAGTCGACACAACAGCAAATACAAATTCTAATTCTACTAACAATACATTTTACATCATTCAGTCCTTATTGCTTATTGCTGACGCTGAAGTTATCAGCATATTGGTATTTTTCATTAAATCGTATGCATTTCTAAAGAGCCACATTTTCAGCTCACACTTGAAACTCTTTATTTCTCACAGGACAAGCAGAATGGTAGTCCTCACATATGGTTGACATCATCAGGATGGAGCCCAATCACGGAACACTTTTGTCAAAGTTTCTAGAACTTTGACTGGCACCTACTGGGAATGCCCAGCAATGCACTGACCCAGCATCCAGCAGGGGTCCCCCTTCAGTATTCTTTTTTCCACGCAGCAGTAGCCACATGGGTTAAGGAGCTCTCTGGAGATTCCTGACAGGAATTTTCCCTATGGAACTTCATTCAAAAATTTTCAAAATATTCTACCCCATAGGGGTCCCCCTATCGATATCCATACTCCGCGGTCGAAAGGTAAAGTTTTATCCTTGTTGCGGTTGATTTCCGTCGAGTTATCCCTTCGAGGCCTCCCGGCCGTCGACCGCACCACGGCTACATTTATGTCGGAGTCATGGCTTTGGGTTTTTGTCCGTGCCCCGACTGTACTCGAACAATGTCCATCACTGACCCGCATGGGATCTGTTATGTGTTTGGGGTCCGGCCACGATGTCCTTACTTGCACCAAATGTGCCTAAATGACACCTAAGGGACGTAAGGCTCATTTAGAGAAGATGGACTTTCTATTTCAGTTAAAAACCTCGACTCCATCGATAGCTTCGACGTCGTCCAAACCGGTGCCATCGACTTCTCGCCAGCACCGGGACACCGCTGCTGTTCGACCGGCGTCGACAATTCCAAAGGTGTCGATTGCTTCCTTGCCTCCTCAAGAAAAGGACCGAGGGAGAACATCATGAAAAGCGTCGACACAGGCATCAGAAGGCTCAGTCCGTCGATCCAGGTGCGTCCTCTGCATCGATGTTGACAGAGCCACCGACAAAGAAGCCCCATCCAGAAAAGGCCCCATTCTCTTCTGTGACCGGGTCACCAAGGTGTTCCCTACCCTCAGTGGTGCCGGGATCCGCGATTCCACCTTCACCGGTGGACTCTCCGGCTACGCCAGTGCTGCCTACTATTCTGGTGCCGGGGTTCCATGCCCCAGGCTTTTGCGAAGAATTAGATTGGATGATCCAAGAGGCCATCGGAAAAGCACTGCAGGGCTTCCAACCTCCATCGACGCCGGTCACCGATCCAATTCTATAGCGCTCGCACCGCTACTGGGTAGATTGGATGCGTTGATCAGTTCCCTGCCTCCAATGGAACCAAGAGCACCGATGAGTCCAATACCTTCCACACCATTATTATCAGATGATGAGGAAACACAGTTACCCATTCCACCGTCTGGAATTTTACCACCAACTCGTCCATCGACGTCACCGGTCCCTTCAGTGCCTCCATCGATGCCATTGGTTCCTCCGTTAATGCCTCCTTCGATGCCATCGGTGCCTCTTCCGATGCTGTCGATGTCTCAGCCTGGTCCTTTTTTACTCAACGCACAATTAAACTCTGGAATTTGTTGCCAGAGGATGTGGTTAGAGCAGTTAGAGCAGTTAGTATAGCTGTGTTTAAAAAAGGATTGGATAAGTTCTTGGAGAAGTCCATTATCTGCTATTAATTAAGTTGACTTAGAAAATAGCCACTGCTATTACTAGCAACGGTAACATGGAATAGACTTAGTTTTTGGGTACTTGCCAGGTTCTTATGGCCTGGATTGGCCACTGTTGGAGACAGGTTGCTGGGCTTGATGGACCCTTGGTCTGACCAAGTTCTTATAGACCCTTTCACTCTGCGAGGTTCCTGGACTGTCTCTGGCACCTGTCAGAGTTAAGCCTAAGAACCTCTTCTATCAGAGTGTATGTTAGTGCAGTGTCTGCACACCATAAGGGTATAGGAAATGTCTCCATTTAAACACAACCCTTAGTATCACGTTTCATGAGAGGCTTGCTCCATTTAAAACCTCCACTGTGCCTTAATGTGGTTTTGGGACGGCTCATGAAACCTCCGTTTGAGCCTCTCCACTCCTGTGATCTCCGCTATCTCACCTGGAAGGTAGTTTTTCTTCTTGCAATCACGTCTGTTCGCAGAGTTAGTGAATTTTAGGCATTAGTTACTTACCCGCCTTACACTAAGATTCTGCATGACAGGGTAGTGCTCCGCACTCACCCTAAATTTTTTATCCTACCTACCTTTTTTCCCAGGCCCCATTCCAACCCAGGAGAACAGGCTCTGCATTCCCTGGACTGCAAACGTGCTCTAGCTTTCTATCTGGACCGCACGACCGCCCACAGGAAATCCACTCAATTGTTTGTTACTTTTGATACCATCAAATTGGGAAATCCTGTGGTTGTGGGTAAGCAGACCCTCTCCTCCTGGTTAGCGGACTGCATTCTTTTTGTTACCAGCAAGCAGGCATTCTGCTACAAGACCGTGTAAAAGCACACTCGGTAAGGGCCATGGCAACATCAGTAGCACACCTCTGTTCTGTGCCGCTTGCTGATATTTGTAAGGCTGCTACCTGGAGTTCGCTCCATACATTCGCAGCACATTATTGCTTAGATAAGGCTTGCAGGCAAGATTCTATCTTTGGCCAGTCTGTTCTACGCAACTTATTTTCAGTTTAACTTACCAACATCCTTCCACCGACCTGTTAGGGTTCAGGATGCCCTCCTAACCAAATTCCATCCCTGTTGTTGTGCCTGTTGCACGTCTTTGGGTGCATTTGGTGCTTTGCTCGGGCATCCTCAGCTCGGTACTCACCCATACGTGAGGACTATCATCCTGCTTGTCCTGTGAGAAAGCAGAGTTGCTTACCTGTAACAGATGTTCTCACAGGACAGAGGGATGTTAGTCCTCACGAAACCCACCCGCCATCCTGCGGAGTTGGGTTCTTTTACGTTTTCTTATTTTATTTTTCGCACGTACATTTTACTATACGACGAGACTGAAGGGGGACCCCTGCTGGATGTAGGGTCAGTGCATTGCTGGGCATTCCCAGTAGGTGCCAGTCAAAGTTCTAGAAACTTTGACTAAAGTGTTCCGTGATTGGGCTCCATCCTGATGATGTCACCCATATGTGAGGTCTAACATCCTGCTGTCCTGTGAGAACACCTGTTACAGGTAAGCATCTCTGCTTTCTGTTATCTGACATAATGACTTTCTTTTAATAAAAAGGTATTGTATGGGAAATTTCATAGGTGATAAAAGTTCATAGCACAATTTTTCTGGTGTTTCTGCGAATTTTAGTTAACCCTATATTTAAGGGGTTTTAACTGGGAGAAAATATTTAAAACAAAAGCAACCCTATGATATCTGAAAAACTCATATTCTACAGCATTTTTGAGTTATTCTTACGTTGGTTGAACAAACGGCATCACAAACTACAAAGAGTCCAATTGAAAATAAGAAAAAGCAGTCAGAACTAAGACAAAGTTAGGTAACTTTCCAACTCAGGCTATGGTCGTATAATTGTTTTATATATTGTCTTTGTATCCTCTGATCATAATTATTCAGGCATCCTTACTGACTGATTCTGTAGGAATGAATTAACTTAATTTTGCTGTTATTGCTTTTCAATTTATGTAAAAAAGCACTAACGGACTGGTGCAGATTGGGTTCAGCTTTAGGAAAAGGAAGGAGATGGAGCATGGGTCTGGCACCTATCCTATTGAAAATGACATCAGTTCGATAAAAGTGAGGACATTTTCAATATGGTTACATTTTAAAACCACTAGAAAATCCATGGATAAGTATAGTTTTTCATGTATTTGATTGTTTAAGTGATAAGTATAGATTAAGAACATAGAAAGTGCCGTACTGGGTCAGACCAATGGTCCATCAAGCCTACCATCCTGACTCCAAAAGTGGCCAATCCAGGTTACTTGGAAGTACCTGGCAGATTTTAATGGGAATATCCCTTCTCCAGTGCACATTCTCAGCAATAAGAATTGGTAATCTGCACATCTGTCTATCTAATTATTAATAGACCTATCCTCTAGAAACTTGTCCAAACCTTTTCTAAACCCAGCTGTACTATTAACCTTGACCACATCCTCCAGCAGCAAATTTCACAGCTAAATTAAGCATTGCATGAAAAAATATCTGTTAGATGGGAGTGTTCCCTAGTCCTAAAACGGTAAGTAACTGTTAAAAGAGTAAATAACAGGTTCATATTAATCTGTTCCACACCACTCATGATTTCATAAACTTCTATCATATCCCCTCTCATATATCTCTTCCCATCGTTGAATACCTTATTTTCTTCTGGGTCCCAGTTACACAAGGAAATAAAGAGGCTTGCCCACATTAACATAGACGTTCAGCAGTAGAGACTGGTCATGAATTAAAGTCTGTATTAAATATTTTAACCACTGGACTATGCCATGGCAGATGCTAATAAAATCTAACATTTTATCCAGCTGGCTAAAATTCTCATGAAGGCATTGGTAGCAAGAAGGCCTCAGAGTAAATTATAAATGAAAGTAACATCACATCCAGAGTTGATAAATTACCTTATGGCAATATATGAGCATGTTTGCAGTAATGAGACCACAAGGTCTGCTGTTTCCAAATTTAAAAAGCTTGTCATTAATCTTAACACAAAGAATTCTTGTGAAATTATCTACACCCATGGGAACTGACAGACCTTCATAAGTTATTGCCCTTGATTATAAATATATCAGGATTAAAATCAACTTAAATGTGCATGACTAGTAGAGAAAACACATGGCCTGGAGGGTTTTTAATAAAAACACAGTTTCCGTTTTGAAATTCATGTGCCCAGGAGGGAAGGGTTAGGTCAGCTGTCATAGTTGGTGATTCGATCATTAGGAATGTGGATAGCTGGGTGGCTGGTGGACATGGGGTTCACTTGGTAACTTGCCTGCCTGGTGCGAAGGTGGTGGACCTCACATGTCACCTAGATAGGAATTTAGACAGTACTGGGGAGGAGCTAGCTGTCATGGTACACGTGAGCACCAGTGACATAGGAAAATGTGGTAGGGATATTCTGGAAGCTGATTTTATGTAGAAAATTGAAATCAGAACCTCCAGATTAGCATTTCTCTGAAATGCTCCCTCTTCCATGGACAGGACCCCAGAGGCAGGCAGAGCGTGGATGTGTGAATGAAACAATGGTACAGAGAAGAGGGCTTTAGTTTTATTAGGAACTGGGCAAAATTGTGGGGAAGGGGAAGCATTTTCTGAAAGGATAAGCTCCACTTTAATCAGAGTGGAACCAGGCTGCTGGTACTAACCTTTTAAAAAGGAGATAGAGCAGCTTTAAAATAGAACAGGGGAAAGCCAACAGTCACTCAGCAGAACATGGTTCAGAGGGAGGTATCTTCAAAGGATACTAAAATAACAGAGGAGTTAGAGCAATTCAAACAAAGATTTCTAATAAAAGCAAAAGTAGCCCATGTGCCTATAAGTAAAGAACAAATTGAGTTAAAATATTCCAAATTATCCCTAACTGCTAGGAAAATTGAATATATAAATAGAAAACATACCTTGAAAACTTTGTGCTAATGCCAAAAGTCTACAAAGTAAGATTGGAAGAATTAGAATGTATAGCATTGAATGAAGAGGTAGATATAATTAGCATCTCAGAGATCTGATGGAAGGAGGATAACCAATGGGACTGTGCTATACCAGGGTAAAGTTATATCACAATGATAAGTTGGATCTGGTTTTCAACGGTGTCCCCAGTGCCTGCGGACCATGTACATTATGGATCTGCATGAGGTGTGTATCCTTTGCCTGGGAGGCCTTGCACAACATCCGGGGATGTCATTTGTGCGACCAAATGACCCCCAAAGGGCATGGGGCGTGCCTAGACGGAGAAGCTCTTCAGATCTCCTAAACCCCCGACTTCGGCTTCAGTATCCTTGACGCCCAAGGACTGTGGGGAACCGTCCCCTTCTCTTATCCTGGCGATCCCACTATCCAGTACCCCTAAGGATGGAGGAGAGGGGGATCGATCCTCAGTGGTCTCTCCCCTCCCGTTAACCTCGGGGCCTTCTCCATCCTTGGCGCTGGGGAAAGACCGGGCCGAGCACCAGAAATCCAGAAAGCATCGACACCAGTCACCGTCTATACTAACTGCACTAACCACATCCTCTGGCAACAAATTCCAGAGTTTGTGTATTGAGTGAAAAAGAACTTTCTCCGATTAGTTTTAAATCTGCAACATGCTAACTTCATGGAGTGCCCCCTAGTCTTTCTATTATCTGAAAGAGTAAATAACCGATTCACATCTACCCGTTCTAGACCTCTCATGATTTTAAACACCTCTCGGTGCCTTCCCCTCTGGAGGAGTGGCATCAATCTTCACCCGAAGACCTATCATTTGCCAGCTTCGTAAGGGCTATGGTAGAGGCCATCCCCTTCCAACTCCTGTCGGAGGAGGATACCCGTCACAAAATGCTGGAGATCCACCAGTTCATCAATGCTCCCAAGGAGATTGTGAAGGTGCTGGTCCACAACATCTTGAAGGAGCTCCTCCTCCCTATGTGGGAACACCCGGTGTCTGTGTTCCCGGTTAACAGGAAGACCGATGCAACTTATCTGGTGCAACAGGCTGTGGGCATTGAACGTGGCACCTCTCCCCCACCAGTCAGCAGTTGTGGAGCTCCTGGACACATGCTTCTGCCTCTCCGGGGCGCGTTCACAGGGAGCTTGATGGCATAGGAAGAAAAATGTTCCAGGGGGCTATGCCGGTGGCCCGCATTGCAGCCTAGCAGCTATACATGACCGAATACAACCGCAATTTGTGGAAACAGGTCCAAGACTTTGCGGAGGGCCTCTCCCAGCAACAGCAGGAGTCTCTCACAGCCATTGCCACGCTGGGCCTTGAGGCAGATAGACATGAGGTCAGGTCTACCTATATATGTTCGAGACCGCAGCCTGCTTTGCCGCCGGGGGCATCGGCACCAGACGGCTGGCTTGGCTCCGGGCCTCAGGTCTCCAACAAGAGGTTCAGGACAGGCTTGTGGATCTCCCCTGTATGGCAAAAACCTGTTTTGGGATAAGGTGAAAGAGGACATGGTACAGCTGAAAGATCAGCATGATACTCTTCTGCAACTCTCCTCCAGCCCCTCTGAAGGCCCTTCCTCTGCTAGGAAGTCCTCCAGGCCGGGCTCCCGAAAGCCCTTTTATCAGCCGAGGAAATACTATCCTCCAGACGCCTGTGCCTGCCCGCCTCGGTCCAGTCCCAGAGGTCGTGGCCGACAGCATTGGGTTCCGAGGACCCAACCAGCCCCTCAGCAGGCCCCGTCCACCAGCTTTTGACTGGCAGTGAGGGGGCACGAGCCAAACATCGGTTCCCCTGGCAGTCGATCCCCCAGTCGGTGGCAGACTCCTTTGTTTTGCCCACCATTGGGAAGCGATCACTTCGGACCGTTGGGTCCTTTCCATTGTCCACTAGGGTTGCCACCTGAATTTCAGCAGGCTCCCAGAGACCGCTCCCCCATGTCCATCATGGGGCTCTCCCGCCCATCAGTTAGTCCTTCAATCGGAACTCTCTGCCCTTTTAGCGGCGGGCGCAGTGTAACCGGTCCCCTGCGAGTAATGGGGCCACAGCTTCTTCTTGAGGTACTTCCTCAAACCGAAGAGAAATGACATCTTGCGCCCCCATTCTTGACCTCAGGGCGTTAAACCGATTTCTCCAAAATGGTCTCTCTGGGCACGTTGATCCCACTTCGAAGAGGAGACTGGCTCTGCTCCCTCGACTTAAAGTAGGCTTACGCCCATGTTGCAATTGTCCCCAACCACAGGAAGTACCTCCGCTTCCTGGTGGGGTCAGCACATTTTCAGTACAAAGTGCTGTCCTTTGGGCTGGCATCAGCCCCACGCGACTTCACGAAATGTTTGGCGGTGGTGGTTGCCTACCTCAGGTGTCGCTCGGTCCACGTCTTTCCATACCTGGACGATTGGCTAATCCGGAGCGATTCCCACTCCGGGGCCTTGAACGCACTGACCCTGACTGTTTAGACCTTGCAAACATTGGGATTTGTCATCAACTTCCCCAAGTCGCATCTCAGTCTGTCTCCACAGCTAGACTTCATCAGCACCACGTCATAAGCAAAGGTTTTTCTGCCCAAGGATCAGGCAGTTGCCCTCTCCTCATTGGCCGCCCTCATTCACAACAGAAAGATGGTGCCGGCCCGTCTGCTGGTCCGCCTGCTGGGCCACATGGCGGTCTCTGTCCGCATGACCCCCCTTGGCCCGCCTCCGCATGAGGAGCCCTCAATGGGCTTTGCGGTCCCAGTGCAACAGACATCACAAGATCTAGAGGCGCCAGTGACTGTTACGGACCCTCTCTGCCTCTCCCTGATCTGGTGGGAGGTCCTTCCGAATCTGAAAACTGGGCTTCCATTGCAAGCCCACACTGCCCCAGATGACCCTCACCTCCGATGCCTCGCCTCAGGGGTGGGGGGCCCACACAGATGGCCTGCATACCCAGGATCTTTGGATTGCGACCGAAGTCCACTGCAAGATAAACTTCCTGGAGCTTTGAGCGATCAGGTACGACTTATGGGCCTTCCAGGACAGGATGTCCTCCATGGTCATCCTCATCAGAATGGACAACCAGGTGGCGATGTGGTACATCAACAAGCAGAGCGGCACAGGCTCCTTCCTCCTCTGCCAGGAAGTGATACAGGTCTGGGATTGGGCCCTTTCCAGAGGGATGTATCTATTCATGTGACCTTCCAGGTCACATGAATACACTGGCGGACCGTCTCAGCCGGTCCTTTCAGCCACACAAAGTGGTCCCTGAACCTGGGTGGCAGCCAACTTGTTCCGTCGCTGGAGCATGCCAGACATGGACTTGTTCACCTCTCCCCACAATCACAAGGTGAGCATGTTCTGCTCCCTGATTCTGGAGAAGGGCCATCCGACCTGTGACGTGTTCTCCCTTCACTGGGGACAGGGACTTATGTACGTGTACCCCCCTATCCCGCTCCTCTCGAGGATTCTGAAGAAACTGCAAGAGGACGGGGGGACCATAATCCTGGTGGCGCCCTCTTGGCCAAAGCAGGTGTGGTTCTCTCTACTCCAGGACCTGTCCGTGAGTGCACCAGTCCTACTCGGGACGGCTTCCGACCTCATATCGCAGAACCAGGGGACCATGCACCACCTGAACCTCCAGGTCCTGACCCTCACAGCGTGGATGTTGAGCGAATGATTCTCCAGCCCTTGCAGCTCTCGGGTGGTATCTCCAGGATCTTGATTGAATCCCGAAAACCTTCCACCCAGAAATCTTACAGCTCGAAGTGGAAGCATTTCTCAACCTGGTCACGGACTGGACCCTTTCTCCTGTCCGCTCCCCCACCTGCTGGATTACCTCTGGCACCTGTCTGAGTCTGGCCTCCAAACCAGCTCGGTCCGAGTACACCTCAACGGCTTCAGCACCTACCACCAGGGTGTCTCCGGTACGCCTGTTTCAGTCAAGCCGCTGGTCGGGCGCTTCATGCGGTGCCTCATCCAGCTGAAGCCCCCGCTTCGACCGCCAGCCACACCATGGGATCTCAACGTTGTCCTGGCCAGGCTAATGTGGCATCCATTTGAGCCTCTCAAGTCCTATGACCTGAAGTTTCTCACCTGGAAAATTATGTTCCTAGTGTCAATCACTTATTTTATGTTATTTATTTATTTGTTTAACATCTTGTCTATACCGTCGTTAAGTTATATACCATCACAACAGTTTACATACAGGCACATTAATTAAAGTGGTTAACTGTGTACGGTAGTACATTCTAACAAATGCCAAAAGATTCGGTTACATTATGTCATAATAAATCTTATTTGTTGAGTGGGGTAAGTCTTGTCCATGTATACCTGTCAGTTAATTTTTACAGGTATAAGTCCCATGTTCTGTTTAATTCTAGTAAGTTAGCTGTGAGGTAAACTAATAAACTACTCCGAGTACTTTTTGAGAAGTGCTTTTTTCTGCTGGTCTTCTGCCTGTTCCTGCATACTTTCTATTCCCTGTTCTCTTTGTGAAAGGCTTGTTTAAAAAGCCAGGTTTTAAAACTTTTTTAAAAATGTTTTGAGTTCTCTTTGTAATCTGATCTCTAGTGGCACTGTGTTCCACAGTGTAGGGCCTGCTAAGGATAAGGCTCTTTCTCTAACTTGGGTGAGTCTTGCTGTTCTAACTGAGGGAATGGTTAGGAGTGCTGCTTTGGCTGATCTCAGGTTTCTGTGTGGGACGTGTACCCATAGTGCTGTGTTCAACCAGTCTGCCTTTTCATCGTGTATTAATTTAAGTATTGTACAAAGGGTTTTGTATTGTATTCTGTGTTCTATTGGCAGCCAGTGTAATTCTGCTAGAGTTTGTGATATGGTCCCTCCTTTTTTTTTTTTTTGTTTACCAGTCAGTATCCTTGCTGCAGTGTTTTGTAGTATTTGAAGTGGTCTTAACGTTGTGTGAGGAAGTCCCAGTAATAGGGCGTTACAGTAGTCAGTGCTGGAGAATATTAGTGCCTGGAGCACTGTTCGAAAGTTTTCAGGTGTTAGTAAGGGTTTTAGTTTTCTTAGAATCATGAGTTTTGCGTAGCCTCCTTTTACTTTTAGTGATGTGTGCTGTTTTAGACTGAGTTCTGTGTCCATTATTACTCCGAGATTCCGTACCTTTTCGGTTAATTCTATTTTCTGGTTGTTTTTGAGTATTATTGGAGTTAGAATGACCTCGATATTTTTCCATTCTAAGTGTAGAAATTCAGTTTTTTCAATGTTAATGACTAGTTCTATTTGGTTTAACAGCTGTTTGATAATATCTAAGTACATGTTGGCTAGGTTTAACACTTTCTCTATTGTGTCCTCAATTGGTAGAATTAGTTGAATGTCGTCTGCGTATATGTAATGTGTGATTCCCAGTCCTGCTAGTAGATGGCATAACGGTAGCATGTATATGTTAAAGAGGGTTGCGGACAAGGCTGATTCTTGCGGTACTCCTGTTTCAAGGTTAAATTTGTCTGATATTACGTCATTTATCTGTACTTGAAAGAATCTGTTATTTAGATATGAACTGAACCAGTTTATTGTTTTGCTGTGTAGTCCTATTTCTTCTAGTCTTTTAATTGTATTTCATGATTTACTGTGTCGAAAGCTGCAGATAAGTCTAGCATTATTAGAATGTAATGTTTTCTGCTATCAAACCTCTTAGAATATTGTCAGTTAGTAAGAGCAGCAATGTCTCTGTGCTGTAGTGTTTGCAAAAGCCATGCTGCGAAGGATACAGTATATTATTATTGTCTAAGTGTTCAGCTAGTTGTTTCTGTACAATTTTTTCTATTAATTTAGCTATTAAGGGGAGATTTGAGACCTGGCGGAAGTTACTCAGGATAAGGGAGTCGGTTTTTTTTCTTAATGATTGGTTTTATAATTGCCCCTTTCAATATATCTGGCATTGATCCTTCTTCTAAGGAAAGGTTTACAATCTTAGCTAATATTGGGGAGACAATGTTGGCTGTTTTTTTTATGTCGAAGGGCCAGTGAGATCCAGGCCCTGGTCACGTCCGCTCACTACACGAAATTCTTCCTAAGGTGGTGACTGCTTTCCACATCAACCAGTCAATCATCCTTCCCACATTTTTCCCATGGCCTCATTCCCACCCGAGGGAATGTGCTCTCCACACCCTGGACTGCAAGCGGGCACTCGCTTTCTACTTGGATCAAACAGCGACCCATAAGCAGTCCACTCAGCTCTTTGTGGCTTTTGACCTCAATAGACTGGGAGCAGAAGTGGGGATGCAAACCTTGTCAAACTGGCTAGTGGATTGCATTGCCTTCTGCGACGAGCAGGCAGGCCTTCAGCTAGCTGGTAGGGTTAAAGCTCACTCTGTGCGGGCTATGGTGGCGTCAGTGACCCATCTGCATGCGATCCCTGTTGCCGAAATTTGTAGGGCCGCAACCTGGAGTTCTCTCCACATGTTCACGGCTCACTACTGCCTTGACAGGAATAGTCGCCAGGACAGCGCTTTTAGCCAGTCTGTCCTGTGCAATCTATTCCAGTCCTGAACCCAACTGTTTTTCATCGTGCTCTCTGTGGGACCAAACCGCCCCTGTTTTCCCCACAGCGCTGCAGTTGTGTTGTGCCCGTTGGCACCTTGTTCAGCTACTGTGGGTCTCTCTGGTTGAATGGGACAGTCTGGAGCTCTGTAATCACCCACATGTGAGGACTACCATCCTGCTTGTCCTAGAAGAAAGCGCAGTTGCTTACCTGTAATAGGTGTTCTCCTAGGACAGCAGGATGTTAGTCCTCAGGAATCCTGCCCGCCTCCCCATGATGGGTTCACCTTTGATTTGTTATGTTATTTTTCTCACTTGTATTTTTTGCTATGTTATGAGACTGAAGGGGGACCTCGCATGGATTGCAGCAGTTTTCCATGCCGAGCTCCATCGGATGATGTCACCCACATGTGAGGACTACCATCACATGTGAGGACTACCATCCTGCTGTCCTAGGAGAACACCTGTTACAGGTAAGCAACTGCGCTGTATGTATGTGCCTGAAAGAGAGGGAGCCAGCATGTGTGTGTGTGAGTTTTGAAAGCATGTTTGTGTATGTCTGTGTGAGCATCAGAATTGATGTGTGTGTATATAAGAAAGGAGAAAGCTTGTGCATCTTCCTTCCTCTCCCACTAATCCATGACAATCTCAGGGAGACCGGAAGTCAAAGGTTTTCAAGTATAGAGTGTGATTATTTTTTTTTTTATTCTTTTTAATTAATCGGGTATTATTTCATCTGTATGATGATTTGAAATATTTTATTGGTATTTGTGAAATGTAAAAAAGAAAATATATGCATTTTTAATTATTGGATGTTCTGTTTATCAGTTGTTTTGAAATATTCTATTAGAATTGAAATATTTTATTAGTATGATTTTACCATAATAATTATTGCTTTAGATTTTTTGATTTTATTGCTTGATGTTTTCTGAGGAATGGTGATGATCCTGTTTTTCCATTGGTGCACTATATACAAAGTATGACTTTTTGTGATTCCCAGTACATTTTTTGTCTGCATGCTTCTATTTATGGTCTCTTTATTCTGTATTTAGTGAGGGTTTATCTGTATTCTGCATGTGTGACTGAGGTAAGGTATTCTGCTAGCATGTAGTATCTTTGTAGGGATCCATAGCACCTTGGTTTGTTCTGTTTTCCTGATAAATGGCTAATTTGTGTTTTAAAGCCCTCTATAAAATTTGTAGTGCTGCCTTTTCATAGGTTGAGTTGGTACTGTTTGAATGCTGGAAGTTAGTGTTGTTTTGGAATGATAGGCTTAATATATTTAATTGTATTTTAGTTTGTTCATGGCTTTCTGAAGATCAAGTCTACACCAATATGCTTTACAATAGCCCTAATACCATATATTTCAATTGTCTTTTAGGCTTTTATGCAGGGCTTTCTGGTTGAAACCACAGCAGTGCATTGTAAATATAATATACATGTTGTGATATTTTTACTTCCGAAGACTCTGTGAGTGACCTTTTCATGTAAAATCTTGTATTATAAATGCCAGATTTTAAATTATGAATGGAGAAGGCTGTAGTGGGCGGAGGCCTGGGCTCAAAGCTGTAAGATTTACTTAGGGTGCCTAATACCCTTGCACTGACCCTGATTAGAAAAAGAATACAAATTAAACACTAAAAAAAAACAGTGAGGAAGGTCCGGCATAGTAATTGTTTGTGTGGTTGTTACTGAGGTGACACCAGAATTTGAAAGAACCTTTGTATTTTGATTTGTTATGGACCTATCTCTTAGAGTGCAACCCTTTTGGGTACCTTAGCAGGTGCGGCGGCAGGAATGGGAAATGGGCATCTCATCCTATCCTATCACTCGCCTTAGAGACAGCAGATCGCCATGAGCTGTTCCTAAATGCTGGCATTAATTACCGGTAAAGTAAAGCTCTGATCCTGCTCTGAGCTGCCAACACTCTGAACTCCCTCCCACAGACTGACATCAACATCATCAAAGACCATCTCAATGTCACATGTGTTAGCATGTCAAAGGAGACATTTTGAGCCTGGCATTTATTGATGATGTCAGATAGGACAGGCAGCTCAGAGAGTTGGTTACATGGCAGTAGCAAATATTCTGATGCACCACCAACTTCAGCAATCACCCTACACCCCTGAGGGATGGCATAGAATCCCAACAAGATAAAGATCCTGTAGGAGACTCTCGCCCGAATTTTATGAGGCGTGCACGCATAAAATCCGAAGTTTCACGCATGGCAGTGCATGTTTTAGAAACGGCCCGGCCACATGCATAACCCCCGATACACGCAGAGGTGCCAGGCTATGGAAAAGGGATGGGCGGGGTCTGAGAGGGGAAGGGATGGGCGGGACAGCAGCCATTAGGCCCTATCCCGGGGAATTGTGCACCAGCAGCCGGTCAGGAAAAGGGAGGCAGGATAGGAACAGACTGGGAGGGAACTGGGGAAGGCCTATTTGAGTCACCATGTGTTGGTTTTTAAATACACACAGCCCCCCGCGTGAGTCCCGACCTGCCCGCACGTGCACGCGTGGATGTTAAAATCCAGCGCATGTGTGCACAGGAACCGTATTTTATAACATGCGCACACTGACTCACACATGTTATAAAATCATCGCGTCTATGTGCGCACACCGGGATGCACACGCGCTTGTTTGAAAATTGACTCCTAATTGCACAGTAGAATTTTTATGGGTAGAAATTCCATCTGGATGTGGAAGAGTATCGCGGTGGGGGTATACACCATCTGCCTGGCCAAAATGAAAGACATGCTAATAGAAATTATGGAAACTAACAAATTTGGCAGCACAGTAATAATGGGAGATTTCAGTTACCAAAGAACAAACGAAGCAACAACCTGCACTTAAGCAAGTACTCAAAACCACACTAGTGCAAGGAAATGCCTCAATTCCACCGTGAGTCTTGAAATATGTATATTTATTTCATAACATTAAACTGGCAACTCCACTTTTAAGCAGAAAACATCTCATAAAGGTCCCCCGACACGGTCCCGTGTTTCGCCGTGACTGCGTCGGGAGGGACCGTAAACTTCACTATAATCTTATATATTTGCATTGGCGCTCCTTGGTGAAATTTGTAATGCCAATATATAAGATTATAGTGAAGTTTACGGTCCATCCCGACACAACCACGGCGAAACACGGGACCGTGTCGGGAGACCTCTATGAGATGTTTTCTGCTTAAAAGTGGAGTTGCCAGTTTAATGTTATGAAATAAATATACATATTTCAAGACTCATAGTGGAATTGAGACATTTCCTTGCACTACTGTGGTTTTGAGATTTCAGTTACCCCCATATTGACTGGCTAAATGGAAAATTGGTACATTTATTTATTTATTTATTTATTTTCTTTTTATATACCGATGTTCCTGTATAGAATACATATCGCACCGGTTTACAGAGAACTGAACTGTCGCCCCCGGAGGCGGATACATGGAACAGGGTTGATACTATCTTATGTTAAAACTAGACTAACAGTGAACAAATGAGAAGCAATTTAAAACAGGTTTGCTTAAAGAGATTGGAACCAATTAAAACATATTTACAATGTCCTATTTACAGTGGTATAGGTGGAGGAAGGACTGTGCAGTACCATTCCTCGGATCTTATCCCTCTGGGAATGCCTGGCTGAATAGCCATGTTTTTAGTTTCTTTTTGAATACCAGAGGGCAGGGGTTTTGGCGGAGGTCCGGTGGGAGCGAGTTCCAAAGGGGAGGACCCGCTGTGGAGAGGGCGCGTTTCCTTAGTGAGGTTTTGGCCGGCTGGGTGTGCAGCATGTCCTTGTACGCTCTTCTGATAGGTCTATTAGAGGTGTGTGGCTGCAGTTGGAAGGTTAGGTTGAGGGGGGGAGATGTTGTGTAGCGCCTTGTGAATCATCATTAGGGCTTTAAAAAGAATCCTGAATTTAATTGGCAGCCAGTGAAGGTTCTGAAGGATGGGGGTGATGTGTTCCCTTTTGTTGGTGTTTGTGAGGATCCTAGCAGTCGCGTTTAGGACCATCTGAAGTGGTTTGATTGTATTAGCGGGTAGGCCCAGAAGGAGTGAGTTGCAGTAATCTAATTTCGGAAGGATGATAGCTTGTAGTACCAAGCGGAAATCTCGGAGGTGAAGAAGTGGTTTTAATTTTTTTAATACTTGCAACTTGAAAAAGCACTCCTTGGTAGTGTTGTTTACGAATTTGTTTAAGTTGAATTGGTTGTCAAGCAGTACACCAAGGTCTCTTACATGTGGAGAGTGGTCAATTGATGTATTGGAGAGTTGGGAAGAAATTGGGGGGTTGAGAGGAATGCAGCTGTCCGGAGCAATTAGGAGGAGTGCTGGGTTAAAAATACTTTTTTTTTACATGCTGGGGAGGAAAGTTTCTAGATGAAATAAATAACTGTTTCATGGATTAGCTGATCCAGGCACCAATCAGAAGGGGAGCCATTTTAGACCTAATTCTTATTGGAATGCAGGACTTGGTGTAAGAAGTAACAATAGTGGAATAACTCAGGCAACAGTGATCATAATGCAATCAAATTTGACTTAATGATTGGAGGGAGGACATAAAATAAATCTACTGCTGTAGCAATTAATTTTCAGCTACAAAGGTTAAGAGTTTACACCAGATGTGGACATTGTTTCAAAATACCAACTTGGAAGCCCAGATCAGATATATTCCATGCATTAAAAAAGGTTGAACGAAGGTGAAATGACTGCCTGCATAGTTAAAAGGTGAGGTGAAAGAAGTATTTTTAACCAAAAGAACTTCATTCAAAAATTGGAAAAATGATCCAACTGATGAAAATAGGGAAGAACATAAGCACTGGCAAGTTAGATATAAAACACTGATTAAACAGGAAAAAGGAGAATTTGAAAAGAAGCTGGCCGTAGAGGTAAAAATGTATAATTAAAATATATTTGAAGTAGGTCGGTTGAACCATTAGAAGATTGAGGGGTTAAAGGAGCACTTAGAGAAGACAAGGCCATAAAAGAAAGATTAAATGATTTCTTTGCTTCAGTATTTACTGAAGAGAATATTGAGGAGACACCTGTCTTGAAACGGTATTTAATGGTAATGATTTGGAAGAATTGAAACAAATCATAGTGAACCTGGATGATATAATAGGGAACACAGACAAACTAAAGAGTAGCAAATTTTCCCTAGCTAGATAGTCTAAACCCCAGAGTTATGAAAGAAATCAAAAATTAAATTACAGATCTATTATTGGTAATTTGCAACCTTTCATTAAAAAGGGCTCCAGGGGTGATCCAGGGAAACTATAGACCAGTGAGTCTGACTTCAGTGCCAGGAAAATTGTAGAAATTATTATAAAGAATAAAATCACAGAATCAAAACCATGTCTTATAGAAAGACATGGTTTAATGGGACACAGCCAGCATAGATTTACACAAGGGAAGTCTTGCCTCACCAATCTGCTACAGTTTTTTGAAGGGGTTTAGTAAATATCTGGATAATGGTGAGCTGGTGGACATAGTATATATGGATTTTCAGAAGACATCTGACAAAGTCCCCCATGAGAGACTCCTGAGAAAAATAAAAAGTCATGGGATAGAAGGCAGTGTACTATTGTGGATTACAGAGTGTAGGACTAAATGGTCAGTTATCTCAGTAGGAAAAGGTAAATAGTGGAGTGACTCAGGGATATGTTCTGGGATTGGTGCTTTCTAATATATTTATAAATGATCTGGAAAAGGGTACAATGAGTGAGGTAATCAAATTTACAGACAAAATTATTCTGAGTTGTTAAATCACAAGCGGATTGTGAGAAATTGCAAAAGGACTTTGCAAGACTTGGAGACAGGACATCCCAACTGAAGATGAAATTTAATGTGGACAAATGCAAAGTGATGTACATAGGGAAAAAGGTTCTATATTACGAGAAAAGGATCTGGACATCATCATGGACAATGCTTTGAAATTCTCGGCTCTGTGTGTGGTGACTATCAAAAAAGCAAAGAGAATGTTAAGAATTATTAGGAAAGGAATGGAGAATAAAACAGTAATTTCATAATACATGTGTGTCATTCCAGGGTGAGAGTCCAACTAGAGTACTGTGAGCAATTCTGGTTGCTGCATCTCAGAAAAGATAGTTGAACTAGAAAAGATGCCGAGAAGAGTGATCAAAATGATAAAGGGGATGGAACAACTCCCCTATGAGGAAAGGCTAAAGAGGTTAGGTGGGTTCAGCTTCGAGAAGAGAAGGCTGGGTTGCGGGGGGGGGGGGGGGGGGATATGATATAAATCTATAAAATCATGAATAGAATGGGTAAATGTGAATTATTTATTCTTTCAAAAATTTAAAAATTAGGGGACACTGCACTCCATGAATTTAGTAGCAGATTTAAAACAAATTGAAGAAAATTATTCTCTGGAATTCATTGCCTGAGAATGTGGTAAAGGCAGTTAGTATAGCTTAAAAAAGACTTGGACAAGTTCCTGGAGAAGTCTATCACCTGTTATTAACCAGATAGACTTGAGGAAAGTCACTACTTATCCCTGGGCATTAGCAGCAAGGGCTCTATCTACTGTTGGGATCCTGGTAGGTACTTTTCACCTGGATTGGCCATTGTAGGAAACAGGATACTGCACTTGATGCACCCTTGGTCTGACCCACTACAGCAATTCTTATGCTTTTAACCTGTCAAAAAAGAACAGCATGCCAAATTGCAAGATTGTTTATTAATTTTACAATGATAATATAGCATAGGACTTGTTTGCTAAAGATAATTTTTCTTAGATATACAATGCGAGTTTGCAGCTATATTTCGCTGGTGTCTCTTACAAGAAATATACTGCATGCTAACATCAAAGCATGAGTTTGAATTATGTAGACTGTGCTCATATTAAGAGTAATTTTAAAAGGAGTTACATAAATGTAACATACTATCATAGAAATTTTCAAAAGCCCACTTACATGAGTAAAGTGCATTTACATATGTAAAACCCAATTTTAAGAGTGTAAATGCTTTTTAAAATCATTCCCATTGTCTCTTTAATATTATAGGTTATAGGTTTATAAGTTTATTTATATGCTATCTATGCAATAGACCTAGGAGGCTTACAGGATAACATACATAATGGTTATTTAGCAAGACAAAGAAATGGACCAAACTGGTAATAGAATGCTACAACATAAAACAAAATTACTCAAGAGGGAAAATAAAAACAACCTTGCTAAAATAATATATGAACATTTCTAGTCCTCTAACCCAAAATCTTGCTCTTAGGATATTACAATCTTCAAACATAAAATACAGTTTGTATGACACAAAGCTAGAGTAATCATACAGACCCATAAAAACTAGACAAATGATCTGAGGGAATTGGGGCCACCATCCCTTATAGCTAAATTAACAACAAAGGCATTGCAAAACAAAATCCAGGACTATCACAGCAGCCGTTATCCCTACAGCCCAAATATCTGCTTGAATAAAGTGTGCTATGGCACTTTTCAGAGAGCACAGATAGTTTGGAATGCTCTTTCCCTTGACGTGGGCTGGTTTGTTCCTCCTTCCGCTCACACTGCACTTCAGAGCCCGAGACTGAAGCTATCAAGTTTTCTTGCTCATTGAAAAGGAACTGGTTCTAGCATTCAACCGGTATTGACAGAAGAGATGCCTTGCACTGGCGGGGCATGTCTTGCATGATCATCAGGGGCCTTGGATACAGGACATGGTGACCAACAATTGTGAGTTCAAACACTCAAGCCAAGCTTGTCTAGGTCATTTTACAATTTGGGCTTTGCATTACCCAGTGTAGATGCAAGATAAGGAAAGCATGAACAATCACAAGTTAATATTCAGTAACATAGCCATCTGGGACTTCCCAGCTTCCCTCCCACATTCTCCCTTTTCCAATAGCACACAATTCACAGCATGATGGATTTAAACAAGGTTGCAGTTTGTCAACACAGACATGTACACAAACCAAGCCCAATATATAACATTAAACACAACTTCTCAAAATCTCCTTACTCTCTACCTCAGAATTACCTACCATCTCAACTAGCAGTAGCCTGCCAGTAGCTCACCATGGATTACAAAGCTGCTCCAGTGGATCTCCACCACACACCAAGTCCTCCCTGACACATACCAACAGGAGAGGTCCACAGCATATTCAATGACTTCACCATTCCACCACTGCCTTGTATAACAGCCCCCTGACCCCTCCAAGTTCAAGAATTTCAATTCCAATTGCTTCATATATAAACTTAACCAGTTTTATACATTGGCGACAACCTGGGCTCAGGTCACCTACCACTGCAACATGTTTACTATGAACATAATGGGAGGGAGATAGAATCGAGACAACAAGGAAGAGAAAGATGGGTGGAACTCTTATCACTGACATAAGAAGGGAGCACAAACACCCTACCCCAAACTCCAGCACACACGTAGAGCAACCAACCAGGGGCCCCTGTGTGATTCAGAATCCCTACGAGGGCATAGGAACATAAGAAATTGCCATGCTGGGTCAGACCAAGGGTCCATCAAGCCCAGCATCCTGTTTCCAACAGAGGCCAAACCAGGCCACAAGAACCTGGCAATTACCCAAACACTAAGAAGATCCCATGCTACTGATGCAATTAGTAGCAGTGGCTATTCCCTAAGTAAACTTGATTAATAGCAGTTAATGGACTTCTCCTTCAAGAACTTATCCAAACCTTTTTTGAACCCAGCTACACTAACTGCACTAACCACATCCTCTGGCAACAAATTCCAGAGCTTTATTGTGTGTTGAGTGAAAAATAATTTTCTCCGATTAATCTTAAATGTTCTACTTGCTACCTTCATGGAATGCCCCCTAGTCCTTCTATTATTCAAAAGTGTAAATAACTGATTCACATCTACTCGTTCAAGACTTCTCATGATCATGAAAGACAGAAAAGGAACACCAGTCACCCTGATCCCCCATAAAGACCCTAGGGCAAAAACCTCAAGCAAGACTGAGACAATATGGGAGGGAAGCCCGGCCCATCGCCTTGTTAATAACTGCAGGTTGGGACTTTGCCTTCTCAGCTTCTTACTTCTAGAGTTGACTATGACGGATAAGGGCTCCAACTGTCAGTATTTTTATTAAAACTAACAGTAACAATCTTGTCCTTTTCAGCCCTTTGAATATCTGTGTTCTTATGTTTCCTGGTTAAAAATAGTCAAATTGTTATGTAAGATAATTAACTTACCCTAAATAAGGAATTCTAAACAGCATGCAGAATTTCATATCTCAAAGTGTGGGTATTCTGTTGTTAAGGGGGAAAGCTTTTACTTTAAAAAAAAAAAAAAAAAAAAAGTCACCTCATTCCCTAGACATCATTTACATTTCAAAACTTTACCTGAGGTCGAACATACTGTGGTTTTATTTATGACTTTTTCAGCAGCACGTTGGTTCTTCCGGTATGTTGTTATCAGTAGGAGACATGAGATAAAGCAGAATGTATTTAGGGTTAATTGGCCACTTTATAGGCCTCTTTTCCCTTCGAAACTTTTAAATATAAATTTCCAGAGAGGAACTGTATCGTAAGTTAACATACTAGAGAGAACATTTTCCTTATCTGGCTCTTTTCGGTTTATGATTATCTTTCAGACATATTTATGAGCACAGTTGTATGTTTTCCAGTTGTATGTGATCAGGCTGCTGCTAAAGTCTGAGACTCATATGCTCCTGGACCTGAAATTGCTTCTCTTCAAAGTTCAGTGGCTCAGCAGTTTGCGATGCGCAGTTCTATATGTCAGCGTGCTGAGTTTTCCCAAGTATTTCTAATATGATTCTAGGTACTGAAATGAGGAGCATGACAGCTGCTATACTTAACACAGTGTATATAGAGCATAGACCATATGTTTTACCCAATATATTGTTTTGATTAGTGTATTGTTTAACTAAACTATGGTAGATTTTCTTGAGTTCATCATTGTTCCCACGAGATGGATGTTGTGCTGAACGCAAAATGGAGGTAATTTTCAAAAGGATTTACACATGTAAATGCACTTTAAGATGTAAATAGGCTTTTGAAAATTGGTACAATAGTATGTTACGTTTAACACGTAATACCTTTATATACCGTTATGATGGCTCTACCGAATGACGGTATATAAAACTCAACAAATAAATAAAAAATTACCTCCCCTTTGTAGAGATCTTTGTTTTCAGTTTTCATTTAATTTTTCCTGGGAGTCTATCAGTGTTTCTTCTAACAAACAAAGGGCCTCCTTCACGAAACTGCATTAGGCCATTTAATGTACAAAAAAGTTTTACACATGGTAAATGACCTAACATGGAGATAATACAAGGTATTTCAAATACCTTGCATTATTGTAAGCCTGGCATGTGCATATTTAAATAAGCTAATTGGCATGCTAATGAGCTAATTATTACCCTAAAATATGTAAATCGAATAATGCAGTTTACTGACAATTTTGGAAGCCGCGGTTTTTGACTTGAAATTAACAGCAACAACAGAGCTGTTAATTTCCCACAGATGCCTCAGGATGTTAATACATCCATGGCCTAACCTTATAGAGGACCCAAAGTCAAGTAAAAACCCCTTGGGGTCTGCTTAGACCCTCTTGTTCCACACCCCAGCCACCATTGAAAGCAGCCCATTATTAAAAGAATAAACTTTTTAAAATCCTGTAGTGACACTCCACTCCCCACTCCAAAACCAACCCACTCCCCTTACAATAAAACTCAACCCCCATAGGCTGGGGCCCTGATCTTCTTCTCCCCCCCCCCCCCCAAACCAAAAATGATCTCTAGTAGTCTAATAAACCCACCTCCCCCTAGTCCCTCCAGACCCCTGTACCTCAAAATTATCATTGGTGGGGCGTGGGGGCCAGAGTACCCCCTGAGCTCCAGGCCCATGCTGCGCCATTGTCCAGAATGGAACCTCCCTGCCTTTTCCCCTATCATATGATGAAATGCTAAAATTATTATATAAAAGATGTGTTTAATAGTTCTGTAAACAATTAAAAATAGCCTCCCTTGTCAGTCCAGTAGATTTCCTGTACCTGCTTCCTGCTCCTTGGGTTGGCAGGGGATGTTGCAGATGCTGAGTTCACAGCCTCTGGGAGAGAGCCTCAAGTATCACTCAAGCACAACACCTGTTAACTGACTTGGCTATGAACTTGTGCCAGATTGCCAGAGAGAACTGCAGTTTGCAACTCTTAGCTAGAAAAGCATCAATGACTGACCTCAGAGGAGAGGGAATTAAAACAGGATAAAACTGAAGGTAGCTGTGAATGAAGACGCATGCTGCCAGAGCCTCAGATAGGGCAGGTTCCTCTTGACCTAGATGCCCAAAATAACTGGCCTGCTTAAAAAATAGGGTTGCCAACTTTCAGCTGTGAAAATTCCAAACATTTGGACCCATGAAGCCAATTTTTTGCCTATGTCCTTCTACACAACAATTTATTTTAAATATGCAACTAAACACCAACTCCACCCCCCTCCCCACCTTGTCTTTTTTTTAATTTGATGTCACACTTCTTTACCCATCACTGCTATCCCAGGGTTGCTGCAAGGGTATTAAGTTCACTAGGCAAAGCTTACAGCCTTGCGTGACCACTCCCTACATACAATTAAAAATGGTACAGTTATATTAGGTTCAAAATCTAGTCTTCTGAGGTAAACATATCACAATATGTATATTATGAGGTCCATATTCAGCTGCCACATGGTTCTGCTGGTTAACCGGATATACCTATGTGATTAACTAGTGCTGTCACTGAATATACCCAGCTATCTTAAAATTAGCTGGATAAGTATATATGACTAATTTTAAGACAGCCCTATGGCCTGACCGGAATTAGCCAGATAAATCAGCTAACAATAAATATCAAGTTAGCCGGTTAACTTATCCAGCTAACTTACCTCCTCCCTGATTTAGCCAGCTAAATACTTGATAAGTCACTTCTTCGGCTAAGTGGCGCCCACTGACGTAGCCAAATATTCAGCAGCACCACTTAGCCAGATAAGTAGTACTTAACTGGCTAAATGCCGTTTTAAATATCGGCCTCTCCATTTACACATACTGCTGTGGTGCAAACTAGAAAACCTTGCAAAAAAGACCCTTGGAACCCATATTGCATTAGGCCTATTGTAACGTGTGTTGGATGTGGGCTTGCTGGTCAGAAAGCCATGAGGGAACTAAATTATAATATAGTAAACCCTCCTGAATCAAAACAGCATTAACTGCCAGCACTCAAACTGTAAAAACCCTACCTAAGAAAAGGCAACACTGCAAATATTACTACAAATCCTACACACCAATACACCACCTATTAGAAAAGCAGATCAAGGCAGGCTTCCATAGATCCCTACACAAAAACTATATGCTAGTAAAATATTTCATATGACACAAACATATGATCATAAAGTATAAATAGAAACATGCAGTGGGAAATTGCAATAAGCCAGGCACTGTATAACATTCAAGAATGGAAATGCAGAAATATCTCCAT
Organism: Rhinatrema bivittatum; assembly: GCF_901001135.1. Taxonomy (NCBI): domain Eukaryota; kingdom Metazoa; phylum Chordata; class Amphibia; order Gymnophiona; family Rhinatrematidae; genus Rhinatrema; species Rhinatrema bivittatum. The sequence goes on along the minus strand of NC_042617.1, from coordinate 417,516,587 downwards.
TCCTCACAAAACAAACTATAAAACCTCCTGATAGTAAAACCATACTAAAAAGAATACATATTTTAAAATGAGTGTTGAATAGAATAACATACTATTGTATGTTATTCTATTCAACACTCATATAAACATTTTTTTTAATTTACCAAATACAAATAAAATATTTCAAAACAGCAGATACATCAAATTAAAGTCCAATAATTAAAACAAAACGAAAAATTGTCCTGCACTCTTCATACCTGGGAACTTTTAATTTCCATTCACCCTGAGATTGTCATGGATTAGTTGGGGAGAGGGTGCATACTTTATTTTCTCTCTCTCTCTCTCTCTCTGTGTATATATATATATATATATATATATACATACACACACACACATATCCCATATTGTTTGTTCTCTCTCACACATATTCACTCTCATGCATACTCCCTCTCACACACACACATGCAAAGGTTCTCTCATACACAGGCTCTCTCACATTCATTGGCTCACTCTCACTCACTGGTGCTCTCTCCCTCACTCTCACACAAGATCTCTCTTTCACTGGTGCTGTCTCTCTCACTGTGCTCTCTCTCTCTCTCACTGTCACATGCACATACACACAAGCTTTTACTCACTGGCACTCTCTCTTCACACACACAAGCTGTCAACTTTCCCTCTCACACAGACACACACAAGCTGTGTCTCAATCACTGGTGCTCTCTCCCTCTCTCTCACTCATTGGCACTCTCACGCTGGAGCCTCTGCTTCAGATGACATACCGTTGGGCCTTTCTTTATACACCATGGACAGCAGAAGGAGGTGTCAGCAGCTCCGCTGGACCTTTCTTTGTTGCATGGTGGGCGGGAGGGGAGATACTGATGGCTCCAATGGGCCTTTTTTCTTCTGCCATGGGTGGAGGAGAGGTGCCGGCGGCCTTGCTTGGCCTTTAATTGCACCCTGCAGGAGGGAGGAGGTGTCAGCGATCTTGCTCAGCCTTTAATTGCACACCACAGGTGGGAGGAGAGGTGCCAGTGGCCTTGCTCGGCTTTTTTTCGTGTGCTGTGGGAGGGACGAGAGGTGCTGGCAACCTTTAAATTGCGTGCCGCGGGATGGAGGAGAGGTGCCAGTGGTCTTTCTTGGCTTTTAATTGAATGCTGCGAGAGGAAGGAGAGGTGCCGGTGGCCTTGTTTGGCCTTTAATTGTGCACTGTGGGTAGAGGGCTGAAAAAGGAGACTCGGGGCATGAACTGTTGCTGCAGGAGGCAAAGGGGAGGTGTTCAGGCAATTTCCTAAACTGTAGCGCCACCCATAGGCTGTGGAGTGAAACCACAGCTCCTTCAGGCTGGTTAGCAGATGTGATACCTCACTGGACTGGAGGAATAATATATGGATAATTTCAGGACATTTTAACCCTCCATCCGGCTTTCAGACACTGCCTTGAAATTCTGTACTGTCCGAAGAAAATCTAGACAGTTGACAACCCTATTACAAAGGCTAGTTAAGACTTGTAAATGAGATTACATATAGAGGGATCAACAGAATCTGTGTTTACTGAGTTATTTAACTCATAAATTCCCAGGAAATTTATTTAGATAAATAAAAATGACATAATTCCATTTTCAAAGGCAGATTTTGAAAATTAAACTAGGAAGAGAGCAGATTTTATTTTATTCATAGTTATAATGCCTTGAGTTTGATGGTTACACATCATTTCAGATGTCATCTGAACATAAAATGCCCTTTGTTACCCAAATTCCTTCGTTTCGGTTTAGTGAGAGAGCCAAGGGGCTGATTCCCTCACGAGGATAGATGTTGAAATCTAGACAATGCTGGACTCCCAGCTTCAGTATAAATAAAATGCTTTTGGGCTTCTAGCCACGGGATGGGGGTCATTTAAAAAGAAATCCAACTCAGTTCAGCAACAGGTTAAAAATAGCTTTAGCCCTGTTCAGGGTTTTCTGAAGCCTCTGGCAGCCCCAGCTTGAGGCTGTCCTCCAGGCACACTCAAAGCTTAAACACACCAAGAGTTCTGGCTTTCTGGTATAACCAGGGTATTACATATATCCACCAGGCTCTCAAAACTTAATTATATAACTCCACTACAGCCCTCTAGCTAAGGTGGCAGGACTGGGTTGATTTCAGAAAAAAAACACAGAAAAGGTATACATGGGTTTTCCAAAAAAAAAAAAAAAACACCTTTATTTGTTGGGACTATTGGTAGTCTCCACCTTCTATTCCAGTTACAATAGGGAAAAGGAAGCAAGGCCAAAAAACCTTCCAAGTTCCAGGTTAACAAAAGGATGTGATTTGGCAAAATATTCATCTCTATACATACCCTTATAAACAGCAGGCATCATAGTTATTAAATTCAAAGCAGCCCTTTCACTAAGCTACTAGGGCTGGGCTGTTACAATATTGGTACAGGTACTTGTTTTTACTAAAACATACCGGTATTTCAGGTGTTCAGCAAAGCTTTACACTGCCACACAGTGAAAGAGCCCAGTCAGGTATTTTAAACCAGGAAAAATCCCTCCCTTTTTGTAAAGCAAACTTTTTTAAATTTGGCTTTCTCAGGGTTGCAGCAACTTTGCAGGAATCCCTCCAAACTCTCCCCCTTCGCTTTCCATCTGTATTTGACAGACTGAGGTTTTATGAGGAGGCAAGGTTTAGCTGCATGATTAAGCCCAATATACCTGCTCCTTCCTGCTCTAGTTGGTCCTTATGTAATAAAATGTGCAGAGTTGTGTGCCTGAGGCCTACTTAAAGTATTTAGCACCCAGCATGGATACTTCCTTTGGCACCCCCAGATATAATTTTTAAATTTAAACACACAGAAAAATATATTATGTTTGCAAGTAGAATTTTAAATAGTAGTATACTAAGCAAATTGAAAATAAAAATGTGCATTAATAATTCAGTAAACAGGTATTGCTGCATTTTATTTTATACACAGAAATACAGAAAATCTAGTCTCACTGCTCAGCCTATTACCAGGAATTAAACAGCAACACCCATACCCAGGAAAGAACAGCATTGCAAATATTACAACAGGCCTTAGAAGACCAATACACCTCCTATTGAAAACAGAATAAGCCAGATCGCTATAGACTATACCCTAGCAGAATCCTTCACCTTGATCACAAACACAGAACATAGAAAGCCCAACAAACAATAAAATCAAGAAAAATAAAAGATCAATCATAATAGTAAAGACATACTAATAGAATATATTTCAAAACAGCTGATAAGTAGAACATCCAATAATAAAAATCTCATAAAAATGTTTAGAAATTTCCCAAAATAAGAAGTTGCTATACTGGGTCAGACCGAGGGCCCATCAAGCCCAGTATCCTGTTTACAACAGTTTACAATCCAGGTTATAAGTACCTGGCAAGTATCCAAACGTTAAATAGATTCCATGCTACTAACAGGAGTAGGGGGCAATCCATGAAGTTAGCAAGTAGCACATTTAAAACAAATTGGCAAATATTATTTTTCATTCAACGTACGATTAAGCTTTGGAATTTGTTGCCAGAGAATGTGGTCAGGAAAGTTAGTGTAGCTGGGTTTAAAAAAGGTTTGGATAAGTTCCTGGAGGAGAAATCCATTAACAGCTATTAATCAAGTTGGCTTAGGGAATTGCCATTGCTATCACTGGCATTAGTAGCATGGGATCTACTTAATTTTTGGGTACTTGCCATGTACTTGTAACCTGGATTGGCCACTGTTAGAAACAGGATGCTGGGCTTGATGGACCCTTGGTTTGAACCAGTATGGCAACTTCTTATTTTCTTAATGCCAGTAATAGCAGTGTCTGTTGCTTAAATCAACTTGATTAATAGCAGTTATGTCCATAGCAGTGGCTGTTCCTTAAGTCAACTTGATTAATAGTAGTTATGTTCATAACTTTACTTCCCACATATATACAGTCCCTTGCTAAATGACCTCTCCTTCCACAGTTGAAGCAAACAGGAGAGGCTGTGGCTGGTCTGGTTACAGAAAATGAGCTGTCCACCTCAGAGGTTTGCTGCTGGGGTCCTTCAGTCTCATTACTGTGCCGTGGTGGTTGTGCGGGCTGTCTTTCTAGCCTCCATACCACATTGGGAACTGTGCTTGGTGAAAGTTGTCTGCCACTTCTATTTCCTTTTCCAAAGTGAGCCTGGGTGGCACAGACCCAGTTCTGCATCGGCAGGTCAAGCCCATCTAATAACTGTTCTAGAAGCTCCTGTTTGGCTACCTCAAGGCCGGTCTTTGCCTCCAGCAGCAGCCACTTTCAGCCAGCATCTTTTAGACAATGGCACAGGTTTCAGAGCTTTCCCTGGGCTGTAGGACGCCCCACTGGAACTGCTGGTATGTCTCTGAGTTATACTCAGCTCTTTCTAGGATGATGGTCTTGACTTCCACATAGGTGGCCCTTCCATCCAGTTTGGCTGCTTGAAAGGCTACTTATTTTTTGCCTGTGAACAAATTTGTCTTGCATGTGTTCCAGCTGGCTTCTGGTCAACCCAATAGGCGGGCGGTTCTTTTGAAGTTTTCAGAAAAATCTCTGGGTCCTCCCCTGCTTTCATCTTAATCAGGACTTTAGCTTTAGCTATCGCCTTGTCACATTGTTTTGCCGACTTCAGATCATTAGACACTATCACCCCAAGGTCTCTCTCCTGCTCCATGCACATCAGCCTTTCTCCCCCCATCGAATATAGTTCATTCGGATTTCCACCCCCCATATGCATGACTCTGCATTTCTTGGCATTGAATCTCAGCTGCCATATCTTCGACCACTCTTCCAGCTTCCTTAAATCCCAACTCATTTCCTCCACTCCTTCCTTGCAACAGAGTGGACACGCCGGAAGGAGTGGAGAGAATGAGACTGGATTTAAGGAAGCTGGAAGAGTGGTTGAAGATATGGCAGCTGAGATTCAATGCCAAGAAGTGCAGAGTCATGCATATGGGGAGTGGAAATCCGAATGAACTGTATTCGATGGGGGGGACAAAGGCTGATGTGCACGGAGCAGGAGAGAGACCTTGGGATGTTTGTTTCGCCGACTTCAGATCATTAGACACTGTGACAAGGCAATAGCTAAAGCCAGAAAAATTCTGGGCTGCATAGAGAGAGGAATATCGAGTAAGAAAAGGGAAGTAATTATCCCCTTGTACAGGCCCTTGGTGAGGCCTCACCTGAAGTACTCTGTTCAGTTCTGGAGACTGTATCTCCAAAGAGACAGAGGCAAGATGGAGGCGGTCCAGAGAAGGGCGACCAAAAAGGTGGAGGGTCTTCATCGAATGATTTATGAGGAGAGATTGAAGAATCTAAATATGTACACCCTGGAGGAAAGGAGGAGCAGAGGTGATATGATACAGACTTTCAGATACTTGAAAGGTTTTAATGATCCAAAGACAACAACAAACCTTTTCCGTCGGGGAAAAAAATTAACGGAACCAGGGGTCATGATTTGAAGCTCCAGGGAGGAAGACTCAGAACCAATGTCAGGAAGTATTTCTTCACGGAGAGGGTGAATGCCCTTCCGGAGGAAGTGGTGAAAACCAGAACTGTGAAGGACTTCAAAGGGACATGGGATAAACACTGTGGATCCATAAAGTCTAGAGGATGTGAATGAAGAGTGGGTGGCTCGTGGGAATGACGGCTACTACCTGGAGATAATAACCTTATTCAATAAACATACACACGGTTAATGCGACTCCAACATTGCTCTAAGCTTCAACGGCAAGAGGAAATGTGGAAAAAAGGATGTGCATTCACAAAATGGGGAGTAGCTTGCTTGTTATGGCGGTTACTACCCCAAACCAAATAAGCCTGACACTTCACTTTCAATGCATATCCAGCATAGCTCTCTGCTTCAACGACAGGGGAGAAAGACTGATACTTCACGCATATCCAGCATAGCTCTCTGCTTCAACAGCAGGGGGAATAAAGAAAAGTGGATCTATATACAGACAACAACCAACAAGGACTGAATTATATAGTCTGGGTAAACAAATAAGCATGGGTGTAGATTGCTTATTGTGGCGGTTACTACCCCTAACTAATTAAGCTAGATATTTCACTTAGATGCAGTTCCAACACTGCTCTCTACATTAATGGTGGAGGTGGAAGGGAAATAGAACCAAAAGGTTACTAAGAGCCAAGAGTAACAGATAAGTATGAGAAAAAAAAAAGTGCGAAACTTGCTGGGCAGACTGGATGGGCTGTTTGGTCTTCTTCTGCCGTCATTTCTATGTTTCTATACGACGTGAGGTAGATTCATCTGGGTTGTGGCAGCTTGCATGGCTTGGGAAATCTGCACCAGCAATCCCTAATGCTGGGTGAACTGTTCATGTAAATTTTGCATGAATTTCTGTAGCTGTGTCACCTATTGTATCTGAAGCTATTGTTGTGCTTCCCGGCTGCGTTGGCTCCGTGGCCGGGCCTTCACCTTTCCTGACCATCCACAAGCTCCAGGCTCTCTCACGCCGCAGCCAGTTCGCGGCGTCCCCGGCTCCCCCGCACTCAGGCTCCAGTCCAGGCCTCACGGCGGGGCTCGGCATCCTCCGTGGCATCGGCCCCGCCCTTAGGCGCACACACGCGGACCGCCCGGCCTCTTAAAGGGCCGGGGCAGATCCCACCTCCACGGCGCATCCTGATTGATAGCTGTGTTAAAGGAAGTGGTCTGACACCACTTCCTCGCCTTGGCAATCAGGTCGTACATTCCGGTGTGTCTAGTTTGCCTTCCAGCGTCTCTTGTTCCAGCGTCTCCTGTTCCAGCATCTTTGTCTCCTGTTCCAGCGTCTTCTGGTCCTTCGTCTCTCCATCCCTGGTAGTACCCTTTGGACTGATTTCACGGTACTGACCATTGCTTGCTCCTGACTATTCTTGATTGCTGCCTGGACTTGACCTCTGCCTGTTCTCTGACTACTCCTGATCGCTGCCTGGAACTGACCTCTGCCTGAACACTGACTACTCCTGATCGCTGCCTGGAACCTGATCTCTGCCTGACCTGACTACTTCTGGATTGACTACAGGTACTGACCCCTGCTTCGGCTGACTATTCTGAACTGTTACTCTGGCCTTGATTCTCGCTATTCATTCGGACTCTCTGTTCTGGCCTCCTGTGACCTCTGGACACTCTGGTTTGGACATCGACTGCGCACCCTTATTCGTGATGGGCACTCCTGTGCACTTCCTCTCTAGGAGACCCTGCGAGGCCCACCTAAGACCAGGTGGCCTGGGTAACCAAGGGCTCAACCTGAGGGAACACCGGGTTGCTATTGGTGAAGCTCCAGCTAGCCTCTGTCGCCTCCTGTGCTCCGCCTCCTGGTGGCAGGCACTCTCCGAGTCCGACTGGAGGGCCGTACCAATCCTGCACCAGGCCAAGGGTCCACCTCCAGCGCAACAGCTATATCACCTGCTGTATCGTCTCTGCTTCTCCAGCTGTGCAAACGGTGAAGCTTGAAGACTGTCTGGGATAAGAGAAAAAAATAACAAAAAAACCCCCTTTTCTGGCCTATTCCCAGGCTGTTTCTGCAGCCAGGCTCCAAAAAAACCCATTTTTTTTCTTCTGTCTCTGTGGCCTCCTGTCGGTGCTCCTGTTTAGAACAGGGATCCACTACTGCCACTATATGTGGTGGTTCAGGCACAGCCACAAGTTCGGAAACAGCTAGGAGTACAAAATGGAGGCTGATTCCACACAAACCAAACTCTTTATTGACAAGCAAAACCAAAAATACAGTGCGAGTCTGCTTACCTCAGCAGTCTCGCAACAATCCAATATATGCAGTTACTGCTAAGGCTCACTTCCTGCCTTCTCTCTGGGGCTATCTCAGCCTTCTGGGCCCTGCCTTCTTATCCAAAGCTGCAGGGATCCTCCCTAGCCCAGAATTCGTAGCTGGATTGCTTGTTAAGAAGGACCGGGCCAGATAGCTGTTTTGAGAGAGTTTTTTATACACTCCCTCACACCCATGGGCATGTGTCCTTAGTGCACAGTGGTGCACAGGCACCACCAACTGACTGGCGGCCTAAAAAGAGAGGTCCTTTCACAGGGCTGGAGCATGTACATCCAAGGGAACGGCAACAGCGAAGAGGAAGAGGTCTGCAAAGTCACCGGTGGGAGAGAAAAGGAACAGGACTGAGAGGCCACCAGAAGCCGATAAGAAGAGCAAGCCTGGGAGGCCGCTGATAGACCCCCATCCCGCCGGCGGCCAAAAAGAGCAGGACCGGGAGGACGCCGGTGGCCGAGAGGAGAAAGGAGCCCAATCTCCTGCTCCTCTAAGTATGCCTGTCCTCTGAAATTCAAACCACATATGGCCAGTAGGTGCTCTGTGCTGATCTCGTGCATCACAAAATCAGCATAGAGGAATTACTAGCCCCTTGAGTTTTGAATACTGCGGGACAGGCACAGGAGGAGCATCTTCCGATGGGGAGTCTGCCTGGAGGTGTGTGGGTGTGAGTGAGAATGGTAGCCTGCCTTCGTGTGGGGGGGGGTGTGTGTGTGTGTGAATGTTAGCCTGCCTTGGGTGTGGGTGTGTGTGTGTGTGAATGTTAGCCTGCCTGGGTATGGGAGTGTGTGCATTTTTGTGAATGGTATCCTGCCTAGGTGTGTGTGTGTGTGTGGGGGGGTTTCTGTATGAATTGTAACCTGCCTGAGGGGGGGGTATGTGTATAATGGTAACCTGCCTGGGGGGTGAATGGGAGCCTGGGTGTGTGTGTGTGTGTGTGTGTGTGTGTGTGTGTGAATGGAGGCCTGCTTGGGGGGAGGGAATGTGAAGGAAGCCTGAAAGAGGGCATGTGAGTGTGAGAATTTGTATGTGAGAGAAAGCATGTGGGAGCCTGCATGTTAGAGTGGAAGCATATGTGTATGTGTGTGATAGTGGCAGTCTGCTTGTGAGAATGAGATCCTGTGTGTCTGTGTACGTATGTATGAGAGTGGGAGTCTGTATGTGAGAGCCTGTGTGTTTGTGTGGGAATATGAAGCTATTTAAGAGAGCATGTAAAAGTGAGAGCCTGTGTGTGTCATTGTGGGAGGATGAGAGAGAGCCTGTGTGTATGTATGTATGGAAGTGGGAACCTGCATGAGAGAGCCTGTGTGTGATAGAGCATGTAAGAGCAAGAGCCTATGTGTGTGTATTTGTGAGAATGGAAGTCTGTATGTAAGAGCAGGCACCACTGAGAACCTGCATGTGAGAGAGAACATAAAGTGGGAGCCTGTGTGTGGGAGTGGGCACCTATGTGTATATGTGAGAGAGCATGCAAGAATGAGATCCTGTGTGAGAGCGCACATGTGTGAGAGAACCTGTGTGTGTGTATGAGGAGGAAGGGAAGAAGTACAGGAGAGAGAAGAAACAGAAAAGTATAAAAGAGACCCTGAAAAAGGAATAAGGAAAATACAGACAAAGGAGAAAAAAAGACCAGGACCAACCGATTAGAAAAATAAGATCAGACAACAATGGTAAAAACAAATAAATAAAAAAGATTATTTTGTCTTTCAGCGATTGGAATATGCCATCTTTGGGATTGTGAATTTCTTATATATTTGTATTTTACTTTTTCTTCAGTATTCCAGAGTTCATAGAGTCTGGTTTGTTGGGCTTTCCATTTCAGTTTTGTTTACATGCTTCTGTTTCTAATTTGTAGTCCATTTTTCTGAATTATGTAAGGGTCTGTCTGTGATGCACATGTGTGACAAAGGTTCAGTATTTTGACTGGCATTTAATTTCTCTATAAGGATTTGTAGCAATCAGCTTGTTCTGTTTGCCCGGTAGGTGGTGTATTAGTGTCTAGGGCTTGGTGTGTCACAGGTACATGCACATACACACACACAGATAAGGTGTATGTGAGGGCCAGAGAGCCTGTGTGTGTGTGAGAGCATTGGCGTTTAGATGAGAGAGGAAGTGTTTGAAAGAACAAATGTTAGTATGTGTAGGTGAATGAGAAAAAAGAGAGAGTTTGTGTGGCCCTACCTCCTCCAGTCTAAGATAATCTCAGGGTGAGTGGAAATCAAAAGATCCCAGGTATGGGGAGCAGGAGATTTTTTTTTAACCATTATTAGTTTTAATTATCTGGTGTAATTTAATGTTTCTATAGTTTGAAATATTTTATTTTTGGGTAGAAATATTAGAACTTTTTTTAATTATTGGGAGGTCGATATTCAGCCGCAGAGTGATTAGTTAAGTTAGCCAGATATAGCTAAGCGGCTAACTCTGAATATTGGCTCTGCCCTCTCCGGAACATCCCCAGCTTATTTGGCTAAATTTGGATATCAACCTCTATATATTTTATTCATCAGATGTTTTGAAATATTTTATTAGTGTTTGATAAATACTAGCACTAATTGATGCACATTTTTTTTATATCTCTTGATTTTATTGCTTGATTTTTGTGAGGAATGATAATGTTTCTGCTTTTGCATTGCTGCACTGCATAATACAGTCGGACTTGTGGTTTCCAGTACAGTTTTTGTTGACACGTTTCTATTTTGTATATGGTGAAGGTTTGTTTGTATTTTAAAGGTCAATTTCTTGTATACTTTGAATTATGGTTCTCATCACTGGTTTTTATGGTAATATTGTCCTCTCTTCCTCATTTCTATTTTGAACAGAAGTTTGCTCTTGATTAATTTCATATGCATATAGAAAGTGCTTTTGAATGTTCTTCCAAAAATATTTTTCCATTCATATATTTTATTGTATCCACTGTTAGGAGACTGGGCAATTTCTTTAAGAGATGGACTTAGCAACCCAATCCTTAAAGGGAAATTTGGCTGTGAGCATAAAATTGATAGATTATTTGCATCAGAGAAAGTAGTGCTTATAAGGTAATATAGGCAGGTGTACTATGTTCTAGGGCATCTAGCATCATCAAATTTTCTGGTGTACCACCAACTTCAGCAGTCACCCTTCGCCCCTGCTCATTCCATCTTTTAAGTCATTTCCTAAGAGGCCATTTATTTAATATCATTTATATTAAATATTGTGTCATTTAGGGGAGCTGCTCTTAGTTCTGTTAACTGGGAGGGAATGCTTGCTTTATCACAGTTATATATGCAGAAAAAGGTTTATAAGAACATAAGAAAATGCCATACTGGGTCAGACCAAGGGTCCATCAAGCCCAGCATCCTGTTTCCAACAGTGGCCAATCCAGGTCACAAGAACCTGGCAAGTACCCAAAAACTAAGTCTATTCTGCTAATGGCAGTGGCTATTCTCTAAGTGAACTTAATAGCAGGTAATGGACTAAACTATAGCACCTGTAGGACAGTAGGAGGACATGATTTGTAGTGATCTTACTGCTAGGCCTGGCGCCTGGCCTGTATCTCATCTTGCGGTCCATGCCAGCCACTCCTGCTCCTGTTTTTTACTTGCATCCCTCACTATCCACCTGTACTCTGGCACTGCAGAGCAGCCATGCATCTTGTCCAAGCCTGCCCCCTTATATGTTCAGGGACTCTAGGGCCGGTAGCGATTCTAATGCTGTGTCCCCATGAATCCCCCACCCTTTTAATAGGGTGGGCTCAGATGGGACACATACTGCCCTTTGTAGCCTTGCCTTCTGCACTGGCCACTCTCTGCCCCACGAGGGTTTGCCCAATCCCCCAGTAGGCCAGTCTACCCTTGTTTGAAACAATCTAAAAATTATTTGCAAGGACCCAAATAAAGATATTTGGAGTGAGCAGAAGACACAGCCCACTTACACTTTCCTTTTTCAGTCTCCTTTCTGTCTCTATTCTTGCCACCAAAGGATTATTATTCCACCTAGATACATGGCTTTTGGCTTCCCAGATCCTCCACTCCTGCTTAGAGGAGGAGCAAATCCATCTGGCCGTCCTTTTGCACACATAGCCCCTATTATTTCCTTTGTGAGGAAAATGTAACTCTTCATTTCCTCCCATAGAAAATAATGGGAAATGGCCCATGCCACACTATTTCCTTTTACTCTAACTTATTCTATTGCAATGAAATTAGCAAAACATCTTAGGAAAGACTTAGAGAAAAATACTGTTTGGAGCTGTTTCATGCTGCTTAAGGGGTTAGTGACTTTGATAATCCATCACATTTTTCTGTTATTTTAACAAACTGTTGTGTCCCCGTTCCCCCCACCCCCCACCCCCCCCTTGGTCCGGGCTATGAATTATTAATATGATTTATCTTTGGGTCCATAGCCTAAGTGGGGGATGAGATAGAGTTCCAGTCACCTCAATACCACAGTTCTGTGCCCTTCCCAAACACCCTCTCACTTGTGGCACTACAGTCCAGATAAAATCATCAATACCAGAATAAAACGGTAATTAACCCTTTTACTCGTATTGTGTAAGTAGACAGTAAAATCAACTAGAACATTAAATGGGAAAAGTACAGTAGTGAAGTATAATATAAGCTTTCAGTTTTCTTATTTTAAATCAAACAATGCAAAAATAACACCGAGTATGGCCTGTTAGCCAGGGCAACCAACATACTCATATGGATTGTAAAAACAAAAACTAAAAGGAAGATCTAATAGAGAAAGGTTGGGGGGGGGGCAAAAGCAGTGAAGTACACAGTTTTCAAAAATTGTCTTTAGCCCTGAGTACTCAAAAAGGGAGAGGGGGAAACATCCCAAGGTCACCAGTTTGTAAAGGGTGCACCCTGTCCCAAACACAAAATGGTAGGGGGGAAAAAACAATTAAGAAAATGAAGTAATCCCTCTTGATGGTGGAGCTGGCTAGATGACAAACCAAATGAGCATTGCAGTGTGTAAAAAGGTGTCTCTTTCCTGGAGAGCTTCCCCAAATGGTTTACTTGGTACTAAAAAGAAAGCTGACCTGGTTTAAGTCTCTTACAGAAAGACCATGGTCCACCAGTTTTTCTTTCCCAGCATCTGCCAGCAATGGTTTATGTTTGACTTTGGCTGAAAGGCTGAAGCAATTAAGGTGAGATACTGAATTTATGACAAAAGGCAAGGAAATAAACCTTCTCCCTCCTCTGCCAAGTTACTCTTTGTGAAAGTTTAAATTACTTAAGTAGGTCTCTTAGGAGGGTGATCCAGCCATGTGCTCCGGGGCCTGCATATCTCGGGAAAGGAAGTCTCTCAGCTTCTGGCTCCTCTGTCCCTTGTTGGGATTTTACATGTAGCTCAGCTATGAAGCAAGAATAGTTATCTGTCTCTCTATTTCCTTACAGCATGGACTTCTGTCTCTCCCATTTAATAATTAGCTCTTCAGGAGAAGAACTGATTGCAGGGCTGCCAGATATGCTCCTCTTCCTGGCTCCAACTCCTCGTCATCCCCACCCTGCACACACAGACAGAGCCAGCCAAATTGCGCCTTTTCTACCTTAAATGGTCTCCCAGCATTCCGTTGACTTCTTTCTCTGCTGGCTATGTAATGCTGTTTTCTGAGCAGGCTAAACAGTACAGCCCTTTTCCCAACTTGTTAACAATATGCGTGTTAGATACCTGTTCTTGCAGAATATTTGTCATTCACAAGAGAGCACACAACGATTTTTGATGTATTTTTATATTCCTTCATTTTGATTGCAGCATGTTGCAGCCTCTGCAGGGTTGAAAACCTTTTTTTTTTTTGACAGGTCTAAAACACATCATTCAAATCCAGATATAACTCAGACCACATTATAAGGCTCCAACACTTGATAAGCTCGTGGAGGTAGGAACCTGGTTTATAGTGGTTTGCTACACTGTTTTTAAAATTAATCTTGGCAAAGAGAGATACCAAACAATCATTAATTTACAATACTTTTCCACACAATACCAATATGTATGTAATAAATAATAAGAAAGCGTACTAACAAGGAACTTTCAAAGAATATTCTTCTACAATGAAAACCATTTATTTTCATTTTATGCCCTTCCACCCCCACCCCCACCATCCTCTTCCCTCCCAATATACATTACTCTTATCACAAACTCTCAATTACCATTAACATTTCACATTAGGATTTTCCCACGTACGGGATAACTTCCTTTCATTCTTTCTTCCTTTCATTGTATTTTCCTTTATATTTAGAGGACAATAGTTCCAACTCAAGTAGTTTTCTCACTTCTACAATCCAAGTACATATTGTAGGCATGGAAACATTGTTCCAATCTCTTAAGATTACTCTCCTACCCATTAGTAAAATCTTCTTAATTACTTTTATTTTGTATCTACCTTCTAGACCCTGAAGCCAGTAAAAAAAAAAAAAAAAGTGCCAAAAGTTACTCCTAGCATATGCGTAATAAAGTCTTTATCATTGGTCCAACAATCATGTATTTTAGGGCATAACACTAATATATTTATTTATTTGGAACTTTTATATACCGACATTCCTGTGCAAAATTACATATCACATCGGTTTACAGTGAAACGATAAAAGCAAATGAATGCATTACATCAAACAAGGGATACGGTAACTGGGATCAAGGTTACAAATAAATACTAAGCTCTTCATGAGAGCAAGAAACTAGAAATGCACAGTATCACATATCCAGGATACATAACAGGGGATCAAAGCTAACTTTGCTAGGAAAAGGAGTCTAGAAGGAACAAAACATATGAAACTGGGTGAGAATGGACAATGGGTAAATTATCCGGGGGATGGGATAAAGGTGGAGACAATAAGCCAAAGAATGAAGACAAATTTACTAACATGGGAGGTAGAAAGATGCATAACCTGCCTGCGAAGTTATGCCTTGTTCAGAGAAAGAAAAGCTAACTAAAAAGCTAGTCCAGTTATTAGAGGGAGAGATGGATGGATCATCTCAATTAAGGAAAAGCTTGAATTAAGCTTAATATATGACATAGATCTCCTCCATTCTCATAAATTCTCCATCACTTATCCAACTTCATTTTATCTATAGTTGTCAACCACACAGGAGTCAAATATGCTTTCATATAAAGATGTGCTCATAATTTTACATACCCCTGGCAGAATTTGTAAGATGTATAACATTTTAAAAAAACATGAGTGATCAGACAAAACACGTCTGTTATTCTTAATGTGTTACAAATTAAATTATTAGGGGTGGACCCAAAAAGCAAGAAGGTATGCGATCTAAAAAAGCCTTTAGGAAAAACAAAAGAGGATTAGACGCCAAAGTCTTTTTCAATCTTTATTGTAATGGAGACTTTTTTTTTTTAAATAACTGCCCGACTGAGGCCGTGTTTCGCTGCTCCTGCAACGGCTGCCTCAGGGGCTTAGACTCTCATTTGAACTCAAAACCATTAGGGGAGCATCAAGCTTGTAATTCAATATCGTTTAAAAATAATCCACAGTGGGAGCGTGTCTTGATTGCTATGAAAAAAATCATAATCTCGTGGACTCCATTCATATAATGGTGCCTTCGCTCCACGAACCGGATATCTGATCTCCACTTCTCTTAAATTTTGAAAAGACTGGCATCTAATCCTCTTTTGTTTTTCCTAACAAATTAAATTACTATGCATCACAAAAAAGCACAATCATTAAACAAACTATAGCAATAAGGGAAATAATAAAATGGTCCTGTTCAAAAGTCCGCATACCCTTGAATGTTTGGGCTAATAAAATACACTCAGGTTGACAAACACAGCTTGAGATGCCTTCTTTGATTATAATTAGTATCTGTGTATAAATAGTCAATGAGTTTATTAGCTCTTGAGAAACCATTGTGTATTTCATCCAGGGCCGCATTGACTTTAGTGGTTACTGAAGCATGGGGAAAGCAAAAGATCTGCAAGCAAAAGCAGTTCAACTTTATAAATCCGGAAAAGGATATAAAAAGATATTCAAAGATTTGAACATGCCAATCCGTACTGTTAAAACTCTGATCAAAAAGTAGAAAATTATGGGTTCTGTTAATACCAAGGTAGACTAAGAAAGATTTCAGATACCACTGCCAAGAAAATTTGTTGGGATGTAAAGAAAAATCCACAAGCAACTTCTACTGAAATACAGGCTTCTCTGAAACAAAGTAGTGTGGGTGTTTCAGCATGCACAATAAGGAGATACTTGAACAAAATGGACTGCATGGCAGAGTTGCCAGAAAAAAATCCATTGCTCACCGCTTACAATATTCCAAACAGTGCCTAGTGAAGCTTCAAAACATCTGGAACAAAATAAATTGGAGTGATGAGACCAAAATTGAACTTTATGGTCACAACTATAAATGCTATAAAGAGAAGCAAACCATCCCTACTGTGAAGCTTGGAGGTGGCTCTCTACTGTTTTGGGGATGTGTGAGCTACAGTGACTCAGAGAATTTAGTCAAAATTGATGGCAGGATGAATACAGCATCTTATCAGAAAATATAGATGGAGAGTTTGCATTCATCAGGTAGGAAGCTATGAATAGGGAGCATTTGGATTTTCCAACATGACAATTATCTGAAACATAAGGCCAAGTTGACCTTTCAGTGGCTGCAGCAGAAGAAAGTGAAGGTCCTGGAGTGACTATCACAGTCTTCTGACCTCAACATCATCGAGCTACTTTATGGAGAACTCAAACATGTAGTTCATACTACAAACAAAGAATTTGCACAATGGTGTTTGTCCTCCCCAATACCATTTTTACAGAACCTCTCCAACAAAATGACAGGATACTCTGGTCAAACAAATTATCTTTTCTATGGTATGAAAATGGTCGCAGCACAAACTTAACAGTAGAACTTAATACATATTGGTAAATATAATATATATAAACACATATCTACTTTTGTAACTAACACCTTTGGGGTTCACATCTCAGTAAAAAAGCAAATGTCAATATAGATTTACTTTTATAATTGTTACCACATCCATTCATATTAGTGCTTTTTCTCACTCCTTTGGAGAGTATTTGGGTTTGTCAGTCAAGTAGCTTACATTACTACATATTACCAGATTTTTTTGTGTATATATATATATCTGTTCTCTCTCTCACACACACACATGAATAGTGGGCTTTCTCATACACCTTCTCTCACACACATGCATACAGGTTCTCTTACAACACACATTCGCACACATGCTCTGTCACACAAATCCTCATACCTCCTCACTTCCTTTTGACACTCATACCACCTTCATCCTTTTCCCTTCCACTCCAGTTCATCTTACCACTACCAGGTTTTACTGCTGGCGGGGAGTGGAACCGCCAGCATGTCGTCATGGTGTGCCACTGCTATGGGACCTTCCCATTGCTGGCTGGGAGTGAGAACCTCTCCAACACATCATCTGCAGTATCCCCGCTGTCATGAGACGTTCCTTCTGCTGGCAGGGAATGGAAACCCTGCCAGCATATCGTCATGTAGTGCCATGGGGGCCTGCCTTCTGCTGGCAGAGAGTGGGAAGGAACCCTGCTAGCATGTCATCCAGCAACGCCGCCCTGCAGATCTTCCTGCCAGCTGGGTGTGGAAACCCTGCTGGCGTTAAGATACCAAATAGCTCTTCTGCAGAGGTATTTTGGGGGTCAGTGACTGCCACCTCAAAATTTGGCTGTCTGAAGCAGCTGCCTCACCTTGCCTCATTATAGAACCACCTATAGAGTAAATTTTCAAAGGAGTTATACGTGTAAATGTAGGAATTTTCAAAAGTCTATTTACTTGCGAAAAACCTTTTGACAATTATCTCCATGCACTCAATGAAGCTATGAGTACATATGATTCCAACGGGGGGATGTGTTTGTATGCATGAGGGACTATGATGGAACTAAAATCGCTTGGAGACAACAGGACCTAAGAGAAGGTTAAAAGAGGAGAGGATGAGGGGAAGAACTTAATGGCAGGTAAAAACAATCTTAGTATAATATAATAAGGAATAGAGGAACTGATGCTAATACATATTAGTAATAAATGTTCATTGCCTCATATCCCAGACTGTAAAATTATGCCCACATATATCTAAGTTTTTTCATATGTTGGTTAAAGCACCAATTTGTACAGGAATAGAACAATTCTTCTGAGCCATTTTTGCAAGGCACGGGAAGTGCCTGTTTAATTTTTACATAAGCCTTATAAAATTATCTTAAAAAGTTTATACTTTGATTATGCCTAATTTATAAAATTCTGTAAGTATGCAGGATACACTAAGCTTTGAGACTTGAATTGGAATTTGAGACTAAAACCAACCAATTTTGTGATTCTTACTCTCATAAGTTTGCAAAACATGCCTCTTAAATGTTGACTGTCCAGCATAGACTTTATTCATGTGTGACAGTGGGACTCTGTTTCCCTCTCTAAACCTGTGTGGGACTAGGCATGGGGCCTGGTCCACCTTAAATACCATGGAGGGAAAGAGCTCTGTGGGCGGGACCCAGCTGGGGCTGGGATAAGAGTACAAGCCAGTTCTGTCCAGGAGGCCCCTATGCCTCCAGGAGGAAGGCAGCTCCTGCAAAGCGCTCTATCCAACCCAGAAGGGAGTAAAGGTACACTGACCTGAAGCAAGGCAGTCTACAGTCCCTGTGTGTTTAAATGACTACTGCTAAGGTAGGAAGTCCATTGTGAAGTATTGTGTTTGTCTAATAAAGTTTTATCTGTATCAGAAAGGCGTCAGTGTGGCTTTCTGTATCCAGCCAGGGAAACGCCACTCGGTCTCCCACATCTTGCTTGCTTTGAAATCTTTTTATGGTTGTTCTATAACCTGAGTTCAAGAGTTAGAAAATTGTCCAGCACAAAATTATTTGCAGATTTAGGCAAATAAAAATATTCATAACCTATATTTTGAAAAAGCAAATGAGAAGCCCTGCATATCTCAGTGAAATTAATAAACTGCTTTCATGTGGGATAATAGAATTTTCTCACTCTCAAGTGCATAATACATTATTAGTTTAATTATAGCATGCATGAACCTCATTATCCCTTTTCAGAAATGTGAAATGACTCTGCTGACATCATCAACATCTATAATAAGGTTACAACCTGGATGGACCAGTTTGTTCTTTTTCTGCCATCTTTACTATGTTACTATGTTCAAGCAAACAGTGAAAATGTAACTTTGAACTGTTTTCTGCTTGATCAATCAATTAAATCCAGTGCTATTAATTCAGATTTAAAACATGTTGAAAGATGAAATTACCATTTACCTATTTGGGATTTCAAACTTCCTGTGTTTGCACTGTTTTTATGGTTTTTACAATATTTTGGCATCAGCAGTCCGCCACCTCTCCCTTCTCTGTCTATTTTAGTACTAACTTCAGATCAGGGTGCTGGGAAAAACACCTGACATTAAAATGCCTACAATTGAGAAATACTTGCCTATAAAAAATGTAGTTGTGAGTATAAAATCTGGTATTACATAAATTATCCTTAAATTAAAATTTAATGGACAAGGTCAACCATATGAGCCAACTGTGTACTTCACTGTGAAGTGGCTCCTGCTGTCTAGACTAGCCAGTTCTCAATGTGCAACTAAAGTACCTATTACAGGCCCTAGGAAAAAGAATTGAGCCAAGTGCTACTATTAGAGTTACGTCAAGTGTTTAGCTCAAGGGTGGCCAGCCATGGTAGTTGAGAGCACTGCCTCCATTGTATGCAAATCTGTCTCATGCATATTCATTATGGATATTCTGAAAACCAGGCCTGTTTGTGGCTCTTGAGGACTGAAGATGGCCAGCCTTTGGTTAGCCTCGAGGATGGAAGATGGCCAGGCTTGGGTTAGCCAAAAGCACTATCAAAGAAAGCTCTAAAGAGAGTTGCACCTCTGATTCCTAACTAGAGAAAGTGACTGCTACTCTGAGAATAGATGTGGTTGAATAAAATAAAAACAGTATGATGATTTTCTGAGGAATACCAAAAGGAAGATATAAGGCAAGAGCTCCTATAATAATAAAAATTAATGGATTGTAGTTATCCTCTCCTATATATAGTATAAAAGGTAGTTTGTGTGTAGATTATATTTGTATGTCTTGTTGCAGCAAATGTGCGCATGTGTGAGTCATGAAAAAGCAATATGCTTAGAGGCAATAGACAGAATGAGTGATGCGCATTGTAATGTCCATGCGCGAATAGACATATCCTTTTTCAGCCACTCACTGTGCATGCCCTTGCCTCCATGGTTGGCCTGGGCTACAGCAGTCAGCGGGATACTAGCCTGATCAATTCCTGACAGGACAGTGAAACAGGGAATGTCACTGAGGAGAGGCACAGTTCGCTATGCCAGAAGTAGGGATACTTCAGGCTGTGGTGTCTATGTGCAGAGGCTGTGCCTGCCATTCAGGTTCTTTCATCTAGTAAATATGTATAAAACAGAGCACAGATGCAGTTTGTTTTATTTTGTTCTCAATTTCTTTTCTTTATTTGAAAACAGATTTGCAGATTGCAACGCCATCTATCAGCGGGGGAATTTCGGCATGACCTGTTTTCAAATCAGCTTGCTATGTTTATATCCTTGAGCAGTGAACCACCTTGTCACAGTCTTACAGAACTTGTGCAGCTATGTGGTGGAAAAGTGTGCAAAACAGTGCGACATGCAAAAGTCTATATCGGAGACTGCACAGGAAAGAAGCATCCTGAAATAAAGTATTTATCAGAAAAATGGATACTAGGTAAGAAAATTCCTTTCACTCAAAAATATCAGAGCAAGTATAACTAATGTAGAATAGGGTTTCCAGAACCTGTCCTGATGATTCCAAAACCAGTCAGATTCTCAGGATATCCATAATGAATATTCATTAGATAAATTTGTGCAAGTTTTATCTTATGCATGCTATTAGTAGATATTCTGAAAACCCAACTGGTTTTTGAGGGTCCTAGGACTGGTTTGGGAAACCCTATAAGTGATGACTGGCTCCAGATTATTGAAACAGGTTTACAGAGCCTTTTACCTCTAGATCAGCGATTCAAATCTACTCAGGCTGATAGTGACCAAAATGTCATTACCTTCTGAAGTGAGTTTGTGCTCTCAATCCTGTTCTCATAGAACAGATGTCCATATTACTTACCAAACACAATCACAGTTTGTTACAAATTGGCATCGTTGCTGGCAGTCACAGCAGAAACCAAAGACTTCACGAACATGGAGAATGAATTACATTCTCACCCTTTGAGATGTTTCTTTCAGAGCAGGGCTGAAAGACACATTGGCAGAACAGTGTGAGAAAGTTTCCCCCACCATTGCCCTTGCAGTACCCATTCTGGAGAAGAAACCTAGTGGTAAGAATAGTAGGGTGAGAACCAGGGAAGCCAGTGATCAAATCCAGTTGATGCTTCTTGTGATCTTATGCAAATTGCTTCACCCTCCCTTACCTCAAATAGCAACTTAGATTATAAGCCCTCTGGGAACAAAGGAAAATGTACTGTACCTGAATGTAACTCGCCTTGCACTACCAATCAAAAGGCGTAAGATAAATATAAATACATAAAGTAAATGGGAGACTTGTTTTCAGTCCTGTCGAGCCAGCAGATGTCAAATACACTCAATGCATTATAAAAATTAAAAGTGAAAAGCTTGTCAGACATGCTGTTTATACAACAGTGTTAGCTGTTTCAACTTTTTGTATATGTGATACTAGTTAGGTTTAACTATGTGGTGCTGTGTTCAATATGGGGAACTTTCCAGGGAGGTATAAATCAGATAGTGACTGACAAGAGGGTTCGTTCCTTAAAAGTATAAAGGATGTTCCCATGAGGCATAGGGAGGAGAACTTGAGGAGTGTGGAATTTGTGTTTTGCTGGGAGCCAGGTAGGGCAGCAAGCAGCTGTAGCCTTTCTTGGAGTTCCAGTTTTTGGTAAATGGGAAAAAAAACGGATTGGTTCTCCAAGTGGCAAGAGTCTACTCAAGAACTTCAGACTGTCGGAAGCTAGACCATAGGCAGCCAAGCTATGAGTATGCTAAGGATTTTCAAGAAGTCGTCTAGTTTTTACCCTGCAGCTAAGTAGAAAAAAGCTTTTCAGTAGATGTAGGCCAACATAAGTGGTCTGCACAAGTGATGGAGATTTTTTAAGGGAACTGTAAGCTATTTCTGATTTTTGAAGTATGATTTTGTCTTTATAATTTTTCTTGTATCTACTGGAACTTTGATTTTTTGCAATAAACTTTCCTGTATTTTGGAACACATCTTTTGGAGTGGACTGGTTTATTTTGTGGTCTTACTTGTAGGCTCATCAGCCATGTTAACTAGCTTTAGAGAATGTTTCCTATAATATCATTCATAAGCAAGTGTAATTCTGATAAATGTATCTGCTCCAGAATACAATTTGAATTTCACTGGCCTACCTGCAATTTAGAGTCTTGTATCATGCTGGCTCCTGATCTGACACTAACTTATTCACAGTCAGCTTGTCATTGGCTATTTCTCTTGTTATAGAAGCTAGAAACCAAGGTTTCTTAATTTCCTATCTGACTACTTACACCTGCTTAGTGCAGCACACTGCTGCAAAGTGGCCAGCTTTCTGGCACTTACTGCATTTTCTACTTCAGAGTGGTCATGCATTGGTGGACAAGTGATCTTTGCCACATTTCCTCATTTTTCCTCAGGGAGTAAGGTCTCTGGGTACTTGCAATGTATTTCAGCTTGTTCTGGTTTGCTTCCTGTTCTGAAGCATATTTTTGCCATGTAGCACCTCCTCTGTGTGTTTGGATCCTAATTCAGTGATTCAACTCGTTCAAAGTGTGTAGTCGTCTTAACGTCGAGACCGCTGATGCACGGCACACTCACCTCCACTCCCCCTCCCAGCCAGAACCTGCTAAGACTTAACTAGAAATATGAGGCGCAGGCTTTACGTGGTTGAAGAGGCAGGCCACAGCTTTACTGTAGTATTTCAATTCAAAACTGGAACTAATAAAATGGGATGCACGAGTCACTAATCATATCTGTATATATATCCAGTAGTCCCGGGTGCCTTCCGCCATGTCTCCTAGCAAGGTGGCCCCTTTGTCCGACTCCCACTGTGCTCTTACTAGCAAGGGGACCCCGGTCCAGGCCTACCACATCCGGCCCCAACTCGTGCACCCGCCTAAAGCTGCGACATGTGGCGTCACAGCTGTACACTACAACAATTAACAAAACAAAGGAGTGAGCAATTATAAATGCTGAAGCAAACTAACAATGCAAGTGGAACAAGTTAACAATTATTACTGTTCTTAATACATATATATCTTTGGCTGCCGGGGGTGGGTGGGTGGGGTCGCTTGCCGTCAGGTGAAAAGGCAGGATGGCGGCGACAGCACTCACTTTTATCGGTGCTGTGATGCGCTCTCGGGCGCACGTCGCAGGCCGATGCTGTCATGCGTGCGTCGGCCAGGCATGCGCGCTCACAAGGAGCCCACGCCCAACCTGCCCTGGAAGACCTGCATGTGGAGGGACTGGTGAGGGCGCCCTGTCCCCAGCGGCATTGCCGTTAGGGGTGGGGCTAAGTGCACGGGGCGCGAGCCCTTGTATTGATGTCGAGACCGCTGATGCACAGCACACTCACCTCCACTCACCCTCCCAGCTAGAACCTGCTAAGACTTAACTAGAAATATGAGGCGCAGGCTTTACGTGGTTGAAGAGGCCGCAACTTTATTGTAGTTTTAACAATTCAAAATTGGAACTAATAAAATGGGATGCACGAGTCACTAATCATATGTTTGTTTGTTTATTTATTTAAAATCTTTTCTATACCGTTGTTAAGTTATGTACCATCACAACGGTTTACAGCAAGGCATAAATGCTAATGTTACATTAATGACATTGAGTAGTACATTATCAAAAATTACAAAAGTCCCATTAGGGTTTCGGTTACATAAAATTTCAATATAAAGACTATTTGATGATTGACCTCATGTTATGTCCATTTGATACATGTATCCTTGTTAATTTACATGTTGATCTTTCTTGTTTATCTAACGTTAAAAGTGCATCTTAACATTAAATCACATAGAGTCTTGGTGCCGAGTGTTGATGTTATATTGCCTGCTTTATTTACTTTCTTTTTCTCTGTTTTCTTTATAAAATGCCTGTTTGAATAGCCAGGTTTTTAAACTTCCTTTAAATAGTTTGAAGTTTCTCTGCAATCTTATCGCAAGCGGCATTGTGTTCCATAGTATCGGGCCAGCCAGTGACAATGCTCGCTCTCTGACCTGGGTCAGTCTTGCTGTTTTAACAGAGGGAACAGTTAGTAGTGCTTTGTTAGCCGATCTTAGGTTTCTATGTGGCATATGTATGCGCAGAGCTGTGTTAAGCCACTCGGCTTTATCATCATGGATTAATTTATGTATTGTGCATAGTGCTTTATATTGTATTCTTTGTTCTATGGGTAGCCAGTGTAGTTCAACTAGCGTTTCAGTAATGTGATCCCTTTTTCTTTTACCAATAAGTATTCTTGTGGCCGAATTCTGAAGTATTTGGAGTGGTCTTATGGTTGTGTATGGTAGACCCAAAAACAGGGCATTGCAGTAGTCTGTGCTTGCAAATATTAGAGCCTGCAGTACTGTTCAAAAATTATCTCGTGTTAATAAAGGTTTCAACTTCCTTAGAACCATTAGTTTTGCATATCCTTCTTTTACTTTTAGTGACACGTGTTGTTTAAGGCTGAGTTCTGCATCTATTATTACTCTAAGGTTCCATACCTTCTCTGCTAATTCGATCTTGTGATTATTTTTTAGCGTTATAGGGGTTTGTATTAGTTCCAAATTATTTTGTTCTAAGTGTAAGAATTCAGTTTTTTCAATATTAATGACTAGTTCCATTTGATTTAATAGCTGCTTAATAATGTCCAGGTAGATGTTAGCTAGGTTTAATGCTTTTTCGATGGTGTCTTCAATTGGTAAAATGAGTTGTATGTTGTCAGCATAAATGAAATGTATGATTCCGAGGCCTGCGAGTCCCAGATGCCTCCTGCCGTGTCTCCTAGCAAGGTGGCCCCTTCGTCTGGCCCCCCACCATGCTCTTACTAGCAAGGGGGCCCCCGGTCCAGGCCTACCAAATCCGGCTCTGTCTCGTGTACCCGCCACCAGCATGAGATAGTAACACTTGCCTCATGCCCCCCCAAAGCTTTGGCCTTCTCAACCAAACAAGAATTCAGTGGCCGCCTGGATAGAGTTATTAAAAAGGTCATTGCCGATGTCTGATAGGTGTATACGATCAGGCCTGTATAACACTTCACACATGTTGGCCCAGTCGTGGCGTATGTATCACCCTCCCAACCTGGTGGCCCAACGCCCGGCTTGCTGGTTTATCTTTTTGCGACCTCTTTTCCATAGCCTATTATCCAGGCATTGCAGCCGCATCATGCACGAATTGGAAAACCTGGAAACCAGTTTGCTCCAATCATGTTTTATGCGTCTTATTAATTCAATGCACGACATAGCTCCCAGGTCGTTGCCCCTGAGGTGAATGATGACTGCATCTGGTTCAGCCAGTGTGTCTTTCTTGTGCTGCATTATTGGGAGAAGCTGATTCTAGGTCATCCCTTTATGATCCATCCATATGATGTGAATGTTTTTTGTTGCAAGACTCAAGTGAGTCCCTTAGGAGCGAACCCGCACCCTCCTGGCTGCCCAGTGAACAAAGGAATGTCCGATAATCCAGACAAACCTTTGCCGTTGTGGTGGCTCTGTAAAAGATGTCCATACATGAGGTTATGTCTTCACACGATGCTTGGCCTGATATACATGTAAACAGCATCAGACTTCCATCTCCCAATTTTTTGGATGGTGTCTATGTTTAAGCCTGCTTGCGCTGCGCTGGTGGCTGTGCCTATCCTGAACGAGTGGGTCCGAATTCCTTAGGGTTGTGTCCTATTTCTTTGATTGCCAAGTTGAGGACTGCCGCAAATTGATATCTGGTAAGTGGGGAATGATCGTGATGGATCAGCAAGTGTGTACCGCCCGATGGGCGGGCTAGTAGATAAGTCTTTAAGTTTTGGACGGGGCATGTCAACAAGGTATTGGTCCTTCTTAAGCACAATTTGGTGCCTTTTGCAGCTTGGTCGGTTTTTGACCTCTGTATGGTTATTTGGGCTACTTGTTCTGATACTGTAATGTTCCGCAATAATATGCCCTCGGAACCCACTTTCCGTTTTGATGCAGCCACCATCTCGCTAATTCGCAGTGCTCAAAAAAAAAAAAAAAGCGAGCAAAAATGTGGTCCTAAATAATTTAACCTCAAATTGGGATTTACATACTGATGGTAACACCAACCACAGCTGGGTGAACAGCTCGTGTGTGTTTGGTCCTGATTTCCTGGCCCATCCCGCCAGTATTTTCTTAACAAGGAAATTTCTAGATGGGTCACCCCCAACCTCTTGCTTTCAAGAAAAAGGCGAAGCCAGCTAGCTGGTTTGTCACCACGCCCCTTGATTTACCGCTCTCTGTAGTGTCTACTATAAATTTGACAATTAAATCTTGGTGAGCGGGTCCTGCATTCCAACCTCTCTCCTTCAGGAATTTAGACACACTGTCGTACGACTGATCGCTTCAGGAGGTCCCTCGTGGCATCATTTCAATGCTCCACAATCTCTTGGGTATCACTGTGCCTTCCTTGTCGGCTCCGTGAACCTGTTTTCGAAACAAATTCCATTTAGCTCTTGACAAGGCATCAGCAATGCTATTATGCACACCCGGGACATGACGCGCCCTTATGGTCATGGTTAATGGCAAACTGGTTAATATCACTTCCCTAAGCAACTCGGCCACTCTCTGACATCTGCCTGATTGTTTGTTGAGTACTTGCACTACGGACATATTGTCGCACCAAAAGATTATATGTTTATTACACAACTTATTTCCCCATATGACAAGTGCAACCAGAATAGGAAAAAGCTCTAGGAAAGTGATGTTGCACGTTAAACCATTTTGTACCCATGCCTGAGGCCACTGCTCTGCCGCCCAGGAGCCCTGCCAGTATTTGCCAAAACCCCATCCTCTGGATGCATCTGAGTAAATACCGAGGTCCCTGTTTGAGGTAAGGGGGTCCTGCCACATAGATGTTCCATTGAACTTGTCAAGGAAAGATGACCATAATGACAAATCCTCCTTCATTACCTGCGTGACTCTGATGCGATGCTTTGGACGGGAAACGCCAATCGTGCTTGCGGTTAACCTCCTCAGGAAAGCTCTGCCCATGAGTATAACTCGACATGCGAAGTTCAGGATGCCTGTTAGTGACTGAACATCAACAAACGCCATCTTCCTTGCTGTCATCACCTGCTTCAGCCTGCTCTGTATGTCGCAAAGTTTTTCTTGTGGTAATCGGGACTCCATCTTCTTGGAGTCAAGTTCAATACCCACGAATTTGATTGCAGTGCTGGGCTCTTCTGTCTTGTCGTGTGCTATGGGGACTCCAAACTCAGATGCTAGTGCATGGAATGTACTTAGCAGCCTATAGTAAGCCGTGGAGTTCTTAGGGCCAACGAAGAGGAAATCGTCAAGGTAGTGCATGATGTTGTTCAGCCCTGCTTGTTGCGCCATCGCCCAATAGAGGAATGAACTGAATGCTTCGAAACTTGCGCATGATACCTCACACCCCATTGGCATACTTTTATCAAAGTAATACTCTCATTTGAAGCAAAATCCAAATAAGGGGAAACTGTCGGGATGCACCGGGAGAAGCCAGAATGCTGATTCGATGTCTGCTTTTGCCATGAGAACATCTTTTCCGCATCTCCACAAAATGTCTATGGCGCTGTCGAATGAAGCATATTGCACTGCGCATTCTTCATCTGGCAAGTGGTCGTTGACTGAGGCGCCGTAAGGATATGATAGGTTTTGAATCGGCCTGTATTTTCCAGGCTCCTTTTTTGGGATGATGGCCAACTGAGATATCATCATTCTACTCAAAGGTGGGGATTGGAAAGGTCCGGCTATTCTGCCTCTTGCTATTTCTTTGTCAATTTTCTTTTGGATGAGTGCTTCGTGTTTTGTCGCAGAGGTCACATTATCTGTCTGTGTTTCCCCAATGCTTCCTTGAAATGGCATCTTGAAACAGACGTGGAATCCCTCTATCAGCTTTGCTGCCTGTTTTCTGTGCGGGTAATGATTTAGCCAAATGAGCATGGCTTTGATGTTGATTGGGGATGGCACTTTGGTGAATATGCTTTTGTCACTTCGCCTTGGGATTACTCCCCGTGTTTGCCTTCTTATTGCACTTGATGGCTGGATGCAGTGCCGAGCAAATCAAGCATATGTGCTCGAATTTGCAGTCTTGGAAAGAACGTGACGATTTGTTATACCTTCAGCACGAGCCATTGTTGTTGCTATGCGCTGATTGTCCTGTCTGTCATCAGGTCCCAAATTGTAGGTGCCTGGGATTTTTCCAGCCATGGCGATGAACCCTTGCAGGTGAGCTTGAGGTTGATTGCTTGAAGAGCAGAGAAAGTGGTGTAGAAAAGCTGCTTCAGGAACAGAGAGAAACGTTAGGTAAATACAGGAAGCTCTGAAGTGGTCTGGGAATTTGGGAGATGCAATAGTAAGACTCCCAGGACAGCAGACGAGAGAAGGGTTCCAGAAAAGGGAGATAATGTAGGCATATGTTGCTACTTAGGTAGGGAAAAGATTGGATTTTGAATACCTGTTTTATGAGACAAAGTACAAATACTCCAACAACATCTAACAGAATACACTGGCATAACATACCCTGAGAAGATAAGGACTCTGAAAATATAAGTCCTAGTCTATTTTACTAGAAAGGTTCTTAGAGTTTAGGGGCCAGTGAAGGCCCCTAAACTCTAAGAACCTTTTTATTTAAATGGTCTCTTTTCTTATCTTTGAAAGAAAAATACAACATTTTAGAGAGAAATTGTAACTCTTGATATCTGAAATAGGATATGTGAATGAGCAAAGCCCCAAGAGTTGGATCCTAACAGAAAAGGAAGGGGTAACATTGCCACAACTGAAACAATTTGCTGGGAATCTGCTTGACACTCGAGATGGATTTGTTTTTAGCAGTCCTGAACAACAAGGTACTAACAAGGTCTCCAGCTCTAGGAGGCGATCAAGAGGCAGATTAGATGCAGATGCCATCTTCGTTCTTTGGTTGACAAGTCTTCTGTGTGCATATTGTCTAATACTTCAGGAGCAAGGACTTTGGTAAAACTCAGCAAAGACCAAGAAACTATGTTACTTGTATCTCCCTTTTGCACAAGACAGATTTAATTTTTAGAATGTAAGAATATCTGAAACGTCGTCCTCATGTTTATCACCACCTCCCCAAAAATCTTTGCTCCCTTGGATCTCAGCACAAACAGCCATAGGGATCAAGAGTGCAAGTGGAGTGATGAGCAGGTTCTCTGCTCTTCTGTTTAGCAGTTAATGAGGGTGATTGTTCCATCTGCAGACACTTTGTTCTCACCAGGCTCAGAGTACAATGGAGAAGCAGCAGTACAGTGTGCAGGATTGCCTAATTTTTAGGCTGATGCAATAACCTGTGCGCTGAATGCACTTTATTTCATCGGCCTGTTTGTGCTCTAAGTTCTGGAAAATGTCCAACCCCATGTCTTGCTGTATTAGATTTTTTTTCTGTTGTGTTTAGAAGTAAATGCACAGAGAAGGGCAACCAAAATGATAAAGGGAATGGAACAGCTCCCCTATGAGGAAAGGCTAAAGAGGTTAGGGCTGTTTTCAGCTTGGAGAAGAGACGGCTGAGGGGGGATATGATAGAGGTCTATAAAATCATGAGAGGTCTTGAACGAGTAGATGTGAATGTGTTATTTACACTTTCAGATAATAGAAGGACCAGGGGGTATGCCATGAAATTAGCAAGTAGTACATTTAAGACTAATCGGAGAAAATTCTTTTTCACTCAACGCACAATTAAGCTTTGGAATTTGTTGCCAGAGGATGTGGTTAGTGCAGTTAGTGTAGCTGGGTTCAAAAAAGGTTTGGATAAGTTCTTGCAGGAGAAGTCCATTAACTGCTATTAATCAAGTTTACTTAGCTAATAACCACTGCTATTAATTGCATCAGTAGCATGGGATCTTCTTGGTGTTTGTGTACTTGCCAAGTTCTTGTGACCTGGTTTGGCCTCTGTTGGAAACAGGATGCAGGGCTTGATGGACCCTTGGTCTGACCCAGCATGGCAATTTCTTATGCATGTGTGTTTAGTTGACTTGGTCTGGCTTATAACCGCATGCTGCTTGTTGCGTCCTGCACCTTGCTTCTCATGTGCCTGAGCCATAAGTTGACGTCTTGTGTTCCTGAAGACATGAAGTGGTTCTCTTCCAATTTGTCCCTGAAACGCTAGTCATAATTAAGCCATGCCCATTCTTTGTATTCTCTGTATGCGAACCCCCCCCCCCCCCCCGAGCTTGCGGAACAGTCAGGTAAAGTGGCCATATTTTCGCTACTGCTGCCTCGGATATGGAGGATCCCAGTTGTGACTTAATCTTGTGACACTGGCTTACCCTTGTACTTGAGGCACTGGCTGTTCTTGTTCTGGCATGGGGGGTGGGTTCATTGTCTCCACTCTGTTCTTACTCCCTGCTTCGGTGGATTCAGTGCACTTGCATGTCATTCTCTGTTGCTTTTGCCTGCCAGCAGGCTGCTGTGAGCGTGGCCTGACCGTTGGTGCCTTGCTTGTCTGTGGTGCCCTTCCCTTGGCTTTTTTCAGGACGGTGGCTATGCTGACAGAATGACCTTCCCTTTATCTGGATCCCAACTAGCGTGAAAAAAGGGGAACTCCTTGGCCAGCACTTATTCCCTCCTCTAAATGCTTGGATTTTTTTTTTTTACTTACAAGGGGAATATAGGGGGGGCCTTTGAGCTCAAGAGCTCCAGCCCCTTCCTGGCCTAGCCACTAGCACCTGCAACCTCAGCTCTTTAAGTTGAGCCCTCAAAGGACCGTTTGGTTTTTATATATATATATATATATATATATATATATATATATATATATATATATGCAAAACCAGGTGGGTGCTTAAGTCTCTAAACAGAGAGTCCGGGGGGGGGGGGGGGGGGGCTGCCGCTGGGTGCCGTGCAAGATCCTTCAAACTTTTTTTTTTTAAACGCGGCCTCTGAATGAGGCTTTATCCCCTTCCCCTTCCCATTAGCTTAAAATGTCTTCCCCTTCCTCTTAACTTCCCCATCCCCTTCCCTTTAGCTTAAAATGTAAAGCATTTTAAGCTAAGTTCTTGTTTCAGTGTAAACCGATGTGATATTCACAGAGTATGTCGGTATATAAAATCATTAAATAAATAAATAACTTCCCTTGCCGATCGCGGCATTTGTGCGTTGTTGCGCACTGCCCCACCCCTCAATCTTTTACTTGGTGCTCTGGTCCAGTCGCGTGGTCGCTTGCTGTCGTGCCAGGTGAAAAGGGAGGATGGCGGCGACAGCACTCGCTTTTATCGGCGCTGCGTCACAAGCCGATGATGTCACGCATGGTTTGGCCGGGAAGACCTGTGCATAGAGGGGCTGGTGAGTGCACCCCATCCTCAGCAGCGTTGCTGTTAGGAGCGGGTCTACTTGCACACGGCGTGAGCCCTTGTATTATGTATAGCTGTGGACAGAATCAGCTCTGTCGGCATTTTTTACTTCAGTGAATAGCTCTTGTCTCGAACTCCAGTCACCAGTCTGTTCCAGATCTGGTCTTTTTTGTGGCTCCAAAGTTAGTGTACAGCTAGTTCATACAGCAACCTAATGAAAGTTTTCGCCCATTTTCCCCTTGAGCTGAGCTTGTAGGCGTTATCTTGCACTTTAATAAAATTCACTGCACTTTGGGATAAAGTACTCCTTATATTCTTCCAGGACCTTCTCATACCTCTTTCTGTGTTCCTCAGCCTGGAAGATAAATGACATAGAAGATATGCTCAGATTTGGGTCCCATAGTGTAAATGTGTGTATACACCAGTACCACCTTGTCCTTTGCCTGCAACATGGTTGCCATCCTGTTCTTAGCAAACTGCTGCTGTCAGCCAAGCAAGGATACCAGATCAGCAAAGTTGAAGCTTCCAGAAGTGTTAAGCTATGTCACCTTGATGCACTGAGGGGGCTCATGGTGGGCTGGAACTTGGCTCTGAGGCTTTCACTCACCTGAGATTCAAACGTTTTACACCATGTCACGATCTAGACATTCTGAAAGGGAGATACCAGATGTTTTACCATTGTATGCAACAGAATATGAATTCTACCTTCTATGAATACTGACCTCAAAGGGACACAAACTTTAAAAGATGGATGCTGACAAGTATGTTCCAGCAAAGAAACACGATCTCAGCAGAGAGAAACAACATAAGGAACTTTGACCAGAATAATACCGGTAATATGGGCCCAGCTTATCTGATATGCCTATATAATTAAGGGCTATAAGCTTTTTCCATTAAAAATAAGCTAAGCCCAGGACAGGGGCAGGTTATAGAGGTGAAAACAATTATCCAAAGGGCAGTTAATCAGACTGGTCAGCTCACAGAAAAGTGCTGACACTGCAACACATTTCACCAGTTAAGAGATTACTGGATCAGACACAGGTCAGGACCCCACCCCCCTTCCCTAGCTTTATTTTTTAACATAAATTGAGCAGCCAATACCCTGCTCCAGAATTACCATGCAGCAGGAGGAGTGCCCCCCCCCCCCCCCCCCATAGAAAAGGCAGAGGTCAGTGATCTGAAATGCAGAGACACCGTCTGCCCACTGCATAACTATGCATGAACATTTTTCATATTTATTAGCTGACTGTTATAAGAAAGGGCAAACAAGAAAAGAGGGTCAACACCTGACAATGCAGAGGCATAAACCCTGCCTCTCCCTTTGTCGAGCGGATAGAGGACTGGGAGTGTCCTCGGAGAATGGAGAGAGGAAAGCCCTGCCTGATATCTGGTCACCAGCCACAAAGCCAGAGATGGACCCAGAGTTGAGAGAGACCTCTTCAGCCCAGCTGGTACCAGGACCAAGGAAACAAGCTCTTTCCTTTGAGATGGTTCCCAAGAAATCCAACCTGAGAATGCTCTAGAAGTAAACAGAAGGGAATCTCCCAAAGTTGAGTGGGGTTAGCCAGCTAGTTAACTTTATTAATACTCTAAGCAGGCCAGGGTTTCTGGTACATTTCAATCCACTAATGATGCAGAACTTTATTTAGCATAAACCAATGCTAAGTAGCAAGGGCTGTAGAGACAAGTACTGTTTATTTTCTTCTAAATGCTAATCATGCAAAGTCTGACACACAAAAGCTCTGAGCGGTGCTGGAAATGTAAAGCATGGGTAGCTCATGCTTCCAACGCTACTTCTGACAGAGCAGCACTGGAAGTGCTGGGAACTGGTAAGGATTTTTAGGGTTGAAGGGGCTGGGGATGAGTGGCCCGGATCTTTGGGATTGCAGGTGGGTGAAGGATAGGAAATTGTCTGCCTAATTTGAATTTAAAAATAGAACTGGGGAAGAGGTTGGGGGGTGTCTAGCAGGGCCTTCTATGAAATTTGGGGGGGGGGGGGGGGGTGAGAGAGGGAAATCAGGCCACAAGCCTCCTTTACATCTTTTACTCTATATAGCTATTTAACCAGATATCTTTGAAGATATCTGGTTAAATAGCATGTTATCTGGCCACAGAGCCAGATATCTTAAAAACGTAACTAGTTATATTCAAACGTAGCAGATTAACTTTTTAAGTTATATGTAGCCAGATAAATTTAGGTGAGTATATTCAACAGGTAATTTATCTCACTTAATATCTGGGACAATATCTGGACCCCGCCCCTTAGGCTCGCGCGCACGCAGAGGGACCCCTTTTAAAGGGCCTCTGGCGCGAAAGCAGAGCTGGCCTCCTGCGCTGACGTCAGATGCCGGGGGGTATTTAAACCCGGCGTCTGATCCCGGATCCTCGCCTTGCAACACGGTCGACTCTTCAGAGTGGTGAGTTGCGTTCCTGTTCCTGCTCTTCCTGTTCCTGCCTGTCCGTCCGCTTGTCTGCTCCTGCCTACTTGTTCCTGCCATCCAGCCTTGGCTGCCTGCCACAGCTGTTCCAGCCCAGGTTCTGGAGATTCCTTGGATTGCCTTCTGGTTCTGATCTCGGTCTTGCCTTCTGCTGCCTGCCTCGATCCTGGTCCGTTCTTCCGCCTACGCCTTTCGTCACTCTCCTAAGTCCCAGCGGCTAACTCCTCACGGGCTCCTCCCGGGGGGAGGTCGACTTCCAGGGCGAAGACACCTAAGTCCCAGCGGTCTGGGTCCCCACAGGCTCCTGGAGGGATCACGGACTTCCAGGGTGAAGCTCCTCTGCCTTCAGCTGCCGCGCCGCCTTCCGACCGGACTCTACTAGCGGAGACCTCCTTCATCCAATCTCCAATCGGTCGGACCAAGGATCCACGTCTCAGTTCACAACAGTATATTACTGACATCCCTATTTAGTTTTACTATCCTCATTGTTATATTAGATTTCAATACTCACTTGGATTCCTCTGTTTCTGCAATTTTTCTTGTCTACGGTTGCTTTTTTCCTTTATTGTTGACTCCTACTCACACCATTATTCACTATCTGGACCTTCTCTTTTTCATATTTTGCTTGGTCTGTCATCTGTCTTTCCACCCTTCTACACTCACTCTGCTACCTACCTCACTTTATATTCTGAATCCTCCAGCTCTATCCTAATGCCTTTATCACCACAATCACTATAATCTGGAGTGTTCTCTCTGGCTCTTTATTCTATCATTGCCTCCTTTTCTTTCTGTTTTTCAGTCCCGTCATACTTCCTCTACTTCCTACAGGCATTGGTAGATAGGATTTAGGTAACCTTTATTGTATTAGGAAGAAAAGGGAGATGGAGGAAATGACATTATTGGAGCCATCGGACACTTAAACCGGAGCTCCTGCACCCAGCAGGTGAGATTTCTAAATCTCAGGCATCTTGGCTAATATTTTCCTCGAAACTTATGGCTTTTGTCTAAAGCTGTGCCCCAATATCCATGAAAAGAAAATCGGTGGATTTTCGGAAATTCTCCTATTGTAAACTTGATTCTAATCGGGACCCTGATGCTGATAAGGTGGTGTCGACTGATGGCACAGAAAGCTAAGGAGGCCCCGATGACACTCCGTTTCTTTCTGACTTACCGAGGGCAGAGTTCCATAGTTGGTTCTGTGACTTGAGACAAGACATTAAAACTTACAAATAAGAAATGATGGAATTAATGAGCAAGCTGAAAGAAGAGATCTTTGAGCTCAGCCATTGGCTGGACGAAATGGAAATGAGGGTGGACTCTCTCACGGAGGAACTGAACCGCTTGCACGATGACAGTTATTCCCTCCTTGCCAGTGTATCTTCGCTGTCTGACAAGATAGCATATCTTGAAAATAGATTCTGGCAATGCAATGTGAGGTTCAGAGAGGTTCCCGGAGACCCCAGAATATCAGGACTGTGAATCAGTAGTCCTTCAAATATGCCAGAGAACTTGAAAGCCTCCAAGGACACAGATCCGTTTCTAGGGTCTGAAATCAAACTGGACAGGGCTCACCGCTTGTTGAGTAAGCCTGTGGTGAATAAGCCACAAGTTATTGTGGTTTGTTTTCACAACTATGTGATTAAAGATAGAATTTATTCTTTGGCACGGAAGCAGACGTCCTGGAAATGGAATGGACATATCTCCATATTTGCTGACCTCTCGCAAATCACCTTATGCAGATGGCTGGAAATGCACCCGGTGACTGAGTTTCTTTGCAGGGAAAATATTTGCTACAGATGGCTTTTTCCATTCAGCCTGGGGTTTACAAATCAAGGACAATCTTACCAAATGAAATCACTAGAAGAAGCCTCCGCGATTCTCACGTCAGCTGGCTTTACTCTGCCTGTATTCGTGAGGTGGCCACATACATCTGTATCTCAGAAAGAAGATTCTCGGTGCTGGCAGTGAGTTGGAAAGGGAGGCAGCAGATTGTGGCAAAACTCTGAGGGTTCTCCCAGAGTCATAGCTGCAAAATAAAAGGCCTGGGGACTTCATAATTGTGGTTTTTCAATGTTTTTGCAGGTTTGTCGTACATGCGATGTCTGGCTTGGGAAAAGTTTGGTTTCTTAATACTAACTTGAGATTGCTTATTAAGGGATGCACACAGTGTTTATCATTGCTATGTCTTTTCTGTTTTCTCTCTTTATTTTTATATGATCTCCACTGGCTTTTAGGTACATTGGCTTCCATGACTATTCTTCCTGGGATGCATATGAATCTGCGACTTTTTGGCGGACAGATGCTTCTGGGGTAAATTTGAGGGGGAGGGGAGGAGGTAGGAATAATGGTACCCTTTTACTGGGTTTTAATTTTCTATTGTACGGATGGAGGGGGATTTTTTTGTAATCTAGTACTGGAAGCTGAGACACTGATATTCTCCTTTTTAAATACCAACTTCCTGGTTTGTTTACTGCTATGGGTAACAGCCTTCTTGCTACATTTGTTTTCACCATTATATCATGGCATATTTTAAGATTTTTTTCTTTAAATGTTAAAGGCATGAATTCTCCTAGGAAGAGGCAGCTTTATTCTGATCTGACTAGAATGCAGGTTAATGCAGTGCTTTTATAAGAAACACATCTAAAAACTAGATAAGAATTCTTAATGCGATCTGATACATATCTGGTACAATATTGGGCTGCCTGTTCCAGGACTGCTAAATATTACTCCTGGGGGAATTCTGCGCACAAAAACTTAAAATTCTGCATATTGGTCAAAATGACACAATTTACATGACAGTCTTTAAGTAATTACATTTTAAATTAATACAGAAAAAAGTTATTACTTAGAAATGCAGAATTTTAAATATTTTGAGCAGAATTTCCCTAGAAATTCACTAAGAGTGTCCCTTCCACTCGCTCTCCCTACTCCCCTGGCCACTTTGCCCTCTCAGGTCCCAACTCTTCCACCTACCAGTATCTCTCCCCTCCACCTCTAGGCTCAACCCCTTCCACTCTCGCCAGTCC
Source organism: Rhinatrema bivittatum (assembly GCF_901001135.1). NCBI lineage: Eukaryota > Metazoa > Chordata > Amphibia > Gymnophiona > Rhinatrematidae > Rhinatrema > Rhinatrema bivittatum. The sequence continues at coordinate 417,479,888 of NC_042617.1, read as the reverse complement.
CAGAGTTTGACCCCATTGTCAGTACTGCACCTCACACAGGCTCCCTCTGTCCTTACCTCTCTCACACACATGCTCCCACTCTCTAGTACACATACACACACCCTCATACAGGCTCTCACTCTCTCGCACACACACATTCTCTCATACAGGGTCCCTCTCTCTTGCATATACACCCACTCAGGTTACCTATGTCTCTCTCTCACGCACCCCTTCAGACAGACTCTGTCTCACACATACACAATCCCTTCACACAGGCTAGCACCCTCACATACACCCGATCCCTTTTTCATACAGACCAGCTCCCAATCTCTCTCATATATACATATACACTCATTCATAATCTTCTCATATAGGCTCCCTCTCTCTGGCACCCACACTCAAGCATCCCCTCCCCCTCACCTCCCATGTTTTCTCTCACCCCCTCCTGCACACACCCCTGCTGTCTCGCACCCTCCCCTCTCTCACCCTACCCTTCCCTCTCTCACACCCCTCTCCCTGCTCTCACCCTCCCCCCCCCCTCACATCCCTCTCCCTGGTCTCTCACCCCCTCTCCTCTCACACACACACATTCACTCTCACCGGGACCTTCATCTTCGCCGCAAGCAGAGCACACTCCATTCGAGGCACACAGCGAACAGCACGCATCCCGCAGCACCGGGGGCCTTCATTTTTGCTGTAATCAGCACACCAGGGCCTTTATCTTCGCCGCGAGCAGAGTACGTCCCATGGCGCGCCGGGGCCTTCATCTTCATACACTCTGCTCGTGGCATGCTAGGGTCTCCTCTGCCATTTTCTGCACAGAATTGCCAAATTCTGTGCAGAAAATGGCAATTCTGCACAGAGGGGGAATTCTGCGCAAATTCTGCGCTCCGCAGTAGTGCAGAATTCCCCCAGGACTAAAATATACTGGGGTGGGTATACTCTTTTGCAAGGATTTTATTTTTGAATTGCAAAGTTGCTATAGAGATCCAGATGGGGGCGATATCCTTGTTAGTAATATTGGCTGGTGGGGAGATTTATATTCTGATTTCCGTTTATGCTTCAAATTCAAACCGGGTCCTTTTTTTCCAGCAGATACTGTGATAAGTGCTGGAATGTTGGGGGGAATTTCAACATTATCTTAAATCCCACCATGGATAACTCCACGGATCTATCTACCGAGTCACATCAGCTTAAAGCTGCTTCTGACAAGAGTGAATATTATAGATGCTTGGAGATCCTGTTTCCCAAGATCCTAGAACTATACCTTCTGTTCATGCCCACATAAATCTTACTCCCATATTGATTTATTACTTGTTGATAAAGGAATCATTAATAAGGTGACAGAGATTGATATTAAACCTATTACATGGTCCGACCACACCCCTGTGTGAAGGATGCTATATTTTCAACACTATGATAGAGGCCAACTTTACTGGTGGCTAAACGATACTCTACTCGAAGATCACAATTTTACTTCTCAGTTACAGGATAATATCACCCAGTACTTAGATATTAATGAATCCCCAGATATGTCTCCGGTGGTAGTATGGGATTGCCTAAAGGCGATGGTGAGGGGTCATTTGATAATGTGGGCATCTCATGTTAAGAAATTAGTGGCACGAGAAATGAAGGCTTTTCTTGACCAGCTAACTCTTTTAGAAAGATCTCACAAACATTCTCTTTCTGACCATGATAGGAATCGTTTAGCTGATATTCGCTATACATTGGCAAAGTTGAATGTGGCATTGTATCCTTACTGACTGGAATTGACCCATCAACAATTTTTTGAAGGGGGAAACAAGGCGGGCAAGTTATTGGCCAAAAAACTGAAAAAGAGAATAACACAAAATAATGTGGTTAAAATTAAAGATGAGAGGGGAAACTTGTTGATGGCTAATCAAGACATTAGACAAAGGTTTATATGCTTTTATTCTGCTCTTTATAGCGCTAATTCCGCAATTGAGATGGAAGCGATCAACAGCTATTTGTCTAGTGTTTCTGTCCCAACCTTAACCGAGACACAGCGCCTCAGGCTTGATGCAGAAATTTCACATCTAGACATGTTACAGGCTATCAAGCAGCTCAAACCTGATAATTCTTCTGGCTTGGATGGCTTCACAGCCAGATTTTATCGGAAATTCTCAGAAGTGCTTATTCCACCCCTGGTGAGAATGCTTAATTCCCTACGGGAGGAGAGTATGCTCTTACCAAATTCCAATCTGGCTGGTATTACCATTTTAGCAAAGCCGGTCAAGACCCATTAGTGTGTGTAGATCTTACGTCCTATTTCTCATGTTAATATAGATCTCAAACTCCTAGCTAAAATCCTGGCTGATAGGCTTAAAATTATCATGCCTTCCATTATTCATCCTGATTGAGTGGGCCTTGTTACTGGCCAGATGACTTCTGATAATGTCCGCAAGATAGTAGATATGTGGTGAGCATGTCAACAAGCTTGACCCTTTTCTTCTCCTTACCATAAATGCTGAAAAGGCCTTTCCTTTTCAAAACTTTATAGAAGATGTGCTTTGGGTCTTTTTCCCTCCGGTGTGTTGGCTGACTTTATGATTCTTCAAAGGCTTATATTAAAGTAAATGAGGGCTACTCGGATTTGTTCACTGTGGGTCGAGGCACAAGGCAAGGTTGCCTCCTATCTCAATTACTGTTTTCAGTTTTTTTGAGCCATTTGCTATAAATGTTAGAACTAATCCTCTGATAATGGGGTTTGCCATAGGGGAGTTTTCATGCAAACTATCCCTGTTTGCTGATGATGTGCTTTTCACTTTATTGAATCCCCTTATATCTTTGAGGGCTACGGTGGATGAAATGGCCAGATTTAGTTTGGTATCTGGATTTGCTATTAATTGGTAAAAATTGGGGATATTAAATGTAACAACTCCTCCCTCACAGTTACGGTTGTTGCAGAATTCTTTTTCTTTTAAATGGTCGCCACATAAAATAAAATATCTAATGGTCTTTCTTGGTGTGCAGTAAATTTATTTCAACTCAATTATCCTCCATTGTTGGCAAAAATTTTTAACAATCTGGAAGAATGAAGCAGGTATCATATTTCATGGTTGGGTTGTATAGTGATAATAAAGATGAATGTTCTGCCCAGACTTAGCTATCTGTTTCAGACACTTCCAGTGGCAGTTTCTGCTGCTTTATTGGAGCGTTGGCAACGGAGAGTTATGCAATTTATATGGCGGGTCGCAAAGTGGATTCTCTTTCAATTTAAGAACCAAGGGGGATTGGGTGTTCGAAATCTAACCTGGTATCACGCAGCCTCTCTTGTTAAGGCCATTGTAGAATGGCATAAACATGATGTTCAGAAACCATGGGTGGTCATAGAGAAAGCGTTAGTGGGCCCTATGCCCTTGACAGCTATGGTGTGGCAACCTAAGCAGACTTGGAGAGCTCTAGGACTGATTCCCCTCCTGTACAATGCACACTTCAGGTGTGGAGAAAGTGGAAGGTATCTTTGACTGGTCTTAGAGACTATTATTATAGTACTTCCTTGTATCATAATGTTGTCTTTACTCCAGAAATACTGCCTTCAGCTTATGCTTTCTGGAAACAGAAGAGGTTACTTAGATGGGAACACGTGTGGGGGCTACATGGCTTTCATACATTTTCAGACTTACAGTGTGTCTATGATTTACCAAATAGTGAAATATTTGCTTATCTTCAACTTAGACATTTTATGCACAGTTCTCAATTGCAGGATAACTTATGTAAAGGGATCTCTATGTTTGAATCATTTTGTAGAAATGCTAATAGGTTGGGGAAGATGCTTTCTAAGATTTATATTCTCCTCAACCGAGATATACCGGCCAAACCAGCATGTATAAAGGCTTGGGAACATGATTTGGGCAATGAGTTATCAGAGGAGGACTGGAGAGCTATATTTTTAGCCACTGGTAAAGGCCATATCTCGGCTACTCTCATTGAAAATGGATATAAAGTCCTTTTTCAGTGGTGGTATACTAACGATTACATACGTTCTCTTCCACTACATCGATAGATGTTGGAAGGGTTTGCTAAGTCTGGGATCCTTCTTTAATTTGTGGTGGGAATGCCCTCATATTCAGACATTTTTGAGGGAGGTTGCTCAATGGCTCCATCTGATTTTGGACATTCCCCTCACACTCCAACCCCTTCATGCTTTGTTAAGTGTCCCTATATACTATGGAGATCTCTTACAGTGTAAATTAGTACAAAGGATTCTAGTGGCGGCTCGTGGGGAAATTGTCCGTCTATGGCAGTCTTCAAAAGTTCTTACATTTTCTGATTTACAAGTCCATTTAGGGGCATTGTACTGCTTGGGGAAAATTACGGCGTTCAAACATAATGCCACAGCCAAATTTACTGATATTTGGGCTCCTTATGTTAGATGGAAAGAGGCTAATCTTTAAGAATTCCATATCTTGGTTGTATAAGACAAGTCCCTTTCCTGTGCTGGTTTAAGTCATAGTCTTTCTCATAAAAGTTCCCTCTCGATTTATGTCTTCTGCACTGGAATCTCTAGCTGGAAAACCCTCTAAAATCAATGATGTATCTATAGCAGAGTTTATGAGGTGGGGGGGGGGAGCGCAGGTTGTTAGACAGGGTTCTATGAGTCACATGATATATTATATTTATACTGACAATGTACAATTGTTATTACCAATAAATGATTCAACGGAAAATACATTGAAACTATTGGAGATATACATGTCTTCAGTTCAACAACCAAAAGGCCGAAATAGTTTTTTAAAATAACAAATTAGGGCAGAACATAGCAATGACTTATAGATTCGGTCCATCTAATATTAATTTAGTTAATTTTACTTGGGATCTTGGGATATTTTTGGATAGAGAGTTGAATATGAAGAAAAATATAAACAATATGATTAGAGAGAGTTTTAATAAATTACACATTTTAAAGAGATTAAAATCTCTCAAATTTTAGTGACTTTCGGACAGTTTTACAGACATTTTTTCAAAAGTAGATTACTGTAATATTTATTTATTTAAAAACTTTTCTATACCGTCATTAAGTTAGGTACCATCACAAAGGTTTACAATAAGGTACAAATAGTAATGATGGAAACATAATGAATTCTATCCACTAAACAGGTGCCAACAATTTACAGTAACTGTTATAATTACTCAAATAAACATTGTGCTAAATGTACAGTATATGAAAAATAATATCCTCCTCTTAGGGCTTCCTAATAGCATATTGAGACCTCTTCAGTTATTACAGGATGCAGGGCTAGAGTTCTAACTGGAGGATCGAAATATGATCATATAACACCAACTCTGATAGATCTACACTGGTTACCTATAAATCAATATACAACAATAGACTAGAATGGCTAAATGCATCTTTGAGGATTCATACACCAAATTTAATTTAAGATCAGTGAATAAAGCCTCAGTGAGGTCGGCCCATTTGAGCAGTTAGAGTAATATCAATAGCTGGGCCCAAGTTATGGAACTCGCTTTCAATTGAGCTAAAACTACAGACCTATTTTCAAACTTTTAAAAAAGATTTAAAAACTTGGAGAAGAAGTAATAGGGTTTTTATAGGGTTGTTTATATGAGCTAGTGAGGTTTTTAGGATGATATTTTAATTGAATTCTGTTTGCAGATTTTAGGTGTTTATTGAATTAGTTTGTATTTTATTTTATATTGTACTATTATATTGATTTGAATTTTTATTTGTTTTATGTGATTTTATTTGTATTTATGCTGTGAACCATTATGATTGTTATCAGAATATTGGTATACAAAATAATATAAATAAATAATAATTATTATGTTATTGATGAGTGGCATTGCTTTTCTCTTTTCTGAAATGACCTCCTTTTATTGTTTGCATTAGTTGTCTGCATTCGTTGTTATATTCGGGGGTTACAGTTTTTATGTAGTTGTATGTCCAATTGCTCCAATATATGCATTTTGGTTTATTATGCAGACACTGTTGTATTTATGTTTGGAATGTATGTGCATTGCCAGTTTAATCTGTTTGAATATTATTCATGTATTCAATACAAATTTTAAATATAAAAAAAAGGGAAGAAAAGGGAGATAGTTGTACCCTGTCTGTGCCTATGAGGTTGTATACTCAGTTGTATTTGACTGGGGATTATGATGTCCCTAAGACCACTGTCCTGCTTGTGAATGCCAGATCAATAAATAATAAGGTCCTCCTTCATGACATAATTTTAAATAATGCTGATCTTTTATGTATTTTTGAGACCTAGTTAGGAGAGTATGGTCAGGATGTCTTATCACAGCTGTGTCCTAATGCTTATACTTTATTTCCTATCATTATGAAAATTTAGGAAAGAGAAAGGAGGAGGTGTGGTAATTATTCACTGAAAGCTAATTGATCTGATGGAACTATCCATCTGTCAAGTAGAAGGGACTGAGTGCTTATTTGTGAAAATAGGCAAAATGTTTATACGAAACACCAAATAAGGCTGGATCTTCATTTAGTGAATTACTAGATCTTATTTCTTAGGCAACTCTGGCCTTAACCAAGCTAGTTGTATTGGGAGATTTTAATATTCATTTCGAGTTGGAGTTAAGCTCTTCCTCAGCATTTATGACCATTGTGTCAATCTTAGGTCTCTCCCAAGTAATTTAAAACCTATCCACTTTGCAGGTCACACCCCAGATTTGGTTTCTAACATTTTGGCAAGATCCATGCTGAAGCTTGAAAGACGGAGTGATCTGGTCAGACCACCATGTAATATAGATTCTCTTTAATTATAAGAGGAGGAATATAGAAAGATACAGAATAAAGCTCAACTGAAGCCTAAATTTGTAGAACATGTAGGTTCTTTTCCTAAAAATTAAAAAGACTGTAGTGTGGAGATGCTCATGAATGTGTGGAACACAGAGTTTAGTAGAGCCATTAACTTTACTGCTCGTGAGAAGTTAATAAATCCTCCTCTTGGTTTAATGAAGAGCTAAGAATGATGAAATGTAGAGGGCATAGGCTAGGAAAACTTTGAAGAAATCACAACATGACGCAATAAAGTTATGTATAAGGCATTTTTCTACCTATACGATAGCAGTGAAGATGGCAAAAGCATTATTCAGAAAACATTAAGGGCCGGATTTTAAAAAGGTTGGGGAAGATGCTTTCTAAGATTTATATTCTCCTCAACCGAGATATACCAGCCAAACCAGCACGCATAAAGGATTTTAAAAAGGTTACGCGAGCCTATTTTTAAAAGGCCCGGCGACGCACGTAAGTCCCGGAGCTTTACAAAAGGGGCGGTCCAGCGGCAGGGCCAGAGGCCTCCGACAGAGCGGCAAGTTATAAAATCGGGTGTACATGTGTGTGCACCGGGTAGCGCATGCACATGTACGCCCGCGCGCACCTTTTTAAAATCTACCCCTATCTACAATTTACACAATTAACATACAATTTTGATTTATTTCTTGCCTTTCTAGTATAAAATAATACTCAGTTGCTAAAAATAAAGGAATTGTTTTCAATGCCAGCTTTCCACCCTCCAAAATAATGTCTTGGCACTTTCATAACAATGCTGTAATAAGTTTGCAGAGTATTTTAAGGACAGTCACCAGCATCTGCCATGCATTTGAACAAAATGGTGTTATGACTGTCGGCCACGGGCGGCCGCGGCCAACGTAACTTACGACATGTCATGCCCTGCTCTCCACTTTGAGTGAACTTGCGGCTGTGGCTAGCCGCTACCACCGCGTACCTCCTGGCTCCCAAGACTCCACATGGCAACTGGGACGCCGCCGACTTAAACGCCGATTCTGGGCCTTCCTAGGTGCGCGTGCTCGCCACTGGGCCTCCCTTTAAAGGCCCAATGGCGGGAACTGCAGGGTCGTCCCTGGCTGATGACATCACAAGCCTGGGATATTTAAGAACCTCCTTTGGCCTACGCTAATTGACTTGGCAACGAGTTCCCTGAGCTCTGTTGGTGCTTGTTCCTATTCTCCGGATCTGTCGTTCCTGCCTTGCATCTCTGCTCTACTTTCTGGACTCTGGCTTGAGTACACGCTCCTTGGATGCCTGCTCTGCGCTTTCTGTTCGGGGACTTTGTCTTGTGCTGCCCCGCTCTTCGGGGGTAGCCTCAGTGCTACTCTGCCAGAAATCTATCCCAGAGATCCTGTCTCTACGCTTCCCCACTCCTCGGGGTAGCCTCAGCATAGCCACATCAGAGTTCCTGTCTCTACACTTCCCCGCTCCTCAGGGTAGCCTCAGGACTGCCACATCAGAGTTCCTGGCTCTTCGCTTCCCCGCTCCTCGGGGTAGCCTCAGCATAGCCACATCGGAGTTCCTGTCTCTACGCTTTCCCGCTCCTCGGGGTAGCCTCAGGACTGCCACATCGGAGTTCCTGGCTCTTCGCTTCCCCGCTCCTCAGGGTAGCCTCAGGACTGCCACATCAGAGTTCCTGGCTCTTCGCTTCCCCGCTCCTCGGGGTAGCCTCAGCATAGCCACATCGGAGTTCCTGTCTCTACGCTTTCCCGCTCCTCGGGGTAGCCTCAGCATAGCCACATTGGAGTTCCTGTCTCTACGCTTCCCCGCTCTTCGGGGTAGCCTCAGCATTGCCACATCGGAGACCCTGTTACTACGCTTTCCCGCTCCTCGGGGTAGCCTCAGCATTGCCACATTGAAGTTCCTGTCTCTACGCTTCCCCGCTCCTCAGGTTAGCCTCAGTGTTACCACACTGGACATTCAGTCTCTACGCCTCCCCGCTCCTCGGGGTAGCTCCAGCACTACTGCACCAGAGAGCCAGTCTCCTGGCTTCCCCACTCCTCGGGGCACCTGGCAGTACTCCTACAGTACAGGTGTCTGCGATCACGTGGCTGTGACGCAGACAGCTTGGCTACGCCTCCTTTCCCCTGGGCCACAGCCATGGGTCAGACACTTGTGTTTCCAATCCACCTCGCCTCCCGACCATGGGGCCCTATGGGTTCAATCCCTCAGGGAGAGTCAACTCCCACCAAGGGTCCACAAAACCTACAAAACCTAAAAAATGGGTAGATTATTTTTCCAAGAACTCTGTAGGAAACACTAGACTGTATTCACTTAGTTGGAAATGTCCAGTTAGATGATATCCTTGCTAATGTAAGGACCACCACTTGCTTACAGGATCCTTGCCTGTCATGGTTGGTTAAGGCAGCAAAGGGTAGTCTGCTGGACTGGGTTAAGCACGTAGCTAACATTTCCTTAGCTGAAGGTGTAATATCAAGCCTTCTTTAAAAAAAAAAAAAAAGGCAGTGGTCAGGCCCTAGTTTAAAAAAAATACCCGCTCTGGACCCATTTAATGAGGACGACTATATCCCTTACTTAGTTAAAATCATGGAAAAGTTTGTAAGTATAAAACTCCAAATTTATAAACATTTTTATGAGGTTTTAATTATATTCATCAGTTGTTTTGAAATATTTATTCTGTTTATTAGTATGGTTTTACTATTATGATTGTTTTGTGTTTCTTGATTTTATTGTTTGTTAGTCCTTTATTCTGCTTTTGTTAAAGATTTGTCTGTTTTACTTGTGTGACAAAGGTGAGGGATGCTGCTAGTGTATAGTTTGTGTAGGGTTCTATATCAGTCCATCTTGTTCTGTTTTCAGTAGGAGGTGTATTGGTCTTCTATGTCTTGATGTAATATTTGCAGTACTGCTCTTTCCTGAGTAGTGTTGTTGCCTTTTATCTTGGGAGTTAGTATTGTTTTGATATGGCAGATTTGTGTTTTGCGGTAAACTATATTTTTGGCAGCCTATGATAGCTTATATTGGACCTATGTATGTATTATCCAAAAATACTGTATGTGAGTGTGATGCAGTGCCTCTATTTTCCCCCTTAAACCTGTGCAGGACCAGGCTAGATGCCTAGTCCACCTTAATTCCCCTAAAGAGAGAGAGCTCTGTGGTTGGGGCCCAGCAGGGGAGGAATAAGAATTGGGACTCAGGTGGGGTTAATCAGACCAAGCCCAGATCTCTAGGAAGAAGGCAGCTGCTGTGGAATAATGCTGTCCAAACAGTGAAGCTGTAAAGGAAGTTGTGAGTATTGACAGTACACTGTTCTGAAGTTTAACTATTACTAATGTTTGTTTGATTAAAACTGTAAAATAAAGATAAAGTGTTTTGAAAAGGCTGGAGTCAGTCTAGATTTGTGCCTCCAGCCCAAGGGATCGCCGCAAAGGTTCCACATATGGTGTTATAGATGGTATTTTTTCTCTCAAATTCCAAAGCCTCCAGTGTGTGTGTGTGTGTGTAGCCTTCTAAGAGTTTGGAAGCTAAATAGCCTGCAGAAGAGAAGTGTCTATTCAAATTATAGAGAATTATGAAGAGAACCTTTAGTTCTAAAACAAAATACAGAGTGCAGGAGTGCACAGAGGCCTGTGAAAGCATGTGGCTCAGAAAGCGGCACTAAAGAGAAAAAAAACACATTTTAAAAGTTTCAGATAGAGAGAAAACTGATTAATGGGTTTGGTTGCAGGGACAACTAGAACATAGTAAAGTTTAAACCGGCTAAAGAGAGAAGTTCCCCTAGAGATAGGGAATAAAAAGTGAGCAAGTTAATGCTGGTTATGCAGGCTTTTTTTTGTTTGTTTTTACCTTTTTGCCTTGAGAAAGAAAAGGGAGAGAAATAGCAATAAGGCTGTGTTGAGCAGGGCATATACCAGCAGAAAGTGAAATTGCTACTGTGCACAGGAGCTAGCCTTCAGCCATCAGTTTAGCCTCTGAGAAGAAAGAAAAAAAGAGCAGCATCAAAATGCAGCAGTCTGAAAGCATGACTGAAGGAAATTTGCAAGCATTAATTCAAAGACTCTTGAAGGGCAAACGAAGTATCAGGAGAACCTCAGATAGCGCCAGCTGCCCTGGGATAAGGCTAAAATGATCCTGGAAGCACACAATGCTCTTCTTGTCCCTTTACAAAGAAGAACTTATGCAGCCTGGGAGCTAAGGAAGCCACTATAGAGAATCCAGTGGGAACACAGCAGCTGAGGGACACACCTGACTATAGCTCAAGCCTACTTTGAGAGTTCATGTCAGGGAGCCTGGGAAGCGGCAACCTGGCTCATGCCAAAGCAAATCCTGAGGAGCATGAATCCCCAGTGCAGAAGGCAACAGAGAGCTCATGGTGAAACTTCATAGCCTTGCCTGGAAACTGCAACCCAGAGGGCCCAGAAGGGAGCTTTATGGAGTGGCCTGCGCAGTGCAACACTGATTGGCCTAGAGGAGGCACAGTAGGAGAACTTGATAGAGCTGCTACCGCAAATACCCCGAACGGGGATGCAGCAGAGACCCCAGTGGGAGACACTGTCACAGAACGCCCAGAGAAAGGGGTCTGTGAAAAACCCATAGAGTGGGGTCAGAGAGAGCCCTGGGGAGGACAACACAGATTGCCCAGAAGGAAGCAGTATTAGGAAGTCTTAATTTGGGTGCTACAGGAGGCCCTGATGAAGGCTCTATAGGGTGTCCAGACACTGAAGAGGAGAGTCCCTAGCAAGAGGGAGCTCAGAGGAGCCAATGCATGGCACTGTGGATACTCCAGCAACAGGGGTTGCAGAGGAGCCAGTGGCTGGCATGGGCAAATGGACAGAGAGCACTGAGAGGACTGCGGAAGAGGAGGCATCAGTCGCTGGAAAATACCTACAGATGATACCATGGGAAACCACCACTGGAGGCCCCACAGCCAGTCCAAAAAATTCAACCAGGCTGGAATTTGAACCTGGAGCCAGCCAAGGGATTTGGTTAAAGGACTGGGTATACACACTGCACAGTAGGTGATGACCATAGTGTGATCTGGGGTAACCCTGGGAGATGGGAGTGAGTATCACCCTAGAACCCCGACCCCCAAGCCTAACTGGCAGGAGGCCAAATAAGAGGGAGTGGGGATGTGAGACACTTCCCTGTATGGGATACAGGGGGCATGAAAATGCTCGGTCCAACAGGTCCAAGCTGTGGGGGGTATGTGATGCAGTGCCCTATTTTCCCCCTTAAACCTATGCAGGAGCAGGCTAGATGTCTGGTTAATATTAAATCACCTAAACAGAGAGAGTTCTTTAGGTGGGGCCTAGAAGGGGAGGAATAAGAGTTGGGACCCAGTTGGGTTAGTCAGACCAGGCCCAGGTCTCCAGGAGGAAGGCAGCTCCTGTAGAATAATATCCAAACACTGAAGCTGTAAAGGATACTGTGAGTATTGACTGAAGCTGTACAGGAAGCTGTGAGTATTGAGAGTACATTGTTCTGAAGTTTAACAGTCTACTAATATTTGATTGAAGCTGTAAAATAAAGATAAAGTGTTTTGAAAAGGCTGGAGTCAGACTAGATTTGTACCTCTAGACAAGGGATCACTGCTCGGGTCCCACAGTGAGCTATTGAGACAATATAGGACCTGTGTAAATGTGTCTGCTCTGACAACTGACGAAGAGGCCTATGTAGTTTTAAAAGCTTTTGCACAATATTTTTAAATACATGTAGTTTTTTAGGCAGCCTAGCTTGTTCTGTTTTCCTAATAGGAGGTGTATTGGTGTTTTAGATCCTGATATAATATTTGCAGTGCTGCCTTTTCTTAGGTAGGCTTGTTAATGTTTTTAGTACCGCCAGTTAGTGCTGTTTAGTCATGGGAGATTTACTATATTCTAACTGTTTACTTATGGCTTTCTGTGAATCAAGCCCACACCCAGCTCTCTACAATAGGCCAAATGCCATATGGGTTCCTGGTGACTTTTATGTCTTGGGGAGAGGGGGCTGATGGAGATTGGAGACCTGGGAGAAAGAGGGGTGGGAGAGGAGAGTGACTGAGTGCGTGAGACTGCTGGTAACTCAGAGAGGGGTGGGATGGGAGTAGATAGGGGCCTGAGGGAGCGAGACTGCATATGACTCTGTGTGTGTGTGTGAGAGAGAGAGTGAGTGTGAGTCGACATGTATGCATGTGTTAGTGTGCCCAGTTCCACCCCTTGCTAATTGACAAAAATCTGAGTGGCTCGGCATCAAAAGTTCTCAGGTATGATGACAGCATTAACACAAACCCAGCTCTCAGAGCTTAGTAAAAGTATTACTGGGCATGCTTGGTAGTTTCTGGTGAGTACTCTGCCTCTTGAGCCCCTCAGTCTTTGTCCAAGCTACCATGAAGACATGTTCCCAATCTCTACAATTTAGTTTTGCTCTTGTTGGTTGGTCTAATTCTGCCTCATTGTACTTTTTTGGCTTTTGTCGCTGCCTTGGCAGTCCCTCAACAGATGTTTTCAGTCTAAAAAAGAAAATAACATGGAAAAGGCTAAGAAGAATGCAATCAGCGGTTGTAAGACCTACCTCTGTGGGCCCCAGATGGCCATTACAAATACACATTCTGTCTACTATCACTGCCTAGGCCCAGATCATGATGTCTCCAACTGTTGTCCACAAAGTCATAGCAATACATAGAGACCATGATGAAGGCCAGAGCATCAGCACAAGGTGGCATAGCAGAGCTGTTCCTCTTCCTGGAGTGCAGTGATGTCGGATTCTCGGTGCAAGAAGTAGAGGCAGGGTTCCTCTCCATTTCTTTCCCTCAAGTCCAGGAAGACTCCCTTCCCGTCCAACCTCCCCCCCCCCCCATCTCCATCTGTTTCAGGTCAGGAATTGAGCATGGTGCAGAAGACTATGGCACCTAGAAGAGGAATCCCCTCAAAGGTCATCTCCCTCAGCACTGAAGAAGAAACCAGCATGGGGTTCCACTGGTGCAGACCCATCCTCAATTCCAAGGCAGAAGATAGCCTGCTCAATGTAGGTGCCATCATCCTTCATGATGCGGAAGACCCTCAAGGTGCTGAGACATCTATTCTATCCAGACCTGATGCCAAGCAGAGTGCCATCTATCTGATAGTCATGGAGCACACACTCCAGGACGCATTTAACCCCCTCGGTGCAGCATACTAAGCTCCTTCACTTTCATTGGAGCAGAGCGCCTCTGTACACAAATACAAGAGTCCCACTAGAAAGGAAAGCAGGACTCTGACACAGAAGGAGATTTACCAGTGCCAATTATCAGACCTGGCAACAGCCAATGAGTAGTGTCAATACAACAGGCATGAAGTGCCTAAGAGCCTTCTTCAGTTGCTGCACTGTGGCTGTAAGCTCCTGCTCAGTGTCACTGAAGTCAACAATCCTTAATGAGGATGAAACCAATCTAGGTTTCTCAAGAGGATGTCTTTCCTTCAACTCCAACACAAGTGGTCCCTCAGCCAGTGGGAACCCAACTGTCAGAGCTGGTGAAGAATTTCTTTGCATTTTAGTCACGGGCATTGGAAAGAACCCACAATACTTTTACTTTGAACAGTTCAGAAAAGGTTCTAAAAATAAAAATTAACTGAGCGAGTCCACTTTTTGCTGATAGGTAGGGGACTGGACAGAAATTCTTATAATGCTTTTTGTAAAGTCTTGAATTTTTCAGGACTGCTTCATTCAAACCTTCCCTCTGGCTTGGGCTTGTCCAAACTGTCCAAGTTATCAGAGCTCGACAATCGGAGGCCATCTCAGAGGGAAGATGCGTACATGGAGAGGCAAGGCCAAGGCACGATGGTGGAGTCCAGGGGCTGGACAAGAGCACAGGAACTAGAAAAAAGAGGAGGAACATTGGAACAGGAACTCTGGAAACACCATCATTAGGCAGGAACACAGGAAATAGGGTCAGGATCAGAGGCCAGATGGATAGCACTTCCGCGAAGCAGATGCCAAGAAGTTTGGTTGGACCAGCACTGTATGCCTTTTGAGAGTTCTTTATATGCGAGACTCAATTTGGGGTACACTCAGTGCTAATTCAGTAGGACTGCTCCAAAGGTGGGTCTAGCTCTTCCAAGAATATAAAGAAGAAATGCTACAACTCCCTGGAGAGCCAGAAGCTTCAGTGGCAGGTTCACTGTCTGCAACTGTCAGGGCCATTAGTTCAAGCTTCTTTGACCCTTACGCTTATCCACTCTGTGTCTGAAGCATTTAATACCACAAGCAGAACTTTGGCTACTTCTATAGGGCACAAAGGCTCACATTCACAGCCATCACTCAGTAAAAATGTTGCTAACAGTAACATTTTTATGGGCTATCATAAGGCTTGGGAATAACTGCACGGAGCGGCAGTTGTTACCCTTAAGAGAAACATGGGGGTAACCTGCACAGCATGGAAGATACTACCATAAGAAGCTAGCTGGAAAGACTGGATGGACCATTTGGTCCTTTTCTGCAGTCATTACTATGTTACTTTATACAGGCTGGTTAAAGGTAATCCCCTGGCAGGAGCAATACAGGACACAAGCAGGGCTTCTGCCTGACCGGCCACCTCCCCCTTGGGTTGAGCCCACAGGTTCTGGTGGCCAGTAGGGTTTTGCTGGTGGTGCAGCAGAACAGGGGTCCAGACAGAGACGAGGCAGGCCAAGATCAGGGAAAGCAGCATCAAGAGGCAGGCTGGGTCAGGAATGAGAAATCCGTCCAAGGTGGAGGAAAGACAGGGCAGACAAGACAGGAACAGGGAAAATAAAAACAGGGCAAAACTGGAACGGGGACAGGGCAAGGCAGGGACCAGACAGACAAGATACTAAAGGGACAAAGACAGGAACAAGGCAAACAAGGGCAGGACAGGGACAGGGCTAGGCAGGTACAGGATAGTACAAAGGGCAAAACAGAAACAGAATGCAGGATAAGTCAGGAATCAGACAAATAACAGAAAAACAGGCAAAAGGGCCACTGGAAGGCTGCACAGGAAAAACAGAGAAAGAACAGACAGGAGTGCCAGTGGAAGGCCCTTCAGAAACTAGGAAAACACATAAATAAGAACAAAGACAGGGAAAGAAGGCCTCTAAAAGGTACACAGAAAACAGGAAAAGGCAAGACAAGAATAAAGCAGAGAGGAGACTCAGTGAAGAGGCAATGGGCTGTGTGTGAGGCAGGCTTTTAAGGCATGGCAGCCTGCTTCATGTGCCTTTGAGGCATGCCTCATCAGTTCAGACTGCAGCTCAAACTGAGTCCCTGCAGGTAGGAAAGCTACAAAGCAACCAGGGTCATTACACTCACATGGTTATGAGTGAGTGGCCTTGACTAAGATGTTCACAACAAGTTAGCAAATGTACCCAGTATAAGAGACAAACTTGATTGGAGATAAGCTACAGGAGATAGTCTGATTAAGGAGCATCAATGCGCCCTGCAGTCATTGTCAGCAGCAGCAGGGAACCAACTGGCCCCAGCCCAACAGATGTACTTTTCTTACAAGTGTCCATTCTTCCAAAAATGTCCTTTCTACTCTCTTCAACATCTATCAAGGTCCTCCCACTCTCCAGCAGCAACAGCTGCCCTCTAGAGGTCCATAGCAGGATAGGCATCAACCATAGGCCTAGCAGCAATCACAGCCTAAGCTTGGAACCAGTTTTTGACATCCTTGAGGCCTGCCTCCCTGCCCTGTTTGGTGGTGGAAAGGGTCCAATTCTTCTAAAAGTCTTGTTTTTTGTAGCCATCACTTCAGCTCTAAGAGTAAGTGAATTGCAGGTTCTAGTTTTCCCACTCACTCTACCCTCAGTTTTTTCAAAACAGGGTGGCTCTACGGAAAGTGGTGTCCGCTTTCCACATCCACCAAACTATTGTGTTACCTACTTTCTTTCTAAGTTGCATGCGTACAAAGGAAAAAGGGTTCTTAACTCCTTGGATTGCAAGAGAGCCCTGACATATTACCTAAAGTGGGCTCATCCTCACCATCAAGCTTCTCAGCTATTTGTGTCCTTTGATCCCAATAGATTGGGACGGGCAGCTGCCAAACAAGCTCTATCTAATTGGCTAGTAGACTGTTCTGCGCTAGCTGACTTACCGATTACAGATATTGTCAAGGCTTATCAAATGAGAGCCATGGCGACTTCAGTGGCTCTTCTCAGGGCCACTTCCAGAAAAGACATATGAAAAGCTGCTACTTGGTCATCAGTTCACACTTTTATATCCCACTACTGTGCAGATACATGTCTCAAAGAGACAATAACTTTGGACAAGCAGTTCTGCGCAGCCTGTTCACCCAGTAGTCCACTCTCCATTGGAGAGGTCCCGGTCATCTCTATCAGTAATTGCTCAACAATGTAACGCTCAGCTTGGGACTTCCCACACATTGTGGCTGAATTGAGCCTGCTTGTTAACATAGAAATCAAGTTTGCTTACCTGTGAACAGGGTTCTCCATAGACAGCAGGATGAATCAGCCAGACTTATTACCTACCCTCTTCCCTAAAGAATAGACTACCTTGCTGAGACTGAGGGGCTCTCAAAGCAGCAAGTGACCACAGGAACACCCCCGCATGCTCAGTAAGACTTTTACTGTGTTTTGGGAGCTGAGTCTGTGTCAGCACTGTTGGATGACTTCACCCACACATTATGGCTGATTCATTGTGATGTCTACGGAGAGCCCTGTTTTCAAATATGCAGACTTGCTTTCTTTGATACAAGAGATTCTTTTTTAATGCTTTGTGAAGATCCCTCAGCTTTTTTTAAGTTATCACCTCACATCTCACCACACCACATCATGCTGAGCTCATCATTTGCTATAATTGCCTATTTAAACATTTTGATGCAGTAAAACAGAAAAACTGTTCTCTTTACAAAGTACAAAATATTTTCTATAAATATAAAGAAAACTCTATTCTGATTCATTATTAATGAATCAAAATAGACTGCATCTGATACCCAGAGATGTCTAACCAAACTGGAGCATGAACTGCACAAATGCATGATATTAAGATATATGCTTCATGAGTTTAGGTGAGGCTGAGGTATTTTGTATTGTAATAGGTGGGACATTTTTGTAATGATTTTTATGCTGTTTTGTAATTGATTTTAATGTAAAACACAGTGGGTCTCATCAGATCAAATGCAATCCATAAATCCTAATTAATTAATTAAGATCCTTGCGAGGAGGGAGAAAAAAGGTCCACTGAGGCATTAGACTCCAACTTTTCTCGAGGGAAGGAAGAGAAGGGAAGAAATTCTTAGGGATAGCAGTGCCCTTTATCTATATGCCAGAGGGGTGGGGAGATGAAATGCCCCCTGCCTTTCATTTCAGGCTAGTGAGCACAAGGGATTTCAAGACTTTCCATGCTTGCTAACAAGTTAACATCTGATCCAAGGCAAGTGTTAACATTTTGGCTTTATCAGGTCCACAGAAAATAGTAGGTGGAGGATAGCATACTACACTATTTACCATGAGTGTGGTAAAGCCTTGTTTGGATGTAACACTCCCTCATTTGCATTTGTGCTGGTGTTAATTTTAGCATATACTGTTAAGGTGTTGAGGGAATCATCTTAACCTGCATGTTTAAACTTTATTGCTGAGCCTATTTGTAACATCTGCAAAATGGCCTTAACATGCAAGACTTTAGTGCATAGGCCCCCCTACATCTTTGAATATGTTAGGGTGTTCATATTAGCAAAAATGCCTGAATCAGTCAATTAAGACTTTACTAGCACATAAATAGAAACATAGAATATGATGGCAGACAACCCAAGACTCATTTAATATGCCCATTTTTCCTATATCCTGCTGTTCTTATTAGATCTTCAACTTTACCTCATTCCCCCACCACTAAAGATCCTCTGTGTTATCTCATGCCTTTTTGAACTCCAATACTATTTTTGTCCCACCATTTCCACGAGGAAGCTCTTCTATGTATTTACCATGCCTTCTACGACGAAATACTGTTTTATGTTACATGAGTCTACTACCCTGTCCCGCTTTTCTCCATCCCACTAGCTTCATATCATGAGCCCTAAATCACCCTATGTTGCGGACAGGTTGTGCAAACATTTAGTTTGAAATAGGCCCTAATTTCTTGTGGCCTGGCACTAATAAATAATCAGTCTGTTTTCTTTTTCTTCAGATTCCATTACACAGCACCGGATCTGTCCAGTTGAAAACTACCTCTTGACAAAGTGAACTATAGAGGTTGCAGTCCTGTGACTGTGTGGAATAACCAGACTTTATTATTGTTTCTGTCTCAATGAAAGAAAATAATCTGTGAAGAGAGGATTTTAACTGAAATGTAAATATGCTGAAATAAGTCTGTATGAAATTATCAATGTCACGTAATATCTGTAATTGCATATTTAATTCCTTTGCTTTTATAGTATTTTACTCAATAAAATGTATATGCAAGCTTTATGTATTAATATCTGTGAACGTCTTTGTTTCATATTTATCGCACAGATGATGGACATAAAATAAAATGTTACACTATGGAAATGGAAACACTATGCAGAGTTTCTGTATGCTATGAAATGGTTTTATCTAAAGACCTTTGATTATAAAATATTTTATTGCTATAAAATTTCTGCATGTGACTCTCAAACGCAACTGATCTATAAGGGTAGCTTTGAAAATAGATGTGATTCATCTTACAATGACTTATAAACAAAATTGTTTGGTATCCCAAGTTGTATAAATGACACACAAGTTTTTAAAGACTACCTCATTTCAGAAATATGTAGAAAAAGAAATTGACTGTGAAATATTGAAAGCTAAAAATGTAAGTCACATTTTTTGTTTTTAATAAATGATGATAAAATGTTCACTAGCCAGATGTTAGATCTTACTGTTAAAATATGGTGAAGGCAATTTTCAAAGGCATTCACCTGGGTAAATAGCTGTCTGAAAAATGCCCAGCCTGTTTGTGGTAAAATTACATGCAGGGGATAAACAACAGCCTTACTTTTACCTGCAGGAAAAGGTTAGGTAGGGGGAGACAACAATGCACATAGTTTTGTATTTTCAAAACTATGCGGGTTTTTTTTCCTAGGGAAAAAGTATCCCCAGGAATAAAGAAGTGCAAATCTCTGAGAGTACTTTTTCCCCATGCAATTTTCAAAGAGAATGTATGCATGTACTTTCCCTTTGAGAACTAGTGCAAAATTTACGAGGAAAAGTACCCAGAGATTTTGCAATAATCCATGTTGTTTTGAAAATTGCTCCCTATATGTCCACAATAAAAAAAAAAAAATCAGAACATGAAATCTACAAAGAATTTTCATTCAAATGCCATTTTTGGGAGGGAATTTTATTTTTTGTTCAAAACTTGGGCATTTACAATGATTTTAGTCTAGGGGTTCTCGCAACACATTTTTTGGTGGCCTCAAATTGTGGCTACCAACTCATACTTGGTTGCTGCTTTGACTAGTTTTCCATGACATACTAACCCCTCCTCCACAACATCCACCCAAGGGATTAACCCACCCCCAGCCCCATTGAATGCACTCATCCCTCATTCCCTTTCCAATGCTCTAACACCCCCCCCTCCCCCCAATAGCTATTCAACTCGTCATCCTTTCCAGATTCAGATTAGGTGAATGGAGCCAAAATGCATAATTAGTCAGAAGCTCCTATAGGAATAGCATTCCTAAAAATAAAGCACAATGGAAAATCAAAGGATAAAGATTTTCTTTAAAAAGTGGTATTGGGTGTCAGACAGTGGATTAAAAATGACACAAAGCGGTAGCACCTTATAGACTAACCATTTTATTGAGGCATAAGCTTTCAAGAACAGAGTCCTCTTTGTCAGATGCAACTGTACTCAAAAGATGCCACCTGCCTCGTGTCATTTTGCTACATCGACTAACATGGCTATCCCTCTGAATATCTGAGGCAGTGGATTGTTCTGGAAAGCTCATGTCTCAATAAATTGGTTAGTCTATAAGGTGCTACCGCTTCGTGTCATTTTTAATCCACTGTCTGACACCCAATACCACTTTTTAAAGAAAATCTTTATCCTTTGATTTTCCATTCCTTCCCATTCAAGCTACGTATAAGATTTAGTGTAAACGTCGAAGCTCCATTACACAGCTAACTTAATTCCTTTGTTCCCAAAATCTGTTGTCTTTTTCTTTACCTCTTAGAGCAAGTTGGGGGATGTAAAATTCCAGTTTACCCTTGACCTATTAGAACTGGAGGAAAAGGTATACAGCATGAAGTTGATACTGTAATTGTTTGTGAAAATATTTTTTTTCCTGGCAACTTGTGTCTTTATGCCTTATTTTGTTTCCTTCCTACATTCCTTGAAGTCACAAGTTTCTGCAAATGGTTAACCACAATAAACAGCTTTTTAAGTTAAGGGCTGAACATATTATGCAGCTTTATTCAAAAAGATTTCTAGTCTCACCCTTTTAACCCTATGGACAGTTATAAATAGAGGATCATGTCTGGGATTTCCACAGCTGAGCGCTACCACTATAAATAGTTCCAAACATTTTCCCACTTCATACTTTCTCAAAGAATATTGTCCATTTCCTTTCTTGGTTAACCCATGGGAATAGTGTTTGAGAACGCTCAACAAAAGCATGTAAGAACTGCTGCTTGAAACTTAATTTGGTTAGACTGAATGAAAGTAAATTGAAAGGAAACAAAATATGCAATTTCAGGTTTTTAACATGTATAAGAATCTAAAATGTAGATAATGTTGACTTTAATGTATTTAAAAGATGTATTTACAACATCTGACCTGCATCTCCCCTTTCTCTGACACGAAAGCTAATGCTGTGTTATGGCAGGATCTACTTGGAACATATATTATATATTTAACTTTTAAATAATTACATGTTTGATTAGATTAAAACTATATCAGAGATCCATCAGTTCCTATTTTGTTGGTCGTCTTTTTTTTTTTATTCTTGTCATAAAGCAATATAATCTAAGAAATAAGCCTCTCATACATTGGGGTAAAGAAATATGAGTATCCCAATGGAGTTTTCATTCAATTTCCAAAACAAAAACTGTAAGACCATTGAGAAGGCATTCAAAAAATGATAAATGGCCTGCAACATAAACTCTACAAAGAGAGGCTCAAGAAACTAAAAATGCAATCATTTGAGAAAAGAGGGAAAATAGGACAATTATAAAAACATTCAAATATTTGGTGGGCTTCAATAAAGAAATGGAAGACAAAGTTTTCTATAGAAAAACAATTTAAGGACAACGTCATGATCTGAAGTTGCAGAGAGAAAACTTGAGAAAATACTTCTTAGAAGGTGGTAGATACCTGGAATAGCCTACTTTACTCCTTCAAGAGTGGAGGCAAGAGGCGAAGTGATGAGCAGAAAACAACGTGCAGAAAAAGGGAGCACAAGCTAGCAATATTTTAGGCCATAGGCTAGTCAGATGGGAACCAGCAGGCTAAAATTTATCAGAAACCAGCTAGGTTAATACTGACAGGTTGGTGATGACCAGGTTCTAACCAGCAAGGCCAGAAGGACATAGGTTGTCAGATAATAGAGCAATAGCCTTGATAGTTCTGGCTGCTGTTTAGATTAGTCATTGACCTATTATCTAATCCCCTTAGGACTTGAGCTAGATCAAATAAGAAGTGTCAGATATCTAGTCATTACCCAGAAAGCATAGCTTTCTGGGTAATGAGAGAGAGTGTGGTTGAGAGAGAGACTGAGGCTGGATAGTGGATGGTGATGGCCTCCAAGCTCCACATGAGGCAGCTAAGTTGCCAGAAGGATTCACTCCAGCGACCAACTATATCTACCACAAGATTGGTTATCTGGAGTTTTTCAATTATCTGACCTCAGGACATCATCACTAAAACGGTTATTTGTTAGATAATAGTTTAATGACTATTGCAAAGCTTGTGGTAAGACATGGGGGTGAGATGGCTGGGGCATTGGATTAAGTATGGGAATTTATATGCTGATCTACCAAGAATGGTAAAGAACTAAAGAGGAAAAGAACAAAAACTTTCTTGGATGAAGAGTGATATCCTACAGTGGTCAGACTTCTATGGCTAGCATAGCCATATAGCTTAATAGTGTAGACCAGAAATACTGAGCCGATTGGATGGGGCCAATTGGTCTTTCTGTACTGTCATCTATTATGTTATGTATGCAAAAATCTTCCATCCAGTTTTAGGCTCCGACAAAGTGAAATGAGAGCTCAGAACACACACAATAATTTAGAAGAAACAATCATAATTATAGACTGTATTACAGACAATTACAAAACAGCAAACTGCATTTCCTAGTATGATGATATTAACCCTTAATGAGGGATATGAGAGAGGAATAAAAGGAGTCTAACTTCTCAGTTATGAATACTCAAAAAAGACAGTTGATCTGCATTAAAGAAACTGAATACATTTTATTTGTAGACCACTTGCATTTACATATATGTCTTTTTAGGCCTTCAGTTTTCTCCTGGTCCTTTGGATCCTAGCTCAATTGGAACAGGCCTCCTTTTTGAATTATGACATCATGAGCCTTCATTCAAAATTACCTGGGGGTGGGAGGGAGATTTCTCTTATTTTATATCCCCTCTCAACTCACTCAGTTCAGCCACTGCAGTGATGGCCCTCAGACCATAGGTCCCCCCCCCCAGAATACAACTGCTAGGAGTTGCCATTGATGGAGCATGCCCCCTGGAGGTTATAAACAGTTTCTGCACCATCCTCAATGCCAGGAAAGAGAGTCCTGACCAGGAATTGAATCTAGGCCTTCCCCATGGAACACTGCCAAATACAGATTCCTGACGCACTCCACTGTTTACCTTTTTGCACTTAGATTTCCAACTCCTGAATAGTTCCTTCATGCTAATTAATAGCCAATCAAAGCATAGCCATAGTTGTTTTCTTCTGTAATTTATCAACAGTCATTCCTTCTGCTAGTTGGCTTCTTTCCTTCAAACTCCTCCAATCTAAAGCAGCTCTTCCCACCACGTTTGCTGTGCTGAAAACAGGAGCTGGCCCCTGCAAGAACACCACAAAGCCCGACCAGACCCAGACCTGAGAAGGGCTGCTACTACTTTCCACCCTAGTAGATAAGACTGGTTCCTTCTCAGACTTGGAAAATATTTCTCCTGTCTCCCACTGATGCCACATGGAGTATTTACTCCACTGGCTGACAACCGGCACAATCAACAAAAATAAAAATAATCTGCTCCACCAGAGACCCCATTCATGAAGTGCTGAATAAAACTTTTGAAAATTTGGAAGGCTGGGAAGAGTCTGCTCCCCTTCTGATGCCCAGTGTTGAGGACTCCCACTCTCCTCTGTCCCCAAATAGACTATGAATGCTGCCTCCACAGAATTCTCAGCTCTTCTTGCCTTGGAAATAGAAGATCTGAACTGGGGATCAAGCTCTGGTCCTATACGTGGCAACAAGCAGAATTTACATGGGTCAGTCTTGTTTAACACTCTAATGTGCTGTTTCACTGAGTTTATACTGAAGTGAGATATCTGGGCCTATGCATTAAAAGATTAGTGTGCATGCTATGGCCATTTAGTGTGCACACAGAATAATGTGTTATGCACTTAAAAGCCTTGAGCCAGGCTCAAAGAGAATTAGCAAGTATGTACTAACAGTAGCATATTTCTGCAGGTAATTAATGAAAGAACTTCATATGCAAATGATGCTTTAGCTAGGTCCTGTGAAATAGTGTGGCATATTCTCCTCCACATGCTAACATGTGCTCAACTAGAATCTGCCTTGGACCAAATGTTAAATTTTTAGTGTACATGCTGCCGGAGCATGAGGAGCTATGAGAGCTGATGAAAACAACAGGGAAGAGAAGATGAGCAAGGGACATGAGGAGAAGAGCAAGAGGCTGAAGGAGCAGAGAGAGTGGTGAGGGAGGGAGAGAAAAATGATGAGGCCAGAGAGGCCCTGGTTCAGAAAAAGGTTTGGACCAGCAGAGGATGCAATCATGGGCATGCATATCGGGGGGGGGGGAAGGTACTCTGCATGTAATACTTAAGCTCAGAGGTCATTATGCCCCATATGAGAAGGTTAAAGCCAATATTGATCTTCAGATACCAAGTTACAGGCCATATCTGGGCTTGTGCAACTCTTGACTCATCAATGGCCTAATCTTAAATGGCTGGCACACGTGAAAACCAGAAGACATGCACATGACTGGGCCACACACATCGCAGGGATTTTTGAACGCCCGCAACCACACGCTTACCTCCCGGTATACATGGAAGGACCAGATGAAAAGAAGGGGCGGGGTGGGATCTGGGCGTGGGCAGGCCAGGGTAGTGCCATTAAGGCACTGTCCCTTTGCCGTGGGCACTGGGAACGCCAGACCCACGCAACTTGCTCCTGCCCTAGACTGTGGGTAAGTATTAAAAAAATTAATAATAATAATGATAGATAGCCGGGGTTTAGAGGTCAGTAGGGGAAAAGTGATACATGTTAGCTAGCGGGTTTAGGAAATTCCCTCCTAGTCCACTCCTTTATTGGAATGGACTGGGAGGGAACTGGGGAAAGGCCGAATCGCATTGCCATGCAATTCTTAGAAATTTTACCCCCCTTACTCGCACAAGTCAGCACTTGCGCACACATGCACACACCGATATAAAATCAGTCACACATGCATGTGGGTAGCAGATTTTATAATATGCACACGTCAGTGCGCGCATGTTATAAAATCAGGGGTCGTCACGCGCAAGGGGGTACACAATTGTGCACCCTGTGTGCGCCGAAGCCCGCGGCCTTCACCCGTTCCCTTTCCCCTACTCTATCCTTCCCACCCCCTAGCCCTATTCTAACCTCCCTGACCTCTATCTTTTGTGCCTGCCTCCAGGCAGGTGCAAGTTGCACGCACCGGCAGCCTGCCGGCACGCGATCCTCCAACACAGCGGCAAATGGCCGCTGTGCCGGAGGCCTCTGGCCCTGCCCCCTCCCCTTTTTTGAAGCCCCGGGACTTATATGCATCCCGGGGCTTTATGCACGTCACCGGGCCTTCATAAAATAGGCCCGGTACTCATAACCGCCTCTACGCGTGTAAAGCTTTGAAAATTCGGCCCTTAGATAGCCAGATCAGCACTAGAGTAGCAGTACCTGTGCATCAGCTAGGACAGCCGAGAAAGACCGAAGGACCTTGTCCTCGCTGCAAGAAAATGTTGGAAGGGCCAGGGCCTGGGTGCCTCACCCCATTCTGATGCCCCTTTTAGCTTCCAGCTCAATTGGCGCTTGCCTCTACTGGGATTCTGACACCATGAGGTTTTCATGCACAGCTTCTTAAGGCAGACAAAATCTGAACTGGAAAACAAGATGCCAGCCTGCATGAAGCTCCCTTGGTGTAAGTGCTGTACACTGCCATTCAGAAGGACTCTGGCTCAATCCCTGGGCTGGGTCTTCTGCTTCCCAGTTTGACTGGGGCCAGAGATTTTGTGGAGGCAAGCGGTGACACCTAGTGGTTGGATTCAGGATCCATGATTGCAGGGTCCCAGAAGGAGCCCTGCTACGTGGCCACAGCCCAGTACCATCACCACAATTACTCGGCTAAACAAAAGTTGGGAGGGGATATAAAACAGGGGGAAATGTCCCTGGGTGGTTGTGCATACAGGCTCATGGTGCTAGGATCCCAGCCCTGATTCCAACCAAGCTGGAAGTACAAAGGAGAAAGAAAACTGATGGGTCAAAAAGGCATTTCCTCCAATGCAAAATGCAAAGACATCAACAGAGATGTACATTTCAGGGAAAACTCTATCATTCTGGAGGAAGCAGGAGCAACATAGGGTAGATTTTCATACCTACGCGCGGGCGTACGTGTGCGCCGACGCCCGCGGTCTTCCCCCCATTCCCTTCCCCCTAATCTGACCTTCCCACCCCTCCCCCCCCCCAGCCCTATCCTACACACCCCTGAATTTTTATCACACCTTTTGCGCCTGGTGGCAGCCTGCAAACACACAATCCTCCAACACAGTGGCATCTGGCCCCTTTGTAAAGCCCTGGGACTTAGACTTTACGCGCGTCACCGGGCCTCTATAAAATAGGCCCGGCGCACAGAAATCCAATGGATTTACGCGCGTAAAGCTTTGAAAATGTGGCCCGTAATGTAGCTACAGCAGCTAAATAAATTGGATCTCGCCACTAGGCCAGAAGCATCATCCGATCAGGGACAATTTGGAAGAGCACCAGAACCTGGTTTTTTTTTTTACCCTGTAATTTCGTTTTACTCTTATTAGAATTATAATTTTATCATTTTTTTCTCCTTTTATTGTTACTTTTTTGGGGGTAATTGTATAACTGCCCAGATATATTCAAAGTCAATTACCCCCAGACTTTGTATCCGTTTTGGAAAGGGAAAATGCACACATGCTTTCCCTTTCAGAATTAGCCCAGAAAAACTACCTGCTAACTTATGTGAGTAATTTTTTCAAGGGAAAAACATGCATATTCAGCCCCCGGAATTGCTTTCATTACTTTGGAGGTGCATAAAGGCCCTATATGCATATATTTAGCCTCATATAGGGAGGGCAATTTTCTAAAATCCCATTTCCCTGGGTAACACATGTTAAAAAGGACCTTCTCTATGTATTACTTTGGCAAGATATATGCTAGGATCCTGCCTGTTATGCAGTCTCCCTGCCACCAGAAGTCTCCTTGGAGGTACACCTACCAGTGGCGTAGCCAGAATTGATTTTTTGGGTAGGCACAAGGTTAACATGGGTGGGCTGTAGGCATGCAGGTCTACTAGTTGTTTTTTTTACTGATAAATAATGCCATATACTGCACCCTAGAATGGCTTTCTAAGTAATTTGCAACAGCCATTATGCATCATGTATGAAACTTTAAAATAATTTACTTCAATTATTTCTAGCACTTACCAGCATTAAAAATTCCTTATTAATCAGAATGTATTTTATATTTATTGCAATTTACAAATGCACAAGTATAGAAAACAATCAGATCCAATCATGTAATAAAACAAAAATGAATGTATTCTTTCATGAACCATCTTTGCAGAAAACCATAAATCTTCATAAATACAATAAAATATAATTAATCATCAGAACAGGTGCAGCACAGAGCTAGGGCAATTCACATTACAACTAACAAGAAAAAAAAATTCAAATTCTGGTGTCACCTCAGCAAAAAATAACCCTCCACTGCTATTTTGTGAAGTAACACAAACTCTTGCAAAGAAAGAGGCATCTAGAACCTTGCCATACAGTCACAGCACTGACTCTCAGGATTCAAATAACAGCAACCTTATGAAAAAGCAGCAATGCAAATACTACACCAGGCCCTAGAACATTAATACATCACCTACGGGAATAACAGAACGAGCTGGACTACTACTGCAGAGAAACTACACACTAGCAGAAATACTGCATTTCTGTCATACACAGGCAAAACTGAGACCGACCCTTATCTAATATAGAAATAAGAGACTATAAATTAGAAACAGAAACATGCAGATAAAACCAAAATAGAAAGCCTGAGAAACTAAAATTTCTGAACAGTGGAATACTTAAGAAAGAGCAAATACAAAAATATAAGAAATACACATTCCCAAACATGACATATTTAAATTGCTCATAATAATAAGGCTAAAGTACAACAGATTATCAACAAAACAAATCACAGTGAATTACGTTTTTTTGTATCATTAAGTAGACCTAATACATAGGCGTAGATGTGAATGCTATTCAGCATAATGTTTTACACCAGTAGTATAATCATGGGTCAGAAATGAATTTTATATGCTTAGTGAGTCCAAAGTGAAAAGAATTCAAAGTTGATGTAGCATGACATTTCTCATTGTATTCATTGTTGCAGAATTTCTTAATGCATCATAGTAATGACAACATTCAGTTTCTTAAGATAATGTAGGAATGTGAGGAAACGCATTACTTCCATGTTGGTGAAAATGCCAAGAAAATCATCTCACATACATTCGGCTCCTTGATGAAGGCAGACGCCGAAACACGGTCCGTGTCGGGCTAGTACACCTCGAGCCTTGTAACATCTTTAACTCTCAGGCATTTCTTCACATGTAAAAAAAGCTAAGTAGCTAAATTATCTTAAGAAATTGAATGTTGTCAATACTATGATGAGTTAAGAAATTCTGCAACAATGAATACAATGGGAAATGTCATGCTACATCAACTTTGAATTCTTTTCACTTTGGACTTACTAAGCATATAAAATTCTTTTCGGACCCATGATTATACTACTGGTGTAAAACGTTATGCAGAATAGCATTCACATATAAGCCTAATTATGAGGTCTACTTAATGATACAAACATAATTCACAGTGATTTGTGGTACTTTAGCCTTCTTATTATTATGATTTTATACATAAATTTTGAGAGAGCGGTTGTGTTGCTTATATTTAAATTGCTAGCATCTCAAAATATATATATATTTTTTTTTTACCTTTGTTGTCTGATCTTCGTATTTTTCTAATCAGTTGGTCCTGGTCTCTTTTTCCTATTTTTTTCCCTTGTTGCTCATTTCCTAATTCCTTTTCAGTGTCTTTCTTCTATTACTGTCTTCTTCCCTTACACACACACACACATATACACTTTCTCTCACAGACTCCCCCACACACACACAAGCTCACATTCTCTGCAGACACACATACAAGTTCTCACTTTCTCACCCCTCCCCAAGCTTATATTCTTATGCACAGACAGACACACATCCAGGCACCCATTCTCACTCACACACATAAACCCAGACTCCCATTCTCACCCACAAACCCATGCTCCCAGTCTCACCCACACATACACATATTCAAACTCCCATTCTCACTCATACATACACACATTTAAGGTCCCATTCTCACCCACACATACACATATTCAAGCTCCCATTCACCCACATATTCAAGCTTCTATTCTCATCCACACCCCCCCCCCCCCCCCAGACTCCCATTCTCATCCACAAATACAATTCAAGCACGTGCACAGCTTCCGCTTCCTCCCCCCAAAGCAGGAAGATCAGCTGGCCTCTCCTGCTGCCACCGGCCTCCTGCTATCTTCGGGGTCGGGCCGTACGGCCCACCGATCTTCCTGCTTGGGGGGGGAGAGGGGGAGGAAGTGGAAGTTGTGCACTGTGCTTCCGCTCCCCCCCCAAACAGGAAGTTCGGTGGGCCGTATGGCCCGAAGATAGCAGGAGGCCGGCAGCAGGAGAGGCCAGCTGATCTTCCTGCTTTGGGGGGAGGAAGCGGAAGCTGTGCACGGTGCTTCCGCTCCCCACCCCCCCAAACAGGAAGATCGGGTGGCCATACGGCCGCAGCAGCGCTTCTCCGTGTGTGCAGTGATGGCGCGGGTTCTCTTGTTCGCTGTCGCGGGGATGGGATCCCGCGACAGCCTTGCAGTTCTGGTGCCAGTTGGGTGGGCCTGGGTCTAAGTTGGGTGGGCAGCTGCGCCACTGACACCTACTCTTGTTCTAATCGGAATTTCTGTGGTCCCATGACTTAGCAGGCTCCAGCCTACTTAACCCTGTCTCTTACAAACTCCAGTGTCTTGTCATCAAGTCTACTCAGCTCCCTGCTTTGGCCCCATTCTTCTGTGTATTACTTTGTGGCCTCTGGGCCTTCCGGTTCTTCTCTAGCATTGCCTTGTAGTCTTTTCTGGCCGCCTGCTCTAACTTTGCCTTGTGGCCTTTTCAGGTCCTGTATCTAGCCTGCTGCCTTCGGGCATCTGTGTTCCTTGTTCTCTGTTCTGTCTAGTCCTGTCCCCATCTGGTCTAGTCCTGCCCTTGTATCCAGCCCTTGCCTCAGCTCCCAGTCCTGTCCAGCCTGCACCTCAACTCCAGCCACAGCCTAAGTCCTTCCAGCCACTAGAACCCAAGGGCTCAACCTGCAGAGGAGGTGACTGGTACGGGCAGAGGATCTGCTCTGTCTTGCCCTGAAGTCCTGAACTGCTCCCATGGTGGTCCCCCCAGCTCTAGCTGGACCCTCAATTGTGATAACATGTATATATTGTCATGCCAATAAAGTTTTCTGAATCTAAATCTTGTCTCCATATTTTTCTTTCTCCTCCATAGCCCAGCATTAACACTCCTCTGGCCAAATATTGCATACCTGTACTAGTGTGCTTTCCAGCCAACCGATAATATATTGATGAACCTGATGTAATTGAACAAGCAAAAATTATGGATTGGGTTGTTTTTGGGTTGTTTTTTTTTGGAGGGGGGCTTAGGTGGAAATGATTATATAACCACTTGCAGCATGGCTGTGTTTGATAAATGTTTGAAAATATTCCCCCTTTCTTCTTATAGCTTTCATAATGAAAGAATAGTTATTTGGCATTGTGATACTTTTCAATTACTATTGGTCTTTTATTTCTTGCTTGTTTTATTAGTTTTTACATGGTTCAATTCACTCTTTACCCATTCTGCTTATGCAAACTTCATTATGCCTGACATTTAGGTCTTTTTATTTCCAATGGAAAGACTGTCTGAAGAAACTACAATAGCAGACAGGATATTTTCTTTGTCCTTATCAGCAGTAATTTTGTTTCCCCATTGTGCTATGATGGGTAGATAGAACTTATGTATCAGTAAAGGTAAGGATTGAAATCCTCCCTGTGCTGATCATGCTAAAGCAGCAAACTTCCCAAATAACAGAGACTTCAACAGGCTGACCAATCTGGAGAGCTGATTAGCTGCACCAAGCTGAACACAGTTGTGGTTACTCAGACATGGTCTTTATAAAGCAATAAGATCTCCCCTTCTATGGCTGGAAGGCTGAATCCTGAGCAGAAGACAGTTTGCATGAGAAGGGAAGAAATATCTCAGAGTAACTATGTGGAATTTTTGTTTATTTTCTACTGTTATATTTTGAATTTCAGCTGTTGTAAGAGTCAGTCTGTTTGCTTATTTAGTAACTCTGCTAAAAGGAGAGACTTCTCTGAATTTTTTGTTTTATATTTGAATAAATCTTACAAGATTGCCTGTTTCTCCAGCGCATTTGTCTCAACTCCAACCAACTACTATGCCAACCCACTAGATGGACCTACAACATCTTTGTTGTCCCTTCATTATTAATTTACAAACACTTGTTATGGTTGGCATTAAATGACAGTCTCTTTTTTTTTTTTAATATATCTTTATTCAAGAAACAGCATATACAAATCCATCAACCTCAGGAAAAAAATGAGAAATAGAACAACAGAAGGTAAAGCTGTTAACAAGCAAAAATGGAACTACAAAAATCCTGTCTCTTGATTTTTTTTTTACAATAAATCCCAGAGCACCCCTCCACCCTTTGGCAGATCCATACACATAAACCACCAGGTCAGTACACACTCGCACTAACATTCACACAATCTAAACATTTGCTTGAAATCAACTATTCAGTGTTTGAAACATCGCAATTGAGGATTGGATTTTTACTGGTAGGATTTTGCAGAAGTTTGACTACAGCTGAAGAGATCCTTTTACCCTTGCAGGTTTTCCCTTCCACAAGAACAAACATTTTTTATTATAATGTTATCATAAGCTGTTCCCATAAAGAATTATTTCGAATCTGAACCCATTGAACTAACTCAAGGCGTGCCACAAGGTTCCTCACTATCATCCACACTGTTCAATATATACATGCTGCCAATCTGCAAACTTTTATCTGGCTTAGGACTCACTCATTTCATTTATGCAGATGAGCAGCAAATCCTAATACCCCATCACTGAATCCATAACTAAGTCACTCCAACTCTGGGAAGTCTATCTCACTGCCATTAACCAACTACTCACTCAAATGAATCTAGCCCTAAGCACCTCTAAAACCGAGCTCCTATTAATCTGTCACAAACTAAATGATAAAGTCCTATCTGACATTACCTCCAATCAAATTAAATACCCAATTGCACAGGAAGTGAGAGACTTAGGTGTAATCCTAGACAGTGAATTAAATTTAAAAAAATTCATAAGTACAATAAAAGACTGCTACTATAAATTACATGCACTAAAGAAACTAAAGCCCCTGCTACATCATGGTGATTTCAGAACAGTCCTTCAGACACTAATCTTCTCCAAAGTGGACTACTGCAACACCATACTATTAGGACTCCCAGCGGCAACACTTAGACCCCTCCAACTTTTACAAAACGCCACTGCCAGAGTCCTTACTAATACTCGAAAAAATGGACATATCACACCCATTCTTAAAGATCTCCACTGGCTTCCGATTCCACTCAGAATCCTATTTAAGAGTCTAACTTTAATCCACAAGACTCTATATAACCAAAATGTACACTGGCTCTATGCCTCCTTTCATTTTCAGACCCCGCAAAGAACCACCAGATCCGCCAACAAAGGAACCTTGCCCATACCCTCACCCAAATTAACACACCTCACCTCCATCCATGAACGAGCACTATCACTTGCCGGTCCTTCCATCTGGAACTCAATGCCCCAAGAATTAAGACTAGAGCCCAACTCGCAATCCTTCAAGGAAAAAAAACAAACTGAAAATCTGACTGTTTAAGCAGGCCTTCCCTTAACAATCCCCCTCCCAGACAGTCAAGCCCTGAAGCATGAGTTCTCTTTATTAAGAGCCTTGTATAAAGTTTATTTTCTCCATACTGTTGTTATATTATATGTTAAAACAGCCATTAGTTGTCTCTCTCTTATTTCTCGCCTCTGATGCTTCACTCTACTACCTGTTGCTTAACTACCATTTGAAAATTGAGATGTTTGAAAATTGAGATGTACTTACTTATCTTATGTTATCACTATGTTCACAAATTTACATTGTAAACCAATGTGATGTGGAAATGAACGTCGGTATAGAAAAGCCTTAAAGAAAGAAAGAAAAAGCAGACGGTGCATCATTCACTCAATGCTTCAAAATTGCTTTCTTACCAATCGAGGTCGCTAAATATAAGAAATGCTGTCCCATAAAAGTGTAGGAATCCTCTGCAAGATCTAGACCAAAAATTATTATTGCAGGAGTCAAGTCTAATGGTGTTGCCAGGATCCTTCCCAATCTATGCTGGATGGCCCGCCAGAAAGACTGCAGGTGCACACACTCGATGAATAAATGTAAAGAAGTGCCTGAGGCCATTTGACATTTAATGCAAAGGTCTGAATCAAAAAGGCCAAACTTATAACCCCTGTTTCTGTCTAAAAAGGCGCTATGTAGAATCTTATACTGCGTCTCTCTGGTGTAGACATCTGAAGTCAAATGATATATAGAGGAGAAGTAGTCTGGTATATCATCATCCATTTTTTCAGTTCTCAAGTCCCTATACCATTTGGCAGCTAGATCAGGTAAATGGGAGACATGAAGATTGCTTCTAAGGAGTTTGTACCACCATGCTATCTTATTGAATTTTTAGGTATATTTTTAATGCACTGATCCAGCTTCCCCACAATCTGCGCCACAGAATGTTGTCTGCAGAGGGCTCCTATGAAGTGTCGTACTTGCAGAAAGCTATAAAAGTGAGAAGATGGAATGAATATTCCATTTTGTTGAAGTGCAGAAAAGGAAAGCACATCAGTTGCATTATTAGACACACAATCCCAGATTTTAACTAAGCCTTTGTACCTCCACAAATGAAAACTACCAAATGCCTTGTCCGGGGAAAAAATGTACAAAAGGTGAGAAATGTGGGGACACTTTAAAAGAGGTCTATAACCACTTCCAAGTTTTAAGCTATGAACGTGTCAGTTGGGAATCTTTATCTGTTTCAAAAGAACTAATTCTTTTAAGGTGTAAAAAGTTAATTAATGAATCTGCTGCATTTGTATTATGCAGTAAAGGAATCACAGCATATTTATTATGCCCCAGTAAGTAGTCTCATCTAATAGGCATAATTGTACCATCGAAGATCAGGCAAACAGAGCCCTCCCAAGTGTCTGTCATGTAATCTTGAGGCTTATCTTAGCTGGTTTCCCCTGCCAAATAAAATTTATAAAAGCAGATTTAACAGTATTAATGTCGCATTGCTTAACCCAAACAAAGAAGGTGGAAACCCAAAATCACTGATATACTTAGGAGACAATAATAGTGATTGGGAAAAAGGTCAAGGTCCACAAAATTCAAATAGCTGTTAAAAAAATGTATTTTATTTATTAACAGAAGATAACATCTTAATGAATCATGTTCACGGTCCCCGACATGGACTGTGTTTCGATTGATTGCATCCGGAGGATCCAGATCTATAAACAAGAAACAGAAACAAAGGTCCTTCAGAATGGACTGAAAACAGAGTAAAACAATTGAGCACACCTCAGCGAAAAGTCAAAGTAAATTTAAATAAAATTTAAATTAAAATTAAAAAAAGATTCACATATAAAATTGATTCACATTCAAAATAAGGACACTCGGAAAAAATTAGTGGCAAACCAAATGAAACTTAGTAGGGGGTAGAACAAATACTAGTTGGCCTTCACTCCTACCCGGTCTGGCACTCTTCTTCACGAAAAAATGGACTCCGAGACTTTCAGGTTAAAGCTCCGTTTTTAAGTTTTTAACTCGTACACTCTATGGTAACAATACTTTTATTACCGGCCTTTCTTCTTTCCAGCTTGTTGTAAGCTTCCAAGTTCTCTTCCCCTGTTGATTGTAACTTTGACTTATTCCTACCTATTGTTATCTTTCGTTTACTTGAATAGTTACTCCAGTTTTTCCCTTGTTAAACTGTAAACCGATCCGATATGGTTATTTACTATGAAGGTCGGTATAAAAAACTGTTAAATAAATAAATAAGTATAGATAGTATTAATACTGAAAACGAAACAAAAGACAGGAGAATGAATAATTAAACAAATAGATTTCAAAGGCAAAAACTAGAAAAAGCAGTTTCATATATCTACATAATAAAAATGAAAAAGCAAACACTGAAAAATAAATATATAAGCAGTCCGGTGCATATATACATATTTAAACAAACCATGAAAGAGGAAAGGAAATAAATAAATTTACTGGAATTGAAAAATAAATGAATACCCCAATAAAGTTCTTATGGGGTCTTGCAGATAAGATAACTTAAGATCAAATGGGTTTGATGAAGAACTGCGTTATGGTTGTTTGGGTGGATTCTTGGGTACTGTGGCAGATGACCATGCCCACGGGGTGTTTGGGTGGATTCTTGGGTACTGTGGCAGATGACCATGCCCACGGGGAGGAGCCCCGTGGGGAGCCACAGTACTGGGCTACACTCAGATGCACAAACATAGAATTAGATCTTTTATTATATAGCCTGATGTATACCACCAGAGGTGGCAGTAGTGAGGTTGTCTGGATGTAGCAGTCTCGGGACCCTTCTCACCTCGTTGGTATAGGAAAATTTCGGTGTAGGTTTCTCAGCAAGGCAATGCTGTGGATGAGACAGACTGAGAGTTAGATTACTCACTAGATGGTAGCTGTAGGTATGCGATTCCACCAGGTTGAAGTTGATGGTACTGGCACCGAGGCAGGGAGAGCAGGCCCTCGAGGAGCGAGTACCTGATCCCTGTAAGGCACCTGAAATAAAGCAGAGGGCCCCCGAGGAGCGGGTACCCAGGTTAGGCAATACCCCGAAGGGCAGCGAGAGAGCTTCCAGTGGCAGCACGGAAAAGGCAGAGTAGCTAGACCCGCCAAGACCAATTGTTGCTAACTGAACTAGCTAGCAAGTAAGGGTAGGCTAAATACCCAGATGGCGTGATGACATTAGAGGTTGACGCCCCCGAGGTTCGCGCCAATGCTGGAATAAAGATGAGGGTAGCATGTGCACTCGCACCCTAGTAGGGCCTTGGGAGGAGCATGGCGGAAGGCAGCACCATAGCCATTCCAGAGAGGGCGGCTAGCAGACTTGGCGGTAGCCACTTTCCCAAGGTAAGCGGGAGGAGCCGTGAACAAGGTGAGGCAAACAGGATGAAGCAGTTTAGGACCGACGGACGCAACAGTACCCCCCTTCAAAGAGCGCCCTCCAGGCTTCCTACCTGGTCTTGGTTTCTGAGGATGCATTCTTTGGAATTGTTGAAGCATCTCTTTATCCATGATATTAGCCAAAGGTTCCCAAGAGCTTTCTTCAGGTCCATAAGCCTCCCATGACAGGGGGTATTCCCATACTCTGCCTCTTTTTCTTACGTCAAGGATTGCGTCTACCTTGTATTTGATGTCTTCTTCTGCATCTAATGGTGTAGGTTCAGGTGTCTTGGTAGAGAACTCACTAAGGATCATTGGCTTCAATAGTGAGATGTGGAACACATTATGAATCTTCAATGCTGGTGGTAGCTTCAGACTATAAGTGAGGTTGCCTAATCGTCGGAGAATGGGAAAGGGTCCAACAAAGCATGGAGCAAAGCAAGCTAAAGGTAGTTTAAGTCTTAAGTGCTTTGTGGATAGCCAGACTTTGTCACTAGGCTGGAAATCTGGAGCCTTGCAGTGATGAGCATCGTATCCTTTCTTTGCTCATTGTCCTGCTTTAAGAAGCATCTCTTTGGTCTGAGTCCATAGTTGTTGAATATCTTTGGCAATAGATTGAGCTGCCAGGGACGAAACTGACAGTGGAAGTGGTGGTAATAGTAGTCGTCCGTAGACCACTTCGAATGGTGTTGATCCAGTGGATGTTGCTGGATGAGAGTTGATGGCGAATTCAGCCCAGGGCAACAGTTCAGCCCAATCATTCTGGCGAGTGCCCACATAGCCATGAATGAACTGCTTGAGTGTCCTATTCATTCTCTCTGTGGATGGTATGCTGAGGTGAAGTCAAGAGAAATATCAAACTTCTTGCACAATGCCTTCCAGAACTTAGCTGTGAATTGGGCTCCTCGATCGGAGACTATGTGCTTAGGCATGCCGTGTAGGCGGAAGATGTGCGTGATGAAGAGCTTAGCAAGCTCCATGGCTGTGGGTAAGCCAGGAAGAGCCACGAAGTGAGCCATCTTTGAGAACCGATCAACAGTTACCCAAATCGTGTTGTTTCCTCCTGAGAGTGGTGAGTTTACCACAAATTCTGTAGCAATGTGTGTCTATGGCTCTTCTGGTACTGGCAAGGGTTGGAGTAGGCCCCAAGTTCGACTGGATGGCGTCTTCTGTCTGGCACAATTAGCACAGGAAGCAAAGTAAGAGAATGTGTCTTCCTTCATGGTGGGCCATCAGTAAAACCTTTGCAGTTTAGACAGAGTTCTGCGTTGACCAGGGTGTCCAACCAGTTTGGAGTCGTGAGCCCATGCTAGCAGATTCTTGGGTACAATGGTTTTACCCGCAGGTACTGAGTGAGTAGCTGCCAGGATAACTTTTTTTGGGTCGATGATGTGTTGCGGTTCAGCGAGGAATGAGCAAGATAGGGCATCTGCTCTGATGTTCTTATCTCCAGGGTGGTATTTCAGCACAAAGTCAAATCTGTTGAAAAACAGAGACCATCTCGCTTGCCTATGGTTTAGGTGCTGTGCGTGGCGGAGGTACTCCAGATTTTTATGGTCTGTAAAAACTGTGATCTGATGTTGTGTTCCTTCGAGCCAAGGGCGCCACTCTCGAATGCCATCTTTATTGCCAGGAGCTCTTTACCTCCTATTCCGTAGTTCTTCTCTGCTGGTGAGTAGCAATGGGAGAAAAATGAGCATGGGTGTAATGCCTTGGAATCACCGGCCTGGCTAGCACGGCCCCTACACCGACATCTGAAGCATCGACCTCAACGATAGATCCTGGTGTGAGAGGCATGGCTTGCTCGAGAAGGCGACTTTTAGTTTCTGGAACGCTGTTACTGCCTCCATAGACCAATTGGCAACATTGGCACCTTTCTTCGTCATGGCTGTAAGCGGAACAGTGAGTGAGGAGTAGTTCTTGATGAAAGTTCTGTAATAGTTGGTGAAACCTAGGAAACGTCTGAGAGCCTTTAGACTAGTGAGTTGTGTCCATTTCTTAATGCTCTCCAGCTTCTGTGGGTCCATCTGGAAACCTCGGTTGGAAACAATGTACCCCAGGAAATGCACTGATTCCTTGTGAAACTCGCACTTAGACAACTTGGCGTATAGATGATTCTCGCGGAGTCTTTGCAGCACTCTTCTGACATCCTCCAGATGAGTGGTCATGTCTTAGGAGAATATCAAGATGTCATTTAAGTATACAACGACACTTTTGTAGAGGAGGTCCCGTAAGATGTCGTTCATTAAATTTTGGGCATCACTAGATATTCAAAGTGACCATCCCGGGTGTTGAAGGCTGTCTTCCATTCATCACCAGAGTGGATGCGAACTAAATTGTAGGCTCCCTTAAGATCAAGCTTGGAGAATATCTTGGCTCCCTGTAGTCTGTCAAATAGCTCTGAGATGAGTGGTAAGGGGTAACGATCTTTCACAGTTATCTCGTTGAGACCCCTGTAATCTATACATGGACGCAACGTTCCATCCTTCTTCCCCACAAAGAAGAAGCCTGTGCCTGCAGGAGACTTGGAGGGTCTTATGAGGCCTTTTTGGAGATTCTCCTGAATATATTCGTTAGGAAAACACAAAAGGATTAGATGTCCAAGGCTTTTTCAATCTTTATTGCAGTGGAGATGTGTTTAAAATTTTTTTGCCTGACTCAGGCCGAGTTTCACCGTCCGTGTGACGGCTGCCTCAGGGGCTAAGAATGAATCACAAAAAATATACAATAAATAATAGAACACAATTTAAAAACAAGTATATAACTAATGGAAAATTCATAAAATGGTGACATTTAGATGAACATCTGTTACATAGGTATTTCTAAATGTTACATGTACCAATATATGCAAAAAATAGGGTCATATATAAAATAATATCATGTTAAGATGAATTCTGTAATGTGTTACTAAACTATTTCCTTTTATTTTAATTTATATTAATAATTTTACCTTAAACTCTCATTGAAACTTGGGACCATTAATGTAGCATCAAGCTTAAAATTCAATCTCATTTAAAACAATCCGTGATGGGAACAACTTTGTATGGAAATACCAATGCACATAAATTAATTAATAATGATCTTTTAGTCTACATAACGTTTGAATAATGTAGGACGAGCTGAACACCAACCTTCGATGCTCTGAAAGATTGATCTGATAATTGACATTCAATCTCCTTGATGTATTTGTCAATATCCATCACAACAATGGATCCAACCTTATCTGCCAGTTTAATCACAATATTGGGGTCCTTCTTTAGATTTTCTATTGCATCCTTTTATTTTCTAGTGATATTATAGAACTTACGGCACCCCTTTATTCTCAAGTTTAGACATTTCTTGTAAAACCAAAGTTTCATAAGTATATATTGCTGGATGGTAACTTCAGGGGGAATCCAAGTGCTAGGTTTTTTTTTTTTTACTATAGATACATCATTGTATTCTGATCTTGTTTTTGAGAAAAATTCTATTATTTTAAGTTTCCTTATAAATTTAAAAAATTCAACCCTCATGCGAAAAGCATTGTATGATGGCGTAGGGATAAATGATAAACCTTTGTTTTGTGTATTGATTTCATCATTATTAAGAGCTCTAGAAGAGATATTAATAATTCTGTTATTGTTTGCTATTTTTAGTTCTGATTTTGAAATCTGCGGTCTTGGTATGTCTTCTAATGATTGTTGAAACTGCCTCTTCCCCTCCCTCTCCCTCTCCCCCTCCACTCTTGTCCTCAGAAAAAAGATACTGATGATTTTGGTTCAATTATATCATCTCTGACTGAGCCTTTCCTCCAGAACTTGCCTATCTCATGGATTCCTGTAAATGGTCTATCATTGACTTTAAGAAACGGATCTTTTCTTTATAAATAACTTTTTCTCAAAAAGACAGCAGTGTTTTTTACATAGCACCTGAGTTATATATTCCATTCCATATTTGCATTCTGTAAGCGATGAGGCCAGCACGATGTGATTAGACCTTCCTGTTTAGTTAAAAATACAATGGTAGAATAACCGGCACTTGTTTAGCGTTTTTATGACTTCTAGTTATATGCCTCTTAAGCAGTACATATAAACCTTTTTACATACAACAATTTTCTTAAGTTTAGATTTGAATGAAATTTCCCTATTTGTTTAGAAATACGCTATAAGAAAGACCGGGAACAAACTGTTTGCACTGCCCAGAGACATGCGCTATTCGATTAACATATATATATTTGACAACATTTTTAGTACAAGAATTTAAAGATCACACCTTTTGTGTTTTTTGAATTCGTTAGTAGGATTTGCACATAACCTAAAGAAAAGATATTTCATATATATCTCAAAAACTATTTTGTAATATTCAGGCACTGTCATTTGAATACAGCCCACGAGATTGTGACTTTTTTAGAGCATTGAAGGTTGGTGTTCAACTCTTTCTACATTATTCAAACGTTATGTAGACTAAAAGATCATTATTAATTAATTTATGTGCATTCGTATTTCCATACAGAGTTGCTCCCATCACGGATTGTTTTAAATGAGATTGACCACGCCCCCGGGGGAAGATCCTGAGAGGGACGACCGATCAGGCTCAAAGTTAGGAGACAAACACACACTAATTCTTTTATTTAGACAGTATACTGAACCACCAGAGATGGCAGTAGTGAGCTGGTAAGCCCGGCTGGGCTGTAGTCCCTCAGATACTGGAACAGTGATCCCTGGAGGCTGAGCTGAAGAGAGATTGAGATATAGTGAGTTGGCAGGGTATGCAGATGGGAACACTCACACAACGTCCCAATGAAGCCCAGGAGCTGTAAAGTATAGGCCCTC
The DNA here is from genome assembly GCF_901001135.1 of Rhinatrema bivittatum. Lineage (NCBI taxonomy): Eukaryota > Metazoa > Chordata > Amphibia > Gymnophiona > Rhinatrematidae > Rhinatrema > Rhinatrema bivittatum. The sequence goes on along the minus strand of NC_042617.1, from coordinate 417,438,536 downwards.
GAGGAGTGGGGTACCTCTGGTAAGTCCGAGGAGGCAGAGTAGCTTAGGTAGCGAAACCCTTGCTAACTCGATGTGTTAGCAAATTCCAAGACCTTAAATATCCGTTGCGGGTGACGTCATCTTTGGGGGATGCCTCCGAGGTTCGCGCCAATGCCGGTACTTCAATTGGGGCCGCACCGCATGCGCGCCCCTAGGGCTCAAGGAAACATGGCGGTTGCAGCGTCGAGCTGGTCCGGGAATGCCCAAGGACAAGTGGCAGGAGAACGCCGCGGCAGCCAATCTTCCCACGGATGGAGAGGGAGGCGCCAGAAAGGTAAGGAGGGAGGAGAGAGGGCGTCGAGCACCGACGGATACAACAAGTACTGGGGCTACCGTGGAGGCAGCAGCATATGCCTCAATTCAATTGGGCCACTCTGGAACTTTCACGTTGGGGTCCAGATTGCCATGGTAAATGCCTGATGAAGGTCGCTCCTATACCCTGTATGCCAACTACCCCATTGAGGCCGGGGTTGCCGCCTCAATATGCATCATTTCAAAATGTCTTTTCTAAAGAAGCTGCAGTTGTATTTTTTCTGCCACCGGCCCAAGGATCCACCCACTACTCTCCTAAATAAATCCCAGAAAATAACAGTACTATAGTGTGCATGGCCTTTTCTAAAACAAAGAAGTAGATGGTTTCAGAATGGAGAGCACCAGTCCGTAGACATACTGGTTCGGTGAGCTGGGTTACTTCGCCCAGTAAGGGCTCTCCATGAATTGAAGATAGGAGTAGTGGAGACATCATAGTGGGAGTGGGAATCCACAAGTGCTCCACTAGTCGTTGTAAAATAAAATTACCTCCTGCCCCTGAGTCCACTAGAGCAAAAGTCTGAAACTCTAAGGGTCCGCAGATCAAGGATACAGGAAGAGAAGAGCGGAGGAGAGGGCGCAGTAAGACTTAAGAAGAGTCCTCCCGCAGGACTTAGGTCTGCCAGTTTCCCAGACATATAGGGCATGTTTGAACAGCATGGCCAGCTTGTCCACAATATATGCACAGCCCTAATTTCTTCCATGCTCTTCTCTCCTTTGACATCAGATGGCTGCGGCCTAATTGCATTGGTTCTTCGCCAGCAACTGGACCCGAGGGAACAGGCCTAGGAGTGGACTTAACTCGAGCTTCACCCTGAAAGGTTTTTCTGGGAGTCTTGGCCTCTTGAACCTTGTCACGAAGTCGGCGATCAATCCTTGTTGTCAACTTCACCAGGTCAGCCAAAGTCTCAGGCATTTCACGAGCAGCGAGCTCGTCTTTCAAACGAGAGTTCAGTCCTTCAAAGAAGAGGGTCATCAGGCATTTAGCGTCCCAATATAATTCAGACACCAGTGTCTTGAATTCGTTAGCGAAATCAGCTAAAGGTTTAGTACCTTGCTTCAGGTGAACCAATGAAGATTACAAAGGAAATACTATTGAGTAGAGCACATCAAATATGTAGCCATATAGGGAACAGGGTGCACAGAACAAACCAAGGACAATGCAAAAATTTACACGACGCACTGGTCCCGAAGAGGTTTAGGGCAAAAGGTCAATGAAATAAAAACAGACCAGGTTAGTGGTTGAAATAATCAAAAACAATGAATTACTAATAGAAAAAGATACAGAAGAACTTTTTTGATGCAAAATATTTAGCAAGTCGACCTGCAGCAAGACTTGACAGAGTGCGGATAAGAACAGCTCTGAAGGAGCAGTCGGCAATAAATAAAGGTTACCTGTAAAAACCGTGTGAAAGCTAAGGTTACATGACAAAGGAAATGTAAACAAACAATTCAAACCCAAGGAATAGGAAATTAAACTTGTGATTTCTAGTATAAACGGGAAGAAGGTAAGATAAAAATCAGGGGGGGGTTAGAGTAGGGCTAGGGGGGGAAAGGTTAGGGGAAGGGATAGGAAGGTCAGGCTAGGGGGAAGGGACGTTCCCTCACAGGCCGCTCCAATTTCGGAGCGGTCTGGGAGGGAACGGGGGGAAGGCAGCACAGCTCAGCGTGCACAATTGTGCACCCCCTTACGTGCGCCAACCCCCAATTTTATAACATGCGCACGCCTGCACGCGCATGTTATAAAATCATGTGTCCCTGTGCGTGCCGGATAGCGCGCGCGCATGTCTTAAAATCTACCCCTTTGAATTTAAAATAAATAGACTTTACGTTTGCACACTTTTCCAATAATTGATATAATTGCTTCTTGGCAGCATGCAATTGTAATTTGTCTGCCTCCTGTATAGTACGCAAATACTGCTGTTTTAAATATTGAATATTGCAAGTCAGTTGTATAATACTAGCATCACTCTTTCGTCTCTTTCTTGTTACATATGCAATAATATGACCTCGGAGTATCGCTTTCCCAGCCTCCCAGAATGTGATCTCATCTACTCCAGAATGTATATTTTCTTTATAACAAGTGGACAAAGTCAAAAACAAATAGATTTGAAACTCCTCGTCAATATAAAAAGGGGGATTCATCCTCCATGGTCGAGGTCTCTCCCTTTCTCCACAACTAAAAGTCAGGAAAGAATGGCGTAATCAGAAAGGACATTGTCAAGAATATTGGTAGCAACATATTTGAGAAAATGGTGCTGGAAATAAAAAACATATCCAAATGAGAGTAGATGTCATGAGGATGGGAGGAAAATGTAAAATCTCGTTTGTCCTGATGCAGGACCCTCCAAACATCGAGGAGCTGTAATTCAGAGAAAAGAAAGTTCACGCCCAAGTGCTTCCAGTTGTTCTTGGGAACCTTAGCAGGTTTACAATCAACCTTACGTCTGCTGTAATATTAAAGTCATCTGCCACATCAAAGTGATACCCTATAAATTGACTTAATCAAGCTAGTATATTAGAAAAAAAAAAGAATGACGGCAACCAACAAGGACCCTGACTTTTACAGTCTGGGAAAACAAATAAGCATGGGGATAACTTGCTGATGCGTCTGTACTACCCTTAACCAATAAGTCTTGATACTTTTGCTGCAACTCCAACGTTGCTCTCTGATTCAACAGCAAGAATTGGATTCAGACAGCAACCAACAAGGGCTCTGACTTTTACAGTCTGGAAACTTAAGTACGAGAGTGAATGTACTGTGCAGCAGATACTACCATAAGCTTGCTGGGCAGACTGGATGGACAATCTGGTCCTTTTCTACCATCATTTCTTTATTTCTGACCCATTAGGGTGCCAGTCAAAATAAGATATCATCTTTGGGAATCTTCAATACATTTTTCTACCTGAAAGGGGAAGTTTTTGTGAAGAAGAATGGCAACTCCCCAGACCCTTGAGGAAAAAGAGGCTGCATAGCACTGACCTATCCAGTCTCAAGTCAATTGTGAATGCTCTTTCTTATCCAAATTAGTTTCTTGTAAAAAAAAACCCCCCAAAAAAAAAACCAAACAAACTACATCAGTGTGGTATCTCTTAAAAGCATTAAGGATCTTTTTCCTCTTCACAGGGGAGTGAATGCCATCTACATTTAAGGAAAGGAATTTCAAATTAGCCATGATCCAAAGAATGCCTCAAAAACAGGTAAAAAAAAAAAAGCAGATTTCTCCATGAGACCCCCCCCCCCCCAGCTAGGTCTCTCACCCCAAAATATAAAAGAGTACGCCTGACATTCAAGTGAAATTCCTGACTGAAAGCATTTATAATCAATCCATTCACCAGCAGCATACATACCCACTGACCCCCATTCACACCTTCTCCACTGTTCCCTCAACCCAAACCCCTCCTAAACAAAAGATTAGCCAAAACAGCAAAACCTCCCTCAATGAAGTCACCCTTTTCCCCTCTCTCTCCCCTGTCTATGGCATTCTCTCCAATCACCACTAACATCCCTCTCCGCAGACCCATTAGAAAAGATTCAATTTAGAAAAAAAACACACTAGACATTGTGCACATATCTGCTACCAAAAAATAAAGTACTTAACTAGTACAACATAAATAATGGTCCAGACCCAATACAATAATTTTAAAAAAGTATGCTGTTTAACAGAGTCGAGACCTATCTTATTACTGGAATTGGAGTTAAAGAAAAGGAGAAGCAGATCCCAGTGCATACTAATTGGAATTGGGCCCAACATTAGAGGTACTCCATGTAAATTCAAGCTGGTACATGCAATTAAAAAAAAAAAAAAAAAGATTTATCCATTCATATCAGTAGATAGAAAACCAGCCTATGTTCTTATCTTTCTATCAAATAGCATGAGACAGAACCTTCCATTCAAACCAAGACCAGACAAGTCAAGAGATTTTTAATAGAAGCGTGACCGAGGGAAACTTTCTTTTTTCTTCTTTTCCTTTCCCTTTTCTTTTCCTTGTTTGAAATGCAAAGTCGAAGAGAACAAAGAATACAATGCAGTATTCCCACCTAGTGAATCTTCTTACTATCATATGATAATTATCCAACAGCCCTGAAGAAATGATCTAACAAAAAATCAAAACGGCGAGACTCATTGAGGGCAAGCAGGCATGCAAACTACCCAAAAAAAGGTGTTTCAAAGCCTTGGCAGAAGCAAAAAAAAAAGGCTGTAAAAATAGCAACTATGCCTTGCTATGGAGCACTGAATCAAGGAGATTCCCCTTCCTGTAGTCATAAAGTTGACTAAAGATTCAACAGTGTATATTTCCGACTCTAATGTGGCTCTCAACTTTTACTGCACAGTTGAGTTAACACCCAGTATCTGAGACACCATCTTAGCTTCTAAAAAGTACTTAAAAAATTTTTAAAAAAAAAAAGCCCCCACAAGGCAATGTGCAAACCCTGATTGACTGCAAAACAAAGCCAAAAACTTTTATTGTCGAATGTCACACCAGTTGCAGTAAGAAAGCTTCAATCTCCTTGTTGCCATTCAAGACTTTTGTTTTACCATTATGGCTAATTCACAGTTTGGCTGGAAATTGAAGCTGAAATCTTATTCCCTTCTGAAATAGCTTTGCACAATAGGAGACATTTCTCTGTGCTCTGCTGAGACTTTATCAGAGAAATCAGAGAAAATCAAACCTGAGAACCCTCGTAAAGCAGCTCCCTTTTTTTATGGAATGCTGCCATGATCGCTACATGTCTGCATAATTAAAGATTTTTGCGATCACTTGGCGAGGTTTTAGGGCATTTTCCCGGAGTACTCCCAGCCTGTGTGCTCTTTCTACTGGGATCTTCTGACGATCACTAAGAAGGCCCAGCTGCTCGAGTAGCCAGTTTTCACACAGATTTCTAAACTCCACATCTTTTACAGATTTTGGAATACCAATGAGGCAGATATTGCTCCTAAGCGGGATCTGTTTTCAAGATCCTCTACTTTGTTAGTGAACTACTCATTAGTTTGTAAAAGCCGTGATACTTGCGTTTGAAGATTTTCAAATCTATCCTCTTGCTGTGAAATGCGGGATTCAGCTACTTGAATCTGTGTTGTGTGAAGGTCCATGTGTAACCCACCTTTAGTAAGAAGACAATGACACTATCAAAAACTATCACTTGTGACACTGAAAGACTGCCAATTCGGTGCTGTCTCTTTAAGGGCTGCAAACACACTGCAGAGTTGTAGTCAGTTTGCAGCATGTGCAGGCAGAGCACTGTTTCCTCAGCAAGACAGAGGAAGTTCCCTGCTCTGCCCTGAAACTAAAGATATTGTCTGTTTATAATTAAGGTAAGAGACCATTCATATCTACATTCATGTGAATTGTGCTAGAGTTAGCTATGATTATTCTAGGAGCCTTGTAATGGAGTTTCATCATTATTTTGCCTATATAATAGTACAAGTTGTTAGGGTTTAAAAATGTGCAAACTACATATTACATTTAAGTGTTGATTATATGATAATAAAAAGAGATGTGCATGTGAAAGGGGCATGTATGGGCAGATCACTGTTTCTCAGCAAGACAGGAAGTTCCTTGCTCTGCCTGAAATGAAAGATATTGTCTGTTTATAATTAAGGATCCATGCTTTGAAGGACTTAAGAGTCATTTGATTTGCGAAAGACTGAAGGTTCCCTTGGCTGGAAGCTGCTGTAAGGAGGGTTCAGCTGTTAGCAGCAGAAGAAACGCTGATGTCATCTCCCACCCTTCAGCATTCAAAGAGCTCCACGGTAGGACACAAGCTGGGAATTTATCAGTGCAAAGACTGTATAAGATTGAAGTTGCCGCTGATTTAGCACCAGTTTGAAATCTTTGAGCAGGATTTCATGTCATAGCCTCTACAGTATTCTTGTGTTTTGAGGAGTGAGCAGATTGATCAAGTTTGCTAATCATTCAGTAAAGTTTAATGCTGTTACATGCTAATGAGGTGTGTAGTTTCATTATTGGTGCTGGGCTACCAGTTAAACCGCAGGTCTCTACAGCCTTAACCTTGCATAGTCTGAAATCGGTTAACCCTGGAGTAATAACCTATAACAAGAAACCCCTGTCACTTATATATTGCAAGGTTACACATGCGCTCCTTGAGTTCATCCAGGAAAGGTTGCATTTTAGAGAGCCGATCCTCCAAAACATCTGTCACTGATTAATAACAGTCTTAGAGATTTCCAGAGAGATTTCTTTAATAAAAGAGAAGCCGGGCAAGCCTGTCTTGCGCGGCGTTTATAACTTGGGGAGAATCAGCGAAGGAAGGGAGGGCCAGAGGGTGGTGGTTTTTAGGAAAGGCGGGAAAGAGGGACAATGAGGAAAGGGGAATCAGAGGGCGGATTAGCCAATAGGGTTAAAGGACTGAAACGAAGAGAGGTGGTAGCGACGCCAACGGTCAGCAACCTGAGGGGAATCCAGGCGACAAGACTTGTTTTTTGTGGCAGGCGGGTAGGTTGTGTGAGACCGAGACGCTGATTAGCGAATTTGTACAAAATTAAGAAACAAATACTAATAAAGAGCATCGAGGGAGGGAAGGTCAAGGAGGTGCTGACTGCCGCCTTATACTTGAGAACGGTGTGCCTAATGCCTCGCGGCAGGGAAAAAAGTACTAGGCCCGACCAGGGTGTAGAGGCGGTATACAAGAAGGGGAGAAAAGCCCAGAGTAGTATGACGAGCGCTCCCAGACAGCATACGGAGCAGGTTTTCCGGCGCTGCCACCTCCTAGACAGGCGGCCAGCTCGGGGGAAAGAGGTCCAGAAGTGGCTCCTGAGGAGGAGGACGCGGTCGCTCATAAGAGCGGACAGGGCACCAGGCTTCATGGCCTGGAAATGTCCTTTAGTGCTTCGGGCAGTGATTTTCAGGCATCGCCCCCCAGCAAACCAGTTTCCTCGCCTTCGCCGCCCTTACCGTCTGAGCAACAGTATGCTCCCGCAGACGCGAGTCCAGAGGAAGCTATCGGCGAAAAGGACAGACGATCGACGGCGGTGCACCCAGAGTGCAGGGCCATGACACGCGGGAGAGAGCGAGCATGCACGCGAAAGATGGCGCCGAGCAGAGTTGGGTGGGAAGGAACGAGTCAGCAGGCCGCAAGCCTGAGCAGACGTGGAAGAAGCTGGCAGACGGAAATTGGGAGCCGAGCTGAGATGGGAGTGCGCGGTCGTAGCCGGGGTGTACACCGAGTCACTTTTGAAGTGGAGGGTCGAGCAGCGCGGAGCAGAGAAGTAGCAGAACAAGCATGCGGTGAGTGCGGGCAGGCCACGCGGGTGACCAAGCAGTCCATAATAGCTAACCGGGGGGTAAGATTGGGTAGGGGATCAGCACCGGCGATATTAGGGAGGCAGAAGAGGGGACAGGCACAGGAATTCAGGGAGCACGAGGAGGGAGGTGAGGAGTACAGGCGGACAGAGTTTGACATAGGGGGAGGTAAGGGGGAGGCAGGATACATCAAACTGGATTAGGAGGCAAGGGGGACAGGGAGACGAACAGGGGGAAATATCTTTGGAACAGAGGCTGCCGGTAGTGTGTCTTCATTTGCAGGTGCAGCGCTCAGACAAGAGCAGGGAGCGTCTACTGAACAATGGCGTGAACGGTCTGGGGACAAGAGGGACTACCCCGGCAGGCAGTGGGTCGGCGGTGAAAGCAGAGGAGCACAGGCGGTTATGGCTCACTTGAGCCAAGGATCGACAGCAGGTAATGAGGGTGACGTTATCATTAAGAGACCAGCTCAAAAAGTTAATAAGAGAAAGAAAGAGCACATAGGGGGTTCTAGTTCCAGTTCGGATTCCTCGTCCACGTCAGATAGTAGTGCTTCGGCGGCATTGAGAAGGGCAGGGGGGTCGGGGCCGAGCCAGGATATGGGGCACCCTGCATTGGCATCACTCACAGAGTTATGGGAAGGGGTTCCCAAGAAATTACGGATGAGGATCAAGAGAAGGAGATATGTAAACATTTTCCGCTTGTTAGAGGGCAGGAGGGGAGACAATAAGACTAGCAAGAAGAGGAAAGTGGACCGTAGCGCCGGGTCAAGATTTCCCAAAAACATAATTAATTGGGTGAGAGGTTTCTTTAGATTAGCCAGCGTAGTGGGGCATTATCAGCCGGATCAATATGGAGCCCTGTTGTCTTATGGGGATAGTATCCTAGGAGCATTTAAAGTTTATGAAGGGTGGGCCTGGTTAAATTATGACGAGCGCTTTCGGGAAAAAATGGTGGGGAATAGGTTTATGTCATGGAGAACTCAGGATATTAATTTATGGTTGACCCAGATGACCAATAAGGGTGCAGGGTCGGGGAGAGCAGGTCAAGGTGCTATCACAACAGGAAATGAGGGAGGTAGCGTAGGAGCCAGTTATTCACATCCAGGTAAAGCACCGGGGAATACAGTCAAATCTACCGATCAGAATACGGCGGCGTCAACCTCGGACGTGTGTTGGAGATTTAATAGGTCCACATGCTTATTTCCGGATTGTAAGTTTAGGCATGCGTGCTCATCATGTAATGGATCACATCCCGTTGTTAAATGCGGGACAGCGCAACCGGCGCCAGCGGGAAAAAATGTGATACAGGGAAAACGCATATAAAAAAAAAAAAGAACTTTACATACATAATACTACATGGGGATCAGAGGGCAGATTTCCGGAAAAAGGGAGAGAGGGGGGTTTCCAAAAAAAAAATTGAGGACCAACATAAGACGAGAACTTAAATATTAAGTTTGCATTAAATTAATCGTGCAAATACTTAAAGGGGTGGGCGAGGTTTTACAGGAATGTATTGAACATGTCCTTGCAGACTTTTACGGGTATACGCAGAAGGGCGATGGACGGCCAGCAACTAGCATCGGGCAGGGTGTCGAAGAGGAATGGGAGCTGCTCCAATGTTCAGTTGCCCCAGCAACTTGGAAGGCCTACCTTCAAGGAGCTAAGACGGTCATAGGTTTTTTCCTAGATAAAGGGTAGACTGGGGGTCAGGTGTCTGAACACTCAGTAGTAGAATTTATTATAGGGTCCAGGAGAGGTGGGTATTCAGTGGCATCAGTATGGTCCCATTTAGCGGGTTTTGTGTTCTTTCAAAAGGTATGCGAGTGGGGCAATCCAACCAGCAGTTTTAGAGTAAAGAAAGTGTTAAGGGTTTAGGAGCAGGGTGCGAGTAAGATGGAAGATGTTAGACGGCCTATCAGATACGAGGATTTAGATGGCTTGTTTGCAAATTTGCCGCAAGTTTGCTGGTCACGTTACGAGGTTGTGCTGTTTCGAGTTTCGTTTTCCTGGGCGTTTTTTCGGTGCGCTATGGATTAGTGAGTTGGTAGCGTTATCTCGACGGAGTGTACAGGATGTCGGTCCAATGTCAGTTTGTACAGTTGCTGGAGTCAGAGGTAAGACTCTTCATTGCAAAGTCAAAAACGGATGAAGGGGGAAAAGGAGCCGTTATTAAGTTAGGATGCGATGCAAACCGAAAGGTGTGTCCAGTGAGGCTAGCCGAGAAATATATGGAAGTTAGGCCGAAACGTAAGGGGGCCTTTTTGATTCATGAGAATGGGAGTCCTTTGACACATTTTCAATTCGGGAGAGTGTTGGAGCGCAGTATTCGGCAAGATGGGACGGGATGTGCGGGCATGTAGTTCACATTCCTTCCGCATTGGAGCGGCAACTCTGTAGCCAAGGCCAGTCTCTCGGTTAGTAGCATCAAGGGCTTGGGGAGATGGCAGTCAAATGCGTTTCGGTCATATATTCGATCGTAAGGGTCCTTAAGGGAATAGGGGGGGGGGGGTTGGGGGTGTAATTAACAATCTGTATTTATTTTGCAGAAAGAAGGGGGTTGAGGACTTTTACAGGATGTGCCTGGATCGTGGGCCATTCATACATCCACAGGGCACAAAGAAGAGCGCTGAAACGTCCTTACGGGGAGAATTTGGAGTTAGACAAGAAGGGATGGCGGGTAGCGTGGTTTAGTAAAAGGGGTATGATTTGGGATGAAATCCTACCTTTCCTGTATGAGAGGATCGACATGTGGGGAGCGTCAAATATTCTCATCATTCACTTAGGTGGGAATGACATTGGATATAGAACATGCAGGGAGTTACTTACCTGTATGAAAAAAGACCTTTCGCAGATTTGGATACGGTGGCCGTACAAGCGCATCGGTTGGTCCGGCATAATCATTCGTTTACGCAATAGGGAGGAGGTAATTTGGCAAACGGGAGTCAAAAACTGAATAGGCAATTGGGTAAATGGATGGGGTGAGAAGGGGGATTTTGGATTAGACACACGTGGTCGTGGATGGAGGAAGCAAGGTGGTTCGCGGGCGATGGGTCCATTTATCCGACGTCGGTATGGACCTGTTTAACAACTCCATACAGGAGGGGTTGGAAAGGGAAGTAGCAAATTGGTAGAGCCACAGTTTTGGGGGGAACAAGTTGAGTAGCTCAACTTGTTTGTGGCAGAAAAACCCGAGCCCAAGAGGAATTTGTAAGGGGGGGTTTACAGGGGGTGAAAGCCTCGTGTAGCCAGGGGGGGCCGCTACATGGGGGACCGAAAGCTACAGGGCCTGGTTCTCGGTATTAGCTTACTCTCGCTGGTACAAGGCGGAGTGAGCGGGGTGGGGCTGTTACTTCACCATTGGGGATAAGGTGTGGAGAAAGGGGAGGAATAACAGGAGGAGGGAAGGGGGGGAAGTTGGGTTGAGTTTATTCAAGTTTGTAAGGGCTCGGGTTTAGTTGTAGTAATAAACTGCGGCCTATATAATCCCAGTTTCTGTGTGTTTGTGTATTTTATTCAAGGGGGAGGGTGGGTCGAACAGGTATTCTATCCACAAGTTACCTCCTCCAAGGTGACTTTGGCAGCAGCAGACTCCAATATGGGTTTGCTCTTATCAGCCATAGGTTTCCTGGCTTAGCAGATATATCAGGTGGTTCCCTGACAGTAGTTTTGTCCATAAAATCCTTCCAACTTCACCACCAAATGAGAGATAAATTCAAGAACGAAAGTTCCAATAACAAAAAAAAGCATCAAAATGTGTATAATCCAAGGTCCAGAATGTAAAATAGGAGGGGTCTGCTTAGGAGCTCTCACCCATCTTTCCGCTGTCTCAGCCGGTCATCAAGTGACTCCGACAGTCTTTTTTCATTGTTAATTTTAGCTGGTTTGATTATTCTCTTGTGTTTTCGTTTACATGCAGGCCGATACAGTACAATGCGCTCTGGCGGAGCGCACTGTAAAACTGCGATTGGATGCATGTTTTCCACGCACTAGCTTTACCCCTTATTCAGTAAGGGGTAATAGCGCGTCGAAAACGCGCGTCCAACCCCCCCCCCCCCCCCCCCCGAACCTAATAGCGATCGCAACATGCAAATGCATGTTGATGGGCCTATTGGGTATTCCCGCGCGATTCAGTAAGTAAAATGTGCAACCAAGCCACACATTTTACTTTAAGAAATTAGCGCCTACCCAAAGGTAGGCGCTAATTTCTGCCGGCACCGGGAAAGTGCACAGAAAAGCAGTAAAAACTGCTTTTCTGTGCACCCTCCGACTTAATATCATGGCGATATTATGTCGGAGGTCCTGAAAGTTAAAAAAAAAAAAAAAAAGTAAAGGAAAAAAAATTTTGAAATAGGCCCGTGGCTCGCGGGTTGAAAACCGGACGCTCAATTTTGCCGGCATCCGGTTTCCAAACCCGTGGCTGTCAGCGGGCTCCAGAACCAACGCCGGCAAAATTGAGCGCCGGCTGTCAAACCCGCTGACAGCCGCCGCTCCTGTCCGAAAAGAGGCGCTAGGGACGCACTAGTGTCCCTAGCGCCTCTTTTTACCGCCGGCCCTAATTTAAATAAATTAAATTACTGTATCGCGCGCACCGGAGAGTGGCCTGTGCGCGCACTCGCTCTCCCGCGATTTTTACTGTATCGGCCCGATGGTTTGTAGATTCACAAGGTTTCCTCTGGAACTCTTTCCTTATTTTAAAAGTGCTCTTTTTCTCAGATTTTTTTTTCTGGGCTTATTGACTGAACCACATGGGATTTATCCTTCATTTTTATATATGATTTCTAGGAGTTCATGCAGTACTTAAGAACATAAGAAGTTTCCATACTGGATCAGACTGAGGATCCATCAAGCCCCTGTTTCCAACCGTGGCCAATCCAAGATACAAGTACCTGGCAAGTACCAAAACAGTAAATAAATTCCATGCTACTAATGCCAGTAATAAGCAGTGGCCATTCTCTAAGAGGCCATTTTAAAAGCCCGGCACATGCAAATCCCGGGAGATATGCGTGTGGCTGGGCCGCACACAGGCCGAGCACATTTTCCAAGTGACCCGGCCATGTGCATATCTCCTGGTATGCGTGGAAGTGCTGGGCTTTTAAAAAGGGGAGGGCAGGGGCCAGCAGGACAGCGCCATTAGTGCTCCGGAGAGCAAGTAAGTAGCCAAGAAATTAAAAAAAAAAAAAGTAGTTGGGGAGGGGTATAGAGGTTGGGAAGAGGAAGGAAGGTTAGGTAGGGGGTTAGGAAAGTTTCCTCCCAGTCCGGGAGCTGGCTGCCAGCATGCACTTCCCCACAACACGGGCTAATGGTGCTGTCCCGGCCTGCCCACTGTCCAGACTACGCCTCCCAGGCTACCCTTTTTCCCCTCGGCCAGCACTTCCCCACGTACTGGGGTTTACGTGCATGGCTGGGCCCCTTGTAAAATGTGTCCCCCTCATCCGTGTTGCTTGATATATGGGTCAGTATTTCTCTTGCAGCAGATAAGAAGCTGGTTTCCCAGCTGCTGCACATTGCAAAGTATTCCATTACAATGGAAGAACAAACCAAGGTTTAATGGGTGGAAAATTCATCTATGCAATATTGCATCTATTGAGAAACTGACCGTCTCTTTGAAGACTGATATGACTCCTATCATGCAATTTTGGTCTACTATAGTCATATCTCATTTGCAGACTCTATAGTATTTATAGATGTTCATATGTGTTTATTAAAATTGGCTTGTGATGTACCATGAGGTACGCTGTATTATCACAAAACTATAGCCCTATTATTCCTATATATTTTTAATCTGATGAGTTTGTTAAAATAAAAAGTTTTTAAAAAAGCATATCCTAATTACAGCAGTGTAATAAGTGAGGAATCCTAATGAGGAGCTGTGGAAACCTGGCAGCTAGAAAGGAGCAGAGAATTCCAGTGAGGAGCTGCAGAATCCTGGCAGATATCAACACGGAGTCCACCCTCTTAAAGGGGCAGCAAGTCCTCCAGCAACCCGCAGCTGAAACCCATGGTGCCACGCGTCCCCAAAGTAAAGGACCCGCTTGGTTTCCCTTTCTCATAGCAGATCGCCATCTCCCACCCCCGAGTAGCCCTTTCTATGGTTCCATCTCTAGCTCACAGCTCTGCCCCGCCCGCCCCCGCCCATCCAATATGCTAAAAAATACACACAGGGCTGGTACTAGCTTTTTTGCTGCCCTAAGCGAACAATTATTGTGTTGCCCCCCCCCCCCCCCCCCCAATTCATTCAGTCTCTATCCCGGGCCCGTCACATAAAGCTCATTAATTGACAAGCCCCAGCCCCTGAACCCATTAGGGAAGGGTATTAGATACCCCAGGCAAACCTTACAGCCTTGCACTGTTGTGTCTGTCGCTGTCTGACGTCTCTGCTCCGCCCACCTTACCTCGTTGGCGACTCCCTCCGGGGTTGATGGAAGGCTAGCTGCTGCGGTGTCTCCAGGCCGTCCTCCTCCAGTGTCCCCGGACCAGCTCGACACTGCAAGCCGCCATGTTGACCAGATGCCTAAGGGCGCGCACGGCCTGACTGATGTACGGGCGTTGGCGCGAACCTCAGGGGCATCCCCCTGAGATGACATCATCAGCTCCAGATATTTAAGGTCTCAGTTTTCGCTAACAAGACGAGTTAGCAAGGGGATAGGTTTACCTAGCTTCCTCCAGGTCGCTGCGGATGGGATTCGCTCTCCGCAAACCTAGCTACTCTGCCTCCTCGGACTTCACTAGAGGTACTCGCTCTTTTTCTTTTCAGGTCGCAGTCCGGAACCGGTACTCGCTCGAGGGCCCATGTCCCGGACCAGCTCCTGAATACCACTTCTGCTAAGAAGTCATCGCTGCTTACAACATTAGTGAGTTTCCATCTATCTCTCAGAGCTTTCCCTGGGACCAGGTACTCGCTCCTCGAGGGCCTAATGCATACCATCTCCTGGGCTGCCTCCAAGAGACTACTGTGTGAGTGTTACCAACAAAGACTTGTTCCAGAACTCTGCATATCCTATCTACTCACTTTCTTAGTTTCTGTACAGCTCAGCCACCTTGGGATCGCTGTTCCAATACCTGAGGGACTACAGCCCAGCCGGGCGCTTCCATCTCACTACTGCCACCTTTGGTGATTTAATATATTGCTTACTAAGAAGTCTTTGTTGCTTATAACATCAGTGAGTTTCTATCTATCTCTCAGAGCTTTCCCTGGAACCAGGTACTCGCCCCTCGAGGGCCTAATGCATACTAACTCCTGGGCTGCCTCAAGAGACTATTGTGAGAGTGTTACCAACAAGGACTTGTTCCTGAACTCTGCATGTCTTGCCTACTCACTTTCTTAGTTTCTCTACAGCTCGGCCACCTTGGGATCGCTGTTCCAGTACCTGAGGGACTATAGCCCAGCTGGGCGCTTCCAGCTCACTACTGCCACCTCTGGTGGTTTAATATATTGTCTAATAAAAGAACTAGTGTGTGTCTGACTCCTACACTAAGCTGACCAGTGCTCCCTCTCAGGATCTCCCCTGAGGGCATGGTCACCTGCCACTGGTCCAAGGATCCACCCACAACTATTCTAAATAATAACAGATTGCTATCTCCAGTAACTCCGTTAATAACAGATTGCTATCTCTCAGCTTTAACAACAGAGCTCTAATAACATGCACACACACACCACCCGCCTCCCCAACACACACACGCCTACACCCTTTTCAGATACACACAAATTATGCATTTACATCAAATTTTACATGAAAAAGAACATTCAAAATACAGTCTTCTGAGGCAAAAATTTCACAACATGCATTTTATATTTACATGTACTGCTGTGGTGCCAACCAGAAAACTCTGCAAAAAAGACTCTTGGAGCTCTTATGGAATTAGACTTTTTGTAATGTGTGCTGGATGTGGGCTTGGTCCTCCAAAAGCCATGAACAAACAGGATTACCTTTACAATATAGTAACCTTCCCATACCAAAACAACCTTAACAATTTTATCAGAGGTATAGCGAGGGTCTCCGGCGCCCGGAGGCCAATTTATTTATATATTAAAATCTTATATTCACAACTTCTTTGCAAAAAGCATTCAGTGTTGTCTCCCCTGTGGAGGGCCCCCCCCCCCCTTATCATTTGCCAGCGCATCACCACGTGGCACCACCACGTGGGGTTTTTCACTGGGGAAGAATGGGAACTCCGCGAGCGATCGCCACAAGGTGCAGCCATGCAGGGCCAGTGCTAACTTTTCTGCAGCCCTGTGTAATCAATTACTGGGCAGGCCCCTCCCCATTCTGGTTTTTTTGGGGTGATTGTTTTTTTAACATTTAAATTTGTATTCTTTTACTAATTGGGTCAGTGCAAGAGTATTAGGCACCCTAAGTGAATCTTACAGCTTTGTGCCCAGCGTTCCCCTACCAAGGTCCTCTCCACACACAATTTCAAATTATGCATTCATAATAGAAGATTTACATGAAAAATCACACTCAAAGTACAGACTTTTGAAGTAAAAATATCACAACAGCATGTACTGTTGTGGTGTCAACCAGAAAACCCTGCATAAAAGCCAAAAAGACACTTGAAACACATATGGTATTAAGATTATTATAAAGCAAATTGGATGTGGGCATGATCTTCAGAAAGCCATGAGCAAACTAAATTACAATTACAATATAATAAATCTCCCATTCCAAAGCAACATTAACCTCCAGCACTCAAACAGTTATAACCCTATGAAAAGGTGACTCTGTAAATCTTACACTAGGTCCTAAAACACTAATACACCTCCTATTAGGAAAACAGAACAAACCAAGGTTCTATAGATCCCTATATAGAAACGACACATTAGCAGAATACTTAACCTAAATCACACATGCAGAATACAGACAGATCCACACCAAATACAGAATACAGTGATCATAAAGTAATAATATAAACATGCAGACAAAAACTGAACTTTGTAAACCATAACAGGCCAGACTATGTATGCAGTGCAACAATGGAAAAACAGAAACATTACAATTCTTCATAAAACATGAAACAATAAAATCAGGAAATATAAATCATCACTAGAAGTAAAGCCATACTAATAAAAAATAATATTTCAAAAAAGCTGACAAAAAGAATAACATCCAATAATATAAAACTCATTAATTTTCCAAAGACCAATAAAATATTTCAAAACAGCAATCACAATCACCACCCAATACTTGCTGTCCATACCAGGGATCTTTTGATTTCCAGATGCCCTCAGACTATTGTGGATTAGCAGGGGAGAGGAGAGGAATTGTTGCTCACAGTCTTCTCTCTCTCATATAAACACATATGCTGAATCATAGAATATGTTCTCACACACACACATACAGACATGCTCTAACATACATACATATATATACACACACACACAGACAAGCTCTCTCATACACACAGACATGTTCACACACACACACAGAGACAGATATGCTCACACACACAAACACACATACAGAGACAGACATGCTGTAACATACACACACACAGACAAGCTCTCTCTCTCACACACACACACACACCCCTACCCACAGATATACTCAGTTCCTCCCCCTTCCCCAGCAGAAACATTCACTTTCTCCCATCAGAAGTAGAAGTCCAGTGGGCAGCCTCCTCTTCTTGAGGCCACAGGGGCTGATGCCACAGTTTCCCGCATATATGGGGGGGGGGGGCACACAATGCACTGTTGCTCATCCTGTGGTCAAACACTGCGCAGGCCCAGGGCTGATGCTTCCTCTTCCTGCCACAGTGCAGAGGACATGCTGTTTTCTCTAGCTGCAACGGCATGGCCTCTCCTCCTTTCTACCTGCATAGACCTACCACTTCCTTTTCTGGGCTGCACAGGCAGGAAGGAAAGACCATGGTGGAGCAAGCAGATACACACAAACACAAAGAGAGGCAGATACAACACCATATCCAGACAGGCATCTCACAGTAATAGCAGCACAAACTCCTTCCACTGCCAGACACATTGGGCCGGATTTTAAATGCCCTGCGCACGCCGGCGGCCTATTTTGCATAGGCCGCCGGCGCGCGCAAGTCCCGGGGCTTTGTAAAAGGGGCGTGTCTTAAATGACACAGCGTTTCGGGGGCGTGACGTGGCATTGCGGGGGCGGGCCCGGGGCGTGGCACCGGCCCGGGGGCGTGGTCGAGGCCTCCGGACCAGCCCCCAGGTCGGGTGATGGCGCACCAGCAGCCTGCTGGCGCGCGCAGATTTACATCTGCTTTTAGCAGGCGTAAATCGTGCAACAATGGTAAGGGGGGGTTTAGATAGGGCCGGGGGAGTGGGTTAGGTAGGGGAAGGGAGGGGGAGGGCAAAGGAAAGTTCCCTCCAAGGCCGCTCCGAAATCGGAGTGGCCTCGGAGGGAACAGGCAGCGCACGCTGGGCTCGGCGCGCGCAGGTTGCACAAATGTGCACCCCCTTGCGCGCGCCAACCCCGGATTTTATAAGCTACGCGCGTATCTTATAAAATCCAGCGTACTTTTGTCCGATTTCGGAGCGGCCTCGGAGGGAACAGAGGCAGGCTGCGCGGCTCGGCTCACGCAGGCTGCCGATTTTGCACAGCCTTGCATGCGCCAACCCTGGATTTTAAAGGATACGCGCAGCTACGCGCGTATCTATTAAAATCCGGTGTACTCGTGTTCGCATGGGCGTACTTTATTAAAATCTACCCCATAGGCTCTCACAGGCTTACAAACACATTCACAGGAACATAGACTCTCACACAGACACACATGCACACAGGCTTTCACATTGACACACACACACATGAACACAGGCTTTCACTTACACACACATACAATCTCACATATATACACACACATGACCTCCCGTTGTTTATCAGGCCGTGGTGGCATGAGCTCCACCACGGCCCCCAGGGCCTCCTGTTTTCATTGGGCCATGGTGGGATGAACCTCCATCAGGGTCCTGAGAGCCTCTTGCCTTCAGGCTGTGGTGGGACGAACTCTAGCAGAGCCCAGCAACCTTCCTGCTTTTGGGGGGAGGGGAGTGAAAGCTACGTCCACCTGCAGGAAACGTTGTGTGCGGACGCGTATAAATGCACGCAAATTAAAGGAAACACGGGGCCTCTCATTTTTTAGCCACCAGCAGGCGGCCTCTCTCCTTCTTCAGCCACTGGCGTGTTCGGCTCCGCCGATGGCCCCATGGCATCTTCTGCTGTCGCCAGCCTGCTGCTTCCCCTTCCTCGGCTCTGCTGCCCTGTGCAAATGCATGGTATGCATGCCCGGTGACGCTAGGCCTGCATACACAAACTCTTCCCATCAGGAGTCTCCAGGTTCTAATGGGGCAGGAGCAATTCCAAGTCACTCCTGCCCCACTGGCACTATAATTCAAAAGGGTGACAGCTGAGCCCAGGCTCGACTTTAGCTGCAATAAACAACAGAGTGAAAGTGAGCACCATGGTTCATTATCTTCTCTCACCTGACTTCTTCCCTGGTTTACCTTTTTACAAGGTACCCAAGGGGTTTATCTAATGCGCACAGGAACTGGATATAGAATGTCAAAAAAAAGTGCATGTTGTAAAACAAAACAATATGGGCCTGATTTTTAAAAGCAATTACATGCTTAAAACTGGATTTTACATGTGTAAGTGCACGTTACCCCTGTAAGTGGGCTTTTGAAAATTGCTACAATATGTGCCAAAGAATTTAACAGGTTTTACCCACATTAAGTGCACTTAACATTAGTAAATGGCTTTTGAAAATCGGTACAATGTATGTCACATTTACATGCATAACTCCTTTGAAAATTCATCTGTATATTTTTAAAATTAAACAAAATAAATGGAAAATTTTAAAAAAACAAACCGCTTTTTACATGCACACTCCTGCCTGGTGGCACCTGTATTTGTGTCAGTTCAAGCTCTTTCTTTTAGTATTGATCCCTCTCGTGCTGGCTGCAGCTTCTGTGGCCCAGATCTGATGATAGGAAGCTGTTGCCACAACACAGTATACACGAGGATGGATGTAGACTGAGTTATCAGGGTTTATGCATGGAGGCAGAACTGTTATTGCTACCCACTTGGTGAAGGTGGGGGTTGGGTGGAGATAGTGCCTGCTGTTACAACACAGGGTGATAAATTCTCTAGCTACAGTACTATTTAGTTCTCCTCCTACCTTTCCACTACCTGCAACTTTTTTTTTAATAAACAACCACACAATTGCACCTGTAATTTGTTATGTTTTTTATTTACCAGCACAGTCTCCAGTGTCTTCAGTTCAGATAAACCTGGTGTCTCCAGTGCACTATTTAATTGCACCAGAGATTTCTATTATCTGGCTTAATTTCTCCAGGGACCCCATAGCCTACTCAAACTGCATGAGATGTGTATTACTTGGTTTGACTGACTCTATGTATTGCCTGGTCTGCTGCACCAGTCATATCCCTTGCCTATGCCAGCATAATCTGAGATCTACATTAGTCAGACTGCCCGCACCAGTCACTTTCATTTATTTCACTGAATTTACTATCTGCTTTTTCAACTTTAGCTGAAAGCAGTTACAATAAAACTCAAGCCCAGCTAAAGCTCAAAACAAAGCTAGAACACTAAAAATGTATCCGAATAAGCATTATAACAGACAATACTATGGCTGCTTCCATATTCACTACACAGCCTCAAGTGACCAAGAATCCTCAATTATTATTCTCTAAAAGGGTCATGCTTGAGTAAATAATATCCTTCAGGTTGTTCTGTTCGAGGTATGCTGGTTCCTATCTCATTTCCTCACTCTGAGTTAACTGGCCTGGAAGTCTCTGTATACACATTTTGTCATGTCACCGGAGGTGGGTTTGCTGCCTTACTATATGCAAAAACCATTACAGTATAGTATTTGCAATGCATCTTATTCCTCCTATGTGCTTTTGATCTGGTATCAGTAAAAATAAACATACAGATAAGCTATGTCTAAATATTAGGAGTCAGAATCTACCACCACTTAGATACTGCTATAAACAAAAAGTGCAGAAGTTCAGCGTTTGCGGGCTCACTCTCATATTACAGACAACACATTTCTGATTTACTAAGCAGTCTCAGCATACAGGATGATTTGGTATTTGTTGCAGTATTTAAAAAAATGATTGCCCACCTCTTTCACCTGCTTTATTTGCCTCCCGGCCTTCAGCCTGTCGTTTGTCCTTTTCCCCTCACTATAGAACACATTTTAGTAAAGCAGAATGTGACATGGGGCAGCAGAGAGAGAAAACTTTACAAGGGGTAACTATGAATGACATGTTGTAGTATAGCCTTGGATAATCTCCCTTCCTTTTCTCCCCAACACTGGTCAAGCATGACAGAAATCCCTTTCAAAGGGAGAACCCAACAGCTGCTCCGTCAGGAATCACTTACAGTATTGTTCTTATGCCAAGTAAAAGCTGTATTCATAAGAGATAATGTCCTTGCCCCAGGAACTGTGAGTCCTATGTCGGCCACATTTCCAGCTTGAATGGCCTACGCTCCAGGATTTTGCATAGAATCTAAGTTGTGTTCTTGAAATTACTATCCAGTTAAACATAAAGTGGCAAATGTAATAAGACAATAGTAAAATATCCACTAAAATTTAGCACACTTTTTTTTTTTTTAAACTATAGAGCTAAAAATGAGTTTTCCCACCGATGTGGTAAGCTAATGATATGTATACTATACATTATATAGTGCATAGTAGTAAAAAAAAAAAAGTGTGAAATATTTCTACACTGCTTTGGGTATCCCTGTTTATGTGGCTGGAAGGTGGGTTTTTTTTTGTTTTTTTTAACAACTATCAATAAATACATGTTAAAAAGGTATTAAATTTAAAGGGATTACTTGTCAAAGTGGCGCTTTGAAAATCAGTTAGGGGAGTGTGTGCATAAAACTACATGCAAAACCACATTTCACCTATACATTTACCAGAACTAACAAGAGCCATTCATGGGGGGAGGGGGGAAGCATTTATGTGCAGATTTTCAATATATCCTGTTTACAGGTTTTCCAGGCCTGGAGCTCACTAATTAACACCATTGGCCCTTCAAACTCTGTAACAAGGACTCTCACGCTGGGGAACCCTGGAACCAACGTAGCCTGGGTGACCTGCTTACATGCGGGCCGATACAGAAAGAAGCGCGGGAGAGCCGGTGAGCACAGGCCAGTGTCCTGGGCGTGCGATTCAGTATCGGCCCGCATGCAAATGAGGGCCCGCGGTAAAAGGAGGCGGCGGCTGTCAGCGGGTTTGACAGCCGACGCTCAATTTTACCAGCGTCGGTTCTCGAACCCGCTGACAGCCACGGGTTCGGAAAACAGATGCTGCTTTTCTGTACACCCTCCGACTTAATATCATAGCGATATTAAGTCGGAGGCCCCAAAAATAAAAAAAAATCCAAAATTAAAAAAATAATAATTTTTAAATCTGCCCGCAGCCCGCGGGTTGGAAGACGGACTATTACCCCTTACTGTATAAGGGGTAAAAATAGTGCATCGAAAACGCACGGCCAAACGCGGGCTAAAACTGTGCTCCGCCGGAGTGCATTTTACTGTATCGGCCTGATGGTTCTCAGGGCTAAGGGTGTTTGCAGATTTTCCAAGCCTAGGAGTTCTAGTACAATCAGGATACCCAGGGTCTGTAAACCCTGGGGACTAACATTCCCAAGCCTGGGGACTGAGAGCTCTGGGGCCCAAAATCTCTAACTTGGATCTCTCCGGACCAGGACTAGGGACTCAGGCCCTGGGACTCGAGGGTCCCCAAACTGGGAATCCCAGGTCTCTGGGTGGGTAATTTTTTTTTAAATCTCCATTTGGATTTGTAATTTAAATAACTCACTTTTCCAAATCCAAGCTCAAGGCAAGTTACATTTAGGCACAGTAGGTATTTCTCTGCTCCAGAGGGCTTACCATCTAAGTTTGCCCCTGAGGCTACAGAAGGTTAATTGATCTTCCCAAGGTCACAAAGATGTTAGTTGCATGAAAAGTACACTCAAATTAATTAACTTTTTTCTACTGTATATAAGGCCCCATTGGAAATTTTCACTCAAGTGTATGTCTCTGTAGCAGAGTAATGCTATATAATGTAGGCCAGAGACCTTCTGTCCACACCACCCCTATTGGCTATAATAGTCTAATCCTTTTTCTGTATTAGAGAATGATCCCTAGTAGTTTTTGTGAACTTTTCAGTTAGAGTTTGAGAGATCAGGAGTTTTCTATCTCCTCTTCCCCTGCATGAAATCTGGAACCCCAAGCCTAGGTGAAGAGCCTAAGTTTTGGGTGAGAAATTGGCTGCTACTTCACACCCAGTGGCTAGTAAGGAATGTCTCTCTTTCATATTTTTGTTTTGGAAAGAAGTTTTGTCATCCCTTCCTTTCCAGGAAAGAAGATAGAGGTTTGTCCAAGTCCAGGACAGAACATTCTGGTCATCTAGGGTTCTGGGTCCTTGTGAGCACAGACTGGGAATATTTTGTAAATAAGGAGTTTTGTTTTTAGTGGCTGGAGGTTGCTTGAGAGATACAGTGGCAACACGGCAGAAATTTTATGAGGAAGTGAGTGCCAATCTAGTACTATACTTGTTGCATGTCCCGCCCGCGGCAGGCCTGCAACCTGGCCTACTCATCTCTGTCGCCCTGCTCCTGGACCTGGCCCATCCTCTCTTGGAGCTGTGGGCAGTCGCCTACGCTCCTGCACCTCCGTTGCCTCCTCGGGCGTTCCTGGCTCCTCTGCAGACCTCCACAGCTCCCGGCAGGTCTCCCCACATGTGCTGCGGGGAAATGCCGCCATGCAGCATCCTGCTTGCCTCTAGGCGTGCGCGTGTGCGCGCATTGCCAACATTTAAAGGGGCCACGGCAGATGATGACATCATCGGGCCCTGCTACTTAAGGCAGGGCCTGCCACTAGTTCCTTGCCTTGGCAACAGGTCTCCACGCTTGTCGTGTGCTCGTTGCTCATTCCAGTTCCTGACTTCATTCCTGATCCTGACTTTGTTCCTGGTCCCTACCTAGCCTTGTTTGGACTGATCTCTGGCTTTGACCCTCGCTACGTTTGGACCATGCTGATAAGTGATCTCTGGCTTTGACCCTTGCTACGTTTGGACCACCCTCAGGACTGATCTCTGGCTTTGACCCTTGCTACTTTTGGATCACCCTCAGGACTGATCTCTGGCTTTGACCCTTGCTACATTTGGACCACACTCAGGACTGATCTCTGGCTTTGACCCTTGCTACATTTGGACCACACTCAGGACTGATCTCTGGCTTTGACCCTTGCTACATTTGGACCACACTCAGGACTGATCTCTGGCTTTGACTCGTGCTACTTTTGGACCATGCTCAGAACAGACTTTTGGTTTTGACCCTTGCTTTATTGGAACTCCGCACCTTGACTAGCTCTGCTGCCTGCACTGACTTCAGCCTGTTCTCTACTACGCCTTCGGTATCTACCTAGACTTGGCCCTCTCAGGCTCCGGCCTTCTAATACCCGGGCATCACCTGTTCTTGCTCCTGGTCCTTCCTTGGCGCCCGGGTCTCTGGATCCCTGCTTCGATTGGACCTGCTACGGGCCCTCCAATACCTCTGCTGGTCCCTGGCTACCTGCTACAACATCCACTGGGAGTCATCTGACGGAGACCTGCTTAAGACCAGCCGGCCCCGGCACCCAAGGGCTCAACCTGCAAAGAACATAGGCTGGTATTGGCGAAGCTCCAGTTGGCCTCTGTCTCCTAGTCTGCTCCGCCTCCCGACGGTGAGGGCCCGTGGGGTTTGCCCTACGGATAGCATCAACCCCACCTCGGACCAAGGGTCCACCTCCGGCGCAACATACTGGAAGGAGAAGGAAAGCATTCCGCTTTCCATCCAATGCTCACCCAGCTGAGACAGATCAGAGGTGCCAATAAGGTACAACAAAAAAGAGAAGTGGAGTGAAATTGAGTTTCATGATCAAGCAATGGATCCAAGGTTTCAACAAGGAGAAATTTTATGAGAAAGGAGGAACCTTCCCAACTACCAATAATTTTAGCAATAATTATTATAGATTTGACAGTTGCTTGGTTTTAGATTGTAATTATTTCTACCCTTAACGTAAACAGCACTGAGAGGCAGGTAATACTCTTAACAGAAACATAGGGGTAACCTGCATGGAGCAGCAGTTAATATAAGAAACTTGCTGGGCAGACTGAATGGACCATTTGGTCTTTTTCTGCCGTCATTACTTTGCTACCATAGGGGCAATCGTAAAGACTAGGTGGGTACAGAGGGAACCCCAGGGAGAAATCAAGACAACACAAGATTGTTTTTAATGCTTCAGTTATATATTATGGATGCAAACAGAAAGAAATGTACAAAAGATGGTCGCACATTGCTGAGTTCCGGTTGATAGCATTCCTTGAACTTTTTACTTTCGTATGGGGAAAAGAAAGGGTAAGGCTTGGGAACTTCTGCACCATCTCTGGGTGGCCCCATTGATTCTTTCATGCAAAGACCGGGCCAGGAGGCTTTGGGAATGGGTTCCAGGGTAGCATAGTTGGGATCACCAGGAGGGTGGTCTAATTCTCAGGCTACCCCCGACGCTGAGACATTCTTATCTCCTGAGCATCGTGAACCTCCTCAGCAGCCCAGGCAGCTAAGAGACCAGCCACTGGAGATGTTCTCCATGTGGGTGTGGATGATGACATCCACCTGTCTGGGGAGATGTTCGAGAGTCCTCATTTTCAGGATTTAATCGAGTCACAAGAGAGGACTGAAGCAATTGTTAGAGGTGCAGTCCGAGGATCCAGGATTTTACTTGTGCTTGCAGTTTCTGGATGAGAGGTCAATGAAGCAACATTGTCAGGGCAGCATACTACCAAACTGACATTTAAACCTATAATAAAACTCATCTAGAAGTGATAACCTTAGTGGGAATATGGGAAGCAATGCAACACTATCTGCTCAAAGGGCCCAGTTTTTCCCTTAGTATTAGGCTTTGGTAACCAATGTCTAAAATGTGGAAAAGATATCTCTTTGAATAAACTGTTATAGTTAGTGAGGTTTTGGGTGGGCCCTTGGACACTGTGGCAGCTGACCACGCCCACGGGGGGAAGTCCCATGAGGGGCCACAGGTCAGGCTCAGCTCTGGACCCACAAACACAGATAGTTCTTTATTTAGACAGTTTGAGAAGCCACCAGAGGTAGTAGTAGTGAGTAGAAGATGTAGCCCGGCTGGGCTAGGATTCCCCAGGGCGCTGGAACAGCAGTTTCTCCAGTAGCAGTGCTATAGTGGAGAGAACTGAGAAAGTGAGAACAATAGAACATTCACAGAGTCCTAAGTATGGAGAAGCCCCGAGATAGGGAGAGCTGGCCCTCGAGGAGCGAGTACCAGATCCCTGGAGGAAGAGAGACTTGTTGGCAAAGTACTCACACAGCGGTTCCACGTAAGATATGGCACTGGCGCTGGAACGGGGGCAGGCCCTTGAGGAGCGAGTACCTGGTTCCAGGGAGACAGCTCTGAGGAGTAGATGATAGTAGTACTCACTGTAGCGAATTCCTCCAAATAGAAAAGGAGATAGATGCAGGCAGTGGGTCAGGGAACATGGGCTCTCGAGGAGCGAGTACCGGTTTCCTGACAGCGACCTGAAAGAAGCAAAGAGGCCCCCGAGGAGCAGGTACCCCATTAGCAGAAAGAGTCCAATAGAAGTTGGAAGGCAGAGTAGCTGGGTACGGAGAGCGAATCCCATCCGTAAGATCACCCTTGCTAACTCAATGGCTAGCAATAAACAGTAGGCTTAAATATCCGGGCAGCATGAAGTCATCACAGGGGGATGCCCCTGAGGAACGCACCAATGAGGAAATAAGAATGAGGGCCGCGCGGTGCGCGCGCCCTAAGGTACCTGGAGAGCATGGCGGGAGGCAGCGCCCAAGCCGGTCCGGAGATGCCGGAGAGGACAGCAGACGGATGCTGTGGCAGCCAGGCGTCCATCAAGAGCAGGAGGAGTCGCAGATAAGTGAAGCCGTCGGGCAGCGACGGAAACAAAGGGTGGATAAATTAGAATTGGAATTTGCAAATGTTAGGTGCTTGAAAAGTTTTACCTATGAAGGTATTATTACTACACTGAGTTCACACTGATTAAACCTGTAAAATCAAGATTGCTGACATACCAAAATATGCTGAAATGCTAGAATGTAGGCTAGAAGTCAAAAAGTATCTCAAAATTCTCACAGGACAAGCAGGATGGTAGTCCTCACATATGGGTGACATCATCAGGATGGAGCCCAATCACGGAACACTTTTGTCAAAGTTTCTAGAACTTTGACTGACACTACTGGTCATGCCCAGCATAGCACCAATCCTGCAACCAGCAGGGGTCCCCCTTCAGTCTCTTTTTTTCCGCGCAGCAGTAGCCACGCGGTTAAGGAGCTCTCTAGAGATTCTTGACAGGAATTTTCCTCACGGAACTTTCTTTAAAAATTTCAAAAAATTCTACCCCATCCGGGATCTCCCTATTGATTCCGTACCCGCAGTCGTGAAGGTAAGGCTTTACCCTCCATTGCGGTCGATTCCCGTCGAGTTTTCCCTTCGAGGCCTATTGGCCATCAACCGCACCGCGGCTAAATTTCTGTCGAAGCCATGGCGTCGGGTTTTCGTTGGTGCCCTGATTGTCCTCAGTGTCCATCACCGATCCGCATATGGTTTGTGTGTTGTGTTTGGGGGCGGACCATGACGTCCTAACTTGCACCAAATGTGTCCAGATGACTCCGAAGGGCCGTAAGGCCCGCTCAGAAAAGATGGAGTTTCTTTTCCAGGTGAAACTACCGACTCCATCAAAGGCCTCGACGTCGTCTGAGCCGGCGACATTGACCCCTCATCAGCGACTGGATTCCGGTGCTTCTCACCTGACGCCGACTGCTCTGAAGTCGTACACTTCTTCGTCCTCGGCACTGGAGAAGGACCGAGGAGAACATCGAGAAAAATAACGGCACTGCCATCGTAAGACTCAGTCCGCCGATCCAGGCAAGCCCTCGGCATCGGTGTTGATAGAGCCTCCCAGTAAGAAACCCCATCCAGAGAAGCCCCCATCCTCCTCTGAGACCGAGTCACCAAGGCATGCCCCACCTTCATTGGTGCCGGGAGCCGCGACTCCACTTCTACCGGTGGACCCTCCAGCGCTGCCTCCTACTCCGGAGCTGGGGTTACACACCCCAGGCTTCCACGAGGAATTGGACCGGATGGTCCAAGAGGCCATCGTAAAAACACTACAGGGCTTCCAGCCTCCATAGATGCCGGCACCGATTCCAGCTGACCCGATACCCACGGCCCTCGCACCATTACTGGATAGATTGGACTCCTTGATCGGTGCCCTTCCATCGGTGGAACCGAAGACACCGGTATGTCCCACTCCTTCCACTCCAATTCCTTTGTCATTGAAAGATGAAGGCGCACCGAGGCCGGACCCCCACCCCCAGGCTGTTGGGAGTCCTGCCACCGACTCGCCCGGCGATGTCACTGGTTCCATTGATGCCAATTCCTCCATTGATGCCACATCGTCCTCGGTCGGTGCCACCAACGATGCCGTCTGTGCCCCCCTCCAGTGCCATCGGTGCCTCGGCCTGATCCCGCAGGAATAGCTCCATTTCTTCTATCTGAGGATCCCATGGGGGCCCTCAGAACCTTCTCTCCCTGAGGAGAGAAGGCATTCTCCTCCAGAGGACCTGTCCTTTATACATTTTATTAAAGAAATGTCTGAGACCATCCCTTTCCAGCTTCAGACGAAAGAGGATTCCAGGCACAGGATGCTGGAAGTGCTCCAATTTGTAGATGCACCCAAGGAAATCATGTCCATCCCTGTTCATGAAGTCCTTCTTGTCCTGCTGAAGCACTGGTTAACCGGAAAACAGATGCTACCTACCTGGTACAGAAAGCCCCTGGATTCCAGAAAACACAGCTTTCCCATCATTCTGTGGTCGTGGAGTCGGCCCAGAAGGCACATCGTTCTAAACCTCATTCTTGGAGAAGAGATGACTGAGGGGGGATATGATAGAGGTGTTTAAAATCATGAGAGGTCTAGAACGGGTAGATGTGAATCGGTTATTTACTCTTTCGGATAGTAGAAAGACTAGGGGGCACTCCATGAAGTTAGCATGGGGCATATTTAAAACTAATCGGAGAAAGTTCTTTTTTACTCAACGCACAATTAAACTCTGGAATTTGTTGCAAGCGAATGTGGTTAGTGCAGTTAGTATAGCTGTGTTTAAAAAAGGATTGGATAAGTTCTTGGAGGAGAAGTCCATTACCTGCTATTAAGTTCACTTAGAGAATAGCCACTGCCATTAGCAATGGTTACATGGAATAGACTTAGTTTTTGGGTACTTGCCAGGTTCTTATGGCCTGGATTGGCCACTGTTGGAAACAGGATGCTGGGCTTGATGGACCCTTGGTCTGACCCAGTATGGCATTTTCTTATGTTCTTATGTTCCATGCCTCCAGGAAAAGAGCAAAAGTTCCTGGATGCTTTTGGCTGACGTGTTTTCCATGGCTCAATGCTTATTTCCTGCATTGCTTCCTACCACTTATACATGACCCAGTATAACAGGGATCTTTTCAAGAAAATCCAGGATTTTTCTACATTTCCTGGAACTTCAGGCAATCAGATATGCCCTCAAGGTTTTTCAGGATTGCCTATCGAACAAAACCATCCTTATCCAGACCGACAACCAGGTGGTGATGTGGTACATCCTCAAGCAAGGGGGAACGGGCTCCTACCTTCTATGTCAAGAAACTGCACAGATAGGGGCGTGGGCTCTTTCCCACTCGATGTACCTCAAAGCGACCTATTTGGTGGGCGTGGACAATGTTCTTGTGGACAAGTTGAGTCGCACCTTTCATCCGCACGAATGGTCTCTCAAGCATACGGTAGTGAACGCAATCTTTCAACGCTGGGGTTATCCACACATAGACCTCTTTGCTTCCACCCACAACCACAAAGTACAGAACATCTGCTCGCTCACTCACTCGCAGCCACCACTCACTGCCGAGGGATGCTTTCACCCTCTCATGGTCCAGCGGTCTCCTCTATGCATACCCTCCCTCTCATTCCCAGGACTCTCATGAAGTTACACAAGGACAAGGGCTTAATGATTCTTATAGCCCCTCATTGTCCACGTCAAGTCTGGTTTCCAATCCTCCAAGACCTCTCAGTATGCCAGCACATTCGTCTGGGGGCAGACCCGCTGCTGATAACTCAGAACGGCGGGCGCCTACGCCACCCCAACCTCCCGGCCTTGTCCCTGACGGCCTGGATGTTGAAAGGTTAACACTCTGACCCCTTTCAGAGTCGGTGTCCCGAGTCCTTGTAGCTTCCCGAAAGCCTTCCACGAGACAGTCTTACCATTCTAAATGGAAGAGGTTTACGGTCTGGTGCACGTCCATGTCCATAGACCCCTTCACTTGTTCCACTGCGAAGTTCCTGGACTATCTCTGGCACCTGTCAGAGTCTGGCCTACAGACTTCCTCCATTAGGGTCCATGTCAGGGTGGTAGCTGCTTTCCATAGCGGGATAGGTGATGTCTCTATCTAGACACAACCCTTAGTAACATGCTTTATGAGGGGCTTACTCCATCTAAAACTTCCACTGCGCCCTCTGGCCCCCGCTTGGGACCTTAACGTGGTTTTAGGACGACTCATGAGGCCTCCATTTGAACCTCTCCACTCCTGCGATCTCCGCTATCTCACGTGGAAAGTACTATTTCTCCTCGCAGAGTTAGTGAATTACAGGCCTTGGTCACCTACCTGCCTTACACTAAAATTCTGCATGACAGGGTACTGCTTCGCACCCACCCTAAGTTTTTACCAAAAATAGTATCGGAGTTTCACCTCAATCAATCCATCATATTACCTACTTTCTTTCCCAGGCCCCACTTGCATCCAGGAGAACAGGCTCTGCATTCCTTGGACTGCAAATGTGCCCTAGCCTTCAATTTGGAGCGCATGTCAGCCCACAGGAAATCCACTCAACTATTTGTCTCTTTCAATAAAAACAAATTGGGTAATCCAGTGGGCAAGCAGACTCTTTCTTCCTGGTTAGCGGACAGTATTGCTTTTTGCTACCAGCAAGCAGGCCTTCCGCTACAAGAACGTGTAAAAGCACATTCTATCAGGGCCATGGCGACCTCAGTGGTGCACCTCCGTTTGGTGTGAGGCTGCTACTTGGAGTTCTCTCCATACATTGCAGCCCATTATTGCCTAGATAAGGCTGGCAGGCAAGATTCCATTTTTGGCCAGTCTGTTCTACGCAATTTATTCTCAGCTTAACTTCCCAACATCCTTCCAGCGGCCCGTTCACGGTTTTCAGGATGCCCTCCTACTCAAAACCACCCCTGTTGTTGTGCCTGTCTTTGGGTGCATTTGGTGCATTGCTCAGGCATCCTCAGCTCGCTATTCACCCAAATGTGAAAACTACCATCCTGCTTGTCCTGTGAGAAAGCAGAGTTGCTTACCTTTAACAGGTGTTCTCACAGGACAGCAGGATGTTAGTCCTCACGAAACCTGTCCGCCAACCCATGGAGTTGGGTTCGCTAACGATTTACTTTATTTTTCACACGTACTTCTTGCTATATATGAGACTGAAGGGGGGGACCCCTGCTGGTTGCAGGGTTGGTGCTATGCTGGGCATGTCCAGTAGTGCCAGTCAAATTTCTAGAAACTTTGACAAAAGTGGTCCGTGATTGGGCTCCATCCTGATGATGTCACCCATATGTGAGGACTAACATCCTGCTGTCCTGTGAGAACACCTGTTACAGGTAAGCAACTCTGCTTTCAGCCTTGAGTTTCATTCCTGCTTTCTGGGCTCAATTTAGAAAAAAAAAATCACATGATTTACAAGAATCCCAGCTCAATTAACATACATAAAATAAAATTATAATATTACCCTATTAAGACAATTTTGTGTTAATGTCACCCAACTAGGAAAATGTTATACAAACAAACTAGCTCATTGCTGTGTAAATTGGAGATGGAATCTATTTAATTTGTTGTGTCAACAATGGTCTGAGAGAGTGCTTCTGAATTGCTCAGCACTCTCCTGGAATATCCTATATTTTAAATGAAGATCTTTCTTTAAAATGCCAATATTAAGGGGCAGATTTTTAAAAAGTACACTCGTGTGTACTTTTGTTCGCGCGACCGGCGCAGAGTACGCCGGATTTTAATAGATACGCGCGTAGCCGCACGTATCTTTTAAAATCGAGGTCAGCGCGTGCAAGGCTGCATAAATTTGGCAGCCTGCCTGCGCCGTGCCACGCAGCCTGCCTCTGTTCCCTCCACCCCCCCTGCACCTTCCCCTCCCTAACCCACTCCCCCACCTTTGTTTAAAAAGTTACACCTGCGCAAGCCGGTGGGCTGCTGGTGCGCCATCACCTGACCCGGGGGCTGGTCCGGAGGTCTCAGCCACACCCATGGAACGCCCCCGGGCCGGCACCACGCCCCTGACATGCCCCCCGGAACGCCGCGCCGCCCCCGACACACCCCCCTAGCAAAGCCCCAGGACTTATGCGCGTCCCGGGATTTGCGCGCACCACCGAGCCTATTCAACATAGGCTTGGCGCGCGCAGGGGGAGCTAGGTGCAGGTTTTTGGGGGGTACATGTGTATCTTACGCGCCTAGCCCTTTGAAAATTTGCCCCTCAGTGTTTATTTTGGTAACAGCTATAAAAGACCTTAAAACTTCTTTAGCAAACACCATTCACTTCTACAAAATAAAGTGTAACTGTTGGAGAATGTGATACTATAAAATGATTTCAGGTTTATTAATCCCTCAACAAAACTGATTCTCCAGTGTTGCAGTTCTGGCCGTGAGTGCCGCGACCAGACCCTTACCTCCGTGCTTCTGGACCTACTCCA
The DNA here is from genome assembly GCF_901001135.1 of Rhinatrema bivittatum. Classification (NCBI taxonomy): domain Eukaryota; kingdom Metazoa; phylum Chordata; class Amphibia; order Gymnophiona; family Rhinatrematidae; genus Rhinatrema; species Rhinatrema bivittatum. The sequence goes on along the minus strand of NC_042617.1, from coordinate 417,406,073 downwards.
GATTCTGGAGGCCTGGTTTGCGCCTTGTTCGGCGGCGTCCCCACGGGGGCTGCACCGTCGGGAAGCTTCCCATGGACGCCCTGCTTCTAGGCACGCGCGCCACTTGGACGCTTTTCTAGGCCGTTTCCCACCAGTGGTGACGCCGCCCAGTTCCTGACATCAGACTCCATGGCCTTGGTAAGCCGGCCGCGGACACTCAGTCTTTGCCTTGCAACGGGCTTACCTCCTGGTTCCCTGTTGCGTCGTGCCCCGGAGTGAGTTACCTTGCTGCTCGCTCCGTTTCTGCTTGCTTGCTACAGTACCTGCTTGGTTCCTGCTTGCCTGCTACAGTTCCTGCCTGGTTCCAGTACCCGAGTCTTGCTACAGTTCCTGCCTGGTTTCAGTACCTGAGCCCTGTTACAGTTCCTGCCTGGTTCCAGAACCCGAGCCCTGTTACAGTACGTATCTACTGTCTTAGTCTGGTTCCAGTTCTCAGTCCTGATTAAAAACCCACCTAAATCCCAGCGGTCGGGCCCCTACGGGCTCCTCCCGGGGGGGCTTCGGCTTCCAAGGGTGAAGCCGCCTAAGTCCCAGCAGTTGGGCTCCTATGGGCTCCTCCCGGGTGAGTACCAGCTTCCAGGGTGAAGAGCACCTCTACATCCTGCCTGAACATCTGCCTCCCAGCCTGCCACATACTAGAGACATTGACCACCTTTCCCAGTCTCCTGCAGGTTGGCCTAAGGGTCCACTAAACTGAGACTCCATAACACTCCAATGGATATGTTTAAAAAATATTAACTAAGTTCTTAAAGTTCCTGAAAATTTGTTGCCTCCAATATCTAGAATATATTATATACCACCTTTTAAAAAGAAGTTGGAAGAAAATTATAAGGTAGCCAGTCCTTTGTTGGATATTTCCAATTTGACAGTTTTCCTGCAAAATAAATCAGTGGATGAAGTTAACTCTTATACTCTTATTGTTAATTTACTAAGGAACTTGGACAGAGACTATTTATTGAGACTTTATTTCACAAAAGAGATAAGACTTTTATTTTCAAAAAAGTTATATATTTCCAGATGTGGCTAAGTCCATCCGGAGTAAGAGGAAAAGATTTTTGTTATTGAACTGTTACACGTGCCGCCCGCGGCAGACCCTTGGCGTGGCCCTCTCACCTTCTCATGTGGACTCCAGCTCCAGGTTCCTCTTTGTTGGCGGTGGTGAGCCACCAGCTCCGACCTAGAGTTGCCTCCAGCCCTGCCATGGGCCCCAGTGTTGCCAGCCAAGATGGCCTTACTCATCGGGCCTCTCCGCGTGGCCCCCAGAGAGACGCCGCCATCAGCGCCACGCCCCTCCCTAGGCGCGCGCGCATCACTAGTTCTTTTAATGGGCCCGCGGCGGGAACCTGGCTGCGGCCCCGGATGCTGACAGACTCTTCAGCGTATAAAAGCTCAGGCCTCACTCCATAGCGTTGCCTTTGCAACAGGTCTCCTCGTACTCTGCGTACTCGTTGCTGATAGGAACACGAAGTAGAGAAGATTCTCTGATTCCTGTGGTTCCTGGTTCCTGTCTCATCTATGTGTTAGACTGACTCTTTGGATTTCGACTCTGCTTTGTTTGACTAGTCTTCAGCCTGCCTCCAACCCCAGACCTCCACTACCCCTGACTAGTCTTCAGCCTGTCCCCAAACCCGGACCTCCGCTATGCCTGACTAATCTTCAGCCAGTCTCCAATCCCGGACCTCTGCTACGCCTGACTACGCTTGCTTTATTCGTGCCCTGACCATTGCTTTGATCAACTACGCTATAGACCTTTCTGCGTCCCGAGTTCTACGCTGCTTGCCATGACTTCCACTTGCCGCCAGCTTTGATCCTAGCCTGTCAGTGACGCCTCCTCTTGCCTATCCTCTGGACGTGGACTTACAAGGCTTAGGCCTTCCTTTGCTTGAGCGCCTCTAGTTACTTCTTGGCGCCTGAGTTCCTGTACCGAATCCAGTCCAGGGTAGGACTATGGCATCTACCGGCTGCTGTCTCTGGGCTGAACCACTTCTCGTTACTAAATAACCTCAAGGCGCACCTAAGTCCTGCTGACCCCGGCACCCAAAGGCTCAACCCGAGGGGAACGAGGGCTGGTATAGGTGAAGCTCCAGTGGCCTCTAGCTTCATCCCACTCCACCTGCTGATGGTGGGGACCCGTAGGTCCTTACCTACGGGTTGCATCAACCCCCCTCGGCCCAAGGGTCCACCTCCGACGCAACAGACACCAGGGGTGTCACAGCTAGGGGTATTATTTTGGTTAAATTTCTCATGTAAATGTGTTGTTAAACTTGCTGGGGTAAACTATGTATTCTATGATCCTGCTCAGCTTGTTCAATTCACTAGTTATAGACAGGCACGAGTTCAACCGCCAATATTCTTATCTTCGATGGCCATCTTCTCTCTGTAAATTAAATCATGTGATTGATAATAAGAATTCTGCAGCTATATTATGTGTCCTTTCTTTTTAGATATAGTTCTCCTGGCCTTTTGAATTGTTTCTTTCTTTATTATATGTAGTAGGGGATGTCATTTCTTTATTATATGCAGTAGGGGATGTCATTTCCTTATTTGGTTTGATTATTTTAACTTTTTCTGTATTATTTCTTATTGCACTAAAACCCTACAAGTTTGTCTTGGATGTATAAGTTGGAAATTGCCATAAATCAAAAACAATAAAAAAAAAAGAGAGAGAGAGAAAGAAATGTACAATGTCCCAGACTATTTATGGTGAGCACGTAATTCAATAAAGTTTTATACTAAAACATCAGCAAGAAGTCCTGACTATTTATTGGCATAACACAAAGACAGACATAGTTGGCGTCTTGGGCCCTAAAGATTAATTCTTGCCCCCATCAGAGAATCCAACCAGAGTTTTATAAAAGGAAGCCAAGACTAAGCCCTATTGAATATGTGCCCCTCATCTAAAGGAGAGCCTGGGAAAAGGTTATAGGTAGTTATTTTAAATGACAAAAAACTGTGCTAAAATGGCAGCAAAATGTGCACTAATCTTAGCCCAATTGATTATATCAGCTACAAAATCAGGCCAGGACTGGCTTTTAAAGGGTCAATCATACTGAAATTATAGTGTTTGGAAATAAATTGTGTACGTTTTCTGCAGCCCAGTGCTGCACAGTAATATCACACAAAATCTACTGAAAGCCGTTCCGGTGCACTGCACCTAAAAAACGAGCAAGGCATGGTCCATTGTCAATGCCTGACCTGAGGCATCCTACAACATTCTCTTTCCCCTGTGGCTTTGCTCTATATGCAAAGAAGAAAGCTGATTTGCAGTGCTTCAAGATAACATCAGCTGGCCCTGTGCAAGAGATTAATCTTAATTTTATACATTACTACTGTGTAGCCATAGGTGCAGTTTGGCGGAGGTAGAAGAGAGGTATGGGAAGGGGGGGCAATACTTCCCTAGATGCACCAAGTGCTGATTTGGGACCCTATGCCCCCCTCCCCCCCCCCCCCCCCCCCCCCCCCCCCCCCACCAAGCCAAGGGGGCAAACTATGGCTGTGTAGCACATAGTAATACATTTAAAAAAAGACAGGCAACAAAGATAACCACAGAGCTAGTTAAAAGGGATATAGCAACATGAAATACTCTTGAAGGCTGAAAATATTTGATATAGTCAATGAGCTTCTTCCAGAAGGAAAGAGATGAAGCTTGCACACCAGTCCGTGATGCCTCGAAACTAGTATTTTCATTGGCTAAACAGAGCAGCACTATTGCCTCAAGGTCACTGTGCTCTGTGTGTGTTTATTAGTAAATATAACCTCTGAAAAACCAGGATGATAATCACTTTTCAAAAGGTCACTTTACCCTGATCCAAACAGAAAATGTCTTGTTTCCTATTGAGTTTCCGGTACAAAATCTATAAGTAGTTACCTTTCAGTATCTGAGCTACAGATATTAGACTATTTCTTCCGTTTTTAAATTGTGTGGCAGTTATGTAATTTGCAAAAACTAGAGAGGTTGAAATGCTTCAAAAGGGTTTGCCATAGTAAAATAATGTTACACACCCTTCAAATTACCTTGCTACGCTTACCTTACTTTGCTTCTCTGCTCACTCCACTATTTGCCTGTTGAGTATCAAGCAAGTTTTAAGCTTCTTGTTTCCATTATCAAATGCATACCAGATCTCACCCCACACTATCTTTCTACGCATGTGTTGCTATATTCTGTCCTTTTCTCTCTGTTAAGTGACGCACTGTTCTCCACATCCCACGTATTAAATAGGCTGCCTCGTTCTTTGGGTCTCTCTCTTTGCTGGCACCATTTCATTGAATTTCAAGAGGCTTCCTTGTTTTTCAAACTTCCAGTCAAAATTGAAAACTCATCTTTCAAATATGCCTGTCCTGATATTTGGCTGCCTGAATTACTGTCTTCTCTGTTCACTATCATTTTTTTTTTTATATACCGGTACATACTAACTCTTGTTTTGCATTTCTTGTTGGAAGGCCCGTGGGTAGAGGTCCAAATAAAAACTGTAAATAAAAATAATAAACATAGACAACAAAAGGACTATATTCCTCGGTACTTCATGTTAAACACCCCCCCCCCCCCTTCCTCGTATGGAGTTGTAATAAGGATCTCACCCCCTCACATCCTAATGGTGTTGGCCTAACATGGTCACACAATATTTGGTCTGGTAAATGGTTAATATATAAACTGGACCTCTGGTGGGGAAATGGTTTATCCTTCTAACATCAAGAGAACAATACTCCACAAGCAATAGCTTCCCCCCACCCATAGAAAGGACTCACCCCTGGGGTATAACCAGCAGGGGGTGATAAGTGGCAAAGAAGACAGCCTCAGCTATATAAATTAATTTTATGTGCTCTTGAGGAAATATGCCATTTCAAAGAAGAGGGTTAACATACATACCATAAATGAAAATTCCTTACAGATCCCATATTTCAATAGTCCAGACTATTGTTACACATTTGTAATTCCTACTAGTGGCAATATGTAACAAATGGATTCAGGCAGTTTAGGGCATGCACACAGTGCACATGCTACTCAGGAGCCTGGAATTTGGTGCCCCAAATGGAACAAACAATTCTGCTTCATGGTACTGCACCCCCCCTATTGAAAATTCTGTTGAACATCCCCGCGATGTTATTAAAATTTATATATCAGCTATAAAAAGATTACTACAGCATCTGAGGCTAATTTTAAATATGGAAAAAAACAGAAATAGTACTACTTGAGCGAAAATGTAGTTACAATATATTACCTGACTTAATATTAAACAACAATGTTAGAATAAAACCTTCTCTTTTTAGTAGGGATTTAGGGTCATATTAGACACAGAATTTTCTATGAAGAAAAATATAGCTAACAAATTAAGAGATGGATATTTTAAATTACTAACACTAAGAAAGCTGAAACCGTTTTTAGATCAATGTGATTTTTTGCAAATATCGATTATTGCAACGCTCTGCTTTTGGGACTTCCAGCATCTACCATTAGACCACTTCAGGTGTTGCAAAATGCGGCCGCGAGAATACTAACTGGTAAATGGAAATGTGACCATGTAACTCCTACTCTTATCTCGTTACACTGACTACCGGTATATTATTGGATTCATTATAAAACAGTATGCATTATCCATAATATTATTTATGGAGAAAGTACATAATGTCTCAATACATCCATGTGATTGATTACACGTTCCTCAAAAAAACCTGAGATCGGCTAACAAAGGACTCCTAACAGTTCTGACTATCAAATCTGCAAAGCTTTCTCAAGTAAGAGATCATATAATATCAATCGCAGGAACAAACGTATGGAATACGCTACCAACTCAAGTGAGATTACAAGTGGACAAAAAGAAATTTAAGGCAGAACTGAAAACATGGTTATTTAAATGTGCCTGAAACAATGCTCAGAAAGATGGGTGGAGAACGGGTCCAAAAATCAACAATAACAATAAAGAAGAACCCTCTTTCCTATTCTCTTAGCATTACCAGACGCATTAATTCATGACCTTCATAATAGGCATCATTGTGTGGTATATTATACCGTAGTCACTCTGCCTTATGCTTAATCATAGGTCAGTCCATACGTTTTTTTGTGTTTTTTCTTTTGATACACCACAGTGAATATTTTCTAATTATTAGTGCAAAAATCTTTTCAACTTAGTGATGATTAACCAGACTTATCTGCATCGCCATTGATTTGGATATTCATTCTTCTCCTCAGTCTTTAAATCATCAGCAATATGCGAATTCTCCACATTACTGTAATGTGCCCGACATTGTACAATGTTTCGGACCTGGATCAAGTCCTTTCTCAAGGGCGTAATCTGCGTCGCAAAAAAACAGAAATTACACTTCGCATCATGCTTTTCATGCTCAACTTAATACAGCCCTCTACTCACATATTCGACAGCATGGCGTCTCTCGGCGTTTTTCTTAACTTTCTTTTCCGGTCACCGAACGCCACTATGATTTAAATATCCCGCAGAAATGACGTATACTTATGCGTCATTACAGGGAATACCACTCAATAGTGCTGTTCAATCCTGATGGCATCACCGTGCCCATCTTGAAGATCCATTGTTGTTCTCTAAGATTTAAATGGAAATTTGGATCGCCACCTCGCAAATTCAAAGGCACTACATCCATGACTCTCCATTTTAATTGCTGAAAGGAATGTCCCTTTTCCATGCAGTGAACCACCATAGGCGCTGCTATTTTTTCTGTAGTAATACAACTCCTGTGCTCTATTAAACGTGTTCTAATCTGCCGTTTTGTGCGTCCAATATAGTATAGATCACATGGACAAATGATTAAATAAATCACATTTGTGGATGCACTATTAGTAGATTGCCATGTTTTGTGTGTGATCCCTGATTTATCTAGCCATTCCGTCCCTTCAATGGTTTGGGCACACATAGAGCAGTGGTTACATTGCCAATGACCCTTCTTCATTTGTTGGTCCACCTGTACATCCGGTGCCAAAAATGAATGTACAACATTGTCTGCTACATTTTTACCTCTACTATAAGCAATTGTCGGATATTCATCAAATACTTCATGAATTTTCAAAACAGGCCTGTAATGACGCATAAGTATACGTCATTTCCGCGGGATATTTAAATCATAGTGGCGTTCGGTGACCGGAAAAGAAAGTTAAGAAAAACGCCGAGAGACGCCATGCTGTCGAATATGTGAGTAGAGGGCTGTATTAAGTTGAGCATGAAAAGCATGATGCGAAGTGTAATTTCTGTTTTTTTGTGACGCAGATTACGCCCTTGAGAAAGGACTTGATCCAGGTCCGAAACATTGTACAATGTCGGGCACATTACAGTAATGAGGAGAATTCGCATATTGCTGATGATTTGAAGACTGAGGAGAAGAATGAATATCCAAATCAATGGTGATGCAGATAAGTCTGGTTAATCATCACTAAGTTGAAAAGATTTTTGCACTAATAATTAGAAAATATTCACTGTGGTGTAACAAAAGAAAAAACACAAAAAAACGTATGGACTGACCTATGATTAAGCATAAGGCAGAGTGACTACGGTATAATATACCACACAATGATGCCTATTATGAAGGTCATGAATTAATGCGTCTGGTAATGCTAAGAGAATAGGAAAGAGGGTTCTTCTTTATTGTTATATTTAAATGTGCCTACAGGGAGGCTGAGCAGTAGTAACTCAAGGGCTAGTTCTGTTTTTTAGTTAATTAATATTAATTTTAGTATAATACCTGTGTTTTTTTAGGCATTCTTAATACTTGCTCTTACTGAATTTTATTTTAGTTTGATATTTTAAAATTTTTACTATGTATTTTAACAGCTAATTTATATTTTCTATCCTTTATCTTTTAGTATTATTAGCTGTTAGCTCTCTTTTATGAATTTATTGTATGCTGATGTAACGGTATAGAAAAGCAATAAACTAAACTATATTCTAAGTGATATTCTTCAGGTTTTGACAGACCAGATCGGTTCAATATGAGGGGTCAGCAATCCTAATTTTTCATTGATCACAGCATAAAATGTTTTCATCTGTTCAGCATTAGAATGACGGATCCCATTTGCCTTGTTGTTTCCAGCAAAGTTGAGGGTGAGTTTTGATAAGATTACTTTTTTCAGTTCAACAGAAAAAGCCCATGAGTTTCTATTGACCATTGAGTCTGCGGCTACAAGTGTCTCTCCAAGCCCATAAGGGAAGATCTGCTGGGCCATGCACGAAAGCAGTGGATCAGCAGATATGGGACTACAGTGTGTTGCATTAACTGTTCAACAACATTCTTTTTTTTTTTAATTTTATTTTTGATCTGCTGAAGGCTACTATCAACTAGAGGGCGTAATTTGGAATAGCTATTTTTTGTGATTCTGAATTTTTTTTTAAAGTCTGGCTGGAAAAGGAGAACAGGTTCTAAGTATTCACTCACTGCGACTGGAATAGATTTCGAGGGGTTAATGAGAGGTGGACCTAACCCTGTTCAGGACATTTTGCCCTCTCATATATTAAAGTGATGGTATATGAAGGATTTTTTTCTTCTTTTCTCTCGGGAAAGGGGAGCAGGGTCCCATCCTATCCAAAGTGCCTACAACACCTCAGAAGGGGTGATGATGGGAGCTACAGAGTGATTGTGTTTGGGAAGGGTGGGAGGAACGGAATGATGAGAGGGGTTGGGTGGGAGTAACCTGGAAGTGTGAGGATGGGTGGATTATAGCAACTGTACATAGGGCGCTGCTGAGATGCAGTGGGTATGTTTGGATAAATGCCTCTTCAGTGAAGATAATGGGTTGGGATTTAAGCTGAGGGGTCACTATCCTTCAAAGGTATGTGGAGTGTTTTCAAGCATGTATTTATCATATGAGATAATATGACAACATCGACTGTTAGGTATTGAATATGGAATGTATCTGGTCTTGGTTCACATATAAAAAGACATAACATATTACGGGCATTGCAAAGACATAATGTTCAGATTGCTTTGTTGCAAGAAACATGATTAGACAAGGAGAAACATCAGAAGTTACATCAACGGTGGGCGGGGGAAGTTTTCTCATCCAGTCTATCAATTACACAGCAGGGATGGCTATTTTGGTAGGAAAGTAGATCCCATTTCAGGCAAATAACATTCTAGCGGCCCCTGAGGGCAGGTACCTAATTGTGGAGGGGTTGATTTAACGAAATTCTGAGGTGCTCTGTAATATTTACGCTCCCAATATTTGTGGCCATCGCTTTTTCGCAAAGATAGTAACAATGCTTATGGCGTATGGGGGTGTGCCAATATTATTGGGAGGCCACTTTAACTGTGTACTAAACCCGAGTTTGGACCGTTCTGCAAAGAATGTTTCTCAAGCTGGAATCGGGGGAAGGGTGTCCCTTATGTGTGTGATGCCCTGGAGTTGGTTGATAGCTGGTGAGCCCTGCATCCCTTAGATAGGAAATATATGCATTTGTCAAGGGCTCATGCCACCTTCTCTCATATTGATTATCTACTCATGAGCAGAGCAGACTTCTCCAAAATAGTTAAGTTGAAAATAGGAGCTTTGGAAATATCAGACCATGCTCCTGTATAAGTGGATTTGGAGGGGTTCAGGCATATATTCTCCTGGGCAGAGGAATCCTCGGAGGTTTCCCAAGTACCTACATAAATATCCTAGGCTTAAAGAGTATTTAGTTTAGAAATGGGCTGAATTTTGTGAATATAATAAAGATCATAGGGATAACCTGATTTTATTTTGGGAAACGGCAAAAGCAGCGTTGCAAGATGATATAATAGCTTTTATGGTGGCAAGGAAACGTTCCATGGCGAATGAGATTCTTAATTTGGAACAGCAGTTGTAAAGGATGAAGAGACAGTTGGAAAGTAGACTGTCTCTTGCTCATAAAAGCAATTTTATTAATATTCTAATAGCCTTAAATTCACTTCATCAAAGCGCAAGGAAGTCTTTATTATAAGAGCAAATTTTTTCACTTTGGTAACAAGTCGGGGAGAATGCTTTCCAACCTAAGAATTAAGGAGGTAACTGGCAGACTCAGAGGGGAAAGTTGCAATTCTTGACTGCACGCTTCAGTGTTGCGACTGTTGCTGCCCAACGTCTCCACTCCGCCCACCTTACCTCTTTTGCGACTCCCTCTTTGGTTGATGGAAGTTTGGCTGCCACAGCGTCATCTTGCTGTTCTCCAGCGTCCCTGGACCGGCTGGACGCTGCCTTCCGCCATGTTCTCCTGAAGCTTAAGGGCACGCGCGCGGCCCCGACTCAAGTACCAGCTGTGGCGCGAACTTCAGGGGCGTCCCCCTGAGATGACATCATCAAGCCCGGATATTTAAGGTCTTCGTTTTTGCTAGCTATTCGAGTTAGCAAGGGGATTCCTCCAGGTATCGCTGCGGATGGGATTCGCTCTCTGCATACCTTGCTACTCTGCTTCCTCGGACTTTACCAGGAGTACCCGCTCCTCGGGGGCCTCACTCTCTCTCTTGCTTTTCAGAGCGCAGTCTGGAACCGGTACTCGCTTCTTGAGGGCCCACGTTACCGGACCTGCTACCGAATACTACTTCTGCCAGGAAGTCACTGCTGCCTACAACACCAGTGAGTTACCATCTCTCTCTCAGAGCTTTCCCTGGAACCAGGTACTCGCTCCTCGAAGGCCTACTTCATTCCAGCCTCTGGGCTGCTTCAAGAGACTATTGTGTGAGTGTTACCATCAAGGTTCTGTTCCTGAACTCTGCATACTCTGCCTATACTCAGTTTCTCTACAGCTCAGCCATCCTGGGATCACTGTTCCAGTGCCTGAGGGACTACAGCCCAGCCGGGCTCTTCCAGCTCACTACTGCCACCTCTGGTGAACCACTATACAGTTAATAAAAGATCTAGCGTGTATCTGCCTCCCAACTCTGAGCCTGACCGGTAGCCCCTCTCGGGATCTTCCCCCAGGGGTGTGGTCATCTGCCACCGGCCCAAGGATCCACCCACAGTTATCACAAATACATTTATAGACCAAACATTTACAGAACATTTACAGACCAAACAAAGGCCAGAGTAGCTTTTATAAGAAATTGACCTTGGACTTGCCTCATGATATGATGGCAGGGTGCGATTGGTACTGCGAGAGAAGATTATAGGATTTGCTAGCCACTTGAACTGGCTGCAAGCTAAACACGAGATTCCTAGTTAAGAAAATTGCAGTATTATAGAGGCAGCATAAGGAGAGATGTTCCTGGAAAATCTGGAAGGAATTTTAGAACTGCACAGTGGAACTGGACCATTTGTGAATTTCCCAGGTTGAGAAATCTTTTTGGTTTATAAAACATAAATTTTATAAGCTTGGTAACAAAACTGGAGTCTTTCTGGCCAAGATGTTGCAGAAAAAGCAGTCAACCAACATGATTAATAGAACATGCACAGGATCTGGGGCATTTATGTACCAAACAGAGGCTATTAACCACACTTTTGCAGATTACTAGGCTCTATTCGGGGGATGAGGGGATGTTGTTTTCTGAAATAAATGAGCACTTGGCAGGCATATGTTTCCCTCAGATGACTGAAATGCAAAATAATAAGTTGTTAGCTCCTATTACATTGGAAGAAATTTAGCAGGCCATGATTTAAATGCCCAGCAAAAAGTGTTTTTTTTTACAAAAAATATTTTTACCTAGACTGAGCATATTTTTATGTAGGGCTTTCCTGTACCAGAAGGAAAATCCTAGTTGCCTGCAAAGAATGACAGATGCTACCATTGTACTTCTTCCCAAAAAGGGTAAAGACACATGTGACCCTGGATCATACTGTCCAATTTCATTGCTTAATGTGGATATTAAGATCCTGGACAAAGTCCTACAGCTGTGTTTGGATGGAATCATACTCAGCTTTATACATCCAGATCAAACTGGCTTTGTGAATGGGAGGCAGTCCACCGCCAGCACAAGATGTGTTTTTAATTTGGTTGCTTTGGCGGGTCGGGAGGCACACTCAGGAGCAATTGTTCTTTGGATGCAGAAAAGGCATTTGACCACTTACAGTGGTCTTTTCTTTTTGCAGTTTTAAAGCAGTTTGGGTTTGGCTCCCCCCCCCCCCCCCCTTCTTTGAGTGGGTACGGACCATATACGCACATCCACAAGACAGAGTCTTGACTAATGGAGATCTGTCAGCTCCATTCCCTATAAGGGGTACACGACAAGGATGTCCCCTCTATCCACTGCTGTTCAACTTGGCCATAAAGGCCTTAGCCAGCTTTATTAGACAAGATCCACAGATAGCCAGTTCTAAATTCATGGGCAGAACCCACAAAATTTCACTCTATGTAGATGACGTCTTATTATTTCTGACAGACCTTAAGTGTACAGTTCCTAGATTGCTTGAGAACTTATCGGAATATGGCCGAACTTCTGGCTACAAGGTAAACTGTCAGAAGTTTTCTTCTAAATCCCAGAGTGGTTGGTGCAAAGGTGATATCTTCACTGCCCTTTAAACAAGCACGAGATGGGTTTCGTTATTTGGGAATGTTTATACCACGTAAATGGGAAGATTCATATGAAACCAACTATTCCCCTCAGGTCAGCAGTATACAGGCTGATCTTTTTAAATAGAAAGCTTTGTTACTATCTTGGGCAGGTCATATAAGTGTCCTTAAAATGAATATTCTGTCTCATCTGATATATGTATTCCAACATGCTCCATGCTTGCTTCCAAAAAGTTTTTTTTGCCTTATTAGATGGTTGCATCTCTAAGTTTGTATGGCAAGGTAAACCCCCCAGGATTAAGCTAGTGACCTTGCAATGATCAAAATCAGTGGGAGGGATGGTGCTTCCCAATCTCAGATGCTATTATTGGGCAACAAGGTTGAGTGGACTTAAGGGATAGGTAGAGCGAGATTACACAAAAACGTGGCTGTCCTTGGAAAATGGGTTGATTGAAGGGAAAGACGTAGCTACTATTCTGTTTCTCCCACAAACTTCTGCCAGGGTACAGAAGGTAGTCAAGTCTAAACTGGGTATATCACACACTCTGAGGGTCTGAAGGGACCTTTCGGGTTACCAGAGGGTATTTTATCACCAGTCTCCTTGATGTGTAATAATCCGTCTCTATCCATTCATACTTTTAACAGCGCAATGTGGGAATGGGATAAGTTGGGTGGAATTCTTTTGCTCAATTACAGGAGGATTATAGCCTTAGTTCTACAACAGGTGTGCTATACGAGCATATGAAGGGGGCTATCCAAAAGCTAGAACAGTTGGGGTGAGCTAGGAGGCAGTCGTCAACATTTGAATGAAATTTAATGGATACAAGCAGAATTGAAAAATTGGTAACTGGCTTTTATAAGGCTATACAGTCTCAAGGGGATGGCCCACCTAGGCGTCATGGATAAGTAGAACTCGGACTTGGGCCTGGAATTGGATGCAACAGACTGAAAAACTATATGGAAAAGGGCCTCAGAAATCTCCATCTGTAGCTGTAGAACAGCTTATGTACAAACTACTACATAGGGCTTATAGATACGTGGTGTTTTAGGGCTGTGCTGGTGGGGTTGTGGCTGGGTGGGTACATTCTTGCATATGTGATGGTCATGTCTGTATACTCAGTCATTCTGGAAGGAGGTGCAGACTGAAATTTCAAGAGTCCTTGGGGCCACGATACAGCTCACAGCAGAGGTTTGTTTATTGGAAGACCTTTGCAAACAGCCTCTTTGGAAGGACCAGTGCAGGTTGAGTGTGCATATGCTTCATGTTGCATGTTTTACAATTGCCACCATGTGAAAATTGACTCCCACATGATGCACTGATGCAAACAACTCAAGGAGATTGCGTTGCTTGAACAGCACACGTACGCACTGCAGCACAAGGATTTGTTATATGACAGAATGTGTGGTCCATATATTGGACAACCTATTTAAGTTACGAAGCGTGGGGGATTCTTCTCCATAAAATCGGGTTGGCCACTGTTCGGTATTGGACGTTTCATTAATGTCTTGTACTGTATGGTATATGATCTGTCTTTTTGAATGTATCACTTTGGGAAGGATTTTGTTGTACTTGTTACTGTGCTTGCTCTTTGGGGTACAAAAGTGAGATACAAAATATATTGCCACTTTGCGGGCACCCAATGGGGAGTTGGTAAATTCAGCAGAGGGTATCCGTGAGGTGTTTAGATCAGTTTACTGTAATTTGTATACAGCTAAGTCTAGGGATTTGGAGGCCATACAGCTGTACACAGTGTCTGCGGCATTACCTCAGCTAACCCCAGACTAAGTAGAGTGGATGAATAAGCCAATACAATTTAGAAGATTTGCAAAAAGGAAGAAAGCAAGCTAAAGCCCTTAAGATGTCAGGATCTGATAGTTACCCAGCAGCGTTCTATAAGTTGTTAATGCAAAGTTAATGTAAAGCAAAGTGGTAACTCTGCTTGTTGACTCTCTTCACCTGTACTTTTGTATATTATCCAGTTAGCCCTCTTTCCTCGTTCATTGTAATTTCCTTTCTCAGTTACTTGTAAACAGACATGATGTGTCCTACGAATGCCGGTATAAAAAAGTGTTAAATAAATAAATTAAATAAATAAATAAATGTGGAAAATTCTAATGCCATTGGGAGACATGTATAGTGCTTTGATAGAGGGTGGGTTTCCTTTGGCCCCAAATGTGCCTGAGCCTGGCCAAGATTTGACATCTCATGAGTTTTATAGACTGATCTTGCTACTTAATTGTGACAAAGTTATTGGGCAAGGTGATGGCGGATCGTTTAGCCAGAATAATGTCCTTAGTGGGGCCAGAGCAAGTTGGCTTTGTTACAGGTCAAGGTTCATCATACAATCTCCACAGAATTTTAGCTTCTATTGAGAGTAGTAGGCGGGGGTGCCTTTCCTTGGTGATATTAAGTTTTGATGCCGATAAGGTGTTTGACCGCATAGATTGAGAATTTCTATTTGTTGTGCTACAGATGGTGGGGATAGAGGGTTTCTTTTTGCAGGTGGTCAAAGTGTTATACCACAAACCCACTATGGCAGTGCTAATAAATAGTACACAGTCAGCCCCTTTTGAATTGCGGAGGGGCACCTGCTTGAACCTTTGCTACAAAGAATTCGGAATGATGCTGTAATCCAAGAGATTCCCATGGGAGGCCCAATACCAAAGAAGTTTAATTCAGCAGCTTTTGTGGATGACTTATTTATCCACATTATGAACCCCCAATCTTCACTTGTGCCTCTATTGGAGGAATTTAAACATTATGGCCGGGTGGCAGGCTTCAGGCTTAATTTGGAAAAGTCGGTGGCTTTGCCACTGGCAGATGCTGTGGTGAAGGCATGTGGGGCAGATTTCCCAATCCCCTGGGCCAGAGAGTCGTTTAAATATCTTGGGATTCAATTACATCGAAACCCATCTCAGTTGCGGGAGGTCAATTTACAGACTTTGCTGAGGAAAACTAAAGCTACGATCCAAAAATGGATGGACCTTCCTGTGTCGCTTGCTGGTAGAGTGAGCATTGTTTAGATGGTCCTCTTTCCAAAATGGTTGTACCTATTCCAATTGTTACCTATTTGTTTAACTAAGAAAGATTTGGCAAAGATTGAATATTCATTATGCCAGTTTTTGTGACAACACAAGAAACCTCACAGTTCCCTCACAACACTGTTCAAATCGTGGGAGGGGGGAGGTATAGGATTCCCTGATTTACAGTTCTACAAAATGACTTGTCTGTTGCAACACCCAGGTGATTGGCTTTGGGCATGGATTTTTATATTCCATGTGATATGGAAAAGGGCTAGGCTACATCCTTGGGATCCCAGGTATATTTTGCAAACATCACCTCTTGTCTGGCCAATTCACATACAAAGAGGAGTGTACTGGTGACTGCGATGGTGCAAGCTTGGAAATGGTTGTGTACAAAATTATGCCTAAATTATAAAATTTCACACTTTTTACCTATTTAAGGTAATAACAATTTTTCCCCAGGGGTGCACTCTCCTATATTTTCTGAATGGGGGGAGAAACGAATTCAAAATATCTCAAGTTTAATAGAGGGTGAGATGATGAGGGCATTTGGGGATCGCCAATAGCAATTCTCTATTCCTCAAAGCATTTTTTCACACAATTGCCAAGTAAGGCATTTTATATTGTATTTGGATATAGAGGATCCAGTCAGAAGAATTGTTTCTTTTTACCGAACACTTACTAAATGGTGAGAAATGCTGTTATGGTATACTGGCATTTCGGCTGACTGGTGTTGCGTTCGTGGCTGATCTTCGCCCTCGCTCCACCCTCTCTACCTCTGTGGCGACTCCCTCGGGGTCTGATGGACGGCTTGCTGCCGCGGCGTCTTCATGCTGCTTCTCCCCGGCATCCCTGGACCGGCTCGATGCTGCGGATCTGCCATGTTCCTGATGATGTAGAGGGTGCGCGCACACTCCGAAGTATGTACCAGCAAGGGCGCAAACCTCAGGGGCGCCCCCCTGTATTGACGTCATCCGCTTCCAACATAAAAGGTCTTCACTTTCGCTAGCAGATTGAGTTAGCAAGGATTCAGACAAGGATACGAATTTGTCCAAGCTACTCTGCCTCTTCGGACTTACCAGAGGTACCTGCTCCTTGGGGGCCTCACTCTCTTTTCTCTATTTCAGATTGCAGATAGGAACCGGTACTCGCTCCTCGAGGGCCCATGTTCCTGAATACTCTGAAGATTCTCTACTGCCTGGAAGCTATCGCAGATACAGTCATTTGTGAGTTACCACCGCTCTCTCAGAGCTTTCCCTGGAACCAAGTACTCACTCCTCGAGGGCCTAACTCTTTCCAGCTACTGAGCCTCCTTAAGAATCTATGTGAGATTGTCATCTACTACTGGCTATGAATACAGCATACCCTGTCTACTCACTATCTATAGTCTCTCTACAGCTCAGCAACCCTGGGATCGCAGTTCCAGTATCTGAGGGACGTCAGCCCTGCCGGCCATATCAGCTCACTACTGCCACCTCTGATGGTTCTACTAACCTGTCTAATAAAAGAATTATCTGTGTCTGTCTCCATACCCAAGCCTAGCCGGTGGTCCCTCTCAGGATATCCTCCTGGGGGTGCTGTCATCTGCCATCAGCCCAAGGATTCCTTTCCAGCTGAGTACCCTTTCTAGCACTCCGCTGGTACAGATTGCCAACTCAGCAGTCTACATCAGAACAAGATTGCTAGTTCCGCCTACGGAGCATATCAGATTGCTAAACTCCTCCTTCTATGGGAGCTAGTCCCTAACTGATTGCTAATACCGCTCGGTGACTCATAACAGATTGCTGCCTCCTTCCCCAACAGGAGTTTCCAGCAGCAGATTTACAAGAGTGCTCACTCCTCCCACTTCAGGAGATGAGCACATCAGATTGCTAACTCCTCCCCTCTGGAGGGGCAGTTCTCTAACAGATTGCTCCTCCCATCTGCTTGCTCCTCCCATCAGCATAGCAGATTCTAACAACTGGTATGCAGAAATAGGGTTGAACATGACTATACCCTAGTATCTTAACTGTTTTTCTAGACTCCAATCTTTGATCATAAGCATTGCGCTAAGGGAGACTCAGTCTAAATTCCTATGAAGGTGTTACTACCCCCAAAAGCATGCTTACCTGTTGAAGCTTTTAACTTGAAACTGTCTATTTATAATGGATTCTTCTATCAGATTATTTAAAAAATACCACCATGTAATACCGAAGATAGCTCGAGCCTGAGGTATATTGTAGACAATGAGACCTCATATATTATGGCAAGGCTTTTAATGCATTTGCGTATGCCCTCAACGCCTTGAATGATATTGTGCGGTGATAAAAATTTTTACACCGTATCAAACTGTTATAATCATTGGTCTCTTTGTCAAGGTTTAGTGATAGTTCCTTGCATCAAGGTTACAATATAATGAAAAGCAATGAGAAAGATAAACACTTATTGTAGCGAGATAGGCAGATGTGCAGCAGGGATAAAGTTCTGGCGTTGGCCCGACACGGCTCGTGTTTCTGGGAACCTTCTTCAGGGGCCGCCGATTGCCAGTGCAGTAATATAATATAACAACGTTAGAACTTTAAAGACATGCTATGCATGACTGTATGTCACTATGTACCTACTTATTCCCAAGTCTGCCGTCTAGTTCTGCTACTGGGCTGCAGCGATATTCGGGCAGCAGGATCCGCCATTTTAGACCACAGGTTTTGTACCTACCGCTGGGGGCGGAAACAATTAATGTTGACGTCAAACCACTTAGTTGGATAATTGATTTTACTAAATGAGCGAAGACCATTCTACAGACTCATTAAGACCGGACGGTGATTCTGATGTTAAAGTGAAAATCCACCATTGTTCGCGGAGGTTCAGTAATTGATTGGCATCTCCACCGCGGGAACTTGGCCTTATTTGTTCAAGTATTGTCCATTGAAGTTGATCGAAAGTGTGGCCGTTTGTGATACAGTGATTAACCATGGGTGCCTCCATGTTTACAGTATTGAGGCGGCTACGATGTTCAGTGAGCCGCGTTTTGATTTTTCTACTTGTGCGTCCAACATATATTAATTGGCATGGACACTGTATCAAATAGACCACAAATGTGGAATTACACGTGGTTTCTGATCTTTTATGATAGATCTGGCCTGTGCGGGGGTGCTGCCAAGACGATCCCTCCATGGTGGAAGAACACATTCCACAATTACCACATGGGGTGTGTGAGCCTTTAGTGCTGCGGTGTAGCTGATGCAGCCTTGACGACGAGTCCCCAAGGCCTATGTTGGCAAATGCATCTTGTGATGGGTTAGTCTGGAGCTTCACCTTTACCAGCCGCCTCCTCTGCAGGTTGAGCCCTTGGGTTCTGGCGGCCAGCAGGACATAGGTGAGTCCCTAGGGCAGAGGTGGCAGGTAGAGTCCAGAGACATACAATCTAGATTGTATCCTGCACTGAGCATAGGAAGGGCGGGTAATAAAGGTTTTAAAATAAATAAAGTCAGAAGACAGCCAAGGTTGGGGAAGGCAGCGAGGAGAGTAGTCAGATCCAGACGGCAGGCAATCAAAGTCAGGTCCAGGTTAGAGTAATCACTCAACATCAGTCAACTACCTAGCATTCCACCCCACCCTTGCTCCCACAGGTTATTTTTATTTTTATTTTCATTGCAAATTCTCCCCACCCCTTTCTCTGTCCCTTGATTATAAAATGAACTATGGCCCAGCTCCATTATTACTAGATTTTTGTTAATACCATTACCTATTAGGTATATACCAGTTTTTGTATTTTTTAATTTTATTTTCAATCCTATTTTATTTTTACCTTTGTAAACCATTTTGACAAATAACCTTGCTTTGAAAAACGGTATATAAATACTTTTAAATAAAGAAATAAAATAAATAAATAATCATAGGTCCAGGCAGGAGGTCATGATCCAGAGCAGCAAGCCAAGCGAGACATGGACTGTTATGGTTCCGTGTGGTTTGGTGGATCCTTGGATGCTGTGGAGATGACCACGCCCCATGGGGAGGAGCCCCGTGAGGCACCACAGCACTGGGCTAGACTCATACTACACAAAGTACACAGATAGTTCTTTATTAGACAGCTTGAAGAGAGCAACCAGGTGGCAGTAGTGAGGCAGACCGTAGTGCAGTCTCAGGGACCTCGGCAGAGGGGGCCCTTCTCTCCTAGATGATGTCAGGAGGCTCCGCAGCAGGTCTCCCAGTGAGGAGATACTGTGGAAGATATAGACTGAGAATTAGAGTGTTTGCTGTAGGTGTGCGATTCCACCAGATATGTTGTAGATGGTACAGGCACCGAGGCAGGGAGAGCAGGCCCTTGAGGAGCGAGTACTTGTTCCCTGTAAGGCACCTGAAAGAAAGCAGAGGGCCCCCGAGGAGCAGGTACCCAGGTTAGCAGTTACCCCGAAGGGCAGAGAGAGAGCTTCCTGCGGCAGCACGGAAGCGGTAGAGTAGCATAGAGAAGAATGGATTTGAGTCCTTGCTAACTCAACGAGCTAGCAAATTAGTGAAGGTAATATACCCGGATGGTGTGATATCAGCATGAGGGAATACCCCCGAGGTTCGCGCCAAGGGTGGTACAAAGACTTGGGTTGCACGCGCATGCACCCTAGTAGGTACCTGGGAGGAGCAATGGCGGGAGGCTGCACCATAGCCGTTCTGGAGATGCCAGAGAGGTCGGCTTGTAGATGCGGCGGTAGCCATATTTCCCAGGTAAGCGGGAGGAGCTGGGAATAAGGTGAGCAAACAGGGTGAAGCTGTCTAGGGCCGACGGACGCAACATGGACACACAGGAGACATTGACGACAAGGCCGAGGAAGGCAGGCTGAACAGGCTGCACTGGAGGACAAGACTGGAACTGGGAGACAAGGCGAGGGTGGGTTGGAAGATGAGACGAGGCACAGGAACACTGGCAACATGTATTACAAGGAATGCAGGAGAGCCAGTGCTGAGGTGAGGGAGTCTGGAGAGCTCTTAGATAGGGCTAAGGCTGCTGATGTCAGCCATGGGCACTGCTGCCTTTTCCTGCTACAGGCCCTTTAAAGGAGATGATGTTGAGCGTGCGTGCGCATACGGGGGTCAGTCAGAGGCAGTGGTCATGGCGGCATCCCGCTGTGGGAGTGAGGTCCAACTGATGCAACATTGGAGGTGAGTGCAGCAGCCATCAGGGATAGCCTGTCCGCTGCCAAACATAACACACAGGACAGGAAACAGCCAGTAAGATGAGAGGATGACTTGATGGGGTATGTATATAGAGAACTGCACTAGGGTACTACAGGAAGCTAAGAAACTAAGATGAACAGACATATAATGTGAGTATGCTAATTTAAGTTACTATGCTTTTTGTTTGTCTATTCCTGTTTGTAAATACACAATAATGTGTGGTAGGTCAAGCAGTAGCAGCTTGGGAATAGACAGAGGGAAAAAGGATGCAGGCTCTGGCTGTTCCTTAAATGTAGTTTATTTACAGTGAAAACAAGCAAAAGTGCAGTGTACAGCAAAATGAAACAACTTAAGCAGCTCTCTTTAGCTTCAGGTATCTCACAAATCTCAAAGAATAGTGCAAAGCAAAACAATCACTTGGAGGCAGCTCACCTTGACTTCAGGCAAGTCCCAAACGTAAACACAACAGATCTTAACAATGTCAGACTCAAACCTTAAACATAGCAGGTCTTCTCATAGGGCGGGACACTGTCTCTTCCCCAGAGCCCGCTTAATTCTTCTATGCCCTAAGGTCATATACTCTGCAGAAGGGCTCCTGCATTCACCCAGGATTCCCTGTGGATCTCAACCTTAAGGTTGCCTGGGCAAGACAGCTGTGCCCGATCCTTTAAGGTGGTTTGGAGGAGTTTTCTGTACATACCTCATTTACAGACCGATGCAATACTGGTGCGTGAAAAACAGGCGCTCATGATTGAGCACCTGCTTTTATAATGGACTCCCACCTTCCTTTCCTGGTGCACGATGCAGTAGGCAAATAAGCCACTGCGTTAAAAAGGAGGTGCTCTGGGAAAATGGGGGTCCCTAGCACCTCCTCAGCATTGGGTGCCCAGGTGAGGTGGCTGTACATGGGTTAGGAAAATGGATGCTCAATTTTATAAGCACAACCACCAATTAGGAAAATGGCCGCTCATTGAGCATCCGTTTTCATAACCTGACCCCCAGCAAGACATTAAAAAAAAAAAGTTATGTTATTCCTTTTTTTCAGTTCCTTCGACTTAATATCGCCATATTAAGTCTGAGGAACTACAGAAAAGCGTTAGTTTTTGAGAGTAAAAATGTACATGTTAGGTGCACATTTATTTTTTTACATAAGGGGAGAATAGCTAATAGCATTCATCACATGTAAATGCCATGTTGATGAAACTATTAGCTACCCGCTGATTTTGAGGTGCGTTTTGGACACGCTAATCCCCTTATTGCATAAGAGGTTATGGACGCTCGTCAAACCATGGGTTAACCTGTGCGCTAGCCTGAGCACATGGTATTGCATCGGCTTGACAGTATTAAATAGAGGAAAGAGAGCCTGAAGCTCTGTAGGTGGGTGACCGGGACTCTAAAGGAGAGGATCCTGCATATAATAGAGAGAAACACCCTGCTGCAGATGCTGGGAGAGTAAACCAGTAACAGGCTCAGGAAGGGTCAGTGTAATCATCCAGTACCTGTGCTTTTCCAGTCTGGCACTGTGCCTTCTACATTGCACAGAAACTGCTCTCAAAGTCTCTAGTGATTTCTTTGTGGCCAAAGCCAAGGGCCTTTAATTGATCCTCATCCTCCTTGACCTACTTTTGACACCGTTGATTACCATCTACTCCCTGACACACTGTACTTGGTTGGATTTCAGGACTGCTCTATCCTGGTTTTCTTCTTATCTCTTCAATTGTACTTTTACTGTATCCTCTGGTGGTTCTTCCTCCTCCACTATTGGGCAATGTACTCAAGGCTCTGTTCTCTTCTCTTTTCCTCGACGGTCTCATCTTTCATGACTTTCAGTACCACTTCATGCCAGAAATTTCACCACAAATTCAGTCCTAAATTGCAGCCTGTTTGAATGACATTACCACTTGGATGTTCCACCGCCATGTTAAACTTAACATGGCCAAGATGGAACTTCTTGTCTTCCAACCAAAACCTGTTTCACCTCTTCCCTCTTTTTCTGTCTCTATGGATGGCACTCATTTTCCCGGTTCTTGTGGCCTGTAACCTTGAGGTCATTTATGATGCTTCTCTCCTGTTCTCTATGCACACCCAAAACACTGCTAAAGTGTGTTGGTTCTTCCTTTATAATAGTGCTAAAAATCCATCCCTTCCTTTCTCAGCATGCTACCAAAATGCTCATCCACTCTCTTATCACCTCTCACTTAGACTATTGCAACTTGCTCTTTGTTGACCTCTCGCTGAACTATCTTTCCCCACTGCAATCTATTAAAAGAAAAAATGTTTACATTTATTTATGCACTTTCATACACAAAATAAGAATTCAGTCCTTGTGTGGGAAAACCACACCAAGAAAGAAATGTAATGAAAAACAAAAGGAGACATACTTTATGCATAAAGACAAGCTTGCTGCTACAACCAGTCTATAAATTATGTGGGAGTGTACAAAATAAACATCATTACATGTTTTAAAAAGGGGCATGGACTAAAAGGCTCCACGCATTTTCTAACACAGGTATCAATGCCAGAAGCACATCTAAACTGGGAGAAACCACAGGGGAAAATACTGTTTGTACTTCATCAGAAGAAACCAACATAGTGCTAAGAGAAGTTGTTAATTGAGGGAACTGGGAGAAGACATACCTAACAGCTTTATACTTAATCACACAACTGCATGGATATTTTAGCCAAAGCGTTGCTTCCAATTGCAACACTAGGGGACACAATTAAAAATTGGTTGCTTGTGTGTGTGTGTGGCCCTAGTCACATCCTGGAAAATACGAACTTTAGAACTTTAGAATTCAAGAAAAAAAGCTTCATGACCCAATCTCTGGTTCAAGCACAAATTTCACAGTCAAAGTAGAAAAGTAGTAACTTCATCCTCTGTCTTTTCAAGATCACCAGTCAAAAACCTTCTGTGAAGCTTCATGTCAATCTTTTTTTTTTTGAAAGGACGAATATAATATATGTTAAGAATAAGTGGACATGCATTTTCAGATATCCTGAGAATATCTACAAAATGCCGCTTAAGCAAAACAACAATGATGAAGATGTTGTTATCATTTTAGGAAAATTTATAAACAGCAAAGTTCTACTCCTAATAGTATTCTCTAATTTCTCCATTTTATTATGAATCAAATTGTCCTTAAAGAACAAACATTATCTTGAAGTTTTTCTATATCAGATCCCACAGTCTCTATAAAATGTCTTTTGATCATTAAATGACTTTTCTAATTCATTAACCTTTTCAGGCATTTCTTGAAAAAGAAGAGATATAGGCTGCAACTGTGCAGTCATAGACTTCTCCAAAGCAATTATGGCTTCCCAAATCCCTTCCAAAGTGATAACATGAAGTCTTATCAGGAGCTTTTCCAGTCGTTAGAAAACATTATTCTTCTTCTGCAACTCCCATGCGTTTTCCTCTGGCACGAAACTCCCTCCTCGTGTGCTCTTGATTGCAGTCTGATGTTCCCCACAATTGTCTCAGCAGCCTCCATTCCTGCACTATCACAGTGTCTGACATCATTCGAAGGTGCCTGCAGGCTTAAGTCACCAAGATATATTCTGCATACAGGCAATGGCAGGGGGAATCTGATTTCTTGGCTAAAGGAGGGTTCTCATTCCAGAGAAGCAATCACCTCTGACTCCACTGATGATATGGTAAAGGTGCATCCATTGGACCAGAGGCACTCATCCTTTCCTGGACTGCAGAGAAGAGCCATGTCAGGCCTGACAGCACTCATGAGATTCAAAGCCACATGTCCACCATCTTCGGCATGCCACTCACTGCAATCTGATCACAATTCAGCTGCATAACTTATTTTCCTTCATCCTATGCCTAGTAACCCTCTTCTCAAGCTACATACAGTTCAAGCTCCTCTCACGTGCCTATAAATGTATTCGCTGTACAACTCCACATGATCTTTCTCCCTACACTCTTCCTTATGAACTCTGTTCATTGGGCAAGTTGCTCTTATCTGTGCCTTTCTCCTCCACAGCCAACTCACAATTCTACACTTTCCACCTTGCTGTGCCATATGCCTGGAATGCACTTCTTAGTTGGTGCATCATGCTCCCTCTCTGGTCATATTTGAATCTTGTTTAAAAATTCACCTGTTTGGAGACTACTTTTAAATCTTAAGTACTTCTCTACAATACATATATGACAAATATGTTCATCATGACTAGAGTGTAAGCTACAAGGAGCAAGGACTGTCTCTTATGTGTCTGTACAGCGCTGGGTATATTTAGTAGTGCTTTAAAAATGATAAATAGTAGGAGTAGTAGTCCCGTAAGCAAACCAGTGTGGAGTGGAGCAGCCACCACCAGCTAGACTGAGTTAACATTACCAGGGCTGTTGGGAAGTACAGCACTGAGAAAATGAAGTGATCTGTATTTTGGAGAAACACAGAACTGAGCCTGAGTGGCAAGCTGTGCCTGCAGTGTTCCTGATGGTTATAAATTGTGCACACAAAATAAAGTCTATTGAACACTCTTCTATAACACAATGCCACAAACCCAGGGCCTCAGACATAGAAATGAAAAGAGGAATTAAAAGGTGTAATAGCACTTTTCAGCTCAGTGAGAAATAAAGTCCCAACAAATAGACACTGGCATGATAACCATATCTTGAAGAAAAAAAAAAAGTGGCCATATCCATAGAAGCCAACATTTCAAAATGATTAGGGGGTGCTAAACTCAACACAAATTATCCCTCCCTAGACATAGTGAAGGTGCTTGCTCAACATTGGGGGAGGGGATGCTCAAATACCAACTGCACCCACAGAGCTGATACCTATGGCTATATTTCATTGGAAACATGGATCTTTGTCATCAAAATAGCACTCCTCAAAACAGTTCAAAGTGATTCCTCAAGAGCACTGCGTGCTTGCTTATTATACAGGGAAACTCTGGATTTGGCCCAGAGACTCCAAAATTCCAAAAGAAACTGCCAGGTCTCCGGGCCAACACCAGCAGGGAACAGCCTATGCAGGGCTGGAAAAGGCAATCACCTGGGCCTGCACAAGCAAAAGGGAAACTGAGCATTAGCTGCTAGACAGGAAGAAGCAAAAAGAATCCCATTGGCCCTCGCAGCTAGAACAAGGAGCTGCGATAGGGTCAGCTCTTGTAAGCCAAAAAAAAAAAAATATCAAAGGGGGGGGGGATGCTATCCGCCAGCGTAGGTAGGAGGAAGGTATTGTTGCTGGAGATTTCAGGGCGACTTAGAGAGAGAATGATTGTAAGTGGCCATGTGAGAAAGAGCCTGCACGTTTTAGAGAAAAAGCATGTATGTCTGAATGTGAGCGAGGAGGCTTGTGCACACACCGCCTCCTCCCTTCCCTTAATTGACGACAATTTGAGAGTGATTCTACATCAAGAAGTTCCCTGGTAATCCTGCATCAGTGTCCCGGCCTAAGGGCTTGCCAGAGATCGAGAGCCACCCCATGCACCTTGTTCTGCAGGCAGCATGCGCTAGCTAGGCCCCGCCTCCCTCGGCCTGTGACAGCGCGCGCCAGGGGTCACCCCGTCCTCTCCCTAGCAACCCAACATGCCGGAAGTCAGTCGGCAGCCAATCGGCGGCGGCTTTATTGTGGGCCGCTTCGGCCCCGTCTCCTCCAGCGACGGGATGGTGCTGCGGTAGGAGCGCGGCTGAGGGAGTTTGTGCGGTGGAGGGGGGTGGGGTGGTTTAGCGAAAGGAGGGTGCGGGCTGCGCTTTCCCGCGCCGTGTAAGGATGGAGGTGTGCGGACTCCGGGGCGGGAGCGGGGCGCGGAGCTAACACGTTGTTCAAAGTTCAGGGGCGGGGCGGCCGGGACTCGGGGCACGCCTCCTCGGACTTGTCCCTGTCAGGGGCTTTCCTTTTTGTTTTTTTGGCCTTTGCTCGGTTCTCGCTTCTGACGGAAGATGCTGTTGTCCCTGGTGCTGCACACTTATTCCCTGCGCTACCTGCTGCCTGCCGCCGTCATGCTGGGGACAGCCCCCACCTACTTCCTGGCCTGGGGACTGTGGCGGGCTCTGTCCGCCGTATTGCCCGCCCGCCTTTACCACGAGGTTGACGACAGGCTGTACACCGTATATCAGAGCATGGTGCTCTTCTTCTTCGAGAACTACACCGGCGTGGAGGTGAGTGTGACCGGCCCCCTTCCTTCCTTCCTTTACTCTTCTCTCCAGTTCTGAAAGGAGAGCAAAGAGAGGCCCCTGGAATTGCAGGAACTGATACTGTCTTGATCTAGGGTAGGATTTGGTCTTCTGTCAAGGCTGTTTCTTAAAAAAAAAAAAAACAACAAAAACCCAAAGTGTAGCATACACAGTTTCAGAAATGTTCCTGGTATGCTGTAATACTGATAGGATTATGCTTCTCACTGTAAAACTGTTTTGAAATTATTAAAGCTCTTTTTCAGAAGCCTTAAATGTTTGCCATATTTAAAGTAGTACCACAAATTACCTCATGTGACACATTAGATATGTGTGGTTCCTGCATTGTCAAAGATGTCATTCGTGATTTCACAATCACTATAAAATCAGTCAGACAATAGTGATTGTGAGTTCATTTGTGACATTCTCTTACTGTCATCTCTGCTTCCAGAAATGCAGGGGAGTTACTTTAAGGACATAACTTCATAGTAACCTTATACTGATAAAGGCTAAAATATTTCAAATGTGTCATAACTATTTGTTAGGGAAACTATGTACTAAGAACCTTAAAATGCCTTCTGAACATTCTAAGAAAAATATAACCCAAATCCTCTGTGCTGTATTTCAAAACTATATATTGTTTTGGACTTTAGATTTAATTATTTGCCTTTCCAGATTAAAGCTCAAGCTGAGTTACAATCAGGTATGATAGGTAGCTATGCATGGCCAGTAAAATTCACTAAATTGCAAATATCTTCAGGATTTATAAACTGGAGATGGACCAAAAAGGCCACAATTGTGAATTCTGACTGTGGGAGAAAAGTCATCTGTGGGGTGGGGGGTATATGATAGAGGTCTATAAAATAATGAGAAGACTAGAATGGGTGAATGTGAATCGGTTATTTTCTCTTTCAGATAATACAAAGACTAGGTGGCACACCATGAAGTTAGCAAGTAGCACATTTAAAACAAATCAGAGAAAATTATCTCACTCCACACACAGTTAAGCTCTGGAATTCATTGCCAGAGGATATGATTAAGGAAGTTAGCGTAGCTGGGTTTAAAAAAAGGTGTTGGCAAGTTCCTGGAGGAGAGGTCGATAAACTGCTATTAATCAAATTGACTTAGGGAATAGCCACTGCTTATTACTGCCAGTAGCATGGGATCTATTTACTGTTTGAGTATTTGCAAGGTACTTGTATCCTGGATTGGCCTCTGTTAAAACAGGATGCTGGGCTTGATGAACCTTCAGTCTGACCCAGTATGGCAAATTCTTATGTTCTTATGACAACGTTTTTCTTGTGATTGAGATTTAATGAATGGGTTAGTAGGAACTTTGGAACTGAAAGATTGAATCTTCAGTTATATTCTAGGATTATCATTATTGAAGTGTACAATAAAATTATGAGAACATTGCCAGATAATGTGTAATGTTTGCAGTTGTGATATTTTAATTCATCTCCATTTCTTAAGTAGTGGGTGTGTTTGTTTTTAAAATTGTATCTTACTTAGGCTTATCCACCCTTATGAATTCTAAGTGAAGGACTTCCGTACTGATCTGTACAGAAGTCCATGCTTGTGTCATGCTAATACACATAAAGCAGAAATATAATACAAATATTTGAGGGATGCATTTGAAAGGAAGTTTTTGTTAAAATTTAAGCTTTTAT
Organism: Rhinatrema bivittatum; assembly: GCF_901001135.1. Classification (NCBI taxonomy): domain Eukaryota; kingdom Metazoa; phylum Chordata; class Amphibia; order Gymnophiona; family Rhinatrematidae; genus Rhinatrema; species Rhinatrema bivittatum. The sequence goes on along the minus strand of NC_042617.1, from coordinate 417,377,646 downwards.
TCTGCCAAATTTCTGAGCTGTCTAAATGGACAAATATCTCACCATAATATAGTCTATGGCTTAGCATTCTGCAAAATAGTTATGTGTTATCTCAGGAGATGTTCTATTTATAAGTGGGACTATGTTATTGAGTAACTCAGAGTATTGTGTAATTTGACCATCATAATAGGCACTGTCAATAGTAATCACCTGATCTTCCTTTGCTTTATATTTAATCATTTGTCATATCATAAAAGAGTATAGTTTTTGGCCTTTTTAGTATTGCAAATGAAAAGCATACTGTATATGGCATTACATCAAAATTCCCACTTTTTAAAATTAAATTAATCTTAAAGTCCCTCACGTTTTCACCATGAAATCCTGACACAGGCTGTGTTTCGAACTGGATTCTGCATGGAGGGAAATCACGGAGGAAGAATAGTCCGTATCTTCATTAAACAAGTCAGCATCTATCAAAAGAACACAGTATCATTCCCCCCACTAAAGCCTCACGCCTCGCTACGACCAAAGACAGAGCCTTTTTGATAGCTGGCCCATCGATCTGGAACAGTATCCCATCAAACCTCAGACTGGAGCCATGCCTTTTAACTTTCAGAAAAGGTCTTAAGACCTGGCTCTTTCAACAAGCCTTCCCTGAACCAGACATTCAATAGTTGGCCTTCATTCCTACTCGGTCTGGCACTCCATTTCTCAAAGAAAAAATAAATGGACTCAGAGACATTAAGGTTAAAACACCGTCCTTAAGTTTTAACTTGTACACTCTATGGTAATATTATTTTACCGGCCTATCTTCCTTCCAGCTTGTTGCAAGCTTCCAAGTTCTCTCCCCTTGTTGATTGTAACTTTTTGACTTATTCCTACTTATTGTTATCTTTCGTTTACGTGAATTTGTTACTCTTGTTTTTCCCTTTGTTAAATTGTAAACTGATCTGATATGGTAAATTTACTATGAAGGTCGGTATAAAAAACTGTTAAATAAATAAATAAATAAAATATTTTCATTTTTTGAAAAATTACAGAACAGCATACAACACCACAGTTATCAATAAAACAAACTGGTGAATCATGTTTGTTTTTTCATTCTTCTGCACTAAGCTCTCTTCTGAAAGAGAACGGGAATGTGGTCATGATATTGAAAAACAGCTGATGCAGAATTGACATTTCACAATCACCTGAAACTGACATTTCCTCTGCACTCAGGTAGATCAATCCACACAAGTGGGTTATGCACCTCTACCAGCAGATGGAGATGGAGTAAAAGCTGATGCATGGACATAGAGCCCCGCCCCACCATCAGCCCGCCAGTATTCTCTGTCTCCAGCAGATGGTGGACATGCATTTCCCTTCTGGGGATTGCCTGTGATTTAAAAAAAAAAAAAAGAAAGAAAAGGAGAAGATGGAAACATTTTTAAACACCGCTTGACCTCCTAAGGTGACACCAGTAAGTCCCTCCTTCAGTTGAGCGTTTTCAGTCCAGAAGCTGTCATCTCAACACCAGCTAGTTTAATGAATACCATTTAGTCTCTTGATTGAGACCTAGCAGAGAGATAGTTTGACATGAAAATCCTAAAATTGTTCTCTACTATTAAAAACCACAGAAATGTTACGTATATCAACATTTTACAGCTAAAGCGCAGATTCAGTCTTTTACGTTCATTGAGGATTAAGAAAAAGTTTCTTGTGAATGTATGGCAGCTGTGGAACAATTTTGAATAACTTTGCATCAAGATAAGATACATAAATGTCATAGGGATGAAAAAGAGACTACAAAATGGGAACCATTTACCCTTGGCAGCAAGTTAAACACCCCCCCACCAAAGGATGGTTAAAAAGAGATGTCTTTGTGAATTCATCTGAAGAGTTGTCATTGGGTTCTGATGAACATATGGCTTCAACTTTCCAACTGCCATTTTTAGACACAAATTGAAGAGACGTACACCCCCAACATCCCCATTGAGGAAAGTGATCAGGCCGGAGGGAGCAGGAGTCAGCAGTGCTGCGTTTGTTTTGCAAGGAGGAACTAGCCTTAGTCATTATGAACCTATTGACCACCCTTAAGATACTGAATCCTCAAGGGGAGGAGCAGATGAAAAGGGATCCTATATTACAAGGGGCCTGGCAGCCATCAAAATCATTCTCATTGCATCCTGCTGAGAGCAATGTTACTATCAGAGTGAATTCTCCCCAAGGGGGCTTAAAGGGTGGAAAGCTGATGAGCAAGATCTGTCTTATGCCAGCAAAAGACAAGGAAGTGCTCCTGAGAATTCCTAAGGTGGACGACGTAGTTTTGGCTGTTCGCAAAGCAACTATACTAGTTGAAGGTAGGATCTCCCTGAGGGACATCCAGTTCAGGAAGCTTGAGACGTTTCTTAAACAGGCCTTTTCTATCAATGCTTTGGGCATGTAAGCCTCAATTTGTGGAAGCTGCGTGGCTCAGGCGGTAGTCCTCTGGGTCCAACAACTTCCAAAAATCAGAAGAAACAGCAAGAATTGAGTCTGAGGTGGCTTATTTAGCAGACACCCTACATGATCTAATTAGAATGGCATCATGGGCAGTGGCCTCTGACGTGGCAACAAAGAAGCTGCTGTGGCTCTCAAGTTGGGCAGCAAATGTGACATCTAAAGTCTGTCTTGGCAGGCAGCCCTTCGGATGAAGTCTACTCTGGCGAAAAGCTTAGGAAATGCCAAAGCTCAGAGACTTCCTGAGCCCAGGGTAGATGTGAGAAGTCTGAGGTGCCAGCATTTTTAGGGTTTTGAGCAGGAAGATTTAACCTGCAGCAAAATAGGAAATCTAGGGCTCATTAGTTTTTTGAGAACCAGGAGGTCTAAGGGTAAAGTCCCATCAGTCTCTGGCTCAGGACACTCACGATTTTATAGCAGGTCCCTTCGGGCAGTGGGTGCCTGGCTGGCAAGATATTATGCAGAGCATACTCTAATAACTTTGAACCAGTGGATCCTGAATATCGTCCGTCAGGGCTATGCCTCTGAACTAGCAAAGCACTCATTTGTTTGTGGCTTTCCCCTGCATTTTTCCACTCAGAAAAGAAGCCCTGATGTAATTCTACTAATGTTTGGGATGTAGCCGCTCCTCTGTGTGGGTTTTCCATCCTCCGTGCTTATCCCATTTTTTTTGAATTCTACTACTGTTTCTCTACCATCTCCTCAGGAAGGACATTCCTGGCACACACCACTCTTTCTATGAAAACATTTTTCTTGACAGTTCGAGCCTTTTCCTTCATGACCCTAGTTTTACAGCTTTTCTTCTATTGAATAAGATTTGCTTCTTGTGCACCCAGCTTCCTCTTTGGACCCTCCCCTTATGATGTTTATACACTTTATACGTATGCAATATTCTCACATTACCTAGCTGCTTTGACCCAACTTCATCTTCTTGTACTATATAATCCATTAATTGAGTATCATTTAATTTAATTTCAATTATTTTGTAACTAATAGGTAACATTCGCTTTAGTTATTTTGTAATTAATTTATATAGTTCTGTATATATCCTCGGTTCTAGGTTTTGTATATTTTAATTTCTTGTTATCTGTCAAGTGCCATCCAAGCGTAGTTTCATGTTTAATGTAAACCGATGTGATATTCCCAATGAATGTTGGTATATAAAACCGTTTAAATAAATAATACCTTTCTGGGTATTTAAATGTCTATCATATATCTCCCTTGTGTCTCCTCTACATATTTCAGTTCCTCATTCACATTTCCTATGGGTCCTACACCATTTTGGTTGCTTTCTGCGGACTGCTTCTAGCCTTTTTTTTTTTTTTTTGGTCTTGATTGAGATACATCCTCCAGAAATTATAGTATCCCAGAGGAGGCCTCACCAGTGACCTGTTCAGAGGCATCTTTTTTTTTTTTTTTCCTGCTGATTGTACTTCTCCCCGTATTCTAAAGATAATCAGACACTAACCACCTTGATGTCTGTCTTCTAAACCGAGCATGTCGGCTTTTCACCCTCCAATATATACTGCTTTCTCAGATTTCTGTATCCCACATGCATGATTCTGCACTTTCACACTGACTCTTAACTTTCAAGCATTTGACTACTATGAGCTTTTATTGATTACTTCTCAACCTGTCTACTTCTTCATTTCAGGGTATTAACTCTGTTGAGGATCATGCCATTTTCAAAAAGGCAGACACTTCCTTCAAAACCCTCCACAATGTCCCTCAGATATTAAACAGAACTGGCCCCAGGACTGGTCCATGAGGCACTCTATTAATTACCTTTTTTTCTCTTCAGTGAATTCCATTTACCAATATCCTCTGTCTATCACTTGACCAGTTTCTAATCCAATCCAACATGCTGGGACGCACCCCATATTGCTCAGTTTATGGCAGACAGCATACGCTTGATCTAATTCTTTGGTCACCCAATCAAAAAAAAAAAAAAATCACTTAGACTCATTTGACATAATCCCCCTTTTGGTAGTATCTTTTCTTTCAGTTAAGTCTCTATTAATTTTCTCACTACTGAGGTTGGACTAAGTGGCCTGTTTCCAACCTCCTCTCTCTCCTCCGCTCTTCTCCAGCCACACAGATCACTCCCATCTCCAAAGATCAATTGAACAGATCCACTAGAATCTGATCTCCCTTCATATCCTTGGATGCATTCAATCCAACCCTAATATTTGTTCATTCTGTTTTACTAATTCTATCCAAACACTTTCCTCTCTACATGGTGCAGTATCTACCCCACTCCCTTATGTACCTTTGAGATCCAAGAATGATTCTTTTCCACTCCTTGCTTCCGTGAACACTGAATAGATGTATTTGTTTAGCATTTCTGCTTTTCCCTCTTATCTCTACCCATTTTTCCTCTTCTGCTCTCACTAACAGTCCCACCTGCAGTCTTACTTCTTTGTCTGACTTGCTTGAAAAAAGTCTTGTTACATCAATTTACTTTATTAGCTATTTTTCTTCCATGCATCCTTTTGCCAACCTGACTTCTTTCCATCTCTTTTTGTATTACCAGATATCATTCCATGTGTGTTTGTTTTTGAGATCCTTTGTGCTTTTGGAATGGTTTTTTTGCCTTTACTTTTCAGCCATCTCTGTTTGGTAGACCCTGCTGATTTCCTTTTTTTCTTATTTTTTCTTTAATTTATTTTGCTGATACAGATTTGTGATCTTATTATATCTTCTTTTAGTTTAGTCCTGCCAGAGCCTCCTTAAGATGTTCACCCTTTTACCAAAGTCAGTATTTTTGAAATTCAGGACTTTGAGCTTTGTGTGATTTTCCTCCATATTGACCATTATTTAGAAACATGTATAAATTGCTTTCCAGTAAAAAAAAAATGTTTAAACTGAAAGTAATGTACAATTAAAATCAGAAATAAAATACATAACACAAAACAATCCACATACTGCCCTTTCCATCCCTGCCATCCCTTTTCTGAATGTCAAACCCGTCCTCCAGATCAATAACCTTATTCCCCTGATAAATCTCAGAAGAAGTTGAAAACTTGGCTGACCTTAACTAGATTACACTTCTGCATTTCCAATGATAAAGCATTCCACCATTGTGGAATCACAGCTGAAAAAAAGCAGTTTCACAACCTGACATGTTTAAAAGTTCGAGCTGGGGGGAAGCTGAACTAAATCAGGTTGGAATTTAAGATCTAATTCCCATTAACATTGCCATTTTAAACAGGTATTGAGTTGTAGTGGTCCCATCTCTCAAAATTTTAAATGCCATCACTAGCATTTAAACTTGCAGTGTAATTTAATCTGCAGCCAATGTAGTTTCAATAATAATGGATTTGCTCAGTCTAGTCTAGATTTTCCCAACACTACTCTAGCCTTTGTTTTGTGTCTCAATTGCAGTTTCCTAAGCAACCTACCTGGCAGCCCCAAATATAAAACATTACAGTAATCTACATGTGATAATACTAATGCATAGACCACTGCCTTTAACACACAGAGCTCCAAAAATGTCTTCAGTTGCCTCACCAGTTTGATTCCAATAAGTACTCCAGGCAACTTAAACCACCTGTTTCTCCATACTCAATTCACTGTCCAATCTGACTCCTAAAGATTTCACCTCATCCACTGCCATCACAGAAACTTCATCTATCTGCAAAATAGATCTAACCACTACTTTTCTCACCTGTAATAGCCACAGACACACACTATTGCAGTGATAAGATGGATCAAATTGGTTGGGCTGGTGTTATATGTTAAAGAAGGCATAGAATCAAAAAGGATAAAAGTTTACAAGAAACAAAAATGTACTGTAGAATTTTTATGGATAGCAACATCTGAAAAGGGAATAGAACAGTGGGGTGTACTACTAACCACCTAGCCAGAATGAATAGACAGATGATGAAATGCTAAAAGAAATTACGAAAGCTAACAAAAATAGCAACACAGTAATGGGTAATTTCAATTACCCCAGTATTGACTGGGTAAATGTCACATCAGGACATAAGGAGATAAAGTTTTTAGATGAATAAGGCATATAAGAGGGTCCGATATGCGAATAGGGAATTGTTAGAGAATCATGGTTTATCAGAAGATTCTCACCTCAAATATGTTTTTTTTTAAATTTAATTTAAAGATTACAAGGAAAAACAAAACCCATGTCACTTCGGCTTATTCATATATCTTGAACAATATTGAAGTATGATAATACTCAAATTAGTTGGCTATACAACATATTGGGCTGGATTTTCAAAAGGTTACGTGTTCCGGGTCTATTTTTAAAAGGCCCGGTGGCGCGTGTAAAGCCCAGGGTCTTGCAAAAATGGGTGGGGTGGGGAAGGGGCAGGCTCCCGGCACAGTGGCCATATTTGCCGCTGTGCCGGGGATCGTACACCGGCAGTTGGCTGGTGTGTGAAACTTGCACCTGCCCAGAGGCAGGTGCAAAAGCTAAAATAAAAATTGGAGTGGGGGGGAGGTCAGGTTAGGGGGAAGGGAATGGGGGAAGGCAGCGTGGCTTGGTGCGCGCAAGGTGCACAATTGTGCACCCCCTTGCGTGCGCCAACACCTGATTTTATAACTTGCGCGCACCTGTGCAAGTTATAAAATCAGGTACATGTATGCTCGCCGGGTAGCACACGCACATGTACGCCGCACGCGCATGTTATAAAATCTACCCCATTATATCTAAATGAACATTCTGCTATCAAACCCTGTTTTGCCAATAAGTTTCCCCATACACATCATTTGCAGTTTTTCCCATTATAAATCCTGTTAAACTCCTGATACCCCTCCACCCCCTCCCTTTCTCCTCCCACTGCCGATATTATAGCCCCCTTCCCCTGGGAAGTAAAGCATATGCCAAAACAAAGTTATGGTGCAATTAATAACATGGCAGAATAAAATTGTATTGACAGTGTCTTCAGCCTTTTTTCCTGCCAAGATATATAGGGTCACCAATGTTTTTTTTCAAATTTGGCTAATTTTTTATGCTTAACTGCTAATCTCTGAGTAACCTTCTGCATGGAAGGTAGTTCAGTTTGTTTCCAACCACATGCAATCTCTACCCTCGCTGCTACTAGAATCAAATGGAAGTCAGGAGGTGTCGTATCTATCAGGTACACATTTAACAAGAACAGAAGAGTATCCTTGAATATTTGTATTCCAACTATGTCAAAGATGAGTTTCGCAACCGTTTCGCAATAAAATGATAATCTTTGGACACTCCCACCTCATATGAAAGTAAGTTCCTACACCCTCGCCAGCAGGAATTACCAACTGCAGGATAGAATTTATGCAGCTTGGATGGGGTGATGTGCCAATGATAAAGTATCTTATAGCCTTGTTCAACCAGGGATGCTGAAATGGAGCTATGCTTAATAATGGAAAAACTAATCATCCATCTCTTTGATCCCAAGATACATTGAAGGTCCCTCTCCCAGCTCTTTATGTGCGAGGGCTGAGACTTCAAATCTCCATTCATAAATCGCATAAATTCTGGATATAACCCTCGTGATGTTACCAGCTTTATCACAAAAACCTTCGAACAAGGATTTGCCCAAACTTAAATCCCTCTTGACCTTATGTTGCGCCATAAAAATGACTTATTTGCATGTAAAAATATTGATCAGAGATGGACACTCCATATTTGCACATGAAATCTGGGAATTCCCGCACTTTGCCTCCCTGCAAAAGATGTTCAAGGCAAGAACACCGTCTACCCTCCCATCTTCGCGCAAGAGTTCTCGAACTTCCAGGACTGAAGTCTTTGTGAAAGAAAATAGGTGTTCTGTAAAAATAATCCCTGTCTTCTACTAACTCCTTTTTCCTTCTGTCCCAGATTTTCAGTGTGAGCATAACAGTTGGCGCTAGCGGGCTGGGGAGACACCGGGCCCTATGGGGAAGTCACACTAAGAGGCCAATGCAATACAGTGCACTCAGCCGAGCGCACTGTATAACCCGCAGTCGGGCATGGGTTGAATAGGCATTAATAAATCCCCTAATGCAATAAGGGGATTAGTGCCTATTCAACATGCGTCCGACATGGAGTGAGTCTAATAGCGCTAATCACATGCAAATGCATGTGGTTGAGGCTATTAGCATTCACTCCAGATGCAAAAAAAAAAAAAAAGAGTGAGTCTAGGAAGCACATTTAGCACTCAGCAATTAACACCTGCTCCTTAAACCAGTACAGAAAAAAACTGATTTTCTGTACTGCCTCCTACTTAATATTGTTGCGGTAAAGTAGGAGGAAGAACAAAATTAAAGAAAAAATAGAAAGGAAAAAAACCCACTGGCAATCGGTTGCAGGAAACAGATGCTCTAATGACAGGCGTCTGTTTCCTGAACCCCCTGGCTGTGCGGCGTTTAGGAAATCAGATATCAATAAACTCGGTGTCTGTTTTCTTAACCGGCGGACTGCCGCTGATTGGGTTCACGTTAGCAAGGAGGTGCTAGGGGCAAGCAAGCAACCTTAGCACCTCCTTACTAACGTGACCCCCTAATTTAAATATCGCATGGTGCCCCCTTGGGGGCGCGTTAAAGCGGGTGCTGATTGTTCAGCGCCTGCTTTCTGCGCATATTTATTGCATCGGCCCCTACAGTCGCTGGGGATATCCCCTGCAGTAGATCAGCTTCTAATTGTACCCATCTTTTACCTTCCCCACCAGCATGCCAGTCTATAACGGGTCGTAATTGGGATGCTACGCAATACCACAGAAGACATGGTACTCCCAGTCCACCATGTAGCTTGTGAAGAAATAGCACCTTACTACTAACCCTGGGAGGACGTTGCCTCCAAATGAAGCGGAGTAGTTTTCTCTGCCACAAATTGAGATAATCTATTGGGACTGCAATAGACAAGGTTTGGAACAAATAGCTACGTCTGAGTAGAATATTCATCTTGATTGTTTATATTCTTCCTAGCCATGAAAGCCCTTTCCTTTCCAATATTTGTAGGTCATCTAGGATCTTTTCTTTTCCAAAACTCTTCGTAATTCAACCTAAATAAGTCAGCAATATTGGGGCCCACTTTCACCCCTAGGTATTTCAAGGTGTTCTGAACCAATTTATAGGGGTATCTCTTCTTAAGCTCTCCAAGTTGTTTCCCTGGCAGCATAACATTTAATAGCTCAGACTTGTCTGCATTCAGTTGATAACCGGATACCTTACTAAATCTAGTTAATTCCTCAACAAGTGGTGTTAGAGATTTGTCTGGATGTGCTATGGTGAACAGGATATCATCTGCAAACATTGAGAGTTTATACACTTGCTGTCCCACCTTGACCCCCTGGATTGCCCGGGACTCTCGAATGTACATCACCAGGGGTTCCAAGTAAAGAGCAAAGAGGAGCGGGGAAAGAGGACAACCCTGCTTTGTACCACACTCGATCAGGAAGGGTTTCGAGAAACCCCCATTCATTTTAATACAGGCATTTGGATTGCTATAAAGCTGCCTAATCCAGGTAGAAAAGTTGCCACCTAGACCCACCCTACTTAATACTGCGAATAAATAGTCCCAATGGACCATGTCGAAGGCCTTTTTCGCATCCACGGTAAGGAACACCAAGGGGATTTTAGCTTCCTGGGCCCACCAGAGAAAATCCACTACCCTTCGCACATTGTCTGCAGCCAGTCGTCCAGGAACAAACCCAGTTTGATCTGGATGGATCAGTTGGGTGGCCACTCCACTCAAACGGGTAGCGAGAACTTTAGCTAGAATTTTCAAGTCTAGATTTATTAGGGATGTGGGTCTATAAGACCTGCACAATGATGTGTCTCTACCTGGCTTCGCTAAGATGGTAATTCCCATTGTTAGCATCTTTAGCAATGAGACCTTCCCCTAACAAATTATTAAAAGCTGCTGTGAGTGGGCGTATGATCACTAGAGATGTGAATCGGAACAGATATCGGATCCGATTCTGGTTCCGATTCACATCTATAGAGATGTGAATCGGAACTGATATCGGATCCGATTCTGGTTCCGATTCACATCTCTAATGATCACGGTACTTAATTTCTTATAGAAGCCTGCTGTAAATCCATCTATTCCGGGAGATTTACCTGGTTTCAGCCCCTTTATAGCCCTAGACACTTCCATCTCTGATATTTCCTTGTTTAAAAGCTCTTGTTGTATGTCGTTAAGCTGAGGAAGAGTAATCCCAGCCAAATATTCATCTCTCTCTGCTCTAGAAATATCTGTTCGCCTGGAGTACAATTGTTTATAAAAATGGGTAAACCTAGATCTGATACTGTCATTATCAGAGACCATGAGGCCTGTATTTTCTTTAATCTTCAAAATTTGGTTGTGTCCTATTCTAGCTTTAAGTCTCCTGGCGAGTAATCTCCCAGCTTTGCCTCCCTGAAAAAATTCTTGCTTAGCGATTGGCCCAAGCAGATTTAAAAGCAGGCAGAGTAGAGAAAGGCACCAAACAGGAGATGAAGGTGCCGCTCATTTTAAGAAAATAGAATACACGCGGACAGTAAGTATTATTAGCTTGAATAGTGGTATATATACAATTTTATTATACAAAATACTGAATGTAATTACATTTTGATTTGTTTAAAAAATGTCTTTCATTGTGGACCCATAGAGCGGATTCAGTAGCATTTTCTCCTGTAGTCCCTGAAGCAGGCAACGCTTTGCCGAAACGTGGCCAATGTCGGGCGGGCGGATCCGAACCCACAAGAAGCAGTAATGGCGACAGCCTAGATAAGCACAATGAAAGCACAAAAAAGAAACACTGTTGGATGGGTCGGATAGACAGCTGGGGAGAAGTGAAAGCTTTGAAAAAAAATAGACATTATTCAAAATTTTTGAAGGTATTTTTTTAATCAATAAAGAGTAAAATACAGGGCAATTGAGAGGGACAGTTACAAAGTGCTTGCCCCTATATATAGCCACCGCACATCACCACAGAGCAAGGGGTTCCCTTGAAGTGTGGTCATTGGAGTTTATCTAATTGGAAGGCAATATCTCCCAAGGCCAAATCCTTTAGATCTGCTCTTAGTTTATCCAATTGGAGACCTATCTGAGGATCTGGGTTTCTTTTATGTGTAACTTCTAATCTACCCAATTTTTATAGAAGTTTCAGTCTCTTCCGCTCTTTTTTCTTTCTTAAGATGCGATGCTCTTGCTATCAATTTTCCCCTAGCCACTACCTTGAAACAGTCCCATAAAGTGTTGACGGAGGTTTAGGGGCCAGTTTTCCATGAAGATGGAGACTTACGAATAGCACAGTACACCTCTGTGAAGATTTGATATCATTTGGAATGAGGAAAGCCTCACAAAGATGACATTTTGTACTATGTTGTGAGACTTTCCTTACTCCAAATGACATCAAATCTTCAGAGGTGTACTGTGCTGTTCGTAAGTCTCCCTCTGCATGGAAAACTGGCTCCTAAAACCGCCACTAATACCTCACCTCGAGCTATTAGATGCCCCTTCTATAGAGAGATAAATAGTTGACTGCTAGGAGGGCCTTATAGATAGTCTCAGTCTCTCTCTCAGTGCGAGATGCGAATTAGGAATTATCACGGGACGCGAAACATTTACCGCACCACACAATACTACCGATGTGAAGCAGTATGTTATTGTGTCGTGCATAAACACGCCCTGTTTTCTTAGCGTGAGCGTTATCCATGCGGTATTATCGCATTTTGATGAATCTGTCTAGATACTCCAATATACTCCATTCTTTTTCGAAATTGAATGCTTGTAAATACACTGAATAAGCTGTCCAGACTCAGGAGGGAAAGGAAATAAAAAGAACAAATTCACCAAAGAAAACAGCTCTTTCATAGAAGTTTTCAGTGGTTGTAAAGCATAGGGAAAATAAACCATTTTGTTACTTATTGCATTGTTATAAATCACATAAAATCCCTTATCTCTATAGGGTTTTTTTTTCCTACAGCAGTTTAGTGGGATTCCCTTCCCTCACAAATGCTGTTAATGTTGCCTCCACAGCATCACCAGCTGGCTTGTAAAATGGAATCGGGTTTTCTGCATGACACCAGGCTAGCCCATCTGCATCTAGTGTAGCTTGCTATTTATAACTTATCAGGGCTTCTGCAGATGTTTTTCCTGTGTACTTCCTTATGGATTATTTTCACCCAGGTACTTGGTAGTCATTTCCAATACAGTAGAGAAACAGCTGCTGGAAACCAGACCACTGCATTTTTTTGTATTCATTTAACTTGATAGACAAGAAACCTTTGAGGAAAGATTTTAATCTAGGAATACATGAAAAATAATTACCTTCCTCCTCCAGAAAAAATACATTACTAATGCAGTCTATCATTAGTCAGAACACTACAAAGTATTTGAAAAAGATTTAAATTGTGCAAAATCATTATTAGGCATGCTTCATTTGGCAGCACTTCATCAGCAAGTAAGGTTTTTTTTTTGTTGTTGTTGTTGTTTTAAAGGCACCAAAGTTGCAGAATTCCCGAGCTATGAAAATATTTGGTTTGTGATTTAAAAAAAAAACAAAAAACCAAAACATGCAAAGCCTGCAGGCTGAAATGCAAATTATTTTCTTTAGGACAAAAAATGTTTTTTTGATCCTTTTCAACCAAAGAATGAAGTGTAATGTGCCTACAATGCATTTTAGAAATCAAGAGCCTCTGTTTATGGCCAGTGAGACTGTTTGGCTATGAGCATTTGGTCATACAGAAGATCTGCAAGGTGTGTGCTAATGTACTTTATGAAAGAGAAAATATTTTTGGCAAAACATTTAGACTGTTTTCCAAATTCCCTCCGCCTCTCTCCAGCATGCTTCCCACATCTACAACAGGCTTTATAAGACTAAGATTTATTGATGTTCAAGCTTTTGAGGTCAAGAGTATACTTAGATGTATGAAGTATAGTGGAAGAGGTAGGTTTATATCCAAGTTAGAGTAGATTGGGGTGGGTGGGGAAGGATACAGTGAACAGAGAAGTGCTCTGAGGACATGTTTAGTACAGATAAGTTAACTGAGGATACAAAAATATAGAGCCTTGTGAAGAGAGGATATAATTAACTTAAAAAGTCAAAACAGGCTGCTACTTGTATCCTGTCAGAAAACATCAAAAAGCCAACCAGCTAGGCCTTCTTGCATAAACTGTCTTATTTCCTTAGTTCCAGTTTACACTTCACTGGCACAAAAACAATTCAGTTCCTTAGTTATAACAAGGTTTTTATACCCAAACAGGTATTATATTCAGGCTTGCTAAAACTACTAAGCAGTCTCCTTAAATACTCTTTAGAGCTGTAGGGGTGCACTTCCCCTGAGCCAGCCTTGAGTCGCTGGTTCACCAGGTTATAAAAAGCTTTTTCTCACCTGGAATGGTAGCTCTAAGCTTCCCATGGTCCTTCCTGATATTCCCCTGCTTTTCTGGGGAATGCTCATAGCCAAACAGTCTCACTGGCCATAAACAGAGGCTCTTGATTTCTAAAATGCATTGTAGGCACATTACACTTCATTCTATGGTTGAAAAGGATCAAAAAAACATTTTTTGTCCTAAAGAAAATAATTTGCATTTCAGCCTGCAGGCTTTGCATGTTTTGGTTTTTTGTTTTTTTTTTAAATCACAAACCAAATATTTCCATAGCTCAGGAATTCTGCAACTTTTTTTCCATCTTTTTGCATGGCAGGGCCCAGCTGTCTCTCTCTCCTTTTCTGCCTCTGCAGTTTGGCTTTTGTTTCTCTGCTTTGCCATACCCAAATCAATATCACCTGTCTCCCAGGGTGTTAGCTCTGTGGAACTGCATTACCCTTGAGCCTGTCTGCAAGACCATACTACTTCTGTGCTCACATGTGTCCTTCCTCTTCTAGAGCTCTCCCTGCTGTTCCAGGGTAACAAGTGCAGTGAATCTCTACATGCTTCTGAGACTACATTTACTCAAAAGTCCTCTGTTTTAAAATTACCCTGTTTTCCTTCTTTTCCTAGTCTTCTGTCTGCAAAGCTCACTATCATGCTGACAAGTTGTGTCCTTGGCCTTGGCCTGTATTAAATTCTTATTCAATTGAAAATGCTAATGGGCCAGGAAACCATTCACTTGTTTAGATTAGTTCTAATTCAAAAGCTTCATGCTGGATTTTCCCTTTGAAGTTCCTCTGTAAGAATATGGCAACCTTGAGGTCAGTTACCAAGTGTCCCAAGACGCTGAAATATTCTTCTACTCATTTCTGGATGTTTCCATTTCTGATATCAGATTTGTGTTCATTTATTCTTGATCAGTCCCAATGAAATAGAATAAATAGTTCCCATAGAAGAGTATCACACCCAAGGTCCCTGTTCCTTAGAATAAAAAAGATTTTACTTCAACATCTTCAAGAGGAGGGCTGTTCTGAATGCCCTGGAGCCCTTCAGAATCAAGACAATCAACAAATTGTCAGGCCGATACAGTACAGTGCGCTCCGGAGCGCACTGTTAGCCTGCTATTGGACGCGCGTTTTCCCTTACCCCTTATTCAGTAAGGGGAAGAAAACGCGCGTCCAACCCGCAGCACCTAATAGGGCCCTCAACATGCAAATGCATGTTGAGGGCCCTATTATGTATGCGCGCGGGATACAGAAAGTAAAATGTGCAGCCAAGCCGCACATTTTACTTTCAGAAATTAGCGCCGACCCAAAGGTCGGCGCTAATTTCTTCCGGCACCGGGAAAGTGCACAGAAAAGCAGTTTTTACTGCTTTTCTGTGCACCCCTGTGTGATATTAAGTCGGAGGTCCCGAAGAGTAAAACAAGTAGAAAAAAAAAAATTTGAATTCGGCCCGCAGCTGTCGGGCCAAAAACCAGACACTCAATTTTGCCGGAGTCCGGTTTCCGAGTAGTAACAGGCAATCAGGAACCTAGAAGGATGCACTGATTAATCTCCCAGGGAGTAAACAGGCAGATTTGTTACATGACAGAAAATGGCCCTGTGTGATGGAGTCCTATGGAAAAGAAGGGCTAGGACTCCAAACTATACTCAGATACAGAGGAGGAAGGAAGGGAATCCAGAGGAAAGCTATTTGGGAGTTTGCTGACCCCCAATGGAAGCTAAGTTAGGAAATGATGTCCTATTCTGGATTGGTAACTGGTTAGAACTAAATGGTCCGTTTTCCCAATGGAGAGTGGTAAATAGTGTTCCAGGGATCTGTACCTGGACTTGTGTTTAATTTATTCATTAATCATCTGAAAAAAGGAGTGAGATAATTGCATTTGCAAATGAGACAAAATTATTGAAAGTAGTTAAAACATGAGCAGACAGTGAGCATTTGCTGGAGATCCTTGTAAGACTGGATAACTGGGCATTTAAATGGCAGAAGAAAATTTAAATAAATGTGGTGCACATGGGGAAATAATCCCAACCATATGCACACAATGCTGGGCTCCACATTAAGAAGTTCTGCTCAGCTAAAAGATCTTGGAGTTATTGTGGACAATATATTGAAATCCTCTTCTCAATGTGCAGCTGCTGTGAAAAAAAAAAAGGGCAAATCCAAATAGCATGTTAGGAATTATTCAGAAAGGAATACAGAATAAAATTGAGAATTTCATCATTCTACTCTATAAATTATTGTGCAGTAGTCCCTTGAATATTGTGTGCAGTTCTGGTTGCCCATTCTCAAAAAAGATATTGAACTAGAAAAAGTACAGAGAACAATAAAAATGTTTAAAGGAATGTAACAGTTTGCTATGAAGAAAAACTTAACAGGTCAGAGTTCTTCAACTAGGTGAAGACTAAGAAAGGGGTATGATAGTTTATAAAGTCAGGAGTAGAATGGAACAGTTTGTTTATTTATTATTTATTGAGTCCACTTTATATTCCTCCATAACCTTTAAAATAGTACTAGCATTAGGGGATACCCCATGACACTAATGACAGATTTAAAATAAATATAAGAGTATTTTCACTCAATACACAAGCTATAGAATTGTTGCTGGTGCATGTGTTCAAGGCTAGTAGTATAGCTGGGTTTCATAAAAGTTTGGAAAAGATCCTGCTAGATAGTCCATTAATGTTTATTAGCCAGGTAGTCTTGGGATTCACCACATCTTGCTTCTGGTAATGAGCAACATGGAATGGATCACTTAGGTTGGAGGCTGACAGCATATCTTAGTAACTGGCTCCAAACCCATCCCCTCTATTAACAGACACACTCCTCTTCTCTTCTCTTACACCCCACCCACCCACAGTATTGTCATCTACCCCGTGGGCGAATCGCCATCCTGCACTGCTGCGGGATACTTTTCCTGCCCACAGGGGTAGGAACCCCATGGCTGGGTCATCATTTGGCAATGCTGCTGTCACAGCAGCTGGGATATTCTTTCTGTCTGCAGGCAGGGATGGCCTGCCCTGAGATAAAGTTGGATGGGCCAGGGCCTGGGTTGCCCCCTCTGTTCCTATGTGTTGGCAGTGTTATCAACTTGAAGAAAGTCACTAGATCCACTGTGAAAAGTCTCTATATTGAGTAAAAAGTAGCTACAACCATGTTGTTGCAGAGTGGCGTCAATATAGCTGGTGAGCCTACAATTAGTGGGCAAAGACTCACGCACACGCACATTCTTGCTCTCTCAGAAACTGACACATACAAACTCTCTTTCTCTCAGTCACAAACATTTTCTGAGACATGCTCTCTTAGACTCAGACACACATTCTGACATAAATACACACACTCACTTAACAACTGGCCCTCCCCTGGACTGGCTAACCAAAGGCACTATGGCAGCATCATGTAAAATGCCTGCACTTGCTGCCAGCCCTTATCCAGCCTTCAAAAGACACTTTTACACTTCTTCCTCCCTCTTCAGACGCTATCTCCATTTGCTCTGTCAATGGCCCATTGTACTGCCCTTCTCCGAGATCAGCCCAGCCAGCTCACGCAGAGGCCTGACTATCTTGGCAAAGCATGTCCCCTGATTCTCAGCAGCAAACAAAGATCACTGATGATAAAACATAGCCCTTGCTTCCTCTTTGGTTCTGCTGCTGCTATCAGCCTGTCATAAGGTGATGATAAAGTTGCAGCTCTTGCTTTTTGTTTTTAATGCTGGCTGCAATTTGTTCTCCTTCCAGCGAAGAGAACTTATCTGTGACGTTATCGGATTTCCCTGGGTGAGGGGAGGAGGAGGTGAGACTGAATCAGCAGAGTTTGTTCTGTAGAGGGTGGGTGCTGGACCAGCAAGCATGGTACTCTAGCTAGAGCTGTCACTCTTTTTTGCACTCTTTGCAAAAGAGCCAGAGGAGATCTCACACTCT
This sequence comes from Rhinatrema bivittatum, assembly GCF_901001135.1. Classification (NCBI taxonomy): domain Eukaryota; kingdom Metazoa; phylum Chordata; class Amphibia; order Gymnophiona; family Rhinatrematidae; genus Rhinatrema; species Rhinatrema bivittatum. Next base: position 417,359,985 of record NC_042617.1, on the reverse strand, counting down.
TGCACTTTTCAGCTTCCAGATATCAGTAAGTAGGGAGCCCAATGGAAATTTAGAAGGGGTGAAGGGAGTTGTCATTGCGGATACCCCAAATTTTGTCGGGGCTATGGCTTCCCCTTTCTAATACCTATGGGAGGGAAAGAGAGTATGTGTGTATGTGAGAGAGAGGCTGTATGGGGGTGAGTGTGTGTGTGTGTGTGTGTGTGAGAGGAAGGGGGGGGGAGAGAGAGAGCCCGTGTGTGGGTATGGGAGGAACGGGGAGAGAGAGAGAGCCCGGGTGTGGGAAGAAGGGGGAGAGAGAGAGAGCCTGTGTGTGGGTGTGGGAGGAAGGGGAGAGAGAGAGAGCCTGTGGGAGGAAGGGGGAGAGAGAGAGCCCGTGTGTGGGTGTGGGAGGAAGGGCGAGAGAGAGAGAGCCCATGTGTGGGTGTGGGAGGAAGGGGGGGGGGAGAGAGAGAGAGAGTCCGTGTGTGGGTGTGGGAGGAAGGGAGAGAGAGAGAGTCCGTGTGTGGTGTGTGGAGGAAGGGAGAGAGAGAGAGTCCGTGTGTGGGAGGAAGGGGGGAAGAGAGAGAGAGAGCCCGTGTGTGGGTGTGGGAGGAAGGGGGAAAGAGAGAGAGAGAGCCCGTGTGTGGGTGTGGGAGGAAGGGGGAAGAGAGAGAGAGAGCCCGTGTGTGGGTGTGGGAGGAAGGGAGAGAGAGAGAGAGAGCCCGTGTGTGGGTGTGGGAGGAAGGGGGAGAGAGAGAGCCAGTGTGTGGGAGGAAGGGGGGAGAGAGAGAGAGCCCGTGTGTGGGTGTGGGAGGAAGGGGGGGAGAGAGAGAGCCCGTGTGTGGGTGTGGGAGGAAGGGGGAGAGAGAGAGAGAGAGAGCCCATGTGTGGGAGGAAGGGGGAGAGAGAGATAGAGCCCGTGTGTGGGTGTGGGAGGAAGGGGGAGAGAGAGAGAGAGAGAGCCCGTGTGTGGGTGTGGGAGGAAGGGGGAGAGGGAGGGAGCCCGTGTGTGGGTGTGGGAGGAAGGGGGGGGGGAGAGAGAGAGAGAGAGAGCGCCCATGTGTGGGAGGAAGGGGGAGAGAGAGAGAGCGCCCATGTGTGGGAGGAAGGGGGGGAGAGAGAGAGAGAGCCCGTGTGTGGGTGTGGGAGGAAGGGGGGAGAGGGAGAGAGCTCGTGTGTGGGTATGGGAGGAAGGGGGGGAGAGAGAGAGAGAGCCCGTGTGTGGGTAACGGAGGAAGGGGGAGAGAGAGAGAGAGCCTGTGTATGGGAGGAAGGGGGAGAGAGAGCGAGAGCCCGTGGGTGAGAGGAAGGGGAAGAGAGAGTGCCTGTGTGTGGGGGAGAGAGAGAGAGAGCGAGCCCGTGTGTGTGTGTGTGTGTGTGTGTGTGTATGTGTGTGTGTGTGTGTGTGTGTGTGTGTGTGTGTGTGTTGTGTGTGGGAGGGGGGTTTCGATTTAGCCATATGATTTCTGTTTTCTTGGTATTTAGTGTTAGTTTGTTAGGATAGTTTTTCATTTATCATTGTCATGTATTTTGTGATTAATGATGCTGTGTTTTCTGTTGAGTTTGTTAGTGGAAAATAAAATTGTAGATCATCCGCGTAGAGGAAGAAGTTTAGACCAAGGTCTTAGAGTACTTTACATAATGGTAGCATGTAGATATGGAATAATGTAGCAGATAGAGCTGATCCTTGAGGGACTCCAGTGTTATAGTAGTTTTATGATCTACTGTGTCGAATGCTGCTGTGAGGTCGATGAGTACAAGGCAGTATGATTTGCCAGAGTCGAATCCTTGCAGTATCAGATCCGTTAGTGATAGTAGCAGGGTCTTTGTTGAATTTTTTTTCTGAAATCAAATTGATTTGGGTAAAGGATTTCATGATCATTGAAATTGTTCTCTAGTTGATGGAGAACTGTTTTTTTCGAGTATTTTTGCCAGGAACGATAGATTTGATATGTCTATAATTATCCCAGTCATCAACTCATCTTTATTTTTTAATGTTGGTTCATGATTGCTTGTTTTAGTCTGTTTGGTACCTGGCCTTCTGTTAGTGACAAGTTGATTAGGTTTGTGATTGGTGGTGTAATTATTTGGTTAATTTGTTTTAGGTAATTGGCAGGTATTGGTTATTCTATTTATCTCCATTTTTTATATTATTTCAAAAGTCCACATATTTTTCTTCTGTGGAATTTATAGTATCATCAGTTGGTTTATGTCTGTAGTTAAGGTCGAGTTGTATTTTCAGGTTTTTTGTTTTCTCTTGGAAGGCGGCTGCATATTTGTTGCAGTCTTGTTTAGAGAGGTAGTGTTCTTTGACTTATTTGACGATGGATCTTTTATTAGATTTTTCACTGTTTTGAATAATAGTTTTCAATTGAATAAAACCCCATAGATTTGTTTTGCATAGTATTTTTTTTTTTTTTTTTTTGCTTTGTTGGTAAGGGTACAATATTAGGATAGGTAGGTTTTGTATTTATTTTTTTTTAAGATTCATCCATTGGGTGCTTTCTCCAATATTTTTCTTGTTGTCTTAGATTTTACTTTGCTTTTCTTAGCTCTTCGTTATACCAGGAGTTATTCTTCTTATTGTTATCTTGTTCCTTGTTGATTGTTTTTATTTGTATTGGTCTGTGCTCTTCTGCAATTTAATTTATTATTCTATCCCATGCGTCAAAGGCTTTGTTGCAGTTGCTTATTTCAAGGTCTCTCATCTTGTTTTCTAGGGTGCTTAATAGTATCTCATTTTTTCTTTCTGTATGTGAAACTGTTTTTATTCTCAGTTATTTGTTTAGTTTAGTTCTTATTTATTTATTTATGAGCTTTTATATACCGGCATTCGTAGGACACATCATGTCGGTTTACAAGTAACTGTGAAAGGAGGAAATTACAATGAACAATGATAGAGAGCTAGCTAAGGGGGAGGGGGAGGGTCGAGAACTGGGAGAATAGGGGAGGGAGAGGGAAGAAGCAGGGAGGATGATAACCCCAAAATTACAAAGGGCAGAAAAGATTAAATAACAAAGCATGTCACAAATGTGTTAAACAGAATAAACTTATAAACAGTTAAAAGCGAAACCATATGATCTTATGTACAGAAAGGCGATATTGCAAGGGAGCTAGGTGGGAGGGTGATGCTGGAGTGGGGGGGATGATCAGGGAGCTAGGTTGGTTCAATGGAGAACGCTGTGTGGGTTTGATTAGTCAGGATAGGCCAGCTTGAACAGCCATGTTTTGATTCCTTTTTTGAAATGGTTCAGGGATAGTTCTAAGCGGAGCTCAGCAGGAAGGGAGTTCCAGAGAGTGGGGCCAGCAATGGAGAAGGCCCTTTCTCTGGTGGTAGTGAGGTGTGCCGTGTTGAGTGAAGGGGTATGAAGGGTACCTGCAAGGGAGGTTCTGGTGGGGCGGTTAGAGGATCGGAAACGTGGCATTTCTTCGAGCCAGGGGGAATTGTTCTTGTGTAGTGTGTTGTGTAAATGGTAAGTGTTTTGTATAGGGTGCGGAATGAAATGGGGAGCCAATGCAGATCTTTTAAATTGGGAGTGATGTGATCCCTTTTCCGGGTATCTTGAAGGATGTCTGCTTTTATTAGTTGATGATCTGACCAAGGTATTATCTTATGTTTAATATTAATTTGGCAGTTATTTGGCAGTTATTAGATGTAGGGTATGACCAGCTTTATGGGTTGCTTCGGTGACATGTTATGTCCATCCTAAGGCTTCCATTGCTTCAAGGAACCGTGGTCCTAGGTGTTTTGTTCACTTGTAGATTGACGTCACCTAGAATTATTGTAGATTCTGAAGTTGGGAATACTTTGGCGAACAGTTCTATAATTGTTGAGCAGTCTTTGTGGAGCAGGCCCGGTGGGCAATAATCTAGCCTTATGTTGATTTGTTTTGATTTTAAGATGGCGACTTTGTAGGGAGATTGAATTTTTATTTTATATATATATATATTTTAATTTTATTTATTTATTTTTAATGGCAGAGTTTTTTGCTGCTCTGCTCATGCACAAAAGTTCCCGCGTGGTCGATTGAAGTTGAGTCTCTTCATTTCTTGTTTTTCCATGCCATTGCACAGATGGAAGAAGTTTCTCTCTCATCTCTGAATTATTTTTCTCTTGCTTTTGCATCAGCTACCCAAAACAGCACTTTTAAGTGCTACACCATGTCTAAGAAGCAGCTGGAATTTAAATATTGTCAATGTGACAAAATTAATGTGTGTAACAGACAGACATAACTATTGTTATATCTGTCTAGGGCCTGAGCATGATCAAGCCAACTGCAGGAACTGCGACCACATGTCCAGCTAGATGCCAAAGAACCAAAAAGATTGTCAGACTCTGAGAATGAGACTACAATACTTTCCTGTCAGAGTTTTGCTCAGTCGCCACAGCATTCTACACATTCGTCGCTGGGCACAAAATTGCAGCACCATCCAAAACAATGGCATGCTGCATCGCTGGAACCATCAAAGAAGGCCCAGACAATTCCCAAGAAAGTTTCACAATATACTGAAGCACTACCCCGCTCTACCATGGGTAAGCCTTCAGCTTTGGAGCCATGGATGCGTGGAACAGCATCTGCACCATCAGCACCACTCCCTGAGTCGTCGCAGCATAAAAATGCATTGAAGCCTGTGCATGACTTAATGCACAGACAACCTAGTCTCACAATGCACGTGCGTCGAAGACAGTGTCTCAGACGACACACGCCACACATCTGAAGCGATCGCATGATGCATTGTCCTCTGCATTGAAGAACGCAAGGCCCACTCAAGCCATGCTGAACTGATCAACGCAACACGGCTCTACTCATGTTATCCAGCCAAAGCAGATGATGCAAAAATCTCACTAGGTTCCTTGAAAATGTTTATGCTCATCAGGGGACCCCACACCTCTAGATTCTTTAAAGAAAGAGACCAGAAGAATTTAGGCCATACCACAGTAACATCACGTAGAGGTAGATCCAGTCTTGCAATCTTACTCAGACCAACCATGGATGTCTCCTCAAAGACCAATTTCTGTGAGTTCCTCGAGCTCTTCTCAGAGTGGAAAGAGGATTTACTCTGATCTTTCAAGGGAGTCCCTCAGAAGACAAAGCCAATCTCCTCTTCAGGAAGAGCTGGTCCCATGTGACAAACCTTACTGGGAATCACCTGTACCTTCTCCTATTTGTTATCCCCCTCGGACAGCGTGCAGCTATATCAATTAAGGGAAATGGACATTCGTTATCTAAAACGCCTGCTAAGCTTCCCATGGATAAGACATGGCTTTCCGTGTCTCCAGGCTTTCAGTCATCTTTGGCAATGCAGTAAATTATGTCCATTATAATTGACCTATTTGCCTCGCTGCATCCGAACATACCCACTCTGTCGTTACCTTCTCACCCATTGGAACAGGACGAAATAGGGACATCGCCACGAGCTCCACTTGGCAGGGTCAGTCCTATGCACTCTTCATCTGAGAGCCATCACAGTCCTGTTCCAATAGGACAATGCAACCCTTCGGCTTCTTTGCAATTGGAGGGATCTCCTGCCCCATCCCCATCTTCATCCATGGGACTACCTTCAGACCCTCTGGAAGAACCACCAGAGCTCACATCTCCTTTGGAGGATTTCACCTACTCTAGATTTGTGGAGAAGTTGGGCAACACTTTAAGGGTTGAGGTGCGAAAAATTTCAGACCCCTGCGCAGAGGTTTTTGTATCCTTAAAATCTTAGAAATACTCTCTGAACCATCGGTTTTGCCATCTCACAAATTCTTGGACTTCATTATACTGAAGTCTTGGGAGTCCCCACATTCAAACATGCCAGTGTCCTGGAATCTAGACTTCAAGTTCCGCTTACAAAAATCCAAGGGTTACGGAGTGTTACGCTTACCCACATTTTCATCGTGGTGGAATCCGCAATGAAAAAGACAAAAAAGACAAAACTTCACTTTAATACGCCACCTGAGAAGGATAATAAAGTTTTAGATGACTTCAGTCGTAAAGTCTTCCAAAGCTTCATTCTCACCTCCCGTATAGAACAGCACCAGTTCTACATGGTGCAATATTTAAACACATGCCTCCAACAATTTAAGCCATTCATACACTCAGATACTAGAGAGCAGATTACTCTTCAGCCTCTTCAAGATCTAGAAGAGGGCCTTGGACATCATCTTCGCTCAGTGTTTGAAGCATTCAAAACAACATCTCGCATGTTGGGAACCTCTATCGCAGCTTGTTGGTTAGTTTAGCTAAGAGCAAGCGCCATGATAAGCTTGCAGACCTTACATGCCTGGTTGACCACCTATTTGGGGATAAACTGAGAGAAACATTTGCTCAAATAAAGGAATAAAATGTGGCAGTTCAATCACTGATATTACCAACTGACCAGCAGATCCCCTACAAGCAATACTATTTTCAGTTTTAAGAAAACATACTTTCAATGAAAGCCCTAGAAGCAGTACTCTCAGTACCAAACAGCGTCATACCAACAGCCTTGCCCACAGGCTCCACTGTCACAATGAAGAGGCTGTCGACTTAACCTCAGGCCACAAAAAAGCAGCAGCAGCAGCAGTTGAGATCGAAGCTGCAGCAGGGTTTTAGAACCAGATCAAGCCACAGTCCACCACTTCAATTGAAGGCAGATTGACCAATTTTTTAGCATGGTCCCACATAATGGACCAGTGGGTCCTTCAGATCATAAAGAGGGGTTATCATCCAGATTTTATCAAATATCACATGCTTCCTGATCTCACTCAATTGACGAGAGACCACTCTCGGATTCCCATTTTACAGGAGAAGCAGTCTGTTACAACAGAAAACAATTTGACAACTGCGAAAACACTTAGTCAATACGAGGTTTTACTCCCAATACTTCCTCATTCCAAAATGATCAGGAGATCTTTTTTCCATCTTGGATCTCCATCCTCTCAACAGAGCTGTTCAAAGAGAAAAATTCAATATGACAACTCTAAAGTTTGTTTTGCCTTTTGTTCAGCCGAACGGTTGGATATGTTTTCTAGATCTGAAGGACACTTACGCACACGTTCCCATCCATCCTTTTTGATGGAAATTACTATGTTTTTGCATAGACTGTGTTCACTACCAATATAAGGTTCACCCTTTTGGGCTCTCATCTGCCCCTAGAGTCTTCATGAAATGCTTGGCGGTGGCTGTGCCTCATTTCCAATGAACAGGGATCTGCATATTTCCTTCCCGGATGTTTGACTCGTAGTATCTCTGGACCGTCAATCTCTACAAGCAGACCTTTGAAACATGTTAGAATGCCTGGAAGAACTAGGCTTTCTTATAAATTACGAAAAATCGATTTTGAATCCGATGGATGTCTTGCAGGTCATAGGAGCATGAATAGACACCATCTAATCCAGTGTACTCCTTCCGAGAGAGAGAGGTGAATATCTCCATAACTTTGTATCATAACAGTCTCGTTGGACTTCATCTTATGTCCGGAAAATATTTGTCACTCTAGGCCATATGGCTGCAGCCATTTAGGTGGTTCCCCACTATTGTCTACATATGTTACAACTGTAGTGGGGCCTGAAAGCTCAATGGTTGGAGCTCTAACAGCCGCTCTCAGTTAGAATCCTCTTAACTGCTTCAGTGAAACAGGACATTTCTTGGTGGATGAACCCAGAAATCCTATGTTTCAGAACACCTCTACATCCACCCTCACACCAACTAATCTTTACCTTGCATTCATACAAGGTTGGGGGACTCATCTTCTCCAATACAAGACACAGGGACATTGGTCAGAGTGGGAAAAAATGTTCCAAATCATCTAGCTGGAACTGAGAGCAATTTGCAACACGCTAGTGGCATTCGAGCACTTGCTGGAGGGAAGAACGGTAATGATAGACATGGACAAAGTTGCTATGTTGTACATATACAAGCAAGGAGGGTCCGGTTCTCTGATTTTATGCAAAGAAGTGGTTCTTATCTGGGAATGGGCAATCCATCAACCTGAGGGCAACATATCTGCTCGGGGTCGCAAACGTCCAAGCAGACCGGCTCAGCAGAATCTTCTATCCCTACGAATTGGTAGCAGATAACATTTTCTACCACTGGGGCACACTGTGGATAGACCTCTTTGCAATGGAGGGGAACAGGAAGCTGGAGCGCTTTTGCTCAATGCTTCCCAGCCACAACAGTCTCCCAAAATGCATTCCTTCTGTATGTATGCTTTCCCTCCAATTCCCCTCATCTCACGCACAATATAGAAATGTATCCACGACTAAGCAGATATGATTCTAATAGCCCCAGCCTGGCCAAGACAACCGTGGTATGCCTATCTAGTACAATTGTAAATACAACCACCAAGACTACAGGGTTATTCAAACCTTCTGACGCAAGAGGGGAGAAGCCTTCTACATTCATGTCATCTGACAAAGTGGATGTTGAGTGCCAAGTCTTAGCACTGTTGATGCTGACATCGCCCATACAAGAAGTCCTGCTTTCTGCCAGGAAACCTTCAACTCGTAGAAACTATTCTTTCAAATGGAAACGCTACTTTGATTGGTGTATAACGCATTTTCTTTACCCTTTCACATGCTCTCCGGATCACCTGCTCAGTTAATTATACCATCTATATCAGAAAGGTCTGAAGACATCTTCATTAGAGTCCATTTAAGCACTATTGCGGCATATCACTGCTGAATTAATGACATTTCAGTCTCACTACACCCCCTCATATCAAGGTTCATCAGGGGACTACCTCAGCTTTACCTTCCTCTTCAGAAACCTCTGGTTCCATGGAATATTAACACACTGAAAGTGCCCTTTGAACCACTAGAAACAACTCCTCTAAAACTTCTGACATGGAAAGTTTTGTTCTTAGTGGCCGTTATATCTGCACGATGAGTGAGCGAGCTACAGGCCTTAGTGCACATCTCGTCTTAGTTCTTCTATGATAAGGTAGTCCTCCGACCACACCCAAAATTTCCGCCTTTCATTTAAATGAAACAATCATGCTGCCAACTTTCTTCCCTAAGCCGCACCAGAACGAACAAGAGAAGATGTTACATTCGTTGGATTGTAAATGGGTCTTAGCTTATTACAAGCGAAGAACACAGAGCCATAGACAATCCCAATAACTGTTTATTTCGTTCAAGGAAGGAGGAGGAGCATCTGCCATGTACAGAAGAAGAGCAGCGTTAATGGGCCGCCGCATAACCCATGTTGCGGTGGCCCGAGAAGAGGAGCAAACCCGGAAGCAAAGCCGCTGCGGATTCCACGTCGCAGCAACTCGAGATGAGGAGGAAACTCGGTAGCAGGGCCGCTGTAAGAGTGAGAACCTGATTGTGTGTTTGAGGGAAGAAGACAGATGGAGAGAAAAGAAATAGAAAAAAAAAGACCCTGTAAAAGGAATTGGCAAATAAACAAGAAAGGGAAGGTAGAAAAAAAAGCCTGTGACCAACCGATTAGAAAACTAAGATCAGACAGCAAAGGTAAAAAAAAATATTTATTAGTGATTGGCATATGTTATCTTTGGGAATGTGCAAGAGTAGCACTTTCTCTATGCCGATCTCGCAATGTACGAGATCGGCATGGAGGAAGTGGAAGCCCGCAAATATTTAATACCACAGGGCCTGCACAGAGAACGGGCTTCAGTGCCAGTAGCAGCAATCAGCACCTCCCCAAATATCCACATGGCAGCAGTAGCAGAGGAATGAGAGAGGCTCTGAGGTTGCTGGCAAAGAAAGAGAGGGGGGGGGGGGTCTGCCTTCAGTGTGTGCAAGTGTATGAATAGGAGTCTGCCTGGGGGTGTATATGTGTAAATGCATGGGTGCCTGCCTCAGGCTATATCTGTGTATGAGAACGAATGGGTGTCTTCCTGGGGTCTGTCTGTGTGAGAATAGGTGCCTGACTGTGTGTGGTGTATGTGTGTGTGAGAATAAATTGGTGTGTGTGTGTGAGAATGAATGTGTGCGTGCCTGGGCGGTGGAGAGAGAGCAATGTGAGAATTTATGGGAGCTGCCTGGGGGTTATTGTGGGTGTAACATTATGTAATCCACAAAAATTTATGTATATATTTAAGGAAACATACATAAATTGTCAAAATACATTTTGTTCATTTAACCTTTAACCTCTGGTTTGCTAGTAGACTAAATTACTGTGTCGTGAAATTATGTTTGTCTAAAAACAGTGTCACCAACATGAAAGGTTTGGAAAGCTCTGCCTTAGAGGAATGGATTCAGGTCAAATGTATTTTCTAGTTCTGTCGGATTTCACCACTGCCTTTGATACAATTGATCGTGAAATTTTACTCCATATGTTACTAGAAATAGGCTTTGCAGGAAAACCATTTCATTGGTTGAAATCTTAACTTAGTAATCGTACATACAGTGACAAAATAGGGAATTCAGTTTTGAAAGAGGTGTCCCGCAGGGATCCACCCTGTCAGCCACCCTTTTTAATTTATACATGTTGCCAATATGTAATCTTCTTTCTGGTTTGGGTTTAATATACTGTATATATGCAGATTATGTACAATTTCTGGTTCTGATAAGACACTATAGTTGACACATTGAAGGTGTTAAGTGTATATCTTTCCACCATTCAACTATTGATTAATTTAAAACTGGTTCTAAATGAGGAGAAACGGAGAATATACTACTAAGTAATAGACCAAATAATGAACACATCAAGACATACACAGTTGATCATCAAAACTTTATTGTAATAGATCATGCTAGAGATTTAGGTGTTGTGATCAATAGTGAATTTAATATGAAAAAATTGATTTCCAAAACAGTCAGGAAAGGTTTTAACAAATGACATATTTTAAATAAACTAAATCCTCTTTTACATTTCAGTGATTTTAGAACTGTTTTACAATCCCTTATTTTTTTCAAAGCTAGATTATTGCAACACGCTTTTATTAGGTTTGCCCTCATCATCAATTAGACCGCTTCAGTTGCTGCAAAATGCGGCAGCCAGAGTTCTAACTGGTTCTAAAACATTTGACCACATTACTCCAGTTTTAAAAGAACTCCATTGGCTCCCTGTTACATTTAGAATACAATATAAGGCACTGTGCTTAATTTATAAATCCTTGAACAATAAGACTATTGAATGGTTAAATGCATCGTTACACATTCATGTTCCATCACTAACAATTCCATTGCTAAAAACGGTGCGACTCAAAGTACGAGAGAGATCTTTACCATTAGCTGGACCGAAACTATGGAACTCTATGCCAATGGAATTAAGATTAGAAACCAGTTTTTCATCTTTTAAAAAGAATCTCAAAACATGACCTATTTAGGAAAGCTTTTGAAGATACGAAAGAGAGTAATATATAACTTTGTTAGCAAGTGTTTGGAGAAGAGAATATTTATAACTGGACTATAATGGTTATCGTCAGACTTTATTGAACCTTTTAATATTGTATTTTATGTTTTAGATTTTATTTTATTTGCTTTGATTTTATTTTATGTTTTAAGAGGTTATTTACCGTATTTTATATGTCTCATTGATGTATTTTATGCTGTATTTAAATTTTGTAATATTTTATGCTGTAAACAGATGTGATTGTTCCAGACACCAGTATATAAAACCAAATAAACATTTTGGGGAAGGGGGGAGTCTTTTTCCAAAAGGATAGGCTCCACCTTAACCAGGGTGGAACCAGGCTGCTGGCGCTAACCTTTAAATAGCCGATAGAGCAGCTTTTAAACTAGAACAAAGCTGACAGTCGCTCAGCAGCACATGGCTTGGAGGGAGGTAGCTTCAAAGGATATTAATGACACATTAGAATTAGGGTATCCCAATAATAGGAAAAGTAGTCCAAGTGCCTGTAATTAAAAACTCACCTGAGCTAAAAGATTCCAATTTATCCCTAGCAATTAAAAAGCAGAATAAAAATACATACAAAAAACAAACTTTGAAATGTTTGTATGCTAATGCCAGTAGTCTAAGAAGTAAGATGGGAGAATTAGAATGTATAGCAGTGAATGATGCACAAGCACACAGGGAGAGCGGAGTAAAGAGCACACACATTTAGATAAGCAACAACAAAAGTAATGTGCGGCAATTAATTATACTGAACAATACTGTTTTAGAAAAAAAGTGAGATTTTAATTCTCAGTGTGCACACAACAGGTCAACTATAGAGTAAAATAAGTCATCAAAACAAGCCCCGACACGGCCGTGTTTCGCGTCAGGCTGCGTCAGGGGGACCAATTCCAAGATTTCTTGAGAACAGTGAAATCAGCGGCTCAAGTCGCGGCAAATCCGTGGTAATGCAACAATGAAGCCCAGACTTCAGATTAGGGGGTCCCGGAGGGACTATCTTCTTGTACTTAGGGAAGTGTAAAAGGAATGAGAATAAGTGTCTTCTCTGGAGTCATCGTGGGACAGGACAGAAAAATTCAAGGGATGGACCCGAAGGTCTCAAAAAGCTTGCGTATTAATGGGGTTACATGTGTGTGATCTGCTACATCACACTCTCTGGGACTTCGTGACAGCCGATCCCTGTGTGCAAGAGTCTTCCCCTTTTCTAGACGTCTGGTCTAGGTGCAGAAACCTATGATTTATGTAGCCGATCGCACACGTGTAACCGCATTAATACGCAAGCTTTTTGAGACCTTCGAGTCCGTCCCTTGAATTTTTCTGTGCTGTCCCACGATGACTCCAGAGAAGACACTTATTCTCATTCCTTTTACACTTCCCTAAGTACAAGAAGATAATCCCTCTGGGACCCCCTAATCTGAAGTCTGGGCTTCATTGTTGTATTACCACGGATTCGCCGCGACTTGAGCCGCTGATTTGACTGTTCAAGATATCTTGGAATTGGTCCCCCTGACGCAGCCTGACGCGAAACATGGCCGTGTCGGGGCTTGTTTTGATGACTTATTTTACTCTGTAGTTGACCTGTGCACACACAACTGTTGTGTGCACATTGAGAATTAAAATCTCACTTTTTCTAAAACAGTATTGTTCAGTATAATTAATTGCCGCACATTACTTTGTTGTAGCAGTGAATGACATAGACTTTATTGGCATCTCAGAGACATGGTGGAAGGAGGATAACCAATGGGACAGTGCTATACCAGGATACAAATTATCTCAGTGAAAGAGAGAAGCATCTAGGAGGCGGGGTGGCGCTTTATGTCCGGGATGGTATAGAGTCCAACAGGATAAAGATCCTGCATGAGACTAAATGCACAATCACATCTTTATGGGTAGAAATCCCTTGTGTGATGAGGAAGAGTGTAGTGATAGGAGTATACTTCTGTCCACCTGGCCAAGATGGTGAGACTGACAGTGAAATGCTAAGAGAAATTAGGGAAGCTAACCAAATTGGTAGTGCAGTAATAATGGGAGATTTCAATTACCATGCAAAACACGCTGTATAAAGTCTTATTCTTTTATAGCGTTGCTAATATTTACTTAAACCCTCTTATAATATTTTGTTATAATTTTTGGACCTTCATACCACCCGCGGTTTGCAAGTAAAAGCTTGTCTTTTCACCACTATGGGTCTTTTTTAATCATTGGTCTACTAGTCCTTCTTCAGGAGAAAATAATATTTTGGTTTTTTCATTTTTTCATTAGATTTTTTGTAAAATTACAGAGAACGGTACTTCCCTTTGAGCAGATCAAATTCCAGCGTTCGAGTCCAACGTAAACACGTTTCACAAGCCACTGCCTCAGGGACTCATCAGCTTGACTCACTGAGCACTATCAAAGATCTCTGGATATTCGTCAATATTTCTGTTGGGTTGGTGAGGTCCATCTTATCTCTTCTGTAAATCAAAACTGTTTTAATTTGCACATGCTATGTAACCACGCATAACAATAAAATGCACATCCTGGATTTTTATTGTTATGCGTGCTTACATAGTATGTGCAAATTCAAACAGTTTTGATTTACAGAAGAGATAAGATGGACCTCACCAATTGAACAGAAATATTGACGAATATCCAGAGATCTTCGATAATAGTGCTCAGTGAGTCAAGCTGATGAATCCCTGAGGCAGCGGCTCGTGAAACGTGTTCACGTCGGACTCAGACTCTGGACTCTGGAATTTGGTCTGCTCAAGTAAAGGGAAGTACCGTTCTCTGTAATTTTACAAAAAATCTAATGAAAAAATGAAAAAAACAAAATATTATTTTCTCCTGAAGAAGGACTAGTAGACTGATTAAAAAAAGACCCGTAGTGGTGAAAAGACAAGTTTTTACTTGCAAACCGCAGATGGTATGAAGGTCCAAAAATTATAACAAAATATTGTAAGAGGGTTTAAGTAAATATTAGCAACGCTATAAAAGAAAACAAGACTTTGATACAACGTGTTTTGCATGCTACTTTCTAGTCGTTGATCATTGGACAAATCAATACATTCAGATTAGATTTCAATTACGCTAATATTGACTGGATAAATGTAACATCAGGACATGCTAGAGAGATAAAGTTCCTGGATGGAAAACCTTCTACTGGAAGTTGCCTGGATTTGCCTCGCAAGATAGGCCTCTCTTCCTGAGGCAACTCGGATGATCGACATTAGTTTGGATTAGTTTAAACCAAAATTGAATTTTACCTAATGCAGATATGTGTGTGCTATTTCATAGTCTTCTCTATCTGTCTAAGACCCTTGCAAACAAATGGAAGTCATTTCAAGGGAGTGGCAAATAAAACGGTGGGTGTCATAATGCCTCTGTATCACTCCATGGTGAGACTACACCTTGAATACTATGTGCAGTTCTGGTCGCCGCATATCAAAGATATAGTTGCACTGGAGCAAGTGCAGAGAAGGGCGACCAAAATTATAGGAGGCATGGAACAGCACCCCTATGAGGAAAGGCTAAAGAAGTTAGAGCTGTTTAGTTTGGAGAAAAGACAACTGAAGGGGGGGATATGATAGAGGTCTACAAAATCATGAAGGGACTTGAACAGGTTAATGTAAATCGGTTATTTACTCGCTCAGATAATAGGACTAGGGGACACTCCATGAAGTTAGGAAGTAGCTCATTTAAAAGAATCTAAGCAATTTTTTCATACAGCGCATAGTTAAGCTCTGAAATTCATTGCCAGAGGATATGGTTTCGGCAGTTGTTGTAACTGGTTTTAAGAATGGTTTGGATAAGTTCCTAGAGGGAAAAATCCATAAACTGCTATTAATTAATAAAAAAAATAGTAGCTTGAGATCTATTTAATGTTTGGGTCCTTGCAAGGTACTTATGACTTGGATTGGCCACTGTTGGAAACAGGATGCTGGGCTTGATGGACCCTTGGTCTGACCGAGAATGGCATATCCTATGTTCTTATGGGTTTTCTTGAAAAAATCATGA
The DNA here is from genome assembly GCF_901001135.1 of Rhinatrema bivittatum. Classification (NCBI taxonomy): domain Eukaryota; kingdom Metazoa; phylum Chordata; class Amphibia; order Gymnophiona; family Rhinatrematidae; genus Rhinatrema; species Rhinatrema bivittatum. The sequence goes on along the minus strand of NC_042617.1, from coordinate 417,344,716 downwards.
ATGCATAATTTAAAATACTTTGAGGCGGATTTTAAAAGGGTTACGCGCGCATGTTATAAAATCGGGCTTTCCTAGCGTGTAGCAGATGGACTCAGAACCAATGGGTATAGTGTACTCATGCTAGCAGTTGGAGACGGATTAGATTTCAATCTGATGTCAGCCCTTAGTACATATACCCCTGCGGGAAGTGCAGATCCTCAGTATTTTCCGTCTCCATAGTAGTTAGGAGCTATCTGCACGCTCTCCGAGCGTTGGAACCAAATTTAAAGAAGAAAATTCTATTGAAGACGAACCCCGCTCTCCTGCAGTGATACCCTCGGGTCCCTCCCTCAGTCGAGATTCGAGGTGATTTCCGTGATCCCTCGGAGGTGAGCCTCGGTCCGGCGGCCGAATCGCGGCGGGACCTAGCCCCCGAAGGATCGGGCGCGGCATAGAGGCAGCCTTGGTCTGGCGGCCGAATCGCGGTGAGGACTTACAGCCCCCGAGCGAGAGGAGTTCGGGTGCGGCTGAGAGGCAGCGGGTGCACCCTCAAAAGCGGCGGTGAAGGTAGTTGCCCCCTCCCCCCGCAGCCGGAGACCGCCCAGGTCGAGACCGGGAAGCGCCGAAGATAAGGTAAGGTAGAAATCTTTACTTGTGCCGGTCTCCGAGGATTGAGGACGAGCGCAGGCCATCGGCCGAAGCCAGCGCCACCGGGTTGATTCGCCCTAGCAGGACCAGACCCCGGCATTTCCAAGGGCCTTCCCACGTGGAGACCCTCCGAGGTAGTCGCCATCTTGCCCGCATGGTCGCCGTCACAGTCGCCATCTTGGCCTTATTCTCGCCGTTCACATCGCCGCCCGGCCAAGCGCACAAAGTTTACCTGTGCGCACAAACCTACTTCTGCGCGTAAGTTATACGCACAAGAACCCTTGGACGCATAAGCGGCGCGTGCAAGTCCCGGTCGCACGGACTACACGCACTCGACTACCCGCGCGCACATCCCGGGTTAAGCGCTCAGATACGCGCACAAACCCCGGCTAAGCGCACAGATACGCGCACACGCGGCCAGGCGCTCTGGAGCGAAACATGTACGCGCAGGCAACGTAGACACCTCCAATAACGGAAGTAAAATCCCAAGGCCTCTGCTCAGCATGCCACCTCAGGGCTGCCCAGAGCCAGGAAGCCGATGCCTTATGCGCCCAATGCGAGGAGGCCCTGGGAGATCCACCACAGGCTCAGTCTCGACCAGGGTCGGGGACTAGCTCTTCAGGGGGCTCCCTGGATCTAGCAACCTCCAGCGGGACTCCCTCTCAGCCGGAGGCTCCCAGGGAAGCAGCGCCACTCAATATGGTCCCCTCGTCTATTTCTTGGGTGGAACTCTTCAAGAGGATTCACGCCTTTGTCCGAATGCAAACGGATTCCCGGGCGGACCAACCACATACGTCGCAGGAGGACCCCTATGCTCCAGGCCCCTCAAGACCTAGGCATAGGCTTTTACCACCAAGTAGTCCCACCTTCGGGGGTACGGACATCTCAGAAGAAGTCGTCGAACACCTAGAAGAAGGAGAACTCCCCCCCGGGGACAGAACCCCACTGAACCATGAGACGGCTCTTCACAAGGGAGGAGCTCCCGGATCTGGTCTCCCAATGCCTGGTGGAACTGGCGATTCCGGATTCAGAAACCCAGGGGGGATCCTGAGGAGAACCCATTTCTGGAAGGCCTTCGACAGACCTCCCGTCATTTCCCGCTCTTGCGAGCCGCTCAACAGTTAATTGACCTGGAATGGAACACTCCAGAGTCTGCTTTTAAAGGGGGGCGGGCCTTGGCCAGCTTGTACCCCCTGGATCCAGCAACCAAAGACATGCTCGCTTGCCCTAGAGTGGATGCCATGGTCTGCGCAGTCTCCAAGCGCACCACCATTCCGGTAGAGGGAGGAGCAGCACTCAAGGACACACATGACCGGCGGCTAGAAGCCATGCTTAAACAGTCATTTGACGTGGCCGCTATGTCTCTTCAGATTGCGGCCTGCTGCACCGTGGTGACACATGCCTGCTTATCCCAGGCCAGGAACGGCACCCCGGGAGATATCCTGGACCCAACGCTATCCTTTCTAACGGACGCAGCCTCAGACCTCGTATGCACAGCGGCCAGAGGAGTATCATCGGTGGTGGCGGCCAGGAGACAGTTCTGGCTCAGAAGCTGGTCGGCCGACCCATCTTCCAAAACATGCCTCACAAGGATGCCCTTCAAAGGAACACTTCTGTTCGGCAGTGATTTAGAAAAGATGGCGGGCAAATGGGGCGAATCCCCAGTACCGCGCCTTCTGGAAGACAAGTCAAGGAGAGCCCAGCGACAGCCTTCCAGGGCCTCCAGGGGCAGAAGCTCGCAGCGCTTCAACCCATACAGGAGCAGCTACCAGGCGCCCCGCCCTCCGGGCAGGAACCAGTCCTTTCGGAACAAGCACAACAAGAGGGGAAACAACTCAGGCTCAGGGCCCGGCCGCGCCCCACAATGAGAATCAGCCGACCCATCCAAGGGAAGCCATATGGGGCAGACCGGCCCTGTTCTACCAAAGATGGGTCGAGATAACTTTGGACAAGTGGGTCCTAGCCATCATCCGGGAAGGGTACTACCTGGACTTCATACGCACCCCCCCGGACAAGTTTGTGGAGTCCCCCTGCCACACCCCCACCAAAAAGGTGGCAGTGGAAGTTACACTGGCCAGGCTACTGAACCTCGAGGCCATAACTCCGGTACCTCCTCAGGAGATAAACTCTGGTCATTATTCCATATATTTTCTCATTCCCAAGAAAGAGGGAATGTTCCGACCAATCCTGGACCTCAAATCCGTAAACAGATACCTGAAGGTCCCCCGCTTCCGCATGGAAACCCTGAGATCCGTAATAAAGGCAATACAGCCGGGAGAGTTCCTCACCTCCCTGGACCTGTCAGAGGCGTACCTGCACATCCCAATTCATCAGGAACACCAGCGTTACCTACGTTTCAAGATCCTGGGCCATCACTACCAGTTCCGGGCCCTACCCTTCGGGCTAGCCACAGCACCACGGACGTTCACCAAGGTGATAGTGGTAGTGGCGGCAATACTGCGGAAGGAAGGAGTCCTCGTACATCCTTACTTGGACGACTGGCGGATCAGGGCAAAGTCACCAGAGGAAAGCATCCAATCAACCAACAGAGTCAAGTCTCTACTGGAGAGCCTCGGATGGGTGGTCAACACGAACAAGAGTTCCCTGCAGCCCTCACAATCATTGGAGTACCTGGGGGTCCACTTCGACACCAAGGAAGACAAAGTCAGCCTGACTCCCACAAGGAGATCAAAACTGTGGAACCGGTTGCAATCCTTGATGAGCAACCCTCGCCCCACGGCATGGGATTACTTGCAGGCCCTAGGGCTGATGGCATCCACACTGGAAGTGGTCCCCTGGGCGAGGGCCCACATGAGGCCTCTATAACACTCACTGCTGTCCCGTTGGAACCCACGGTCGCACAACTACACCGTACGCTTAGCCCTCCTGGGCGCAGTTCGGACCAAACTACACTGGTGGCTGCAGCCCAGCCACATGAACAGAGGCTCAAGACTATCATCCCCAACCTGGACTCTGCTAACTACAGATGCCAGCCTATGGGGATGGGGAGCACACTGTGAGGAATTAACCGCCCAAGGGCAGTGGAACACAGAGGCAGGATGGAACATCAGTCGCCTAGAAGCGCGGGCGGTCAGACTCGCCTGCCTGCGGTTCACCCAAAGACTCCGAGGCAAAGCGGTCAGGGTGATGCCTGACAACGCCACAACGGTTGCCTACATCAGCAGACAAGGGGGAACCAGAAGCCAACAGGTGTCACTGGAGATAAACGCACTGATGGCATGGGCGGAAGCAAATCTACAGGAGATCTCCGACGTCCACATCGCCGGGAAGGACAACATCACGGCGGACTTCTTCAGCAGAGAAAGTCTAGACCCAGGAGAATGGAAGCTGTCTCCCGCAGCCTTCTGGATGATAGTAAACCGGTGGGGAACACCGGAAATGGACCTTCTGGCGAACAGAACCAACGCCCAAGTACCCAGATATTTCAGCCGCAAGCGGGATCTACAATCCCAAGCGATCGATGCCCTGGTGCAGGCCTGGCCACGGGGGACCCTACTATACGCCTTCCTGCCGTGGCCCCTCTTGGGCGCAATCATTCACAAGATACAGCTACACAAGGGACGAGTTCTTCTGGTGGCCCCGGATTGGCCAAGAAGACCGTGGTACGCAGACATGAGAAGACTGCTGGCAGGGAATCCTCTACCCCTGCCCCCTCTCAGGGACCTGCTACAACAGGGTCCGATCTTCCACGAGGACCCAGCTCAATTCTCTCTTACGGTCTGGCCATTGAGAGGGCTCGCCTGAAGAAGAGCGGATACTCGGGGGCGGTAATAGACACCCTCCTCCGAGCACGCAAGTTCTCCACATCGTTAACATATATAAGGATCTGGAGAATATTTGAAGCCTGGTGTGAAGATCACGACATCAAGACATGCTCACTTAAAGTTCCCGTGATGCTGGAGTTCCTACAGAGCGGACTCCAAAAAGGACTGTCCCTCAACTCCATCAAGGTACAGGTGGCAGCACTGGCATGCTTCGGCACCAGGGGCGAGAGCGATAGCCTAGCCTCTCACCCGGATGTGTCACGTTTCCTGAAAGGAGTCAAACACATTCGTCCACCTCTGAAGTGGCCGGTACCTCTGTGGAATCTCAACCTAGTCTTGGACTTCCTATCGGGAACCACCTTCAGACCTCTTCGAGGGCTATCACTCCATCAGCTGACCCTGAAGATTGTCTTCCTACTGGCAGTTTGTTCAGCGCGACGCATATCTGAACTACAAGCACTGTCTTGCCGTGAACCCTTTCTTAGGTTCACTCCGGGATCCATCCAGCTGCGTACGGTACAGTCATTCCTTCCCAAAGTGGTCTCCCACTTCTATCTGAACCAGACCATCTCGCTCCCGTCGGCGGGAGCCCTGAAGAATTCGGAAGAAGCCCGTAGTCTGCGTCACCTCAACGTTGGCAGAATCTTTTCCAGATACCTGGAAATGTCAGAACCCGTACGGAAGACGGACCATCTTTTCGTCCTTCACAGCGGGAAAAGACTAGGGGAAGCAGCCTCGCGGGCAACCATAGCCCGATGGATCAAGGAAGTCATCAAGGCGGCCTGTGTAGAAGCAGGGAAACCTCCGCCTCTACAGATCAAGGCCCATTTGACCAGAGCCCAGGCAGCATCCTGGGCAGAAACAAGAATGTAACCCGCCGAGATTTGCAGGGCGGCGACATGGTCCTCCATCCATACCTTCTCCAGATTCTACCGTCTGGATGTTCAGGCCCGGGAGGACACGGCATTTGCAAGGGCAATACTGAGTGGGTCACAGGCAGCCCCCCACCCGGTTCGGAAGTAGCTTTTATACATCCCATTGGTTCTGAGTCCATCTGCTACACGCTAGGAAATGGAGAAATTACTTACCTGATAATTTCATTTTCTTTAGTGTAGACAGGTGGACTAAGCAGCCCGCCCTTGGCTGCCGTCACGCATGGTATTGCAAATGATTCAAGGGTAAGCTTCCTTTTCGTTTACCTAGGTCTCCACCCGGCTGGGTGTCGACGCTTTCCGGTTGAGCTCCCTGGCGGTCTCCAGCTATACTCAATCGACCAGTTCAAATTAATCCAGTTAATCAAGTTATAATGTTTATATAGTTACGAAGTTATACAAGTTAATCAAATTAACCAATCGGTCAGTCAAACATATATCTACAATGCTTTGCAAGGAAGAATACTGAGGATCTGCACTTCCTGCAGGGATATATGTACTAGGGGCTGACGTCAGATTGAAATCTGATCCGTCTCCAACTGCTAGCACGAGTACACTATACCCATTGGTTCTGAGTCCATCTGTCTACACTAAGGAAAACAAAATTATCAGGTAAGTAATTTCTCCAGTAGATTTGTGCACGCCGGGTTGCACGCACAAATCTATGCCCGCACATAGCTACTAAAATCTGGCCCTTTTTGTTTAAGACACACAGTTTATCCAGAATAGATCTTAAATAGTAAACAATTACTGTGGGATTCCAGAGAAATCAAGGCTGTAGCTGAGTTCAGTTGGCTGTACTTTTACATAGGAGAGGTCTGTGGGAAATCAAAGGAAAGAAAAATATCTCCTTTGCCTTTTAAGCTATATGCATGAATCCCCTACATAACTGACAAAAAAATAAGTTTTGCAGAATTATCTGTAACTAAAAGATTTGCCCAAGAAGCAAAGCGGAAGTCGATCCAGCTGGCTGTGTAACAGTAAAGAAATGAGGATCGAATGATGTAAAAAGCCCTTTATTAAACTTTAATAAAGGGCTTTTTACATCATTCAATTCTCATTTCTTTACTAAAAGATTTGCAGCACTTTCATTGGAAAGCATGTATGTTTTATCTATCTTAGTGCTATGGTGAAAAAACAAAGTTGCCATAGATTCTATTTTAATTAAAAAGCAAAAATGTCAGGGTGATCTTTGGTTTTGCCTTTATAAATCTTGTATATGACTCAAAACAAGTTCTATTTTTACAGCTGGCTTTATAGAACTTTAGTTTGCCAACTCATAGGGCATAAGTTATCTGTCATGAGTTTAACTCTGTTGTGTAAGCTGTGCTGAATATATCGGCATATTCCTCATCTTATAAGGGGACCACTGCAGGCATGATCTGGGAGTAGCTTAAAGTCTGCTTTTGCTCAATAGTTTAACTCATGTAGGTACTGGTATTGGGAGAGAGGGGAGTGAGTTGCATCTTTACAAAGATATCCTATCCTTAAACCGGGCTTGACAAATTTTGAGGGCGCCAGGTCACTATTACGACCAGAAATTTAATCATAGCACTTGGGATTTATGCCTTGATGCAAGAAGAGCTCTGCCAAGGGAACAACTGTTTCCTTTTGCCTACATCACGAAGCTCTGAAAGAGTTTGAGCCACACAATGTCTAAACTCCTGAATTGGTTCAGGCACTGCACAGCTCAAACTCACTGAGAGCTGTGCAAACAAAAGGGAACAGTTTTTGCAGCAGCCAGAAAGTGAGAGCCAGGAAAGGGTTGACTTGCTGGCATCGGAGGGTGCTGCTGGGGACGGGAGAGGGGTGTAATTGACTGCTTGGTGCGGAAGGGGAGGAGGATGGCTTGCTAAAGCGTGACTTTGAGGAGGGAGATGGCTGGCCAGATGATAGGGTGACTGGCTGGCTGGCTTGGAGAAAGTGGATGGCTGGCTGAGTGTCTGGGTGAGGGGGTTATTATGGGGTAGGGGTGGGGTTGAGACTTAGGACAAAGTGGGGGGTAAGAGAGAGAAGACAGCTGATGGTGATAAAAGAAGTGAGAAGAGGGAGACTGGTGGGAACCTGCATTAGATTGAAATTAAGGGCCTGATTTACTAAACTTTTTTTCCCCATAGACACAGAATAGGAAAATAGCTTTAGTAAATCAGGTCCAGTAAACCTCTGAGGAAGATCTCCCCAGCTGCTGCCTCCTACCTTTATGGTCTGGCTCTTAGGTCCAGAGAACACTTCTGAAGGTCTCTTTTTTTGGTATGAAATGATATTAATGGGAATACAAAATATTTTGCCCTCTGCGTGCTTATCATTGAATAAAGCTTATCTTCATTATTCAAGGACTTATTTTTAGAAGAGCATTTGTACAATTAGGAACCTTTGTTTTAAGTATCTATTGTATTTCTCCTGGGAATTTATCAGTGTTTATTCTAACAAAAACAGGAGAAATGGGTGGAAAATGACTTGTTTTTCTAGGTAAATATCTGTAATGACCCATTAGGTTCATTATCAGTAATGCCCTTAGTAACTCCATTTAGCTAAGGAGAGAGAAGGGCAGGCTGGTAATTGGGGAAGGAACAATTAAAGTGCAGCCCCTCCCTTTGAGATGCTGGAATAGTCGTCTCCCTGGTGAGTTAACAAAAGCAGCTCTCTTCTGAGAGTTCTGGGTGCAGTGCACTTTGATTTTGGAAGTTAGAGGAGGTGGTGGCATTTTGCCTCATTTGGATTTTTTAGGTCTACCCTTTGACTTGGGTATCACCTGCCTGCAGTTCCTGGGCAAGGTCTGGGATCTGCCCTCCCAGGCCACTAACTGGCTGGCTTGGTTGTATCCCAGGCTATATTTGGGACTTTTGATATTTTCTTTATAAGAAGACTGTGAGACTTGTAGGTTTGCTTGGGCTGAGGGAACGGAGAACCCTCTCGCTGGGGGGACCCAGGGTAGGGAAGAACTGCCCTGCTGTGACCTTTCAAGGAAGCAGAGGAGTAGTGGTGACCTGCTGCAGTGCAGGCATGTAATTTCTGTGTAGGGATCTATAGCAGCCTGGTTTCCTAATAAGAGTTTTTATTGGTGTTCTAGGGCCTGGTGTAATATGTGCAGTGTTGCCTTTTCATAGATAACTTTGTTAGGGTTGTTTTGATATGGGAGGTTTACTGTATTGTAATGGTAATTCCGTTTATTCATGGCTTTCTGAGGGCCAAGCCCACATCCAGCACACATTACAAAAAGTCTAATGCCAACCACATGCATGTGATGGAATCACATGCATGCATGTAAATATAATATGCATGTTGTGATTTTTTTGCCTCAGAAGACTACTCTTGAATGTTCTTTTTCTTGTACAAATTGTTATAAATACATAATTTAATTGTGTGTACATGTAAGGAGTGTGTGTGTGTTGGGGGGGGGGGGGGGGGGAAGGCATGTGTGCAAGGTTATCAGGTTTGCCTAGGGTACCTAATACACTTTCTTATCAGTGGGTTCTGGATGAGGGGGGGCGGGGCTTGTCAATTTTTTAAAATATAGATTGTAGGACGGAGCGGGGCTTTATTTGATAGGCCCGGGACAAGCACTGAATGAATTGGGGGCAGCACAGTAATTTTTTGGACAGGTCAGCAAAAAAACTAGCTCTGGCCCTGTTAGGAGAAGTACTCTGTACTGGAACTTCATTTTGATTAAAACAGCTTATACTGCAGTGTTCTGGGGTCTGCTCCTACATTAAAAATCACTGCACCACAAGAAATGATTACATTACATAAAATGATATTTTGATATGGCACTGGCAATGGAGATTGATTTATTTTTCTCATGACATTTTACCAATGGCCTGATTTGTTAAGGATTTCACCCATTCTTTGGCTTTGGGGAAAAAAAGCTTAGAAAATAAGGCCCAGAGATACACAGCAGTTCCAGCAAACTTCTACAGAATTCTTTAAGGTCTTTCAACTAGCTGCCATTGTGAGGGGTGTATTTTTCTATAGCATTGTAGGAGTGTGTCAGTTTGAGGATAAGAATTGTAGTCAAGTGATACAAAATTCTCATGAGTCCAATATCTTGTTTGGGGTATCAGTTTTGCACTAAATTCATGGCACAGGATTCTGATGTGTCAAACTCGTGAAGTGGGTACTCTGTGACCTTCATGGCAGTAAGTTTATCTTGAAGGATAAAAATGGATTTTCTTCAACTTGTGAAAATCCAAACTCTCCCCTGGGAGTTTGTAGTGAGACTAGCAGCTGGTTTAGTTACATCAGAAGTGCAACATAAGCATACACATGGCATGCTGAGGTAGCCCCTATCATGTGAATACTGTGCAATAATATATTCTGCTTTGTGCTGCAGAATATAGCCAGTCTGCACACTCCTCTTATATAGGAAATCCTCTGCCCCCATTTCAGGTCTTCCACAAAGCCTAAATCTTTTTTTTTTTCTTAGAAAAAGAAACAAATAAGTGGGTCTGGGCACTTTTCCATCAATAGCCGGGGCTGAATTAGTCATTACTTGTAGGTGACATTATCTGGTGGCACTGAACGGACATTTCTTTCTTAGTCATAGAGCTTTTACTCTACTGAGCATGTAGGGGAATTCCTGGCATTGCCTTGTGAGCCCATTCAATCTTTTTTTGTCTGAGTACCATCACAGACATGTGCCTCCTATTTCTCCGAGAACAAGCAGGATGGCAGCCCTCACAAAACTTTGATCTCAAAGATTGTAGAGCTTTCAGTATACTCTACTAGGAATGTGCAACTGTCGTCACCTCCATGCTTCCCAGGCAAAGCCCCTCAGACTTGCTTTTTCCATGGTCATGGTTTGAGCTCTGCTGTCCCTCACATCTACTGCTATGACAGTTCTGGAGCTGCAGAAGCTGGTTTCTTTTTTTGTTTGTTTTTTTTTAGCAGGGTCTGTAAGTTTTTGCTTTCTTTAACTGTAATTTGTGTGTGTTTGGATTTTTTTTTTTTTCACTTTTTCAAAAGGTTCTTTCTCTTGGCCGCAAAGAGGGCCTAGTGCACTGTACAGCCTGGCAGAGGTGTTCCCTTTCCCTTAATAAGTAATTCTGCACCGGCAGCTTGTTTGTGTTGTCCTCTCCTTCAAATTGTCTGAAACTTTGTGTCTGTTGGTGCCCCATGGGACTGGTAGTCTGCAGTCCGTGTGTGGTCAGAGTAGGCCTCAAGCCTAGGGACTTGCCAGAGTTCATATCCATGCAGGAATTCTGTGAAGTTTTGTCCAGCCATTGGGCATTGACTGTGGATCAGACAGCGAAGGAATCCAGAACCGGAATATTTCCATGGGGAGGACTGCTCATCCTCACCATGCTCCTGGGAACTAATCTCCATGGACCCAAATTAACTTTCACCTTTGGTGCCCTTGTTGTCATAGCCTCCCCTCCTGCTTGTCAGCTTGCTCTGTCAGTTTAGTCTCCTTGGAAGAGAGAGTGAGCATGAGCTTGGGTAATCAGTTTTGCTGCTGCACCATTGGTGCCATGCCCAAATTCAGTAGCCTGTGCATGTCTGTGCCAGTGCACTGATGGTCAGACGCTGAAAGAGTAACGTAATACGTATATGCTGTTGAGCGCCATTAAAATGCTGTTGAATGCTGTAGGCATAATGTTGACAAGAGTGCTGTTGGGCACAAAGAGTGCCATTGACGCCTATGGACGAGGCTTTGGAGGCTCTGTGAACACTGCTGACACCATAGGTCACCATCAAGATACCAAGGCCATCGGCACCATGGAGTGCCTGAGGCGCCTTGGACATTATTGTTGCCATTGTTGCTGCAGGCACTGTCTGCACCTTTGATATTGTGGGTGCCTGGGGCACCATACACACCCAGGGGCACCATGCCCACCATCGAACATGGTAAGCGCCATGCAGGGCATCGACAGCATTAAGCACTGTCAGTGTGTGCCAGGGTGTGCCTTGTAATTGGACTGCCAGGACCAAATACACCAATGCAGAGGCTACTGATCACCATCAAGCACTATTTATGGGGTGCACCACAGGCACCTTCCAGTTTTCTTGTGTGTCGGGTGCTATGGAGTGCTGTGTAGCACCAATGACAGCTCATTCGCAGTGCACCACCACAGGTGCTGGCAGCTTTGACACCGATCAGTGCTATGGCATGAAGCATGTCATGGAAGGGGCATGGGCTGCTATGCCAATGCAGAACCAGGGCTGGTGCTGTGAAGTCAGGCACATGTGTACCCCTGACAGGGTGGAGGACTGATGCATGGATGCAAGGCACTGCAGTTATGTATTGAGGTTAAGAGCAGAGGTACCGCTGTTACTCATGACCCCTGTGGCATGTGGTGCCATTGTGTGATGGAAAGCATCACGGGCTTTTGCACTGTAGTCTCTCGTGTACTGGGATGTGTTCGGCTTTTCAGGCAAGAATGCGCTCCTTTTCACTCTGGGGCCACCATTATGGGGTGGATACCAAGGTTGTAATGTTGGGATACCTCCCCCATGGGGAGAGGACAGGCCTTAGGTACCCTCCTATATTGGCTTGTGCTCTGGATTCCCTTCAAGGGGAAGTCTCCAGGGTGCATATAGTCACAGATTTGCTGCTCCAGCAGCTAGGGGGAGGAGCTTGCTGTGTGGAAGCTCTGATTGAGTTGTTTTTTGTGCAGTAATGTGGGCTTCTTGCCCTGATTTCACATCACATTCCGGGCTTTAGCAGGGACTATTATTGTGGGATGTTGTCACTGTTTCTATCCTATGGGTCTCTTTCATGTATAGAACTCAACTTCTTTTCCTTCCTAGAGCCAGGTCAGGCTGACTCAAAAGAAAAAAGAAACAGAGGGAAGGAGAGTAGGCTTTTTTTCTACCAACTACTCAAGTGATGCCTTAGCACTATCAGTTATTCCCCTTTTTCTTGGTTTTGGGCAGCCTGTAGTTTGGGATTCACCCATATGTGAGTACTGCAGTCTTACTTATCATTGGGGAAAGTATTTTCTGATGGACTGCAGAAGTCAATCCTCTGAATTCCCACCCACCTCCCCTGGGAGTTGTTTTCTCCATGTATTAGTTATATCATGGACTAAGGGGCTCTGCCTGGGAGGCAGGCAGATTACTAGAGCTGCACATGCTCATTAGAACATACTGAAAACTCTAGAATATTTGAAATCAAAGTTCCATGCTGGGCTCCATCAGATGACCTCGCCCATATGTGAGGATTGACATCCTGCTGTCCATAGAACACCTGTTACAGGTAAATAACCTCAATTCTCTATTATTCTATAAAAAATGTTCATGCTTTGACTTTTAAAGTTGTATTGCTGCCTCAGCAGCCCCCTAAAGCAGCACTTTTCAGTGAGATTAAAAAAAAAAAAAAAAAAAAAAAAGTGTTTCTACAGGATGTCAGGAAAGAAAAATCAGTCAGTGGATTCAAGGGCTGTGTGTGTTTTTAAAGGAAAATGTCAATCACTGATGGACATGACCTTTGCTGCCATTGGCTGGGATCAGACCACAACCAGACTGTGGATGAATGTACCCTCTGAACCAAAGATCAAGAGGCTGGAAAATGGAGGAACTATGCAAGTCTCAGAAAAGCTGCAATTGGTTCTCCTCCCAAAGTGCAGCCTTGTCTGCCTCACTGGGAATGGAGTTGAGCAGGAGATCCTCCAAAATATCTCCCCTGTCAGCAGAACAGGCTGGATCCTCAGGATTAAGTAACTGACACACATCAAAGAAGAGGCGCCACTCTGCAGAGCTGCCAGAGCAATCAACGTGCAAAAAGCACAGAGTCTTGGGTGCATCGGCGCATTGACACTGTCGACACATAAATCCTTGACGTGTTCAATCAGCAAGCCCCAGAAAGTGAAATGCATCCTCAACACCTTTACCATCAGGGCAGGTAGCTCCATTGTCGACGCATCATGTTGCAGTGTTTCCTGTGCAACTGTAAGCAGGCTTGCAGAGAATTTTGATATGAGCAGAAGGGGATAAAATAGCCCTGACGCCCACTAATTATCAGAGACCTTACTCTAATTAAATTAATGGAACAAGGACTATGCCTGGAGACTACAAGATCTCATTTTTTCTCTGGTACCACTCACATACTAATGTCTTCCAATTCAAATTTCACAGCACCCAGAAGATGTGCAAAATGCCATTCTGGTATTAGAGAGGATGTTCCACTGTCCACGCCAGGTCAAAGGGCACATCAGCCCCTTCACCAGAAAGCAGAGTTGATGAAAGATTTATTTATTTCTGTGGTGGCTAAAGATAAGGAGAGTAGCTTCTAGCCTCTCCTTTCCAGGATATCAGATTTACTCCAAAAAGGAGACCTAGTGTCCCCACAAAATTCTCCCTTTTATCCAGAAGTCCTATCTATCTGTGTCACTGACACTACCTGCGATTTATTATGAACCCTTCCCACTACCAGGACAGAATGCTTCTCTTTGGCCTCTCAGCAGCACCGAGAATCTTCACCAAGTGCCTACCTATAGTATCAGTGCATCTGTGGGGTCGGACCATCCAAGTCTTCTCTTTCTAGAACAACTGGTTTGTGATGGCAAATTCTGAAGAAGGTGTGCTAACCTACCTGCAAAAGATGGTACCACTGCTACAGTCACTAGAATTCCTAGTGAATTTCAAGAATTCGACTGCCTCCCAGAAAATCAAATCCATTGGAGCGTGGATAGACTCTTTACAAGAGAGAGCTTTCCTCCCATCAGACCGGGTGGATATTCCTAGATCCATTTTGTCTAGACAGGCCGTCTACCTTTTGTAGTCATCTCGGCACACTGGGGCCATGAAGAAACGTTATGTCCCGGGCCGAGGCACAAGACACATTTGATGTGGGGATCGGTGATTGACATTGTTCGGGGGTAATTAGGGCATTTTTTAAAGCCAGTTGCCATTTTGAAAGGCCGGACAGCTGTCGACTGCCCTCTGTCACCGAAAAAATTTAGGAACGGTATCGACTGAAAAAATTTTGTTTTAATCACCGATCGAAGAAAACTTTAACCGAGACTGGGAGACCCCAATGAGGGGATTTTTCTGAGGAAAATTACTAGTTTTTCCATTAAGGAAAGTGGTGTGAAAATCACACAAGACTCCTGACCTCGAGGCAAAGTGCAGCGCGGAAAAAAAGAGACTGAAGGGAGACCCCTGTGGCTCGAGGGATCATGGCAACCTGGGCATGTTCAGTGGGCTCAGTGTGCCACTCAAAAGTTTCTAGAAACTGACAGAAAGTTTTCCGTAATAGGGCTCCATCCAGCGACATCACCCATATGTGAGGACTACATCCTGCTGTCTTGGGATAACATCTATTACAGGTAAGCAATTTTGCTTTCGCAGATTAGTTTTAAATGTGGTACTTGCTAACTTCATGGAGTGCCCCTAGTCCTATTATCTGAAAGAGTAAATAACTGATTCACATTTACCCGTTCTAGACCTCTCATGATTTTAAAGACCTCTATCATATCCCTCCTCAGCCATCTCTTCTCCAAGCTGAACAGCCCTAACCTCTTTAGCCTTTCCTCATAGGGGAGCTGTTCCATCCCCTTTATCATTTTAGTCTCCCTTCTCTATACCTTCTCCATTGCAACTAAATCTTTGAGATGCGGAGACCAGAATTGTCCACAGTACTCAAGGTGCGGTCTCACCATGGAGCAATACAGAGGCATTATGACATTTTCTGTTTTATTCAGCATTCCATTTGTAATAATTCCTAACATTCTAGTGTCTGCTAGAAAGCCATCAACTAGAAGAGCCTACTAGTTTAAATGGAGAAGATTTCTCCACATGTTGTCTACACAATACCTTGGATCCATTCACATGTGAACCCAAAGAGTTTCTGAACTATTTTCTCATTCTGTTTGCCTCAGGTCTCAGTACCTTATCAGAGAGTGTGCATCTCTGTGCCATAGCAGCTTATTGTGCTCAAATTGAGGGCAAGTTTATCTCAACTCACCCATTGGCTTCCAAATTCATGAAAGGCTTATGGCATACTAAACCTCCATTTGTAAAACCACCCATTCCCTGGGATTTAAATGTCATTCTTGAATGACTGATGAAGCTGACATATGAACTATTAGATTCAGTTTCTCTCAAATTCCTAATGTGGAAAGTAATATTCCTGGTAGCAGTAACCTCAGCCAAAAGAGTTGTCAAGCTTCAGGCTTAAGTTCATTATCTTCCTTATACACAAATCTTCCACAATGGTGGTGCTCCGCACTTGCCCATAATTTCTACCAAACGTAGTATCAACTTTTCACGTTAATCAAGCCATCGTGTTGCATATGTTTTTCTGGAAGCCATACATACATGAAATCGAAAAGACACTTCATACTTTAGTCTCTGAAATGGTCTTGGCTTACTACAAGAGAAAACCTCAGCCACATTGCTGAGCTTCTCAATTATTAATTTCTTATGATCCCAACAGACTGGGCTTAGCAGTAGCCAAACATACATTGTCCAACTGGCTAAGATGTGTTGCGTATTGCTATGCCCTAGCAGATCTACAAATTACAGACACCACAAAACTCATTGTTAGATCCATGATTGCGTCAGTGGCTCATCTGCAAGCTGTTGCATCAGAGGTGGATCCTTGGGCCGAGGTGGGTTTGACGCAACCCGTAGGTATGGGTCCCCACTGTCGGCAGGTGGAGTGGGCTGATAGGCAGAGGCCGCTGGAGCTTCACCTATGCCAGCCCTTGTTCCTCGCGGGTTGAGCCTTTGGGTGCCAGGGCCGGCAGGACTTAGCTGGGCCTCGAGATAGAATAGCAAGAGAAGTTGGTTCAGCCCAGAGACAGCAAGTGAGGGATGATGTAGCCCTACTCTGGACTGGGTAAGGTTCTGGAAACTCGGGTGCCAATGAAACAAAGGCAGACTGAGGGCGCTTGAGCAAAGGTAGGCCGAAGCCTGATAAGTCCATGTCCAGGGTGTAGGCAGAAGAGGCGTTCATTGGTAGGCTTGAGTCAGGGCCGGCGGCAATCCAGGGGCTGTGGCAAGCGATGCTGAGGTCTGATCACGGAGATAATCTATAGCGGTCAATCGAAGCTGAGATCTGATCACGGAGAAGTCAATAGCGTCAGACAAAGTGAAGATCAGGATCTGGAGATAGGCTGTAGCGTAGTCGGGCGAAGCGGAGGTCAAAGTCCGTGTAATCCGAAGCATAGGCAGGGCAGGAACAAGGAAACAGGAACCAGGAACAACGAGGATCTGGAACGTAGAGTAGGGATGAATCTCTTAGCAGCAACAAGTACTCGACCAGCGAGGAGACCTGTTGCAAAGGCAACGCTATGGAGCGGGGCCTGAGCTTAAATACTATGAAGAGGTTGACGTCATCAAGCGGGGCCGCGGCCAGGTTTCTGCCGCGGTCCCTACATAAGGATCAGCGATGCGTGTGCACCTAGGGAGGGGTGCGGCGCGGGTAGTGGCGTCTCTCCACGGACCACGCGGAGAGGCCCGACGAGCAGTAGCATCATGACCTGGAACACTGGGGCTGTGGCAGAGCCGGAGGCACCGGAGGAGACCCGAGGTCGGAGCTGGCAGCCCACCACCGCTAGTGAGGAGGAACCAGATGCTGGAGTCCTTGTAGAAAGGTGAGGGGGCTGTGCCGTGGGTCTGCCACGGACGGCACACAATAACACAAGCTATGCCTCTCGAAGATGGCTAAAGCTACAACTTGGTCGTCAATATATAAATTTATGTCCCATTATTTTCTAGACAGTATCTCAAGGAGTGGTAGTAAATTCAGACAAGCAGTTTTGCATAACCTGTTCACCCAGTAATCTACTCTTCATGGTGGGGTCTGGGTTGCTTTTCCTGTGAGTGCTCCATTGCAGCCTGCAGTTTGGGACTCTCCACATGTCATGACCAATTCAGACCTGTTTGTCAATAGAGAAAGTAAGTTTGCTTAACATAGCCTGGGTTCTCTGAGACAGCAGGATGAATTAGCTATGTTTTAATACCCGCCTTCCTGGAGAGTTGACTACCATGCTAAAAGCTATGCAGTCAACTAAGGGGCTCATGGAGCAGCACACACTTAGTAGAGCAAAAGCTCTATAAGCTAGAAGAAAAGGATCCGATTGGGGCAGTCAGATGATGTAACACACATGTCATGACTAATTTGTCCAGCTGTCTATGGAGAACCCCCATTTATGGTAAACAAACTTGCTTTTCTGTGACATGAAAATGGTATACATAAAACCAAATTATTTGTCAGCAGTGTAATGTGTGCATTTCTTGAGAAAAACAAGTTTATTTTAAATGATGATCAATGCTTAAAAAGTTTAATACATAAGATGCATGAAGGGCCTGATTTTCAAAAACAAACTTGCTTACTCTTTGCTAGTTCTAACAGATCTTACCTGTGCATCATTTATTTTTTCCTTTACATTAATTTAAATTTGAAATGGATTTCACAATAAGAGTGATGGCAAGCATTTACTGCATGCAGGAATAGGTGCATACGATCATTTATTTAGTATTTCCCTGCTGTCAGAATAAGTACTGTGTTTAGTATCTACATTTGATTTTTCAATTATGACATCTTAAAAATTACACAAATTTAGATTGTTTGAAACTGAGGATTAAAGTTTTTTTTCTTTGAATTTTGTTTTAGGTAATACTTTATGGGGATTTGCCAAAAATCAAAGAAAATGTTATATATTTATCAAATCATCAGTGCACAGGTTTGTATTTTTTTTTCTTTCATCTGTTATGCTTTTAACACAGAGCTAAGCAGTAAAACCTCTGTACTAATTGTCAAGCTAACCAAGACAGCTATCTGAACCAGACTGAAATGTTTAATATATTGTGCTTGGGACAGGCTAATTTTGTGTTATAACAAGACAAAGTGCTGGTTAGATGAGTTACCTACACTCTACTTAAGCTACAACGTTGTAAAATGAAGTCTAGTGATGTGTGCAAGCAGAGCATAAATAGTAATGTTACCCTCACTCCCTGAAATGCTGTAATGCTTCAGTAGTGCTGAATTTGGATTGTGGGTTGGCAATGAGTATCCAGAAAAGGAATATTCATGTAGGCAAGACAGAAGCTCTTCATTCTGGTGGCAATTCAGAATTCATTACATCCTGAGCATTAGGAACCAGATTTAATGAGCAGGCAAAAAAAAAAAGTGCAAAAAGCCTGCAAGCTGGGATCTCCTCAGTGGCAGTACTGCGCAATATCATGCAGATGACCTGGTTTTAATTCCTGGGTTAGGCCTCTGCTCTCCAGACTCCTTGGAGCTGGAGATGCCATTGAGGCAGTGTTCATAGCCTCTGGTAGAGGGAGTCTCAGCCATTGCTCAGTGGCAACACCTGGGTTCTTGAAAGAATCACTTTTTTGTGGCTCCTGACTAAGAACTGGCATGATGACTAAGCAGAGTGAGGAGGGAATATAAAATGGGAAGGGGTGTGTGGGGGGAGACGACCCTGGATAGTTATAAATAAAGGCTCATGATGCCATACCCCAATAGAGTCTAGTTCCAATTACACTGAAAGCCCAAAGAAACAGGAGGAAACTGCCAGTCTCCCCCCCAAAAAAAAATTCCTGAAAGTTTTTTCGTAGTTTTAAAATGATAGATCTTTTTGGCCAAGGCTTTAATTTCTTACAACTTCCAAAAGAGAAAACATTTAGCATTTATAGACTGTACAAGTAGAATCTTGTAGAGAAAGTAATGTGTGAGTTTTGCATGACTTTAAAATGTTATCCTTAAAGACAAGCCTGCAACTGTTTTTACATAAGATTTTGCTTGTGCAGTTTTTTTCTGTCAAACTTTTTCCCTTATAGAAGTTGCAGGAACTAAAGACCTGGTTACTAAGACTTTTTTTTCCATTCTGTGACTTGGGGGATTGGTGGGAGAAACTTAGTAAATCGGGCCCTAAATCCATAGGCAAAAGATGTTCTATTGCAAAATTGAATAAGCAAATTCAATTTGGCTTTTTGAACTCGTTACCTTGTTTTTCACAATCCTTAAATCTGGCCCTATATTGCCAATGTGTATCAGCATATCAGTTCTATGTATAAAAGTTATTGCATTTTACCATTTAACTGGTGGTACAGTTAAATATTGTATGCATTCAGCGGCACAGATGGTTAGACTCATACGGGCTGATACAGTAAGGACGTGTAAGAAACAGTGTGGCAGTGCTGGGCGCCCGCTTGTTTGCCGCGCGCATATTTTGGTTCACGTACCACTCGATTCAGTATTCAAATTAGACGCAAATCCAAGCGACATCCAAAGCGCGTCAATGAAGAGGTAGGCGCTCGCAATCCATTTTACTGTATAGAGCGGTATGCAGCGCCTATACAGTATCCAGGGTGCGCTGGTACCTGTCCTTTGAAATGTCGTCATTACAAATGTCATTTGAAATGTCATTCCACCAGGTAAGTGGATGGTTCTTTTCTACAGACCCCGCTGCCTTGAGCGCCCGGCCGGGCGCTCAAGGCAGCGGTGCCTCCGATCATGGATGCCACGACCTTGGACGTCTGAGGTCGCAGCTTGGATGTCCGGCCGGGCGCTCAAGGCAGCGGACATCCAAGCCGCTGTAGGCACCACTGCAGGCAGCTGTAGGCACCGCTGCCTTGAGCGCCCGACCTCGGACGACCAAGCCGAGGGCTGGCGAGCGAATCCGCTAGTCTCTCTATATTATAAAATTATTAGGGATGCTGGGCGACCACGTCAGCGTGCTCACGCACCACTATACACACAGGCGGGCCTCGCATTTTGAGCATTTCTCAACCGCTGTCCGGTACGAAGCTGACTGAACACCACACTAATGCCAGGGACAGGGTAGGCAGTAAATATTCAGGTTAAAGATGCAGTAAATGAGCTGGTTAACAGGGCGATAATTTGGGCGCACGTTACTGTATTGGAGGGAATAGCTAATCCGATCATTAACATGTCATATACATGCGGCGGGCGGAAAGGGATATGTGTCCTTTTCGGCAAGCGGTAAGGACGCGTAAAAGCTGATACTGAATCGCGGGTACGCCTTACGCGTCCAAAACGTGCGTCCAAAGCGGGTTAAAAACCGGGTAACCACGGCCGTGCTTTACTGTATCAGCCCGATAATGAGCAGAGAGAGGACAGAACAAAGGATAGCATATGATTTTTCTCTTATTGGATTCAGGTCCAAGATTTTAATGATGGCTCAGTCAGACTTGGTGCATAATTATAAAATTTGTATATAGACTTTCCTGAGATCTTTGGACATGTTACACTCTCTAACATTATATTTCCTGGCGTGTAGCCAGATGGACTCAGGACAAATGGGGATAGTATCCGCGTGCTAGCAGTTGGAGATGGATCTGACGTCAGCACGGGGGCGTGTATATATCCCCACAGGAAGCGCAGCTGTTCAGTAATTTCCGTCTCCAAAGCAGTTTGGAGTGCCTGCACGCTGGTTCAGCGTGCTTTCCAAGACTACTTTCATTTTTGTTTTCTTCTCTTCTAGATTCTACTTTACCTTTCTTCAACACCTTTTTGAGCCCCGCGCTCCTCAGGGGCCGTTCTGGCCGTGCCCCCCAGTTGAGCTTCCCGGGGTGACTGCCGTGGTCCCCCGGAGGTGAAAGTCCTCGGTCCCGCCGAGGCCCTCGCTCCCGGCGTGGACGAGGTAGCGGGTGCAGTGCCTCAACCGCGGCGGTGAAAGGTATCGGCCCTTTCCCCTCGCAGCCGGAGACCGCCTGTGATCCTGCCCGGCAGCGCTGAAGATTTGGTAAGGCGTACGTCTCTTCACCCAGGTCTCCACTATCTAGAAGACCGGCGGCGTGGCAAGCCGTGGAGGACGCCATTTGTGGCCTTACTCAGGTATTCCGCGCCTGTAATGGGCGCGGCTTTCTTTCCTCCTTGTTCTTGCTTATTGGCTGCCACTGTGAGTATGTGCCGCATATTGCTGCTGTATGTCTATTGACTGCCATTAGGTGTATCTTGCTACCTGCTTAGTATTGTGCGCCTATTCTGCTCGGCGCCTATTGCGGCCGCACACTGTTGCTATTGTGTGCCTGTTCTACTCAGCGCCTCTTGCTGCCACAGCTTGTTGCTATTGTGCGCCTGTTATTTTCAGCGCCTATTGCTGTCGCATACTATTGCTATTGTGCGCTTGTTTTGCTCAGCGCCTATTGCTGCCGCTTACTATTGCTATTGTGCGCTTGTTTTGCTCAGCGCCTATTGCTGCCGCTTGCCTTTGCTATTGTGCGCTTGCTCTATTCAGCGCCTATTGCTGCCGCATCCTATTGCTATTGTGCGCCTGTTCTAGCCTGCGCCTATTGCTGCCGCATAAGAAGCGCACGCTTGCTATATTTTGCTCATGGATCAGCTCGCAGCCGCAGCTGCGCCGCCGCTTGCCCTAGACGTTTCAGCTCTGGGCCTCTGCTCTGCATGCCACCTTCGTGCCACGCGCGGTACTGACACCGACTCCCTGTGTACCCAATGTGCGGCGGCCGGGGGACCCTCCGGCCAGGACCAATCTCAGCCGCAGTTTTTTGACAGTTCACCTGCGGCTACCCCGGATTTGGGAGGCAGTCTCGACCGCTCAGGAATCCCGGGGGATCTTGTACCCCGGCGTTTTGAGGCTGCTTCCATTTCCTGGGTGGATCTTTTTCAGGGAATTCATGCCTTTGTCCAGATGCAGACGGCTTCGCGTCCTGCCCCTACGGTCCTTGCTGCGCCTGTTCTTCCGGCGGTTGCTGCGGTTCCTGCGGTGGCGGCGTCTACGGCGCATGCTGCGGCTGCCGCCATGATGGCAGCCTCTAGGGATCCTGTTCCTGGACCCTCGCAGCCTTCTCGGGAGCGGGACCTCCCGTTATTGGACAGTCCCGATCACTCGGACCAGGAGGTTTCACCGGACGAGTCCGAACTCCCGGACGAGGGGGACCTCCCCCCGGGGATTGCGCCATATAGGACTATGCGGCGCTTTTTCCCTAAGGAGGACCTCTCGGACCTCGTGTCTCAGTGTCTGGCGGAGTTGGATATCACTGGACCCAGTGCTTCGATTCCTTCTGCGCAGAACCCCCTGCTGGAAGGTCTTCGTCCTACAGCCCGCCATTTTCCTTTCTTGCAGGCAGCTCAGCAACTCATTGATTTGGAATGGGCAGCACCGGCGGCCTCATTTCAAGGGGGCCGGGCCCTGAAAGGCATGTACCCATTGGCACCGGCTCTCCAGGACCTCCTGGCATGCCCTCAGGTGGACGCCTTAATTAGCGCTGTGGTCAAGCGCACTACCATTCCTGTGGAAGGGGGTATGGCCCTCAGGGAGCCCCATGACAGGCGGATGGACGCCATTCTGAAGCAAAATTTTGAGGTGGCAGCTCTTTCTTTGAGGATTGCGGCCTGTTGCACGGTGGTCACTCGTGCCTGCTTGTCTCAGGTCCGGAACAACGCTCCGGCGGCTGACATGGAGCCCGCTCTTTCCTTCCTCACCGATGCCGCATCGGATTTGGTTCGAACCACGGCTAAGGGGATCTCGTCTTCCATGGCCGCCAGGAGACACCTATGGATCCAGCCATGGTCCGCTGATACACCTTCAAAGTCTCGCCTCATCAAATTGCCTTTTCAGGGCTCGTTTCTGTTTGGCAGTGACCTTGATAAGCTAGTCGCTACCTGGGGTGCCTCTCCTGTGCCTCGCCTACCAGAAGACCGGTCCAGGAGGGGACAGCGCTCCGGTCCACGGCCCTCTAGGGGCAGGAGCTCACAGCGATTTGTTCCATATAGAGGGCGCTACCAGACGCCGCGTCCTCCGGCCAGGAATCAGTCCTTTCGGTCCAGGCTGCGCAAACGGGGGAACGGGCCGGGTGGGGGTCCCGGTCGCATCCCACAATGAGAATTTGCCGATTCATCTGGGGGACGAAGCCATAGGGGGCAGGTTGACCCTCTTCTACCCCAGATGGGTCGAGATCACGTCGGACCAGTGGGTCCTTGCAGTTATCCGAGAGGGGTATTATCTGGACTTTCATCATCTTCCTCCGGACAAGTTTGTGGAGTCTTCATGTTCCCCGCTCAAGAAGGCAGCATTGGAGGCCACCCTGACGAGGCTCCTGACCTTGAACGCCATCCTCCCAGTGCCTGCCTGGGAAGTGAATTCTGGACACTATTCCATTTATTTCATAGTACCCAAGAAAGGGGGCACTTTTCGGCCTGTGCTGGACCTCAAATCCCTCAATCGGTACTTACGGGTACCGAGGTTTCGCATGGAAACTCTGCGCTCCGTCAAAGCCGCAGTCCAACCCGGAGAGTTCCTCACGGCATTAGACCTGTCCGAAGCCTATCTTCATATTCCGATACATCCAGATCATCAGCGCTTCCTACGCTTCAAGGTTCTGGACCGCCACTTCCAGTTTCGAGCTCTCCCCTTCGGGTTGGCCACCTCCCCAAGGACATTCACCAAGGTGATCGTGGTTGTGGCGGCGGCACTCAGGCGGGACGGGATCTTGGTCCATCCCTACCTAGACGACTGGTTGATCAGGGCGAAATCCCGAGTGGAGAGCCTGCGGACAACCGACAGGGTGATCGCCCTTCTGGAAAGCTTGGGCTGGGTCTTCAACCTCAGCAAGAACTGCCTACAGCCTTCCCAGTCCATAGAATATCTGGGGGTACGGTTCGACACTCGGGCGGACACGGTCAGTCTTACGACCAAGAGACAGTTGAAACTTCGGCAGCGTATCCAGTATCTGTTGGGAACCAGTCGGCCATTAGCTTGGGATTATCTGCAAGTTCTGGGTCTCATGGCCTCCACTCTGGACGTGGTGCCTTGGGCACGAGCCCATATGAGACCACTACAGCATTCCCTGCTCTCTCGCTGGAGCCCCCATCACCGAGCCTATTCCACGCACCTCCCTCTACCGGTCCATGTTCGGTCCCAGCTGCGGTGGTGGTTGCGGTCCGACCACCTGAGCAGGGGGTCGCGGATGTCCTCGCCCACGTGGATCTTGCTCACCACGGATGCCAGCCTAAGCGGCTGGGGAGCACATTGCGAAGAACTCACCGCGCAAGGGCGCTGGAACAGGGAGGAGTCCACATGGAACATCAATCGCCTGGAAGCCCAGGCAGTCAGACTGGCCTGCCTTCGTTTCGCTCCACGGCTGCGGCACAGAGCTGTCAGAGTGATGTCCGACAACGCCACCACGGTGGCCTACATCAACCGTCAGGGCGGAACCAGAAGCCGACAGGTATCTCTAGAAATCGCCCCACTCATGGTTTGGGCAGAGGCGAATCTGCGGGACATCTCCGCCGTCCACATTGCCGGGAAGGACAATACCACAGCAGACTTCCTCAGCAGAGGAAGCCTGAATCCAGGCGAGTGGCAGCTGTCCCCCACAGCTTTCCAGATGATTGTCGATCACTGGGGGATCCCGGCCATGGATTTACTGGCAGACAAGTCCAATGCTCAGGTACCCAGATACTTCAGCCGCAGACGCGACCCGTGCTCGCACGGCATCGATGCTCTGGTCCAGCCGTGGCCTCCGGGGACTCTTCTATATGCCTTTCCCCCGTGGCCTCTACTGGGTGCCCTCATCCACAGGATTCGGTCACACCAGGGCCTAGTTCTTCTGGTGGCCCCGGACTGGCCAAGAAGACCCTGGTACGCGGACCTCAGACGCCTGCTGGCAGGGGAGCCTCTCCCCCTGCCTCCTCTCCGGGACCTTCTACGTCAAGGTCCCATTCTGCACGAGGATCCGGCTCGGTTCTCTCTTACGGTCTGGCCATTGAGAGGGCTCGACTGAAGAAAAAGGGTTACTCGGGGCCTGTGATTAATACACTCCTCCGGGCTCGCAAGTTTTCCACATCCCTCACCTACGTACGGATCTGGAGAATTTTTGAAGCATGGTGCGACTCTCATGGCACCAGTCCACATGCCGCCACTATTCCTATTGTTGGATTTCCTGCAGGATGGGCTTCAGAAGGGTCTCTCCCTCAGCTCCATCAAGGTTCAGGTAGCGGCACTATCGTGCTATGGGCCCAGGAGAGGTGGCAAGACTATCGCCAAGCACCCTGATGTTTCTCGTTTCCTGCAAGGCGTCAAGCATATTCGTCCGCCACTAAAGTGGCCTATACCCTTATGGAACCTTAATCTGGTTCTGGATTTCCTTGCGGGATCCACCTTCCGACCCCTTCGGGGCTTGTCTCTACGGTCTCTAACCCTGAAGTTGGTATTCCTGCTGGCCGTATGCTCCGCACGCCGCATCTCTGAACTACAAGCGCTGTCCTGCCGTGATCCCTTTCTACGTATCTCTTCGGAGTCTATCCATCTTCGGACGGTTCCCTCTTTTCTCCCTAAAGTGGTTTCACAATTTCATCTTAACCAAACCATATCCTTGCCTACCACTGTAGGTTTGAAGAAATCTGAAGAAGGCCGTTTATTACGCCATCTCGACATCGGCAGATTGCTGCCCAGGTATCTGACAATGACTCAAGACCTGCGGAAGACAGACCATCTGTTCGTCCTACACAGCGGGAAGAAGCAAGGTGAAGCGGCCTCTCGGCCCACCATTGCCCGCTGGATTAAAGACGTTGTCAGAGCCGCCTACGTGGCGGCTGGGAAGGCTCCGCCTCTACAGGTTAAGGCTCATTCTACCAGAGCCCAAGCGGCGTCTTGGGCTGAATCCCGGATGCTGTCGCCGGCGGACATCTGTAAAGCGGCGACATGGTCCTCCCTCCATACCTTTTCTCGGTTCTACCGTCTGGATGTCCAGGCCAGGGAGGACTCGGCTTTTGCGAGGGCGGTACTGCATGGTCCTCAGGCAGCCTCCCGCCCAGGCGGGGTGTAAAGCTTTGGTACATCCCATTTGTCCTGAGTCTATCTGGCTACACGCCAGGAAATGTTGAGATTACTTACCTGGTAATCTTGTTTTCCTTAGTGTAGACAGATGGACTCAGCATCCCGCCCAGCTGCCTGTGTACATGGGTTTTCACTGATTCCAGGTAAGCCTTTGACCTTTGTTTTCCTAAGAGCGTACACTCTGCCAATATCCACGCCTTCCGGTTGGGAAGGCTGGCGGTCTCCAGCCACTGTCAATCGGTCAGGGGAGGCCTGTTTTCATTTTTTTTTCTTTACCTTTCATTGAGCGTCAGTACACACATCCATAACAGCTTTTGCAAGGAAGATTACTGAACAGCTGCGCTTCCTGTGGGGATATATACACGCCCCCGTGCTGACGTCAGATCCATCTCCAACTGCTAGCACGCGGATACTATCCCCATTTGTCCTGAGTCCATCTGTCTACACTAAGGAAAACAAGATTACCAGGTAAGTAATCTCAACATTTGTCATTGCTGCATCATGTGTTTGGTTGATAATTGTGGCTTGTCATCTCTATTCACTTGCCCTGTGAGTCTGGCAGATTCTCAAATAGTTCTAATCCACTGTTTGAACTACTCGGCTATGAATACATAGTATTGTGTGTTTAGTAAGGATAAATACATTTTTAAAAGGTATTGGTTTTCTTAAGTAATTGGTTGACATATTTTGTCTATAAACATGTTATGTTATAAACTGAGAGATTTTTTTATGTGCACACAGTTGACTGGATCATTGCAGATATGATAGCAGTGCGACAAAATGCTCTTGGACATGTCCGATATGTCCTAAAAGATGGATTAAAGTTTCTTCCCTTGTATGGCTGGTATTTTTCTCAGGTAATTTGTTTGTTTAAAACGATTTATTACACACCTTATTGTTAATAAAATGTGAGTTACAGCAATATAAAAATGACAGAGAACGTATCCACATTACAATTAATAAACCAGTAATACAATAAAAAATACCATAGAGTATCCATATTCCTTCTGAGAAATGGATAAAATCAAAATTACTTGTGAAAATACGTTTTTAGCTGCTTGCGGAAGAACAATAAATGTCATCGAGTAAGCCACAATTCTCTCAGTAAATGGTTCCAAATAGTGGGAGCCAGTACAGAAAAAGCCTTTGGATGAACTGACATTAAGCGAACTTCTTTTATTGTAGGGGCCACTAACAAACTCTTTTTGAGAGTGTAATGAATGGTTCAGAACATATAAAGAAAGCTTATGCAGAAGGTAACTAGGGTAGATACCCCTCACTACTTTAAATATCAGACAAATCATAAAGCTAGCACAGTAATTTACTAGAAGCCAATATTTTCTGTAGGTAGCCACCTCCTTGGATTTAGCTCTGATATAGACTGAGAGACTCACAAGGCAATGTCTGCACAGAAACTCCCACACATGCTCAGTAGAGTTCAAAGCTCTACTGGCTTGGAGGAATGAGTCCATTCAGTACCGCCAGATGATATCAACCACATGCAGTAACTAATTCATTCTGCTATCTACGGAAAACACCATTTACAATAAGCAAACTTGCTTTCACTGAAGGGGTGGGGGGGTGATAGACACCTGGATCAGACTTCCAGCAGAAGTGGTAGAATACGATATTGACAGAATTCAAACTTTCTTCAGAAAGATGCAAAGGGATTTTCCCATCCCTGGCACCCTTTTTTCTCTTTCATAATCTTTGGTATCCTGCTCTCTTCTCCTCCTAACCTCGCCTCTCTCTTTTTCCTTTAACTCTTCCCAAAACTGTTTCTCCCCACTCTTGCTGCTGAGCCCGCCCCATCTTTCTTGTACAGTCTATTTTTGTCTTCTGTATGTGACAATGAGCCTTGTAACACTGGCAGCGAGACAGCATAGGACTAGGTGGTGTTACACAGCAGAGAGAGAATGGTGGGGTTTTTGTGTTTTATTTTGGTGCTTGAAATGCTTCCTGTTTCATGTGCACGTCTCCAGAGGCAGGCAGAGCTCCAGAGACTCATTGCGTGGATGAGATGATGGTGCAGGGAAGAGGGATTCAGTTTTGTAAGGAACTGGGCAATCTTTTGGGGAAGGGGGAGTCTTTTCCAAAAGGACGGGCTTCACTTTAACCAGAGTGGAACTAAACTGCTGCTGTTAACTTTTAAAAAGGAGGGAGAGCAGCTTTTAAATTAGAATAAGGGGGAAAGCCAACAGCAGCGCATGGTTCGGAGGGAGGTATCTTCGAAGGATACTAATGAAACAGGAGAGTTTGTTGGGATGGCCTGAGAGGTTCCACCAAAAGCAATAGTAGCTAGATAATGAGCTAAATCTTAAAAAACACATCGCAGCAAAAACAAAAGAATGCTTCTTCAAAATTCAAATACTCAAACACCTTAAACCGCTGCTTCACCCCCGGGATTTCAGAACCGTTCTTCAAACCCTCATCTTCTCCAGTATTGACTACTGCAACTCCCTTCTAATTGGCCTTCCCAATGCAACCTTAAGACCACTGCAGTTACTCCAAAATGCAGCTGCCAGAGTCCTGACTGGTAAAAGAAAATCCGACCATATATCACCAGTACTCCACAACTTACAGTGGCTTCCTGTTAAAAAAAGAATAGAGTACAAAGTCACCACAATTCTACATAAGACAATTCACAAAGCAGACTTCACTGCCCTGGACAATATTATACATCTGCATAAATCATCACGTACAACAAGATCTACATATAAAATTCAGCTTGATGTCCCTTCATTACCACAAGCCAAACTTTCCTCCACCAGAAATAGAGCCATCTCTATAGTCGGCCCAAAATTATGGAACTCTTTACCTCTACACCTCAATTCACAAGAAAATCTTAAATCCTTTAAAAAGGAACTTAAAGAATGGCTACTCTCACAGTCTTACAATAACTGTTCACCCAATGATAACAGAGCATAAAACCTTTTTCATATCCACCTCTCGCCCCTTTTTATTCTAACAATCCTTCTGACTCTCGCCCGACTTGCAGAAACCTTCTTTCTTATTAACGGCTTCAACCGTCAACTTCAAGCACTGCATACAGTCTTATCTAATGTTCAATGTACTTGTTAACTTTTACTAAGTTAATACTCTGTTTCAATCTGTTTTAATGTTATGAATTCAAATGTAACTGGTTCGTTGTAATGTAAACCGGAGTGAAGGCATTGTCAGCTGTACCTCGGTATATAAACAAATGCTAAATAAAAAAAATAAATGTGCCTATAAGAAAAGAATCACCTGAGCTAAAGGATTCCAAATTATCCATATCAACCGAAAAGCAGGTTGTTAAAACATTGATAAGACAGGCTAAGAGAGAATTTGAAATGAAATTGGCTGTAGAGACAAAAACTCATAAAACTCTAAAACTTTTAAAGTATTTCCAAAGCAGGAAACCTGTGAGGAAGTCAGTTGTACTGTTAGATAATTGAGGGGTTAAAGGGGCTTTTAGGGAAGAGAAGGCCATCACAAAAAGACTAAGGGGAGATTTTAAAAGATGCACACATGCATGATGTTAAATCAGGTGGCTGCGCACGCACAAGAGGGGGGGTGTTAGTATATGATTTATCATGTGAGAAAGCGAACAGGCATTTGTGTGTATTATTGTGTATGTAAAAGAAAATGAGCGTGTGCGTGATTGTATGTGAGAGAGATTGAGCAGATGTGTATGTGTGTTTATGATTGTGCATTTGAGAGTGAGCGAACATATGTGTGCAATTGTGTAAGAGAGCAAATGTGTGTATGTGTGTGTACAATTGAGCATATGAGAGAAAGAGCAAAGAGGTTTTGTGTGTGTGTGTGTGTGTGTGTGTGTGTGTGTGTATAAGCACGTGAGACAGAGCACAAGCTGTTACCCATGCCGCCCGCGGCAGCCCTGCGGTGTGGCCCTCTCACCACCTCAGACGGACTCCAGCTCCTGGCTCCTCTTTGCTGGCGGAGCTGGGCTTCCAGCTCCGACCTCTGGTTCTCTCCTGTGCCTCT
Organism: Rhinatrema bivittatum; assembly: GCF_901001135.1. NCBI lineage: Eukaryota > Metazoa > Chordata > Amphibia > Gymnophiona > Rhinatrematidae > Rhinatrema > Rhinatrema bivittatum. The sequence continues at coordinate 417,314,668 of NC_042617.1, read as the reverse complement.
GGCCCTGCCACGCCACCGAGTGTTGCTAGCCAAGATGTCCCTGTTCGTCGGGCCTCTCTGCATGGCCCGCGGAGAGATGCCGCCATCAGCGCTGCGCCCCTTCCTAGGCGCGCGCGCATCATTGATTTTGTTTTAAAGGGCCCACGGCAGGAACCTGGCCGCTGACCTGGATGCTGATGTCAGACCTCTTCAGCGTATAAAAGCCCCGGCCTCGCTCCATAGCGCTGCCTTTGCAACAGGTCTCCCCGTACTCAGAGTACTCATTGCTGATCCTAGATTCGTCTCATCGTGTGTTCCTGTTTTCCTGTGGTTCCCGGTTCCTGTTCTCCTAGTTCCTGTTTGTCTATGTTTTGGACTAACTCATTGGATTTGACCTCCACTACACCTGACTACTCTTCAGCTTCTCTCCAGCTCCGGACCTCCGCTACGCCTGACTCCGCCTGCCTTCTCCGCGCCCTGACCACTGCCTTGAACGACTACGTTACAGACTATTCAGTGTTCAGAGTTCTACGTTGCTTGCCACAACTTCTACTTGTCGCCGGCTCTAACCCTAGCCTGTCAGTGACGCCTCTTCTTGCCTATTCTCTGGACATGGACTTTCAAGGCTTCGGCATTCCTATGCTTAAGTGCCTGAGTTCCAGTACCGAATCCAGTCCAGGATAGGACTGCGCCATCTATCGACTGCTGTCTCTGGGCTGAATCATCTATCTTCTCTAGCTAACCTAGAGGCCTACCTAAGTTCTGCCGGCCCTGGCACCCAAAGGCTCAACCCGAGGGGAACGAGGGCTGGTATAGGTGAAGCTCCAGCGGCCTCTAGCTTCAACCCACTCCACCTGCTGACGGTGGGGGCCCATAGGTCCTCGCTTATGGGTTGTGTTAAACCCACCTCAGCCCAAGGGTCCACCTCAGACGCAACAGGTTGCAAAGGTCATGGACTCTGTGGAGCCACGTGCCCTCCAGGCCATCCTAGGCCTGGAATCCAAGGTACAAGAACAGCAGCAGTTCCTTGAGGCATTGGCCTCCTCCATGGATCGTCTTCATGCCCGGCTTGATGCCCTTACGAACAATTCAGCTCTCCCTCCTCCATAGCCACCTCCATTGAATGCCTCTAGCCTTGTTGGCACTTCCAGCACCTCCACGCTTCAATGGCGACTCCAGACTCTGCAGGGGATTCATAAATCAATGCTACTTGCAATTTGCCCTGTAGCCCTCCTTCTTCCAGACCGAATTGACTAAAGTTATGTTTATCCTGTCCCGCCTTGAACGTAAGGCATTGGCCTGGGCTTCCCCCCTGTGGGAACACTCGGATTCCTTGCTGAAGGAACTGGCTCAGTTTGTGGCTGTTTTCAGACGGACCTTTGATTTATCCTGGGCGAGATGCCATGGCAAGCACCAACTTACTACATCTCTGTCAAGGACAAAGAGGTCTTTTTGATTATACAATTGAGTTTCGGACTTTGGCTACCGAGCTCGCTTGGCAGGAAGACTGCCTCCGAGCTATCTACCTGGACGGGCTTTCTCCGCAGCTAAAAGATGAGTTGGCTGCACAGGAGCTCCCTTCCTCTCTGGAGGACCTTATAGATTTGGCAGGTCGAATTGACCATCATCTTCAAGAGTGTCACCGGGAGAGTCGGATGCCCAAGAAGCCTTCGCAGTTCGCTCCCACTCACCACCAGTTACCAACCCTTCATCCTGCAGTGACACTAGAGTGGTCAAAGTGGAAGAACCTATGCTGTTGGGTCATGGGCAGCTGACACTGGAAGGGCGGCCTGTGTCTGTATTGCGGAGCACCTGGCCACCATCTGCAGACTTGCCCTATCCGTCCAGGAAACTCCTTGGCCCAAGTTCAGTAGGGGTCATGAACTTGGGTGCAACCTCTCTGGCCCCTCAATTGTCAGTACTGGTCACGTTAATCTGGGACTCCCGGGCCTTCCCGGTTCTTGCTCTGGTAGATTCCAGAGCAGGAGGTAATTTTATCCTTAAAGACCTTGTGCAGCTTTTGGGTATAAAAACCCATTCACTCGACACGTCTCTATGTATTGCTTCTATCTATGGAGAGCCGTACCTGGCTGAATCTCCTTAACTAAGGAACCTGTCCAGTTACGTACTGGGGCTTTACACATCGAGGAACTTGAATTATTAGTATTGGATAAGTCTATCCACCCTATAGTACTTGGACTCCCCTGGCTACAGAAGCATTCCCCCCAATTCAACTGGGCCTCATTGCAACTAGTAGAGTGGGGTCCCGCTTGCCATCAGTCCTGCCTCCAAAAGGTGATACCATCTCCTGTGGTTCCCTTGGCTACTACGTCCTCTGGCGTACTTGCTCCGTATGCTGCCTTTGAGCACGTATTCTCTAAATAGAAGGCTGACCTCCTTCCACCTCTCCGAAGGTTTGATTGCCCAATTGATCTCCTTCCTGGAACCACGCCTCCCCGTGGACACACTTATCCTTTGTCCTTACCTGAGACAAAGGCAATGACTGAATACATTCAGGAAAATCTTGCAAAAGGATTTATTTGCCCATCTACATCACTCGCTGGGGTGGGATTCTTTTTTGTGACCAAGAAAAATGGGTCACTTAGGCCATGTATTGACTACCGCGGCCTAAATTTATTTATTTATTTATAGACTTTTCTTTGCCGACATTCGTGAGGCACATCATACCGGCTTACATTGAACTGAAAGGAGGAAAATACAATGAACAGAATAACATGTCATAGTTAAACGCAAATGGTGTAAGATATAAGCATCGTAAAACATTCTGAGATTATATATAATAACATAAAAGAACTAAATAGCTATGGAGGAAAAAGGTAGAAAGAAAGAAAGAGAAACTTTGTACAAACTAAGAAAACTTTATCTTTAACAATGAGAAAGTGGTACAGGGGTTATGAAGTGCAGCAAAGCTCCAGGGGGGGGGAGGGTAGGGGCACAGATGGAAAAGGAGAAGAGCAAGGGGCGGAGGGGAGGTAGTGGAGATTCTTAGAAAGGTCCATTTAGAAAAGTCCATTTAGGAGAAGTCTACGTATTGGTTGAGTCAGGGTATGCCTGCTTGAAGAGCCATGTTTTGACTCCTTTTTTGAATTTGTTGAGTGGTGGTTCTATTCGGAGGGAAGGGGGGAGGGAGTTCCAGAGGTAGGTGCTAGCTTTGAGTCTCATTTGATGCCATCACTTGTAAGAATAAATATCCCTTACTGCTGACTTCTAAATTGTTCGACTGTCTTCAGGGTGCCTCCATCTTCACGAAGCTGGATTTATGCGGGGCATATAACCTGGTAAGAATTCGCCCCGATGACGTTTGGGAAAACTGCTTTTAACACCAGGGATGGACACATAAATACTTGGTGATGCCCTTCGGCCTCTGTAACGCACCCGCAGTATTCCAACTAATGATGAATGAAATTTTTAGAGATCTTTTATACACTAAAGTAGTGGATTATCTGGACGACATCCTCATCTTTTCTAGAGATCTCGACAAGCATCATGCCGACGTACGAACCGTCCTCCAGCGTCTTCGTGAAAACCATCTGTTTGCGAAAATGGACAAGTGTCTGTTTGAAAAGTCCAGTTTGCCCTTCCTGGGCTATATAATTTCTCAGCAAGGCTTCTCCATGGACCCTGCTAAATTAAAGGGAATCCGGGTTTGGCTGCAGCCTGTGAGACTCAAAGCACTCCAGCGCTTCCTAGGATTTCTCAATTACTATCGTCACTTCATCCCACATTATTTGACATTGGCTGCTCCTCTGACAGCCTTAACCCGTAAAGGCCAAAACACAAGAAATTGGTTGCCTGAAGCCATTGCACCTTCCATCGTTTGAAGGAAACCTTCCAGAAGGGGTCCTGTCTACCCCACCCAACTCGTCCATTTCTTGTTGAAGTGGATGCCTCCGCCATTGGGGCTGGGGCTGTCCTAAGTCAACGCACTGCCTCTGGTACTGTGGTTCCTTGTTCCTTTTACTCCCATAAATTCTCATTGGCAGAGAAAAATTACAGCATCGGGGATCGTGAATTGCTCGCCATAAAGTTGGCTCTTGAAGAGTGGCGCCCCTAGCTAGAGGGCACATAACATAAATTTACGGTGTTTACTGATCATAAGAATCTGGAACATTTGAGTCAAGTTCGATGGGCTTTGTTTTTCTCTAGATTTGATTTTGGACTCCATTATCATCCAGCCGACAAGAATCTCCGGGCGAATGCCCTATCACGGTCCTTTGAGCCTAAAAACCCTCCGGAAGAACCAACCCATATAATCAACCCAGCTTGTATCTCCTTGTCTGCCACTCACCCAGTCCCTACTGGGAAAACGGTAGTGCCTCGACGATTCCGAGAAAGAGTTCTCCGCTGGGCACACAATTCCAAATTTGCCAGTCACCCAGGACGAGCACGAACCATGGCACTGCTCCAGCAGTTCTTCTGGTGGCCTACCTTGGTCTCTGACATGAAAGCGTCGAATCTTGTAATGTTTGTGCACAGCAAAAACCCCTGGTTGAGCGACCTTGGGGTCGTCTTCAACCGCTTCCAGCACCCGAAGAACTGTGGACTCGCCTATCTATGGATTTCATCATGGATTTGCCACCTTCTAAGGGTCACACCGTAATTTGGGTCACCATAGACCGCTTTTCTAAAATGGCCCATTTCGTACCTCTGCCGGGCCTACCATCTGCTCCAGAGCTATCACAATTGCTCTTCCACCATATTGTCAGATTACATGGTTTACCCACGGATATTGTTTCAGATCGAGATCAATTCGTTCCCAGGTATTGGCATTCACTCTGCTGAAAATTCGGTATTAACATCAGCCTTACAACCGCCTATCATCCTCAGGCCAACGGGCAAGCCAAACGGATGAACCGCTCTTTGAAGGCTTTCCTGAGCACATACATCAATGACCAACAAGATAACTGGTCAGACCTCTTATCCTGGGCAGAGTTTTATCACAACTCTCACATCGCCACGGCTACTGGAACCTCTCCATTTTCAATTGTCTATGGGAGACCACCACTACCCATACCTCTATCCATGCCGTCCCCTGTGGCACAGACTACTGCGGATACCTTTAAGACACTATGGGAACAGACAAACCTTTGCCTGTTTCAGGCCGACTCCCGGGCCAAGAGAACTGCTGACAGTTGATGCCGCTTGGCTCCTGAATTCCTTCCTGGCCAGAAAGTCTGGTTAAGTATTAGATACATCTGTCTCTGAATTCAGTCACAGAGATTTGCTCCTAGGTTCATCGGCCCTTTCCCGGTTACCCGATGCATCGGACCTGTTACATACCAGCTTCGGCTGTCCCCTACACTGGGGATACATAATACATTACATGTATCGCTTCTAAAGCCTGTGATTCTGTCCTGGCCTGCCCAGAAGGCTCCTGAGCCACCTCCTTTGGTGGCAGAAACCGACACAACATATAAAGTCCATGAAGTCCTAGATGTCTATCGTAGGGGCCGCCGTTGGGAGTACCTCCTTTCCTGGGAGGGATACGGACCCGAAGAAAATTCGTGGGAGCCAGCTCAAAACATCCTGGATAAGAACCTCCTCTTGAACTTCCACCGTGCCCATCCAGGCAAACCCCAACTTCCAGGAGGGGGGGCATAAAGGGGGGGTACTGTTACTCATGCAGCCTTGCAGTGCAGCCCTCTCACTTTCTCAGACGGACTCCATCTCCTGGCTCCCCTTTGCTGGCAGTGGTGGGCCGCTAGCTCCGACCTCGGGTTCCCTCTGGTGCCTCCAGCCCTGCCACGCCACCCAGTGTTGCTTGCCAAGATGTCCCTGTTTGTTGGGCCTCTCCGCATGGCCCACGGAGAGACGCCCCATCAGCGCCGCACCCCTTCCTAGGTGCACGCGCATCATTGACTCTTTTAAAGGGCCCACGGCGGGAACCTGGCCGCGGACCCAGATGCTGACGGCAGACTCTTCAGCATATTAAAGCCCAGGCCTCACTCCATAGCATTGCCTTTGCAACAAGTCTCCTCGTACTCCTCGTACTCGTTGCTGATCCTAGATTCGTCTCATCGTGTGTTCCTGTTTTCCTGTGGTTCCCGGTTCCTGTTCTCCTAGTTACTGTTCGTCTGTGTTGGATTGACTCAATGGATTTGACCTCCGCTACGCTTGACTACTCTTCAGCCCCAGACCTCCGCTACGCCTGACTACGCCTGCCTTCTCCGCGCCCTGACCACTGCCTTGAACGACTATGCTACAGACTATTTAGTGTCAAGAGTTCTACGTTGCTTGCCACAACTTCTACTCATCGCCGGCTCTAACCCTAGCCTGTCAGTGACGCCTCTCCTCTCCTATCCTCTGAATGTGGACTTTCAAGGCTTCGGCCTTCCTTTGCTTAAGCGCCTTCAGTTTCTCCTTGTTCCTTTGGTACCTGAGTTCCAATACCAAATCCAGTCCAGAATAGGACTGCACCATCTATCGACTGCTGTCTTTGGGCTGAATCATCTATCTTCTCTAGCTAACCTAGAGGCCCACCTAAGTCCTGCCGGCCCCGGCACGCAAAGCTCAACTCGAGGGGAATGAGGACTGGTATAGGTGAAGTTCCAGCGGCCTCTAGCTTCAGCCCACTCCACCTGCTGATGGTGGAGACCCTTAGGTCCTCGCCCACGGGTTGCGTCAACCCCACTTCAGCCCAAGGGTCCACCTCCGACGCAACACAAGCAAGAGTGTACATGTGTATGACTGAGCATGTGAGAGGAAGAACAAGCATGTATAATTGGGTATGTGAGTGAACGTGTGTGTGATTGAGCATGTGAGAGTGAATGAACATGTGTGTTAGAGAGAGGGAAGAAAGTTTGTGTGCAACAAACAACTCCCCCCACCACCCCACTAATCCACGACAATGAGAGCATTTGGTAATTAAACGTTCCTAGGTATGGAAGTGGGGATTTATTAATTCATTAATTAATTAATTTGTCAGGTTTTATATAATTATAGTTGGTGATTCGATTTTTAGGAATGTAGATAGCTGGGTGGCTGGTGGGCGTGAGGATCGCCTGGTAACATGCCTATCTGGTGCGAAGGTGGCGGACCTCACGCGTCACCTAGATAGGATTTTAGACAGTGCTGGGGAGGAGCCGGCTGTCGTGGTACATGTGGGCACCAACGACATAGGAAAATGTGGGAGGGAGGTTCTGGAAGCCAAATTTAGATTAAATCCAGAACCTCCAGGGTAGCGTTCTCTGAAATGCTCCCTGTTCCACGCGCAGGTCACCAGAGGCAGGCAGATCTCCGGAGTCTCAATGCATGGATGAGACGATGGTGCAAGGAAGAGGGATTCAGTTTTGTTAGGAACTGGGGAACCTTTTGGGGAAAGGGGAGTCTCTTCCGAAGGGATGGGCTCCACCTTAACCAGGGTGGAACCAGACTGCTGGCACTAACCTTTAAAAAGGAGAGAGAGCAGCTTTTAAACTAGAACAAAGGGGAAAGCTGACAGTCGCTCAGCAGCGCATGGTTCGGAGAGAGGTATCTTTAAAGGATACTAATGATGCATTAGAATTAGGGCATCCCGACAGTGAGGTTCCAATAATAAGAAAAGTAGTCCAAGTGCCTGTAACTAAAAACTCACCTGAGCTAAAAAATTCTAACTTATCCCTATCAATTAAAAAGCAGAATGAAAATACAAACAAAAAACAAACTTTGAAATGTTTGTATGCTAATGCCAGAAGTCTAAGAAGTAAGATGGGAGAATTAGAATGTATAGCAGTAAATGATGACATAGACTTAATTGGCATCTCAGAGACATGGTGGAAAGAGGATAACCAATGGGACAGTGCTATACCGGGGTACAAATTATATCGCAATGACAGAGAGGAGCACTCGGGAGGAGGTGTGGCGCTTTATGTCCGGGATGGCATAGAGTCCAACAGGATAAACATCCTGCATGAGACTAAATACAAAATTGAATCTTTATGGGTAGAAATCCCTTGTGTGTCAGGGAAGACTACAGTGATAGGGCTATACTACCGTCCACCTGGTCAAGATGGTGAGATGGACAGTGAAATCCCAAGAGAAATTAGGGAAGCTAACCAAATTGGTAGTGCAGTAATAATGGGAGACTTCAATTACCCCAATATAGACTGGGTAAATGTATCATCGGGTCACGCTAGAGAGATAACGTTCCTGGATGGAATAAATGATAGCTTTATGGAGCAATTGGTTCAGGAACCGACGAGAGAGGGAGCAATTTTAGATCTAATTCTCAGTGGAGCACAGGACTTGGTGAGAGAGGTAACAGTGGTGGGGCCGCTTGGCAATAGTGATCATAATATGATCAAATTTGATTTAATGACTGGAAAAGGAACAGTGTGCAAATCCAAGGCTCTCGTGCTAAACTTTCAAAAGGGAAACTTTGATAAAATGAGAAAAATTGTTAGAAAAAAACTGAAAGGAGCAGCTACAAAAGTAAAAATTGTCCAAGAGGCGTGGTCATTGTTAAAAAATACCATTCTAGAAGCACAGTCCAGATGTATTCCACAAATTAAGAAAGGTGGAAAGAAGGCAAAACGATTACCGGCATGGTTAAAAGGGGAGGTGAAAGAAGCTACTTTAGCCAAAAGATCTTCATTCAAAAATTGGAAGAAGGATCTAACAGAAGAAAATAGGATAAAGCATAAACATTGGCAAGTTAAATGTAAGACATTGATAAGACAGACTAAAAGAGAATTTGAAAAGAAGTTGGCTGTAGAGGCAAAAACTCACAGTAAAAACTTTTTAAAATATATCCGAAGCAGAAAGCCTGTGAGGGAGTCAGTTGGACCGTTAGATGATCGAGGGGTTAAAGGGGTACTTAGAGAAGATAAGGCCATCGCGGAAAGATTAAATGATTTCTTTGCTTCGGTGTTTACTGAAGAGGATGTTGGGGAGGTACCCGTAATGGAGAAGGTTTTCATGGGTAATGATTCAGATGGACTGAATCAAATCACAGTGAACCTAGAAGATGTGGTAGGCCTGATTGACAAACTGAAGAGTAGTAAATCACCTGGACCGGATGGTATACACCCCAGAATTCTGAAGGAACTAAAAAATGAAATTTCAGACCTATTAGTAAAAATTTGTAACTTATCATTAAAATCATCCATTGTACCTGAAGACTGGAGGATAGCAAATGTAACCCCAATATTTAAAAAGGGCTCAAGGGGCGATTCGGGAAACTACAGACCGGTTAGCCTAACTTCAGTGCCAGGAAAAATAGTGGAAAGTGTTCTAAACATCAAAATCACAGAACATATAGAAAGACATGGTTTAATGGAACAAAGTCAGCATGGCTTTACCCAAGGCAAGTCTTGCCTCACAAATCTGCTTCACTTTTTTGAAGGAGTTAATAAACATGTGGATAAAAGTGAACCAGTAGATATAGTATACTTGGATTTTCAGAAGGCGTTTGACAAAGTTCCTCATGAGAGTCTCCTAGGAAAAGTAAAAAGTCATGGGATAGGTGGCGATGTCCTTTCGTGGATTGCAAACTGGCTAAAAGACAGGAAACAGAGCGTAGGATTAAATGGGCAATTTTCTCAGTGGAAGGGAGTGGACAGTGGAGTGCCTCAGGGATCTGTATTGGGACCCTTACTTTTCAATATATTTATAAATGATCTGGAAAGAAATACGACGAGTGAGATAATCAAATTTGCAGATGACACACAATTGTTCAGATTAGTTAAATCACAAGCAGATTGTGATAAATTGTAGGAAGACCTTGTGAGACTGGAAAATTGGGCATCCAAATGGCAGATGAAATTTAATGTGGATAAGTGCAAGGTGATGCATATAGGGAAAAATAACCCATGCTATAATTACACAATGTTGGGTTCCATATTAGGTGCTACAACCCAAGAAAGAGATCTAGGTGTCATAGTGGATAACACATTGAAATTGTCGGTGCAGTGTGCTGCGGCAGTCAAAAAAGCAAACAGAATGTTGGGAATTATTAGAAAGGGAATGGTGAATAAAACGGAAAATGTCATAATGCCTCTGTATCGCTCCATGGTGAGACCGCACCTTGAATACTGTGTACAATTCCGGTCGCCGCATCTCAAAAAAGATATAATTGCGATGGAGAAGGTACAGAGAAGGGCTACCAAAATGATAAGGGGAATGAAGCAACTCCCCTATGAGGAAAGACTAAAGAGGTTAGGACTTTTCAGCTTGGAGAAGAGACGACTGAGGGGGGATATGATAATGCCTCTGTGCCCCGGTACTTACGCGCGTCCCGGGGCTTGCGTGCGCCGCCGAGCCTATGCAAAATAAGCTCTGCGCGCACAGGGGGGGTTTGGGGTAGGTTTTCGGGGGGTACGCGCGTACCCCTTTGAAAATCTACCCCAGTGTGTGTACTTTTGAAAACATCAAATATATGTGCTATTTTTTTTTCCCCTGACCTAAACACTCGCAGGGCTTCTTTATCCCACGGCTAAATGAATGTATATTTATTTATTTATTTATTGGTTTTTATATACCGCCGCTCATCAGAGATATCACGTCGGTGTACATAGAACAAAAATACGCAGTTGCGTGTACATATAACAGAATGTAACAGTATATATTATGGAAGCTGCACTTACTTACTTACTTCAGCCAAGCCATTTTACCCAGACAAACAAATCTGAAAATTGGCCTCCAAATTTGTATGTCTGTGTAAGCACCAGTGTTTGGGTTTTTGGGGTTTTTTTTTACATTATCTCCCTCATTTCTCTATAATCTGATGTGAACATCAGAGTGATCTGTGAATCTTGGGAAGATGAGCATGTAAATGGAGGAGGTGGGGGGGTACTGTTGTCCATTGTATGTCAACATATACTTGCTCTTGCAACAGGATTTAGTTTGCTTGTAAGCTAAATTTATTTTATTGTTAAAAATGAGCAGGAACTCATTTTAATATTTTGAATGATTATGTCTTGGATCCAAAATACATATTTAGGAGGCAGTAATCATATTGGATGCATTTCTGCACACTTTATGGAGTTTGCTAGAATAATCAAAGCAAAACTATGCGGGTAGCTTTCCTTTGATTATTGCCCTATGAAAAAGTACCCACACAAATTTGTGCCGCCTTTTTGTGCAAGTACTTTTTTTTTTTTTTTTTTTTTTTAAAGGCAAAACTTTTTAAAATTATTTAAAACACTATGCATAGTTTCTTCCCCCGAAACTGACCCTGCCCCAGGAATGCCCCCAAAACGCCATAAGTAAAAAGAATGCAGTTTATTGATACATGAAATAATTGACATATGAGCAATAATCAAAAAGCCCATTTCGGAAAAAAGACAATTCTGCAGAAAGGGCTTTCATTATTGTCCTCAGAGAGAATTCCTATTCTAATCCTTTTTTGCCTAGAACTTTTAAATATTTCTCAACTTCAGCATACATTTTCAGAAAAAATAAGTTTATCTCATTGAGGTTTAAGAGGGTATTTTTTTAGTCGTTAGAAACAAAAGAATAGGATCTTCAGTTCTACCCATTAACCAGCTTTTTAAAAGCCACTCATATTTTTTTAAGATGTTTCTTAATATTCTCCTAGAACAAGCAGGATGGTAGTTTTCACAGATGGGTAACAACATCAGATGGAGCCCGGCATGGAACTTTGATTGGCACACTGAGCATGCCCAGCATGCCACTAACTGTGCGTCCACATGGGGTCCCCCTTCAGACTCTTTTTTTTTTTTCTGTGAAGTAGTTGCCTAGCAGTTCTGTAGCTCTGCTCTTTTTAGTAATTTTCCTTCAAGTGTTCCCAGTTGTGTTTGACTTTTTCTGCGCTGGGTCCCTCTTCTCCAGTCGGTGCCAGTACTGAGGCATGGAAGGTGTCTGTTTTTTCCCTTCGTTGTGTTGCTCCTTGGTGCCCACCAGCCATCGACCGCTCTCTGGCTGTTTTTCATGGTGTTGTCCAGTTTACAACAGTGCCCGCGGACCATGTTTATCACTAATCTGCATGAAGTCTGTATCCTGTGCCTGGGGGCATCGCACGATGTCTGCAGGTGTGATCAGATGATCCCCCAAAGGCCGTCGTACCCAGCTGGATAAGATGAAAAAGCTTTTTGGGCCCAAAAAGTCTGATCCATCTACTCCGGCATCGGAGGCCTCAACACCTAGAGGCCAAGTGTTACGTCGGCCGGCCACAGAGACCATGGCCGACCGAGCTTACCGCTTTCGGAGGCGGCCCGCCATTCTTCGAGCCTCTGACTCTGGGCTTGGGGATGCGCCGTCTGGCACCGAGGTCTGCGTCCATGTTGGGGGGGCCTCCTTTCGCGGTTGGGATTCCACCGCCTCAGAAGCTCCGCCCCCCCCCGACGTCCTCTAGGCACGCGCGGCAAGACCAAGTCCTCTGTTAAAGAGGCCAGCGCAGGAACACTCCAATCAACCCCAGGAGGCTCCACCCCCTGGGAGGTATTTATACGCATAACTCATAACCTCAGGTGAGTTAGCAAGCACTTTGTTTTTGCAGCTCTCCCGCTTCTTCGTTGCTAGAAGCTCTCTCTCTGCCCTTTGGGGTATTTCTAACCTGGATACCCGCTCCTATGCGGGCTTTGTCCAAATCATGGCTGAAGCCATCCCATTTCAGCTCCTCACAGAAGAGGACGCTTGCCACAAAATGCTGGAGGTCCTCCAGTTCGTGGATGCTCCAAACGAAATAGTGGCTATCTCAGTCTATAATATTTTTAAGGAGCTTCTCCTCAGGATCTGAGAACACCCAGTGTCCATTTCTCCGGTTAATTGGAAGGCAGATGCCATCTACCTCGTCCAACAGGAGTTGGATTTTGAGAGGCGCCGTCTCCCACACCAATCGTTTTTGGTGGTATCTGCCCTTAAAAAAAAAAAAAAGCCAAATGCTCTTGCACCCATGCCTCGGCTCCTCCAGGGAGAGAGCACAGGGTGTTGGATGGCAAGTAGGAAGGTGTATCAGGGTGCTATGCTCATCGCCCGTGTCACCTCCTACCAACTATATATGACCCAGTACAACCGGAACCTGTGGGAAGCAGATCCAGGAGCTGTCAGAGCGCCTACCTCAACAGCAACAGGAGGCATTCTCAGTGGTAGTAAAGCAGGGGCTAGAGGCAAGAAAATACGAGGTCCACTTACGATGTTTTCGAAACACAGCAAGAGTGACTGCAGCGGGTATCTGCGCCCACAGGATGGCCTGGCTCTGTTCCTCGGACTTTTGGCCTGTATGGGTGAGAATCTCTTCAGGGATAAGGTCAGGGATGCGGTGGCTCAATTGAAGGACCACCATGAAGACCCTTCAGCATTTGTCGGCTAATGCTTCCAACCCACCATCCTCGATCAGGAAATCCTCATGATAAAGCTTGAAGAAATCCTTCTATCGCCAGAGGAAATACTATCCTCCTTCCTCATGGGCTTGCACACCCCGTGCTGGTTCCAGAGATCATTCCTGACAGCAATGGGCCCCCAAGCCTTAGCCAGCCTCCCAGAAGAACCCCGCCAAGGGGTTTTGACTGGGAGCGAGGGAGCATGAGTTGGATTGCCATACCTTCGGCATCCTGCCTTCCGGTCGGAGGCAGACTGTGTCGTTTCGTGGACCGCTGGCCCCACGTCACATCGGACCAGTTGGTTTTCACTATCATTCGCTGAGGGTACCGGCTGAACTTCAAGGACATCCCTGCAGACTCTCCCCCATGTCCATTGTGGGCTTTCTGTTCCTTAGGAAATACTTTTGACAGAGCTCTCCACTCTTTTAATGGCCAGAACAGTAGAACCCGTTCCCCTCTGCCAGCAGGGCAGAGGGTTCTACTCTCGGTATTTCCTGATACCAAAGACCTGAGAGCCTTGAACAAATTCCTTCAAAGAGAAAGGTTCAAGATGGTCTCTTTGGGCACCCTGATCCCGCTCCTAAGAAGAGGAGACTGGCTCTGTTCCCTCGACTTGAAAGACGTCTACGCCCACATTGTGATCTTCCAGAATCACAGGAAGTATCTGGTGGGAAAGAATCACTTCCAGTATCGAGTATTGCCATTCGGCTTTGCATCAGCCCCCTGAGTATTCACCAAGTGCCTGGCAGTGGTGGGAGCACACCTCCGACGAAAGGGGGTGCATGTCTTCCCCTACTTGGATGACTGACTGGTCAAAAGCGCCATTCATCAGGGGGCACTTCGCTCCTTAAGTTTGACCATCCATGTGCTCAGTCTCTGGGGTTTGTGATAAATTACCCCAAGTCCCACCTCAGCCCGTCGCCAAACCTGGCCAGACTGGACATGTTTCAAGCCAAGGTGTTCCTGCCCTGCGATCGAGCACTTGCCCTGTCGTCGCTGGCGTGCTTGGTCCACAGCCATCCACAGGTTTCTGCTCACCTGCTCCTTCATCTTTTGGGTCACATGGCTGCGTCTGTCCATGCATGCGCAGGGTGCAGTGGACTCTGCAGTCGCAGCAGGCATCCCCAGACCTCAAAGCACGTGTCTGCGTCACACCGCCTCTTCAGGTCTCCCTGTCCTGGTGGGAGGATCTATCCAACCTGGAGCAGAGGATCCCATTTCAGGCTCCCTTGCTTCAGGTGGTACTTACCACTGATGCCTCCCCACTGGGTTGGGGTGCGCATGTGGATGACCTCCACATGCAAGATTGGTGGACGGCTCAGGAATCATTATGTCAGATCAACTTCCTGGAGCTTTGAGCAATGTGCTACCGCCTTTGGGCATTTCGAGACCATTTGTCCTATAAGGCAGTCCTGATCCAGACAGACAATCTGGTAGCAATATGGTACATCAACAAACAGGGAGGCACTGGATTGTTCCTTCTCTGTCAAGAGGCGGTACAGATTTGGTCCTGGACTCTTTTGCAGGGCATGTTCCTGAGAGTGATGTACCTAGCCAGAATAATGTTGTGGCGGACCATCTGAGTCGAGCGATCCTGCCACACAAGTGGTCACTGAATCCAGCAGTGGCAGACCGGATCTTCCGCTGGTGGGGACTCCGGACTTGGATCTCTTTTCCTCCCCCTACAATTGCAAAGTGAGTAAATTATGCTCCCTATTCAGGACGGATGGATTTCCAGCCTCAGACGCCTTTGCCTGACATTGGGGCACTGACCTCCTGTATGCGTATCCTCCTCTTCCGCTGGTCATGAAGATTCTCTTGAAGCTCCAGCAGGACATGGGGCCATGATTCTCATGGCCCTTTGTTGGCCCAGACAGATCTGGTTCCCACTCCTTTGGGACCTGTCATTTAGGGATCCCATCCATCTGGGGACTTCTCCCAATCTGATCACACAGGATCGGGGCAAGCTATGCCATCCAAACCTCCAAGCATTGGCCTTGATGGCCTAGATGTTGAGCACCTAGTCCTACAGCCCCTGGACCTCTCTGACGATGTGTCTCAGGTGTTGGTAGCTTCCAGGAAGCCTTCCACCAGGAAGTCTTATAGACTGAATTGGAGGAGGTTCTCTATCTGGTGCGAGAGTCATGGCTTGTATCCCTTCGTCTGCCCCATTCCGAGGTTGCTTGACTATCTGTGGCATCTCTTAGAAGCTGGGTTGAAAACCAACTTGGTCAGAGTTTACCTGAATGACATCAGCGCTTACCATCTGAGTGTGGGAGATACAGCCATCTCTGTGCAACCCACTGTGGGGCAGTTTCTGCAGGGTTTGCTTCAACTGAAGCCTTCCCTTCGGCTTCTTGTTGTGTCTTCGGACCTCAACGTAGTGTTGGCATGGTTCATGCATGAGCCTTTGTGTTCCTGCGATCTTAAGTTCCTGACCTGGAAGGTTATCTTCCTGGTAGCGATCACTTTGGTGCGCAGGGTTAGTGATCTTCAGGTGTTGGTTACGTATCCACTCTACATGAAATTCTTTCATGATAGGGTGGTCCTGGGTACACACCCTAAGTTCCTGCCGAAGGTGGTGACTGATTTTCATCTTAATCAGTCCATCGTTCTACCCAACTTTTTTCTGAGGCCTCATTCTTACCAGGAAGAATGGGCTCTGCACATTCTGGACTGCAAGAGGGTTTTAGTTTTCTATCTCGAACGCACAGCAGGCCACAGGCAGTCCTCGCAGCTCTTTATATCCTTTGATGGGAACAGGCTGGGCTTTGCAGTGGGCAAGCCAACTCTGTCCAACTGGCTGGCGGATTGTATCTCCTTCTGCTATGCGCAGGTCTTCAGCTTGGAGGCCGCGTAAAAGCCCACTCTGTGAGAACCATAGCGGCATCGGTTGCCCACTTGCGAGCGATTCCTGTTGCTGAAATTTGCAAGGCCTCAACGTGACGTTCCTTGCACATGTTCACTGCCCACAACTGCTTGGACAAGGATGGTCGACATGATAGTAGCTTCGGCCAATCTATCCTTCGCAACCTCTTCCAGGCTTAAACCCAACTCTCTCTACCTAAGGCCTATTGTTAGGGTCCAGGCTGTCTCCCTATGTTATCTACAACACCACAGTTGTTTTTGTGCCTGTTGGCACCCGGTTCGGTGCCTGTGGATCATGGTCATTGTCAGGAGCAACCTGTAGTTTGGTATTCACCTATCTGTGAGGTCTTCCATCCTGCTTATCCTAGGAGAAAGCAGAATTGCTTACCTGTAACAGGTGTTCTCCTAAGACAGCAGGATGTTAGGCCTCAGGAAACCCGCCTGCCACTCCACAGAGTTGGGTTCTCCTGTGTTTTGTTATTTTATTTTTCGCTCATGAATTCTATGTTATGAGACTGAAGGAGGACCCCGCGTGGACACACGGTTAGTGTCATGCTGGGCATGCTCGGAATGCCAGTCAAATGTTTTCCGTGCTGTGCTCCATCTGATGATGTGGCCCATCTGTGAGGACTAACGTCCTGCTGTCCTAGGAGATCACCTGTTACAGGTAAGCAACTCTGCTTTATATATGGCTAAGATTGCTATATATATGACTGACATTGCTGCTCCAATTAGTTTCGTGAAGGGTGGATGAGGGAGATAGGACCATTTATTTTTCTTAATATGTCCACTCTGCATGTTTACTTAAATTTGTGTATGCAAAAAAAAAAAAAAAAAAAGACAATTTTTGTTTTCTTATTTACTATTTAATGTAGTATGTAACACATTTCTAGAAGATCAATAACTTTTTCTTTTTTATGTGAAAGCATGGAGGAATCTATGTAAAGCGGAGTGCCAAATTTAATGAGAGAGCCATGAGAGATAAGTTGCTGGCTCAAGTGAAAGCAAGGATTTCGGTAAGGCTTGATTTTTTTAAATTTTATTTCCGCACCTTAATTGTCTTGTTCATTGGGGTTTTATATTAAACGGTCTGGACACTTGTTTTCAGTTCAGCCTTGGTACAGCCTGGTTCAGTTCTCCTGTACAAGGTCAGCGAACTCAGTGGTGTATCACAAAAGTCATGAGGTCATATCTCTGACGAGGATTGTTAGCAGATTATAACGATAATCGATGTTGGAAGGAGAAAGCACTAAAGCAGGGGTGGCCAACATTTCACAGACCAAGAGCTGAAAAATCAAATCGGAGAGCTCAAGAGCCATACATTTTTGTATCTGTTTTTTAACATTTAAAAGGTTATTAGTAATAATAATGGCATTGCCTTTATCTTCTCTCTCTCTCTCTCTCCCCAATTTTCTACTCTCCCCATCTCCCACTTTTCAGCCTTCCTCCCAGCTTTCCTCAGTTTTATCCTCCTCTCCTCATCTCTATCTTTTCAACTTTCCCCGATTTTCTCCTCCTCTCCTCCTTTTCAGCTTTCCCCAATTTTCTCCTCCTCTCCCCATCTCCCTCTTTTCAGCCTTCCTCCCAGCTTTCCTCAGTTTTATCCTCCTCTCCTCATCTCTATCTTTTCAACTCTCCCCGATTTTCTCCTCCTCTCCTCCTTTTCAGCTTTCCCCAATTTTCTCCTCCTCTCCCCATCTACCTCTTTTCAGCCTTCCTCCCAGCTTTCCTCAGGTTTATCCTCCTCTCCTCATCTCTATCTTTTCAACTTTCCCCGATTTTCTCCTCCTTTTCAGCTTTCCCCAATTTTCTCCTCCTCTCCCCATCTCCCTCTTTTCAGCCTTCCTCTCAGTTTTCCCCTCCTTACTCATCTCCCTTTCTTTTTTTCTCCATCTCCCTTTCTTTTTTTCTCCATCTCCCTTTCTTTTTTTCTCCATCTCTCTTTTTCTTTTCTCTTCATCTCCCTCTTTCTCACTTCTACCTCAGCTCTTCCCCCCTCCCATCCCCACCCAAGAGGCTGAATTAGTGCCCTACTGGGGTCAAGCAAAGGCGGTGGAGCAACAGATTCCTGACCAGGGCAATTTCTTCAGGGGCAGGAGTTCAACAAAATGGTGCTGTGAAGAGAGCCATGGCAGAAGAATTGCCCAGTAGCCTTTGCAGCAAAAAGCAGAGACAGCATGGTACAAAGTCAGCTTCAGCAACAAGCAGCAGCAGCAATGGCACAGCTCAGGCACCAGCAGGGGGAACAGCACAGCTCACAGACAAGTGGCAGCATGAAATCGGCACTATACCTACAAGTCAGTCATGCTTCTGCACACAGCGATCCTCCCCATTCTAAGTGGCCTGTTCACACAGAAATTGTAATTCGTAACTTCCGCTGCAGGCAACGCTGCTGAGAACATGGAGCAGAAGTTAGGTATTACAACTTCTGCTGTGAGCAGGCCACTTGAATGGGGAGGGTTGCCATGTGCAGATGTGTGAATGACTTCATGGTGTAGTGTTGATTTCATTCCGCTGTTAGTTTGTGAGCCGTGCTTTTCCCCGCTAGTATCTAAGCCGCGCAATGCCGCTGCAGCTGTTGCTCCGATCTTTGTACCATGCTGTTGCTGCCAAGGCTGTCTTTGCCGCTCTTGCTATTCCTGCTGCCCATATATAACTATTACGGGGCCAGCTCCTAGAGCCACACAGCCTCTTCCAAAGAGCCGCCATGAGGCTCGCGAGATGCCGGTTGGTTACCCCTATACTAAAGGGTTCAGTCTTTCTTGGCCATCAAGATTTGGTAGGGATGGAGAAATGGGAAGATATGGTATGTCTCCAAAATTCTAGTTCTTCTGGGGGGTGGGGGGGGGGGGGTTGTCTTCAAAAAATTAAATTTAAAGTTAATTTTAATAGCTAATATGTTTAGAATTTTGTAGGAAAAATGTAGTTCATGTGTCAAAATGGGTTGTAGTATTTTTAATTAGTGATAACTACATTTCTTCATAACAGTGTTTAAGATTTCAGTAAAACATACAATATGTTCTTATTGTCTTTGCTAATGGTAGAGGTAGAATATATTTTTATGTAATGAATTTGGCCTTTGAAAGACAGTGAGTTATGTAATTGAACTGCAGATATTACCTGATTAGACATGATAGTTTATTCTTAGATACACTCATATCTTGATATTTATTCTCCTAATACAAAGTTATACATTGTTTTGTATTATCTCAGTTATTATGTTATATTGTAAAGCGCTATGCTGAATTAATATTATATGTAAACCGAGGTGATGTTCTTTACGTGCCCCGGTATATAAAAAAATCTTTAAATAAATAAATAAACATATATTACAGTTGTATTTTAAGGAAGACCTGTAGCCATCAAGAAAATGAATTATTTCTGTTATGGAATATTTAAAAATGTAACAATTTTGTCTGCTAAAACAAATGTATTTCTTGATAACTTTGTTTAAAGAATGATGGTTTCTGCCAAATGACTTTTCCCATGACTCCCTCTGAGGGTCAGAACTTACAGGTCGATACAGTAAAGTGTGCTCCGTCGGAGCGCACTGTCAGCCTGCTCTGGACGCGTGTTTTCCCTTACCCCTTATTCAGTAAGGGGAGGAAAACACGCGGCCCACCCGCGGCACCTAATAGCACCCTCAACATGCAAATGCATGTTGATGGCCCTATTAGGTATGCGCGCACGATTCAGTAAGTAAAATGTGCAGCCAAGCCGCACATTTTACTCTAAGAAATTAGCGCCGACCCAAAGGTCGGCGCTAATTTCTTCCGGCGCCAGGAAAGTGCACAGAAAAGCAGTAAAAACTGCTTTTCTGTGCACCCTCCAACTTAATATCATGGCGATATTAAGTCGGAGGTCCCCAAAAGTAAAAAAAAAAAAAAAAAATTTGAATTCGGCCCGCGGCTGTCGGGCCGAAAACCGGACGCTCAATTTTGCCGGCGTCTGGTTTCCGAGCCCGTGGCTGTCAGCGGGCTCGAGAACCAGCGCCGGCAAAATTGAGCGTCGGCTGTCAAACCCGCTGACAGCCGCCGCTCCTGACAAAAAGGAGGCGCTAGGGACGCGCTAGTGTCCCTAGCACCTCCTTTTCCCCGTTTTTCCCGCGTCACCTCATTTAAATACTGAATCGCCCCGCACCGGCGAGGGGCCGGTGCGCACGCCGGGAGAGCGGGCGTTCGTCCGCTCTCCCGCGGTCTTACAGTATCGACCTGTAAGTGGTTAGAATTACTGTACTTGATATAGTATAACTCTGTATCTTCTGCCTTGTTGACATGGTGTTTTTCGTATGTATCACTTAACAACTCTTGATATATTCCAGTTTGTTTTTCAAGTAAATTTATGGTTTATTTAAAATGTTTGCCCTTGGATAACTTTAGAAAACACTTAAGAGGGAAGGGATCTTTTCTATCTCTCCTTTCCTCAAGTTGATTATCAGTGACACAAATCCCACTTCTGTTCAAGACCTTTAAAAGAAGTCCCTTCTAAAATGGAACTCAACAAACAGGATTACTTTTTAATTAGAAGAGGACTGGCACGTTCCAGGTTAACAGGTACAATAATTTCGTGCAATCCCTCTGTCTAATGTGTAACCAAAAAACTGATATACCAGAGGTAAGTAGGCAAAAATCCAAAGCCCAATGATTAGACAAATTTATTAAATGTATTATCGTTGTACACCATGCTGACTTCATGTGAAACATATACACATCCTAAAATCTAATAACGTAACATCAATGATATCTCAATCATACCACATACATCCATTCATTCCATAAAATCCTAAGACATACACAATGTAAACATTATGACATGAATTAATACATACTAAGAAATACCCCTATTAACATCAATCAACCCACTCCATATACATTTAACATATATTTTCCAAAAATTCCCCTGTTAACATTAGTCTACCCCCCATTTAACATATGTTTTCAAAAAAAACCCCTGTTAGCATTAGAAATTCTCTGCTCCGACGAGTTCACTCGTTTCGCCTGTGAATACAGGCTTCCTCAGGGAACCTCTATATATTGTCAATCAGGGTCACTTTCCTTATAAAACTTCTGCTTTTAATATTTCCTGATCTCTCAATTCTTCTCCCAATCATGGATTCATCACCATGCTTTGTAAATCTCCTTCCAGATATATGTTTCTCATTCAGCCATGCATTATTGTATACTGGCTTATCTCAACAATATTCCTTATATAGACCGCCGGTAACCATTTGGCCATATACAAACAAATCTTCACAATGAAGTACACAATGAAGTAAAAAAAAAGGATGGCGGCGTTTTGATAGCAAGGTAACGGGAGAAGCGGCGGACCACACACGGTAACATTTGGAACGAGAGTGGAAGTTTTGAGATGTTGATACAAGACATATACTGGTGGTCACGATCACCACTGTAGTTGAGTGCAGAGTGCTAAAACGGAGATGTGTACTTCATTGTGAAGATTTGTTTGTATATGGCCAAATGGTTACCGGCGGTCTATATAAGGAATATTGTTGAGATAAGCCAGTATACAATAATGCATGGCTGAATGAGAAACATATATCTGGAAGGAGATTTACAAAGCATGGTGATGAATCCATGATTGGGAGAAGAATTGAGAGATCAGGAAATATTAAAAGCAGAAGTTTTATAAGGAAAGTGACCCTGATTGACAATATATAGAGGTTCCCTGAGGAAGCCTGTATTCACAGGCGAAACGAGTGAACTCGTCGGAGCAGAGAATTTCTAATGCTAACAGGGGTTTTTTTTTGAAAACATATGTTAAATGGGGGGTAGACTAATGTTAACAGGGGAATTTTTGGAAATATATGTTAAATGTATATGGAGTGGGTTGATTAATGTTAATAGGGGTATTTCTTAGTACGTATTAATTCATGTCATAATGTTTACATTGTGTATGTCTTAGGATTTTATGGAATGAATGGATGTATGTGGTATGATTGAGATATCATTGATGTTACGTTATTAGATTTTAGGATGTGTATATGTTTCACATGAAGTCAGCATGGTGTACAACGATAATACATTCAATAAATTTGTCTAATCATTGGGCTTTGGATTTTTGCCTACTTACCTCTGGTATATCAGTTTTTTGGTTACGTTCCAGGTTAAAGCATAAGCTCTAACCCGTTAAATTATTCATATCACGTTATATTTATTCTACCTGCCTTTATCTTCCTTCCAGCTTGTTTTAAGCTCCCAAGTTTCCATTCCTTGTTGATTGTAACTTTGACTTATTCCTTTTCCTTTGTTATCCATTGTTTACCAGAATTGTTACATCAGTTTACCCTTGTTAAAATGTAAACCGATCTGATATGGTTATCTACTATGAAGGTCGGTATAAAAAACTGTTAAATAAATAAATAAATTATCTCTGCAGTGGGATGATATTGTCTCCATGATGTTGCAATATTCTATTGGTCCCAAGGACAGAGGACGAACCCATGGTGTTAGATTTATTTATTAAACAATCTTATATTCTGCATCTTCTATTCAGTGAGGATTCCATGAATGCATGCATAAAAACTATAAAATACACAAATATAAAACAAACCAATAAAACATCAGCTAAACACTTAATACATACATATTACTCATGCTTTCAGAAAATACAGTGCCATCACCCTTTTCCTAAACAGTTTTATGTCCCTCTCAGCCCTCAGTTCTAATGATAATGCATTCCACAATTTAGGTCCTATATAATAAAATGCCCTAGCATGCATACTCTACAATCTCTACTTACAGGCAGCTGACAGCTCTAGTAAACTGGTGCCTGAAGGCCTTAGGACATGGGTCAGTTCATACCAATGCAAGTTGTTAGCCAGAATACAATGACTCTCAAAATGTGTAGTAAGACCACTATTCTAAATTGAGATCTCCCTTCTTACTAGAAGCCAGTGTAATGAACGTAATATTGATGTAATGTCATTTTGATGCCACTAATCAGTCTTGCCATAGCGTGTTGTACCAATTATAAAGCATGCAATAATGTGGCAGGAAGACATACTAGTAAACTGCTACAATAATCTAACTTGCCCAGTACCAAAGCCTGCAATACTGTCTTAAGCAAACCTGGTTTGAGGAAATATCTAAATGGTCTTAATTTTAATTTATAAAAATAAACCTTTACCAAATATTGAATATGGAATCTAAATGTCAACTAGAAATCTAAATACATATCTATGTTCCAAACCTGGATAAGTAAAGGAAGTAAGATCACCATAACTGATGGTCATCACACCATCCACTGACAAATGTCTACCTACCCACATTCTTTGTTTTCAAGACACTCAGTAAAGTCGATTATCATTGAGCCAGTTTCTAATTGCATCAAGGTTTTTCTGAACTATTAACAAAGGCAGGGTGCCATCTTCTATACTGAGGATGTACAGCTGTATATTGTCAGCATATATGTAACATATTACCCCCAAAGATTTAATCAAAGTCCCTAGAAGGGTCAAAAATGTATTAAACAGCACTGAGGGTAATGCTTAGCCCTTTAGTACATCCACATAAATGGCTGTCCATGTTGAATGAGCAAATCCCATCTGAACCCACTGTTTTCTCTCTTGTAAAAACGAACTGCACCCCCTAAATCAATATCAAGTAATTGGGAAATCAGGATCCTGTGATTTATAGTATCAAATGCTTAGGTAATGTTCTAAATGTATCAAAACACCAGACTAGTCTTGATCCAACCAAATACAATGTGTCAGTTAAGGCAAGTATTACTGTATTTTGACTTTTCCTAAAACCAAATTGGTTGTTATCTAAAACATGATTATCATCAAGGTATTCCTCCAACTGACACACCACACATTTCTCAACCTTAGCAAGGGTTGGCATAGTGTTATAGGACTGTAATTCATCAAATCATCAAGAAATAGCTTTTCATTTTTTATTGTTGGCCTTACTGTGGCCATTTTCAATTGATTTTGTAAACATCCCTCCCTCATGGCGACAATAACAATACTCTTTAAGATGCCAAATGATTCCTGCTTCACATTTTTTATTAAATTGAATGGGCAGGGATCAATACCTGAGCAATCACTGTGGACCTTTTAGTAGTAACCATCTGAAAAACAGACCATTTTACTGGTTGTTCCATACCTGATATGTCAATACTTGGTAAACTAGAATTTAAAGATCAAAATAGTCCTCTAGCTTGTCATACACTGGATAATCCTGCATATTCAGTTTTTGCTTAGCAGTCAACTTCTCAACAGTTGCAGAAAGTTCAATATATGATTTACTGACTTTTCAGTTTTCTGGGCATAGTAAATACCTCTAACCATTCTATATATCATACTCTACTTTGTTTCCCTCCCCTGGATACTGACAACACTTTCTATCTGCTTTCTAAGCATCTGGCACTGAATCAATTATTTACACATGAACCAGGGGACAAATTTTCTCCCATACTATAACTTCACACAGTGCTGCAACTTTATCATACGTGGCTGACAGACTGTTGTTCCATGTATCAACTACATTTTCCACTTGCAAATGTGTCCTGAACTGCCCTCCCATCTCCTCCCTCCATTGATTTAAGGATTTTTCTGTAGAAGCACAAGGCCAAAACATCTGCTTTATATGTTGTACAAAGCATTTCATTTACAGCACAGCGAATAAATTAAAGAGATTCAAGCAATGATCTGACCATAGGATCTATTTTGATCTTTAAATCCACCGCGGCGGCGAAAAACCGGCCTCTTACCTGCTCCAGCAGCTCCGATCGTTGCGAGGCCTGCGCAGCCGGCGCCGAGGCCCACCGGGGTAAGGCCTGATCGCACCCTTGCCCCACGGCAGCCCCCAGCGCCGACCACGAGGCAACGAGCCGCGACCCGAGGCGCCTCCCTCAGCCCTCCTCCGGGCCGGAAGCAGCCAATCAGCCCCACCACCAGCCGCCAATAGCAGCAGGGCCAGGAGCCCTTTAAATCCACCGCGGCGGCGAAAAACCGGCCTCTTACCTGCTCCAGCAGCTCCGATCGTTGCGAGGCCTGCGCAGCCGGCGCCGAGGCCCACCGGGGTAAGGCCTGATCGCACCCTTGCCCCACGGCAGCCCCCAGCGCCGACCACGAGGCAACGAGCCGCGACCCGAGGCGCCTCCCTCAGCCCTCCTCCGGGCCGGAAGCAGCCAATCAGCCCCACCACCAGCCGCCAATAGCAGCAGGGCCAGGAGCCCTTTAAATCCAAGGCGGTGCCCAGGCGTCACACGCCGAGCGTCGCATGCCGAGCGTCGCACGACAAAGGGGCTGGCCCCTTTGTGCGCCCCTTAGTGCAGCCCAGAAGAGCAGCCCAGAAGCCAGGTCACAATCACAGCTGGGTCTCAAGGTAAGCCTGACAGTCTTTCAGCTAGCGGCAGCGAAAACAGGCCCTTACAGCGGACCTAACCTAATAGCCACAGACGAACCCACAGTGTCAGACCCACCACCCTCTTCCTGACACCAATAGACTAGAGGACACCGCAACTACTCTTCCAATCTTAGTCTAACAGCCACCCGTCAATCATCAGACAAGCTACCAACCCTCCGTCACCCCCACCACAACTTCGGATTCCAAGTAAGGATATAATTCAACACACCAACACCGTATCATGCACCCTATACCTATACCAACTATCCATTACACTCCTAAACCCAAACCCAATAAACCCAGGATTCTAGGCATACGACATCAGAGATTGATTCCAATCATGATCTCCCCCATGACCCAAACGCTAGGATTAACATTATTCACGCTCACACTATTCAACACCCAATCGATCACAAAAAAACTACACCTCCTCAACGACCATCTGACAGACAACAACCCCGATATTTGCGCCATCACAGAAACATGGCTGAAACCCACAGACACAGTCCTATTAAACCAGCTACCCAACCATCTTTATGATGTTCATTCAATCCCTAGAATTAAAAAAAGGGGTGGAGGGATCCTTCTAGCCACAAAAAAGGGCCTAGGGCTCTCACTCCAATTATCTACCACAATAAACAAGACTGAAATTGCCTTCTTCAATTCGGACCATCTACAAATAGCTTTAGTCTACTCACCACCTGGAACTCTAGACACAGACCCTTCACCTCTAATTGAGTTCACAACAAAACATTGCAAACAGGACAAACCAGCTATTTTGATGGGAGACTTCAACTTACATGTAAACAGCACACCGCTAACTCATAACTGTGATATCCTTCTCTCAGCTCTCAACCACTTAGGCTTCAACCAGATAGTCAAAGATCCCACGCACAAAGCAGGACACACCCTCGACCTGATCTTTCTCAACAACGGCATAACACCAACCAATAACCCCACCTGCGTCCCAGTCCCATGGTCGGACCATCACGTCATCTCGGCAGAACTTCAAATTACAGACCAGCCTCGTCCCATATTTCCAGTAACCACTATACGCTACAGGAAACCCTGCCCCATAGACAATCTTAGTAATTTACTTTCCACAGAACTCGACCGACTGGATTTAACAGACGCATCATCAGCTATCACCTCCTGGCTCAATATTACAAACAAGATCGCCGATCTTACCTGTCCCTCCACCACCAAATCCTTAAAACCACCCCAAGCAAAAAGACAACCGTGGTACACTCCATCACTCAAAACCCTCAAACAAGAACTCCGGAAAAAAGAAAACAGCTGGCGCAAATCTCCTTCCACCATCACAACGCTAAATTATAAATCCCATCTCAACACTTACAGATTAGCCATCCTAAAAGCCAAAAAAGACTTCTTTGCAAAAAAAATTCACAACTTTGCACTGGACCCAAAGGCTTTATTCTCATTTGTATCTTCCCTAACAAAACCCATTCCACCTAGCATTCCAGATGAACTAGCAGCCAACAAAGCTGAGGAACTAGCAATCTACTTTGACAAAAAGATCACCAACCTCCTCAAACCTATCCTTACCCAACAAACAACAGTACTACAGCCGACAACCTCACCAAATAACAAAGAATACTGCCTATCATCGTTCGAAACTCCTTCTTCATTGGAAATCGAACTTATTCTCAAGAAGCTCAAACCATCTTCCCATCCTCTGGACACCATACCCTCCAATCTTCTCCTAGCGACCCCGAACACCATTTCTAAACCCATATCAGACATCATCAACTGCTCCTTAATACAAGGAAAGGTCCCAGACCAACTCAAAATAGCAGTTTTGAAACCGTTACTAAAAAAACCAAACCTTTCAACGGATGACCCTGCAAATTTCCGCCCTATCGCTAACCTTCCCCTTATCTCAAGAGTGATGGAAAGATTCGTCAACAAACAACTGTCGGAATACCTGGAGGATAACAACATTCTCTCCCCTTTCCAATTCGGCTTCAGGAAATCTCAAAACACGGAAGCACTCCTAACATCGTTATCCGACACCATACTTCTTAATCTCGAAAAAAAACAACCCTACCTCCTCACTCTTCTTGACCTATCCGCCGCATTTGATACAGTCAACCATACCATACTACTCGAGCGGCTATCCGACATAGGAATTCAAGGAGAAGCACATAGCTGGTTCCAATCGTTCCTGGAGAACAGATTCTACAAAGTAAAAATCAACAACGAAGAATCGCATCCTATCAAATCAACTCGAGGAGTACCACAAGGATCATCTCTCTCTCCTACGCTATTTAATATTTACTTGCTTCCACTCTGCCACTTACTCTCTAACCTCAAGCTAAAACATATTTTCGCTGATGACATTCAGATTCTCATGCCCATCACAGAATCACTACAAAAAACTTGGGCGCATTGGAATACCTGCTTACAAACCATCAACTCTCTCCTATCCAGCCTGAACCTCATACTTAATCCAAACAAGACAGAAATCCTCATCATCTCACCAGACGAAAATCACACCCCCACCAACTTTCAAAGCGTAACTCAATTCTCATATCCAAACACTAACCTATCCACCTCCGTCAGAGACCTGGGGGTGCGTCTCGACAACAAATTTAACCTAAAATCCTTCATAACCAACACAACTAAAGAATGCTATTTCAAACTCCAAGAGCTGAAAAATCTCAAACCTCTTCTTCACTTCAGTGACTTCCGGCTAGTAGTCCAGTCTTTAATTCTGTCTAAGCTGGACTACTGCAACTCACTACTGCTAGGTCTCCCAGCTTCATCCACCAGACCATTACAGATGGTGCAGAATGCAGCAGCAAGGCTACTCACCAACATTAATAAAAGAGCCCACATAACACCTATTCTTCACAGCCTACACTGGCTTCCTATAAAAGCCAGAATCACCTACAAGACACTATCAATGATCCACAAGGATATAATGGGTATCGCCCACCTAAATCTAAATTCGCATCTCCGCCTCCACACATCTCAAAGACCCATCAGGCACAACTACAAAGGTTCCTTATATGCTCCACTGATCAAAACCTCATTAACAAAACGAGCACTCTCAACAGCCGGACCCACACTCTGGAACTCACTACCGCCAGATCTACGCCTAGAGACCTGCCATCTAACTTTTAAGAAAAATCTAAAAACGTGGCTTTTCAGGCAAACATATACAGAATCACAAGTTTACTTAGACACCGGCCAGAAAGAAAAATAGCCCAAACACCAGATCCTAGTTTCACCTATACCCCCTTCAAGAACCAACCACGTCAGATCTGAACTTCTCAACTGTTTAAGACTTCTTCTCGGATTCATCAGTCTTCCTTAACTCATGCACTTCTCGCATATTTTGCACATCAACATGGTCTATGTACCCTCATATCACAATTTAGTCTACCCTTTAATTTTTTTCTAGACATTTATTCTCGCTATAAACATGCCGAACATTTACCTACGTCCCGTTGACGAGTTACTATTATAATTATCTATGTAATATATAATTGATTATTAATATCTATGTTATAGGTTATATGCTATATGTTATACGTTATATGTTAAGAAACGCTGTTCCATGTAACGCCTTTTGTGCGAAAGTTTTGTTATATGTAAACCGACCTGATTCGATACTTGTATTGAGAATGTCGGTATATAAAAATCCGAAATAAATAAATCTTTTGTAAATTAAGGCTTCGCACTAATTCAATCTGTTAAGAAACAATTCTGCCACAGGATTTACCCATGCCCGATGCTCCCTCGGCAGTCCCAGTGTCACTGTCAATAGCAGCGGCAGCCCTTCATCAGCCTTGAGATGATGCGTCCACTAATGCTGACCTTTCCCCTCTTACACGCATTCACCGGAATTCCCTTGAGACGTTCCTTGAATAAGAACCTAGTACTCCTTCAAGCCTTCCTGGATATTAGTGTGGCTGGAAACTTCATAGAAGAAAGACTAGTGTGGGAGTGTCAATTTCCACCGAGCATCTGAGATCTGCTCTTATGGTTTCCTCTGTCTCGGAACCACTGTCAGGGAGGATTACCCAAATCACGGCACCTCTGACAATGAATACCGGCCTGTTACATCAGGAAATGACCCATCTTTGCATATTGCCCTCTGCCATCAACCAGATAAATTTGGGTTTGCCATGGTTAATATTGCACCAACCCCCACATCGACTGGAGTACTTTACAACTGGCTAAACGAAGCCCCAAGTGCCATGAACGCTGTTTGATCCGAGTGAGGACCCAGGTGCTTAAAATTCAGCGTTCAGTTCCAACCCTGCACAGATTACCTGCCTCTTAAGCGGAATTTGCTGATGTCTTCAGCAAACAATTAGCCGAGACCTTGCCCCTGCATTGAGACTGATTATTCCATCAAACTGCTTCCTGGAAAGATGCCTCCTCGTGGGAGAGTGTACTCGCTGTTAGCCTTGGAAACAGAAGGCATGCCTTAATACATTTAAGATAATTTGGCCAGAGGTTTCATCAGGCCATCCTCTTCCCCAGTGGGAGCTGGGTTCTTCTTCGTGGGGAAAAAGGATGGGTCACTAAGGCCCTGTTTTCACTATCAAGGGCTTAATGCCATTACCAAAAAGAATTGGTTCAGATACTAAGTTGGATCTGTGGGGAGCTTATAACTTGATTTGCATCCAAGAAGGAGATAAATGAAAAACCGCATTCAACAAATGAGATGGTCATTACTAATATTTAGTTACGCCATCCAGACTTGTATATTTGGATGATATTCTTATTTTTTCCAAGTCACTGGATCAGCATCAAGCCCATACATGACAGGGCCTGCAACGACTGCATGAACAACATAGATTGTATGCCAAATTAGAGAAATGTGCCTTTCACCAAGAAGAATTACCCTTTCTAGGTTAAATAATTTCTCAAACTGGCTTATGAATGGACCCAGAGAAACTCAAGTCCATCCTGGACTGGCCACAACCAGTGGGCTTCAAGGCATTATAAAGCTTTCTGGGATTCTCTTAATTATTACCACCAGTTCATCCACTGGCAGCCCCCTCACTGCCTTAACCTGAAAGGGGGCGGATGCCCTCAGTTGGACCCAAGAGACTGTTCAAGTCTTTCAACAATTAAAGGGGGAATTTATTAAAGATCCCTGCTTGCAACATCCGGATCCCACTCAACCGTTCATTGTCTAGGTAGATGCCTTCTCCTTAGAAGTAGAAGCAGTTCTTCTACAGCCTGATACTGATGGGAAATTGATTACCTGTGCATACTTCTCAAAAAAAAAAATTTTTTTCTCCTCTACAGAAAATAATTACTCCATAGGAAATCGAGAACTTCTTGTGATTAAACTAGCACTGGAGGAATGGTGCTAAACATACAGTCACAATTTATATGGACCATAAGAATTTGGCATATCTGTCTCATGCCCAACAGTTGAATCCACGACAAGCCTGATGGTCTCTATTTTTATGTCATTTTGACTTCAACTTGCATTTTCGTCCAGCAGAGAAAAATCAGGCTGATGCCTTATCCAGAAGTTTTTGACCCTGATGAAATTCCCGATTCACCTCATCATATTATAGATCCAGCCAGAAACATGATTGCTTCTACTTTGACGGTCTGTGGGGGAAGACTGTAGTTCCTAAGCATTTGCAAGAAAGAGTCCTTCGATGGGCCCATGAGTCACCCTTTTGCAGGTCACCCAGGACTCCGACATACCAAGGAGTTCCTCTTTCAACACTGTTGGTGGCCTCTGTGGGAGAATGACACCAGACGGTATGTGGAATCTTGTCCTACATGTGCGGTCAATAAGAGCCCTGAGGCTTGAGCCTGGGATTTACTCCAACCACTACCAGCCCCTGAGGAACCCTGGAGCCACATCGCCACTGACTTCATCACGGATCTTCCTCTTTCTATAGGGAACAATACAATTTGGGTAATTGTAGACCGCTTTTCTAGAATGGCCCACTTTGTTGTTCTACCT
This sequence comes from Rhinatrema bivittatum, assembly GCF_901001135.1. NCBI lineage: Eukaryota > Metazoa > Chordata > Amphibia > Gymnophiona > Rhinatrematidae > Rhinatrema > Rhinatrema bivittatum. The sequence goes on along the minus strand of NC_042617.1, from coordinate 417,283,202 downwards.
GGACTACCCTCTGCACCAAAGTTTTGTTTTTTAAATTTAGATTTATATTCCACTTTTCACACATTTTTCAGCACTTCAAAGTGGATTATATTCAGGAACTATAGGTATTTCCCTATCCCCAGAGGGCGCAGAGTTGGCGCATTTGTTTGCTCAACATGTGTTCCGGTTACATGGCCTCCCTCATCATATCCTGTCCAATCATGGAGTCCAGTTTACTGCCCATTACTGGAAGGGCTTATGTCAGAAATTTGGAATCCACCTCTATTAGCGGAACCAACGTTTTGCGATGTTACATGAACCAATGTCAGGACGACTGGTCTTCCTTGCTTTCATGGGCTGAGATGTGCCATAATAATCATGTTAACCAAGCTACAGGGGTTTCACCTTTCTACTTAGTTTTTGGAAGATATGCTTGAGTACCAATGCCAATAGCTACATCATTGTGCCCTGCCATTAGTCTCGCTACCCAAGAACTACACGATCTCTGGCAAAATACTCATCAGCTCCTGGAACAGGCTGCTGCTCGTTCTAAAAAACAGGTGGATAAAAAGTGACATCCTGCACTGCAATTCCATCCTGGAGAACTTGTATGTCTAAGTACTGAATTTCACTACCCGTTTTGTGGGACCTTTTCAAATTGATAGACAGATAGGAAATGGGACATATAAACTCAGACTGCCTTCCACATTTCGAATTCACAACGTATTCCATGTATCTTCGAGGACGACACACAGTATGAGGTGGCTGAGATTCTAGATGTCAGGAAAGGAAGGAAAGAACTACAATATTTTATTTCCTGGAAAGGTTACGGCCCTGAGGAGAACTCTTGGGAGCCCACCAGTAATATTCAAGCCCCTCAACTCATCCACGAATTTCATCAATGCTTTCCATTGAAACCCAAACCTAGGAGACGGGGAAGAGGACCTTGCAGGGGAGGTACTGTTAAGAAACAACTCCACCGTGGGACTTACCTGTGTCCGATGCTTCCTCGGCAATCTCAGCGCTGCTGGCAATAGCAGCGGCAGCCTTCTGGCAGCCACATGATGGTGCGTGCACTAATGCCGACCCTCCCACTCTTACACGTATTCACCAGAAGTTCTGGGTTTGGATGCTATGTCAGCAAACTATTTAAGGATCACTCTTCCTCCTGATTTTTGCCTCGGCAATGGGCTTTGAGCTTCTCAGCTGCTGTATTTCCAGTTTGTGCTGTTTGTGCTGTTTTTCCTGGTGCTCTACCCTGTTCCTGCCTTGTGGTTCCCTGGTTTGTGTGAGCCTTGTTCTTGTCCTCTCCTTGTCTGGCCTTGACCCTCTGCCTGGTTTTGGATTCTGGATTCTGCTTGCTGCCTGCCTTGACCTTCTGCCTAGTTCTGGACTCTGGATTCTACTTGCCACCTGCCTTGACCCCAGCACAAGTAAGACTGTGGATGCTTCCACTTGGGGTTCATGGGAAACCTAACACCATCCATTCCTCCAAACAAAACAGAAGGTAATTATATGACCTCCTTTATGCATAGGTATCTTTGAGTTGAATATAGTCTGCAGCTGCCATAAGTAACAGAAATTCATTTGCATGGGGAAAAGCATTATCCTCTTCGTGCACACAAAAATCCGCAACAAACATTGCTTTAGCAAACGTCAGATGAATAGAAATCAGATAATCACCAATTGATGTATTTGGCCAGCTGTGTATCCTGGAGGACAGTAAAGGACACAAATGCTCTAATTCTGGACTCTAAGAATTAATGATTCAGTAGGAGAAGAGGGCATAATTTCTACGCACTTTACTGTTAAACTACTTCTATAGATAATTAAAACTCCACCTCTTCTCTTTATAGGATGAGTGTACTGAAGGGCATAATTGATTCATTTGAAATAAATCTTGTTCCTTATGCCAGGACCCAAATACAAATGCAATGAAAAAGGGTAAAGTGGATAACAAAAGTCAGCTAAATAAGTCACAAAAGGAGTCCAAGAAAAGCAGTAACCTGAACGAGAAAAGCTGGAAAGCTATGAGCACAAATGATCATAGTTTGGGCAATAAAATCCCAGATCTACAAGCCCTAATGGTGGAGGCGGACTTGGACATTGTTGCTGTCACGGAGACGTGGTTCACGGAATCTCATGTTTGGGATACGGCCATACCAGGTTATAACTTGTTAAGAAAGGCCAGAGAGGACAGAAAAGGGGGAAGAGTGTCTCTTTATGTCAAAAACAATATCCAAGCATCTGAGCTGCAAGGAAGATGGGGCAAAGAAAAAGCATTATGGGCCGCCCTAAAAAAAAAAAAAAAAAAAGATGGGGCATCCATTTTTATTGGAGTGGTACTGGCCTCCATATCAAATGGAAGAACTTGACAGAGATCTGGTTGAAGACATCCAAAAGATGGGAAAGAAGGGAGAAATGGTGATTGTTGGAGATTTTAATGTGCCAGATGTAGACTAGAGAATCTCTTCTGCAGAATTTAACAGTAGTAGAGAGATAGTAGATGCCCTGCAAGGGGATATGTTCAAACAAATGGTAATGGAACCCAGGAGGGAGGGAGCTATACTCTATTTAGTGCGTACTAACGGAGATAATGTCTCTAATGTCCGGGTGGGAGCTCACCTCAGCACCTGTGATCATCAAACGGCATGGTTTCATATCACAAATAGGATACGGAGAAGTCGCACGAAGACCCGAGTTTTGCAGTTCAAAAACACGGACTTTGTTGAAATGGGGAAGTACCTGGAGGAAGAACTACAAGGCTGGGAGAAACTGAGCGATGTGGAACAACAGTGGTCCAAACTAAAAGGAGCAATTGCCAAGGTAACTAATCTATACATTAGGTTTCATTTTTCTCTTGCTTTTCTTTACTTTTCTATCTGGTTCTCAAAGGAGGTAGCTGATAAAATAAAAGCTAAAAGAACAGTGTTTAAGAAATATAAAGGATCCCAAAGGGAGGATCACAAGGAAGAATATCTGGTGGAACTGAGGGAGATGAAGAAAGTAATCAAGAAAGCAAAAAGTCAAGTGGAAGAAAGGATTGCCAAAGAGGTAAAGCGAAGTGACAAAACATTTTTCAGATATATCAGAGAAAGGAGAAAAGTCCAAAGTGGTATAGTGAAATTGGAAGGTGAAAAGGATCAATGTGTGGAGAGAGACGAAAAAATGGCAGAAATATTAAACTAATACTTCAGTTCGGTGTTCACTAAAGAGGATCCTGGAGAAGGACCATTGCTAGTTAACAGGAAACTGGAGGGGAGTGGAGTAGAAGCAACTCCGTTTACAGAAGAGAAAGTATGGGAAGAGCTAGGAAAACTGAAAGTGGACAAAGCCATGGGGGTCTGAGATTCATCCCAGGATACTGAGGGAGCTCAGAGATTTGCTGGTGGGTCCGCTGCGTGACCTGTTCAATAGATCCCTAGAAACAGGAGTAGTGCCGAGTGATTGGAGAAGAGTGGTAGTGGTCCCACTTCACAAGAGTTAGAGCAGAGAGGAGGCTGGAAACTACAGGCCGGTTAGCCTCACCTCGGTGGTGGGAAAAGTAATGGAGTTGTTGCTGAAAGAATGAACAGTGAACGATCTACAGTCAGAAGAATTGCTGGACCAGAGGCAGCATGGATTCACCAGGGGAAGGTCCTGTCAGACAAATCTGATTGACTTTTTTTATTGGGTGACTAGGGAATTGGATCGAGGAAGAGCACTCAGTGTCATCTACTTGGATTTCAGCAAAGCTTCTGATACAGTCCCACACAGGCAGCTTGTGAATAAAATGAGAAGCTTAAGAGTGAGTGCCAAGGTGGTAGCCTGGATTGCAAACTGGTTGACGGACAGAAGAAAATGTGTGATGGTAAATGGAACTTACTCTGAAGAGAGAGCTGTGTTAAGCGGAGTACCACAAGGATTGGTGTTGGGACCGGTCCTGTACAATATCTTTGTGAGCGACATTGCGGACGGGATAGAAGGTAAGGTTTGTCTTTTTGCGGATGATACTAAGATCTGCAACAGAGTGGACACGCCGGAAGGAGTGGAGAGAATGAGACGGGATTTAAGCAAGCTGGAAGAGTGGTTGAAGATATGGCAGCTGAGATTCAGTGCCAAGAACTGCAGAGACATGCATATGGGGTGTGGAAATGCGAAAGAACTGTATTTGATGGGGGGGGGGGGGGGGGGGGGGGGGGTGAAAGGCTGATGTGCACGAAGCAGGAGAGAGACCTTGGGGTGATAGTGTCTAACGATCTGAAGTCAGCAAAACAATGTGACAAGGTGATAGCTAAAGCCAGAAGAATGCTGGGCTGCATAGAGAGAGGAATATCTAGTAAGAGAAAGGAAGTGATGATCCCCTTGTGCAGGGCCTTGGTGAGGCCTCACTTGGAGTACTGTGTTCAGTGCTGGAGACCGTATCTCCAAAGGAACAGAGACAGGATGGAGGCGGTCCAGAGAAGGACGACCAAAAGGTGGAGTGTCTACATAAAATGACGTATGAGGAGAGATTGAAGAACCTAAATATGTATACCCTGGAGGAGAGGAGGACCAGGAGTGATATGATGCAGACTTTCAGATGCTTGAAAAGTTTTAATGATCCATGGTCAACAACAAACCTTTTCCATTGGAAAAAAATCAGTAGAACTAGGGGTCACGATTTGAAACTCCAGGGAGGAAGACTTAGAACCAATGTCAGGAAGTATTTCTTCACGGAGAGGGTGGTGGTTGCCTGGAACGCCCTTCCGGAGGAAGTGGTGAAGACTAAAATTGTGAAGGAATTCAAAGGGTCATGGGATAAACACTGTGGATCCATAAAGGCTAGAGGTTGGGAATGAAGAGAAGAGCCACATGGGTGGCTTGCTGGAATGGTGATGGCTACTACCTGCTGATTACTACCCTTACTCAATAAGCCTTCACATGTTTAATGCAACTCCAACATTGCTCTCTGTTTCAACGGCAAGGGGAAATGTGGAAAAGAGGATTTGCATTCAGACAACAACCAACAAGGACTGAACTACACAGACTGGGTATATAAATAAGCATGGGGGTAGCTTGCTTACTGCGGTGGTTACTACCCTAAACCAATTAAGCCTGATACTTCACTTTGAATGCATTTACAGTGTTGTTCTCTACTTCGACGGCAGGGGGAAATGTGGAAAAGAGGATTTTCATTCAGACAACATCCAACAAGGCATTTATCTGTGCAGTCTGGGTAAACAACCATCGGGGTAACTTGCTTGATGCGGCGGTTACTACCCTTAACCATTAAGCCTTATGATTTACCTTTGATGCAACTCCAACATTACTCTCTGCATCAGCGGCAGGGGGTGGCAGGAAATTTGAATCAACGGCAGAGGGTGGCAGGAAATTTGAATCAAACAGTTACCAACAAGGGCCCTGAACTTGGTGGTCGGTGAAACAGTTAAGTATGGGAAAATAAGTGTGGGAGCTTGCTGGGAAGATTGGATGGGCCGTTTGGACTTTTTCTGCCGTCATTTCTGTGTTTCTATATGACTGAGTTATCAACAGTATATTAAGATTGTACCAATTAATTATATTCAGGATATAACTTACTTTCTCCTTAATCGATCTGGCATTAACATACCCAACCTTTAATGTGCTGTCTGTAGACAATGTACATTCTACAGGACTTTCATAGAGAACATTTCTAAACTATGAAAAAAAAATCCCAGTTGTGTTACTAAAACATTAAAGTATTGTATTCTTTTTCAAATATTTTAAACACAGTGTGAGTAGTCGTTATCACTTCTCGGCGGCCTTTGACACCGTCAACCACGCCCTTCTTCTAAAACAGCTGGCAAACATTGGTTTAACAGGTGCCACACTAAACTGGTTCAAAACATTTCTAGAAAACAGAGGATACAGAGTCAAAATTCATAATAAAGAATCCCAATACCACCCTTCTAATAGAGGAGTGCCGCAAGGATCATCACTTTCACCCACCCTTTTCAATGTCTACCTGCTACCACTCTGCCAACTACTAACAAAATTAAGCCTGAAACATTTCCTTTTTGCAGACGACGTACAGATCGTAATCCCTATAAAAGAATCAATCTCAAAAACAATGGAATACTGGGACAGTTGCCTATTAGAAATTAAACTTCTCCTCAACAGTCTAAACCTTGTACTCAATGCTTCGAAAACAGAATTCCTGCTCATATCACCGGAAAACAATAACACACTTCCTAAACCACCCACACTCCTTCAAACAACCCACGTAAGAGACTTAGGAGCCATCCTAGACAATCGTCTCAACCTCAAAACATTCATTAACCAAACCACCAAAGATTGCTTCTACAAATTACATATCCTGAAAAGAATAAAACCGCTGTTTCACACTCAGGACTTCAGAACAATCTTGCAAGCAATAATCTTTTCCAAACTAGATTATTGCAACTCATTACTATTTAGGCCTCCCAGCTTCTTACACCAAACCTTTACAAATGGTTCAGAACTCTGCAGCCAGAGTCCTTACAAATTCCAGGAAAATTGACCACATTTCACCTATTCTCAAAAACCTCCATTGGCTTCCGATCCACTATAGAATCATGTACAAAACCATTAACATCATATACAAAACTATCAACCAACACACGCAACTTGACCTACAAATACCACTTAAAAAATTCACCTCCGCCAGGCCTATCAGGGAACACTACAAAGAGTCACTCCAAATTCCAAAGGCCAAAACCTACCAACATAAATCCTTGAGTCTCAGAGCCTTCTCATCAGCAGGTCCAGCTCTCTGGAACTCGATCCCACCTGATTTGAGACAAGAGCCATGCTCTTTAACATTTAGGAAAAGACTAAAAACTTGGCTTTTCAAAAAAGCATTTCCAAGCCTTGAATAAAACCTCCTCTCACTAGCACTAACTCGTATGCAATAATGGAATGTAAACACGAATCAACCAACCTCAAACCCTCTCTCACTAATTCCTGCTGAATATTTATCATACTATTACCATTCACAACTGTCATATTTATTCATTTGATTACCTATGTACCGTTTCATAGTCTTATTTTTTCACTTGCTATTCTAATGTATCAATAGGCTGAAATGTAAATATTGTGCTGTTCAATTTCTCCCCTTCCATCCCAAGTTTATTTTCCTTGTTTTTTGTAACTTTCCCTCTCCCTTTTTCTGATTCACTGTATTTAAAGTTCAAGGTTCTTATTGAAAATATTGTTTTTTACGTTACGTTATGCTTTACACTCCTTGTTATTTGTAAACCGGGTTGATGTGATGCCTATCATGAAACTCGGTATAACAAAAACAATAAATAAATAAATAAATAAATGCCCATAATGTATCTGAAAGGCATGAGAGCTGCTTGAAAACATGATGTTTAGTTCTGTCTTTCATATTGCTTAGTAAATTAGTCTAAACTATAGGTTTGATGTAAGTTATTGCTTTATCAGCATTTTCACTGCTGTAAAATACAGGGACCTGAGTGTTCTTGAGGTAGATCTAGCAACATGGATGTATTTATTCTAGAAAATAACATTTAAACTAAAAGAAACTTAGACCATGGTGCACTTCAAACATTTCAAGTGACAGAAAACTACTGTACAGCATGCAATAATGTATAATTTCCATATAATTGAGAATAAATGTACTCAGTATTTATATATGTATTTATTTTATTTCATTTATTAATCACTACTCTATTATAGTATATTGCAGGGGTAACTAACCTTTCACAGAATGAGCCAAAAAATTACAGTGCACAGTGCCAAAGAGCCACATATTTTTTAAAATACTTTTTAACACTTAAAAGGTGGTTATTGATAATAACAGAATTTCTTTTACCTACAAGAGCATACTATGCCTCTCTGCTTTGCTGAGGGCCAGGGATCAGCCACACTTTCCCTGATCATTTCCATCCTACCCCATTCTCCAATACTTGAGCCTTCAAAAAGGACAGGCCTTCGAGTCCCTTCTTGGCGCCCCCCCCCCCCCCAATTCCCTTCCAGGATCATCATCTTCCTACCAGCCTTCCATGATTCCTTCCTGGGTCTTTTCTCTTCTTCCTTTTGCTTCTCATGTCCTATTCCTGGGTCCTTTCCTACCTTTCTGCTCCCACCCCAGTGGGCCCTTCATAGGTCTTCTCCAGCTTTCCCATCCCATCCCCTCACCTATTCTGAGTACTCCTAGGACCAGCAGCAGCAACCATGGAGACAGTCAAGTGCAGCTATAGCACCTGGAAACAGGGCGGAGCAAGAGTATTAGGCGCTCTAGACAAACCTTCTAACTTCTGCCCACCTCCCGCCCCTGGCTCCAGCCCCCAGCCCCGACTTAATTTACTGAGACAGCTCCCTGTCTTACACACACAATCCTTGTCTCATTCACACAGGCACCCTTACTCAGGCTCCCTCCCTCTCTCTTAACACCATTGCTCTCTCGTACACACACAATCCTCTCGCTCACTCAGACACACACATATACACACACACACACCGCTCGTGCCCCACCAAGACTCTGCTTCTCTCGGCTGCAAGCCGGATGGGTGCAGATTCTCAAATAGGAAGTATAATCACTATTGCTATCAAAAGCAATTGAACTTTTTCCACAGTCAGAGAAGTGGACATAGTTGGTATAACTTATGTATCTCAGATATGTGCTTAAACTTAACTCCTGCCCTTACTCAGGTGCTAAAAACCATCATAAAAAACCCATGCTAACCTGTCTCCCTGACAACGCCAGTTCTTTGCATTGCTTGTGAATAGTTAATTGATTCCTTTGTATGCCATTTACATAGACTCATGCTAAACCAGCTGCGGCTTTTTGCATGTTTTTTACGCGTTATTAAATGCACGCGTAAGATTAGTGCAGAAAAACACGCGTAATACCGTGCCCAAAAGCCTGCGGAATGTTTAGAGAGAGCATGGGACAAGCATAGAAAATCTCTGAAGGGGGACTATAAAATTGAGTAGGAGATGTGGCTAGGCAGTCTGAATAGACTGTATGGTCTTTATCTGCCATCATGTTCAATGTTTATATCTTTCACACTGGCAAGAACAAGGAAGAATGATAAGACCTAACGCAATGTTGGTAGTCAGGTTTATGTGGTTGCCAGTTGAGAGAGATCTTTTAAGCAATGTAGTGTGTGCAACTAGGCAGACTGGATGGGCCAAATGGTTCTTATCTTCCAACATTTTACTGTCTGTAAGACAACGTTACTGAAATATGGCCACCAACAGATTTTTTTTTAAGTCTTTTCTTCTATTGGGGCCTTCTGACCACTGTTGACCAGCTAATCCATCTGCTGATTTTCTGCACAATAGCTGGCCTTCTCATCCAGCTGTTGATTTCCTGTTTTCCCAGGAGTACGTCCACCACTTGGTTCCAACCCATTGAAATACAGTGACTTGTAAAAGTATTCGACCCCGTAGAAAGTCAGCAGATTTATGTGATTACAAATGACAGCTACACAGATTGTTCCAGGTAATTGCAAACCAGTATTCTCTTAAAGTAAATTTTCAGTCACAGTTCATTATTTCTCTGCATTTTTTATAAAATAAAATTAAAATCTGAAAAATGCTGCTTGCATTCAGCCTCTTCAGACTAGTACTTGGTAGAACCACCTTTTCCTGTAATAACTTACTCTAACAAAAGTTTTTCTACCAGTTTTGCACAGTTTGGGAGTGAATTTTGCCCATTCTGCCTGGCAGTTTTTCTCCAGGTTGTTCAGGTTGGTTGAATGATGGTTAGGGACTGCAATTTTCAAACAGTGCTACAGATTCTCAATTGGATTGAGATCTGAACTTTGACTTGGCCATTGTAGAACATTCACTTTTTTGTTATTCAACCACTCCTGTGTTGCTTTGGCCTTGTGCTTGGGATCATTGTCCTGCTGAAAGGTGAACTTTCTCTCAAGTTTTAGTTTTTTAGCAGACTGAAGCAGCTTGTCTTATAGTGTCTCCTTGTATGTTGTTCCATCCATCCATCCTTCAGTTTTAACAAGATACCCAGTCACTGCTGAAGAAAAACATCCCCACAACGTTACCACCCCTATCCTTTACTGCTGAGATGGTGTTTGCTGAGGAATAGGCAGTGTTAGGTTTGTGCGACACACAGCGTTTTTGAATTTTGGCCAAAAAGCTCCATTTTTGTCTCATCTGAACAAAGCCTTATCCTACATTTTAGCTGGATTGTTCTGATGCTTTCTGGCAAACTCAAAATGTGCTTTGATGTGGTTTTCTTCAGTAATGGCTTCTTTCTAGCCACCCTCTCATGCAGGACAGTTGTACGCATAGCTCTGGATATGGTTGACTGGTGTACTGCCACTCCAGTCTCAGCCACTGAACTCTGTAGCTCCTTCAATGTCATTGTTGATCTCTCTGTGACTTCCTTCACAAGTCTCCTTCTTGCTCCAATGTTGAGTTTTGAGGCACGGCCTTGACTAGGCATTGTCTATGTGGTATAATGTAGCTTCCATTTCCTCACAATTGATTCAACAGTGCTCACTGGGATATCCAAGTATTTGGATGATATTTTGAGCCTTTTCCTATCTTGTGTATGTCTAAAACTTTATCATTAATTTTTTAGAATGTTCTTTGATCTTCATTTTCACAGTCTAACCAGTGGTACTGGAATTAAGGGGTCTTTTATCCAAAAAAGCTTACCTCTTTTAATGATTCACAGTTAGAAGTCAATTTTAAACCAATTGTTAGGGAAATATCTTTCATTTGTATAAAACTGGAGCTTCCACAGCACAGGGAATACTTATACATGCAGCATTTTTCAGTTTGTAATTTTATTTTACAAAAAATACAGAGAAATAATAAATTGTGACTTTAAAAATTTACTGTAAAAGCATACTGGTTTGCAGTACACACAGGGCCAGATTTTCAAAGGGGTACGCGCGTAAGATACGCGCATACCCCCCGAAAACCTGGCCCAAGCTCCCCCTGCGCGTGCAAGTCCCGGGGCTTTCCTGGGGGGGCATGCCGGGGGGCGTGTTGCGGCTAGCGCGTCATCGGGGGTGTTCCGGGGGCGTGGCCGCGGCCTCCGGACCAGCCCCCGGACCGGACCATGGCGCGCCGGCGGCTGGCCCGGCACGCGCAAGTTACGCCTGCATCGGGCAGGCGTAACTTGTGCAACAAAGGTGGGGGGGGGTTTAGATAGGGCTGGGGGGGGTGGGTAAGGGAGGGGAAGGTGCTGGGGGGTGGAAGGAAAGTTCCCTCCGAGGCAGCCTGCGTGGCTCGGTGCGCGCAGGCTGCCGATTTTGGGCAGCTTTGCGCGCGCCGACCCCGGATTTTAACAGATATGCGCAGCTACGCGTGTATCTATTGAAATCCGGCATACTTTTGTTTGCGCCTGGTGTGCGAACAAAAGTACGCGCAGGCGTACTTTTATAAAATCTACCCCATAGTGTCTGGAACAATCTATGTAAATGTCATTTGTAATCCACATAAATCTGCTAACTTTTTAGGAGGCTGAATATTTTTCCAAGCCACTGTATGTATAGCACCATAGAAGCAGCAACATTGTAAAGGGAGCTCGCAGGCAAAGAAGCCAGACAGCAGTTGGCAAGGCCTTGGCAGCAGGAGGAGGAATAAGAGAGGGAAAAAACTGGTTGATAGCATAGGAAAATTAGCAGCAGTTGTACTAGAGGCAGCATTAAAATGTACATTGGATAGCAGCACAGAATGAACAAGAGAAGGTTCAGAGAATGGTGGGGATGGGACAGAGGTGAGGATCTGGGGAAAGGAGAATTAAAAAAAAAAAAAAAAGAGACATAGTTATAAGTGCTTCTGTTATTCACTGCTTATTTGCTTTTCCTAACTCTATTTTATGAAAAAGTTGCCAAAGTGGCCAACAGCAAAAATTTGTGACCATGCTCTCTCTATGGTTACCCAAAAAGATAGTATTGAGAATCTGTAACCTAAGAAATCAATACACTAGCCCCAGGTATCCTAATTAGGAGGAAATTAGTGTGCTCTTTAACCCCAAAATTAGAATAAACTGCATCTCCTAATTTTAATGGCCATATGCATTAGATTTGGTACTATGTCAAGGCAGTGCATTGTGCAGCAATTTCAAATAGCTTACATTGTTTGCAATGTATGTGGACATTTTTAGCCTTAAATACATTTTCAAAACAAAACCACTTGTATTTCTTCTTGAAAATGATCAGCTGTAATGTACATATGCTAAAAGTTGCTGTTTATTTTGACTGAGGGTAGGATGAAGTGAAAATAGCACACATGCCTTTCAATATACCATGTAGCTTGCTATTGTCCCTTCTACCACAAGCTAAACATAGCCAACAGGAACATCTCTTTATAATATGGCTAAAAGTATGTGTGTTTTTGAAGGCTGCACTTGCTTTTTAGTCAGTTGCAGGAGGGTCATTTTCAGCCAAGTCATTTTTCCATGTAAATCTCAAGAACACTGATTTAAAATGGTTTATCAATGACTTTTTGTGACTTTCCACGCAAAAACATGTGAAGCAGTTTATTTTAATTTAATTTTATTTATTTTAAAAAGAATGTTATGCCGGTATTTGGTTATTAACATCATATCGGTTTACAATGTAGAAAACAATAATAACAATATAATATAAAGCAATATAAAAGAGTTACTAGTAGTCTAATATAAAAACAAAGCTAAAATCTATAGCTTCATTCATGTATTATTACATTTATTAAAATACAAGTTTCATTTAAACTTCATTCATGCATGTAACCAATCATACCATAGTTCATACCATAGCTCTTAAATAGCCAATCATACCATAGCTCTTAACAAGCTATCTGCTGCAATAATCTTTGCTGCTCTCCTGGAACTATGCTTTTCCAGTCTCAAAAGCCTTTTGGAATAACCAGTTTAGTTTCTTATGTAGACTTTTTCTTTGAGGTAATTGTTAAAAGATCTCTTCTCTGAGAATTAATATAAATAAAATGTTCTGTGCACAAGTCAGGGCAATTTTTCTTTTAAATTCCTTAATGCATGACTGTTGAATAGTACTGGTATCAGAATCTAAAAAAGCTTTTTTTTAGGATAATACCATTCAAAAATTCTTGTCTCTCCAGTGTAATGATAAATGAGCTAATGTGGAAGGTCTGGTAGGATCAAGGTCTTCCTTCCAAACAAAGCAGATGTTATGCATCAACAGTATAAATATAAGTTGCTTGGACTATAAGGCTTTATTCAAGACTTCCTTCCCATTCTGCAAAATCATGAAAGAAAAAGCAATATTAATAGAAGCTCCGGGGCACACAAGCTGAATGTCTCCAAGGCTGGACTTTAATCAGAATAGCTATTCAGAACATGCTGTTCATTAAAGAAATTCCAAGGAAAGTAAAAGAATGTTCTGCCATGGTGGTTGAGTAAATATCAGTATACGCCAAGAAATGGGAAATGAACAAAGTTTGTTTTGTTTTTGCCACTGACAAAGTAGTAAGAAAACCTTAGCACAAATTTGTCTCCACAGTTCAGGATTGTATACTTAAAGAAATCAATAGATACTTGGGTAAGTAGTATTTTGAGAAATTGAATCAGTGTTCTTGATAGCCTTAGAATTCAGAATTACTCATGAAGTCACCTCAAGGGTGGTACTACACCCATTGACTTACTCATTGTATGGTAACTTCCCAAGGAGATAGATGAAAAGTACAGATAAGTAAACTGAAATAGAGCAGGCTAAATCGATTTTACTTAACATCATATGGAAAGTTAAATACTGATCTGAGTCCAGAAGTCATTGGGCCGATATTCGACTGCTATTCAGCTGCACAAGTTAGCCAGTTAACTTGGCTTGAGATATTCAACAGTACAGCACTGCCACTGAATATATTTGGCTATCTTATAGTCAGGTAAGTTTATTTAGCTAATTTTAAGACAGCTGAACAACAGTCCTAGACTTATCGAGTTAACTAAGCCCAATATTGCTGAATATCAGCATTTATCTGGCTAAAGCCTAGAGTCATTAAGCTGCAATATTTCACAGGAGGGATCCCACTATTGTTGGGGGGGGGTCTTGCCATGATAGTGAGGCCTGTGCCCCGGAAAAAACATCATGGCTCTATGGCACGATCTTTTGTCTCATGGCTAAATACCGAAACACCGTGGAACAAAAGAATATGGCTAGTGGCCCTTTAATGCAGTGGTGGCCTCAACCTCAAGGAACTGCTATCGCCTTAAAAGGCTGCGGCCAAAACAAAAATATTGCCATGGCAAAATGGATAGCTGGCAGTGTGGCACCTCCAGCTCAACCTGGGGCTGCCAGTCGAGGTGTCCCTGAAACCTCAAAAAGTTTTAAAAAAAGGAATAAATAAATTAGTGCCATGCGTGGCAACAACCCCTCTATATCCCCATACTTATCGTCAATAAAATGAACCCCTCACCCCCTTCCCATGGAATTCTTTTAGGCAAGGACCCCCCATCCCAACCCCCACCCCAAAAGCATCCTAAATAGTTGGGGATATTGTGCCCCCCCTTCCCCCTCCCAGCCTCCAAATGTATATAAAAACTTATTCTCCCCTGAAAGGTGTTCATTCTCCCCTCCAAAACCCCTGCACCCCAGTGGTAAATCAGAACTAGCCATCCACCTTGGGAAAATTATGGAGTCTTTCAGCACGATAGGGAAACCGGGACAGGTCGGAGCCGGGTGTTTTTCTATTGTTCTGCTGCCTAATTTGTGTGGGCGACTGTCCTGTGACTTTGTTAGCTCCTCCCCACTGCCAACTACCCAGCTGTCTCCGAATTGATCCATGAAAAAAACTGTACCGTAACAATGTGACCATCTTGCGTGCTGTCACTGCCCGCAATCCTGCGCAGCACTCTCACACCAGACAACCTCTGACTTCCTCAAAATGGCAGCTGCAATGGCGTGGGTACAGGTGGGACCATAAGCTTCAGAATGGGGGGGGGGCTGCAGGGGCCATTCCCCCTCAAAAAAAACAAAATTTACGCCAGCTATGGAAGGAAAAGTCTCATTGGTGGCAGGAAGGACAGAACATGTCCTTTCTGCCTTCTTCCGGGCTTTGCCATGATCCATTCACTCACCCTTTCTGATCAATAGAAACATAGAAATGATGGCAGAAAAGGACTAAATGGTCTGTCCAGTCTGCCCAAGCTTATGGTAATATCTGCTGCACCTTGTAAGTTACCCTACGCTTATCAGTTTCCTACACCGTAAAAGTCAGGGCTCTCGGTTGCTGTTTGAATCCAATTCCTTGTTATGCCTTGCCGTTGAAGCAGAAAGAAATGTTTGAGTTGCATCAACAGTATCAAGGCTTATCAAGTTAAGGGTAGTAAATGCCGAATCAGCAAGTTAACCCCATACTTTTTTCCCCAGACCGCAAAAGTTGGGGCCCTTGTTGGTTGCTGTATGAATCCAATTCCCCTTTTCCCCCTGCCATCAAAGCAGAGAGTAATGATGGAGGATTGCAGCCTGGCTGTGCTTCGGGCCACCTCTTCCTTCTTGGCTGCTGGAGCCTGAAAGACATCATCAGACACAAACAGTCCAGGAAGAGGAAGCAGCCTGCATGACAAGGTCTCGCTGACCCATGGCAGCCAATAAAGAAGCCCTAAGCTGCCGCAGAGCCCACAAGTTGGTGGCTGAAAATGATGCCCTGGCCTGCTTGCATGCATGTGTGAGTGTCTGCTGCGTGCATGTCTACATGAGAGAGTGCCTGCCTGCTTGTATATATGTGTGTGTGTGTGTGTGTGTGTGTGTGTATGTGTATGAGAGTGCTTTCCTGCCTTCCTGCCAGTATGTGTGTGTGTGAGAGACAGAGTGCCTGCCTGCAGGGGTCTATGAGAGTGCCTTCCTATCTGCCTGTGTGTGTGTCTGTGTAAAAAAAAGTGCTTGTCTGTGTGTGTGCGCATGCCTATCTGCATGTGTGTGAGAGAAAAAGTGCCATCCTGCCTGCCTGTGTGTGTGCCTGCTTGCGTGAGTGTGTGTGTAAATGCTTGCTTGCATGAGTGCCTTTGTGTGTGTTTGAGAGAGCTCATCCTGCTGCAGCCCAGAAAGAGGAGGCCATGCTATGGGGCCACCATGGAGCTCATCCTAAGAAGAGGAGACCTTGCAGCAAGGAGGCCCAGAAGGAGAGAGAAGAGGTTCTGATAAAGTGTGTGTATGTATAAAAGAGAACATGTGGGAGTAGGAGCCTGCGTGTGAGAGAACATGTGTATTTGTGAATGGGAGTCTGCATGAGAGAATAAGAGTGAGAGCTGAGGGTGTGTGTTTGTGAGAATAGGAGCTTGCATTTAAGAGCATGTGAGTGAGAGCTTGTTGATTGGGAGCCTGCATGTAAGAACCTGTGTGTGTGAGAGAGAGAGAGAGCCTGTGAGAAAGAGCATGCAAGAGTGAGAGCCTGTATGAGAGAAGATGTGTGTAAGAGAGCGCATGTGAGAGATAACCTGTGCATGTGTATGAAGAAGGAAGGAAAGAAGACAGGAAGAAAGAGAAGAAACAGAATAAAAGAGAGCCTGTGTGTAAGAGCATGTGAGAGTGAGAGCCTCTGTGTGTGGAAGTGGGAGTCTGCATGCGAGTGGGAACCTGAGTGTGGGAGTGGGAGCCTGTGTGTGTGTGTGAGAGAGAGAGCATGTGAGAGTGGGAGCCTGTGTGAGAGAAAGCACATGAGAGAGAACCTGTGCATGTGTATGAGGAAGAAGGAAAGAAGACAGGAGGAGAGAGAAGAAACAAAAAATAAGAGAACCTGGGAAAGGAATTAGGAAATTACAAACAACGAGATAAAGGAGGCTGGGAGCAAGTGATTAGAAAAATAAGATCAAACAACAAAGGTACAAAAAAATTATTTTGATTTTCAGCAATTGGATAATGCAGTATTTGGGAATGGGAGTGTGCATTTCTTATATACTTGTATATTGCTTTTTTTCATTATTTCCTTGTTCAGAGTCTCTGATTTCTCAGGCTTTTCATTTTAGTGTTGCCTGCATGTTTCTAGTTCTAATTTGTAGTCCCTTATTCTATATTAGGTAAGGGTCAATCAGTGTTCTGCTTGTGTGTGACTGAGGTGCAGTATTGTGGCTAGTGTGTAGTTTTTCTGTAGATATTTGTAGCAGTCCAGCTTGTTGTTTGCCTACTAAGTGGTGTATTAGTGTTTTAGGGCCTGGTGAATATTTGTATTGCTGCCTTTTCATAGATCAGGTTGCTGTTGTTTGACTCCTGAGTTACTGCTGTTATGGCAAAGTTCTAGGTGGTTATTTTTTCGTAGAGGGTTTGTGTTAGTTCACAAACTTACAATGGAGGGAGTTTGTTTTGCTGTTACTGAGGTGACACAAAAACTTGAATATGTTTTTTTTTGGCATGTCCTAATTCTGTTCTACTCCCATTTTAGCTCTTAAGTTCTTATGATTACTATGATTATTGCTGTTTTATTGTAGTTATGATATTCTCTGCATTTTTGGAAAGAGAATTCATAAAATAATACGTTGTTATTTATTTTATTATGTGATTGGATCTGATGTTTCAATTGTGTTCTTTTTTACATTTTACATGATATTGTGTATTTATAACTATACTATATTAATACAGATTAGTAAGACTTTTTAATATGAGTAAGTGCTTGAAATAATGTAAAATATTTTAAAATGTCACTCATGATGTATGACGGTTGTTGCATGCGACTTAGAAATCCATTGTTAGGTGCACTCTAAGGCATATTTAATCGATAAGAGTACAACTGTATGCCTACTGTCCATCCATGTTAACCTTGAAGAGGGCCCCTCATAAAATTCAGTTCTGACTACACCACTAGGCAGCAGACTCCTGCCGGTGGGGTTACTGCTGCTCATGTGCTTGAGTTCAACAGAAGTGAGGGGAGTCAATTGTTCTGGCCTTGGCTTGTGGTATTGCGGTGGAGAGTGCAGCGCTTCCGGGCTTAGCTGGGGGGGGGGGGGGGGCATAAGCATCAGAATGGTGTGGACCACCCAGGACCTGGCCCCCACCAAGTTTTCCAGCTACCAGGCCACAGAGTATCTTTAATATTTTGGCCAGGCTCATAAACTACTAATGCTGGTACAGAGAAGCTTTTGCCCCAGAGGCTTGTTCACCATAGTCTCTCGGTTAATTTATTTTTGGGGGTTTGTATTAGTGACTTTCTGTAACCTTAAGTATTAATACAAGAAGGATGGAGGTGGGGAAGGTGTGAGGGAGGTGCACAAAGTCATTAATCCCCAGGCGCTGGAGACCCTAGCCATGACACTGGAGGGATCTGTATCAATAGTAACATTAACAAACTGTTCTGTAATGTCCTTAACAAATGAATACTAAAACTCATAAATAAAAGCAAAAGTTTACACAGAAATCAGATTGGGTTTCTCCCAGAACACAGAACCTTAACTACATCTTTACCTTACAAACACTCATCAACAAACATGTAAAGGACACCTCCTTAGGGAGAATATTTGCATATTTTATTGACTTTACAAAAACCTTCAACTCCATCTGGAACTCTGGCCTCAACTTTAAACTATTACAAGCTAGGACCTAGATTCATCAAATAAATATAAATATAGCGAAAATAGTGCCCATGAAAAAAAAAAGGGTTTAGTTAGGCTAATTTCCTGCCTGCTGCATCGCATAGATAAATAACTCATGCCGAGTTGTGCGAGTGGATGGCTCATTGCATCATCACGTCACATGTCATTTTACGTGGCTAGCATAGATTACTGCATGATGCATTATTTTTTTCAGTTTATATTTCCCAGCTTCCTGCAGCTGCCTCTTTGAAGGTATGTCAGGTGTGGGAGAGAGAGGAGAGGAGATTTGGTGATTGGTTTAGCTGGGCGTAGGAGCTTTTTCTGATTTGATTACTTGAGTGTGTTGTCTGGTCTTCTGTTGCCATTTGTTTCCTTTTACCTTGGTCCTTTGTCTTCTTTGTTGGAGTGAAAGTTTTTGTTTGTCCAGTTTGTCTGTCTTTTGGTGTGGAGGAGTGGTGCTGGAGGAGTAAGGAGTAGAGTTGATGAAGGAGTGGTGGTTGTAGTGAGGAGGCATGAGGAGGATGGAGCTTGAGAGGCGTAGGGAGAAAGGCGAGAAGAGGTGTGTGGAGAGGAGGAGGGAGGAGAGGAAGTGGGAGGACGAGGGCAGGAGTGCTAGGAGTAGGGACAGGGACAAGAGTAGAGACAGGCAGGAGGGAAGGGATAGGAGGAGGCGGGGGGAAGGGGATAGACAGTTAAGGACGGAGGGAAGAGGACGGAAGATTAAGGGGATAAAGGAAAAAGGGAGAGGGGAAGGGAGTTTCCAGGGCAGGGGCGGGGGAGGGGAGGGGAGTGAGAGGGAGAGTGAGGAAAGGGAAGATACCTCTTCTGAAGTGGAAGTGGTACCCCCATCTGGCAGCCAGGCAGCAGGACGTCTTTCTCAAGGCTATCAAGTTCATTGTGCAGGATAATGAGATGTTCATTGTAGGGGTCCTGGAGCTGTTCGGCAACCGTGCGGCCAAGGCTTCAAAGGCAGCCAAGGGCCAGATCTGGCGCAACATAGCCCAGGGCATCTCCAGGCACAGTGGAGTCCAACACAGCAGGAAGCAGGTGGCCCACAGGTACCGGGACATCAAGGCACAGTTGAAAGCCAAGGTGGCGAGCAGAAATAAATATATACGGTGGACCGGAGGAAGAGTCCCTTGGCCCATCATCTTCACACCCATGGAGGAGTGCTTCGTGCACTGGTTGGGTCCAGATGACTTCGAGGGCATGGCTGAGTGGCTAGACACCACGTGAGCCACATCCGGTAAGTTCACCTCACCTGCAAATGGCCAGGCTGCTGTGGGTGTACACATCATTTGGCATAACATGCTCACAATGCTTAAGAGGCAAAGATGCCAAATGCAAAAAGGATACTTGCTGCCATTGGTATTTATGTCTTATGTTTTATTTCCACAGCTGTCGCCCACGAAGCTGCCGGTCCCATCCAGCAAGCCCAGGGACCCAGCAGCACAGCAGCCCTTTCGCAAAGGGCCTTCATGATGGAAGCCCAGACCCAGGTGGGCGAGGAGGAGGAGCATCAGCAGCAACAGGCTGAGGAGGCATTGCAGATGCTGCAACCCCTGGGTTCACCCAGCCCACTCAATGTGTCCCTCAACATCTCTGGCTTCATGGAGGAATGCAGCCTTGAGTGGGAGCCAATTGATTCTGCACAACCTCGAGCCAGCATACCATAGCGCCAGCCTGAAGCACCACGCCCTTGGCAGGAGCAGCCCAGAAGCCCTGTCATGCCTCATTTGGAGGCCAAATTTCTGCACTTCACAGCACAGCCACCAGCCCCAGCACCAACAACATCCCCGGCACCAACAGAGGAGTCCATGCACAAGCAGCTGGACCAGCTGGAAAGGAGGCATGGGGTACATCTTCTACACATATATACAACAGAGGTCTGTATATCACACCAATATAAATGGATGCTCCATTCCCTCTTTCCACAGTGCACCTCCTTACCTCATAAGCCCTTCAGTTCATTCTTAATATTATTTTTTATGTATAGCATCAATCTTCCTCCCTTTCTTCTTACTTTGTCCTTACTAAATATAGTATGATTCTCCATGTACCCACATCTCTGTAACACCACTATATCCAAGTCAGCCTCTTCCATGACCATCTCTAGATCTGGATTTTATTTCCCATAGTGTGAGCATTAGTGTACATCGCTTTCTAGATGATATCCTTTTTTCCCATTTCTCTATCAATTTTTAAAGATTTACTTACATTAGGGCTTTGTCCACCTATCCCCAATGATTCTAGCATAAAAGCCTTCCTCAGTAGGTTTGCCATTCTGTTCTGGAATGCTGTGCCCCTTTTTCAGATGGACCCCATCTCTGCTCAGCAGTCCCTGAAAAATCATCCCATAGCTCAGGAAGCCAAAACGCCCTCATCAACACCACCTGCACAGCAATTCATTTATCCCCACAATGCAAGCTTCCTTGACTAGAATGTTATGAACTCTGCTGTCCGCGGGTCTGCCCCGCGAGCAGACTTACTCACCGTGCGTGCTGTCTTCCCCCGACGTGGCAGGACGCCATCGTCGGGCCTTCTGTGCTGCTGGAGCCGCGGTCTTGTTTGCCCCACGCGGCCCGGAGGCCACCCTGGATCCTCATTTCTTCCACGGCTGAAACCGCGGCCCTTCTCCTCTGGGCTGGCACCGCCCCCAACACTACTCCCTCCATCGCGGCGCTAGGCCGCAAGCCCCGGTTCCATCCAGCAGCTGGAGCCGCCCCCGGGGCTCCCCGCAGCAGCTGGAGCCGCTGCCGACGTCAGGGCCTGCTCCTCAAGCTCTGCCTGCGTCTCTGCGTGTTGACGTCTGTGCAGGCCGCTGTTTGCGATCCTGCACAGTTTCCTGCTCTCTCCTTAGGCGCCGGTGCGCGCCTCTCTTCTACATTTAAAGGGCCAGACACAGGAAGTGTGCTGGCCCACCTTGGGACTAATTTCCTGTACCAGCCCTATAAAGGGCTACTTCGTCAGTCTGTTCCTGGCCTTGCATCATCGTGACTTCTCTCTGGAGGCTCCTGCCTGCCAGAGTCTTGTAAGGTCTTCTGTCTTCATGGAGCTCCTCGTCTCGTCTGCTTCGAACCACGTTTCCATGTCTTGATGTTCCGCCTGAGGTCCCAGTCCATGTTTGATGTCTCGTCATGATCGTCTTCCTCTGTCCTGATGTGTCTTCCTGCCAAGATGTTCTTTCCTGCGTCTTCGTCTGGTGCTCCTGAGCCTTCTGTTCCTGCAGAGCTGTGGTTCCTGGATGGAGTATTCCCGAGATTGGTGCGGTCTGCAGGTGGGATTGGTCTCTGCGCTCCGGAGCCTCCGTCCCGCCAGTCTTATAGGGAGCTTTGGGTGACACCAGCTTCATCATTGGAGTCCCTCTCTGCCTGGACCTTTCCTGCGCTGTCCCGTTCTCCTCGTGGTCCGTGACCAGCCTGCTAGGGCTGTGTAGGGCGCACAGTGGGACAGGGTGGTCCGTGACTCAGTCCCGCGGGTGGCCTGAGTAGGGCGCCCTGAGAGACAGTGCCCATGTCCATGCCTTGTGTCTTGCCTGTTTGGATGTCAAGTCCTTTGTCATGCCCATGATGCCGTCGTATCAGCCAAGTGTCTTCGTTATGGATACCGTCGCATCAACCCAGTTGTTGTCAAGTGTCTTCGTCATGGATGCCGTCGCATCAGCCAAGTGTCTTCGTCAAGGATGCCGTCGCATCAGCCAAGTGTCTTCGTCAAGGATGCCATCGCATCGACCATAGTCCTGTCTTCTTGTCAAGGCCTCAGTCTGCCCTCAATCTCAGGCCAGGCCTGCTGCTCCATGCTGCTCGCAGCAGGTCCGAAAGGGCTCGGAATGGTCGGAGGATCATTCAACTTCCAACATCCTTGGATGTTGGCCTTGGGAGCTTGCAGGTCTGGCAGAGGATCAGCCCGTCAGCCATGCGGAGCCACCGTCAACCCTCGGCTTGGCCCTGAAGGTCTGGGCCCGGGTTGAGGCCCAAGGGCACACTAAACACCCCCAACGTAACATAGAAGAATTGAGGCAAATTATACTTTTGCACCTATTTGCTTCACCCTTTCTTCCAGAGCCGTGAAGTCATTTTTTTTATATGATCTGTGTGATACCTAACTGTCAGGCCGATAAAGTAAGGAGCGGTAGGAAAGAGGTGCGTTACGGCCGGGCGCACCCACGTTTGCCGCACGCACAGTTCGGATCACCTACCGCTCGATACTGTATTTAAATAGCTTGCAAATGCAAGCCGCGTCCGTGAAGCGTCCGTGAAGCGTTAGGCCCGCGCAATCCATTTTACTGTATAGAGCGCTATACAGCGCCTATACAGTATCCTGGGTGCGTTGGTACCTGTCATTTCAAATGTCCGAGTCCTCTCCCCCCCCCCCCTCCCGAAGCAAGGCAGTGCAAAAATTAAAACAAAAGTGAATAAATTGTAATAAGAGTAATAAAAGTAAACTTACTGCATGTGAATTTTCTTTGAACAGTCCTCTCTCTCCTCCTCCCGAGGCGCGTACTGCGGCTCCCCTGCCTCCCGAGGGCAGCCGGCGGGTGAAAGCGTACGGGCGAAAGTGAATGAATGCACGCCCGTAAGCGGCGGGAGCCGGCAGGCGTGCATTCATTCACTCACCTTTGCCGGAGGGCGTGCATTCATCCAGGCGGAGGGAGCCGGCGGGCGGGCGTGCATTCATCCAGGCGGAGGGAGCTGGTGGCGAAAGCGGCTTCCAGCAGCCCCAGCCAGCGGTGAATGAATGCACGACTGTGCGTGCAATTTGGGAGCTCAAGGCGTGACGTCACGACGTTTGATGTCACGGCGTGTGACGTCGGCATTCGCTAATGCACTGCCTTGAGCGCCCAAATTGCACACACAAGCGTGCATTCATTCACCTTCGCCAGCGGGGGCAGGGGAGCCAAAGCGGCTTCCAGCAGCCCCCGCCGGCGAAGGTGAATGAATGCAATTTGGGCGCTCAAGGCAGTGCATTAGCGAACGCTGACGTCACAGGCCGTGATGCCAAACGTCGTGACATCACACCTTGAGCGACCAAATTGCACGCACAGGCGCGCATTCATTCACCTTCGCCGGCGGGGGCTGCTGGAAGCCGCTTTCGCCGCCGGCTCCCTCCGCTGGATGGATGCATGCACGCCCGCCGGCGAAGATGAGTGAATGAATGCACGCCCGCCGGCTCCCGCCGCGTACGGGCGTGCATTCATTCACTTTCGCCCGTACGCTTTCGCCCGCCGCTTTCGCCGCCGGCTGCCCCCGGGAGGCAGGGGAGCCGCAGTACGCGCCTCAGGAAGAAAAGAGAGAGAGAGGACTGTTCAAAGAAAATTCACATGCAGTAAGTTTACTTTTATTATACTTTATTTACTTTTGTTTTAATGACATGATTTTCGCCCTGCGCCTTGCTTCGGGAGGGGGGATTTTGACCGGAGCCTGCCTATTGCTGTCACACCACACTAACGCCAGGGTAAGGGTCCCGGGGGGTGAGGGGGTCCGTTTGCCCATGAAATTTCGTCTCTCTGACCCAACGCTCCACACTAACGCAGGGGTAAGGGTAGGCGGTAAGTTAGCAGGTTAAACGCGCGGCAAAACTACACGTCAAAAAGGAGATAATCGGGGTGCAAATTGCTGTATGGGAGGGAATAGCTAATCGGAGCGTTTACATCTCATATACATGCTGCAGGCGGAAAGGGTTACCGGTTGATTTAAAGAAGTGGTAAGGATGAATTTAAAGGGGTAGTGAATCGCGGGTTGGACTTACGCGGCCAAATTGTGAGTTAGAAGCAGGGGTAACCGCGGCCGCGCTTTACTGTATCGGCCTGTGTATCATTTATGCCAACATAGACAAGAAGCTTCAGATAATAGCTGGTAGGCTTGATGATTCTCAGCAATCTCTCTGATCTTGAAACCCAGCAGACAGCACACCTCCCAGGACAGCATGTCTGGTCTGCAGGTGAATACTTCTGGACACCTCAGAAGTAATTCACCAATCACTACTACCCTTCACTTCCTAGACCCAGTGGTTGCTGATCCAGTACCTATAGAGCACATGAGCTTAGGATCCTCCTCATCTTGAGATAGTTTCTCTACTTCCACTTCTAGGCTTCAAACCAGTTCTTCAGCTCAAGTGAAGGTGGGGTCTAGGTGAGGATTCTACTGGCTTTGGTAATCTATGTCCAGCTGTCGGTAGGTGGTCCAAGTCACCGTCTCCTCTGCTGGAGTGTGCTATCTTAGATGCCACATGAAGTATTTCATCAATGTAGTCCTTATCACCGATGCTTCTAAGCTCCGCCACCTTTGTCTTGAGTGAGTCAACCTCCAGGCATCTTTCACCCCAAACCTGTTCCTCTCTGTGAATCAAGATAATCCATCTGGATGTAGACAATAGTAGCTGTGGCAGTAGCTATATTATTGTAATGTTTTCCAGCCATCCTTCCCTCCCTCCCTCCCTCTTTTTTTTTTTTTTTTTTTTTTAAGGACCTTGATGCCTGTAGAACTACAATGAAAAAACACTTACGAAATCCCTTATCTTTACTTCAGCTGACCTGCAAGTAAAATCAACTGGCTTTCTTTCTGTGAAATCTAGCACCTACACACTGATTTCCTTTGCGTGATCCTACTTGCTTGTTCACATGTAATTATGGGGTATGGTGTAATATATCTTATTTTGTAGTTTATAGATAACGTGTTTTGTATCTGTCTGGTATGTAGTCTATACCGAATTATGTTGCCTTGGGTACAAAAAAACTCAGAACAATGAAAAATTACCTGAAGAATCTGCTATGATATTACTAATTAAGTTTCTCCTGAACTTTACTTAAGAGTTATGTTTTTACAAATGACTAACAATTAATCTAAACTACAAATTTATGTTTCTCTGCCAGCTAATGTCAAATTATTGTGTATAATCCAACTCCATAATTAGTAGGTTAGTCTATATAATAAGAATAGAAAATGGGGTGGGAAGGAGCCTACCATAAGGCAGAAAAAAAACAAAGGAAATTTCCCCTCTCTAAACTAATTGCAGTCAATAAAGTGCACTCACACCTTGATTTGGTCAAAGTTCTTCAAATTACTTCATTTATTTTTAGAAACGGTGACTCCTTTCTTATACCCCACAAAATTTAAACATCAAATTTGACAGCAGTCCCCAACACGGTCCCGTGTTTTGCCTGTCGGCTGCTTCGGGGGGATTCTTAACAATTCTAAAAATCAAAGTGGTAAAATTAAGACCAAATTTTCAACATAGGCTAACCGGAAAACAGACAAAACAATGGAAGCTCACATACCTGTGTGGTGATCAGTCATATGTTTTACAGGAGCCCAGAGCCTCTGTGTCACAAACTCAAATTTAAGCCCTTACTCAGGCTTTTTGGCGCGCAAAACGGCGTTGTTCCCAGACACCATTAATTAACTAATTACCCGTCAGGCAAAGTCCGATCCCAAAGTTACACAATTACATTATAAAAAATGATACCACTCTACCTCAGCATTAAGTCCATTTGGAGCTAGAGTGTTTAAATTGTAAATCCATTTTTGCTCCCTTTTAATAAGAATAGAGGAAAAATCTCCCCCTCTGGTTGGGGGCGATATCACATCAATGATAAAAAAGTATAACTCTTCTACTGTGTGCGATGCCTGAACCCAATGAGCCACTAAAGGAGCCATTTCCCTCCCTGTGTTTATATTAGACTTATGTTCAATTATCCGCGTGCTCCTGTAAAACATATGACTGATCACCACACAGGTATGTGAGCTTCCATTGTTTTGTCTGTTTTCCGGTTAGCCTATGTTGAAAATTTGGTCTTAATTTTACCACTTTGATTTTTAGAATTGTTAAGAATCCCCCCGAAGCAGCCGACAGGCGAAACACGGGACCGTGTCGGGGACTGCTGTCAAATCTGATGTTTAAATTTTGTGGGATATAAGAAAGGAGTCACCGTTTCTAAAAATAAATGAAGTAATTTGAAGAACTTTGACCAAATCAAGGTGTGAGTGCACTTTATTGACTGCAATATTTACGACTATAGTGCACCAGTAGCTCTGGTTGTATGATTGGATTGCCCTCTCTAAACTAAGCCATAATACTAACCCAGAAAAGAGAAAACCAATGCAAAAAAAAAAAAATCCCCTCTTCAAAAACAACTGAAGAGCAATGAAAAAAAATCCCTTTTTCAATATTAAGTCACAGCACTTGAATCAATAGCCAGGAAACAATACTACCGTAGCACTGATTATGATGTACTTAGTAAGGCAGTTGACACTGATACTCACACAAAGCTCATAAGCTGATCATACTAGGGGTGTATGCTAAATTGATAAACAGGTTAGAAAATCAGGGCAACAGAACACATTTGCAGTTGAGAGGCCAAGCCAACAAAGCTCTGTCTTTATGCCCCCATACTGCTTCTGCCCCATCCCTACCCTCTTTCTTCCTTTCTCTCCAAACCTAGAGTCAGAGTCTGACCAGCAGCATCCCTAGCCTCTCTCAACACCTTCCCCCATTCAACCTAGCGATCCTTCTCCCTTGCTGATCTGTAGCAGGAGGAGGATCCCACTCTTCTGCCTGGTCTGACAGCTGCTTTGAACTACAGAACTGTTCCATGTCTTGTGCATTTGAAAGTAGTTGTGAAGTGATAGAGCACAACCTGACACACTGTTGCTCTCCTCCTCCTGCAGCCAGTCAGTGCAGAAAGCTAGAGGGAATTGAAATGAGCTGCCAGCCAGCTTCTGCCAGCCTGACGTGGACTCAGATCTCCTGCACTAATTCACTGGGAACACCTGATTTTGGAGCCCTTCCCTCAGCAATAATATGCTGCCCTGCACAAAGCTGGTTAGGACATGGCTCATGTGGCCTGTGCTGCAGAAACTTATTTGAGTGGTAGGCAAGATAGTAGCAAAAGCCAAAAGAATGCTAGGGTACATAGGGAGAGGTATGACCAGCAATAAAGGTGATAATTCCACTGTACAAATAGTAAGACCTTATTTGAAATGTTGTATCCAGTTTTGGAGGCTACATCTCCAAAAGGATGTGGATAGAATGCTTGCAGCCAAGAGAAGGGCTGTCAAAATGGTGAGTCTTCATTGTTATTTCCTATGAATTGAGACTTTGATTCCTGTAATGTATTTTATTTGCAGTTTTTAAATGGTGCATAAGAATTAAGATTTACCAGATTGGGTCAGACCAAAGATCCATCAAGCCCAGGATCCTCTTTCTATCAATGGCCAATCCAAGTCACAAATACCTGGCAGAATCCCAAAGGGTCAATAGGTTCTATGCTGCTTATCCCAAGGATAAGCAACAGATTTCCCCAAGCCCACCTTAGTAGTGGTTTATGGGGTTTTTTCTTCCAGGAACTTGTCCAGACCTTTTTTTAAACCCAGCTACACAAACTTCTTTTACCACATCCTCCGACAATGAATTCCAGAGTTTAATTATGCATTGAGTAAAAAAAATATTTTCTCCTATCTGTCTTAAATGTATTACTAGTAACTTCATTATGTGTCCCCTTGTCTTTGTACATTTTGAAAACATAAACAACCAATTCACGTTCACCCTTTCCACTCCACTCATTTTATAGATTTCTATCATATCTCCCCTCAGTCATCTCGTCTCCAAGCTGAAGTGTCCTAACCTCTTTAGCCTTTCCTTATAGAGGAATCATTCCATCCAATTAATTATTTTGGTCGCCCTTCTCTGTACATTTTATAATTGTACTATATCTTTTTTGAGATGCAGTAACCTGACTTGCACACGTATTGTCGCATCATGGAGCAATCAGAGGCATTATGATATTCTCAATCTTCATTCCTTTCCTAATAATTCCTAGCATTCTATTTGCTTTCTTGGCCACTGCCATACACTAGGCAGAGGATGCTAACATATCTACTATGTCGCCTAGATCCTTTTACTGGGTGGTGAATCCAATATGGAACTTTGCATTGTAGCTATAATTTGGGTTTCTATTCACTACATGCATTATTTTGCACTTGTCCACATTAAGGGGTAGATTTTAAAAGTTGTGCGCACATATTATAAAATCCATGGACTGCGTGCATGTGCAGGCAGCACTCGGGGTGGGGGTGGGAGGGGGATTTTAGTAAATTATGCACAGTGACAAAATCAGGCCTTCCCCCATTCTCTACTCCCTTACCTAAACTCCCTCCCTCTTCCCCTCTGCTTCCCACTCCCTAAACCCATCCCACAAACTTACATTTTCTTTGTTTTACTATTTACTGCTCTCCTGGAGCAGAAGTAGTTTGCGTGCACCAGCCAACTGCAGGTCCCACCCATACCATGCCCTGGCCAGCCCCTTTTTCAGGGCCCGGAAATTGTGCTGATATTTGCGCGCATGGTCCTTTTAAAATCCACCCATAAATATCATCTGCCATTTGGATGCCCTGTCTCGCAAGATCCTCTTGCAATTTCTCACAATCTACTTGTGACATAACTTTGAATAATTTTGTTTCATCAACAAATTTGATCACCACACTTCTTATTCCTATCTCTAGATAGTTTATAATTTTGTTAAAAAGCAGTAGACCAAGAACAGATCCCTGGGGCACTCAGAGTGGTGCCATGGAATTGGAGAAGAGGGGTGGTTGGAAACTACAGGCCAGATAGCCTCAACTAGGTTGTGAGAAAATTAATTATGACTGCTGAAGGAAAGGATAATGAACTATCTACAATCTGGTAGGTTGCTGGACCCGAGGCAGCATAGATTCACAAGAGGAAAGCTCCTGTTGACAAATCTGATTGATATTTTTGATTAGGTGACTAGAGAATTGGATCGAGGAAGAGCGCTCAATATGATCTACTTTGATTTCAGCAAAGATTTTGATATGGTCCCGCACTGGAAGCTTGTGAATAAAATGAGAAGCTTGGGAGTGAGCGCCAAGGTGGTGGCATAGATTACAAACTGGTTGGCTGAAAGGAGACAGTGTATAATGGTAAATGGAACCTACTCTGAATAGAGATTGGTATTAAGTGGAATGCCACACATATCTGTGTTGGGACCAGTTCTGTTCAATAACTTTATGAGCAATATTGCAGAAGGGATAGAAGGTAAATTTTATCTATTTGCGGATGATACCAAGATCTGTAACAGAGTGGATACAATTGAAGGAGTAACGAGAATGAAAACTGATTTAAGAAAGATTGAAGAGTAGTCAAAGATTTGGCAGCTGGGATTCACTGCCAAGAAGTGCAGACTCATGCATCTGGGATGCAATAATCCAAAAGAGCCGTTTGTGATACATAAGGTATGCCATAGTGGGTCAGACAAAGAGTCCATTAAACCCAGTAGCCTATTTCCAACAGTGGCCAATCCAAGTCACAAGAACCTGGCAAGTACCTAAATAGTAAATAGATCCCATGCTACTAATGCCGGCCACAAGCAGTGGCTATTCCCTATTGATTAATAGCAGATTATGGAATTCTCCTCCAGGAACTTATCCAAACCTTTTTTTAACCCAACTATACTAACTGCCTTAACCACATCCTCTGGCATTGAATTCCAGAGCTTAATGGTGCATTGAGTGAAAGAATTTACTCCAGTTTATAAGAACATAAAAAATTGCCATGCTGGGTAGGACCAAGGGTCCATCAAGCCCAGCATCCTGTTTCCAACAGAGGCCAAACCAGGCCACAAGAAACTGGCAATTACCCAAACACTAAGAAGATCCCATGCTACTGATGCAATTAATAGCAGTGGCTAAGTCAACTTGATTAATAGCAGTTAATGGTCTTCTCCTCCAAGAACTTATCCAAACCTTTTTTGAACGCAGCTACACTAATTGCACTGGCTAACTTCATGGAGTGCTCCCTATTCCTTCTATTATCCAAAAGAGTAAATAAGCGATTCACATTTACCTGATCAAGTTCTTTCATGATTTTGTATACCTCTATCATATCCCCCTTCAGCCGTCTCTTCTTCAAACTGAACAGCCCTAACCTCTTTAGCCAACCTCATAGTGGAGCCATTCCATGCCCTATATCATTTTGGTCGCCCTTCTCTGTATTTTCCCCAGTGCAACTATATCTTTTTTTTTTTAAGATGCAGAAACCAGAATTGCACACAGTATTCGAGGTGCAATCTCACCATGGAGCGATACAGATGCTTTATTTACAAACATTTCCATACTACAGCGGTGTATAACATTGAGTTATATAGTATCATAAAGAAAAACAATAAATTAAAATTAAATATACAATGTCATATCAACTACATAAAAATATTCTTAAAGAAAAAGGTTTTCAAACAGTTTCTAAAATGGTTGTAATCAGACATTAAACAAATTTCCTGAGGAAGCTTATTCTATACAATAGGGGCAATTTGTAAAAAAGCACATTTAGATGTAACCTTTAGGGGTATTTATTTAACACTTGGAATCTTTAATAACTGTCGGTCATGTGACCGAAGATTACGGGTCAAACATTGTACGTTCTGACATCTACCATTTTATTCACCATTCCCTTCCTAATAATGCCTAACATTCTATTTGCTCCTTTGACCGCCACAGCACACTGAGCAGATGATTTCAATATAATATCAACTATGATGCCCAGTTATTTTTTCCCTGGGTGGTAACTCCTTATATGGAACCTAACATTGTGCAACTACAGCATGGGTTATTTTTCCCTATATGCATCACCTTGCACATATCCAAATTATATTTCATCTGCCATTTGGATGCCCAATCTTCCAGTCTCGCAAGGTCCTCCTGATGTGCACGGACCAAGAGAGAGATCTTGGGGTAATAGTGTCTGGTGATCTGAAGGTGGTGAAACTATGTAACAAGGCAATAGCTAAAGCTAGAATGGTCCAACTGACTCCCTCACAGGCTTTTTGCTTTGAATGTACCTGAAAACATTTTGAGTTTTTGCTTCCACAGCAAGCTTCTTTTCACATTCTGTCTTTACCTTCCTTATCAATGCTTTGCATTTAACTTGCTAGTGCATTTTAAAGTATAAACCATAAGTTTGGAGACAGCTCAGTACCTAATAGAAATCAATGCTATGCATACCGAGTGATATAGTTTCCAGAACTGTATACAGTATTCCAAATGCTGTCTCACCAGGGACTTATAGAGGGCTGATATCACCTCCTTTTTTTTTCCTGCTGACCATTGGTCTTCCTGTGCAGCCAAGCATCTTTTTGGCTTCTGCTATCACTTTATCCACCTGTTTGACCACCTTAGCTTATTAGATACAGTGATCCACAGATCCTGCTGTTTCGTGCTTAGAAGAATTTCACCCCCATATTGTAATTCTTGTTTGTGTTTTTGCAGCCCAAATACATATCTGTATTTTTCTAGCATTAACTCCTAGCTACAAGACCTTAAACCATTGCTGGATCCCTTCTCATGTTTTTCTCACCTTCCCGGCTAACTACCCTAGTGTGGATTTTGGTATTATCAGCAAAAAGACAAACCTTTCCCAATAATCCTTCCTCAATGTCGCTCAAGAAATTATTGAAAAGAATCTGCCCAAGAACTGATCCCTGTGGAACACTGCTAGAAATATCCCTCTCTGAATGAATTCCATTTCGCACTACTCTTTGTTTCTAACCCAGTCACTTTATGGTCCATAGCATGGGCACATCAGTTTATTTATAAATCTCTTATATGGAATGTCAAAGACCTTACTGAAATCCAAAAACACTACAGCTAACACTCTTCCCTGATCCAACTCTCTGGTCACCCATTTAAACAGTTGAATATCAGCTTTACCAGATTTTTAATGC
Organism: Rhinatrema bivittatum; assembly: GCF_901001135.1. Taxonomy (NCBI): domain Eukaryota; kingdom Metazoa; phylum Chordata; class Amphibia; order Gymnophiona; family Rhinatrematidae; genus Rhinatrema; species Rhinatrema bivittatum. The sequence continues at coordinate 417,251,028 of NC_042617.1, read as the reverse complement.
TGGTATAACAAAATTCTGGCTGCCAACATTTCCTTTGCCCCAGATTTTCCAGTCAGTGATACCCTTATACCCAAGTCAGTTGAAAATAGCATAATTCTTGTAGAAGGCCACAGTGTTCGGCAACAGTTTTATGTTACTTGTTTTATGTTCAAATATATATATTCTTACTTTTGTTAAATGTATAATGCTTATTTAATCCTGTTAAATGTATAACGCTCCGGCGTAAGTTCCTGTTCATTGTACACCGACGTGATATCTTTGATGAGCGGCGGTATATAAAAAACTATAAATAAATAAATAAATAAATAACAGTTATAACAGGGGAGCAAATTATTAAACAGAAGGCTTTGTTTGAACTCTTTGAGCCTTTTTCAGAAAGGATTTTCCCCATTCTATATGCATTGAAAAATCTTTGAATAAGATCCTTTGTAATATGTGATTGATGATCACATTTCTGACAAACTATTCTAAAAAGAGTAAAGTATAGGTAAGTACAAGTTAATCCAAAGTCTTGAGTACAATTTTTTACCTAAGTATTCTGTAGTTGTAAATTTGTGATTTATCCTTACATAATGTGAAAGGGAAGAATAACTCTTTCTATCTTTGCTTTTGCTATCTTGCCTTTCATTCTTAAAATATTTACTGTAACTGACAAGTCCCTTATTATAAAGAAAAATGTTACTCTAAGAAGAATATTTCCTTGTGATTTGTGAGAGACGGGGTTCTTACAAGTGGAGTCACAGATTTAAGAACACAATATAAGAAATGCCTTACTGGGTCAGACCAGTATCCTGTTTCCAACAGTGGCAAATCCAAGTCACATGTACCTGGCAAGAACCCAAACATTAGCCAGATCTCAAGCTACTATTGCTTATTAATTACCGTAATAGCAGTTTATGGATTTAACCTCTAGGAACTTATCCAAACCTTTTTTAAACCCAGTAATACTAACTGCTGAAACCACATCCTCTGGCAATGAATTCCAGAGTTTATGCGCTGAGTGAAAAATAATTTTCTTCAATTTGTTTTAGGGATTTACAATAGTAGTGAAATAGTAAAGCACAAGAAATATAACAAATTTAAAAAGTCCCTATAGTAGAGTAAATATGACACATGATGTTAATAATTAAGGATTTTGTCTTTGATCAGTTTTATTTTTAATTTGAAAGCTAATCTTCCTCATGGCTAGAGTTCTTTCTCGTAAATAGAATGCCCATCAATGTTTCCTCTAATTTTTTATGGACTTTGTGTGCAATGTAGTGTACAATTGTATGCACAATTCTCTTTGAAACACCATTCTATTTTCTTTTTCTTGTGTGCACACAATTTACAGGGGACATTGGTGCCCACTAGAAGAAACATGGACCCCGAGTGCTCTGTTATATCTTCTATAACCTAGTGACCAATACACTCTGCCTTGTATTTCTAAATAAATAAATAAAATATATTTTCTACCTTTACGTTCGTTCATGTCTTTTCTGTAAACTGTGACATTACTGTAATTGTAATTTTTCTTATAATTGCTGTAATCTGCCTTGAGACTAGTTTAGAAAAAGGTAGAATATCAAATGTTCATAAATGAATGAAATAAAATTGGAAACCATGGAAACTTTATACTTGGAACTTGGTTATAGTGCATCCCTTAACGAAAAGAATACAGCAGGACAGAAATGGTCTCAAAATTTATATTGACAGGTTTATGTATTAGACATGAGTTAAAAGTGATGTAATCTCTGAAGTGTGCCATAACTTCCTGTTTCTGAGATGAAATATGGTTACAGTTGGGGGTTTTTTTCCACTTTAGAACGTTTTGTTGTTGGTTTTTCATGTAGTTAATGTAGCTTTCCCCTAGAGCCAAGAACACGAAGAAAAGTAACCTACTTAGATTAATTTTTGCAATGTTAAAACTTGTTTACTTAATTTGTTCAATGTAAAAACTCCTGTTTTATTCTTATTCTGTTCTATGTAAACCGCTAAATGTAGCGACAGTTACTGTTCCTTGTGAACCGGGGTGATATGTATATTATACAGGAACCTCCGGTATATAAATCATTTAAATAAATAAATAAAATAAATAAAATATGGAAGCTGGCTACTTTCATGTCTACATACACATTTGGGTTTACAGCATCTTCAAGGTGAAAATAAGGATGAAAAAGCATTGTTTTCCATCTAGACTGTAGGCCATTTAGCAGTTAATGAAGTCACTTGTGAGATACAGGTTTCCAGTAGGATATATAAATAGATAAGTGCCCATATTTCCAGTTTTCATGTGTGCCTTGTTTACCATCCCCAGCATCTTGTAAATTCCCTTATAAGACCCAGCTACATTTTTATTAGAACATAGATCTGCACAAGACATATACCTATAAGGTAACCAGCTACAGGACTATGTGGCTTTAGCTAAAGTGTAATGTTACTGTCATATGTAGGAGACAAATTTTGTATTGATTTGTCAAAGGTGGCTTTCTATGTCAATTAACAAAAAAAACTTTTATCCTACAGATGTATCTTGTGATTTTTCCAGAAGGAACACGTTACAACCCTGAGATACCAAAAGTCATTGCAAATAGTCAAGCATTTGCTGCTAAGGAGGGTAAGTTAAATAGGTAACTTAATAAAAAGCATGGCATTCAAAGTTTAGAATATTTTGTGAAACGAACTCAGTTAACGTTTAATTCAAAACTGTTTTATGAATATTGAAATGGATCATTTATACTTCTAAAGATTAATATGAAATTTGAATTAGTACTGTTTATATACAGGTTCATTTGCTCAATATGGAAATAATTCCAATTAATTGTACCTGATCTATTGTCATTTTCCATGCTGTTGTACACAAATGTATCTTCCCTCTTCAGCAGCTTGTAGTTTGGTCCCTAAAGTTTAATCCTTTCCACTTAAATATTTATTTATTAAAAAAAATATATATGCCATATATGTCACTCAAGCTCAGCACGGTGTACAAGCCTAAAAAAGGAATATATATAATCCAAAACTTTAGCTAAAACTAAACAAATAACATAAGCAAGTAACAGTGATCATACATTAAAATGTTAACCAGAAAATAATCAGATATCAAGCCACTTTTTTCTACAGACAAACCTATTTCCTTCATTGTCATATTGCTGAATGCAGTATTTGTTGAGTGAAGAACATTTTGTTCTCCAAGGAAAAGCAAGATAGCCTCACAAGTCGGTGCCATCTTCAGATGGAGTCTGGCATGGAATTTTTATCACAGGCCCCAGTGTCCTTGCTGTAGAGAGAGTTGTACATTGCTGTAGAAGTCTCTGAAGCCAGGATAGTGGCCTAGCATCTTTGCTGCAGAGACTTCCCGTACCAGTGTGGAGGTTTCTGGAGCAAACATGCTGGGCCTCTGTTTAATGGTTGTCACTAGCCTAGCATTCTCAGCGATGAATAATGAGACCAATGAAGAACAAGGCAATCGTAACTTTATTAAAATTGCATTTGAAATAAAAAAATGTTAAAAAGATTTCATTAAACAGGCATTTTTTTTTATATTCCACTTTTTGCGGTACTTCAAAGCAGATTACATTCAGGTACTATAGATATTTCCCTATCCCCCAAAGGCTTACAATCTAAGGCCTGGATTTATCAAAATGCACTTAATATTGCATGCGATAGGAAAAGGGGCGTGTTTATCGCAAAGTACGCTATCTTAGCACTTCGCATAGGTATTACCGCAGACTGCGAAAACTCTTTCGCACTTTGCGGTAAGTACCACAATTGTTGCAATTCCTACCAACAACCACTGTGGGGAGAGAGAGAGACTAGGTAGGTATTTATACCTCTATAGGAGGCCCACCTAGCTACTCGAGGTGAGGTTTAGTTATTAGTGTAGGGGTTGGGGCCATTTTGACATGCAGAGTGTGAGGTACGAACAGAACAATGCACTCTTGTGAAGATTTGATGACCTTCGGAGTGAGAAACTCACCCAACGATGAGATTTGTACAATGTTCTCTCAACCTAGCGGGATGGACTCTCTACCTGGGTAACATCAAGCTAGGTTGAGAGAACAATGCACAAATTTCATCTTTGGGTGAGTTTCCTCACTCCGAAGGTCATCAAATCTTCACAAGAATGCACTGTTCTGTTTGTACGTCACACTCTGCATACTAAAACGCCATGGAGGGTAAAGTAACTTGCTCAAGGTCACAAGGAACGACAGTGGGACTCAAACCCCAGTCTCCTGGTTTGCAGCCCACTGCTCTAACCACTAAGCTACTCCTCCAGGCATATTTAGAATTCGAACATTTTGAAAAACACTGCATTATTCTGGTGTTTATCTTTCCAGGGGTTTGTGCTGATCCACCATGCTGCACACTACCGATCAATCCATCCCACCCCTGGGTACAAACATACCTCCAAAATAATCCACAATGAGCTTGCAATGGACGTCATTCCCCCTTGCTGTGCTGTTTCTATCTGCAGCAGGAGCGAACATCTTTGGCCTTGGCCGTCAGTATTCACATCTAGGTGAAGACCATGCTGGAAGGCAATATTATGCAGCACATGACTGCATCTCTGACTTTTTCTGGTCTATAGTGCAGCACACCTCCAGAGCGGTCAAGACAGCAGAACTTGCTTTTCCAAACACCGAATGTTTTTAATGACCACTCTGGTTTTCGCCTGTGCCTCATTGCACTGGATTTCGGCTGTTGACATGATGCATACAAAGGTGTAAGCAGCCATACTTTGCAGTCATACCCTGCATCTCCTGTAAAAAAAAAAAAAAAAAGTGAGTACTATTATTTAGAAAATTTGTGTAGTACTGTTCTGCAAATTTACAGCCTTTGGTACCCACCATAATGAGCTGACATGTTTAACGGATTAGTAGGTGCGTGGCACCATGTACTAGAAAGTGCCTACTATTCTGCCTTTGGTACCTACCCCAGCAAGCTTACTTTTTGCCTAAACTTTTTTGGTTCTTTTAATACCTACCCCCAACTCACTTGATTCTGTAGCAGAATAGTATGTTCTTCTGGCACCATGCACTTCAAAGTGCGCACTTATCCGTTTTTGGTACCCATCTCAGAGAGCTTACATTGTAACTTTTAGGTATGTGTTTTGTTTTAACTTGGGTTTCAAACTTACCAAGCAACCAACCTTCGTCGAGGATGAAGGAATCATGACTGCTTCCAGCAAATTTAGAGACAACACTTATCTTCTTCTGCACATTGCAAACAACTTGTATGTCAGGGAGTGGAAATGCTTCCTATTCCGGTACGCTATTTCTGTCCTATGCTGGGTGGGTGAGAGCAAAATGGGTGTAATCGATTGCAAAAACAACAAAGGAGCACTGCTGCACATAGATAATCAAAACAGCAAGGAGAATGTGCAGAATAAGTTCAATGTCCACACAAGATTCAATGAAGAAAGTATATTTTTTCAAAATGGCAACTCCACAGTGTTGTTATAACAGGAATCGGTATAAAACGGGTCCCCCGACACGGACCCGTGTTTCACCGCAAGGCTGCGTCGGGAAGGACAGACAAAACTTTAGTTTTTCTGGAAGGTAAAACAAGAAATACATTACAAACCAGCAAATCAAGAAGGTGGACAGCAAAAAAGAATGGTGACGGCATTATTAAGATTATCAAGTAATTAAAACCGTACCACAGTTCAAAACAAACTAACAAATTTTAACAGCCAATCAGGAGGTTCTAGCAATCAGACAGGAAAAACACTAGCTCAATGAAAACAAGCAGAAAAAGCAGTAAAATAAAAGCCAAAGGAAAACTATATAGGTGAAATAAGGTAAAACGAAACAAACTATGCTTTAAACAAGAAGTAACATGTTTCAAATTGATAAAGAAACGTAATAAAACATACCGGTATACAATTCAACGTACTGCGACACTGGGAGTGCGGCACTGGCAACTAGTGGTCATTTAAATTTAACAATTTGGCGCGAAAGATTCAGCAGCCAATCAAAAACGAGTTCTATGATTCGGACGTGAGGGAGTGCTAAGGCAGTGAAGCGAGAGCAAAATGGAAGTACAACAGGACTTAAAAGAAAACTCGTAGGATTAGCGCCATACAAAATATAAAGGAAAAGAAACAAAATTGGATATTTGAGTAGGTTAATACGCGGAATCAATAAAAGAGCTATCATACAGAATGCAACTATATACCGCATAAAAACTCAGCATATTTTACATAAAAAAGCAATAAAGGCACGAGTTGTATTTAGAGCCTGAGAGGAGAACTCAAATAAGAAAAGTAAAACCAGCGTATAAGTTCGACTTAAACATTCAATATTTAGCAACCACTCAAAAAGGTGCTAGCCAACGGGCATGGAGGCAAAAACAATAAAATTGAAAGTGAAAGGAAAAAACTAAAAATAGACTGAGTGAGAGAGCAACAGCTGGGATACAGGAGGACATGATTTAAAAATGTAAAAGAGAAGACACCCCTACTAAGAATAGGCGGTGACTAACAAAATTATGTAGAAGTAATAAAGAAATAAAAATAACAATTCAGAAAGCGATTTAAAATGTGCCTGTGTGAAGCTTAACATCCAGCGTCACTGGGAGTGTGACGTTGCCATGTAACTGGTGGCCATTTAACTTCCACAATTTAGCACGAACAATTCAAGGAGCCAATGAAAATGGATTCTAATGGTCGGACTTGAAAGAAGACTAATCCAAACAATTGAGACAAAATGAAAGCGAAAGGAGGACCTAAAAGTGAACACAGCCAAATAGTGCTGTATACAATGTTTGCGTAAAAAGGGAGCAATTTTGTAGAGCAACATTAAGATACATATTAAACTACTTAATCACAACAAGAAAAAGTAAATATGACATAGAAAAGCAAGGTATAGGAGGGGACTTAGAGCAGTAACAGCAGGAACTAAGTAAAATAGTGCCATTCAATTTCTTTGTTTAAGTCATCTAGTGTTAAACTCTTCACGTTGAAAATCCACTTTTGCTCTCTACGGATAAGAATTTCAGAAAAATCACCCCCAAGTGGGTGGGGGTGGGGGGAATTACATCAGTCACAAAAAATCAAAGGTCAGAGGTGTTGTGTGATTGTTCTATCCAATGAAGAATTAAAGGTGCATTATTTTGAAGATGAGAGAGACTGGATCTGTGTTCAATTATCCTGGCTTTTATGGATCTTGTGGTTTTACCAACATAGATCTTTTGACATGGACAAAGAATGATGTAAATAACACCAGATGTTAAACAATTTGAATTGAAGTTAAGTACATATGTTTTTTTTGGATTGGGGGTGAGTAAAAGAGGACAAACATAATGATAAAGGGCAAACTGAGCAACCTTCTCAGGGGAGTATGTCCTTTGTAAACAGCGGGAGAAATGCATAACAGACGTAATTCAGAATGAACCAAGAAATCTCATAAGTTTCTCCCTCTATGAAAAGTGAAACGAAAAGGTATTTAAAAACATCGAGTATAGAAAGCAAAGGCCAGTAGTGATGGATGATGGTTACTATTGTTTTACTGTGCACAGAGTAAGGTAAAATACAGTTTATGACACCAGAGGAGGATCTGAATTGGGGTATGAAAAGTAACTCACGGTTGGCAAAAAGGGCTCTTTTGAATGCTTTCTTTAGAATTGTATGGTGGTAGCCTCTTTCTTTGAAACGGATCATCATATCCCGGGCTTTCAGGATGTACTCAGATTTAGTAGTGCACAGACGTCGAAGTCTTAGGAATTGTCCAGATGGGATATTATTCTTTAGGATTTGGGGGTGATGACTGTCAAATGATAGAAGGGTATTGCGGTCAGTTGTTTATCTGAAAATGGACGTTAAAAATCTGAGAGTCATGGGAAATGTGAATGTCCAAAAATGAAATCTGAGGGGTGAATGTTGAAGTTAAACTGCAGATGTGGATTACAACTGTTCAACCAGTCTAAAAACATGAAAAACTGGATATCGGTGCCTAACCAGATTATGAAGACATCATCAATATATCGGCCCCAAAGATATATCATAGGCCACCAAGAGGAAGGATATATGAATTCGTCTTCAAAGTTGGTGACAAATAGGCATGCGATGCTAGGGGCCATGGTGGCACTCATCGCGGTGCCTTTAATTTTTTGGTAATAGACAGAATCAAATTGGCAATAACACAAAATTTCTTCCTATCTTGTTAACATCTGTAAAAAAATCAGTGGGGACACGGTGTGGTCTAGGTCGGGAATCAAGGATATTTTCAATAAGGGTCAAGGCTTCTACCTGGGGTATATTGGAGTATAAGGACACAATATCTAAAGTAACAAAGGAAAACGAGGATTGTGGAATGACTAAACCCTGTAAGGTCATAATTAGATGGGCAGAATCTCTTATGTATGAACGTCTAAGAGGAACAAAGGGTTGGAGAAAAAAATCAACAAATTTAGATAATGGTTCAAGCAAGGAACCAATTCCGGAGACTATCGGGCGCCCAGGGGGGTTGGATAGAGATTTATGTATTTTTGGGAGGATATAGAAGGTAAGGGTGATGGGGTGTTCTGTGTAAAGAAAGCGAGCTTCATGATTGGTAATAAATTTGCAGTCAAGGGCATGAGCTTTAATGGTAGTTTGTAAAGCAGGAGTAGGGTCAGAAGGTAATGGGCGATAAAACATAGGGTCTTATAGTTGGTGAGCAATCTCCCCCACATATGAGGTACGGTCTAAAATAAATATCCCCCCCCCCCCGCCCTTATCTGCGGGTTTGACCACAATGTTGTGATCATTAACTAACGAGTTAATAGCAAGTTTTTCTGTCTTTGAGGTGTTGAAATTCACATGACTAGAGCCAAATCCACATTTTTCTATGTCTAGTTGTATCATTTTTTCAAAAGTAGAGAGAACAGGGTCAATAGGGCCCGGGGACACCCATCTAGATTTATTAGCCATGATAGAATAATCAGATACTGAGGGAGAATTGGAAAAAAACAATTTTAATTTGAGTAGACGAAAAAACCTGTATAAGTGAATCTGAATATCAAAAGGATTAAATACACAGGTCGGGATGAATGACAAGCCCTTCTCCAAATTTTTTGTTCAGACGTAGAAATCCTACGAGAGGACAGGTTAAAGACCAAGCCAGCGTTTCGTGAAGTCACTGCCAAGGATCCACAGATGTTGCTGCTGAAGGGTAGCTCTCGTGATGCAGGAGCTCTGTTGTAATGGTGGGCAGCCTCGAGCACGAGGATAGCGTGAGTTCTTCGGAGGCTGAGGGACCTCTTAAAAAAAAAAAAAAAAAGGAGGGGGTTCGTGAGGCTGTGGTGCAAAAGGTGGATAGATGGGACCCGATGAGTAGGCTGAAGAGGAATCTAAGAGCATAGTTGATTGAGCTCTTTGTATGGGTGCAGTTGGAATGTCATTCCCAGAAGAGTATTCTAAAGAGGATTGAGCGAATGTAACTGTCCTTTTTGTAATCCGGGTAGCTGACATCCATGGGTACACGTACACCTTTCGGTAGTCGAGGTCGTCTCTTTGAAATTTTTTATATTTGACAGCTTTAAGGTTGCTTCTGAATTTATCTAGGTTGGTATTGAAATCAGATAATTGGTGATCAAAGTCCTCAATTGTGGAATTGACTTTAATAGATTCAAGTTGTACAGTCAACTTGTCTTGTAAAGAAGTAGTGAGTTGTTTAGTAGTCTCAATGATAAGGATCATCAAATCAAAGAAACATTTATTCAAGATTTGATTCCACCATGTTAAAAAGTCTTTGTTCTCTGTGTGAAGGCGGGGCTCTTTTTGAATGCATAGCCCCCGAGGAATCCTTTTTATGCGACAGTATTTGATGAGAGTTAGGGCATGTAGTTTGGCCCAAGTCAAACGCTTTTGTAGGTTGATAGCGTCCAGCCAGGATACAGATGAAATAGTAGATGAAGCAGAATCAGCGAAGAAGTGGACCTCCGTTAGATCTGCCTTGAAGGCATCTACAGAGTAGCTAAATGTTAAATGTAATCGATTGCACCCATTATATTCAGCATGCCTGCTATGTCAAAAAAAGCATGTCATCTCCTGTCACTACGCTGCTCTGGGTACTTGTACTACCTGACACGTTTCATCATAGCTCTCACTACCTGGCTGAAATGCCTTGAGAATGTTGCTTGGTCCATACCTGCCACCTCAGCCACTGTGTTCTGGAACGAGCCTATGGTGAGAAAATGCAAGGTGCCGAGAAACTTGACAAAGCCCAGATTGGCATGTCCATGCTCTGTTAGAGGATCTATATCATCTTTGATTTCTTCATGGAGAGCGAGAATAGCCCTGGAATGCCCCATATCTGTCTCCAGCAACTCCAGCAGTGTTGTCTTCAGGCAAAATATCCACTGCCTGCATGTCCTTCTGCAAGCAACTTGAGCCGAGACAACCTGCTCCTCTCGGCCCTCCTCTCTTCTCAAACAAGAAACTGTGTTCTCTGTCTGTTCCCTGCCATGCTGTAAAGCTTCAGCTGCTGTTATTTTTTGATTGACCCACAAAATGTACCATAGCATCAGAAAAAAGTGCATGTAATCCATGCAAACTGGAGAGCTAGAAACAGAAATACATATCCTCCTACACTAAGCAAAGTACAATGATAGAAGAAATGCACATTCCCAAAACCAACATATGCACCCCATCACTTTCCTTCCATGCCTCCATCATCCTTCAATTTCCCAGTTACTCCCTTTCAATCATCCGCTCACACTCATATTCCTGCCCAGTATTCCTGATCCTCACATCCTCTTCCCTGTGCTCCCTGTCTCCCCTGTTTCTCTCCCTACCCCCTTCATCCCATCTTCCTGCCTGCCCAGCTATCCCAATCCCATTTCCCACTCCTTCCTGCTCAGCAGCCCCCACACTCCCTCTCTGTTCTACCTTCTTCTTCCCAGCATCCCCAACCTCCTTTCCCCCACCCTCCACAGAATGAAGAGATCAGCAGCAACATCACTCCCAGATTCAGCAGGGTAAGATAATGTTTGCGTCCCATCAGGCCAGAACAGCAGGAGCTGGTAGTCTCGCTTTGATCTGGATGAAGGAGGAAACAGCCTCCCACTGGGCCAGGAAGAAGAGAAGGAAGTGAGTGGAGCCTCCCATCAGGCCCAATATAAGAGAAGTCAACTAACTCCCACCTGGGCTGATAAGGAGGCAGCCATCTGCAGGCCCTGTGACACACCTCCTAGGACCTCACGACACACAAGTGTGACTCAACACACCTGTTGAAAACCACTGGCTTAGAGAGTTGCACTGGTTGCCAGTGGCACAAAGGGCTAATTTCCCCATTATTCAAAAGGTCTTTAAAGCCATATTGCCTAGCGTGTTCTTTACATTCAACAGAGAAGAAGCTTATGACTACTCCTTCCATTAGAGAGGTTTGTTTGTGTTCTACCTGGCAATTGGTAATGGAGTTCAGTTCCATTAGAGAACCGAGAAATTTCAAAGTATCGCACAGTTAAGTGGCAGCTTGTCTTTTTTTTTTTTCTCCTAAATGTTTACTGTTTAGTTATACACATAACTATTTTTATTAGCAACAGCATTTCTCCCAGGACAAACAGGATTGTAGTCCTCACAGATGGATGACATCATCAGATGGAGCCCGGCACGGAATACTTTTGTCAAAGTTTCTAGAAACTTTGACTGGCACACTGAGCATGCCCAGCATGCCACTATCCCCGCAGGCAGGCGAGGTCCCCCTTCAGTCTCCCTTTTTCTGCGGTGCTGTTGCTTTGTGGGTTTTTGGAGCTCTTCATTTCTTTTCCTCACTGAATAAAATTTTCGTTTTTTTCACTGGTACTTCCTACTGTGGGTCCCCCTTTGCGTGTCGGTTCCTCCGGCTTTCTGTAAGTGCATTTTTTCCACGTTGTTGCGGTCAGTTCCCGAGTGTCTGCCTTCCGCTGGCCACCGACTGCGCATCGTCTTTTTTTGATGGCGACCGGTTTTCGGAAGTGCCTCCAGTGTCCAAGAACTATGTCCATCATGGACCCACATGACGTCTGCGTCCTCTGCCTGGGGCCTTCCCAACATGTCCGTTGGTGCCCTAGTTGCGCTCAGAGGACCCCAAAGGCCGGCGGGCCCACCTGGACAAGATGGAGCACTTGTTCGGTTCCTGACAATAGGCTCCATCAACTCCAGTACCGGGGACGTCGAGCCAAGGGGATCCTTCGGAACCCGGATGGTCGCCCTTGATGTTCCGTCGCCATGATAAAGTTGCGGGGGATCGCCCCTCACTGGCATCGGGCCACTCGAAGGCCTCTGAGTCATCTTCCTGTTTAGTTATACACGTAACAATTTTTATTAGCAACTGCATTTCTGCCCTTAGGCTTTAATGTAATTTGTCTGTGACTTGTTTGTTTTACTAATGATCTGTGTTTTAAATTGTAATCCACTAGGTCTGGGATATGACAGAATATAACATTTTTTAAAGAAATAGTCATAGTATGAATAGAACAGAAGCATATTTCTTTTGACTCCTAGCCTTCTAGCCCAGTCAAAACTTTTATTGACCCTTTTATCTGCCATTTATATTGAGGGTCTGAAGTTAAGGAACCAAAGGCTTGGATTCCTGGCAGGACTTTTTTCCCCCTTAAGTTTGCCATACCTCCTTCATAGCTTGGTATTGTGGGTACAACCCTTGGACCATAGACTATGACTCCTTTTGGAGCCTGGTACTTGTCTACCTTAGAGCCTGCAGACGTTGCCTTAATGACCCAACGAGGAAGGCGTTTAAGATAGGGTGCACCCTAAAAACTTATGTCAAAAACGTTAAAATATAAGATGCATTTCGATTAAGAATTAAGGAAATTTTAGAAATGACAGTATACAGAAATTGTTTAGCAGAACGAAAGTAGTACTATGACTTTAAAAAAAATAATCAGTGACTACAGCATTTTTTCTCACCATATAAAGTCAGATGCAACTATGTAGAGTGCATTTCCTGTTTGTTTCTGTTGGATCATTCACAAATAGGATGTGGTCTTAAAAAATAAACTCTGAGGAAGAGAGATGTGAGTCTGTTCAGCTTTTGTTTGTGCATGACTGCGCTTGGGATCGGAAGCTTTGAAGTACAGTAGCGGAACAACATGTTGATGGTTTTGGGCAGTCTGTTAATTTTTATTTAGATGATGTCCTTCAGTTTTGCATTTCAGGAAAAATGAAATCTGTGCCATCCATATTTCTGACATGTTTAACTTTTACACTCTATTATCTCTTCACTTTCCTGCTACAAAAAAGAGATTTGATCTGTTCTGTTGTACTTGTTTATTTTGCTGATTAGAATTATGTACTATATCTGTCCTTCATATAAGCTGGCTATTTTCTAGTTTCACATAAGCATGTGTGCCAGATCATTCTTGGCAACTTGTTCCTTTTTGATGCGTTTTTCTGTTGCAAAAATTTTCTTCTTAGACAGGATTGTAAAGATCATATGCAAAAGTGCATAGCCAGAAAAATGTGTAACTAAAATGGTTTCTCAGAGCTCATGCACAACACAAAAATATCTAGATAAATCACCAGTCATGGATGCTCAATATACAGTGCCTTGCAAAAGTATTCATCCCCCTAAAAATTCAGCAAAATTGTGTGGATTACAAATGACTTATATAGATTTTTCCAGACAGTATGTTTATTGCAAACCACTATGCAGTTAAAGTAAATTTTCAAAGTCACAATTCAAAATTTCTCTTCATTTTTTGTGAAGTAAAATTAAAAACTGAAAAATGCTGCTTTCATGAGTATTCATCTCTTTCAGACTAGTACTTTTCCTGCAAAAACTGCTTTGTCTGTTGGGGTAAGTTTCTACCAGCTTAGCACACTGTTTGGAAGTGATTTTTGCCCATTCTACCTGGCAGATTTTCTTCACATTATCCAGGTTGATTGGATGATGCTTATGGACTGCAATTTTAAAATAGTGCCACAGATTCTCGATTGGATTGAGATCTGGACTTTGACTTGGCCATTGCAAAACGTTCATTTTTTTTGTTGTTGTTTAACCACTCCTGTGTTGCTTTGGCCTTGTGTTTAGGATCTTTGTCCTGCTGAAAGGTGAACTTTCTCCCAAGTTTTAGTTTTTTAGCTGACTGAAGCAGGTTGTCTTGCAGCATAGTATCTCCTTGTATGTTGCACCATCCATCTATCCTTCAATTTTAACAAAATTCCCAGCCCCTGCTGAGGAAACGCATTCCCACAAAATGATGCTGCCATCCCCATACTTTACTGTTGGGATGGTGTTTGCTGAAGAATGGGCAGTGATAGGTTTGCACCACACAAAGGGGCGGATTTTCAGAGCCCTGCTCGCCTAAATCCGCCTAAATCCGGGCGGATTTAGGCGAGCAGGGCCCTGCGCGCCGGTGCGCCTATGTTCAATAGGCCTACCGGCGCGCGCAGACCCCGGGACTCGCATAAGTCCCAGGGTTTCGCGAGGGGGGCGGGCCCGGTCGGCGTGGCGTTTTGGGGGCGTGTCGGCAGCGTTTTGGGGGCGGGCCCGGGGGCGTGGTTACGGCCCGGGGTGGTCCGAGGGCGTGGCCGCGCCCTCCTTACCCACCCCCTGGTCGCGTCCCGGCGCACTAGCGGCCCGCTGGCGTGCGGGGATTTACGTCTCCCTCCGGGAGGCGTAAATCCCCCGACAAAGGTAAGGGGGGGTTTAGGCAGGGCCGGGCGGGTGGGTTAGGTAGGTGAAGGGAGGGGAAGGTAAGGGGAGGGCAAAAGAAAGTTCCCTCCGAGGCCGCTCCGATTTCGGAGCGGCCTTGGAGGGAATGGGGGTAGGCTGCGCGGCTCGGCGCGCGCCGGCTATACGGAATTGATAGCCTTGCGCGCGCGCCGATCCAGGATTTTAGCGGATACACGCGGCTACGCGCGTATCTACTAAAATCCCGCGTACTTTTGCTTGCGCCTGATGCGCCAGCAAAAGTACGCCAATTCGTGCGGTTTGAAAATCTACCCCATAGCGTTTTGAATTTTGGCCAGAAAGCTCCATTTTTTTTTCTTTCATCTGACCATAAAACTTTATTGCACATTTTAGCTGGATCACATTGATCCTTTCTGGTATACTCCAGACATGTTTTGATGTGGTTGTCTTCAGTAACTGCTTCTTTCTAGCCACCCTCCCATGCAGAACAGTTGCATGCAGAGCTCTTGATATGGTTGACTGGTGCACCTCCACTCCAGTCTCAGCCGCTCAACTCTGTAGCTCTTTCAAAGCAATTGTTGACCTCTCTGTGGCTTCCCTCACAAGTCTCCTCCTTGGTCTGACTCAGGGACGGCTTTGTCTAGGTAGTGTGTAAATGGTATGATGCAGCTTCCTTTACCTCACAATTGATCCAACAGTGCTTACTGGGATATCCAAGCTCTTAGATATTATTTTGTAGCCTTTTCTATCTTGTGCATGTCTATAACTTTATCGTTAATTTACTTAGAATGCTCTTTGGTCTTCATTTTCACAGCTTTTCTTCAAATTCATAGTCTGACCAATGGTACTGGAATTTATCCAGAAAAGCTGACCTTTTTTAATGATTCACAAGTAGAGGTCAATTGTAAGCCAGTTGTTAAGGCAATATCTTTTATTTGTGTAAACTTGGAGCTTCCACAGCACAGGGGTTGAATACTTATGCAAGCAGCATTTTTTAGTTTTTAATTTTATTTTACAAAAAACTCAGAGAAATAATGAATTGTGACTTTGAAAATTTACTTTAAGAGCATATTTGTTTGCAGTAAACATACTGTCTGGAACAATCTATGTCTCATTTGTAATCCATAAAATCTGATTTTTTATGGGGTATAATACTTTTGCAAGCCAGTGTAAATAAGCAACAAGGCAGATCAAGACATTTTCACATTAGATCCGCAGTCGATCAGAGCTTTCATCCGTAAAATCACTCCAGATATAAGTGGATACAGAAAGGCTATTATTAATAATCATAGCTCCTTATAGTCCATTTTTCAGAAAAGATTTTTTTTCCAAATTGCAAAGCACCCATTGTAAACTAAGTAATAGTTACTTAACTGAAGGAGTTCCATTGTGAAAACTAAAGTTGAAAGTCCTAAATCAAAATGTTAGTCACAGACCAGAATTATATTCCAAACTATGAAGGCAAAGGTCCTGACTTGGCTGAGTTTTGGCCAAATATACTGATATTGAAGGAACATTACTTCTGTGAAGACGAAACATTCTTTTAATTTAAACACCCTACAAGGGCTGAGTCCGTAGACCAGAGGTCTCCAAACTGTGGCCTGCATGCCAGGTCAGGTTTCACTTTTTTTTTTTTTTTTTTCATTTTGGAATAAAAAAACAGCAGAGGCAAATACCTCCTCCCTCCTTCTGACTCTTGTAGTACACAGGCAAAGAGAGAGGGTGGGGAGGAGAAGTGGCTCTAGTAGCTGATCGTGCCACAAACATCACCCTACCCCCATACTTTAGCCTGCTTTCTCCTCCATCCTTAATATTGTTTACACTCTTATACCAGCACTGCTGCGCAGACCAAGGAGAAGTGGCTGCAGCTGGTACTGGACAGGAAAAAAAAACTTCAGCCATGTTTTATCCAGTCCCTGCTACTGCTTACACTCCCATACCAGGTCTGCTGGGGCTGAGGAGAAACTGCAATAACAGTACTGAGTTGAGGGGGAGGGGAGAATAAAACCTTTCCTTCTCTCCCGCAGCTCACACCACCATATCTGCACTGCTGCTTGCAGTTAAGGAGAAGTGGCAGTAGCAAGCTGAGGAAAAAGAAAAAACTTCAGGCACATTGTCTTTCCCTGCCTTAGCTCATACTACCATACCTGTGCCACCACTACAGCTGAGGAGAAGCAGCTAGAGCAGGGACTGGCCACAAAAAAAAATAAATCAAAGGATTTAGGTGTAATGGGGGAAGTGGGAGACAGGAGGGCATGAGCAAAGGGGAAGGCATAGGGGAATACAAGGGAACTAAATATATTGATGGGGGATGGGGAGGTGGACAGGAAATGCAGGCTGTTGGGGGGGAAAAGGGAGTATGCTGGTGGGGGAAGGCAGAGGGGGAATGCTGTCAAGCGGAAGGTGGTATGCTGGTGGGGGAAGAGGAAGGCAGAGGGGAGATACAGATAGGGCCAGGTGTGCTGGTGGGGGAAGGGGAAGGCAGATGCAGAGGGGGATTGTCAAAGAATACTGGCAAGCCAAAGAAGTTAGAATGTCTGGATAGGTGATTGTAAAAGCTGAAAAGGCCCAGATCTATTTAAATACAGAGCACACAGATAATATTGAGTCCAAATTGCTTGTATCATCTGATGATAAATAGGTTGTGGGTACATATAAAAATAACTTACTTTAAAATGTCTATATGCGAATGCCAGAAGTCTGAAAAATAAGACTGGAGAGTTAAAATGTGTGGCACTAAAGGAAGATATAGACATGATAGACATCTTAGAGGCCTAGTAGAAAAAGGATAACTAATGGGACACTAATAGCATCATGTCAGAACAGATAACATTGATGGGAGGGGTGATGCTACATGTTAAAGATGGCATAGAGTCAAGCAGGATAAAAGGTTTACAGGAAATATCCTCTACTATCCTTATGGATAGAAATTCCAAGGGTAAAAGATATTGTAGTGGGTTTATATTACTGGCCGCTTGGCTAAGATGAGGAAACAGACTGTAAAATGCTAACAGAGATTAGACTGGCTAATAAAATAGGCAGCATAATTACAATGAGAGACTTCAGCTACCCAAAATTGATAGGATAAATGTCACATCAGGACATGCAAGTGAGGTAAAGTTCCTAAATGTTATCTTGACTGCTCCATGCAGCAGTTGGGCATGAGAACAACATTAGACCTAGTTCTCAGTGGATCACAGGACCTGGTGCAAGAGATAAAGGTGGTGGACATGCTTGGTAACAGTGATCGTAATGTAATTAAATTTGCCATAATCATTTGAGGGGCATATACTAAAGAACTCTACTGCAGTAGCATTTAACATAAAAAGGGAGACTGTGAGAAAATGAGGAAATTTGTTAGAAAAAAAATAGGAGCAATTCAAAAGGTTAAAAACTTGCAGGAAGAGTGAACGTTGTTCAAAATGACCATCCTTTGGACAAAAAGTATTGCATGCATTAAAAAAGGTAAAAGGGGAGGAAGTGACGTAACAGTCAGTAATGGCTGCATAGACCCTGAGCTCCTGTCCTGACTCCACGGAATCTCCCTGCATCGGGCTTCTGCAGAGCGACGCTGACCAATTTTTTTTCCCTCCCGGCAGCATTTCTTGGAGACGCAATGGTGGCTCAGAGGTAAAAAATAGATTTGCAGAAGTTCTCCTTCACAAGCGCCGCTGCACTGTTGGAGCTGGGCGCAGATGGTGGCGAGCAGGCCAACCATGCGTCTCCTGAGGTGAGCGGGAGTAGCAGCGCCGGAGCAGGGGATGGTGCACCGAGCCGTGCCGATTTTTTTAAGTTGGTTCGGGGAGCTCCGCAGTGATATGGCAGGCTTAAAAAAAGAAATCCATGGCCTGCTAGCTGAATTAAAAAGGAACATGGCTGCCCTGGGGAGGCGGGTCGAGAAGAATGAGGTTCATTTGGAAGACCAGGCCTCTGAGCTTGCAAGCTGTAAGTTGCTCAGCATAAACTCCTGCAAACTAATACTGATTTATTAAACCGTATTGAGGACATGGAAAACAGGTCACGGAGAGCTAATTTGAGGTTCAGGGGGCTCCCCGAGAATCCTGAATTTGCAGACTGTAGACAAGTGGTGTCTAGTATATGTGCACAAGTCATGGGTTTGGATTCTGAGTCCCTTGAAGCACCAGTGGGGAAACTGGAAAAGGCGCACAGGGCCCTGGGAGCAGTGCGCAATAATCGTCCCAGAGACATAATTGCTTGCTTTCATAGTTTTTCTCAAAAAGAAGATATTGCCTTGGCAGCTAGAAAATCGGGGCCTGTAATCTGGAAGGACCACAAGGTAGAAATCTATCAGGATTTGGCAATCTCTACTATTCGCAAATGCTGGGAGTGCAGAGATTACACCATGGATTACCACGGTTGCGGAAGCAGCAGATATTCTACAAGCAGTGGGCATGGACATTGCTACCCCGGATGTTTCCATGTCTGCTAGTGGAAGTACTCGATCACGCAGCAACACCTCTAGATGGCAACATGTGGATAAAGGTGGTAGGAGGCTCCGACGAGGATCACAGACATCCAGAGATCATCCGGCGTGATTTGTTTGGACGCTTTGTGTTTCTTACTGTCCAGTTAAAATTGGGCCAGAGTGGTTTTATGACTCTGCTTGAGGCTCTTTTGTGATGTTACATCTTTTCTTTTATATTGGGGCATGTGGGGGTGTTTCTTCCATTTTATAAATTGTTCTTGGATGGGTCGGTTGGGGCGGAGTGGCTAGACCCAACAATGATTTCATTCCTCAAGGAGTGTTATTGTTTATAAGGTTTTGGGTGGACCCTTGGACACTGTGGCAGATGACCACACCCACGGGGGAAGTCCCGTGAGGGGCCACAGGTCAGACTCAGCTTAGGACACACAACACAGAATTATCTTTTTTTAAACAGAGTTGAGAAGCCACCAGAGGTGGCAGTAGTGAGTAGAGATGAAGCCCGGCTGGGCTTGTAGTCCCTCAGGACACTGGAACAGCGATCCCTCAATAGCTGTGTTATAGTGGAGAGAAACTGAGATAGTGAGTACAGTGGAGCATACACAGGGTTCTGGTATAGGGCCTTGTTGGTAGATTACTCACACAGCGTTTTCTCCCGGAAGGTAACACAGAAGCTGGAATAGAGGCAGGCCCTCGAGGAGCGAGTACCTGGTTCCAGGGAACAGCTCTGAGAGAATATAGATGGTAACTCACTGATGGTGTAGGCAGCGAGTTCTTCCAAGCAGAAGTGAGCTCAGGCAGCGAGTCCGGGAACATGGGCCCTTGAGGAGTGAGTACTGGTTCCAGCAGCTACCTAAAAGAGAGAGGCCCCTGAGGAGCGGGTACCCCAATAGAGTAAGTCCAATTAAGGAGAGGCAGAGTAGCTAGGTACGGAGAGCGAATCCCATCCGTAAGGAGTCCCCTTGCTAACTCGATTAGCTAGCAAACAGAGTAGGCTTTTGTATCCGGGATGCATGATGTCATCACAAGGAGACGCCCCTGAGGTTCGCACCAAAGAAGGAATAAGAAGCAGGGCCGCACGCGCCCTATGGCAGCTGAACAACATGGCGGGATGCAGCGCCCAGCCGGACCGGGGATGCCGGAGAGGATGGCAGGCAGATGCCGTGACAGCCAGACGTCCATCAACCGTGGGAGGAGTCGCCAAAGAGGTAAGAAGGGCGGAGTGGAGAAGTCGGGCAGCGACAGTCGTAACAAGGTGGTGATCCACGTAGGTGGGAAGTGGATCCACTATAGGGGGCTTCTGGGTGTAGGAGGTTATGAGAGGAGGGAACAGGTTCAGGGCTTTACTTGTGAATTTGAGCATTGTAACAATTTGGTGCTTGGGTATGTAAGTGCTGCGAGTCATGGTGACTCTTTGGGTCAGGATTTATAGGGGGAGAAACTAGATTTCCTTAATATTTCAGGATGGAAGGGTTACAATTAATTTCTATTAATGTTAAGGGGCTTAATATTCCAACTAAGAGGAGGCTGTTATTCCAAGAGGTGAGGAATTGGCGAGCTAATGTTATTTTCTGTCAGGAGACCCACTTTCTTCAACGCACGAAATGTCTGTAATGGGATAGACTTATCCCTCAGAAATATTTAGCTTCTGCTTCAATCAAAAAGAAATATTGTGGAGTGGATATATTATTTGCATGTTCCCTAGTGGTAAATGTTAAGGATATTAGATGGGATGCTGAGGGCAGATTTATAACTCTCAAAGTTATGATTGGTAGTGAATTGTTTACACTTCTTACTTTATATGGCGCAAATATTGAACAGGGTCCTTTCTTTCTACGCATTTCTGCTCTGTTGGAGAAGTAGGCCGAGGGCCAGGTAATAGTAGATCTCACTAGATACCCATATACTTGGCCAATTCTGGTTCTGGTGGGGGGAGCTTAGATCTCATAGGCAGGCATTAAAAAATTTGATATCTGAGAAGGGGTTTAGTGGATATCTGGCAGCTAAGGAATCCAACCCAGCATAATTATATGTATCTTTCAAATGTGGCTCAGTCTTACTCGCATTGATTTTTTTTCTTAATCGACAAATCTTTAGTTGACTTTACAGTTGCTTCTGATGTGGCTTCCATAATGTGGTCTGATCATGCCCCGTTTGGCTGGAAGCATTGGCTGCCGCTATTGGCATCTAAATGATAAAGCTTTGGTAGATTCTTTAATGGGTGACATTAAGGAGTATCTGGATATTAACCACACTGCAGGGATCACTCTGGGCATGATCTGGGACTGTTTAAAAGCGGTAGTCAGGGGTAAGCTTATCTCGAGAGCTAGTTTTCTCAAAAAAGAAAGGAGCGCCAGGTGGTTGCACATTATGCAACGTATCACCAATTTAGCCCTAAGCCATAAATGCAACTTAGATCCAGGAAGGCTAGCAGAATTAGAATCTGCAAGGAGGGAGCTCCAGGCATTAGATCTGGCACAGATAGCATTCCAACTTGATTTGTTGAAAAAATGACAATTTGAACTTGGTGATAAAGCTGGTAAGTTGCTCACCAGAAAATTGAAGGAGGGAACTGCACAGTCCCACATTACTAAAATTAAGGATCGTCAAGGGACATCAGCACTCACTTTACTAATTTTTATGAGGAGCTTTATGCATCTGATGACACTGTGGGAGAACAGGATATCATCTTCTACTTGTAGAGTGTAGAATTACCCTCTCTACCAGATGGAGCCTGTGAGTTCCTAAATGCTGAGATCACCCAAAATGAGGTTTATCAAACAATTCAGGGCCTGAAGCTGGGGAAATCAGTTGTCCCAGCTTACAAACTACCTATCTGAAAATGCCATACTACACCCTAATCAGCACAGTTTTCGCAAAGGTCATAGTACGGAAAACCTAGTTCTGTCTTCATTTGATACCTTTTTAAGAGGCTTTGATGCCAGTATTGATTACATACTTGTACTTCTCAACATCTCAGCTGCTTTTGATAATCTTGGCCATCAAACTCTTCTTTACCAAATCGAGTCCATGGTTAAAAGGTAAGGTGAAAGAGGCTATTGGAAATTGGAAGAAGGATCCATCTGAAGAAAATAGGATAAAACATAAGCATTGTCAAGTTAAGTGTAAAACATTGATAAGACAGGCGAAGAGAGAATTTGAAATGAAGTTGGCCATAGAGGCAAAAACTCATAATAAAAACTTTTTAAAATATATCCGAAGCAAGAAACCTGTGAGGGAGTCTGTTAGACCATTAGATGACCAGGGGTTAACAGGGCTCTTAGGGAAGATAAGGCCATTGCAGAAAGACTAAATTAATTCTTTGCTTCCGTGTTTACTAATGAGGATGTTGGGGAGATACCAGTTCCAGAGAGGGTTTTCAGGGGTAATGAGTCAGATGAACGTAACGAAATCACTGTGAACCTGGAAGATGTAGTAGGCCAGATTGACAAACTAAAGAGTAGCAAATCACCTGGACTGGATGGTATGCATCCTAGGGTACTGAAGGAACTAAAAAATGAAATTTCTGATGTATTAGTTAAAATTTGCAACCTATCATTAAAATCATCCATTGTACCTGAAGACTGGAGGGTGGCCAATGTAACCCCAATATTTAAAAAAAGCTCTGGGGTGATTGGGGTAACTTTAGACCAGTGAGCCTGACTTCAGTGCCGGGAAAAATAGTGGAAACTATTCTCAAGATCAAAATCGTAGAGCATATAGAAAGACATGGTTTAATGGAACACAATCAACATGGATTTACCCAAGGGAAGTCTTGCCTAACAAATCTGCTTCATTTTTTGAAGAGGTTAATAAACATGTGGATAAAGGTGAACCCGGTAGATGTAGTGTATTTGGATTTTCAGAAGGCTTTTAACAAAGTTCCTCATGAGAGGCTTCTACAAAAACTAAAAAGTCATGGGATAGGAGGTGATGTCCTTTCGTGGATTACAAACTGGTTAAAAGATAGGAAACAGAGAGTAGGATTAAATGGTCAATTTTCTCAGTGCAAAAGGGTAAATAGTGGAGTGCTTCAGGGATCTGTACTTGGACCGGTGCTTTTCAATATATGTATAAATGATCTGGAAAGGAATACGACGAGTGAGGTTATCAAATTTGCGGATGATATAAAATTATTCAGAGTAGTTAAATCACAAGTGGACTGTGATACATTACAGGAGGACCTTGCAAGACTGGAAGATTGGGCATCCAAATGGCAGATGAATTTTAATGTGGACAAGTGCAAGGTGTTGCATATAGGGAAAAATAACCCTTGCTGTAGTTACATGATGTTAGGTTCCATATTAGGAGCTACCACCCAGGAAAACGATCTAGGCATCATAGTGGATAATACTTTAAAATCGTCGGCACAGTGTGCTGCAGCAGACAAAAAAGCAAACAGAATGTTAGGAATTATTAGGAAGGGAATGGTTAATAAAATGGAAAATGTCATAATGCCTCTATATCACTCCATGGTGAGACCGCACCTTGAATACTGTGTACAATTCTGGTCACCGCTTCTCAAAAAAGATATAGTTGCGATGGAGAAGGTACAGAGAAGGGCAACCAAAATGATAAAGGGGATGAAACAGCTCCCCTATGAGGAAAGTCTGAAGAGGTTAGGGCTGTTCAGCTTGGACAAGAGACGGCTGAGGGGGGATATGATAGAGGTCTTTAAAATCATGAGAGATCTTGAACAAGTAGATGTGACTCGGTTATTTACACTTTCAAATAATAGAAGGACTAGGGGGCATTCCATGAAGTTAGCAAGTAGCACATTTAAGACTAATAGGAGAAAATTCTTTTTCACTCAACGCACAATACAGCTCTGGAATTTGTTGCCAGAGGATGCAGTTAGTGTAGCTGAGTTCAAAAAAGGTTTGGATAAGTTCTTGGAGAAGTCCATTAACGGCTATTAATCAAGTTTACTTAGGGAATAGCCACTGCTATTAATTGCATCAGTAGCATGGGATCTTCTTAGTGTTTGGGTAATTACCAGGTTCTTGTGGCCTGGTTTGGCCTCTGTTGGAAACAGGATGCTGGACTTGATGGACCCTTGGTCTGACCCAGCATGGCAATTTCTTATGTTCTTATGTTCATAACAGACATTGTCCTGAACTGGTTCCATTCCTACTTATCAAACCGTCCTTATAAGATCAATATCGGTCAACATTTTTACGACTGGTACTTTCCCTCCTCAGGTGTCCCACAAGGTTAATCACTATCCGCTATTCTGTTTAATATTTACCTATTACCCTTATGCCACCTTCTCAGCAGTCTCAACATCCAATTCAAGATTTACACTAACAGCATTCAATCTTTTGTCCCTTATTCATCATCATGGTCCACTACTCTTTCTACAGTCTGCCTTTATATCAAAACCATTAACCCATGGCTATCCTATAATCACCTGATTATACTAAACAACTCCACCCACTTCTTTTTGCTAAGGAATTCCGAACTGTCTTACAAGCCCTCATTTTCTCTGGACTAGATTACTGTAATGCTCTCTCTCGATCTTCACAAAGCCCTTCATCCATAACAATTAATCCAAAATACTGCTGCACGTTTGCTGACCAGAATCTCCCAAAGGAACACATCACCTCAACCCTCTGTTCACTGCACTCACTCCCAGTTCACTACAGAATTCAATTTAAGATCCTAGCTATCTTACACAATCTAATATATAACAATTTAACCACCTGGCTTTGCTCCTTTCTTCGGGTCTACCAACCATGCAGTCAATTACAATCATTACACAAAAACATTCTGGAAATTCTGTTGGTGCACCTGGCACAGTTAGACATTACTAGAAGATGCGCTTTCTCAGTAGCAGCCCTACACTCTGGAATTCATCCCAGATTACCTAAGACAGCTATCTTCTAACAAGGAATTTAAACGCAGCTTAAAAACATACTTATTCTCAGTGGCATTTGTATCTCTCTCTACCACCTAGTAGGTTGTCCCCAGGCACATTTCTTTAACCCTATTCCCCCAAACCACCCATTCCCTACTCCAAACAGTCCCCCTCTTAAATTCTTTTACATTTGTTTTATGTGCGTGTATATGTACATATATATGTATATATAATTGTGTATATTTCCTGTAAACATTTTGATGAACTTTGAGTTTTAAAACCAGTATATAAACTTTTTATAATAAATCTCCAGGCTTGGATGAGTTCACAGCCAAGTTTTATAAAGTTTTCCATCCAGTGGTGATTCCACCTTTGGTGGAAATGTTTAATGCCATCTGATAAGGGGGCTCGATTTCTTCTGAGTCTAACTTGGCTGGGATAACAATACTGGCTTAAGAGTAGGAGAGACCCCACGCTTTGTGGGTCCTACTGCTCCATTTCTTTGATAAATATTGATTTAAAGATTATTGTCAAGATATGTAATGTACGACCCATATTTTTTTTGATATAGGTGCCCTATCGTAAACCGTTATGATGGTGAATAACTTAATGACGGTATATAAAAACTCTTAAATAAATAAATAAATATTGGCATCCAGATTGAGGAAGGTAGCTCTTCTCTTTATCCATGAGGATCAGTCCAGTTTTGTTCTAGTCAAACTGGCTTCTGATAATGTATGGAGAGTTCTGGAGTTGATTTGGAGGGCACAGTATGATAACACAACATCTCCGTGGTTCTCTTGGCGGTGGATGCGGAAAAGGCATTTGACAGAGTCCACTGGTCATACCTGTTCAAAGTACTAGAGACGGTGAACCTGGGCTCTGACTTTATCGGTGAATCCAGCATTTATATGAGAACCCTAGGGGTTGCTTAAAAATCAATGGGGAATACTCATCGCTATTCAAAGTAGGGAGTGACCCAGACACGGTTGCCCTCTATAACCTTTTGCGGAAAGGTTGAGACATAACTCTCAAATTCAAGGGATGCGGGTGGGTTCACATAATTATAAACTTTCCATGTTCGTGGATGATCTTTAATTTACAGTGGACAATCCGGAATTCTCCTTACAGGCTTTTTTGCAGGATATGAGAGCATTTGGTAAAGTCTCTGGTTTTAAAGTTAATGAGGATAAATCAGAGCTTTTGAATGTTTCTGTAGCAAGTGACTACTTCGCATAAGAGCCGATCTCCCTTTCCGAGAAGCAAAGGGGTGTGTGAAATACCTAGGGGTGAAAATTGGTCCTGAGGTGAAGGATTTGTTTGGTCTTAACTATACCCCTTTACTTTCCAGTATACAAAAAGATTTAGACAGATGGGATGGGGGGGCTTTTCTAGGTTTGGGAGAATAGCTATTATCAAGATGAATGTTCTCCCCCATTTTTGTTATTTTTTCCAGACTTTGCTGGTAGGTGTGCCTGACTCTGTTGATTCTCTGGCAGCAAAAGCTTCTCAGATTCATCTGGAAACACAGGCCGCCAAGAAGTTGCTAGTTCAGTTCTTTATCAGGATAAACTGTGGGGGGGACTGCAGGTTCCTCATTTGATGTGGTATTTGTAGGACCGTATTTAAATTTGAACCTTGGACATTACCAAGGACAAGTATTCAAATACGTAGTTCTATATTTTTTCATAAACATTTTATTAAATTTGTTTTGAATCAGTGAGTTACAAAATGACAAGGAAGAAACTGTACAATTACCATAGAATGCCCAAGAGAGCTTAATCGACATTTCCGGAAGTACAAATTCCAAAGTCGCAAAACATTCAACTCTATTCCCCCCTTCCCTCCCACTAGAGTAGCAATTCCCTTCGTTGCCATTCTTGAGTTTTCTCCTATCTCCTGTTGAAGTACACTGCAAAAGGACTTTCAGCATTTAAAACTCAAAAGCCACACCTGCAGACTTATATGACCTGCCACAATTCATCCACTGCCTGAAAAGGATAGTAATTCAACTATGTAGAATTCTCATTGACTCAACAACAATAAAATAAAATAGGGTGGAATAAGGTGAAATACATGGAATAAATAGACAATCACTGCTCCCCTTTGAATTTTCCCTGAGCTTTCATATCCTTAGAGATTTAAAATAGTGCTTCTCGTTTGTGGTGACAGAATAAAAAGGGTTCCCAAATTTGTATCAAAATGTCATTTTTTTCCACGATACATTTTTAACCTCCTCACTTTTGAATATTTAACATAGATCTATTTAATGATGCTTATATGAGTGCTATAGTGCTATAACCTTGTTCTCAAAATTCAATTTCAAAAACTACTAGAATACTTTTTACTTCCAAAATAAAGTCCATAGTCTTGAAAGAATCCCATAAGTTCAAAGCTGGTTCAGGCCAAAATCCATCAAGCCTATCATCCTGACAGATCCTCAATAGTTGATCTGTTTCTTGTATCTGATTCCCAGGGATAAACGCTGGCTTTCCCAAGTCTGCCTGGATAATATCTGTTTATGGACTTGTCCAATCCTCTTTTGAGCCCTACTTTGTTAGTTCTCTTGATCACATCCTCCAACAACAGATTCCATTACTTGATTGTGCACTGAGTGAAAAAAAGTCTTATGATATTTAAAATTTTCCGATTGCTAGTCTCATGGAGTGTTCCATAGTCCTGTTGATGTTTGAAATGGTAAATAACTGTTCCCTATTTACCTGTTCCACCTTACTCATGATTTTATACATTTCAATCATATCCTCTCTGATGTCTTTTCCAAGCTAAAGAACCCTAATGAGTTTAGTCTTTCTCTAAAAGGGAGCTTTTCCATCCACTTTATCATTTTTGTCTCCCTTCTCTGTACTTTTACCATGTTAGCTATGTATTTTTTGAGATGGGGCAACCCGAACTTCACATACTACTACATGTCCATTTAAACCTACTCTGTTTCCTGTTTTTTAGCCAGTTTGTAATCCACGAAAGGACATCGCCACCTATCCCATGACTTTTTATTTATCCTAGAAGCCTTTCATGAGGAACTTTGTCAAATGCCTTCTGAAAATCCAAGTACACTACATCTATAGGTTCACCTTTATCCACATGTTTATTAACTCCTTCAAAAAAGTGAAGCAGATTTGTGAGGCAAGACTTGCCTTGGGTAAAGCCATGCTGACTTTTGTTCCATTAAACCAGGGGTGGGCAATTCCGGTCCTCGAGGGCTGCAAACCAGTCGGGTTTTCAGGATATCCTTAATGAATATGCATGAGAGAGACCTGCATACACACTGCCTCAGTTGTATGCAAATCTATTTCATGCATATTCATTAGGGGTATCCTGAAAACCCGACTGGTTTGCAGCCCTCGAGGACCGGACTTGCCCACCCCTGCATTAAACCATGTCTTTCTATATGTTCTGTGATTTTGATGTTTAGAATACTTTCCACTATTTTTCCAGGCACTGAAGTCAGGCTAACCGGTCTGTAGTTTCCCGGATCGCCCCTGGAGCCCTTTTAAATATGGGGGTTACATTAGCTATCCTCCAGTCTTCAGGTACAATGGATGATTTTAATGACAGGTTACAAATTTTTACTAATAGGTCTGAAATTTCATTTTTTATTTCCTTCAGAACTCTGGGGTGTATACCATCCGGTCCAGGTGATTTACTACTCTTAGGTTTGTCAGTAAGATCTACCACATCTTCTAGGTTCACCGTGATTTGAGAGACCTCTGATTGTAGATTAGAGAGGCACCAAGGTGGGCAGGTTACGGGGAGTAATCAGAAATCCCTTTTGAAATTGCCATCCGTAAAGACATTCCAACATGTAAGATTGCAAAATAGAGCTTTTTCATTGACTGTTCCATGTCTTTGGAATGCTCGTCCTTTGTCTCCTGGGAGGAAGATAAGTTACTGCAATTTTGCAAGGGGCTGAGACTTGGTTGATGACTGTTATTACTTGAGTTGTTTGAAGGTGTGGTGCAAAGATGGCAGCAACATTTATTTATTTGTTTGTTAATTTATGTCTTATTGTTTGCATTGTGTTTGGAGGGTATGTTTTGTCATTTTTATTTTGCTTTATTTTATGTTTATAATTGCTTTTTTATCATAATTTGGAAATATATGTGATTATAAACTAAATTTTATGCATTATTTTGGAATATTTTTTAATGTAATAAAAATATATACAGACATAGTAAAGAATATAAAACAATATAGTAAAAGATATAAAACATAACTCACAAGTGAAAATATTCCCTCCTCCACCCAGCCTACTCAACACTCTAAACATATCCATAACAGAGCAAAGGCTGCTCAATTTTGAGAAAACTATACCTCTACTTATTTCTTATGCTTCTGTAAATACATTCTGAAAAAAACATGTCTTCTGTTTCTTTCTAAATGTCAAGGTCCATAATCAGCCACTGTCCGGCTAAGCAAGTTAACAGGAATATTCAGGAGTGCAGCTAAACCCATCTATCTAATAGCCCGATAAATATATCTGGCTAATTTTAGACCTGCTCAGTAGTAAATCTAATGTATCCAGCCATCTTAACCAGATAAGGCCAAATATCTGCACCTATCTGGATAATAGGGTCATTCACTAAAGCTTTATCGTGTGCTTTAGGGCCATATCGCATGCAAAAAGGGACTTTTCGCATGTGACATTGCTAATTAGGGGGAGGGGAGGAGGCGGGGGAGGGAGGAGTCGGCGGTGTATTCGTTATCGTCGGCAGTAGCGCCTATTCGGTGCGAAAGCCGGCAGCGAAGACACTGCGGTGGTATGAAGGCTGCGGGCTTTCGCAGGTCCGCCCCGCCCCACCGTTTTCGCTGGATTCATTATTCAGCGATGAATGATGAGTCCAGGCCTAAGTTAGCTGGATAAGTAGCTCCTCTCTGAATGTCCCATCCCGCCCTCTACTTAGCCGGCTAACTATTTAGCTGGATAAACAGTTATCCAGCTAAGTGCTCACCACTGACTGCAGCCAAATATTGAAATGGTGCCACTTAGCTGGATAAGTCCGATCTTATCTGTCTAAGTGGCACTGAATATCAACCTCCAAGTAATTGAATTCTTTTTTTACAATTTTATCTTTATTCAAGTTTAAATCTTGCTACTTAAAGACAATTCTAAAGAAAATCATGATAGTGCTTAGAAACAACCAAAGCAATAATATAAAATAAATGCGGGTGAGTTTTAAAAGCATTCCTCACATTAAAAGGCCCACATACACGAGTATATGGGTTGAGTGTGACCAATGCATATTTTAAAAGCTGCAAATTATGTGCGTTTATGCGCATGCGCAAGTTGGAGCATGTCAGGGGCATTCTGGTGCAGGCCCAAAATTTACATGTGTAAATCTGAATTATAAATCTGATGGCCGCAGCGTGTGGCAGGCTGTTAGCTGCGCATGTTTACTTCTGCTCTTGATGAGGTGTAAGTCTGCATAAATCTCTGTTCAGGCCTAAAATGACCAGGTGAAGGGTCTGGGTCAACTGTGGGGTGTGCAGGCTGAAGAAACAGAGGGATCTGGATGACCTGGAGATGGACTGGGCAAACTGGTGGAATGTCCTTCACGCAAGTATGTTTTAAAATCTACTTACTTGCGCCTGTCAAAGCTGACAAAGTCCTAAGGAAGATACATTAAAATACATTTGCTTGAGTAACTATTTAAAATTAGGAGCACGCACATGCACGTTATGTGTATTTTAAATTATATGTGCGCAACTGCACGCATAAATTAAAATTCCAGCGTATGGGCGCCTACATACTCATTTTAAAGTTACTGTCATAGCATTGATATATTCTCGTCCACCATAAAAAGTATGCATAAAGAAAAGTAATAAACATAAGGAAATAAAAGAGAGCAAAAGAGATTACATCTATTTATATCTACAATTAGTACTCCAGTGCCTCAACAGTCTAACACAGAGCTTTCCCAACTGTGTGTCGCGACGCGTTAGTGTGTCGCCTGCAGTGTGCAGGTGTGTCACGCAAGCCCGGTTCACATAGCCGCTCCCCTCCAGCGATTCACTTTTTTTTTTTTTTCCAGTTCGTGGGTTGCTTATTATTGGGCGATTTTTGCTGTTAATTGCAGGTTTTTTGGGCTTGGTGGGTGGGACTTGAGCCCAGCTGTCCCTGTCATTGGGCTGCTGCTGCTGCTGCTGCTGCTGAGGCCTGGCCACGAGGAGTACTGACTGCAAGCAACAGTGTCTGGTGATCATGGAAGGTGTTATGCCCCACAGCAGGCTTGAACCCTGAGGGAAGTGAAGCACTTAACTGGCAACAATCAAAAAGAAGAGGGGGCCAGACATGTGCTGGGGGGGGGGGGGGGGGAGAGAGATGACTGTGTGGGGGCCAGACATGTGATTGGGGGGAGAGAGAGATGAGTGTGTGGAGGACAGGCATGTGCTGGGGGGGGAGAGAGATGAGTGTGTGGGGGCCAGACATGTGCTTGGGGGGGGGGGGGAGGGAGAGATTAGTGTATGGGGGCCAGACGTGCTTGGGGGGGGGGGGGGAGAGAGATGAGTGTATGGGGGCCCAGACGTGCTTGGGGGGGGAGAGAGATGAGTGTGGGGGACAAACATGTGCTTTGGGGGGGAGAGAGCTGAGTGTGTGGGGGACAGACATGCTGGGGGGGGGGAGAGATGAGTGCGTGGGGGGCAGACAATTTGTTTTATTATTGTTACTCATAAATTATAACAATAACATTAATCTTGTAATATTATATATATTTAATATAAATGAAAGGTTTTCATGAGATAGATTGTGTTGTGAAACATTTTTTCTCACAGGACAAGCAGGATAGTAGTCCTCACATATGGGTGACATCACAGGATGGAGCCCAATCACGGAACACTTTTTTGTCAAAGTTTCTAGAACTTTGACTGGCACCTACTGGGCATGCCCAGCATGGCACTAAACCTGCAGCCAGCAGGGGTCCCTCTTCAGTCTTCTTTTTTCCGCGCAGCAGTAGCCACGCAGGTTAAGGAGCTCCACAGAGATTCCTGACAGGAATTTTCCTCACGGAATTACTAAAAACTTTCATACCCCACAGGGGTCCATCCTTCGAATTTTTGACTCCGCGGTACTCCAATAAGTTTTTTACCCGGTTTCGATCGATTCACGTCTAGTTTGGCCCTCGCGGCCTACTGGCCGACAACCGTACCGCGGCTAAATTTTTCAAAGGCCATGGCGTCGGGGTTCCGTCGGTGCCCGGACTGTACTCGTACCATGTCCATTACAGACCTGCATAATGTCTGTGTAATGTGTCTCGGGTGCGAGCATGATGTCCTGACTTGCACCAAATGTGCCTTAATGACACCAAAAGGTCGCAAGGCCAGAATGGAGAAAATGGAACTTCTCTTCCATTCTCAAACTCCGACGCCGTTTATTGTATCAACGTCGTCTGAACCGGCACAGTCTACTTCGCGCCAATATCAGCCACCGGCCGGTGACCGTCCGGCGTCGTCGACTTCTCGGCCTTCATCTACCTCTACTCCCCCTCAGGACCGAGGGGATCGTAGAGAGAAACATTGGCATTGACACCGCAAGTCTCGGACCATCGAGGAAGGAAAATCTTCGACCTCGCCATCGAAGAAACCCCATCCAGAAAAGGCACCCAACCCTTTCTGCGACCAGGTCACCGAGGCAACCCTCACCCGGACGGGTATCGGGAGCCGCGACTCCGCCTTTAACTATGGTGCCTTCGGCTTTGCCTCTGCCTCCTTCTTCCCTTCCGGAACTGGGGCTGCTTGCTCCAGGTCTCCGTGAACAACTGGACCGGATGGTTCAGGATGCCATCGATAAGGCAATGCACAGACTTCATGTTCCTCCGCCACTGAAACCGGTGCCAATTGTGGAAGCGACCACCAATCCGATTCCGGCAGCACTGGCACCGCTGCTCTCGAAGATGGAAGCGCTTATAGCCGCTTTTCCACCGATGGATCCTAGGTCACCGATGGCTCCGGTGCCTTCCCCACTTACCCTGTCATCGGGAGGGGAAACACCGTTCTGCATTCCTCCATCGGGAGTTCTTCCGATGCCTCAACCATCGATACTGATGCGCCCATCAGCGCCACTGATCCATCCATCGATGCCCTCGATGCCTTCTTTGGTGCTTCCAGCACTTCCCTCGGTGCCTTCGGAACCTAAACCGGGACCTTCAGGAATACCATCGTCCCGTCCTTCTCAGGCTCCTAGATGGGCAGGTCCTGATCCCTATGACACCTAGACCGACGATTCTTCTCAAGACACCGATGACTTGCCATCACCGCCTTCTCCTACTGAAAGCAGGAAGTGTTCTCCAAAGGACCTATCCTTCATAAATTTTGTGAAGGAAATGTCTGAATTGGTTCCCTTCCAGTTGCAGACTGAACAAGATGACAGGCATCAAATGATGGAGCTGTTACAATTCCTGGATGCTCCCAAGGAAATAACCTCCATCCCTGTTCACCAGGTTCTTTTGGATCTCCTCAAAAAGAACTGGGAACACCCTGGTTCTGTTGCTCCAGTCAACAGAAAAGCTGATACCACTTATTTGTTTTTGTTTTCACTTTGTTACTTGTAGTACATAATTTGTTATTTGCATTATATTTTTCTTTGCTCTGTCTCTGGCTCCCTCTCGGCCTCTTTCTGTTCATTACCCTTCTCCATTACCTGTTTTTTGTACTTTCCACCTTTTAGTTCAGATGTAAACCGGTATGATGTTCCCTACTAATGTCTGTATATAAAAACTTTAAATAAATAAATTTGGTCCAGTCAGCCCCAGGATTCCAGAAACCTCAGCTGGATCACCAATCTGTGGTGGTAGAATCTGCCCAAAAAAGGGCAAAAAGATCAAAACCCCCCACTCTTCCTTTCCCCCAGGTAAGGAACAGAAATTCCTGGATGCCATTGGCCGGCGTGTCTTCCAGGGATTGATGCTTATCTCTCGGATCGCCTCCTACCAGCTATGTATGACCCAGTACAACAGGGTCTTATTCAAGCAGATACAGGGCTTTGCAGAGTCCCTGCCTCAGCAATTCCAAGAACAACTTCTAACCCTAGTACACAAGGGTTTTGAGGCAGGGAAGCATGAAATAAGATCTTCTTATGATATCTTTGACACCGCTTCCAGGGTATCTGCAACTGCTATTTCGGCAAGAAGACGGGCCTGGCTTAAGTCTTCGGACTTGTGCCCTGAAGTACAAGACAGATTATCTGATCTGCCCTGCATAGGAGACAATCTGTTTGGGGAACAGATTCAGCGGACGGTGGAGGAACTCAAGCACCATCATGAGACCCTTCACCAGCTCTCTCTGATGCCCTCTGGGTATTCCTCCAAGCAGCCTTTCAGGAAGGATACTAAAAAGTCATTCTTGCATCCAAAGAAGTCCTATCCACCACAGTCTAGGACTTGTTCCACGAGACCTTTCCAAAAGGCCCAGTCTCATCAACCTCGTAAACAAAAGCCGCAAGCAGCTCCTCAGCCTGGCCCTGCTTCCGGTTTTTGACTCCTGCATAGAGAGCAGCAGCCAGTTTCCACTGCCTCAGATACCAGTGGGAGGTTGATTATGCCATTTCAACAACAGGTGGCACACAATCACCTCAGACCAGTGGGTCCTTACCATAATCTCTCAAGGTTATTGCCTGAACTTTCTCTCCATTCCACCTCTACCGGCGTGGAGAACATCCGACCACTCACTACTCCTGGTCTCCCCCCTCCTCCAGTCCAGAGCAATAGAACCAGTACCTTAATCTCAACAAGGCCTAGGATTCTATTCCCGGTACTTTATAATCCCCAAAAAATCGGGAGGCGTTCATCCAATTCTGGACCTACGTGCCCTCAACAAGTACCTCCAATGAGAAAAGTTCAAGATGGTAACCTTGGGTTCCCTCCTTCCTCTTCTGCAAAGAGGAGACTGGCTCTGCTCTCTCGATCTCCAAGATGCGTACACACACATTGCAATAAATCCATCTCATCGCAGGTTCCTGAGATTTCTAGTAGGCCACAAGCACTATCAATACCGAGTGCTCCCATTTGGCCTGGCACTTCACCAAGTGCCTCGTAGTAGTAGCAGCCTTCCTCGGGACTCAAAATGTTCACGTCTACCCCTATCTAGATGATTGGTTGATCAGAGCTCCCACTCAGCAAGCTGCTCTGTCGTCCCTACGTCTTACTTTACACACTCTGATTTCGCTAGGATTTCTCGTCAACTACGCAAAATCCTGCTTAGTCCCATCCCAAACTTTATCATTCATAGGGGCAGACTTGGACACCTTGCAGGCAAAGGCATTTCTGCCTCAAAAGCGAGCTCTCACTCCCTCGCACACCAGCTACAGTCTCAGCAACGCATGACTGCACGCCACTTCCTCATCCTACTGGGATACATGGCGTCCTCAGTGCAGGTTACCCCAATGGCCCCATTGGCCATGAGAGTCATGCAGTGGACTCTAAGGTCACAATGGACTCAGTCCGTCCAACCTCTATCAACCACTGTCCACATCACCGACTTATTCTGTCAGTCTCTAGCCTGGTGGAAAAATCAGATCAATCTCCTCCAAGGCCTGCCCTTCCAGGCTCCAGACCCTTAAATAATTCTCACCACCGATGCTTGCAACCTCGGCTGGGGAGCCCATGTGGCCAATTTGCAAACACAAGGAACTTGGTCTCCAGAGGAAGCCAAACACCAAATCAATTTCCTGGAGCTTCGAGCAATCAGATATGCTCTCAGGGTATTTCAGGATCGCCTTTCCAATCAGGTCATCCTGATTCAGGTGGATAACCAGGTGGCCATGTGGTACATCAACAAACAGGGAGGGACGGGCTCCTTCCTACTGTGTCAGGAAGCTGCGCAGATATGGGCTGAGGCCCTCTCCCACTCGATATACCTCAGGGCCACCTATTTGCCGGGAGTGGACAATGTGTTGGCTGACAACCTAAGTCGCGCTTTCCATTTGCACGAGTGGTCCTTCAACCCCTCAGTAGCGGACGCAATATTCCAACGTTGGGGTCATCCTTGCATAGACCTCTTTGTTTCACCTCAAAACCGCAAGGTGGAAAAGTTTGCTCTCTCACTTGCAGCCAACACTCACAGCCAAGAGATGTGTTCTCCCTCTCATGGGCAACCGGTCTCCTATATGCATTCCCTCCACTTCCACTTCTCTCGAAGACTCTCGTGAAGTTACATCAGGACAAAGGATGCATGATCCTGATAGCACCTCACTGGCCTCGCCAAGTGTGGTAACCAAATCTTCAGGATCTCTCTATTCGCAAGCACATTCCCTTGGGAATGGACCCTCTTCTGATCACTCAGAACGACGGGTGCCTATGCCACCCCAATCTTCAAGCTTTGTCCCTGACGGCCTGGATGTTGAAAGGTGAATTCTTCAGCCACTTAACCTGGCACTTGTCAGAATCAGGTCTAAAAACTTCCTCCATCAGAATGCATGTCAGTGCGCTGGCCGCCTTCCATAAAGGTGTCAGGGATGTTCCTATTTCAGTACATCCCCTCGTAACACGTTTTCTGAAAGGCTTGTTTCACCTCAAGCCTCCACTATGCCCTCTGGCCCCTTCTTGGGACCTCAGTCTGGTTTTGGGCCGGCTCATGAAACCACCATTCGAGCCTCTCCAATCCTGTGATCTTCGCTATCTCACATGGAAAGTGATTTTTCTTTTGGCAATCACATCTGCTCGCAGAGTTAGTGAGTTACAAGCCCTAGTTACCTATCCGCCTTACACTAAACTTCTGCAGGACCGGGCAGTACTCCAAACTCACCCTAAGTTTTTACCTAAGGTAGTATCGGAGTTTCACATTAATCAATCCATTATACTACCTACCTTCTTTCCCAGGCCCCACTCCAATCCAGGAGAACAGGCTCTGCATACCCTTGACTGCAAACGGGCTCTACCATTCTATCTAGACTGTACAGCTGCCCACAGGAAAAGCACTCAATTGTTTGTCTCTTTCCATTCTATCAAATTGGGGCAGCCTATAGGTAAGCAGACTCTCTCCTTTTGGTTATCGGACTGCATATCCTTTTGCTCTCAGCAAGCAGGCATTCCACTTCAAGACTGTGTTAAAGCACACTCTGTGAGGGCCATGACGACTTCAGTAGCGCACCTATGCTCGGTGCCGCTTCCTGACATTTGCAGGGCTGCTACCTGGAGTTCTCTCCATACCTTTACAGCCCATTATTGCTTAGACAAGGCCGGAAGACAAGATTCCATCTTCGGCCAATCTGTCTTGCGCAACCTTTTTACAACTTGACGTACCAACACCCTTCCGCCTGCCCGTTAGGGTTCAGAATGCCCTCTATCAAACTCCACCCCAGTCCTTGTGCCTATTGCACATCTTGGGTACATTTGGTGCATTTCTCGGACATCCTCAGCTTGGTACTCACCCATATTTGAGGACTACCATCCTGCTTGTCCTGTGAGAAAGCAAATGTTGCTTACCTGTAACAGGTGTTCTCACAGGACAGCAGGATGTTAGTCCTTGCGAAATACGCCCGCCATCCCGCGGTGTTGGGTTCGTTTTCTTATTTTATTTTTCGGCACTTCCTGTAGCTTTAAACAAGACTGAAGAGGGACCCCTGCTGGCTGCAGGTTTAGTGCCATGCTGGGCATGTCCAGTGGGTACCAATCAAAGTTCTAGAAACTTTGACAAAAGTGTTCCTTGATTGGGCTCCATCCTGTGATGTCATCCATATGTTAGGACTAACATCCTGCTGTCCTGTGAGAACACCTGTTACAGGTAAGTAACATTTGCTATTTATGTATATATTTAAGGAAACATACATAAATTGTCGAAATACATTTCGTTCATTTAACCTCTGGTTTGCTAGTAGACTGAATTACTGTGTCGTGAAATTGTTTGTCTAAAAAGTGTGTCACCAACATGAAAAGTTTGGAAAGCTCTGGTCTAACATAATATCACTAACCATTTGCTGTATCTAATTGCATAGGGTCAGAAAAAAACAAAATAAATTTTTTAATAGGAAATCAAACATTTGCAGGGAAATTTAAGGAAAAAAGTTGCACCAATAGATAAGACTCTGTTTCAATAAAAGAAATTGTTTCCTTTGCAACTGAATAGCATAAGAAACATCTGGAAATACTTGAATTTTCTGACCACAAAACTGGGAATCTTTATTAGAGAAATACTTACAAAACACCACC
The DNA here is from genome assembly GCF_901001135.1 of Rhinatrema bivittatum. Lineage (NCBI taxonomy): Eukaryota > Metazoa > Chordata > Amphibia > Gymnophiona > Rhinatrematidae > Rhinatrema > Rhinatrema bivittatum. Next base: position 417,212,973 of record NC_042617.1, on the reverse strand, counting down.
TCCTTATCAGTCTCTAGTCAAAAAGATACCAAAAGCGTAGCTCTTAAAGGAATATCGTCCAGAGAGAACACAAGAAAAGTGGAGAGACTAGCTTTGTTAGGAGATAAATGATCTAACCCTCCTCCTTCCACATTAATATTCCTCCTATTTTTTGGAACAGAATATATATTAGATATTAAATGTATCTTTTCACTAAAAAACCCCAAAATATCACATAAGTACTTTTTAAAAATTTCATAAGGAGATGAGAGTGAAATCTATGAAACATATATTTTTTCCCTGGTGAATATTTTCAATATTCAGAATTCTGTAAATGATTGTAAATAGTGAAACTGTCTTTAATATAAGCAGATCTTAAAACTTGTTCAGCTACCATCTGAGTTTTCACTTTGGAAAAATATTTTTCAATTGACCACAAGCAAGAATCAGAATTTTGAAATTTATCCTTGGTATCTTCAGATAATTTACTCATTTGTAAAATTGATTGTCAGCATTTTTTCTATCCATCAGAGATATATTGTTGGGATACAATGCTCAAGTATCAGTTGGTAGTGGAATAGGAGAAAGGGTGGACCTAAACCAGACATTAAAGCATTAGCTGGGCTCAACACAAAAGGTGTACTAGTGTTAAGATCGTTATTCATTGCCAAATTCCCACTAAAAGGAGTCTCCACTCTCACCTCATTCACCAGTCCCTTTGCTGTTAACTCATCTACTAAAGGTCTTGTATCCAGTCTCTCCACTAAATTAAAATAATTCTCCATTAAATCCACTGTGTACAGTTCTGTTTGCCCCATCTCTAAAAAGAACAAAAGTAGAAAAGGTACAGAGAAGGGCACCAAAAATAATAAAGGGGATGGTATGGCTCCCTTATGAAGAAAGGCTAAACAGGTTGGGGCTTTTCAGCTTGGTGAAGAGGCAACCGAGGAGAAGTGATGGAGGTTTATAAAATCATGAGTGAGGTGGAATGGATAAATAGGGGATGGACTGAAACAAGGGAACAATCCATGAAACTAACAGTAGCTTTAAAACACTGGTGTGTTAGGATCCCCACCCGCGGCCGGTTTCCCTTACCTCCACCGGGAGGCAACCAGGCCCGGCGCTCACCGCAGCTGACGCCGACCACCGCTCACCGCAGCCGACGCTGACCACCGCTGTTACGGCTTGCCCTCGCGGCCTGGCACGCTGCTATCCCGATCTCTACATCCACCTCACTAAGAGCGCGCGCGCCATCGCTTCCAATTTAAAGGGCCCGCGGTGGGAAAGTTTTCCACGACCCATGAAGGTGACGTCAGCCCTACCTATAGCACTTTCCTTCAGCAACAGGTCCTGCTCTGTTTTAGAGTGCGAGTTCTGCGTTGATTCTTTATCCTGCGTTCCAGCCTTGATTCCTGATCCTGGCTTGCTCCTTGTTTTCCTATGCTGTGCCTTCCTGCTCCTTGTCCCTCTGGATTGACCTCCTGGTTTTGACTCTGCCTGCCCAACTCTGCTTGACCTCCGCCAGCCCTGACCTCCAGCCTGTTTCTCAGTCTACACTTGTTTGCTGCCCGTCCTGACCTCTGGCCTGTTCCTGGTTCCATCTGTCTATCGCCTGCTCCGACTTCTGCCTGCTTGACGCCGCTTCAGCCTCCTCCTCTGGTTCCACGCCTTGAGAGACCCCCGCCTAAGTCCTGCCGGCCCCGGTACCCAAGGGCTCAACCTGTGGGGAACGAGGGCTGGTAAAGGTGAAGCTCCAGTTGGGTCTTCTCTGCCTGCACCGACGACAAGGACCAACAGGAGCCCTCTCCTGGTGGTATCGCCAACCTTGTCTCGGCTCAAGGGTCCACATCCCTAACATGGTGAATGTATTTTATCACTCAATGCACAATCAAACTGTGGAATTTGTTGCCAGAGGGAATGATTAAAGCATCTGGCATAGCTGGATTTAAAAGGGGTTTGAACAAGATGTAGGGAGAGCCATTGTGTATCCCTGGGAGTGAGCAACAAGAGATGGGTCTGTTCTTTGAGATCTGCCGAATAATTGTGACTTGGATTAGTCACTGTTGAGGTGAAATGCTGGGTTCAAAGGTCCTTCAAGGTCCGCGGCCGGTTTCCCTTACCTTCAAAGGTAAGGGAAACCGGCCGCGGGTGGGGATCCTAACACACCGGTGTTTTAAAGCTACTGTTAGTTTCATGGATTGTTCCCTTGTTTCCGTCCATCCCCTATTTATCCATTCCACCTCACTCATGATTTTATAAACCTCCATCACTTCTCCTCGGTTGCCTCTTCACCAAGCTGAAAAGCCCCAACCTGTTTAGCCTTTCTTCATAAGGGAGCATGAATATCTGACATGCAGTAGAATCTTAACAATATGGCTTCCACTCCAGTAATTTCTATTGATATAGCAAAAACCGCAGTTTGGAATGTCTCTGAAACCCCCCTTATATTAAGCAAGATATTTGTACAGATATCCAAAACTAGTAGATTGTTATATAGGAGCAATTTTCAAAATTCTGCAAGCAGGTGAACAGTCCATGGACACTTACTTACCTGGGGATTTTGCACCAGTTTTCAAAGAGAGTATGCTTGTACTTTCCCTTTAAAAATTACCCAAGGAAAATGTACTGACACATGTTTGCACCTGTATTTTCTGTGAATACTTTTTCCAATCAAAAGTTTGTGCATTTTTTTCCTTAACCTGATCCTTCCTCACAGCCATCTCCACAAAAATACAGGTAAAAATACAAGCATTATAGAGCACGTTACTCACATAGAGGGTAGCCAATTTTCAAAAAGACTATTTACCAAGGTAAAAGCATTTGCACAGTGAATAGCTTTTGAAAAATGCCCTCTTAGAGGGTATCTGTTTACATTTCTTAGCTGCACAAATTCCACACAAGCCCTAGGCAGTATACAATATAAATATAACATAGTAAAAATCCAGTACAGCAATAAATCACAAGAACCTAAAATAAAATAAAACAAAATTAAAAACTGGCAGGCATCTCCCAATACCAGATCAGTAGCAAATTCCTTTTTATAAAAGCCTCTGTAAATTGTTTTACAATTTTATAACTATGTTGGTAAGGCTAGAGTCTGTGTGTAATTGTATATGCAGACTTCAGTCAGCATACAAGTTTACTTTAAAGATGCTTAGGTAATTGGCCTAGTATGCCAATAAATTAACTCACATAAAGCTGCACCACCTTTTGGACTGCATAACTTGTGTGTATTAAAATCAGAGTATGTGCATAAATTCCAACTCTGCTTCTCAGAATGCACTTCTGCAGTTTCCATAAAAGTACACATGTAACTGGGTTGCATGTTTATTTTTACATACCCCTGTCTATTTTTTAGGAAACATTTAAGTGCATAAAATCAGGCTTTATATACATAACTGACTTTGAATATCAGGCCCTTAACAATGTGTTTCATTTCAACATGTTTTGTTCTTTTCAGAGCTCCCAGTGCTAAAGCATGTGTTGACACCACGTGTAAAGGCAACTTATGTTGCTATTGATACAATGAAAGACTATTTAGATGCAGTCTATGATGTCACAGTGGCATATGAAGGTACAGTAGATCAAAACGGACAGAGAAAAACAGCACCATCTATGACTGGTGAGTTTAAACAGTTAAGCTAAAGCTATCAATGTGTGCATGAAAATCTCATTTATCAAAATTAATTCCAATGACCCATGTAGTGCTCATAGTTTGAAATATTCCTTGACAGGGATAAAATATATTTTTCTTTTAATTCTGCCTTCCCCCAAATCTCCAATAATTAGGGGGGGTTGTATGGGGGTGAGGATTGTTAGTGGCAGGATTCTTGATGAGTGCATTTCTTCTCCAGTGGAAGTAGGGTGTATTCGCCCCAACCTATACATCTCTCTCTCTCTCTCTCTCCATGTTCCCACTCAGGATTAGTTCTCTCCCCTGGTGCCCCCCCCTCCTCTCCTCCAATTTAGATAATGTCCTCACTCTCTTCTTTCTCAGGTCCCCCACCTCACTCTATTTTCTTCTGCCTTATTCTATCCTTTCCCCCCACCCACAATCTTCTTTCTTTCTCTTTCCACCCGGGCTTCAAGGCTCTTCCTGCTGCTCTTCTCTGATGGGGAATCCTGGTGCTATGCTTCCTGTTGCTGTTCCAAGATGGTGTTTTTTATGACCCAGCCAGGGGCGGATTGTGGGGAAAATAGTGGCCCGGGGGATTTTTCTCCATACTGGCCCATGGGTACCCAATTACATATACAATATAATTCACATATATAATTTACATGTATATATATATATACACACCCCTATATTTCGGTATGGTCCTCCCATATCAACACAGTACTATTTGCCAACACTCAAATAATAACAACCCCACCTATGAAAAAGAATACCACAAATATTACACCAGAATCTAAAATATCAATACACCTCCTATCAGGAAAACAGAACAGGCCAAGCTACTACAGATCCCTACAGAGAAACCACATGCTAAAAGAATGCTTCATCTCAGTCTTTGCATGCAGAACACAAACTCTTACCAAATACAGAATACAAAATGAAGTAGCACAAATGACAAAAACTGAAATAGAAACTCCAAGAAGCCAGACTCCATGTATTAATAGAAAAATAGAACTACCATTCCTCATAAAACAAATAAAATCAAGAAACATAAAGCATCAGTTATAATAGTAAAACCATAATAAAAGAATATTTTAAAACTACTGATAAATAGAATTTCTATTAATTAAAATCATATACATTTTTTACAATGTCCCAAACACTAATGAAATATTTCAAAACAGCACATATATCAAATAACATTCAATAATTAAAACTAATAAGGATTTTAAAAAGCCCCTGCTGTCCTCTTCTGTGGGAGCTCTTTATTTCCAGTCACCCTGATATTGTCGAGGATTAGGAGGTTATCCTTCTCTCACAAATACTCACATGTCCATTCTCTCTCACACATACACTGTCACATACATACACATTCATGCTCTTATACCCACCATAACTTCTCGCTCTCACTGACACTGACACACTCTCAGGCTCTAAGACACTCCCCCTCCACACACACACCCCCACACACACAAACTCTTACTCCCTTGGATTTTCTCATACACACTCATGCTTTCACACTCACACACACACACACTGACCCCCAGGCAGGCTCCCATTCATTTTCACACCACTCCCTCCCCATCCCCCAGGCATGCACGCATTCATTCTCACACACAGACCCCCAGGCAGGCACCCATGCATTCACACACATACACCCCCAGGCAGAGTCCCATTCATACCCATGCACACACTAAAGGCAGACCCCCCTCTCTTTCTTTTGCCAACAACCTCGGAACCTCTCTCATTCCTCTGCTGCCACTGTCACTGCTGCCGCATGGCTATTGGGGAGATGCCGATTGCTGCTACTGACACTGAAGCCCATTCTGCTGCCTCCTCTGTGCAGGCCCCGTGGGCTTCCACTTTCTCCATGCTGATCTCGTACGTTGTGAGATCCGCATAGAGAAAGTGCTGTTCTTGCACATTCCCTAAGATTACATGTGCCAATCACTAAAAAGTAATTTATTTTTTTTTACCTTTGCTGGCTGATCTTAGTTTTCTAATCGGTTGGTCACAGGCTTTTTTTTTTTCCACCTTCCCTTTCTTATTTTTTTTGCCAATTCCTTTTATATTGTCTTTTTTCTATTTCTTTTTCTCTCCATCTTCTTCCCTTAATCACACACTCAGGTTCTCATTCTCACATGCTTTCTCTCTCTCTCTCTCACACACTCACACTCACTCACACACACACACACACACACACACACACACACACACACTCTCACTGTCACATGCTGTGTCTCATACAATCATTCATACACACAGGCTCTCACTGTCACATTCTCTCTCTCATACAATCATTCATACACACAGGCTCTCACTCTCACATGCTCTCTCACACACACAGAGGCTCTCACATGCTGTCTCTGCAAACATTCAGATCCTCACTCCCACACACAATTTCTCAACTCATCTCATACACTCACACACACACTCTACAGACCCTCAGCCTCTCTCTCACCTCTGTGCCTCCTCTTCGCGGGTCGCCGCAGGATGGGCTCTGCAGTGGCCCTAATCTTCTCGGGCCGCGGCGGCCCTGCTACTGGGCCTCTTCCTCTTCTCGGGCCGCTGCTCCTCTTCTGCACGCGCTGATGCTCCTCCTCCTTCCTGCCCACGCGGCTCCGGCAACGTTTACTTCCGGGGCCGCACAGGCAGGAAGGAGGAGGAGCATCAGCGCGTTTAAACGCGATCTTTTTCTTCGGGCAGTGGTGACATGAGCCTCACCACGGCCCTGCCCATCTGTCTGTCGCTGCTCAGCGGCCGCATGAGCCTCCTTGCGCCCGGGGGCATTGGTTCCCCTCGGGATACCACTGCTCACGGCGCCCCCTATAATACTTTGGTTGGAAACTTTATAATACAAAAAAAAAAAAAATCATGTGACAGGAGTGACCGGCCCACCGGGGGAAGCCCAATCCCCCGATAGGTCAATCCATCTCTGGACCCAGCACTACTACCCTACTTTCTGTTAGTGACAGCAGGAGTGTTCCCCATGGCCCTTTTCCATCTTCCTGCACTTCCTGTGATTGGGATTTGTTTCAGCAAGAGTGTTCACTATGGCAGTACTCTGCTACTTCTTTTCTGTAGTGTTGGGGGTGTTCCCTTCTGTCCTCCTCTTGCTCTTCAGCTGCTGTGGAGGTTGCTGGTTTTTGCTGGCGGTGAAAATCAACTTGCCTGGAAAAAATAGACAATTCTGTTTTTCATTCCCTGGTAATGCTGAGATCCATATTCAAAAGCATTTAGCTGGATAATTTAGAAGTTTGGCTAAATAAAGATTTTGGCACTTATCCTGCTAAATCCTAGCCAGCTAAGTTAGGAGCATTCCGAGGGTATAACTGGGAGAATTGAGTTAGCCAACTAACGGGCCAATTCAGTAAAGTTTGCGGGAGAGCGGACGAACGCCCGCTCTCCCAGTGCGCGTGATTCTGTATTTAAATTAGGTGGTGCGGTAGAAACGGGCAAAAGGAGGCGCTAGGGACACTAGCGCATCCCAAGCGCCTTCTTTTGACCCGGAGCGGCGGCTGTCAGCAGGTTTGACAGCCGACGCTCAATTTTGCCGGCATCAGTTCTCGAGCCCGCTGACAGCCATGGGCTCGGAAACCGGACGTCGGCAAAATTGAGCGTCCGGTTTTCGGCCCAACAGCCGCCGGCCCATTTTAAATTTTTTTTTTTTTTTTTACTTTTTTTACTCTTCGGGACCTCCGACTTAATATCATGAAGTCGGAGGGTGCACAGAAAAGCAGTTTTTTTCTGCTTTTCTGTGCACTTTCCCGATGCTGGCAGAAACTAGCGCCTACCTTTGGGTAGGTGCTAATTTCTGAAAGTAAAATGTGCGGCTTGGCTGCACATTTTACTTTCTGTATCCCGCGCGCATACCTAATAGGGCCATCAACATGCATTTGCATGTTGAGGGCGCTATTAGGTGCCACGGGTTGGACACGCGTTTTCCGCCCCTTACTGAATAAGGGGTAAGGGAAAACGCGCATCCAAGGGCAGGTTAACAGTGCGTTCCGTCGGAGCGCACTGTACTGTATCGGCCTTTTTTTTTATTTTTTATTTATTTAATTTTATATACCGGCAACCGTTTGCACATCGTGCCGGTTTACAAGTAACTTGCAACAAAAGATATATAGGCGTAGCCTTTACAGAGAACGGTGTATAACATAAACGCAGTAACAGAATAAATAACTAAATAACTAATAAATAACTAAATAACTAAAGGGCCTGTAAGTTATCCAGCTAACTCTGATATTCAAAGTTAGCTAGTTCACTTAGCCTTCTAAGTCTGGTTGGGCCAAAGAGCTGTCCTAAAGTTAGCCAGCTAACTTTAAAATAGCAGACTATATTCAGTAGACCTGCTGCATTATTACATAAACCTCTAAAGTTAGCCGGAAAAGTTTATCCAACTAACTTTGCTAGCCAGACAATGACTAAATATAGACCTTGCTATAAATAGGGTATTTGTGTATGTATACACAAACATGGAAACCTGATGGCTACAAAAATCCATATGGCCTACGCACACCAACTTGCTCATCTTTAGTATCCCTGCTACACCCTCAGAGATCTCCTGTGGTTGTCTCATGATTTCTTGAATTCAGATACTGTCCATGTCTCAATTTACCTCTACTGGGAGGCTGTTCCATTCATCCACCACGCTATCAGAAAATAAATATTTCCTGGCGTGTAGCCAGATGGACTCAGAACGAATGGGATAGTATCCACGTGCTAGCAGTTGGAGACAGATCTGACGTCAGCACGGGGTATATATATCCCCACAGGAAGTGTAGCAACTTAGTAATTTCCGTCTCCAAAGCAGTTTGGAGTGCCTGCACGCTAGTTGAGCGTGCTTTCCAAGACTACTTTAATTTTTTTCTCTTTTCTTATACTTCTAGATTCTACTTTCTGTAACACTTTCGAGCCCCGCGCTCCTGCGGTGATACCCAAAGGTCACTCCCCCAGTTGAGCTGCCCGGGGTGATTCCCGTGGTCCCCCCGGAGGTTAAGTCCTCGGTCCGGCCGAATCGTGGCAGGGACACAGCCCCCGGACGAGGTTCGGGTGAGGCTTACGAGGCGCCTCGGTCCCGGCGTGGACGAGGCAGCGGGTGCATATCCTCAAACGCGGTGGTGAAGGTGGTTGCCCGCTCTCCCCGCAGCCGGAGACCGCCTGGGTTCCAACCGAGAAGCGCCGAGGTGCAGGTGAGGCGTACATCTCTTGTTTCGGGTCTCCGAAGGAACAGAGGATCGGCGGCGTGGCACGCCAAGGAGGGCGCCATTTTGTGGGCCTCGTTCAGGTAGGGCGCCGGTAATGGGCGCAGGTTTATTCCTCCTTGTGCGTATATTGCCTTATTGCTGAGAGCATATTGAATGCTATTGTGCGTATATTGCTAACCGCATATTGCTGAACGCCTATTGAAAGCTATTGAGCGTATATGGCTACCGCATATTACTGAAAGCCTATTGAAAGCTATTGAGCGTGTATTGCTACCGCATATTACTGAAAGCTTATTGACTGCTATTGAGCATATATTGCTGACCGCATATTGCTGAACGCCTATTGAATGCGATTGAGCGTATATTGCTAACCGCATATTGCTGAAAACCTATTGAAAGCTATTGAGCGTGTATTGCTACCGCATATTACTGAAAGCCTATTGACTGCTATTGAGCGTATATTGCTGAACGCCTATTGAATGCTATTGAGAGTATATTGCTAACCGCATATTGCTGAAAGCCTATTGAAAGCTATTGAGCGTGTATTGTTACCGCATATTACTGAAAGCGTATTGACTGCTATTGAGCATATATTGCTGACCGCATATTGCTGAAAGCCTATTGAAAGCTATTGAGCGTGTATTGTTACCGCATATTACTGAAAGCCTATTGACTGCTATTGAGAGTATATTGCTAACTGCATACTGCTGAAAGCCTATTGAGAGCCATAGGGCGTGTATCGCTAACGGCATATTGCTGAGTGTATATTGCATACATTTGGGCTGTTTTCTTGGCCGCCTATTGCTGAGACCATATTGCGCATATTGCTGCCGCATATTATTATTATTGTGTGCCTGCTGTATTAAGCGCCCATTGCTGCTGCATATTATTCTTATTGTGCGCCTGATGTAATAAGCATTCAGCGCATATTTTTCAATGGATCAGAACGCAGCAGCGTCTTCAGCGACGGCGCCGCCTGCTTCAGGCATTAAAGCCCTTGGCCTCTGCTCTGCATGCCAGCTTAGGGCCACGCGCAGTGAAGAGCCAGACTCCCTATGTGCCCAATGTGAGGAGGCCGTGGGACCCTTAGGCCAGGACCGGTCTCAGCCACAATTTGTTGACAGTTCCCCAGGGGCTACCCCGGATTTAGGGGGCAGTCTCGACCAATCTGGAATCCCGGGGGATCTTGTACCCCGGCGATTAGAGGCTGCTTCAATTTCCTGGGTGGATCTCTTTAAGGGGATTCATGCCTTCGTACAGTTGCAAACGGCTTCCCGTCCAGGCCCTGTGGTTCCTGCTGTGCCTGTGGTTCCTGCGGTGGCTGCGACTGCGGCGGCTGCTGCGGTGGCGGCTCCTGCGGATCCCGTTCCTGGACCCTCACGCCCTTATCGCGAGCGGGACCTCCCACCGCTGGACAGTCCGGATCAGTCAGACCAGGAGGTCTCACCGGACGAGTCTGAACTCCCGGACGAGGGGGACCTTCCCCCAGGGATTGAGCCATATAGAACCATGAGGCGGTTCTTCCCTAAAGAGGATCTCTCCGAACTGGTGTCTCAGTGTCTGGCAGAATTGGATATTACGGGTCCCAGCACTTCGGTGCCCTCTGCGCAGAACCCCCTCTTGGAAGGTCTTCGTCCTACAGCCCGCCATTTTCCATTCTTACAAGCGGCACAACAATTGATAGATTTAGAATGGGCGGCACCAGTGGCTTCTTTCAAAGGGGGCCGGGCTCTGACGAGCATGTACCCATTGGCATCGGCGATCCAGGACCTGCTGGTGTGCCCTCAGGTGGACGCCTTGATTAGCGCTGTGATCAAGCACACTACCATTCCAGTTGAAGGGGGGACGGCCCTCAGGGAGCCTCATGACCGGCGACTGGACGCCATTCTGAAACAGACCTTTGAGGTGGCAGCTCTATCTTTGCGGATCGCTACTTGCTGTACAGTGGTGACACGTGCCTGTTTGTCACAGGTTAGAAACAACGCTCCAGCGGCAGACATGGAGTCAGCTCTTTCGTTTCTCACAGACGCTGCATCTGACCTGGTCCGGACGACAGCCAAGGGGATTTCTTCCTCCGTAGCTGCCAGGAGGCAGCTCTGGATCCGGAAATGGTCAGCTGATGCGCCTTCCAAGACATGCCTCACCAGATTGCCCTTTAAGGGCTCTTTCCTATTTTGCAGCGACCTTGATAAGCTGGCCAGTACATGGGGAGCCTCTCCAGTGCCTAGACTGCCGGAAGATCGGTTCAGAAGGGGCCAGCGCACCTTTCCAAGGCCCTCCAGGGGCAGGAGTTCACAGCGCTTTGTTCCTTACAAGGGTCGCTACCAGGCACCACGTCCTCAGGCCAGGAATCAGTCCTTTCGGACCAAGCAGCGCAAGAGGGGAGCAGGCCCGGGATCGGGTCCCGGCCGCGCCTCACAATGAGAATCCGCCGATTCATCTGGGGGACGGAGCCATAGGGGGCAGGTTAACCCTCTTCTACCCCAGATGGGTCGAGATCACGTCGGACCAGTGGGTCCTCGCCATTATCCGGGAGGGATATTATCTGGACTTTCATCATCTCCCTCTGGACAAATTTGTGGAATCTTCATGTGGAATCTTCATGATCGGTATAAAAAAACAAAAAATAAATAAATAAATAAATGTCCCATACACAAGAAGGCAGCATTGGAAGCTACCCTGGCGAGGCTCCTGTCCTTGAAAGCCATCATCCCAGTACCTGCCTGGGAAGTAAATTCTGGACACTATTCCATTTATTTCATGGTACCCAAGAAAGGGGGCACCTTTCGGCCTGTGCTGGACCTCAAGTCAGTCAATCAATACTTACGGGTACCGAGGTTTCGCATGGAGACTCTGCGCTCCGTCAAGGCTGCAGTACAGCCAGGAGAATTCCTCACGGCATTGGACCTGTCAGAGGCATACCTGCATATCCCGATCCATCCGGATCATCAGCGCTACCTACGCTTCAAGGTTCTCGGACACCACTTCCAGTTTCGGGCTCTGCCTTTCGGGTTGGCCACGTCACCACGGACATTCACCAAGGTGGTCGTAGTGGTAGCAGCGGCACTCAGGCGGGAAGGAATTCTGGTCTCTCCCTACCTGGACGACTGGCTGATCAGGGCGAAATCTCGAGAGGAGAGCCTTCGGACAACCAACAGAGTAATCGCCTTTCTGGAAAGCTTGGGCTGGGTAACCAACCTCAGCAAGAGCTGCCTACAGCCTTCCCAGTCACTGGAATACCTGGGAGTACAGTTCGACACCCGGGCAGACACAGTCAGTCTCACTTCCAAGAGAAAGTTGAAACTTCAGCAGCGTATCCAGTATTTGATGAGAGTCAGTCGGCCCATGGCCTGGGATTATCTGCAGGTTCTTGGTCTCATGGCATCCACCCTGGAAGTGGTACCTTGGGCGAAGGCCCATATGAGACCTCTACAACACTCCCTGCTCTCTCGCTGGAGCCCCCGCCTACGGAACTATTCCACGCACCTTCATCTGCCAACCAGAGTGCGGACCCAGTTGCGGTGGTGGTTGCAGTCCAACCACATGAGCAGGGGGTCGAAGATGTCTTCACCCACGTGGACTTTGCTCACCACAGATACCAGCCTGAGAGGCTGGGGAGCACACTGCGAGGAACTAACCGCACAAGGGCGGTGGAACAGAGAAGAGTCAGCGTGGAACATCAACCGTCCAGAGGCCCGGGCAGTCCGATTGGCATGCCTTCGATTTGCTCACAGACTGAAGAACAGAGCAGTCAGAGTGATGTCCGACAACGCCACCACAGTAGCATACATCAACCGTCAAGGCGGAACCAGAAGTCGTCAAGTATCTTGATGCAGGACTTGATGCAGGACATATCCACCGTCCACATTGCCGGGAAGGACAACACCACGGCAGACTTCCTCAGCAGAGAACGTCTAAATCCGGGAGAGTGGCAGCTGTCACCCACAGCCTTCCAGATGATTGTGGATCACTGGGGGATTCCGGACATGGATTTACTGGCGGACAAGTCCAATGCTCAAGTACCCAGATACTTCAGCCGCAACGCGACCCGTTCTCACACGGAATCGATGCCCTGGTTCAGACATGGCCTCTGGGGACTCTGCTATACGCCTTTCCTCCGTGGCCTCTGCTGGGCGCCATCATTCACAAGATTCAGAAACACCGGGGCCTAGTTCTTCTAGTAGCACCAGATTGGCCAAGAAGACCCTGGTACGCGGACATGAGAAGACTACTGGCAGGGGAGCCCCTTCCCCTGCCTCCTCTCCGGGACCTTCTACGTCAAGGTCCCATCCTCCACGGGATCCAGCTCAATTCTCTCTTACGGTCTGGCCATTGAGAGGGCTAGACTGAAGAAAAGAGGTTACTCGGAGCCCGTGATAAATACACTCCTCCGAGCTCGCAAGTTTTCCACATCCCTCACCTATGTAAGGATCTGGAGGGTATTTGAAGCATGGTGCGACACTCATGGCACCAATCCACATGCGGCCATGATCCTTATTGTGTTGGATTTCCTGCAGGATGGACTTCAGAAGGGTCTCTCCCTCAGCTCCATCAAAGTTCAGGTGGCTGCGCTGTCTTGCTATGGTCCCAGGAGGGATGGCAAGACCATCGCCAAGCACCCAGATGTTTCTCGCTTCCTGCAAGGAGTCAAGCATATTCGTCCGCCACTGAAGTGGCCTGTGCCTTTGTGGAACCTTAACCTTGTTTTGGATTTCCTCGCGGGATCCACCTTCAGACCCCTTCGGAGTCTCTCTCTTCGGTCTCTCACTTTGAAGATGGTGTTCTTGCTGGCTGTCTGTTCAGCACGCCGCATCTCAGAGCTGCAGGCACTGTCCTGCCGTGATCCCTTTCTGCGAATCACCCCAGAGGCTATCCATCTTCGCACGGTTCCCTCCTTCTTACCTAAATTGGTTTCACAGTTTCACCTTAATCAGACTATATCCTTGCCTACCACAGCAGGTTTGAAGAAATCTGAAGAAGGGCGTTTATTGCGCCATCTCGACATTGGCAGATTACTGCCCAGATATCTGGAAGTGACACAACAACTACGAAAGACGGACCATCTGTTCGTCCTGCACAGCGGGAAGAAGCAAGGTGACGTGGCCTCGCGGCCCACCATCGCCCTCTGGATTAAAGAAGTTATCAGAGCAGCTTACGTAGAAGCCGGGAAGTCTCCGCCTCTACAAGTCAAGGCTCATTCTACCAGAGCACAAGCGGCATCCTGGGCTGAATCCAGGATGCTGTCGCCTGCAGAAATATGTAAAGCTGCGACATGGTCCTCCCTCCATACCTTCTCCAGATTCTACCGTCTGGATGTCCAGGCCAGGGATGACTCAGCATTTGCGAGGGCGGTATTACATAGTCCTCAGGCAGCCTCCCGCCCAGGCTGGAAGTAAAGCTTTTGTACATCCCATTCGTTCTGAGTCCATCTGGCTACACGCCAGGAAATGTTGAGATTACTACCTGATAATCTCCTTTTCCTTAGTGTAGACAGATGGACTCAGCATCCCACCCAGCTGCCTGTGTACATGGGTTTCACCGATGCAAGGTAAGCCATGTCATCTATTTCTATGAGAGCGTACACTCTACCTGGTGTCAACGCCTTCCGGTTGGGAATGCTGGCGGTCTCCAGCTACTATCAATCGGTCAGGGGAATCCTGTTTTCACTTTTCACTGAGCGTCAGTACACATATCCATAACAGCTTTTGCAAGGAAGATTACTAAGTTGCTACGCTTCCTGTGGGGATATATATACCCCGTGCTGACGTCGGATCCATCTCCAACTGCTAGCACGCGGATATTATCCCATTCGTTCTGAGTCCATCTGTCTACACTAAGGAAAAGGAGATTATCAGGTAGTAATCTCAACATTTCCTTAGATTACTCCTGGTTCTGCCCACTTTCATCCTTATCCCATTCCAGAGCCTTTTTAACTTAGAGACTCATCTCCTTACATTGAAGGTATTTAAATGTCTCTATCATATCTCCCCTTTCCCCCCTTTCCTTTAAGGTATACACGTTTAAGTATTTAAATCTGCCCTCAAATGCTTTAAACAAAAATTGATCATTTTAGTAGCTTTTTTCTGTACAAACTTCATCTGGTTTATACTAAAGGTGCAGTCTCCAGAATTGTACACAATATTCCAAATGAGGAAATATCACCTCCATTTTGCTGCCAGCCATTTCTTTCCTTATGCTTCCAATTATCTTTCTGGCTTTTGCCATCACCTTGTCCACCTGAATGACCACCTTAAGATCATCAGATAGAACCATCCCCATTGCCTTCACTTGTTTCGTGCTTAGAAGAATTTCATCCCATTTACTATATCGCTCCCTTGGTTTTCTGCAACCCAAATGCATGCGACTGCATTTTTTATCATTAAAGCTTAGCTGCCAAAATCTAAACATGAAGGGGGATTGCTAGATCGCCCTTCATGTTTTCTATGCCTTCTTGGGTTGTCTATCCTATTGTAGATTTTAGTATCATTCAGATAAAGGCAAATCTTTCGTGTTAATTTTTCCATAATGTTGCTTATAAAAGTGTTAAAAAGAGCCAGTCCAAGGACTGATCCCTGCAGCATGCCACTAGTAATGACCCTCTGCTCGGCGTGAACTCTATTTACTACTAATCTTTATCACTTGCCACTCAACCAGTTTCTAACCTAGTAAGTCACTTTAGGACCCTTACCAAGGATGCTCAGTTTATTTATAAGTCTCCTTGTGGAATTATGTCAATGGTCTTTCTGAAATCCAACTATAGTACATCTAGTACTCTCTCCAATCCAAGTCTCTGGTCACCCAGTCAATTATATGCTGGGAAATGGAGGAACTGGAGTGTTATGAATCCCAGGGCCAGTACCAGTTCTGTACATGTATATTCTTCCCTATCCATCTCCCAAAAAGTAAACACCTGGAGAGGTAATTTGTAAATCCATTGAAGATTGTCACTGCCTCCTATCTGTAATTTGGAGCCACCCTTGCATGGTAAGGGATAGAGGTAGGATCTCTTCTTTATCTGTCATAGTACAGTTATGAGTAGGAGTGGTAATGTTAGCTAACAAAAGTAATAAACTTGGTTATTAGAATACACATTTATTTTTTATTTTATTTAAATGTTTTATATACCGTCATTCCATGTGAGAATCACTAGTTCATAATGGTTTACAGATAAAACATAAAATATAATGACTGTTACAAGATGGAAAACATTCATAGAGACAGACATCGGTATATATCAAACATGAAGACAGAGCTGGAATATAGGGAATTGCAAGGGAGGGGGTTTATTTTACAAGCAATATAAAGGTTATCTGAATCATGGGGAACTGGGAGTTTCAGTCAAGTGGAAAACATTTTTGAATAGCCAAGTTTTTAGGTCACTTTTGAATTTCTTTTTATCTGTTAAAGTTTGAAGTTCTTCTGGCATGGAATTCCAAAGTTTTGGGCCAGCAGTTCAGATCACTCTATCTCTAGTTAGCATTAGGTGAGTCTCTCTTAAGTTTGGGATTTCGAGGAGGCCTTTATTCTATGATCTGAGGGATTGCAGGGGGTTGTGGGGTTTAAAAGATATTCCTAGTAGATTGTTGTTATTCAGGTTAATATTATTTAATATTATTGTTAGGCATTCTTGACTGTATAGGAAGTCAATGCATAGCCATCAGTATTGGAGTTATGTGGTCAAATTTTCTTTCTCCAGACAATAGTCTAGCTGCAGCATTTTGCAGAAGTTGCAGGGATTTTAGGTGACTAGTCGGAAGACCCAGAAGTAATGAATTAAAGTATCAAGATTAGAGAAAATGAGAGAGTAGCAGCATTACCACTCTACAATTGGTAATGCTGCTACTTGGACAGAGTTTGAATTAGTTTCCTCTGGAAATTTTGAAAGTAATTTTACAGCTGAATAATACCTTTTGTCCCATTTTGAATATTTCGACAGTTACTTTCAGAGAAATTTTTACTCTTCTGAAAGTCTCTATCACACACATTGTGAATACTTCATTGTCTGTGGTATATTACCTAAGGCATTGAAATCGGCGGTGGTGAAACCTTTAATAAAAAAGGCAAATTTAGATAGTGGCAATTTGATTAACTACAGGCCCATTTCTTCTCTTCCTATATTGGCGAAAGTGATTGAAGGTATTGTTCTTAAACAACTGACTGACTTCATGGAAACTAATGAGATCTTAAGTCAGCATCAATTTGGATTTCGTCGTGGTTTCAGCACAGAATTACGTCTTATCTCACTTGTTGACTCTCTTAAAAGGAATCTTGATAGAGGTGATCAGTTCTTGTTGGTGTCTCTCGATATCACTTCTGCATTTGACTCTATTGACCATCAGATTTTGTTGTCTCGTTTGCAGGAATGTGGTATTTCTGGGACAGTACTTACTTGGTTTAAAAGTTATCTTTCAGATCGGTCTCAAACGGTTAGATTTAATTTTCAATCGTCATCCCCTCAGTTGTTAAAAGCCGGGGTCCCACAAGGCTCTGCCTTGTCGGCTATGTTGTTTAATATCTATTTGGCCCCTATTGCAAAATTGTTGACCATTATTACTGATGGATTTAAAATTTATGCGGACGATATTCAGTTTTATATTAAGGTACAACAGTCATGGCAGGTTACTTCTGATACATTGCATTTGTGTATAGACTCCATTAAACGTTGGTTAAAACAAAATAAACTTATGCTGAATAACAACAAGACTAATATCTTACTGATTCACCGTCCTCATTGTACACCTTCTCATGATTCAATTTGTATTGATGACATCTCATTTCCTATAGATAAACCTATTAGGAGTTTAGGAGTCTTACTTGATTCTACTCTGTCTTTTCGGCCTCATATCAGATCTCTTATTAAAAGTGGATTTTTCAAGCTCCATCTTATTGCAGGGTTAAGGCAATTACTGTATGATCGAGATTTCTTGTTTGTAACTCGTGCTATCATTTTTCCACACGTAGACTATTGTAATAGTCTGTTCATTGGTCTTCCTAAAGTTACATTACAGTCGATACAATTATTACTCAATTCGGCTGCACGTCTTGTATCCCACTCTAAACATCGTGATCATATCTCTCCAGTTCTGTGTAGTCTTAATTGGTTACCAGTAACTGAACGCATTATATATAAAATAGTCATGGTTGTCTTTAAGCTTTTAGCTTCAGATTCCTCTTACTGGCTAAATGCCCTTTTACGCATTTATAAACCTGTAAGATGCTTAAGATCATCCCAATTGAATCTTTTAGAAATTCCATCTGTTCAACAAACACACTTATATAGTACTCGGGAGACCTCCTTTTCCATTGCCGCACCTACACAATGGAATCTTATTCCATTTGAACTTAGGTCTTTGGATGATGTGAAAAAATTTAGACAGTTATTGAAAGAGTATTTACTCCGACGTGCATACAATATATTTTAGAGTGGTGTTAGCAGAATAAATCCTCTCAAAGTTGTGAGGATAATGATATATATTTTGAGTGACTGATTATTCATTCCATTTATATGATATTGAGCATTATTGTTTCTGTGAAACATATGAAAATTGTGTGTTATTGTACATGTCAATTTCATGTTTTATTATGTATGTTGATGTAAATCACCTAGGCCTCCTTGTGGTAGGCGATTAATAAATTTTAATAAATGAAAATGAAATGAAAATGAAAATTGTAAAACTGTTCTGAAGTCTGTAGTGCTTAATAGAGGTTTTAATCGGCTCAAAATCTGAAGCTTGTGGAAACCAGATCTAATTAGTTTGCTTATGTGGATTTTCATCATTAAATTTTCATCAATTTGGACCCCTAGATCTTTCACTTGTTGCAAGTGAAACTTTGCAACTTCTGAGATCTATCTGTGGAGGAATAGTTTTTTGTGGGTTGCGGCTCAACCATATTATTTCAGTTTTTTAGGGGTTTAATCAATAGCTTCCATTGAGCTAATTTTTCTTTTCTTTTAATCATATATTCAGAGATTAGCAATGTTGTATATTCAAAAGATTTTGTTAGGGGAATATAAAAATGTAGATCATCTGCATAGAGGAAAAAGTTTAAACCCAGGTCTGTCAGTAATTTGCATATGGGCAGCATGTAGATATTAAATAGTACTGCTGATAGGATGGATCCTTGTGGTATGCCATTTGTGATTTGGAAGGTGTCAAATAAGTAATTGTAGAGTTTTACTTGGAATGATCTGTCTGTGAGGAAAGAGGTGAACCATTTTAGTACAAGTCCATCAATCCCAATATTTTTCAGTTGTTGGCAAAGTAGGTTATGGTCCACAGTCTTGAAGGCAGCTATTAGATCAATCAGGACTAGACAGTATGATTCATTTGAGTCAAAATCTCATAAAATAGGATCAGTTAAGGATTGAAGAAGAGTTTGTAGAGTGGTTTTTCTGGAATCCATATTGGTTAGGGTAAAGTGTCTTATTGTCTTCAAGATGATTTTCAAGTTGGATAAGGACTGCTTTTTCAAGTATTTTCACAATGAAGGTAAAGTTGGAGATTGGACGGTAGTTATTCCAATCATCAGGACTTCCAGATTTGTTTTTTTAAAATAGGCTTTATAATTGCTTGTTTTAGACCTTGGGGGCAATATAACCTGCTCCTAGGACAAGCAGAATACTAGTCCTCACATGCAGATGACATCATCTGATGGAGCCCGGCACGGAAAGCTCTGACCAGCAGACTGAGCATGCCCAGCCTGTTTCTATCCTTGCGTCCTTCAATCTCTTCTTTTCTGTGGTGCAGTTGCCTCAATGTTCGTGAAGCTTCAACTTTTCAAATTTTTCATCGATTTATTCAGATCGTTTTCCAGGTCCTTGTCGGGTCCCCCTTCGCGGTCAGTGCCCTCTTGGTTACAATTTTTTCCAACTTGCGGGCGATTCCCTACTTCCCACCCCTCGGTGTCTGTCAGTCATTGGCCACACGCCAGGAATTTTTCATGGCGTCGACCAGTTTTGTCGGTGCCCCCAGTGCCCGCGGACCATGTCCTTCATGGATCTGCACAAGGTTTGCATCCTCTGCCTGGGAGCCTTGCACGACGTTCATGGGTGCCATCTGATAGACCAGATGACACCCAAACGGTGTTGGGTGCACCTTGACAAAATGGAGAAACTTTTCGGGACCCCAAAGTCCTCCACACCTGCATCAATTTCCTCGACTCCCAAGGATCGCGGGGAGCTGTCTGAACCACTCCCCTCGCAACCCCTCTGGCTAGCATCTCCAAGGATTGGGGAGAGGGAGATAGATCCTCAATGGTCTCTCCACTCTCCCGGAACTCGGGGTCATCTGCTTCCTCGGCACCAGGGAAAGACTGGGCCGAGCACCAGAAGTGGTCCCGTAAGCGCCAGCACCAGTCACCGTCCAGGCCCGGTTCTGGCTTCGGAGCAACATCTATGACCACCGAGCCGTCATCAAGGGGCACTGGCCATCGGAGGCCCCATCCTTTGGTGCCCCCGGTAGCCGAGGCATTCCCCACCGACCGATGCAGCGCACCATGCCTCCTTGGGGACCTGAGGATGAGCCAATGATGCCTCGTCCCCCTCCATCAGTCCTGGGCACCCAGGACTTCCAGGAGGAGTTGGACCACAAGGTGCAATCAGCGGTGCTCAAGGCGCTGCAAAGTGTTGAGCTGCCAGTGCCACTGGCCCCTATACCGGTGCCCGAGCCTCGGCCATTGATGTTAGCACTTCTGCTGGAACATCTGGACGTCCTTCTTGGCGCCCTACCGACACAGCCGGTACCCGAGGGGCTCACGATGCCCCACTAGCCACCGATGCCCTCCACTGGAGTGATCCCGATTCCCAGGTCCTCCGAGGAGGAAGATGTGGCCGATACTATGTTCCCTCGCCCACAGTTCCCCGAGCCGTTGCCGGATCCCTCCAGCTTACCAAACCCAATGATCCCCTCGATACCGGTGGATCCGCCAGTGCCCTTATGGCCTCCAAAGACTTCGGAGCCCAGGGCTGATGCCCCTCTCGGCCCTCGCCCCTGGCGTCCTGGCCCAAGGGAAGAGGAAGGTCCCTACGCCCCCTGGGGTAATGACTACACAGACTCATCCTCAAACTATTCCAATGACCCCCTCTCGGAACAATCTCCTCCAGAGGACTGGCGTCAGTCACCACCTGAGGACCTATCCTTTGTGTGGTTTGTCAGGGCTATGCCTGAAGCCATCCCCTTTCAGCTCCTTACGGAGGAAGATGCGTGTCACAAGATGCTGGAAGTCCTCCAGTTCATCAACGCTCTTAAGGAAATCCTGGCGGTTCCGATCCACGATATTTTTAAGGATCTCCTCCTCCGCATGTGGGAACACCCCATCTCCGTCTCCCAAGTTAATAGGCCCTGAGATTTGAAAGTAGCCTGCTCCCCCACCAGTCAGTGGTCGTGGAGTCCACCTTAAAAAAGGCTCAGCGTTTCCATACCCATGCTTCCACCCCTCTAGGATTCAATAGATGCCATAGGAAGAAAAGTTTTTCAAGGCGCCATGTTGGTTGCCCTCCTTTATGGCCTACCAGCTCTATATGACTCAATACAACAGAAATCTCTGGAAGCGAGTCCAGGATTTTGCAGAGGGCCTTCCCCAGTAACAGCAGGAAGTCCTTGATGCCATTGCCTCACTGGGTCTGGAAGCAGGAAAACCCAAGGTTCGTTCCACCTGTGATGTTTTTGAAACTGCAGCCTGCTTAGCCGCCATGGACATCGAAGCCAGGGGGATGGATGGCTTGGCTCTGGACCTCTGGCCGGAGGTCCAGGATAGGCGCGCCGACCTCCCCTGTACGGGCGAGAACCTGTTCGGGGATAAGGTCCAGGCTGCGATGGTGCAGCTAAAGGATCACCATGATACCCTCCAGCAGCTATATGCTAGTGCCTCAGACGGGCCGTCCTCAGGCAGAAAATCCTCCAGGCAAGGTTCTCATAAACCTTTTTTATCAGCAGAGGAAGTATTACCCTCTGGCCGCTTGGTCTCGCCCACCTCAAACTTGTTTCAGGGGTCATCCCCGCCAGCAGCGGGCCCCTAGGCCCCAACGGGCTCTCCTGCAAGCCTTGGCCACAGACTTTTGACTGTTGGCGAGGAAGAAAAAGTCAGCTAGCAGTTCCCCTGGCAAATGATCCCCCAGTCGGTGGCAGGCTCCTCAGCTTCACCTGTCTCTGGGAAGAGATAACATCAGACTGCGGGGTTCTCTCCATTGTCCGCTAGGGGTACCATCTGCATTTCAGCCAGATCCCAGAGACCTCTCCTCCAAGTCTATTGTGGGGTTCATCCGCACATTTGGTCGTTCTTCAAACAGAACTCTCCACCCTCCTCGCAGCGGACGCAGTGGAACCGGTCCCTTGCCTTTAACAAGGCCAAGGGTTCTACTCGAGGTATTTCCTCATTTCAAAAAGGAATAGCTGCTTGCGCCCCATTCTCGACCTCAGGGAATTGAACAGGTTTCTCGTAAGAGAAAAATTCAAGGTGGTCTCTTTGGGCACGCTGATCCCACTCCTCCGAAGAGGAAACTGCCTTTGCTCCCTCAACCTATCTCTGAATGCTCACAAGGCATACCGTATCACCTGAAGCTCCAGAAGGTTTATCTGGCAATGTGCTTTGGCGACGGTCCAGAGGCATTGAGTGCCTCTGGACCGTTTGTGTGGGCTCCCCACCCCTGAGGAGAAGCATCAGTGGTGAGGGTCACATGGGGGGGCGCAGGCTGAAAGGGAAGACCGCGTTCCAGATTGAGGAAGGCTTCCCACAAGGCCAGAGATACCCTGAGAGGATCTGTGACAATGATCGGAGCCTCTAGATCCTGAGATGCCTGCTGCCACTGGGACCACAAGGCCCACTGTGGGTTCCTCATGTGGAGGCGGGCCAAGGGAGTCATATGGATGGAGGCCGCCATATGGCCCAGTAGGCAGAGCAGGAGACAGACTGGCGTCTTCCTGCTGTTATAGACAAGGGTAGCCAGCAAGATAAGGGCAATCGCTCGATCCCTGGGCAGGAAAGCTTTCGCTTGCGCAGTTCCAACCTGACGCCTATGAAGTCCAGCTGAGGGGACGGACAGAGATACGACTTGGGGAAGTTGTTAGGTTCCATATTAGGTGCTACCACCCAAGAAAGAGATCTATCCAACCCTGACTCAGCCTTATCCTCCTGGCAAAAGATTACTGAAGTAGTTGCAAACAAACTGTGCCCAAAAGTCTCCAAAACAATTAATCCAACAAAAAAAGGAAATCAACCCTGGTTCACCTCTGAACTTAAACGGATGAAACAAGACCTACGTCACAAGGAAAATAGATGGCGCAAAACTCCTAATTCATCCACCATCTCAGCATACAAAGGAACTTTACATCATTGCAGATCCTCTATTCTAAGAACAAAAAGGGAATACTACGCCAATAAAATACACCATCTTCAGTATGATGCCCAGGCCCTCTTCTCATATGTAGCACAAATCACCAAATCAGCCCCCCCGTCAATACCAGACGAACAAGCACTTTCCAAAGCTAATGAGCTCGCATCATTCTTCCAACAGAAGATCTTGAATACGCTCGCCCTACTCCCTTCTACAACTACACCTCTCACGTCAGGAAAGAATCCTCACTCCCTCACGAGAGCCAAGCTCGACAACTTCGAATCAATCTCCTCCAAGGAGATTGACTCCATTCTAAAAAGACAGAAACCAACCAGCCACCCAGCAGACAATATTCCTTCGAAACTCTTGCTACTTATCCCAAACACGATTTCTGGGCCCTTGACAAGCATCATAAACTGCCTTCTAACTCAAGGAACTTACCCAGACAGACTAAAAACCGCTTCCCTCAAACCCCTCCTAAAGAAGCACAATCTAGACCCCAACGAATTATCCAATTTCCGACCCATCTCCAATCTCCCCTTCTTAGCCAAACTAACGGAGAAATTGGTAAATACCCAGCTTTTGGAATATCTAGAAGATCACAATATCCTATACCCATCGCAATACGACTTCCAAAAATCACGCAACACGGAAACTCTCCTCATATCACTTACAGACCATATTATTATGGGATTAGACAAGGGCCATTCCTTTTTACTAGTCCTGCTGGACATCTCGGCGGCATTTGACACCATCAACCATTCCATCCTCCTGGAGCGTCTAACAGATATTGGTATCTCCGGTTCAGCCCACAGTTGGTTCAAGTCCTTCCTCTGCAATAGAACCTTCAAAGTCAAAATCAATAATAAAAAATCACCCCTGACAAAATCCCCTCTTGGTGTACCACAAGGATCTTCACGCTGTTTAACATCTACCTCCTCCCCCTCTGCCAACTGCTAACCGAGCTCAATCTAATTCATAAATAGTGGATAACACATTAAAATCGTCTGTTCAGTGTGCTGCGGCAGTCAAAAAAGCAAACAGAATGTTGGGAATTATTAGAAAGGGAATGGTGAATAAAATGGAAAATGTCATAATGCCTCTGTATCGCTCCATGGAGACCACACCTTGAATACTGTGTACAATTCTGGTCACCGCATCTCAAAAAAGATATAATTGCGAAGGGGAAGGTACAGAGAAGGGTGACCAAAATGATAAGGGGAATGGAACAGCTCCCCTATGAGGAAAGACTAAAGAGGTTAGGACTTTTCAGCTTGGAGAAGCGACGGCTGAGGGGGGATATGATAGAGGTGTTTAAAATCATGAGAGGTCTAGAATGGGTAGATGTGAATCCGTTATTTATTCTTTCAGATAATAGAAAGACTAGGGGGTACTTCATGAAGTTAGCATGTGGCACATTTAAAACTAATCGGAGAAAGTTCTTTTTCACTCAACGCACAATTAAACTCTGGAATTTGTTGCCAGAGGATGTGATTAGTGCAGTTAGTATAGCTGTGTTTAAAAAAGGATTGGATAAGTTCTTGGAGGAGAAGTCCATTACCTGCTATTAATTAAGTTGTTTAGAAAATAACCAATGCTATTACTAGCAACAGTAACATGGAATAGACTTAGTTTTTGGGTACTTGCCAGGTTCTTATGGCCTGGATTGGCCACTGTTGGAAACAGGATGCTGGGCTTGATGGACCCTTGGTCTGACCCAGCATGTCATGTTCTTATGTTCTTAACCCCATGGTCTGCAGGGTCTGAACCGTCAAGGCCAGAGCTTGCAAGGTTCCAGAGCGGGAGTCGCTCCTGACCAGCCAGTCTTCCAGGTACGGAAACACATGGATCGAGTGACGCCTGAGGTAGGCAGCCACCACCGCCCAGGGATCGAGCGATTGCCCTTGTCTTGCTGGCTACCCTCGTCTGTAACAGCAGGAGGATGCCAGTCCGTCTCCTGCTCTGCCTACTGGGCCACATGGCAGCCTCCATCCATATGACTCCCTTGGCCCGCTTCCACATGAGGAACCCACAGTGGGCCTTATGGTCCCAGTGGCAGCAAGCATCTCAGGATCTAGAGGCTCTGATCACTGTCACGGATCCTCTCAGGGTATCTCTGGCCTGATGGGAAGCCTTCCTCAATCTGGAACGCTGTCTTCCCTTTCAGCTTGTGCCCCCCCAGGTGACTCTCACCACTGATGCTTCTCAGGGGTGGGGAGCCCATACGAACAGCCTATGCACTCAAGGCCTCTGGACCGTCACCGAAGCATATTGCCAGATAAACCTTCTGGAGCTTCGGGCGATACGGTATGCCTTGTGGGCATTCAGAGATCAGTTGTCGTCAAAGGAAGTTCTGATCAGGACGGACAACCAGCTCGCAATGTGGTACATCAACAAGCAGGGCGGCACGGGCTCGTTCCTCCTCTGCCAAGAGGCAGTGCAGGTCTGGAACTGGGCCCTTTCCCAAGGGATGTATCTGTGGGCGACCTACCTGCCAGGACACCTCAATGTGCTGGCAGACCGCCTCAGCCGGTCCTTGCAACCCCACGTGGTCCCTCAATCCAGTAGTGGCGGCCGACCTGTTCCGCCGATGGGGTACGCCGGATATAGATCTGTTCACCTCCCCTCTCTACCACAAGGTGAGCAGATTCTGTTCCCTAGTAGTGGAGAATGGCCAACTGGCCTGCGATGCCTTCTCCCTTCACTGGGGGCAGGGTCTTCTGTATGTGTACTCCCCCTCTACCACTCATCTTGAAGACTCTGTCAAAGATTCAGCAGGACGGGGAGGACCATGATTCTCGTGGCACCCATCTGGCCTCGGCAGGTTTGGTTCCCACTTCTCCAGGACCTGTCGGTGCATGCACCCATTCCACTGGCGATGGTGCCCAACCTCGTATCTCAGAACCAAGGCACCCTGTGTCACCCGAACCTTCCGGCACTGGCCCTCACAGCTTGGATGTTGAGCGCATAACCTTCCAGCTATTACAGCTCTCGGACTGTTTCCCGGGTTCTGATAGAGTCCTGGAAACCTTCGACCAGTAAGTCCTACAGCTTGAAATGGAAGCGTTTTTCCATCTGGTGCAGATGGCATGGGTTGGACCCATTTTCGTGCCCTCTCCCCCAGCTGCTGGACTACCTGTGGCACTTTTCCGATTCTGGACTCCAGACCAGTTCTGTCAGGGTGCACCTCAGCGCTGTCAGCGTGTATCACAGAGGTGTTGCTGGTACGCCCATTTCGGTCCAACCCCTAGTTGGCCGTTTCATGTGGGGTCTCCTCTTCAGCCACCAGCAGCATCCTGGGACCTCAACGTTGTCCTGACAAGACTGATGCGACCTCCGTTTGAACCACTGCAATCCTGTGACCTGAAGTTCGTCACCTGGAAAGTCATATTTCTGGTGACGATCGCTTCTGCTCGCAGGGTCAGTGAGCTTTGGGCCCTGGTTACCTACGCACCATACACAAAGTTCTTCCACGACCATGTGGTTCTGCGTACCCATCCTAAGTTCCTGCCCAAGGTGGTGCTGATTTTGACATCAACCAGTCAATTATTTTACCCACCTTTTTTCTGAGGTCACATTCCCATCCTGGGGAACGAGCTTTACACACCCTGGACTGTAAATGGGCGTTAGCCTTCTACCTAGATCGCATGGTGAGCCACAAACAGTCTACCCAGCTCTTCACGTTATTTGATTCCAACAGACTGGGTGCAGCGGTGGGTAAACAGACCTTGTCAAACTGGCTGTTGGATTGCATTGCCTTCTGCTATTGCAGGCAGGGCTTCAGCTGGCTGGCAGGGTGAAGGCTCATTCTGTGCAGGCCATGGCAGGTCAGTAGCTCGTTTGCGTGCAGTCCCCATCGAGGAAATTTGCCAGGCTGCAACCTGGAGTTCTCCCCATACGTTTGCATCTCATTATTGCCTTGACAGGGATAGTCATCAGGACAGTGGCTTTGGTTAGTCTGTCCTGCGCAACCTGTTCCACTGGCAGAGGCAGCTACATGAGATAGCTATAATTGAGAAACTAATATTTTTGTTAAGGAACAACATGATGCTGTATGAGATGATGTGGGGGAAATACTTGAATTTAGGAGAGTAAACAATATGGGACGGATTTTCAAAGGCCCGCGCGCGTAAATCCTTCTGGATTTATGCACGCAGGGCCCTCACGCGCTGGCGCGCCTAAGTCCCGGGGCTTTCGAAAAGGGGAGGGAGGGGGCGTGTCCAGGGGCGTTCCCGAAACGACTCGGCGTTTCGGGGGCGGGCCCGGGGGCGTGGCGCCGGCCCGGGGACGTGGTCGAGGCCTCCGGGACCGGAGGACAGAGCGGGTCTGCCGGCCGACGCGCGCAAAGTTACGCCTGCCGACAAAGGTGGGGGGGGGGGTTTAGATAGGGCCGGGGGGGGGGGGGGGTGGGTTAGGTAGGGGAAGGGAGGGGAAGGTGGGGGGAGGGCGAAGAAAAGTTCCCTCCAAGTCCGCTCCGAAATCGGAGCGGCCTCGGAGGGAACAGGCAGGCTGCGCTGGGCTCGGCGCGCGCAGGTTGCACAAATGTGCACCCCCTTGCTTGCGCCGACCCCGGATTTTATAAGATACGCGTGGCTACGCACGTATCTTATAAAATCCAGCATACTTTTGTTCGCGCCTGGTGCGCGAACAAAAGTACGCGATCGCGCAAGTATTTAAAATCTGCCCCTATGGTTACAGTATGAGATGTGAGTGGTTTAAGATGTTCTTTATTGGAATTTGTATTGGAGGATCAGTGCATGCTTGATTTGAATCCTATCTTTCTGATGGACAGCAACAAATTAGATTTTCCTGTCGTGTAGCCAGATGGACTCAGAACAAGTGGGTATAGTGTGCTCGTGCTAGCAGTTGGAGACGGATCTGACGTCAGCACGGGTACATATACCCCCACAGGAAGTGAAGCTCTTCAGTAATTTCCGTCTCCAAAGCAGTTTGGAGAGCCTGCACGTTCGCTGAGCGTGTTTCCAATCTACTTTCTATTTTCTACTTACTAAATTTCTACAGGAACATCGAGCCCTGCACTCCTGCGGTGATACCATTCGGTCCCTCCCCCAGTTGAGTTTCCCGGGGTGATTTCCATGATCCCTCGGAGGTTTTGGCCTCGGTCCGGTGGCCGAATCGCGGCAGGGACCCAGCCCCTGAGCGAGGCTTGGGCGGCCTAAGAGGCGCCTCGGTCCCGGCGTGGACTTGGGAGGCAGCGGGTGCATTCCTCAAGCGCGGCGGTGAAGGTATTTCCCCTCTCCCCCCGCAGCCGGAGACCGCCCCGGGTTTCAGCCGGGAAGCACCGAGGATCAGGTAAGGCGCATAACATTTACTTTTGGTCTCCGAAGTTCGAGGATCGGCGGCGTTGCCTGTATGCGGCACGCCGCGGAGGTCGCCATTTTGTCGGCCCTGTTCAGGTATAGTTGCATATTGTTGAGCATATATTGTATTGAGCGTATATTGCTGACCGCATATTATTGAGCGCATATCCTATTTAGCGTATATTGCTGTCCGTATATTATTGAGCGCATATTGTTTTAAGCGTATATAAGCTGCTGCTTATCATTGAGCGCATATTGTATTAAGCGTATATGAGCTGCTGCTTATCATTGAGCGCATATTGTATTACGCGTATATAAGCTGCTGCTTACTATTGGCACATGTTGTTGAGCGCATATTATATTAAGCGCTTATTGTATTAAGTGCATATTGCTGCCGCATATTATTCAGCGCATATTCTTCAGCGCGCAATGGAACAATCGAATGCCCCGGTGTCCCCGGCGGCGGTGCCTCCTGATTCCGGCGTGAAAGCTCTCGGCCTCTGCTCAGCATGCCAGCTCAGAGCCACGCACAGCGAGGAGCCAGACTCCCTTTGTGCCCAATGTGAGGAGGCAGTGGGAGCCTCGGGCCAGGACCAGTCTCAACTGAGGTTTGTTGACAGTTCCCCAGGGGCCACCCCGGATCTCGTGGGTAGTCTTGAGCAACCTGGGATACCGGGGGACCTGGTACCCCGTAGACTTGAGACCGCTTCCATTTCCTGGGTTGATCTCTTTAAGGGGATCCATGCCTTTGTACAGATGCAATCCGCTTCCCATCCAGGCCCTGCTGTTGCTGCTGCTCCAGTGGCTGCTCCAGCGGAGCCTGCCCCGGGACCTTCGCGCCCTTCTCGTGGGCAAGCATACCCGCCTCCGGGCAGTCCGGTTCAGGCAGACCCTGATCTCTCGGAGACCGAATCAGAACCCTCCGAGGAGGGGGAACTTCCCTCGGGGATTGAGCCATATCGAACCATGAGGCGGTTCTTTCCCAAGGAAGATCTCTCTGACCTAGTATCTCAGTGCCTGGTGGAGTTGGATATTTCAGGGCCCAGCACTACGGGGCCATCTACACAGAACCCTCTGCTGGAAGGTCTTCGTCCTACGGCCCGCCATTTTCCCTTCTTGCAAGCCGCACAGCAACTAATAGATTTGGAATGGGCTGCACCTGCGGCCTCATTCAAAGGGGGTCGGGGCCTGATAGGCATGTACCCCCTGGATCCGGCAATCAAGGAGATGCTGGCGTGCCCTCAGGTGGAAGCCTTGGTTAGCGTGGTGGTCAAGCGCACTACCATTCCAGTTGAGGGGGGTGTGGCCCTCAAGGAACCTCACGACCGGCGATTGGATGCCATCCTGAAACAGACATTTGAGGTAGCAGCTCTGTCTTTGCGAATCGCAACCTGCTGCACAGTGGTGACGCGTTCCTGTTTATCATAGGTCAGGAACAATGCTCCGGCAGCAGACATGGAGTCCGCTCTCTCGTTCCTCACGGATGCTGCATCAGACCTAGTCCGTACAACAGCCAAGGGGATCTCATCTTCTGTGGCTGCCAGGAGGCAGCTCTGGATACGGAATTGGTCAGCCGATGCTCCTTCGAAGACACGCCTCACCAGAATGCCCTTTAGGGGTTCTTTCCTGTTCGGCAGCGACCTAGATAAACTAGCCAGCACATGGGGTGCCTCTCCAATACCGCGACTGCCGGAAGACAGGTTCAGAAGGAACCAGCGCGCCTTTCCGAGGCCATCCAGAGGCAGAAGCTCCCAACGCTTCATTCCCTATAGGGGGTCGCTACCAGGCACCTCGTCCTCAGGCCAGGAACCAGTCCTTTCGGCCCAAACAGCAGAATAGGGGAGCCGGCTCGGGTTCAGGGCCCGGCCGTGCCTCTCAATGAGAATCAGCCGATCCATCCGGGGGACGAAGCTATAGGGGGCAGGTTAACCCTCTTCTACCCCAGATGGGTCGAGATTACGTCGGACCAGTGGGTCCTCGCCATCATCCGAGAGGGGTATTATCTGGACTTTCATCATCTCCCTCCGGACAGGTTTGTGGAATCTTCATGTCCCATATACAAGAAGGCAGCATTGGAAGCTACCCTGGCGAGGCTCCTGTCCTTGAAAGCCATCATCCCAGTACCTGCATGGGAAATGAATTCTGGACACTATTCCGTTTATTTCATGGTACCCAAGAAAGAGGGCACTTTCCGGCCCGTATTGGACCTCAAGTCAGTCAATCGATACTTAAGGGTCCCGAGGTTTCGCATGGAAACTCTGCGCTCAGTCAAGACCGCAGTACAGCCAGGAGAATTCCTCACGGCCTTAGACTTATCAGAAGCCTACCTGCATATCCCGATCCATCCGGATCATCAGCGCTACCTACGCTTCAAGGTTCTGGGACGCCATTTCCAATTCCGGGCTCTGTCCTTCGAGTTAGCCACGTCGCCGCGGACCTTCACCAAGGTGGTCGAAGTGGTAGCAGCGGCGCTCAGACGGGAAGGAATCCTCGTCCATCCCTACCTGGACGATTGGCTGATCAAGGCAAAATCACCGGAGGAGAGCCATCGTGATTGCAGAGTGATCGCCCTTCTGGAAAGCCTGGGATGGGTAGTCAACCTCAAAAAGAGTTGCCTACAGCCTTCCCAATCACTGTAATACCTGGGAGTACAGTTCAACACCCAGGCAGACACAGTCAGTCTCACTACCAAGAGAAGGTTAAAACTTCAGACGCGTATCCGGTACTTGATGGGAACCAGTCGGCCCATAGCTTGGGATTATTTGCAGGTTCTCGGCCTCATGGCATCCACCCTGGAAGTGGTACCTTGGGCAAGGGCCCATATGAGACCGTTACAACACTCTCTGCTCTCTCACTGGAGCCCCCGCTTACGGAACTATGCCACGCACCTTCCTCTGCCAGCCAGAGTTCGGACCCAGTTACGGTGGTGGTTGCAGTCCATCCACATGAGCAGGGGGTCAAAGATGTCCTCACCCACGTGGACTCTGCTCACCACAGATGCCAGCCTGAGCAGCTGGGGAGCACACTGCGAAGAACTCACCGCACAAGGGCGGTGGAACAGAGAAGAGTCAGCATGGAACATCAACTGTCTAGAGGCCCGGGCAGTCCGATTGGCATGCCTACGGTTTGCTCACAGAATGAAGAACAGAGCAGTCAGAGTGATGTCCGACAACGCCACCACGGTGGCATACATCAACCGTCAGGGCGGAACCAGAAGCCAACAAGTATCTCTGGAGATAGCCCCACTGATGGCTTGGGCAGAGGCGAATCTTCAGGACATCTCAGCCGTCCACATTGCCGGGAAGGACAACGCCGCGGTGGACTTCCTCAGCAGAGAAAGCCTAGATCCGGGAGAGTGGCAGCTGTCACCCACAGCCTTCCAGTTGATTGTGGATCACTGGGGGATTCCGGACATGGACTTACTAGCGGACAAGTCCAATGCTCAAGTACCCAGATACTTCAGCCGCAAACGCAACCCGTTCTCACACAGAATCGATGCCCTGGTTCAGCCATGGCCTCCAGGGACTCTGCTATACGCCTTTCCTCCGTGGCCTCTGCTGGGCGCCATCATCCACAAGATTCAGAGACACCGGGGCCTAGTTCTTCTAGTGGCACCAGACTGGCCAAGAAGACCCTGGTACGCGGACATGAGAAGGCTACTGGCAGGGGAGGCCCTTCCCCTGCCTCCTCTTTGGGACCTTCTACGTCAAGGTCCCATACTCCACGAGGATCTGGCTCAATTCTCTCTTACGGTCTGGCCATTGAGAGGGCTAGACTGAAGAAAAGAGGTTACTCGGAGCCCGTGATAGATACACTCCTCCGAGCTCGCAAGTTCTCCACTTCCCTCACCTATGTAAGGATCTGGAGAATATTTGAAGCCTGGTGCGACACTCATGGCACCAATCCACACGTGACCACAATCCCTATTGTTCTGGATTTCCTGCAGGATGGACTTCAGAAGGGTCTCTCCCTCAGCTCCATCAAAGTTCAGGTGGCTGCACTGTCTTGCTATGGTCCCAGGAGGGATGGCAAGACCATTGCCACGCACCCAGATGTGTCTCGCTTCCTGAAAGGAGTTAAGCACATTCGTCCGCCACTGAAGTGGCCAGTGCCTTTGTGGAACCTCAACCTTGTTTTGGATTTCCTCGCGGGATCCACCTTCAGACCCCTTCGGGGCCTCTCTCTCCGTTCTTTAACCTTGAAGATAGTGTTCTTACTGGCGGTATGTTCAGCATGCTGCGTCTCAGAGCTACAAGCACTGTCCTGCCGTGATCCCTTTCTGAGAATCACTCCAGAGGCTATCCATCTTCGCACGGTTCCCTCCTTTCTACCTAAAGTGGTCTCGCAATTTCACCTTAACCAAATTATATCCTTGCGTTCTACGGCGGGTTTGAAGAAATCTGAAGAAGGGCGTTTGCTACGCCATCTCGACATCGGCAGATTGCTGCCCAGATATCTGGAAATGACACAAGAAGTACGAAGGACGGACCATCTGTTCATCCTGCACAGCGGGAAAAGACAAGGGGAAGCGGCCTCTCGGCCCACCATCGCCCGCTGGATTAAAGAGGTCATCAGAGCGGCCTACATAGAGGCCGGGAAGTCACCGCCTCTACAAGTCAAGGCCCATTCTACCAGAGCCCAAGCAGCATCTTGGGCAGAATCTAGGATGCTGTCGCCTGCAGAAATCTGTAAAGCGGCGACATGGTCCTCCCTCCATACCTTCTCCAGGTTCTACCGTCTGGATGTCCAGGCCAGGGAGGATACAGCATTGCGAGGGCGGTCTTACACGGCCCTCAGGCAGCCTCCCGCCCAGTCCGGGAGTAAAGCTTTTGTACATCCCACTTGTTCTGAGTCCATCTGGCTACACGACAGGAAATGGTGAGATTACTTACCTGATAATCTCGTTTTCCTTAGTGTAGACAGATGGACTCAGCATCCCGCCCAGCTGCCTGTATACATTGGTTTCACCGATTCAAGGTAAGCCTTGTCACTTCTTACATGGGTGCGTCCACTCTACCAGGTGTCGACGCCTTCCGGTTGGGAATGCTGGCGGTCTCCAGCTACTATCAATCGGTCAGGGGAATCCTGTTTTCACTATTTCATTGATCGTCAGTACACATATATCCATAACAGCTTTTGCAAGGAAGATTACTGAAGAGCTTCACTTTTTGTGGGGGTATATGTACCCGTGCTGACGTCAGATCCGTCTCCAACTGCTAGCACGAGCACACTATACCCACTTGTTCTGAGTCCATCTGTCTACACTAAGGAAAACGAGATTATCAGGTAAGTAATCTCACCATTAATTCTCAAACTTCCAACCGGTTTCCTTTGAAAACTGGTGTGCCACAGGAATCATCCCTTTCAGCAACCCTGTTCAATATTTATCTAAGCCCAATATGTAAACCTTTGGCATGTTTAGGCCTGTAGTATCGAATACAGACCGTAATATGACTTTAGGTTTTCTGATGGTTTATCTGAAGGCAATTAAAGCCTGGATGTCTGCACATAAGTTGGTTATAAATATTAACAAAACCAAGATTGTAAGTCTCAGTAGACTTCTGGTTTCCAGATTTACAAGACCCACCTCAGCCCGTCATCTCAATTGGACTTCGTAGGAGCCCTGCTAGACACGGCTCATGCAAAAGCTTTCCTGCCGCACTCCAGGATGGTCACCTTGGCGTCCATAGCTGCGGTGATTCAGCGGAGCCAGCAGGTTTCAGCTCTGCACATGTTGAGGCTATTGGGCCACATGGCCACAACCGTCCATGTTACTCCCTTGCCACACTTACACATGTGCAGAGCCCAGTGGACCTTGAGGTCGCACTGGTACCAGGCCATGCAGAACCTCCTGGCTCGCAACCGAGTCACTCCGAATCTCTGGGACTCTTTGTCCTGGTCACTCCGAATCTCTGGGACTCTTTGTCCTGGTGGCAGATTCTCTCGAATTTCGAATGAGTAATATATTTCCAAAATCCCCCTGCCCAAATTATCCTAACCACAGATGCGTCCACCTTGGGGTGGGGAGCTCATGTAGAGGGGATCTGCACCCAGGGCTTATGGTCTGCCCAGGAAGTATGATGTCAGATCAACTTCCTGGAGCTCCGAGTGATTAGGTACACACTATGGGCTTTCAGAGATTGGCTGTCCATCAAAATTGTCCTGATACAAACAGACAACCAAGTTGCAATGTGATATGTCAACAAGTAGGGAGGCACAGGGTCATACCTCCTGTGTCGGGAAGCAGACCAGATCTGGTCCTGGGCTCTGTCTCATGGGATGGTATTCAGGGGCATGTATCTGGCCGAAACGGAGAATGTGATAGCAGACAGACTGAGTTGTGCCTTCAGACCCCACGAGTGGTTTCTGGACCAAGGGTAGCGAACTAGATCTTCTGCGTCTGGGGGAGCCTGGATGTGGATTTGTTTGCATCCCCCTGCAACAGGAAGGTGACTCAGTTATGCTCCCTGTACAGATCAGACGGCAAACCAGCCTCTGATGCCTTTGCCCGACATTGGGGCAGGGATATTCTGTATGCGTATCCTCCGATTCCTCTAGTCACGAAGATTCTCTTGAAGCTTCGAGAGGCCAGAGGGACCATGATCCTCATAGTCCCTCATTGGCTGAGACAGATTTGGTTTTCACTTCTTCAGGAGTTGTCCATCCGGACACCGATCAGTCTGGGGACTTCCCCAGATCTCATCACCCAAGATCAAGGCAGACTGCGACTTCCCAATCTCCAGGCCCTGTCGCTCACAGTCTGGATGTTGAGAGGTTAATCCTGCAGTCGCTTGATCTTTCTGAGGATGTGTCTCAGGTCCTGGTGCTTCTAGAAAGTCCTATGGACTAAAGTTAAGGAGGTTTTCTGTGTGGTGTGAGTAGAAGGCCCTAGATCCGTTCTCCTGCCCCATGCAAAAACTGCTTGACTACCTTCTTATACCTATTGGAGGCTGGCTTGAAGACCAACTCCGTTAGAGTTCATCTCAGTGCAATTGGTGTATACCACCATGGTGTAGATGGTATGGGCAACTCTGAACAGCCAATAGTTGTATGCTTTATGCAGGGCATCCTTCATTTGAAGCTTCCCGTAAGGCGTCCTGCTGTTCTTCGGACCTCAGCGTGGTGTTAGCTCATTTAACCACATTAAATTGTTATTGCAATTACTGTTAAAAATTATCTTTATTTTATTGACTACAAACCAATTTCTCTTTAAACTTTACCAAAAATTGTTTGTCAAAGGAGGAAAAGATCTCAGTACTGGCAGAGGATCTGATTACCTCAGAAACATTTTTGGCCAGTTATTTGTCACCGGTCTTTTAACCTCCTATTTTTTTTTTCTTAAAAAGATTTTTTTGCTGAATTATTAAATCTGCAGTCGTTTACTCGTTTAATATATCTTCTTTTTGCAATTCTCATTAAAGATGATACTCTTTTACAGTTAACCATGATTTCACAAGATGTAGAGTTTAACGTAGTGTTTCATCAATCAAAACAACAAACAGTCTTCAGTCGGTTAACTCCATAGCCCCATTTTTATCGATGCTCAAAACAAGAATTCTTTAATGTTCAGAGCCCCATTGCAAGAATGAAGAATACTTAATATGTTCTATTGTGTGAAACTTATTCCGACATATTTAAACAACCAGGCACTTATCTCTCAACTTGCTCTATGTTATTTGTTTTGTTTTGGCAAGTGTGTGCCTTTCAAAATCACCAATTGTTTGTTTGGCCGCCAAGTAAAACGACTGCAGATTTAATAATTCAGCCAAAAGAAATTTTAAAGAAAAAAATAAAAAATAGGAGGTTAAAAGACAGGTGACTGAAATAACTTGTTACGCGCCCCATCAGTGGCTGTCCCGCACATGGGCCTGCTCACCTTCACGGTTCCATGGCAGGTCCTGGGTCGGCCTCCCCAGCGGTGGTTGCCAGCTCCTCTAGGCCCCAGCGGCCCGTGGCAGCAGTCGCCAGGCCTTCCACTGCGCACCAGGCCCTACGCCAAGGTTTGACGTCCTCACTGATGCTTGCCACACCCCTACGCAGACCGCCCGGCCTATTGTAGGGCCAAGGGCGGGCCTCAGCTCCGCAGCGCGCCCTGATTGATCCCCCGATATAAGGAAGTTCTTGTCTGTGCTTCCTTACCTTGGCAATCAGGTCAGCTTGTATGTGAGATTGCCTTTGCGTTTGTTCCTGCGCTTGTCTTGTTCCTAGTCTCGTTCCAGGATCCTTCTGTTCCAGTCCTGTTCCTGACTTGCTCCTGCATCCTAGTTCCTGCTCGTCTTGTTCCTGTGTTCATCTGTACGATTCCCCAGGTAGTACCTCCGGACTATCTAACTGGTACTGACCTCAGCTTGTTCCTCAACCTGCCTGCCGCCTGCCTCAAGACCTCAGCTTGTTCCTTGACCTGCCTGCTTGCCTGCCGCCTGCCTCAAGATCTCAGCTTGTTCCTTGACCTGCCTGCTGCCTGCCTCCTGACTTCAGCCTGCCTGTGACCTCGTCTGATCTCCGGGATCTGACCTCTACCTTGTTTGCCATCCCACGGACTGACCTCTGGACTCTGACCTTTGCTCGCCTGACCTCGTCCCTAGATTCTGGCTCTGTTCCTTGCCTTGTCATCACCTACGCTGTTCTGGTCCTCCTTGCTCCATCGGACCTCTAGTCTAGAACCCGATCGCACTCTCCCTGTGTCTGTGGGCACGCTGGACTTCTACTCTTCCAGGAGACCCTGCGAGACCCACCTGTCCAAGCAGCCCGGGTCCCTTCGGGCTCCTCCCCGGGGGACCTCGGGCTTCCAGTGGTGAAACTTATCCTAGCCTCTGTCTCCTCCAGTGCTCCACCCCCTGAGGGCAGTTGCCTCCTGATCCCTATCAGGAGGTGTTCCTCCACTGCCCCAGGACAAGGGTCCACTTCCAAGCGCAACATAACTGGCCAAAAAAGTTTCTGAGGTAATCAGATCCTCTGCCAGTACTGAGGTCTTTTCCTCCTTTGACAAACAATATTTGGTAAAGTTTAAAGGGGAACTGGTTTGTATTCAATAAAATAATTAAAGATAATTTTTAACAGTAATTGCAATAACAGTTTTATGTGATCTCTGACAACAAATGGTTATAGTAATAACTCATTATTTTGGACACTAATTAGATACCGGTTACATCTCTGATTTCTCATATGTTAGCTCAGTTAACACCATGCTGGTCGCTGCCTCTCAAAAAAAGATATGTTTGCAATGGATAAGGTACAGAGAAGGGCAACCAAAATGATAAAGGGGATGGAACAGCTCCACTATGAGGAAAGACTAAAGAGGTTAGGGCTGTTTAGCTTGGAGAAGAGATGGCTGAGGGGGGATATGATAGAGGTGTTTAAAATCATGATAGATCTAGAATAGATAAATGTGAATCTGTTATTTACTCTTTTGGATAATAGAAGGACTAGGGAGCACTCCAAGAAGTTAGCATGTAGCACATGTAAAACTAATAGGAGAAAATTCTTTTTCACTCAACGCATAATTAAACTCTGGAATTTGTTGCCAGGGGTGTGGTTAGTGCAGTTAGTGTAGCTGGGTTTAAAAAAGGTTTGGATGAGTTCTTGGAGGAGAAGTCCATTATTTATTTATTTAAAATATTTCTATACCGGACTTCATGAATGGGATTCATATCAGGCCGGTTTACATGGAACAAGGGATAAACCAAAGTAACCAAAAATAAGAAGGTCGAAACTAGCAAAGTTACAATATAACGGGGGATTAAACTTGGGAGCTAGAGTAGCTAGGAATAAGAGAGATAGGAATTAACTACATATAAATTATATAAGATGGTTATGAAATTAGTCAAGTTGACTTAGAAAATAGCCACTGCTATCACTAGCATCAGTAGCATGGGATATACTTAGTTTTTGGGTACTTGCCAGGTATTTGTAGCCTGGATTGGCTACTGTTGGAAACAGGATGCTGGGCTTGATGGACCCTTGGTCTGACCCAGTATGACAATTTCTTATGTTCTTATGTTCTGATGAAAGCTCCTTTTGAGCCACTGCACTCCTGTGACCTGAAGTACCTGACCTTAAAGGTCATATTTTTGGTGGCAGTCACTTCAGCACGCAGGGTCAGCAAGCTCCAGGCGTTAGTAATTTATCCACCTTATACTAAGTTTTATCATGATAGGGTGTGTACACAAGATCACCCTAAGTTCTTGCCTAAGATGGTGATGGATTTCCATCTTAACCAGTCAGTCGTCCTGCCAACATTCTTTCCCAGGCCCATTCCCACCAAGGTGAATGAGCCCTGCACAGTTTGGAAAGCAAGAGAGCATTAGCCATCTGTCTGGAATGGACAGAAGCACATAGATAGTCCACCCAACTTTTCATTTCCTTTGATAGGAAAAGATTGTGAGTTGCCATTGCCAAACAGATACTAACCAATTGGCTAGCAGATTGCAACTCCTTCTGTTATGCCCAGGTGGGATTGCATCTTGGGGATCATGTCAAGGCTGATTCTGGCAGAGCCATGGCAACATTGGTGGCCCACTTGTGAGCAGTTCCCATGGAGGAGATCTGCAAGGCTGCGACATGGAGTTCTCTTCACACATTCACATCTTACTACTATCTGAATAGGGTTGGCCGGCTTGATAGTAGGTTTGGCCAGTCTGTCCTTTAGAAACTCAGATATAGAGCACAACTCTCGATGCCTAGGGACCATTGTTTGGGTTGAAGCTGTCTCCCTGTTACCAGCACTGTGGTTGTTGTGCCTGTTGGTACCTGGTTGGTGCTTGTTGGTCCCCTTTTATGTTGGAAAGCAGCCTGCAGCTAAGGATTCACCCATGTGTAAGGACTACCATCCTACTTGTCCTAGGAGAAAGCAGAGTTGCTTACCTGTAACATGTGTTCTCCTAGGGCAGCAGGATGTTAGTCCTCACAAAACCCGCCTGCCACCTCATGGAGTTGGGTTTCTTCTGTTTTAAGTTTATCGTAATTCTGTGTTACGAGACTGAAGAGAGACCCTGCATGGACACATGGTATAGGGCATGCTGGGCTCCATGCCCTACTGACTTATCTGCCTTATATTAAATTTCATTATTGTAGGTTGGTGCTTTGCACACATCCAAAGTTCCTGCCTAAGGTGGTATTTGATCTTCATCTTAATCAATAGTCCTGCCAAAACTTCATTCCCTAGAGTGTAAGACAGTTGTCACCTTCTACGTTGAGTGCACTTGAACCCATAGAAAGTCCACCCTACTTTTTGTTTCTTTTGAACACAGTAGACCTGGAATTGTGCTGAATAAAGTTTGTCAAGGTAGTGTTACCCAGACAGAATTTAGCCAGAGAATAGGGCAAATTTTGAAATATCTGTTTTTGTCCAGGTAACTCTAAAATTTACCTGAGCAAAGCCTTTAAATATCGACCTCATTGATCCCAACCTGTGAACTATTAGTATTGGTGCTGCCTGTCCTGCAGTTTATCACTGAAATAAAAATGATAGAGGTTGTGGTATCTTGTAGATTGTTATTTTTCCTGCCACAAACTAACATAGCTACCCCTCAGGAAGTTTTTTCCATCAATAAGCAAAACTGAATTAGCCATTCCATGTGGGTGATGACATCTGGCGGCACCAAAAGGAACTCTCTCTTAGCTAGTAGAGCTTTTGCTCTACTGAGCATGTGCAGCAATTCCCATTCGGGAGTTGCCTCATGAGCCCCGTCAAACTTTTTCCATTCCAAGTACCAGCACAGATATATACCTATATCTGTATTTTTTTTCTGTAAAAACTTGATAACATTTTTCTTTAAAGTTGCCTTGCTGCCTCAAATGCCCCCAAACTGCACTTTTCAGTGCTACCAAAAAGAAAAAAGAAGTAAAATTTATAATATTTTTACTGCACCATGTCCGGTAAGAATAAACCCCCGATGAGTGGTTCAAGAACAGTATTTGTGGTAGGAGAATGTCCACGGCCGATTGACGTAACCTCTGCTACTGCTGCCTGGGACCAGACCTTGACCAGACTAACTGTTAAGATTATGTATTGATGCTCCTGTGTACCCAAAGATTCAGGACCTGAAAAATGTAGGAACTGCATAAGTCTCTCAGAAGCTACAGTCTGTCCTCCTGGAGCACAGTCTCATCTGCCTTCCTGGGAATTGAGTTGAGCAAGAGCTCCTCAAAAGTATCTCCCCCATTAGCGAAACAGTACTGTTACTCATCCTTGCAGGGGCTTCTGATGAGTATGGTGAGGTCTAATATTGTGTGATATATATGGATATTGCAAGGGCGAGTAATTGAAATATTTGTAACATTTTTGGAATATTACAAGTGTGGGAACATTTGTATGTTTTTAATGAATTTTTGTACAAAAAAATTGTTTTGTTAAGATATGTTCTGTCATTCTCAAAAAGGGTGCATGCTTGTGATTGTAGTTTCCATGTAATGTTGCCTTTCTGAATGCCATAGACAGTGTAAAAATGAAAATGGTCATCATCTAGTGTAGTTTCCTGCAAATAAAAATTTTGTTGTTTTTCCGGATTGTTAATTTCTTTTTCCTGTCTTTCAAACCAAGTATGACTTCTAGGCAGTAAACATCCTGTTTTATACTTGCATGCAAGTAAAACTAAGTTTACCCAGACTAACAAAATAATGTGAAGTATAGTGTAGACTTCATTTAACTTGCTTCCACAATGCATGTAAAACTAGTTTCAACTAAACTGAAAATGTGTTTCAAGATGAATAAGCACAGTATATTTCAGAGTTTAACACCAGTATATTTCTATGGGTATATGAATATTAATTTTATATTAACATTTCATATATTTTCATTCTCTCGACTGTCTGCTTATGGCCCTGATCAAAACCTCCAAGTACTTTATCTTCTATCATGCCATTTGTATGCATTTGCTTTTCTTTTATCTTTGCTGGTTTACAGTCAAATAATCCTATACCAGTGTTCCAATACTTGTACTTGCTTTCAAATGTATTCAAGAGCTTTCTCTCCCATTTCTGTCCACTATCATTTCTTGGCACTCTTCTGCCCACCACCTCTGCTCATTTTATGTACTGCTCCTCACTGCATATTTAGTAAACACTTCTCATTTCTGTGCCTTTTTTGTTTTTGCTCCTCACCTTTAGAATCAATTTACTTCTATAATTCAAAACTCATCTGTCTATTACTACTATTTAACACTTTTATAGGACTATTCAACGTGCACAGTGCTGTACAAAAGCATATAAGAGACAATCCCTTCTCGGTAGAGCTTACAATCTAATCAAGACAAACATAGAGGGCAAAAGATACTTGGGGAATTTCATTTATTAAGATAGGGGTAGATTTTAAAAGGAGCGCGTGGGAGTACATGTGCGTGCGCTACCTGGTGCGCACACATGTATACCCAATTTTATAACTTGCACGCCCCCCTTTTTGCAAGCCCCGGGACTTACACACGCGTCGCCGGGCCTTTTTAAAATAGGCCCAGCACGCGTAACACCCCCATGCGCGTAAGGCTTTTAAAATCCAGCCCATTATGTGTTTTATTTTTTTACTGTGTGGTTTATTGTATTGCATTTATGTTTAATTGATATTTATTTAATTATGTACACTGCTTAGAACAATATTTTTGTAATTCATGGTTTATAAAAAATGTAAAAATAAATAAATGGTTAAAAATTAAATGATACCTATAGGGGGGGCAATAAAGTGTTAAGATTTAAAAGCTGCCTAAAAAAGTAGAGTTTTTATAAAAGATTTAAATAAGGTAAGAGAGGGAGCATAATGCACCAGCTCAGGAAGTCTATTTTAAGCTTCTAGTGCAGCCAGTGGAAATCATGGAGTCGGGAATTGACAGTAGAGAAGGGCATAGATAGGAATAACAATGCAGTGGGGGCAAGGAGAGATGAAACAGTAGCAGAGAGGATACAAGTGTCGACAGCTTGGAGATTCCTGAAGGTGTTAATGGTGACTGGATGAAGCTGTAGGGGAGAGTGGTTTAATGTGAAAGTTATCAGTTGATGGTATGAGAAAGGAAGAACTGAGGTGGAGAAGTCTGAGACAGCAGTTGGAAGAAAGGGCTAGAACAAGGCAGTGGCTGTGCTTTTGAGTAGGGGGTGGTAGGGCAAAATTGGAGATCAAATGGGGAAGTTAAGGAAAAATGTTTTGAGACATAAGAGCCAAAGGGTTCATCAACATGTCTATTTTCAGATACACACTAAAATCTAACTTTTACAATCTCACCTCCAAGTAAGTATGAATACTTCTGCTAGCATGACATCCCTTATACTGCTGTCTATCCCTTACATATAGTGACAGTGTAAGCTACCTATCCCTACACTTTAATAGAGACTTATTTTGGTATTTAATTATAGAGACTATTGTTTAAACTGGTGTCATGCTCTGTGAAGAATGAGCTCTAGGACACATACTATTTTATAAATAGATGTATTGCTCAATAGTGTCTGCCATGGTACCACAGGCAGCATCTTACCAGATCTTAATCAGTCACCAGTATCAGTTGTTTCATATACCAGCATTAATTCCTAATTTTTAGTCACTTTTTTATATTCATTAAAAAGTTACTTATCTTATTTCAAAATCACTTTCCCTCTACATACCCAGGTCAGTCCAAACTCCAGGGTTTTGCCTCCCTTCCAGCAGATAGAGACACAGAAAATTTTGCAGGCACTCCCTCTTAACCCAATGTGCCACCTGCAGCTCCTTGGTATTTCTCTGTCTCAAGCAGATGGAGGAGGTGCAAAACCTGCAGTTCTGTACCGAAGTAGAAAAAAAAAAAAAAGGGAAATAGAAGAGCATAGATTAGGTGAAATTCCCTCCCAAGAGGTTGGCAGGTCGTAGTGGGACCATCCCTCCTGGTTTTCAGAGGAGGATGAACAGGGGTTGGGGACCCTACATAGCTTGCTGATCAACGCCGGGTATGACAGCTGGTGGTCTGGTTCCCTCGCCCTCAGGAAACTTGGGAGAAGCTTCTGCCACCCTTCAGATAGGGCTATTAGTTTCTATTTTCTGTCTGTTTTATAAAGTTTATTTAAAAAAAAAAAAGAAAAAAATAGAATAAAGGACAGGGAACGTGTCTGTGTGGTGATTTCCCATCGGTGGCAGAAGGGCTCCGGACAAGCGGAGTTAAACCGTTGTGCTCCCAGCTATCTCCTTTTCGGCGTGTGCTGTGCGGTTGGTTTTGGTGCTGGGCCATGCCGTGTGGCTGCCATTGCGCCGCATGCGGAGAGACTGCCATGCGCCTTTCCAGAGACTGTCACTGTTACCGCTGCCTCCCTGGTGGGGAGAGCACAATTTTGGGGGGGACTACGGTGGCATCATCTTTGCAAAGCTGCAGTGTGGGAAGCCATTGATCTGTTCCGTGCTCAGCGGGAACGAGCAGCCATTTTGGATACTTTCGCGCTCAAGGCACAAGCTGCAGCGGGGGGAGGGGGGATCTCCTGCCTGCGCTTTCTCCAGCAGATCTCTCCGCGGAGTAGACCCGGGGAGCCCCTGGAGACCTGTCGGGGGAGAAGCAAAATCCTCTTAGGGAGGATTTGGAAGGTTCATCCCCTTTTTCGCCAGAGTTCATTTGATTGCTGCATAAAGCCTATTTGGCCCATAAGGCCACAGAGCGGCCATCTTGAAAGCGGAGAATGAAAGATCCTCTCCCCAGGAAGAAGTATAGATTTTCAGGGGCTTCGGTGGCCACTAGGATTTGGAGGATCCTAGGTCCTTCTGGGACTGGGGCCACCAAAGAGAGTTCCTCGGAGGAGTCGTATCATGGTTTGCCATCTGGGGATGGTTCTCCTGACCGGATACTTCTCATTTGGCGCAAGGTCTGGAGGAGGATGTGGGCAAGGCCCCGTCAATGGAGGGCGATGATCCTAAGGTGCTTCGCCTGTTTTAAAGGGAGGAACTCAGGCCCCTGATCCTGCTGGTCTTGGCAGAATTGGGAATAATGGTTCCGCAGGAGTAGGCTGACCTGGAGGATGTGGATCCAGCCAAGACTTTTCCTTTTCATAGGTCGGTTAAAGAGCTGGTGGTCAGGGAGGGGGACATTCTGGAGACTGGCCTTACGGTGAGAAGACCCATGAATGGGCTTTATCCTTTGCCCAAAGACACTCTGGAGCTCTTG
Organism: Rhinatrema bivittatum; assembly: GCF_901001135.1. Taxonomy (NCBI): domain Eukaryota; kingdom Metazoa; phylum Chordata; class Amphibia; order Gymnophiona; family Rhinatrematidae; genus Rhinatrema; species Rhinatrema bivittatum. Next base: position 417,168,415 of record NC_042617.1, on the reverse strand, counting down.
AAGGTGCCGAAGGTGGATGCCTCGGTCTCGGCAGTTACGAAGAGGATCACCATTCTGGTAGCTGGCGCAGCAGCTCTGAAGGTTCTTTGGCCTGGTTTTGGCCTCTGTTGGAAACAGGATGCTGGGCTTGATGGACCTTTGGTCTGACCCAGCATGGCAATTTCTTATGTTCTTATGTTCTTAAGGATCTGCAGGACAGGAAGCATGAGGTGCATCTTAAGATTTGTGAGGTGTCTGCACTGGGCATCCGGGCGGCTGTCTGCAGCAGCTTTATGCTCCGGGCTAGTTTGTGATGAGTGCAGCAGTTGCAAAGTGACAGGAATGTGACACCCCAGGAGTCTAACCAGGCAGAGTGATCGGAAGTGGCGGTTGCTTATGGGACGGATGCTTTTATGACCTTATTTGCATATCTTCTTGAACGATGATGTCAGCGGTCTTGGCTAGGAGTCTTTGGTTGCGGAACTGGTTGGTGGACATCTCATCTAAAGCTCAGCTGGGGACGTTGCCTTTTAAGGGCAAACTTCAGTTTGGAGAAGACTTGGAGCAGATGGTAAAGCATCTGGGAGATAACAAGGTCCACAAGCTACCGGAGGACAAGCCAAGAGGGTCCAAAGTTTTTCTCTCTGTGAGCTCTCGATTTTGGGGGCAAAGGCGTTTCCGCCAGAGCAGAGCTCTGGGTGGTGGTCAAAGGCAGACCTCGGAGAGGTGACAGTCCTGGAACCAGCCAATTTGTGGGCGCAGAGCGAACCAAGATGGCCCCTGCGAAGGTAGTGGTGGAGTCAAGCCTGCGCAATGAAGCAAGGCCAGCCCACTCCTCAGTCCCAATAATCGGGGGTCATTTAACTCAATTTTATGAGGAGTGGATCAACATCACGTCAGAAAAGTGGGTTCTAAGCATGATAGGACAGGGCTATGCTTTAGAATTTTCTCAGCTGCTCAGAAACCTGTTTATGGTGTCCCCTTGTTCCTCAGAGGAAAAGAAGTAGACCATACAGCGGCTGCAATTTTTGGAAGCCATTGTCCCCATCCCCCGGGACGAGGAGGGGACGGGACGTTATTTGATTTATTTTGCAGTGCCAAAAAAGGAAGAAACTTTTTGTCCAATTCTGGATTTAAAGAAGGTAAGTCTAGCTCTCAAAGTTTCCTGTTTCCAGATGGAGACTCTGAGGTCTGTCATAGTAGTGGTGAGAAGCGGGGAGTTCTTGGCTTCCTTGGATCTGAAGGAGGCATATCTGCACATAGGGATTCATCCAGATCATCAGCGGTACCTCTGGTTTATAATCCTGGGGAGGCATTTTCAATTCTGCGCTCTCCCGTTCGAACTAGCAACAGCCCTGAAGACCTTCACCAAGGTGATGGTAGTGGTGGCGTCAGTTTTCAGAACGGAGGGCGTGCTGGTCCACCCGTATCTGAACGATTGGGTCATCTGGGCAAAGTTGGAAGACCTTTGCCGACGTGTGGTGGAAGTGATGTTGCAACACCTGAGATCGTTGGGATGGATAGTCAATCTGTTCAAGAGCCACCTTTCACCTTCACAGGTGCTGGAGTTCTTGAGCGTGTGCTTCAATACCCAAGTGGGGAAGGTCTTTCTCACAGAGGAGAAGATTGTCAATCTGCAGGCTAAAGTTTGGAACCTGTTGGAGGACCGAGTGCCCAGGGTCTGGGATTTCTTGCAGGTCCTCGGTTCCATGGCCTCGACCTTGGAGCTGGTCCCGTGGGTGTTTGCTCATGTGAGATCTCTACAGAAAGCATTGCTATCCTGGAGGGATTCGATTTCAACGCAGTTTCATTTTCTGCTACCACTTACAGAGTTCACCAGGTCCAGTCTTTCGTGGTGGCTTGGCCAGGACCATTTGTGCCGTGAGGTGAATCTCTAGGTACCTCAGTGGATGGTGGTGACTACCAACGCCAGTCTCTCTGGTTAGGGGGCTGTTGGTCAGCCCCCCCCCCCCAAAAAAATCTCCAGATTCATTTTATTGGATTAAAATAATATAATCTGGTGAAAGTTGTGAAAAAATCATATTGTGGAGATAGTTATTACCCCAACCACTCCAGTTTCGAAAGATCAGTTTATTTTGATCTAGGATCATATTCCAATAAAACCTGACGATGGGAAAATACCCAGATTTGAGGTGGGGTTCTGGATTTCAGTCTTTATCCCATCACTGCTTCCAAGTATCTGATATAGTATTTAATGGTTGACATCTAGTTATAGGAACATTTTGAGCCTGCCAACATTTGGTATTTCATCTGGCTTTATTGCCTTCACTTGATGATGCCAAGTGAATGTTTTATTTATTCAGAAATATAGTTAGAAGCATTTCATTTCTAGTTACAGATGACATTTTTCTTAACTTTACATCTCCCATGATAAAACTTCAAATATTAATTCTCATGCAACTCTGTTTAATATGCACTACTCAATTGCTGATTCTTTTGTTAATAATGTCTAACATTTTTCAGATTGTTGTATTTTGGAAAGTTTAATCCATTGTAAACTTTATATTAATTGCAATAAATTCTAAGTGTTAAAGGAACTGAAAAGGTTGAATAGGTTATTCAGATACTGCTTTTGGATTGTCACTGCTAAGAGGGGAGAGAATTTATGTAGACTAAATTGCTACAATAAATCTTAGCTTTCTTAACTTAATTACAAAACCCTTTGGAAGAGGAGTTGATGTGAAATAAAAGTTTGATACTGACACACATTTCTGGAAGTTGTAGAGAGAAAAGCCAGCTGTTTATAATCAATAGCAAGCTGCTTAACAAATTCCATTGATCAACCGTTATAGTAATATTCTCTCATAAATTGAAGTAGTCACATTAAATATAAATATGAACTATTAATATCAAATGCATAATTACCAGTTTCTTGGAGAGATCGCTGACATATTAGCCAAATATTTGGTACCTCGTATGTAGGAGTAATGTTTGAGCTTTCACTCTTAAGGTTGACGGACGTTACGATCCTGCCCGCAGACACCATCCCGCGGACAGGCTCTCACCTCCTCTACTGTGCCGGCCCGACGCTGCCACTCTCCTTCGTGGCCTGGACTGCCAATTAGCCACGCCTCCCTCCATTCATGTGGCCTGCTGCTAATTTTCTCCTCCATGGCTGGAACCACGCCGCCGACTTCTGCAGCGGGGAAGTCCCTGCCTGGATTCCCTCCTCCTCCGCGGCCGAGTGCCACCAATGGAGCTCCTCTTCTCAGCAGGAAGCCGCCACCGGCGTGCTCCTTCTTCCACCAGGTGGCAGGAAGTCGCCACAGGCCTCGGCTCCGCCCACCTTCTGGGGCTCCCTAGTGGCAGGCCCACGCCTCTCTTCCTGCCTTAAAGGGCCAGAAGCAGGAAGTACTCTTCGGCCCCTCTGGATGATGTCCTAGGGCACTTCCTGGACCTGCCCTATATAAAGGCCCTGCTTCAGTTCTCAGGGCCTTCGGATGGAGTTACACACTCCATGGAGCTACTCCATCTTCCATGGAGTTCCACCGCTTCCATCGTGGTCCATATTGCTGCTCCTGTTCAGATGACTTCATGTTCCATGTCTTCTCGTTCTCGATGTCTCCATCCTATGCTCTGGGTCTCATCCCTTGTCGGATCGTCCCCGTGGTATGTTCCAGCCCTTGGCTTCCCTTCCTGTAAGCCTTGGGGGTTCCTCATCTGTACCTAGATGTCCTAGACATTCCAGATCTCCAGATGTCCATTCGTCCACTTGTCCAAGATATCCAGATATCCTCTCGTCCAGAAAACCACTCATCCTGATGTCCATCTGCCCAGATGTCCACTCATTTAGAGGTCCAGATGGCTTTGGTTCCTGAGGTACTGATGCCCTTCACTCTTTTTATCTCGATCCTGAAGAATCCACTAGCAGTCTTGCCATCCACCGGACTTAGTCTCCAGCCAACCTTCTTAGGAGTAAATCCATCTCATTCAGTGTCCGTCTTCAGGTGACTGGAATACTCTTCCGGCTGGACTTCTCTCAAGCACTGTCCGGATCCTCTTCTCTGTTCTGTGCATGTTCCGCTCTCCGTGTGGTCCACGATCAGCCTTCCAGGTTGTGTAGGGCGCAGCGGGACAGGGTGGTCCGTGACAGTCCAAATCGGGCTGTGTAGGGCGCCCTGAGGGACAGCATCTTCTAACTCCAAGAGTCTCATCTCTCCCATGTTCCAAAAGTCTTGCCTTGTCCAAGTCCAGGAGTCCTCGTTTCCCTTATGTACTCTGACTCTTTTATACTCTAGGATCCGGAGTCCCCTGCTCTGGTTCCTTGCCTCCTAGTTTCCAGCCCTCTGCCTCTGTCTGACCTCACTAGTGCATGTTGGCTCAGCGGGGGGCTGACCCCGTTTCGTCCTACTCCTATGTTCTTGCTCCACCCGTGCCTGTACTCGCTTACCTCCCTCGGGGTGTGTCTTGAGGCTCCTCCCTGAATCGCCTCATGGGCCAAGGGCTCACTCTCTCCCAGGAGCAAGAGATTGCGCCTCTGCGTCCCTTCCCAGGGCCCGCTGGGCGCATTCGTAACAACGGAGACTTAGGATTACTTCTTAGTTTCAGATCCATATTCAAAGAGAAGGGGCAGTATGCACCTTCTAGCAATTGGTTATATGTTGGTTTTTTACTTTTCATACTGAGGCAGCTTCACTTTTAATTTACAGGGCAAGTAAAATAATTCCCCAAAGGAAAGTTTTGCTTAGATTCACACAGATCACATATTTCATATGCAACCTGGAAGGAGCCTCCTAAGCAGGCAGGTCTTAAACTTTTATTTCCTAGCACCACCAACTTCCAGTAGTTTGCTCCAGTTCTCAGTTCATTTTCTTTTGAGCAGCTCTCAATTGCTATGTACCTTCAGCTTTCTGAGATTGGATGAAAATTGGGGGTGTGGCATGTTGATACAGCCAATGATGTTTTGAGTACCTGTAGTTCAAATTTCCTCCGGTGTTTGCAGTCTGTAAGAAATGGATGCTACATTAAACAAAAGAAGATTAAGTAGGGATATGGATTTTGACTTATGAATAATTTTGCTATGTAGTTTTTCCGATGCAGGCACAGTATGCTGAAACACAGTATATATCTGATACCTTATGAGTATAGTTTTGATGATTTCTTAAAAGCTTGATAAATAAATTTGTTACTTTGCAATATCACAAAAATATTTTGCACATTAAAAATTGGAACTTATGATTATAAAATTGTGAATAATGAATGTATAAAGTATACCCTAGGGTATTTATGAGAGGCCCATAAATCATTTTTATTAAGTATTATCTTTGATATGTTTATTTTATCGGCTACTTATTTTTTCAGTTTGATTTTGTTGTTATATTATCTTTTTTTTTTGTTTTTGATTTTTATATTAAAAGCAGAAACAGGGCAGATGCTTTACTTGTTCCTTTTAGGATTGGTGTGGGCTTTTCCCTCTGTGAAGGCCACACCTGTCTTTGGGCCAATGTAGACTGTCTCTCTCAGGGATGACACAGGTCTCAATTTATCTAAAGGATGATGCATCCTCTAGGTTCTTTCTCCATTGCTGACATAGATATTATTCTTGCCCGTCTTTCAAGGGTAAAGACAGGATGTTTCTCTTCTCAGGAAGGGAAGACATGCACACTACATCTCTCTCGGATGGAAAGGCAAACCATACCTCTTTTCGAAGGTTGATTCAAAACACACTCCTCAGAACCCGCTCAAATGGATCTATCTGAGGGTGAAATTTCCTCTTTATGTACCTCAACACAACATTATGAGCAATAATTTTAACAGTCTTGGTTCAAAGATGTGAACAGAGCATAAACATTTCAGTGCAATAGAATGAACACCTAGGGCCAGATTTTAAAAACAGCGCAAGGACGTACATTTGTTCGCGCAACCTGGCGGGGTCGGCGCACGCAAGTGGGTGCACACTTGAGCACCTTGCACGCGCCAAGCCCTAGGGGATCCCCGATGGCTTTCCCCGTTCCCTCCAAGGCCTTTCCGAAATCAGAGTGGCCTCGGAGGGAACTTTCCTTCCACCCACACTTCCCCGCCCTTCCCCTATCTAACCTGCCCCCCAGCCCTAACTAAAACCCCCTCCTGACCTTTATCTCGAAAGTTACGCCTGCCAGCCAGCTGCCAGCACACCACCCCTCAACACGGCGGCTGTGCCGAGGCCTCGGTCCCGCCCCTGGGTTGGCGCCCCACCCTCGGCCCCACCCTTTTTGCAAGCCCCAGGACATACACTTTCAAAAACTTTCAAAAAGAAGCTTAAGACTTGGCTATTCACCCAAGCTTTCCCTGAGAGCTAAAACCTGATAAAGCAATAGTCGTTATATATACCTATGTACATATGTTTTCTGAGTTTGGATCCTAGTTTCAGTTAACTGAGTTTTTGAATGTCTCCCTAAAAGTGTTCCTGTACACCTGTTTTAATATATTCAGCCCCAGAGGCGACTGTTCAGTTCCATGTAAACCGGTGCGATATGTATTGTATACAGGATCATCGGTATATAAAAATCAAAAATAAATAAATAAATAAATACACGCGTCCTGGGGCTTGCGCGTGCCACCGAGCCTATGCAAAATAGGCTCGGTGCGCGCAGGGGCAGATTTTCTTGGGTTACGCGCGTAGCCTTTGAAAATCTGCCCCCTAGAGAGGGACAGCTGGGTTACTGAAGATTTTAAACCTTAATCCCATTTCTATTGGGTACCGTGATAATTTTGTATACATTGTCATCTTCAAGAAACTTCTATAGATCCTTTTCTGTTTATACCTATGTGGATTGTTATCCTGGTATTTGAAGACATCTTAATGTAGAATATAAGAAGAAAAAATATACTCCCAGCTAAAAACAGAAAATGGATAAAGTGGGTACAGCCAGCAAAAATTGCATTTGTATTCAAAAGGACAGCAAAATAATACAGAAAAAGGACCAAGCACTCTAAATTGCAATCCAAGTATAAATTCTAAGGGCCAGTTACTCTAAATTACAATAACTGAATTAGTCTGTGAAGCAGTATGTCAGTCCTAAATATGAGACTGTGAAGATCCTGCATTAGGACCAAATATTGGATCATGGATTAATTACAATTTTCTCTTATAATTTTATTGCAATTTGGAGTATCTGGCCCTTTTTTTCAATGTGTGAGGTTACCAGTTCATTTTCTCTTCTGATGGTAAAATGTTGACACAGACCGGATCATCTTAAACAGATCTGTTCTACTCGGTGGATCTCTGATTGTGTTTCAGCCTAACCATATTGCATTTCTAGACCTTCCTTCCAAACAGGAACGTGCACAGGGCAGTTTTACAGTTTAAGCAAAAAAGCCCCCACATACAAAGCATACAAAATTTTAACAATGGGATTTAATAGCCAAAGTTTGTGTTATGAGCGTATTCTGAACATTTTTGTGCGTCAGTTAGTGCTAGATTGTTCTTATGGCCAGGTGCAAGGTTTACTGCCATGCAGCAATATCTGAGGTTTCAGACTTAAGTGAAAGCTTAGCACTGCAATATCTGAGAGCAACATGAGATCAGAAGGAGATGCATCTTTCAATATCACAGGCTGCATTCATAAATACAATACTAAACAGCAGGAGTATGACTGCATCAAGCTTTGTAAAGGACATTAAAATAGCCTACTTAGAGCAGCAGTTACAATCCTAAACAGTAGTGATTATGGCTGTATTAGACTTCCAAGAAGGCTATGGTAATCTCACAGAGTGACCATGGTTAAAACTACATAAATGAGCCTGAGAAGGCCAGTTGTTTTGGACTACAGCATCACTAATTTTGATTGTGTGGATTGTTACAAAACTTGGTAAGAAGACATGAAAGGGGGGATTTGGATATTGGCTTAAGTATTGGTCTTGTAAAAATCAAAGAGGAAGGCGAGATTTGAGGTGGCCTGCAAGTAGGGTTGATGGAGGCCAGTATTGTGACAGATTTTGGAAATTCTTTGGTGGAGAATGGTGGTGAGAAGGTGGGTTGAGAGGTCAGGTAGAAGATAAGGTGTTGCTTTGAATGTTAGAATTTGTATGTTCATCTACTCAATGTGGTAAAAAGCCAGAGGGAAGAATCTCAGTTGGGCAGCTTGGATGGGCCAATTGGTCTTGATATGCCATCATTTATTATGTTACTGTGATTTCACAGGCTATGTTCCTTCTATGATATGCAGGATCTGCATGTCTCACAGCCAGTTTAATGGACACATGACTTGGGGCCAATGCTAACCATTAAAATACTCTGGGCTGTTAGGTTATGAAATATATTTGGCCCTATGTGGATAAAATGTGCATTATGCCTTCAAGCCTGTTAAAAATCATGCTGAATTGTAACATGGGCTAAGGCCTACCCCATTCCTCCCCCAAAGCAAGATTGGAAGGAAAAAACATTACGCCATGATTTGAGTTAAATTGGTTGTGACTTATTAGATGACCTGACGGGGGAATTTAATTGGGTACTCAATTAACTACTAATCTTACTCCTTCCCTGTCCGGAACCTCCCTTGAGGGAAGGTGCCATCAAGGATCATTGTTCCATTAACCTTGTGGTGCTTTAATGAGGCTTGTCGCAAATAGGACCTCACTGCTACATATACCAGGGGCCTGTATTGGCCTCCAGCCCAACTGCAAGATATTAAGCTGCATGGGTGAGGCTCAGGCTGCCATTGATATGGGATCAGGCCTGGAACTCAGGCTAGTGCCTACCGGATCATGACAAATAATTATAACACTGCCGGGCACCAACCATAGCCCAACAATGCAATATCCTCAAGCCCTATCCTCCACTTCCCATTCTCTAAATCCCATAGCTCAATCACCCCGTCATAGGGTCAGCCTCTGGTCTGATGGGCACTAATGTAGCCAATGGACAGGAGAGGTGACATCCCTCCCATAGCAGAAAAGCCACATCCTTGCTTTTGCTGCCCCCTAGTTTGATGATAATTTTACACCAGGTATCCAGGAAGAATTCTGTGTCCATAGCAGAGAGGTGAACACAGTCAGACCTGAATAGATCTGAGTGGGAAGCTTCCTCCCATATGTGGAGAATGCCTCTCTCCTAGAGCTTTCAAAATCTTTGGATACACCTCATTTCCATAAACTAGAGTTGTTGAACCAACATATGCTGGTGAAAGGATATGCAGGATCTAGAAGTACCATGTCAGTCCTCATTTTGTCCATAACTATTCAGCATGCAGCACAAGTAATTTTTATCACCCCCTCAAGGGTATTATCAGAATAGCTGGGTATGTACCAACGCTTTGCATTTTTCTAGGCAAGGCCCCAGATTTTCTTCTTTGCCATTGTAGTAGGTGTTAACTGTCCCAACCCAATAATGCATGCCAAGTCTTGTTCTATGAGAGAGAAGGTAAGAACATAATAATTGTTACAGGTCTAGGGGTGGATTGAAAATTCCCACCTCCACCTCTGGACATAAGTGGAATAGGCGCTAGAGTGCCATCTGCTAATGTTCTGTAAAGCCCGTACAGGTATGCCCATTGCAGCTGTGCTAGATGCTGTTCCTGTGCTGTAAAAATGGGTGCCATAGCATTCGCTCCTGAGCCGAGTGGCCTCTAAGGCTTGTTTGAACACAGTACTGAACTGGAACTTACTAAATGGGATCAGATTTTAGTATATCAGGAATTGATGATCCCCAAAGGGTCTAACTGCCATTAAGTGTTAATATTCTTTACTAGGCATCTGACCAGACCAGATACCATTCTCAACAAAATACGAAACTTTATTCCCCGTTGATCAATGTTAGATCATGGTATAATTATGATCAGTTTCTCTTAGGTTAGTTCTATTCCAGATAACATTAAACCAGATAAATCCCTAAGGTCAGAGTCATTTGCAACTTGTTCACTTACTCATAATGCCTCGAAGAACACTATGTAAAAGGCAGTCTGGAATAAAATAGCCTCAAAGCAGCACTAATTGATCATGTGTGACTGGCCTCCTTTTGGGGCCGATGCAATAAAGTTGCGTAGAAAGCAGGAGCTGAACAGTCAGCACCCTCTTTCTTAACATGCCCCAGGTGCCTCCAAGGGGTGGGGGGGGGCGCCATGCAGTATTTAAATTAGGGGATCGCGTTAGTAAGGAGGCGCTAGGGTTGCTTGCGTGCCCCTAGTGCCTCCTTGCTAATGCAAACCAGTTCGGGGTCGGCGGTCCACTGGTTAGGAAAACCAAAGCCAAGTTTTCCTAAATGCCACACAGCTAGGGGGTTCAGGAAACAGACACTTGTCATTTGAGATTCTGTTTCCTGCACCTGACTGCAGTGTTTTGTTTTGTTTTTATATTCTTTAACTTTATTTGTTTGTTTTTCCTCCTACTTAATATCGCAATGATATTAAGTAGGAGGCAGTACTGAAAAGCAGTTTTTTTCTGCTTTTCTGTACTGGTTTAAGGAGTGCTTAGCAATTAATGCCTGTTCCAGGCAGGTGTTAATTACTGAGCGATAGATGTGCGTCTTAAACACACTTTTTTTTTTTTTGCATCTGGAGTGAATGCTAATATCCTCAGTCATATGCAATTGCATGTGATTACCGCTATTAGACTCACTCCGCGTCGGATGTGTGTTGAATAGGCGCTAATCCCCTTATTGCATTAGGGGATTCATTAGCGCCTATTCAATCCGTATCTGACTGCCGGTTATACAGTGCGCTTGGCTGAGCGCACTGTATTGCATTGGCCCCTTTGTCTGCTAATATCGGTGACACTTTAGCTCATCCAGTAATGATTCATTTAACCATAAAACCAGAAACTGGATTATCGTAACCCAGTGTTTTTCTGAAGAATGTTAGGCCAGCAAGATGTGAGCACACTATCCCCCTAGATAACCTGGTTTGTGTAGTATCTAGTATAGGGGTAGGCAACTCCAGTCCTAGAGTGCAACAAACAGGTTTGGTTTTCAGGATATCTACAATGAATATGCATGAGGTAGGTTTGCCTTCATTGTATGCAAATATATCTCATTGTGGGTATCATGAAAACCTGATCTGTTTGTGGCATCCCCTGCTGTTAAGAAGGTAGGCACTCTGCTGTATCCTCGCACATATGCACTCCAGGTAGAAGGGGCAATGGATCATCACAACAGCTCCCATATTTCTTTGTTCCAGATGATCACAGAGAAGTCAAGACCTCATAACCTTTGATATCCATTTTCAGGGCTAGCAGTTGTAACAGAGTCATCAATCTCATTATGAACACCTGGCACATATTGAGCCCTTGCAGAGATATTTTGGTGAAGGCGGCTCAATGTGAATTCCTGTACGAGTTCTGCTTTTGGAGGCACTTAGCAGATTGGCAATCTCTTACTTCCACCACTGCTAAACTGTCACACCAGAATACCACCCTCCTATTCCCAAAATGACTACCCCAGATATGAAGGGCGACCACAATGGGAAGCAATTCCAAGAAGAGGATATTCCTTGTGACACTGCTCTCCTTCTATTTGCATGGCCACTAACCAGTACACCATTTGGGTGATAAACACTGAAGCCATGGCCACTCAGAACATCAGAGTAGAGTTTGAGATCTGCACTGGAAATGGAACGGGGGGCAACCAAGCTGAAATAACATTAAAGTCTGCAGAGAATGTCTGTCATATGATCAGATATTCCTGGAGTGATTTTCCAACAAAAATGCAGTGATGATTTCTAGAAACTTCCATAGACAGTATGAACCGGGACAGGAAAATGTGATCCATTGAGATTGCACAACAGATGAATGACAGGCTATGAATTGAGTGTATATGCTTCAGGGTAACCACCTTAGCCCTATTGGTCTCAAGAACTAAAGAAGACAAGTTTTGAAGCCTGTCATCAGCCAATCTGGAGTCTATACTCTCAGAATCTAACATGATACCCAGAAAGGTGATGCAAATAGATGGGTGTTGTGACTATTTATCAGCCAAGTGATGCCAAATTCCTGTATCAAGGAATTTGATACAGGAATTTGTATCAACCCCAATGTATAGGAAATCATCTTAAGTAATACATTGCCCGATCTGTCCCTGTCTACTTGTTGAGCACCTAGTACATGAATGTGCTGAATTTTTTAAAGGAAGCACATGAGACAGAACATCACATAGGATTGCATTTGTCATAGTATTATGCTCCCTTGAAACAGAAGCCCAAGCTGTGATAGCTGCTGAGGTGCACAGGAAGCAGATAGAATGCAGACTCTGTCAACTTTGACCATTAACGTGCCCCTTCCACATTCCCTGAATAATTCAAGAGTTCTATCAAAGAAGGCATATTTAATTAATCATTCCTCAGGAAGGATGAAGTCATTCATCAAATGACCTTTAGGGTAGGACAAATTATGTCATAATCTGAATTTACCCTATTCCTTCCTAGGTAAAACTGCCAACAGGGAGATAATCATTTTGGCAAATGGCTTAGTGAGAAAGGGGGCCTGCTATCCTACCTAATTCCAGCTTTCTTACAGGTTACTCACAAATGGCACCTGCCTTAAGGGGGGGCGCAGAACAAGAATTGATAGGGTCAGAATCATTTTCTGGGCCTTTGTATGGGATCCGGAAGACATAACAGAATCCCACAAAAAGAACCTTAGCTGAGTCCATGTCAGATATATATTCAACCAACGGGAAAATGTCAACACATTACTGTAGGCAGGGTGTATAGCTCTGGGGAGGGGGGGGGGCACTACTTAGCCTTGGCTATATATGCCTTCTTAAGGCACCTGGAGACGAAGTGTGTATGAGTGCTCTTGGCACATATGTGGCAATATCAGCAGTTTGAGGGTTCAGTTCCCTTTGTTGAACCTCAAGCATACATTGGAAAAGGACTGGGTCTTGCATGCTTGCATGTATGTGGGATATTCCCCTCACAAGGAACAATTAGCCTTGACATCTTGAGCATGATATATCATGGAAGATAACCACAGGTTGTTCTCTTGGTCTTCCGTGTGACCTAAATATCCTTGGTCATCTTCAAACGTAGCCATTTGTGCAGAGTCACCTACAAATCAATCTTCTGGAGCTAAGTGCATTAAGGCTTTCTCTCGCCTGCTCTCAGAAAGAGAGTGCATACCCAAAACCACCCTATCATGATAAACGTTCTTGCCTAAGATGGTGATGGATTTCCATCTTAACCAGTCAGTCATCCTGCCAAAATTCTTTCCCAGGCCCCGTTAGCACCAAGGCAAATGAGCACTGCACAGTTTGGATTGCAAAAGAGCCTTAACTTTCTCTCTGGAACGGACATAAACCCATAGATAGTCCACCCAACTTTTCATTTCCTTTGATTGGAAAAGATTGGGAGTTGCTGTTGCCAAACAGACACTATCCAATTAGCTAGCAGATTGCATCCCCTTCTATTATGCCCAGGTGGGACTGCATTTTGGGGGTCGTGTCAAGGCTCATGCTGTCAGAGCTTTAGTGGTGTTGGTGGCCCACTTGCGAGCAGTTCCTGTGGAGGAGATTTGCACGGCTGCGACGAGGCGTTCTCTGCAAACATTCACATCTCACTACTGTCTGGATAGGGATGGCCGATGTGACATTAGGTTCAGCCAATCTATCCTCAGGAACCTGTTTGAGGTGCAGAAATCAATTCTCCTAACCTAGGGCTTGTAAGCAAGTTTTAGGGGTGCAGGGACCTGTCTGCTGTAGGACACTTCCTATTGCCCTTCCACCTTACTTGCGATCCTAAGTCAGGAAAAGACAACATGTATTCTCCTCAGAAACACTTTTTTATTTATCAGATTTGGCATTATATAGCATTTAGAAAATAACAACAATTCCTGTCTCTAACATCCTGGCCACTAATCAGAAGTTTTCCTTAAAGAAAGTTCTTTATCATGGGTGATTTCACACATGCCATAAACCTTAGCCTGCTTATTACATTAATACTTATGGCTAACTTACTTACCCTTGGTCCCAACTTCAGGCGATATCTCTCTATTCACTTCTGAATTCCTTTCTATGCTGGGCTGCATAGAGAGAGGAATATCGAGTAAGAAAAGGGAAGTGATAATCCCCTTAAACAGGTCCTTGGTGAGGCCTCACCTGGAGTACTGTGTTCAGTTCTGGAGACCGTATCTCCGAAGGGACAGAGAAAGGATGGAGGTGGTCCAGAGAAGGGCGACCAAAAAGGTGGAGGGTCTTCATCAAATGACTTATGAGGAGAGACTGAAGAATCTAAATATGTACACCCTGGAGGAAAGGGGGAGCAGGGGTGATATGATTCAAACTTTCAGATACTTGAAAGGTTTTAATGATCCAAAGACAATGACAAACCTTTTCCGTTGCAAAAAAATCAGCAGAACCAGGGGTCACGATTTAAAACTCCAGGGAGGAAGACTCAGAACCAATGTCAGAAAGTATTTCTTCACAGAGAGGGTGGTGGATGTCTGGAATGCCCTTCCGGAGGAAGTGGTGAAGACCAAAACTGTGAAGGATTTCAAAGGGGCGTGGGATAAACACTATGGATCTATAAAGTCTAGAGGATGTGAATGAAGAGAAGAGGTACGGGGGTGGCTTGCTTGCGGGAATGACGGCTACTACCTGGAGATTAATATCCTTATTCAATAAACATACACACAGTTAATGCGACTCCAACATTACTCTATGCTTCAACGGCAAGAGGAAATGTGGAAAAAAGGATTTGCATCCACAAAAAAACGGGGGAGTAGCTTGCTTGTTACGGCGGTTACTACCCCAAACCAAATAAGCCTGATACTTCACTTTCAATGCATATTCAGCACAGCTCTCTGCTTCAACGGCACGGGGGAATGAAGTAAAGAGGATTTATATTCAGACAACCAACAAGGACTAAATTGCATAGGCAGGGTAAACAAGCGTGGGAGTAGCTTGCTTATTACGGCAGTTACTACCCCAAACCAATTAGCTAGAGACTTCACTTAGATGCAGCTCCAGCACTGCTGTCTGCATCGATGGTGGGGGTGGAAGAGAATTGGAACCAAAAAGTTACCAATAAGGGCCCTGACCTCAGCGGTCAGAGTAACAGATAAGTATGAAAACAAATAGGTGTGAAAGCTTGCTGGGCAGACTGGATGGGCTGTTTGGTCTTCTTCTGCCATCACTTCTATGTTTCTATGTTTCTATGAAGCAGACACTGGCTGGAGATCTGGAGAATGTGGGCAGAGGAGAAGCTTTCTTCCTGGACTTGGTACTGGCAGAGCGGGCAGGTTGTCCTGGAAGGAGAAGGGCTTCTGGCTCTGGTACTTTTCAGGCTATCTGGGTTTTTTGTCACCCCTCACCGTCCCAGACTCCATGTCACTCTCCTCACCTGAGCCGGGTGTCTTCTCTCTCTGGTCTCCTGCCTGGTCTCTGGGCCACCACCTAGTTTTCTCCCTCCTCGATAGCAGGCCTGCTAGTCTACTTCAGCTTCCCTCTTTTCTTTCAGAGGTCCCTTCTCTGGTTTCAGGGTTTTTCTCAGGATTCCCACTCAGTGTTTGCTTCCCCAGGGTGTCCTTCACTTTTTCAGGGATACCTCGGCACAGGTTTCTCTCGCTCCTTCTTTGCCCCCCCCCCCCCCCCATCTTATACTAGCCTGAAGCTAGGGATTCATGCATAATCACATGGGTGGAGGGTCTTTTGCCACATTGCAGGTCTTTTCCCCCCTCCCCATTTCCTTGGGGGGGGGGGGGGTCCTGCCACATTGAAGGTCTTCTTCCCCCTCCCCATTTCTTCAGGGGAAGAATTGCCACATCTGAAGGCCATGCTGTTTGCCAGATTGTTTTTCTCCGTCTCAGACTACCCCCTCTCTATTCTAGGGAGTCTTTGTGACCTCCGGACTCTGCTTTGGCTCATCCAAGACTCCTGCTTATGAGCTTAAGTCATATTGTCTCTCTGTTTTGTTTTTTTTATTTAGACAGACATTTGCAAACAGGCACATCTTGATAAGGTATCTTTCAGTGTATCAGGGCAAGGCCTCTTGTTTCCACTGAGACAATGTTTAAGGTTCACCTGGGCAAAAGTTCTTTCTCTCGCTGTGATAGTGTGCTGACAGACCTTAGACGCTGGCCTGTATAATTCTTTGGCTATTATGATTCATTTTTGGTGATTCATTGGTAAAACATGGCATATCTCCCTACAGGCCCGTTGTTTGGATTCAGGCTGTCTCCCCCTCTGTTAACACCACAGGTGGTGGTGTGCTCATTGGCACCTGGATTAGGTGTCTGTTGGTCTCCTTTTCTGTTGGGGAGCAGCCTGTAGCTAGGGATTCACCCATTTGTGAGGACTACCATCCTGCTTGTCCTCAGAGAAAGCAGAATTGCTTACCTGTAACTGGTGTTCTCCTAGGGCAGCAGTAATTTAGTCCTCATGAAACCTGCCCACCACCCCATGAAGTTGGGTTTCTCCTATTTTTTATTTTATTGAAACTCTATGTTATGAGACTGAAGAGGGACCCTGCGTGGATGCATGGTATAGGGCATTCTGGACATGCTTAATGTGCCAGGTCAAGGTTTTCTGCATCAGGCTCCATCTGATGATGTCACCCATGTGTGAGGACTAACATCTGCTGTCCCCAGAGAATACCTGTTACAGGTAAGCAACTCTGCTTTTACCTTTCTTTTTTAGTTATAAAGATTCTCTCTCCCCTATAGTGGACTAAGTAATGTCAGTGTATACAGGTTCTGTGTTATAAGTTTTTCTTGTATTTTTATTTGTGACGTGTTCTTTGATAAGAATTGTTTGCTGTATTTTCAAAATAGCAATAAAAAGATAATTATAAAAAAAAAAAAGTAGACAGCTGAAGCAGACTATTTTAGAAATCTGTGGTCGGGCACACTCTAAAGTATTTATCAATAAGAGTGTATCTACCATGGCTCAGACTACATAGTGTTCATGACTGCTATTTTAAGAGTACAAACATTACAGCTAAGTCATTTTTTTGTAGTTGCTGCCAAAGAAACTAAACAAATGGGAAAATTGTGCTGGTTAAGTTCCTCATTCATATCAGATAAAGCAATAGTACAAATTAGATTCCTCACATTATAAATGTGACTTTCTTAGCTGTTATATTCTCTTTTGCTCTTATTTCTGTTGAATATGGAGGCAAAGAAGACACTTCAGGCAGCTTTCATGGCAGGCAGGTAAAAAGGACTTGAGCACAATTCAGCGCTGTCTTTTATTGTACATTCATACAAAGGCAGATGATGTGTCATTACATGATTGGCTACTTTCCCCATAGCAACAGACGAGTCCCTACACTATTGGCTTTGGCTCAGGGGGTGTGCACGGATCATCTCATTGGCTGCTGAAATCTATACCTCCTGACTTTGTCCTGCCTCTGACTAGGGAACACCCAGCCCCTCCCCCAGGAATTCAGGGCAGTCAGGTATCCTTTCCTAGGCAGAGAGGCTTAAGCACAAGTGATGCTTCAGGCAAGGCCAGGGAGAAGGGAAGATAGTGTAAAACCCTGATGAAATGGCTTGCTGGCAAAGCTTATAATTCCCACATCTCACCCTTTCTGTTTTTGTTTAGGCAGCTCAATAAAGCTTTAGACCCTTACTGAAATCTGTTATGTCTTGGTATGGGCTGGAAATAGGAGAAGGGAGATATGGAGGGAAGAAAGCTTATTCGGCGTGGTGTGCCAGCTGCCGATGAGCTCCTGAATCTCCATATCACCCAGAGCTGGTGCAGGTGGTGTGCCAACGCTGCAGGGCTCAGGATTCCCTATTAGGCATCTTACAAGACATCTTTGTATCCGGGCTGAGAGCAAGGTTTCAATATGGATATGAGGGTTGGGTATGCACTGAATACAGCATCACAGGCAAACAATTAAGACAATTATGGTCATTATAATAGAAATCACCCTTTTGAGACCAGAAATATCAGGGAGTCAGGACCATAGCCAATCCCATGGAGAAGTTGGTATTCTGCCTGAAAGTGGTGCATCAGCATCCATGGTTTCTATCTGCTCTATGGTATGTGTGAGGTTTGCTTTATAAACTGATATGTACACACAGCAATGAGATCCAATTAATGCACAAACACCACCCTTTAAGGCTAAAATAGTGTCCAAGGTAAGCTGTTGTAATGCTACTTCTCTAATCTGAGAGACTTCTGTTGTGAGTAGTTTTAATGCATGGACTGTCTGATTAAATAGGGCAGTAGTCCAGTTAGCTAGGATGTGTAAGTCTCTGTAATTCATATCTGTCCCCATTGGGGGAAACAGGCTTCTAGCTATCTGAGTTTCTGTATACTTTTCTGTGGGATTATTTATCGCCTCCCTTTTGTTACGGAGCCTTGCTTTGGGTAAATTTTTGACTGCATAGTATGAGGGGAGGATGTAGCCTAAAGTGCATCTGTCTCTCCATCTTGGGGAAATGTACATATATGCTCTACGCCCACATAACATCCATATGTTTCCTAACAGATTAGTGGACATGTCATTGGTTATCATTTGGGCTACATAACTACAAAGGGTAAATCCCTCGTCCCCTCTATACTCTCTGCACCTGCTTGGGTCTCCCACTGCACATCCTGAAATCTGCCAATTGCATACATATGTGGTATAACTATGCAAGTGTTCAGTGATTAATACAAAAGTTTGGTTACAATATGGATATTTCCCACCTGAATTCCCTTCCCATCCCCTGTATCATAGTCCCAACAAAGAGCGGCAGTCTCTTGAATACAGCTACCAATGTGTAGTATGGTATTATTAACTGGAGAGTTAATGAAAACCTCTCTGTAAAGGATAATTAGTCTATACTGTAAGGTTAAATGGTACAGCATGCATCAGTCGTTCTCCGCAGGCTTGGGTTGGCATGTGTGTGCAGATCCAACAGTCTGTTCGATTCAACAGGTGTGAAAAGTTCTGTGCATCGAGGATGTACATGTTGTCCTGTCAGAGTCCTTGTTCTGAAATCGCCATAGCTGGAGAAATAAGGCAAAAGATGAGGGTGCAGAACACAATTGTTAATGAGTTGGCATTCAGGCAAGAAAAGGCGGCTAATAAGATTTCTGGAGTTTTCTCAAGGCCTTGCTGTTCTAAGAGTTGTGCAGATTGGTTGGATAGGGCCTTGATCTGTCCCCAGGTCATGTGGTGCTGCTTTTTGCAAGGAGTCCGGTCTCTGTCCTTCTGAGGGCTGTGGAGGCTCATGGAGAAGTTGGGGATCGGGTCCTGTAGACCTGGACACCTTTCCATCTTTCCACGGCTTGATATACCGGCTTGGAACCCCAAAGTGGACCTGTGGAAACAAGCACAGAAACATATCCTCGTCCCTATGATAAGGGCACAGGACCGTACCAGACATTAAATATTCTATACAAAACTGATGGCTGTGGGTGACTAACCCTAGTCCCATAATGATTACTCATGGCTGTGGTCTTAAATTTGATATGTTTAGATGATTTAAAGTAAACAATACTTTGTTCTTGTTCAGCCAGTCCTTCTTAGTGGGAAGTCCAGGGGCAATCCCCCTTTTTTGTTTTTGTTTTGTCAAGAGCTCTTAAGGGTATGGTTGGCTCTCTCCACAATGGCTTGCCCTGTGGTGTTGTAGGAGATGCCAAATACGTATTTAATGTTCAATTATTGACAAAATTCATGCAAAGGAATGGCTGCAGTAAATAGAGCCATTATCAGTTTTCAGAACAGAGGGTAACCCCATTATCAAGAAAGTTTTTATGCAGTGATCAATTTTCATTCAGTAAAATAGCAATAAGTGTAAATTAATCGTTTAAAGGAAAAGTCAATTGTAGTAGGCTGAAGCACAAATGACTAGTATATCAGACATTATATTAAACATATGTTACACAAGACTGACATATTCATTTTCATTCATCCTGCAAATATTCATTTACACAAAACTGACACATATTCATCCATCCTGCAAATATCCATTTATAGTCTTCTTGGCATCAAGACAGACAACAGATAACACATAATTTGAGCTAAAAATCTTATCAAAAAGTTATCAAAAACAAAATTAGATCAAGGATCAAAAATTAAAAGTCAAAAGGTGTTAGAAAAATGTTAAAATAAACTGCAAAGTGTTCACCTTCACATCTCCTCATGGCAGGAAGGCTGTAAATCTGGAAAATATTAAAAACTGGCATACAGCAAAAATTTACTAAGGTAAGGATAAAAGTGAGCTTCTTACTTTTTTAACCTTGAAGAAATCAATTCTATTATTCAATTTAATAAAATCAATTTGGATTTGCAAGAAAAGGCTTGGGAGGGATTGCTTTAGATGTAGCAACCTCTATCAGTAAAAATTTTAAGGTTCAGAATTCTGTATACATCTTGTGAAAAAGAAAATAAAAACTGAAGTTTCTTTAATACAGAAGGTCTGTAGGCCTGAAAAATAAAAACTATTATAGAACAGAATTATTAAAACAATAATATAATATAACTGGTAGAATAACATAGCGCCTCCTAGTGGAGACCCCATCATTACTTTATAGATTGCAACTATTGTTCCAGGTTGCAATCAATAATACTCTGAGCTTACTTTCAATGTGGAATATCAGAATACAATTTCTTCATATAATTATTAGAATAGGAAATTAAACACGCTGTTCAGTAATCTCAGTTCAGTATTAAGGAAGTTTGAAAGTATTAAAAGATTAACAGAAAGAGAGTGAGACGAGGAAGGGCTAGTACAGGAATGCTGAGTTATAACATATAGAAACTAGAGAGAAAAACTGCAGGACTAAGTCCAGTTTTTTTCTTTTCAAAAGTTCTCCCTCCCCCCCATGAATGGCAAGCAAGAGTTAACAGAAAGACAGTAAAGGGGGGGAGGAGCAGTGTTTCTCAAAAGAAAAGAACTGCACCCAAGGAATTAATCCTTCAGTCAATAGGAACTTAAAGATAGCATTGTTTAACAATTTAGATTGCATCATCCAGAAACAATGGCTGGCGTGGACTTGCTGATTCCTTGCAGACAGATACTATTTTTCTCTTATAGGGAAAATTACAATAAGAATCTGTGCGCTGGCAATTCAAGCAATTGCTTATAAACTTAAATCTCAGAGAAATGGAGTCATTTTAAATGTGAGCCAAATTAATTTTGCAAGAAGTGAACATTTCACATGAAATTCACACAGCAATTGTTCAAATTTCAGTACAGTCTTAACATAAGGTTCTGCATTCACTTTGTGGGGGAAAATACTCTCAAAGTATGCAGATTTTTTGTAACTGAATTCAAAGACTAACAGAAACCATTTTTTCCAAGTTTGTCCTGTTTGTTCAATTACTCTGTTTAATCTGGACTGCAATAGGTCATTGAAGTGTATAATTAAATCATTTTTTTCATAGTGATTTTTTCTTTGCTTGTAACGCAAGAGTCTAATTAAATCATTTTTTTCATATTGATATTTTCTTTGCTTGTAACGCAGGAGTGCAGCTGCCTGGCCCAAGGTCTTATACGCTGATTTCTTTGAAGACCTGGGGGCATAGCCACTGCTCATGGCACTCCGGGCGGCACTCAATTCTATTGCTGCCACACCCAGCTCTTTAATTCCTTTTGTAATAGGAGAGGCTTGAATCCCTTTCAATAATTCCTCTCTTGTGAGATTTCCATGTTCTAGGTGAAATCCCATGCTGACCGCGGCACATAAATTGTTACCGGGAGCAGTGGTTTGAGATGGTAATTTACCTGGACAAATTGATGATGCAGAATCAATGACTGTCTCAGGCAATGGCAAATGGGGGTACAGGGAGTGGTTGGTGGGGGAAGGGGGTTGCAGGCAAGATGGAGGAAGGCTAGTTTTTCTGACCTCAGTGTTTTCAGTTTCCTGGGGCCTTTTCTCTGAGATGGACGCAGAGGAAGCCACAGCTTGAAGTCCTAATAATTCTTTTTCTGTAAGGTTTTCTTTCTGCTGTTTCTGCTGAAATTCAATGCTAATCACCCCACCCAGGCCAGGTTGTGGCTCAATTGTTCTCAAGGGTTGCTTTTCTAAAGAAGTGGGGAAGGTGTGAATGGGCTTGGGTGTGGGTATGGAGAGACACAAAGAATTTGCTGTCTCTGAGGAAGACTGAGTATAAGATGGGGGAAGGGTATTCTGATTGAGTCTGCCTGCTTCTAAAAGCACATGATTTGAAAATGCTGCCTTGAAACTTTTTTTTCCTATGTGTTCTATGGCCTCTGTACATTTTTGCCAGATTAATAACTGCTTTATGGGAGCTCTGGGAGCCATATGAAGATTATTGCCTATTAAAATCCAGTCCTGGATATTCAGAGTTCCAGCCTGTGAATACCAAGGGCAACGGCATGCTATTTCACTTATTAATTTTTCTAAGTCCCCCAGGCTGATTTGTGCTTTTTTTCTTCTGGTGATGAAATAATGATTATTGATTATTTTCTGCAGCTCCTTGACATGTAGCCTTTGCTGTACAGATAAATCACTTCCCATGCTCACGAGTGTGGGGAACAAATTTACTGAGAAATACTTTAAAAATACTAAAAAGTACCTTAAAAATACTTACGATTGCAAATCTGTTGAACGGTACGTACCTATAGCTATGTCCAGCCGAAATGAGCAGAGAGAATATCATCACGTGAGGGCTCACCAGATGTTGAATATGGAGGCAAAGAAGACACTTCAGGCAGCTTTCATGGCAGGCAGGTAAAAAGGACTTGAGCACAATTCAGCGCTGTCTTTTATTGTACATTCATACAAAGGCAGATGATGTGTCATTACATGATTGGCTACTTTCCCCATAGCAACAGACGAGTCCCTACACTATTGGCTTTGGCTCAGGGGGTGTGCACGGATCATCTCATTGGCTGCTGAAATCTATACCTCCTGACTTTGTCCTGCCTCTGACTAGGGAACACCCAGCCCCTCCCCCAGGAATTCAGGGCAGTCAGGTATCCTTTCCTAGGCAGAGAGGCTTAAGCACAAGTGATGCTTCAGGCAAGGCCAGGGAGAAGGGAAGATAGTGTAAAACCCTGATGAAATGGCTTGCTGGCAAAGCTTATAATTCCCACGATTTCTATATTGCCTTTATTTTTCATCATAATATATTTTATTTCTTTTCTTTTCTTTTTTTTTTTTTTAAATCTTGGGCCTGATATTGAGCCAGCAGATAGTGGGATAAGTAGGACTTATCAGGCTATCTAGCAGCCCCTGAATACCCACTTAAGGTCAGCGGCTGCTAGATGACTGGATAAATCACTTATCCAGCTATTTATTAACCAGAGAACTTTGTAGGTGGGCAGTGGGTGGATCAGGGCAGCGCTATTTAGCCAGATAACGTATCCGGCTAAGTAGCGATATTTAGACTTAGCCGGATAAGTTGTCCGCCTAAACTTAGACAGATACAACTTATCTGGCTAAGTAGCTACTTCTATGCAGATATTCAGAGGTATGCCATGCGCTGAAGATCCACATAACTTAGCCGGATATACTTAGCCATTTAGGATTTAAATATCTACCTCAGAGTGTACCTTTTATTATACCTGTATGCATTTTCTTTTTTTTTCTTTTTTTTTTTAACTCCTCTCCTGGTTTTACTATTAAGTCATTCATCTTATACCTAATCTTGTGTATTTATATTTTTTTAACTCCTCTCCTGGTTTTTTTTAACTCCTCTCCTGGTTTTACTATTAAGTCATTCATTTTATACCTAATCTTGTGTATTTATATTTCAGCCAAAGTGCTCCAGCATTTGCATAGTCCAGAATACAATGGCATGAATATTAACTGCCAGTTCTGCACAACATCATATTTGGCTAATTTTAAGTTGATGGGTTGGCTTCCTATAAGTTTTAGAATACAGTTTAAGGCCTTATATCTAGCTTTTAAAACCCTGTGCATGGCTTATATCCTGTATATCTCCGAGAGTGACTGTTCTTTTATCTACGTCATTGCCCCCTGAGGTCCCAGAATACTCGTCTCCTGATGGTGCCATTTATTAGTGAGCTGTGGTCAGCTTGGACCAGGAAATGAGCATTTTCCTGTTAACTTCCACAGTTGTAGAATCACTAGCAAAAAATGCCCAGTGTTGCTTGAGTAGTATGCTTTATAACAACCTGTATTTGTGCACCTGTATTTGTGAGTTTTGGGGGGGGGGGCTTGGGGTCTGTGTTTGTATGTGTGTGTGTGAATGCCTTTGCTTATCTGTGAGGGTGCATAAGTGTGTGTGTGTGTGTGGTGATGCCTGTGTGTGTATATGTCTTCCTGTGTGTGTGTGTGTGTCTGCTTATGAATGTAAGGGTGTGTGCACGCTTGTGTGTGCGCCTATGCCTGCCCACACTTGTGTGTGGGAGTGTGAGAGACCAGGCTTCACAGAGCATTTTAGCAAACATTATCCGGCGTTGCTAGGGTTGTCTGGTCAATAACAGTCTGTGTGTGTGCCTGTAGCTATGGGTATGGGTACCTCTGTCTTTGTGTGTGTGTTGGGGGGGGGGGGGGAGCAGGTGCTTGTGTGAATGGGAGTGTATGTGTGTGTCTGTGGATGCCTACGTGAGTCTGTGTGAACACCTGCCTGTCAGTTTATGTTCATGCCGATATGTCTATCTGTGCCTCTGTATGTATGTGTGTGTGTGTGTACGACAGTTTTTTGCAAACAGTGCATATTGCACAGTGCACCTTCCACTGTTGCAGGTGCAACCTGGTAGCCATAGACACAGGACAGAATGACCAACCAACCGACACAAGCCTTTTACATATAAATATAAATAAGACATGCCTGTGGAAATTTGCTCATTGACAGATTATGCAGTATTTCCTTGTTCCCTGAAAAATGGTCCTTGGAACATGCATATTGGCCATGATTTGAATTGTAACTCTTTAATATACCTTTTAGGTTTGCTTCTTTATTTTTAGGATACTGGATTCTGTTTATGAAGTATATACAGAGACTAAAAGGATTAGCCAGTGTGGTGGGTTTTTGATCCCAGTTGAATACTTTTTGTGATTGTCCTTTTGTGTGATGTTTTAATTTGGCTTTTTTTAAGTTTGATTGTATATTGTTTCATATTTTATTGAAGCATTTGTCACTAAGCTTGTTGGAATGGGGATTGTAGTTATCTGAATGTAATTATTGGATGATTCTCGCTTTAAACACAATGGGATGAAGGAAGAAATTTTAAAATAAATGTTATTCTGATAAAGATCAGTGTAGCAGCCCCCTAATATACTTAAGTGTAGAGAGTTTAACAAAACATTTAAGCACCAGTATCTCTTCAGGGTTCAGATCATCTGTACATCCTAGCTATTTGTACTTGAGCACACTGCAGAAATGGTACATTTCCTAGTGTGTAGCCAGATGGACTCAGGACCAATGGGTATAGTGTACTCCTGATAGCAGATGGGAGACTGAGTCAGATTTCAAAGCTGACGTCGGCCTACATATACCCGTGCAGGGAGCTCTACTCTTCAGTATTTCTCCGTCTCCTAAAGCAGATAGGGACACTTCCACACACTAGAATAGTGTTAGCAATTCTAAAGCAAAGAAAGAAAATTTATCTCAAGAAGTCGAGCCCCGCTCTCCTGCGGTGATACCTAAGGGTCCCTCCCCCAGTCGAGAATTCCTGAGGTGATTTCCGAGATCCCTCAGAGGTAAGCTTCGGTCCGGTAGCCGGCTCCCGGCGTGGACTTTGCCCCAGTGGCTTAGAGGCAGCTTAGAGGCAGCGGGTGTTGAATCGAGCGTGGCGATGAAGGTATTTCCCTCACCCCCTGCAGCCGGAGACCGCCCAGCACAAGACCGGGAAATGCCGAGACCAGGTAAGGTAGAAACCTTCTTTCAAGTCTCCAGTCTCTGAGGCTCGAATAGCCGCACAGATCTTCCTTTCCAGCGTCTGTTAAATCTGGTTGAGCAGCTCCGTCCGAGCTAGACCCCGATCCGGTGCGAGGGTCCCACACATGTGGACACCCTCCGGGGGTGGGGGGGTGTCGCCATCTTGCCCGCATGGTCGTCGGCGCCATTTTCCCCCCTTGACCGCTGTATTGTTTGCACAACTGAGCCGTGCACACAGCGGCAAGCCGGGCGCACAATTGACTTGTGTGCACAGCGGCGCGCGCCACTGTGCCGTGCGCACAGCGGCCCGCATAAACAGTCCGAGCGCACATCCCGCATGCACATCATCGGTGCACCCGGAGCGCACACCAAGCCTCCCGGCGTGCATACCAACG
Organism: Rhinatrema bivittatum; assembly: GCF_901001135.1. NCBI lineage: Eukaryota > Metazoa > Chordata > Amphibia > Gymnophiona > Rhinatrematidae > Rhinatrema > Rhinatrema bivittatum. Next base: position 417,142,365 of record NC_042617.1, on the reverse strand, counting down.
TGCACAGATGAGTTTTGAGTCACTCCATGCACACAAGTCATGGCACCGCCGGCCCTCTGCCCAGCCTGCCACCTGAGAGCTGCGCAACCTGAAGTGGCTTCCGCCCTATGCCAGCAGTGCGAAGAGGCTCAGGGGGAATATAAGCAAGGCCCCCCACAGCCAGTAGAGTGTTCCAGATCCACTAACAATAGTACCCAGGACCTCTGTATCTCTGACTTGGTGCCTACACAGGAAGGCACCTCGGGGGCTTCCACCATAAACCCGCCAGGATTCATTATGGACCCAGGAAGGCACCTCGGGGGCTTCCACCATAAACCCGCCAGGATTCATTATGGACCCAGGGACCTTTTCCTGGGTGGAATTCTTCAAAGGGCTGCAAACCTTCGTCCAGGCGCAATCAGTACCACCGGCGACACAGTCCCAATCTCCACCAGAAGCACAAGATCTTCCAAGCACCTCTCGGACCTCTCGAGATGTGCTCCACCTAGGCAAGAGCCTCCCTATAGGCAATACAGACACCTCGGGAGACGAGACTGACTCCCTGGAGGAAGTGGAAATTCCTCAGGGATGGAACCATCCCAAACCATGCTGCGATTCTTCTCCAAAGACGAGTTACCAGCTCTTGTGTCTCTCACCCTTAAGACCCTGGCCATTCCAGGCATGGGTACCACAGCGGAGCCAAAGATGAACCCCGTCCTGGTGTCCCTCCATCAGGCCTCATGTTGCAGGCCGTACAACAACAACTGATTGACCTGGACTGGAATGCCCCGGAGGCCAGCTTCAAAGGAAGACGGGCTTTAGAAGCCCTATACCCCCTGGAACCCACGGCCAAGGAACTCTACAGTTCCCAAAAGTGGATGCCATGGTCCTCGCCATCTCTAAGCGCACTATCATGCCGGTCGAAGAAGGAGCAGCACTCAATGATGCCCAGGACAGACGTCAGGAAGCCATCCTTAAAGTCTTTTGATGTAGCAGCAATGACCCTGCAAATCGCGTCCTTCTGCACCATAGTAACAAGTGCCTGCTTACTTCTCTCCAGAGACGCAAACACGTCCGCTGAAACATTAGAACCAGCGATATCCTTCCTCATGGATGCAACCTCAGACCTAGTGCGCACCTCAGCCAGGGGCGTCTCCTCCATAGTGGCAGCCAGAAGACAACTATGGCTCCGAAACTGGTCAGCCAACGCAACCTCCAAAGCGAACCTCACGAGAATGCCTTTTAAAGGATCCTTCTTGTTCGGAACAGAATTGGAGAAGTTAGCCAACAAATGGGGCTAATCTCCAGTACCTCGTCTTCCGGAGGACAGGAATAAAAGAAACCAGCGCTCCTCTCCCCAAAGAACCAAGGGCAGAGGAGCCCAGCGCTTTAGACCGTACAAGATCACATACTACCAAGCACCTCGCCCCACAGGCAGGTCCCAGTCCTTTCGGAACAGACACAAGAGGGGAGCAGGCTCAGGTACAGGCTCCAGCCGTACCCCACAATGAGAATCAGCAGACCCATCCACAGGAAGAAGTCATAGGGGGCAGACTTACCCTCTTCTACCAAAGATAGGTCGAGATAACGTCGGACAAGAGGATCCTAACTAACATTCGAGAGGGAAACTATATGGACTTCCACAGCATCCCTCCAGACAAATTTGTGAGATCACCGTGCCATGCCTCTCCAAGAGGACGGCAGTGGAAACCACACTGACAAAAGTACTCTGCCTAAGGGCGATATCCTCGGTGCCCATGCACGAACAAAATACTGGTCACTATTCCATCTATTTTATCATTCCCAAGAAGGAGGGAACATTCCTACCAATCCTGGACCTCAAGACTGTCAATCGTTACCTGAGAGTACCACACTTCCGCGTGGAAACCCTACGCTCAGTCAAAAGGGCAGTACAGCCGGGAGAATTCCTGACTTCACTGGATCTATCTGAAGCCTATCTCCACATCCTGGTCCATCATGACCATCAGCGCTTCCTACGCTTCGTGATACTGGACCATCATTACCAGTTCCGGCGCTACCCTTCGGACAAGCTACCACCCCTCAGACCTTCACCAAAATCATAGTGGTAGTGGCAGCAACACTGAGGAAAGAAGGAATCCTCATACATCCTTACCTGGACGATTGGCTGATCAGGGCAAAATCTCCAGAGGAAAGTCACCAGGTGACCACCAGAGTCAAGAATCTACTGCAGAATCTTGGGTGGGTCGTCAACACAGCCAAGAGCTGCCTACAGCCCTCCCAGTCGCTAGAGTACCTGGGAGTCCGCTTCGACACCAAGCAAGACAAGGAGGTCCTCCCCCTCCAAGAAGAAGGAAACTGATGGGTCAACTGCGAAACTGATGAACTATGCTCACCCCAGGGTATGGGACTACCTCCAAGTCCTCGGTCTCATGACATCAACCCTGGAAGTTGTTCCATGGGCAAGGGCGCACATGTGCCCATTACAATGTTTCCTACTGTCATGATGGAACCCGACATTCCAGAACTACTCCACCTCCAGCTACCAGCAGAGGTTCGGACCCAGCTCCAATGGTGGCTACTGGAAGACCATCTGAGCAAGGGAGTAAAACAATCCCCATCGAACTGGATCTTGCTCACGACTGATGCGAGCCTGCGAGGGTGGGGAGCCCACTCCCAGGAACTGACGGCCCAGGGACAATGGGACAAGGAAGAGGCGGCATGGAACATAAACCGACTGGAAGCCCGAGCAGTTAGACTAGCCTGCCTACGATTCGGTCACAGACTCCAGGGAGAATCTGTCAGAGTCATGTCGGACAACGCCACAACAGTTGCCTACATCAACTGCCAGGGAGGAACCAGAAGCCAACAATTGTCCCTGGAAATAGACCCCCTCATGGCGAGGGCGGAAGCAAACCTGCAAGGAATCTCAGCCGCCCACATCGCAGGAAAAGACAACATCTCTGCGGACTTCCTCAGCAGAGAGAAGCTAGACCCAGGGGAATGGACGCTGTCGACCACAGCCTTCCAGTTGATAGCAAACCGCTGGGGAACCCCAGCCATGGATCTCCTGGCAACCCGATCCAACACCCAAGTTCCCAAGTTCTTCAACCGCAGACTAGAACCACACTCCGGGGGAATCGACGCCCTCATCCAGACCTGCCACAGGAAAACCTACTGTATGCTTTTCCCCCTTGGCCACTACTGGACAGGATCATCCGCAAGATAGAACACCACAGGGGACTAGTACTTCTAGTGGCCCCAGACTAGTCAAGAAGGCCATGGTACACAGACATGCGAAGACTTCTTGCGGGGAACCCTCTGTGCCTACCTCCACACAGGGACCTTCTCCGGCAAGGACCGATCCTCCACGAAGACCCGACTCTATTCTTGCTTACGGTCTGGCCAATTGAGAGGGCTCACCTGAAGAAGAGCGGATACTCTAAGGCAGTGATTGACACCTTGCTCCGAGCACGCAAGTTCTCCACATCTCTAACTTACATACGAATATGGAGAGTATTCGAAGCCTGGTGTGAGGACCGCGAGATCCTTCTGCGGACAGTCAAAATCCCCATGATCCTGGAATTTCTGCAGGCCGGCTTGAAGAAGGGGGTTGTCTTTCAACTCCCTCAAGGTTCAGGTGACCACGCTGGCCTGCTTTAGAGCCAAAGTGAACAGCATCAGTCTATCAACCCATCCAGATGTTTCCCGCTTCCTGAGAGGGGTCAAACAAATCCGACCACCATTAAAGTTTCTGGTGCCCCTATGGAATCTCAATCTAGTACTAGACTTCCTAGCGGGAGCTTCCTTCAGACCTACACGCGGTCTGTCACTACGGCTCCTGACCTTGAAGACTGCATTCCTTGTGGCAATATATTCAGCCCGTCACATCTCTGAGCTTCAAGCACTATCCTGCCGGGAGCCATTCCTCAGGTTCACACTGGGATCCATACAGCTTCACACTGTCCCCTCTTTTCTTCCGAAGGTGGTTTCTCATTTTCATCTAAACCAAACCATCTCCAGACTAACATAAGGACTCAGAAGACTCACGCCTTCATAGTCATCTTAACGTTAGCAGACTCCTAGTCCGATACCTGGAAAGATCGGAATCTGTACAAAAGACGGACCACCTGTTCGTCCTTCACAGCTGGAAGAAACAGGGGGAAGCGGCCTCGTGGGTAACCATAATCCTGCTGGATCAAAGAAGTAATCAAGGCGACCTACGTAGAGGCAGGGAAGCCCCCACCTCTACAGCTCAAGGCCCATTCTACAAGGGCCCAGGCAATGTCCTGGGCGGAAACCAAGATGCTGTCGCCTGCCGAGATCTGTCGGGTGGTGATGTGGTCCTCCATATATACCTTCTCCAGGTTCTACCGCCTGGATGTCCAGGCCCGGGAGGACACAACCTTTGCAGGGGCTGTACTAAGTGGGCCATGGGCAGCCTGTTATGATTTTGGATGTGAATCCACAGTAGACCGTGGCCTTACCTTCAGGGAATGGTAGACCCAAGGTAGCGTTGTTAGAGAGCGACGTCTCTCTAGTCCCCGAACAGTCGGGAGACAGAAGCAAACAGACAGTCCAAATCCAATCCGGTATCAGGGCAGGCAGCAGAGAAGTCCAGGACCAGTCCGGTATCAGGGCAAGCAGCAAACAGGGAAGTCCAGGTCCAATCCGATATCAGGGCAGGCAGCAAACAGAGAAGTCCAGGTCCAGTCCTGTATCAGGGCAGGCAGCAAACAGAGAAGTCCAGGTCCAGTCCTGTATCAGGGCAGGCAGCAAACAGGGAAGTCCGGGTCCAATCCGATATCAGGGCAGGCAGCAAACAGAGAAGTCCAGGTCCCGTCCGGTATCAGGGCAGGCAGCAAACAGGGAAATCCAGGTCCAATCCAGTATCAGGGCAGGCAGCAAACAGGGAAGTCCAGGTCCAGTCCGATATCAGGGCAGGCAGCAAACAGGGAAGTCCAGGTCCAATCCAGTATCAGGGCAGGCAGCAAACAGAGAAGTCCAGGTCCAGTCCGGTATCAGGGCAGGCAGCAAACAGAGAAGTCCAGGGAAACACTCCAGGTCAGAACAAAGGCAAATAGCAGATTCTCACAGAAGCACCAGCACAAGCAAGCCTGTAGCTGAGGCGAGATTGTGCTGGGCTCAGTTCTTTAAATAGTTGAAGTTCCTGCGCAAATGTGGGAACTTCCGGTTTGAAGTAAGACGCGCCGTGGTGGGTGGAGCTTGCTTCGGGTCGCGTCGGATCGCATTGCTGCCAGAAGACGTCGGCAGGGAGGCATGGATGCCGGGGCTCTCCGCGCCGCCGCGCGTCGCGAGGTAACAGTACCTCCCCCGTAAAGACCCTCTTTCTTGTTCCGAGGGCGAGGTTTCCAAGGAAAACATTTATGAAACTCCTGGATTAAGCGAGGGGCCTGTATGTTATGGACCAGTTCCCATGAATTTTCCTCCGGGCCATAATCTTTCCAGGAGATTAAATATTGTAAGGTACCCCTTGATCTTCGAACGTCCAGGATTTGCTTAACCTCATATTGGGAATTATCTGGTATGACAGATGGGATTGTCTGCTTAAACTTCCTAGAGGGCCAGGATAGAATCGCTGGTTTCAGTAATGAGATGTGAAACACATCATGAATGTGCAAGGTAGGGGGTAGTCGAAGTTTAAAGGATACCCTAGTTATTTGTTTTTCGATCGGAAAGGGTCCAATAAATCGAGGTGCAAATTTTAGGGAAGGAGTGCGTAATTTGATGTTTCGTGTGCTAAGCCACACCAAGTCTCCAGATTTAAGTGGTGGTTCCCTTCTTCTCCTCTTATCAGCTTGATCCTTCATCCTACTGGATGCTTGTTGTAATAGGACTTGAGTCTTCTCCCATAAGGTAGTCATGGACTGAGCCACTCGGTCTACTGCCGGACAGGCAGAAGAGGTAGGAAAGGGAAGCGGAATCCGTGGCTGGCTCCCAAAAACCAGGAAGAAAGGTGAGGACCCAGAGGCTTGAGTAACATGATTATTATGACACATTTCTGCCCAGGGCAATAAAGATGGCCAAGTGTCCTGGTGTTGGTTGACATAACATCGTAAAAATGTTTTAAGTGTTTGATTAGTCCATTCAGTTAACCCATTGGATTGAGGGTAATAGGCGGAGGAAAAGTTGAAATCTATCTTAAACTTCTTGCAGAGTTCTTTCCAATATCGTGCCGTAAACTGTACTCCCCTGTCAGATACAATACTAGAGGGCAGACCATGGATTCGAAAGATGTGTTGAAGAAACAATTGGCCCAATTCAGGTGCAGACGGTAAGGCAGGCAAAGGGGTGAAGTATGCCATACGAGAGAAGCGATCAATGACGACTCAAATGACGGAATTGCCCTCAGAAGGAGGAAGATCCGTAATAAAATCAGTTGCAATGTGTTTCCATGGTTGATCTGGAATCGGTAGAGGTTGTAACAGTCCACTGGGTCGTTGTCTAGGTGTCTTTTGGGCAGCACAAATGGGACACGATTCAACATATCGTCGGAAGTCAGTTGCCCACTGTGGCCACCAGTAATGATGGGACACAAGCTTCATAGTTCCGAGTCTGCCAGGATGTCCGGAAAAGACTGAATCATGGGCCGAAAGTAATACTCTTAGTCTGGAACGTTTGGGTACTACTGTTTTGCCCATAGGAACAGGGAAGGTGGCTGCCAGTATTATTTGAGCCGGGTCGATAATATGTCGGGGCGGTTCAGGGGCGTCCTCCGGAAGAAAACTCCTAGATAAAGCATTGGCACGTATATTTTTTTCAGAAGGCCGAAAATGTAGCTTGAAGTCGAATCTACTGAAAAACAGCGCCCAGCGAGCTTGGCGAGGATTGAAGCGCTGAGCATGAGACAAATAAGCCAGGTTCTTGTGATCCATATAAATGGTAATAGTAAATTTGGCCCCTTCCAGAAAATGTCGCCATTCCTCGAGTGCCTTCTTGATGGCCAATAATTCTCGTTCCCGATAGTATAGTTCTTTTCTGCAGGGGAGAATGTTTTGGAAAAATATGCACAAGTGTACAACCCTCCAGACGCACAAGGTTGTAAGAGAACAGCCCCAACACCTAAGGTGGACGCATTGACCTCCAGAATGAATGGTTTCTCTGGGTCAGGACGTTGTAAACATGGGTCTTTAACAAATTCTTTTTTCAGAGATTGAAAGGCTTGGATGGCCTCAGGAGGCCAAACCCGATTCGGAGCTCCCCGCTTGGTTAGAGCAGTTAATGGTGCTACTAAGGTAGAATATCCAGAAATAAATTGGCGATAATAATTAGAAAATCCCAAAAATCGTTGCAAAGCCTTGAGCCCTACCGGTTGAGGCCAGACCAGAATTGCTTTGAGTTTCTCAGGGTCCATGCGAAGACCTGTCCGAGATACAATATACCCCAAAAAGGGTAACTGTTGCTGATGAAAGAGACACTTCTCCAATTTTGCATATAACCTGTTCTCCGTTGCACTTCATTTTTGGAAAAAATTAATATATCGTCAAGATATACGATGACATGGGAGTAAAGGAGGTCCCTAAAAATGTCATTTATCATATTTTGAAAGATTGCTGGAGCATTGCATAGTCCGAATGGCATAACCAAATATTCATAATGACCGTCTCGCTTATTAAACGCGGTCTTCCATTCCTCTCCCTCCCGTATTCTGATTAAATTGTATGCTCCCCGAAGATCGAGCTTGGTAAATATCTGTGCTCCTTTTAAATGGTCAAAGAGTTCTGAGATAAGTGGGATAGGGTATCGATTTTTCTTGGTGATGCTATTGAGTCCTCTGTAATCAATACAGGGTCATAAGGATCCATCCTTCTTTTTCACAAAAAAGAATCCGGCACCAGCCGGGGAGCAGGAGTGTCTGATGAAGCCCCTGTCTAGGTTCTCCTGAATGTACAGCTTTATAGCCTCGGATTCGGGTTCTGATAGGGCATAGACCCTGCCCCTGGGAGGTTCTTTGTCTGGTAATAAATCTATCCCACAGTCATAGGTACGGTGAGGTGGCAGGACCTCTGCCTGTTTTTTGCTGAAAACATCCGTGAATTCCGCGTATACTTGGGGTAATGCGGATGGTGTGGTTATTTGACAAGAGACAGCATGCATGACAGGATGGATCTGTTTTAGGCAATTTTGATGGCAGTGCATGCTCCATCTGGTCAGTTGTAAGGTACCCCAATCGATTTGAGGTTGGTGGAGTCTTAGCCATGGTAATCCAAGGATCACTTGATTTACTGAGGAGGGAAGAACATATAGTTGAATAGTCTCTTGATGTAGGATTCCGGTGTTGAAAGTAATTGGTTTGGTGATTTGAGAAATTTTCTTTGTCAGCGGTTGCCCAGAGATGGATGACACCATGAGCGGAACCGATAACGACTCAGTGAGAATTTGATATTGGCGGACTATTTCTTCTTCAATGAAATTACCGGCTGCTCCTGAGTCCAGGAAGGCTTGCAGATGAAATGTGTCACCATGGAGATCTATAGAGACTGGGATCTGTATTTGTGGAGAGGAAAAGGCATGACCCGGGAGGCCTCTCCTACCAGTCCTAGGTCCGGGAGTTTCCCGACTTGTTAGGACATTTACTGATGAAATGTCCAGCGCCGGCACAATATAAAGAAAGATTATTCATTCTTCTTCGCCGACGTTCTTCTGAAGTTAAATGACAGCAGTCGACCTGCATGGGTTCCTCACTGGACACTTGGGGTTCTGCAGTTTTGGGGCCATGAAGGGTCTCTGAAAGGAGGGTGCTAGTCGAATGGGTCGTCTGGTGATAGCCCGTTCCCGAGATATTTCTTGAAATCGGAGATCAAGTCGAATAGCCAGGCGGATTAAGTCCTCTAAGGATTCTGGGATTTCTCGGCCCGCAAGTTCATCCTTAATGGCTTCAGAAAGACCTTGTCGGAAGATGGCAGTAAGGCTGTCATTGCCCCAGCGTAATTCGGCTGCTAAGGTTCGAAACTGCACGGCATATTCCCCTACTGATAACCTTGCCTGATTTGTAATAGATCAGAGGCTGCTGAAGTTGTGCGACCCGGCTCATTGAATATCAAGTGGAAATCCTTCAGGAATAGTTCTAGATTGTCCATTAAAGGATCCTCTCTCTCCCAAAATGGAGAAGCCCAAGCTAATGCTGGTCCTTCCAACAGGGACAGGATAAACGTGACCTTGGTTCTATCTGTCGGAAATGATGCAGCTTGGAGGGAAAAGTGCATTGATTTAGGAAGCCACGACATTGGAGAAGTCCAAGCTATGGAGAAGCCCAAGCTAATGCTGGTCCTTCCAACAGGGACAGGATAAACGTGACCTTGGTTCTATCTGTCGGAAATGATGCAGCTTGGAGGGAAAAGTGCATTGATTTAGGAAGCCACGACATTGCTGAGGATTTCCATTGAAACGTGGTGGAGGTTGCACTCGTATAGGAGGAGCGGGCACTGAGGGAACTGGGTTTGCTGCAGCAGCCACCAAGAGAGCATCCATTCGAGCCACTAACCTTTCCAATACCCCTGTAACTTGATCTAGGGCTCCTTGCTGTTGCTGGATACGCGTCGCTAACCCAGGAATGGCTTGTAGGGCTGAGAGGTCTACAGGATCCATGGCCTCAGCTATCTGTTATGATTTTGGATAGGAATCCACAGTAGACCGTGGCCTTACCTTCAGGGAATGGTAGACCAAGGTAGCGTTGTTAGCGAGCGACGTCTCTCTAGTCCCCGAATAGTCGGGAGACAGACAGCAAACAGACAGTCCAAATCCAATCCGGTATCAGGGCAGGCAGCAAACAGGGAAGTCCAGGTCCAATCCGATATCAGGGCAGGCAGCAAACAGAGAAGTCCAGGTCCAGTCCGGTATCGGGGCAGGCAGCAAACAGAGAAGTCCAGGTCCAGTCCGGTATCAGGGCAAGCAGCAAACAGGGAAGTCCAGGTCCAATCCGATATCGGGGCAGGCAGCAAACAGAGAAGTCCAGGTCCAGTCCGGTATCAGGGCAAGCAGCAAACAGGGAATTCCAGGTCCAATCCGATATCAGGGCAGGCAGCAAACAGAGAAGTCCAGGTCCTGTCCGGTATCAGGGCAGGCAGCAAACAGAGAAGTCCAGGGAAACACTCCAGGTCAGAACAAAGGCAAATAGCAGATTCTCACAGGAGCACCAGCACAAGCAAGCCTGTAGCTGAGGCGAGATTGTGCTGGGCTCAGTTCTTTAAATAGTTGAAGTTCCCGTGCAAATGTGGGAACTTCCGGTTTGAAGTAAGAAGCGCCGTGGTGGGTGGAGCTTGCTTCGGGTCGCGTCGGATCACGTTGCTGCCGGAAGACGTCAGCAGGGAGGCATGGACGCCGGGGCTCTCCACGCCGCCGCGCGTCGCAAAGTAACACAGCCTCCTGCCCAGTTCGGGAGAAGCTTTTGTACATCCCATTGGTCCTGAGTCCATCTGGCTACACGCTAGGAAATGGAGAAATTACTTACCTGATAATTTCGTTTTCCTTAGTGTAGACAGATGGACTCAGCAACCTGCCCACGGCTGTCCCGGAATCCGGGAACCTCGGGTGACAAACCCCAAGAACAAGACAAGCACGGGTAAGCCAGGTATTACCCTAGTTCAAGACACCCATAGTTGCCAGGTGTCGGCATTATCCGGTTGAGTGCACTGGCGGTCTCCAATTGGAAATCAGTTGAACCAGTCCTAGTTAATCAAGTTATTTATTTATTTATTTATTTATTTATTCATTCATTCATTCATTCATTCATTCCTTGCTTTTTTATACCGGTGTTCGAAGGACATCACATCAGTTATAAGTTAATCAAGTTAACCAAGTTATCAGAGCACACACATATCCACAATTCTTTTCGAGGAGAATACTGAAGAGCAGAGCTCCTTGCACGGGTATATGTAGGCTGATGTCAGCTTTGAAATCTGACTCCATCTCCCATCTGCTATCAGGAGTACACTATACCCATTGGTCCTGAGTCCATCTGTCTACACTAAGGAAAACAAAATTATCAGGTAAGTAATTTCTCCAATTATGCCCAGAAACAAATGGTTGCCACAACTAAGCAGGATTAAGAGAACAATCATTTTAATTTTAAAATCTGTCCTTATCTCCTGCTTAGGGAGGGAGGGGACTCATTGGGATTTTAAAAGCATTTGAAAAGTAAAGAAATAGTTATAATTCTGTATAATGATATAGCTGCACATTGCAAGTGTCCAAAGTGGGAGTCACCACACAGGAAAAGGATCTAAGAGTCATTGTGGATAATATATTGAAATCCTCTGATCGGTGTGTGACAGTGGCCAAGGGAGCAAATACAGTACTATTAATTATTAGGAAAGGAATGGAGAATAAAATAGAATATCATAATGCCTCTGTATTGCTCCATGGGTCAACCATACTTGAGTACTGAGTCTAGTTCTGGTCACCACATCTTAAACAAGATATAGCCTTATTAGAAAAGATACAGAGAAGTGCAATCAAAATGATAAATGGGCTCAAACGATTCCCCTATGAGTTCAGGGTTTTTCAGCTGGGAAAAGAGAAAGCTGAGGGGAGAGATGTACAGGTCTATAAAATAAGGAGTAGAGGGGAGACATTTTTTTTTACTCAACACATAATTAAACTTTGGTATTCATTGCTGGAGGATGTGGTAAAATCTGTTAGTATTGCTCTAATTAAAAAAAGATTGGACAAGTTCCTGGGAAAAAAGAGTCCACACACCATTATTAAGGTGCACTTTGAGAAATCTGCTTATCCCTGGGATAAGCAGCATGGAATTTATTAATCTTTTTGGAATTCTGCCAGATATTTGTGACCTGAATTGGCCACTTGGAAACAAGGTACTAGGCTTGATGGACCTTTTGGTCTGACCCAGTATGGCAAATCTTACAGTCTTATATTTCAGTCCTATTTCTGTGAATAAAGCACACTTCTAATACACATCAATATTTATTTTGGGCATGTAAAACACTGATAAAGCATACGGAAACAAATTTTGCTTTTCTCTTAGCAAAATGGAGAAAAATACTTTGCTTGAATCAGGGCTTCCCAAATTTGTCCTGGAGACTCCATAACAGTTAGGTGTTTAAGATATTCACAATCAATGTGTATGAAATAAATTTGTATATATTGTAAACCCAGTATGTGCTAATTTATCTCATGCATATTCTTTTGGGTATCCTGAAATCCTGACTGGCAATGGGGTCCCTAAGACTGATTTAAGAAGTTCTGGTTTAAATTGTTCAAAATTAAATGCTAACAAATTGCTTTATTTATTTAGACTTTCTTTGCAAGGAATGTCGAAAAATTCATATTTACGTGGAACGTATAGATCGAAGAGATATACCAGAAGAGCAAATTTTTATGAAAAGATGGCTTCATGAACGATTTGAAATCAAGGACAAGTAAGTAGTGCTGCTAAAATTGTAATGCTCAGGAGTTCAGCTCAGTGCTGTCAGCTGGTCCCCAGCAAGAAGTCTGGATTGGAGTCTTGATTCCTAAGCTATTAGCCAGATATCCATCAGAAATTGCTGGCCCAAAGGCAGAAGGGTGCATCTTACACAACATATCAATATTATAATTCTATTTAGCATAGTTCCCACCCATATTGACTGGCAATGAATGTGCCTCACTTTTAACTCTTCTTCCTTCAGAATAACCACAGCCTTGTCCCAGCGTTACCTAAAACTGCTGGCCATGAACCCTCCCTGAGGTCTTGCTCCATTTCTTGACTGCTCTTAATACGTTTTGCCTTTCTCCAGTTTTACTGCTGTTATAATGTAGCATCCATTTCACTATCCATATTCATAATGTAGCCTGACTCCAGGCTAATTGATCAATGCTAAATTTGACCCATGAATAAATGTTATAATATATTTATGCTGACTAAGGTTCCTCTACTGATTTGAAATCTCTGTATAATGGTCTTTCAAAACTTAGCTTAAAAGAATATTGATACTTTATTAACATTGTAAAATTGATATTTCAGAATATTAATCTCCTTTGCTTCAATAAAATGTAGATTTTTCATAGTCAACTATGTTTTATATTTATATTTTATATATGACATAAACAGGAATGAATATATCCAATGGAATAGCACTCAGATATGAAAAGAGAGTCTGGAAAATCACTTATACAACTAGAAGCATTAAGGCTCCTCCATAATTTAAAGGAAAAGCAATCTAAAGCAAAGAAATAATTTAACTTTGTCTTGTCTACAAATGGCAAATAAGGTGATCATAAAATAGGTATATATCAGCTGCTTCAGTATAAGTCCAAATCATACATCAATACCAAATGTTTACTTCAAACTTTAATCCAATCAAAACTGCCTTCACAAAAAAGTGACTGCCTGAATCTTTTTAAAGTCAAAATCTGGGTGTGTTTAGAGTTTTTCAGCTAAGGCTGGAAAATACCAATGGGCTAGTTAAACCTATCCAAAGGTATGATAACTTGCTGTGAGGTTCCAATAGCCAATTCTTACCTGTCAACAGGGGCCTCTGTGGGTTTCAAGGACTAGTGGATCAGTCCTCCCAACACCTTGGCCCATGCTTCCTGCTGATAGCCACCTTGTTTTCTGTCTGGACACAAATATTCCAATCTTCCAGTCAGCAGATTGTCGGAGCTTGGTTCTCATTGTCTGGCCCCTTTCGGAGTCCTGATTCCAGAGTTTATCTCGCTGCATTGACTCCAGCATATTCTTCGCTTCTGTGGATCTGCTGATCTGTCACATCTGTTCTTCATGTTTCCAGTTTACTTATGCTTCTTACTGTCTTTCTACCAAGTCCTGGTTCAGGGGCTACAATAATAAGCCCTGCTGGCCACCAACACCCGAGGGCTCAACCAAGGGAAAGGTGGCCATCACAGTCAAAAGACTCCCTACTGCTGTTCCATTTGGAACCTGTCTAACTTACTTTGCCAGTGTACCTGCTAAGCCAGCCTTAGGATCACACTTGCAGCAGACTGTTAACACACTCGCCTACCAGAGGACCAATTTGATTGCAGTTTGAAGATGGACCATGACCCTGGGATCTACCCTATTGAAAATATCCTAGATCCAATAAGGGTGAAGTCATTTTCAATAGGTTTAAAACTGAAAAGCACACCAAATACTGGCATATATGTATAGTTTGTCTCACTTGTTATTTGGAGCAGATATTTAAAATGAAAAAGAAGTTTCTCTCAGATGATGATTGAATCTTGAATTAACATTCACTATTTCTAAATTGGATGGGACTCTGACATAAAATCAGTTATTTTGTCCTGATCTTTGATGCCAAATGTTTGTTGGTTTGGAACCTTTATTTATACACACACACACTGACAAAAATCACGACAGTCTCACAGCACAATTTTTTATCACTAGAGAAACGCACGACAAAAAAAAGCGCTGCTAAATAGGGCCTACACACACATTGGCAACCCATCTCAGCCAGGGCCTCCATTGCGTTAAAACACCCAAGGTCCAAAATCAGGGGGAGGGGGGGGTCTTAGTAAGTCCCACCTACTCTGGGGCCATCTGTTGAGGCAGCCTCGCAACACAAAAGTAAAACAAAAGATTTTAAAATCATCCAGCAACGCCATGCCCCCCTGCCCAAACCCCTCCCTTTTTCATTACAAACTCTCCTGCTCCAACCAAAGAACCCCTCCAAGGTTGCCCCCACAATCCCCCCCTTAGCCTGGAACTCCTCCAGATAACTCCCTGATGGTCTAGGGTAGCCTCCCTCCCCTTCCACCTCAAAATACCTCCCTGATGGTAGAGGGCCCCCCCTGGGGCCCTCCCCCACCCCATACTTTAAAATGAAGAATTGGTGGTTCAGGGTGGAATCTGGAACACCCCCTAGCCTCAGGCCTAGTTGATGCCATTTCCCAAAATGAAGCCAACCGGCCTTTGCTCCTATCACATGATGGGGAACTATGTGGAGGAACCCCTGATTTGTGCCTTGTTCTTATTTAGTAGTATAAGATATTTTGGGTGAGGGAGATCCAGGATTTGTCATTGTTTGAAATGTTATAGAAAATGTTTGAGTGTTTTGAATCTGCAGTTCATACTAAGTGTCCTTTGGATGGCATTTTATATGACATGGATCTGTAGGATGTGGCTTCTGGGATATTTTAAGGCAGTGTAGGTTAAGGGGTTTTGATGAGGTTACCTCTTAAGAGTACTGGGAGGATATGATTGGTGGGGATGTTCCTGAGAACATATAAAGTTAAATTAGCTGGAGTTGCCTTTTCTGGGTTAGAGCTTGGGAAGACAGGGACCTCCAGGATGTAAAGTCCTGGAGTAGCCAGCTTGTGGGCTGGTGGGGCCCAGGGAAACCTGTGTGGAGTGGGCCCTGCAGGGGTTTTTCCCCTCAAGTGAGAAGGCTCAAGGCAGAGATGAGAATAGGCAATTTTCTCCCCTGAGGAAAAGAAAAATGGCCTGGAGTAGTAGGTGAAGGGATAGTCCACAAGGGGGAATGCCTAAGGAGGACCAGAGTGTAAAGGAAACTGGGGAGGCGCGCATATTGCTGGAGGGAGAAGCCCATGATGGCGGGAGAATAGTATCTGAAATTGAGAGGTTGTGATTAGCTCATGGGGTTGGGAGTGCATGGCTTTAGTTGGTAATTGGGGATTTGAGATTCATATTTCCAACAAAGAGAGAAAACCTTGGAGGATGAAGAAGGGGTTCTGGGAATGATGGATCCAAATTTTGTTCAAGTGTGGATTGACAGAGTGTTATTCCAAACCTTGGGAATACCAGATAGTTTTAATATACAGTAGTGTGTGTTTAATTCTGACTATGTATCACATGAACTTTGAGAATTCATTACAGACCGTTTACCCTCTTCTAAAATGTATTTAGTTGCTGGATGGAAAATTCAGAAATAAAGTTAGGAGTTTGATTTGGATTTAAGCAATATATATACCAACATACTTGTTATTTTTTTATCTCCTTCATTTGCAAGTAAGAGACACTTCAGATTTTGTTTACTTTTGCTTTAAACCATTTTCTTTTCAAATGTGGAGGAACCTTAAGGCTTCTAGTTGCATATGAGTGGTCCTCTAGATCATTGGTTTCTATAATTTTTTTAATATGGTGCAGCTTTAGACATAGAATAATATGGCTAGAAATAAACTCTTCTGAAGTAAGAGCTTTTCTACCACTTAAAAAAATGAGATGCCTAGTCATTTATAGCAAAAGCCCCATTATTTGGCATGCATTGGAATAAATCATGTCTGTTAATAGAATACACTAGTTTTCTGAGCGTGTTTCACTCAAGTGTTTTTCATGATCAGTGGTTTTCAATTTAAACATATGGGAATAAACTTAAAGATCTAAACATACACACTAGAGCAGAAGTGGCCAACTCCAGTCTTCGAGCCACAAACAGGCCTGGTTTTCAGGATATCCACAATGAATATGCGTGAGTTGCTTGCATTGCCTCCATTGTATGCAAATGTATCTCATGCATATTCATTGTGGATATCCTGAAAACCAGGCCTGTTTGTGGATCTCTGAGACAGTGATGGGAATTGTAAGGCTAGATAAAATGAATGGGTGGGCAGACTAGGTGGGCCATATAGTCTTTTTCTGCTGTCATGTTTTTGTGTTTCTGTTTCTATGAAATCACTTTTTTATAGCTTTATACAATATCTATTTATTGAAATACAATTAGCAATCTAAGATCCCTCAGTTGTCACCATCACATACTATTTATCCTCATTCCTTCTACCCTCCACTAACAACCAAGCCCCACTTCTCCTCTTATCTACACATATGCCCTATACCCCTACACTACTTATCCTCACTCCTCTCCTTACACACACTGCTCACACCTTTGTCTTGTTTCAGCATCATGTTGATGGTGTTGAAAGCTTGAGTAGCTTTTTGAAGCAACTTGCTGATTTCTGCTAGCCTGCAAATTGGTCGCCTTTTATTCAGGAAACTTTAAATAAAAGGCAACCTGAAGTTTCATCGCCACCGGAGCAGAAGAAGAAGGTTGCTGCTTAGCAAATTTCAAGAATATTTCAAAGCATTGTGCAGCAGTAGTCCAGGCCACTTTAGTTTCTTCACTGTGATTGTTTCAAAGTTGTCTTCAGGTATGGTGGATCTCTCTGGATACACAACTTTTTCTATTATTTCAGCATCATTAAGAGTTGGTGCTACCTCAAGGTTTTCTTTAATGTTAAATCAAACATAAACAGAGGCAGTAAATTAATGAAACAAAACATTTCACTAAATGATTCATAAACCATCCAAATAATGAAATAAAAATTGTTGGAAGAAAAAACTTCACTTACCTTTAGGGAAAACCTTAAAATGAGGTTTATAACACTGTTAGTCAAAAATCTCTTTCCAACCTCATAAATTGTTGTTGCTTTAAATGTGTAAAACTGTGAATAAGTGCACTTATCTTATGATATATAGAGTTCAATAGCGAAGAATTCTTTATATCAAAGCCACGAGGGTAATCTGACCAACATTTCGCCTTCTAATGGCAGTATCGGGGATTTTTTCAGAATGAAACTCTTAACAAGCTGATTCTTTACAAAAATATAAGAAAAATATTTAAAAACTTATAAATTCCATCATATTCAATTTTAAATTACTTATACTCACAATTCAGGTGTTATTCACCAATGTAAACAATATACATGGCGCTCTGCCTACAGAATTTCATAGCAAGTAATGGCAATAATATGGGTGCTACAGTATTTAAACTAGCCAGGAGTTCAAATTCTAACCAATCCAATAGTCAGTTCCATACACATTATTACAGCAACCAGTGAACAACTGAGCTCAGAGACTTTAAAACCTGACATCACTAAAAAATAATTAATTCAAAAAACAAAATCTTCAATGCCAAAAAGCTGCTTACATTTTCTGTCAGAGTTGCACAGAATGTATTTTGCAAAAAAAAAAAAAATGTTTTCAGTACAGAACATTTAGTTACAGCTTCATCTTAATATATTTAACATTTCCTTCAATAATGTCCTCATAAAAATAAATGTCACTTGATGTTCACATGAACTCCATTCAGTTCAGCTGTTTGCAGGCAAAATATCCACTGCTGTTCTCTTCGTCATAATTCTCTATCAAAGGACTTGGATTTTTGCCCATATAATCAATTGCAAAAAAAATGTAATGATAAATAAGAATGTTGACATTCCAAATAATGTGAAATAAATGGAGCTTCTTTGAGTTTGTGATTATAACAATTGTGATGTTCAGAAATACATGTTCTCAAAAGTCTTTCCAGTTTCCCCAACATATAATTTTGCACATGGACAAATGATTGGGTCGATTTAAAAAAAAAAAAAAAAAAATGCACTGGCATCCATGTGCACATGGTTCCCTGCACATGCACATGGATGTGGCTATTTTATAACACATGCATCTGAGCACGCGTGTTATAAAATATATCTGCGCGCACATGTGCACCCAATTTTATAATCGGCGTGTGCATGTGTGGACAGATGTCTGTCATGTGCGCAATGGGAGGGGATCTTAAAAAAATACGCGTGGCGACACAGGTGGGCCTTTCCCAGTTCTCTAATCCTAACCCTATCCTTCCTCCCTCTTCCCTTCTCCTCCCCAAACCCTAAACTATCCCTACCTAACCCCTTTTTTTTTCATACTTATTTCTGCTCCAGAGCAGTATCTTCCGCGCACCGGCTGGCTGCCGGCACGCGCTTCCCTGGGACAGCGGCTAATGGTGTTACCCCATCCCCCGGCCCGCCCCTTTGGAGAGGCCCTGCATTTTGGTGCATGGCCAGGCCCTTCCAAAAATTCACTCAACACATGCAAGGGCTGGCCACAAGTGTAACCCCCATTATTTACGCGCTTGACCTTTTTAAAATCGGGCCGATAATGGGCCAGATTTTAGTAGCTACGCGCGGGCATAGATTTGTGCGTGCAACCCGGCGTGCACAAATCTTCGCCCGATTTTATAACATGCGCGTGCAGCCGCGCGCATGTTATAAAATCCAGGGTCGGCGCACAAGGGGGTGCACACTTGTACACCTTGCGCGCGCCGAACACTAGGGGAGCCCCGATGGCTTTCCCCATTCCCTCCGCCCCCCAGCCCTATCTAAAAAAAACAACCCCTGACCTTTGTTGAATAAGTTGCTCCTGCCGGTCGAGTGCCGGCGTGCAATCCCCCGGCACGGCCGCTGTGCCGGAGGCCTCGGTCACGCCCCGGACCTCCCCGCCCCTTTTTTCAAACCCCGGGACATGCGCGCATCCCGGAGCTTGCACGCTTCGCCAGGCCTATGCAAAATAGGCTTGGCGCGCACAGGAGCGGGTTTTCGCGGTTATGCGCATAATATATGCGCGTAACCCTTTTAAAATCTGCCCCAATGTATAACAAAGAAGCATATGTAGTCAACAAATATAACTTAATAGCTTTTATTAGTAGATGGATGTATGAAATCTTTGATTTGCAAAGTAATCTCACAAGACTTGCAATGGCCACATTTAAAGTGGCTTCTAGATAGAACTATATCTCTCTACTTTTGTGATCAAACAAAGTGAGGTAAATATGAGAAGCATAATTTTTCAATGGATGTGGATGTGTGTTGGTTTGCTTATCAATTGGGGTATTTAATGACTTCTGTGTTTAAGAAGAACTGTGATCGCAATTCTTTTTTATATTACAAAAGTGTACATTATTTCCATTGAAAAGACAGTTTTCCTATTTGATATTGGGGATTTATTTTATTTAAAAATTGTGAGCTGCTACTTCCAGTTTCTTTTTCAGAGTGGATTCCAGTTAACACTTTCATAAAATGCACAAGTAACCGATATAAAACATACACACAAAAATCACAATTAACAGTCAAGTAGAATCATATAAAACATCAAAAGCTTCAATAAAAAATAATGCCTTTACCATTTTTCTAAAAATGCTCAGATCCTTTTCCCTGTGTAATTCTGCAGGGAAGGGCTTTCCACAAATTGGGACCCACTTAAGCAAAAGCCAACGCTTGAGTTCTAGAAGCCTGAATTCTGAAGTAGGCGGTATTGCTAACAATTTACCGGCTGGTAAAAGTGTAACCTTCTTGCCAATGAGCAGGAACAGTCTCCATAAAGGAGTTTGTTTATAATTACCAGCATTCTAAATTTTGCTCTCCAAAGAATAGGTATCCAGTGAAGGTGGCGCAAAACAAGGGTAATGTGATCAGTCAATCAAGCTCCTGACAACAGTCTAGCAGCATCATTTTTTACAAGCTTTAACATCCATAGTTGTTTTTGCAGCAAACCAAAATATAGACTGTTACAGTAATCTAACTGCCCACCTATCAAGGACTACAATACATCTAAAAAGATCACTAAGTAATACTCTTTAAAAGCTATCGTATTACTTTCTTAAAATGAGCAATAAGTGTCAGGTTTTAATCTAAGAAAATGCCTAGGTTTTGTGCCTTTAAACAGATTTATTAATAATAGCATACATTTTACTATCAGTGAAATGAGATGGCAATTTCTTCCTGATCCATGATATTGTGATCTTTGATATATTCAAAACAAGCCTCTTGCTATGTAATCAGATTCTTATTTTATACATACATTCCCGAAAAATGTTACTGGGAAAAAACCATCAAGGCTACATTGTATAAAAAACTCTGCGTCTTCGACATAGGTGTAGGCCAGATTGACAAACTAAAGAGTAGCAAATCACCTGGACCGGATGGTTTGCATCCTAGGGTTCTGAAGGAACTCAAAAATGAAATTTCTGATCTATTAGTTAAAATTTGTAACCTATCATTAAAATCATCCATTGTACCTGAAGACTGGAGGGTGGCCAATGTAACCCCAATATTTAAAAAAGGCTCCAGGGGCGATCCAGGTAACTATAGACCAGTGAGCCTGACTTCAGTGCCGGGAAAAATAATGGAAACTATTCTCAAGATCAAAATCGTAGAGCATATAGAAAGACATGATTTAATGGAACATAGTCAAAATGGATTTACCCAAGGGAAGTCTTGCCTAACAAATCTGCTTTATTTTTTGAAGGGGTTAATAAACATGTGGTACATGTAGTGTATTTGGATTTTCAGAAGGCGTTTGACAAAGTCCCTCATGAGAGGCTTCTACGAAAACTAAAAAGTCATGGGATAGGAGGCGATGTCCTTTTGTGGATTACAAGCTGGTTAAAAGACAGGAAACAGAGAGTAGGATTAAATGGTCAATTTTCTCAGTGGAAAAGGGTAAACAGTGGAGTGCCTCAGGGATCTGTACTTGGATCGGTGCTTTTCAATATATATATAAATGATCTGGAAAGGAATACGACGAGTGAGGTTATCAAATTTGCGGTTGATACTATTCAGAATAGTTACATCACAAGCAGACTGTGATACATTACATGAGGACCTTGCAAGACTTGAAGATTGGGCATCCAAATGGCAGATGAAATTTAATGTGGACAAATGCAAGGTGTTGCATATAGGGAAAAATAACCATTGCTATAGTTACACGATGTTAGGTTCCATATTAGGAGCTACCACCCAGGAAAAAGATCTAGGCATCATTGTGGATAATACTTTAAAATCGTCAGCTCAGTGTGCTGCAGCAGTCAAAAAAGCAAATAGAATGTTAGGAATTATTAGGAAGGGAATGGTTAATAGAACGGAAAATGTCATAATGCCTCTATATCGCTCCATGGTGAGACCACACCTTGAATACTGTGTACAATTCTGGTCGCCGCATCTCAAAAAAGATATAGTTGCGATGGAGAAGGTACAGAGAAGGGCAACCAAAATGATAAAGGGGATGGAACAGCTTCCCTATGAGGAAAGGCTGAAGAGGTTAGGGCTGTTCAGCTTGGAGAAGAGACGGCTGAGGGGGGATATGATAGAGGTCTTTAAGATCATGAGAGGTCTTGAACAAGTAGATGTGACTCGATTATTTTCACTTTCGAATAATAGAAGGACTAGGGGGCATTCCATGAAGTTAGCAAGTAGCACATTTAAGACTAATCGGAGAAAATTCTTTTTCACTCAACGCACAATAAAGCTCTGGAATTTGTTGCCAGAAGATGTGGTTAGTGCAGTTAGTGTAGCTGGGTTCAAAAAAGGTTTGGATAAGTTCTTGGAGGAGAAGTCCATTAATGGCTATTAATCAATTTTACTTAGGGAATAGCCACTGCTATTAATTGTATCAGTAGCATGGGATCTTCTTAGTGTTTAGGTAATTGCCAGGTTCTTGTGGGCTGGTTTTGGCCTCTGTTGGAAACATGATGCTGGGGCTTGATGGACCCCTTGGTCTGACCCAGCATGGCAATGTCTTATGTTCTTATGTGTCATACAGTAATCCCAAAGATGAAAAAACAGCTGCAATTGGGAATAAATGTTAGACAAGACTGGTGTTAATGTAGATCTTGAGGTACAACACTCTTTCTACCCTCTTCCAATTTGAACATACATCCCCCAGTTGTACTCGCTGCTGCCTAACTTGGAGAAATGATCTGAACCATTCTAGCACAGGCTCCCCACCACGTGCCTCCCCAAGACCAATCTGTTGAAGGTGAGCCAACATTCACACTATTTTTCCCTTGCTCTCATTTCACATTTAAGGCATCCAGTAATGACAACAATAGAGTTTCCGTACCATGGGCCTTATGGAAACCATATCATTAAGCATCAAGAACTCTATTGTCATCTATAAAATCAGTTTACTTCATACATACACATTTCTCAATTATTTTCCCTAAAGTAGATAGATTTGCAATAGGCCAAAAATTAGATAGCTCTTGCAATGGTAAAGAGGAGTTTTTCTGAACAGGCCTCACTGTTACTTTAACTCTGCAGGCATACTAAGGGGTAGATTTTAAAAGGCCGGCGCGCACAAATGGATGCAGCTGTTTTATATCATGCGCGCATCGGCACACACGTTACAAAAAATGTAATTCCCACGCGCACATGCGCACCAGATTTTAATGTCTGCGGGCATGTGGCCTCTGCGCGTGGAGGGAGGGGGGATTTTAAAAGAATCGCGCGGTGACGCAATTGGGCCTTTACCCAGTTTCCTCCCAGTCCCTAACCCTGTCCTTCCTCCCTCTTCCCCTCTCCTTCCCGACCCCTAAACTAAACCTATCTATCCCTAATTTTTGTTTTTTTTAATACTTAATGCTCCTCCGGAGCAGAAGTAAACTCCGTATGCTGGCTGGCTGCCATTGTGCTCTTCCCCAGGACAGCATCTAATGATGCTCTCCCGGCCTGCCCCCGCCCGCCCCTTTCTTCAGGCTTGGCACTTCTGTGCGTATCGGGGGGTTACGCGCGTGGCTGGGCCCTTTCGAAAATCAGGGTCCAGCCACGCTCATAACCTCCGGTATTTGCGCTCGCGGGCCTTTTAAAATTGACTTGAAAGTGATTTATTAACAATTACTTGGATGATTTTGTAGGTAACATCCTGAAGCCCTCTAATAATGGCAAATAGAGATGGATCTAACTTGAAGTGGGTTGATTTCAATTGGCCAATGATCTCTCATTCAATGCACTGTACCAAAAGTCATCAATTTCTCCTCAGCAGAACCATCTTCCATAAGATCCTCTTTCATTTCATTATCCCTGCTTAGCTGTGATTATATGGCAAAAATCTTATCTTGAAAGAAGGCTGCCAAACTTTCACAACTAGGAAATGATCTAATATGAGTCTCAGGTTTGACAGTCAGCTTCCCAATCACTTCAAATAGTTCATGTTGCTAATTTAATGAGTGTTGAATTTTACCTGTTAAAAAGTCTCTCTTTCTAATCAAACACCACCATTTATACTCATGTATTTACTCTGAATAATCCTGTTTAGATGAGCTATTTTTTCTGCAGTATCTTTCAGCACATCTAAAGTTTCTTCGTTTCTCAATCAGATCTGATGTGTACCACTAGACACGATAACAGGGACGGCTTATCTGAACTTGTTTAGCAGAAGCTAACCTATCATAGATACAAGTCAAGGTAGATTTCCAAGTATTTAAAAGTTTATCTACAGTTGACATGGAAGTAAGATCTAATTTAAAATACCAATGTTCTTTAATAGCTTCTAAATCAATCTGATTTCAAACAACCCTGATCCCGTTGTCATTACAATCCGCTGAGGCTGCAACTTCATTTAGATGGAATAATATAACAGAATGATGCAGCCAAGCTATATCAAGTACACACAACTGGGATATAGCGTTCAGCCACCTGATGTAGTAGAACCAAAGATCTAAGATATGACCAGCAGTATGTGTGGACACTTGTATCATTTTTAGAAAATCTGCACAATTCATGACACCCAGTAACTCCCTAGCATGTATTTATCATCATCATCATCACCATCATTATCATGGACATTAAAATCTCCTACAATTAACAACTTAGTAAAGCGGAAATGCAGGGCAACTAGTGTCTCAGCCAAGAATCAATCAAAGAACCTAGCATCAGATTTGATACAGCGAGATGATACACATTCCTCTTTTAGGAATGCCTATAAAGAGGGCTTTATTTTCCCATGGATATGCAAGCTGAATTAGCCATGTTGTCTGGGGAACGTCCTCCGGTCCTCTAGGTGGCAGAGATCCTTAAAGCACACATAGCTCTACTCTGTGTGCCTGCCTGTGTGTCCTCCTCCTGCAGTTCCCAGCTTGCCTCAGTCTAGTTTTCTCTGCGGTGCAGGGTGCACATGGAACTCCTCACTAGTATTGTCAGTGTTAGGCTACAAGTATTTTTCTTTTTTGTTTGCTGTGAATACAGCAGGGCAGCAATGCCTAGACCGCCTGGCTTTAAGTTCTGCCAGTGCAGCAAGATTATGTCAGCAACAGACGGTCATGTGCTCTATTACCTCTGTTTGGGACCAGGCCATGAGCCATCCAACTGCAGGGACTGCGGCCGCATGTCTCCGAGAGCAAGGAAAGCAGTGGCTGGCAAAGGTAGTAAAGTTGAGGGAGGCAGTCTCTGGCTCATATGCTCCAGGATCGGCTCATGGATCTACACAGTCCTCCCCGGGGCCCAGTTGGGAAACCCCAAAGGTGAGGGGGAAGAGGGCTGCCTCGGTAGGCCCCTCAGGCGACCCAGGGGCCCCGCTAAAGTGTGCCCAGGCCGCATCGATGCACAGAGTGTCAGAAGATCCACTCAGGCGATGCAAGTGCATTGCACATGTTCGACATGACGCTCGACGCAATGATCAAAGCGACACACTGCACCATGCCAACTCACATGAGTTGAAGAGGAAGAAGAGGGACGCAGCATCAGGGAGTCAGAGAGCCTTAGCTGACGCACCAATGCAAGGAGTTGACACCGAAGCACCATACGTCCAGGAGCGGTACGTCAAAAGGCCATAAAGCCTATAGACTATCGAGTCCCACACGTTTCACCAACAGAAGGGGATTCATTGACGGCACGACCGCCAGTGGCATAGGGAGACTCTGTGCCGGATCTAGAGCTCGTCTCTTCAGATGTGGAGCCAGTATCCATGCAAAGATCAGCAGGGTCATCTCACTCGTCATGGGTCTTCTTGGATCTGTCAGCAGCCTCCAGGTGCAAGCAGGAGGGGTCGCACCTCCAAGAGCCCCTGGAGAAGAGCCATAGGCCAGGCCCTGGGGTGGAGCGGTCAACGGCCTGACCCAGAGGCCCAAACTCTATTTTGCTAGTGGCAGTCCCCCCCCAGAGGAAGGGGTCACCGGGTCACCACCCAGGGCAACAGGGGATGCTAGCCTCCCATGCAATGAGACAGCTCAAATTCGAGCTCAGTTTTTATCCTCAGTGGAACAAGGCACAGCGAAGAGTGGAGAAGTCTAGTATGGTTGTAGCCCCGCACCTACAGGGCCTCATGACACTGGACAGCAGCTGGGGAGACCCCTGCAAGAGTCCCCACAGAGTCTCTCGCTTTTGGAATCGGATACCACATCTCCGGTGTCATCCACTGGGTACTCTTCGGACCCCCCCCCCCCCCCCCCGGAGGAGCAGCTATGGCCAGTATCCCCGCCAGAGGACCTATCCTACTCCAAATTTGTGGAGAAGATGGGAAACACCCTTCATGTGGGAACTCGGAAAATACCAGATCCCAGGGCGGAGGTCTTGGGTATCCTGAAAATATTTGAGACACCCGCGGAGCCCACAGCCTTGCCTTCACATGCAGTGCTGGATGAGGTGATGACCAGAACATGGCAGGCTCCATTGTCGGGGTCCTCGACAGCAAGGAAAACCGACCTGAAATTCCAGATGCGCGAGTCACCCTTCTACGTGGCAGTACAGCTGCCCCACGCCTCCATTGTGTTAGGAGCTGCTATCTGTTGGGGGTATCAATCAGATAGTAGTTAGTAATCTGTTGGTATTTAGGAGAGTTGTGGGTGGATCCTTGGTCTGGTGGCAGATGACCACACCCCCGGGGGAAGATCCCAAGAGGGACCACCGGTCAGGCTCAGAGTTAGGAAACAGACACACACTAGTTATTTTATTAGACAGTATACTGAACCACCTGAGGTGGCAGTAGTGAACTGGAATGCCCGGCTGTGCTGTAGTCCCTCAGATACTGGAACAGCGATCCCTGGAGGCTGAGCTGTAGAGAAACTGAAATATAGTGAGTATGCAGGGTTCATGGATAGAACCTGATGGTAACACTCACACAATGTCTCATAGAAGCCCAGGAGCTGGAATGTATAGGCCCTCGAGGAGCGAGTACCTGGTTCCAGGGAAAGCTCTGAGAAAGTGATGGTAACTCACAGATGTAGTAGGCAGCGATGACTTCCAGGCAGAAGTAAATACTGAGCAAGTCTGGGAACGAGGGCCCTCAAGGAGCGAGTACCGGTTCCAGACTGTCACCTGAAAAACAAAGGAGAGAGTGAGGCCCCCGAGGAGCGGGTACCCCTGGTAAGTCCGAGGAGACAGAGTAGCTTAAGTAGAGTAACCTGTGTACCATAACCTTTGCTTACTCGCTCTGTTAGCAAATTCTAAGACCTTATATATCCGTCGCAGGTGACGTCATCTCCGGAGGATGCCCCAGATGTTCGCACCATCTCCGGTAGTTGTCTGGGCTGTGCGCGCGCGCCACTAGGCCTCCAGGAAACATGGTGGGTTGCAGCATCTAGCCGGTCCAGGGATGCTGGAGGTCTTCGGTAGAAGGACGCCGTGGCAGCCAATCTTCCCGCGGGCAAAGAGGGAGGCGGGAAAGAGGGCGTCGGGAACCGACGGACACAACATATTGTAGTGGAGTCAGCAATGAAAAAAGCAAAGAAATTGAGGCTCCATTTTAATACTCTACCAGGGAGAGATAACAAGCTCCTGGATGTGCTTGGGAAATGGATATTTCAGGCAGGCATGCTAGATGCTAAGATCCAGCAGGACCAGTTTTACATCGCCCAGTATCTTTATGAATGTCTGCAATCATTGAAACCACTTATAGGGACCTTGGCCCCAGGAGAGAATCCACCGCCACAGCTGCATGCAATGGAAGAAGGGCTACGCCACTTGCTCCGCTCCATCTACGAGGCATTCGACACATCGGCCAGAATCACCATGGGAGTCATTGCGGCAAGGCGGCTCGCATGGCTGCGGCGAGCAAGCTCAATCCGGGAAGATGTCCACGAAAAGCTCGCTGATCTTCCCTTCTTCCCAGACAATCTGTTCGGAGACAAGCTGAAAGAGACAGTGGCGCAGTTGAAAGAGCAAAGTGTGGCAGTCCAGTCCCTGACTTCCCCCTAGGAGGTATTACCATACCTCCCGGAGGTCACTCGCGCAGCAGAGAAGGGGGTAGAGCATACCCCAACTTTCTTCAGCTCTCGTACCAGCCCCTGAGGGGAGAACAGCCGCAGCAGCCACTGAACCAGAACCGACAGCGCAGCACATGCCCCCCGCAGGGACCCACGGACCCGAACAGCCAAAAGGAAGAGTCGGGGTTTTAACAACATCCCGGTTAACCTCACCGCTAGCGGTAGGGAGCAGAATATCCCACTTCTACCATGCTTGGGAGAGGATTACCACCGACTGCTGGGTGCTCCAAATTGTCAAGGAGGGATACGCTTTGAATTTCAGCAGTACACCAACACTTCCGTGGCCCCTACAACCGTGTGGGAGTGGAGCGCATGATGAGAGGGCCCTGGAGGAGGAGGTGGCCAGGCTGTTTCAACAGAATTGCATCCACCATATCCCTGTCGCCCAGAAGCACTGGGATTTCTACTCCCCATAATTCCTCATCCCCAAGAAGTCGGGGAGCCTCAGTCCCATCCTGGACCTGAGGGCGCTGAACAGGTTCATTTGCAGGGAAAAATTCAAGATGACCTCCCTCAAGATCATCCTCCCTTTCTTTCAGCCCAGCGACTGGATGAGTGTGCTAGATCTGAAAGACACGTATGCCCATGTCCCTATTCACCATGTCTGTTGGCAGTACCTCTGCTTCCAAGTCAGGAAATGGCATTTCCAATAAAAGGTGCTTCCATTTGGACTGTCATCCTCCCCAGGGTTTTCACCAATTGCCCGGCAGTGATGGCTGCCCACCTCAGGAGACAGGGGAATACAGCTGTTCCCCTACCTCAATGACTGGTTGGTAGTAGTCCCGAGCCAGCCCGCCCTACAGCGCAGCCTGCAGATCACCACCGACTGCATGTAGGACCTGGGCTTACTGATCAATTATGAGAAGTCGCACCTGCAGCCAACGCAGGTTATGCAGTTCATCGGAGCAATCAACACGAGAATTGGCAGATCCTACACTGCAACTGCTATTGACTAGATATGTGCCAGCCAAGCAAGTACTGACCCTCCTAGGCCACATGGCAGTGGCAGTCCAGGTGGTGCCAAACACGCACTTGCATATGCGCAGACTGCAGTGGCGGCTGAAGGCACATTGGACATAACATTTGCATCCCTAGTCACAACAAGTTCTAGTCACTTCAAGCATGAGGAAGGATCTCCAGTGGCGGCTGCGGTCTAGAGCACTGACCAAGGGCATGCCTTTCCGACAGCCACAGCACCAGGTCGTCTTAACCACATATGCCTCTACAAGATTGGGGAGCCTACATAGGCCAGATGCAGACCCGGGTCAATGGTCTCAGCAAGAGAGGTCACAGAAGATCAATCTGCTGGAGCTGTGTGAGGTGCGATATGACATGCACATGTTCAGGGACGTGCTGTGGGGGAAAGCAGTGATGGTTCATACCGACAATCAGACAGCGATGTTTTACATAAACAAACAAGGAGGGTCCAGTCCTCGGACACTTTGCCAAGAAGCAGTGTGCATCTGGGAGTGGGCAGAGACAGACAGGATCTCCCTCCATGTGACTTATCTCCCAGGTGTTGGAAACGCCAGAGTGGACAAGTTGAGCAGGATGTTCCAGCCCCACAAGTGGGAACTTGACCAGGAGGTAGCCTACCAAATTTTCCAAGAATGGGGTCGACCAGCCATAGACCTTTTTGCAACAAAAAGCAACAAGAAGGTGTGGGTGTTTTGCTCGGTGTTCTCCAGCAAGCATCGCATAGCACAAGACGCCTTCCTCATCTCATGGAAGTAGGGGGCTGCTGTATTCTTTCCACCCATCCCGCTGATAACCAGAGTTCTGCAAAAGTGCATCATGGACAGAGCCGACCTCATCCTCATAGCACCGGCATGGGCCCGGCAGCCATGGTATGCGTACCTAGTGCGGCTTTCCATTAGACAACCGCTGCTCTGGGACATGCCGAGAATCTGCTATTGCAGGAAAGGGGATCCCTAATCCACCCCACGCACTTCACCTTATGGCGTGGAGGTTGAAAGGACTTACCACCACCAATCCAGCCAGCCCGCCCTACAACACAGCCTGGAGATCACCACCGATTGCATGGGGACCTGGGCTTACTGATCAATTACGAGAAGTCGCACCTGCAGCCAACGCAGGTTCTGTAGTTCATAGGAGCACTCAACACGAGAATTGGCAGGACCTACCTACCAGAGTCCAGGACACACACCATAAGGACGCTGGCAGCACAACTGCTAGTGACCACATACGCGCCAGCCAAGCAAGTACTGACCCTCCTAGGCCACATGGCAGTGGCAGTCCAGGTGGTGACAAACACACACTTGCATATGCGCAGACTGCAGTGGGGGTTGAAGGCACAATGGACACATTTGCATCCACAAGGAGAAATTATCAGGCCAGGTGGGCCAGATACTCAGACTGGTGTGAAAAACATGACGTGAATTCCTTCTCCTGCCCACCAGAACGGCTATTGGAGTACCTCCACTCCTATACCAAGTGGGATTGGTGACAGCATCAGTCAGAGTACATGTCAGTGCGATGTCCTGTCACCCGCTAGTCTCAAGGTTTATGAAGGGCATCCTGTGTCTGCGCCCGCCGGTCCAAAAGCCACCGGTTCCTTGGGACCTTAACCTGGTTCTAGAGCAACTGATGCTCCTGCCCTTCGAGCCCATGGACAGTTGCCATGTGAGGTATGTTTCCTGGAAGATCCTGTTCTTAGTCGCCCTCACTTCAGCTAGGAGGTTTGAGCGAACTGCAGGCGCTAGCGCATTATTCACCGTACCTACAGTTCCACCACAATTAAAGTAACATTACGTACACACCCCTCCTTCCTCCCTAAAGTAGTTTCGGCCTTTCACCTCAATCAGACCATTGACTTGCCGATTTTCTTTCCGAAGCCGCACAAGTTGGATACTGAGAGACGGCTGCACACCTTAGATTGCAAGTGTGCCTTGGCCTACTACAAGCGCCGTACTCATTCAAAGTCAAGAGCTTCTCAACTCTTTGTCTCTTTTAACCCGAACACCCCTAGGCTCCCAGTGTCAAAAAGGACCCTCTCATCATGGATCTCACAATGCATCCTATTCTGCTATAACAGAAGATCGGAGACTCTAGCTACATCGCCAAGAGCCCATCAAGTAAGAGCGATGGCAGCATCCATTGCCGATCTACATGACGTATCTATTCAGGACATATGTAAAGCCGCCACATGGGCGTCTCTGCATACCTTTACTGTGCACTCCTGCCTAAATCAGCAGACAGCCTCAGATACAGTGGTAGGGAGAACTATACTTACAGTAGGAGCAACCAGAGAGACTGCTGAGACACCCCTTGGCCTATAAGAAGGGACCGCACACGGCGCCAGAGGTCCAGTGGGGTGCTCAACCGTGCAGCTTGGGTCTCCCCAGACAAGATGACTAATTCAGCCTGCTTATCCATGGGAAAAAAGCAAGTTTGCTTACCGTAAATGGTGTTTTTCGTGGATAGCAGGGTAAATTAGCCATGCTAACCCGCCCACCTCTCCGGACAGTCTCAGCCAGCACAGCACAGCACAAGCTCGGATAATAGACTGAGGCAAGCTGGGAAACACATGGGGAGGACCCGCAGGCAGGCACACAGAGTAGAGCTCTGTGTGCTTTGAGGAGCTCCGTCACCTAGAGGACCGAAGGACGCTCCCCAGACAACATGGCTAATTCATCCTACTACCACAGAAAACACCATTTATGGTAAGCAAACTTGCTTTTTTCTCATTGTGATTCGCTGTTGAAAATTGATAAGCAATCTGTCTGTTCATGAAGTATTCACAAGGGTATTCCATTTTACCCGGTTTTCATTAAAGATAGAAACATTTTTTGAAAAAAACCTTTGGAAGATGTTACAATTGCATTCATGTTTTTCACATAAGACTGCAAGGAGCTTGTACTGGGAGAAAAGATTTGAAAGAAAATTATGCCCCTCATATTTATCTCCCTTTGTTAATCATAAGAGCAGAGAGATACAGATTTGGCTAGAGGCCATGTTAAATATGGTCATTGCAAGCCTTATGAGGTTTCTTTGAAAATCAAAGATTTCACACATCCATTTACCAATAAGAGTTGTTAAGTTACAGTATTTGACAACCTGTGATTCCTTGTAATATACATTAAGCTATCCATGTGCAAAATTATATGTTGGGAAAACTAAAAGATTTTTTAGGACACATATTTCTGAACATTGTAGTTTTAATCACAAACACAAAGAAGTTCCATTATGTTGACATTCTTTTGAATCATAACAATTTTTTGTAATTGATCATGTGGGCAAAAATCCATGAGGAGAAGATCAAGATAGAGAATTACAACGAAGAGAACAGTGGATATTTCACCTGCAAACAGGTGAACCGAATAGACTTAATATGAACATCAAGTGGCATTTATTTTATGAGGTTGTTACTGAAGGAAATGTTAAATATATTAGGATATAGTTGTAACTAAACATTCTGCATAGTTATATTAAGAAAAAAAATTATTTTTTTTTTAAGAAAATACATTCTGTGAAACATACATTCTTATATTTCTGATAGAAAATATAAGAATCTTTGGACATCTAAGATCTTGTTTTTTTGAATGAATAATTTTTTAGTGAAGTCAGGATTTCAAGTCCCTGAACTCAGTTGTTCATTGGTTGCTGCATTCATGTGTATGAAACTGATCCTTTGGTTAGAATTTGAACTCCTAGCTAGTATAAATACTGTAGAATCCATTTTGTTGTAGTTTAGAAAAGACACTACTCTAGCATGTGAATATAATATAGGAAGGTGTAAGCAAAACTGACAGTGACTGTAACTTAATGATCTACCATATCACCCACCTTCATACAAGAAAACAATCGGTGTACTTATAAAATATTACTGTGTTAATCCTTTACAAAAACAGAACTTCTAAATGTCCATCTACCAAAGAACAATGAATAAAGTAATATTACAGAATATATCCCTGGAAATAATAGAGAATTATATATATCATGCAATTCAAAGGACCTTGACACCAGCTGATGTTTTGTAAAAGTACCGTATCAGGGGGAATAACTTATCTTGTCTATGTTCTGCGTGTTCTTTTCCGGACAAAAAATGTCTCACAATCCTTCACTGTGTGAAAAAAAAATGCAGAGTTTGAAAAATTCTTCTGAATTGTCATCTCAACATGTTGATGATATTTCCTAAAAAGGCAAAAAGAAACGAAAAATATTCTTAACAAATAAATTATATTTTAAAAAAAAATACATATTGCTCTGTACTTAAACCTAATGGGCCCACAGCATAAGAATATAAAAGGGTCAGCTCAAAGATCCATCAAGTCCAGTATCCTGTTTCCAACAGTGGCCAAGCCAGGTCACGAGTACCTGGCAGAATCCCAAAATGATTGATAGATTCCATGTTGCTTATCCCAGGGATAAGCAATAGTTTCCCAAAGTCCACCTTTATGGACTTTTCTTCCAAGAACTTGTCCAAATCTTTTTAAACCCAGCTACTGTAACAGCTTTTACCACATCCTCCAGCAATGAATTCAAGAGTTTAATTGTGTTGAGTAAAAAAAAAATATTTTGTCTTATTAAATTTAAATGTACAACTTAGTAATTTCATTGAATGTCCCCTGGTCTTTATACTTTTTGAAAGAATAAATAACATTCATATTTACTCGTTTCACTCCATTATTTTATAGACCTATATCATATCTCCCCTCAGCCATCTTTTCTCCAAGCTGAAGATTCCTAACCTCTTTAGCTTTTCTTCATAGGGGAATCGTTCCATCTCCTTTATCATTTTGGTCGCCCTTCACTATACCTTTTCTATTTCTGCTATTTCTTTTTTGAAATGTGGTGACAGAACTGCCCATAATACTTAAGATGAGGTCATACCATGGAACCATACAGAGACATTATGATATTCTCTGTTTTATTTTCCATTCCTTTCCTAATAATCCTAGCATTCTATTTGCTTTCTTGGGTGCTCCTGCACACTGAGCAAAAGATTTTAACGTATTATCATTGATGACATCTAGATCCCTTTACCTGAATGGTAATTCCTAATGTGGACTCTTGCATTGTGAAGCTATAATTTGGGTTACTCTCTCCTAAGCGCATCGTTGCACTTGTCCACATTAAATTTAATTTGCCATTTGTATGCCCAGTCTCCTAGTTTTGCAAGGTCCTCTTGCATTTCTCACAGTCCTCTTATGATTTAACATTTTGAATAATTTGTGTCATTGGCAAATTTGATCATCTCACTCATTATTCCCATTTCCAGGTCATTTATAAATATGTTTAAAAAAAAAAGTAGTGGTCCCAGAAAAGATCTCTAGGGCATTCTACTATTCACCTTTCTCAATTGAGAAAATTTACCATTTAGTCCTACACTCTGTTTTTTATCTTTTAACCAGTTCCCAATCCACAATGGGATATTGCCTCCATCTCCATGACTTTTTAATTTCCTAAGACGTCTCTCATGAGAGACTTTGTCAAATACTTTCTGGAATTCATAGGGGCATGGGATAAACACTGAGAATCTCTAAAGGCTAGAGGACGGAAATGAAGAAATGCGTGCAGGGGGTAATGTGCTGGTGCAGCAGTTACTACAATTAGCAGAAGGCATGGGGATTACTATATTTAACCAATAAGCCTTGATGCTTTTAATGCAACTGTAAGATTGCTCCCCGCTTCAACGGCAGAGGGGAAAAAGGGAATTAGATTGAAGAACAACTGAGAGCTTTGACTTTTATAGTCTGGGATATTGATACACAGACATAAGGGAAAAAGCATAGGACTGTTTCTATAGCCTTGTCCTAAAGGAAATAAAGAAAGCGTGCAAGGGAGTGCGGTGGTTACTACTCTTAGCAGCAGGCATGGAGATTACTACTCCTAACCAATAAGCCTTGATACTTTTAGGGCAACTGCAACATTGCTCCCCACTTCGGCAGGGGGAAAAGGGAAATTGGATTCAGACAATAACAAAGTGGGCCCTGATTTCTTTGGTCAGCAGTACTGATACTCAGGCATAAGGGAAAAAGCACAGGACTGCTTCTATTGCAAAATCAATAAGCAATGCACGTCAAGCAGCACTCTGAATTTTCCAAAAAGCTCATTGCCCAGTAAAAAATGTTGCTAGCTAAAATTTTTATGGGTTATCATAAAGCTTAGGATAACTGCACGAAGCGGAAGTTACTACTCTTAAGACAAATATGGAGGTAGCCTGCACAGAGTGGCAGTTGCTACTTAGGGAAGCTTGCTAGGCAGACTGGATGGACCATTTGGATCTTTTTGTGCAGTTACATTACTATATTTTTATTATGGAAACCCAGATTCAGTAAATCAACTGGCTCACCTTTATCCACAAGTTTATTTATGCCCTCAAAAAAATGTAGCAGATTGGTGTGAGGCAAGACTTCTCTTGGCTAAATCCCTGTTTGCTTTGTCCCATTAAGCTATGCCTATCTATATGTTCAGTAATTTTGTTCTTTATGATAGTTTCTACCAGTTTGCATGGCACAGACTTCAGACTCACTGGTCTGTAGTTTCCTGGATCAACCCTGGATCTCTTTTAAAAAAAAATTGGCATTACATTGGCAACCTTCCAGTCTTCAGGTACCATAGATGATTTTAATGATAACTTATAAATTACTAATAGCAGGCCCACAATTTCATTTTTTAGTTCTTTCAGCACTCTGGGATATGTATACCTCTGGTCCAGGTTATTTGCTATTCTTTAGTTTGTCAGTTTACCCTATTATATCTTCCAGATACACTGAGATTTGTTTCAGGTCCTCTGAATCATCACCTTTGAATATCATTTCTGGCAATTGTGTCTCTCTTACAATTTCCTCAGTGAAGATTGAAGCAAGGAATTAATTTACGGCCCGATTTTTAATGGCCCGTGCGCGTAAAACACGAGTTACACGCGCAGCTGGGCCTTGCATGCGCCGCACGCATTTTAAAAGGGGCCCGGCCGCACGCATAACCCCTGTTACGCTCACAAGATCCGGGCCTCAGCAGAGGGGTGGTCCGGGGTGGTCTGGGGTGGGGCGGGGCTAGAGGCGCCCAATACAGTGGCCATTTGCTGCTGTGCTGGGGGATCACGCGCAACTTGCTATAGCTCCTTTGCAGGAGCAAAAGGTAAAAAAAACAAAACAATTTGGGGTCATAGGGTAGGAATAGGGGGTGGGTAGGGAAGGGGAAGGTAGGTTTAGGGTAGGGGGTGTGGAAGTTCCCTCCCAGTCCACTCCTTAACTGGCACTCGCATGTTATAAAATCGTGCGTCCAAGTGTGCCCGCCGGGTAGCGCGCGAACATGGACGCTTGCACATTCTTTTTTAAAAGCTACCCCTTAGTCTCTCTGATATGGCCTTGTCATCCTTAAGTGCCCCTTCTACTCCTTGATCATTTAATGGTCCAGTTGACTCCCTCTCAGACTTTTTACTTCAAATTTACCTGAAAAAGTTTTTATTATGAGTTTTTGTTTCCACGGCAAGCTTCTTTTCAAATTCTTTCTTTGCCTTCCTTATCAGTGCTTTGCATGTAACTTGCCAGTGCTTATATTGTTTCCTGCTTTCTTCATTCGGATCCCTTTTCCATTTCTTGAAATATGTTTTTTTTAGCTAATATAGCCTCTCTCACCTTCCAAATATTCCCAATCCAAATTGTCCTGAACATGGATGTGTTCATTCTTGGATGGGGAGCCTATGTAGAGGGGCTCTGCACCCAAAGCCTTGGCAAGCTCCGGAATAGCTTCATCAGATAAATGTTCTAGAGCAGTGGTTCTGAACAGGTGTGACAGGAGGTCCTGGGAGGTATGTCACAGGGCTGCTCTCTTCTCTTCGGCCCGAGTGAGAGTCAGTTGATTTCTCCTTTAGTGGGCCTGACAGGAGGCTATTCTTGCTTCCTTCTCCTCTCTTTGGCAGAGTGGATGGCTGATTTCTCCTGCATCCAGATCAGACTGAGACATTGATACTGACCCAGATGATGAAAGTTCCCTATGAGCTGAAGTACCTGACCTAGAAGTTTGTATCTTTTTTTGTATCGGTAACTTTAGCATGTAGAGTTGATGAGCTCCAGGATCTAATAACTTATCCACCTTATTGCAGGTTTTTTAACAATAGGATGGGACTGCGCATGCGCAGACCCACAATAGGATGGATATGCGCATGCATCCTAAGTTCCTGTCTAAGGTAGTGTCAGACTTTCACCTTAACCTGTCAATCATCCTTCCAATATTCTTTCCCAGGACATATGTCCACAAAGGTTAATAAGTGCTACACAATTTGAACTGTAAAAGAGCCTTGGCTTTCTATCTGAAGCGGACTGAAGCCCTTATAAAGTTCACCTAGCTTTTTGTTTCTTTTGACAAAAGCAAACTTGGGATTGCTGTTAACAGGCACACACACTATCAAATTGGCTAGCAGGTTACATCTTCTGTTACGCCCAGGTAAGCCTGAATCTGATGGACAATGTCAAGGCGCAGTGTCTGAGCCATGGCAGCATCGGTAGCCCATCTGACTGGTTTCCGGAGGAGATCTGCAAGAGCATATTTGCAACCTCCTTCAGAACTCTTCTGTTAAGATGGTCCCAGGTGTTTCAGCATTTCAAAGTGAACTTATCCATTCTGTGGTTAGTCAGAGCCTGAAATGATGGCTCAACAAGGACAACCTAAGGAAAGGGATGAGTCTGGAAATTCAAACATGGACAGTACTGACAACCCTAAGAGACCAGGGCTCATTATTGCAACCAGGTGGTACAAAGCCTATGGTAAAAACTGATTCAGAAATCAGCGTTAAGAGTCTTATCCAACAGTGTGACAGCAGTGACATAGGTGAACAGACAAGGGGCATCCAACAAAGGCATGGAACAGCTCCTCTTGAGGAAAGGCTAAAGAGGTTAGGGCCGTTCAGCTTGGAGAAGGGACGGCTGAGGGGTGATGTGATATAGAGATCTACAAAATCATGAAAGGACTAGAACGGGTAAATGTGAATCTGTTATTAACTCTTTCGGAAAATACAAGGACAAGAGGGCACTCCATGAAGTTAGCAAGTAGCACATTTAAAACAAGTCGGAGAAAATTCTTTTTCAGTCAACATATAATTAAGCTCTGAAATTCATTGCCAGGGGATGTAGTTAAGGCAGTTAGTGTAGCTGGGTTTAAAAAAGGTTTGGATAATTTCCTGGAGGAGAACTGCTGTTTCCTGGAGGAAAAACTGCTGTTAATTAATAGGGAATAACCACTACTTGTTGCCGGCATTAGTAGCATGGAATCTATTTAATGTTTTGGTAGTTGCTTGATACTTGTTACTTGGAATGACCGCTGTTGGAAACAGGATACTAGTCTTGATGGACCCTTGTTCTGAACCAATATGGCATAAGTTATGCTCCTATGAAGTATCTTGGCTGCCTAAGAGAAACAGCCTTTTTGTTGATGGAATGAGCATAAAGACACTTGACAGTGCTGTCCGCAGCTCACCTAACCAGATATAGGGCAGGGTTCAAGTAGATTTCCTCAACCAGTGTTTAATGAACACAGGGGATTAGAATTGAGTGAGATGGCCTTCCAGTTAGTGATCAACAAATAGGGAGCCCCACAAGTGGATCTCATGACAACAAGGCAGAATTCCAAATTCGGGAGATTTTTCAGTTGCAGAAAAGAGCTCTATGGGAATAGAAGCTTAGGTTCAGCCATAGCAGAAAGACTACCTCTTCTGTGTTTCATCTGTGGCCATTCATAAAAAAAAGTTCTACAAAGAATAGAGGCTCATTTGTCTTTTGTTCTAATGGTAGCCCCAGATTGGTCAAGGAGACCATAGTACACTGATCTGATGTGGCTCAGGGTGGAGGAACCTCTATGACTGCTGACGGACAAGGGCCTATTAGTTGGAAGACCCAGCTCAATTATGATTTGGCCATTAAAAAGACTCACTTTTGCAAGAGAAGTCTTTTGTCCCCAGTGATTGCGATCAAGCTTCAGGTAAAACTAACCCCTAGATTCATCAAGCAGCAATGTTTTCTCGCAGGAGGGGTCGCGACCAAACAACTCTACACAAAAGAACATGGCGAGCAGCCCTTTAACATGATGGTGCCCCCAACCTCACAAGACCACCATCATCTTAAAGGACTGCTAGCCACCAAAAAAATAAACTGCATGCAAATCGGGAGATTGGATGGAGGTCATTGCTGACCCCTGTTTCAGCCCAGGGCTGCCAGTTAAGGCGGACTCAACTCCTCAAAATAAAAAATAAAGTTTAAAATATGTGCGCAGTGGCGTGCCCCCCGCATAGTCGAAGCCGCCTCCCTCCCCCTGCCTCCCCAAAGGAGCAGGCCTCCTGGCCCCCCCTAATAGACAAGCCCCCACCTCACTATTTTTAAAAATGGCACTGATCGGCATTGGTGCAAGGGTGCTCCCATCCCTGATGCAGGATCGTCGATAAGGTAAGGTTGTCTGTGGAGTGTGGGTGGGGAGCTTGTACTTGGGGGGAGGAAGCCTATGACTATCAGGGGGCCGGGGGGGGGCTTGGACATCGGGAGGAGGGGTTGCCGCCACTGCACACATACTTTAAACTTTTATTTTGGGGGAGTTGAGGTGGCCCCAGGTTGAAAGGGAGTCAGCAATGACCCTCGCTCAACCCCCTGCCCATTTGGCCATGTTTTTTTTTCTTTTTTTCTCTGCCGCTTTAAATGCACGGCAGGAGCCTTGGGACCCACGTTAGGGTCCTGGGCGTCCCGCCGCACATCTAACCGCTTACCAAGGAGGTGGTGGTTTTTTATCGCAGTTGACCATCTTCTTGGTCAGCTGCAATAAAATATTTGCGTCGAATTGCCTAGTAATGACCTTCTTTGCATGCATTTGTATTATTCATGCATCAAAATTACAAGCAAAAAATGTCATTGTAATAGGGGAGGGTATCTGGACGGGGATATATATATATAAAAGCAAAGAAACATAGAAATGACAGCAGAAAAGGAGCAAACTGTCCATCCAGTATGTCCAACATGCTTATGGTAGCATTAGACGTGCCATACAAGCCTCCCCCTTAATGGTATCAGCTGCCACACCATACAAGTCACCCAGATACTTAGTTTCCCAAACTGTCAAAGTCAGGGCTTTTGTTGGTTACTCTCTGAGTCCAATTCCCCATCACATTTTGCCTTGAAGCAGAGAGCAGTATTGGAGATGCATCATCTCCTTGCTTATTTGTTTTCTCAGACTGTAAAATTCATGTCTTTGTTGGTTGCTGTCTGAAACTAATTCCCCTTTTCCTCTTTACCCCCTGCTGTTAAAGCAGAGAGCAATAATGGGGTTGCATCAAGAGTATGAAGACTTATTGGTTAAGGGTAGTAACTGCCACACCAGCAAGTTACCCCCATGCACTCTTTTCCTCATTTCCAACATCTAGCTTTTAAGGATCCACAGTGTTTATCCCATGACCATTTGAAATCCTTCACCGTTTTTGTCTTCACCACCTCCTCTGGAAGGCATTCCAGGCATCCACCACCCTCTCTGTGAAGAAATATTTCCTGACTGTTCTGAGTCATCCTCCCTGGAGTTTCAATTAGTGACCCCTAGTTTTACTGATTTATTTTGAATGGAGAAGGTTTGTTGATTGTGCATCATTAAAACTTTTCAGGTATCTGAAGGTCTGTAACATATCTCCCCTGCATCTCCTCTCCTCAAGGCTATACATATTTAGGTCCTTCAGCCTCTCCTCATAAGTCATTTGATGGAGATCCCCCACCATTTTTGTCGCCCTTCTCTGGACTGCCTACATCCCGTTTCTGTCCCTTTTGAGATACAGTCTCCAAAACTGAACACAATACTCCAGGTGAGGCCTCACCAAGACCTGTACAAGGGGATTATAACCTCCTTTTTCCTACTGGTTATTCCTCTCTCTATGCAGCCCAGCATTCTTCTGGCTTTAGCTATTGCCTTGTCACATTACTTTGCCATCTTCAGATCGCTAGACACTATCATCCCAAGGTCCTTCTCATGCTCCGTACACAACAGCCCTTCATCCCCCATCACATACAAATCTTTTGGATTTCCATACCCCAAATGCATGACTCTGCACTTCTTGGCATTGAATCCCAGCCTCCATATCTTCGATCACTCTTCAAGCTTCCTTAAATCACTTCTCATTCTCTCTACTCTTTCCAGTGTGTCCACTCTGTTGCAGATCTTAGTATCATCTGCAAAAAGGCAGTCTTTACGTTCTATCCCTTCCGCAATGTCGCTCACAAAGATATTGAACAGGACCGGTCTCAACACCAATCCTTGCAGCATTCCACTTAACACCGTTCTCTCTTCAGAGTAGGTTCCATTTACCATCACACACTGCCTTCTATCTGTCAACCAGTTCGTATTCCATACCACCACCTTGGTGCTCACTCCCTAGCTTCTCATTTTATTCACAAGTCTCCTTTGCTGAAATCAAAGTAGATGACATTGAGCGCTCTTCCTTGATCCAATTCTTTTGTCACCCAATCAAAAAAATCAATCAGATTAGTCTGACAGGACTTTTCCCTGGTGAATCCATGCTGCCTCGGGTCCAGCAATCCTCTAGAATGTAGACAGTTCACTTTTCTTTCCTTCAGCAGAGTCTCCATTAATTTTCCCACCACCAAGGTGAGGCTAACCAGCCTGTAGTTTCCAGCCTCCTCTCTGCTCCCACTCTTGTGAAGCAGGACCACCACCGCTCTTCTCCAGTCACTCTTGTTTCCAGGGATCTATTGAACAGCACATCTCTGAGCTCCCTCAGTATCCTGGGTTGAATCTCATCAGGCCCCATGGCTTTGTCCACTTTCAGTTTTTCTTATTTTTCCCATACATTCTCTTCTGTAAACGGAGTTTCATCTACTCCATCCCCATCCACTGTCTTGTTGTCTAGCGACGGTCTTTCTCCAGGGTCTTCTTTAGTGAACACTAAACTGAAGAATTTGTTTAATATTTCCACCATTTCTTCATCTCCCTCTACACATTGATCCTTTTCACTTTTCAGTTTCACTATATCACTTTGGACCTTTCTCTGATGTATCTGAAAAATGTTTTGTCACCTCACTTTACCTTTTTGGCGTTCCTTTCTTCTGCCTGACGTTTTGCTTTCTTGATTACTTTCTTAGTCTCCTTCAATTTCACCAGATATGTGTTACTCTTTTTGGGATCCTTTATATTTCCTGAATGCTGTTCTTTTTGCTTTTATTTTATCAGCCACCTCCTTTGAGAACCAGATTGATTTCTTATTTCTCTTGCTTTTGTTTACTTTTCTTTTTTTGTTAAGATTTTTTTAATGTATTAAAGAAAGTACAGCCATAGGGCAACATAGCCCCTTGGTACAAAGCACAACAACAACATATTTGAAATAACATAAGACAAAAGCAAATATATAATCCAAAATGACCCAGTATACCCCTCCCCTCCCTCCCCTCCTCCCTATAGTTAGAGGTTAAAAAATACCAAGATAAAGATAAAGATAGTACTATAATGAGACAAGAGGTAAATATATAATACAATGCTCTTCTCAAGTCTTTCCTCAAGGTTACAATAGCCCAATAAAATATCAATGTATAGAAGCATCAATCCACAATATTACATAAGAAAAATAAGAAAGAAAAGATAGCCCATACTCCCTCAGGAATGATACTTAATGTAGGGCATCCAGATTGCATTGTAGGGGGAAATGCAATCATGTTTAACAGCAGTTAAAGAAGCCAGTCGGAACAATCTATTCATATGATTTAAGACCTGAGAGAAAGGTGGGGTCTGCTCATGTTTCCAGTGAGCTGCTATGACAAGTCTGGCTGCAATAAAAACTTGCACACTAAGCTTCTGTTGGTATTTATTCAACCTTGGTAGAGGATAATTGATCAACGCTGAAGCAGCACTAGGTAAGCAAGGGGTGTTAAGAAGTTTCCCTAACCACTCAAACACCCTTCTCCAAAAACCAATTATTTTATCACACTGCCACCAGATGTGAATGAAGGACCCCTGTTTACATTGCCACCAGCAATTTTGTGAATATCATGGATAAATCCTATCGGGAGTAAGATACCACTGGTACAGCATTTTATAACATTGTTCCTGTAGCCATACCAAAATAGAACATTTGCTAGCCACTACACAAAGCCTTGCCCATACCCTAGGCCCCAGAGTTTGACCCAAATCATTCTCCCAGCCAGCCTCGTGTGAAGGGGGATAGTTGCTTTGATTAATAAGAAGGCTATAAACTTTAGAAATAGCCTCCTTTATTGAGTCACTATGCAAGAAATATTTTTCAAACAAAGATCTACCTTTGTGTAACACTTGGGTTCTCTTCAGGAAGTCTACAAAATGCTTTACCTGTGCATAAGCCAGAAAGTTAATGTTTACTTTTCTAACTTGTAGATTTGTTGCCTTTATAATTGCTGCTTTTAGTTTGGCCCACTACTGTTCCACCTCATTCATTTTCTCTCAGTCTTCTAGTCCTACCTCCAGGTACTTCCCCATCTTAACAAAGTCCGTATTTTTGAAATTCAAAAGTCGGGTCTTCATGTGACTTCTCCGATTCCTATTTGCAATATCAAACCCCATACCGTTTGATGATCACTGGTATTGAGGTGGGCACCCACCTGGACATTAGAGACATTATCC
This sequence comes from Rhinatrema bivittatum, assembly GCF_901001135.1. NCBI lineage: Eukaryota > Metazoa > Chordata > Amphibia > Gymnophiona > Rhinatrematidae > Rhinatrema > Rhinatrema bivittatum. Next base: position 417,099,085 of record NC_042617.1, on the reverse strand, counting down.
CCATTAGTGAGCACTAAGTTGAGTATAACTCCCTCCCTAGTGGGTTCCATTACCATTTGTTTGAACAGAGCCCCTTGCAGGGCATCTCTACTTCTGTTAGATTGCACAGAAGGTATTCTCCAGTCTATATCCAGCAGAATAAAATCTCTAGCAATCAAAACTTCTCCCTCCTTTCCCACCTTTTGGATGCCTTCAGATCTCTGTCTGGTTCTTCCGTTTGAGCTGAAGGCCTATACACCATTCAAGTAAAAATAGATGTACCACCATTCAAGTAAAAATAGATGTACCACCATTCAAGTAAAAATAGATGTACCACCATTCAAGTAAAAATAGATGTACCACCATTCAAGTAAAAATAGATGTACCACCATTCAAGTAAAAATAGATGTACCACCATTCAAGTAAAAATAGATGTACCACCATAAGGACGGCCCATAATGATTCTTCTTTACCCCCACATTCCTTGCAGTTCAGTTGCTTGGATATTGTTTTTGACATAAAGAGCTACTTCTCCCCCCTTTCTGTCCTTTCTGTCCTTCCTTAACAAGTTATAGCCCAGTATGGCCGTATCCCAATCATGCGATTCCATGAACCATACGTGTATCGCACGATATACGCAATATAAGATACGTTAGACCCTAATGCGGCTTAATGAATGACCCTGTTATGACTGTAAGCCTTCTGCGAACAGGGAACTATTTACTATACCTGAATATAACTCGCCTTGAGCTAGCAAAGAAGAGAAGTGAGCTAAATCAAATTAATAATAAATCAAATAAGGCTGTGACATGGCACTCTCTCCACAAATTCACATTGCATGAATGTTTGGACAGAGCTCCTGATGTGACAGTAAGTTTAGCTAATCTGTCCTGAGGGGTCTCTTGAAGATGTAGATTCCAACTCATCCCTCCTAGGGCCCATTATTTTTCATTCCAGGCTTCCCCTATAAAGAGACAGAAAATACAAAAATGGCTTGTTGCCCCCTTCCCCAAAACAGATTTTGCCCATTGACATTATTTCAAGGTTTTTCCCCTTTTTCATCAGGGCAGTCTATAGGGATTCCTCATATGTGAAGACTGCCATCCTACTTATCCTCCGAGAAAGCAGAGATGCTTTCTAATAAAAGGTGTTCTCCAAGGACAGCATGATGTCAGTACTCAGGAAACCCACACAATTCCCTTTGGAGTTGGCCTCTTCAATTTTCAGCTAAATTAAAGACTGAATTGAGGCTCCCACATGTCAGTACAGGATGTTCAAAATTCTAGAAACATTGAAATTAAAGTTCCATGCTGGGGGGCTTTCCAGTCTTTTGCATTGTGTCACATGTATGATTTTTTACCCGCTGGTGAGAGATTGTATGTGTGCACTCTGTGCAAAGAGCTCCTGCCTCTCAGGGAACAAGTCCGAACTCTGGAGGTTAGAGGAGCTGAGGCATACAGAGAGATACATTGATGAGACCTTCAGGGACATATTAGCCAAGTCCCAAATCCAGTCTGGCAGCCCCAGTGCTGCCTTGGATCAGAAAGGTCTCCCAGTACGAGAATATCACCCTGGTGTAGCAGGAAGTGATCCTGTAGCAAAGACCTGCTCTCCAGGTGATGTATTGTCCTCTCGCACTGAGGACAAGTCTCCCAGGACTACTGCCCAGGAGGGAAGGGTTAGGCCAGCCATCATAGTTGGTGATTCGATTATTAGGAATGTAGATAGCTGGGTGGCTGGTAGACATGAGGACCCGCCTGGTAACTTGCCTGCCTGCTGCGAAGGTGGCAGACCTCACGTGTAACCTAGATAGGATTATAGACAGTGCTGGGGAGGAGCCGGCTGTCATGGTACATGTGGGCACCAACGACTTAGGTTCTGGAAGCCAAATTTAGGATTTTAGGTAGAAAGCTGAAATCCAGAACCTCCAGGGTGGAATTCTCTGAAATGCTTCTTGTTCCACGTGCAGGTCCCCAGAGGCAGGCAGAACTCCAGAGTTTCAGTGTGTGGATGAGGCGATGGTGCAGAGAAGAGGGATTCAGTTTTGTAAGGAATGGGGGAAACCTTTAGGGAAGGGGGAGACTTTTCCGAAAGGATGGGCTCCACCTTAACCAGAGTGGACCCAAGCTGCTGGCACTAACTTTCAAAAAGGAGATAGAGCAGCTTTTAAACTAGAAAAGGGGGTAAACCGACAGTCACTCAGCAGTGCATGGTTCGGAGAAATGTATCCTTGAAAGATACTAATGAAACAGGAGAGTTAAGGCATCCCAACAGAGAGGTTCCAATAAAAGCAAATGTAGTCCATGTGCCTATATGTAAAATATTACCGAAGCTAAAGATTTCCAAATTATCCCTAACAACTGAAAAGCAGGTTGTTAATACAAACAAAAACCACACTTTGAAATGTCTGTACGCCAATGCCAGAAGTCTAAGAAGTAAGATGGGAGAGTTAGAGTGTATAGCAGTAAATGATTGAAATAATTGGCATCACAGAGACCTGGTGGAAGGAGGATAACCAATGGGACAATGCTATATCGGGGTACAAATTATATCGCAATGATAGGGAGGTTCAGCTTAGTGTGGGTGTGGCACTTTATGTCTGGGAGGGTATAGAGTCCAATAGGATAAAGATCATACAAGAGACTAAATGCTCAGTAGAATCTATATGGGTAGAAATCCCATGTGTGTTGAGTAAGAGTATAGTGATAGGAATATACTACCGTCCATCTGGACAAAATGATCAGCAGATGATGAAATGCTAAGAGAAATCAGGGAAGCTAACCAATTTGGCAATGTAATAATAATGGGAGATTTCAATTACCAAAAACACAACAGAGCACTGCTGCACTTAAACCAATGACATCCAGACGAAAAGTGCAGATATAGGAATTCAATCCCAAATGACTTTAAATCCAGTTCTTAAAGTACATAAATTATTTATTTGTTTTGAAATACGGCAACTCCACTGACTTATAAAGCAAGCATCTTACAGGCGTCCCCCGACACGCCAACTTCTCCTGAAGTTGGCACCTTTCTGCTGGGTTTAAATACCTGTCTGTATTCAGGTTGAACGCGCTCCCTGTCATATGTGAGCGTACTCTGCAGCCAGGTATGTTTGTATCCATATACTTTTGTTATATTATAAGTTGTTCGGCATTAAGTCCATTATCCTTGTCCTGATTTGTTTACATGTTTTTTACAGCTTACCTTTTCAAAAGTCTGTGTTCCCTCCCGATGCAGCCCGAGGCGAAACACGGGACCGTGTCGGGGGACGCCTGTAAGATGCTTGCTTTATAAGTCGGTGGAGTTGCCGTATTTCAAAACAAATAAATAATTTATGTACTTTAAGAACTGGATTTAAAGTCATTTGGGATTGAATTCCTATATCTGCACTTTTCGTCTAGATTTCAATTACCCCAATATTGACTGGGCAAATGTAACATCTGGACTTACTAGAGACATAAAGTTCCTGGTTGTAGTAAATGACAGCTTCATGGAGCAAATGGTTCAGGAACCAATGAGAGAGGGAGCTATTTTATATTTAATTCTTAGTGGAACTCAGGATTTGGTGAGAGAGGTAACATTGGTGGGACCACTTGCAATAGTGATCATAACATGATCAAATTTAAACTAATAACTGGAAGAGGGACAATAAGTAAATCTGCAGCTCTAACACTAAACTTTCAAAAGGAAAACTTTGATAAAATGAGGACAATAGAAAAAAACTGAAAGGTGCAGCTGCAGAGGTTGTGTTCAACAGGCATGGACATTGTTTAAAAATACAATCCTAGATGTACAGTCCAGATGTATTCCATGCATTAGGAAAAGGTGGAAGGAAGGCAAAACAATTACCGGCATGGTTAAAAGGTGAGGTGAAAGAGGCTATTTTAGCCAAAAAAAACATCCTTCAAAAATTGGAAGTAGGATCCATCTGAAGAAAATAGGGTAAAACATAAACATTGTCAAGTTAAGTGTAAAACATTGATAAGACAGACGAAGAAAGAATTTGAAATGAAGTTGTCCATAGAGGCAAAAACTCATAATAAAAACTTTTTTTTAATATATCTGAAGCAAGAAACCTGTGAGGGAGTTAGATGACCGAGGGGTTAGAGGGGCAAGATAAGGCCATTGCAGAAAGACTAAATTCATTCTTTGCTTCTGTGTTTACTAATGAGGATGTTGGGTAGATACCAGTTCCGGAGATGGTTTTCAAGGGTGATGAGTCAGAAGAACTGAACAAAATCACTGAACCTGAAAGATATAGTAGGCCAGATTGACAAACTAAAGAGTAGCAAATCACCTGGACTGGATGGTATGCATCCTAGGGTACTGAAGGAACTCAAAAATGAAATTTCTCATCTATTAGTTAAAATTTGTAACCTATCATTAAAATCATGCATTGTACCTGAAGACTGGAGGGTGGCCAATGTAACCCCAATATTTAAAAAGGGCTCTAGGGGCAATCTGGGAAACTATAGACAAGTGAGCCTGACTTCAGTGCCTAGAAAAATAGTGGAAACTATTCTAAAGATTAAAATCGTAGAGCATATAGAAAGACATGGTTTAATGAAACACAGTCAACATGGATTTACCCAAGGGAAGTCTTGCCTAACAAATCTGCTTCATTTTTTGAAGGGGTTAATAAACATGTGGATAAAGGTGAACCCGGTAGATGTTGTGTATTTGGATTTTCAGAAGGCGTTTAACAAAGTCCCCCATGAGAGGCTTCTAAGAAAACTAAAAAGTCAGGGGATAGGAGGCGATGTCCTTTCGTGGATTACAAACTGGTTAAAGGACAGGAAACAGAGAGTAGGATTAAATGGTCAATTTTCTCAGTGGAAAAGGGTAAACTGTGGAGTGCCTCGGGGATCTGTACTTGGACCGATGCTTTTATATATATATATATATATATATATATATATGATCTGGAAAAGAATACGATGAGTGAGGTTATCAGATTTGCGGATGATACAAAATTATTCAGAGTAGTCAAAACACAAGCGGATTGTGATACATTACAGGAGGACTTTGCAAGACTGGAAGATTGGGCATCCAAATGGAAGATGAAATTTAATGTGGACAAGTGCAAGGTGATGCATATAGGGAGAAATATCCCTTGCTTTAGTTAAACGATATTAGGTTCCATATTAGGAGCTACCACCCAGGAAAAAGATCTAGGCATCATAGTGGATAATACTTTGAAATCTTCGGCTCTGTGTGCTGCAGCAGTCAAGAAAGCAAACAGAATGTTAGGAATTATTAGGAAGGGAATGGTTAATAAAACAGAAAATGTCATAATGCCTCTGTATCTCTCCGTGGTGAGACTATACCTTGAATACTTTGTACAATTCTGGTCGCCACATCTGAAAAAAGACATAGTTGCGATGGAGAAGGTTCAGAGAAGGGCAACCAAAATGATAAAGGGAATGGAATAGCTCCCCTTTGAGGAAAGGCTGAAGGGTTTAGGGCTGTTCAGCTTGGAGAAGAGATGGCTAACAGGGGCAATATGATAGAGGTCTTTAAGATCATGAGAGGTATTGAATGAGTAGATGTGAATCGGTTATTTACACTTTTGAATAATAGAAGGACTAGGGGGCATTCCATGAAGTTAGCAAGTAGCACATTTAAGACTAATCGGAGAAAATTCTTTTTCACTCAACGCACAATTAAGCTCTGGAATTTGTTGCCAGAGATGTGGTTAGTGCAGTTAGTGTAGCTGGGTTCAAAAAAGGTTTGGATAAGTTCTTGGAGGAGAAGTCCATTAATGGCTATTAATCAATTATACTTAGGGAATAGTCACTGCTATTGCATAAGTAGCATGGGTTCTTCTTAGTGTTTGGGTAATTGCCAGGTTCTTGTGGCCTGGTTTTGGCCTTTGTTGGAAACAGGATGCTGGGCTTGATGGACCCTTGGTCTGACCCAGCATGCAATTTCTTATGTTCTTATGTGTACCTGGGTTCAAAATAGGTTTGGATAAGTTCTTGGAGGAGAAATACATTAACTGCTATTAATCAAGTTTACTTAGGGAATGGCCACTGCTATTAATTGCATCAGTAGAATGGGATCTTCTTGGTATTTGGGTAATTGCCAGGTTCTTGTGGCCTGGTTTGCCCTCTGTTGGAAACAGGATGCTGGGCTTGATGGAGCCTTGGTCTGATCCAGCATGGCAATTTCTTATGTTCTTATACATCTGATTAACCCATGTGTGAGGACTGACATCCTGCTTGTCTTCGGAGAACACCTGTTACCGGTAAGAAACTGCTTTCCAATGGAAAGGAAACTGTAGAACTGGAGGCTACAAGGAGGCAGTCTTGAGAACAACATCAGAAAATAGTTTTTCATGGAAAAGTGTGGTAGATGTGTAACCCTTAGTGAGGTGTTTAGTCCCAGGGGCAAACTAATTTATTTATCTTCAGGGACTGCCCCAAATTACTCCCATGCTGGATTCTTAATCCCTGGGCAGAATTCTTTTTATGGGGGAAGCTCTTGCATAATGCTCCCAGTGTGTGTAGAATGCAGGTGCTTCCCATGAGGTGCTAGGCTGTAATCAAGAGACGGGACTAGGGTCTGGGTGTTAAAATAAAAGTTTACTAATTGGTAACCATTCAATTAAGTCCATTCTTACATAAGAATGAAGTTACATCTGAAATGCTGGTACAAATGTAATTCTAGGTAGCTAGGTGTCCTTTATTCAGACCTCTGGGAAGAGCTCCATGGTAGTGATAATTGTACAAAGCTCACCCAGTGGTTGTCTGGGAATACTAGTGGAGGAGTCCCCAACTTCATAGCAAAAATCCTATCTTGACTCATCATCTCCTCAGATACCCAGCCTGTCCTGATCCCATAGGTGTTTGCGGAGGACCGACTGGAGTCTCCATCTTGCTCTTCCTTCCTTAGTTGTTGTTTCAGAGGAAAAGTCAGGGTGGGATCGGGCTGCTTCCCATCATTGCAATCCCAGTGGAGAAGGGGAATCCAAAAACCTTCACACTCTGATTAAGTCCAAAAAGTACTTCAGAAGTTAAATTGGATACATCTTCTGCCTTCACTGTCTCTCGCAGCAGTTTCTATCACGGGTGCTTGCCCACCTAGGGTTTAGAGTGGGCTCACAGGCCTTTGGTCCCCTGGTGAGAACCCTTTTGCCCCAAAAGGGTATCAGCCTCAAAAATCTATCTCTGTAAATTATGAGAAGCACCCTCTGGCAGGGAGGGTACCACTTCTAAATGAAACTTCATTTGGATGAAGCTGGGAGGCCTCACTGGAGTGTGAAACTTGAAATATCCTTACTGTTCAAAGGCTTCCTCAAACTGATCCCAAAGTGTTCTAAAATGGCTGGGCTAAATAGTGTTCAGGCATCCAATCCAGACCCTCCAGGTGGGAGGGACTGAGGGGCATGGATGGCTCCTTCTAAAATGTGTTTAAGACAGGATCAGTGACATCTGGTGGCCCGATCGGAAGGAGGGGGTTCTGCCCCAGATGCATGGAATGCTCTTCCGAAGGGGTTAGTGGAGACAAAGATAGGAGCAGCAATTTAAAAAAAAAAATTGTGGATTAAATTCAGAGGATCCCTTATTGGTACGAAGATGGAAAAAAAAAAAAAAAACACTGACATAACCTACATTGAATAATGGTTCAAACCAAAACCACATTGAAATTATTGTATTGTGCTTCCAAGAAACGTATAGAGATAATCTACACCCTGAACAAAAAGCATGGTTTAACCACCATGGAGTGGGAGATACAATCCTATTAACTTTTCTGGGCAAACTGATCTTTCTCTGCCATCATTTACTATGTTACTGTGACTGAAATTCTTACAGAATGCTTTCATGGTTGATTAGTTTCATAAAATCCCTTCTGTAGATGGATTTTGTTTTTTCTATAATTCCCTGATCCATTAACTGTATAAATGAAGTAAAATTTGCAGGAAAGAAGATGGTAAAAACTATTTCCAGATACTACTTTAATTCAATCATTATCTAAAATCAAAATAACTTTTGGGTCTTCTGAGTTTTTTCTGGTGTGCTTTTGATGCAAACACAAAAGCATGGTGAAACTAGTTCAAAAATTATTTCCTGGTCCATCCATGCATTAGGTTATGCCTTGAGTTCAACAGTTAAATGAACAGCATCCTTGAATGCACTTGGTATCCTGAATTTTCCCACTACTGACAGCTTAACTGTAGGTGCCTGCTGCATTGGCACATGTAAGCTCATTCAGGCTTGTTCTGCTTAAAACCAGCAGCATTAACTTCCCCTGCACTGGCCAGGGTAGAAGTTGGCAGTCTCTCCGTACAGTGCTCTTCTTCCTACACCTTCATGCTACCTGTCCTCCCAAGGCACGCTATCCCTCTCCCTATTGCTTTTCCTCCTTATCTTTAAATGTTGATTAGCATTCCTTTTAAACCTTCTTTGCAGCAGTCCCAGAGATCTTCCTTCACCCAGTGCTCAGTGTAGTGTGCATGCACGCCCTTTGCCCCACAGAAATACATCCACCCTTGTGCAGTTGTACATTTAAAAAAAACAACAAGCTGCTAGATGCCAATTAGTTAAGCTTTCCAGTTGGTTGAGTGCCAGATAATGGGGCTTTCACTGTACTTTCATAAAATAGTTCATCCAGGAGATTTATATTGCAACAGATTCTAAATTATAAGGCAGTTGTAGAGAGAATGTATGTCTTAATGTATTAGGTATAACTTAGAGAGTCATTGAGAAATATTGTGTACCAGAAACAAAAAATCATCTGGTGGTGTTCGGCTATACCAAAGCTTTGATTTTTGTATTATGCTGATATGGAACAGAATAAACCATGAAAATGGATGGCCTAGCAATTTTGGATTTTGTACTGGTTTTTGTGAATTTTTCATATAGTTGTGCACACCTGGTTTTTCTCAGATTTTATTTTAGGTATTGGATTTGGTTGTGAATGCTGTAGTGCCGTTTATTTTACACACACAAATTTATCATTTTCTGTTTTAGGTTACTAATAGAGTTTTATGAAGCCAAGGATCCTGAAAGAAGAAACAAATTTCCTACAAATGGTTTTAGTTCCAAGCTAAGACTAATAAAATCATTACCTTCTTTACTGTTACTAAGTGGCCTGACTGCTAGCATGCTTATGACAGAAACTGGAAGGAAACTTTATGTAAATACATGGATATATGGAACTTTAATTGGCTGCTTGTGGGTTAGTATTAAAGCTTGAATGGACATTTTCTAGTCAGTACCCCATTTTAATTTGTCTTCAAGCAGCTGCACATTACACCAAAACCTTTTCCTGAATTTGCAAAGAAATGTAAACAAGAGCTTTGTATTGAATGAATGTTGGATGAAGAAGAGCCGATGACCTCAGCATAAAAATGATTAGTGATGGCAAAATGTATGCAAGTTCACAAATGTGCTACTCTTTTCACTGTAAAATAAATGATAGTCTTGGTAATAAACATTGCCTTCTCCACAGACTAACACCTGGTTTTGGATTACCTGCAGGTGATTTGTGGAAATCTGTGTCATTGATAATGTGTAACTCAATTATGTGGACCAGTGACTATCCAGTCATGCTTGTGTTTTACACTATTTTGTTTTCTAGTCACACCTAAATGCTGAGAAGTATGTTTTTCATGCATGTTTTCATATGGTCCATTGATAAGATCACCAAAAGAAATACAAGGCAAAAAAAAAAGTTCTTAAAATGTTGGTGTTTGTGGGAAGAGGGATCTCTGATTAATGCATGGTCTTTTAACTACATTGTTCTTAACCTGTGAATAGCCTACAGACATCATTTTATTGTAATATTCTTTTTAAAATAGCTTTTGCTTATCTTGTTGTACACCTCATTTCATGCTTAGGGAAATGTATACAATTGTAAGTTTAACTTCAGACTGTGACTGTGCATGATGGGTCTAGACTGTAGATTGCTGAAAGTTTCATTTTAAAAAAAAGTGTATATATATTGGAGCTTCTTCAAATGTTTTTTTGTTACCTGAAACCAATGTAACTTTGGTAATACTTTATTATGCAGCACTATTACGATATATTTCAGTAACAAGAAACATTTAAAATACTCCTAAATATATACACTCTGCCTGTGCCTTTGCTTTTTTTATTTTAGTCTAACATCAAGGGACTGAGTCACTAAGGCTTTTCTCGTATTCTGTGTTGATGGGAAAAGACTTTGATGAATGAGTTTCTTAGTGTTCATTTTAGAATGAAAATCTGTTCTCCATCAACAAGCAGGTATGAATTAGTCATTATGTGTGGGTGATGTCATCTGATGCCATCCTGACATGGTCCCAGCTTTCAAAACTCAGTAAACATTTTACTGAGCGTGAGCCCCTCAGTCTTTCCTCATACAGATGTGTCCCAGTTTTTCCCTACAATTTTTTTAGTCTTTGGCCTTGTGCCTTCTTTTACTGCTTTGCTGCTTTTTTTTTTTTTTTAGACTTTTTACTGCTGCCTCAACAGCCCCTCAAACAGAACTTTTAAGTTCTAACTGAGAAAAAAAATTGATTATGCCAGTGGAGCCAAGGCCAAGCAGTCCACAGGAAGAGGGCTAAAGGCTTGCATCTGTGGGGTGCAGGATGTCCATCAAGGATACACACTCTGTCTTCCATCATTACTTGGGCCTGAACCACAACTGCTACAGCTATGGGTATATGTTCCCCAGGGTCCAGAAGTACTGTGCCTGGAAAATTGAGGCCCTTAAGGAAGGTGCAAGAAAAGTAAAAGCGCAAGCATTTGAGCCGCTGTTCATCAAGGAGTGAAGTGTCATCGGGCTCCCGGTGCAATGAGCTGAGGTGGGAAACTCCCCCCCCCCCCCCCCCCCCACAAGCTCAGAAAGGCCTCCCAGCCCTCTGGCACCAGTTCCCAGATCTGTCTCAGATCAAGGGTTGAGCATGACTCTCAGAAGCCTGTGGCACCGAAGAAGCTTTGAGAAAAGCACTTAAGTGGCTCAGGGTTTCCCCTTCAGGGCTGTCCTCCTAAGAGCCAAAGAGAAGATTGGCACCATCAGCACAGGGCTCCAATAGAGCTGGCCTGTCCTTGACACTGAGGTAGGACATAGCTTCATTGGTGCAGATGCGGTGTTTGTTCATGTACAGAAAATCCCTATGGTACCAAGTTATCTGTTTTACCTGAACCCAGAGCCATTTGGGGCATAATCTATGTGACAAAGCTCACATATATAGGCACAATAGCACATCTGGCCACGCAGATAGCAGCAGGTACAAACCAACAAAGGTAGAAAACCAAGATAGCAGCACCATCAATTATGTCAGAATGGAATGTCTTGATGCGCAAATCCACAAGTCCCACTGAGGATGGTTTGACATTGAAGGATCTACTGGTGACAGCCATGGAACAGAGTGATAGTCGACAAGCTTTTTGCCACAAACAGGCGAAGAGCGCCTCTGAGTCAGCTGACGCTGCAGTGAGAGCAACTGTGGCAGTAGAGTCCACTTCAATTTTACAGACAAACATGAGCGAGGATGAGACAGTCTGGATTTCTGAAGAGGATGATTCTTCTCCATCTCTGACTCAGAGGATTTCCCAGCTAGTAGGAGACCAATTATTTGTTAGTGAAGATTTTTTTCTGCATCCATAACCTCTGAAGGTTGAAGAGGGAGATTAGAACTTTTCTTATCTAAGATGGAGAAAACGTTCCCGTATAACGGGGCCATGTTCCATACTGGTGTATACTTCACAGCAATAGCTTCCAGCATTGGGAGTGAGTTTCCCACCAAGAGGTGATGGGTTTTCTTCCTCCAGGGAAGTCCCTTCATGAATCGGAAGGCAATGAAATGGGCTGTAATCTGATCTGAGTTTCTTTAGATGTTTCTCCTCAGGTCCAGTGGTCTCAATCACCACCTTCATCATTGGGATCATGGTTTAGTGTTCTCCTATGATCAGAAGACAAAGAGGATCCAACAGGGATGCCACCTGATCCATTTCTAGACCTGCTACAGCATCTCTCTCCTCTAGAATATCTCTGCTACTACAGTTTCTTGGATAAGCTGGCAAAGACTCTGTCTATCAATGTCAAGAAAGAAAAAGACCCCAAAATGTCTTCAGACTCCTTGTTTTTTTCAAATCCCAGTAGATTTTGCAACAATCCAAGTTCACAAGCTTCTCTGAGACCTTCAGATGAGGATATGGCAGACCCCCTACATTGTGCCTTTAAGTGGTCTGGAAACTGGACTTGAAATATAGAGTGCAGGCCGCCCTGAGATTTGGGGGTCCAATTGCCACATCATTCTGTGGTGGTGGAATTAGCATTAAACATTGCTATGCATTCTCATAATCACGCTAATAGGCCATGGGGAAGAACCCAAAAATGTTGGAAGTATTTGGGAAGAAGTTTCCATGCTGAGTGCATGAATCACAGCTCACCAGCTATACATGGTGCAGTGTGGCTAGAAGCTAAAATCTTTGATTGAATTGTCTGACCCAAATCAGGCAGACGTCTCTCAGACTGTAGCAGATGTAGAGGATTGTGAGAAGCACCTTATCCATCCTGCGAAGGAAGCTTTTGATACTGCGGCCAGGACTTCCACTGCTTCTGTAACGGCCCAAAGACTCATGTGATTACAAGCGAGTTTCCTCAGGGAAGATGTGCATGATTGCTTCGTAGATGTACCCTGTACAGAGGACAACTTATTTAATGGCAAGGTTAAAGCTATGATGGCTCTGATTAAAGAGCATTAATCCATACTGCAGTTATCGGTTGTGACAGGGGACCCACCAGCTCCCGCCCAACATAAGCACTTTCCTTACTAGAACCTATTTTTCCAAAGATGTCCCTTCTACTCTTTTCAACATCATTTAGCTCCTCCCGCTTTTTAGCAGCAATAATTGCCTGTTCAAGGTCATCACAGGAAATGGAATCAACCCAAGGCTCAGCAGCAGATGCAGCCCAAATCAAGCACCAGTTTTTCACAAATCTAAGACCTGCCTCCTCACCTTCTTTGGTGGGGGAAGTGTTCACTTCTCTTTAGAATGGTTCCAGATCACTAAAGATCTGGAAATTCTGAGTATGACTGCCACTTAATGTTTCTCTTGCACTCCTCCAAACCAACAGATTTCAGTCTTCCAGTCTAACCCTTTTTAATCTGCCCAGCTGTAACTGGAAATGGAGTCCCTCCTCTTGCAAAAGGTAGTTGAACCCTGTTCCCTCCCAGGAATATGTCTAGGGGTTCTATTTCTGATACTTTATAATCCTCAAAATGTTAGGGGGATTGAGGTCTATTCTGGTTTTTAAAAAGCTGAATACATTGCTGGTCCAGGAGAAGTTCAAGATGAGCTCACTGCAGACTATTCTCTTCATTCAACCAAGGGATTGGTTATTTTTGCTGGATCTGAAGGACATTTATGCATTTATACCCATTCATCCTGCCCATCAGAAATTCCTTAGGTTAATGGTGAAGGATGCATACTACCAATACAAGGTGCTCTCCTTTAGCCTCTTGGTAGCTCTGAAGGTATTCACAAAAAGCCTTGCAGTAGTGGTAGCACAGCTTCATTAGTAAGGAGTTTGTGTGTTCCTGTACCTGCATGATTGGTTGGAGACAGGTCCATCTTAATCAGGGGTTCTGGAATCCCTCAAACTCCTTATTGCTCCTCCAGAATCTGGGTTTCCTAATCGACAAGTCCAATCTGGTTCCAGATGAAAAGTTCTGTTAATAGAAGCCTGGATAGATTTGCTTAAAAAAAAAAAAAGAAAGCATTTCTATCTATTGAAAGGGCTGCTTCTTTGAGAGGCCTAGTTACAGGCTTTCTGCAACAGGGCCGAGTGTCAATAATGTAGGATCTGGTTATTCTTGATTACATGGTGGCTGCTGTACATGTAGTACCTGTAACTCATCTACCCATGTGGAGCTTTCATTTTGGTCTCTGAAACCAATGGGATCAACTTTGTCAGCCTTTCTCCCACCAAATCTCTGTGACCATTGGGATGAGAAAATCCTTGCATCGCTGGATGAAGCTGGACTTTCTAAAAATGGGTCTCTTGCTGCACGTTCTTCCACATCAAGTCACTCTGTCTGCTGATGCCTTCACCAAGGGGTAGTGGGCATATACTGGTGTGTTGTGGACTCAAGGATTGTGGTCTTCAGCAAAGAGTCATCTGCAAATTAACCACCTGGAGTTTCAAGCTATTCACTAGTCTGAGAGCTTTCTCTCACCTCTTGAGAAAGAAAATCTTAATCCAGATGGACAGCCAGTAAGGTACAGGCTCTTAAGCTCCCTGTCAAGCCATCCAAATCTGGTTGTGGGGAAGCCATCACAATGCCTATCTACAGGCAACCTAACCTATGGGTATCTAGAATACACTGGCAGACTGCCTCAGCAAAGTGTTACAACTGCATGAGTGGTCTTTGGCTCAGAGAGTCAGACAACATATTCAGTCACTGGGGAAAGCCAGTGATCAACCTGTTTGCCTCAGAAATCAACAGGTTGACATTCTGCTCCATGTATGTAAGCAGCTACAGATCAGCTTGTAACACTTTTTTTTGTTTAAGCTAGAGCATCAATCTAATTTATGCATACCCATCAATTCTTCTAATCACCAGAACATCCTTTGGAACAATACAAGGATAATCCTTATTTCATCAGCCTGGCCACAAGAAGTATGGTTTCCATATCTCTTTTATCAGTTCAGTCTCTGATTCAGTTGTGAATGTCTCATCACACAGGAGAATTATAGGCTCTGCCATCCTAACTTTCCATCCCTGGCCCTGATGATGTGGATGTTGTGTGCAATGGTGTCCTTCTTACTCCTTCCAAAGGAGGTGGAAGATGTGCTGATTTCGACTGGAAAACCCTCAGCCAGAAAATCCTAGTTTCAAACAGGAGAAATTTCCAGCTTGATGTGGATTCAATCATTTTGGATCCTTTCTTCTGTGATCATGGGACTGACTTCAGTATCTGTTCTTTCATTCATCATTGGGCCTTAGCACCTCTTCAGTCAGGGTTTATCTCAGCATGATCATAGCCTATCACTAGCAGATGGAAGGCGTTCCAATTTCTCTCCATCCTTTGGTATCCAATTCATGAAAGGATTGTGGCATTCCTGACTTCTCGTTAGTAAACCTCCAGTGCCTTGGGACTCTAATCTAGTTCTAGATCAACTCATGAAACCTCCTTTAGAATCTCTTAATTTGGTGGATTTGAAGTTTTTATCTGCAAAGTATTTCTCATGGCCATCTCTTCGACACAAGGAATAAGTGACTTACAGGCATTGGTGTCATTTTGTCCATATCTGATTTTTTTTTCACAAAAGGGTGGTACTGCAGACCCATCCAAGCCTCTTCTGAAAATTGTCTGCATTCTATATTAATCCAAGCTATTGTGCTTCCTTCATTCTTTCCAAGACCTCAACATCAGAGTAGAACATGTTCTTCACTTCTTGGACTGTAGAAGAGCCCTGGCATACTATTTAAAGAGAAGACTCAATTTCACTGTCCAGCTTCTCAGTTGTTTGTGTCCTTTGCTCCCAATTCATTGGGAAGAGTAACTGTCAAGCAGACTCTGTCCAATTGTCTAGCAGATTATCTCACAGTTATGCATTAGCTGATTTACAGATTACAGACTGTCAAAGCTCATCAAGTGAAAGCAATGGCGACGTCAGTGGCTCACCTCAGAGCTACCTCTATGGCAGATATTTGCAAAGCTTTACTTCTCATCTTTCCACAACCTTTATATCCCACTATTGTCTGGATGGCATATCTTGGGAAGATAGTAATTTTCGACGAGCAATTCTGAGCAGCATGTACAGCTATTAGTCCACCATCCACCTGGTGTGGCCGGGTTATCTTAAGTGCTTCTACTGTGCAATCCTCTGCATGGGACTTTCCTTGAGTAATGGCTAGTTCATGCCTGCTTCTTGACAAAAAAAAGCAAGTTTGCTTACCTGTAAACAGGGTTCTCCATAGACAGCAGGATGAATTAACCATTCTTAATATCCTCTCTAGAGAAAGGTCTACCTTGCTAAAGCTTGAGTTCTGGAGAGATTCCGGGGCCCGTGAGGCAGCGTGCACAGGAACTCATGTGCGTGTTTAGAAAAACCTTTACTGAGCTTTGAGACTTGGGTCCGGTCGGTGCCATCAGATGACATCACTCACTCACAATTGTTAATTCATCCTGATAGCTACGGAGAACCGTGTTTACAAGTAAGTAAACAAATTTATGTATTTATCAATTGAACTGAAGATTATACTGTGTGATTATATTGAAAGAAATGCAAATCCTACCTGCTTCATAATGTACCCAATATAATTCCTTAGTGCCAGCCAGTTTGGAGCTTGTGCTGCTGTTGCTGACACACTTTTACATTAATGCATCTCTTTTGGTAGCAAGGGAATAACCCCTTGGCACCTGGCTAGACTGGAGGTACTACATTAGTGCATTGTATCAGGAAATCCTGATTTCCAGGATCAAAGGTTTACATAGAAAACAAGAAAATCGTTACATTTCAGAAGTAGAGCCACAGAAACACCAGAAGTGTTTCAAATTGTGCTAAAAAAGAAAATATTCTTTTAAAGAAAAATTAATGGATTATAATAGCTCATCATTCATTGTGAGAGAGAAACAAAAACCTTAGTACTATATTTTGTTACTGTAGTATGCAGTGGTGTTCTTCCAGATGAGTCAGGTAAGATAATAAGTGTCAAAAGCTAGAGGATGTTCACTGAGTCTTGGTCAAAAATCGTTTTCAAGGAATCATGCTTAAAAACAGTATTGAGGTCAAACTGCCAAAAAAGACAATAGATCACTTTAAATGTGAACCTCCTAGGTAAGCTTTCTTTTCCATGGTGGTTCATGCAGCATGTCACCTTCTCAGGACTTACTGAATGCACATCATAAATGAAATGTCATGCTGCCAACCCTAGCTCAGTCAGAAACTGAGAGTGGAGATCTTTTACATTAGAAGTCATTCAATCATGACTATTAGCCAATCATATTTTTTGCAGCCACTTTAATGTTAATAAGCATTTTTGTCACACAAGCAAAATGTTATTTATTTGGAACAGGTTAACTCTATGCTTCTGAAATCTGGAATCTCTTACAGTACTAAAGTGCAAAGGAGTTGCAGCAGCAGTGCTACCTTTTATTTGATTATTTGTGTATTGTTTTTGGTCAGTGTCTATTGCCTTGAAAAAAACATTGTACCTCTCTTCTGTGAGGGAAGATTGTTTTTGTATTTCAGTTTTGTTTTGTTCGCCTGTCCTCTAATGCCTTCAGAACACTTGCCATTTTGATTTTTCATATGTGCTCACTGCTGTCATCCCAAAATAAAGCGATTTTCATTGATCGTTTCATTTTTCTTAGGGTCAAGACTCATTGTATAAAAAGAACGAGATAAGAATTTATGTAGTTAGTCTTTCCATGGTGAAAAATCGCTAGTGCACAAAATGTGAAAACATAGGGCAATAAAATGTACAACAAATGAAACAACAATGAAGAATGTACACCCATGAGAAAAACTGTCTTAAAACCAGGATATTTAATATCTTTTATATAAATTGACTACTGTTGCTTCGAGTGTTGTCATTTTATTCCATTATGTGAATGGTAACTGATACAGATCACATAGTACTGGTCTTTACTTCAAAAATGATAACCTCTCTTCAAATTTGTTTGTTTTCATCTGCTTAGAAATTTATCAGCTCTTATTTCTTAGCATACACTGATAATTTGAAACTTTGCTTCATTGTTCAATAAGCTGATAGTATATACTTCTAATTCAGTTTCTTTTGCTTTTAATAGTTTGGTCAAGAAACATCTGTTAATTATTTTTTTCTTTATTACAATCCCTGTGTGTGGTGGTATTTAACTTTACCATTCTTATTGGGCCTGGGGGAGAATTAATGTAATATTTCCCTATCTGCTTTGTATATATACTCTCAGTAGGTTTTATAAATTTTAAATATTTAAGATAAGTAGAAACTCTCTTCTCGTTTTTTGTCTCCACAGTTTCTGCTCTGTTTTTCCCCAGGTTCCACTTTGTCCTCTCATTCTCCTACTATGAATGTCTCCTTTTCCCCTCAGGTTCCGCTTGTTCCCGACATTTTCTCAGTGTATCCACAGATTACTCTCCTCCCTATGTTCTCCTCTTTTTTCCCTTTGCTTTTCTCCCGGGCTATTCTTAGAAGCATTATGGCAGAAAAGGATCATTACAGCCTATCTAGTCTACCCAGCAACACTAACTATTCAGCTTTGCAAGCCTTATCCCATGCTTTTTTTAATTCATATACTGTCCTTATCTCCACCACCTCCACAGGGAGGCTGTTCTATGCATCCGCTAACCTCTCTGTATAGAAATATTTCCTTAGACTCCTGAGTCTACCCCCTTTCACACTCATCCCTTCAATCCCCTATCATTCCCCTACGTCTCTCAGTGTTTTTCCTTACCCACTTCTTTGTACTTTTGATCTGGTTGTAGCATTAAAGGGGATACTCGCTTTGTTGCCATTGCCGATATGTGGTAGGCGATAGAACAAGGATTGAGTAAGACAGGACGCAAAACTGGCCAACGCTGCATTATGGAGGAAGTGGGTCATAAAGGGCTGTTGTGCTGTTCTGGGCCAGAAAGAAATAATCCTTGGTTTATGTAGTCTGTTTATTGTCCAAGGCAACAGAGAGGTGATCCTTGGCCCCACACCAGATCTCCTGTTGTATGAGGCTGAGGAGATGGAATCCCTGCATCCCCCCACCAACATCACCAGGATGTCCTTTTCTTCAGGGCCAGGAGAAAAGATCCCCCAACCATGTGATAACTTTCTGCTTTCTGGGTCTCCCCAGTGCTGTGGTAGGCACTTTTAGTGCTGTGGTAGACAATGTTTTCTTTTTTCTTCCTCCCAATAAATGGAATAGTTTGTGAAATCAGGATTTTTGCCAGAATTAAAGCTGCTGTTCTTTCAAAAAATACCTAAACTGTATGTGTGCAGCACTGGGCAGTGCCCTAATTAAGCATTTACATACGGATGATAACTTTGCTGTTAATACATAGAAAAAATACTGGCAATAATTCTTGGAGAGAAAGGTAGATATGTAACTTAAATTCAGGGTTTTTTTTGTACATTATATGAATTTATATTCCACTTTTCAAGACTAGTCGCCCACTTCAAAGAAGATTAAATTCAGGTGCTTTAAGTATTTCTATGTCCTCAGAGGACTTACAATCTAAAAGGTGAAATTTAAAAGCCCGACGTGCGTCAGAAGGGGGAGATACACACACAAGATGGGCCGGCGCACGACAAGCGGATTCTAAAAGCTACCCACGTACACGCATACTTGGCACTTCGCGCATAAATGAAAAGTTCCCAAAAAGAGGCGGGGCATAGGCATTCCTGGATTTCACATTGAAATCTGCATGTAAATATTTATACACACAGGTACATGCTGGGGTCTCCTGCCACGTAACTTTACTTCTGCTATAGATGACATACAAGTAATAAAATAAAGACAAAATAGATTGGTGGGGTTTTAAGGATCGGTGCTAACTGGGGATAAGGGAGGCTATTAAACTAGGGAGGCTTGGAGGTCCTAGGAGCAAACTGGTATTGGCGTCAGCATGCGTGTTCTTTAAAATCCCCCCACTTACATGGTAGAAGCAGCATTTGCATGCATATTTTCATGTCCACTTAAAATTACATACACATGTCTGCACAGTCAGGCTATTTTATAACATGTGCTTGTCCTAAGCATGAGCTGACGAATGCGTGCACATGTGTGTCCACGTACCTGTTTAAAAGTTACCTTCTCACAGGACAAGCAGGATGGTAGTCCTCACATATGGGTGACGTCAGTGGATGGAGCCCTGTTAAGGAAAACTTTTCTGTCAGAGTTTCTATAAAGCTTTGACCGACACTGGCACACTGAGTGCACTGAGCATGCTCAGCCTGAAATTATACCTGTGACCACAGGTGTCTCCCCTCAGTCTTCTTTTTTCCGCTCTGCAGTAAGCATAGCTGTTAGGAGCTCTGTGAGAAATTCTCACAATTTTTCCTCACAAAAACACTTAAACTTTTACTTCACAAACGCTTTTTCCCTGCACGGGTCTCACTTCGCATACATTTAATCGACGCTCGGTGAGTACTATGCCCTGTTTTTCGGTCAGTTCCTGTCACCTCACTATGGTTACCCGGCCTACCAACCAAATTGTGGCCTTCCCTCTCCCTATGTTTTCACAGTTAGCCCCACATAGCCTGCGAGTGTCCTCCTTTGACCCTCTGCCTAGTTATTAGCGCTAGTGGGATAGGGACTTCAACGGTTACCACTGCCGCCAGGGCCTCTGTCGAATTCATACCTCTGTACCTTCGTGCAGTCGATACCCCCATTGGTACCCCCATCCAGGCCGTCCTGCCTTTTTCCAATGCCATCGACACCCCTCTCCCCACGGTCCGTCGATGCCATCGATCCCTGCATCGATTCTTTCAGTGCCATCAATGTTTTCATCCATGGCGCTGATTTTTCCATCGATGTCATCGATGCCCGGGTGGATGCCATCGATGCACACCTTGGTGTTCGTTGATGCCATTGATGCCCAGGTCGATTCCATCGATGCCATCGTCAATTCCATCGATGCCCAGGTTGATTCCATTGACGCCCATCGATGCCCGGGTCTGTTCCATCTATGCCTGGGCCAGTTCCATCGACGCCCATATCGATGCCGTCGATGCCCGGGTCGATGCTGTCAACACTCGTGGCCATGCTGCGGATGCCTTTGGCGCCCATCTCCATCCATCGATGCTGTCGACGCCCACGTTGTTTCCATCAGTGTCCTCGTCGTTCCTATCGATGCGGTCATCGATTCCGTCGATGCTGGTATCAATTTCCCGATGCCATCGATGTCTATTCGATTCTTCGATGCCACTTCCTTTCCATCGATACTTACGCCGATGCCATCGGTGCCTCCGTCACTGTTATCGTTGCTCTGCCCGGGCCATCGATGTTTTTTCATCTATATTTTTGATGATACCCTCGAGGTCGCTTCTATGCCGCCATCGATACCGTCAATACTGACATAGCACCTACACGCAATGCCCTCGCCTAAACAGTGCTCCATGCTTTGGGTTCTTAACTAAAGCCCCGTATCAGCCTACAACACTACATAGTGCCAGGAACGGTGCAGGCATGCTGACAGTCCATCATCATTCGCCATCCAAGACGGCAAGGGCATCCACCTCGGTGCTGGGGAAAGACCGGACCAAGCACGTGGCACTCATTTTCACCGGCACGGTGACCATCCGCCACCGATGCCATCCAAGACATCTGTGCTATCCTACTTGGTGCTGGAGAATGCCCGGGCCGAGCAACATCGCTACTGCCACCGCCACTGTTCCACATAGTGCTGGCAGTCCTCGGTGCTCCAGAATAACCAGACCGAGTTCCGAGGAATTCTGCACTGACGATACATCGAGCCGCTGCAAAGAGGGCCGGGTTCATGAATCATAATGACTCCCCTGTACCCAAGGCGTTCCCCACCAACACCGGTGCGGGGTTCTGACCCTCCACAAATTACTGTGGTGGCGCCAGACACGCTCAGCCTGTCTCCTCTGGTACCTGCGCTACCCTACCAGGTTAAAGTTGAGTCGGACGTTTACGTCCTTCAGGCTGTCCCTCGATGCCTCCTGAAATCCACAGAGCCATCGATCTTCACCGGCTCGTCCTTCTGCGATCCACGACGTATGGTAAGTACTCTTATCCCACTTCAGCGACAATCCCATTGAGACCTGTTCTCTAAATTGGGCCATATGGTTCGAAAGGTTCTAGGTCGTCTTGTCTTCCAAGAACCGTATTAATATCACATATTGCTATTGCCAGCTATGTCGGACACAATACCAAGAGAACCTCTCTACCAATCATTTGGGATTGTATCAGGACATCCTCCCGTTGTCAGCAACAGGACTTTGTACTGATTAATACTCTGGCTTCTGGTTCCTAATTAAGGACTGAAATCCCAGATGAATTTGCTGATCTGCTAAACACAAGATCCAGCAAACACTGCCTCAATTGCAAATCCACCTCGAGGCCTGGCGACATGTCTCGACATTTTCTTGTACAGCACACAGAAATAAGATCATAAGAAAATGCCATACTGGGTCAGACCAAGGGTCCATCAAGCCCAGCATCCTGTTTCCAACAGTGGCCAATCCAGGCCATAAGAACCTGGCAAGTACCCCAAAACTAAGTCTATTCCATGTTACCATTGCTAATGGCAGTAGCTATTCTCTAAGTGAACTTAATAGCAGGTAATGGACTTCTCCTCCAAGAACTTATCCAATCCTTTTTTAAACACAGCTATACTAACTGCACTAACCACATCCTCTGGCAACAAATTCTAGAGTTTAATTGTGCGTTGAGTAAAAAAGAACTTTCTCCGATTAGTTTTAAATGTGCTCCATGCTAACTTCATGGAGTGCCCCCTAGTCTTTCTACTATCCGAAAAAGTAAATAACCGATTCACATCTATCCATTCTAGACCTCTCATGATTTTAAACACCTCTATCATATCCCCCCTCAGTCGTCTCTTCTCCAAGCTGAAAAGTCCTAACCTCTTTAGTCTTTCCTCATATGCGGGTAAAACTTACCGCTCATGCTCCCGTGGGAGATTACATGATATCCAGATTACATCAGCCCCGCCAGTTGGACACCTTCTGGTCTCTCAACTTGCCAGATATCAGAGCGGCTACCCCACTTGGTACCAAGGTTCAGGGTACAGTCCCCCGGACGCTACAAATCATGGGGTGGGGGAAAGGGGAATTTTAATCTCACTATTCTTTCTTTCAACAGAAAGTAGTTACTCTCTGCCCATCCTGGACCTCAGAAATATCAACTTTCTTCAGAAGGGACAGGTAAAATGGTGTCTTTTGTCACCATACTTCCATACCGCAGTAAGTAGGTTGCCTCTTTCCTCTAATCTTTCTATGTGCTTCATGGTGAGTCAACAATATTACAATCCCAAACTCTGCCGGTTGCTCCAGCTTCGGCAACTTGGGTATTTCATTAAATCACTAGCAGTGACTGCTGTTTCTCTACGAAGTAAAACATCATTCACGCTCTTCCTTGCATGGACAGCTGCATAACAACAGTCAATCCAAGCAAGGAGCTCTGTCTTCTTCATGACTCACTATAAATCTACTACCTGGGATTGCTGTTAACTACCATAAATTCCATATAGAACACATCTGGACACCACAGTCACAACGAACTTCCTGTCCAACAACCGCGCAGACATTCTGACAAATTCCTATGTCTCTGCACGCATACAACATAACCTCAGCCCCTCAATTCTTTCATTGCTGGGCCACGGGATTTTTTCACCATGCACTTTACTCATAGGTCCAGATTTGCTATGAGTAAGATTCAATGAAATTTCAACTATCAGTGGATCTAAGCTGTTCAACCGCTTTCGTCCCTGATCCATATTGCAGATCTAGAACCAAAACCTAGGCTGGTCCTGCTCATGCTTGCATTTACTCAGGGTTGCAGAATTCGAACTAACATCTTCTCAACCCAATATGCGTCTATTCCGCTCCATGCAGAGTTTCACATCAACTTCCTGGAGCTTCGAGCCATGAGTTATGCCTTTATGACTTACAATACTGCCTCTGCAACAAACCTTTGTGCATACAGACAGACAGCATAGTGACAGTGTGGTATTTCCAACACACAAGCACGCACAACCTCTTAGCTGCTCTGCTAGGAAGCTGCGCAGCCCTACTCTTGGCCCTTGCTCACTCCATTCATCCCCGGGCCACTCATCTAACAGACTTACTGAACGCACTAGCAGACCTTCTCCATATAGGTTTCCATCCTCTCAGATGGTCTCGGACTACATGTGTAGCGAGAAAAATCTTGTAGCAATGAGGTCAACTGTCCTTGCCCTCTGTGTCTGAATCGAACCATACGGTGGACTGATTCTACTCCCTACACATGTCTGGAATGCGTTCCTATGGACGCCTTTGCTGCAACAAAGGCCTCTTATATGTGTCTCTTTCGATGCCTCTCATAGCCAGCACTCTTATTATACTGCACCGGGACAGGGTTCACTGTTTCTCAGACCCACATCCTGGCCGAGACCAGTATGCTTTCCCATACTTCTCAATCTATCACACCAGTAACCAATTCACCTTCTCACAGGTCAGTCTCATATCATGGACTCACTGATGTTCTTAGGTACTGGTAGCGTCACAAAAACCTTCCACACATAAATCTTACCATTCAAAATGGCATGATTTACCACATGGCGCATACAAAAGGGTATTACCCCCTTTTTTTCTACTCTTTTCTCTTACTCCCTCGGATTCTGCTCCCCAGACATCCTCCACATGGGTACACCTCGGTTCCAATTGGTGTACCACTTAGGAGTGGGGATACCCGATTAACAGCTCAACCCCTTCTGAGTCAGCTTACCATGGGTTATCCACTGATTAAGCCGCCTCTATTTTTACTGGTTACGGAATGGGGCCTATATTTAGTGCTTACAAGACTCATATGTTCTCCGTTCGAGCCTTTCCATTCCTCTCACTTAACAGTCTGGCATGGGAAATTCTTTCCCTCGTAGTCATCACTTCTGCCAACAGGGTCAGTGAGTTCCACATCTTGTTACATACTCACCCGACCTTGCGTTCCTCTGTGACCGAGTGGTCTTACGTATTCAACTTCAACTTAAGGTAGACGCAGCATCTCACCTTACTCAGAATATACTCTGCCCACTTTTTCCCAACACCTCTCTCTCACCAGGGCGAGAGGGTTTTCCACTCCTTGGACTGTAAGAGTGCACTTGCATTCTATCTAGACCGCACTACACTCCATAGGAATTACACCTAACTCTTTCCTTCTGTGGCAAAAGCCAAGCTGCAAGTTCCAGTGGACAAACAAACCTTTTCCTCTTAATTGACGGTCTATCTCTTTTTCCTACCAACAAGCAGGCATTTCACTACAACACCGTGTGTAACCACACTCTGTTAGGGCTGTACCAGTCTCAATAGCTCACCTTCGGCCGGTGCCGCTTGTACATATTTGTAAGGCTGCGCCCTGGAGCTCTCTCCATACCTTCGCAGCCCATTATTGCTTAGATAAGACTGGCCGGCGTGCTTCCATGTTTGGCCAGTCCGTCTACTCATCTTCTTTTCAGTTTAACTACCCAACATCCTTCCACCAACCCGTTAAGGGTTTCAGGATGCCCTCCTTACCAAATTCCACCCCCGTCATTGCGCCTTTTGCACGTCTTTGGGTGCATTTGGTGCACTCTCAGGCATCCTCAGCTCGGTACTCACCCATATGTGAGGACTACCATCCTGCTTGTCCTGTGAGAAAGCAAATGTTGCTTACCTGTAACAGATGTTCTCACAGGACAGCAGGATGTTAGTCCTCACGAAACCCACCCGCCACCCCGCGGAGTTGGGTCTACATACATTTTATTATTTTAGTTTCGCTTTAGCTTTTTGCTATAAGACGAAACTGAGGGGAGACACCTGTGGTCACAGGGATAATTACAGGCTGAGCATGCTCAGTGTGCCAGTGTCAGTCAAAGCTTTATAGAAACTTTGACAGAAAAGTTTTCCGTAACAGGGCTCCGTCCACTGACGTCACCCATATGTGAGGACTAACATCCTGCTGTCCTGTGAGAACACCTGTTACAGGTAAGCAACATTTGGTAGACATCTGAATTTGCGGATCCTGAACTTTCCTAAAATTGCTGGAGAAATACCTTTTACTACATTGAAGTGGTTCCTGAAAGAAGCTCTTGGTTTTCCTGAAGAAAATATTCCATCAGTCAATTTTTGTCGCTTTCTCAATAGGAGAGTTTCTTCAACAGGAGAAACCGCAGCTGTTAATATTCCTGCAAACTTAACTAGATTTTTAGAAAATTCTAACCTGGATGTAATGGATAGAAATACTTTACTAGTATCTTTTATTTCAAGTCCAAGATCTAAATAATGTAATGCGTATTTTCTTTAGGAAATTTCCTGTTATATTTTACGGCCAGGCAGTAAGAATTTATCTAGACTTGGCTCAGGTGACACAAATTAGTAGAAAGGAGTTTCTTTCTTTAAGGCAAAATGTTATTTCTCTAAGTTTTTCCTTTTCTTTACGTTACCCATGTAAATGCATTGTAAAAAGGGGTGATGAGTGTTTCATATTTTTCCAACCAGATCAAATCCGTCAATTTATAGATGCCCGTAGGCCAACCACCTCATCCCCAGTAACCTAAGTAAGGAGAGGTCGTTTTTTTATGGTTTTGACACCAGTGGAGTAATACTATGTTAATGCCCTAATTTAAAAGTAAATTTCCTTAATTCTCCCTAATATTATTGCCATTGCCCTCTTTTCGCTTTTTTGTTTTTGTTTCTTTTGATATACAGATTGGATAAATTAGGTGTAATTTTTTTTTTTTTTAATATGTTAATTGTATTTTCTGATATGTATACGTTATCCAACTGTGATATGCAAACATTTTCTTTTGTTTGTAAATTGAAAATGATAAATAAAGAATAAAAAGAGAAAGTACAGAGGAGAGAGGTACAGAGAAGAACAACCAAAATGATAAAGGGGATGGAACAGCTCCTCGAAGAGGTTAGGTCAGTTTGGAGAGATGGCTGAGGGGGGATATGATAGAGGTCTTTAAAATCATGAGAGGCTTTGAACGAGTAGATGTAAATCGGTTATTTACATTTTCGGATAATAGAAGGACTAGGGGGGCACTCCAAGAAGTTACCAAGTAGCACATTTAAGACTAATCAGAAAAAAATCTTTTTCACTCAATGCACAGTTAAGCTCTGGAATTTGTTGCAGAGGATATGGTTAGTGCATTTAGTGTAGCTGGGTTTAAAAAAGGTTTGAATAAGTTCTTGGACAAGTCCATTAACTGCTATTAATCAAGTTGACTTAGGGAATGGCCTCTGCTATTACTGGCATCAGCAGCATGGGATGATCTTGGTGTTTGGGTACTTGCCAGGTTCTTGTGGCCTGGTTTGGCCTCTGTTGGAAACAGGATGCTGGGCTTCATGGACCCTTGGTCTGACCCAACATGGCAATTCTTATGTTCTCAGCTCCTGAATAAAATATTTAGCAGTTGCTGTCAAAATGTAACCCCAAAATAGTATATTAAAATTCACCTATAGAAAAAATACTTTTATTGGAAAAACATTACATGTGTAAAATATTTATACGCAGAAAGCCCTGCCAATTATTGAAAACTTGATAGTTGTTGGCTCCTCACTCCCCTGTGTAGCAAAATGGAATAGAAATGTGTACATTTGGGTGAAGGAGACTGGAAATATATCTGGCAAAGTGCTCAAAGATTATCAATTTGCTGTAGGAGGGTAGAATTAATGGTTAAATTGTTGCATCATACTTATCGATTCCCCCTTTTCTATACCAATTTCTCTTCTTGGGTCTTCCTGATTGTGTTGGAGGGGATGCGGACTTGAGGGCACTTACCTGCATATGTGGTGGCAGTGTCCTTTGGCTACTTTTTGGAGGCGGTGATCTCTCACATTTTGAAGGCGGAAATTGTCCTTACACTGGAGCTATGTGTATTGAGGCTCTGGGCAGAATGGAGCCTCTCAACCTAAAAGTGCATTCTATGAGATCATTTACTGCATGCAGGGAGATTTACTATAGCAATCTTATGGAAACAAACCCCCAGGATAGTGGTATGGCACAAGCAGATACATGAAATAGCTCTGACGGAACAATCGACACACCAATTAAAACATGAGGAAATGTATGGCAAGGTATGGCATGGCTACTGGGACTATTGGGAGAGGGTTACTAACTGATTGTACCCATAAATACACAATATTACATATAAATAAGCTTATTTAGGTTTTATTTGGCTTTCTCTTGACTCTTGTGCTTGGGGTACATGGCTACCATGTGAGTTCTGAAGGGGTGTAGGGCTAAAACGGACTGTGTATTCACTTAGGGGTTGATTTTAAGACCCATGCACATCCATGTGCATGCAGTTCCTGGTGTGCGCACATGGACTCGCCAATTTTATAACTTGCACGGCATGTAATAAAATCCGATGGACATGTGCGCGCAGGTGGAGAATTTTATAACCTACGTGCGATGACGTGATCGGCTGGTCCCCAGTTCTCTAACCCTAACTCTGCCCTTCCTACCTTTTCCCCTCTCCTCCCTGACCCCTAACCTAACCCTACCTAGCCCCTAATTTTTTATTTTAATACTTACTGCTCCTCTGGAGCAGACGTATCTTCTGCTCAACGGCCGGCTGCCAGCACACGCTTCCCCAGGACAGCAGCCAATTGCACTGTCCTGGCCTGCCCAGACCACACCCCCCAGGCTGCCCCTTTCAGCAGGCCCGGCACTTCGGCGCGTAAGGCCCGGCTGCACACATAATCCCTGTTTTTTATGCGCGCGGCCCTTTTTAAAATCGGGCCTTAATTGTAATTTGTGTAACCTCCATTTTGCTATCTCAGATGTATCACTTCTCTGACTAACTATGTTGTGCTGACTCCTTTGAAAATAAAAATAAAAAAAAAAAGCACTGCAGACATCCCACAATCAAAAAGCCTGAACAGAAAAAATAAGGGGTCAATTTTCAAATGGTTTAAGACTCCCAACTTTTGAATTAGGATCTTAAATTGGCCCTTTTCAAAAAGTGCTAGGGTTGAGTCCCTAAATTTATGCTCCTATTTTCATTGGGGGCCTAAATTTAGAATCCTAAAAAGTGGGTGGCTACAGGAGTGGAGTTAGGGCGGGAAAATAAAATTAAGAGCTTAGCTCTGATTTTTCAGAACTAGACACCTAACTTAGGGGGTCATTTACTAAAGATTTTCTCCCATTTTGTGTCTATGGGAAAAATACTTAGTAAATGAACCCTTTAGGCCTAGATTCATCAAATTGCTATAAATGTAGTGGAAATAGCGCCCGCAAAAAGGAATGGGCATGGCTTGGTAAATTATAAAGTTACCGCATTGCATAGACAAATATTGCAACGCATGGTACATTATCACGTCCCACGTTATTTGTTTTTATTGAGAGATAGAGCGTGCACTTCAATAGGATGAATAGGACTCTATATATAAGTAGCACTGTAGGTGGGCACATTCAACTCAGGGGGGGTTGGGTGAATTTGGGGGGTGGTGTTACATACACAGTAAGAGGAATTAATTGCAAATTTGATATGACTGAAGAATTTCTATCATTTGAATCAATGAAAGGTACAACAAAGAGTTGATTTGTATGATGCCCAGTAACGCAAGGACAATGCAAGGAAAAAAAGGTGTAGTTATTTCTGATGTTAAATCCTGCATTTCTGTGCATTACTCTACCGCATTTCGTGCCAACAGACCCTCATTTCCACTAACTCCTCCCACTTGTATACTAAGTGTTAAATTTGCATACTGACATGTGTTGCGCTATTTATCGCACGAGTTAGAGCAGTTTGATGCATGTTCAGGCCCTAACACATTTTGACAATCTAGGCAAATGAATAGTGCACACAAATTTAGAATCCTCTATTTATGTGAATTTGCAACCAAAAACTTGAGGGGTAATTTTCAAAGGATTTACATGTGTAAATGTAACTACTATTCTAGCAATTTTTAAAAGCCATTTACCTGCATGATGTGCACTTATGTGGGTAAATCCTATGGATAATTCAATGGCACATATTGTAGGAATTTTCAAAAGCCCACTTACACAGGTAACGTGCGTTTACACAAGTAAAATCTATTTTTTTTTTTTAATTCTTTATTTATCATTTTCCATGTTTTCAGATATACATAACTTCCATTATGTTTAAATCTTCACAAACATTTATCCAATATCTAGAAATTCTCATTGATATATCCATAAATCTAAACATATTTTAAGATAGAAGATACATTTACAACACAGAAATCTGTAAATTGCATATTTTTAAACATAAAAAGCATAACAATTATTTCTCATGTTGAGGAACTATAAGGCTTCTTTTTTAAAGGAAGAAAATAAAGGAGATTAACTATGAAATAATTTTACGTTAGCTATACATATTAACAGCTGGATTAAATCTAATGCTCATTATAACAGATCACTCATTAGTATGTACCACCTCATTGGTTATTATCTCGTTTAGCAATGGAGTAGACACAGAGGGGGGTTGGGCATCTATAAACTGTAATAGTTTATCATATTGAAAAAACACATATTCTGTTTCCCCTTTTTTTAACTCGCATCTACACGGATATCGTAGGAAAAAAGTAAATCCTAAGGAAATTACACGTTGTCTTAATTTTAAGAATTCTTTCCGTCGTATCCTAGTGGTGGGAGCCAAGTCTGGGTAAATTTTAACAGTTTGTCCGTGAAAACTAGTTGGAAAATTTTGAAAATACTTTTTCATAAGATTACTTATATCTTTTGTTATAATGAAGGAAACTATAAGAGTATTCCTATGTAATATTTCTAAAGTGGAATCTTCCAAAAAGTTAGTTAAATTTTCAGGTACCAAAGATTTTTTAACTATAAAGTGACATGAGTTTATCGATGGCATATCATTCTCTGTATATGATAATACATCTCTAAGGTATTTCTTGAAGGTATTATAAGGCAATTCCCCTAATATTTGAGGAAAATTAGTAATACAAATATTCAAATGCCTAGTCTTATTTTCTAACATTTCCAATCAGTGTGAAATAGCCATTTGATCTTTAACTACTATAATATTCAATTTTTGTATTATTTGCATGTCATCCTCATTTTTCTTAACCTTTTGGGAAACCTCAGTTAAATTAGTTTGAAATACTTGTAATTTTGCTTGATTATCTAATACTATTTTGTCCATCTTATTTTCCAACCGATTCACGGCGCCACTCACGTTCTTTACTGCGTCCCAAATTGCTTCAAGGGTTACTTTCTCCGGTCTAGTCATCATCTGAGTTAATTCTTCTGTAATCGAGGAGGAGGCTCCCTCCTGCTCAACCATTTCTCCCCTACTCAGGGTGTTAGGCTGAGTAGCCTGTTCCTCGAAAGCTCGTTGTACCGGTGGTGTTCTGTTAGCAGGGCTCAAGGATACCTCTTCGCAGGGACTCCTAGTTTCTCCTTCAACAGGGGGCCCAATGGAGTCATCGGTTCCTTGCTTCCCCAGCTGAGTCAAGTATTTTTGTATTTCTTGTTGCGTTGAGGTTGAGGTTATAGGGTCCGGCGGGAAGACACGTATTTTCCCCTTCCTCTTCGCTGGCATAACTCAATCAATTTTCGTATATAAACACTTGATTATGCAGCACTATCCTTCTCTTTAACTTGCAATTCTTAGGCTCCGTCTGGCGAAGTCTGGCAAAGTCGTGCGCGCCCCTTGGACGCGCGCGGCTTCGACGACGCGCCGATTCGACGACGCGCCGAGAGGGAGGTGCTTACAGGTAACGTGCGTTTACACAAGTAAAATCTATTTTTAAGCGTATAAATGCTTTTAAAAACCAAGCACCATGTTCCTTACTTAGGAGCCTAAATTTAGGAGCTCCGCTTTTTTAAAATATCGGCATCTAAGTGACTTTAGATTAGCCAATATATTGTTTCACAAATAAAAATGGCTGACAAATGGTTCAATATTGCATCTTCAAGAACAATATAAAAATGAGCCAAAATATGATTCCAGGTAGCTGTGCAGCAAATCTTGGCCTTTGTGGCAACTGTGCACATATTCTAGGTCAGCACATAACTCCAGGATCCTAAAAATTTGATAATTAAGCATTTTGATAGTTCTTGAAGCTAAAGTCATTTGATGCTTATTTTTTTGTTCGTGTTTTTTGGCTGTGAGTTTTATAGCACTGTTTTTCTGTACATGAACAAAGATGAGCAGGATAGGTAATGCCATGTGACAGAGACCAGGTTGATGCCACGGTCACATAGCTTCTAGACCTGTATTGGGACCCTTACTTTTCAATATATTTATAAATGATCTGGAAAGAAATACGACAAGTGAGGTACTCAAATTTGCAGATGATACAAAATTGTTCAGAGTAGTTAAATTACAAGCAGATTGTGATAAATTGCAGGAAGACCTTGTGAGGCTGGAAAATTGGGCATCAAAATGGCAGATGAAATTTAATGTGGACAAGTGCAAAGTGATGCATATAGGGAAAAATAACCCATGCTATAGTTACACAATGTTAGGTTCCATATTAGGTGCTATTACCCAAGAATGATATCTAGGCGTATTAGTGGATAACACATTGAAATCGTCTGTTCAGTGTGCTACGGCAGTCAAAAAAGCAAACAGAATGTTGGGAATTATTAGAAAGGGAATGGTGAATAAAACGGAAAATGTCATAATGCCTCTGTATCGCTCCATGGTGAGACTGCACCTTGAATACTGTGTACAGTTCTGGTCGCCGCATCTCAAAAAAGATATAATTGCGATGGAGAAGGTACAGAGAAGGGTGACCAAAATGATAAAGGGAATGGAACAGCTCCCCTATGAGGAAAGACTAAAGAGGTTAGGACTTTTCAGCTTGGAGAAGAGATGGCTGAGGCGGGATATGATAGAGGTGTTTAAAATCATGAGAGGTCTAGAACGGGTAGATGTGAATCGGTTTTTTACTCTTTCGGATAATAGAAAGACTAGGAGGCACTCCATGAAGTTAGCATGTGGCACATTTAAAACTAATCGGTGAAAGTTCTTTTTCACTCAACGCACAATTAAACTCTGGAATTTGTTGCCAGAAGATGTGGTTAGTGCAGTTAGTATAGCTGTGTTTAAAAAAGGATTGGATAAGTTCTTGGAGGAGAAGTCTATTACCTGCTATTAAGTTGACTTAGATAATAACCACCGCTATTACTAGCAACGGTAACATGGAATAGACTTAGTTTTGGGGTATTTGCCATGTTCTTATGGCCTGGATTGGCCACTGTTGGAAACTGGATGCTGGGCTTGATGGACCCTTGGTCTGACCCAGTATGGCATGTGCAGGCTGTTCTATGGAGCCACCTTCAATTTCACTTCTTCCATGGAGCCTAATTGTCATCATTTTTCAAGGTAAGCATATGTTTTGGTGAACTTGACTCAAATCTGCATTTTTCCACATAGCTTTGCTCAGTTCAACCTCTCTCTGACTTATTTATACCCTGAGATGTATATTTGCAGAGTTACAAGTTTTCTTTTTTGCACAGCTGCAAACTGCATCAACATCAGTGCAGTGTTTAGCATAGTTGGGTTTTCTGTTCAAAATAGTCATTTGAATGAAAAATAGCTGCAGCAAAATTCATGTCCCTCGAGAAGAAGACTAGTTGCTTTATAAGGTGCCCCCATTTTTGAACAGACTGGGAGAGAGACTGGATCTCAAAAAGGATAGAGACAGCTTGGAAGCAGTCCAGAGAAAGGTAACCAGAATGGTGTGGGGGCCTGCACCAAAAGAGTTGTGAGATGAGATTGAAGAATCTAAATATGTATACACAGGAGGAGAGGAGGGACAGGACTGATATGATACAGACTTTTAAATACCAAAAAGATATTAATAATGCACAGGAATTAAAACATTTTTTCAATGGAAACAAACTGTAGGACAAGGGGTCATAATATGAAACTCCAAGGAGATCAAGTCAGGGCCAACGTCAGGAAGTATTTCTTCACACAAAGGATGGTGGATGCATGGAATGCCCTCCCACAAGAGGTAGTGAGAACAAAGACAGTAATGGGGTTCAAAAGAGCATGGGATAAACACAGGATTCTTAGTGGCTAAATGAAGGAGATGAAGAAAGGGTAACCTATGTTGACTGGAGTAACCTGCACAAAGCAACAATTACCCTAAGAATAAACCAAAAAATAAAATTAATGGGCAAACTAGATGGACCACTTGGATTTTTTTCTGCTATTTATTATTTTATGATGAGTTTTCCATCAGGAAACCAATCCAGTTAGGGAATTCCCCAGCACTCATCATGCAACCACCAGCAGCTGAAGAATAGCACAGGCCCTGTTGGCCAGCAGCCGAAGAATAGCACAAGACCCTCAGACTGCCAGCAGAGCCCAACTCACCAGCAGAAGAGAAAAAGAACTAAAGAACATTACTTCATCCCAACATCAAACCCTTTCGGTAGGGTAGGATTCCCATGTTCTTCTGTCTTCTAAGAAAGATTCCAGCAGGAAGTCTTATGATTTCAAGTGGTGTGAGGGAGGAGACCCTAGATCCTTTCTCCTACCCCACACAAAAGCTTTGAGTATCTTATATACATCTGAGTCCAATCTCAAGACTAACCCTGTTAGGGTTCGCCTCAGTGCTATTGGCATTTATCTCCTCCATGTAGAGCAGAGGAGTCCAACTCCAGTCCTCAAGAGCCACAAACAGGCCAGGTATTCAGGATATCCACAATGAATATGCATGAGATAGGTCTGCATGCACTGCTCCATTGTGTATATTCTGAAAACCAGGCCTGTTTATGACTGTTAAAGACTGGAGTTGGCCACTCCTGATGTTGAGGGTAAACACATCTCTGTATAGCCTTTGGTTGTTAGGTTCTTGTAGGGTTTGCATCTGTTGAAGCCTCCCATCAAGATTCTTGCTGTCTTGGGATCCTGACATGGCAATGCTTCAAATGATGAAAGCTCACTTTGAGCTATTGAAATACTATGACTTGAAGTATATGATCTGTAATACACTGTTAGTGAGTTCCAAGACTTAATGATTTATCAACCTTATATCAAGTTTTACCATAATAGGGTGGTTGTGCACATGCTTCCCAAGTTCCTAACTGTGATAGTGTTGAACTACTACTTTAACCAGTCAGTCAAACAGGCTTCCCTAGACCACAAGTCCACATAGATGGAAACAGGATACTGGGCTTGATGGACCCTTGGTCTGACCCAGTATGACAAGCCTTATGTTTTTACGTTCTTAAGCTTTGCCCAATATAAATTGTAAAAGAGTTTTAGTCTTCTACCTGAAACTCCTAGCAAGTCCACCTAGCTTTTTCTTTTGACCAAAATAGACCTGGGATTGCTATAGCTAATGCATTCTATCTAATTGGATAGCAGATTGCATCTCTTTCTATTATCCAAGGTAGGCTTGACACTGAAAGAGCAAATCAAGGCTCATATGGTTAGAGCCATGGCAACATTGGTAGCCCACCTGCGATCAGTTTCCATGGAAGAGATTTATAAGTCTGTGATGTGGAATTCCCTCCACAGATTCACATTCTGTTAATGTTAGACTAAAACTACTATCATATTGGGAGTTACTATCCAATCTGTCCTGAAAGGTCTTTCTGAGGTTTAGAATCCAACTCCATCTCCCAGGGCCTATTTTAATTATTTCCTGGTTACCCTAAAAAATAAAAAATATCATGTTGCCAACAAAAAATGTGTTTGCCAGTTGGCTCTGTTACTGTTTTTGTTACCCACCTGTCAGGATAAACTTTATCCATATTGTCCTTGGAGAAAAAAAAAGAGTTGTTCTCTGAGGAGAGCAGAATATCAGTCCTCAAAATCCACCTACCTTCCCTAACAATTGGCATCTACTTCCACAGGTAAATAGTGAATCAAGAGGGGCGCTACACAACAGCATGACATGGAAGGCAGGGGCTGTTCTATCATTACTTAGGGTGAGGCTACCGCTTGGGGTGTCAAAAAGTGTCGTCCCCCGTCCCCCCCCAAGCTCCTCCAGCAGCCGCCTTACCTAGCTGCCATACATGTAGTTAAAGGCATGCCCATGGGGTTCTCACACCCCATGGGCCAGAAGAATGAGCCACAGAGTGGTGCAAAAAGATGATGTGACTGTGAAGTACATGCCAGGTACTTGTGACTTGGTTGCCCACTGTTGGACAAAGGATACTGGGTTTGATGGACCCTTGGTCTGACCCAGTATGAGATATCTTATGTTCCACCCCCTGCAGGCCAGAAGAGGAGCCTTGCGGCAGCATAGAAAAATGATATGCCTGCAGGGGGCAGAAGGAGAGAAGAAGCCCAACTTGCCAGTGGAAGATGAGAGAACCTGCCTGCCCTTGTGTGCCACTAGCGGAGCCCAACCTGCCAGTAGCTGAAGAATAGCACAGGCCCTGTGGGCAGAGCGTATAACAATTTGGGGAGGAGAGACATCTTAAGTAGGGCTATTCTGTCCATTAAGGAGAGAGAAAAGTTCATCCAGTCCTGTGTACCAGAATGACACTCCTGTATGGTATGAGGAATACCAATGACTAGGATTCCTATGTATATAAATGCCCGAATATTTAATTTTACTCCATCTCCTATCGTAGCGGAGAGACGTCCCAAGCTGTATGAAGATGACCTAAAATATCCCACACCTCTGATTTATCTAAGTTTAATTTTAGCCCAGAGATCGGCTCATAAGCTCGAAAGACCTCTAAAATCTCTGGGTGCAGACTTCTGGCTTGAGGGACAAAAAGCAGGATATTATCTGCAAAAAAGAAAAGAGGCTAGAAGCGGAAACCCCAATAAACATGTGCTTGGAGAATGCTGTTTAACTTAATATCAGTGGTTCAAGGGATAAGATGAACAAAAGGGGAGAGAAGGTATCTGATAGGACACCATTAACACAGATTTTCACCGTGGGATTACTTATTAACACTGTGATCATCTGAAATATAAAACCTGCAAATTTGTAAAGTTGTAAAACAGCGTGAAGAAGCATCCGAGATACACGATCGAAGGCTTTTTCCACATCAAAGCCCACCAAAATGGGGTCAGCAAAGCATCCCTGTTTACAGATTTCCAATAGCATCAGAATACTGGAGCGGCACCCTTTTTTAAAGCCTGCTGGGCCCTTAGAAATTAATGAGGGTAAAATATCTGCTAGTCTGTTAGCGATAATTTTTGCATATATCTTAACATCTACATTTAAAAGAGAGATGGGACTGTATGAGGAAGGCAGTTATGTGTCCCTGCCTGGTTTCAGTAAAACTATGATATGTGCCATTTTGAGAGTGTCTGGCATGCAGCCAATTCTGTACCATCCTCTGAAAAAGGTTTAAAAGGCTGTTTTGAATGTGAGGTGAAAACGTCTTGTAAAAAAAAAGTGGATATCCCATTGGACCCTGGTGCTTTAAGAGACTTTAGATTTTTGATCACGAAGGGGCAGATTTTAATACCTATGCACAGGCGTAGATTTGTGCGCGCAACCCGGCATGCACAAATCTACGCCCGATTTTATAACATGCCCACGCAGCCGCGCGCATGTTATAAAATCCGGGGTTGGCGCGCGCAAGGGGGGTGCACACTTGTGCACTTTGCGCGCGCCGAACCCTAGGGGAGCCCCGATGGCTTTCCCTATACCCTCCGAGGCTGCTCCGAAATCGGAGCGGCCAAGGAGGGAACTTTCCTTCCGCCCACCTCATCTTCCCCTCCCTTCCCCTACCTAGCCCGCCCCCCAGCCCTACCTAACCCCCCCCCCCCCCCCCGCCAACCTTTGTTATACAAGTTGCGCCTACCAGCCGAGTAGCCCTACGGAGGCCTCTGGCCATGCCATGCCCCCGGACCGCCCACACTCCGCCCCTTTTTTCAAGCCCCGGGACATACGCGCATCCCAGGGCTTGCACACGGCGCCAGGCCTATGCAAAATAGGCTCGGCGCATGTAACCCCCCTATGCGCATAAATCTAGCTGGATTTATGCGCGTAGGGCTTTTAAAATATGCCCCTAAGGCTATTTCAGACCCTTGGAGAGGCCAGTTAAGGTCCTCCAATTGCTAGGATATGAGCGAGGGGGCAGATAACCCATTCAAAAAATCCTGACACGTAGGCCTTTCCCCCTCTTCTGCTGTGTAGAGTGCCTTATAGAAATCTTTAAAAACAGCTAATCACTTTGATGTAAGCACCATTTCACCTGTCTGTGAGCGCACTTCCATTGCATAGGTAGAGTTGCGAGTCCCCCTAACTAGGTTAGCCAGCATTTTGCCTGATCGATTGCCAAACACAAACAGCCTGTGCCATAAAGATAGCAAGGAGCAGGTAGCTCTCTTAAGTAGGTTGTCATTTAACAGTTTGCGCATTGAAGTAAACTCTGCCTTGGAGGCTTCAGAAAAATTATTTTGCAGTTCCCGCTTCAACTGGTTCAGATGGTTAGTGAGCTCTAAAATATCTTTATTGAGTTCCTACCTTCTGGCTATGACATAACTAATAATCTCTCCACGGAGGACAACCTTCGTTGCTCATTGTTGCGCTCATAATCTTCCCATCAAGCTCTTAAAAATTGCAGGAAAGCCTTATTTTGGAGGAGCCAAATCAGCATCCTCCAATTTGAGAAGACCCTCTGTGGGCTAGGCCCTCTGAGAATGCAAGAAACCAGACAATGGTCTGATATGACCATCGATTCAATTTCTGTCTCCATTCAATCTAGATTTAGAAGCGCAGGCTCTTGCGTGATGAGTAAAATCTACTGCGCCAGGATGTAAAACTCGCCAGCAATCTAGAAGTCGCAAAGCATTGCACAAAAAGGGACTACCTTTAGACTCCAGGTGAGCCGTGGCACAAATCGCCCCACTGGCGACCTGTCTAAACATGGGTCTGCCAACAAAGTCTCCCTCCCTAAAACTATAGATACGCTGCTCAAAGCAAAAATTTGAGATGTGATGTCAGTAAAAAAAAAAAAAACATGTTCGTGGTTGTTAGGTCCATAAATGGAGCCTATTATATATGGCTGCCCAAAAATTAACCCTTGTACTAATATGTAGCAACCTACAGGATCCGCCACCGAGGTTTGCGGCTGAAGGGGAACTGACATGAATTAAGATGGTTACGCCATGTCTGTGGGAGGAGCCTGAAGCTGCGAAAACCCGGTTAATACCCCGACGTTTAAGTTTGAGGTGTTCCAAATGAGACATATGCGTTTCCTGTAGTAGCATTATGGATCCTTTTAGTCTATTTAAATGGGAGATAACTTTTTCACGTTTAATCGGTGTTCCAATCCCGCAGCATTCCAGGTAATAAATTTAACCCGGCTCCCCATCATCAACCTGTACAATCTTGAACTGAGGGCAGACACTGCCACCAAGCAAAAAAATCCTTTTTGTGTGCAATGCCAAGCTTGTAGTGTAGCGAAGGAACCCACCCAATGTGAACATAAAATATGACATAAATTTCCTGATGTGAGCGAAGCAGCAGGTATATGACCTGTAACCTTGTTCCCGCGCTACCTCCCCCCAAAAAAAATCCCTCTCCTGCCCCCCTCAACCCATCCACCCTTCCCCCCTCATCCCTTTCCCCACCAATTCCAATAGTCTTCTCTTACTCCCTGTCATGAGAGAATACTGGTTCTCACAGGACAAGCAAGATGGTGGTCCTCACATATGGGTGACATCATCAGGATGGAGCCCAATCACGGAACACTTTTGTCAAAGTTTCTAGAACTTTGACTGGCACCTACTGGACATGCCCAGCACAGCACCAACCCTGCATCCAGCAGGGGTCCCCCTTCAGTCTTCTTTTTTCCATGCAGCAGTAACCACGTGGCTTAAGGAGCTCTCTAGTGCAGAGCTTTCCAAAGTGTGTGTCGCGACACTTTAGTGTGTCGCCTGCAGTGTGCCAGTGTGTCGTGCAAGCTCGGTGCACGTGAGGGGGCAGAGCAAGTGGTATACAGAGGGGAGGTCAGGGGGAGCCAATACAGCCGCCAGTGGACCTCATCCCACTGGCGGCTGAGAGCTACCGCTGTGCTGTGCTGTGTGCCAGACACACACAGCAGGAAGATTGGCAGCCCGAAGAAAAAGATTGCGTCCAATGCAGGTGCTCCTCCTCCTTCCTGCCTGCGAGGCCCCGGAAGAAAACGTTGCCGGAGCCGCGCGGGCAGGAAGGAGGAGGAGGAGCATCAGCCGCGTGCAGAGGAGCAGTGCTTACGGGCCGCCGTGAATCTCGGCGCAGCGGCCTGAGAAGAGGAGGGGGCCCAAGAAGATCAGGGCTGCTGCAGAGCCCATCCTGCGGCGACCCTTGAAGAGGAGGCCCAGAGGTGAGAGAGAGGCTGAGGGCCTGTAGTGTTTGTGTGTGTGTGTGTGTATGAGATGAGTTGAGAGACTGTGTGGGAGTGAGGACCTGAATGTTTGCAGAGACAGCATGTGAGAGCCTCTGTGTGTGTGAGAGAGACAGCATGTGACAGTGTGAGCCTGTGTGTATGAATGATTGTATGAGAGAGAGCATGTGACAGTGAGAGCCTGTGCTTGAGCAAGACAGCATGTGGGAGTGAGAGAGAGCCTGTGTGTGAGTGCAATATATCAAAAGCTGCAGATATGTTGAGAAACACCAGAATGTATTTAGTTTCTCCTTTGAAACCACGTCTAAATATTTCAAGATTTGACAAGATCAATGTCTGTGGTAATGTGTTAGGTAGTAAGAGACATTCTTGCGGAAGTCATATGAATGGAACACGGGAAGAGTTATTTTAGTCCCTTATGAGAGAGAAAAAACAGTTATGATTTGTTTATGAGTTACAGTTAAACCATGCAGTTTTGAGCTTAAGTTCACTGGGAAACATTCTGTTTCAGCTCTCGCTTCAAAGCCCTCCTCTTTGTCCCCCTAGTATGATCAGAGGTTGGTATTCACAAGATGGTGCAGGAGAAGTAATGGAGAAAGAGGATATTACAGAGAGAGCAAGTTATAGTCCATTAATTTACTACTAGGTCAGCACGTAGCTTATTGTTAAGTACTAGATATGTTGCTAGAAAAGAGAACAAAGTCACGGTACTGCTTAAAGCATAAAGACAGAATTCTGGGCTGTTAGATAACCCTCCTTTCACAGCCTTCCTTAGCCCTCTCTTCCTCCTAACTTGAAGCCTGAACACTTCAAGGTCCCACACACAGAGATAAGCAATACAAGATGGAAACAAGACCTTAGATGATAAAAATACCACTTAGTGCCAGCTGGTAGGGAGTTTTATGTCTAGTGGAGCATAGCACCAAGCAGAATTGGAAAACAAATGGCATGTGCCCAGATTAGTTTGTGGTAAAACTTCTTTGTTAAGTAATGGATTGTAGACACAATAAAAACTGCAAATAGTATTTAGAGGCTCTTTTATAGGGATGTAACTAGTGTTTTGCTTGCTGTCTGAAATATTATATGATTGCTTTGATTTACAGGATAATGACAATTTTATATTTATGTTAATTTTTGTTATTTTGGGGTGTCCAACAGAATATGTTTAGGTGCAGGGAGTGTAGAAAGTTAGTGGTCACACACTTGTAAGAGAGAATGTCTGGACAAAATGGTGATCGGAGGTATGAACGAAGACAAGAAATCCACCATTTCAAAGTAGTCCTCACACACACACACAATAGTTTCTCTTGTCAGTAGTTTGGCAAATATTTCAGGAGATCAGGGAAACAATGAAAATTCCCACAGCGCATGTTCCATCCAAAAGACATATAATCCCCAGCACATGGTAGGGCAAGCAAATTCTCACCAAGAGCTGCATCAGATTACTTTAGCAAGACCCATCTCAGCAAAGACAAAAGAAATCTCCAGAACTGTTTAGCCTTGCCAAAGAGAACCTACTTTGCTGCTACGAACTGGGAGTTGGGAGGGTGTGGTTTCAGGAAAGTTCAGCTGTCGCTAGGCCTTTGTCTATAATAATCCCTATTAGTTAGGAAAGATATTTACCTTGCTTATTTTGCTGATATATAATCTGTTTTTGTTTGTTATTGTCAGATGTTCTTAAAGCATCTGTTTATGCATTTATTACACAGAGAATATAACTTTTCATACTTTCACATATGCCATAGTCAGGTGTCATTATTTTCTTAGTGTGTTTGTGTGATTCCGACTACAAGGTAAAAACCTCCAACATGCCACCCACTACAGGTAAGAGTTATGAATGCCGTGCTCATTTAAGAAATCATTCAACTGCTTCAGCACTGCCCCTTCAATTATTTTTGCTAGAAAGGGGGGAGAAAATAGAGCAATAGCAAGATTGGTGGGGTTCAATGATAGCTTTTTCAAAATCATCCAGATGGAAGCACACATTAACTGAGATGGTAAATATTCCTCAACCAGCGAAGCATTAATGATACCCAATATAACCTTGTCGATGACTTCCCATAATGCCTTTATTTAACAAGTATTTGTTATTCAATAGAAATGTTTTATAAGTACAAGGAAGTCACAGTATGCTGTCTGGGGAGTTTCACTTTATGGAAGCATTTTTACTTCCATGATTATGTCTTTTTATTTTGTAATATTTTTAATAATATGTGTAATATTCTAAAAAATACAAGACTTATGTACAGCAGAATTGGTTTTATTCAGTCATTCTTCAACAAAAATTGTACTTTGCAAAGAGCAAGATAGATACTTTGCTTGAGCAGATACTTAGACAAAAGAACTTGTAAACTGAAAAACCACAACTAAAAATCCCCGGCCTCCTGGTATTTTGATCATTTTGTCTGTCATTGGTCTGTGCTTTAAGGTTCTGATTGTGATTCATTTGTATCTGTTAAATATTTTATAACCAATTTTAAATGCTTACCCAGAAAGACAGAATAGAAAGGAATGAATGAAAATGACAAATAGAAATTAAAGAGCAGTGAAATCTCGGCACAGTCATATTTGTTTCCAAGATCCTCCAACTCTCAGAATGTATTGTAGCCTGGAGGAGTTCTATGTGAATGTCTCATGCAAAAGGTAAGAACATAAGCGATACTAACTCCCAGGTATTGTGTTTTTTTTATTTTTTGTTTAAGGGCCAGCAGTTTCCTCCTGCTCCTTTAGGCTTCCAGTTCTATTAGAACTAGGGCTCAGGTTATAACATCCTGAGCTTTCAATCACAACTATCCGGGCATTTGCTCCCTATTTTATATTCTTTTCCCAATTCACTTAGTCCAGACAATGTATGGACAGGGCCCAGCTGGGTCCCTTGCCCAGGGCTACTTTCGGAACCCTACAATCATAGGGGGGTAATTTTCTAAAGGACTTACATGTTTAAAACTGGGTTTTATGTGCATAAATGCACTTTTGAAAATTGCTACGCTATATGTTACTGAATTGCAAATGGGTTTTACGCATGTACGTAGGCTTATGAAAACATTCCCTACTTGCAGACACTAGTTGTTGCCACTGCATGATAATGGGGACTCCCCCAGGCTGCGAACACTGCCTCTGCAGAGGAACAAGTCCTGTCTGGCCCAGGGAGCAGAAGACAACCTGGGAATTGAATGCAGGTTTTCCACATGGCAGTGCAGAGCACTGCTATTGAGCCAGCAGTTCTGCTAATGCCATAGTGAAGGACTGGTCAAAAAGTGCAAGAAATCTGCAAATTAGTTCACATGTACAATATTGAAATAGCTAAGTTTTTTTTTTCTCAAGGCTTTAATTTTCTTCAATGTCAAGAAAGGAAAGAATTTCATAGGCAAAAAAACCCCAAAATCTTCTGCAAGAAAGTGCTGAAAACTTTGCCCACGTCTTATACTTAGCTATTGCTGGCAAAAGTGCATTGCTTTTTGCAGAACCTTTTGCTTGCCACAAAACAAGGGGCATGGAGTACAGTTGAGGGCATAGTCTGCAAAGTGAAGAATAATGCTGTGATGTTGTAAAGGAAATAAAATGCATTTATTGTTCTATCAGCTTCAGGAATGACGGCTTCTGTATATTGTGAAACAAGACCCTTCTAACACTGCTGCATCAGCTGGAATGATTGGAAATCAAATCATCATCAGTGCCTAAGAGTACAGCAAAGGGTTGTACCAGGAGAAAACACATGACCTTGTTTTTAAGAAAATGAAACATAGAAACATGACGGCAGAAAAAGACCATATGGCCCATTCAGTCTGCCCATCCGTCCAATTAATTTAGCATCACTTCCTCAGCGATTCCCCTGTATTTATCCCAATGCTTTCTTGATTTTGGATACTGTTTTTGTCTTCATTTCCAATGGGAGGCTGTTCCACACATCCACCACCCTCTCTCTAAAGAAATATTTCCTAAGATTACTTCTAATTAATCTTAGATGTATTTGAGGGTACTAAGGGAAATAAATATTAGAAGTTTTAGACAGAACCCTGGCATGTTCAATGATAGGATTGATTTCAGGCCTAGATTTATACACTAGTCCTCTTTGCCTAGGGCAGTAAAATTCTGAAAGTGGCATAGTTCTTGTCCCCCTCTTGTGGGTCTCCAATCCTATCCCCCTCCCTTCATGGACCTTCAGTCTGATTTTATTTCCTACCACTCTCCCCCAGAACCAACTTCAGAGCTCTGGCTCCAAGACTGGTGCACTTATTATGCTGAGTCATCATCCAAGGACTGAGTAAGCCTACAGCCCTGCCCTCACAG
Source organism: Rhinatrema bivittatum (assembly GCF_901001135.1). Taxonomy (NCBI): domain Eukaryota; kingdom Metazoa; phylum Chordata; class Amphibia; order Gymnophiona; family Rhinatrematidae; genus Rhinatrema; species Rhinatrema bivittatum. Next base: position 417,054,902 of record NC_042617.1, on the reverse strand, counting down.
GTCCCACTTCCTGCATGGAAGGTGGGAATAACAACTTAATTGCCTGTGAATTGGGGCACGGTCTTACTCAGTCCTTGTGTACTGTCTTCTCATAATAGGAGCACCAGTACTGGAGCTAGAGCTCAGAGGTTTGTTGTGTGTGTGAGGGAATAAAATCAGAGGAGTAACTGGAGGGAGGGGGGTAGGAATTGAATCAGTTGGGATGGGGGAGGGGAAGAATTTGCATGTCCATGGGGTTCAGGGAACAGAAGTCTGTTGTTGTGGGGGAGGGTCTCAGAAAATGGAAGTTCTAGGTTGGGGATAGCACAGCCCCACTACTGATAGTGCTTAGCAGAGGCACAAGGTGCAATCTGTCATGTGTTGTATTATGAATGCTTCTTTTGCTTGCTTGGGGCAGTATTAAAATTTGAAGAATACTTGTTTCTGAAGCTGATTGTTATGCCTCTATTACTGTGTGGCAAGGCTGCTATTCATGGAAATCTCCATAATCCAGCATGCATGTGAAAGGTTTAATTTTTACCACTAAAATCTCTTCTTTTGAATAAAATTTATTGCCTTCAGTATGTCATTTGTTTATCAATCCCCACAACTGGAGACAGTGAAGTACAAATGTAGACACAAATGCGATTTCACTCTCTGTGAAGGAGGAAAAAGACTTTAGGTATCAACTTAAATTACGACACTCAATGCATGACTTCAACTAAGCAGCAGTATCAACAAAGTACAAGTAAGCATCTGATGTGGTCAGCATTTTGCCAAACAATTGCTGATTCTGAGAACTGGAAGCTTCTTGAAGAGAAAAAATAAGCCTTTTGAGAAATGTTCTAATCAAAAGCACCAACTTATGAAAAATAAATAACATGCAACATCTCCGCCACATTTGACACCGTCAACCATGCCATCCTACTCTCAAGACTGTGATCCATTGGAATATCTGACTCTGTGATAGCCTAGGTCTCATCTTACCTGAACAACAGAACCCAATAAGTCACAATCAACTTCTTCGCTGATGCCCCTGAGCTCTGGGGTACCTCAAAGTTCTGACCTATCCGCTGCCTTATTTGACCTTTACCTTACTCCTTTAGGTTGCACTTTTGCCAACCTTGGAGTCCCCTACAAGATCTATGCTGATGACATTCAATTCTTTTTTCTCCTAAAGGAAACCTGGACCCTTACAGAATCTTTCCTCACCCATTGCCTCACAACCATCCAAAGATGGCTACACAACAATAAACTAACCCTAAACATCTCCAAAATTGAAATAATTATCCTATCATGCTACCCGGTGGATAACACACCCAACCTTTTCTCCTTTAACTCCCAACCAATCGCTATTTCACAAGATGTAAGAAATCTGGGAATCACTATTGACTCATCGTTTTCTATTCACCAACATATAAGAACTATTACCAACTCCTCCTTCCACAAACTACGCTTACTCCATCACCTTAAACCCTTTCTTGAACCCTCCGCCTTTAGGAATGTCCTCCAATCCCTAATATTCTCTGCCATAGACTACTGCAACTCCATCCTGACAGGTCTACCTTTATACACAAACCATCCTCTACAGATCATTCACAATTCAGCAGCAAGACTCCATATGGACACTCCCATGCACACTCACATCTCTCCTGTTCTCAAATCCCTACATTGGCTCCCAATCCAATTCTGGGTACAATACAAGCTTGCCATGGTTATACACTCCTCGATTCATAACTTGCACTCTCCCTGGATTTTCTCTATAATAAAAATCCACACCACCTCCCGGCGCCTCAGTTCATCTAATCTCATGCTTTTAAAGGTCCCATCCCCTAGGCTCACACACCTCAAGGAAACCAGAGAATATGCCTTCTTCACCACAGGACCTCTCCTTTGGGGAAAACCCTACCCAAAAAACTAAGATGCCTCCAAAACAGAACTTTCTTTAAAAGAAAGCCCTCAAAACCTTTCTTTTCAAAAAAAGCTTTCTTAAGCTTAAATGATAACAGTCTATTCCCAGCATGTCCCCACTTATGGGAAGCCACCTAGGGCCAAAAGCAAGGGCAGAACCAGCTTTCTGGAATGTATGAACTTCCCCCAGACAATTTAGTTCCATCCTCCCCTCCCCCCCCATGATCATAAATTATTATAATGATCAATTATATTTCTGGATAATATATGCACTGTCTGTTTCCCCTTTTATTTCTGTTTATGTATGCTTTTATTGTTTCCAGTCTGAATGTAGGAAAGGCGGGTAATAAATGTCTTTAAATAAATACTTGAGAAATGTGTGATAATTAATGTAACAAACATACTCTGTAACTATCCACCTACCCAACAGCAGGCAATAAAGGTAAAACATAAAGGTGGTATAGGCTTATAAACACCAAAAAATATTGAAATAACCAATCAAAAATATATTACAAAATTCTCATTTGTTGAAACTGATTGAATGGTAAAACAATCCAACATCGGAAGTCACACTATAACTAATCAGCATTGCTTGATGAACTTTTGATCAAAATGTGTCACATGATTATTTAATGAGTGCTCCTGCATCAGGGTTCATTCACACAAAAAAAAAAGCCCATGTATGTTAAAAGTCCATTCAAATAAAAATATGGCATAATGGTCCTCTCGTCTAGGGTTCTCTTCAACTTGTTCAATTACAAAAAAACAGAGCCCATCAAAGTTATGTTGTTTACGTGTCACCTCAGTGCACACACAAATAATACTGCATTCCAATAATTCTTACATTACATTTCATAACTGGGGAAAACATTCTAACAATCCTTATTTAAGAATGTCTGCTAAAAGGTCTATTTATCTTCGCTCTGTTTTTAGAAACTACAAGATATTATTACACCAATAATTTGGATGTGTTTTCTACCCAAATGTGAGAATAATTCATAAACCAGATAATGATATATATGTTGGATCTGATTAGCATTTCCATTAACTAGACTTGTTTAATCAGAGCACAGAAGTTTGAAGAAGTCACTTTTTCAGAATTGTATTCTACAAAGAGGAGACCCCCTGTTAAAGAGCGAGTGTTTGTTAACCTTAATTTTCTGAATTCATGTTATGTTGACTTAAGGTTCTGCCACTAACTCTGAGGGCCAGGCTCCAATGGACCACTTGATCCACTTGGTTTTCTGACATTTTCTTTATCAGTTGCAGGATAGCAAATTGTTCTTTTTTTGGCCCAACTATCTCCTTTTACACTTTTAGGATTTCCTATTCATTACAGCCCTTATTGTGGTCATGCTGCCCTGATCCTTTTACACCTACCCACAATATTTTTCTTCCAGTTTCAACCCTCTCCCCCTCTCCCCCTTTCCATCTATCCCAGCCATCACAAGGATCATCCTTGGTTAAGGGCTAGAGACCATGGCTCCCTTCAAACCCAGTATGTTTGCACCCTGAAACTTGCAAATAGGGGTGACTGTTGGAGAATGACTGGAGCTCCCTCCCGGGGCCTGTGAACACTGCCTTCCACAGCATGCTCAGCCTCAGAAGAAAGAGCAGGATTCAGAAACTGAACACCAACTTCCCACAAAACTGGCTTTTTTTTTTTTTTTTATAATTGAGTTCTTCCAAAACATTAAGAAGCATCTTATGATGAGCTAGCCTTTTTGGCCAGTTTGAAACTCATTAGTCCTGGCAAGATTGATGAGGTTGGCAAATTTTCTAGTGTTGTAGAGCATGAAGGAAACATGAATATTATCACTGGTTTTCATAGCACTAGGCAATGATGCGGTTTCAAACAAAAATATAAATCCAGTGTTTAAAAACTAATGCAAAAAAAAAATCATTAATTAAAACAGCTACATTCCTATAATTAAACATTTCATGTTTTCTAGTTAATGTAACATTTCTTTAAGTGCTGGTCTAGCTTCTAGTTATGCATGTCACTTCAAGAGCTAATAGTGCTTAGTTATGGAACAGGCTATGCTTTTACAAGTATGGAAAATAAAAGGTTATGCTAGATCCTTGCTGACCATACATTCCAGTAGAAGGAAATGTTAGCCAATGAATGTTTTATTGTTTCTGAATGTGCAAAATAGCAAGTAAATATTTGAACTGGAACCAGTCTTTAGAAAAGATCACGTCTCTATGGCAACCAATTACAGAATGAATCTTATCCTTATGTTTTTTTTCTTTTATAAACATAGTAGCAGAGCTTTCAAAGTGAATGGATAAGGTAGCTGGATAAGGCTTATCTGTCTAACTTACAAGGGGTATTCAGCAGCATGGCTGGAAAAATACTGTGGGATTAACAAGGCTGCAGTACTCTGTCCCACAGCTTTGTCAATTCTTCAGTATTTTTCTCATTGTTAAAATACAACCAGGAAAAATATTTATTTAAAATCATTTATTGCCCGCTCCCTCTGAAGTTCGTGGCAGGGTACATCATATCATTCATCATAAAAAAAAAGAACAAAAGGATAAAATAGGAACAAAAATAAGACAAACATTGGCCTAATATAAGGCCTTATCAGAGTACTGTGTGGAGAGGACTGAGACAAAAAAATTAATCATGAGTTGGACTGATCATGGAGCAATTCTTTAGACTCACTTTAAAAAAAAGCCTTATGTGCCTTTCTGAATTCTTTTGAGTCCTCAATGGTCAGGGGTGGATTGGCCTATCAGGGCTTCAGGCATGCCCTGGAGGGTGGTGGTAATCACAGCGGCCCCATGCTCGCGGAGCTGCTGTGATTAACTTGGCCCGCAGAAGCTGTTCTTGTGGAGCAGGAGCCTCCAGCGAGGCTCTCTACTCATTTTTATTTTGTTTTTTTTTTCTTTTCCTGCAGCTGCAGCCACGCTTCCATGGCTTTTATTTTCTGTCTCCACAGCTGCGGCGTGGCTCTATAGGTCTGCATTTTTGGGTTTTTTCTTTTCCGCGACATGGCTGAGCTCTGTGGGATTGCTCCCCTCTCATCACTGCAGTGGCAGGAAACGTTCACGAGGCCTTCCCTCACACCACCCCCTCGCTCTCTTTGTCTTGTGAGGCAGCCAACAGACCTCCCACTGTTGCTGCTGCCGCATCATGGCTGAAGGCCTCAGGCTCTGACTGATGCCCTCTGACTCATTTCTGCTGACGGCCCTCCTTATGTTGGGGCCAAGGCAAAAAATAAGCCCACTCCACTGATCAGGCCTTTCTACCTACCTCTTCCCACAGCAAGGCCATCAGCGAGTATCCTTGCCTGGATTCCTCCTGCCCACCAGTGTAAGTAAATTTTTTTTATAAATATTCAGAGGTCGCAGCAGAAAAAAGAGAGTGGGAGTGTACAAGGGAGCATGCATGTGTGCATATGTGTTAGTGTGTGCAAGGCAATGTATGTGTGTCAGTGGATGTGACTGAGCATGTGTGTGTGTGACTGACGTGTGTGTCAGTGGATGCGTGCGTGCGTGTGACTGACGTGTGTGTCAGTGGATGCCTGCGTGCGTGTGTCAGTGAGTAAATGTGTCAGTGGGTGTGAGGAAGTTTGTGTGTATGTATTTCTCACAGGACAAGCAGGATGGTTGTCCTCACAAATGGGTGACATCGAGGATGGAGCCCAACCACGGAAAACTTCTGTCAAAGATTCAGGAACTTTGACTGGCCCCTACTGGGCATGCCCAGCATGGCACTAACCCTGCAGCCAGCAGGGGTCTCCCTTCAGTCTTTTTTTTTCCGCGCAGCAGTAGCCACGCGGTGAAAGAGCTCTTAACCACGTTCCTGACAGGAATTTAGAATTCGTTATTCTGAAGAAAATTTGCCCCTCAGGGGTCTCCCTTCGGTAAATTTTTTCGTCCGCGGAACTCCGGTAAGTTTTTTGACGTTGTTTCATAGACTTCCGTCGACTTTGGCCCTTGAGGCCCGCTGGCAGTCGACAGTCCCGTGGCTAAATTTTTGGCCTTCCGCCATGGCGTCGGGGTTCCATCGGTGTCCGGACTGTACCCGAACTATGTCAATCACAGACCCTCATAGAGTCTGTGTTTTGTGTCTAGGGAGTGAGCATGATGTTCTGACTTGCACCAAATGTGCCCTAATGACACCAAAGGGTCGCAAAGCCAGAATGGAGAAGATGGGGCTCCTCTTCCATGTTCGCACCCCAACGCCATCGATTGCATAGACATCATCGGAACCGGCACCATCGAAGTCTTACTGCCATCGACAGCCCTCCGGTGACCGTCCGCCATCGACGACTTCTCGGCCATCGACTCCTGTCCCTTCCCCCGATCGAGGAGATAGGAAGGAGAAACATCGCCATCGACGTCATAAGTCTCGGCCTGTCGAGGAATCGACGTCATCGACCTCTGTACCAACCGAGCCTCCGCAGAAAAAGCCTCGATCAGAGTTGGCACCGTCCACTTCTGTTTCGCAGGCACCGAGGCAACCCTCACCCCTTCCGGGTTTGGGAGCCGCGATCCCACCGGTGACGGTGGTCCCTCCGGCTCAGCCTCAGCCTCCCTCTCCCGTCGAGCCGGGTCTTGTTACCCCTGGTCTCCGGGCAGAACTGGACCGGCTGGTCCAGGAGGCCATCGATAAGGCGATGCAACGGTTCCAGCCTCCTCCGGCACCTACCCCGGCACCGAGAGCAGAACCGGCCACCGAGCCGATTGCAGTGGCACTGGCTCCGTTGCTAAAACGGATGGAAGCGCTCATGACAGCCCTTCCACCGGTGATACCTGTGTCACCGACACCGGCAAGACCGCTGTCACCGACAGGTTTTTCATCAGGTGGAGAAACACCGTATCGGATTCCCCCTTCGGGGATAGTTCCATTGGTGCCATGTCGTCCCTCGCCACCGACCTTTTCCTCGGGGGCGATACGCACCTCTGCTCCACCGAGGTTTCCGATGCCGGCACCGATTCCATCGAGACCGGCACCGATATCGACACCGATTCCATCGAGGATTTTCTCGATGCCCCCGGTGATTCCAGCCAATATTTCGGAGCCTCAACCTGGGCCCTCAGGAGTTCACCCTAGAGGGCCTCCAGGTCATCAACCAGATCCCTATGACACTTGGGGTGATGATACATCTACTGACACCGATGATTTGCCTTCACCACCCTCTCCTGCAGAGAGTAGAAAGCGTTCTCCTCCTGAGGACCTCTCTTTCATAAACTTTGTGAAGGAAATGTCAGAGTTGGTTCCTTTCCAACTTCAATCTGAACAGGATGATAGGCACCAAATGATGGAATTGCTCCAATTTTTGGATGCCCCGAAAGTCATCACCTCTATTCCCATCCATCAGGTTTTTCTAGACCTTCTTAAAAAGAATTGGGAATCTCCTGGCTCTGTGTCCCCAGTCAGTAAAAAAGCTGATTCTACATATCTTGTACAATCAGCACCAGGTTTTCAAAAACCTCAGTTAGATCATCATTCTGTGGTCGTCGAATCAGCTCAGAAAAAAGCTAAACGACTAAAACCACACTCTTCCATACCTCCTACTAAGGACAATAAATTCCTAGATAGTATAGGTAGGAAGGTTTACCATGGAGCTATGCTGATTTCCAGAATAGCTTCTTACCAACTTTATATGACTCAATATAACAGAGTCATTTTAAAGCAAATGCAAGAATATGCTGACGCCTTGCCAGAGCAGTTCCAGCCTCAGATTCAGTCCCTTTTAAATAAAGGGTTTGAAGCTGGAAAGCATGAAATCCAAACCGCCTATGACATCTTCGTTGCTTCTACTAGAATTTCTGCTACAGCCATTTCTGCTAGACCTTGGGCTTGGCTCAAATCATCTGACCTTCGCCCAGAAGTTCAAGACAGGCTTTCGGATTTACCCTGCTTAGGGGATAATCTGTTTGGTGAGCAAATTCAGCAACTTGTTGCTGAATTGAAGGATCATCATGAGACATTAAAACAGCTCTCATCTATTCCTCCTGACTTGCCTTCCAAGCAACCGTCTAGGAAGGACTCCAAAAAGTCTTTCTTTAGGCCACGAAAGTATTATCCCCCATCTACCAAGCCTCGGCCTGCACGGTCCTACCATAAGACTCAGCCTCGCCAGGCTCGTAAACAAAAACCTGCAGCAGCTCCACCTCCTGGCCCTGCGGCGGGTTTTTGACTTCCACTTAGAGAGCACATGCCAGACCCCTCTTCCAGCTATACCAGTAGGAGGTCGGCTATGCCACTTTCTAGAACAGTGGCATCGGATCACCACAGATCAGTGGGTGACAGCGATCATCGCACAGGGTTACCATCTCAACTTCCTGCCTCTCCCTCCAGACTCCCCACCCTTGCAGGCGTGGAGTCTTACCGATCATTCTCTTCTTTTAGAACAGGAAGCTTCTCTTCTCCTACAGTCAAACGCTATAGAACCCGTTCCTCCCTTGCAACGAGGCCTAGGGTTCTATTCCAGGTACTTCCTGATCCCAAAAAAGTCAGGGGGACTTCGTCCCATCCTAGACCTGAGGGTCCTCAACAAGTACCTTCACAAGGAGAAGTTCAAGATGGTAACCCTGGGCTCCCTACTCCCTCTGCTGCAAAGAGGGGACTGGTTATGCTCTCTAGACCTCAAAGACGCATATACCCACATTGCGATAACACAATCTCATCGCAAATACCTTCGTTTTCTAGTAGGCCCAAATCACTACCAATATCGTGTGTTACCTTTCGGCCTAGCATCCGCACCACGAGTGTTCACCAAGAACATAAGAACATAAGAAAATGCCATACTGGGTCAGACCAAGGATCCATCAAGCCCAGCATCCTGTTTCCAACAGTGGCCAATCCAGGCCATAAGAACCTGGCAAGTACCCAAAAACTAAGTCTATTCCATGTAACCATTGCTAATGACAGTGGCTATTCTCTAAGTGAACTTAATAGCAGGTAATGGACTTCTCCTCCAAGAACTTATCCAATCCTTTTTTAAACACAGCTATACTAACTGCACGAACCACATTCTCTGGCAACAAATTCCAGAGTTTAATTGTGCGTTGAGTAAAAAAGAACTTTCTCCGATTAGTTTTAAATGTGCCCCATGCTAACTTCATGGAGTGTCCCCTAGTCCTTCTACTATCCGAAAGAGTAAATAACCGATTCACATCTACCCGTTCTAGACCTCTCATGATTTTAAACACCTCTATCATATCCCCCCTCAGTCGTCTCTTCTCCAAGCTGAAAAGTCCTAACCTCTTTAGTCTTTCCTCATAGGGGAGTTGTTCCATTCCCCTTATCATTTTGGTAGCCCTTCTCTGTACCTTCTCCATCGCAATTATATCTTTTTTGAGATGCGGCGACCAGAATTGTACACAGTATTCAAGGTGCGGTCTCACCATGGAGTGATACAGAGGCATTATGACATTTTCCGTTTTATTCATCATTCCTTTTCTAATAATTCCCAACATTCTGTTTGCTTTTTTGACTGCCGCAGCACACTGAACCGACGATTTCAATGTGTTATCCACTATGACACCTAGATCTCTTTCTTGGGTTGTAGCACCTAATATGGAACCCAACATCGTGTAATTATAGCATGGGTTATTTTTCCCTATATGCATCACCTTGCACTTATCTACATTAAATTCATCTGCCATTTGGATGCCCCAATTTTCCAGTCTCACAAGGTCTTCCTGCAATTTATCACAATCTGCTTGTGATTTAACTACATGGCCTCGTGGTGGTTGCAGCGTTTCTAAGGAAAGAAGGAGTCCACGTCTATCCCTACTTAGACGATTGGTTGATCAGGGCCCCAACCCAGCAACTGGCTCGGTCCTCCCTGACCCTAACAATTCGAACTTTGCTTTCTCTAGGATTTCTGGTAAATTACGAGAAATCCTACTTAGTCCCATCTCAAACCTTATCCTTCAGTGGGGCAGACTTGGATACCTTACAGGCAAAAGCCTTCCTTCCTCATCAACGAGTCCAAGCCCTGGTGTCCCTAGCTCGCCAGCTGCAGTCTCAACACACAGCTACAGCTCGCCACTTCCTCGTTCTTCTGGGACACATGGCCTCCTCGGTTTATGTGACTCCTACGGCCCGCTTGGCCATGAGGGCCACACAGTGGACTCTGAGACTTCAGTGGACTCAAGCTCTTCAGCCTCTGTCCTCTATAATATGCGTCTCCAACGCACTTCGTCTGTCTCTTGCCTGGTGGACGAATCCATTCAACCTCCTACAGGGCTTGCCCTTTCTCCCACCAGATCCTCAGGTCATCCTCACTACCGATGCTTCCAACATCGGTTGGGGAGCCCATGTAAACGATCTACAAACTCAAGGGTTCTGGTCACTAGAGGAAGCCAAACACCAGATAAATTTCCTGGAGCTCCGAGCAATCCGCTATGCTCTCAGGACCTTTCAAGATTGCCTATCACACCGTTCAATCTTAATCCAGACAGACAACCAGGTGGCCATGTGGTACATAAACAAGCAGGGAGGCACAGGCTCCTTTCTCCTGTGTCAGGAAGCTGTGCAAATTTGGGCAGAAGCCCTCTCCCACTCCATGTACCTCAGGGCCACCTACCTGCCGGGAGTAGACAATGTATTGGCAGACCAGCTGAGCCGTGTCTTCCAACCACACGAGTGGTCACTCAATCCTGTAGTAGCGACCTCTCTATTCCACAAGTGGGGTTACCCCCACATAGATCTCTTTGCGTCCCCTCAGAACCACAAAGTGGACAATTATTGCTCTCTCATTCAGAGCCAGCACTCTCGGCCGAGGGATGCATTCTCCCTCACCTGGACAACAGGTCTGCTCTATGCATTCCCTCCACTTCCTCTTCTGTCGAGGACTCTCGTGAAGCTACGCCAGGACAGGGGAACCATGATCCTGATAGCACCGCACTGGCCACGCCAAGTGTGGTTTCCCATACTCCAGGATCTCTCCATCCGCAGGCACATTCCTCTGGGAAGGGACCCGCATCTGCTCACTCAAAACGACGGATGCCTCCTTCATCCCAACCTCCAAGCCTTGTCCCTGACGGCATGGATGTTGAAAGGTTAGTCCTTCAGCCTTTTAACCTTTCAGATTCAGTTTCTCGTGTCCTGATAGCTTCACGAAAGCCCTCTACAAGGAAATCTTACTCATACAAATGGAAAAGGTACACATCATGGTGCACTTCTCAGTCCCTTGATCCCCTTTCCTGTCCAATCTCTAAGTTCTTGGACTATTTGTGGCATCTATCAGAATCCGGTCTCAAGACCCTCTTCCATTAGAATGCATGTCAGTGCGGTAGCCGCCTTCCATAAAGGTATTGGGGGTGTTCCTATTTCAGTACAACCCCTTGTAACACGCTTTCTTAAAGGCTTGCTCCATTTGAAGCCACCTTTACGTCCTCCGGCCCCATCTTGGGACCTTAATCTGGTTCTTGGTCGTCTAATGAAACCACCTTTTGAACCTCTGCACTCTTGTGACTTAAAATATCTTACTTGGAAGGTGTTATTCCTTTTGGCTATCACTTCAGCTCGCAGGGTTAGTGAATTACAGGCCTTAGTTACCTATCCGCCGTACACTAAACTCCTGCAGGACTGGGCGGTACTCCGCACTCACCCTAAATTTTTACCTAAGGTAGTTTCGGAGTTTCACATCAATCAATCCATCATACTACCTATCTTCTTTCCCAGGCCCCACTCCAACTCCGGGGAACAGACTCTGCATACCTTGGACTGTAAACGTGCTCTAGCCTTTTATCTAGACCGTACAGTTTCTCACAGGAAGAGCACTCAATTATTCGTCTCTTTCCATCCTAACAAGTTAGGACAACCTGTGGGTAAGCAGGCTCTTTCCTCCTGGTTGGCGGACTGCATTTCCTTTTGCTATCAGCAAGCTGGCATTCCTTTCCAAGACCGTGTCAAAGCACACTCTGTGAGGGCCATGGCGACGTCAGTAGCACACCTTCGATCGGTGCCGCTTCCTGACATCTGCAAAGCTGCAACCTGGAGTTCCCTTCACACCTTTGCAGCCCACTATTGTTTGGATAAAGCTGGAAGACAGGATTCCATCTTCGGCCAATCTGTCTTGCGTAACCTTTTTCCAACATGATGTACCAACACCCTTCCACCTTCCCGGTAGGGTGCGGATGCCCTTTACCAAATTCCACCCCAGTTGTTGTGCCTGTTGCACGCCGTTGGGTGCATTTGGTGCAAGCCAGGACATCCTCAGCTCGGTACTCACCCATTTGTGAGGACAACCATCCTGCTTGTCCTGTGAGAAAGCAAATGTTGCTTACCTGATGTAACAGGTGTTCTCACAGGACAGCAGGATGTTAGTCCTCACGAAACCCGCCCGCCACCCCGCGATGTTGGGTTCGTTTATTTTATTTTTCGGCACTGCCTGTAGCTATCAAAACAAGACTGAAGGGAGAACCCTGCTGGCTGCAGGGTTAGTGCCGTGCTGGGCATGCCCAGTAGGGGCCAGTCAAAGTTCCTGAAACTTTGACAGAAGTTTTCCGTGGTTGGGCTCCATCCTCGATGTCACCCATTTGTGAGGACTAACATCCTGCTGTCCTGTGAGAACACCTGTTACATCAGGTAAGCAACATTTGCTATCTGTGTGCCAGCATACGTGTGAGGGAAGAGAAAGTTTGTGCACTCCCTCACCCCCATTAATCCAGAACAATCTCAGGGTGATTGGAAAGTATAGAAAGCAGAAGATTTTTTAAATTCTTAATGGTTTTAATTATTGGGTATTATCTGATGTCTGCTGTTTTAAAATATTTTATTGGTTTTTGGGAAATTTTTAAAAGTTTTATATGTATTAATTATTGCATGTTTAACTGTTTTGAAATATTTATTCTTTTTATTAGTATGGCTTTACTATTGCTGATTTATATTTCTTGATTTGAAATTTTCTGAGGAATGGTAATGTTTCTCTTGTTCCATTGTTGCACTGTATATAGGATCTAGCCTGTAGTTTCCAATTCAGTTTTTGTCTGCATGTTTCCGTTTATACTTTAAGGTCTCTATTCTGTAAGTAGTGAGGGTCAATCTGTATTCTGCTTGTGTGACAGAGGTGAGGTATTTGGCTAGCATGTAGTTTCATTGTAGGGACCTATAGTAGCTTAGCTTATTCTGGTTTCCAAATTGATGTTTTAGACCCTGGTGTAATATTTGTAGCATTGCCTACTCATAGGTAGGGTTGTCACTGTTTGAATGCTGGCTGTTATTGCTATTTTTATAGTGGAGTTTTGCTATATTTTAATTATAATTCAGGTTAACCAAGGCTTTATGAGAGCCGGGCCTACACGCAACATGTTACAATAGGTTTAATGCAATTGTTATGGTTAAGCGATGTTTGGCTGGATTCCTGGGTACTGTGGCAGGTGACCACACCCACAGGGAGGAGCCCTGTGAGGCGCCACAGTACTGGGCTAAACGCAGATGCACAAACACAGAATTTAGTTCTTTTATTAAACAGCTTGTAGTGTACCACCAGAGGTGGCAGTAGTGAAGTAGTCTGGAAGTAGCAGTTTCAGGACCCTCGACAGAGGGGACCCTTCTCACCCCGGTGGTGTAGGGGAATTCCGGTGCAGGTTTCCCAGCAAGGTAGTACTGTGGATGAGATAGACTGAAGGTTAGATTACTCACTAGATGGTTGCTGTTGATATGCGATTCCACCAGATTGAAGAAGTTAGGTAGCGGCACCGAGGCAGAGAGAGCAGGCCCTCAAGGAACAAGTACCTTATCCCTGTAAGGCACCTGAAATAAAGCAGAGGGCCCCCCGAGGAGCAGGTACCCAGGTTAGCAATACCCCAAAGGGCAGAGAGAGAGCTTCCAGCGGCAGCACGGAAGTGGCAGAGTAGCTTAGAACCGGCTGAAACCAATCCTTTGCTAACTCAACGAGCTAGCAACATAGTACAGACTATATACCCGGATGGTGTGACATCAGTAGAGGGGAATGCCCCCGAGGTTCGCGCCATTACTGGAATAAAGACATAGGTGGCATGCGCACACGCACCCTAGTAGATCCTTGGGAGGAGCATGGCAGGAGGCAGCACCATAGCCATTCCGGGGACGCCAGAGAGGTCAGCTTGAGGATGCGGCAGCAGCCATTTTCCCTAGGGATGCGGGAGGAGCCGTGAACAAGGTGAGGCAAACGGGGTGAAGCCGTCTAGCACCGATGGATGCAACAGTACCCCCCGTCAAAAGGCATCCTCCAGGCTTCCTACCTGGTCTTGGTTTTTGAGGATGCATCTTATGGAATCTTGTAGCATCTCTTTATCCAGTATATTAGCCAAAGGTATCCATGAATTATCTTCAGGTCCATAACCTTCCCATGACAGGAGGTATTCCCATACTCTGCCTCTTTTTCTTACGTCAAGGACAGCATCTACCTTGTACTCGATGTCTTCTTCTGCATCTATTGGTGTAGTTTCAGGTGTCTTGTTAGAGAACTCACTAAGGATCAATGGCTTCAATAGTGAGATGTGGAACGTTTTATGAATCTTCAAAGTAGATGGTAGCTTCAGACTATAGGTGAGATTGCCTAGTCGTCGGAGAATAGGAAATGGTCCAACGAAGTGTGGAGCGAAGCAAGCTGAAGGGAATTTAAATCTTAAGTGCTTAGGGGCGGATTTTAAAAGGCCCGCGCGCGCAAGTCCCGGGGCTTTCGAAAAGGGGAGGGAGGGGGCGTGTCCGGGGCATTCCCGAAACGACGCGGCGTTTCGGGGGCGTGCCGTGGCGTTTTGGGGGCGGGCCCGGGGGCGTGGTCGAGGCCTCCGGACCAGCCCCCGGGACCGGAAGACGGAGCGGGGCTGCCGGCGACACGCGCAAAGGTAAGGGGGGGGTTTAGATAGGGCCGGGGGGTGGGTTAGGGAGGGGGAAGGTGGGGGGAGGGCGAAGAAAAGTTCCCTCCGAGGCCGCTCCGAAATCGGAGCGGTCTTGAAGGGAACAGGCAGGCCGCGCTGGGCTTGGCGCGCGCAGGTTGCACAAATGTGCACCCCCTTGCGCGCGCCGACCCCGGATTTTATAAGATACGCGCGTATCTTATAAAATCCAGCATACTTTTGTTCGCGCCTGGTGCGCGAACAAAAGTACGCAGTTTTTAAAAATCTGCCCCTTAGTGGATAGCCAGACTTTTTCACCAGGCTGGAAAACAAGAGCCTTGCAGTGGTGAGCAATCGTATCCTTTCTTAGCTCGAAGTTCTGCTTTGAGAAGCATCTCTTTGGTCTGAGTCCAGAGTTGTTGAATTTCTTTGGCAGTAGATTGAGCTGCTGGGGATGACACAGACAGTGAAAGTGGCAATGGTAGACATCTGTAAACTACTTTGAATGGTGTTGATCCAGTGGATGTTGCTGGATGAGAGTTGATGGCGAATTCAGCCCAGGGCAACATTTCTGCCCAATCATTCTGGCGAGTGTTCACATAGGCATGAATGAACTGCTTGAGTGTCCTGTTCATCCTCTCTGTTTGACCGTTGGATGGTATGCTGAGGTGAAGTCGAGAGAAATGTCAAACTTCTTGCAGAATGCCTTGCAGAATTTAGCTGTGAATTGGACTCTGCAATCGGAGACTATGAGCTTAGGCATGCTGTATAGGCAGAAGATGTGCGTGATGAAGAGCTGGGCTAGCTCCATATCACTCAGGCTCCAAATCACACACACACCCTCCTGTGCCTGTCATTCTGCGCGCACACACACACTCATAGGCTGTATCAATGTCATCAACTGTTCACTGTTCCTCGGCCACAACCCACTCACGGTCCATCGACGCCTCCCTCATCTTCAGCTGCGAGCAGGATAGGCTCCACTCGGGGCTCATTGGGGCCTCCCTCAACTTTGGCTGTGAATGGGATGAGCTCCGCTCACAGGCCCACCGAGGCCTCCTTCATCTTCAGCTGTGAGCGGGATGGGCTTCACTCGTGGCCTGCCAGGCCTCCTGCCACTTTGGCTGCGAACAGGATGTGTTCCCCTTGCGGTCTGACGGATAGCTTAAAATTCTGCACAGAGCAAGAAAATTCTGCAGGGGAGGCGAATTCTGTGCCCCACCGTAGTGCAGAACTCCCCCAGGAGTAATCTTTGCAGGTAGCTTTCTGCACCTGTGTTGCTACTGCTGCTACTCTGCCTCCTGCCCTATGTAGTCTTTGGCTGCTGATTGCAGCCACTCAAGACCTGTGCTGGTGTGAAGGAGCTGGTGGGGGGGTGGGGGGTGCCCGGCAGAGTTCCTTGTCCTCCTTCATATGTTGGCCAGCTGCACCCCCTATTACCCGGATCCTGAGCTTTGGTCCCCCCTCCTCCCCTTGATATGCCACTGCTGGATGGTTTAATACTCTCTAGTACAAATCAGGAAGAATTTCATATTACAATCTCTCGTAGATTCAAATGGCCTATTTTCATTTACAAGCAAAGTATTTACAAAGTCCGATTCACAAGAAATATTATAGTAAATGCACCTTACATTTATGCTTTGAGACTACTGTAGCACCAGTAAAATATTACTTCAATAAAGGCAACTTTCTGAGTGAAGTTTAAAATTTAGACTCCAAGGCTCCTCTGGAGTAACTACAATTGGCTGAGTCCTTGCTTTCATGTATTGTCTGTTTAGCTCAAATTACTTGGGCATCCTAGAAATAGTAAAGGCATTCCAGTTAAAGTCCAGAAGCCCTCTCAGTACCCAGTATATCAAAAATTATTAACCACAGTCCTTAAATGCTGACACCAAAAGGAAGTTCATGGAAAGATGTTTTGTATTGCATTGGCTTTCTAGGGCATGGACGGGCAAACTATTTTAAACAGGGACATATTTCTGGTGCTTATCAGAAGTGGGGGCTGGAGGGGGGTCCTCCTTAGAACTCTGTGAGGGGGGGATCTAAATAGTTTAAAACTTGTATAAAAATGTTCCAAACACTCATAAAATATTTAACTACAAACACATCAAATAATGCCCAATAATCACCTGGACCAGATGGTATACATTCCAGAGTGGTGAAAGAACTGAGAAATGAAATTGCAGACCTACTATTGGTAATTTGTAAACTCTGAGTAACATCATCTATGGTACCTGGAGAGTGGAGGGTTGCCAATGTAACGCCAAAGAGAGAGAGAGAGAAAGGGAGACTGGTCATCATTCCGCTAACACTATTCATATAGGGGTCAGTTTTAAAAGAGGGTCAATTTTAAAAGGAGCACGCGTACATGGATGCACTGATTTTATAACATGCGCGCCGGATTTTAAAATCCACGTGCGCATGTGCAGGTGGCCCGTGATTTGCGCGCACAGTGGGGATTTTATAACCTGCGCGTCGCAAAGAATCAGGCCCACCAGTCACAATGCTCCTCCTCTTCCTGCGCACCAGCCACAATGTTCTCCTTATGCTGCTATGCCTTTGAGGTGGTCATCGACAGCCACTGACAATCAGTTGACGTCATTAACAAAGGCCCACAATGTCAGGCCATTTTTTAATTACATCATTGTAAGGCGCTGGCAGGTCAGTTATAATGAGGCAAACTGCATAGAAGGAGAGCAGGAAAAAGCTTGTCACTGGGCTGGAATTGGCCCATGGGCCATAATTTGCCCACCCCTGTTCTAGGGGCATTAGGAAAACCCAATCTAGGAATATGGTGGGTTGCTGTAATTTTTCATACTAGTTCTGGAGCCAGCTTGGTGAGATGTTCACACTTCACCTTGCTTTTTAAAACTGTTGATCACTCCATACAGTTCCAACACTACAGGTCTTTAAACACACTGGATCTCTGGACCTAATTTGCAAGGCTCTCTGCATATAAGTGGTTCCATAACTGTTATGCAAGAAATTATGACATACAGACATTCAAGTGCTGATTCACCAGGATTCCTGATTGCAACACCCCAATGAGGTCTTCAGAAATAGTGAGCACCTGATTATGCTGCAAAATGACTACATATATTTAACTGAACCCCTTAATACAGATATGAGTGTAATGTGCTCCATGGTTGGAGCACATTGCATTGAGGAAAGACTAAAGAGGTTAGGACTTTTCAGCTTGGAGAAGAGACGGCTGAGGGGGGATATAATAGAGGTGTTTAAAATCATGAGAGATCTAGAATGGGTAGATGTGAATCAGTTTTTTACTCTTTCAGATAATAGAAAGACTAGGGGGCACTCCTTGAAGTAAGCGTGTGGCACATTTAAAACTAATCGGAGAAAGTTCTTTTTCACTCAATGCACAATTAAACTCTGGAATTTGTTGCCAGAAGATGTGGTTAGTGCAGTCAGTATAGCTGTGTTTAAAAAAGGATTGGATAAGTTCTTGGAGGAGAAGTCCATTACCTGCTATTAAGTTGACTTAGATAATAACCACCGCTATTATTAGCAACGGTAACATGGAATAAACTTAGTTTTTGGGTACTTGCCAGGTTCTTATGACCTGGATTGGCCACTGTTGGAAACAGGATGCTGGGCTTGATGGACCCCAGTATGGCATGTTCTTATGAGTATCATGTGTTTCCTTCAGACTTATTTCAGTAGTAAGATAAAAGTACTTATATACGCAAGTTAAAAATTAAAAACAGATGTTAATTACATAGTAACATAGTAAATAATGGCAGTTAAAGACCAAAATGGTCCATTCATTCTGCTCAGTTGAGATTCATCTATTTTGGGTAGTTGCGCAAATAAATTCCCATATGCGACCCAACATCAACTCTCCCCACCCCGTGTCTTTTATTTGACCTTTCAACCTTTTCCTACCCCTCCATATCTGTCCCAAGCATACCCAAAATCTACCTCCATCACTTCCACTAATAGGCTATTTCAGGCCTTGCCTTCTTCATCTTTGTTTCTTGCAAAACAATACTTATACCAATACCCAGGCCTCTTTCTCTGTCTTATTACCAAGGTTTGTAAAAATCCCCACAGCCACCAAGGTTAATGATGCTTTTGTTATAAGAAAAACAAAGACCCAGCCCCCCTATGGTCACTGAAGTTTGGGTTTTAACCATGGTCCGTTCATGAGGGTTACCACAGCCTTTTTGGAAGCCCAATGCTGTTGTACCACTGTTGTTCACGGTTGTAAACACCACTCTAGGTAGATTATCCCAATACTTTTGGTAACTTTGACCAATCGCTGCATGGAGGGATTTCAAAAGCACAAGAATGTTTAAATTGATCAGTAACATTACTATTCCTAATTCTTTTTTGAATACACATCTATGTGGTATATGTACCTATTCAAAATGCTATCTTACAAATGAATGTATTTATGTGGCAGGCATGAGTATATTTTAGCTACTGAAATTCTGCATGGAATACCCTATAAAAAAGCTTTTCCCAGCATCCTCTGATATAAATGGGTAATATAATAACGCAATGCTCTGCTGGCAAATTCTAAAAAGATAGAATACTTCTCTATGAGGTCTAGCTTAGTTTCAAAACCAGACATTATACTGATGGAAAATAAAAGATTTGGATGTAGCAGACAGGGATTATAGAGAGTAAGTCTCTTGCAATTCTAAATTACTCTTTCAGAACTATGTGTTTGGCACCATCTAGTGACGCGTTTAAAATTTCATCTGTGCTTTTATTTCAGTTTCAATAAATATGCAATCTATAATTGAAATTAATAAGAAACACTAGACCTAAATATATCATGGACCTACTGCTTTCCTATGTGCCTGTAGAGCAGCTGAGGTCAATTAAAAGATACTTTTAAAAGATTCATATTCAAAGGCATTTAGCTGAATAACTCAGAAGTTATCCTGGTAAATGCGGACGTTTACATATTTCAGGCAATTATGCAGCTAAACTTTAGCTGGATATCTCAATATCCAGTTAACATTTGGCCAGATAATGTAGGGATGTTCCAGGAGTATTTCTGGGAAGAGTTAGATTAGCTGGATAATATATCCAGCTAAATCTGGTCATGCTGTAGAGCTGTCCTAAAGTTCGCTGGCTAAAGTTAGCCATCTATTTTTAAGAATGCTGTCTATATTCAATAGTGCGCTGCACCACTGAATATCCTCCAGGGTTAGCCAGCTTTCATCCTACAGAGACAGATGTCAAATATGTTAGCGTATAGATTGATGCCACCTTGTAACTGATTTGTTATATCTTACTGTTTTCTAGTTCCTGTCTCTGTTGTTACTTTAATCTGTTGTGTCTGGCGGTCTGCAGACTGCTCCCGCAAACTGCCATACTTACCTCCCCCGGCTGGGCCTTTCTTGAACCTCTCAGAGCAGTGGAAAGCCGCTGGCTACCCATACGGCAGGACGCCGCTATCCCCGACCAGCCACGCCCCCCCCCCCCCCTTAGGTGCGGTGGAAAAATCCCAGTGGTGCTTCCCAATGACCTCACTGGCACAGCCCTATAAAGGACCTTCTCTGTCTGTCCTTCACTGCCTCAGGAAAAAGTCCAGCTATCTATAGAGCATAGTGCTTGTTGCTTCCTCAGCAGGGCTGGTACAACTGGTACAAGGGTATTAGGCGCCCTAGATGGACCTTCTGCCTGCCCTCCCCCCCCCCCCCCCCCCGGTCCAGGCCCCAGCTCCAGCCCCAACATCATTCACTCAGACAGGCTCCCTCTCTTATACACATTTCATTCCTTGTCTTATTCACACACACACACACACACACACCCCTTTCACAGACTCCCTCCCTCTCTCTGACTAACACCATTGCTCTCTTGTACACACAAAAACCCTCTCACAATCCAGTGGGAGTACTGAGAGGAGGGGATCACCTTGCTGGTGGCTGGAAAGAATCAGTTAGTACTGCTTGGAGACATTTTAAAACAATTAAAAATATTGGGGAGAATTAAACTATTGGGTGGAAGGAAGGCAAAACAAATACTGGCATGGTTAAAAGATGAGGTGAAAGAGGCTATTTTAGCAAAAAGATCTTCATTCAAAAATTGGAAGAAGGATCCAATACAAGAAATAGGATAAAGCATAAGCATTGGCAAGTTAAATGTAAGATATTGATAAGTCAGGCTAAGAGAGAATTTGAAAATAAGTGGGCCGTAGAGGCAAAAACTCACAGTAAAAACTTTTAAAAATATATCCGAAGCAGAAAGCCTGTGAGGGAGTCAATTGGACCGTTAGATGATCAAGGGGTTAAAAGGGCACTTAGAGAAGATAAGGCCATCACGGAAAGATTAAATGATTTCTTTGCTTAGGTGTTTACTGAAGAGGAGGTTGGGGAGATACCCGTTCCGGAGAAGGTTTTCATGGGTAATGATTCAGATGAACTGAACCAAATCATGGTAAACCTAGAAGATGTGGTAGGCCTGATTGACAAACTGAAGAGCAGTAAATCACCTGGACTGGATGGTATACACCCCAGGGTTCTGAAGGAACTAAAAAAATGAAATTTTCAGCTCTAGTAGTAAAAATTTGTAAAATATTAAAATAATCCATTGTACCTGAAGACTGGAGGATAGCAAATGTAACCCCAATATTTAAAAAGGGCTCCAGGGGCGATCTGGGAAACTACAGACCAGTTAGCCTGACTTCAGTACCAGGAAAAATAGTGGCACGTGTTCTAAAGATCAAAATCACAGAACATATAGCAAGACATGGTTTAATGGAACAAAGTCAGCATGGC
Source organism: Rhinatrema bivittatum (assembly GCF_901001135.1). Classification (NCBI taxonomy): domain Eukaryota; kingdom Metazoa; phylum Chordata; class Amphibia; order Gymnophiona; family Rhinatrematidae; genus Rhinatrema; species Rhinatrema bivittatum. Next base: position 417,033,468 of record NC_042617.1, on the reverse strand, counting down.
TTTACCCAAGGCAAGTCTTGCCTCACAAATCTGCTTCACTTTTTTGAAAGGGTTAATAAACATGTAGATAAAGGTGAACCACTAGATGTAGTGTATTTGGATTTTCAGAAATCATTTGACAAAGTTCCTCATGAGAGGCTTCTAGGAACAGTAAAAGGTCATGGTATAGGTGGTGATGTTCTTTCGTGGATTGCAAACTGGCTAAAAGACAGGAAACAGAGAGTAGGATTAAATGGACAATTTTCTCAGTGGAGCAGGGTGGGCAGTGGAGTGCCTCAGCGATCTGTACTGGGACCTGTGCTTTTCAATATATTTATAAATGATGTGGAAAGGAATACAATGAGTGAGGTAATCAAATTTGCAGATGATACAAAATTATTCATAGTAGTTAAATCACAAGTGGATTGTGATAAATTGCAGGAGGACCTTGTGAAACTGGAAAATTGGGCATCCAAATGGCAGATTAAATTTAATGTGGATAAGTGCAAGGTGATGCATATAGGGAAAAATAACCCTTGCTGTAGTTACACAATGTTAGGTTCTATCTTAGGAGTTACCACCCAAGAAAGAGATCTAGGCATCATAGTTGATATTATATTGAAATCGTCAGCTCAGTGTGCTGTGGCGATCAAAAAAGCAAACAGAATGTTAGGAATTATTAGGAAGGGAATGGTAAATAAAACTTAGGATGTATTGCTCCATGGTGAGACCGCACCTTGAATACTGTGTGCAATTGTGGTCAACGCATCTCAAAAAGGATAGAACTGCACTGGAGAAAGTGCAGAGAATGGCAACTAAATTGATAAGGGGCATGGAACAGCTGCCCTGTGAGAAAATGGCAGATGATGTTCAGTTTGGAGAAGAGACAACTGAGGAGGGATATGATAAAAGTCTACAAAATAATAAAAGAATTTGAACAAGTTAATATAAATCAGTGATTTACTTTCTCAGATAATAGAAGTACCAGGGGGCACTCAACGAACTTAGCAAGTACTCATTTAAAACAAAATCGAAGACAATTCTTTTCACTCAGCACATAGTTAAACTCTGGAATTCATTGCCAGAGGATGTGCTTACAGCAGTTAGTGTAAGTGGGTTTAAAAAAGGTTTGGATAAGTTCCTAGAGGAAACATCCATAAACTGCTATTATGGTAATTAATAAGCGATAGTAGCTTGTGATTTATCTAATGTTTAGGTACTTGCCAGGTACTTGTGACTTGGATTGGCCACTGTTGGAAACAGGATACTGGGCTTGATGGACCCTTGGTCTGACCCAGTATGGCATATCTTATGCTCTTATTCACACACATACACAGAAGCGCTGCTCGTGGCACGCTGAGACTGCTTCTCTCGGCTGTGAGCAAGATGGGTGCTGCTCACGACCCACTGAGCGTCTGCTTTTCTCAGCTGCGAAAAGGATGGACTCTGCTCATGGTAGTATTTTTTCCCAGACCTTGAGTTCCCATCGTACAGATGTGCGTCCCTTTCTGCAATGCCTTTCTCTTCTCAGCTACCTCTTGTTACCCTCTCTCCCAGTTTTGCTTTCCCTTTTAAAATGTAATTTCTAAGCTTAATTGTTCATTGTAAACCGGCATGATGTCCACAACTAATGCCGGTATATAAAAATGTTTAAATAAATAAATAAATAAATAAATAAGTAAGTCTCTCTCTATGCCAAACTTGAAAAATGTCTTTTTGAACAAGAGGAGCTCCTCTTCCTTGAGTACACAGTCTCACAAGGTGGATTTCGGATGGACCCTGCTAAGGTAAAAGCCATCATGGGTGGCCTCAGATTCCTGGGGTTTACTAATTATTACGGTTAATTTATTCCAAATACTCCTCCGTGGCAGCTCTTATCTGCAAGGGCACCAACACCAAAGATTGCTTACTAGAGGCTATTGAGGCTTTCCAGAAGTTAAAGAACGCCTTTGCTGACAAGTCTTGCCTATGTCACCCAGATTCCACATGACCCTTCATTTTAGAGGTAGATACCTCTACCCTGGAGGTAGGAGCAGTTCTCAGCCAACACACTCCAGAAGGAGTACTTCATTCATTTTCCTTCTTTTCTAAGAAGTTCTCCCCAGTCAAACGCAACTACAGTTTTGGAGATCGAAAGCTCTTGGTAGTCAAAGTAGCTTTCAAGGAATATGCCATCTAATTGAGGGGTTTCAACCCTGCACCAATATATACATGGACCACAAGAACCTCGAACAGCTACATCAGGCTCAGAAGCTTAGTGCAAGACAGGCCCTTGATCTTTGTTCTTTGCTCGCTTTGATTTTGAGTTACATATTGCCCAAAGCTCAAGAATCTATGAGCAGGTGCTCTCTCTAATTCCTTCCAGACCGAGGATGTTCCAGAACCTCCAAGGCACATCATCGATCCTGCTTAGATACTCCTGGTCACTATGGTACCGATCCCTCCAGGGACTATGGGTAGTACCTTACAGATGGGATGAGAAAGTTTTGAAATGGGCCCATGACTCTCATGTCGTAGGACACATTGGGTGGGCATGAATCCTTAAATTGCTTCAATGGCACTACTGGTGCAAATGAAGCAAGATGTCAAAGTCTTTGTTAACTCGTGTCCCACTTGTACACAAAATAAAAATGCTGAATGGATAACTCTGGGGGCTGTTACAGCCATTGCCAGCCCTCAGGGATCCCTGGACCCACTTGTCCACAGACTTTATTGTGGATCTCCCTATCTCTAATGGTGCCATCATGATTTGGGTGGTGATTGATTGAGTCTTTAAGATGGCACATTTTATCCCATTACCAGGCCTTTTGTCCATTCCTGAATTATAGTGTCTCTTCACTCTAAACGTCTTTCATCTACATGGCTTACCATGGATAGAGGAGTTCAGTTTACCACGAGGTACTGGTGCTCTCTGCAAAAAGTTTAGTATTACATTTGACTATACTACAACCTACCACCCACAAGGCAGTGGGCAAACAGAGCATACCAATCATGCTCTTAAAACTTTTCTCTGCTCTTATGTCAATGAGCGCCAGGATAACTGGTCCACCCTCTTACCTTGGGCTGAATTCTCCCATAACAATCACGTCAACACAGCCATCGGCTCCTCCTTTTTCCAGCTGATCTATGGAAAACAACCTCTGTCTCCTCTGCCACTGCCTGTGACAGTTCCTTCACCAGTGGCTCAACTTTCCGCCCAGAACGCCACCAACTACCCACGCGACAGGACATTGCCAGACCTGACCAACCATGATCCACTTTAGGAGCACACACGTCAAACATATTTAAACATCACATTTAAAGGGCCCGTGGTGGGAAAAGCCCTGTGGCGCCTCTTGATGATCTTACTGGTTTAGCGCTATAAAGGGCCCTCTCTGTCTTTCCTTCACTGCCTCAGCAACCGAGTGTAGTGTGTGTTGCTTCCTCAGCTTGTTTCAGCCTTCGTCTTCAGCCTGTTTCAGTCTTCATTCTTCAGCCTGTTCCAGTTTTCGTCCCCACCTGTCCATCTTCGTCTCCGCCTGCCACAGTTCTCACCTGCCTGATTTGCTCTTGCCTTGCCTGTCTGCCTCACCCTATCCATTCCTCTTCTTCTCCCTCAGATGGATACCTGGTTTTGACCTCTGGCTGGACTCTGGATTACCTGACTGCTACCTACTGCTGACCCTTGCCCGGACCTCAACACGCCTATTCGCTGCCTGCCTACAACCTTTGCCTGGCCTTGGATCACATCTCCAGTCATCAGCAGGGACTCTTGCCTAAGTCCTGCCGGCCTCAGGACCCAAAGGCTCAGCCTTAGGGTAAAGTGGGCCGGTATAGGTGAAGGTCCTGTTTGGTCTCTGCTTTGCCTGGGTCCACCTGCTGATGGTGAGAACCTGCAAGGCTCCTCCCTGCAGGTGAAACCAATTTCACCTCAGCCCAAGGGTCCACAGACACAACCTAATCTTGTGTGTTGCTTGATGGGTAATATGAATCAACTTGGCAGATCTTCACCAGCGGCTTTCAGTTGTCTTTATTTCTACTTATGAAACATGATGTCAGATATATCTGAACCTGCATTGCTCCCCTACATCTACTTTGTACATATGAAACAACAAATGATGATATACAAATGTGGGCAAAAATCCATGGAACATATATATGAGCCTAAAAGAATTATGAGTCATGGTCTTCAGTTTTACTTGTAGTCTTATGCTGAATTGTAATTATCAAGCATTCCTACCAGTCCGAGCTGAGCCAAGCAATTTAGCACTTATGGCCAAGTGAAAAACTGTACTCTCTCCCTTTCTCTCACCATAAGTTGGGAGACTCTGTTAAAGGTTTGATTTTTACATTTAAAACACAACACTTACTATTTATAATCTGTAGTAGACATAAGTCCCAAAAGTATGACTTATGTCTGCACAGATGTATGCAGAATATGGACAGATTCTTAGCAAATGCAGAACAAGGGATCATAAATTACAAATAAAAATGTGTAGACAAACTAGAAACCCCAAGAAGCATATCTGGGAACTTTAAAGTTCTGGTCACTTTCCTGTGGGAGGGGAGGAAGACCCCAAGAACCTCTCCAACTTCCTTCCCAGGACAGACCCTTCTTTCACACACACACACACACACACACAGATTCTGTAGGCAGTGCAATAATGGAAAAACAAAAATATTGCTATTCCTCATAAAAACATCAAACAATAAAATCAAGATACATAAATATCAAGTTCTAAAACTATACCAATATAAATAATAATTCAAAACAGTCAATGAATAAAATAATATCCAATAATTTAAAAATATTTAAACATTTTTACAAACACCAATAAAATATTCAAAACAGACACATCAAATAACACCCAATAATCTATATAAATAAAATGTAAAATAGTTTGGACGTAATCGATAATCTCAGAAACTACTGCACCAATTGCTTTCAAATTTGGATACAACCTTGCTTTCACTTTCGGCAAGGTTCTTCTCTATCTAGATTACATAGATGTCACACGGTTACAGATAAAAACATGTTTTTACATGTGTGTGGGGAAGACAGCGACATCTGTTGGACAGACATGCAATACACGCTATCTACCTTGGGAAATGAAGCTGCTGTACTGTGCATGCGCGAGCGGGAGCGTACGTCGGGCACAGTGGGACCAACATGGCACTGGGAGGAGCAGCAACAGTGCACTTCTGGCACAGCGGGACCAACATGGCGCTGGGAGGAGCAGCAGCGGCGGACCGGCGGCGATATCGGGCATGGTGGTGTCGGCCGGCCGAACTTCGACACCTGGGAGGAGCTGCGGCGGCAATCTGGTATGGCTCACGTGCACGACAGGGAGGGATCCTCGCTGACTTCGCGTCTTTGGGAGCGGGCCACGCAGAACCACACAAGAGGGAGAGGGGCGGGGGGGGGGATCAGCTGGGAGGGCATTGCAAGTGGGAGGGGATCAGAGTCAGGGAAGAAGATTCAGAGAGGGTGTGCTGTCACTGACGAAAGGGTAGAAGGTAGGAGAAGGCGGGGAGAGGTGACAGTGAGAGGAGGGAGAATGAAGGGGCGGTGAGTGTCAGGGAGAGACACAGAGGGGAGAGGTGAGTGTGAGGGGTGAGAGTTGGAGTGGGGACAGGGGAGTGAAGGGGGGGTTAGTGACCAAAGGGGGAGGGGTGAGTGTGAGGGGAGAGAGTTGGAGTAGGGACAGGGGAGGAAAGGGGGGGGTGAGTGACCAAGGGGGAGGACGATGTGTGACTGAGGTATATGAGCAAGGGGAAGGGGGAGGGGGGGGAAAAGAACCTGACTCTGCCACTGCAACGTGTGACGGGCCACCGAGACGCAGAGGGGAGAGGTGAGTGTGAGGGGTGAGAGTTGGAGTGGGGACAGGGGAGTGAAGGGGGGGTTAGTGACCAAAGGGGGAGGACGATGTGTGATGATGTATATGAGCAAGGGGAAGGGGGAGGGGGGGAAAAGAACCTGACTCTGCCACTGCAACGCATGGCGGGCCACCGCTAGTTAAAACTAATAAATATTTTTTTAAAAGCTTACCTGCTGTCTATATCCGGGAACTTTGGATTTCCAGATGCCCTGAGATTGTCATGGATTAGCAGGGAGGAAGAGGGGTTGTTGCACACAAACTTTCTCCTCTCTCGCGAACACATAGTAATATAGGAATGATAGCAGAAAAGGACCAAATGGTTCATCCAGTCAAGCTTCTCATGCCATGCAGTGCAGATTATCCCCATGTTTCTCTTAAGGGTAGCCACTGCCATTCCATGCAGTTATTCCCAAGCCTTATGATAATCCATAAAAAATGTACTGCCAGCAACATTTTTACCGGGTGATGAGCCTTCTTGAAAATTCAGACAGTGCTGAAGTGTTTTGCTTACGGACTTGGCCTTAGAAGCAGTCTTGTGCTTTTTCACTTATGATTGCATATCAGTACCCCAGACCATAAAAGTCAGGGCCTGTGTTGGTTGTTCTCTAAATCAAATTCCTTTTCCACCTACCCACCCCCCTACCACTGTCAAAGTAGAGAATGATGCTCTCCCCCCCCAACACACATATGCACATGTTCTCTCTCACTCATACATATACAAATACATACACTCACATACATAACACACACACACACACGTTCTCATACACACAAGCTCTCAATTGCTGTCTTGTGCACACATACACACACACATGGGGGCAGATTTTCAAAGGGTTACGCGTGTAAGATATGCACGTAACCCCCGAAAAAACTGCCCCTTCCACCCCTGCGCGCGCCGAGCCTATCTGGCATAGGCTTGGCGGCACGCGCAAGCCCCGGGACGCGCATATGTCCCGGGGCTTTCCTGGGGGGGCGTGTTGCGGCCAGCGCGTCATCGGGGGTGGGACTTCGGCCTCCGGACCAGCCCCCGGATGGGAACATGGAGCGCCAGCAGCTGGCCCGGCAGGCGTAACTTTTGAAACAAAGGTGGTGGGGGGGAATTAGTTAGGGCCGGGGGGGCGCCGGAAAGAAAGTTCCCTCGAGGCCGCTCTGATTCAGAGCAGCTTCGGAGGGAAACGGAGGCAGGCTGCGCGGCACGGCGCGCGCAAGCTGCCGTATTTTGCGCAGCCTTGCATGCGCCGACCCTGGATTTTGTTTGCGTGTACTTTTTAAAGATCTGCCCCATGCTCTCTCTCACTCATACATATATAAATACATACACTCACATACATAACACACACACACACACACGTTCTCATACCCACATGCTCTCAATTGCTGTCTTGCGCGCACACACACACACACACACGATCTCTTGTACACACACATACTCTCTCTCATTCTCACTCACTTTCACCCTCACTTGAATCAGAAGTGGCAGAAGTTTCTTTCAGTCCCGGTGACAGATGGGAAGATTTCTTCTTTGGCTGCGAGAGCCAACCCTGCACTGGCTTCCTGCGCCTTCCAGCAGAGCATGCAGCGCTGCTCCTTTTCCTATCCATGCCGGCCATGTTGCCACTTCCATTGGGTCTGCGCTGCTCCTGACAGCATGTGGCTGGCCAGTGGGAGGAGGGCAATGCTTGTTTTGGTCCAATATTGCACTGCTCCTCATGGCGGGAGGAGAAAGGAGAGGAAGTTGTTTTTATCTCAATTTGATGGGCCTCATATGTGGGCATAGATATCAATGCATATTAGCAGAGACTGTTAATGCCGATAATATAATCATAGGACCAAAAATGATTTTTATATGCTTGTGAATTCACCATCGATTAGTGATGTACTGTTACTCAATTTTTTTCATTTAAGAATATAGCGGTAACATGTTCAAGTGGATGTTACTTAGCTCTTAGCTGTATTGTAGCAAAGAAACGCTGTTTTTCAAAGTCAAGAGGCTGTAGGTGTCCAAGCCCGACACGGACCGTGTTTCGGCGGCTGCCTTTTCAAGGGGCTGAATTTATCTGTAATCATTGAAAAAATTCGTATCGTGATGTAATGCATTACTAGCTGGAAGAAATGCCGCTTACATCACGATACAAATTTTTTCAATGATTACAGACATGAACCACATATCAGCCGGAAAACCTGGCAGGTGAAGTTTTCATCATCATACTGCCAGCCGAACTATATGCCCAATGAAGAGGCACAAAAAGCAGGGTCCAAGGATGGGAGCCTGGGGAATTAGTGTTGTCTTGCACTCAAGGATGCGACTGGGTAACTGCCAGGGAAATATACATCCAGTTAGAAAGTATTTAACAAAAAAGGAGCTGACATATTTCCCTCAAATAAGCCATATGACTGACCAATAGATTTGCAGCCAAAGGCATTGATTCCTTTCAGTAAAATATATTCTAGGGCTTTCCAGACCTGTCCTGGGGATCCCACAGCCAGTCGGATTTTCAGGATACCCACAATGAATACGGCCAAACGTTACTCAAGCTGTAGATGTATATTTTTAATAGTTATTGCACAATATGAGGTTAAGTATTAAATTCTGTGTATCAACTAATAAAAAAGAAAAAAGAGCAAGTTGAAGTCCAGAGTCATTAATCTTCATAAGAAAGTTATAAAACTAGTGATGCAGGTCAATGTGATTTAGAAAAGGCAATTCATGGTATTAATCAGGTCATATTTAATGGACTGAATATTATTTATTTTATTTATTTATTTAAAGGCTTTTATATACCGGAGTTCATGCACTTGTACAATCAATACTTGTAATGTACCTTGGTGTATCCAAAGTTTGCATGGGTGTCAGAAATGAAGTGATTCATTAGCAAGTTGGAAGGAGCCAGCTGTCATGGTACATATGGGAGGGAGGTTCTGGAAGCCAAATTTAGGATTTTAGGTAGAAAGCTGAAATCTAGAGCCTCCAGGGTAGCATTCTCTGAAATGCTCCCTGTTCCACGTGCAGGTCCCCACAGGCAAGCAGAGCTCCAGAGTCTCACTGCATGGATGAGATGATGGCGCAGGGAAGACGGATTCTGTTTTGTAAGGAACTGGAAAACCTTTTGGAGAAGGGGGAGCCTTTTCGGAAAGGACAGGCTCCACCTTAACCAGAATGGAACCAGGCTGCTGGCGCTTTCAAAAATGAGATAGAACAGCTTTTAAACTAGAACAAGGGGGAAAACCGACAGTCATTCAGCAGTGCATGGTTCGGAGGAATGTATTTTTGAAGGATATTAATGAAAAAGGAGAGTTAGGGCATCCCAACAGAGAGGTTCCAATAAAAGCAAAAGTAGTCCATGTGCCTATAAATAAAGAATCACCTGAGCTAAATAATTCCAAATTATTTCAGCACTAAAATAGAGAAATTCGCAAATAACCCAAGAGCCTTGTTTACCATAGTAAAAAATCTCACTAATGACAAATCTGACTCTTCACAGAACCTACCAGTAAATAAATGTAATGAAATAGCTACAGGGACGTAATCCGACGCAACGTCGTACATCGTACGTCTGTTGCCTGACGTACGACGTTGCGTCGGATTACGTAAATTATGAAGCACAATATGTGAGGTTCCGTTGACCCAGTGAAACGATTGATTGAATCACCTGAACCTCCGTTTAAAATGTGTTTGAGATTTCAACAGTTTATCTGGTGTGATGGTATCGGAGGTTGCTGTTTAGCGTTGGAGTGATACATGGGTCATCGGTTATAAATTTTAAGTGAATGATGTGCGTTCGGAAGTGGATTTCCCTTAAGTGTTAAACACACCTTTAAGAGCCATTCGACATTAGTATAAGTATGAGGATGATGAGGATCCATTAATTTAGGAAAAAGACCTTTGGTATGGGAAATACATGTATATAAAATCCTTTCGGATTAATTATTAAGTATGAGAAGTACCGGTCCCTGAGGAAGCCTTTATAGGCAAAACGAAGATATCTGTTGTTGGACAAGAAGGATAAAGTATTTGGGGATTAAAACATACTTGTTATGTAATTCAGTGGGAATTTACACATCTGATATTAAATTTTTTTGTAAACATATGGATGTATTTAATTAATTAAATTATATGAATGTATTTCATTGGAATAGGTTATGCAATATTGTTTGTGCAATATATATGTTTTTTTAAATGGATGTGAGTATGGATTGAATGTGCTAGTTTAGTTTTTATCATGTCTAGGTAGGGAAGTTTGTGGTGGATCTAATAAACGTTTACACATTATTTATATGTGAGCTCTCTTTTGTGATGTATTCATACACTATTCAACATATACATGCTGCCTTTATGTCACCTGCTGGCTGGTTTAGGCATCTCACACTACATATACGCTGATGATATTCCATTAATACTTCCAATTGATGACACAGTTGAGAAAACATTAAACATAGCCAACATATATCTAGATATAAAACAACTCCTAAACCAAATGGAATTAGTTATTAATATAGAGAAAACAGAATTCCTACATCTAGAACGAAAAAACATAGCAATCATTCAAAACCCAATCACAATCAATGACAACCAAAAAATACAACTAGCTGAGAAAGTACGAAACCTTGGAGTGATAATCGATATGGAACTAAGTATGAAACTACATATCTCTAAAAGTAAGGGAAGGATACGCCAAACTTATGACTTTTAGAAGACTAAAACCACTACTAACGCCAACCGACTTCCGATCAGTATTACAAGCCTTAATTTTTGCTAGTACTGACTACTGTAATGCCCTCCTTCTGGGTTTACCATTCACCACAATAAGACCACTACAGATATTACAAAACACAGCTGCAAGAATTCTAACTGATAAAAGTAAAAGAGACCATATCACCGATACCCTAATTGAACTACACTGGTTACCCATTGAGCAAAGAATACAATACAAGACTATGTACCATATATAAATATTTGAAGAAAAAGCAGATGGCTGAACACTGCCCTTCGCGTACACGTCCCCCACCGAAACCTGAGATCAGCAAACAAAGCACTGCTAACTATTCCCTCAGTTAATACAGCTAGACTAACTCAAGTAAGGGATAGGGCCCTATCCCTAGCAGGACCTATAATATGGAACAATATGCCTTTAGAAATCAGATTGCAAAGAAGAACATCAAAACATTCAAAAAAAGTTTAAAAACATGACCATTTAAGCAAGCACACCACAAAGAGAATGGAGAGTAGAATCCAGGGAAATGTAGGATGCGGTCAGTAGAACTCCCACACACACACCTTCTTTCTCAAGTGTGTGTATTTTATTTTTCTTTCAACAACAAAGGACTAGATTTAAGTATTAATTTATCTCATAGATGATAAAGATAAAATTGGACATGACTTATCACACCCACCAATTAATATTTATTATGAAACTATGTTACAGTATTTTGATGGCACCTGTTTAGTTGATATAATTTAAGACATTTTATGCAACATGAAGTTATGTGCCTTATTGTGAACCGTTGTGACGGCATCTAGCTAAATGACGGTATAGAAAATATTTTAAATAAATAATTATCCATATCAACTGAAAAGCAGGTTGTTAATACAAACAAAAAACGCACTTTGAAATGTTTGTATGCCAATGACAGAAGTCTAAGTAAGATGGCAGAGTTAGAATGTATAACAGTGAATGATAAGATAGACATAACTGGCATCTCAGAGACCTAGTGCAAGGAGGATAACCAATCAGACAGTGCTATATCAAGGTACAAATTGTACTGCAATGATAGGGAGGATCAACTTGGTGGGGGTGTAGCACTTTTATGTCCAAGAGGGTATAGAATCCAACAGGATAAAGATCATAGAAGAGACTAAATGCTCAGTAGAATCTATATGGGGAGAATTTGTTGCCAGGGAATGTGGTTAGTGCAGTTAATGTAGCTGGGTTTATAAAAGGTTTAGATAAGTTCATGGAGAAGTCCATTAACTGCTATTAATCAAGCTGACTTAGGGAATAGCCACTGCTATTACTGGCATCAGTAGCATGGGATATACTTGTGTTTGGGTACTTGCCAGGTACTTGAAGCCTGGATTGGCCACTTTTGGAAACAGGATGCTGGGCTTGATGGACCCTTGCTTTGACCCAATATGGCAATTTCTTATGTTCTTATGTTCACATAATGACTGATGACAGCTGTAAGTCAACAAGACTCCTCACACAATGTATTTCAAAGCAACTAATAGAAAATTATCCAATAGTGCTGTTTCTTATTTTAAATAAAGCAAACTTTGGGAGCCAAATTTAAGGCTTAGAAAAATTTCTAGCAGAAGGATATTTACCAACATTGTTAAATAAAAATATGGTAAGGACAATAATGAAAGCATTTTCTATAGGGAAAATGCTCTGTAGAAAGCAAAGCCCAACCAATCCAGGGATAAAAGTTTGCACATTCTTCATAGTGTGAAAGATAGGAGGGGGAGGGGGAGGGGGCAGCGATCAGAAATATGCAAGAAGTATTGTATAATCAAAGCTATACGTGTGATTTCTGACAGAAAAATGTAAATGCTGGCACAATCTCTGCCCATAATTTTCTGGGTGTGGCATTAATCAGAGCAAAAGCCTGTGCAGATTATTGGTACAAATTCCGCAGGTACTTTTTAACCAACACAGGCAGCTTGGATTATTGTCCCTTGAATTTGGAAACCCTGCGAGGCTAGGAAAAGTCATGTAAACTCCCTGAAAGTGGGTTGTAAGTATCCCCTCTCTCACCTAGTGCAATATATTATTGGTTCATTTTACTATTCATAAACCAGGGCACTGTATGGCTGCCATCCTCCTCTTCCTGTCTCACCATAAGAGCGGTTAATAAAGGGATTGTGAGGGGATTGGGTGGTGGACTGTATCATACTGCTCCCACCAGTGTTTCTCTTCTGGAGCAGACATGTGCACACGAGGGAGGGAAAGGGGAACTGCATCATCCACTGCCACCAATGTGTTTGTTTTGAGAGGGTCTCCTGTCTCCCATGGCAATTTGGCCAGAACTGGCTAATTCCACAGGAACTGCTGAATTAGAATTGCAGGGGCCCTAATTATCATTTATGCAACAAATGTATGTAAGAAAGAATGACTAACTATAAATGTCAAGTAAGAAATTGGCAGTGGTTGCTCCCTCTGCCCACCGCCCACCAAAACTAGGTTCAGCTGCCCTTGAGTAAAGAACCCTTGCCTGCTGCCACAGAAGAGCTCTGACTCATTTCTACTTAATAGTAAATATTTCTCCTGGAGGCGTGAGGGTCCTCCCCTCCACCAGGTTGACCAGATCCACAAACGATGGACATAGAGGCCACTCCAGAGCCACCAGAATCACCTCTCCGCAATACTTTTCTAAGCGACGTAGAACCTTGCCCACCAGCAGCCACGGAAGAAAAACATATAGTAGAACTCCCTGAGGCCATGGTAGAACTAGAGCGTCGACCCCTTCAGCCTTGTACTGTCTTCAGTGATTGAAGAATCGGAAGGCCTTGGCATTCCGAGAGGTCGCCTTAAGGTAGATCCCAATGATCTCGAATTAACTGCATGGCTGTCTCTGAGAGTTCCCACTTGCCTGGATCCAAGTATGTGCGACTCAAGAAATCCGCCTGAACATTCTCTGTTTCTGCGATGTGGGATGCCGCTAATCTCTCTAGATGTTGTTCCGCCCAGAGCACCAACCTCTGCGCCTTGAAGAATTAGTGTGTTTCGTCACTAGCTATCTCTCAAGAAAGAAACCAAGTAGGGTAATCTCAGGGTTTTAACTTTTTTTTTTTTTAACGATCCCGTTCAACAGCCTCTAGAGCAGGGGTGGGCAATTCCAGTCCTCGAGGGCCACAAACCTGTCGAGGTTTTAGGATATCCTAATGAATATGCATGACATAGACTTGCATACAACTGAGGCAGAGTGCATGCAAATCTCTCTCATGCATATTCATTAGGGATATCCTGAAAACCAGACTGGTTTGTGGCCCTCGAGGACCGGAACTGCCCACCCCTGCTCTAGAGCCACTGCCTTGCTTTTGGTTCTGCTCTACCGATTTATATACGATACTGTTGTCCGACAGAACTCGAACCAGACGATTCCGTAGTAACGGCAGAAACTCCTTCAAGGCCAAGCAAACCGCTCTGGTCTCTAGACCAGCACTTTTTCAACCGGTGTGTTGCAACACACCAGTGTGTCGCCAAGCACCGGCAGGTGTGTTGCATGCTCCCGGTCTCTCCCACTGCTCTTCCTTCCCTGCTGCCGTTGCCACCGGGTTATCAGTACATTCAAGCCCAGTGGGAACGGCAGCGGTGGTAGAAGAAGCAGTGGCACCTGCAGCTGGCCTTTTCTTCTTCCTGCGCCCCCCGTGACCCAGAACAGGAAGTGATACGCGGTGTGCGGGAAGCAATAGCAGCGGTGGCAGCAGCATCGGCCCCCGAGCAATCGAAGCAGCCGGTAATCGGGAAAGGAGACAGCAGCATGAGCCTCCCACGGCTGGAGGAGGAAGCTGCTGCAGCTACCATTTGTGCTCGGGAGGGGGGGGGGGGGGGGGGAGAGGAAGTGAGTGAGAGAAAGAGAGAGAAGCAGTCAGCCAGCCTGTGTGTGATTGAGAGCATGTGTGTTATTGAGAGAAACTGGTCAGAGAGCTGATGTGTGTGTATATGTGAGAGACAATGAGATGACTGATGTGTATGTGAGAGTGTGAGACATTAGTCAGGGAGGTGACTGATGTGTGTGTGTAGGAGGTGACTGATGTGTGTGTGTGAGAGACAGAAAAAGCATGGAAGTGAGAAATCTGGGTATGTGAGAAAGCATGGTCATAAAAAGCCTGGTGTTGGGGGGGGGGGAGGGAAGAAAGCATGGGAGCGAGAAGCCTGATTATGAGAGAGAGAACATGGGAGTGGGAAGCCTCTGTATGTGTGCATGCATGTGAGAGAGAGAGCCTGGTTGGTAAGGTGACGGTGTGTGAGAGAAAGAGACTGGTGTATGTGAATGTGGGAGAAAGAATGTGATTCAGGGAATGAGAAGCCTGTGCACATGGAAAGAGAGCATGGAAATGAGAGAGAGACTGGTGTGTGTGTGTGTAACAGAGAGAAAGTGATTATGGGAATGAGAAGCCTGTGCATGTGAAGAGAGTTAGCATGGGAGTGAGAAACCTGGGTGTGTATGAGACACAGCATGGGAGGGAGAAGCCTGTATATCTGAAAGAGAACATGGAAGTGGGAAGCCTGTGTGTGTGTGTGTATATATGCATGAGAGAGATCAGGTGACTGGTGTGTGTTTGTGTGTGTGTGTGAGAGAAAGTGTTACCTGCAGGAACTCTCCTGATGGCGTCGGCGTTTCCCCCTAACGCTGGCTTCTCTTGCGGTGCGGCTCCGTGCGAATCAGAGCTTGGCCACGCCCCTTATGACGTCAGACGCCAGCGGAAGTGTGGGGCAGCACGGGAAACTTGCCCTATATATAGAGAGCCTCTTCTCTTTCGCTTTGCTTCGGCCACAAGTGTGTTGGAGAGTTTCTTTGCTGTGTTTCCTGCTGCTTGACCCAGACTACCTTTTGGATTACTCTGCTTGCTGCCTGCCTTTGGATAAATTGCCTTGGTTCCTGTTGTTCGCTGCCTGCCCTGACCTGGACTGTTACTGGATTACTCTGCTTGCTGCCTGCCTTTGGATAAGTTGCCTTGGTTCCTGTTGTTCGCTGCCTGCCCTGGACTGTTACTGGATTACTCTGCTTTGCTGCCTGCCTTTGGACAAGTTGCCTTGGTTCCTGTTGCTCGCTGCCTGCCATGACCTGGACTGTTACTGGATTACTCCGCTTGCTGCCTGCCTCTGGATAAGTTGCCTTGGTTCCTGTTGCTCGCTGCCTGCCATGACCTGGACTGTTACTGGATTACTCTGCTTGCTGCCTGCCTCTGGATAAGTTGCCTTGGTTCCTGTTGTTTGCTGCCTGCCCTGACCCGGACTGTTACTAGATTACCTTACCTGCTGCCTGCCTCTGGACTACTCTTTCTGGTTCCTGTCATTGCTGCTGGCTCTACCTGGACCACCAGGGGTTTCCTATCCAACGCCACCCTCCGAGTTCCGGTTCCAAGGGTCTCAACTACTCAAGGTAAGCGGTCACCGGCCTTGGTTCCACGTACCAGTGTAACAGTTGGCCGAAGCCATGGAACCAGTTGACCTGACCGCTCTGCAGGCCATCCCAGGTTTGGCCTCCCAGCTTCAGCAGCAACAAGGGGTCCTTGATCAAGTAACGGGGGTACTCCATCATTTAGTCGCCCATATGGATGCACTGGCCCACGCTCCTGTAGCCCCAGCAACGAATACCACTGCTTCTTCTAACCCTATCCGTTTATCTCCTCCGCCACGATTTAACAGAACTTCAGCGTTGTGCCGGGGCTTTATTAATCAATGTCAAATGCAATTTTCACTGCAGCCATCTTCGTTTCCATCAGATAAGACTAAGACTACCTTTATATTATCATTACTGGAGGGCCCAGCCCTAGCCTGGGCTTCACCCTTGTGGGAGAGAGACGACCCTACTCTTAACAATTTGGATCGGTTCCTGAAAGAATTCCGACTCATCTTTGACGAACCAGGGCGTTCTACCTCGGCAGCTAATGATTTACTGCAAATCAAACAAAGTTCCCGTTCAGTGGGGGAAAATGCCATTCAATTCCGAACCTTGGCAGCAGAACTGGCATGGGGTGAGGATAGTCTCACCGCCATATTTCGACAAGGGCTGGCCGAGAATATAAAGGATGAATTGGCTGGCAGGGATCCCCCGGAATCTTTAGAGGAACTTATCCGGCTAGCCATTCGACTGGACTTACGATTTCAAGAAAGGGCACGGGAACGGACTGCCACTCGAAGGACCTTTCATCTGACTCCCACCTTTCAGCAACCCGTTGTCGTTCCGCGACCGACTGAAGCAACCGTGAACGTTGAGGAACCCATGCAAATAGACAGATTTCGATTAACTCCTGAGGAACGTCAACGGCGAAGATTGAGAAATCTCTGCCTGTATTGTGCTGGTTCAGGCCATTTTGTTAACAAATGTCCCAACAAATCGGGAAACTCTCGGACCTAGGTCGGGTAGGAGAGGCGTCCCTGGGTCCCACCATTCCCTCTCCTCAACTACTAATTCCACTAACCATTATTCTCAAGGACAAACCGATTCAACTTCAGGCTTTCATTGATTCAGGGCCGGCCGGCAATTTCATTGAAGAAAGCCTGGTGAAAAGCCTTCATATTCCTGTGGAACCATTACCCATTTCCCTTTCTGTTACCTCGGTATCTGGACAGCCCGTGGGAAATCGGATATCTCACATTACCAAACCCATTTTACTGAATTCCAGAGTTCTTCATCAAGAGAGCATTCAGCTGTATGTTCTTCCATCCTCGGTCAACCAAATAATCTTGGGTCTACCCTGGTTAAGGACACATCAACCTCGACTGGATTGGGCCTCTTTACAACTTATCAGTTGGAGTCCATTCTGCTTTCAAAATTGTCTAAAACAAGTTCAGAATTGTCGAATCCAAACTACGATGCTCTCTACCGGCATTCCCGCCCCTTATGAAGACTTCGCAGACGTTTTTAGTCAACAACAAGCTGAATCTTTACCACCCCATCGACTGTACGATTGTGCAATTGACCTTCTCCCCGGGAAGATTCCTCCCAGGGGTAGGATTTATACCCTATCAGAGCCCGAATTGACAGCCCTGAAACAATATATCGAGGAGAACCTAGCACGAGGATTCATCAGACCTTCCACGTCACCAGCTGGAGCGGGTTTTTTTTTGTTAAAAAGAAGGATGGGTCCTTAAGACCCTGTATTGACTACCAAGGGCTTAACAACATCACCAAGAAAAATAGATATCCTATTCCCCTTATTTCGGAACTATTTGATCGGATTAAAGGAGCTCAAATCTTCACTAAATTGGATTTAAGAGGGGCCTATAACTTGATTCGAATACGAGAGGGAGATGAATGGAAAATGGCTTTCAATACCCACGATGGACATTACGAATACAGGGTAATGCTGTTTGGTCTTTGTAATGCCCCTGCCGTATTTCAAGCCATGATCAATAACATCTTTCGCGACATCCTCTATTCTCATGTCATTGCATATTTGGATGATATATTCATTTTTTCCAACAACCTGAAACAGCATCAGGAGCATGTGCGACAGGTTCTGCAATGTCTCAGAGAAAATAAACTGTTTGCCAAATTAGAAAAATGTGTGTTTCATAAAGACCAGTTACCATTCCTGGGATATATCATCTCCAACAAAGGATTATCCATGGACCCGGGCAAACTCAAAGCCATTTTGAACTGGCCCCAACCCATAGGGTTGAAAGCCTTACAAAGATTTCTGGGCTTTTCCAACTATTATAGACAATTCATTCCGAATTTCTCGTCTTTAGTGGCTCCTCTTACTGCTCTCACTAGGAGAGGAGCGCCTATTCAGAAATAGCCAGAGGGGGGCGCTGTTGCGCAGGCGATGTGGATGGACGTGTGAGCTCTGAGCTCCTGCAGTTGGGCCCTCTATACCCCTATTTTTCTTGCTTTTTACCTTAACTGGACTTACTTTTTTGGGACCTACTATCTTCACTTTTCGGTGCCATGGCCGCCAAGAAAAAAACGGCCGATCTTAAACATTATGGGTTCCACCGGCAGCCGCCGGAGTTTTCGCAGCCGGCCGAGACGAGTGATGATGCGGCGTTACTAGAGGCAAGCGGCGGGGACGCGCACGCCGACTCAGGCCCTGCTCCTCCCGCCATTACAGCTGATGTTGTGGGCCGCGCGGAGCTCCGGGGCTGGTTCATGGAGATTCGAGCGGACTTACGACAGCACCGCAGTGAGCTTCTGGCCTCTATGGCGGACATCCGGGAGGATATGTCTGCGTTAAACAATCGCGTAGACGACCTGGAACAGACCGTCGAAGCCCAAGCCCTCAATATGGCGGCTCACAGTACGCAGCAAAATGTTTTACAAACAGAGCAACAGGCAATTCTGGATAAACTCGAGGATATCGAGAACCGATCACGAAGAAATAATCTTAGGATCCGGGGCATACCTGAAACGGACGCTTTTGCTGACTCTACGGAGGTGGCACGAAAGGTCTGTGTCTTCTTCCTTGCAATGCTCTCCCCTGCCGGGACTTCGGAGGAGGCGGTAAGCACCCCCGCTGTACCCATTGAACGGGCGCATAGGTCGCTGGGCCCCCGTCTTCCTAATCAGGCTAGAGACATTATTTTTTGTCTTCGTGATTTTCCTCAAAAGGCACAGATTTACGCGGTTACCAGAAAGCAGCCCACGTGGTCCTGGGAAGGCCTCTCCATTGCTATATTTCAGGACCTTGCTCCCACCACGTTGAAAAAACGCTTTGATCTTAGGGAAGCCACGAAAACCTTGCGGGAGGCGCAGGTTCGCTACAGGTGGACCTTCCCATTTGGGCTTTCCTTTATGATGCAGGGCACCACGTATAGGGTAAAATCTCTGGCTGAAGCGGGGGAAGCATTTCGTGCGGCGAATTTACCATTCTCCTTCACCGTTCCAAAACCGGATTCGGGACTTTCAAAAAAGTCCACAGTTGCTCGATGGCAAAGGGTGCCTAATGGGAGAAGACGCCTTCGCCGACAGTCTGAGGACACCGGATCTTCTCTTCACGAGCAGGGATGACTGTGTCTCTTCGTGCTGGGCACACCTGATGTATTCTTGAGCTGTTTTTTCCTATATTACGTTTGCTTTACTGCTCAGACTTTATCTTGTTGACAGTTCTCTCTGCCCTATAACGGGCAACAATGGTTCCTTATTGTTCTCCTGTATGCTCTCTTACAGCTTATATTTACTTATGTTAAGGTAAATTTATATGCTATCTGACGGGGGGGGGGGGGGGGGGGGGGGAGGAGTCCCTCGGGGGCTGTGAAGTTGGCATGTTCTCTCACACGTTTGCTATTGCCCCCAATAGATGGGCGTTCTGCCAGTTAGGTTGGGCAGAAATTGGGTTTGGATGGGATTATTGCACCTTGTTTTCTGAAGCACTCTTTGTTTGTATTTCTATGGTACCCTGCATATACCTGACCTCTATTTTAGTGTGGACATGTTTGGGACATGCGCTTATTGTATTATTTCTGCAATATCATGATTAAACTGTTTTCTATTAATGTGAAGGGACTACACACCCACAGAAAACGACAACTGCTATATCAGGATCTGCGAGCTCTCCGTGTCGACATTGCGCTCCTTCAGGAGACCCACCTGAAAAAGTGCCACGAGAAGCTGTTATATCACTCATCTTATCCTTTTCAGTACTTCGCATCCAGCACTGTGCGCTCCAAATATACTGGCGTTGCTATCCTTGTCTCGTCAAGTGTGGTCCATGAAGTGCTGCATCAATTTAGTGATTCAGAGGGACGCATACTAGTACTAGTGCTGCGAATTGGGTCTGAAATATTTACCATAATCAACGTGTATGCCCCCAATACTGCACAAGTAGCCTTTATCCACAATCTTGAGGGATGTCTGACCAGAGATGCGCGTAATCACTTGGTACTTGGTGGTGACCTAAACTTGACGCTCCGTCCTCCCTTGGATGCCTCTAGAGTGGGTGCTAGCTCTTCTGGAGTGGCCCGCAAACGTATGCTTACCTTGATGGACACTTGGAATCTTGTTGATATTTGGCGACAACGCAATCCCCGCTCCAGACAATATACTTTTTATTCGCATCCCCACTCCTCTTATACGCGTATCGATTACCTGCTTGTGGATAAAAGTTTACAGAACTCTATCACAAGGGTGGAAATGGAACCCATCACATGGTCCGACCATGCCCCGGTGTGGTTGGATCTTACGGTGCCGGAGGTGATGCCGGGCACCCGCTACTGGAGACTTAACGAGAGCCTTTTGGACGATGAGAAGTATGTTCAAGTAGCTGATAGTCGCCTGTCGGAATACTTCCGGAACCAAACATCTTCTGATACTACTGTTCCCCTGATCTGGGAATGCTCCAAGGCGTATATTCGAGGGGAATTCATTGCTCGCGCATCTTACTGCAAGAAAGTGGAAGGCGAAAAACGAGATACTATCCTTCAGACCATTAGAACTCTCTCCCAACAACACATGCTTAATGCCTCTAATGCGACATTTAAACAACTTACTCGGGCCCGCCAAGCCCTTCAAGATTTGGATGCAGCTAGTATAGCGCACGCTTTAAATATAACGCGGCAACTCTACTTTGAAGGAGGAAACAAGGCTGGTCGCATGCTTGCACGTCGACTTAAGCAGACACTGTTTCGAAATTGTATTGCTAAAATTAAGAATAGCCAAGGCGTCCTCCAGACCAGCTCCGCTGACATCGGTGCCTGTTTTACTCAATTCTATGCTAACCTTTATAGCGCACGGGAGGACATTGTACAACCCGCTATCGATCAATATCTCCAGTCTGTTGATCTGCCGGTATTATCTCCTGAACAGCAGCGGCTACTGGATAATCCTATATCTCTAATGGAAGTGCAACAAGCGATCAAAATTCTCAAACCCGGAAAGGCTCCCGGTCTGGATGGGCTAACCAGCAAATATTATAAAACCTTTTCCAACACGTTAGCACCACAGCTGGTGGAATTGTTCAATGCTTTACGGGAGGGCTTAGACCTGGGTCCCCATTCCAACACGGCCGGAATTTCGGTGATTGCCAAACCAGGGAAGGATCCTACCCTATGTGGATCGTTTCGACCGATCTCTTTAATAAACCTGGACCTTAAGATTCTGGCTCGCATTCTGGCTGAACGTCTCAACAAGTTCCTACCAGATTTGGTTCACCCAGACCAGGCGGGATTTATTCCTGATCGAGCAGCATCGGATAATATACGCCGCACTATTGACCTCATTTGGTGGACTCGCCGAGAACGCATTCCAAGTGCTCTCCTCGCTGTCGACGCTGAAAAAGCGTTCGACATGGTACATTGGCCATTTCTCTTTAGCACACTTACCAAAATGGGGTTTGGAGCACATTTCCTTCAGTGGCTGACCCAGCTGTACCATACGCCAACTGCTCAGGTGAAGGTCAATGGAAATTACGGAGCTAAATTTCCCATAGCGCGGGGCACCCGTCAGGGTTGTCCGCTTTCTCCTCTCCTATTCGCTCTCTTCCTTGAGCCTTTCACCGCTGCTATTCGATCTGACGATAGCATTCAGGGAGTACAACTGGGTGATCGGCAATATAAAATGACCCTCTTTGCGGATGATGTCCTGTTTACGTTGACTCAACCTCAGAGATCACTCCCTGCGGTCCTGGCCGCCATACAAAGGTTCAGCTCTGTGTCCGGATACAAAGTAAACCTAGACAAGTCGGAGGTTCTCCCAATTGACATCATGCCATCCGATGCCCAGGTTCTCCAAAGGGACCTACCTTTCCGATGGACTATTAAACCCATGAAATATCTAGGGGTATACCTCTCCGCGGATGTGGATCATCTCTTTCAGCTTAATTATGTCCCTCTATTAAAGACTGTTGATCGTGACCTACTTCGTTGGTACCAGGATTCTCATTCCTGGCTGGGTAGAATCGCTATCGTCAAAATGAACGTCCTACCTCGATTGCTTTACTTGTTTCTTTCTCTACCGATACATCTATCCACTAATCTCCTCAAACTCACGCAACGGAAGATTTTTGCCTTCATTTGGAGAAAACGACCCCCTCGGATTGCCTGCTCCATCCTTTATCGACCCAAGCTTAATGGGGGGTTGGGTGTTCCCAACTTAGTCTGGTATTATGCTGCAGCTCAATTGAGAGCGATTCTACAAATTCACAATTGTGCCAAACATCCCTTACCTTGGCAGCATATTGAACAGTTTATGTTGGGGAGTATGCCGCTCACTGCGGCTTTTTGGCAGCCGAGAGAGACCTGGCGGAGCGTTCGGGTTGTTCCTCCCCCACTCCATACCACGCTGCGTGTGTGGTCGCGCTGGAAAGTCAAGTTGGTGGGGGATCCTCCCTACTGTCACTCCTCTGCATTTTTTCACAATTTGCGTTTTTCCCCGGGGTTACCCGGACCAGCTTTTACTATCTGGAAGAAGCTTGGTATAACTTCTATGGGACTTTTTTTGCATCAGAACTCGGTTATACCTCTTTCGGTTCTTCAAGACCGATACCCAGGCACTACATTCCCCTTTTTGGAATACGCTCAACTAGCTCACTTTCTCCGACGGGAAATGGCTCTCTCGCACTTCTGTATCTCCAAATCGATGTTTGAATCCTACTGTCTGCATCCCAGAGTGGTGAAGGGGGCGATCTCCCGGCTCTATAAATTGCTGCAAGGCGCCTATGCATCTAAACCCCCATGCGCTATTAAATGGGAACAGGCGCTTCATGTTGAGTGGGATGTGGAAAAGTGGGAGACCATCTTTCTCACTGCTCGCAAGTGCTCGATGTCGGCACGCTTGCAAGAACATTGTATGAAGGTCCTGTATCAATGGCACTACGTTCCGGCTCGGTTACACAGGATGTACCCCTCTAACCCCCTGGCCTGTTGGAGGCGCTGTGGTCACCCAGGGACATACATACATATTTGGTGGGATTGCCCTATTGTCCAAAAGTACTGGTCCATGTTACTGGAATGGTTGTCTCGAGTTATTGGACAACAGGTGCCTTCTAACCCTGCGGTAGCACTTTTGGGGGATACAATGGGGCATCTTTCCACATACCAAAATAGGTTTTGCCTCCAAGTCTTCATTGCTGCTCGCATGGCCTTAGCGCTACATTGGAGACAATCGACACCACCTACATTACCGATCATCGTACGTCGATTATCTGCCCTCAGTCAACTAGAGTATCTCACTGCACTTCGACAAAAACGTTTATCTACTTATCATGCTGTTTGGTCTTCCTTTATTGAGTGGAATAAAGTGTCGGACACTTAGTCATCCTGAGAAAGGTCCCCATTCTACTCAGCAGCTTTCTATGGATTTGGACTTTGCCTTTGGCCCATTTTCTATGTCTTGGCATATTGTAGCCCGTAACATTGTCCTTTAGACCTTTAGTCCTTAGATGGGGGGTGGTAGTTCCTCTTAGAGCGCATATATGTTTGTATGTTGATCATTTTCTCCCTTACAAAGTCCACGCAGGTCTCTTATCTACCAGATTGAGGCAGATTAATGTCTTGTTTCTTATTCCTGTTATTGTTTTACATATGGTATCATATGATTTCTATGTTTTTATGTTTCGCTGTTTCATATTACTTTTGCCGATTGCTTGCAGGTGCAGGAGGGAGGGTGAGGGAGGGGAGGTTTATCAAGGGAAAATTTGAAAGATAATGCTTTATGCTTTCTTGTGATGTTTTTGTATGCATCATTATCAATAAAAGTTTCAAATTGAAAAAAAGAAATAGCCAGAGGAGGCCGTCAATGCCTTTCTTCAATTAAAAAAGGAATTCACCAAGGACCCATGTCTCAAGCGCCCCGACTCCACCAAACCCTTTATCCTAGAAGTGGATGCCTCTGCAGTAGGAGTGGGTGCGGTCTTGCTACAAACGGCAGACGATGGAAATCTGGTGACATGCGCTTTTTTTTCTAGAAAGTTTTCATCAGTGGAGAGAAATTATACCATCGGAGATCGGGAATTTTTAGCGATAAAGTTGGCCTTTGAGGAATGGTGTCATCTCTTAGAAGGCTCTCGATATACTGTAACTGTTTACACGGATCATAAAAATCTAGAATACCTGGCGAAAGCTCAACGATTAAATCCTCGACAAGCCCGCTGGGCACTTTTTTTTAGCAGGTTTAATTTTGTTCTGCATTTCTGACCTGCTCAGAAGAATCTGCGGGCAGACGCCCTCTCGAGAAGCTTTCATCGTGAAGATATACCTGACCCCCCTCGATATATAATAGATCCTGCGCAGATACAGTTGGCTGCCACCTTTACGGTTCCCATTGGGAAAACGGTGGTTCCCAAACGATTGAGATTAAAAGTTCTTCGTTGGGCGCATGACGCTCAATTAGCAGGGAATGCGGGAATTTCACATACCAAGGATCTGGTATCCAGATGTTATTGGTGGCCCCGGTGGGAGAAAGATATTAAGGCCTATGTGGATTCCTGCTCGGTATGTGCAGCTCAGAAGACTCCTCGACGGAAACCCTTTGGCCTTTTACAACCATTACCTGTCCCCACTAAACCGTGGACTCACATTGCCACCGATTTTATCACTAATCTTCCGACTTCGGACAATAATACTGTCATTTGGGTGGTGGTGGGCCATTTTTCCTGAATGGCTCATTTTATTCCGCTGCCGGGATTACCTTCTGCATCAGAGTTAGCTCACCTATTTCTTCAACATATTTTTCGTCTTCATGGTTTACCTCTCAGTTTTGTTTCAGATAGAGGGGTGCAATTTACAGCTCGATTTTGGAAAGAACTGTGCAAACTTCTACGAATCAAACTTGAGTTTTCTTCAGCGTACCATCCTCAATCCAATGAACTCACGGAACGGACGAATCAATCTCTGAAGGCTTTCCTTCGATCTTATGTCAATCAACGACAAGATAATTAGACTTCCTTGTTGGTCTGGGCAGAAATATGCCATAATAATCATTTGAACCAAGCTACGGGGAGATCTCCCTTTTTTGTAGTCTTTGGTAGACACCCACAACTCCCGTTGCCTATTGCTATCTCTTCTATTTGTCCGGCCGTCAACACAGCCATCGCCTTTATGACCAAGTTGTGGGGGGAGACACGAGCCTTACTATTAAAGAATGCCGCTAGAATGAAGACCCAAGCGGATAAGAAGAGATGTCCTGCTCCTCGACTCCAGGCTGGAGATCTCGTGTGGTTGAGCACGCGCAATCTTCGATTATGCATGTCATCATTAAAATTTGCCCCTCGCTTTATTGGTCCTTTCCCTATTGAGAAACAGATTAATGCAGTCACTTATAGACTTGTTTACCGTCCTCCTTGCGGATTCACAACGTCTTCCACGTGTCTTTACTCAAACCTGCCATTATATCTTGGCCTTCCAAAAGGAGAAGGCCTAATACGCACATAATACAGAATGATAACCAATTCGAAGTGGAAGACATCCTGGATTCCAGAAGGTGTAGGGGACAACTCCAATATTTAATTTCTTGGAAGAACTTTGGACCTGAAGAGAACACTTGGGAACCTGCTCATAATATACAGGCTCCTCGTTTGCTTAAAAAGTTCCATCAACACTTTCCTCTCAAGCCCAGACCAAGAGAAAAGAGAGGAGGGCCTTGCAGGGGGGGTACTGTTACCTGCAGGAACTCTCCCGATGGCGTCGGCATTTCCCCCTAACGCTGGCTTCTCTCGCGGCGCGGCTCTGCGTGAATCGGGGCTTGGCCACGCCCCTTATGACGTCAGGCGCCGGTGGAAGTGTGGGGCAGCGCGGGAAACTTGCCCTATATATAGAGAGCCTCTTCTCTTTCACTTTGCTTCGGCCACAAGTGCGTTGGGGAGTTTCTTTGCTGTGTTTCCTGCTGCTTGCTGCCTGCTTGACCCGGACTGCCTTTTGGATTACTCTGCTTGCTGCCTGCCTTTGGACAAGTTGCCTTGGTTCCTGTTGTTCGCTACCTGCCCTGACCTGGACTGTTACTGGATTACTCTGCTTGCTGCCTGCCTTTGGATAAGTTGCCTTGGTTCCTGTTGTTCGCTGCCTGCCCTGACCTGGACTGTTACTGGATTACTCTGCTTGCTGCCTGCCTTTGGATAAGTTGCCTTGGTTCCTGTTGTTCGCTGCCTGCCCTGGACTGTTACTGGATTACTCTGCTTGCTGCCTGCCTTTGGACAAGTTGCCTTGGTTCCTGTTGCGTGCTGTCTGCCCTGACCTGGACTGTTACTGGATTACTCTGCTTGCTGCCTGCCTCTGGATAAGTTGCCTTGGTTCCTGTTGTTTGCTGCCTGCCCTGACCTGGACTGTTACTAGATTACCTTACCTGCTGCCTGCCTCTGGGCTACTCTTTCTGGTTCCTGTCATCGCTGCTGGCTCTACCTGGACCACCAGGGGTTTCCTACCCAATGCCACCCTCCGAGTTCAGGTTCCAAGGGTCTCAACTACTCAAGGTAAGCGGTCACCGGCCTTGGTTCCACGTACCAGTATAACAGAAAGAAAGTGATTATGGGAATGAGAAGCCTGTGCATGTGAAGAGTGAGCATGGGAGTGAGAAACCTGGGTGTGTGTGTGAGACACAGCATGGGAGTGAGAAGCCTGTATATCTGAAAGAGAACATGGGAGTGGGAAGCCTGTGTGTGTGTATGCATGAGAGAGGTCAGGTGACTGGTGTGTGTGTGTGTGTGTGAGAGAAAGAAAGTGATTATGGGAATGAGAAGCCTGTGCATGTAGAGAGAACAAGCATGGGAGTGAGAGACTGGTGTGTGTGTGTATGTGAGACAGAGAAAATGATTATGAGAGTGAGAAGCCCATATATATAAGTAGAACACGGGAGTGGGAAGCCTGTGTGTGTGTTTGGCATGAGAGAAACTGTTCAGGAAGGTGACTGGTGTGTGTGTGTGTATCAAAGACTGTTTGGGAGATGATTGGTGTGTGAGAGAAAGAAACTGGTCATGAGGGCATGACTGGTATGGTGTGTGTGTGAGAGACATGGGCACTAAGGAAGAGGACCATGAGTATAGAGCTTAGCTTCTACTGCTGCTTCTGGTGTGTGCCACAGCCTGCATGGAAGGGGAGTAAGAGAGCTGCTGGAGGGGGTAAGTAAAGCTGGCTTTTTAAGTTTATTTTTCTTGATTTACTGCCATTTTAATTATTTAATATTATGTGATGTCTGCTTTTTTGAAATATTTTATTGGTGTTTGGAGAATGTTTAATAGTTTTTATGAGTTTTTAATTGTTGGATGTTATTCTGTTCATAGCTGTTTAGAAACATTTATTCTGCTTATTAGTATAGTTTTACAATTATTCCTGTGTGGGGATCTATAGCTGCTTGCTAGTTCTGTTTTCCTAATAAAAGGTGTATTGGTTTTGAGGGCCTGATTTAATATTTGTAGTGTTGCCTTTTCATAGATAGGGTTGCTCCTGTTTGAGTGTATTCCATAATACAGGTGTATCTGTGTGCGGATTAGTTTATGTGCATTACTACAGATTCTGGGAGTATGTTACGTTGGTTCTGTATCTGTTACCGAGATGAGATATTTTACTAGCATGTAAGCGTTTGAATCAGTCTTATTTGTTGTGTTTTCTCAAGAGGACATGCATTGGTGGTAAACTGCTGTCTTTTCATAAGTAGGGCTATTGAGCCTGGAAGTAGGAGTTTAAGTTGCTGTTATTGAGATGACACCAGAACCAGAATATCTTTTTTGTAGGGTGAGTTGTATGGGGAATGTCATAATTCTGCTTAACATCCATTATTGTGGGTCAGGGGGGTTCCCGTGGATGCAAACTGTACTTTTACATCTAGCCCTGTGACGATCATGGGTCAGTGTATCACGCATGTGAGAACCATCTATCAGGTGTGTCCAGACAGAAAAAGGTTGAGAACCACTGCTCTAGAGGGTTGATAGACCATGCAGACTGTTTTGTGGACCAGGATCTCTGAACCGAATGGGACTGACAAACTGCTCCCCATCCAGAGACACTGGCATTGGTAGTAACCACCATGCAATCGGGAACTTCAAGGTCCACTCCCCGACTGAGATTGGAAGTCTGAAGCCACCATGACAGACTGTCTCTCAGCAAACCCTCGAGAGGTAAGCGGATATGATATTCTTCTGGCTTCCAGCGGGACAACAATGCCGTCTGTAGTGGTCTTATATGGGAAAACGCCCAGGGAACCAAGTCCAGCGTGCAGGCCATCGAGTCAAGGCAGGGAAAAAGATGGGACTAAATTTAGCAATACATGTTACATCCTATCTATAGCCCTTGCAGACTCATCCTTTCCCCCACAGAGTCAGAAGACTCACCCCAGGAATGTTAACTGTTTTCTGCCCTGAGGATAACGTTCTTCTATCGGTCTTCCAACAATTAACATAAATCTAAGTCTTGAGAATTAGATGCATAGAAATAGCAAAAGTGCAAGATCACTGGATCTTGATCAGTTCCAAAGCAATCAGAAGTAACAGCTTTAAGGTGCTGATACAATATTTGTGTGCAGAAAACAGGCCTTCAGTGTTGAGCGCCCGTTTTCCTAATGCATGCCCAGCCACCTCTTCTGGGTGCGCGATATTTAAATTAAGGGTCACGCTAAAAAGGAGGCGCTAGGGAAAATTGTACGTCCCTAGAGCTTCCTTGGCATCAGGCACACAGGAGAGGTGGCTGTTAGTGCATGGTCGGGAAGATGGATGTCAATCAACAAGCATCCGTTTTCTCCCTCTACAGACATAAAGCGGCAAAAAGCGGTGCAGAGAAGCGGGGAAGCCAAGAAAAGCACCGGAGAGTTGGCACGCGGAAGTAAAAGAAAACTTTTTTTTTTAGGTAAAAACTTGCCCGATCGCTGTCCCTGGTTCTGGCGAAGCTCCTGCTGGGGAGAGTGAGCCGGGCTCCCCGATATCACTCCAGAGCTGCTAACAAATGGCTACAGGGTCCTCAACCCTTACAAGCAGCTGTCTCACCACACCAGGGGGGGGGGATGGTCCCCTCAGGACCTAGCAACCCCCTGGGAGACTGACGGACTCTCTGTCACCGAACTCCTA
Organism: Rhinatrema bivittatum; assembly: GCF_901001135.1. Classification (NCBI taxonomy): domain Eukaryota; kingdom Metazoa; phylum Chordata; class Amphibia; order Gymnophiona; family Rhinatrematidae; genus Rhinatrema; species Rhinatrema bivittatum. Next base: position 417,003,981 of record NC_042617.1, on the reverse strand, counting down.
ATTTTTTTTTTTTTTTACCTGTAGAAATTAAAGGAACATCACCCCTTAACTTCCTAACCTTACATTCCTGCCTTTTTTTTTTTTACAATCTAATAATTAGAAGAGACTGTGGGTTTTGCACCTCCGCCATCTGCTGGAGACAGAGAAAGACTGAGGGACTGTGGGTGGCACCTTGGTATATATGGCAGGGTTGTTTTTAAAACTTCTCTGTCTCCATCTGCTGGAGGGGAGGCAAAATCCAGGTGTCTGGACTGATCCAGGTACGTACAGGGAAAACTTTTGTTTTTTAAACCTAAACCTGCTTTCTTTGGTTCCTCCTACTTAGTATCCCAAGGTTACTATTAGGAGGAATCACAGAAAGCAGGATTTTTCTTTTTCTTCAATGCACCCTTAAGCATGGCACACCTTTACACCATCCCTGGACTGGCGTAAAATTTGCCGCGTTGCAATGGTCGCGACGAAAACTTTTTGCAACACAAGGATTAGCTAATAGCCTCATCTATATGGAACTTACATGTGATGAGCACTATTAACTGCGCAGTGATTTGGACGCGCTAATCCCCATATTGCATCGGAGGTTAAGGTCACACACGTCCAAAATGCGCATCCAATCGTGTTAAGCCGTGCGCTAGCCACTGCGCATGATACTGCATCGGCTCCTAAGTTTCAAAGAAGTCATTGGTCTCTGCCAGTACATCATGAGAAAGTCTGATCTATGAGCTAAATAAGTGCTTGCCAGCAATCCTTGCCCATCCCATCAGGACCCTAGGATTTTCAACTTCATCCTAGATTACCATTATCATCTGGGGCAGTGTTTCCCAACCAGCGTGCCTTCAGACCTGATCAGGAGTGCCACAAAGTCACCAATGCCTGATGCTCAGATCCAGGCGGAGCGCACTGTTAACCCGTGATTGGACGCACGTTTTCGACATGCTAGCTTTACCCCTTATTCAGTAAGGGGTAATAGTGCGTCGAAAACGCGCGTCCAACACCCCCAAACCTAATAGCGCCTGCAACATGCAAATGCATGTTGATGGCTCCATTAGGTATTCCCGCGCGTTTCAGTAAGTAATTTTGCAGCCAAGCCGCACATTTTACTTTAATTTCTTCCGGCGCCGGGGATATCATGGCGATATTAAGTCGGAGGTCCCGAAAGTTAAAAAAAGTAAAAAAAAAAAATTGTTTTTAATTTTGAAATAGGCCCGCGGCTTGAAAACCGGACGCTCAATTTTGCCGGCGTCCGGTTTCTGAATCCGTGGCTGTCCGCTGACAGCGGACCTCTCTTGGTTGCAGGCTGTCAATGAGGCACTAGGGCTGCGCAATCGCCCCCAATGTCTCCTTGACAGCGTGAGCCCTAATTTAAATATTGCATTACACCCCCAGGAGAGGTGCCTGGGGGCGCGTTAGGAAAGCGGGCGTGGAACACTCAGCACCTGCTTTCAGCGCATCTTTTTTGCATCGGCCCCATTAGTTTTGTCAAGGTAACAGAGATGTCTCTTTGCCAGCTAATCTATTCCTGCTCCAGTCTGGATCCTCTATCAACACTGGGTTTCTTCAGCAGATCTCCAACAAGAACTTTCCACTCTTTACAGTCAAATCTCTCCCTGGGCTTGACCATATACTGCAGCAGCAGCAACAGAGCACCTACATCAGTGGCTCCCCAGAAGTCACTGACTGGAATTTATTTCCTCCAAAAAAATCATACGACCAAACCACTGGGTCTTTCTGACTCCACTTCCACTGGTGGCATATATATCTCATCAAATCAAAGGAATTCAGGCTGTAATATCATGCCCAGGATGATAAGAATATGGGCCCGATTAAGATAGCCTAACACCCACACACATTTATACGAGGGTTGGATGATTTTTTTTCTTATTATTACACGAATATAAATACTCCCAATTTGATGTAAATCCAAATTGTTTCATATTCTCAATGGAGACAGATGGAAAGGCATTAACCCCCCCTCCCCCCCAAACTGTACAGATTCTTAATCTCTGCCAGAAAGATTGAGTTCAGAACTCAGCCACTTACATTTGACTTAGCCCAAAAAAAGCGCACCAACCCAATAAAAAGTATGGTTGCCAGCAGAGAATCAATTTACTTCAGCACCAACTGGCTACAGGAACCCTGCTCTACTGTAACAAGGCACATTCAAAGTTTACAGCAAATAAATAAATACCTAACTCTACGGTAACTCCATCCAATTTTTTAGTAACACGAGAAAACCAAACTGCACTGTAGATGGCAGACAAGCATAGGCTTTAGACCGAGAACTGCACACTTGCAGCCGAGGGAGAGGAAAAAGAAAGTAAAACAAGTTGAGAGAGGAACGGGAAGAGCAACGCTCTGGATCCGGAGTAGCCACGGGTTTGTTTTTTTTCAAGTGGAGCACAGACAGCGGCGGACGTTAATAATAATTAACCTTTCCCGCAGAGGGGCTTCACACCAATTCCAGCGAGAAAAAGCAGGCAACATGCGAGGATAAGGTTCAAAGGTTAGCAGCCGGAGGCAAGCACCAAAGGCAGGAGGAGCTCCGAGAGGTGAAGAAACTCTGCTTCTGTGCGAGCTGAGGCCGGCACCCTGACCCCGGCGGGAAAGTGTACGGTATCCGGGGAGGGGAAGGGATCGTGCCACGAGGGAGGAGAGCAGGGGAAGGAGGATAATAGGAACGAGAACAGAGGGGGGGAGGGAGATAACAAGAACAACAGGGTGGCGACGGAGGGGCCACCCGACCAGCAACAGGTGGCCCTCGGGGCGTGGGGCTCTCCTGACGGCTAAGAGTTAAGAGAGATTTGTGTAAGAGGGCTGGCGCCTCCCTCTCGCATTCTTCTGTGATCCGGAGACCTGGCAGGCAGACTCTGGATGAAAGGGCCCTTTGGGCAAGGCTTCCTTTCCGCCCCACCCCTTTCCATTACTCACAGACTGACTCAAAAGGACAACCGTGGGCCCTTCTTTTTTCCCCCCCCCTTTCTTTTTAACTTTTCCAAAATATACATCAAGATACTTTGGCTCAGCCGTGTGCCCTTCTTGACCACTCCTTGTGACATTTCTACATAAGGGGATCCCCGAGGCTGGCAGCAGTGCAACCAGAGTACCGCCTGTGCAGGAGGTAGGGCGGGAGGAAGAGAGCGCGCGAGACAGGAATTTAACCCTCAGGAACACTTTGTAGCGTTTGCAATTGACCTCTACACGTGTGTGTTTTTTTTCTGCATTATATTAAACATGTATTTGCATTAGACATGCTCTGTCAAAACTGCCAGGTTTCCCAGTCACATTGTTCTTCCATCCATGCGGCTGTCTCCTTGTCATTATTCATGTCTTTGGTTTTCATTCCCATCTAGTCTGTCATCCCACAAGTTACACCCAGGCATCAGCTCAGTTTCCCAACTGACATCCATACAGTCTTTCATTTGCACCCTCCTTCCCTCCCCCCAACTTTCTCACACTATCACAGTGCAGTATCGCTTGGCCCTCCACTTAACTGCTATGTACCTTTTCTTATCTTTCCATGTCATTCCCATACTCACTTCCATTCCCCATGTCCTGTCACTCCAGAATATTGCATTCATTCCCCACTCATCCAATGCATCCCTCATCCTCTCACTCCCATGCACCTTATCATCTCTCACTCCCATGCATCATCCCTTATTCTTTATTCATATTCACTCTCTCATCTCACTGCCATGCATCATTACTCATCTCAGTCCCATGTACTGTATTATCTTCCAGTCACTACCATGCATCACCCCTGCACTCCCATGTGCATCTTGTATATTCCTGGTGCTTCCTTTCCCACTCCCTATTTCCACTTCCATACAGCAACTCAGCATCTCTCTTCCCCTCACACCTATTCAGTATACCACTCCGTCCCAATCAGCATCTCTCACCCTCCCACTCACTGTTATGCATTGTGTCCCATATTAACACTAACTGCCATGCACAGTGTCCTACCACTCCTGCTATGCAGTTTTATAGAAACACTCAGTACCATGCACAGTGTCTCAGCTGCATATTTGCTAAACTGTTCTATTTTTATTATTCTCCCTAGAAATAACCATGGCAATTGACTGGATTGGTTTTAGTTATGCTGCGACTCTGGCTTTGGGAGGTGTCCTGGGGTATACTCGAAAAGGTAATGCTGCAATAATCACAAAGTTTTACATAAAATAAATGTAAAGGTAAGGAAAGGCTATGTGGGGGTAGTTTGGAAATGAATTTCTGTGTGTGAAACGCCGTTTTACGTGCTGAAATAGATTCTATAACATTGCCTGCCCAATGTGTGAATAAACTTATGCACATATGTCATATTTGTGTATAAGATTACCCAAACTATGCAGAGGTGTTCCCGGGGGCAGGACTGGGACTGAATTTTGAGTTACGAACATAGGGCCGGATTTTAAAAAGGTTACGCATGCCGGGCCTATTTTAAAAAGGCCCGGCGGCGCGCGTAAAGCCCAGGGACGCGTGTAAGTACCGGGGCTTTATAAAAGGGGCGGTCTGGGGGCGGGGATGGGACCAGAGGCCTCCGTCAGAGCGGCCATTGCAGCTCTGTCAGAGGATCGCGTGCCGGCAGTCGGGCGCAAAAGGTAAAATAAAGGTCAGGGGGGGTTAGAGTAGGGCTGGGGGGGGAAAGGTTAGGGGAAGGGGTGGGAAGGTTAGGTTAAGGGAAGGGAAGCTCCCTTTCAGGCCGCTCCGATTTCAGCCTGGAAGGGAACGATTTCAGAGTGGCCTGGTAGGGAACGGAGGAAGGCAGTGCGGCTCAGCGCACACAAGGTGCATAATTGTGCACCCCCTTGCGCGCACCAACCCCGGATTTTATAACATGTGCGTGGCTGCGCTTGCATGTTATAAAATTGGGCATACGTGTGCACGCACCAGGTAGCATGCGCACATGTAGGCCTCACGAGCTTCTTTTTAAATCTACCTCATACTTTTTGATTTTAAAATGTATGTATGTAAGTTTACATGGGAAACTTACGTGTTCCTGCCAGCAAATGTACCTTATGTGGACACTTTCATTGAGACAATTTTAAAAGCAAACCTACGTTCCCTTTGAAATTTGGTGTATCTTATGGATGTATTTGCTACTTAAAATTACCCAGGATGCTACCAAATTTCCCCTTACTATATACACACACACACACACCTTCATTATCACAGCACGTCCCATTAGTCAAGAAGAGGTCACACGATCAAACAGAATGTTCACATAGGAGGCAATAAGCAATGAAATAACATCAAACTTCTTTTCCTGCATTTTTTTAAAATAGTATGAAAAAGCAAATATAGACTGTCATATTTATTCTGTTGTAGAAAAATATTGTACCTCTGGAGGGAAAGATGGTCTCCAGAGTTTGTATTGCCCAGTAGGGTTGTGCACTGAAAGTTTTTCATTTTGTCATTTCGTTTCTTGTTTCATTTTGCTTTATTTAAAGCAAAGAACAAAATCAAAATTAAAAATATTGAGTCCAGGCTCTGTACCCTCCCTCTGTCAGGAAAGTTTGAAAAACAAGCTCTCTCACAGGTTCCCCATTTCCCACCTCATATCTTACCCCATCCATAGGTGAAAAGGGGGCAAGAGTTTTCACCCCTGCCTCACCAGTGTTATATTTCAAAATGATGTTGGCCGACCTAAGATCAGTGCCATTTTGGAATATGGCCACACTTCAAAATAGTGCTGGCCTCCTACCACATTTCAAACGAATACACATCCTTATTGTTCAGCTCCCTTCAGGGCACTGCAGACCTGCACTTACAAGCATGATGGCTGGAAGTCACTTGCCTCCAGGAGCTTTCAGTACTGTGTCTCTGTCATTCCCAGCCCCCGCTAGTCAGGGTGACAGACCCTGGTCCCATACATCGTCTTACATATGATAGCACAATCCTGCTTCCAAGCCATCAGGCTGGCCCCATACTTTTACATCTAATTGGATTATGAAGGTCATTTTTATTCCACCCACAGAATGGAAGCGGTTCTGTTGGGTTTTCTATTTATAACAGTCATCCTGTGGCTTATCATCAGGATATCTCAAAAGGAAGCCAAGTAGGAGACAATTTATCAAACTGAGATAAAGTGTTTTAGTGTGCCTTGTTAGTAAGTAGGCCCTGTTTATTTAATTATTTCCTTTAAAGTATTTATTACTCGCTCCATCCAAAAGTCCTGGGTAAGGTACAAAACACAACCTCCAGGGAGGAAGAGCTGCTGCCCTTAGGGCAACCAGGGCCGCTGCATCCCCTGGGGGAAGAATGGTGAACCTAGGGCTAGGCCTTGACGCAGGCCCAGCTAAGGCCCGATAGGAGCCTTCCCCATGGGCTTTTCAACAGATTTTGTTTTGGTTATGCACCAGGCTTTCAGTAGTAGACTCAGAACCCTTGCCCCAATATTGGAAGCGGGTAAAGAGAGGGGCCCCTCAGTGAATGCAAAACATGCTTAGACCCAACCCATCGCCCTTCACTACACTCACACCAGCACTGGCAAATAGGACTGGTCAGTTTATGACTCTGAGGCTAGTGGACCCTTGACCTCACAAAAGGAAGGGCAGGGCTTGTCAGACGAAGAGAGCTCCTTGGTGGTTAGGCTGCTCCAGAAAGATGAGCTGTCAGCGTTCATTTTTAGCATACAGGAAGCCTTGAAGTTTTCTAGCACCAAGTCAGACATTCTGGCAGAGGGTGACCCTATCCTACAAGGGATAAGGAAACCTTCAAGGTCCTTTCCCCTACATGAAGTCTTAAGGCAGAAGGTACTTTCAGGATGGGACTCCTCGTTGGGGGATCTTAGAGAGACAAGATCATGAAGACATTGTATCCACTTTCTGTGGAACAAAAGGATGGTCTACTCAGATCCCAAGGGTAGTCATGGTAATGTCGGTAATAGTCTGTAGAACTACCGTTCCGGTGGAAGATGATTAGGCCTTAAAGGACCCTCAGGATAGGAAAATAGAAGCTGTCCTGAAAAAGGCCTTTTCCATGGGAGCCATGGCGATCCAGGCTTTGATTTGTGGAGGCTGTGTAGCCTGGGCAGTCCAGGACTCCCAGAAGATAAAGAAGGGTCAGCCATGTGAGAACTTAGACAAGAACACTTCAAGTACCAACGCAAAATCAAAGTGTTGGGACTAATGGCAAGAAGCTCCTTTCATGGAGGCAAGAGACCAAGATCAGACCCACCGAAGCTGCAAGGGCCAGTCGCCACCCAACAATGACATCCAGCAATACCAGTGGGTGCAGTGTGGGTCCAGATCATGTCGGACCAGTAGACCCTGGACATAATTTTAAGGGGCTATGCACCAGAGTGTGATTCCCCAGTACCAAATGTGTTTATGGTCTGCCCCCAGGACATCATAAGTCAAACCAGAGGCAGTGGAAGTAACCCTGAAAAGACTGTGGGATCTAGAAGCTATAGTTCCAGAACCACCCCAAGAGAGGAGGCAATGAGCATATTCAATTTATTTTGGCATGCTAAAGAAAGTAGGCACTTTTCGTTCTGTGTTGGATCTAAAAGGGGGTCAACAGATGCGTAAGGGTACTGTATTTCAGAATGGAGATCTTCCACTTGGTCATGGTAGCAGTAAGAAAAGGAGAATTTCTGGCATCATTGGACTTGGTGGAAAACTAACATTTTTACAGATGGGCTTAGACCTCCACTGAGGATTTGGGTGGCAGCCATATCGTGTTATAGAGGCCACATTACAGTTATCCATGTAGCCGCATATCCTGATGTAGTGCACTTCTTGCAAGTGCAAAATGGATTCGACCACAGTTCTGACCAATCTTTCCTCAATGAGACTTTAATCTGGTCCTTAGGGCAATTAGCAGGAGCAATCTTTGAACCCCTGAAGGGAGCATCCATTAAAAACATCTCATTAAAGGACACTGTCTTGATAGCAATTTGCTCCACCAGACACATCTCAGAGCCGGAAGCACTCTCATGTAAAGAGCCCTACCTTGTGCTATTCTCGCATTCGGTCACCTTTAAACCAGTACTCTCGTTTCTCCCAAAGGTAGTGTCTCCCTTGCGCTTGAATCAGGAAGTGAATCTGCCAGTAATTGGGAGGAAGGAATGCAAGGGAAAGGAGAGTAATCTTCACCGACTGGATGCTCATCAGTTAGTTTTATGGTACCTGAAAGTAACAAATTTGTTCAGGAAATCTGACTGGCTTTCGTGCTCTTTGGTGGGCCATGAACGGGAGAAGTGGCCTCCAAGGCTATGATAGCAAGATGGATCAAAGAGGACATCTCCTCAGCACATAACCTCAATGGAAGACAGGTGCCAGTGATGCTCCATGCATTAGATTGTAAGCCCCATGGGGACAGGGAAATAGCTACAGTACCTAAATGTAATCCGCTTTGAAGTCCAGTAAATCGGAAAATAAAAATCAGATAAATAAAAAAAAAGCAATACTCCACAAGAGTGCAGGCATCTTCCTGGCAGAAACATCGACACTGTGGATCCATAGTCTAGAGCAGTGGTTCTCAACCTTTTTTCTGTCGGGACACACCTGACAGATGGTTCTCACATGCGTGACACACTGACCCATGATCGTCACAGGGCTAGATGTAAAAGTAGAGTTTGCATCCACGGGAACCCCCCTGACCCACAATAATGGATGTAAAGCAGAATTATGACATTCCCAATACAACTCACCCTACAAAAAAGATATTCTGGTTCTGGTGTCATCTCAGTAACAGCAACTCAAACTCCTTCTCCTTCCAGGCTCAATAGCCCTACTTATGAAAAGACAGCAGTTTACCACCAATGCATGTCCTCTTGAGAAAACACAACAAATAAGACCGATACAAACACTTACATGCTAGTAAAATATCTCATCTCAGTAACAGATACAGAACCGACCCAACATACTCCCAGGATCTGTAGTAATGCACATAAACTAATCCGCACACAGTTACACCTGTATTATGGAATACACTCAAATAGGAGCAACCCTATCTATGAAAAGGCAACACTACAAATATTAAATCAGGCCCTAAAAACCAATACACCTCTTATTAGGAAAACAGAACTAGCAAGCAGCTATAGATCCCCACACAGAAATAATTGTAAAACTATACTAATAAGCAGAATAAATGTTTCAAAACAGCTATGAACAGAATAACATCCAACAATTAAAAACTCATAAAAACTATTAAAAAATTCTCCAAACACCAATAAAATATTTCAAAAAAAGCAGACACATCACATAATATTAAATAATTAAAATGGCAGTCAATCAAGAAAAATAAACTTAAAAAGCCACTTTTACTTACCCCCTCCAGCAGCTCTCCTGCTCCTCTTCCATGCAGGCCGTGGCACACACCAGAAGCAGCAGTAGAGGCTAAGCTCTATAATCATGGTCCTCTTCCTTAATGCCCATGTCTCACACACACACACCATACCAGTCATGCCCCCATGACCAGTTTCTGTCTCTCACACACTAATCATCTCCCAGTCTTTGACACACACACACACCAGTCACCTTCCTGAACAGTTTCTCTCATGCCACACACACACAGGCTTCCCACTCCCGTGTTCTACTTACATATACGGGCTTCTCACTCTCATAATCACTTTCTCTGTCTCACACACACTCACCAGTCTCCCATGCTTGTTCTCTCCACATGCACAGGCTTCTCATTTCTATAATCACTTTCTTTCTCTCTCATACACACACACACACACCAGTCACCTGATCTCTCTCATGCATACACACACACAGGCTTCCCACTCCCATGTTCTTTCAGATATACAGGCTTCTCACTCCCATGCTGTGTCTCACACACACCCAGGTTTCTCACTCCCATGCTCACTCTTCACATGCACAGGCTTCTCATTCCCATAATCACTTTCTCTCTGTTACACACACATACATACACACACACACACCAGTCTCTCTCTCATTTCCATGCTCGCTCTCCACTGCACAGGCTTCTCATTCCCTGAATCACATTCTTTCTCTCATATTCACACACACCAGTCTCTTTCTCTAACACACCCCGTCACCTTACCAACCAGTCTCTCGCTCTCATGCATGCACACACACACACAGGCTTCCCACTCCCATGCTCTTTCTCTCACATAATCAGGCTTCTCACTCCCATGCTTTTTTTCACACACACACCCCTCCCCCCCCCCAACACCAGGCTTCTTATGCCCATGCTTTCTCACATACCCAGATTTCTCACTTCAGTGCTTTCTCTCTCTCTCTCTCACACACACACACACACATCAGTCACTTCCTTGTCTAATGTCTCACACTCTCACATTCATATCAGTTATCTCCCTGAGCAGTCACTTTCATTGTCTCTCACATATACACCACATCAACTCTCTGACCAGTTTCTCTCACTCACAAACGTGCTCTCAATCACACGCAGGCTGGCTGCTTCTTTCTCTCTCTCACTCACTTCCTCCCTAAACCCCCCCCCCCCCCGGAGCACAAATGGGAGCTGCAGCAGCCTCCTCCTCCAGCCCCCGCAAGCCAAGAAAGTAGAATTCCATCGACCGCGGGAGGCTCCTGCTGCTCTCTCCTTTCTCTATTACCGGCTGCTTCGATTGCCCGGAGGCCGATGATGCTGCTGCCGCTGCTACTTTATCACGCGGCATGGGCCGGCTCTTTCTCCTTCCCGCGCACCACTTCCTGTTCCGGGTCACGGGGGGGGGGGGCGCACGGGAAGAAGAAAAGGCCAGCCACAAGTGCCACAGCTTCTTTTAGCGCCGCTGCCGTTCCCGCTGGGCTTGAACGTGCTGATAGCCCGGCGGCAACGGCAGCAAGGAAGAAAGAGCAGCGGGAGAGACCCGGAGCACGCGACACACTAGCCGGCGCTTGGCGACACACTAGGGTGTCGCGACACACCGGTTGAGAACCGCTGGTCTAGAGGATGTGAATGAAGAGAAGAGGCACGGGGGTGGCTTGCTTGCGGGAATGACGGCTACTACCTGGAGATTAATATCCTTATTCAATAAACTTACACACGGTTAATGCGACTCCAACATTGCTCTATGATTCAACGGCAAGAGGAAATGTGGAAAAAAGGATTTGTATCCACAAAAAAGCAGGGGAGTAGCTTGCTTGTTACGGCGGTTACTACCCCAAACCAAATAAGCCTGATACTTCACTTTCAATGCACATCCAGCATAGCTCTCTGCTTCAACGGCAGGGAGAATGAAGAAAAGATGATTTATATTCAGCATCAACCAACAAGGAATGAATTACATAAGCATGGGTGTAGCTTGCTTGTTACGGCGGTTACTACCCCGAATCAATTAAGCCTGATACTTCACTTGGAATACATATCCAGCGCAGCTCACTGTTCAACGACAGGAGGGAATGAAGTAAAGAGGATTTATATTCAGACAACCAACAAGGACTGAATTGCACAGGCAGGGTAAACCAACGTGGGAGTAGCTTGATTATTACGGCGGTTACTACCCCAAACCAATTAGCTAGATACGTCACTTAGATGCAGCTCCAGCACTGCTGTCTGCATCGATGGTGGGGGTGAAGGGAATTGGAACCAAAAAGTTACCAATAAGAGCCCTGACCTCAGCAGTCAGAGTAACAGATAAGTATGAAAACAAATAGGTGTGAAAGCTTGCTGGGCAGACTGGATGGGCCGTTTGGTCTTCTTCTGCCATCACTTCTATGTTTCTATGTTTCCCAGGGGAAATCCGCAGGTCCACCACTTGGACCTCCTTGAACTCATTCTGCAGGGATTACAGAGTGGACATTCAGGGAAAGATAGGGGCCAGAGGTGATCCGAGAAACTATAGACCGGTGAGCCTGACTTCAGTGCCAGGAAAAATCGTGGAAGCTATTATAAAGAATAAAATCATAGAGCATATAGATAGAAATGATTTAATGGAACAGAGCCAGCATGGAAAGTCTTGCTTCACTAATCTACATTTTTTGAAGGGGTGAATAGATATGTGAATAAAAGTGAACTGGTAAATGTGGTGTATTTGGATTTTTAGAAGGCATTTGACAAAATCTCTCATGAGAGGCTTCTAAGAAAATTAAAATCATGAGATAGGAGGCGATGTCCTTTTGTGAATTGCAAACTGGTTAAAAGACAGGAAAAAGAGAGTAGGATTAAATGGTCTGTTTTCACTGTGGAAAAAGGTAAACAGTGAAGTGCCCCAGGGATCTGTACTTGGACCGGTGTTTTTCAATATATTTATAAATGATCTAGAAAGCAGTTTGATGAGTGAGGTGATCAAATTTGCAGATGACAGAAAATTATTCAGAATAGTAAATCACAAGCAGATTGTGATAAATTGCAGGAGGACCTTGTGAGACTGGAAGATTGGGCATCCAAATGGCAGATGAAATATAATGTGGACAAGTGCAAGGTGATACATAAAGGGAAAAATAACCCATGCTGTAGTTACACGATGTTAGGTTTCATATTAGGAGTTACCACCCAGAAAAAAGATATGGGCGTCATAGTTGATATTACATTGAAATTGTTGGCTCAGTGTAATGTGGCAGTCAAAAAAGCAAACAGAATGTTGGGAATTATTAAGAAGGGAATGGTGAATAAAATGGAGGATGTCATAATGCCTCTGTAGCACTCCATGGTGAGACCGCACCTTGAATACTGTGTGCAATTCTTGTTGCTGCATCTCAAAAAGATATAGTTGTTCTGGAGAAAGTACAGAGAAGGGTGACCAAAATGATAAAGAGCATGGAAAGGCTCCCCTATGAGGAAAAGCTAAAGAGATTAGGGCTGTTCAGACTGGAAAAGAGTTGGCTGAGGAGGGATATGCTAGAGGTCTATAAAATCATGAAGGGACTTAAACAAGTAAATGTGAATCGGTCATTTACTCTTTGATAATAATACAAGGACTAGGGGGCACTCCATGAAGTTAGCAAATAGCACATTTAAAACAAATCTGAGAAAACATTTTTTTTTTTAACTCAGTGCACAATTGAGCTCTGGAATTCATTGCCAGAGGATGTGGTTAAGGCAGTTACTGTAGCTGGGTTTAAAAAAGGTTTGGATAAGTTCCTGGAGGAAAAGTCCATAAACTGCTTTTAATCTATAGGGAATAGCCACTGCTTGTGGTCAGCATTAGTAACATGGGATCTATTTAATGTTTGGGTATTTGCCAGGCATTTGTGACCTGGATTGGCCACAGTTGGAAACAGGATGCTGGGCTTGATGGACCCTTGGTCTGTCTAGTATGGCATATCTTTGTTCTTATGCAAAGGAGGAAACGGCTTTTGGGTCTGGGGTTCCCAAAGCAGCCTTTTCTTCCTCTCACCCTGCCTAGGGGGTAGCTTTTATATCTCCCAAGTGTAATTGTCTGGTCTAGCAGGCAAAAAGGAAGGTAAAATTATTCTACCTGATAATTTTCTTTCCTTGAGTCCTGCTAGACCAGTCCAAGCCCTACCCAGAAAGACAGGAATCATGACTGGAGGCATGCTGGGAGCCAAACTTGCTCTCTCGCTCTATTCCTCTCTTTATTTCTCTTCACCCTCCACTAAGGGAGAGGGAATAACCTTGAGGGACCAAAAAATAATGATGATATATTATATGTATACAAGGCACAAAGTAGAGTCCTTATCCAGTTGTTTTGGCAGGAGGCTTCTGGCAAGGCCTATGACCTCTCGCCCTTTATGGCAAAGAGTGACGTCATGAAGGTGGTGTGCAGCAAACTCCCAGGTGGAATGGGCTGGTCTAGTAGAACTCAAGGAAAGAAAATTATCAGGTAGAATAATTTAACCTTTAACTCTGGCTCCCAGGTGTTGCCCTTGTAGATGTGCATGACTCCTTCCTCCTGCGGGCTAGGCACCTAAATTCTCTCTCCTGACTTCACTCAGTCTATCTGCCCACCCATTTTTTAAGTGGCTAAATATAGGCACTCAACAGGAGACATTTTTTCTTTGGCAGACCTAGACAACTAAAGTCTCATATAAATAAAGCAACTGAGCTCCTAAGTTAGGCATCTAGCTCCTTGGAATATCAGTCCTCATAAGCTAAGCAAAATCCTGTTGAGGATGCTCATGCAGGTTTTTTCTTTTTTGTAGTCAGTTTGCATATGCTATAATTTAGTGTTCAACTGTTTCAGTTTTTTGTTTGTTTTTTTTTTTTGAAAAACAAATTACTGGAAATTTTTTAGGTTTGATCTACCAAATTGGGATAAAAGGAAGACATACAAAAAATTGCTGTAAATCGGGGAAAATAAATAATAGAGATGTTAATACATATGTAGTTTCTGCCCATGAAAAAAGAACAGTAATGCAGAAGATGAGAAAGAAGTATAAAATACAAAAATACTAAGCACCTGTTTATATGAGCCATCTGAATGGCTCCATTGTGTGTCTGGAGTGAGTCTTAAATTTAAGAATTGCTCCAGCTTCAGTGCTGTAAAAATGAAAATGTTATAACTTCCTTGACCAGCACTGAGCCTTGAGGTGGGTTTAGTCACAAACTACCCTCGCTGGATAGAAATCTCTGATTCAGATCAGTTCAATCGGCTGATTCGGTGACAAATAAAGAACCCCTTGGCAGTGCCAGACTTTCCCACCTCTAATGGGGGCAATAAGGATTTTCCCCTAAGGCACAAAACAGAAGATATTAGTGGTAATTGATTTGCCTTGAGGTGTGACTAATTGTGTAAACTGTATTTCTTGTTGCAGGCAGTATAGTGTCTTTGATTGCTGGACTTTTCTTTGGTGCATTGGCTGGTTATGGAGCTTACTGCGTAACGTGTGACCCGAGGGATGTGAAAATATCCTTGTGTAAGTGTTGGACTTCTATTCATTCGTTCATTCATTCATTCATTCATTCATCTTTTTCATTTTTGGGTTTTCTATAGCACCCTAGCCAGGATGCCTCACAAAAGGTACTCAGATTAACAAAAAATGGTACAGAAAGCAAGCAGGAACAGAGGTGGCGAACAGAGGACTTTAGATGTCTATCGGGATAGGTAAACCTGGAGACTGATGCACTAAGCTGCCACAAAATGGGCCATGATCACACATTAATGCATGATAATGGCCCATATTAACCGCCTGCAGAAGGGTTTGTAAGTAAATAGCGCATGTTAAATTTAATACGGCATAGAAAAACTTAACTACAGCTCTGGGAGGTATAGTTAAGTTTCTCACTATAACAACTGTGCGGTGACATTCACACATTTAAAAGAGCCTTATGTAGCTATGGGAACACAGGCAACCAGCTGATTTACATAATTATGCTGCTCATTGCCCGATTTTGTAGAGATTTTGTGGCAATGTTTGCCCCCAACCAGAAAAGTCATAGCTCCATCCTTGCAGAGAATCAGCAGATAAAATGGGAAAGAGAATTTTCCAAGCATTTTGCCTTGTGACCCGCAGCACTCGAGAGGGGAATGATCCTGGGGGCATGTTTTCCTCTGGGGGGGGGGGGGGGGGGGGGGGAGTATCACACGCAGACTTCCTTTTCAGATCCTCAGATCCTGCTTTTCCAGTACAGTTCTGTAAGCACAAAAAGCAGATGCACAAACTTTATATCTGCGACAGGCTTCGAAGTGAAAGGACGTGGGTCCTCTGCTTTGAGAAGAAGCGTGAGAACTGGAGATAGAACGTATGTGCAGTCTTTGTCCCATTGCTGAGCTTGAAAATTGCGTCCTTAATGTGGACAGCTGTGGGATTATGTGCCTGAGCTACAGAAAGAGGAAGATAGTTCTTTCTAATAGCAGCCCGAGGGAAAAAAAGCTCCTGTTTTAAAGGTAATTTATCCAGAAGATTGTCCCCACAGCACCCTCCCAGGCAAAGAGGTCACCGAAGCCTGTGCATACATATTGTCCCCATGCTGAGTGAGATGGTGCAGTGAGGGGAGGCGAAGAACCTCACGCTGCATAGCTCTGTCCCTGAGAGTGATGGGGAGGAAGAGCAGCAGTACAATGATGTAAGAAAACCTAACTTCCGGCTTCTTTATCACGTCTACCTGTGTAAATTCATTCGTTGCTGTTATCGGTCCCATGCATTATAAGCGTCCCCGTCCAAAACACGCATCCAACCGCGGGTTAACCTGTGCGCTAGCCTGAGCGCGCAGTATTGCGTCGGCCTGAAAGATTCTCCCATCCTTCGCACATGTCATTTCTGCAGCTGAAGGGAGGGTATGCTACAGGAGCGGAAAGAAAGTTATGCAGAACTATAAATGTAATTCTATGCATGGACGTTTCTCCTCCAAACCAAAAACTCCCCTGGAATTACCTACTTTCAAAATGTAGTCGTACTGTGAAAGCGCGTACCTATATTCAGTTGCCCTGCCTGCAGCATGCCCAGGAAGGATTTAAAAAGGTAAAACATGACTATTCGAACAAGCTTTCCAAGAGTTTTAACCTAATGATTATATACCCCCTTTAATATATATATTTATATATATATATTATCTCTGCTCTTACTGTTCTGCATCTTTAACTGTTTTAAATTGTATGATTAATTATTTTACTATTTTATTTGTTTTTATTAGTTTATTATGAAACTTTGTATTTACTTCTTTTCATTAATTTTGGAAATGCAAATATTTTTAAATGACTATTTGTTAACTAATGTAAACCGATGTGATATGTTCTCATGAAACATCGGTATATAAAAATTATTAATAATAATAATAATAGAAACATTTTCATGAGAATCTTAAGGCCGTTCTGTTTCCGGAGGCTTTTACTGCCTCATAGGGTGTCTGAGGAGCTTTGTTTCTTTGGCAGTTTGGTTTGATACTGTTTAGTAACATGCCCTGTGCTTTATTTCATGCTTATTTTGTGTATATTGTTAGGAACTCTGATGATTTCTAAAGTTTAGAAAGAAATCAAAGGCACATTTTTTTTTCCAACAAGCCTATGGTTAGATAATATGTACTTTTGTATTAATATTATCTGTTTTATTATCTGTTGTCCGTGTCTGGCTTAAGTTATGAATGTACCTCTGTTATCCACATTGCACAAGGTTTTTTTTGGAAAAAACAAAATATAAATGTTTTTAAATAAATAAGAAAATAGCAAATCTGTTTTAAATTAAATCTAAGCACATTATTCCGTGGTTAGCCGCAGAAATTATCCTCAGAACGGCAATTTGTGCACACATAAAAACCAAAACTGGCTTGCGTGTAACTAACTGAATTTTAAAAGCGCTATATTGAAAATGTGATACTTCAACATCGTTGCATTAAGGCTTTTGAAATCAGAAGCCATAGATGGGCTGTTAAGTTTTATGTCTAAGTGGCAGGTTTGATTGGTGCAGCACAAGCGGATAAATACAGTGAGCATTTTTCTCTAAACCCCAGATGCGGCTTTCATTCTGGCTACAGTTATGGGGATTCGCTATAGAAGATCAAGGAAGCTAATGCCAGCCGGCATGATAGCTTTCCTCAGGTGAGCATGCATTCGTTGTGGAGTCTTCCTGCTATAAGGCGAGTCTGAAATGAAGAGGGGGTAAGGGTGGCAGGAGCAGTGCAAATCAGACCTTCCACAAACCACTGGGGCTAGGGCTAGCAAAATCCAAGCCAGCTGTCAAAAAGCCAGGCCTACCTCAATTTAGTGCTGATTTCCATTTTTTTTTTATCCCTGCAAACCTGGCTACAGTGCACCCTTGTGCCAGATGCTCGCTTGAAGTCTGGCTGCTGTGGAACAGCTGCCACAAGCTGCATCAGTGTAGCCCCTCATTAACTATCTGACACAGCAGCCTGACCCCTCACACCTCCGTCGCCCCCAATACTCTGACACTCCCCACATTGGGGCCGATGCAATATCATGTGCTCAAGCTAGTGCACAGCTTGACCATTGATTGGACGCGCTAGGCTAACAGCCGATGCTATATAGGGATTTGGACGCACGTCCACACTCACACGTAGCCAATAGCTCTCATCACATGTAAATGCCATGTAAATGAGGCTGTGAGCTATTACCCTGATGCAAAAAAATTGACATGCGCCCGATGCACACTTTTTTAACCTGGCAAATTTAATGCCAGTCCCGGAGCTGGCGTTAAGTCTTGCCAGGCATTAAGGGTTCACTAAAAACAAAAACAAAAATCCTGCTTTATGTGGTTCCTCCTACTTTTACTATTGTCACAGTACTAAGCAGGAGGAACCACAGAAAGCAGCAACATGAAAAAAATAAAAATAAAGTCTTGACGGCAGCCAGCTTAGGAAAACGGACATGCAATTTACCAGCATCTGTTTTCCTAACCAGTGGCTGTGCGCACAGCCAGGTCTCCTGGGGGCCCAACGCCAAGGACACTCTAGGGACGCACAATTGATCCCTAGTGCGTCCTTGTTAACGCGGCACCTCATTTCCATACTACATCAGGCGCCCTGGAGACCTGGCTGTGCGCGCATTAAAAAAAAAAAAACAGGCGCCCAGTTTGGATACCTGGTTTTTTACACACGGTTTGGATGCCCGTTTTTTACACACTGTTTATTGCATCGGCCCCCTTACCTTTCCAGTAGTAGCTTCGTTGTACAGTTACTGAGAGAAAACCGTCACTGAGCCTTCAAACGCTGGCCCATCCTTGACACATTTTGCTCTGTGCATTGTTTGCAGTGTCGTCATGATCCTGAGACTTATCCTAAGCCTCCTGTAAGGAGCCTGCAACCGCTGGAGACCGAGGTGCTCTTACTGCAGGAAGCTGGCAAGACGTTTGTCCTTTTGGATGTGGAGGAGATTTAACAAATCTTTCTCTGCTGCCATTTGTATGTCTACTTTTCTGAAATTAACAATAATACAGTAATAATAATCATTTTGTATTTCAAGCACACCTTTCCGATTTTAGCTCAAGGTGGTTTACAGCATTTTTTTTTTTTTTCAGTTAAAATACCTGGAGCTGAAACATCGCCTCACAAGTGCAAAGGCACATTTTCAGTTCTTAAACCTTTACAGTCTTTGAGGTTTTTGGGTTTTTTTTATATAAAGCTTTTAATTCATACAAGGTGTATCATAAATATGAAAGACAAGTCTATTAAAGATACTGCACAGTATGGAGTGTATTGTGGACATTTTGCAACAGGTGAACGGTCCGGGGCACTTTTACTCATAGACTGTGCAGCCCTTTTCAGAGAGAAAGTACACGCGTGCTTTGCCTTTGAAAATTTCCCAAGGAAAACAAAATATACGACGAGAACTCTACCTTCTTTCCCTGCGGATACTTTTTCCAATCAAAACAACATGCAGAGTGTTGGAACATTCCCAAAAGACCTGCTTCGTTGCCTCCCTCGGCCTTGTCCCGTCCCCGGGGATGCCTGCACGAAAACAGAGGTGACAGTGCGCACATTGTGGCACAGTGCATAGACTTTTTCCCACACGCGGGCTGGGCAATTTTTCAGACAGGCAGTGTCTGCGGGTAAACGCTTTTTTTTACCAATGGAAAAACCTTTGAATATTGTCCCTCCCCAGGCACTTCTTCTTTCTTGCACATTCAGTCAGATATTCTGAGGCAAGGGAGAGGGCATTGAGCAATACAGCAATGATATTTATCTGAGAGGAGCTTCTGCCAAAGGCACCATCGGCGTTACAAAATACAGTTACTGAAAAGCTGTTTTAATTAGGGTTTTTTTTTTAAATCATAACATAGGATGTGCCATGAAGGGTCCATTCAGCTCAGCATCCTGTCTCCGACAGTGGCCGGTTCGGGTCACAGGTACCAGCAGATCCCAAAAAGTAGATCTCCTTCCTGTACTCAGTTACAGGGATAGCGATAACTTTCCCTAGTCTACGGAGCTAATCATGTTTTATTTGCTTTTCCTCCAGGAACTTGTCCAAACGTCTTTTAAACTCCACTGTACCAGTCGCTTTAACCATGTCCTCTGGCAACAGATTCTGCAGCTTGATAGTGCGCTGGGTGAAAAAGTTCTTTCTACCATTTGTTTTAATCTGCTGCTTGTTAGTTTCATGGGATATCCTCTTGTTTTAATATTGTATGAAAAGGTAAACAACCATCCTTTATTTACCCATTCCACCCCGCTCATGATTTTATAAACTTCTTTTATGGCATCTCTCAGCCGTCTGGTTTCCAAACTGAAAATCCCTAGCCTGTGTTGCTTCTCATCATAGGAGAGATGTTCCATTCCCTTTATTAATTTGTCACTCTCCTCTGCACCTTTTCTAATTCCGTCATTTCATTTCATTTCATTTATTAAAACTTATTAATTGGTTGTCACAAAGTAGGTCTAGGTGATTTACAATAAAACATACATAAAATAATCTGAAAACATAAAGTACAACACACAGTCATACCATTAAAACAAAAATAAATAACAGGCACAAAACAGAACACATTTACCAGAGGAAGTTCAAATTGTTTTGACCAACAATAATTATCCATCATCAATTTAGAGCATACCATACGCATATTGAAGAAGAAAGCTTTTAATTGCCGCCTGAATTTTTTTTAAATTATCTTGTGTGTGTATCTCATATGGAAGGGAATTCAATGAGGCGGGAGCAGCTACAGAAAAAGCTGTTTCACGAGTTGAAGAAAGATGCGCAAGACGAACAGAGAGTATGTCAAGTAGACCAAGTTGTGAAGATCTCAACCCATGAATAGGTTTATATATTCTTAACGCGTGAGATGGGAAGACCAGAACTGCACACAATACGCAAGTAGGCCGATGCAGTATCGGCGGGTATAAAGCAGGCACTCAACGCTGAACGACCACTTTCTTAACGCACGCCCAACCACCTCTTCTGGGGACCCAATGTAATAACCAAATGACCTGCTGCGCTAAAAAGGAAGCGTTAGGGAAAAATGTGTACCCTTAGCGCGTCCCTAGTGACTCGGACACCCAGGAGACATGGCTGGGAGCCCTGTCTGACCTGCCCTAAGCTCTGGCCTCCAATTGGTCCTTTCCACTGACATTTGTCAGTGAAAGAACCAATCGGCAATAAATGAAGGATTGAATAAATCAATATTAAAGTGTCAGGCACTTAATATTAATTTATTCACGCCTTCACTTATTGACAATTGGTCCCTTCACTGTCCCATGTCAGTGAAAATCCAGTCACCTTTCAGAAGGCTGTCCTGAAAGGGGATTGGTCCTTTCTCTGACAAATGGCAAAGGACCAATCGGGAACAGCCCTTGGGGGGAGGGAGCTTAGGGCAGGTCAGACAGGGCTCTCAGCCATGTCTCGTAGGTACCCGAGTACACTTTTTTTGGCCGCTCAGAAATTAACGCCAGCTCTGTGCTGGCGTTAATTTCTAAGGGGCGGATTCTGCGCGCGCCAAGCCTATTTTGCATAGGCCTGGCGACGCACACAAGCTCCGGGCCGCGCATATGTCTCGGGACTTGAAAAGCGGGGCGGGACCTAGGCCTCCGGCACAGCGGCCGTACTGGGGGATCGCTCGCCGGTACTTGGCCAATGTGAGCAACCTACGCCTGCCCAGAGGCAGGCGCAACTTATAAAATAAAGGTAGGGGGGTGATTTAGGTAGGGCTGGGGGGAGGGGAAGGTGGGGGGGGGGGCCGAGGGAACGGGGAAAGCCATCTGGGCTCCCCTAGGGCTCGGTGTGCGCAAGGTGCACAAGTGTGCACCCCCTTGCGCACGCTGACCCCGGATTTTATAACATGCGCGCAACTGCGCGCGCGTATTATAAAACCGGGCGTAGATTTGTGCGCACCAGGTTGCGCGCACAAATCTACGCTTGCGCGTAGGTACGAAAATCTGGCCCTAAGAGTACAAAGGTGCGGATTGCGTGCACATTTTTTTTCTGCACTGATGAGAATACATAATAGCGGTCATCAACATGAATTTACATGTGATGAGTGCTATTATCTATGTCAGCAGGTGGGTGCACGTTTTGGATGCACTAAACCCGTTTTGCATGGGGGGCTATGGCCGCGTGTCCAAAATGTGTGTTCAACTGCATGTTGAGCCGTGCGCTGCGGCCAGCGCACCACACCACATCAGCCTGAAGTTGTGGTCGCAGCATGGCTCGATACAGAGGCAATATGATATTTTCCGTTGTATTCTCCATTCCTGTTCGGATCATTTCAAACATTTTTTGACCACTTGTTTTACCTCTGCCACAGACTGAGATGAGGATTTCAATGTATTGTCCACGAGGACTCCAAGGTCCTTTTCTGGGCGGTAACTCCCATACAGAACCCAGTGTTATGTACGGGTAATTGGGATTATTTTTCCATCTGTGCATCACTTTACGCTTTTCTACATTAAATTTCATCTGCCATTTTGTTGCCCAGTTTCCTAGTCTCACAAGGTCCTTCTGCAGTTCTTCACAATCTGCTGCTGTTTTACCAACTTTAAATAATTTTGTGCCATCTGCAGATGTGATCCCCCTCATTCATTATTCCCTTTTCCAGATCATTTATGAATATGTTAAGCAGCAGAGTCCCAGTACAGATCCCTGTGGTACTCCATTTTTCTTTGGAAAGCTGTCTGTATATTTTAGCCCTACCCGTTTAACCAGTTACCAATCTACAGTAGGACATTGCCTGCTATCCCATGACTTTGCAATTTGTTTAGGAGTTTCTCTTGGGGGGGGGCATTCAGCATTCATTCTACATTTTTAACCTAAACTTGATTTAATGTCTAGTTTTGCAGTGCTCCATTAAGTGTTCATTCAATTTGAGCCTCAGAAGAGAATTCTTTGATGAACAGTGGAAAAAGGAAGGAAAGCAAACTGATCTCTGTTTGTACAATAGCTAATGATTACCACAGCCTCAAGTGGGGGGGTGGAATTATCGATTTGTCCTGGCAGGGAAGCAAACTGAAAGCAACAGAATAGATTGTAAAATAAGAATTGGACAACTTCCATGACAAGCACTGAGCCTCCAGGCATGCCTGTTCCCAAACTGCTCTCACGGGACGGAAATCTGAGGCTGCAGAGAGTATTTTACTTATCTTCAAATCGGATCAGTTTAACTGGCTGACTCGGAGTTCACAGACAGACACAGACCCACACGCCCCTCAGCATTAGAGTTTTGTCGTACTTCTAATAGGGGCTGTACAGCTTTTTCTCGACAGCACAAAATAGGAGATGTTATACAGCATGGAATTAAAATGCATTTTGCTTACTTTCAGTAAACTGGTAAATTATTTCTCGTCACAGCTAGCATATTGTCTTTGGTTGCTGGTGCATCCTTTGGTGCATGCTTACCATGCAACACATGATCCTGGAGGTGTGATGATATCACCATCTTAGGATTGCATGTCCTAGAAATATTATATAACAATTTTCTTTTGTCAAGAAATACTTGTGTATGAATTACATCCCAGTAAATGTCAAACCATTGACTAAAAGTTTTGGCATTACGCAAGCCCCATTTTAATAAAATTGAGAACAAATTGGCAGCATCCTCATCAGAATTATTCTGTGGACTAACTTAACAAGGAAGGAACAATTGTTAAACAGCTGGTAAATAAATATTCTTGGCGTTTCTAATAAATGTTTTGCTTTTTTTGGAGCACAAGTTTGATGTGGGCATTGGACTTAGTGTGGGAGGTCCTCAGCCCAGTTTGGCTCTGCAGGGAAACCTGCCTCCAGCTTACGATCACAGAAATAGTATACCCCACCCTGGGAGAGTTACTCCATTGCTCCCCAGGACTAGTAAGGTGGCCCCCTGGAACAGGGGTTACATGAATGTAACCCAGTAGTTAGACCATGGTATGACACAAGAGTATTCCTGTAGACAGACCCATGTAGTTGGGTTTAGGGAATAGCTGGGTATATGTTGGAAGGATCTAGGCTCTTTTCTTACTTCTTATAGAGAGAGAAGGAAGCAATTCAGAGGGTTCTACCTAAAGAAAGGGAGAAAAACAATCCATTTGGAGTGGGTAGTTGCTAACTTACTGGTAGGATTATGATAAAATTCAAGGGAGGACCCTGATACCCTACTGGAAGTAACTCAGTGTCTTGGAAAACATCCATAGGTAGGCTGTAACTTTAATTTGGGGACTCGGGCAAACTTTCTTTCACCTCTCACTCTCACAGACACACCCTTGTGCCCTGCAACATCACTTCCCCTTTCTCTCTCCCATCCCACTACCCTGCAGTAACTCTTTCTTCATCTCCGGTGCAAGTTCTGCAATATCTCCCTGTCATAAAATCCTTTCTCTCTCACTCTCATCCCCAGCCCAGCATCTCCCCTTCCCTTTTGCAGTATCTGTCCCTTACCTCTGGAGTTTTTTTTATTTTTATCATTTTAACATTTACTTCAAGATAAATCTTACTTACAGAAAATAGAAAAGCAGTTCAGTAAACTTATACAAAGAAACAAATCATTGCAGATTAACAAACTATCAGAACTATTGCTATTCCCCTTAAAGAAACTTATGACTTAGGGAGCAGAAAAATAGAGAGAATACAAAGGAAAACAGCATGCAAGTATCAGGCATTAACGTGAATGAAGGCATTCATTTCATAAAGATCCTCGCACTAGGGATTCTTCCTTGGGGGTAATAACTACCCTCCTGGCATTAAGGAATGATTTTAATTGCTCAGGATAAAAGAAAATAAAGCATTCTGTAGAGGACTTAACAACGCATTTTCAAGGATACTTTAAAACAAATGAAAATCCCAAAGCAATCACTTGAGCTCTTAAAGCTAGAAAAATCACGTCTTCTATCCTGAGTAACAGGAGCAAAAAATTCATATTTAGAGAACCATTAAAGATATTCATATCTTTATTCCCTGAAAGGGTATATCTACATTTCTGAAATATTCTTTCAGAAATAAATGAAACCATTAAAGTGGCACATTCATAATATTCAGAAGTAGAATCTTCTAAGAATTTGGTCAATTTCCCTTTACTTGAACTGGATTGTAGGATATCTCTGTTCCTTGCTGATACTGGCAAATAATAAAGCTTATTTACCGAAGGAATTCTTCCTCTTGGATTTTCAAGATTTCCTTAAAATATTTTTTTAAAGAAACATAAGGGAGCTCGCCTACTATCTTAGCGAAATTTAAGAACCGTAAATTCAAGTGTCTCGAATGGTTCTCTAAATGTTCCAGCCTCTGTGAAACTAAGTTGAGATCTTTTACCATCTTAGCATTGCATTCTTGAGATCTCATCAGATCAAGTTCCATAGTCTCCAGTCGTGGTTTTATTCCTCTTATCTGGGCTTCATGGGATTCAAGATTATGATCAAAGTAATCTAATTTATTTTGAAATTCTCCCATCGAATTCCCTAATGCCGCCACTAGGTCCCAGATAGCGTCCAGCGTGACTGTTGCCGGCTTACTGGGCATCTGAAAGCGAGGATGCTGGGAAAAACTCACCCGTTTCAGCCACAGGAGATATTCCAGCCAGTGGATCCTCCCCTTCAACAGCTGCTGCTCCCTCCGATACTGCCATCTCCCTCTCCCGTGTCGGAGTTGATACGGGAGGCGCAAAAGTCAGAGCTTCTACTCCAGGTAGTTCCAGGCTTTCTGGAGGTTGTGTTGGAGCTGCGGCGTCTCCTGCTCTCTGACTTCCTCCTGCTGACGTCGCCTCCGCCGCATCATGGCTCTGCGAACCAGCCATCTGAGAACGGTTGGGAAAGGTAGCTATGAAGGGCAATCAAGGATCGGGGGGGGGGGGGGGCTGAGTGTAATTTCTCCCAGTGAGACCGATGCTCCCTCACCGGTTCCCACAACGGAGACTTCTCCTCCCGGTCCAACGCCTTAGCAGGTACGAAGGAGGTAATCAATCGCTGAGTAGTAATAGGAACCTCCAAGTCTGAAGGAAAGTCGCAGAGTTGTCCTTTTCTCTTTGCAGGCATCTTTAGATATTTCTCAAACAGAGCTCAGCGTTTCCGTGACCTCACGCCGCCATCTTGCCCCCTTACCTCTGTTTCTCCTCCCTTCCCCTTTCCCCACTAACTTGGCTCAGACTGATCCATTGCCTCAGGCCTAGTCCCACAATGCATCAGTCTTCAGGCCACAGTAGCAAAGTACAGACATTCAAAGTGTGACTCAGGAACCCAGGCTGGCTCAGAGACCTTTCCCCTTCCTCCCGCACCAGCTTCCTGTTACCTAGGAAACCTATGCAAGGGTGGGGCTGCTGGGAGGGCCTTTGAGCTTGCGCTGGCTCCCAGGCCTCCTGCTGAATTTCTGTGCTTTGCTGCTGCAGCAGCAGCCACAGTGGAAGCATAGACAAACACACCAATCAATCTCCCTTCCCTAGTGCTGGGCTGGTACTGCATTTGCAGGGGCATTGCTCCTCCTAAATTCTACCTGTGAAGACATCTCATATGTTTACAGCTAGGAGCATGAGTAAGGGGATCCTATGTAATTTTGTGAATACACAAGTGGCCCATATCTGATTGTGACCAGGGTGTGATTTAAGAACTAACAGGTCAATGCAGAAATCTGAGGATCAAAATTGTGTGTTGCAATTCAGCACACGGTTTCCTAACGCACAGGCTAATATATATTTTTAATTCCTGATGCAGTAAGCTAATCATATGCTAATGCATCAGGAGTTAAACTGTTCACTCACCCAGTTAAAACGTGCATTCAGCATGGGCTAAATGCATATTTTAACTCAAGGGGAGGGGTGAGGAATCTGTTAGTGGAAAAGTATCAGCCAGATAAGTCCATGTGATTTGTCAGGCGGAGGAGCGGGAAAGACTTTTTTTTTAAATTTTATGTGCCCGTACAGCCCCACTGGATACTTTTTTCCACCTCTGACCCAGACAAGGTTTCCAGCATTAAAAAATGTGTTCAGCCAGCGCACCTCTCTGCATTGGGAGGGCATACTTGATGTTCTGATTAGTATGAATTTCCATGCAAGGGCGCTAAGCTGGCCACAGATTTTTGAATGTTCATTTTGCTGCATTGACAGTAAGGTTTACGCTCACAAAATAAGCATTCAAGAGCGGGTGAACATACCTTTGTGCATCGGCCTCTCAGTAAGGGACAACGAGACTGGTCAGTGAGGGAAGTCAGGGGTAGCATTTGAACACAGAAATAAACCTATGAACATCTCTCCCATGAGAGACTTTTCAAAAAATTAAAAAGTCATGGGACAGGAGATAGTATGTATCCTACTGTGGATCAGTAACAGGTTAGGGTAGGGCTAAATGGTCAGTTTCCAGATTATAGAAAGGTCATGAGTAGAGTACCACAGGAATCTGTACCGACCTGTGCTGTTTAACATATACACCTGGAAAAGGAAGTAATGAGTGAGGTGATCACATTTCAGTTGACACAAAACTATTCAAAGTTGTTTAAATAGCAACCAATTGTGAGGAACTGCAGAAGGACCTTATGAGACTGGGCATCTGAATGGCAGATGAGATTTAATGTGGAATTGATGCACATAGGGAAAAATAATTCCAACTACAGGTACAAAATGCTGGGTTCTGCCTTAGGAGTCGCCACTCAGGAAAAGCACCTTGGAGTTCTAGTGGACAATACATTGAAGTCCCCAGCTCAGTATGCAGAGGTGTCATAAAAGCAAACAGAATGTTAGGAATGATGTGAAAAGGACTGGAGAATCAAACGAAAAGTATCCTATTGCAGGGGAGGGCATAAAAAATGATAGACTGGCTTCCCTGTGACGAGATACTACTCAGGTTAGGGGTCTTCAGCTTGGACAAGAGATGGCTGGGAAGGGACATGACAGAAGTTTATAAAATCACGAGCAGAGTGGGACATCTAAATATAGGACTGCTATCCTATCAAATAATACTAAAACAAGTGAACACTACATGAAATTCACAACCAGCAGATTCAAAACTAATCGTAGAAAGTTCTTTTTCACTCAACACACAATCAAAAATCTGTTGCCAGAGGTTGTGTGCAAGGTGACTAACAGCGGGATTTAAAAGAGGTTTGCACACATTCCTGGAGGAAAGGTCCATAGCATTATTAGCCAGGTAGACCAGGGAAGCTATTCCTAATCCTGGGAGTGAGCCACAAGGAGTAGATCTACTTTTTGGGATCTGACAGGTACTTGTGATTCGGAGTAGACGCTGCTGGAGTCAGGATGCTGGGCTCGATGGCCCAGCATGGCGTTTCTTATGTTCTGATGACTTCCATTGTAAGACACTGAATGGGTAACCATAGGCTGGAGTTCACCTTTAAGCAGTGACTCCATCAGATCAAGCTGAAAGGAACAGAGGAAGATTCTAGTGTGTGAATATTGTATCCGAGTTTCAAGTGCTGTTCTGGAAAAACATGCAAAGTTATTTTTGTCTAAAATGAAATCTGATATGAAGTTTTATTAAATAAAAACAGACCATAATCAAGTTGTCTGCTTTATTGTGAAAGCTTAACAGAACCAAGATACCCCAACTTTGCCAAGCAGGGTGCACTTTCTTTTACAGCTGATTTGTGTAACCATGGATGGACCTTGGCCCACCCACTTTGCACTCCGGCTCACCCAATTTTTTTGGTATATTGGCATGCAAAGTTTTCCTGCACTGTGGGTCCAGCTGCCACTCACAATTACAGCAGGCGTCTTATGGCAGCGGCAGTCAGTGAAACCGTAGAAGAATAAGAAGACTTCAGTGCAGCGGCAGTAAGAATCGGGTCAGGAGGAGTCTGCCCTGAAGCCTATGTAAGAGAATCATAGAGCAGCAGCCTAAGCTAGGATCAGTGGTGCGGGACTAAGATCGGCAGCAGGCTGGATGCTGCAGCAGCTCATGTGATAAACATGCCAGAGTCTGAATGGGAGCTGCGAGGGTGGATCGGTGTCTGTGATGGCGAGCAGAGGTCAGACACAGATACTGAAATATAAACCAGCATGAGCAGCCTGTTTTACCATGCTGCCCTCTCTGCTGGGTTGTTGTAGATTTTAGCTGGTGAGTGGGAGGCTGGTAGGGGTGGGGCTGGGGGTCTTGGGGGTGAGTAGGAGGCTGATGGGGTCAGGGCTGGAGGTCTGGAGAGTAAGTAGGAGGTTGTTGGGGATAGGACTGGGAGGCTAGTTGGGGTGAGTGTGAGGCTGTGGGGTGAGGGTGAGACTGGGACAGAGGGGTATAGGGCATGAGATACTTGTCCCCCCATGCCCCTCCTTGTCCCCAGCAGTCTCTCGTCTCAACCCTCATTCTCGCATGCTCTCTCTCTCCCTCATTTTGGGGAGAAGGGGCATTGAGAGAGATTGCTTGGGATAGGGGTTGAGACGAGAGAATATGATTTAGGAAACTTGCCTAGCATGACAATTTGTACATGCATTGTCAAAGTAATACTAAGTACTCCAAAGAAAAGGAATGTTTGTGAAAGAGCTGCATAAGTGATAATTAGGAAAAAAAAATTACAGGTTAAAAAAAGAATAGCAGTGAGAACAATTCTCAGGTTCTGGTGGTGGGTCACACTGCAGCTAATCATGTTTTTGGCCTAGTGGCGGGATACAGCATATTTTGGTGCTATATTCGCTGTTTCTCCTGTTTTTTTGTAGCAAAGGATGAATGTGCTTTTGGAATAAAGGTGGTATTTTATTAGATTGTTTTTTGCTGATGTATTTTTAGATATGTATACTTGTTATGCCTTGGGCCTCTTTCTGGTGAGGAAGGTGCTATATAAAAGTGACCGTTATGTTCTTCCAGGAGTATTTTCTGCTCATTCTTCTGTGGGAAGTGTTTCATTTTCTGCTCAGTTTTGGAAAATGTACATCTCTGATATCTAGAGTCACAAAATGTAAAATGCTGTGCAAATACTACAGCCCCTATTCAACAAGGTGCATTAAGTATTACCGTGCTAGTGGTGCTAAAGTAGCTAGAGCTGCTTTGTCTCTTCCCTATAAAATTGCACCAATTTGAAATTCCAGAGAGGAACGGCGGGAACTCTGCATCCTATCCCCAGAAGGGATATGTGCTAAATTATGGTAAATATTTTGTCATACTACCACCCTTCGATGATGTTCCAAAACAGAATGATGTTCAAGATCTGTACAGAAAAATCAATCCATAAAGAAGAAGATAATAAAATCTATTATAGAAACATAGAAATGACGGCAGAAGAAGACCGAATGGCCCATCCAGTCTGCCCAGCAAGCTTCACACATTTTTTCTCTCATACTTATCTGTTTCTCTTAGCTCTTTGTTCTATTCCCCTTCCACCCCCACCATTAATGTAGAGAGCAGTGATGGAGCTGCATCCAAGTGAAATATCTAGCTTGATTAGTTAGGGGTAGTAACCGCCACGATAACCATGCTTATTTGTTTTACCTAGACTATGTTGTACAGCCCTTGTTGGTTGTTTTTTCTTCTCCCCTGCCGTTGAAGCAGGGAGCTATGCTGGATATGCGTGAAGTATCAGTTTTTTTCTCCCCTGTCGTTGAAGCAGAGAGCCATGCTGGATATGCATTGAAAGTGAAGTGAAGTATCAGGCACATTTGGTTTGGGGTAGTAACCGCCGTAACAAGCCAGCTACTCCTCGCTTTGTGATTGCAAATCCTTTTTTTTCTTCACCCCTGTCGTTGAAGCTATGCAGGATATGCGTGAAGCATCAGTTTTTTTTTGTTTGTTTTTTTTTTGTTTTTTCCCCTGCTGTTGAAGCAGAGAGCTATGCTGGAAATGCGTGATGTATCAGTCATTCTCCCATGCCGTTGAAGCAGAGAGCCATGCTGGATATGCATGGAAAGTGAAGTATCAGGCACATTTGGTTTGGGGTAGTAACCGCCGTAACAAGCCAGCTACTCCCCGCTTTGTGAGTGCGAACCCTTTTTCTTCTCCCTTGCCGTTGAAGCAGAGAGCTCTGCTGGATGTGTGAAGTATCAGTTATTCTTCTGAACCATTGCAGACCATATTTAAAGTCCAAAAGCCATGCATATGAACATATTCATATATTTTATATAATGATAGGAAACCATCAGAATCAAATCATTGTAATATACTATTTTTTTGAGTTTTGAAAATAAAATCAATTTATTCCCTTATGGATTGTTTCAATATTTCAAATGGGTTGCCTGGCAGTCGAACCACTTCGATTTCCCTTTGTTCATTCATCTGTACACAGTTATTCTCCCAATGTGGATCCATATTTTGAGAGAACTGCATCAGGGGCACCACCATGGATCTCTCAGTTGCCCACCATATTTTGTCATAACATCCTACAGGGTTCTGAAACATCTTGCTGGATCTTGTGATATGTGTTGCGATATTTTGTCTTTATAGCCTACTATCTGGTTATGCTTAAGTTATGGGATACAGCCTCTGGGGACATCTTTAAATAGAATTGAAATAGGGAGACAAGAGTCAGAGCCATCTCCCATGCTCTGGAGGAATGCGGTCCATAATCTGTTAAACCTGGAACTGATGGTTGGGAAGAAGAGCTCTCCTAGAAGAAAGAAGAAAATATTGGACATTTGGAATCCATATACAGTATACTGTAGCTTCCTTGCCACCACGTGCTAGAAGCATGGTTTTGAATACCTATTGATTATTCTTTTCATTGTTATTGATGGTCGCTTACCAACAATGCATATTGTATTGGGAGGGGAGGGAGAGGGAGTCAGGGAGAATTGTACTAATCATACTTCATGTTCTTGGTATATGTTTGGCATGCTCAGAGTCACAGCCACCTGTCATTAAGTATTTTCTGGTTTCCAAATTTCCATAAGTATATAAATAGTTTAGCATTGACGTTGTTGAGTTTAAAATATTAAAAGTAGACAGCTGTGGCAGACTATTATAGAAATCTGTTGTGGGGTATGCTCTAAAGTATTTATCAATGAGTATAACTACCATGGCTCAGACTGCCTAGTGTTCATGTTAACCTTGGGCCCAGTCAAAAAAATCAGTTCTGGCTCTGCCACCGTTACAGTCACCTGCTTTAATGAACTAACAGCCATGTAAGGACTCTATAACAGAGTACTGGCCACATATTTGGATATATAATCTTCCTTTTTTCCAGACTTCCTCATGAGCAGGTGGCACATTTTTGGGAATTTGCTGAAGCCAAGCAAATTCACTACACTCCTGGTGATTGATTTGCTCCAGCTAAAAGGGGACAGGAAGGAGATCCGTAGCAGTGCCACTCAAAGGTCTTCACACCTTAAAGGGTTGTTCTAAGACATAAAAAGTTTACTAAAGCAGATAGTAAAATAGTATGAGATAACAACATCTTTCAGAATTAGTCAACTCAGGAATACAGTCCTGTAAAAAGACACAACAATAAATGTTAGTAAATATTCCAGTATTTTCTTTGACCTTTCTTGCCTCCAAAACTCCCCAGAACCAATGCAGGTTTCTCTATCATTAATTATAATTATTATTAATTTAATTTGATTGACCGCTTTTTGATACAGTGCCATCAAAGCAGTTTACAACACAATCTCCCTTGATACCTGTAATCTAGGCAGCCTCTAAGGATGGCTGACAGCTCAGCTGCTTTGGATATGCTCCAAGTATTGCAGGCTTCTCCAGCAAGGCCATAAATACTGCTCCAACACAAAAATGGGATATCTTTGATCACCAAAAAAGTTTTGTCTAAGAGCTTTCTCCCCTTGGAGACAACCTCTGAGAGGGTTGAGCTTTCTTATCTTATGAGAGAAAAAAGGGGAAACTCTCCCACTCACAAATTTAGTAAGAAAATACAAAAGAGTAGGTCCACTAGGTCTAGAAACAGAGGTAAAGCAGAAAACACCCACAAAGAGCAGACCAGCAACTCCAATGACTTCTCTCTCTAGAATTACTCCTCACAAGGCACTGCGGCTTGCCATAGAACTTCTGTCTTAAATACTAAGGGAAACCCCTGTTATATGGCCTATGATTTTTTTTTGTACAGAGCTGCATGCATAGAGTAGCACTATAGAAGTGTTAAGTATTAGTAGTAAGGATGTGCATTCATTAGAAACAAAATAGGAAATAAAATTTCCTATTTCATTTTCATTATATTTTAAAAAATGAAATGATTGAAAATTTGATGAAATTTCATTTGTTTTCATGTTTCGTTTTGAAACCCCCCCTGACAAAAGGTCACACATTGGCCTAGTCCCAGGCCAGAGGCTGAGGCCTCGCATAGGGACAGACTGAGGCTCAAAGCAGGGGCTTCAGCCTACACCTGAGTGCAAGGCCAATGCATCGGCCTAGGCTCGAGGCCAGGGCCCTGCCTAGGCATAGGCTGTGGCCTGACCCAGGGGCTGTAGCCTACGCCTGAGCACAATGCCGGAGTCTCGGCCTAGGCCTGGGCCATACACCTCAATCAAGATCCAAGCAAAGGCCCAGGCCTCAAAAATTTTTCAGGAGCCAAGAAACTTCCCAGCTCCTATTTAACAGGGATCCGAAGACGCAGCCTAGGTGCAGGCCCAATGCCTGGGCCCAGCCTGGAGGCCAGGTCCCAATGCCTGAACCTTGGCCACGGCTCAAGCCCAAGCTCAGGCCAAACATCAGGGCTTGGCCAGAGGCCAGGTCCTAATGCCTGGGTCTCAGCCTAGGTCAAGGCCCAACGCCATACACCAAAATGGCACCCTCTGATTTGGAAGAAGGCACTGGAGTTAATTAACTCTGGCACATCCCCTGCAGACACTGTCATTTTAAAGAAAAAAAGAGAACGGTGTGTACAAGGCCTGGGCTCCAGTCTCTGGGCCGAGGCTCAGGCATCGGGACCTGGCCCCGTCAGGCCTTGGCCTCCAGCCTAGGTCTCAGCATTGAGCCTAGTCTGAGTATTCGAGACTAGGCCTTGAATCCTAGCTATTGATTAGGGCCTAGGCCAAGGTTGGAGCAACTACTGCAGCCTAGGCCTATACAAGGCCGAGGTTTTAGGCTGGGCCAAGGCCTTGGCAGCAGATTCCCCCTAGACCAGGTAAGTGGGGGCTGGGGAGGATCCTGGCCTTTCTATTTTTCCAGGTGGGATGGATGGGTGGTGGGGAAGGAAGGTCTCGAGAGGCCCTGTTTCTTTTTTAAATTTGTTTTTGGGATCTTTTTTTTGTTTGTTTTCATATTATAGGCAGAAAGGACCTTAAGTAGGAGAGTTTTTTCAAATATGTTAAGAATCCATAAATGGATAGTTAAGCCTCAGACTTTGCCTTGAATATGCACCACCTGTTGTATGATCGTTTGTTATTCAGAGCTAGAGGGGAAAAATATGAATTACCTAATTCTCCCAGATGTTACATTCTGCACAGTAAGGTCAATCCTGAGAAAAAAAGTGTGTGTGTTAGGGGGAGGAACTGTCCAAGATGGCTCAATTCTCTTCTAAAGTGCAAAGCGGGACAACACTGTTTATTATTAATATGTATTTATTTATTTATTATTTATTTAGTGCTTTTATACTGACATTCATGATACAGATCATATCATATCGGTTTACAAGGAACAAGGGGGAAATAACGTTAACATAAACAAAGATAGCGAAAAGTTACAATAAAACAGGGGTACTCGAACTGGGAAGAAGAGGAGCCAGAGGCAGAGGTAACTCGGAACTAAACAATGTCAAGTCATGTACAATATCGGATTTGGGGTGCATCGACTAGAGGGCCTTGGAGTGTTACTGTAGCTGGGGAGGTCCCTGCTCAAGGGAAGGCTTGTAGAAATAGCCAAGTCTTGAGTTTTTTTCTGAACATCAGTAGACAGGGTTCTTGTCTGAGGTCAGGGGGCAGAGCATTCCAGATGGTTGGTGCCGCTGTCGAGAAGGCTCGTTCTTTGGTGGATGAGTGGGGTGTGGATTTGGCTGGGGGAGGGTGCAGTGAGCCCTTGTAAGCTTCTCTGATGGGTCTAGAAGATGTGTGCAGAGTGAGTGGGTAGTGGATATCGATAGGGGTCCGGGTTGTAAATGGATTTGTGAATGATGGTGAGACACTTGTGTAGGATTCTAAAGCTTACAGGGAGCCAGTGCAGATTTTTTAGGATAGGTGTGATGTGGTCTCTTCTGATGGAATTTGTTAAGATTCTAGCAGCCGAGTTTTGAAGTATCTGAAGCGGTTTGGTGGAGGAGGCGGGAAGGCCTAGTAGAATGGAATTGCAGTAGTCTAATTTGGAAAATATAATGGCCTGGAGTACAGATCTGAAGTCCTGAAAGTACAGAAGCGGTTTTCTAATAGCCCCTGCTGAAAAATGTAAACTGTTGTGATGGCATTACCGAATGATGGTATATAAAACTCGAAAATAAACAAATAAATAAATAAATTATAAGCAAGGGAATGTCTGGAACAGAAGCATATAAAAAAATAGATAATGTCAACCTCTAAAAAAAACTAAAATAAATAGCAACTTGAGATCCTTGAGAGAACAAAACAGCATTTTACTACCAGAAGGGGTCAATTTTAAAAGCAGCGCGCACATGGACGTGCAGATTTTATAAACATGCGCACGCCGGCAGGCACATGCACACCACATTTTAAAATCTGCGCATGCATGTGCAGGCGACGCGCGCAGGGGGAGATTTTCACAAAATACGTGCGGTGATGCAATCGGGCCTCCCCCATTTCCCTCCTAGTCCATTCCAGTTAAGAATTGGACTGGGAGGGAACTTCCCTCCCCACTACCTAACCTTCCTTCCTCTTTCCCTCTCCTCCCCACCCCCTAATCCTAACCTAACTGTTCCTAAATTTTTTATTTTGGTACTTACTGCTCCTCTGCACACTGTCCCGGCCTGCCCCCCTGCTGTGCCCTTCCCCGCCCAGACCACGCCCCTGGTCTGCCCCTTTCTTTGGTAACGGAGGTTACCCGCGTGGTTGGGCCTGTTGTAAAATGCACGCAAGGCCCATCCATGTGCATAACTCCCGTAATTTATGTGTGTGGCCCTTTTAAAATTGGGCCATAAGAGTGGAGGTCAGAGAAGTGAAAGTGCACTGGCACCAACGATGCCCTCATTGCTAAAGTTGCACTTTAAGCCAGTAGCACCCTTAAAGCAATACAGAACTGAAGAAATTTATACCTGAAATACATACCCCACCCCATTTCCATCAGACATATTAAGCCCACTTCTACAAGGAGCCAAATCTGCCTAGCAGGCACATGCCCTACTTGCAAAAAATGTTTATTTTGTTTTGTACACAAAAGGAAACAAAATAAACATTAAACAAAACAAAATTCATGAAAAAAATACACCCCCAATAATTAAATTTTAAAAAACCACCATTTTTTCCCCACTCATCCCTAATTAGCAATAGTAGGATTTGTAATTGAACATATGCATAACAGAAATACAAAGTTAGATTTCACAATGGACATAGTGAAATCAAGATCTAGCCAGGCTGTGGAGTAGCAATAGATTAGCTGGGCAGCAGAAAACATGGCATTCTGTAGCAGCAGAGTGTGCAGTCCGTGAAAGAGCACCACATTCACAGGCACACCTGTCTGAAACAGATTTGAACAGATTCATTATATCTGGAAGTTTAGATGAGACATGTGCTCTGATAAGCTCCTCATTTCCACAGCATTCAGTGATCTTTGACGTATGTCTTCCAAACGCTGATCAAATCTAATTCTGCTTAGCTTCTCATAACTCATAGGATCCAAGTCAAGGAAGGAGGAGCTAATGCTGGGAATGAGGAGAGTTTATGTGGGCATGTTTGAAAGGAATAAGTTGGATGCAGGACTGGTTAAACTGGAAGGCAAAGAGGATGGGCTAGTGCCTCTGGGTTATCTAATTTAGTACACAGGAAACAGGTGATTTAGGATTTGGAGGGGGGAGGGGAGGAGACAGATTCATAGAAGGACCCAGAAAGAAATATCTTACTTGTAATATCTTACTTGTAACCCATAACAATATTACCGCTAACAACAGCCTTCTTGATAATTCAGACTTTGCTGCTTGAACGTGCTTTGCTTTTCAACTCCTATTTTAGGATAGGGCACAGTTAAGAGAAGATTTGGGCCAGAGCCGTTATGAGTTTAAAAAAATGTGGATCTCGGGGGGGGGGGGCAATTAATAAACTGGGGAGCTATAGGGAGAAGATAATGAACTGGGTATTGTGGTGGGGGGATGGAGTTAATGAACTGGGGACCTCTATGGAGGGGGGGGGCAGGGAGAAAGGGAAAAAATGAACTAGACATTACTGTGGTGGGGATGTAGGGGAAGTAAATGAACTGGGGATAGAGATGGGGGGAGAGAGGAAGAGAAAAAGTGAATGAACTGTGGATCACCATGGGGAAGGGGAAGTAGGAGCAGTAAATGAACTGGGGATCATTATGGGAAGGAGGGATGTGGGGGTAGTAAATGAAACGGAGATTGCTGGGAGGGTCCCTTGGCATCAGTTAATCTCAAGTCCAGCCTGAACTACATGGGACCAGCTCAGCCAGCAGCCAATCACTACCACCAAACCAGTCTGCTTGTAGATAGAGAGCATGTGTGGGAGAGAAAGAGAGCATATGTGCATGATTGTATGTGTGGGGGGGAAAGAGAGCATGTGTGTGTGATTGTATGTGTGGGGGGAAAGAGAGCATGTGTGTGTGATTGCATGTGTGGGAGAGAGCTTGTGCATATGATTGCATGTATGGCAGACAGAACGTGTGCATGACTGCATGTTTGGGAGAGAGAGCATGTGTGCATGATTGCATGTGTTCGAGAAAGAGCACCTGTGCATGATTGTATGTGTGAGAGCTTGTGCATGTGATTGCTTGTGTGGCAAACAGAACATGAGTGCATGATTGCATGTATGGGAGAGAGCACATGTGCATGATTGCATGTGTTGGAGAGAGAGCATGTATGGGAAAGACAGAACATGATTCTGTCATGATTGCATATGTGGGAGAAAGAACGTGATTGCATGTGTGGGAGCTTGTGTGTGTGTGAATGCATGTGTGGGGGCAAGAAAGCTGTGTGTGATTGCAAGTGGGAGAGTGTGAGATTACATGTGGAGAAAGAGCATGTGTGTGATCACGTGTGGGAGACAGCGAGTATGTGTGTGTATCATTGCATGTGTGGGAGAGAGCGTATGTGTATGTGTGACTGCATGTGGGAGAGCATATATGTGTATGTTGGAGAGTGTGTGCACGTGAGAGGAGCAAGTTTGTGTGTACCTTTTCCCACCCCAACTAATTTGTGACTAACACAGGGTGACTGGAACTCAACTTCTATCCTAGAAATGTTAATTATGGGGTGTTATTTGATATGTCTGCTGTTTTGAAATATTTTCTTGGTGTTTGGAAAATCTGTAAACATTTGTGCGAGTTTTAAATTATTGGATGTTATTCTGTTTGTCAGCTGTTATAAAATATTTATTCTTTTTATTGGTATGGTTTTATTATTGTGATTGATCTCTTATATTTCTTAATTTTTTTGATGTATTCTGAGGCATGATGATGTTTCTGTTTTTCCATTGTTAAATTGGCTTGTTGCAGTTTCCAGTTCAGTTTTTGTCGGCACGTTATTTATTTATTTTTTTAATTTAAAGTTTTTATTAAGCATATTACATTATACATTGAACCATTCTAACATATATAACTAATTGTTGTGCATGTGGTATCATCGATAACAGAGAATTAACAACATAGATTTCCATCAATTCACATATAACAAATGTATCTGAATCATGTCTTGTTCGCTTAATAGTTATTTGGATTATAGATCTCCCCGTCCCCCTCCCCCCTCAAATTCCCCTGGCATGTTATTTTTTTAATGTCAGTTT
Organism: Rhinatrema bivittatum; assembly: GCF_901001135.1. Taxonomy (NCBI): domain Eukaryota; kingdom Metazoa; phylum Chordata; class Amphibia; order Gymnophiona; family Rhinatrematidae; genus Rhinatrema; species Rhinatrema bivittatum. The sequence continues at coordinate 416,965,540 of NC_042617.1, read as the reverse complement.
ATTCTGTATTTAGTTTGGTTCTGCATGTGTGACTGAGGTAAGGTATTCTGGTAGCTAGCATGTAGTTTCTGTGTAGGGATCCATAGCAGCCTGGCCTGTTCTGTTTTCCTAATAGGAGGTGTATTGGTAAGGTGGGGGAGAGAGTGAGAGATATTTTCCTCTGCTCCTCTTACATGAGGAAAAACATATGAGTTTCAATCATATTTACATAACTAATATTTCAATTGAGAATTAATATCAATTAAAATTAATATTCAAGAATTGTGTGAGAGCAATCTGGAGGATCAGAATGCTGACTGGCTTGTGATAATCTAGGACCTCAATTACCTACCCTCGATTTAAATCTTGGCACATCACTTCAAAAAAGTTGCCTACCCTAGCACTGGCCATTAGTATATCACTATTTGGACTTTATTTTAGCTGACATTCAATGGCAGTAAAACTTTTATTTTGAAACAATGGTCTGGGAGCACAGCTGATGCTTTTGCTTATTTTGTTTACTGGGATGCGGTGTGGAAGAGCCCCAGCAAAAAGATATCCTATGATCCTTGTAAGAGAAACATCTTCCCCGCTGTGCAGGAACGCTGGGAGGTCATGGGACCTATCCTTGACCATAAGCCTCTGTGCTCAGGACCAGATCCATGCTAAGGGGGCTGCTGCGAGGCAGAACCACACTGTATGTCAGTTTCTGAGGTTGCTACAAGCAAAATAATGGATTCTAGTTTACTCCACTCCATAGCGACAGGCCTGCAAACTAAAAAGGATATTGGGAGACAGAAGGGAAGGGATGGGGCGGGTAACAAGGGGTACTAGTATAAAAACAGGGTACAGTATTATGGGCATTAGAAGATGCTGTAAAGGTTCAGGAAATCATGTTAGCAAGCAACTAAATGTTAGTAATGTTTCCATGCATTTATAACTTATTGTATTACTACTCTTAATAAAAATATATTAAAAAAAAAAAAGATAAATAGTAAGTAGGCGTACAAGTGAACTCCAGTGCATGTTTTGCCTCCCCTTCAGGGGGAAGGGAGAGTCGGGATGGGAGGGTCATGCATCTAAGATTTTGGAATGTTTTCTAGAAAGCGTATTTTAATACTATGATGAGAAACATTTCTATATGCGAGAGCTGTGTGGTGCTTTAACTCACGTTATTCTTGCAACACCAGAATACCAGCTGCTGTCTTGTCTCCTGTAATTTGTTGAATTTAAGTGCTGAAAAACGTGTGAAAATGGAATATAAAAATCTAAAATAAAATTTAAAAAAATGATTAAAACTTTATCTTGTTGAATTAGGGGTGATTAAATTAGATTTGATGTTTTTCTTAAAATATTTTGTGAATTGTTCTATGACAAATGAATTGGTACATCTTTAATGTGTGTTTATAGATGGATATACTTTAAGCCTTTTGGGGGTTTTTTTGGCATGATTCCTGACATGTATAAGAAAACAAAGCAGAACAGAGCAGACCTAAGGTTTCTATAAATATTTATTTCATAAATATTTTTCCTCCATAATCCCTGAATAGGAAAAAGCCTTGCTAAACCAGGATCTAAATTTCTATTGCCTAGAACACTGCCCATTAACATCTCATCTATTGTCTAATTGCTTTCGAAAATCATGGTTAGCTGTTTTCAAAATGTTTTTACATTTCTAAGTACACTTCTTCTGAACAGTGACACTAGTAAACATTAGTTAAAGGTGAAGAACTTCCTTTACAGTTTGTACGTATTTCTCATCAGGTACGGGTTTCCTCTGGCTACCGGGCTGCAGGAATTTCTTAATTGAAGGAATATTGCTGGTCCTGGCTTTAAAAGCCTAAAAACAAAAAAACAAAACAAAATAAAAAACAGACAATTGGATTTATTACCCACCTTTTTTGAGTAAGGAATTCACCCAAGGTGAGGTACAACATATTATAAAAGTAACAACATACTGGGAAGCATCCTAGCAGTCAATAGAGCAGTAGGTGTAGTTTAACAGGTCCAGTCTGAAAAAGGTGGAGAGTAAGGAACTAAAATCGGAAATGAACAAATGTCACACCACACCCGAGTCAGAGGGGAAATCAAGGAAAATTGGTTTAACCGCTGAGGAAGTAGCCAGGGATAACCATGCCTGACATCAGCCTCATCTTCATCCTCTGCCTACCAGGAACGTCACCACTGTAGAGGTTTAAAGCAACGCACAACACTTGTCCTGAGGGCACTGCTATAAAGTCTTTTGAACATGGCTCCTCCCTCTCTCCTCTGTTTACCTGTGCTTTGCACCCTTCTCCCTTTCTTTGAGTTGCTGGCAGCTGTGAACTCCTGGTGCTTTTAAAATGTGTTAATTAGATCCTCTGTTACTGGAAGGGCTACATGCTGTGTCAGTTCTAAAATGGAGGAGATGCAACATGACTAAAGAAAGTTTTCCCCCATGCTAACCAATGGACCTCACAGGTGTGGGGATGCCCTAGAGGAGTGCCATGTTCCTACCTGGGGAGCTGTGCAGCATGGATTCTTTACAATTTGGCCAGCACAGAGAGGGCGAGCAACAGTGTGCACGACTATGTTGGGCCATGTGGTTTGCCAACTGATCTGCAGTGCTGATCAATAGACCGTGAAGCCCTTCCGCTAGCATGGGAAAGCTGGTTTCTTCTTTTTAATTTTACTGCTTAATTTTAAAAACACTACGTTGACATACTGTTGGGTAGAAAATACTTTAAACAAGCTACTACAATAATGGAACAGAAATAAGATTAAAATAACTGGCAATCTGAACAAGTAATCTCACTTATCTGGCAGTAAATGAAGCATATAAATACCCCAACAATACAACTTTACAATCCCTACAGCTTTCAGAGATCCTCCGTGCATCCCATGCCTTCATGAATTCAGATACGCTGGTCTCCACCACCTCCAGTGGGAGGCTATTCCATGCATTCGTTACCATCTTGGTAAAAGCAAGTTTGCTTACCGTAAACGATGTTTCCGTAGATAGCGGGATGAATTAGCCATGCTGTCATGGGATCTGTCAGTCAGGCCCGGGAGGCGGAGCTTGTCAAAGCAGAGAACAGAGCTTTGCTCTCTGCGGCTGCGTGTGTGTTCCCGAGCAGGAAAGTAACGGAATCTCCTCAGTCTGTAATTAAGCTGTAGTGTAGTCGAAGACTAGGTGACTGCCAGGGAGGAGGGTGGGTCAGCATGGCTAATTCATCCCGCTATCTACGGAAACATCGTTTACGGTAAGCAAACTTGCTTTTTCCCGTCAATAGCAGGGCTGAATTAGCCATGCTGTCATGGGAGTCCCAAGCTCCCGATCAGGTCGTTTATGATATATGTGTTTGGACGTGATCTGTGACAGTGTGGCAGTCACCATGGACAGGAAGATAGAGATTGCAGTATTGCTTGCCCTATCTTCGCATCAGTGGCTGTTTGCTGGTCAAGGCAGTAATGAGATGTGAAGGTATGCAGTGATGACCATGTAGCTGCCTTGCAAATGTCTATGGGTTGCACATTCTTCAGGTGTGCTAAGGAGGTTGCTACTGCTCTAACTTGGTGAGCTTTAGGAGTAGACTGTAAATTTAAATTCTGTTTGTCGTAGCAGAATTTGATGCACTGTGCTATCCAACTGGAGATGGTGCGTTTAGCCACTGGTAGTCCAGGTGCCTTTGGGTCAAAGGAGACAAAGTTGAGAAACACGGGAGTCCGAGTTCGTTCTGTCTTTGTAGTGTGTTAAAGCTCTCTTACAATCCAGTGTGTGCAGTAGCTTTTCCCTATCGTTTGCATGCGGTTTAGGGAAAAAAGTTGGTAATTCCATTGTCTGATTGAGATAGAATGGGGTAACTACTTTGGGTAGGAAGGACGGATGAGTCCGTAGAACTACCTTCTGGTGATGAAATTGCAAGTATGGAGGATAATGGACCAAAGCTTGTAACTCGCTAACTCTTCGTGCTGATGTTACTGCAACCAGGAATACCACCTTCCAGGTGAAGTATTTAATGTGTGCCGAGTCCATGGGTTCAAAGGGATAAAGCATGAGCTGTTCCAGAACTATGTTGAGGTTCCATGGAACTGGAGGTTTGGATATCGGAGGATGAATGTGTGTTAAACCCTTCATGAAACGAGTCAGTAATGGGTGATTGGATATAGGAATGTCATTGATTGGTCTATGATAGGCGCCTATGGCACTGAGGTGAACTCTGATGGATGATGTTGCTAGACCAGATACATATAGTGTATGAAGACAATCAATGAGCAGTTCCGGGGAACAGTCCAATGGTGGTACACCTTTGGAAGTGCACCAGGCAGAGTAGCGTTTCCATTTATAGCTATAATTTTTCCTGGTTGAGAGTTTCCTTGATTGTAACAAAATGAATTGTGCTGAAGTGGAAACTCCTTGTTCTGTCTGAAGGAGCCTTTCAATCTCCAAGCTGTCAAGTGTAGAGATGAGTGTAGCGGGTGTAGGAGTATTCCTTGATCTTGGCTGAGAAGATCTTGACGATTCGGTAATAGAATTGGATCCTTGATGGATAGTCGAAGCAGGAAACTGTACCATGGCTGCCTCGGCCAGGCCGGGGCTATGAGTATCAGTTGAGCTTTGTCCGCTATACACTTCTGAATTGTTCTTGTTATGAGAGGTATGGGAGGAAAGGCATAGAGAAGGCCTGTCATCCACGGAATGAGGAAGGCATCTTGGGCGATCCTGTATTGGCTTGGTCGTGTGGAGCAGAAGTTGGGAACCTGTGCATTGGTCTCTGTTGCAAAGAGATCTATCGAAGGTGTTCCCCACTGCAGAAATATGTCCTGGACTAGTTCTGTATTGAGTGTCCATTCGTGAGGATGAAAGATGCGGCTTAGTCTGTCCGCTCTTGTGTTTGCAATTCCAGGTAGGTAAGTTGCTTGGAGATGTATGCAATTCTTGTGAGCATGTTCGAAGATTGTCAGGGTCTCCTTGCAGAGGGACCATGAACCGGACCCTCCTTGTTTGTTGATGTAAAACATTGCTACTTGGTTGTCTGTGTAGATCATGACCCTGCGCCCTTTCAGGTGGTCTTGGAAGACTCGCAATGCATTGCGAATCGCTCTGAGTTCCAGTAGATTTATTTGTAGATTCTGTTCTGAGATCATCCATAACCCTTGGGTTTCGTAAATCTCGAGGTGTGCACCCCATCCCTTGCGAGACGCATCTGTGGTTAGGACTGCATTGTGAGGAGGAGGGCTGAACAACGCTCCTTTGGACAGGGTGGAATCTAGGAGCCACCATGCTATATCTTTTTTCATTTCTGCGGTCAGCGATACCCTCTGCGTCAATGGTTGTGAATGCTGTTTCCATTGGCGCTTTAGACCCCATTGTAGGCGTTTCATGTGTAACCTGGTGTTGGGAACCGTGAAGTTCTCTGCTGCCATGTGGCCCAGAATTACCAAGACTTGTCTTGCTGACGGCCTCTGAGTATGTTTCAAGGTGTGTAGAAGTTGACGGAAATGTGATATTCTGTCGACTGGGAGGTATGCTCTGTTGCACGTAGTATCCAGGCATGCGCCTATGAACTGCAACTGTTGTGTTGGTTGTAGGTGTGATTTCTGAAAATTGATCACCAACCCTAGTTCTTGCAGTGTATCACCCGATGGAGGTGATCCAGTAAGATGTTTGGAGTTGAGGCTATTATGAGCCAATCGTCCAGATATGGAAAGATGGTTATACCTTGTTTCCTGAGATGAGCCACCACCACTTATCATGCACTTGGTGAATACTCTGGGTGCAGCCGAAAGGCCAAAGGGAAGAACTTTGTACTGGTAGTGTTGATGCCTGTAGCGAACGCATAGGTAACGCCACGAGGATGGATGGATTGGAATGTGCGTGTAAGCATCCTTCAGATCGATGGAGCACATCCAATCGTTGGTCTGAATGAGAGGAAGAATTGACTTCAATGACACCATTTTGAATTTCTCCTTGATGAGAAATTTGTTCAATTCCCTTAGGTCTAGTATGGGGCGAAGTCCCCCCGACTTCTTGGGTATGAGGAAGTATGGAGAATAAAATGCTGCTAAATTGGAGTGTGGGTGGATTTGTCGAATTGCTTGTTGTTTGCGAAGTAAAGCAATTTCCTCCCCCAGTTGTGGATGAGAATTGTGAGTCTTGAGTGTGGAAAGATGAGGCAATATGGGTTTTGTGAGAAATTGGAGTTGGTAACCTTGACGTACTATCTCCAAAACCCATTGATCTGATGTTATTCTTTCCCAGGCATTCAGGCAAGAACGAATTCTGCCTGGTGGAGCTTGATGTTGTGGTGGCGGCTGAGTAACTAAAAAGATGAAGTCTGTTTTGCTGCAGTAGCAGGTTGTTGTGCCTGCTGCCTCTGGTTATGTGGTTTACCCCTACGTTGGTTTGAGGTATTGTTCTGCGGAGCAGGACGTTGATAAGTAGGGTATGGTTGGTTTCGAAAAGATTGATAAGATCTATAAGGTCTTCTGGCATATGTTTGCCTACGAGTAAATCCCATATAACGACGTGTAGTCGAATAAGTAGGATGTGATGTTAATGATTGTACTGCTAGAGCTTCTTCTTTTAATTTGCTGACTGCGTCTTGGAACCTTTCTCCGAACAGGGTATCTCCTGTACATGGAAGGTTTATAAGTTTCTCGTGCAAGTCTTCACGTATTGAACTGGAACGTAACCATGCTAGTCTGCGGGCTGCAATGGCTGTTGCTGATGCCCTGGATGATGTCTCATGTGCTTTGTAGATTGAACGTAAAAGATGTCGAGAACACTCCTCCATGTCATGAAGAGGCGGAGGTATCTGATCAGCAGTGGAGGAAAGCATACCCTTCATGGCTTGTATGCACTCATATAGGTATTGTACCATGTAGAATTGATGTTGCATAATTCGTGCAGTTAACATCGAGTTATGGTATGTTTTCCTGCCAACTTAATCTAGATATTTGTTGTCTTTCCCCTGGTGGGAAAGTGGTATGTGACTTTGTTTTCGTGAACCTTTGCATTGCCGACTCTACTACAATTGAAGCGTGAGGTAATTGTGGTAGAGTGTATAGTGATGCTTTCTTCATTCGAAATTTAATGTCTGTTTTCCTGGAAACGGCTGCAATTGTATAAGGCGCCTCCCAGGATTTTTGTAAGACTGAATGCAGGATGTCTTGTGGTGGAAGAGATGTTGGTTCCACTTGAGTATCAAAAATCTTTAGAAGACCAAGAGTTTCTGCTCTAGGGTCTGTTTCTTTTTGGACCTCTAGCTGTAGTATGGTACCCATTTTTTCTAGGAATTTTGGGTATGTAAGGTCTTCAGGAGGTGAATACGGCTCCTGTATTTGATCCTGCGAATCTGACAGACATCCCACAAATGATGATGGGGATGTTTGTAATGAAGGAGAATCAAAAGATGCATCATGTAGGGGGAACCTCAGTAGAGGAGAGGGAGAGAGGTCCCCAGTGTGCTGAGACTGTGAGCCGGTCTTTTTTGCCATCTTTGCGCCTTGGAAACAGCTGAGCCCCGTTTTGGAGGGGCGGAGCTCGTGACGTCATCGACGAGAGCCGGCCATAAAATCGCCGGGCCTGCGGCGTTTTAACTGGGGAACCTCAGTAGAGGAGAGGGAGAGAGGTCCCCAGTGTGCTGAGACTGTGAGCCGGTCTTTTTTGCCATCTTTGCGCCTTGGAAACAGCTGAGCCCCGTTTTGGAGGGGCGGAGCTCGTGACGTCATCGACGAGAGCCGGCCATAAAATTGCCGGGACTGCGGCGCATCACCGCCGCACTCCTAAGCCGCGCGCTCCGAAGGGGCGCGCTTGGCTTTGCCCGGCGAAGACCGGAAGCCCGGAAGACCTATAGGTGAGTCTCAACACTGAAGATTGGATATTGGAAACTTTTTACATCTTATTCGATCCATGTAATGGGGAGGAAAAGAAAAGTCAAAAGCTTCCCCATATCCCCTATAACACCTAAGGGCCCAATGGACAATCACGTCTTTCGACGTGTAGAATCGCCAATAGGGGATATCTCAGGAGGTCAGTATTCAGCCTCCTTGAGCCCTGGCGCGGGACCATCATCCCCCCTCCAACCTTTGCCTTCATTACCAGAAGGGTTTCTCCATCTAGAGACTGCTAGTCAACCTAAGGGAAAGGACTGTGCAGTACCTAGTGATGCAGAAGCTTTACAGAACCCGGAAGGAGAGTCAAGAGTGCCATATCAATGGCCTATTGACCCCCCTGAAGAAGTTACATTAAAGGATATTTGGACAATGATGGCAAAAATGAATGAAAATGTTAACCAAATGAATATGTCTTTATCGGTCATAGTGAATTCAAATAAGTTGCAAATTGGTGAACAAAAACAGGATATTACCTGTTTAAAGGAAGATCTAGGAAAGGTAAATTCTAAAATTAGATTGTTGGAGGAAACAGAAACAGCATATATAAAAGATAGTCTATCTGTACATAGGGAGATGGAGAGATTGGAAAATATGATGAGGTATAAAAACTTACGTATAAACAACTTCCCATAGACTAGGCTATTATCCCCAATGGAAATGTTTAAAAAGTATATGAGAGACATATTACAGTATGAGGATAAAGATCTACCCTTGGTATCTAAGATTTTTTATTTTATAGATAAAGCTGAGGTACAAAGAGGGCAGAAAATAGAGACATCATCTATAGGTGTCTCAACATTTCTAGAAGAATCCATAGACCTTATTCAGAAAAGGGCAACTTTATTTCTATCTTTGCAGTTAGAGTCTGATAAAGACAGATTGTTTAAGGATTTTCTTAAACATAAAGATCTTAGTTTCTGTGGTCAGAAAATATATATATTTCCTGATGTCTCTAGAGCCACTCAGGCTAAGAGGAGACATTTCCTCTCCCTGAAAAATAAATTGCTAGCAATTGGGGCTAGTTTTTTCCTTAAATATCCAAGTACATGTTATGTAACTTTTCAGGGAAATAGATTTAGTTTTTCTGACCCATCACATTTGGAGATGTTTTTACAGGATAAAAATACAGAAGGTGGAAATGTAGATGGTCAATAAGTAAGAGTATTCTCCCTCTCCTCTTGAATCTTTTTTTTTATGTTATGAATTAAATATTTGGGTTTTTCCCCCAATTATGAGGCGTAATTAGTGAAACTAAACTTACTTATGTTGATGTAAAAGAATTATTTTAATTTTATTGTATTCACTATTACATACGGTATATTTTTGTTTGAAATTGTTTTGAATGAAAATTGAATAAAGAATAAATTAAAAAAAAAAAAAAAGATGCATCATGTATATGAGTTGGCGAGGCTGGTCGGTTTACCATGGGAGATATAGGTGGTTCTGCCGACTGCTCTTCATTAGACTGTGCTTTATGTTCCGTAGAATTGTCATCAGCAATATTAGTCATTTTAAATGATGATTGCAGCGTTTCATAAAAACCTGCTAAAGACTGTGACAATTGATGAAATGCTTCTCTTGTATGAGAGGGCATTATCATACGATTGTCTTGTTGTTGTGAGGTACCTGCTTTAAGGTCCATAGAGTAATTTTGAGGTGAAGTAGTAGGAACTTTCCTATCCTTTTGTTTTTTATTGAATGAAGTACTTCTTAAGTCTTCCGAATCTGAAGAAGTATTAGAGGAAAGAATTTGTACCACCTCTCTATTTGAGCAGGTACTAGATTGCACTCTACGAGAAGATTTAGAAGTCGAAGGACTTATCTCCCATTTAGCACTCCTCTTTGTCAATTTTTTAAGGTGAGAGTGACCTGAGTGCTTATGATAATTGTCAGACGATGAGTCAGTGTCTGTGGCATCAGCCCCCGAAGAAGAGCTGTGTGAAGGGTAACTGTCTCTTCACCTGAGCCTTTAATTTTTGTGGTGAATAAGTGTGGCTTATACGCTCAGATTTTGATCTATGCGCAGATTTGGATTTATTCGCGGATACATGCTTACGCGCAGATGTAGAGTTATGCGCAGATATGCGTGACTGTAGACTTATGCGCAGGTACGCGCGACTGTAGATTTGTGCGCGGAAGTAGATCTGTGCGCGGTTGTAGTTGTATGCGCATATGTTCCTGATCCTGAACGCGCCAGTGTTATCGGCGCCGATGTGCATAGGTTTTTCTGCAGTTGGCGCCGTACGCGTAGATTTTCCCGGCACCGTGCGCGTATGTGTTGCGTGCGGTGGTTTCTTCTGCGCCAGGCGCGCCGGAAGTGCTAGGTTGTGCGCAGATCCCTTTCTCGGCGCCGATGTGTTATGCGCAGACGGCGCCGTAGTCCTGGAAGTTGTCGGCGCCGAGGTTTCCTTCTCTGACTAGGTATGTTGCGGCTCTATAGGCTCTGAGGATTTCTGAGAATCCATTGGCCTTCGTTTTTTTGTGCTTCCCTTACCTCCCAGAGTGGAGGATTTAGGATCCAGCGACAAAGTTCTTTTTCTTGATGGAGCTGATAAAGTTAGCGTGCCAGGCGATGAATGAGCCTCCGACGGATCTCTTGAGGCAAAAAGTTCCTGAAGCCTATATGCCCTTTGTTTTAATGCTCTAGGTGACATCTTAGGGCAAAATTCACAATCCTCTCGATTGTGATGTGGTCCGAGACATTTGTAACATCGGTCGTGTCCGTCCGTGACCGACATTACTTTACCACAAGGACAGGGTTTAAACACCGGTTTTGACATTTTAATTCTATCTTTAAACACTGAGGAGAGATCAGCTCCGTATGCGATCCCGCTCGCGGAAAAACCAGACTGAGGAGATTCCGTTACTTTCCTGCGCGGGAACACACGCGCAGCCGCAGAGAGCAAAGCTCTGTTCTCTGCTTTGACAAGCTCCGCCTCCCGGGCCTGATTGACAGATCCCATGACAGCATGGCTAATTCAGCCCTGCTATTGACGGGAAAAGAAATATTTCCTTAGATTACTCCTGTATCTATCCTCTTGTACAGTTATTCCAAACTCTGCTGAGAAAGAGGTTCACCTCTTGTGCATGGAAACCTTGGAGGTATTTAAATGTTTCTAGCATCTCCCCTCATGTTTGAATCTTTAAGTCTACCCCTATGTGTTTTAGAACAAAGACCACTGATCATTTTAGTAGCCACCCTTTTTAGACTCCAACTGGTCTTCAAAATCCTTTTGAAGGTGCAACATCCAGAATATCTTTTCTGCTGACCATTCTTCTCCCTATGCACCCAAGCATTTTTCTGGCTTTTTCTGTCACCTTAACCACCTGTTTGGTCATCTTAAGATCAGATGTGATCACCCCCCAGATCCCACTCTTTCATGCTTAGAAGAATTTCACCCCCTTTGCAGTACCTCTCCCCCTTGTGTTTTTTTCAGCCTAAATGCATCACTTTTTTTTTTTTTTTTTTAGCATTAAACCTTAGCTGCCAGACCATTCCTCCATCTTCACTAGATCCCACACCTTCGATACAGATCTTTGTATCAGCAACAAAAATACCCAAACCTTTACAAACAATCCCTCACACAAGGTCACCTAGGAAAGTGTTGAAAGTAACTGGCCCAAGGACTGATCCCTACATCATGCCCCCCTTTTCAGACTGCTCTCCATTTACCATGGCCCCTTATAGCTTCCCACTCAACCAGTTTCTAATCCAGTCGGTTACTTCAAGGCCCATAACAGCAGCTCTCTGTTTGTAAGTCACCTATGTGGAACTGTGTTACAGGCCGAGCTAAAATGCAAGTACACTATTTCCAAAGCTCTCCCCTGATCAGTTCATCTGACAAGACCTACCTCTGGTAAATCCATGTGGCCTCACATCCTGCAAGTCACTGGATTTCAGAAACTGCACTATGCTGTTTTGTTGGACTCAGATGTGAAAGCTATACTCACTTTACTACCTTTTCATCTAAAAAAAAGGTTTCAATTGCAATTGCTGTTTGTGTTATTTGCTGTATACTTCTTGTATAATAATCCAGTTTTTGTAGATGTGCTATTTACCTGGCTACTGCTGCTAAGTTTGAATTTTACCCTGGTGTATGTTCTATTGAATATTGATAAGGGCAGTGTCTGAACAGAGGGCATCGGAAATTTGACATTTTGTCCTCATCTTTCTAGAAGCTGTGCTATACACGCTGCTGCTATGAGTGGTGTTTATTCTTATACTAATCCCTCTCCCTCATACGGGCCGATACAGTAAAAACTGCGGGACAGCCAGCGCTCTGAGGCGAGTGCCCACTCTCCTGGGTGTGCGATCGAGTATTTAAATGAGGGCCCGTGGTAAAAGGAGGCGCTAGGGACACTAGCGCGTGCCTAGCGCCTCCTTTTTGACAGAGGCGGCGGCTGTCAGCGGGTTTGACAGCCGACGCTCAATTTTACCGGCGTCTGTTCTCGAACCCACTGACACCCACAGGAAAACAGACACCGGCTAAATTGAGCCTTCCAACCCGCGGGCGTTATTAAATTTTTATTTTTTTTTTAATTTGTTTTTAAAATTTTGGGGCCTCCGACTTAATATTGCTATGATATTAAGTCGGAGGGTGTACAGAAAAGCAGTTTTTTCTGCTTTTCTGTACTCTTTCCCTCTGCTGGCTGAAATTAACTTCTGCGTTTGGGCAGGCGTTAATATCTGAAAGTAAAATGTGCGGCTTCGCTGCACATTTTACTTTCTGTATCACGCGGGAATGACTAATAGGCCCATCAAAATGCATTTGCATGTTGAAGGCGCTATTAGTTTCGGGGGAGGGGGGGGGTTGGCCGCACGTTTTTGACACGCTACCCCTTACTATATAAGGGGTAAAAATAGCACGTCGAAAATGCGCAGCCAAACTGGGGCTAAAGGTGCGCTCAGCCAAGCGCACCATACTGAAATCAGCCAGAATGTAAGGTCAGCAGAAAAAGACCAAATGGTCCATGGAGTCTGCGCAGCCAGCTTCCTTTGGCAGTAACTGCTGTTCCATGCAGGTTACCTCCTATCAGTCTTCACACCCCAAGAGTGAGAGAAGGGGGAGGGCTATGTTCAATTTCAAATTAGTTTTATGCTTGCCCTAGAGCTTACCCCTGCAACTTCCTGAATTTGGCCAAAAATGACTATACCTGTAGCAGAGGAAAGTCACACAAAATATCGGTTATTTTCTCCTCCACCATTAAAATGGCTTCCAGCAACTGTACGTCAGCTACGCTCAGCTGGTTCCCAACAAGGAAGTCCTGACCATGACATTTAAAAGCCTAGAAAAAAAAAATCAAATGCACATTCATATTTTTCACATGGAGAATAAGTTATAGCTAAAATATGCAGAACCAAAACAATTTTTCTAAGGTTATATTCACATTCTTGCAGCCCATGGTTTTCCCCCAGGATGATGTGACTTGGCTGCAGCTGTACAATCTTGCCATGCTCCATAGAACTTCAGGAAATAAACTGTCCAGGAACTAGCCACATAAGGAGGGAGCATCCTCTGTTTCCTCTTATTACTCCTTCACCCATCCCACCCAACCATCCCCTCATCACGGAGTGCCAATCCCAGTGAACTAATTTTCCCAAATTAGCAGATCACCTCTTCTCCCCCATATCTCTGCTGCTCCCACCAGCTGCTCAGTTGAAGGAAGAGAGCAAGGCCTCGGGCAGTATCCTGTCACCTGAGTCCCTACTCACTTTGCACTGCACAGGGAACTGTAGAGCAGAGATTCTCAAACTGTGGGTTGGGAAACCATCAGCCTGATGGTTTAATCAGTTAAGTAATACTGAAAACACTGAAAGCAGTTTGTAATGTTGCTAAGTTATGTTATAAAATGCACGTCACATTTGATTTTCAAACCTTACCTGTTAGTAATTTCTACATGAACAACAACTCATCCAATAGTAAAAATGAAACAGTTGGCCGATGGCTCAGTAGCAGTGCTGTAGACTAATTTGGAGAAGGGGGGGGGGGGAAGAAGAGGAGAGGGCAAAGCAATGAAAAACAGGAGGAAAATCCCTGGGTAGTGGCACACAAGCTTGTTTATTTCTTCCTACCCCTTTGTACTTCCAACCAGGTCACAACCAGGGCTGGGATCTGATGCCATGAAGGCTACATGAGAACAGGAGTTCAGCCAGCATTGATACTCTGCTGAGAAGGTGCAGGAATGTAGGAAGCAAATTCTGGAGGTGCGCCAATGTTGGTTTCTGGCTCTCCTTAATAGGACATGAGAGGGGTGGAACAAGAGTATCCAAAGCGGAGGAGAGTACAGTGTTAAGAAGAAACTTCCTCAGACTGAAAAAGTTGCAGAGGAGAGATGAGACAAAGGTCAATAGCCTGGATATTTCTAAAAGTGCTGGTGATGACTAGACAAGACTGTAGTGGAGAGTGGTGTGTTAGTGTGAAGTGAAACAGGATGTGAAGAGTACATGTATGGATAGGAAGCAAATAGGCCCCATGTATGTGTGAAAATATGATCTGAGGTTAGTAACATAACATAAGAACTTGCCATACTGGGTCAGACCAAGAGTCCATCAAGCCCAGCATCCTGTTTCCAACAGTGACCAATCTGGGCTACAAGTACCTGGCAAGTAACCAAAAACTAAGTATATCCCACGCTACTGATGCTAGTAATAGCAGTGGCTATTTTCTAAGTCAACTTGATTAAAAGCAGGTAATGGACTTCTCCTCCAAGAACTTATCCAATCCTTTTTTAAACACAGCTATACTAACTGCACTAACCACATCCAATGGCAACAAATTCCAGAGTTTAATTGTGCGCTGAGTGAAAAAGAACTTTCTCAGATTAGTTTTAAATGCGCCACATGCTAACTTCATGGAGTGCCCCCTAGTCTATTATCTGAAAGAGTAAATAACAGATTTACATCTACCCGTTCTAGACCTCTCATGATTTTAAAACACCTCTATCATATCCCCCCTCAGCAGTCTCTTCTCCAAGCTGAAAATTCGTAACCTCTTTAGTCTTTCCTCATACGGGAGCCGTTCCATTCCCCTTATTTTGGTAGCCCTTCTCTGTACATTCTCCATCGCAATTATATCTTTTTTGTGATGCGGCGACCAGAATTGTACACAGAATTCAAGGTGTGGTCTCATCATGGAGCGATACAGAGGCATTATGACATTTTCCGTTTTATTCACCATTCCCTTTCTAATAATTCCCAGCATTCTGTTTGCTTTTGACTGCCGCAGCACACGGAACCAACAATTTCAATGTATTATCCACTATGACGCCTAGATCTTTCTTGGGTAGTAGCACCTAATATGGAACCTAACATTGTGTAACTATAGAATGGGTTATTTTTCCCTATATGCATCACCTTGCACTTATCCACATTAAATTTCATCTGCCATTTTGATGCCCAATTTTCCAGTCTCACAAGGTCTTCCTGCAATTTATCACAATCTGCTTGTGATTTAACTACTCCGAACAATTTTGTATCATCTGCAAATTTGATTACCTCACTAGTCGTATTTCTTTCCAGATCATTTATAATATTTTGAAAAGTAAGGATCCCAATACAGATCCCCGAGGCACTCCACTGCCCACTCCCTTCCACTGATAAAATTGCCCATTTAATCCTACTTTGTTTCCCGTCTTTTAGCCAGTTTGTAATCCACAAAAGGACATCGCCACCTATCCCATGACTTTTTACTTTTCCTAGAAGCCTCTCAGGAGGAACTTTGTTAAATGCCTTCTGAAAATCCAAGTACACTACATCTACCAGTTCACCTTTATCCACATGTTTAACTCCTTCAAAAAAGTGAAGCAGATTTGTGAGGCAAGACTTGCCTTGGGTAAAGCCATGCTGACTTTGTTCCATTAAACCATGTCTTTCTATATGTTCTGTGATTTTGATGTTTAGAACACTGTCCACTATTTTTCCTGGCACTGAAGTCGGGCTAACAGATCTGTAGTTTCCCGGATCGCCCCTGGAGCTCTTTTTAAATAAATATCGGGGTTACATTAGCTATCCTTCAGTCTTCAGGTACAATGGATGATTTTAATGATAGGTTACAAATTTTTACTAATAGGTCTGATATACAGTCTCTGTAGGAACTGCCCCTCTTCCCGCAGTCTGGATTCAGGGGACTCCCTCACTGCCAACATCATCTCCTCCTCCGGGTGGAGGGGAAAAGCCTTAGTAGACTTCCATTGTCCTTCGATGGAAGGGCCTACAGGAGGGTCTCTTGGGCCTTTGGCTCATTGAAGTGGAGGCAAAACAAAACCTGCTTGTAACAAAAGTCCTATGTCCTCTGTGAAACTACCAAATCAGAATCCTCATCTGGGCCTGGCACCTCCCCCTCCTTCAGAGATGCTGAACTATCAGCATCTCCCAGGTCCTCCGCATCTCCAGGGACCTCCCAGGAAGGACCTGGTGCCTCAATGGCCCCTCACACCCTTCTTGGTGGTACCTGGGGGGCCAAACTTGGCAGCAAGACTTCAGTTGCTTTACCGCCAGCTCTGTGTGAGCCTTCCCCATGCCGAGAAAAGGCGCAAATATCTCCACAAAAACCTAAAGAAAACTGGGGAGAAATCCTCACGGGCACCCAGTACCCTCACCATTGAAGCTCCCGATGGCAAAAGCACAGACACCAGGATAAGAGGAGCATTAGACCCCTCACAAACCCCCTGAAGTCTATATATCTCCTGGGCCTACCCACGCATGAAAAACACTCAAACTGGCCACTGGCTCTGAGGCACCTGTGTCTGACCACGTGGCTGGGCCCTCAAGGCTTGGCAGCACTGATAAGGAGCCATGCGTAGGAGAGAAGAAGAAACCCGGCCCCCAAACTACCCCCTTGTGCGTCGCGCCCTTATACTCATACTCCAAGCACCAGGGCCCCCTTCTTTGCTGTGGCTCAAAGCACTCGGCGCTTGCACCGGCCCAGCGTGCCCCTCGCTCACCGCACTGGCATGTTCACAAGCAGCCCGTGGGAATCTCTCCTCCCCCCCCCCCGAACCCAAAAAACGGTCCTCCAGAATGGTTATCTCTGTTCTTTTCAACACTTAATGTTTCCCCCCCCCCCCCCTTTTTTTTTTTGTTAAGCTTTAATAAAGCAAAAGGACAGTCCTGGAGCAGGGACAGAAATGTGATGAGAGAAAGAGATGGGGACGGGGGTAGAGGAGAAACAGAGCCAAAACAGGAGCTTCCTCAGCAGGATTTTTTTTTTTTTTTTAGTTCTCTCATTTGGCTCAACCAAAGCTATCAAGCTCAACCAGGACCCTCTGGGGACCAGGAGTGGCTAGTCACGCTCACACTGCTGGTCAAACAGTGGCCTGGCCCAGGGTCTGACCTCAGATACACCACCCAGTCCTACCATCTGCTAGAGAGGAGGAGGAGGGGAGCTTAAGAAGAGTAAAGGCTGAAGGCCCCAAGTACATTTTTTTTAGGTGCCTCACCCCCTACCAGGCTCACTCAGGACCTCATAAGAACATAAGAAAATGCCATACTGGGTCAGACCAAGGGTCCATCAAGCCCAGCATCCTGTTTCCAACAGTGGCCAATCCAGGCCATAAGAACCTGGCAAGTACCCAAAAACTAAGTCTATTCCATGTAACCATTGCTAATGGCAGTGGCTATTCTCTAAGTGAACTTAATAGCAGGTAATGGACTTCTCCTCCAAGAACTTATCCAATCCTTTTTTAAACACAGCTATACTAACTGCACAGTAGCTCCCAGTGGGACAGGGAGCTACTGTGCGGGCTTGCTCTGCTGATCACAACCAGTGGCCTAGCTCAGGGTCTGATCTCGAATCCATCGATGAGCTGCACACCACTCCATCCTACCATCTGCTGGAGGCAGAAAATACTGGGACTCCTGCAGCTTAGCACCACTCCTAAGCAGTGGCTGTAATGTCACAGTGAGAAAATAGTATATGCTGCCTCCATCTGCTGGTACAGGGAATCAACCCACTTGTTAAGGCCTGGACTGGTGTAGCTGCATGAAATCAGACTTTTCTGGAACTCTGGACAAAAGTCGCAGGGAAGAAACTGGCTGATAGTTATGTAGGTTGAGAACATCAAGGTTAGTTTTTTTTCATGAGTAGATTCAAAATAGCAGATGGCAGTGGATAGGTACCATCCTTCAGATACAGAAACATTCACAAGGCCTGCAAGGAAACCGGCCACATCTGAATGCAGAACTTTTATAAGGGTGGTGAGGAACAGGAATTAAGTGGGCAGTAATTCATCTTTCTGCTCGGCCAAGACAGAAAATCTCAGCCGAGCAGATAGGAGGGAATTTGGTCCAAGATGTAGGCACAGTACCCAAGTAAGACATGGGAAGGTGTACTGGATCCAAGGTCAGTGAAAAGGCATTAGGATGCACAGTGAGAGAAGGGGAGGTGGCAAGTCCAGCAATGACCTCTGATGTCTTACCCTGGTAAATATTAGCCACAGCGGTTGGGAGATAATTGCATTCAGGAATAGAAATCAGAGAATGGACTATTCTGAATAGCTCCCATGGCTGCGAAGTAGCAATAGCTACTCATTCTGAGTAGCAGGGCTTCTTAGCCTTGTCCTCTGCAGATCTACAGCAGGATATGGTTGCACGATAACAGGCAGAGCACCCTTTGAGTTTTATTTATGCTGACGTTCTCTTTTGTGGATTGTTTTTTAGGGTCCTTAATGAAATATGCCCTCTATTAATATGGACCTCCCAGTTTTCTCAGACCAATTCAGCTACTAGAACTCTGTTCAGCTCCAAATAGGAACGTGCATTTGTTTTGAAGCACGAAAACATCAAGACATGCTGTTTGAAAACTAAACAAAATGTCAATGAAATCAGTTTCATTTTACATTTTTGCACATGCAAATAGTGCACATAAAATAAATTTTGGGTTCAGGTATCTAAATTAGGATGAAATTTAGGTACTGAGCATTTTTGGAAAACTGACCCCTCTGGACAATGTTTTCAATATTTTTATGTTACTAAATATAGCAATCTACACATACTTACAGGAACTATGCATGTTCTAACAATTTTGGGCATTAAATGCCATTTCCACCTAAAATAAACAGCTGCTTTAAATGTAGTTCTCTGATTTAATTACAGTAGGCGCCAGACCTTTTCGTAGACTGGGAAATATCGTGTAGTGGCTCTCTGTGCGATCAGGTTGACTTGCTTTTCCTGCTCAGCGGGTGTTAGAAAGGGATAGGCCACGATTAGCATCATCAGGTCTGTTGCTCCGTCCACATACATGTCAATCCTGAAAAAGATAAGTTTCATAAAGCAATATCTTTCAGTAAGTAAACTGCCTACTTAAAGCCGATGGCAACTGGAAACACTACAGGCTGCAATACCTTTTCGTGGATTGACAAAATTATCCACAGATGATGCGTCCATTACTAATCAAATCTGAAGGGGCTTCTGGAGTTCTTGAATGCTCCTGTACATCATCGCTGGATAATTCCTACCTCTATTCTGCAAAGCATCCAGATGTCCATACTGAGCTACAGGCTGTCTGGATAAGTTACCTGGGTTACTTATAATCACATATTCAGTGATACAGTCACACTGTCAAATATACCCAGACAAACCAAACATTAGGGCTGCCACTTAGCACAACTAAAGTTATCTGGAAAATTCTGAATATCCGAGTTATCCAGCTAAGTTAGCCAGACAACTTAAATCCACTCAGAAACTGCCCCCATCTCATACCCAGATAAATTTGATCTGGATAATGACTTACCTAGCTAACATGTACCCAGTCAGAGGGGCAGGAACTTAAAACATCTGGGTAATTCCAAAGTTACCCAGACACTTCCCTATGAATATGGACCTCCCAGTTTCTCAGACCAAATCGCTACTAGAACTCTGCTCAACTCCACAGGAGTTGCAACGAATAGGAACGTGCATTTGCTTTGAAAACAAAATAGGCTGTTTCAGTTTGAAAACTAAATTAAAAAAAGTGTCAATGAAAATAAATTTAATTTTACATTTTTTGTAATTTGTAAATGCACATAAAATGAATTATGCTATAGCATTTTCCATGCAGAAAAACAATGAAAAAAAACCCAAGAAAAGAAAATAGTGTGCACACACTAGCAGATTGAAAGTTGCTTTCCTAACAAATGTTTTAACATGCAGAAATTGGTCCTCCTGCAATTTATCACAATCAGCTTGTGATTTAACTATTCTGAATAATTTTGAATCTGCAAATTTGATTACCTCACTCGTATTCCTTTCCAGATCATTTATAAATATATTGAAAAGCACGGGTCCCAGTTTGAAAGGTTGCCCTCCATACATATTGCAACAGTTTTATCTTACATGTGTTTTTATAGCCACAGGTTATTTACATGTTTCTATACCTTAAAAAGTTCCCAGTGAAATTTTAGCATTTGGAAACAGCCCCAGGGGCAGTTCTATCATGAAGCAAGGTGAGGAGGCTGCCTCCGGGAGCAAAATTGAAGTGGCAAAAACTGCCCCCAAAATACTGCTGTCACAGCCACCTCACCCTGCATTCAGGCCAGCACCAGCGACAGCTTCAGTGAAGTGCCTGCGGTGCTCCCATCCACTGCAGGCATTTAAAAAAAAAAAAATCTGTGGCGGCATAGCTTCCTTAACGCACCCCTAATAGCCAAAGATGAAACTAGATAGGGTCACTGTGGACCCATTCCGCAGTTGCCAAAGAAAAGGCCTGATGTGGCCACCATGGACTCCATTCTGCAGCAGCAGCCCGGGGGGGGGGGGGGGGGGGGGGGAGGCCCAAAAAAGGAGGAAGACATTGATTGTGTGAGAGCCTGTGTGCGTGAAAGAGCTCAAGCACCTATGTGAGAGCAACTGAGTGTGAGAGAGTGAGCACCTTAGTGTGTGTGTGTGTGTGAGGGAGAAAGCCAGAGTGAAAAAGTAATTGTGTGTATGTGTGAAGGAAAGACTGTGTGAAGGAGAGAGTACACCACTGAAGGAGAGAATGCAAGTGTGTGAGGGAGAGGGAGCCCCTGAACATCAGAGTGCCTGTATGTGTATGTGTGTGAGGGGGAGAGAACCACTGAGTGGTTAAGTGAGATATTGTGCATGTTTATGAGGAGAGAGCCATTGAACGAGCATGTGTGGGGGGGAGAGTGCATGAGAATAAATGTATGTACATGAGAATATAAACTTTATGCACCCTCCCTCTTCCCTACTAATCCAGGGCAATCTCAGGATGGCTAGAAATTAAAAGTTCACAGGTAAAGAGAAGATTTTTATATCTGTATTAGTTTTAATTATCAGATGTTATTTGAGGTGTCTGCTTTTGTGAAATATTTTATTGGTGTTTGATAAAATTTTAAACTTTTGATTTGTAATTGAACGTTATTCTATTCATTAGATGATTTAAAATATTTATTCCTTTTATTTGTATGGTAACTTTTTTTTTTTTTTTTTTATTCTGTTGGATGGTTTATGAGGAATAGTGATGTTTTTGTTTTTCCATTATGGTGCTGCATGCAGAATCTGGCTTGTTGCAGTTTCCAGTTCAGTTTTTGTCTGCCTGTTTCTATTTATACTTTATAGGCTATTTATTCCATTTGGCAAGGGTCTATCTGTGTTCTGCATGAGCGACTAAGGTGAAGTATTCTGCTAGCATATAGTTTCCATGTAGGGATTTATAGGAGCCTGCCTTGTTCTGTTTTCCAGATAGGAGGTTGATTGGTGTTTTAGGTTCTGCTGTAATATTTATAGTTTTGCCTTTTCATAGGTAGGGTTGTTACTGTTTCAGTGCTAGCATTTAGTGGTGTTTTGGTATCAGAGGTTTACTATATTATAATTGTAATTCAGTTTACTAATGGCTATGTGAGATCCAAGCTTACACAATGTACTTTATAATAGGTCTAATACAATGTGTGTTCCAAATATATTTTATGCATGGTTATCTGGCTGGCACCACAGCAGTGCATGTAAATATAATATAAAAATATCACTTCAACATGTATATCAGAAGACTGTACTTTGAACGCCTTTTTAGATCAAATCTCCCTTTTTTGATTAGGACAGTAGATAAGTAATTTTAAAACAAACATATGATTTTTTAATTGTGTGAGGGTGGTGATGGCACAAGGTTGCAAGGTTCAACTAGGGCACCTAATACCCTTTTACATGCCCTGAGAGAGTGGCAGTTGGTAGGGCTCCCAGGAGTGTGTTAGGTTTGCCAGTTCTCTAGAAATATCACTTGACACTATCTGCCACTCCTCAGGGACCCCCAACTTCTGCTTCCCCCCCCCCTTCCCCAGCATGTCAAATCATTGACGGGCAAATGGAGTAAGACGCATGGTAAAACAGGTACTCATTGTGTGCCCCATTTTCCTAATGCACGCCCAGCCACATCTCCTGGGCGCCCGAGGCAATATGTAAATTATTTAAAATTTACATACCGCTGTTACACTTAATGGTGGTCAAAGCAGTTTACATAGTCGAGTAACATACATAATAAAAGTATAAGATGACATTAAAACTAAAACACAAAGAAATAGTTAAAACAGATTTGGACTACTGACAAACCAAAGACATAACGGAAAACACTGTGCCAAAATAATGGTGGTATTACGGTGATAATGTTCTTAATGCAGAGGGGGAAGGGTATTTAAGGAGACATAATAGCATCAAAGGCACTCCTGAAAAGAAAGGTTTTCAAACTCTTTATGATTGGTAATCTGTCTCAAATTGTCAGGGTTCCAGATTTGAGGGCTAGTGACAGAGAAGGCACATCTTTTTGTGATATCTAATCTGGCAACTCTAATTGTGGGTACTTGTAAATTTTTGTGCATGGAATGTAAATTTCTGTTCGGTTGATATTTTTGAAGTTGGGTACTTAACCAGGTGGAAGTGTCATTGTATATTAAGTTATGTATAATGGAGAGAATTTGGTCTCTTATTCTGTAATGGATGCAAAGCCAATGTAAAGAGTATAAAATGGGAGAAATATGTTCTCTGCAAGATGTGCCAGGTATAATACAAGCTGCCGAATTTTGTACTAGTTGTAAAGGACGGATGGCATTCTCAAAGTCCAATCAGAAGCGCATTACAGAAATCAAGGCCGCTAAAGATTAAAGATTGTAAAACTGTGTGAAAGTCCATCTAAGTATAAAAACAGACATAAGTGTTTCAGCATATTGAGTTTGAAGAATTAATTGTTTACAATATGGGAAATTTGATGCAACTGACTAGTCCAGTATGATAACTTCAAAAGCACAAAAGTTAGGTATTGGAATTAAGATACCATCTAAGTTGTGTTGGGGGACTACAAGCAGAGTGGGGAATTGCGGCTAGGTGGAGAATTTTGGTCTTTGCAATAAAGTTTCAAACAGTTATGTGAGAGCCAACTATTTATTGTTTTGATGTATAGGGAGACATTGGAGAGAGCACTGGACCATGATGAAGAACTGAATATCAGCATAAATCTTACATTGGATGCCTAAGTTGTTTAATAGGTAGCATAAAGGTAACAGGTAAATGTTGGAGAGTGGCAGAAGGAGCAGGACACTTTGTGGCACGACCCGAGGAGATTGTGTACCGGTCGGAAGAGTTGGGACCAATCTTTGAATTGAGCGATTCATTAAGAATGAATGAAACCAGTTAAATACAAGCCTGTTATTACTCTCAAGGCTTCAGTCCAATGGTATATTGAATGGTCTAAGGTGTTAAATGCAGCAGAAATATCTAACACCAGGATGTAATCTGTATTGGCATCAAAGCCTCTGAATAGTGTCAAGAGGAAAGTAAAAGTTTCGGTACTATGCCCTTTTCTAAACCCATGTTGATTGTGATGGAGATTATTATTCAAGTAGTTTGTGAGTTGATATTGTACTATAGATTGTCATTTTAGTTAAGATGGTTAAAGAGGCTTTTGGGTGGAGACTATTGAAATCTGCAATGTCATTACTTTTTTCTTTGGTATCAGCAAAATCGATGTTTGTTTAAAAAGAGCAGAACATTCACCTGAAGCAAGAGATTGATTTACTAGTTGTGAAAGAAAGTCACTTATCAAATCTGATAAGTCCTTCAGGTATTGACCGTGGCAGGGGTTGAATGGGGATGAAGACTTATCTTGTGTAATACACTCAAGATGGTAGCTGGTCAAATTTTTTTTTTTTTTACTGTAGATGCAAGTACAATTTACTACGTGAGAGGTGTCATCCGGATAGGGAAGATTTAGAAAACAATTGGAAATATTTAGAATTTTATTCTTAAAGTGCATAGCAAATTGATTACATAGGTTATTGTCAATTTTTGAGTCTGGCAATGTCCACAGTGTTAAGAGTTTTAACTATGTTAAATAAAATGGGTGTTACCATTTGCGGCTTTGATTTTGCTTGAAAAGAAGTTCTTTTTAGCAATGCTGACTTCCTTTCTATATTTTCTTAAACAAAAAAAAAAAAAGAAGTTCTTAGCGATCATAGTCTTTTCTCCAATTGCATTCAAGTTGCCTTAATCTAGTCTTTGAGTGAAGTAAAGCAGAGTACCAGGGTGCCGAGGGTTTGGTTTTGTGTTTGAATGGAGCAATTGAGTCTAAAGTATTTTCAATTGCTTGGTTCCATGATAACACGATGGAATTTATATCCACACCGATAGCTGAAGGTATGTTTACTGCATTAAAAAGGACACTTGAGAAAAATTCAAAGCAATCGAGCGCCCAGGAGACGTGTCTGTACACCTACAATTTAATGGGCGCTCAATAGAAGCATCTGTTTTATCCCACCTCAGTTTCGCCCAATATCACCTGAACATGTATATTTTTCGTCCAGTTTTTTGTTTTTTTTTTTTAAAGATCAGGTCATTTCATTATTCCTTCAATCTTAAACACCACAAACAGCAGATCTAAGTATTGCAATGATACTTAGGAGGAACCACACAGAACAGTATTTTTGCATTTCTCATGAGCTCTTGACTTGCAGAATGACAATGCCAGCTCTGGAGCTGGAGTTAAATTTGCCACGTTAAAAAGTCTGCCTTGTATACCCGGTGATTTACTGAATCAGGGGGTAATAGCCCCATCTACACAAAATTTCCATGTGAAGAGTGCTATCGGCTGCACAGTTGCTTGGGCGCATGTTTTGGACACACTAAACCCCCTTATTGAATCAGGTGCTAATCTAGTACGTCCAAAACAAATGTCAGCCTGTACGCTAGGCAGTGCACACCATTACATCTGATTCCAGGAAGGACCCTTCCCCCAGCCCCCTCAGTTATCTGACCCATGCTGCACCTTGAGGAGTGAGCGCCATCTCATCCCTCTCACTTCAGGCAGCAGATTGTATCAAGTCACCCTCCTCCAGTTGTCCACAGGACAGTTAACAAGGCAATGGCATCCTTCAGCACATTGCCCTGCCAGTTTACCTCGGTCCTGTTCTGTGAATTCATTCTCTATCAGAGCCGGTGCTAGCTTTTTTGCCTCCCTGTGCAAAAATGTTACTGTGCTGTCCCCCCCCACCCCCACACACACACCTGGGTCCATCAAATAAAGTCCAGCTCCATCCTGCAATCTATATTTTTAAAAACAGACACTCCCCCACCCCAGAATCTATGGATAAGGAAGAGTATTAGGTATCCTAGGCAAACCTTATAGCCTTGCCCACACCACTCCACACAGCCCCACATCTTTTACAGGCAAATTATGCATTTAAAATAAATTTAACATGAAAAAAAGACATTCAAAAGTACAGTCTGCTGAGGCAAAAATAACATGCACATTATATTTGCATGTACTCCTGTGGTGCCAACCAGAAAACTCCGCAAAAGACGACAATTGGAACGTCTATGGCAGGGGTCGGGAACCAATGGCTCGCGAGCCAGATGTGGCTCTTTTGATGGCTGCATCTGGCTCGCAGACAAATCTTTAATAAAAAAGTAAAAATCTAACAAAACCCCCCACCCTCCTGACGCCCCCCAATACCTCCAAAATTAATTTACTACAGTCCCCCACCCTCCTGACCCCTCCCCCAAGACCTGCCAAAAGTCCCTGGTGGTCCAGCAGGGGGGTCCTGGAGCAATCTCCTGGACTTGGGCTGTCGGCTGCCAATAGTCAAAATGGCGCCGACGGCCCTTTGCCCTCACTATGTCACTGGGGTCGACCAATGGCGGCGGTAACCCCTGTGACATAGTAAGGGCAAAGGGCCGTCAGCTGCCAGTAATCAAAATGGCGTCGACGGCCCTTTGCCCTTACTATGTCACAGGGGTTACCGCCACCATTGGTCGACCCCAGTGACATAGTGAGGGCAAAGGGCCGTCGGTGCCATTTTGACTATTGGCAGCCGATGGCCCAAGTGCATGAGATCACTCCCGGACCCCCGCTGGACCACCAGGGGCTTTTGGCAGGTCTTGGGGGGGGTCAGGAGGGTGGGGGACTGTAGTAAATTAATTTTGGAGGTATTGGGGGGCGTCAGGAGGGTTTTGTTAGATTTTTACTTTATTAAAGATTTGTCTGCGAGCCCTGGACCCCCGCTGGACCACCAGGGACTTTTGGCAGATCTTGGGGGGGGGGGGGCAGGAGGGTGGGGGGGTTGTAGAAAGTTAATTTGGCAGGTCTTGGGGGATGTCAGGAGAGTAGGGGGTTGTAGTAAATTAATTTGGTAGGTCTTGTATGGCTCTCACGGAATTACATTTTAAAATATGTGGCGTTCATGGCTCTCTCAGCCAAAAAGGTTCCCGACCCCTGGCCTATGGAATTATACTTTTTGTAATACGTATTGGGTGTGAGCTTGCTGTCTGTATCGATGGTGGGGGTGGAAGGGAATTGGAACCAAAAAGTTACCAATAAGGGCCCTGACCTCAGCGGTCAGAGTAACAGATTATGAAAACAAATAGGTGTGAAAGCTTGTTGGGCAGACTGGATGGGCCGTTTGGTCTTCTTCTGCCGTCACTTCTATGTTTGGCCCTCAGAAAGCCATGAACAATTACTACAATATAGTAAACCTCCCATACCAAAACAACCTTAACCACCTTATCTATGAAAAGGCAACACTGCACATATTACACCATGCCATAGAACACCAATAAAACTATTAGGAAACTAGGCTGCAATAGATCCCTACACAGAAATTACATGCTAGCAAAATACCTCACCTCGGTCACATATGCAGAACACAGAGACCCTGACCAAACAGAATAAAGAGATCAGACAGTAGCAATAGAAACATGCTGAGAAGAAATGAACTGCAACCCACAACAAGCCAGCCTCTATATGCAGAGCAATAATGGAAAAGTAGAAACATTACCATTCTTCATAAAAAATATTAAAACCAAGAAATATCATAATATTAAAATCATTCATAAGAAAATATTTCAAACAGTTAATGAATAGAATATACAAAATTTCCCAAAACACCAAGAAAATATTTCAAAATCTGAATAAAAAAAATGTTCTATTCCCGCCCCCCCCCCCAATAATTAAATATTTTGAAAGAGGAGAATTATCAAATTACACCAAATTAAAACTAAGGATTAAAAAAAAAAAAAAAAAAAGCCAACCCTCCTGATCTCCAAACCTATGATCTGATTTCCAGTGAGTTGGGAAGGTAGGGATGCCAAATTGTAATTCTCTCTCTCACATACACACACCACATTCATATTGTCTCACACTCCCTCTCTCAACATACCCAGGCTCCCTCTCCCTCACAGATACATTGTGTGTGTGTGCCTGTGATAGCCTATAGGTGACACACACACACACGTTTATCTTCGGGCCAAGGTGGGATGAGCCCCAGCACGGCCCCGCGGGCCTTCCTGATTGGGGGAAGGGAGAGAGGAAGCTGTGTGCAAATGGAAGACGGGCCTCTGACGGCCGCAAACAGCTGCCAGCTTCTCTCCTTTGGCTGCCAGCAGTCCCGCGGCCTCTCCTGCTGTGCAGCCCCATGCAAATGCTCACCGGTTCACGCCAGACCTGTTTCTCTACGCCCAATCCATCCTTGGCATTTCTGCCAATACTACCACCAATGGTCCTACTTAGCCATTGCAAAAAACACTATGGGGATGCTGCTCTCTGCTGGGAACTGGAATGAAACCTTAGGCGCGTCACATGGATTTCAGGTGGCAATGAGGCTCAATCACTACCAACCTGAACTGGATTTGAACTTACAATTTAGTGGTTATGGGGGTGGGAGGGGGGAAGGTACTACACTGAAATATCCACTCCTTCATAAAATGAGCTTTTGAAGCTACGCAGAATATATAGAAAACAAAAGCAGCTTAAGTTAAACATTGTGAGTGCAATTTTCAGAGCATTTTATTCTCATAGATCACCTGTCGGAAAATTACCCACTCAAAGCAGCTAGAGGTTGTCATGATGTTCCACAAGGCACAAACTTTTGGCCACGCCAAGAGGCAGTGTTCCTCAGGGCATTTTGTTAGGGTGTTTTGAAAGGTTTTCCTATGAAGCTATTAGTGCACTGTGAGTTTACACTGATCAGACTTGTAAAAAAAAAAAAAAAATAATAATAATCAAAAGTTGCTCACCTACCAAAATATATGCCAGAAGTGTAAAAAAAAAAAAAAAAGTATGTCGAGTTCAGCCTTATTTGTGCCTTCTGGGTTCAATTTAGAAGCAATCATATGACTTACAAGAATCCCTGCTCATTAACAAAATTAGAGTCAACCAATTAGGAAAGTGTTTTGCAAACAAACTAGTTCATTGGTGTGTAAATTGGATTAATCTATTGTATAAACAATGCTCTGAAAGACGGTTTCTGAATTCCCTTGCACTCTCCTTATAATATTCCATATTCTAAAGATCTTTCTAAAGCTCTGGCATAACCTAGTAACTATTTTTGGCAGAAAAAGATCAAATGGTCCATCCAGTCTACCCAGCAAGCTTCCCTTGGCAGCAACTGTCTCTCCATGCAGATTATCCCCAAGTGTCCACCAAGGGCAGTAATTGCCGCTCCGTGCAGGTTACCACCATGCCTTATGTTAAGGATAGTAATACTTACAAGCAAAACCAAGCAACTGTCAAATCCATAACAAAATAACTGCAACATTTTTACCTGGTGAGCGGCCTTCCTGATAAATTCAGACAGACAATGTTGCTTGAATGTTTTTTGCTTTGGTTCTTGGCCGTAGAAGCTTTATCCCCAATGTCAGCATTTCAGTTCCCAGACCATAAAGGTTGAGGCCCAGCGTTGGCTGCCTTCAGAATTCAAGACACTTTTTCCCCTGTCCCACCATCAAAGTGGAGAGCGACGTTGCAGTTGTGTCAAAATTATCAAGGCTAATTGGTTATGGGTAGTAATCCCTCATACCTTCTATTTAAGGGTACTAACTGCCACCTACGCAAGTTAACCCCATGCAGCCTTTTCTTCATCCTCCTCAAGCCTTTACGGATCTACAGTGTTTATCCCATGCCCTTTTGAAGAGCAATCCAGGCATCTACTACACTGTGGAAAAAATAATATGTCCTTATGTTGGTTCTGAGTCTTCCCCTCTGGATTTTCATTTCATGAACCCTAGTTCTGTTTCCTTCCAATGGAAAAGGTTCAAAAGGTTTGTGCATCATTAAATCATTTTAAAGTATCTGAAGGTCTGATCATATCCTTCTGCATCTCCTCTCTTCCAGGGTGTACATATTCAGATTATTCAGCCTTCCCTCATTAAGTCTTCCAATACAGACCTCACACCATTTTGGTCCAGCTTCTTTGGACCACAGCCATCCTGTCTTTATCCTTTGAGATATGGGCTCCAGTACCGAACACAGTACCCAAGGTGAGGCCTTACCAAATACAAGGGCATCACTACTTCCTTTTTCTTATTGGTTATTCCTCTCTATACATGCCAGCATTCCTCTGGCTTTAGCTATAGCCTTGTGACATTGCTTTGCCGCCTTCAGATCAGCAGACACTATCACCCCAAGGTTCCTCTCCCAGTCCGTGCACATTAGTCTTTCACCCCCACATACAGTTCTTTTGGATTACTGTACCCCAGCTGGGATTCACTGCACTTCTTGACAATAAATCCCAGCTGCCAAATAGTCAACCAGTCTTTAGCTTTCTTAAAATCACTTTTTATTCTCTTTATTCCTTCAGGTGTGTCCACTCTGTTGCAGAACTTAGTATCATCCACAAAGACAAAATTTTACCTTCTATCCCTTCCGCAATGTCACTCACAAAGATACTGAGCAGAACCAATCCCTGTGGAACTCTGCTTAACACCATTCTTTCTTCTGAGTAGGTTCCATTTACCATTACACATTGTCTTTCAGTCAACCAGTTTGCAATCCATGCACTACCTTGGCACCAACTTCCAAGCTTCTCTTTTTGATACTCATCTATGTGGGATCATGTCAAAAGCGTTGCTGAAATCCAAGTAAATCACATCTAGTGCTCTTCCACAATTAGATTCTCTAGTCACTAAATTAAAAAAAAAATTTTTAATTTGTTTGACAGAACATTCATCTGGTAAATCCTTGCTGTCTCAGGTCTAGCATCCTATCGGATTGTAGATAGTGAACTATCCTTTCCTTCAGCAAAATCTCAATTTTCACACCACTGATGCGAGGCTAGCTAGTCTATAGTTTCCATACTCCTCTCTGCTCCCACTCTTATTTATTTTATTTAGTGCTTTTTTATACCGACATTCATGATACCGATCATATCTCGGTTTACAAGAAACAATGGGGCAATAACATTAACAAACAAATAGAGGAAAAAGTGAAAATTTACAATAAAACAGGGGCACTCGAACTGGGATGAGGAAGAGCCAGAGGCATGAGTAACTCAGAACTAAATAATCTCAGGTCATATACTCAGGACTAAATAATATCAAATATATAAATATCATATACTCAGGACTATAATAGTATTGTATATTCATGATTAATAATATCAGGTCTTAAGTGGGATAGCACCACTTCTCCAATAATGTGTGCATGAGTCTGAGACCAACATGGAGACGGATTTACCCAGAATCCTCTGCTGCCTTGGCCTGTTTGCAGTTCTGGCCATGTGAACTCTAAATGCACTATTGAGCCTGACCTGGAGGCGGTGTGGCGCTTTATGTCCGGGATGGCACAGAGTCCAACAGGATAAACATCCTGCATGAGACTAAATGCACAATCAAATATTTATGGGTAGAAATCCCTTGTCTTGGGGAAGACTATAGTGATAGGCGTATACTACCATCCACCTAGTCAAGATGGTGAGTCTGACAGTGAAATGCTAAGAGAAATTTGGGAAGCTAACCAAATTGGTAGTGCGGTAATAATGGGAGATTTCAATTACCAAACACACAAATTCTCTTAATGAAAAATCCCACGATTGAAATGAACTATATAGAAACACGTGGTATTGAAAAATTAAACAATCACAATGCTATGAAACTTTATCTTGTATGTTTAAGGACCATCATACCACCCACAGTGCTCACTAGTCAAACTTGCATCTCATGCACTTTCACGGGGTCACATTTAATCAATTGGTCCAGATGGAAGGCATCAAAATTCAATTTTGTGTACTTTTTATAAATTTTTTACTATATATATTAAAAAGGCAACTTCCCTTGTTTTTGGGTTATCGGGGTTACTTATCCCGTAGCTGTCGGGGTAACTTGTCCGACGTGCGCGTTTCGCCACACAAGCTGCTTCAGAGACATCCGTATTCAAACTCTCCTGATCCAGCACATCCCCGTATCTTTAGCGGGGGTACAAGCCAAAGAAATTCATACAAGGTGCCGAAGGTCCATCAATTTTTCTAAAGTAAAAGAGCTTATGGTTATGAAGAGATTTCAGCGATTACAATTTTCTTAGAAATATTTAACGATGTATTTTAGCAAGTGGGAAAAAAGTTGGGTTAGTCTGACTCACCGAACGCCGACACCATCTCCCTGCCTAGTTAATTCTAGCAGTGAGGCGGCTCGGGTCGGTCTGATTTTAAATGCAGCGGTATTTTGTAACCACCTGATAGTCAAGTGATTCCTGATTTCGGCGGGCAATCACCAAAAATGAAACCATTCTATGTCCTTGTTTAAACCACCAGGTGTCACTGATTTCAATTGAAAAATCCACTTTTGTTCGCATTGCCTGAGTGTCTGTACACGGTTTCCACCTCTCCAATGTGGGTTAATGATTTCAAGTATTGTCCACTTGATATCATCAAATTCATGCTAGAATTCCTTAAAGTGAGAGACCAAGGGTTCCTCAACTCGATTAGTGTTGATGCAGCATTTGTGTTCAGTATTTGTGTTCAGCAATCGAGTTGAGGAACCCTTGGTCTCTCACTTTAAGGAATTCAAGCATGAATTTGATGATATCAAGTGGACAATACTTGAAATCATTAACCCACATTGGAGAGGTGGAAACCGTGTACAGACACTCAGGCAATGCGAACAAAAGTGGATTTTTCAATTGAAATCAGTGACACCTGGTGGTTTAAACAAGGACATAGAATGGTTTCATTTTTGGTGATTGCCCGCCGAAATCAGGAATCACTTGACTATCAGGTGGTTACAAAATACCGCTGCATTTAAAATCAGACCGACCCGAGCCGCCTCACTGCTAGAATTAACTAGGCAGGGAGATGGTGTCGGCGTTCGGTGAGTCAGACTAACCCAACTTTTTTCCCACTTGCTAAAATACATTGTTAAATATTTCTAAGAAAATTGTAATCGCTGAAATCTCTTCATAACCATAAGCTCTTTTACTTTAGAAAAATTGATGGACCTTCGGCACCTTGTATGAATTTCTTTGGCTTGTACCCCCGCTAAAGATACGGGGATGTGCTGGATCAGGAGAGTTTGAATACGGATGTCTCTGAAGCAGCTTGTGTGGCGAAACGCGCGCGTCGGACAAGTTACCCCGACAGCTACGGGATAAGTAACCCCGATAACCCAAAAACAAGGGAAGTTGCCTTTTTAATATATATAGTAAAAAATTTATAAAAAGTACACAAAATTGAATTTTGATGCCTTCCATCTGGACCAATTGATTAAATGTGACCCTGTGAAAGTGCATGAGATGCAAGTTTGACTTGTGAGCACTGTGGGTGGTATGATGGTCCTTAAACATACAAGATAAAGTTTCATAGCGTTGTGATTGTTTAATTTTTCAATACCACGTGTTTCTATATAGATTTCAATTACCCCAATATTGTCTGGGTAAATGTATCATCAGTACATGCTAGAGATAAAGTTCCTGGATGGAATAAATGACATTTTTATGGAGCAATTGGTTCAGGAACAGACAAGAGGGAGCAATTTTAGATCTACTTCTCAGTGGAGCACAGGATTTGGTGACAGGCAAAGGTGGTGGGGCCGCTTGGCAATAGTGATCATAATATGATCAAATTTGAATTAATGACTGGAAGGGGGACAGTAAGCAAATCCACGGCTCTCGTGCTAAACTTTCAAAAGGGAAATTTTGATAAAATGAGAAAAATTGTTAGAAAAAAAATTAAAAGGAGCAGCTACAAAGGTAAAAAGTGTGCAAGAGGCGTGGTCACTTAAAAAATACCATCCTAGAAGCACAGTCCAGATGTATTCCACACATTAAGAAAGATGGAAAGAAGGCAAAATAATTACCGGCAAGGTTAAAAGGGGAGGTGAAAGAAGCTATTTTAGCCAAAAGATCTTCATTCAAAAATTGGAAGAAGGATCCAACAGAAGAAAATAGGATAATGCATAAGCGTTGGCAAGTTAAATGTAAGACATTGATAAGACAGGCTAAGAGAGAATTTGAAAAGAAGTTGGCCATAGAGGCAAAAACTCACAGTAAAAACTTTTTAAAATATATCTGAAGCAGAAAGCCTGTGAGTCAGTTGGATCTTTAGATGATCGAGGGGTTAAAGGGGCAATTAGAGAAGATAAGGCCATCGTGGAAAGATTAAATTATTTTTTTTGCTTCAGTGTTTACTGAAGAGGATATTGGGGAGATACCCGTATCAGAGAAGGTTTTCATGGGTAATGATTCAGATGGACTGAACCAAATCATGGTGAACCTAGAAGATGTGGTAGGCCTGATTGACAAACTGAAGAGTAGTAAATCACCCGGACCAGATGGTATACACCCCAGAGTTCTGAAGGAACTCAAAAATGAAATTACAGACCTATTAGCAAAAATTTATAACCTATCATTAAAATCATTCATTGTACCTGAAGACTGGAGGGTGGCTAATGTAACCCCAATATTTAAAAAGACTCCAGGGGCAATCCGGGAAACTACAGATCGGTTAGCCTGACTTCAGTGTCAGGAAAAATAGTGGAAAGTGTTCTAAATATTAAAATCACAGAACATATAGAAAGACATGGTTTAATGGAACAAAGCCAGCATGGCTTTACCCAAGGCAAGTCTTGCCTCACAAATCTGCTTCACTTTTTTGAAGGAGTTAATAAACATGTAGATAAAGGTGAACCGGTAGATGTAGTGTACTTGGATTTTCAGAAGGTGTTTGACAAAGTTCCTCATGAGATGCTTCTAGGAAAAGTAAAAAGTCATGGGATAGCTGGCGATGTCCTTTTGAGGATTACAAACTGGCTAAAAGACAGGAAACAGAGAGGAGGATTAAATGGACAATTTTCTCAGTGGAAGGGAGTGGGCAGTGGGATGCCTCAGGGATCTGTATTGGGACCTGTACTTTTCAATATATTTATAAATGATCTGGAAAGAAATACGAGGTAATCAAATTTGCTGATACAAAATTATTTAGAGTAGTTAAATCACAAGCCGATTGTGATAAATTGCAGGAAGACCTTGTGAGACTGGAAAATTGGGCATCGATATAGCAGATGAAAATTAATGTGGATAAGTGCAAGGTGATGCATATAAGGAAAAAAACCCATGTAATATTTACACAATGTTAGGTCCCATATTAGGTGCTACCACCCAAGAAAGATCTAGGTGTCATAGTGGATAACATTGAAATTGTTTCAGTGTGTTGCGGCAGTCAAAAAAGCAAACAGAATGTTGGGAATTATTAGAAAGGGAATGGTGAATAAAATGGAAAATGTCATAATGCCTCTATCGCTCTATGGTGAGACCGCATCTTTAATACTGTGTGCAATTCTGGTCACCGCATCGAAAGCTACGGCTCAGTGAAGAGCCTGTAGCTTTCGTAGCCTATTGCTTATAGGCACGATATATGAGGTCACTTAGAGAAATATTATAAAATACCATAAAATTTTCAATCCACTACATACATACTCAGGATCTCTATATTGTGTATGATCAACAGTTTCCTGTTTATTTAGGATTCCATTTTTTATGTTACAGGAAACATCTGGACAGCAGCTGGACTTGTCTAAAACTTGTGATGGAGGGTCATAGGGTCAAAAAAGCAGAAGGCAAAAGTCAGAATCACAGGCTAAAGTTTCAATTACAGCAGCACTTGAAAAAAAACTGCTTAAGCCATGAAGATCTGAGGATGAATAAATGACAGGACAAAGGACTAATGGAAGATTAATGTGAACACCAGGCAATTAGGCCTCAATTTGAGAAGGGGATCAGGGTAACAGGTCTATAGGTCTACTTTATCTTCTTTTATGACATGAGAAACTGTGTACGTGATACTCCCATAGGTTCATGCAATTTTACTTACTGGAGATTGCCTGTTTCATCTATAAAAAGAAGAGGTAACTAATGTACAAACAGACAAAGGCTAGTGCTTCTCATAAGCAGAAGTCCTGTGATTCTGTACCTCCCAAGGGTACCTCTATATTGCTTACCGATATGTAATAAAAAATTGTTTCTACAAATTTTGGTATGGTATCCTTGTGTCTGTGGAGAAGCACCTTAAGCGTGTTTGGTGCTTAACACTTGTGGCACCACTCCTGTTTCCAAGGATCTATTAAAAGGGTCTTTCAACAGCTCGGCCACCACATCTCCGAGTTCCCTCAATATCCTGGGATGTACCTCGTCCTGCCCCATGGCCTTGTCCACTTTCAGTTTTCCTAGTTCTTCCCAGACATTCTCTTCTGTAAATGGAGTTTGGTGTACTCCAGCCTCATCTACATTGTCAACCAGCAACAGTCCTTCTTCAGGGACTTCTTTAGTGAACACCAAACTGAAGTATTTGTTCAATATTTCTGCTATTTCTTCATCTCTCTCCATACATTGCTCCTTGTCACCTTTCAAATTTCACTATACTACTTCAGACCTTCCTTTTTTCTGATATGTCTGAAAACAAAGTTTTATCACCTTGCTTTGCCTCTTTGGCAATACTTTCCTTCTGCTTGACCTTTTGCTTTCCTGATTTTTCTTAGTCTCCCTCAGTTTCATCAAGTATTCTTCCCTGTGTTCCTCTTTTTGGGATCCTTTATACTTTTTGAACACTTCTTTTTGCCTTTATTTTTTTAGCTACCTCCTTTGAGAACTAAATCTGTTTCTTATTCCTCTTAACTTTTGTTTACTTTTCTAACATATAGATTTGTTGCCTTTGTAATAGCTCCTTTTTATTTGGCCCACTGTTCCACCTCCCCCATTTTCTCCCAGTCTTAGCTCTCCAGGTCCATTTCCATTTTGACCAAGTCTGTGTTTTTGAAATTCAAAACTCGGGTCTTCGTGTGACTTTTCTGTATCCTATTTGCGATATCAAACCATACCGTTCGATAATCACTGGTGCTCAGGTGGGCACCCACCTGGACACTGGGACACATTATCCCCTTTAGTGAGCATAGGTCAAGCATCACACCCTACCTTGTGGGTTCTATTAACGCTTGAGCAGAGCCCCTTGAAGTGTTAATTTTGATTAACCCTCAACAGGTTAGGTTAAATGAGGAAACGTACGAGCATAGATGGCTTTTTCAAAGCGATGTGCAAGTGTCCATGAGTAATTTGCACACGCAATAAGTTTCAAAAAGAGAAGCCTCTACATACTCTGAAAACTGGTGTAAAGACAATAGGTATGCATGAACATTTTACATCAGTGTGGATAATATTTAAATGCACATGATCAGCATCACTAATGAGTATTAACAGTCGGTGAGGTGCCACAATGCATGGCTGTTATGTGCCAGCATCCAGTATAGCAGTCACAAATAGCTTATCCCTTCTGACATCAGGATTTAGTCTCAAGCAAGGAAACATACATATCTACCTACCACTGGAGAAGTCAACTCTACAGTGTAGTCAAAATTGTATGTTTCAATGAATCTACCAAGGTACAAAGTTAAACAAATCTGTCTGCAATTTTTAATGCATTACTATTTGCCAATTTTAACAGATTAAAAATAGTAAAAATAGTAAATATGGCAGGTATAAAAAAATAAGTTTGAACACCTTCATTACTACTTAAAAAAAAATAAAATAAAGGAGTTAAGGTCTGAAAAGATAATTAGCTCGTAAGGCCTTCATTTAGTCAGGTGAAAAATTCCACAGTAGAACAAATACTCTGACCCTTCTAACCTCTTCAGTTCTGTCTACTTTCAACCATGGGCTCATCTAAGCAGCAGCTGTCTAGTATTTGAAAAGGAAGATAGTTCATTCGTACCAAGCAGGAGAAGGCCATTTAAAAAAAAAAAACAAAAACAACAACACACTCTAGACATTTCCAAGTAACAATATCAAATGTCAGAAACACTTAAGAAATGGAAGTTACATGGAACAGTTGAAATCAACACAAAATCTAGACGACCAAGAAAAATCTCAGATTGAACTTCCCAAAAACTCAGATCTGCAAAACAGAATCCACTTCAAATGACCTCCTAAATAGTTTAGCTGGCACTTATGGACAACTACTCATATCTCCAAATACAGCATTGTTTATACAATGATCTGCATGGGAAAGTTGTCAAAAGGTCAAGGAAAAGGTTTCCTTATTACAAAATTCATCTACAATATGCAAAACAAAGCCTTGATAAGCCTGGAAGTTTTTTGGAACAAAGTGCTATGGCCTAACTAAACAAAAATCGAACTGTTCGGCCACAACCACACACGACACTAATTTCTTTACAGTGATTGATAGTGGAAATTGCTAGCTGAAAGCATTTCGATTTTTTTTTTATTATTTTTTAATAGCCTTCCCTTGCTTTGTAAGAATGAATTATCATCATTTTCAAATGCTCAGACAGCTGCTTAAATGAGAACAAGGCACTTGAAAGTAGACAGAAGGGTCAGAGCATTTGTTCAACTGTGAAATTGTCTTCACCTGACTAACGGAAGGTCTAACGACAGACATCTTTTAGGCCTTTAAATCAACTGGGTGTCCAAACTTTTGCACATGCCAGAAATATGTCATGTTTAAATTTAAGCGCGATGAGAAAGACTATGCAGCAGGTACCATCTTCACTTGGCAACGTCGTAAAAATCCCAGACCTAGAAAGGTTGCTTTTGCTGAATCCTCTTCTGGTTCTGAAGAAGATAATACAGACAATCAGAACCAACAATCGACTACATCTAATTCGAGATACAACAATTACCGATCAACTCGCCGTTCTAGACGTCGTTTTTTTCGCCAACGTGGGAACAATTGGACAGATACGGGCGGGCGTCCACAGACCCGCTCACAGAGCAGCCACAATCCACCGTAGTCAATATTTCTTCCCATCAGTTATCATGCTCACAACTATCACTACTAGAAAAGGGTCTATCTTTTGTGCCTTTTTACCAATATGATGCCTTTCATACTAGATGTGATCTTTACCAATTTTTTCGCAAACTCCAGTTGCGTTTATTTTTTTCAACTCAAACTCCTACGACCGATGGCTCTGTTGTGTTTCCTAAGTCCTTTTGGCTTCCTCCTGGCCCTATAGATACCCATATAAAACTTTTATTGACCTTGTCCTTTGTGATTTAGACCTCATTGAACAATGTAGTGAACGTCCTGCATTTAATCTTTCTTATGAACAACATTTAGCTCTCATGGAATTACAAAAATTTCCTTGACTATTAAACAGGCAGATAAAGGTGGTGCCACTGTGATTATGGATGAGTCGTTTTCACGAATTCTGTACTTGCCCACGTGTCTGATTTAAACAACTATGTGCAGCTTACTCAAGATCCGGGCCCTGCTCTTTTACAACAGATTGAAGACATTGTGGAAGATGGGTTTGCTGTTGGTTTTATCTCCAAAAAGGAATACACTTTTTTGATTAATAAGGCATATAGATCTCCGATTATTTATATGCTTCCTAAAATCCATAAGCAAATAGACAGACCACCTTGTAGACCCATTGTTAACACAATAGGATCTCTTTTGGAACCATTATCTATTTTTGTCGATAAATTCCTTCAACCCTTAATTCCACATATGGCCTCTTATTAAGGATACCAAGGCAATGTTGAATCGGATGGATTCTATACATATCACCTCTCCGTGTGTTATGGTTACACTGGACATAAAAGCCTTATATACGAGTATCCCTCAGCATGCGGCTCTAGTGATCTTGACAAAAGCATTGGACACACATCCTCGTCCTCAGAGTACCTACGACATTTCTAGTGGCCTTGGCGAAAATCGCTCTCTGTGACAACTATTTCTTGTTTAATAATCATTTTTATAATCAAATACATGGTACTGCAATGGGGGCCACTATGGCCCCCAGCCTTGCGAACCTTTACATGGCTGATTTTGAAGAGCGATTTTTATATCCGGCTTCTAATTTTGCATCAGTTTCCCATTGGACGCGCTACATTGACGACGTTTTTTTCCTGTGGCATGATGATATTCCTAAGCTCAAGTTATTTTTACAATGGCTTAACTCTTTGGATTCAAACCTTGTTTTTTCTATGCAATACCATCATTTCCAGATTTCTTTTTTGGATATTTCTATCAGCCAAGTTGGTGATTACTTTAACACAACTTTGTATAAAAAAGAAACTGATAGGAACACTTTATTGCATTTTTCAAGTTACCATGCTTACAGTTTAAAAAAGAGCCTACCAACTGGCCAATTTCTCCGTCTCAGACGTTTATGTTCGGACAAAGCTGAATTTTTAACTCAGGCACAGTATTTAGCTACGAGGTTATTACACCGGGGCTACCCTCCATCTGTTATTAAAAGGGCTTTCAAACGAGCATCTAATGCACAACGTGAATGGCTTCTGTTGGAAAACACCGATGAATCCCAAGATCCACCATTGGTATGCACCATTCGTTTTTCTACTAAATCAAAAGCAATTGCTACGATTATACACAAATATTGGTACGTTTTACATACCCATGAAGTGTTCAACGAACCTCCACTAATAGCGTACAGCAGGGGCAAGAACTTACGGGACTTACTCACTCGTCCGATTATTCAACC
Organism: Rhinatrema bivittatum; assembly: GCF_901001135.1. Lineage (NCBI taxonomy): Eukaryota > Metazoa > Chordata > Amphibia > Gymnophiona > Rhinatrematidae > Rhinatrema > Rhinatrema bivittatum. The sequence continues at coordinate 416,925,507 of NC_042617.1, read as the reverse complement.
AGCTTTCGATCCCTCTTCTGAAGGACCCCTTGGACATTGGGCTTGTGGCAAATGCACTGTATGCTCTCAATCAATGAATGGAGTCACATGGTCCGATCAGACTGGCTATTCCCATTCAGCCCGTTTCCATTCTGACTGTACTACCTGCCATGTTATATACATTATTATATGTCCATGCATGAAGATATATGTAGGGAGGACAAAACGTGCGCTTAGAACTCGTCTTATTGAACACCGGAGTTGCCTGAATACGGGCAAGATTAATGCTCCTATCGTTCAGCATTGCCTCGATATGAAACACCTTTTCGTGGAACTAAAGTGGCGCATTATTGACCGTATCTTTTTGACATCTCGCGGTGGTGATCCTCAGAAGCTTCTTATTTATCGTGAGCAACGTTGGATTTTCCAGTTAAAAACTATGCAACCCGATGGCCTAAATGCAGCTATCGAGTGGTATTCGTTGCTATGACAATTTATCAACAATTTTCGTCATTTCCGGTCTAGGTTGAATTCTATTGGTTAATTCTTCCCTTTAAAAATGGCGCGAAAACGGACCCTCGGATAGAGGAGAACCATTACTATTCTGATATGCTACGCTTACTATTTCACGTTAGTACCTTGGAACTGTTGGATGTGTAACTATTATTATTGTTATATTGTTATTAATTCAAATTTTGCATTCATAGATACTATTCGCCCTTGACGAAGGCTACTGACGCCGAAACGCGGTCCATGGCGGGCTCTCCAGTTGTAAGAACTCACGACCATGTCTCTGGCGATTCTCCATTTTGCCTATGAAGCTAAGTTAAAAAATTTTTGTAATAACCTAATATAGGTCACGTATGGACTATGCACTATTGCACTTGAGCAACAAGAAAAGCTTAAAAAATACAACTAAGACCTATGATAATATATTTCCGGTATACCTTTTGCTAAATAGCAATGAATATGTATGCCTTGATATGAGGTCTGTCTGCAACCATTATACTGTGTACTTACACGATTAATTGCATGGATTGTTTGGGATCATAGCTTTTGTTATACCTGTTTACCTTATCGCTATTCCCTGCTCAGAATTATTGCACTAGAGGATACAATAATTTTTTCCAATTTTTTCTTTTTTTTTTATGTTTAACTTTGTACCATGCAGAGGTTGTGTCAGTTTCTGTTCACTTAGAGATTCATTGAAACATACAGTTTGACCAGAGATGCCTCTTAAATGGCGGTCAGAAGACTATCAAGTCATAAAGAGTTCATGCAGCAATGACAACTGTATAAGTTTCAGCAAAGCTACATGTAGTTATATAAGAGGAAATGCTGAAGATCTCATACAGAACTTTCTCCTTCATGTCCTTCCCATGCAGGTTGTATTTTTCAGCAATGTAGTTTAGAATGGCTCTGGTCTGCACCAAATTAATCCCATCCATTTGTACCAAGGGCACTTGTTCAAAAAGCAGAAGTCCATCTGTTGAAAGAAAACCATGAAATCATTGATTAGATTACTACTCCACATCCAAGGCAAATGATTGATGGCCAACTAGATCATTTTGCATCGTATAGTCCGTATCTATCTTTCATTAAAACAATGAATGGGAGAAAGTAGAAAGTGAATACTATGGGAGCTCTCCAAAAATAAAAAAGTTACCATAGTTAAGAGAAAAACAGTGCAGTTTGGTAGCTCTGATATCGATATAAGATTAATAAATGTTTAAAGATGTTAAATACTGAGGGGATGACTGGCAAGAATGGAGATGATATTTACCTGATAATTTTGTTTTCCTTAGTTTAGACTGATTGACTCAGGACCAGTGGGATATGCGCCCCTGCCAGCAGATGGAGACTGAGCAAGCTGACGTCATGGTAGATTATACTCCTGCTGTGACCCCAGCCACTATGGACAGACTTAGCAAAAATCCTGATATGGACTCATGACCAATGGGATGTACCAAACCTACTCCCGAACAGGATGGGAGGCTGCCCATAGTCCAGTCAACACCACACATGCAAAGGCTGCGTCCTCCCAGGCCTGCACATCCAGACGATAAAATCTGGAAAAAGTATGCAATGAGAACCACATTGCAGCTTTGTAGATTTATGGGAGACAATCTAACCTCCGCCCATGACACTGCCTGATCTCTAGTGGAATGAGTCCTGAGTAGGCAACAGCTTTTCTGCAGCCACATACGTGGCCATGACAACCTCCTTAATCCAGCAAGCTACTGTAGCCCGTGAAGCCGGCTCATCCTATTTCCTGCCACCATGAAGGACAAAACAGGCGATTCATCTTCTGATCCTCTAGATATTGCAAGACACGTACCTTGACGTCCAAAGGACATAGGAGGCAATACTCCTCTGCAACCCTGACAGCAAGGAAATGGATTGATTCAAATGAAGCTCCGAAACCACCTTAGGCAAGAAGGGTGGAACATTACGTAGCTGTAATGCCCCTGGAGTCACCCGAAGGAACAGCTCCCGGCAAGACTAGGTTTGCAGCTCGGAAATGTGAGACATGCAGAACTTAGTCACCAGGAACTCTGTCTTCAAGGTCAATAACCGCAAGGAAAGGCTATGCAGCGATCAAAAAACATAGGGCCCGCCAAAAAATCCAGCAAATAAGATTCCACAGGGGAACAGGTAGCCTCAAGGGACGCCAAAGATGCTTCACTCCCTTCAAGAAACGGGCCATATCAGGATAGGATAAGGAAACACCATTCACTGGGCCTTTGAAACAGGCAAGAGCCACAACCTGTACCTTCAAGGAATTAAGGGCCAATCCTTTATTCAACCCATCCTGCAAAAAAATCCAGAATAAGCGGGATCTTAACTGAATGAGGAAGAATCCTGCACTCCTTGTACCGGGCCTCAAACTCTCCAAACCCACACATAGGCTAGAGAAGTGGAGAATTTCCGAGCATGGAGTAAGGTGGTAATCACCACAGAAAAATATCCATGCTTTAACAGGCAAGCCCTCTCAAGGGCCAAACCGTAAGACAGAACAGAGTCGGATCCTCATGAAGAACTGGCCCCTGCTACAACAGATCCATGTGTGGGGGAAGATAAAGGGAGGTCTCTCCAGAAATCTTCACAGATCTGCATACCATGGACATCTAGGCCAATTCGATGCCACCAGGAGTATCAGCCCCCTGTGGCCTTCAATCCTGTGAATTATCCTGCCCAAAAGGGCCACGGAGGAAAGGCATAAAGCAACTCGTCTTCCGGCCACACCTGTACAAAAGCATCGATGCCCAGGGACCATGGATGTCTCCTGCAACTGAAGAATCGAGGAACCTTTGCATTATGAGAAGTCACCAACAGATCTAGGAACAGCAGGCCCCCAGTAATCCATTATCAGCTGAAACACCTCGGCTGACAACACATTCTCCTGGGTCCAGACTCTTCCTTCTCAGAAAGTCTGCTCTTACGTTGTCTTTTTTGCAATGTGGGAGGCCAAGATATCTGTAGATGTCCTTCCACCCATTCCATAAGTTGATCTATTTCCTGGACACTTGCTGGCTCTTGGTTCCTCCCTGGCAACTGATGTAGGCCAGTCAGTCAATGTTGTCCAACATCAAGCAGACCGCTTGACACTGCAGCTGAACTGCAAGCATGCCAACCAGACCACCCAGGCTTCCATGCTTCTTTGGCCATCCAATGTCCCTGGGCCGCTAGTTCCTGACAGTGACTTCCCCAACCCTGGAGACTTGCATCAGTTATGAAAAGCAACCAGGTCAGGGAGGACAAAAATTCTCCTTCTCAGATGAGCCCCCTACAACCACCACTGGAGGTGAGAGCAGATTTCCATTGGCAAGTGGAGGCAAACCAAATAGTCCTGAGACTGCGGATTCCAACTAGAAAGCGGTGAGTGCTGAAGAGAACGCATATGCGCCCTTGCCCATGGCACCACTTCCAGGGTTGCTACCATCAAACCGAGCACCTGTAGATAGCACCACACTGTCGAGCGTATAGTGTTCACCAACTTCTGGATCCGAACATCCGGCAGGAAAATCTTGCCCTGCCTCATGTCGAATCGAACACAAAGATACTCCAATGACTGAGAAGGCTGGAGACTACTCTTGGCCAGGTTCACCACCCAACCAAGCTCCTGCAACAAGGAGATCACCTTGTTGGTCACCAAGAGACTGTCTTCATGAGACTTGGCCCAAATTAGCCAGTTGTCCAAGTATGGGCACACCAGGATCCCATCTCTTCTCAACACCACCACTATTATCATAACCTTGGAAAACGTTCTGGGGGTAGTGGCTAGACCAAAGGGCAGCACCCCAAAACAGACATTGGCATCTCATCACAACAAAACACAGAAAACGTTGGTACTCCAAACGGATGGGTAATATGAGGGTAGGCCTCAGACAGATCCAGGGAGGTCAGAAATTACCCCGATTTCCATTACAGAGCTTAAGGTTTCCATATGAAAATGAGTCATCCTCAAATGACTATTGTCACCTGTGAGGTCCAGAATGGGACAAAAGGAACCTTCCCTTCTTGGGCACAATAAAATAAATTGTATAGTGCCCTGTACTTTCCTGAGACAGACAGACAAGGGAACCACAGCCCTCAGCCGGAAGAGCCTTAGAAGCATAGACTCCACTACCTGCTTCTTCTGTGGGGAGTGGCAAGGAGACAACACTTCAAGGAATACTGCGAAAGACAAGCACAATATTTACCTCCTCCCCCTTTGCCACCTCCTAGCAGATCTTGGTCTTCCGCACTTCATATATGCGGATGACATACAGATCCTCATACCTATTACTGACACACTGTCCAATGCCCTGAAAACCTGGGAATTGGCCCTCGCCTCAATCAGCTCCCTGCTTTCTGATAACTACCTTGCCCTCAACACCACTAAAACTGAGCTCTTGGCCATCTCACCATGCAATACCCACTCCATCCTCCCCTCACACATCACCCTCTCTCCACACGTTCATAGCCTCAGCGTCACTCTAGACAATCAACTTAAAGTTCATCAACACTACCTTCAAAGACTGTTTCTTCAAACTGCATACCCTAAAAAAACTTAAATCCTTCATCTCAATGACTTCCACACTATTCTCCAAGCCACCATCCTGTCCAAACTTGACTATTGCAATGCCCTCCTCCTAGGCCTCCCTAAAAATGCTATCCAGCCCCTATAGATGCTCCAAAATGCGGCCATCCGTAACCTTACTAAATGCCCACAAAAATGACCATATTGCCCCTGTTCTCAAACATCTGCACTGGCTGCCAATCACATCGTGGATTCGATACAAGTCCCTCACCATCATCCATAAATCTCTACACACCAAAAATATGCTCTTGTTCAATGAACACTTTCAATTTCGTACTTCTAAAAGACCCACAAGAAACCAACACTTGGCAATATTACACACCCCTCTCACAAACTTACAAAGCTTAAGTCCACCTCTGACCGTGCTCTCTCCACAGCAGGTCCTACACTCTGGAACATGCCCCCCAGTCTTCGCCTAGAACCATGCCATAAATTCAAGCAGAACCTCAAGACCTGGCTTTTCAAGCAAGCCTTCACTTGAAACTCAATACCTTACCCTCCTCCCCCTTATACTCTGTCCCCCTGCCTTCGCCCCTCCTCCCTTCCTACTTATCTTCTCCCATAGCCTTTTGCCCCCTTTCCCTCCCCCCATAACTTCCTCCCCTTTTCAATGCCACGCACTTTACAACTGTAATTATTCAAGATTGTTGCTTGCCCGTGTATATATGTTCTTCAACTGTCATAATCGACAATTTTGCGTTAGATTCTATAGCTCTTCCTCCTGTTTTTGGATTCCCTCTAGCATTATTACCCCTTTTTTGTTTTTCCATGTTCCTTGTAAAGCCTGTTGCTGCATTATGTTTTCTGGAAACCGATAAGATGTTCCTAAAGATTGTGTATATATATATACATATATATATATATATATATATATATATATATATATATATACAAATATATATATATATATATATATATATATATATATATATATATATATATACACACATATATAAAACACTTCCAGGACCCATTGATCACTGACTGAGAGGGCTGCAGACTGCTCTTGACCGTTTTCATAACCCAGAGTTCCTGCAGGAGGTTCTTGACTCTGCTGGTCACCTGCAGGCTCGCTTCCAAAGACTTCGCCACGACCACCATAATTTTGGAGAACGTTCTGGGGTGGTTGCCAGGGTGAAGGGTAGTGCCCAGAACTGGTAATGGTGGTCTTGATGGACTGGGATGTGAAGGTATGTCTCGTAGAGATCCAGGGAGGTTAGGAACTCTCCTGGTTGCACTGCCATTATTATTGAGCGGATAGTTTCCATGCGGAAGCGTAGGATCCTTAGACGGTTGATGTTCTTGAGGTCCAGGATGGGTCGGAATGACCCCTCTTTCTTGGGCACAATAAAATATTTAATTCTTTTCTATAGAGACATTCATGACGCATGTCATATCACATCGATTTACATCAAACAAGATTATATTAACATTAACTTGATCATAGTCTTAGCTAGGAAGATACTGGTAGAGTTAAGAGAAGAGGTAAGTTACAATGAAACGAGGGTTACTAGAACTTGGAGGAAGGAAGAAGGTGCAGGGTAAAAGGAACAATTGAGTAGTAGTATAAGTCGAATAGCAGATGTAAGAGGAACAAATAAAATGCTATTGGTTATAATAATAATATACATCTAAGATATATACTATGAATTACTGGAAGTAACATTAAATATTAAAAGGTTAAGGAAAGGCTTGTTTGAACAGCCAAGTCTTAAGCTTTTTCTTAAAGGTCAGCGGGCAGTGTTCTTGTCATAGGTCTGGAGGCATGGTGTTCCACAGAGCTGGCCCAGCTGCAAAGAAGGCTCGCTCCCTAGTGGCGGTGCGATGAGTGGATCTGGTGGGAGGAGCATGGGGTGCAGGTGGGAGTAGTGATGTATGAGAGGCATGAGTTTATGAAGATGAGATCTAGGGTATAGCCAGCTTTATGGGTAGGGCTGTTAATTTGCTTAAATCCCATAGCCCTAAAGGAAGCTAGAATTGCTTCACAGTTGGGGGGTAATGGAGTCGAGTCGACATGGAGGTTGAAGTCCCCCATGATAATAGCAGGGGAGTCTGTGTTAATGTATTTGGCGATGAATTCTATTAAGGGGGGGAGGCATCTGTGTCCAGTAGCCCGGGGGGGGGGGGGGAAGAGAGTAGATTACACAGATTTGTAGTTGATTAGACTGAAGAGGTCGATTTCAAGTTTAGAGTGTCTTCGCAGTTTGAGGAATTAGTCTTAGATCTTTTTTGGCGGCTAATAGTAGGCCGCCACCTCTTTTTTTTATGTCTGGATAGTGAGAATATATCAGAGGTGTAGTGGTAATTGGTTTGTCAGAACTATGTCAGTGTTTAAGCCAGTTATTGCACAAAGGTCTGGCTTCGAGTCTAGTAGGCAGTCATTGAGAATGTGTGTTTTTTTAGTGAGGGATTGGGCATTTAAGAGCATTAGTGAGAAGAGCATGAGTCCAAGGAGTTGTGTAAGGGGGGACGGTCACGATGGGTAAGAGGGATCTCTTTTGTTGGGATTGTGTATAAGCGGATGGCTTTTTCCTGGTTGCGGTATAGATGATTGATGGGGAAGGTTTGCATCTTTGTTTTGGTGTAGAGGGTATGTAGTGGTGGAAGGTGGGGTGTGGAAGGGGTGAGAATAGTTTGGTGAGGCACAGGGAGAACGGAGGTAGGGAGGGGAGGTTAAGGTTGTAGTGCACTTAAGAGGCTGCATGAAGGGGCACACAAAGGGGCAGGCCCCTTTGGTCACGCTCCTTCATGCGCGCGGCTGGCTGTCTGCTAATGCCGTTTCAGCTGCACCTGGCCTTCGATCGGCCCGGATGATCTTGGGGGCACGGTCTGGGGCAGTCCACGCAGTCGGATGCTCGGTCGGGTCTCAGAGGGTGATCAATCGGGTGCGGTGCAAGGGGCTCTTACCCCGATGGGAGAGGTGCCGATTGCACGAGCCCGGTGGCGGCCAGAGGGCAGGAGAAGGAAAGCACTCCTGCAATTACTCTCAAAGCACGCTATCCTTCAGAAAAAAATTCGATTGTATAGGGTTAAAAAACCCAAAAAACTGGGCATCTAAGAATATTTTCCTTCTAAATCTGAATAGTTTTACCAAAAAAAGAGGATCTATTAGCAGAAAAGTGCTCTAAAATCCACTCCCTCTCAGGCTAAAATATTAAAGAAATAAGAGTACCCCTGGGAAGCCAGCTTATTCTCTGTGAATATTCTAATATATTAAGGTTCAGGCTATCTCTAGACAGATGACCATCTCTATCCACTTCTGGTTCAACTGCTCTGTGCCTGGCCAGAAGGAACAAGTACACTTTATAGGTGGGTGGAATAGCAACCTTGCTGGAAAATTTGTTTTTTTCCCCAGCTACCTCCAGATTATCTAATGCACCACATAAGGTTGTAATTTGGGAAAGTTAATGAATCAAAGATTGTCCTAGTGTTTTCTACTTTCCATGCAACACACTTCTCTTTAACCAGAGAAGAATTAACATTGCAAAACATGGCTTTGCAACCCTTCCATTGTATTAAATTCCTGTAGTGTGAAGGCCCATTCAGAAGCTTTGGACTCCGAAGTCAGAAACTTTAATCAGGCCCATGGAGCCAGCCAGATAATGAAATTTCAAGTTTGAAGATAAACTATGCCTAACAAGGGGTGGGGGGGCTAATAATTACACACGTTCAATTCCACAGGTGGAAAGACCGGGTTGCTGAGGACAAACAAACCCAGCTAAATTTCAGATTTCTCCCCCACTGCACCATTTGCTCTGCTGATATTCTCTGCAGCAAAACTTCCCTGTTTCTCAGCTCACCCTTGATTGTCTATAATGACGGATCCCCTTCAGCCACTACGCTTGCCTCCACCCCAGTGGCACTTAGACAAGGGCTGAATATGCATCACACAAAGCACCAGCTAATGCAGTGGGGAGGGGGGGGGGGAGGGAAGAGGCATTTACTTCCCCTGACTTGATGTCATCTTCGTGTTCGTGCTTGAGTGGGGCGCCCTGTACTGCCACGGACAAGCCAGGTGTTCCTTTGCCACCAGAATGGGTCACCACAGATCTAACGGTCATAAAGGTGGCCAGATGCATTACTGATGTCATCACACATGCAACCACCTCTTGGATGGATGGCCTGGAAGCATTTCTCGTACTGTGCTATATTGAAGGGTTGAGAGGAAGAATACTGCCATTTGTCAACTGCAATTGGGTTAATGGAGGCACAAAGATGCAGATACTCTCCCAGAAAATTTAGCTGGAGAAAAGACAGCATGGACTGACACAAATGCAGAGCCTTCATCATGTTAGCACCAGTTCCAGCTCTCTCTACCCTCACTTTCAAGCAGGAGCTTTTGTTGCCTGTAATATCTTTTAAAGATGCAGAACATGAGCTTTCAATAACTGAAGCGAAGGTCTTAAGGTTTCAAAAGCTCATGTTTCTCAAACATCTTTTTTGTTGGTCCTTTAGAAAGTAATTTTCAAGGGACTTCTATGGTTAAAATAGTGTTTTATGCACAGAAATGGCCTTTTACAAAAATTGCCTGCCCAGTATATATGTTTGGTAAGTTTACATAAGTCATGAATATGTGCAAGTTTACCTGGACTGAGCAGAAGCATTCCTGTGTGCAGGGTTAGAAAGGAGTTTGGATTTTGGGAGGGAATCCAGGAGTATGCATGCGTGTGTGAATGTTCATGAAAAAAAAAAAAAAAAAAGCTATGCACATTTTAGCAGGTATAGGTGTGCGTGGGTAAATTTGGTGGGATCATTTTCAAAGTAGACTTATTGCGTGTGAGTCCACTTTGTTGGTGCAGCTTATGCATGTATTTGCCAGCTAACTTATGTGCAAGGTTACAAAATTGCCCCCTTAAAAAGTTCACAGCATACGAAGACTAGTTTTCTCCAGGACCAATACAGCCACTAGAACTGCGCATTACACGAGGGCACAGCATACACTGTCCTTCTATGCCACTATTTTGTCCTACCTACAAATTCCTTTTATATTAGTAATGACATAAGTCTACGCCTTGGGTTGTGTTTTAACAATTCAGCTGCTAGAGGATGAACTTACCAAAGCTAAAGAAGAGCAAAGCTCATGTTCCTCAGAGCCCCACGGCTCTCTTTTGCGGCAGAGCTCAAAATTATAAGTAAACCTTAATGAAAATAGCAAGGCAGGCTTTGCAGAGGATCTACAAGACAATGCTTGGCCAATATCCATGTTAGAATTACTGGCTAGTTAGATTATAGAGCCTTGTGGTTAGGCATGAGAAAGGTGGGTGCTGGAGGGAATATGAGGAGATCTTGTATAGTCTTCTACCCAAGATGGAGGCGTACAAAGGAGGAAGACAAAAAAAAAAAGAAACCACACACACACTTCTCTTCTGGTTAAGGAGAAATTTTGTAGGTGTAACATTGTGGCTAGCTGGAGTTTATCCTTAGTTTACATAGCATAACTGGGCAGAGTGGATGGGCTGGACAGTCTTTCTGCCATCAATTACTAGGTTACCAATTTTTTTTTTTTATTTTTTTTTTTTAAACAAAGACCAATAGCAAGTTTATCTAGAAACTATTTTCTAACAAATACATAAAAAGGGGCTGATTTCAGTGGCACTGCTACACAGCCATGCAAACAGGACCTAGGTTCATTCCTGAGCCAGGGCTTCCACTCGCAGAGGCCTGCCAGGAGATACCACAGAGGCAGCATTCAAAGCCCCTGTGTGGTGAGGGAGCAGTGGTGGCACCTAGTGGCCGGATTTAGGGCCATGATTACAGGATAGAACAAGCACTGGGGGAAAACAAAGATCTATACTTGCATTCCCTAGGCTCGAGGAAAGATGAGATGGGGAGACATGAGAGACATGTAAATACCTCCAAGGTTTCCATGTACAGGAAAGTGAGGCTCTTTCAACAGAAAAGATGCTCTAGAACAAGGTGAAGGTGAAAGGAGATAGACACAGGAGTCATCTTTGGAAACATTTCTTTACAGAGAAGGTACTGGATGTATGGAATCACCTCCCACTGGAGGTGGTGCAGACAAAAACAGCATCTGGATTCTTGAAAGCATGGGAGAAATAAAGGGGATCACTAAAGGAAGTGATGGGCAGACTGGATAGGCAAATTGGGAAAGGATATAAACATGGGGGGGTGGGGAGGGAAGATTCCTGCTTCATCGTGATTGAAGGCTCGTGGCACTGGGAAAGAGATAATATAAAAGGACTGGTATGTAGTAAAACAATTCTTGTTGTATAGCGTTTGCCACTATTCTGTAACCAAGGACTTGTGAACGCAGTGTTTTATATCATGGAACCGACTGCAAAGTGAAGCACTCTTTTTCCCAAAGGCTGCCCTGCTAATAACTACTTCTTGATAAGTGTATGGCTAGACTTACAAGTTTGTGCTTTATACATTTAACTGATGCTAAAGCTTCCTCTGCAATGAATGTGGAAATGGATCTGGTACAATGGGATTTAATGAACCGCAGACATTTTTTCCACATAGTTTATAAGCTTCTGAAATTGCAGGGTTTATCCACCTGCAAAGAGGGCTTTGTTGCTGGTAATTCCTTTTTCATTAGGAGCATACAAATCACACACCTGGTCATTTGTTTTTGTAAATAATATTTTAATGATAGCTTAACATCTAAGGAACTCAATATTTTTTCTCTCTGTTTTGGGGATTATGCCACTTTTGACCATACAATATCTTGATTAATATGAATCTCAGAATAAAAAGCAAGTTTGCTTACCATAAACTATGTTCTCTGTAGACAGTAGGATGAGTTAGCCATGATATGTGGGGCAATATCCTCCAATGGCATTCAATGGACCCTTCATCTCATACAGCTTCTTCACTACAGAGCATATGCGGGAGCTCTGCTTAAGTATTGCCTCATGAGCCCCTCAATTTTAGAGCTAAGCTGTAGCTATGAAGTTGACTCTCCAGAGAGGTGGCAGGTATTCAGCATCGCTAATTCATCAGAAAAAAACTGTCTCTCTCCATCAACAAGCTAGGCTGAACTAGCCATGAATTGTGGGGAGTCCCAAGATAAGGGTTGCAGTGCAGCACTTACTGAAAACCCAACCCAAACCCCACCATGGAGAGTGGACTACTGGGTGAACAGGCTGCACAAAGATTGCTTGTGCAAACTTACTGTCACTTCTCAATAAACTGTAATGGGACACGAAGGTGTAAACTGATGACCAAGTCGCACCTTTGTAAGTATCCTTGACAGACATGGCTTTTAGATGAGCCACCAGTTTTAACCATGGCTCTCACTTGATAAGCTTTTAATGAGTCTGCAATCTGGAGACCAGCAAGTGCACAATATCCAATATAGTTTGCTAGCTAGTTGGACAAAGTGACTTAATTGCCATGTCCAGATGGTTAGGATCATAAGATGAATAGTCAAGATGCCTGACAATGTAGCAGAGTTCTCTTTTGGTATAAGCCAAGACTCTTATAGTCCAATGAATGAAGGGCTTTCCCCCCCCCCCCCCTTCATGGGCATCGGTAACATGACTTGATTTATAAGAAAGGATGACACCGCCTTTGGTAGAAACTTGGGGTGGTTTGGAGCATCACCTTACTGTGGAAGAACTACATGTATGGACAGTAATGTACCAATACCTGAAGCTCACCGACTCTCCTAGCTGACATCATAACAAGGAATAACTCTCCAAATAAAAAACTTCAAAGAAATCAACTCCACAGTTAAAAGGGTGGCTTCATAAGCTGCGCCAGACCATATTAAGGTCCGATGGAACAGGTGGTTTGGCCACAGCGGGTGGTCACTAAAGGATGAATGGATATCAGTTTATCCTCCATTTGAATATGGTAGGCAGCTATCGTACTGAGTTGCAGCCCAGACAAGGTACCAAGTCCCTAGAAGGAAAGAGAATAAGCACTGAAGCAGCTCCTGTGATTTGCAAACAGGTCCAAGGAGCTTTGACAACTCCAGAACGAAAACAGTTTTCATTTAAAACTAATTCCTTCTTGTTGAGGGATTCCTGGCAGATACCAATGTCTTCCACTTCCCTGGGTAGGGATAGGGATGCGATCACAGAGCACTCAGAATCCATGCTGTCAAGTTGAGCGAGAGGAGGTTTGGAAGATACAGATGGCCTTCGAGTCAATAAGGTCAGATTGGTCCCTAGAGGAATCAGGCACTGATGGTTAATTGTATGCATGAGAACCACAATTGTCTGGACCATGCCCCCTACAATAATACTGAATCACGCAAGTCTGATCTTTGAGCACTTTTTACATTGTCCTGGTTATTTAACAGAATCTGTGGAAAAATATTGAGATCTGCATGCCAGATGAGCAGAAAAGCATCTGGAGTGGATCAGAGTTTGCTTGGAAGAATGAAGCTAATCTTCCCACTTTTCTGCTTTCCTCTGTCATGAGGATGTTAATCAACATGCATCCCTAAAGGTTGAACCAGCGCGTCCACTCCCTCCGAGCAATGCTTCCTCCACCGGCTGAAGAACCAGGGAGCCTTGGCGTTGGCTAGCGTCGCCATGAGGTCCAGGTGAGGGGGACCCCACCTGTGCACGATTAGGTCCATCGCTGCGTCTGACAACTCCCACTCGCCGGGATCGAGATGCTGTCGACTGAGGAAGTCTGCTTGAACATTCTCCTTGCCCACTATGTGGGAGGCCGCCAGGCGATCTAAGTGCCCCTCTGCCCAGAGAAAGAGCTTGCCAGCCTCTAGTGCCATTAGACCCCTGGTCCCCAACCCTGTCCTGGGGGCCCACCAGCCAGTCAGGTTTTCAGAATATCCACAATGAATATGCATGAGAGAAAATTTGCATGTTATGGAGGCAGTGCATGCAAATTCTCTCATATGCATATTCATTGTGGATATCCTAAAAACTCGACTGGCTGGTGGGCCCCCAGGACAGGGTTGGGGACCACTGCACTAGACGACTTCGAGTCCCCCCCTATCGATTTATGTAGGCCACAGTGGTGGAATTGTCTGATAACACCTGGACTGCCTTGTGGCGAATCAGGGGAAGAAAAAATTTGAGGGCCAGGCGCACCGCCCAGGCTTCCAGACGATTGATGTGCCACCGTGACTGGGACAGGGACCAGAAACCTTGAGTCGTTTGATATTGGCAGATGGCCCCCCAACCAGAGAGGCTGGCATCCATCATAACTATGACCCATGAGGGAGTCAGGAGAGGCATCCCCTTGAGGAGGTGTGCTGGGGAAAACCACATTGTATATTGGCGATGGTAGAGTCAGAGAGGGAGAATCTCCTGGTACTGCTCGGACATCTGCTTCCAGCGGGATAACAATGCTTTCTGTAAAGGACGCATATGTGCAAATGCCCAGGAGACCAGATCGATCATGGAAGCCATGGTCCCCAGGACCTGCAGGTAATCCCACGCCGTGGGAAGCGGTAGAGACACGAAACTGTTCAACTGATCGATCAGGCCGAGTGCCTGCGAGTCCGAAAGAAATACTTTCCCAACCCGAGTGTTGAAAAGAGCGCCCAGGAATTCCAGCTCTTGTGAGGATCTCCCCCAATTCCTGGAGTCTCAACAGGGAGTGACAAACCGCGGGCCACTTGGAACGGCCGCAAGGGGACACGATATATAGATCCGGCAGGTCCAGGGCAAACTAACGTGTAGCAGTGTTCTATCACCTCGAGGACCCAGAGATCGGATGTGATTTTGGCCCACTCCTCGTGAACCAGAGAAAGACGCCCACCTAAGTTTCATGCGGAGGAATGGACCGGCCGAATCTCATTGGGGAGTTGACTTGGTGGTCGCCGTCTCGGAAACCTCGACGGCCACGAAAGGAATGCGACCACGACTGGGACCTGGACACGCCTCCTCTAGGGAAGGAGCCACACGCCCTGTTGCCATACCGGCGGTTCCCCCTGAAGCGAGTGCGAGTCGGGAAGAAAGACTTAGACTGGGACGGTCCTCTGGCAGCTTGTGGACCTCGTTCTCACCCAAGGATTTAATAAGCTGCTCCAGGACCTCACCAAAGAATAACTTGCCCTTGAAGGGAAGAGTGCCCAATTGAGCCTTCAATGAAGCGTCAGCAGACCAATTACGTAGCCAGAGAAGACGTCTGGCCAAGACAGTGGAAACCATAGCCTTTGCCTGGACTCAAAGCAAGTCGTAGAGGGCATCCGCACCATAGGCTATAGCGCCCTCCAAAGACTCGGCCTGCTCTGCCTCTGCAGACGGGAGGTCCTGGGTGCTGAATAACTGTTGCATCCACCTAAGGCTTGCCCGCTGCATAAGACTGCTGCAGATTGTCGCCCGGACTCCGAGAGCTAAAACCTCAAAAATGCGCTTCAAATAAAATTCAAGCTTACGGTCCTGCACATCCCGTAATGCTGTGGCACTCACCACCGGAATGGTGGTACGCTTTGTTACCGCGGTGACAGAAGAATCCATTTTCAGAATAGTCAACATTTCCAGGCAGTCCTCAGGAAGCGGGTAGAGCTTTTCCATAGCCCTACCAACTCGAAGACCCGTCTCTGGGGACTCCCATTCCCGGAGGAGGAGCAAGCGGTGCATCAGATGGAACGGGAAAATAGGTGGTAATGCCCTGAGTCCCGCCAGGACCGGGTCCACGTTTGGCGTCATCGCCGCCGCCACAGAGTCATCTGGTGGGGCATCAATTCCCAATTCCTGGAGAACAAAGGGAATAAGAGGCTCCAGCTCCTCCCGCTGAAACAAACGCAGGACACTGGGATCGTCGCCTTTGAGCGGGGGGGGGGGGGGGCCTGGGACCACCCGAACCGAGCCCCGAGGGTCTGGAATCGCAGTGGGAGATGGCACGGGCAAACTAGGAATTTTTGGGGGAGGGGGAACTATTGGGGGGGGTCCTACCTCCCTCTGTAGGCTAGTCAAGTATGATTCATGTAATAAAAGAACAAATTCCGAAGAAAAACAGGCCCGGGCCAATTTTTCCACGGGGGGGGGGGGCCCGAATCCCCTCCCCGAGAGCGAACCGGGCTCAAATCGGGGGGTAAAAGTGAAGAAACTGGATCCCCTGCCCCAGGAGCAGTATCTGTTTCCTCAGAAACACTTAAAATGGCTGCTGTTCCTGGGACGGGAACGGCCTGGCTACGCGACGAGGAGCCCGTCCTCAAGCAGCTTGCAGTGCCGAAGAGGAGCCTCCCCCCCCCCCCCCCTCGAAAGGCACTTGGAGCACACCCCCTCGTGGGAGAGTCGGGAGGCAGACTCCACACGCTAAACAGCAGTGAGGCCGTGGCATGAAGCAGGGAAACAGCTGCGATACAAAGAGAAACAGCTGACCGGGGAGCCCCTGAGGAGATGGGTGGGAGATCGAACCCTGCTCCCTCCTCACAAAAATCTGCTGCCTTTTTGGGTTTTTTTCTCACTAGCAAAGTCTAAATTTTTTAACTGCTGGAAGGTCCTCTGTGAAATAAATGATTTTTTTTTTACACTCACAGACAGGGGAATTCACATCCCTGACAGTCCAACGAGGAATGGGCATCTCGGGGCACGGCAGCAGAAAAATGTCGAGATGGCGCAGTCTTCGACCTTCTTCGGACTTCTTCAAACCTTCCGTGGTTGGCAAGGATATGGTTTGGTTGAGGTGGAAATGTGAGACTACTTTGGGTAAGAAGGAAGGAACCGTGCGAAGATGGATAGCCCCTGGAGTGATTCTGAGAAACAGATCGTGGCAGGACAGCACTTGTAGCTCAGAGATGCGGCGTGCTGAGCATACGGCCAGCAAGAACACCATCTTCAAGGTTAACAACCGGAGGGACAGGCCTCGGAGGGGTCTAAAGGCGGGTCCCGTCTGGAATTCCAAGACTAGGTTGAGGTTCCACAGGGGCACTGGCCACTTCAGCGGCAGGCGAATGTGTTTGACTCCTTTCAGGAAACGTGAAACGTCTGGGTGTGTGGCAATGCTATTGCCGGCACTCCTGAGGCCGTAGCAGGATAGCGCTGCCACCTGAACCTTGATTGAACTGAGGGACAGACCCTTCTGAAGTCCATCTTGCAGGAAATCCAGAATGATGGGGATTTTAGTGGCATGCGGATTAGTGCTGCGAGTTTCGCACCAGGCTTCAAATACTCTCCAGATCCTTATATAAGTTAGTGATGTGGAGAACTTGCATGCTCGGAGGAGTGTGTCTATTACCGGCCCCGAGTATCCCCTTTTCTTCAGTCGAGCCCTTTCAATGGCCAGACCGTAAGAGAGAATTGAGCTGGATTCTCGTGGAGGATGGGACCTTGTCTCAGCAGGTCCCTGTGTGGAGGCAGGGGTAGTGGATTCCCTGCCAACAGTCTTCTCATGTCTGCGTACCAGGATCTTCTTGGCCAGTCCGGGGCCACTAGAAGAACTAGGCCTCTGTGCCGCTGAATCTTGTGTATAATGGCGCCCAGCAGGGGCCATGGAGGAATGGCATATAGCAGGATCCCCTGAGGCCATGGCTGTACTAGAGCGTCGATCCCGTGGGAGAGAGGATCTCGTCTGCGACTGAAGTATCTGGGTACTTAAGCATTGGACCTGTCCGCTAGTAGGTCCATGCCCGGAGTCCCCCACTGATCCACAATCATCTGGAAAGCTGTGGGTGACAGCTGCCATTCCCCTGGGTTTAGGCTTTCCCTGCTAAGGAAGTCTGCCGTGGTGTTGTCCTTCCCGGCGATGTGGACGGCGAAGATGTCCTGGAGATTCGCCTCCGCCCAAGCCATCAGGGAGGCTATTTCTAAGGATACCTGTCGGCTTCTGGTTCCGCCCTATCAGTTGATGGATGTCGGTTGATGTATGCCAAACCACCTGTTCCACAGACATCACTCTGACTGCTCTGTCTCAAAGTCTGTGGGCAAATTGCAGGCATGCTAACCTGACTGCCCGTGCCTCTAGTCGGTTGATGTTCCACTCCGACTCTACTCTGTTCCACCGCCCCTGGGCGGTTAGCTCTTCGCAGTGGGCTCCCCAGCCGCTCAGGCTGGCATCTGTAGTGAGCAGGGTCCAGGATGGGGAGGACATCCTTGACCCCCGGCTCATGTGGCCGGGCTGCAGCCACCACCGTAACTGATTCCGTACTCTGGCCGGTAGAGGTAGATGCACGGTGTAGTTCCGTAATCGTGGACGCCAACGAGATAGGAGGGCGCGCTGTAATGGTCTCATATGGGCCCGTGCCCATGGTATCACTTCCAGAGTGGAGGCCATTAGGCCGAGGACCTGTAGGTAATCCCAAGCTGTGGGCCGAGCGGTGCGTAGCAGATTCTGCAAGCAATCTCGGAGTTTCGATTTCCTCTTGGAGGTCAGGCTGATCTTGTCTTCCTGGGTGTCGAATCGGACCCCTAGGTATTCCAGCGACTGCGAAGGCTGTAAGGAACTCTTGTGTATGTTGACTACCCATCCTAGGCTTTCCAGGAGAGATATAACTCGGATGGTTGCCTGGTGGCTCTCCTCCAGTGACTTTGCCCGGATCAGCCAATCATCTAGGTAGGGATGGACGAGAATGCCTTCCTTTCTGAGTGACGCCGCCACCACTACTATTACCTTGGTAAAGGTCCGAGGTGCGGTGGCTAACCCGAAGGGTAGAGCCTGGAACTGAAAGTGCTGACCCAGGACTTTGAAGCGTAAGTAACGCTGGTGATCCCGATGAATTGGGATATGCAAATAGGCCTCCGACAGATCCAGAGATGTGAGATACTCCCCTGGCTGTATTGCGCTTCGGACCGACCGCAGAGTTTCCATGCGAAATCCTGGGACCCGTAAGTGCCGGTTGAATGACTTGAGGTCCAGGACGGGTCTGAAGGTACCCCCCTTCTTGGGGACAATGAAATAAATGGAGTAATGCCCAGAATTTATGTCCCATGCAGGCACTGGGATTATGGCTTTTAGGGACAGGAGTCTCTCCAAGGTAGCTGCCAGAGCCGCCCTCTTGAGGGGTGGACACGGTGATTCCACAAACTTGTCCGGATGGGAGATGAAGGAAGTCCAGGTAATACCCTTCCCGGACAATGGCGAGGACCCACTGGTCCGAAGTAATCTCGATCCACCTGTGGTAAAATAGGGTTAGCCTGCCCCCTATGGCCTCTTCCCCCAGATGGGTCGGCTGATTCTCATTGTGGGGTGCGGCCGGGGCCCGACCCCGAGCCGGTTCCCCTCTTGTTGTGCCTGGTCCGAAAACGAGGTGCTTGGTAGAGGGCCCTGTAAGGATTGAAGCGTTGAGAGCTTCTACCTCTGGATGGTCTAGGAAAAGGGCGCTGGGTCCTCCTTAACCTGTCTTCGGGCAGACAGGGTAAGGGAGATGCGCCCCATTTGTTAGCCAGTTTCTCGAGGTCGCTGCCGAACAGGAGGGATCCCTTAAAGGGCATTCTCATGAGGCGAGACTTGGAGGAGAAGTCGGCCGACCAATTACGTAGCCAGAGGTGTCTTCTGGCTGCCACTGAGGATGACACTCCTTTGGCTGCCGTACAAACTAGGTCGGAGGCAGCGTCAGTGAGGAACGAGAGGGCTGATTCAATTTCTTCTCCCGGGGTGTTGTTTCTGGCTTGTGATAAGCAGGAGCGTATCACCACCGTGCAGCCGGTCGCAATTCGTAGGGACATGGCTGCCACCTCAAAGGCTTGTTTCAGAATGGCGTCCATGCGCCGGTCATGTGCATCCTTGAGGGCCGCCCCTCCCTCCACCGGAATGGTGGTACGCTTCACAATTGCGCCAACTATGGCATCTACCAACGGGCACGCCAGCAGCTCCTTGGTTGCCGGGTCTAGGGGGTACATGCTAGACAAAGCCCGACCCCCTTTGAATGAAGCCTCCAGCGCATTCCACTCCAGATCGATTAACTGTTGTGCCGCTTGTAGAAGGGGAAAATGGGGAGCCGTTTGGCACAGGCCCTCTAGCAGGGGGTTCATCCTCGGTTCCCCTGGGGTGCCCTGGCCCGGGATAGCCAGCTCCAACAGGCATTGAGAGACCAGGTCTGGAAGGTCCTCCTTAGGAAAGAAGCGTCTCATGGTTCGATACAGTTCTATCCCCGAGGGAAGTTCTCCCTCCTCGGGGGGGGTTCGCCTTCTTCCTCAGAATAATCTGAGTCCCCAAAAGTGGGGCTTCCGGGTGGTGGGTGGCCATGGCTAGGTCTGGAGGGTCCAGGGGCAGGGTCATCTAGTACGTAAGGGTCCGGTCGAGGATCAGACTGCATTTTAACGAAGGCATGAATCCCCTTAAACAATTCCACCCAGGAGAGTGAGGCAGGTTCTAGCCGTAGGGGCCCCAGGTCAGTGGGGTTCCCTGGCTGCTCACCACGGCCTGCTAGGTTCGGGGTGTTCCCCGAGGAACTGGCAGTCAAACTGGGCTGTGACCGGCCCTGGCCTGGAACTCCCAGGGCCTCCTCACATTTGGCACATAGGGAGTCTGCTTCCTCACTCTGTGTGGCTCTGAGGTGGCATGCTGAGCAGAGGCCTAGAGCTCTTATGCCTGACTCTGGAGGTGCCGGCTCTGCGGCCGCAGGGGCTCTCATACGCTCCATAACGTCTGATTCCCTATCAACGTGCGCCGATCAATATGCACCTATGCCTATGAGTATGCGCCTATGACTGTGCGCCTCTGAACGTGCGCTTACAATGCGCGTAGCAATGTGTGCCTATCATACGCGCCCGTCGCCCCGCGTAGCTCAAGGCGGCGAACCAGGGCGGATCGGCAAGTAGGCAGGCAAGATGGCGATCTCCTTTGCGGGCTGCCACGAAGGCAGGCCCTGCTAATCCTCGCTCTTCGGAGACCAGTAAAGTAAAGATGTACACCTTACCTGATCTTCGGCGCTTCCCGGCTGCGACCCGGGCGGTCTCCGGCTGCAGGGGGAGAGGGTAAGTACCGTCACCGCCGCGCTCGAGGAAGTGCACCCGCTGCCTCTATGCCACGCCCGAACTCGTCTCGTTCAGGGACTAAGTCCTCACCGGGACCGAGGCTGCCTCTATGCCACGCCCGAGCCCTTCTCACTCGGGGGCTAGGTCCCTGCCGCGATCCGGCCACTGGACCAAGGCGCTTACCTCCGAGGGACCACGGAAATCACCTCGGGAAACAACTAGGGGAGGAACCAGAGGGTATCCCGCAGGAGTGCGGGGCTCGTCTTCAGGTAGGATTTCAGCAAAGAATTTGGAAAAACGCTCAGCGAGCGTAAGGTTGCTCCAAACTGCTTTGGAGACGGAAATTACTGACTTGCTGCACTTCCTGCGGGGTATATGTACACGTGCTGATGTCAGATCCGTCTCCAACTGCTAGCACGAGCACGCTATACCCATTTGTTCTGAGTCCATCTGCTACACGCTAGGAAATACATGAATAGCTTCCAGGTAGAGGTGGTTGAGACAAGGACAGTATCTGAATTCAAGAAAGCATGGGAAAGTAGAGGGAACCTCTAAGGGAGTGGTAGGGATTGGAGAGCTGAATAGTTGGTATGGATGGGAAGACTGAATAGGATGTATGGTCTTTTCCTGCCATCATGGTCTAGGAACAGAACAATAATGTAACCCTCAGAAAAACAGAAGGCACCCTGGCCTCAAGTTTCTAAGCTGTTCAACTCAACATGCAGAGTGCTAGAACACAACATTTTACAATCCACAAATATATTCTAAGTGAGATGCAAAAATACCAATACTCACCATGTAGCAACTGTTCATATTGCTGTCGGGTAGTCAAAAATGTTTCTTCAAACTAGAAAAGAAAGCCATGTAAGATGGTTACACTGATGACCCTTACTTTAAAAAGATGATTGCAATCAACATCAGGGTTGCACTAATTTGGGATGGGGGTGAGAGGCTATGAACAATCCTGAAGGAGGGCACAATGGCTGCCTGATCGAGGACAGGGGAAAAAAAAAAAAAAAGGATGTCTGTGCTGTGCAGTCTTTGTAGCATAGAGGCACTGGAAGCGCAGGAGGGAGGGGGCTGCCAAGGCATAGTGTGGTTGTTGTAAGTATGTTGCAGCTTAGTTATTCATCTCTTTCACCAGGCTAGGGAGAGGAGTTGCTTCCTTTGCAGTAGGGCTGGGAAAAGAACTGCTCCTCTGCAGCAGGCCCAGACATAGGAAGATTTGCTCTCATTGCAGTGTTCCATAACCCAGGAAGAGTTATTACTCTCAGATTCCATCCCAGGTACTCCTGCTGCTGCCAGGTATTTATCTAGCGAGAGAGAGAGAGAGAGAGATCGCAGTTGCTGCCCACCTAGGGCAAAAGAATTGGTGAGATAGGGAGGGGAGTGGCCAGAGAGGAAGGGCAAATAAAAATTAGATAAGCAAAAACACAAAATAAAAAACTACAAAAAAAAAAAAGAGAAAAATTTAATAGAAAAAAGTTAGTGAAAACAGTCAAAAAAATTGAGCCCTAAGCTTTCTACCTCAGCTGGAAGCAACTTTTGAGTCTTCAGGGGCAGGGAACTAACAGAGCTCCACACTGTTAACTCAACTGAGGAAAGGAGGCAAGCTATATCACTTCAGGAGCCAGCCGCCACTTGTTAAGCCTATTTATGTCCATAGAAGAAGGGATGCATGTCTGCCATCTGTGTGTCCAGCCTCCTTTCCTCAGTTGAGCATATATGTGACATCTCCATCTGCTAGCAGGATTGCATAACCCACTTGTATGGACTGGCCTACCTAGACAAAAAGGAACATACGTTCGCATGACTGAGAAAAAGTTTTAAGTTCTACAAGAGACAAAGCTTGAAAAATGAGTTTTTGACCACATCTTTAATAAGTGGATAAAGAAAGTCCAGTTGGGCTCTCAAATTTCATACCTAATCACTAACAGGAACATGTAAATTACTCAATGAGAATAGAGGGCATATCAGTGACAGGAAGACGTGAAAGTAAAAGTATTGGTCTCTTAAATTCAAAGACTATTCTCAGCCAGGCAAGACTTAAACACAGTTAATAGTGCATAATGCCTGAAAATGCAACCCTGGAGGTTCCGGACTTAATTTCCTAACTAAAACACTTAAATTTAGCTTCCAGAACCTTGCTCTTTCTAGATCACCCATTCCTACATGTACCATGACAGCTGGCTCCTCCACAGTATTCTCTAAAATCCTACCTAGATCATGAGTGAGATCTGCTACCTTTGTACCAGGCAGGCAAGTTACCAAGAGATCCTCACACCCACCAGCCACCCAGCTATCTAATTCCTAATGATGGGATTGCTAACTACAATGGAAGTCCTAACCCTTCCTTCCTGGGCACATGCCCCTGGAGAGACAGCCTTGCTGTGAGGATAAGGCATCAACCTAGCTACAGGATCACCTCCTGCCACACCAAGGATGTAATCTTCTTCCCAGTTACATTGCTTCTTCAAAGCAGTCTTTATTTCTACAGAAAAATGTAGAGACTGCTTAGCAGTAAATCTTCCTGGAACAGCCTACGATATATTTTCAAGCATCATGAGAGAAAAATGAAACAGCGGAAAATCTTCAGAGAGATATTGTTACACTTATATGGTTCAGAATGCTAGATAACAGGCTTCTGGTAATTTTAGACAGGTGGTCAATACAATGAATAGCATACTGGAAATGACCTTACTACAGTGAACTTTAAATCCAGTGATCAAGAATCCATCAAGTCTGGTTTTCAGGATATCTATAATAAATATTCATAAGTTAGGTTTGCAAACATTTGGTCTAAGAACAGGTTAATTTGCACATTTTGCTTACTGTGAAAACCAGACCAGTACCTGAGAACTCTGAACAGGATTTTAGAACCACTGCTTTACTATCCTAGTACCTGTAGTTCTGGTAAACACGTACACCATGTCCAACTGTGGTCCAACACCACGGAAAGCAAGTGAAACAGCTGCTCTGGGACATCAGGTCAGAGCATACTGCAGAGAACGGCTACAGCTTTGCCAGGCTCATTATGGAGAGTCTGGCCATAAAGGGGGGGGGAAGCTCCAGAAGATATCAGGGCCAGAACAGTGACATCAGGCTGCATTGGGGGCCATCAGTACGGCAAGGCAGAAGGCCACAATGTGCAAGGTCCACACTGTTGAGCTGAGGGGAAGTACAGAGGATGTCAGGGCCTTTGAGGTAACATGCAAGGAACAGAGTAGTAGCATCAGGCTGCACTGGGGGCTACTAGGTCACACAGCAAGGCAGAAGGTTGCAAAGATGTCATGGTCTGGCAACCCGAGGCTGCAGTGGCAGAGGAAACTGGCCATATCTGCAAGAGTGGTGATCGGAAGAGGGGAAAGAAGGGTGGTGTGGAAGAGGGGTGTTGTAATAGAGATACTTCAATTGCAAATCTTTTGTTTCAGCTAATATTAATTAGAAAAATAATTTTTAAAGGAGGAAACGCAAAAAAAGATGCATCTTGCAGCTGCCTCCAATGAATGATTAATCTAGAAAACTACTTTTTAAATCACTTAACCACGAGTCCCTTGTCTTAAAATGCTCAGTAAATGGATAACATTTCACAGGCACTTTGCATAAACATAATTCTTTAAATAACTTAATAGCAAACCTCAACATTAGCTGTTGCCAGCAACCACCGAATCGACTCCATTCTGCCTCTTCCATTAAAATAGACAAGCTTGGGTTTTGCAGTCATGTTTTGTTATCTAAAAGAAGAAAAAAATATTGAAATAAATATATGGGTTTGGTGTGGCAGCCTTGATTCATTTGATTTTGTAGGGCATCCAGCATATTTAGCATTTACGAGTTCATTTTTTATTTCTGCAAATATTTCTGAAGCCATCTCCACATTTGGATGGCCAATTCTAAAAATACCTAGAGACCATGAACATTTTTGCTCTTAGCCTTTCAGCTATTCTCCTTACCTTGTCTAGTCTATGTAAGCCTCATCCCTGCTTCCCTCATCTATCCTACTGTTCAAGAATAGTCTTATAAGAACATCACTTTTATATTGCTCCACTACCTTGTCCAAGGAATCAGCCCAAATCGATCAGTCTCCATTCACTATCCCTCCTTTATCTTATACAGCAAACTTTTAGCAAATACCAAAATCTGTAACAGGCTAGACATCCTTGAAGGTATGGAAAACGTGAGGATGTATAAGAACGTAAGAATTGCCATATTGGGTCAGACTAAAGGTCCATCAAGCCCAGTATCCGGTTTCCAATAATGGCCAAACTATTTCACAAGTACCTGGCAAGATCCTAAACAGAAAATAGAACCCATGCTATTTTCATGCAGTGATAAGTAGTGGCTATTCCCTAATTAAGACTGAGGAATTGCGTTTGGCAGCTAAAACAGTTATATATTTGGGTTACAAAAACCCAAGGGAGCAGTACAGTTTAGGGGGTGAAGTTCTGTGCATAGAACAAGAGCAGGATCTGAGGGTGATCACATTTGATGATCTTAAGATGGCCAAACAGGTAGATAAGGTGAAAAGAAAAGCCAAAAAAAGACACTTGGTTGCTTCAGGAGAAGAACAGCCAACAGGAAAAGGATGCATCAATGCCTCTGTGTAAGTCTCTGGTGAGACCTCATTGGCAGTACTGTATACACTTCTAGAGATTGCGCCTTCCAAAGGGTATAAACCGAATAAGCTCTCCAGAAGACAGCTACTGAAATAGTTAACGGTGATCATTTCCATACCTCCAAGGAATTAATAAATGCACAGGAAGTGGGCCTCAACAGAAAGAAGGCTTTGCCCCGAGGTGTATAGGATGAGGCCAGGGCCGGTCGCTCTGGTCACGTGGTCTGCCAAGCACAGCCGCGACAGAGCCGTGCTCAGCAGACCATGAGGTATCTTCTGGGCCAGTAACCGGGGAAAATCCCCGGGCCAATCGTTACCCGGAATCCACCCCTGGATGAGGGTAAACTCAGGGGTAATTAAGGAAATGCTTCTTTACAGAGAGAGTAGTGAATGAACAAAATAGCCTCCCAGTGGAAGTGGTGGAAACAAGGACCATAATTAAAATTCAGGAAAACATGGAACAAGAACAGAGGATCTCTGGGGAATAGAAGAGAAGATAAAACTGAGCAGCAGATGTGGATGGGCAGACTGGATGGGCCATAGTCTTTACCTGCCCTTATGTTCTATGTTTCAACTATGACCTGAATCTGTCACTTAGGACCCTTTTCCCGCTTACAAAGATTTAGGACATCCTTCAGTATAGCCTTTTGCTCCATGCAAGTCACCCTCTTCAATACATGGCTCAAAACCTGATGTAAAGTTAGGGAGATGACACAGCCCTTGCTCTCACTTACCATGACCAGGCAGTGCCTCAGAAAATGCTACGAGGTCAATTTTTAAAAGTGTTGCTCATGCAAAGACGTCCATACATGCAAGTACGTGGGCCGTGCACAGCACAGATTTTAAAAAGCTAAAATGTTCGTGTGTATATACCCATGCACACGCCATAAATAAGGGGGCGGAAAAGAGGCAGGGCATAGCCAATATTTACGTGTGCTAACTCTGTACTTTAAAACTGGAAGCCATAAAGTGTGTCAGCTTGCTAGTCGTGTAGCTTTACTGCTGCTCCTGATAAGGAGCAGGTCTGTAGATCTCTTGTTTTAGGAATTACAGGCCAGTGTGAGGGGGGCATGCAGGATGAAGAACCAGGGGGGTCTGAGAGGCCTCAATACTGACTGGGCAAACTAGGGGACTAGTTGGAAAAAAATGGTAATGTTCTTCATACGACTGCGTTTTAAAATCCATTTACATATGCGCATTAAAGCTGGCAAAGTCCAATAGGAGATAGATGAAATAGGTTTGCTCACACTGATGTGTACGGGCACATCACCTATTTTAAAGTTAAATACCTAGCAAAGACCTTAAGGCTAATAACCATGGTATGAAGAAGTAGTAATGTGTGCAAAATGTGACTCCAAGAGGCACTGCTGACCTAAATATGTGTTTAAAGGACTGTACTGTGCTTGTACCCAGCCCACATATCACATACTATGCACAACGAGCAAGGCATTCCTGATGACTGCAGGGTACTTTTACAGCCTTGAGTTCCCAGTGCATGAGAGATGCCCAGACTCCAGGAATGCAACCACTCCCAGCCACTCACTTTTTTGTCTCCAGCCAAACAGCACAGGATTAGTTCTTGCTGTGTCAGTACTGGAGAAAAATGAGAGTGTTAAGTACATCTTTCAGAAAATTAAACATGGCAACAAAGACCATAGTAGCTATCTAGTCTGCCCCTTCCTGATGCATGTGGCACATTTAAAACTAATCGGAGAAAGTTCTTTTTCACTCAACGCACAATTAAACTCTGGAATTTGTTGCCAGAGGATGTGGTTAGTGTAGCTGTGTTTAAAAAAGGATTGGATAAGTTCTTGGAGGAGAAGTCCATTACCTGCTTTTAATTAAGCTAACTTACAGCCGCTACAGTAAGGAGCGGTAGGAAGAGGTGCGTTACGGCCGGGCGCACCCGCATTTGCCGCACGCACAGTTCGGATCACCTACCGCTCGATACTGTATTGAAATAGCATGCAAATGCAAGCCACGTCCGAAAAGCGTCCGTGAAGCGTTAGGCCCGGCAATCCATTTTACTGTATAGAGCACTATACAGCGCCTATACAGTATCCTGAGTGCGCTGGTACCTGTCATTTCAAATGACGTTTAAAGTGACAGGTACCAGGGGGGATTGAGAGTCCTCCCCCCTCCCGAAGCAAGGCAGGGCGAAAATTAACACAAAAGTGAATAAAGTGTAATAAAAGTAATAAAAGGTAAACTTACTGCATGTGAATTTTCTTTGAACAGTCCTCTCTCTCTCCTCCCGAGTCGCGTACTGCGGCTCCCCTTTTATATATCTGCCAATAGAATGTCTACTAAAAGCACTGCACTAATGTGATACCATTCACACTATTTCACTATAGCTTCTCTGCACAATTTTCAAGTTTATAACACAAAAAGATGCAGACAGCACTCCCAAGGTTCACAACTTTTACATATTTCGGTTTGAAACTCTTGCACTAGGAGGAGGCTGGTTTGTTTGTGGTGTTCTATTCATTTACCACTTTCCGTGAAGAACTAACGGTCAACAAACAAGTTGTTCGTGGAACCTTTTAACGTAATATATCCGCGACGAGTTTCTACAGTAAGCCTCTCTCCATCAGGTCAGAAAAGAAACTAAAGTAGTTATCCTGGGTTTAAGTAGTACAGAATCATTTAATGCCTAGACTGGCTGCATACTATTATTAACAGGGATAGGAACCAACATTTTTAAGTGACCTGGGGGTGCTAAACTTGATTTTTTAAAAGTTACCTCTCTTCAATACTAGTAGTGCTTAAGAACCAATAGAGCTGGCATTAAATGGTAAAAGGGGAATAGGGGCGAACCGCCCGAGGCTAGTAATCCTACCTACAGTTTGACCAAACTCTTTTTAAACCCTGCTAAACTAATCGCCCTTTAGCAACAGATTCCACAGTTTGATTGTGCGCGAAATGCAACACAAAGCTGGGGCACTGAAGTAACGTGAGCTCCTCGCCTACCAATCTTAGAAGACAAAACACCCATAACACAAATGCAAGGAGCAAAAGTCTGGGCAATTCTGAAAAGTCCCAACAATCCGCTCCCTCATCTTGCTTAAAACCTTCCAGCAGTCTAGCGCTCCAGATAGCAAAGAACAAAATAAACGAGCGAGCAGATAAACGGGGGACGTAAAGCGCGCGCTCGATGCACGTTCCCCGGCCCGGGACTCACCGAGCGCGAAGATCAACAACCAGCAGCCCAGCGAGACCCCCAACAGCGCGTGAACAGACCAGAAAGGAGGAACCCTGGCCGCTCGCGCTCACAGGAGATCTCTCGGGGGTGTGGCTAACACGGAGCACGCGAGGCGCGAAGGGAGGGTGCTACTATTGTGGGCGGGGAGGGGGCGGGGCGGCCAAAGGCCCCGCCCCGCCTCGAAGGGAGGGTGCTGATTGCCACCAATCGGTGGCGGGAACGTTGCAGCGGTGCCGTGACAAAGCGTCAAGGGTTCGGGTGTGTTTTTTTTTTTCTGATGCTCGTAGAAAGCAGGGGTGCAGAGGAAGGGGGTTGGAAGCAGAGCTGGGCATAGTGGGGTGTGGGGCACGAGTCTTCAGTGAGTCCTCCCAGCTTCAGATGGAAGAGCTTGGGCGGGGGCGACTAAGAGGGTTTTGTTTATACTTGCAGTAGCTCCTGGCCAGCTAGAAGTGATAGCGGGCGTGGTTGCCTTGCCCTCTCCAGTCCTCGTCTCGTTTTTGAGTCATCACCTCTACCCCTCGTCCCTGAATCCCAACCATCTCTGCCCCCACCCTCAAACACCTAATCTGCTCCTCCGCCTCCTTGGACCTTTCCCTCACCTGCCTACCCCGTCCAGATTCTGGGCAGCAGTGGAGTGAGACCGGGGGTCTGATGTCTCTTTACTGCTCCCATGCCGGTCATATCAGCTGTTTGACTGCTGGAGAAGGGAAAGGAACCAGCATAAGCGGGCTAGAAGTACTGCACCTGCCGGCACGTGAGCCGCTTTTCTTTGCTGCACGGGCTAGAGCAGAGGAAAGCAGCAGCCCCTATAGAAGGGGGTTACGAGTGACCGCAAGGCCTGGGGCACTAAAGAAAGATTTATGCTTCTGAGTTTTGGACATAGCCGAACGATCCCTGCACTGGTGATTTCACTAACAGGCACGAATTATTTTATATGGAGAAATTCCAGGATGCAGATGTTCACTTTAGAGAATTTCAGAGAGAAATTGTGGGCGTAGAAATCTGAGACAAATCAAAGGGCCCGACGTAATAACGTGCGTGGTAAAACTGCTGAAATTCAGCTCGCAGTTTTTTAACCCAAATGGGGAAAAAATGTATAACTCCAGCAAATAGGGGCCGATGCAATGAGTGCAGAAAGCCGACACTCAGTGTTGACTGCCTGCTTTCCTATCGTGTGCCCAGGCACCACCTGAGTGCATGATGCAATATGTAAATGATGGGTCGTGCCAAGGAGGCTCTAGGGACAAATGTAGGCACCTAGTGCCTCCTTGGCAGCAGGCACCCAGGAGAGGTGGCTGTCAGCGGGTTGGGAAAACAGATGCTCAATTTTACCAGCATCGGTTTTTCTAACCCGTGCACAGCCACACAGAAAAGCAGTATTTCTGCTTTTCTGTACACGTTTTGGGGCTGCTCAGAAATTAACCCCTGCTCTGGGTAGGGGTTAATTTCTGAGCGTAAAAACGTGTAGGTTGGACCAGTGGCGTAGCCACGGGTGGGCCTGGGTGGGCAGGTGCCCACCCAACTTAGACCCAGGCCCACCCAACTGGCACCGGAACTGCAAGGCTGTCGCGGGATCCCATCCCCGCGACAGCGAACAAGAGAACCCACGCCTTGCGCGCCATCACGGCACACATGGGGAAGCGCTGCTGCGGCCGTACGGCCAACCGGTCTTCCTGTTCGGGGGGGGGGGGAGTGGAAGCGCCGCGCGCAGCTTCCGCTTCCTCCCCCCAATGCAGGAAGATCAGCTGCCTCTCCTGCTGCCACCCATTCTCCTGCTATCTTCGGACCAAACGGCCCGCCGAACTTCCTGTTTGGGGAGCGGAAGCGCCGCCCACAGCTTCCGCTTTCTCCCCCAAAGCAGGAAGATCAGCTGCCTCTCCTGCTGCCACCGGCCTCCTGCTATCTTCGGGCGTCGGGCCGTACTGCCCGCCGAACTTCCTGCTTGGGGGGAGGGAGGAAGCGGACGTTGTGCGCTGCGCTTCCGCTCCCCCCCCCCGACAGGAAGTTCGGCGGGCAGTACGGCCCGACGCCCGAAGATAGCAGGAGGCCGGTGGCAGCAGGAGAGGCAGCTGATCTTCCTGCTCTGGGGGAGAAAGCGGAAGCTGTGCACGTGCTTGAATGTGTATGTGTGGATGAGAATGGGAGTGTGTGTGGGTGAAAACTGGAGCCTGGGTGTGTATGTGGGTGAGAATGGAAGCTTGAATATGTGGGTGAATGGGAGCTCGAATGTGTGTATGTGTGGTTGAGAAAGGGAGCCTGGGTTTGTGGGTGGGTGAGAATGGGAGCTTGAATGTGTGTATATATGGGTGAGAATGAGAGCCTGGGTTTGTGTGGGTGGGTGAGAATGGAAGCTTGTATATGTGGATAAGAATGGGTGCTTGAATGTGTGTATGTGTGGGTGAGAATAGTACCTTAAATGTGTATATGTATGGATGAGAATGGGAGCTTGAATATGTGTGGGTGAGACTGGGAGCATGGGTTTGTGGGTGAGAATGGGAGTCTGGGTTTATGTGTGTGGGTGAGAATGGGTGCCTGGATGTGCGTCTGTGTGTGCATAAGAATATAAGCCTGGGGAGGGGTGAGAAAGTGAGAACTTGAATGTGAGCTTGTGGGGGGGGGGGGGGGGGAGAGCATATGAGAGTGACAGCTTGAGTGTGTGAGAGGGAGTCTGTGAGAGAAAGCGTGTATGTGTGTGTGTGTGTGTGTGTGTGGAAGGGAAGAAGACAGTAATAGAAGAAAGACACTGAAAAGGAATTAGGAAATGAGCTATAAGGGAAAAAATGGGAAAAAGAGACCAGGACCAACTGATTAGAAAAATACAAAGATCAGACAACAAAGGTAAAAATATATATCTATATTTTGAGATGTTAGCAATTTAAATATAAGCAACACAACCGCTCTCTCAAAATTTATGGACAGGTAGGAGCCGTGTATAAAATCGTAATAATAAGAAGGCTAAAGTACCACAAATCACCGTGAATTATGTTTGTATCATTAAGTAAACCTCATACTTAGGCGTAGATGTGAATGCTATGCTGCATAATTTGGCATTATTTATCAGTAAAAAAACAACTAGTAGACCTGCATGCCTACAGCCCACCCATGTTAACCTTGTGCCCACCCAAAAAATCAATTCTGGCTACGCCACTGGGTTGGACACATGTTTTTTTAGATTTAAGGAGAATAGCTAATAGCCTCATCAACATGCATTTTTATGTGATGAGCACTATTAGTTTCACAGGGAGTTGGACGCGCTAATCCCCTTAAAAGGGGCTGTGGATGTGCATTCAACCACGGATTAAACAGTGCGCTTAACATCGGCCCCATAGTATGCTAATGCATCGGGAGTTTAAAAAGAGCAAACCCTGGATTGCTTGTACAATCCTGATTGAATATTAAGGTCCTCACTGTTGGAGATTCTGTCTGTTCACGACAGACTGTTTGCAAGGAGCTAGAAAATTAAAGTAGAAAATGTGATGGGGCCGAATGGGATACATCCAAGCGTATTGAGGGAAGTTCAGGTTACTCTGCTGGCTGACCTTTTCAATGCTTTATTTAGAGTCAGGAGTAGTTCCAAAAGCCTGGAAACAAGCAGAGATGGATCCTTGTCACAAAAGTGGGAGAATCTAAGAACTACAGGCTGGAGTGAGTCTAACCTCTGGTGTGACCAAATTAATGGAATTGGTGCTAACCCAAAGGATAGTGCGGTTTCTGGAATCCCAATGGGATAGAAGATCTAAGGCAACGTGGTTTTACCGCAGGTAGATCTGGTTAGATGAATGTAATCAAGTTCTTTGACTGGGTGACCAGAGAGTTAAATCAGGGGAGAGCGCTAGATGAGATTTACTTGAATTTCAGCAAAGCCTTTAACACAGTTCTGTATAGGCAAATTATAAACAAATTGAGTGCCCTAAGGTATGGGCCCTAAATTGATTGACTGGGTTAGAAACTGATTGAAGTGAAGGTGGAAGAGAGTAGTGTTAAACAGAGTTTATTCCAAGGAAAGGGGGATTTCCAGTGGTGTCCTTGGTTCAGTTCTGTTCAACATTTTTGTTAGCAGTATTGCAGAAGGGCTGTCGAGAAAAGTTTATATTTTGCAGATGATATCAAAATCTGCAACAGAGTAGACATGCTGAAAGGTTTGGACAACATAAGGAGAGATCTAGTGAAGCTTGAGGAATGGTCTGGAGTCTGGCAGCTAAAATTTAATGCTAAAAATATGCTGTCTCATATTTTTGAGTTGCATAAACTCAAGGGAGCAGTACAGTAGAGGGAATGACATTCCATGAACAAAACAAGAGCAGGATCTGAGTGATCATATCTGATGATTTTAAGGTGGCCAAACAGGTAGACGAGGCATCGGCAAAAGCCACAAGAAAGCTTGGGTGCATAGAGAGAGGAATAGCCAGCAAGAAAAAGGAAGTGGTATTGCCTCTTATATCTCTGGTAAGACCCCATTTGGAATCCCATATACAGTTCTGGAGACCTCACCTTCAAAAGGATATAAATATCAGGAGAAAGGTGTATTTCCTGGGCTGGAAATGGGGTCTGCTTGGTTCAGGACAGGTGCCTTGTGCACAGAGCCATAGAATTGTTGGAAATGTGGACCCTTGAGCCGACTCAAGAGTTGGAGGATCCACTGAAGGAAGGCCTACAGTGGCACTCGTAGCCGGGAGGCGGAACTGGACCAGGAGACCTGACAGGAACTTCACCTATACCAGCCCTCGTTCCCCGCAGGTTGAGCCCTTGGATGCCAGGGCCGGCAGGACTTAGGCGAAGGTCTCCTGGCGGAGGAAGTTTAGAGGGCAATCCAAGTTGGGGCTGGCAGAAGTCTGAAGAGGCGGTGGTGGTCCAGGAGTCGTGGCGGGCAGCAGAGGTTCAATACGAAGAACAAGGCCAGAGGGTGGGGCAGGCATAAGACAAGCGGAAGCCGGAGAACACGCCAAAGGTCAGGACGGGCAGAAGACAGGAGAATCCAGATACCAGGCCGAAGTTAGAACCGAAGAGACGACCGAAGGCGGGAGAAGGAGTGGAACCACAGGAACAGGAACGGAGCTGGAACAGGCAGGAACTCAGGAATGGAGGCAGGAGCAAGCAGGAATACTGGAATGGCGTCAGGAACAAGCAGGAACACTGGAACAAGCAGGAACAAGCAACTAGCTACTCAGAAGAGCTGACCTGTTGCCAAGGCAAGGCAGAGAAGTCTAAGGTGGTCTTAAATAGGCCTCTGCCGATGACATCAAGTTTGGGGCCGGGCCGAGGTTTCCCCGCCTTGGCCCCTTTAAATCCCGGGCCTATGCGCGCCTAAGGGGGCTGTCAGAATCTGTGCTAGGAGTTAGCAATCTGTTGTCAATCTGTTAACAAAGCTCTGTAGAGGAATTAGCAATCTGTTGTATGCTCTGCTAGGAGTTAGCAATCTGTCAGAAAGCTCTGTTGATAAAGCTGGTATTGAGCAATCTGTTGTTATTTAGAATAGTTGTGGGTGGATCCTTGGACCAGTGGCAGGTGACCACGCCCTCGGGGGAAATCCCGAGAGGGACCACTGGTCAGGCTTAGTGTAGGAGACAGACATACACTATTTCTTTTATTAGACAATATAGTAAACCACCAGAGGTGGCAGTAGTGAGCTGGAAGCGCCCGGCTGGGCTGTAGTCCCTCAGGTACTGGAACAGCGATCCCCAGGTGACTGAGCTGTAGAGAAACTAAGAAAGTGAGTAGGCAGTATATGCAGAGTTCTGGAACAAGTCCTTGATGGTAACACTCACACAATAGTCTCTTGAGGCAGCCCAGGAGATGGTATGCATTAGGCCCTCGAGGAGCGAGTACCTGATCCCAGGAAAAGCTCTGAGAGAGAGATGGAAACTCACTGATGTTGTAAGCAGCGATGACTTCTTAGCAGAGATGGTATTCAGGAGCAAGTCCGGGACGCGGGCCCTCGAGGAGCGAGTACCGGTTCCGGACTGCGACCTGAAAAGAAGAGAAAGCGAAGCCCCTGAGGAGCGGGTACCTCTAGTAAAGTCCGAGGAGGCAGAGTAGCTAGGGTTGCGGAGAGCGAATCCCATCCGCAGCGACCAGGAGGAAGCTAGGTAAACGAATCCCTTGCTAACTCGTCTTATTAGCGAAAACTGAGACCTTAAATATCTGGAGCTGGTGACGTCATCTCAGGGGGACGCCCCTGAGGTTCACGCCAACACTGGTACATCCGTAGGGCCACGCGCGCGCGCGCCCTTAGGCATCAGATCAACATGGCGGCTTGCAGCGTCAAGCCAGTCCAGGGACGCCGAAGGAGGACAGCATGGAGACACCGCAGCAGCTAGCCTTCCATCAACCCCGAAGGGAGTCGCCAACGAGGTAAGGTGGGCGGAGCAGAGACGTTGAACAGCGACGGACACAACAGGGGCACAGCCCCAGAAGAGTTCGGCAGCATCTCCCTCGTGGGGAGAACGCCGCGACAAGGCCCCGGAGCGGCCTAGCCCGGGGAGATGAAGGCAGCAGAGGAAGCTGGCGTCAGCGGGTAAGGGAAGGGGGAGCCGCAGCCAGGTTTCCCAACAAGAATGGCTCGGAGAAAGCCAACCTTGGACTAAAATTAGCCTCCTATATAGTTCCTGAGGGATCTGGAGGATGTTTCCAGCATTTAGACAATGTGGAAGTAAAAAAAAAAGCATGGGATGCCGGGTGAGACCTGTGAGTTCTTTCCTTGGATGTGTATTAATGTTATATGGAGCTAAAGTCCGGAAGTCTGTTCCGTGTCTCTAACCAGAAGTCTTGTCTGCTTTTGTTTTGAGTGCTGTTAACTGAGAGAATCTATGGTGAAAAGACCAGGACTGCATACCTGGACTAGAAGCAAGCCTTACTCTAATTGTGAATGATTTACATTTTCATGCAGTGCAGAAGGCAGGAACTGTTATGTTATCACCATCTCTTAAGTAAATCCACTATTGCAACTTAAATCCTGTGTGTGTGTGTGTGTGCTGCAGAGACCTTCAGCCTGACAAACCGAAGAGAGGGCAGCTATTAAAATGGTCAGCAGTCTTCATCATAAGAGCATCTGGGGACAGGCTTACCTTGATACCCTGGAGCAAATGAGGGAAAGGGGAGATAAAAAAAAATACAGAGCCGGCTGTAGGCTAACTGGTGCCCTGTGTGTAAACTTAAATTGGCGTCCCCTCTTCTCCTTCGGAGACTGCATCTCTGGCACAGCCTTTCCCCCTTCGATAGTGGTGATTCTGGCACAGCATCCCCCCTCTGCCCAGCAGCACCTTCTCTTATCTCTCTACCCAGACCCCCTTTTTCATTCTCCCTTGCCCACAGAGCCCAGCATCTTTCTATCTCTTTCCCTGTTGTCCAGCTGCATTCCCCCCCCCCCCCCCCCGCTGTCTTTCTCCCTACCCCCTTCCTCCTCCCAGCAGGCTGATCCTTTATCCACACCATCACAGCCTCCTGCTGCTGTTGGTGATGTGGGGTAGGGGTTGCAAGGTTATTCTTTCAGCACAGCTTTGATAAGCTGCACTGGACATTGCCGGGAATGGGTAAGTTGGGATCCCGCTCCCAGTAGAGCTTTTATGGGTTCTGGGGGATGGACAGTGGGTCTGGGGGTGGGGGTGTTGCGGCCTGCTTATCACGATAGTGGGGAGAGTGGGAGTGGGAGGGCCTGATGCAATCCTTTCAAATCCGGGAGAGGGGGGAGAAGGTCCACAGCGGGGCATGTTAATGTGATGCATATAGGAGGTGATGAGGGGTGGGGACTGCAAGGCCACTATGGCCTTTTTGCTATTTGTTGATGGAGATGGGAGGAAATCAGGCCACAGGGCCCTGTACTTGGTTTTTGTTTTTTTTTATTTTTCTTGGGGGTACTTATCCAGATAAATAGCCCAAGGCCAGATAACTTGGAAACCTAACCAGCTAAATTCAGACCTAACCAGTTAGGTTTTTAAGTTATCCGGTTATATGTAGTTGGATAACTTTAAGCAGGTGTATTCAGCCGGACAGTTATCCATCTGAATATACAGAACAAGTTATCCAGCCATCTTTAGCCGGATAACTTCTCAACTAAACGGCCTACTGAGTATTGACCTCATAATCTCTATTCACCAATTGTCCTCTTTCCAGGCCATCAACTCTGGAAACATGATATCTAGGTATTTCGCATTGTGGAACAATCTCTATAGTGAGGTTTTCATCCCGCTAAGTTTCTCACACTTTCTCTTATATCACATTTCTCTCTCTCCGACACAGCAGCGTTTTGGCATCAAATTGCCTGTATTGGAGAACGGAGTGTTCACAGTTTTACATAAGAACATAAGAAAATGCCATACTGGGTCAGACCAAGGGTCCATCAAGCCCAGCATCCTGTTTCCAACAGTGGCCAATCCAGGCCATAAGAACCTGGCAAGTACCCCAAAACTAAGTCTATTCCGTGTTACCATGTAATGTTTGCTAATGTGCTCTGTCTGCGAGGAAACACAAGGACGGTAACTTTGACACCGGCACGCGGGCACACATGTACACGCTTATGCCAGCTCGCACCAAAGCACTTGTCCATTTGATAACATACACGCTTACATGTGCACATGGTATAAAATAGGCCATACACGCATACATGTGTACACAGTTTTATATGGACGTGAGCACGAGCGCGCAAATGTCGCCTCTACCGCGTAAGTGCGGGAATTTTAGTAGATGCACGCCAATGCAATTACCAGTTTTCCCAGTTCGTTCCCTGTTCACCCAGGTAAGGGACAGGACTTCCTAATCCCCCTAGTTAACTAGCCTCCCTTTTACCTTGTTAGCACCAACCCTTAAAACCCTGCTGACTAGCCTAGATGTTTTTAAATTGGTGAAGCTCCAGCCGGCCCCTGCGTTAGTTCAGCCTTGCCTCCCGACAGTGGGGACCTGCGGGGGTTCGCCCTCTCAGGTAGCGCCAACTCCCCCTCGGGCAAAGGGTCCACATCCTTGTCTGCCAACACAACATTTCACTGTCATTTTCTACAATGCAGATGAACACATCCCAATTTTTTGTCAAGTCTCCTTATTTTCATTTACATTTTTATTGATACCAAACATAGACAAGGTTAATAATAATATTTTGCCATCATATACATAAAGCATAATTTCTCAGTCAACCTACATAGATAACATCACCACCCATCTTCTTTTTTTTTTTAAACTTAATTTTCATTAAAAACAAATATATTCACAAATCACTTATTTTCAGTTCCTAATTTTCTGGAGAGAGGGAACTGGCTGTAGGATATCAACGTTAGCATAATTTTCCACATCTCTTTTCTTCAGGAGTATTTACCGTCTTCTTTCTCAAAGAATACCAGCACGGACTTCCATAACTGAGTAAATGTATCTTGATACACAGCAGTACATTTTTTGCAGCAGGAGTACAGACCAAACCCTTTTTCTGCCCTGCCACATCACTGAAGGAGAAATCATCTTCCAAGCATCATCTGCTATCTCACACCTTGCTGGAAATCAGCCATTGTGTCATTAACCTATTTTTCTGATTATATAAGTCTCTAATTGGCGTTCCCAAAAGAAAAACACCTTCTCCAGTACTTTTTGATTTAGGTGTGGACACTTGGACCAAGGTGGAGTTGGCACAACATGCAGGGTGGAGCCCTGCAGGTCCCCACATCATCTGGCAAAGCTGGCTGAGACAGGCTGAACTGCAGTTTCACCTATACTAGCCATCGTTTCCCTTAGGCTGAGCACTCGGGTGCCGGGGCTGGCAGGTCTTAGGTGGTGGCCTCTGCTGGGCTGGAGATCTGTGGAGAAAGGTTGGTCACAGGCTAGGGTCTGGGGAAGGTGGTATAGGCATAGTTGGAGAGCAGGCGATGGTTGAGGCAGGCAGAGTTCAGATGTGAGCAAGAGTCGGGCAGTGGTCAGTATCAGGTGGAGTTCAAGCATAGTCAGGCCAAGGTCAGAACCAGAGATCCGTCCAAGGGCAGATGGGACGGATAGGCAGGCAGGAAGACAAGGAACAACACAGGTGGGCTGGCAAAGACACTGAAGACACCAAAGAACTGAACTAGCTTTCAAAAAGGAGATAGAGCAGCTTTTAAATTAGAACAAAGGGGAAAGCCAACAGTCACTCAGTGCATGGTTCGGATGAATGTATCTTTGAAGGATACTAATAAAACAGGAGAGTTAGGGCATCCCAATAGACAGGTTCCAATAAAAGCAAAAATAGTCCATGTGCCTATAAGTAAAGAATCACCTGAGCTAAAGAATTCCAAATTATCCCTATCAACTGAAAGGATGAATAAACGTGTACAAAAGTGAACCGGTAGATGTAGTGTATTTGGATTTTCAGAAGGCTTTTGAAAAAGTCCCACATGAAAGGCTTCTAAGAAAACTAAAAAGTCATGGGATAGGAGGCGATGTCCTTTTGTGGACTGTAAACTTGTTAGACAGGAATTAGAGAGTAGGATTAAATGGTCAGTTTTCATAGTGGAAAAAGGTAAATAGTGGAGTGCCTCAGGGATCTGTTCTTGGTCCAGTGCTTTTTAATATATTTAAAAATGATCTGGAAAGGGGTACGACGAGTGAGGAGTTAAATTTGCGGATGACCAAAATTATACAGGGTAATTAAATCCCGAGCAGATTGTGATGAAATCGGTTGGAGAATGAGTGAACTGTACTATGGGATTATGAATGAGAAGAAATATGGATACTGAAACTCATCTGAGCTGAGGAAGAGTGGGAGATATTTTTTGTACTACTGAAGAGAAGATTTGGAGGAAGAGTATTTTGTTGTTGCTATTGATGCTGCTAAATCAGTGTTGTAAGATCCTGTGAACCTTGATTTATTCAGTTAATTATTTAAACTTTATTCTATTTCTTTTAATATAATAGTTGGCTGGAAACCCCAGAAAAATAAAAGTATTGTCTCTTTAAGGATACCTTTTGAGTGAGACCCTCCACAGACCCAGGGTGTGGATTAAAGAGAGACATTTTGTCAGTCCTTGCAAGAAGTCGAGATGCAGTCAGAGGGATCTCAGAGGGGAAAGAAATGTTTTGTGGCAATTTCTGAACTCAGTATGGGTAATATGACTCTTGCCTCTGCGCCAGATCCACTACACCGTCTGCTCGACCAGTTTTGTTTTTTTAATTCACAGAGAGACTGGCGCTTAAGTGCCCCATAAGACAAGGCTGACATTGTCACATTCCACCACGTTTGCTCTCTTAGATGCAGTTTCACTGTAATTGGTGTCAGTGAAAGGATTCTGAAGGTAACTGGCAGTGAGCTTGATGTGTCTGAAGTCACTGAATTGTCTTTAAAAGTCGCCTGCAATTTTTTAAAACCTTTTTCACCATAAGTTACCTGGCCAAAGGATGCATCATCTTCCTGCTTCTTCTCTGGACCTGGAATGCAAGTGAAAACTGCTTTCTTGATTTGAGCAGCTTAGTTCTGACTCCATTTGTAACCCTTACTGTGAATTCCTGCACTGACGTACTAACAAAAGCTGGG
Source organism: Rhinatrema bivittatum (assembly GCF_901001135.1). Taxonomy (NCBI): domain Eukaryota; kingdom Metazoa; phylum Chordata; class Amphibia; order Gymnophiona; family Rhinatrematidae; genus Rhinatrema; species Rhinatrema bivittatum. The sequence goes on along the minus strand of NC_042617.1, from coordinate 416,885,349 downwards.
ATCTCTTTAGGACTTCCACAAACCTTGCAAGTCATCACTAGGGGTCTTGTGTCTGTCTGAGAGTTAGTTGCTCCATCAGACAAGCAGAGAACTGCAGTAGAAGTCATTTCCCAAGCTAACTGAGCTCTGAATACAAGACCGGGGAAGGACCCTAATCTTATTATTTATTTGAAAAAAAGGGCTATCCTGGAGGTGCTGGGAAGCAAGCAACTGCCCATTGCCCCTGCTGTTTGAAGTTTCAGCCCTGCAAGAAGCAATTCCACCTAGAGACAGTAGGAGTGCATTTACGAAAACCTTGTGCACCCATGCAGAAAGCGGATTAAACTGGTATTCATCTACAGCGGTGTTTCCCAGCCCTCTCCTAGAGGCACATCTATCCTGTCAGGCTTTCAGGATTGCCACAATAAATATGCATGAGACAGACTTATATGCACTCGGTCTCCAATGTATGCAAATGTGTCTCATGGATATCCTGAAAACCCGACTGGGTAGGGATGCCTCCAGGAGAGGATGGGGGAACACTGATCTACAGAGCCAAGGAACTGAACTCAGCAACATTATAGGACTGTAAGTTTAAATGCTAGCAGAATGTTCTACATTACATACAGTGAAAACAATTGTGTTAATTCATGCATATCTATACTAATGTGAAAGTTACTTCCTCTTATTCGATTGCCTCAGTAAAAAGTCATCTGTTGCAATTCCTTTCCTGTGTTGAATAGTTTATTGTTACCATGTGCCCTAACCGTTGCATGCTCAGAAGTAGCAAGCGCATGGGAGATAATGTTGGATTTGTTCTCCTATGCAAAAGTGCAGACATTTACAGCCAGAATTCCATCTTGAAGAACCCTGGGAAAGTGAGGAGATTGCTGTTTGATATTATGTTTTCCCCTTCTCCCTGTAGCTACCTCTTTCTACCTGGAGAGCTTAAACTAAGAAGCAACAGAGGGTTACACAGTCACTGATCCAATCAGTTAGGTCAGAGTTTTGTTCTGCCCTTGACATTCAAGATTCACAGCATTTGGTTTAGAAGTGAGCCATGGCTGATCATCGAGCCTTCTGTCTTCAAAATATGTTTTCATTTCTAGAAGGGAGGCCTGGAAACACTCCAATACTTTTGTCTTGCTGAGTCACCATGCTTAAGACTGCATGCTGTTAGATAAGATAAGTTAGATAATTTTAAATAAATAAAGTTCACAGGCAGCAGTGTCTTGAATAGTCCTTGTTGCTACACCCTGCCTCGGATTAAGTTGACAGTCTTCACAACCACACTCATGATATTCTCTAAACTGAGCAGTTTTTCACATAAAACCTGCAAAGGGATGATGCAACAAGAAAATCAGGGAAGCCAGGGACATTTCTGGACATAGTAATAAAGTCAGTTTTCTTTCCTAGCATTGCAAGTGCATCATCAGTTTTTATTGACTCAAGTTCTTATAGTGGGACAACAAATCTCCTATAAAGGCAAGAGTGGGAATATTTTTAGAAAACTTAAGTGCCAACCAAAATTCCTAGGAGTCAATATGAAAAAAATTTGTAATAGCTTTATTTTTTTTTATTTTGTTGTTTTTCAGGCACTTATCTTGAAACAAGAGCTTGTGTGGTTCTTCTATTTTTCTTGTTTTCTTCATGAAACTAGTAATGTAACGAATTCCATCGGTCCCGACACACGCCATGTTTCGAGTGAAAACTGCCTCAGGGGATGGGGTTACTAAATATCCAAAAGCTGAAATAAGGAAAAAGAAGTGAAACAGAATGCTAGCACATAGCTTATAAGGTAACATCACATACACCCCCCCCCCCCCCCCCATACTTTTAAACCTCATTTTCTCACAGGTTCAAACCCGACCCCAGAAGTAATCTGATTTATATAGACCAATGCTCATTGAAGAAATGTCTCCTATCGGCCCTGAAATAATGGTATGACATCATTGCTTACCAAGTAAATTAAATGTAAAGAATGTCAAAAAAATCTTCTATTGGCTCATATGGTTCCAGAATGACATCATCAGTCACTATGTGGATTGAATACAAAAATAGACATAAAAAATGTCAAAAAAGGAAATCATCCCAAAATGACATCATTAGTCACTATGTCGATTAAATACAAACATTTTAACTAGCGAATACCAATCAATTTCTGTGTTTAATCCATAAGGAGTCACTGAATTAACTGTAAAAATCCAAAATTGTTCTCTTAAATTAAGTTTGTAATCCAAGCTTAGATCAAGACTATAGCCCTGAACTTGTTCAATAAAGATCTGAAAACGAATGAGATTTATCTGGCATGTTTTGTTACCACCCATGATACAGAACTTTCTTTAGGGAAAACTGGTGCTTAGTGGCCAGAATGTTAGAGATAGGAATGAGGAGAATACAGGTTGTCTTTTCCATGACTTAGGATCGCAAGTAAGGTGGGAAGGCAGTTGGCAGTGTCTTGTAGCAGACAGATCCCTGCACCCCTAAACCTGTGTACAGTCCATCCCCTCAGCCTGTAACCTTAGGGTCATTTTGGACCCCTTTCTCTCCTTCTCTACACCCATCCAAACCACTGCTAAAACATCTTGTCTCTTTCACTAAATCTGTCTCTTCCTTTCTGAACACATTATCAAAACCCTTATCCATTCTCTCTTCACTTCCCATTTAAGACTACTGTGACCTGCTCCTCATAGGTCTCCTAGTAAACCATCTCTCTCCACTACAATCTATTCAAAATTCAGCTGCATGATTTATCTTTTGCCAGTGTCGCTACCCACATATAACTCTTCTACAGTCACCTGTTATGAATCTGTTAGACTTTCTGCTAGGAGTTAACAATCTGATAGAAACTGTTATGCTGATGGGAGGAGCAAGCAGAAGGAATCTGTACTAGTAGACTGCGGAGTAGCAATCTGTAGTATTTGATATAATTGTGGGTGGATCCCTGGGCTGGTGGCAGATGACCACGCCCTCGGGAGGATATCCTGAGAGGGACCACCGGCTAGGATTGAGTATGGAGATAGACACACATTAGTTCTTTTATTAAACAGGTATGAAGCCACCAGAGGTGGCAGTAGTGAGCTGATATGCCCGGCAGGGCTGTAGTCCCTCAGGTACTGGAACAGCGATCCAGGATGGCTGAGCTGTTGAGAAACTGTAGAACGTGAGTAGGCAGAGTAGACAGGGTTCATGAACAGAACTAGATGATAAAACTCACATAAGGTCTCAAGGAAGCTCAGGAGCTGGAACGATATAGGCCCTCGAGGAGCGAGTACCTGGCTCCAGGGAAAGCTATGAGACAGCGATGGTAACTCACAATTGTTTGTAGTAGCGATATCTTCCAGGCAGTAGAGAATCTTCAGAGTATACAGGAACATGGGCCCTCGAGGAGCGAGTACCGGTTCCTATCTGTAATCTGAAAGGTAAAGAGAGAGCGAGGCCCCCGAGGAGTGGGTACCTCTGGTAAGTCCGAGAAGGCAGAGTAGCTTGGAGGAATCGTAACCGGATCCGTATCCGTATCTTCTCCACTCCTTGCTAACTCAATTAGATAGTGAAAATAGAGACCTTAAATATTGGAAGTGGATGACGTCATCTCAGGAGTTGCCCCTGAGGTTCGCGCCCTTGCTGGTACTTCAGTCAGAGCGCGCGCACGCGTGCGCCCTAGGTCATCAGGCAAAATGGCGGCTCTGCAACGTCGAGCCAGTCCGGGGACGCCGGAGGGAGTCGGAATGGAGATGCTGCGGCAGCCAGCCATCCACTAGACCTGGAGGGAGTCGTCACAGAGGTAAAGAGGGCGGAGTGAGGGCATCGAGCAGCGACGGATGCAACATGGGGCTTGGTTTGGCCTCTGTTGGAAACAAGATGCTGGACTTGATGGACCCTTGGTCTGACCCAGCATGGCAATTTCTTATGTTCTTAGAGAGAAGGATCAATAAGAACCCACATCTTGAAGGTCTCTATTCTTTTTAGATTGGTTGTGATCTTCTTAAAAACCAACGTCAGGAAGTATTTCTTCACGGAGAGGGTGGTGGATGCCTGGAATGCCCTTCCGGAGGAAGTGGTGAAGACCAGAACTGTGAAGGACTTCAAAGGGGCATGGGATAAACACTGTGGATCCATAAATTCAAGAGGCCGCCAATGAAGAGTGGGGGACTCGCCAGAATGACAGCTACTGCCTGGAGATAATACCCTTATTCAATAATCATACACATGGTTACTGTGACTCCAACATCGCTCTAAGCTTCAACAGCAAGAGGAAATGTGGAAAAAAGGATTTGCACTCACAAAGTGGGGAGTAGCTGGCTTGTTAGGGCGGTTACTACCCCAAACCAAATAAGCCTGATACTTCACTTTCAATGCATATCCAGCATAGTTCTCTGCTTCAACAGCAGGGCTGAAGAAAAACTGATACTTCACACATCCAGCAGAGCTCTCTGCTTCAACGGCAGGGGAGAAGAAAAAAGGATTTGCACTCACAAGCGGGGAGTAGCTGGCTTGTTATGGCGGTTACTACCCCAAACCAAATGTGCCTGATACTTCACTTTCGATGCATATCCAGCATGGCTCTCTGCTTCAACGGCATGGGAGAAAGACTGATACATCACGCATTTCCAGCATAGCTCTCTGCTTCAATGGCAGGGGAAAAGAAAAACAACCAATAAGGGCTGTATAACATAGTCTGGGTAAAACAAATAAGCATGGGTGTAGCTTGCTTATTGCGGCGGTTACTACCCCTACTACCCCTAACTAATCAAGCTAGACATTTCACTTGGATGCAGCTCCATCACTGCTCTCTACATTAATGGTGGGGGTGGAAGGGAAATAGAACCAAGAGCTAAGAGAAACAGATAAGTATGAGAGAAAAAATGTGTGAGGCTTGCTGGGCAGACTGGATGGGCCGTTTGGTCTTCATCTGCCGTCATTTCTATGTTTCTATGTGGCAAGCATTTCATTAAACAGTTTAGTTAAAGGCCCAGAATATGAAACTTGAAAATTTTATAATACTCAGAACCAAATCCATCCAATCTGCATGCCTTACCAAAATTTCAACTCTTAAACTGCACAAAGACCTCAGAATCCCCAATAGGTTTATTTAACCTTGTTAGTTTATCATCCCCCGCTTAGGCCAAGTCAAATTGTCAAAGAATGTGGTTTTTACAGTCACATTGTCTCTCTTTGAGCTATAGACTTTTTAAAAAAAGTCTAAAAACCTCTTCGTAATATGTTACAATCCTGCTCGCGGAGCTCATCCCGCGAGCAGGCCTCTCCACTACTCATCGCCGCCGACTGTCTCCGCGGTGGGCCGCAGACACCGTGCCACTGTCTTCCGTGGCCTAGTGCCGCTGCCTGGACTGTTGCCGACACTGCCGGACCACGCCCCTCAGCCTGGCCGCCATTATCGTTCTCCTGAATATCAAAATCACAGAACATATAGAAAGACATGGTTTAATGGAACAAAGTCAGCATGGCTTTACCCAGGGCAAGTCTTGCCTCACAAATCTGCTTCACTTTTTTGAAGGAGTTAATAAACACGTGGATAAAGGTGAACCGGTAGATGTAGTGTACTTGGATTTTCAGAAGACGTTTGACAAAGTTCCTCATGAGAGGCTTCTAGGAAATGTAAAAAATCATGGGATAGGTGGCGATGTCCTTTCGTGGATTGCAAACTGGCTAAAAGACAGGAAACAGAGAGTAGGATTAAATGGACAATTTTCTCAGTGGAAGGGAGTGGACAGTGGAGTGCCTCAGGGATCTGTATTGGGACCCTTACTGTTCAATATATTTATAAATGATCTGGAAAGAAATACGACGAGTGAGATAATCAAATTTGCAGATGACACAAAATTGTTCAGAGTAGTTAAATCACAAGCAGATTGTGATAAATTGCAGGAAGACCTTGTGAGACTGGAAAATTGGGCATCCAAATGGCAGATGAAATTTAATATTCAGGCAATATTTTACATAGTTAGATATATATTTACTATTATTATTATTTTCAACCTGATAAGCAATATTTAGACATAGTTAGACTTGTTCAACCTAAAATAATTACTTAATAGTCCCCGTAACATCTTGTTTACATGTTACCCATTTATATTGTTCATTGTTTGTTTTTAATTGGATTCTCTTTCATATTGTTAGTTATATGTATCAAACTCGTTGTATGTATCAAGTTGTTATTCTGTAAACCGGAGTGAAGGCATTTTTTGCTATACTTCGGTATAAAAAAGACTTTAAATAAATAAAATAAATAAAATAATATGGATAAGTGCAAGGTGATGCATATAGGGAAAAATAACCCATGCTATAATTACACAATGTTGGGTTCCATATTAGGTGCTACAACCCAAGAAAGAGATCTAGGCGTCATAGTGGATAACACGTTGAAATCGTCAGTTCAGTGTGCTGCAGCAGTCAAAAAAGCAAACAGAATGTTGGGAATTATTAGAAAGGGAATGGTGAATAAAACGGAAAATGTCATAATGCCTCTGTATCGCTCCATGGTGAGACTGCACCTTGAATACTGTGTACAATTCTGGTCACCGCATCTCAAAAAAGATATAATTGCGATGGAGAAGGTACAGAGAATGGCTACCAAAATGATAAGGGGAATAGAACAGCTCCCCTATGAGGAAAGACTAAAGAGGTTAGGACTCTTCAGCTTGGAGAAGAGACGGCTGAGGGTGGATATGATAGAGATGTTTAAAATTATGAGAGGTCTAGAACGGGTAGATGTGAATCAGTTATTTACTCTTTTGGATAGTAGAAAGACTAGGGGGCACTCCATGAAGTTAGCATGGGGCACATTTAAAACTAATTGGAGAAAGTTCTTTTTTCACTCAACGCACAATTAAACTCTGGAATTTGTTGCCAGAGGATGTGGTTAGTGCAGTTAGTATAGCGGTGTTTAAAAAAGGATTGGATAAGTTCTCGGAGAAGAAGTCCATTACCTGCTATTAAGTTCACTTAGAGAATAGCCACTGCCATTAGCAATGGTAACATGGAATAGACTTAGTTTTTGGGTACTTTCCAGGTTCTTATGGCCTGGATTGGCCATTGTTGGAAACAGGATGCTGGGCTTGATTGACCCTTGGTCTGACCCAGTATGGCATTTTCTTATGTTATCTGTACATGGGCATTATGATATCCTCAGTTTTATTCTCTATTCCTTTCCAAATAGTTCCTCTTTGTCTTTTTGACTGCCACCGCACACTAAAGATTTCAAGTATTGTTCATAAGGACTTGGAGGTCCTTTTTCTGGATGGTGACTCCTAACACGAAACCCAGCATCTAGTACCTGTAGCTGACCATACTAAATTGCATCTGCCATTTAGAAGTCAAGTCTTCCTAGTCTCATAAGGCCCTTCTGCAGTTCTTCACAATCTGCTGCCATTTTAATGACACAAAACAATTTTGTGTCATCTGCAAATGTAAACACCTCACTTGTTCCTTTCTCCGTATCATTTATGAATATGCTAAATAGCACAGATCCAAATACAGACCCCTGGGGCATTCCATTAATGACCTATTTCCATTTGGAAAACTGACCATTTAGTTTTATCCTCTGTTTCTTGTCTTTTTATCCAGTGACCAGTCCCCAAGAGGACACTATCTCTGATCCCATGACCTCCCAATTTCTTGAGGAGTCTCTCAAATTATTCAGCTAAATGCCTATGAACTTTGCCTTCTAAGAGGTTTAGTATACAAATCATGAGTTGCTTTTTTTTTTTTTTTTTTGCCTGCTTCATCCTCTGCTTCACACTCCCCTCCCTACAGTTCATTGCCCCTTCAGCCCATGTCCTCCTTCTTGGCCCATCCCACAATAGATGATGCAAAGACTCACTCATGCTCCACTCCCTTGCTGTACAGGTCCTTCTCCTCTGGGCCTCTATCTACTTTCCTCCTTTATCTGCCGCAGTTGACTCTATAATGCAGCTCCAGGCCTCCTCCTCCTTTCTGGCAGCACAGCTCCTTGGAGTCCTGCTGCTTTCCTGATCCTGTGGCCTCCTCCTGCTGCAAAATCTGAGCCTCTGCTCCTCTCTGTATCCCTCCAGAATTGCACAGTGTCAGTCTTGGCCTTCCTCTTTGCTGCTCTTCTTTCCCCTTTATCTTTCTTTCCCTCTCTTCTACCTTCAGGTTTCTCCTATCTTCCCTCTCCACTCCCAGCATATGTTTAGCTTCTTTTAGCAGGCACACATTCCTCCAGCGACGTTTTTGTAGCCAAGGCCAAAGGTTTTTACTTGATCCTCATCCTCTTCAACATATCTGCTTTTGACACTGTTGAACACCTCCTTGACATGCTGTACTTGATTAGATTTCGGGACTCTGCTCTTTCCTGGTTTTCTATTTACCTCTCTCATTGTACTTTTACTGTATGCTCTAGTGGTTCTTCCTCCACTGCTATTTTGCTATTGGTTGGTGGGTTTCTGTAAACAATATAACGGTGTTCTATAACCTGTGATTTAACACACCTCCTTCCATCTTCCCCACACCTGTTGGGACGAGCAGTGCTATAGACAATTATCACTATCACCTCTGAATAGCTCAGAAAAGACCACGGGGTTTTTTTCCACAGAATCATGCTTTTATTTGTTAGACTTTATCAATTAAAATAAAATAGACAAGACATCTCTACAGTCCTTGCTGCTCAGCATTGATTTATACTGAATAAGGCTCTGCATCATTAGTAGACTTTAATTTGCTCAGGCTATATTAATAAACATAACTAACTAACTAACCTTATAACTTTAAGAGATTACTTTCCATTTCACCCGATGAAGTCTCTGAGGAGGCAGTCTCTGCCAAAGGGAGCAGGTGTCCTTGGCCCCAGTTGCTTACTGGGCTAAGGCTGGTCTGAGCCCTGGAGAGGAAAAAGACATGTTTGAGATGAACAACCAGTTAACAATAGGGCTTCTTACATGCACAGGACACCGGAGCCCATCTGCTTCATCTGCAGGGAGAGGCCAGGGGCTGCTGCTTGGTCATTGTCCTCAGGTGTTAATGGTTCTTTCACTGGCCCCCTGAGCCCTTTCTAGGGCTGCTTTTAACAGGGAAATCATGAATATGTAAGAAACTCATGCACAGTCAAGCAGCAAGATGGACGGAGGTATTTCTCCATTTCACACTGCTGGCCCCCCCCTTTCCCATTGGGGAGGGAGGGGGGTCACTGCTCCTGCCACACGGTGACCCCAGACCAGGATCTGATCTTGGTCCTGCAACCTCTTGACCTGCAAGCTGTCAAGGTGTCAGCACTTTTCTGTGAGCTGACTTGTCTGATAAACTGTCTTTGGGATAGGCTTTCTTTTGTCTTTGGGCAGATTTGGGTTGTTTTTGTGTCTGTGACCTGTCTCTATCCAGGACAGCATTGTTTGTGGAAAGAAGCTATAGCCTTTAAGTTAAACAGACAGATCAGATAACCTGGACATATCTTCTTATTCTGGTCAAAAGGTCACCATCTTGCTTTTTTGTTGAAACATACATATCAGAGTCCATCTTATGAAGCTGATGTCCCTCTTGTGGGGTGTTTTCATTTGATTGCATACAATGGAAAAAATTCTGATATCTTCTATATTTCAAGACTCTGCCCTGGGCCTTCTCTTTTCTCTTTACATTTCTTCCCTCTGTGTTCTGATCTCCTCCCCCAGCTTTCAGTACCACTTTTATGCTGATGACTCCTAGATCTACCTGTCTACACCAAAAATTTCACCACAGATCGTTCCAAATTTTAGTCTGCTTTTCTGACATTGTCACCTAGTTGTCCCACCACTATTTAAACTTAACATGGCCAAGACAGAACTTCTGGGTTTCCCCCAAAAACTCTCTTCCCTCTTTTTGTGTCTCTGTGGATGACACTTTCATCCTCGTGGTTCTCTCAGCCTATAAACTCGTGGTCAACTTTGATGCCTCTTTCTCCTCTATGGATATTGAAAATACTGCTAAAATGTGTGAGTTTTTCCTCTATAATATTGCTAAAATCTATCCCTTCTTTCTAAGCGTGCTACCAAAATGCTCATCCACTAAGAACATAAGAAGAACAAAAGACCTGCCATACTGGGTCAGACCAAAGGTCCTTCAAGCCCAGTACCCTGTTTCCAAGAGTGGCTAATCCAGGTCACAAGCACCTGGTAGGATACAAAAGGAGTAAATAGATTCCAAGCTTCTTATCCCAAGAGGGATTTCTGTAACTCTATCTTAATAATGGTTAATAGACTTTTCCTCCAGGAACTTGTCCAAACCTTTTTTAAACGCAGCTACACTAACAACTTTCATCATATCCTCTGGCAATGAATTCCAGAGCTTAACTAAGCATTGAGTAAAAAAATATTTTCTCTTATTAGTTTTAAATATATTGCCTAGTAATTTCATTGTGTCCCCCTTGATCTTTATACATTTCTAAAGAGTGAAACTGATTAACATTTACTTGTTCCATTACACTCATTATTTTATAGACCTCTATCATGTCTCCCCTCAGCCATCTTCTCCAAGCTGAAGAGTCCTAACCTGTTTAGCCTCTCTCTCTTATCACCTTCCACTTAAGACTACTGCAACTTACCCTTTGTGGGCTTCCTGCTGAACCATCTTTCTCCACTATCATCTGTTCAAAATTCAGCTGCACGACTTAACTTCAGCATCACTATGACCATGTAATGCCTTTTTCTCAAGTAGCTACACTATCTCCCTGGCTGCTTCCAATTAAAGCTTTCCTTATTCACTTATAAATGCATTCACTCTGCTGTTTATTACCCATCTTTTCTTCTCTCTCCTTACATGCCTCCTCATGAACTCTGTTCATCTGGCAAGTTGCTCATCTGTGCCCTTCTCCTCCACCACCAACTTATGTTTCCACCCATTCTATCTTGCTGTGCCGCATGCCTGAAACAGACTTCCTGAGTCCATGCATCATGCTCCCTCTCTGGCTGTATTCAAATCCATTTTAAAAACTCACCTTTCTGAAGCTGCTTTTAAATCCTATGTATTTCTTTACAATAAATACATTTCCATTAGACTTGTGTTGTCATGTGTGTTTGCTTTGACTAGATCATAAATTCCATGGAGCACACACTTTCTCTTAAATGTATCTGCACAGTGCTACATATATCTAGGAGCACTTTAGAAATAATAAATACCAGTTAGCAGCAACAGTCGCCAAGTGTTTCTGAACATTTGGATGTTTTATCTCCCATATCCTACAGCTGACTGGCTTACCCTCCTCAGGAGAACCAGTCAGCTGTAGACGTTGGGAAATAGCATCAGCACTCTCTCGGACAACTTCCTCCCACACTGTGACACGGCTATGTCACTGGCCCTAGCATTCTTCTCCTCCACTATCTACAGGCAGATGGAAGGATGCTATTAACTGCCACTGGCCTCTTGCTGTATGTCCTTTGCCCACAACCACAAGCTGAAATCAGATTGTGGAAACAAAAAGCATCACAAGAGAGGCAAATTTTAAGTAGTCACATATTGCACTAAAATCGTAAGTTATCATTACTGATAAAGTAATGCCAATAAAGTATACCAGGAAGCATTTAAGCTTCCAGTTACATAAGAACATATTCTAACATAAGAACATGTTCTAAAAGATATATGAAACAGAACTGCTTGCCACTGTATGCATATTTATCTGTTTCTTTTGCATTTCAGTATGGTGAAATAATTACAGTAGGTTTTGTGCACGTGCCAGACCTTTTTGTAGACTGGGAAGTATTGGGTAGTGGCTTTCTATATGATCAGGTTAATCTGCTTTTCCTGCTTGGCAGCTGGTAGAAAGGAATAGGCTATGATTAGCAACATCAGGTCTAATGTTCCTTCCACATACATGTCAAGCCTGAAAAATTAGTAATCAATGTCCATAAAGTAACAAATTCTTGAACTAGAAAATCACTTATTCTAAACTGGATTCTTTGCCAAGATGTATGTAGTAATTTAAGAATAATCAGAGATGATGCAGTACACAAGGTTTTGGGAGCACCGTCCTTTCTTTAGATGTTCAGCTGAAGAATGGACCTACATGGTTGCAGAAGCTCATGTATCTAACGCCTTTTCAATCCCCATGATAACTTATTTATCCTATAAGTAGTTTTAATGGATTTCACTGATGTCTTAGAAAAAATGTATATGCACCCCTCACCAAAGGCTCATGCTTGTGCCAATTGCCTCTGCTTTATAGTTTGCTATCACAATGGACTATGTTCCAGGAAGTTGTTTGTTCAAGCAATATCTCAGACTTAGATTTATCCTATGCACTATGTATATACTGCTTATGAATTCTGGGATTGTAGTTATGGATTAAGATATCATGGGGCTAAGGTAAGGGCCAAGGAGGTGCCAGGGTGTGGTGGAGATTATATCTTTGGTGCTGGCTTGCTTACATTCTCCCAGCTGACTGCAGCCTAAGGGGGAGGCTGTTTCCAGCTGGGCCCTGTGCCTCCTGTGACAGTCCAACTGCTGAGGTTAAAGAGGAGGAAAGAGAGGCAAACATTATAAAATTTTGTTCAGTGACATTCCCTTTAACATGCTCACTTGTCAACCTCTGTTAATCTCTGACAGAATAAGCTCCTCCCCAGTACATGTATATGGGGACTTAGGTTTCACTAGAGTTTGGACACTAGGGAAGTGAACACTATAAAGAGATTTTGTCCTGTGACTATCTATGGAAGTCCGCTATAAAAAATTAACAGGGAAAGGCGCTTAGGTTTCTTTGCTATAAGTGTCATCAGATAAGGCGCACAACACTGTGATGAAATAAGTGCCCAACTTGAGCTCCAACAGGACGCGCAGGGAATGCGCGTAAAAACAAGCGATTGTGTGCTTAGGCATGTAAAAAGGGTGCATGCATACAAATGGGTGCCCTGGTAGGTGCTCATCTAGGCGCACAACAGTTGGGTACACAAGGTACGATCCAATGGAACTGAAGAGGGCAGTAACGGCACACAAAAGCGCATGAAGGCGCTGCCGTGGCTTACCACACAATGAACCAGCTGAGCCTCGGAGCAAGGCCTAGCCGTAGGGCTGCTCAACCCCCCAGGCTGTCCCCCAACCCCCCGAACACCAGCGGAGGCGGGAACGGCCTTCGGATCACTCACTGAGCATGGAGACTGTTGGGGGGAAGGGGGGAGGAATCCCTACTCAACTCTCCTTCTCTTCTCAAGAAATTGTTTTTAAAACTTTACCTACGGTCATCCCATCCCGGCTGAGTAAAAGCACGGTCTCTGGCTGCGGGGGGAGAGGGTATATATCTTCACTGCCGTGTTCGGCTTCCTGCACCCACTTACCTTTCAGATGTTTTTTGTTTTTTAACAACTAAGTCCATGGCAGCTAAAAAGCCAGCTACAGGACCAAGGCACTCATCTGAGGGACCCACGGAAATCACCTCAGGAATTCTCAACTGAGGGAGGGACCTTAAGGTATCATCACAGGAGAGCTGGGCCAATTAATTTCCTTCTTCTTTTCTCCTAAACTTTACAGCGATCCCCAGTAAGGAGATGCACATCCACCGTCTGCTGGAGATGGAGAATACTGGCAGGCTAATGTCACCGCAGGGGTATATGTACTGTGATGTCAGCTTTGCTCCTTCTCCATCTGCTGGTAGAGGCACATAACCCACTGGTTGTGGATTCATCTGTCTAGACGCTAAGAAATCACCCAACCAGTGCTTCCAAACCCTGGGAAGAGAGAGGAGTTTCTCTCTCTGTGCATAGACTGCCACAAAATATCCTTTCCATTTGGAAGGAGTGGTTCTGCCCATCGAAAAGACACCCTGCTCACCTGGTGATCCTATTTTTCCAAGCCCTGGAGCTTAGGAATTGCCCTGGCTGGCGTTTGACCTTTCTGCACAGATTGAGGAGGAAACTGTGACAAGAGAAATCATTGTGCTGCTGCGAATTGTGCCAGTTTTCATTGTCTTAATAAGTAAATATTCATTTGGACACTAACCCAGCGACTCCAGTCTTTCTTTAGCACACTCAGCATGCTGTGGGGCAGACATAACACTGGTTGCCCCAGGGAAACAATAGAAAGAGACAAGGAAGTCAACCTTAGCATTCAGGGGTCTGGGAGTCAACTTCTTCCCCACTCGACCAAGAACCCAGGCCCTGAAAGGAAGAGTCAGTATTCAAGCTAGCCTGGGAGGGTGCCTGTCCCCATGAGAACTACAGATAGTTTTTATGGCCTCATCTGGTAGCAGTCCGCACCTGGCGTTGGTGTTACAA